>NW_027131390.1:46592500-49092500 GCF_026122565.2 Emydura macquarii macquarii | reverse complement strand
TTTCTTATGTGTACCTGCTTTGGTATACAAACATTTCTATTTTGATAAAGCATGTAAGTTTAAAAAGAGGCATTGATTATTCAGTAGGTGTGAGAGTTGGAGAACTCTAATAAAATGGGGTGTGTGCATGAGAAAATACAGGTTAGAGAATAAACAGTATGCTCATGCACAGTTGTACATCTCCGGTGCTGTGCTCAGTGTCTGTCTGTCCTGTAGGAGCACAGTTGGTTGATACTGACATCTGGATGCATCCACATTGCCTCACACTCAAAACAGGAAAGACAGAAGTATAGCTGATGGGAAGACATCATCATGAGGATGCTCTATCGTCCTTTATGTCTCCATTTATTGAAGGGGGCATAAATGGAATCAGTGAGACTGATTAAAAATCTTGGTATCATTTCCATCAGCACCCTTTATATGGAAAGCCATATACAAGGTGTGGTGTAAAAACATTTCCAGCTGTGCAATTTGCAGTGGATGTGCCCATATTTATCCTGTAAGGACCCTGCGAAAAGCAACATGTGCACCCATGAACATGAGGCTTTATTAGTGTAATTTCTTCTCTACACCAAGTACAGAATGCATCAGTATGCCATGAAGAACCATAATCCTATTAGTCTTGCCCTGCATTCTTCTTGGTGTTAAGATGGACCTCTTGGGTCTTAAAGTTTTTAATAGGGAGAGCCCTTCTTTCCAGTGAACTCATCCTGCTAGGTATCTCCAACACTGAAACTGCCTGCCGTTGAGGAGTTCCATTATCACATATTAGATCAGTGAGTGAAGAAGCTGCTTTTGCCATGGCATCTGCTGGGATTTAGAACTTGTTCCCCTTTAGTTACCCCTCAGCCAATACCTTCTCACATAAAAATAAATTTTAGAGCCAGATCCCCAAGCAGATCCTAAATATAAAAAACTCCGCTGAAGTCAGTGGAGCTGTTCTTCACCCTCAGCTAAGGATCCTCACACCAGCTGAGGATCTGGACTTTAAACTTCCCTTTTTTTCAGAGGTGTTTTCAGTTTCAATGATTGTCTGCACCTCTCTTGGACCCATCTCACCCCCAACTTCCCCTGCCCAGCATACATTGTTTCAGTGATTCCAGACTGTTCAGCTTTTAAAACATCTCATCAGTTTTTCCCATATTGTTTATTTTCTGATGTTGTTTAAAACTGTTTGTACACGGCCTCTAGCATCTCAGCGGGTGAGCACTTTACAAATAAAATGATGAGGCGGGTTAAAAGGATGTGACTTGAAAACACATGCTTAGAGCAGCCAGATGTCTTATTGCCTTAGAAAGGAACAAAAAAGAAAAAGCAAATTCATCCTTGTGTGGGTTGAGTCATATGTACAACTCTTTAAAAATGGGGGGGACATAATATACTGTATGCAAAAACACCAAAAGCTTAACACAAATGATCTGTAAAACCAACACTGCAAAGAAACCAGAAAAATTGGGTTTCTTTTCTTCAATACTTTGAGACATGCGCTAGTTATGTATAACACAATAAACTAATATTTTTTCTGTCACAAAAATATCTTTTACATGAGCAAGCAGTTTCAATGTATTTTCCAGTAAATGAAACCAGATTTTTTTTAAAATGCTAATAAAAAGTCTCACATAAATACATCACCAACACAGACTGGTGTCACATGCAATATGAAGCTAATCCAGAGACTGGATTAATGGATTTAATTGATACTATTCTTTTTTTTTTTTTTTTAATGCATATGACTTATCTTATTTAAAGCAGAAAAATATTTGAGAAGTGAATGAAAGACTGATGAATTATATGTTTTTTATGTTATGGTGTTTCTTTTGCAAATTAATATGCCACAATGTTACATTTTTATGCAAAATTACCAAGTGCCTTACTGAACTAAGTAAAATCTTGAACAAGGAAGAGTGCTGCAGATTCAGTCTTCTTTGAATTATGCAAGTTGGGATCAACTGAAATCACTTGAGCCAGCAGCGCTCCTGGTAACAGGAATGATAGAGTTCTTTGCATTTTTATTATATAACTAGTTGTCTGACCTAGACCTAAGTGGAAAAGCGAAAAACCAAACAAAACCCCAACAGATCTGAATATCCCATAATTCAGAATAATTAGATACAATATCAGCAAAATTAAAGATATCACTTCCTATTTCCATCCACTCTTCAGCTGAAAAAACAGTTGGACACAATACCTGATTCCTAGCTTGCAGGGTATATATTAATTAAATAAAAATATTCCTTCCCAAACCATATCAACTTCTATTGGTAATCTGAGGTGGAATAAGCGGTGGATATGACAAAGGTTGATTGGAAGTGGTACATACAAAGAATCAGATTATGTGTGTCTCATCTTTTTTAACAAAACAAAGCAAAAAAAGCAGCTCCGAGGAACTGAAAGGAAAGAGTTTCTTCAGGTACGGCTATTAAGCATACCAAGAACACTTTATTACAAGTGATTAAAAATTTGTGGCCAGAAGCTCAGTTGGGGTAAATCAATATAGCTGCACCAAAGTCTCTGGACCTAGATGATACCCCTATGCAAATGAAGGATGGTCCAGTGGTTAGGATGCTAGTTGTAAATTGGAAGACCTATGTTCAAGTCTTTGACCCCCACCCCCATCCCCTCTCTTCCCCTCTCCAGACTTCATGTATGCCTTTAGGCAAGTCAGTTACATCTTTCTGCCCCTCAGGTCCCTGTTTGTAAAACAAGGCACTGTCCTGCCTTCCAGGATTGTTGTGAGGAGAAATTACATTAAAGATTGTGAATCACTCAAATGCCCCAGTGTTGGGGGCCATGTAGGTGTGGCAGACAAACATGGTGGGGAAAAATGCTAGAATTCCTAGAGTGCACAATCAGTGACAGGAAAATGTAAGTACTGAAGAAGTTAAATGATTATCTAATATTAAGAAAAAAAAATTCAGGATGAGATAGAAACTGTAAGAGGCCTCAGAGAGATATTTTTTCCTACTCAGGAAGTGTGAAATACCATAAAAAGTTTCCAACAGCACAATTTGAGAGAGTTTGGTTTACCCAAAAGTTATAAAGGGGGAAACAACCGGGCAAAAATCTCATAACCATAAATTTGATTACCCTCTAAAAACCAGCTGGAGTCCAAATTAGGACTAAATCTATTTGTACCTCAGAGGCAATAAATAAAATAGTAAAATACTCCAGATAGGTTCGTGTTTGAAATTGTAGCTAAAATAAAAAAGTGACTCCAGCTACTGAAGTTGCCCCTTTTTCTTTCAAGATAGTGTTCACCAAAGGCCTGGTCCAAAACTCATTAAAGTCAATGAGAGTCTTTCTATTGACTTCAGTACGCTTTGGATTAGCTCCCTGGTGATCTTGATACTCAGGTACTAATTCAATGAATGGTCTCTTTACTGGTTGAAATACACACCTATAATTATTTAGAGAAACATGTGAGACTTAGAGATTTGTCAGGCATGTCTGCAACCTTTAAGCCCAAGTAAGGCTGTGAATATTCACAGGTTGGTACTATGGGTACTTTGCGCTCACAACGCTGTCTCTAAAACAGTACTTTTAATTAGTATGCTGGGTATTATAATTCCTAAATATACAGTGCCAGCGGCTAAACTAGTATAAACTGGCATAGCACCAATGACATCAATGTAGCTACACTCATTTAATACTAGCTTGAGGACCTAGCTCTTTGTATCCAACAGTGTGACTGTAATTCTGGGAATTATATTGTTATGTTAGGTGAGATTAGACAAGGCTAAAATGGCTAACGCTGGGATGTCTCTTGGCTACACACAGGTTGAGAGTATTTTCTCTAGAGGGAAATGGTCTAATGGAAGAAGCAGGATGGCTGAATCCTGCACAACCCACAGTGGGGATGGAAGGCAGGCAGCTGCTCAGAATATGTTGAGAGGTTCAAGAATGGAGGTAACATGTCACTGAACTGTATCCAATGCCACACTAGAAGAAAACAAGTTCAGGACCTGTTGATAGAAAAGGATGTTCAGACCCAAGTCTTCTTCCAGTCATTCGTTTCAAATATAGCTTCTTCATCTCTAGTGAGGAAGAAATTGCCAGGAAGAAGTTTGTGGGTTTGGATGGAAACTATGCAAAACTTAATGGTTTTACATGATTTTAACTGGCAACCATGCAGTTTCATTAATCTTAAAGTAAGTCTCAAATGGTGCAAATGAGCCAAAACAAAAATAACAACAGGCTAACACTGCTGAGTTTAGCTCAGCTCTAGCTGTGTAACTACATTTTATGTCAATAATACAGAAGCAAATATTCTGCACAGCAAATTTCACCAGGGAGAAGAGTAATCAGTATTTCCAGCCATGTACCTAACAATTAAAATAGGCAATTGGAAAAACGGTGGCACAGTGAAATATACATTCTTCTATCAATTATTTTTCTTCATACTCTCTTTGAAATCCTTTCGTTTCCCCATATTGAATATAAGCTTTAAGCTTCTCTTTCTTTTAATCATCTAAGTCAGCAGTTCCCAAACTGTTGGTCAAGACCCCAAATGGGGTCGTGACATCAGCAGATGGGGTCGCAGCAATCCCTATTATGCGGATGACGCCATTTTGCTCCTCACAGCATGACCTTGCATGTACAGTGCATACAAGGTCACACTGTGCAAAGAGCAAAGGGCATCCTCCATGCTGTCTGGAGTCCCAGCAGGAAATATTTCATTAAAATGGGGTTGTGAAGACAAAAAGTTTGGGAACCCCTGATCAAATGAAAAGGACTGTGGTCACACATTATACAAACACCATGCTAACCTAACTGATTTTCTTGCAGAGGCCAAGTGAGGGAAGATTTTTTTTTAAGGATTATCTGGCTGGCGAGAAAATCCTAGCGATGGGCAAGCCAGCAATAAACTTTATTTTTTATTACAGGGTTATAAATGTAACAAAGGGTATTCTACACAGCAATTTAAATTATTATTACAATTAAATGTACTTCAAGTGGGCCATACATACCATAAATCCAAATACTAGGCACTTTTGGAGCGCTGTGTCTTGTGCATGAGATCTGTGTATTCTGGTGGCAGCGTGTGAGACCGCAAGATCTCATGGCGTCCTACTCGCTGGCGGCAGCACGCATTGCTGCAACATCTTGTGGCGTTGTACTCGCTGGCAGCAGTGCACGATGCCGTGAGATCTCGCGGCAGCACATGCTGCCGCCAGAGAATACAATGCCGCGAAATCTCACGGCAGCACGCACTGCTGCCAGGGGCCAGACCAAAAAGGTTGGTGGGCCGTATCCAGTCTGCAGGTCAGATGTTTGACACCCCTGGTGTAAGCTCTTTGGGGCAGGAACCATCTACTCTCTGTGTTTGTACAGCACCTAGTACAATGGGGTCCTGCTCTTGATTGACCCTTAGCCTCTACCATAATAAATGTGATTAATAATAAGTTCAGCTAAAGTCCCACACTTCCTGACAGTGAAATCTACTAACCTGTGGAATTATCTCCCTAGGGCTCCTTAAGGGAATAGCCTCATCACTTGCTACAATTAAAGCACTAAAATGCTAGTAAATGTGCAGTGAAGACCAATTCTGCCATGGCAAGAAGTTGGACTAAATCACCTCATGGGTTATTCCTTTTCCCAGGTGCTGTCATTCTCCAGAATAAAAACAAACTGTATCACTTCTCTATCCCACCCACGTTATGCCACTTTTACAACTTGTGCATTTCTTTTTCTTTCACCAAGCATTTACTGATATTATTTCTATTAAAGCAGACACTCCAGTCAAGATCAAGGCCTCATCATTGTGTTGGGCAATATTAATGTTCAAGAGAAAGAAATGTGTTGCTTATTCAGTACACAAGATATATGGCGCACAGCGAAAGAGGCAGCTATTCAATATTTCTTTTTATCCTCATTCAATGTGGGGGTCCTGCCTTTTTCACTCCATACCTTCCAACTTCTACAACAAATGAGGCAGAGGGCCTGTGATGCTATTCACTCCACAGCCTTACTTCATTTGCTGAGCCCTGTCCATGTCTGTACATGGATTGAAGCACAAGTCTTCTGGGGACAAAAGTAGTGTACAATCATTGCATCATAATGTACCATAAAGACTTTACCATAACACACAGAAAGGGGCAGAGGTAAGGTTGCACAGGCAACATTATTTTTGGTATTTCCTATCTTCTGAGTGCTTGAAACTACAACTTTAATAATGTTTTTTACTGGAGTTTTGCAGGTGTGCTCGCACACGCACATCACACAAAATGCATACTTTCCTTTTAAACCAGCACATTTTTGGACAACAATAAAAGCAACCACTGTACTTATAAAAGCTAATGACAAAGGATTCAAGCATCTATTACAATCTGCCATGTCACTCAGAAGTCAAACAGTGAGCCCTAATCAGTATTCTTCCTGCTAGGTTACAGTGTAATTGATAGAATTATGGTAAGTACTATTGTGCCAAATGTCTATGTAATTTTAAATTCCCTTTGTTTAAACAACTGCTATTTCTTGCATAGAAAGTACTGCACGTGAGGTGAACATGTTGTCTTTTAATTTGCTACTTAGCTATTTGTGTCAAGTATATTCATGAAGGTAACTGGACTGCCATGTCTAGTCTAGTCTATCTAGGTTTTTATACTGCAGTATGAAGTTGTTCATCACTGTACTATCTAAACACCTATGTTGGTCAAATTGTGCAATGTGACATCTTCATTTTAAAATCTTGTTTATGCAGAAGCATAAATTATCAATTCACTATGCACTACCAATGCATTTATGGCATAATCTGAAAATGTAAGCATAGAAAGCAAGGAAAGCAAAAGTGTGTGCAGTGTCTCAAAACAAAGGAGACTATCCAAACTGGTAATTAGCTTCATGATGAGTACGATGGAAATGCTATATCCACTACTTCAGTGAAGTGTCTGTACTACCCAAAATGTTAGTGTTTTCCCAGGAATGCAAAGAGCTCCTTAAGTAAACAATCTTCTTAAAGCTGATGACCAGTCATCTATCCTGCAGGGGAAAAGTACGATTGCTACAGAAGAGATGGCTGTAGTTAAATAGTGTGGGATATAAGTGTACACTCAGAACCTTTAAGCAAAAAGGTGGGTCTGCTCCATCTTTCTTATACATCATGTACTCCAAAGACACAGTCAAGAACTACGTTTTGGGCCAAATTCAAACATGTTGTGAACAGATTAATCTCCTATCAGTGCCTCAGATCTGAATTTAGTCTTGGTTTTTAACTCTCCACTTTTGGGGCTTGTCTATAGTGGGCACTGCGTAACAACGCTCATTAACCACCACTATGCTACAGACTCAACCGAGATGTGTTTCACATCATGTCATCTGATTGTGGGATTAACCACAGCTAGCTGGCACAAAGAGTTAACCATAGCCAGTCCAGCCAGGATTAACTATGACAGTTCTTGTCTAGAATGAGTGATAAATTGTGTTTTAACATTTCGTTCGTTAACTTTTGTTATTGTAACCCCCTGGTAAGTGTATTACAGGTCCTCTTCTCTGCCTAATCCACAGAGGTTATTAGCAAGTGGGCCAGAGAATAAATATTCCATTTCCCAACAACTTTCAAGGTTTCAAAATTTGTCTTCATTCTACACTGAAACAAAAATAAAACCCTTGGAATGATTTTGCAAAACGGAATTGTGCAAAGGTAGCTTTTTATTTGGATCTCTCTCTCTCTCTCTCTCTGGAAATGAATGGAGAATCAACCTTGGCCCTTAGAAACCTCTCCTGTCATAAACTTAGTCAAAATAAATACGTCTTTGCAAAATGTTTCAGCTTTGACGAAACAGCATTTTTTAATGAAAAAATTTAGTCTAAATGTTTCAGTCAGCTCTATAAATGAATCTTTTATAGTCCTAACTAGAAATCTTTTGCTCAAGCTGGAGAAGTTGACGCTTTTAGCTCTGGTGGACCCTGGTTCAATTCCCAGTGTGGTGGCCAAGATGGCAGCCGTACATTATCACATGGTATAATTTCCCAAAGTATCCATGCCCTTAGTGGAACATGCTTTGCACAATCTTGGAATTAAAAACTTTTCCCCACTAGCATTGCTTTTTACCCCTATAATCAAGTATTCCCCATAAAGGAATATTAGAAGTTATTTATTGTTTATTTCCTTCTCTGGTATCACTAGTGATTATTATTATTTTTACTATTATTATTTACCATTTATATTGCAGTAGCCCCAAAGGGCTATTAAGGGCAGTTGGGCGCAAGGCTAGCAAACTCTTAAAGAAGAGGTGTCAGCAGACTAAGATGAGAATAAGGCCAAATGTCAGAGTCAGGTGACTACCTCCTGAGCATTAAAAAGATTCTTTGCAGTATAATGGAGAGGCACCTAGAGCCAGGAGGGACTTGGAGGGAGGTTCCTGGGGAAGAACCAGAGTCCTGGAGGGCTGTTAGTATTAAAATACAACCTCAAGAAAGAGGGCTCGTATTACCCTATTCCAAGAGAAGAGGTTAGCAGTGGGAAGAAGCCAAGAAAGCCTGCTGGAATTGAAACAGCTCCCTGGAAAGAGGGCAGTGAACCTCCTTTCTCAAGGGAGAAGGCATTTGAGCCAGGAATGGGATGAAGAAAGAGACCTGGAGGAAAGGACTCTCAGAGAGGTCCAGTGTCCACAGTGGGGGGAAGAATTCAAGCTAATCAGTGCTGCAGAAGAAGCAGGAAGAGCAGCTAATATATATTTGGTGGTCTGCAGGGAACTGGGTGATGATATGAGACTGGCTCTGCATATTTCCAGCAACTAAACTGCATTTTAAAGAAGTGTACAAAAACATTAAACCACTCTAATACTATTGCTTTTCCACATAAGCAATTGTTCTAAATGTCACACAAATGCAACATGGTTGTGAACGAGGGTTCTTGTGATCAGGAGCTGATCCATAAGGCACACTCTCTCATTGAATATCAGATACCTTATAGAAAAGACTGAAAACCTCTGAGAAATTGTAGTTACTATATACAACCGGATATTTTTTTTAAACTTTTTTGACACTGGAACAATGGATTTTTTTTTAGAAATAGACAACTGAAATATAGAATATATAAAAATGTAAACAATATTGAACCTCAACACCTCAAGGCTTAGATTTTTCCACACACAAGAGCCATGCTTAGAATTTTAGGCACAAATCCCAACTTTTTATAAAAAAACAGAAATACACATTTTTTTTTCTTTTGAATTTATTGTGCATGGGACAGTCCTGATTAGATGAAACATCTGTTTTTAAATAATCTACTGCTTTTTACTGATTTCTGTCTGGTTGAAAAGTTACCTAAATTAAATATTTTTAAAATGTCTGATATTAATGCCAGAAATCAGATGTTTTCTGTGTTCCTGATATAAGTAATATGCATAACGACAAATTATTGTAATGACGTTTCAGCATAGTAGATGGTGGCTTAGGAAGTAACACAGTGTACTACCATATCGAAAGTACAGGCTCTGTATCCCATTAGACAACTAGCAGAGGAACAGTTGAAGATGATTTAAATTATGATCTTTTAAAAACCTAACAAAAGTCTCAGATCCAGATTCTCACCTGGTGTAATTTGGGATAGCCTCAGTGAAACTGTGCTGATTTACAACTGAGAATCTGTCACTCAGACTTTACATGACAGCTAATGCATAATTGCATCTGAACAAATCCAGCATGACTTTGCAAAGCAAAATAGTTGTATAACGTGTAAGTCAATCTTCCTACACTATCTGAGATTACACCCAAGCTTTTGCAAAGAATAAATACATAAAATGTCTAGGCAAGAGTAAAGAAAGGGAAAAAAATAGACAATAAGCCTTAGAGAGAGGAAGGACAAATGGGAAGAGAATTAACAATCTGTTATACAAATTAAAGTCAGAAAAATACAGATCACTGGGTTCTGGTCACAACACACACCAACAAACCACTCTAACTCTGTCTCACAGTTTATGGGGTCAGAAAAACTGTAATTGAATTTTCCTTGTAACTCACTGATGCTTAGCAGTTCTTCTTCTATGCAGTGCATACTATGTTTATATATTATACAACACACACACCTTTTCTAAAGTATCATTAGTTTAATCATGCACTCCCTTATTAAGAAAAAATCTCCACACACACACATTACACCAGCAAAGTCTTTCAATTTAAAAATAAATAATGTCCATGTTCAATAACATTAACATTTAAATGAACCACGGGTGCTTTGGAATTCACACCTCACTGACGATGATTCTACTTTTGAAACAAACTCTGAAGTTTCCTATGCAATGGGGCGACTTTCTAAAATACATGCTGTCACACAAAAGGGTGAGTATCTTGGGTTGTTGCTTGTCATGAGCAGAGGTGGTTCTAAGTTATGAAGATGCTTGTTTATTAGTTATAAATGTGTTCCTTCCTTTGTCTCATATTTTACTTTTTCCAGGGACCACCTATTTGTTGATGTGCATGGTAGGGGAAAGTCTTGCTCCTGCTCTGTCTGCACAAACTGTTTGGAGACCTTCAGTTGTCGAATATCACTGTGTAGTTTACTTACATTGTCTATTCCCCACCACCTTTACTGGCCATACACCACATCATTTACACTATTTGTTTCTCCTCACCCCTCTGTCAAGGAAAGGGGGGATCTCTCTCCACCCAGAGATCCTTCTTGGTTCTAGCTCTATTAGCCTCTTTCTCCCACTCAACACTTCTTCCTGTGCCTTCTTCTACCTTCTGCACTAATAAACTAATTCGTTCTTTAGTCCTCCACAGCCATTCTAATCTGCTAATTAGGCACAGTCAGGTCCATCTCGAGAGGAATTAATAGATGATTAAGTGATCAGAGTGCTGACTCAGCTGTTGGTTCCCGGTATTCTGTCACAATGTGATTCTTTTCTGTTGATTGTTATTGAATTCATTGTTCCTCCACTGTGTTACACTTACGGAGCTTTGGGTAAAAAGAGCTATATAAATGTAATTCAATAGACCAAGACTGTGAGCTCTCTGGATCAGGAATTTTCAATAACTCTATGGCCTTGTTTTCACTAAAAAATTGGGAAATCTGAAAATATAACCTCAAGGAGCTGTGTTAACTAACAGGATGTTAAACATCACTTTGCAGTCAGTGAAGACAGTGAAAATTACCATGTTTAACATCATGTTAGCCAGTCATGGTTAACTCTATGGCTCCCATGTGATATACCCACCACTAAGTGGCACAATGATTAAAAACTATGGTCTTTTTCTGCAGTGACTGCATTGAATGTGCTAGTTAACACAGCTAAAGTCATGTTCTGATTTTCTAGTGAAGAGAATCCTCCTCCACCTTCCCACCCTTTGTAGAACAATCAGCACAAAGAGACCCTCATCCTTGACTGGAGCCTTAAGGTGCTACCCTCAATAGAAATAATTAGTAAAAATAATAATGAAAAGTCATGGGTGATAAAAAGAAATAAATACATACTCCATGACTTGCCTTGGTTTAGCTTTAGCCAAGTATTTGAAAGCTTCATTAACTTGCTACCTTACAATATTAATCACATTTTGCACTACCACAATGTGACAATCTAAAATTTGATTCCCTGAGCTTCCTTCTTTCCAGGTCCTAATGAATTGTAACAGCATTGATCTGAGCTAACTTCCCAGCTGCGCGTATGTGGGACTTCAAACCAGACCCGAGCTCCTTAGGCACACCGCTTGTTTTAATTTCTCATTAGCACCCCACTATAGACTAAGGTATGTGCTTAAAGGCTAATTGAATGTATTTGTCTAAACTTCTGGAAAAGAGGAGAGGGAAGGGAAAGAGAAATTGAGATGAAATGGCTGTAATGACTAATAGGGACTGCATATCATTAGGCTCTCTCTTGGATGTCAAGGTCAAACGCAGTGGAGATTCTCACTACTCTTTGTCTTATTCCTCACTTCAACAACAGTCAAGTTTCTCAGAACCTCCAATAGTCAAAATTAATTTAGAGAGTCTAGTGCTGAGTTGGAATAAAAATGTGCACATTCTGCAAAGTGCACTGGAGGTGGCTGAAACTGTTGTATGACTGTATAAGAATTATTTAACAAGTAGCATGCTTGGAAGCAATTAGCTTCCCAGGAGTGTCATGTAATTTGTCCTTCTCTTGACTCCAGAAATAAGCCTGCACCTAGATCCTCTTTACAAAGAGCTTCAGAGATGACGTACAGCCATGTCCAGTCAAGTTTAAACTGAGTTGCATGGGTTGGCTGCTCTTTGCCACTGAACTACCAATGGGCTAATGAAATAAGGAAGGAAATGAACATGTATTAAAAATATCACCAAATAACAATATATTTACAAATGTCTTTGAAATATTAGTCAAACATTCATCATGTTCTTAAGATGTAGATATGATACTTTGTCTGAACTGTCATGAGTCACAATGTAATTACATGGTAATCAAATGGCAATTAATTGTATGATATTCATTTGAAATCGAGAAAAATTAGGCTTGGGATAGTCATGGAAAATTAACAGGCACACCAGAACCAAGAATAGAAATTAAGACAGAGAGAAAAAAAATAAGAAAAAATAAATGTTATAATCAATGGTTAAGCAAACTGGTCCAAGCTTTAGGGAAATCCTCTAAGAGAGTAAACTAACCAATTATCTGTTTCTTAATGTCTTTCTGAGATAATTTCTCATGAACTTTCAATGTGATTTTTCTCCCTTTCTTCCATTCTTTCCAAAGGTGAGTTTTAGAATATGTATTTGTAACAGTTTCCAAGACATAATTGCATGATATAAAGAAGAAGTATATCAGATGGACCACATCTTCATACATATTTGTACTGACTCCTAAAAGAATGAGATCTCTGGATACAACTGCAATAATTGATTTAAAGATGGTATCTTAAAAAATGGATGCAATTTTATAGTCAACACTAGTGAAGCTCATGACTTAGTTGAAAACAACTGACTGTCAGTGCTGAGCGTGGTGCCAGAACTAGGAACAAAGGGATGTGCATGGAGAATTGTCTCTTCAAGTTTCTTACAAGCTGGCTGAGATTTCATTTTCTCAAAATGTCCCAAAAGTATATCGAAGGATGAAATGGTAGCTGACAAATAAATGCCCCGGTGTAATTCATTTGAATATGCAGATACATAATTGCAGAAATCTGACCAATTCAACTGTATGTATATATTTTTGTCCTTAGAATGCTCTAGCTTTCCTTGGAAAGAACTGAAATCCATTTAATGCATTTTGCTTAAAAACCCTTTTCCTTTAATACTGCAATAAGAATAATCAATCAAATATGGCAGAGTTCATTCTTTTCTGCAGGGATGTTCGCTACATTTAGTCTATTCTTTTCCAACAGAGAGGCACCTGTTGTCCCATCGTTGGAACACAGGACTGGGAAGGGGGAAATGAACATTCTATTCCTGGCTTTTGCCATCAATTTGACCACAGGCAAGTCACATAAGCTCTGTAATATAGTTTCCCCATCACCAGAATAGGGATACTTTGCAATCATCACTTACATTTTTCCACATCTGAAGGGCTGAACTATAAATGCCTAATAATGTATCAGTGAGGATATCGGCATTTTTATGTATGTCGACTGATGAGCTTTCTGGGACTGGAGTTTTGCCAAGGTTTAGTGCTTTCATTGCTTTAGTGATTTCTCTCCCGGTAATTTCTTTTTCTAATTTATTAGTTAACTTAGGGTCAAACTTTGCTTCTCTAAGGTTCAGTTTTGTCTTATAGGCAGAGCTCTAGGTGTGGAGAAGTGCAGAGCTGAACCATCCTAGGAGGAATTCTGAGAGGATGATAAAGTTGATTTTTTGCTGACAATCACTATTTCATTAAAACAAAGGAAAAGGGTTTGCGGGGAGGGTGGTGTAGGAGGGAACCAACATTTGCCAAATGGAAAAGGTACAAAATCATGGGAACCCCCTCCTTCCAAAAGAAAACCCAACTCCCAAACTTATAAAAGCTTTTTAAAAACAACAGAGAGTAAACACAAAAAAAAAAAAAAAAAAAAAAAATTGACAGTGAAGAAAATTAAGATGCTATTATTATTATTCCATTTACATCTCCCTTTTAAAAAGTCATATTAATTAATGGCTTTGGTTAATCTCATTCATATTCAGAAGGCAGGCTATATTTATTTTGCAAAGAACATTTGAACTGGGCTAGCCTATTGAGGTCTTCCTATCTCATATGCAGCAGTTATCTTGGGAGATGGCAATGTAGTAATATATAATACATGTACTGTGTACAGCAACTTTGATGAGAAGGGGAATAAAATTATACAATTATTGCATTAATTATACATCTCTTTGATGGTCCTTCATACTTTTCAGAGTGGCCAGGTCACCTGAATTGCACTGAAACACTAACTCTTTGGCATTGTGGATGGTACACCTTGGACACGGCAAGCAGTTGGTAAACACAAGGCACATTAAAATAGGACCTAATATTTTACCTGCAAAGAATCTGTAATATGTGAGTGTGCATCCCAATGATAAACATATTCATATACATATTCATGTGATCACCATGCTACCAGAAGAGGGATGGTCTTGGAAGTTATGACGGGCCATGAAAGATCTGCATTCAATTCATGACCCTGCCATAGACTCCCTGTGTGGCCTTAGGAAAGTCACTAGGGCACTTTTAAAAATTTTAGCCTAAATTATTTAGGCACTTAATTCTTATTCACTTGGATTTAGTTGCCTAAAGCATTTGGGCACTGTTGAAAATTTTACCCTTAACCTCTCTCCCCTCAGTACCCCATCTGTAAAATGGGAATAGTAACCCTTCCTTTCTGCCACCTTTTGTCCGTCCTTCCTGCCTGTTTAGAGTGCAAACTCCTTGGGGCAGAGATCATCTCTGGCTAGTTGTGTAATACTAAGGGACCCTGATCTCTGTTAGGGCCCCTAGGAATACTGTAGTACAAATAATGAATGACAGTAGAGTGCATTCTGTATAATCCTTTCATGTATCATTATTACAATTCAAAATCATGTTATACAATGAAGCAAGTAGATTTTTCACCACAAGAAAAAAATACATATTCTGAGGCTCATCATGCTATTCATATGTGGATTTGATTTTATGTGGGGCAAACATCAAAAGGCCTAGCTAAAAAATGAAAAAAAACCCTGTAAATAATGCATTTGCTGATGGATTTGATAAATACTATTCAACATATATAAAGCAGGAACAATGCATTCATAAATAATGTATTCTTCAATTAATGGAAAATATTTGTTGAATGAACTTGTAACAATCTGGCAGTATCATCTGAATCACCCTATTAGCAAGTGTGGATCCTACTGGGAAAGGTTTAAATGAGCTTGGCTGATGCATTGAGGCAAGTAACATGTTCTCCCATCTGATTTAATAGCACTGGGACTGGTTTTGTGGAGACACGACCTCTAGGGTGTGCATAGGAATATAGGAATTGCCATACTGGATCAGACACCAGATCCATTTGGTACAGTTCTACATCTCTGACAGTGGCCAATAACAGACACTTCAGAAGAACCCCATCCTAGGCAGTTGTGGGATATTCTCCCCTCATTTAGGTCTCATGGTGATCTCTAATTCTTAAGAGATTGGCTTAAATTTTGAAGCAGACACACCTGTGTCCTTATTGTTGTTCTCTTTGTTAATGAAGCCAAACTCCGGGAAATAGGTTTGTCTGGATTTTAGGGAGATGATGGACAGCTACCAAAAGTATATACAGAATACAGAGAATGGGGAGGAAAGGATCACAGGGGAGTGAATAGAGGTAGGGGAAAGTTTTAGGGATGAGAGAACATGGGGATTGTAGCAGGAGGAGAATTAATAAACAAACAGAGTGCATACTTCCAGAAACATACCGGACAGACAAGCTTTTTCCCCACGTAAGGTCCCGATTCTGTGATGGATGGACTTCTACACCATGCAAAGCCCCATCCAATTCAATCAGGCACAGCAGTATCATATCTCATACTGCAGAATGAGGGCCAAAATATTTTATTAAGAAAAGTCATAAAATCCACTACAATGCAAGAAAATTACAACTGGCACTTCACATTTTTCTGGAGGAGAATCCTTAGCCCCTATATATTTTTATTTTGCTATTTCCCCATTCATAGCTCCATAAAGCTTCTCCAATCTGGCTGGCCAGGGGCCAAAGGAGGAGTATTCTCACTGGTTACCAAAACAAGATTTATCTTACTTCTACTTCACATGCCCAAAACAGTTTTCATTGATGACGCTTGATGGAAGAAGCTTTAATGGACTATAAATTCTCCCATCTTTGTTATGGTTGCTTCAGGCTTCAGTTAAATATGGCAAAGAAGAAACTATTTGTACTTAAGTAAATTATTTGTCTATGGGTAAAACTAGTGAATGTGAGAGATCAGATCCAGTTCAATTAGTGCATCTATGACAGTAATGAGAAAAATATTCTACCATGACCTATTGTAAATCTAAGAGAAAAGACTCCAGCAGGGAGCTAGCAATTCCAATGCTAATGTACATAATTAAACAATGGAACAGCAACATTTACAATCATTTCAATGAAACTCAATAATATTCAAATTTATACTTTTTTATGACAACATCTGTGCTTCATTTTGCTGTATCAACTGTATATTTTTAGGGATTGGTAAACTGCTTTAGATAAAATAAGAACTGACCTGCACTTTCACTTACTACTTGAACCAGGTTTAAATTAACTTTCTTTCTCTCAATTTTCAACAACTCTAGGCAATAAATGTGTTAAATACTAAGAGAAAGTATTTTAATAATACTTTATTTCTTGTGAATGTGGACTGAGGAGGTTGTGTCTTGGTTTTACAAAATCATTCATAAATTCTTAGATTTTAAGACCAGAAGGGAACTTCTAGTGTGCCCTCCTTCATCCTTGGGAAACTCTGTGGCCTATGTCTGCACAGGGTGCTTCCCAGCATGAATAGACAACCACACAGTAGTTCTGCTCGAGATAGCACATTACAAATAGCAGTTTGACTATGGTAGCACTGGTGATGGCTTGGGCTAGCTACTAATGTCCAAACCTGATCAACCCCCTGTAACTCAGGTGGCTAGCACAAGCCACTGCACCACGCTGCTATTTTTAGTATGCTAGTTTGAGCAGAAGCATGCTCCTAGTTGCAGTGTAGACATACCCTAAGGGATTCCTGTACCAACCTCAATAACTTCTGGTTGTACTAGAAGAAAGAGGTGTCAATGGCCCACCATTGGGAGTGCTGGATGAAAAGGCAATCATAGATCTTGTTAAGGTGAATGGGTCTGCTAAAACACTCTACTGAGTGCCCAACAGTAGGAGCAGCTGATATCCTAAAATAGTACAAAGGTGTTACCAGAGACCTTGCAGACAGATGGAGAGTGCCAAGCTGACAGGGTTTGCTAGGTTTCAGACTCAGGGACTAAAACAAAGCTATGTGATAAGCAGTCAGGAATTTGAGTATGGTGTGGTCCCAGTAATGCAGTAGCCTGCATTTGGCTGTTAGTCTGTGTGAGCCCTTGGAGAGAGGCAAAGGCTCAGAATAGCTGCTGTTTGAGATAGGGCAGAGGGGTTCTTTATCTGAGACTCCTGCCAAAGAGGGGTTGCCTATAGGTATTTTGTTCCTACCGCTATTCAGGGTGTCATGGTTACAGGGAAAACTGCACCTTGAACCCCTTTTAATCCCTCTTGAGTGCACTTTTCAACCACTCTGGCATTGGGCCTCTGGGCACCAGCCTCCCTGTTCTATCTGTGTTAACACATCAGGCCCAACTTGGTTTGGCAACTGTCAGCCCTTTCACTCACTCTGGGGACTTGTGACAAATTAAAGTGACACAAAAACAGCTTCTTCAGAACAAAGCATTCTTTATTCATTCACCCAAAGGTACAAAGTGCACAGAGCAAAGGATAAAAACAATAAAGGTCTCTATGCAGATTTTACTTTACTTAGCTCTTGATCTTTCATGGCAAGCTTTGGTGTGTTTCAGATAGGCAAGTTACCTCCATGTCTGGGTTGTGAGAAGTAGCCTGCCCCTCCTGCTGTCTCTGGGTCTCGTTCTCTCTTGCCATCTCCTTGCTAGCCTATCAGCTCTCACTGACTCTGACTGTAGTCTGGTCCAAGAGGTAAATATAACTGAATTGCTCGGTAATGGCAACAATAGAGATTACATTTAACATCCTTGTGAAGGTGAAAATGCCAAAGCAACCCACCACAATAGCATTTAACTTCAGAAAGGGGAACTACACAAAAATGAGGAATCTAGTTAAATGGAAATTAAAAGGAACAGTCATAAGAATGAAATGCCTGCAGGCAGCATGGAAACTTTTGAAAAACACCATAACAGAGGGTCAAATTAAATACATATACCAAATTAAAAAGTACCAAAAAATGCCACGATAGTTAAACAATAGAGTAAAAGAAGTGGTTACAGGTAAAAAAAGAAACCTTTAAAAAATGAATGTCAAATTCTACTGAAGGAAAAAGAAAGGAGCATAAACTCTGGTAGGACATATGTAAGAGTATGATTAGGAAGGCCAAAAAAGAATTTGAAGAGCAACTATCAAAAGATACAGAAACAAAAACAAAACAATTTTTAAGTACATCAGAAGCAAAAAGCCTGCCAAACAATCATTTGGGCCACTGGACAACTGAGGTGCTAAAAGAGCACTCAAGGAAGACAAAGCCATTGAAGCTAAATGAACTCTTTGTATCAGTCTTCATTGTCAGAGAGATTCGCACACTGAGGCCATATTTTTTAGGTGACAAATCTGAGGAACTGTCCAAGAGTGAGGTGAAAATGGAGGAGGTTTTGGAACAAATTGATAAATTAAACAGTAATATATCACTAGGACTAGATGGTATTCACCCAAGACTTCTGAAGGAACCCAAATATGAAATTTTAGAACTACTGACTGCGGTATGTAACCTATCATCTAAATCATTTTCTATATCAGATAGCTAAAGTGTGAGGATAGCTAATGTGATGCCTATTTTTAAAAAAGGCTCCGGAGGTGATCCTAGCAATTACAGGCCAGTAAACCTAACTTCAGTTCCAAGCAAATTGGTTGAAAATAAATTACAGTACAGGATTACCACTCACATAACTGAACATGATTTGTTGGGGAAGTGTCAAAATAGCTTTTGTAAAAGTAAATGATGCCTCACCAATCTATTAGAATTCTTTGAGACGATCAACAAACATGTCGACAAAGATGATCCAGTGGATATAGTGTACTTGGACTTTCCAAAAGCCTTTGACGAGGTTCCTCACCAAAGGCTCTTAAGCAAAGCAAGCAGTCATGGTATAAGAGGGAAGCTCCTCTCATGGATCTGTTTCCTGCCTTTTATCCAGTTACAAAGGGTAGGAATAAATGGTCAATTACCTCTGAGAGGTAAATAGTGGTATCCCCCAGCGATCTGTACTGGGACCAATGCTGTTCAACATATTAATAAATGATCTGGAAAAAGGGGTAAACAGTGAGGTGGCAAAATTTGCAGATGATACAAAATTACTCAAGGTAGATAAGTCCAAAGCTGACTCTGAAGATTTACAAAGGGATCACACAAAACTAAGTGACTGCACAACAAAATGGCAGATAAAATTCAATATCGATAAATGCAAAGTAACACACATTGGAAAACATAATCCCAACTATATATACAAAATGGTGGGGGTCTACATTTGCTGTTGCCACTCAAGAAAAAGATCTTGAAGTCATTGTGGATAATTCTCTGAAAACATCCACTCAATGTGCAGTGGCAGTCAAAAAAGCTAACGGAATGTTAGTTACCATTTGGGAAGGGATAGATAATAAGACAGAAAATATAATAATGCCACTATATAAATCCATGGTACGCTCATACCTTGAATACTCCATGCAGATCTGGTTGTCCCATCTCAAAAAAGATACATTAGAAATGGAAAAGATGTAGAGAAGGGCAACAAAAATGATTAGGGGTATGAAACAGCTTCCATTTGAGAAGAGATTAAAAAGTCTGGGAGTATTCAGTTTGGAAAAGAGATGACTGAGGGGGGATATGATAAAAGTTTGTACAGTCATGAATGGTACGGAGAAAGTGAATAAGAAAGTTTTATTTACCCCTGCACATAACACAAGAACCAGAGGTCAACCAGTGAAATTAATAGGCAGCAGGTTTAAAGCAAACAAAAGAAGTACTTTTTCACACAATGCACAGTCAGTCTGTGGAACTTGTTGCCAGGGGATATTGTGAAGGCCAAATCCGAAACTGGATTCAAAAAAGAATTAAGTATGTTCTTGGAGGATAAATCCATCATTGGCTATTAGTCAACATGGTTAGGGATGCAACCCCATACTCTGGGTGTCCTTAAGCCTCTCACTGCCAGATGCTGGGAGTGGATGACAGGGGATGGGTCACTTGATACTGTTCTGTCCTGTTCATTCCCTTTGAAGCATCTGGCATTGTCCTGTATCAAAAGACAAGATACTGGGCTAGATGGACCATTGGTCTGACCCAGAATGGCCATTCTTCTGTTGTTCTCCCTGGGCTGCATTTGGCCACTCACTCAATCCCCACCCTTTTCTAGGCCCAAGGTCCTCTATATTTAGTATTCTCTTTTTGATCTTAGGCTAAGCTTCAGGAAGAGTAAACCATTCTTAACCTGACTGGAGCCAGGTAGGACACATACCCCAGAAAACAGCTTCCCCATTCTTTTCTCTTGGACTCTTATTTGCTCTTACCTTTTCTCTTGGATTCTATTGTTTTACCTTTCTTGCTTGTTTTCTTTAACGACTCCTTTTAATCCAACACCAAAATAAGCAGACATCATAAACAAACACACAGAAGCATGTCCATATTCATAAACAATAACCGATAGTTTCCAGTTTGTCACACAGAGAAACAGAACATGTTAAACTATACAAACAAATTACACTAAGAAAACGCCTGACTCCATTTCATTGATCTTTGTCTAAACTGAAACCACCCTGCAAAGCCCTGAATTTGGATTTCTACTTAGCCAAGGGAGCAACAATGTCCTTTTGAAAGACATTTAATTTTGATTTAAAGACTTCAAGTGATGGGGAATCTAAATTGGTCCAGTGGTTAATTACCCACACTATTAAAAATGTGTACCTTATTTCCAGAACTAAGCGTGGATCTGATCCAGGGTTGTACTGTACATTGTTTGAGTGGTCAAAAGGATTCTGATTCTAGGAACTGATTAATTGTTTCAAGGTGAGAATGAGTGAATGCACAATTAGAATTAAAAAATTATCCTAATGTGCTTTGTTTACAACATGCAAAATTCCTTCACAGTATAGTTTTGTAAAGTGATAGATACTAAATAGAAAATAAAATATACCACTTGGACCCATTTATTCATGAGTTGCAGTAAATATCTCATTTTTAGCCGGCATGCACACACAACTCTGACTCAACCCTGCTCAAATATTTTCACCTCGATATTATTAATAATTTACATTGGAAATACTAAATCATCATCACCCCCCGACAGCTAATGGGTGGCCTATGGGTGGTAAAATCACTTAGGCTATGTCTACACTACAAAGATAAAGTGACTTGTGTTAGGCATTATTTACTGCAGTGGCTGATATCCACACTACTCGTCTTCACCACGAGCACTTCTACCAACATATGAGGGGCCGTGTGGGGAGCTGAAAGCCCAGTCTCTCAGTTTTGCTGGTAGCTCCCTGCCTGGTGCCCTGTTTCCTGCCGGAGGAGACGGGGGCCACCCAGGACTTCTCATCCCCAGGGTGTGGGTTCCAGCTGCCCTGGCTTCTCGGCTCTCCCCGTTACCTGGCCCTTGACAAGACAACCAAGATTCCCAGCTAGAAGCAGAGCGGGGTAAGCCACCCAAGGCTTCTTGCCTCCCCATTTTCCACTGGGAGCTGTGTCCAGCCGCCAGACTTCTTGTCCCCTCTGGGAGCAAGGTCCAGCCATCCATGGCTCTTAGCCAGGAGCAGATTCCATTCTTGTCCCAGTTCTGAGCTGGGCATGGGGTCCAGCTGCCCAGCTCTCCAGAAGAGCAGGCTGGGGGGCACACTGGGCTCTAGCTGCATTGCTTTCTTGTCAATTTCATGTCTCTGACGGACTGTGTAGTGTAGACAAGGCCTTAGTGAATTTAGTTCAGTTTATAATACCTCAGAAACGGCCCCTGCAATTGTCACTAACTGGCCCCCTTACTGACAATCTGAACAAGCCTTACAGCCAATTGATGAAATGACTTACAGACTTGCACTGCCATTATTTTACCTCTTCGTTCGATGAACAGAGGCTTTCACTTTCCAGTACGACCAATATAAAGTAGGACTTTCAAAGAAGCCTAAGGAAGTTAGATGCCTAAATCCACATGAAATTCAGTTGGGCACCTAAATTCCCTAGGATTCCCCAAAAATCCCAGACTTAGCACCTTCCACAGGCATTCAGTTCACAGCCATTTTTTAAAACAAGAAATTTTTTGAGAACAGAAAATTAAGCCCACATTATGATTCCTATCCTATTATTCTTCCTACCTGCATTATTCTGAGCTAGAGAAGTTCAAGGCTGTGAGAAGATATGCATCCGAGGAAAATTTTAAAAGCATAAGTCACAATTTTTCTTTGTTAAAAAAAATAAACACATACAATGGGTGACTGATCATCTTCCTTTTTTTTCCCCAGCACCAAACAAAGTTTACATTTTATTCCATCTTCTGGGATGCTCCCAAGAAGAGATGGGGAGAAGAGAAAGAAACTCTGAAGCTCCAAAATAATAGAGAATGAATATGAAATTTAAAGAATGGCCTTTTCACTAATACTATTGTTCTATCTGGCAGAGTGGACTTGTAAAAATTCTAATCACTTTCCATTCAATTCATCAATCATACCAGGAAACTGACCATTTGCTCAGCCAAAAATAAGCCCTAAATTGACTACCACCAACAATAAAAGGAGGTGAAGGACACTACTTATTGAGGATTATTTAATAAATCTTGTCTAAACAAGAAATGGAGGAGAAAAATAAAAATTTGCTTGGACCTCACGGCCTTCCAGCCTCATGCTTCTCATATTACTGATGAATGGCTATTGTAACTCATATTTTATGTAAATTTGCATATTTCTGATTTTTTTAAAAACATATTTTGAAAGTTCTTCATAATCCAAGGTTTACTGTTAACTCCAAACATTTAACAATGGAAATAGATAAGAGATTAAACTACCTCCTAGCTTTTATGTTGTCACTACTGCCTATTTGGAAAAAATACCTTAGAAAGGCTGTAACTACTTTCCTATTTTTAAGAGTCATCAAAAATCTTCTGTAACCTTTTTTTTTCATAATAAAACCCATATTGTCCTGTAGATCCTTTAACAGAGGATTATTTTTGTCAGTACAATGATACTGAGATAAAATGCAGCATAGAGAATACCTCACAGAACATATACTATATAAAATTGGAAAGCTTGTTCATAATATTATCCTTAGCATTATATCATCCTTTTGTATATTAGTTATAAGTATTAAGTATAAGTAATAAGTCCAGACTGTCAGCTACCAGCATAAAGTCAGTTTTAGCCTCTATTTGTTCTATTTTACAACAGCTTACTTTTTTTATTTTTATCTGTCAATAGTACTAAAGACTCCCAACAAGCCGTAAAATGTTTCTGACACTCATGACTTTTAGAGCCAGGGTTTGAAAGAACTGCTGAAGGTTATGTTGATTAAGCCCAGAGACATATTTCTATATATTTATAGCTTCCAAAAAAAAAAGGTGTTTTGCTGTCCCAGAGATCAGTCAAACTGTTACTGAACTAGAGAATATGCGAGATGAAACCCAACAGAGCAACTTGTGATGTTATGCTTTACTAAGATTTGTTCTCTGCAGAAATGATCAGACACAGCATGAGAAGCAGAGGAGGCTTTTAAGTTCAATTAAAAATAAACAAAAACAAAGGCATGTAATAAGCAAGGATGATGGTATATTACACAATAGTTAAACAATGCTTTATACAGTCACTTAAAAAGAAAGGACCATGTTATTTTGTGAATAGCCTATAGTGGAGTTCTGAGATGTTCCTTGAGTAAAGAGCTGAAGGGATTCGTTTCAGACAACAATGAAAACGTTTACTGGAAACTAGTCTTTTCATAAAATGAGACTGTTAGTGCATCCTTATTTAGTTTCTGGTAGGTTCATGCTAACATGACACAATAGGAATCATCGTTCTGGCAAATTAGTATCAAATGGGCACTGTCTGTAGCTGATTTGATACATATTTGCATCAGTTGTAAATTCACAGCTAGATGCAACATTAAATTTTCATTGAACAATAAAAAATTTGTTTAAGGAGCTGTCAGTTGTGGGCCCTTCACATGTGACACTAATAGTTACAGGCAGCAGTCATCGTAAAATTGTCAGTCACTTCATCTAACAAAAAATTCAGCCCTTATTTGACATAAAAAGATGTTGTGTCATTTTCCTGCAGAGGCCAGAATTACAGCCTAGTGTTTTGAATGTGGCAGCATGGCAAAGGTTTCAAAGAACAATTATAATACTAAAGAGTAATGCTCCTGGAAAATGAAAAGCAGGATTATTTTTTCAAAGCCACATTTGGAAAAAGGTGAAATTCTACAGGTTGAGCTAAGGTAAAGGAACTTAATCAAAATGATTTATTTTTAAAGTGAAATCTCAGTGAGTGTGTGAACTCTATTCCAAGTCATTTAAATAAATAGAATTTTATAACTTCTTGATGCGGGCTTAGCTGGTTCTGATGTGTTGTGTGTCTGATGCCTGCAGAGTACCTTATTTGAAATGGTTTCGGTGAGTGATCTTTTCATATTTATATTCTCAGGCAGATCAAATTTAGGGCATACACCTGGGAGGTGATGAGCACCCATAACTTCCACTGAAATCAGGCGCTCAGCTCTTCTTAAGCCATAAGAGTTGTCTTTTAAACATTTTTTCCAAATGAGAGATCGGAGATTATGGCATGAAGTATTCTCAATCTGTTTATACCACTGTTAAACCTCTTTACAAAAAAAAGTGTAATTTTAAGTTTCCACAGTGCAAAATAGCATAAAAACAACAGCAGTGAATCTACAGTAGGATCTCCGGGCAGTAGCTCACATATATTCACAGACAAACATTTTTTTAAGGTAAGCGTGACAATTGTTGTCATAGAAATCTAGCCAGAACAAAAAGTTATATACCAACCTCTAACTAACTTTCCACGCAGGCATAACTGTCTACTGCTTACTTTTTTTTTTGTACATTCATCTGAAGCAGCTGTTACTGGCTACTCACAGAGACAGGACATGGTATGAGGTGGTCCATGGGTCTGATCTACTATGGCAGCCCTTTTGTTCCTGAAACTCTGACCTAAACTCACTACCTCTCCATTAACTCTATTTCTACTTCCTATGCTGAAGTACACAACACACAATATTCTGCACGAAAGGGAGAAATCAGGGCAGACCAGAGGCCAGACCTGAACAGAATTTTAAAGTTCTCTTTGGTTTTGTTCCCATGCCATACTTTAAGTTTCATTTTGCATGATTTTCCATGTGATATGTTCTTTCTAACAGTCATTTTTAAAAGAAAAGTGTGTAAACTTGGTAACACTTTTTAATAGCCTGGGCCACATTTACAAGTTTTTGTTTACAGAATAACTTGGTTTGGGGTAAATTAATAAAATGAATAAAAATTTCCATTAAAAATGGCATGAAAATTTCCCAGAAAAACCAAACAAATTCAAAGAAGTCATTCAAAAAATGTCAACTAGCTCAGCACAAAACTAACAAAGTGTGACACTGACAGCAAGAATACACATGCAAAAGAAAACAGGTAAACATGTGAGTGAACTCTCAGTCCTAATCACCATATGAATGAATATTCACCATATTCAGGGAACCCACGTGTGCCAACCTAGTTTTCATGAAGAGTTTGGGGGATTCTTTCACGGATATAGACTAGCCTATGATATATTACACTATTTCAATGTCTTGCAGGCAACATTTCTTGGTTGATCATACCTTTTATTAGTACTACAACTAGTGAAAAGGGGTCAAAGTTTCAATAATTTTTTGTCACAATTCCAAACTTCAACAAAAAAATGAACAGATTTTTAACCATTTTTTCCAGAGATTTTAAAGTGGTTTTTTTCAGACAAATTTTAAAAATTTGAAAATTTCCAACCAGCTTTATTTAGCATGATGCTGGATATCTATATCTAAACTAGCATATGCTGTGTTAGTGATAACACTGTATGCTATGACAGATCTACTTTGGAAGCTATGTACACATTGCAGTTATGGCAACTGAATGGTTGGCAGTTACAGATTTAGAAATGCTAAAAAAAATGCCTCTCTTCTAACCACGGACAACACCAGATCTCGTGTTATTAGCACCCTATTATAAACAACACCAACATTTTGAACCACACCGGCCTTTTGAAAATTAGGAGGCTAAGAGACATAGGCTCTGATCCAAATTCCATTGAAGTCAGTGGAAAGATTCCTGTTGGCCATTGTTCAATCTACTCACCCCTGTCAGATCAGCACATGCAAATAACAGGCTTCTCTTTCTTTAGGGAAAAAAATATTCACACCCACTTCCCCCCCCCCCGCCTTGTTTGTTTGTCTGTTTGTTTTTAAATAAAAACCTGGTTTAAATTTAAGGAGACAAGAAGTATGTGAACATGAACATGGTCTGCAAACCCAAGAGTTTGAGATGTTCACAGACCCTCATTCTCATCCCTAATTAAAACTCCCCAATCTGCAGGAAAAAATAAGGAAATCTTTCTTTTACCCATCAGAAGTTAGAATAGTTGTGAAATAACAGTCATTGCTAAGAAGAAACAGAATGAAAGTGGTATTGCCTTAGAATCGACTGTCTCACTCTTTCCAAAATAGTGATCTATCAACCTGTCCCCCCCTGATTCCCAATCTTTGGGGGAACACATGAATCTGGAATTCAGGTACTCTTTTTAAAACTCTATCTAATAGTACATTGTAAAATGAGCAAGAACACTTTTTAATTATAACTCTTGGAAGAACTGATTGTATTTTTTGTATTAATATGTGTTACCCAGCACAGGAATCGACAATAAAGTGCAAGAATTTGACCACACTCACTAACAGCTCCTCATCTCTCATTTGATATTGAGGGTGATACTGTCTAAATCATGCACCAGATCAGAGTCCTTTCATATGATCAATACCACTGCAGCATCTTTCCCCTGCACCTCCATGTAAACTCTCAGAGACAGTGGTCTGTATTAGGAGGGAGACTAGGAAGACTGTATTTTTACACATTGCCTTTCCATGATGAGAGCATCCCTGCACTTTCCAATAGTGTCCTGAAAGTGGTGCGGGCCAGCAGACACCTTAGTAGTCAACTGAGCCTGTGATGCTGGCTGTATTAGGGGGGAACATTTATGATATTATTTAACATCAATATGTCAAAGTTACAATAATTCATATGAGATAGGTCATGTCAGGTACTATTAGAAAGGTTATAATTTGCTAAGTATGATGATATTGTTTATGTGTATGTGTCATATTTGTGTTGGAAGTTATGGAGATGTCTGATGTATCCATATTTCAATTTGTGCTGTGTTTCTGGGCAACTCCCCAGACAGGATGGCAGCAGCAATAGCTGCTTGATGGCCCATTAAGGGAACTCAAAGATACAATAAGCCCAGGGAAAGAACCCAGGGGCCACACCTGATGAGTCACCAGGACTTACTCATGTGACCCTGGATTCCATCTTATTTCTGTAAATTTTCACAAGCAGCATGGCAAAGGCCAAGGGACATAAAAGGTAGCTGCACCCTATCTATTTTGTCTTCAGTCATCAGTCTTCAGTCTTCACCTACCTCTGGATCAACTCATCTACAACTAAGCTGTGAATCAAAGGACTAAGACCCATCCAGGTACTGGATGTACACAAGAGGGACTATACAAGCCTGCAAACTTCACAATTTTATTAGAAACCTGATATATATGGACTTTCAAATCATTTATATGTATCTGATTTATTTAATCATTTAACATTTATCTTATAGTTTGTTTCTTTCCTTTAATAATAAACCTTTAGTTTTAGTTACTAAAGGATTGGCTGGCAGCGTGGGATTTTGGGTAAGAGCCAAATCTATATTGATCTGGTAAGGTGGCTGACCCTTTGGGGTCAGGAGAACCTTTTTGGTAAAGAGCATAAAGTTTTAAATAACTTATCTCTTTACCGGACCGAGTGACTGATTGGGAGGCAGAGACTAAAATGCAGTAAAGGGGGCTGTGTATATTTTTGTTTTAGCTTCTTGATAACCAGTGTGGGGAATCAGAAGCATTGTTTGTGGCTGGTTGGGAAGTCTGACTTCAGTGTCACCCACCAGCGCACCTTAGTTTTGCAAACCATTATGTTATCGCATACTGCCTTGGTTGTTGGCAACAGATCAGCTGCTTTGAACCCCAGAATACAGCATACTGCAATAGCTCAACCCCGATCTCCTGAAGGTAAGGGCATGTTATATGTCTCTCATCTGTGCTGATCTTTAGAGGATGAGTGTCTGTTACAGCCCTAAGCTATAGAAGTTGACTCTTTAATTCAAGCTGTAATGGCTAACACATGTAACGCATGAGATCCCTGGTTCACTCCCTAGTGTGATGACCAAAATGGCTGCTTTCACATAAATGGGGACTTGTCCAGCATCCAAACTGCTATGGGTCTTAAATAATGGGGGTGAGTTTTCTCTATCCAAAGACAGTAGGTAACCAAAACACATACTGACCAGTGGGATACCCAAGCCACAGAGGATTTAAAAGTATTTTAATTTTTTTTTTAATGGAAAAAAATCACTCAGTGAAATTTTTCACAGGGAGGAAAATATCTCTCTGATCAGCTCTAATCAGTGTAGTTTTGGTTAATTTCAGTGATTTGGAGCGTTACCCAAACAAGGATTTCAATAATACCAATACATAGACGTTGCAAATACTCTTTGTTATAAAAAAAGCCCAATCTCCTACATTTTATAAATATGTATACATTTTTCTGTTAAAACAATTCACTATACTGTAAGGAAATAAATGTGATTGGCTTAAGGGGAAAAAAAGGTTTGATTCTCCAGGAACGGATATTTGTAAGGATATTAATGGAAGATCTGTAGATAGTGCCTCAATCTGTTTTGTTTTCAATGGGAATTGGAGTGGGACCTTAGTGTTGTTTTAGGTATAAAATGATCCATACTTAATCATCCCCCAAAACTAAGCGATGAGATGAATAGTGGATAATTTGTGGTTTAAAAACAGCTGTTCTACTGACATGGGATGATTATTGCTGTGCTGAAGTGAATGGCTGACAAGGGAGTGTGTATCAACACTCATAGTCATTACTGAGTTCTGGGGCACTGTTGTTGTAACCTCAGGAAAAACTGACATCCGGCAATAGATCTAATTGACAGGATGGCTGTTTTCAGCTAATAGTTTGTTAAATCGACAGACCTCATGCTGGCCTCAATTACAGATATCAGCATTTTCAAGAAACAAACAGGTATGGGTGTCAGAAAAGAAGGTTGGAAGTGGCATTAGCAGATGACGATCATGATTTTAACAAACCTGAAAATAATGCTTTAGGTTTTAAAACTGCACAGCTGTGTCTGTTCACTAGACAAATTTTAAACAAGGCAGTTAGTTGTTCTTCACAAATATTTCCTGTGCATGTATGTCTGCCTACAGATCTATGTCAATTACGGAGACCTCAAATTCATCTCAACCCTTTCTGCAGTGCCCTTCCAACAGAGATTCTGCAATAATTATTTTTAATAGGTTTGCTTCTTTAACCAATGCAAAGTATTCTTTTTCCTGCTCGTCTGAAGTTTGGGATGGGGTGGAAATGCAGAGAGGGTTTTTGAAGGTTTGCCATCTTCTCTGTGGCTTTTTAAACCAATTGAAAATAGCAGAATTGTAGTGGATGAAATATTGACATTTTCCCACTAACAGGCTGTAACATTCGGCCATTATAATAGCATGTATGTTTCATACTGCAAGAACCGTAATGTGACCCATCTACATAATATGCTCCCTTTCTTCTTACTTTTAAATTAAAAATCTCCAGCCTCTAGAGAAATGAATGACAGTATTTAAAGAATTATAGACATCAGAGATGGAAAAGACCTATTAGATTATCTTTTCCACATCCTATTCAAAGTAAGATTGTTCCTCTCAATATACATATAGCTTCAAGTTGTTTATTCAGGTGATCTTTAAAGGATTCAAGTGATGGGGCATCTTCCAACACTTTGTGAAGAGGCTATTCCAAAGCTTAATGGATCTGACCATTAGAAAATGTTTCCTGATATTCAGCATACATTTTCCTTTCTTTTGAGGCCCTGCCCCTGCAGTGTGCTAAATTAATAAACATCTTCGAAGGATAAAATCGTCAATAATTTGTGAGATTTGTATTATATGGTTTATAGCATATGATTTACAGAACACTATCCATGCCTCCCTGTCCACCTAATTCTCTCCAAATTCTGCTCCCACTCAGACATTCTCACATGTCCAAAAACTGGTTATGGAACAGCCATCTCATTCTGAATCTGGAAGCTGTTATCTAATTTCAGCCATCTAGTATTATAGACCTCTTGGCATTCAGATGCGGTGAGGCCTTACTTTTCAGAGCACAGTTTGGTGAGAGAAGGAGGCAAGAAACCCAGAAGAGTACATGTCAGGCACAGACTTATTTTCTTATACTTTGAAGAGTTTTTGTTAACACTTCTGGAGTGAATGAGTTGGCCTCTCATATTTCTATCTTAGGTACTTATATGGACCCCATTACTATAGTATCTGAACATCTGCCAGTCTTTTAATGTATTTAGCCTCACAGCAACACTGAGAGGTAGGGAGGTGCTCTCATTCCCATTTTAAAGAGGGGAAACTAAGGCACAGAATAAGTGACTTACCCAAGGTCAAATAGCAAGTCCATGATGGAGCAGGTAATTGAACCTGTTATTCCCATGCCCTAGAGTAGGGCCTGAACCATTGGACCATACCAGCTTTTCAGTCTGAGAGACCCTTACTTTCCGACCTTTTCATTCTATTGTTTTTTGGCCCTTTCTACAGGGAAAATTGATCTGTACTGCTTTTTCTGGTGCCAACCTCTGGGCAGGGGAAATAAATATAAATTCAGCATTATTTTTTTGTATGTAGTAGCATCCCTGGCACTAAAACGTTTTAAAGGAGCTTTCCATTGCCCTGACTTCTCTCCTAATTTAGACTATGCAAATCCAGATTCCCCATACTCTGTCAGAAAACATAATTTCAAGCAAATATACTTTTATTTATGCATTTTATTAGTTTTTATGTCAATTGTTCACAGATTTCCTTTTGTGAATAATCTGTGGAACTCATTGCCACAGAAAGCCATTGAGGCCAGGAGTTTAGCAAGATTAAAAAAGGGATTGAATAAGTATATGGATATCAACTCCACAGTTACAATAATGAATGACAACAAAAATTTTGGAAGGGATATTAAACTTCATGTTTGAGAGTTTAAACTATTAGAGATCAGGATGTGACCTAATGTGGGGTGGAGGAGAGAGGAGAGAAAGGGAGAGATTACCCCACATCTGCCTGCTGTGGAGTTCTTACATCTTGCTCAGAAACATTTGCTTCTGGCCACTGTCACAAACAGGATATTGGTCTAGAATCCGGACCTTTAGACTGATCCAGTCTTACAATTCCTGTGTTCTTATGTTCATTTCATCCTGCACAGATTGAGTGGAATTTTCTTTGAGGACATTTTAGACCTACCTTGAAATTGTTTGGATTTTTCCTATGGGGCAGAGCATACACTTCTTTTCCAGTGTACAGTATTATTCTGTCACTATCACTTCTCCTAAGCACGACAGTACAGGGTCATCAAAATACTTGATATTTCCCCATTTCATCTTGGCATTTTCAGGTTTATTACATTCAGGTGGTACTGAAAGGCACTTGATTCCGCTTATCCAGAGGTAGGACTTACCACCATGAAAAAGAGAACAGAAACAATATTGGAAATATGGCATGTAAACAAATGCAATTCTCTCCCCATCTTGGGGTTTTGTTACAGTGTAATTTCATAATGGGAAAGTAGGTGATTCTCATAGTTTTGGACTTATTTTATGAACATTTGTAATCTATTGCTCTTTTGTTTGAGAATGTCAGCTGGTATCCACTTGTTCTCTTAGTGACATACATTAATTTAAAATCTGCATACATTCCCAAAGTAACAAAGGAATTAAGCAGACTTTGGAGCTAGTTGGTCCTTTGAAACATCACTATAACTGATAGAGTGTTCTAAGAAGGAAATAAATTAAAGCTACTTTTTTAAAAAAAAGTTTAGTTAAAAATGTGAAGACTCAAAATTTCATTGAAATGTTAACATTTTTAAAATTTCAAGCAGTTCTCTAATTTATTTAAAAAGGAAATTTTTTTCACAATTTATTTTGTTAAAAATGTTCCTGATTTATAAATGGGAAAAATCAACAATGTCAGGCATTAAAGGGCAACATTTTCAAATTTGGATTCTGAAGCGATCCCTAGATTCACATTTTCTCACCTAGGCTTTGATTACTAAGTACATGTTTAACTTTAAACAGGAGGAGTACCACTGTTGAAGTCAACAGAACTATTTGTGTGCTTAAAGTTAACCACATGTCTAAGTGCTTTGTTGAATCGGGGCTTGAATGTGAAGGAGATGTGAAAAAGGCCCTATTAACTTCACCAGGGAAGGAAGTCTTCCCTGTCTACAGAACAGGTACTAAAAAATTTTCCACTATTATATAACATTCTAATAATTACTACTTCTTTTTTATTTCTCTCTCCTCTCTGGGGGAAAGCCTGTTTTTCCCTGTGTTTGGTCACATACTGCAAAGCATAATATCAGTGAGTATCCATAATTCCTCATCCAGTGTTAATTCAGACATTTTGTGATGATGTTAATCACGAGTATGCTATAGGGTTCATAAAAAACCTAACTCTGTACACTTTTATAATACAATAATATTGTATACAATCAGTTGATTCAGTTGCTCATCACATGAGATTCAGCCACCAGGTTTTTATAGACCAATAAACTTTTGCAATGTATTCTTTGAAAAGTAAAACCAAGGCCCAGCTTCTCTTCTCTGCTGAGTGTAGATGCCATACTGTCTCCTCCCCCACTTGTTAGCTTGATAGCTTTTTTAGCTGATATGTAAATATACCTTCATTGTCCCTGCCTGACCACTGATCAAAGAAGCAAATACATATTCCTTTGTCTAGGGCAGAACTGGTTACCACCTCCCTCTGACATGCCTGGCTTAAACACCTTTTAGTCATTATTGCAGCATATATCCATAACTCTTAATACACACCGCACATATATATCACAAAAAAATATTAACAATCAATGAGGTATTCATTTTCCAGCAACACGTTACAGGACACCTTTTAGATACAGAGTATAACCAGGGAGAGTTGAGGTACACTGAATTAGTCAGTCCAGATGAAACTCTTTACCTGGCAGCAGTGAGATCCTTGCCCTCTAGCAGTGGGACACTCTTAGGATCACATGTACATTTACTAATCAAGTAGAATAGGACTGGTGGGAGCAAGCCTTCTCACTAGACACTGTATTGTCTTCAGACACAGGAATGGGAGGGCAAGTGAGACTGCACACTGGCTATTGGTTTATCTTGCTCAGATGAAGAGAGAAGTAAATTGAAGGTATCACCTCCATGCAGAAATCTCACATTCAACCTTTCACTTAGATTTCAGATGCAAAATACGTCCCTACTCTGAGAGGCTAGATAAAAGGTAATATATTGTGCTTGTAGGTACACCGTATGCCATCAGACCATTTTATAGTGTGCAGTATTAAACAGTGATCACCTTCAACGGCTTTGCTGTTTGCACTTTGAGTGAGTGCAAAACAGGCATCACATACCATCACCATCAGAATAGTGGCATTTCACCACCGCTTTGCCATGGTGAGAATGACTCTATAAGGTGAGGTGCAATAGTGAGCCCAAAATGAATTCCAGAAAGTAGACCCAACATCAGCTGCTCACAAGTTTCACAGCCTTACTAGTCCCTAAAACTGATTCTCTAGGGAAGAGAAGTCATCGCTACAGGAAGGTTATATAATTCTGAGGAATTCCCCTGAAAATTCAATTAAAACGCTGTTTTTTTGTGGCAGAGAGTGAACAGGAATCATTGTGGAAGGTCCACAATCTCATAAAAATGATCCTCACTATGTACTTACATAGGATGCACACTCTATGCATGCGGGTCTTTAATTAGTTGCCTTAATATTAATATCAGGGTTAGGACAGTAGTGTTAATATTGTTAAATATTGCAATCTGCACATTTGTGTTGACATTTCTGAACTTTACAAGCCTGCCCGCAGGCAGCTACAGAGGAAATCTTTAAAACTGATCTGGTTTAGTGCAAAACAGTTTGCTAAGCCTGCCGCTTGACACAACTTATAGTTAAAGCCTCTCTCTTTCATTTCTTACAGCTTTTAAGAGCAAATCAAGCACATTGATCCAGTGCTCTCTGTCAATGTATTACAATGCAATATTATCAATCTCTTTGAAAGCCAGTTTGTTTCATTTTGCTTTATTCCATATTAAGGGGAGGGGATGGAAATGAGCTTTTTGAAGTGCTTAGGAAAACTGAGATAAATTATCTAAAGGCAGAGTGCAAAATGCTTCCATTTAGCTAAGTCTGCCTCACGCCAATTGCATATATGCACACTCCTCTATGCGACTTGGAGAAACTACCTGAATTCTATGGACAAAAACAGAGGATGGACAAAGAAGACAACTAACAAGACTTAACAGTTCCAATGATTCCACTGAGCAAAGGATATGAATAATGTGAAATGATGGGTTAGGTGATTTTTTTTTTTTAATTCCTAATTAAGGCTGAGACCAGCCTATAAACCTCATTGCACTTTCCATTATTGCCAAATTTAAATACCCTCCATTCCCCAGGGCTACAAGAGAACTGCACTCATCTGTTTTATGACCTAATAAATCCATTTTTAATTTAAAAGTATTTGCCACTAGGGTTTTTGTTGGTTTAACTTTAGTTGTTTGTTTGCTTTGGTAAACCTTCAATTAAGCCAGCATATGTGGTACTGAAGAAGCAGGGATTGGGTGCAATTGGTTTAGTTTTCCTGAAGGGGAGCTCAGCTTCTAAAAGGGAAACACTTAATTAAGAGGGCTTGTTGTGTTTTTATTTTTTAGTAAAGTTATCCAAGAGCTCCAAAAGCCAGCAGCCAAATCCTCAGCCATTGTAAATGATCATAGCTCCACTATGTAAATGGAGCTATAACCATTTACAATGGTGGAGGATCTGGCTCTGGGTCTCTGAGTATTTTTGTATCTTTGGCCTTAGCATCGGCACTAATTTTTCATAGACCATTACAGAAGAGAGACACTATAGAAGAGAAACATTATTTATTATTAATAGCATCCTAACACCTTGGGGGCTTTTCCTGCTCCTCATTTTTATTAGATTAGCTTTCGTTTCAGCTTGGTTGTTTCTTTGAATGGACAGAGAAAGTGAACCCACAGTGCAACTTAAGGTCTGCATCCAGGCCTCCCCGAACAGGCAGGCTCCTCACAGCCGCAACAAGCACTATGGAACTCAAGAAGACTCTGTATGGGTGCAATGTCCAACCACATGCTGTAGCCTGCAGGGTTGGGGGCCTAAGTAATTTGTTTCCACTAGAATCTCCAATCTTGCCTTTTTGGTGAATAAAATGAGGCATCCTCACAGCCCACATGCAAGAGTCCCGTGCATTTCTCATTGAACTAAAAAAGCTTCACTTCTGGTCTATTTTTAAATTACGGACTATGTTTGTGACTTCAGCCCTCAGATAGATGCACACAACATGTAGAGATGATTATGACGTTTGTGTGCACGTATACAAGTGCAGAATGTGGTCACACAATTAAAAACAAAAACAAAAACCAACAACTCATGTAAATTAACCAGATTTTACATTTTGGTAACAAAGATCCTGAACCTGCAGAAGGTCAATGAAAATTTAAAGTACTGAGTAGCAAAAGATCAGGCTCAAGGCTGTTATTTTACCTTTACTTATTATAAGCATTTTTACTGTGCCCATCACAGTAGCATCTGAATGCATTAAGTATGGCTTAAGTTATGGAGAAAATACTTCTCAGGTATAATGGTGCTACTAGCTCATGACTCTTCAAGGACAGAGAGAAGAAAGAGCTTGAGAGTGAACTAAATGATGAGAAAAATGCAGCCAATGGTTATCAAAAACACCTGGACAGAGATGTACTTCTCTCCAATGCTTTCTGGACACAACAAGGCTTGAATTCAGACAAGTTTCTGGTGGTAGCAAATTTCAGACACCAGGACCAGGTACTAACACCCTAGTTCCTCAAGTCTCACCCTGGGGATAGTTAGCTTTAAACTTCCAAATGAATGCAGGTCATGTTTTGGGTCAGAAAGGAGGGGGCTTTCCTCCAGTACCCCATTTAGGGCTTTGGAGATGGTAACCAGCAAATTAACTTCTATCTGGAAATTCACTGGCAGACTGTGAACAGTGTAGAGTCCAGGTATAATATGCTCTTGACAATCCACTTCACTCAGGGGATGGATGGACAGATGCATTCTTCACCAGGTGAGAGGTACAGAGTGTTGCAGTAGCATAACATGGAGGTAACAAAGACATAGATGAGCACAGTGAAGTCTGCAACAGGGAGAAAAAAACAGCAGAAGAACCAAGACATATTTCTGGCCATTGTTGGTATCTGGTAATCTAAAAGCATTAATGCCATAGAAATGGCAGACCATTTTACGCAATGGACAGGTAACCATATTCATTCAGTTAAGAGTGATTATAAATTTTGCCACTTCCTCAAAATGCTTCCCCCTACCCCTCAGCATCATCTCCATTTTGTCCAGGTTGAGTTTATGACAGATGACTTTCATCCAAAACTCTCCCTTTACCAAACATTGGAAATAAATTCACCTGGATCAGAGGAAAAGGAGACGTAGTGCTGAGAGTCATGAATATATTTTTGACGTTGTAGCCTGTATCACATCATAAGCTCTCCCAGTGGTTTCAGCATTTCATTGAACAAAAAAATGTGAGAGAAAGAAATGAGAGAAAGACAAAAAATGACCTTGCAGGGCCTACAAGATGAGAAATCACTCATTACCATACTTTGGCAACTCTTCAACACCAGTAAATGGATCCACTCTAATGACACTCCTTCTATGCCTGACAGGTCCTGCAAATATCTCAACAGTACCTTATAGCTGACTGTATTAAAAGATATTGAAAGATCTAGCAGAATTAGCAAGAATGTCTGACCTCTATCCACTGCCATGAAGCGATTAACTGCTGAGATTAATAGAGTATCTGTCTGTGTCATGGTCTTTGATTGATGTGCAAAGAACTAGAAAATGTCAGATGCCAATGAAGTTTGCTTATCATCACTTTCTTGGTGATCCTTCCTACAAAATAAAGGTCCAAGCAGTTTTGCTGTATCAGTGAAAAAGTAATCTTTGGTAATCATATTAGTGATTTAGCACCTGTGAATGTTTACATTATCTTTGCATAATTTAAACTTCAGTTCTTTTGTTTGTGCCTGTTTAAAAATTTGAATAACCTATGCATAAGTGAAGTAGATAGCATTTCCTGTGAAATTTGAAGGGAACGTGTAAGAAACACAATGGAAATTAAGCAAGATGGCTAAAAAAACCAAAAGACTATGTTTAATAACCATTCTGAATCTCTCATTCTCATTTATATTAAAAAGGTTATAAAGCTTCCATTGTCAGGAATTGAAGGAATATCCTAGATTTAGATAATCCTAGGTACAGATAATGAGGTACAAAAGGAACTGAGGAAACTCTAGGAAGTTGGAAATTAAAAAACAAAAACTAAGGGTTGTGATCTGTTCTGATGTACTTTCAGAGAATTAAGATCTGATACTTTCCCAGAACTCAGAGACTACATGTGTGCATTAGGAGAAAGGTGATCACTACCATTTGCTATCCAGGAGAGTTGATTATACCTGCCCAAGAGCTCAAGTATTATAAAGTAAAAGGATTTTTTAAAAAAATACCTGGAACTGTGTAACTGAAATGGATTAATCTTCCTTTCAACTAGTAGATTTTAAAATCTAAGATACCTCATTCCTTGTGTGGATATTTCCTTTTACTTAACAGTGGGACCACATTTAAATCTAGAAAATAGGAGAATATGTTATAGTACAAAGCAGCCTTACTTTTGTAGCTTCCAGATCCTTCCGAATATACACAGTATGACTAGTCATATTTAGACTCCCACCCAGCAACCTCAAATGCCACAGAGCAAAATTGAGAAACAGTGTAGTACAATGACCAGGGTCCTAGCCTGCAACTCAGGAGAGCTAGGTTCTAATCTTAACTCTGCCATTACTTTGCTGTGTGACACTGGACAAATCTCTTTTCCACTCAGTGCCTTTGTTTCCCCTCCTTCTTCCTCTCCTTCTCTTTGTATTGTCTATTTAATTGTAAATTCCTTAAGACAAGGGCTGTCTCTTATTATGAGTTTGTACAGCACCTAGCACAAATACTGCTACTACTACAAAAGTTAGCTTTATAAATTACCCCACTGGCATAACACCAATAGTCTCTCTTTTAACCATTGCTAGATAACCTATGTTCATGGCTTGGTTACACAGCACACTAATCTTTTCATAAACATAAGTTGTTGCTTCAAACTATATCACTGCTATGCAATCAACAGAAATAATTGCTAAATTAATGGGCTGATAACTAATGTATATGTAATTTGGTTATAATTTGGCAACCCCCGTTTGTGGATTAATTGTGGGTAAATTCAATTCTTTAATTGTTTTTCGGAAGCCAACAATTTAATTTGAAGAGCCAGCATGTTTTGCTTTTAAAGTTACTTGCCCTATGAGGATTGCTTCTAGTGACCTCTTGGAAACTCAGCTTGGGACTGAAAAGCCAGAGGAACCACCAGACACAGTATAATGTTTACCTCTTATTTGGAGCACCTAACACAAACCTCAGAATTCACTGCCCAGTTGACCCTTAGCTTTCTGGACAACTCCAAAAGGCTATGTAAAGCAAAAATATTATAAAACATACAAATCTACATTATTTTGAGATTACTTTTAACCTCAGCCTTTGCAACAGACTTCAGCAAAGGGGAGTGAAAGAAATAACAGTTCTTCTGAATGAGAATCCTGTCTCACATTAATTTTGCGGACATGGCTCTGCTCACACTGCATCTTTTGAATGAGCTGTGATAAATTACTGGTATGGCTGGTTCTGAACATGGCTTGGTTCATCCAATAAATCTGTTACTAATCCACGGTCAGTGAAAATGTGTTTTCTCCTGCCAGAGGCCTACCTTGGCACACGACTGGCTGCTTTCAACTCTTTCAACACAGCTTTTTTGCCATGTGGACTGGACCCCCTGCCCACCTTTGCATAACCAGATTGGATTCTCCTCTTTTCAGCAAGCTGTCTGTGTGGTATAACAAACCAGAATGCTTACATGCTGTTGATGTCAGAATGTGTAGGTCCTCTGGCATTCTATCCCATGCTTAGACACTGTGGGCTAGTAACTGGGAGTACAAGAACTTGAGTTCTATTCTACTTGAGTTCTGCCACTACCTGCTGCATGAACTAGAGAAGTTAACATAAGAACAGAAGAATGTGTCAAACCAATGTTCCATATAGCCTGGTATCCTGTCTTCCAACAGTGACCAGTGTCAGCTGCTTAAGAGAGAGTGAACAGAACAAGGCAATTATTGAGTGATCAATTCCATTGTCCAGTCGTGGCTTCTGGAAGTCAGATGTTTAGGGACACCCAGAGCATGACCTGACCATCTTGGTCATCTTGGCTTTTAGACACTGATGGACCTATCCTTCATCAACTTATCTAATTCTTTTTTAAGTCATTTATACTTTTGGCCTCCACAACATTCTCTGACAATGAGCGCCACAGGTTGACTGAGCTTATAGTAAAGAAGTACTTCCTTTTGTTCATTTTAACCTTGTTACCTATTCATTTCATTGGTAACCCATGTTCTTGTATTATGTGAAAGGACAAATAATACTTTCTATTCGCTTTCTCCACATCATCATAATTTTATTGATCTCTATAATTTTCCCCCTTAGTCCGTCCAGTATTTTCAATTGCTCCTCTCATGGAAGCAGTTCCATACCCCTAATCATTTAATTGCCCTGTTTGATACTTTTTCCAATTCTAATACATCTATTTTGGAGATGGGGACACCAGAACTGCACATAGTATTCAAGGTGTGGGCTTACCATGGATTTCTATAGAGACATTATTATATTTTCGGTCTCATTATCTATCCCTTTCCTAACAGTTCCTAACATTCTGTTAGCTTTTTTGATTGTCACTGCACATTGAGCAGCTGTTTTCAGAGAACTATCCAGAATGACTCCAAGATCTCTTTCTTGAGTGGTAACAGCTGATTCAAACCACATCATTTTATATGTGTAGTTGGGATTATGTTTTTCAATATGCATTACTTTGCATTTATCAACACTAAATTTCGTCACCCAGTCTTGTGAGATCCCTTTGCAACTCGTCACAGTTTACTCTGGATTTATAACTATCTTGAGTAATTTTGTATCATCTGCAAACTTTGCCACATCACTGTTTACCCCCTTCTCTTCATTTATGAACATGTTGAACAGCACAGGTCCCACTACCAATCCTTGGAGGACACCACTATTTACCTCTCTCCATTGTGAAAACTGACCATTACTCCTACCCTTTGTTTCCTATCTTTTTAACCAGTTACTGATTCATGAGAGGACCTTCCCTCTTATTCCATGACTGCTTACTTTGCTTAGAAACCTTTGATGTGGGACCTTGTCAAAGACTTTTGGAAAGTTCAAATACGCTATATAAACTAGATTACCCTTGTCCATATATTTGTGGACCCCATCAAAGAATTCTAATAGATTGGTGATCTAATATGATTTCCCTGTACAAAACTGTTTATGATTTCCCTGTACAAAACTGTTGAGTCTTCCTCAACATACGTTTCCCTATGTGTCTGATAATTCTATTCTTTACTATGGTTTCAACCAATTTGCCTGTTAATGAAAGTAGGCTTACTGGCTTGTAACTGCCAGGATTGCCTCTGGAGCCTTTTTAAAAAATGTTTGTTACATTAGCTATCCTCCAGTCATATAATACAGACGTCATTTCAATCAATAGGTTACATACCACAGTTAGTAGTTCTGCAATTTCACATTTGAGTTCCTTCAGAACTCTTGGGTGAATACCATCTGATTCTGGTAATTTATTACTATTTAATTTCTGAATTGGTTCCAAAAACCTTTTCTATTATCACCTCAATTTGGGGCAGTTCCTCAGATTTGTTACCTAAAAAATATGGCCTTGGTGTGGGAATCTCCCTCACATCCTGTGCAGTGAAGACCGATGCAAAGAATTCATTTAGCTTTTCTGCAATAGCCTTGTCTTCCTTGAGTTTTCCTTTAGCACTTCAATCATCCAGTGTCCCCATCGATTGTTTGGAAGGTTTCCTACTTCTGACTTACTTTAAAAAAAATTGTACTAGTTTTTCAATCTTGTGTTAGATGCTCTTTAAACTCCTTTTTGGCCTGCCTTATTTGTACGTTTATACTTGTTTTGCCAGAGTTTATGTGCCTTTTGATTTTGCTTAGTAGGATTTGACTTCCAGTTTGCCAAGGATGCCTTTTTGCCTTCATATTTCATCTCTCAGTATTTCAGTTTCCTTTCCCAGCACAATGGGGCCCTGATGTCAGCTGGGATCTCTAGGCACTACTGTAATATAAATAATAAATACAGGAAAGCTGCCCAGATTGTCGTAGAACACACTTTTGCATAGCTTGGCAGCATGGTAGATGTAGATGCACAAATAGGTCTGCAATTGCTATGAAGTTGCTGTGTAACTTGTAATCAGCTAATGTAAGCATGGAGATAACTGCTAACACAATCACAGTTAAAAGTGGTAGTGTGACAGGGCATTCAGAAAAGCATGGATAAAGTCACTGTAGAATATTTTATATTTTTTTACACTGATTGTAGCTTTGATTATTTGGAAATAAGTCTTCAAATAATTTGAAAGAGTTATTTTTAGCAGTTTAGAATTTCAGTCATGCCTTTTATCTGAAATGGTTATATAAAATCTGAATAATCTGAATTGGTTAAATAAAATCCAGTGACAAGAAGACATTTTGCTGACTGTAAACAGAAACACTTTAAACCAGGTTTAATCTAACATAACTCTTGTGTGCCAGATTTGTTTAATAGAGAAAGTACACTTGCAAATGATTGTTTCGTGGTATAATAATTGCATGATTTATTTAGAAATTTGAATATCAAGATGCTTTTAAGAAGTACAAACTGTCCATAATATAAACTGTCATTTTTGCCAAATGAAACTAAAACAGGTTCCCATTTTCTCAAGCAAATAGTCATCCGCAATATAAAGCTGTGTGGGATATGATCCTTTCTGAACAGTTTTTTATAAAACATAAGGAAGGGCTCATTTGCAACTCTGGCCTTGACTACTCACAAGAAATGTGCACCAATATAATTAGACTGGAGCAAACCCTAGCACAGTTGTGCTGCACCACTGCAAGGTGAGACTTATTTCAATTTACCAAATTAAATTAGTGGATAAGGCACTGGAATGGGGGTCAGAAAACTTGGTTCAATTCTTGGCTCTGCAATGATCTGCTGAATGATCTCAGACAACCCATGATCTCTCTATTTCCTGTCCCACTCTTTGTCTTGTCTGTTCAGACTTTAATCTCTTACTGACAGGGACCAATTTTCACAATGTCTAGTGTAAAGGGGACCCAGTCTTAGTTGTAGCATCTAGGTGCTACCCAAATGATAAGTAACAATGTTATATCAATGTAAGCCTCACATCATGCTGATATAGCATTTTTATATTAAGAACTTGCACTGATATAACTAAATCAATTTAGTTGTATCAGTGCAAGCATTATCATGAGTATAATTATGATTACATAATCCAGCTACACCAGCAGAAAGTGATCATTCTATATCTGACTTCTCAGTTCCCATCCTCAAAGAAAACTTGAACAACACTTTCAAAAGACCAGCTTGGAAGCATAAATTCATAACTTTGCTTGAAACTAAAAATCATGGTCTAATAGAGACACTGGATTTATGGTTTATTACAACCATCTGTAATCCACTAACTCCCCTTTTTGTCCTGTGACTGAAGGGGTGTTAACGGGCCACTTCACCTTGAATGGTCCCTTAGAACATGTGCTAACTACTTATGCTAAACTATCTGTTTGATCTTCTACCTGAAGAAGAGCTCTGTGCAGCTTGAAAATTCATCTCACCAACAGAAATTGGTCCAATAAAAGATATTACCACACCCACCTTGTTTCTCTAAATCAATTTATTCATCCCAATGAACATTTCTTGTGTATAGATTATGTTTCTGGAGAAAAAAGAGTATGGAGCAAGATAACTACTCTGATCTGATGGACAGCCTGAAATTTCATGAGCTTCTTAGTAACTAGGCTTTGCCAATTTTGGTAAGACCAGATGATGCCACTCTTTATTTATGCTAAGTATTACCTTCACTGGCAAAGAATCCCATTAAGGTCAGGGCTACTTAATCATAGAAATGAAGGACTGGAAGGGACCTTGACGTGTCATTTAGGCCAGTTCCCTGCACTGAGGTAGGACGAAGTATTATCTAGACCATATCTGACAGGTGTTTGTCTAACCTGTTCTCCATAACCTCCCTGGGTAACTTGTTCAAGTGCTTGACTACCCTTACACTGAGGCTATGTCTAACACTACAGCTTATTTTGGGAGAACTTATGTCGCTCAGGGGTGTGAATAAACCACCTCCTGAGCGACATAAATTACACCAACATAAGCACTGGTGTGGACAGCGCTATGTCGGAGGGAGAGCTTCTCCTGCTGATATAGCCTTTGCTGTTCATTGAGATGGTTTTATTATGCTGATGGGAGAGCTCTCTCTCATTGGCATAAGGGGCCTTCACTAGACGCGCTGCAGTGGCACCAGCGCTGTATGAGTAGACATGTCCTTAGGAAGGTACTTAAGCAGGAGTGTAAATTTAAGCATGAGGCATTCTCTTTGAAGTCAATTGGGCTAATCACAGGCTCTTACCTGCTTAAGGACCTTCCTGAAACAGGCCCTAAATGACTAAAGAAAGTAGAAGGCAATGGAAAAGTAGACCCATTCATCTTTTAATAATTAGACATTCACACAGTTAACACCCAAACATAAAAGCAACCCATGTTGGCATTAAGCATCTGAATAAATATGAAAGCTGGGTTGTTATTTTTTAATCTTCTTCCACAGTGCAAATAAAATAATCTTTTCACCATCAAATTAATTTTGGTATTCATCTGCTACTGCAGAATAAAAGGTAAAGCATGCCTTGCCTAGTTCAGTAGGTCTTGCTTTTTTACCGGCCTGAAAGGATTCCGAGTCAGGGTCAGTACTAATGAGAAAGAAGGAAGGTTTACATAGCCAAGATGCTAATCAGCTAGACACATAAATAAACAAGCAGTCTGTCTATTGGCTTCTTGAAGCCCATTTGGTGTAGAAGGAGAGCAAGTAGACTGGGTATAGGGGGAGGGAAGCAGGGCAGACTGTGCGTCATTTATATTACAGATTTCACCATTTAAAAGGCTAAAAGTGACTAATAGCCTTGCTCTTAGTTAGAGCCCATCTGCCACCTTTGTAAGGTCATTAAAATTGTTTTTAAAATAAAATATGTAATAACGTCTAACTAATGAATGTAGAATTATTAGCATAAATATGGCATCTTTTTATTTATTTATTTCACCAAGAACATGTTTTCCTCTGTCTAATGATGACAATTTATCATATTAACTAGAACTGCTGGTTTGTTTTCATGTTTGTGCGTTTCCACTTTTTTCTCCCTGAGACAACAGTGAGAGGGCAGTCCCAGGTAAAATAAATAAATAAAAGCCTTAGTAATGATCTCCACTAAGCCAAAGCCACTAAATAGCCTTGATTTACCACTTGCAGCCCTCGTTTCTTTTTCTCATTTGCTTAGTTTATTGCTATTTTTTCCTCTGATATTTCCCTGTTTTTCTGTTTAAGGCTTCCTCAGTAAGACTAAACCTGAAAAGAACAGCAGAGATGTCTGTATAAAAAAGGAGAACATTTAGGGTAACAAGGGAAACAAGTGGGAGAGAACTTCATTTTCATTTCTAGTTTGCTTAATGTATCGGACACAATCATTCTTTTAGTTTGGTGGGGCCAGCTTTTATCCTCTCTGGGGAGTCTTGATTCAGTAATTCACAACTTATCCTCATCTTCCTCGCCAAACCACCTGCCAGTGGAGGAAAAGAGGGAGGAATTTAGGGCTGTGAAAATCTTTTGTAACAAGCAAAACTTGTTTATTTTTGGACCCAAGCAAAACTGACCTGGTTTGCAGTTTCATTGCCTATCTGAAACTTGGGTCGTGTTCAATGAAGATTTGTCTAAAGTAGAGTTTGTGGTTCTATTTTAATGTGAGTTAATTTATTGCCAATTAACTAACATGGTCTAGACAGTCGATAGACACTTGTTCTAGAACACAAAAGTTGGTGGTTTACCCTAGGATTCAGCTGCTATGTTTGTAGAAACAATGAGAGTCCTGTAGCACTTTAAAGACTAACACATTTCTGCAGGCATAAGCTTTCATGGGCTGCAACCCACTTCGTCAGATGCATGAAATAGAAATCAGATAGGAGGTATATATATACATCCAAGGGTAAGAAACAACAATGGGAAGAGTAGGTGTAAACAAAGTCCATTCAGTTAGAGTAGATGAGGCCTATTCACAACCACTGATTAGAAGGTGAGAATGTCAGAACAGTGACAATTACTTCTTATAATGAGAGAACCATTCCAAGTCCCTATTCAGACCCAGTCTGATTGTATCAAGTTTGCATATGAGTTCCAGCTCTGCAGTTTCTCGCTGAAGTCTATTTTCGAAGTTTTTCTGTAGAAGTATGGCAACTTTCAAGTCAGCTACAAAGTGTCCTGGGAGATTGAAGTGCTCTCCGACTGGTTTATGGATGTTGCCATTTTTTATGTCTGATTTGTGTCCATTTATTCTTTTGCGTAGCGACAGTCTGGTTTGGCCAATGTACATATGAGAGGGACATTGCTGGCACATGATGGCATATATTATATTAGCACATGTGCAGGTGAATGAGCTCATTATGGTGTAGCTGATGTGGTTAGGACCTGTTGATGGTGTCACTAGAGTTTGTATGTTTGTAGAATGTCTAGACTGGCATTTGCTATTGTGTCGTTAATGGGTAATCAATTAACTTGCGTTAAAACTACCCATGACACACCTTTTAGTTTGAGTTAAGCTTCCAAACCATTTAGAAAGCCTGGTCTAAATTTTGAGCAACCATGGGCCAAAGTTGTGGTTCAGAGTGGAATTTGTGTGAAATTGCAGTGTTTTTAACCTGAAACAAGGCAAAACATGGCAGTCAAACTAAAATAGACTCAGTAACACAGCTCTAGAGTAAACATTTGGCCTTTCCCTGATCTTCCCTAGGCCAACACTGCAAAGAAAAACATTTAGGATGGGCATCTGCCATCCCATTCCTTCCCCAAAACTGAGACAGACTGTCCTCTTCCCTTGTTCTCTGAATTTCCTACAAGCGCTATCTACACACACACAAATTTAGAAACACAATCAGGGGTTTTATGAGAGTTGTATATAATCAAAACAAGCCATAGAAGATGGTACTTTACCCTCTTGTATCATGGTTTGGCCTCACCCACATTGACCAGCTATACCATGTTATGGTCTTTGGGTTACAATCATACTAAAATTTATTCTCCCTTCCCCTGACAGTCATTCCTACCCCTGTACATCTCTTCCCCCCACATTGCAGCCTTAATCCTGTGCAATACGCTCTCAAACAAACAGAAAATATGGCTACACTGGATAATCCCACTAGCTGGATGTTTCTTCTAAAACGATCAACTGTCAAAGAATAAACTACAGTGGTGCTTAGCATTTCTTAATCTTCCCCATCTCTCCCAGTTACTCCTGTGTCAGCCTGACAACACTGCACTTGTTCATATGCCGAAAGGTTTCTTCACAACCTGAAAGGCTACCTACAAAGATACAGACATATGTACACCTGAAAACTTAAATTCTGTAAAATAAAAAAATAAAATAATTGAAGAGGCACATGACCGACACTGTCCGGTGAAAAGGTAGCCTTTATTCACCACTGACATCCTCTAGCACCTGGAGACTCCACTTGAGGCTCCACATATTGTAATGTCACACCTGTAAATGGACAGGTTTTACTGAACATTTTAATAAGGGATAAATATTACATAAGGATTACACATGGAGTTCTCCTATTGTTTGCCATTACAACTGTTTCTGCCTGGCATTTTACTAGAATTAGCTTGTTAAAACGAGAAGGGTTTATCTGCAAGGTCCTCTGACCTTCCTGAATCCCTTCCTAACATACTTTCACACCTGCTTGCAACAGAGAAATACAGACACATTAAATGTTATGTACTGTGCACTTATAGTATCTTCTATCGGATACCCTGGTAACTGTAAGTGCTGCATACTCAGTGCATCAGTCACAACAACATTGTTATTCTTGTACTTTGCACCTTTGCGACCTTTCAGTGTCTTTTTATGATCTGTTTATCTTATAGTCTCAGCTAGTGGGCAGAATATTTATGAACAAGTCAGTCTGGTATTGTGTAGTCTAACACCAATATCTGCTCACACAATGGGGAGGGTGGAAAAAGAGGTCGCTTACCCTTAGGAAGGAGAGATCACGGTTGTGTTCAATGCTGGTGATTTCTAGGTTGCCCATGACTACCTCACAGTTCTCATAGTACTTGCGCAATGCACGGTACTGCTGCTCCAGATCAGACAGGGAACTCAGCTTGTTCTCAGTACCAGCACACACTGAAGAAAAAAAAGAAAAAATATGTATATTTATATATAATGATCAGAACTAACGATATATTATATGGAGACACAGAAGCAAAGTGGGAAACGACAGATGACAAAGATATACCTAAGTGCAATAAAAATGATGTGTTAATCTTTGTATTATGTCATGAAGGAAAATGTTACGAGTTGCCTTAATAGTAGCAGTGGCAACAGGTAGCTACTAATATTCTCCATAGTAATCTCAGCAGAATAATGTTCATCAGCAAAGGAGACAATGTTGTGGTAGTAATCAGAGAACAAGCAAAAAGGCTTTAAAAAGCAGAAATGTAAGGAATATTACAAAGTAATGCATAAGTAAGAATTAAGGGTAAAATCCTTGTTTCAGTGAACCCCATAGCAGGTTTGCCATTCACCAGAATTTGTCTCTAAATATAGAAGGGCTATTCATAGTTTCATAGATTTTAAGATCAGAAAGGACCAAAAGATCATCTAGTCTGACTTTCTGTCTAACACAGACCAGAGAATTTCACCCAGTTACTGCAATAACTTCCTTTGACTAAAGGAAGAATTCCAGAAAGGTATTCCAGTCTATAAAGATTTTGTAGCAAGTACAGAAGGAATAAAAAAGACAATTTTCTTTTCTCTGCTTTCAAATGATTATAATACAATATATACACATATGTTAAGGATCAGACAAACTGTTAAAAACTTCCAAAAAAAATTGAAATGTAGTTCTATCTGAAATCTCACTGTAGAAATGGCATCAAAGTGGCAGTGTGCTTGTCTCAGTGATTCCAAACAAAATCTGTTCATTTACAAGTAAAAAGATGTTTTTCCCCCCAATTCAAACTAAGCATGCTTCTGAAAGTCAAGTTGCTTTCTTTCTGTCTCATGCCTTCCTTAACAATAAAGATTTCACATACAAAACGTGAGTAAAGGAACATGATGAGTTTCATTTTCTTTTAAATGGATTTTTTCTTTAAGTTTCTAATGAAACGTGCTTTAAATAATACCGAGAGAGTTCTGTGGCACCTTAAAGACTAACAAATTTATTTGGGCATAAGATTTCATGGGCAGAAACCCACTTCATTGGATACAAATAGTACATAAATAATACATCAGCTTTTAAAAATTTTTTTTAAGAAGGTAAGGAATTTTCCTATTCAGCTGGCAGTGTTTAGAAAGGTATTTTGAGCAAAGCAGGAGCAAGACTAAATATACTCAGGCCTATCTTTGTTCCCCTTCCTCTCTGTACATAGGCCTGATGGCTGCCTCTTCATCTTCCATTTTGCTGCTGTTGATATTGTTGCGTACATCCTCTTTCTAAGCCCTGGGGGAAAGCATGCCTTCCAGAGCAGTGCAGATATCACCATTCCAGTTCACCTGACAGGAAGCGCTACTATCAACTAAACATTAAAGTGGATTATGCACTTTGAGTATGTCTACGCAGCACAAGATGTGCATGGGCTCACCTACCTGAGCTAGCTTGGATCCAGGTAGCGTGGGTGACCACATCTGTGAAGACTGCTTCACTGCGATCCTTACCCAGGCTAGCTGGATTTTCAGTGAGTAAATAACCATCCTTTAACATTCAAGCTGACATTCTGTTCTAAATTCAAAGACAAACGCACCGCCACTCTAGAACAGAATTCCCAGTGAATTAAATTAGAAATCCACACTTCAAATGGCTACAAAATCAAATTAGGAAAAATATAATTTAAAAAAGCACTGTTTTTGTTTTGGTTGTCTCAGTCTGTCATAGCTTTAATGTTACTTAAATTTGGGATGGAGTTATATTTAATTTCTTTCCTTGTGCATTTCTTTTTTCCCTCAACAATCTCCTTGTGGGCCATTCTTTTATATAAGCAAATAAATCTAAATTTAGCCAAGGTTTGGAAGCATAAAGCATATTAAATAAAACACCTACCAGACCAAAATAGCTTCTTGGGAGCCATTCCCATCCTTAGACTAAAGCAATACAACCAAAACTCTGTATCACTAGAGGCATAATCAATGCAATTGGCCGCAATACACTCTTTTGAATTATTTTGGTTTTTTTTAAACATTAGAAGGCTTTTATGAGTATTATTATGGGCTATTTGTCTTATTCTGTCATTTGTATTACAGATATTTTATATTTTTATGAAAATAGGAAAAACTATTCTCTCTGATCTTCTATTCTCTCTGATCTTCACTGGGAATCTCTATCGGCTATGCAGATATCTACTGTTGTCTCAGAGTGGTTCAGCAACTGATGGGTTAAAGCAGACAGCCAGAGATCTGCTACTAGCTTTCTCTCTAGAAAACTCTTCAGGGCTTACAAAAGCTCGCTAGTAGCAGGACAGTTCCCAGACTGTGGTCTGGTGCCTGTTTGCTAGTGGTCCACATGGAACTGTCTTCCCAACTAGTGTTGGCTCCCCTTGTCTGCAGCTGTTAAATTGCATTAAAAGAAGCTAATAATACTTGACATACTTTTCTAATATTGCTTTTCTGTGTATTCAATGGCTGCAGTTGCTAAAGGGATTATTAATAGAGCCGGTTCATTTAAAAAAAAAATCCATTTTTTTTTCAAATTGTAAAGTTGTTTCCTCTTTAAAGGATTTGAAATGGACCCTTTGTTGTTTTTCCCACCCAAAATCTTTTGACAACTTTTTTTCTTTTCCTTTTTTCAATTTCCTATTTGGTGGTTTGTTTGCTGAACCCAGTGGGATCTTTTAAGTCAAAACTAAAATATTCCTGCTTTGAAATACTGTTTTGAAAATTCTCATGCAAACTCCAACATTTAGTATCAAAAAAATTCTAAAGGGGACTTTTCTTGCAAATTTTTTCCAAGGAATTTAAACAAATGCAAAACCTGGGCCAGATCCTGAGCTCGTGTAAACTAGTATAGCTCCATTGATTTCAAGTCAATGATAATCTTCTAGTTTATATCAGTTGCAGATTTGACTGCAGGGTATGCAGTACGTATGGGTTTGATCCTACAATCACAGCAGTCAGGCTCCAATCCTGAAAAGCATTTAAGTGCATACTTAAGTTTAAGAATCTGAGTAATCTCTAGGGTTGCCAATTTAGGTTGGACATATTCCTGAAGGTTTCATCACATAACATGGTCTTAAATTAAAGATTCACCTTTAATTCCTGGAGACTCCAGGACAATGCTGGAGGGTTGACAACCCTCAGTAGTCACAGTGACATCAAAATCAGGGCCAGCAGCTTTATTAGATTGAGGATACTTTCATACAGATAACCTACTGCATGAATAATTTCTGCTTGTTGACAGTGGCTTGCAAACAGAATTAATTCTTCCACTCAAATGAACCTTAAAATCAAATATGAAAAATGATTTGCCCTTTTAAATCAACCAATGTCATAACTAAAGTATTTCAATCCTTTCATTTCCAATTTAGAGAAAAAAATACCCACAGTCCATTTATTATGTGAAGTTGCTCTTATGCCCTAGCTTTTATATGGGCATCTTGTCCCAATGGAGTACATGTCCAATAGGTAGTGGATCATATGTACACAACAGTGTGCTCTGCCCGGTACCCTCAAAATTCAGGAAACAGGAGAAGGTCACCGATTAACTTTAATCCTCCTTTACATTACATGGCATGGCTCTGCTGCTATAGCTTTATACAGTGAAACATCAGTTTGGACAGTCCCAATGCATAATCAGATACACACAGGAAATTGGGTACATAACTCAGAGGGTACAAATTACTTCAAAACCACACTGAGAAGGCTACAATCCATTGCATCAAAGTATGTGACTTAACAGACCTCTACAGGACAAATTAACTCAAAAATGGAACTGGAGTATCTACTGGAGCAGTGATGGAGCAGAGAGAAAGGATGGTCCGGTGGCTAGAGTGCTAGCATGAGACCCAGGAGACAAAGGGTTAAATCACTGGCCTATCAGAGACTTCCTGTGTGAGCTTGGGCAGGTCACAGTAGCTCCTCTGTGCCTCAGCTCCCGTCTATAAAATGTGGGTTTTGTTAAGGATAAATGCATTAACAATTGTGACCTGCTCAGATATTATGGCAATGGAAGCCACATAAGCACCTAAGAGAAATAGATTAGATAGTGATTTAGAGAGAAAAAAGTGAATGAGTAAAAGTTTTTAAATATTATAGGATGGAAAGCTTCCCAGATGCCTTTCCAGTATCTTCATTTTCTCCCCAAGAAGAGATTCTTCAGAAGCTCCTTCATAGATTACATCACAAAAATAAAATAGGCATATGAGCATTATTTAAGTGTATTCCTTATATCCCATTATCCAATACCGACCTGTACGTTTTGTAATTTTAAAGTCATTTTTCAAATCAATACTGGCCAGTTTTTAAGTAATGTTCCAGAAAGGAAATGGAGTTCAAAAATGAATGTCACTCTCAGTGAAAAAAATAAATCCTGTAAGAGGAAATCCCCAGCATTACACCTTTTCGCAGACATTCTCAATGATAAAGTTCTTGAGGCATCTCTCCTCCCCGCCCAAGCAATGAGGCACTACAGGGTACAAAACTAAATGATAAAAAGCTCCTCCAGGAGGGAACTCTCTTTCCACTAATGACAAATCCCCTAATGAGAACCATCCTAAAAAGTTCTTTATGGGAAGATCTAAAGATGCAAGACTTCAGAGTATGTCCACCCCTCCCTTTCCAGGGATCTGACCTCCTAGTTAAAGTAGAGGAATCAGATATGACTTTTTTCACTGGAAGATATAACTAACAATGTAAAAAATGATCCCTACAGAGACTGAAATTGCTATTTATAATAACAAAGGAGTTCTGGTTTATCCAGAACAATGTCAGAATCCCCACTAGGGGTCAGAGTCATTAGGGTTCTTTGTGCAATGCCTATTGTAAATTTCATAAAGCATGCTCATACAGTATGTTCAGGTTTTTTTGGAGATACAAGAAAGAATCTCTTACTAGTCTTTCAAGATCCGAATAGGAGCCAAGGCCCAATGGAGAATAAGCTCTTTGGGAGAAGGATAACAGTGGCTTGGGACATATGGCAGGGAATCAGAAAGGTACTAGATTAGCCAACTATCCTTTTTTCATTTCTTGTAACAAAAATAATATCTGGCACTTATCCACTGTAGCTGATTTTTAAAATTAAATGCAAATAAATTTAATATTTTAAAGGATGCTATTGCAATGTATACTTCAGTATTTATGAGCAATAATACATGTACGCCAAAATGTAAGTCAGCTTTCCCCTGCAATTCAAAAACTTTGTAATCTATATTTCATAAATAAAATAGTGCCTCCTCAAAGCCCATCACTGAATATTGTTATACAGCATCAGAAATTGACTAGAACCAATAAAATAAAGATCACACATTAAGAACAGTCCCAGTAGGAGCACCTCCATTGGTTAAAAAATAATAATTCACTTGCCCCTGACATTAGTTGGAGGAGAATTGCCATGTATGTATCATCACTAGATAGCTTCTCTCAGAGTTGATTCTAAACATATCTGCCTTATTCATCTCTGTGAGTGAACATTCCAGCCTTGATTAGAAATTCACACACCACAGTTGTCACTAGGCAGTTAAAAATGAGGGAAAGTTTAAGAATGGTTTTTGTATGTGCAATATGCACAGGAAAAATCTTACATTTTCCAGTATACATAGACAAGCAAAAAGATAGATTAACCGACAAGCCTTAAGTGAAGGATGTGCATGTAGCACACAGCTTTGAAAAACAAGTTTCTCTGCAGACACAAGCATATTGCAATTTCCTCAGATTTGTTTTTATTATGGCAATAAGTCATGACAGTGGACACCAATGCACACGTATCATCAGACTGAAGGCTAAGTGCCTTCTGCTACCTGAGAAGTCCAATATCCTACTAAGACATACTGTTGTGGCTTATTGCTACTAAAATATGGCTATGTTTCATTTAAAAATAAAATAATGAAAGATAGTTTTGTGGAGTTTTGTGCAAAGTATCCTTCCACTATGAACAGAAGGTCCTATTAAAAGGATAAAAAAACATAGGAGAAAGATTATAAATACCATCTCCCAATTAGTTGGAATATATCAATGGTTTGTACAACTTTTCTAAACCCTTCTTATTTTAGTTTATTTTACTTAAGATGTCCTGGACTACGCCTTGCTGCCTTCCAGAAACCCAACTGCTCTTTCAATGGTAGTTTATAGTCTAACAGCCACTTTCAACCCACTTTCTTTTACATAAAAAGAAAATGTGGTCTATTAACTGGCTCCCAGTTTAGCTTTTACACTAGAAAATGGGCTAAAAGTGACTGACAAAGCCGTAAAATGTTGCTGAAAGGGCACTTTGGAGAAAAGGGCAGTTGAAAGTGTCATTTTCCTCCCCTTACACATCCTCTCACCCCTCCCCAACCCCCCATCACAATTGCTTCTCTACATCTCTCATATTATTTTTATGTCCCTGCCCCACCATCACTTTTTCCCCTCCTCACCTACTGATCGTAATGGATGAAAGGATTGGTTTGGAGTTCTTTTGGATAGAGTTTAAATGAAGTCTCAGTTGTGCAGCTTAGGACAGTGGTTCTGAAAGTGGGGGGCATGAGATGGATCTTGGGGGGGGCATGAGCAGGGGACAGAGCCAGCTCCATGTTCCCGGAGATGGAAGCAGCTGCTGCCCACCTCCTGCAGCAGCAGCCCCCTGCCGCTGCCAGGCACACCCCCTGTGCTGCGGATGCCCTGGCGCTGCTGCTGCAGCTGCTGCCCCTGCTCCTTGCACTGCCGCCAGTGCTCGCTGCTCCCCACATTGCTGCTGCCATGCTCCCCACTTTTTTTCTGAAAGGGGAGGCTTTGGGGGAAGACGGGATGCAATTGTTAGGGCCTACAAAGCGAGAAGCGCCCCCTAACAATCACGCCCCTCTTCCCTCGAACTTCTCTTTCAGGAAAAAAACAGGGCCTACAGCGTGGGAAGTACCCCCACTTTTTTTCTGAAAGCCCCCCCCGCCTTTCAGAAGGGAGAAAGGAGGGCACAATTCAGTGGAAAGGGGGCACAATTGTTACACAAAAGGCCACAGGGGGCTCCATTTAAAAAGTTGAAGAACCACTGGCTTAGGATTTAATGTTTAGCACTGACATCATATGAAAGATCCAGCCACCCCTGTGACATCATCCAAAAGGGCCAACCATCCATTTGTGATGCATCTTTGGGCATTCTATCCCTAGCCAGACTCTAATCACATTTACTCAATACATGTACTTTAAAATTTTTCAGGATAGGGATTAGTCAAAAATATTCAAAATTCAGGCTGTGTTTACTTGTGATTGGGCAGCTAGGTCACAGACTACTGTCTCTATTCCCTGACTAGATGACTAGCATGCAAGCAATTATAGCACTTATATGCATGAATTTAACTTTTTCCACAAATATTCACGTATGCAACTTTGAAATTAAATTTTCCATTACTATTTTTTCCTGCAATACTAAATCATTCAAATGTTAACTCAAAACCAATGAGTAGCAAGAGTGAACATGATCGTATTGAATTAACTTAAAAATCCCAACAAATATGAGTTGATTTTTTTACCCTGCTCCAGTAATGATCAATATATATTTAAATGAAGAAATCATTTTTGACCCAATTTAACTATTCTTCTACTAATTCTAGATGTTTCTTTTTTAACCCTCCTAACTCAATAATTAATCTTTTTAATTTTTTAAATCAAAACTTAAAAGGGCTTGTTTATACATGGAGCTATTCAGTAAATGTTATTCTTGCATAACTTCATGTGTAAATCCAAAAGTAGAATGGTCGAAACAACATAGCATTCTTATTCTGGAATAGGAACATCCATACATGGAGTTATTCAAGAATAGCTTCTCCATGTGTAGATCAGCCCTAGGAAAGTCACCTTTTGTTCTTTTTAAATCATGAAAGATTTAGTTTGACTGTTTTAGGGGGAAAAAAATCTCATGACAAGGTACTGGCAATGATGCATAAAAATCATTTGTGTTTCTTTCTGTACATGAGGATTTGCTTGAGAGCAGCACGACTTTCATTTGTTGATCGATTTGTCAATCAGGCCGTATATACACAAGACAATGCTTAAAACATCGGACTCATTGATTTCAGGAGACTGTTTATGAAAACAGAATTGCAATTTCTCTTCCTTTGGACAAGGTGAGCTAAACAACAGTGCCTCTTTCTAACATAGTTGCAATTTATTTGTATGCTACTCCTGGCAGTAATTTATTTACTTAATTAAATTTGCTTTTATAGACAAGACATTGTCAGGGACTCTTGAAGGAATGGATAAAGTAATGTTTTATTAGCAATCTCAGGCATCCGTGCCAAGTTTCTAAAACTTTCAGAAAAATTACCAGTGAGCCCTTTAAAAAGCCAATAATTACTGGCAAATTTGGAGTACTTAACATTGCATTCAGTACATCCTCACCTCTTAACAATAACCTAGATTATCCCTTGCTGTAAAAGACACAGAAAGAAGAAGACGACTCCCTTCTGGCCCTTTCATTACTTTGTAACTCTCCTAGCATCTTCCAGGTAATCAACCATAAACCTGATTTTTTCTGCAATTAAGAATGTTCTAATTAAGGAAGGGTCTCACTGAATTTAAACTTTTCAGAGCTACCTTTTGGGAGGAAGCAAACTAATATGAATTCAGAAACCTTTTTTCTTCTCACTTAAACCTAGTGTTTTTAAAGGGTGATTCAACTTAGAAGAAGTGTATTTCTAGTTAAAGGAATGCTTGTAGTATTATATTAGGGACAGTTAGAGAGTTGGTTAGAAGCGCTGACAGGCTCACAAATTATTACTTAGATGGCAGCTTGGAAATGTGGGGAACAGGACAGTTGGAACAGAATTTTCTCTACACTCCCCAATAAAAAGCTCGACTGGCACAAGTTGGGCAGCCTTCCCTAAGGACTTGTCTAGATTACAAATTGTTACAATGTTTGAATATGGCTATATAGAATGGAATAAACTGATACTGAATGTGATTTCGCAGTCAGCATAGATCAGGGTAAGTAGCATTCACATCATAATGTCAGCTAGCAAAACTTTCAGCCTCAGGGTTTACCCGTGATTAGCTGACAAAATGTATTCTGATTTCCACTCCTGTTGGTGAAAGAGACAAGCTTTCAGGCTATACAGAGCTCTTCTTCAGGTCTTCTCCAAGCCAACAGAAGCTGGTCCAATAAAAGATACTACCTCACCCACCTTGCCTCTCTAGTATCCTGGGACTGACACTGCTACAACATTGCAAATGCATGGTCAGCATCATGCCAGCTAACTTGATTCTTCACAATCTACATGGCAATATTTTAGAAGATAGGCAACCTCTTAGGAACGTGAGTGGTGTCACTACTTCTAATGGGATTACCTATGGATTAAGGTACTACTCAGCATGAGTGAATGGATCGGAAGCAGGCCCAATACGCATGAGGTACTGAAGCATTAGAAAGTAATTTAAAGCTTTGTCCAACTGAAAAAAGAAATCTTATAATTTGTGGGGATTTGTTTATTTGGTTGATTGGTTTTTGGAGTTTTTTGGGTAGGGTTAGTGCAATTCATGACTGAAAAAATAAAAGGTCTTGAACAAACTTTCAGAATTAACAGCCCAACGTTGTTTCAGACACTTTGGCCATTTTTCATTGGTCCTCCTAAATCTTATTCCTAATAGCCCTTTCATCTGGGTTCTCTCCCTTTCAACAATGGCTCATCAGAGAATGTCCAATAACCAATAACCAAAAAGATGTCTCTGAAATGACAAAACAGTTTACAAGAGGAAGTAATTTTTCAGTCCTAGGAGACTATCATGAAGAAGTGACAGATATTTATAAATATTGAGTGTGACTGTATCTTAATCAAGAATGATTATCTATGTGTGATTACTCTTTCCTGGGCTGATGCACAGACTTTGCATTATGTCCTGAAAAAAATCTGTTCATTTTATGTTGTATCATATTTCAGGGGATGTAGTGAACATGTGGGTATCAGTCAAAATGGTATCACAATAGTAACTAGATTTATAGTGCAGCATTTCAAGGATAATTGCTCATACTAGACCATGCCATCCGTTGTTGGTTGGTCATTTTAAATTATTTATTCCAGCATTATTTCTCATCTAGTTCCATCATACACATTTTGTCCTCTTCAATTACGACGTTATAGAGTGACTTCTTTCCTTATTTTGTTCTGTTTTGAGTTTAGGTAGTAGACCCTTAACTTGACAAGCAATTAAAGCAAACAATTTCCACTCATCAAACTTTGCCAAATCAGTCATCTGCCATCTGCTCTATCATCTGGTTCTCCTTGAGGTCTTGCTGTGAATCTGGAACTACTTGCTTAGATTAAGAGGGATAGTATCAGCCTCCAAGATGGTGGGATGCTATGGGGATGAAGGTGACATGCAGACTAACAGCAGTCTTCCCCCTTGCTCTAGTTGTATTTTCACCATTTCATTATTTAATGGAATCATCTTTAAAAAGGACTGACTATGATTCAAAACACCCACTCCACTGTGATCAACATGGCAAATTCCTGGCACAAAAATTGGATTAGAAAAGAATTTAGAATTTAAGACTTTTTTCATGTACATGTAAATAAATATTTAGCAAGACCTAATACATGATGGCTTACATTAGTCATCATAAGCAGGAGACCAAAAAAAACCCCTTGTTCTCCTATGAAATGTCTCCAGCACTCCACATAGAATGAGTGATGCTCTTCCAGGTCAGGACTGAAGTCATCATGGTACAAAATGATGTACTTACAGATTTCCTCAATTCAGATTTTTTTTTAAATTCCCTCCCTTCCAGTTAATCTTTTCTAACCAAAGGAAAAATTACTCCACAGAACAGACCTTTACTTGCTGAGTGAAGATCTGTATAGTTACTCTTCATCATTATGTTTCCCATTACTCCTCGTCATTATATTTCCCAATCTGATCAATAACATTAGTCACACAAGATTAAACACCTATTTGCTTTCATCACTATGTTCTCCCCAAGTCAGGATATTGCAGGTATTTTTTTCATGACCAAGGACTTCAACTGAGAAATCTATGGAATGATACAAAAGGCCATTCCCCAAGTGAAACTGATCTTATACCACCTAGTCATTTACGATCAATTCAGACAAAATGCAAAGCAGCCTAAAAACCTCTTCCTGGCTAATAAATCAAAACTTTCTTTCGCTTTCTAAATATTGGTGTGGACTCTGAAGCCTTATTTATTTTTTTATCTAAAGCCAATTAAAATATAGTATGTATTTGTTGGAGTAGCACATGGGGGCAAGGAGCATTTAAGCTGCCAAGTCCCTCATCTCCATCACTAAGTAGGGGAAGATGACGTGCACTAGGTCAAATGGGCAGAAGGGAATAAGGCTGCTGAGTTCACAACAATAGCTGCAGAAAATAGGGTTCTGGGCCTCAAGCATTAGAGGAATAAAAAAAGCCAAAAATTTTAATCTTGGCTCCTCCGCGCATTCCTGGACCCAAGATTTCTCTTTGCATATGTTAACTAGTTTACACTTGCAAGTTCCTTATGATGAAGGTTGGTAAGTACATACAGTATCAGACTCATTTTACCTCTGGGTAGGTTAAGGCGTACATCTGCAAATTTGGATGCCTATAGGTAGATCCCTAAATCTATATTTAGACACCCAAATGAAGGGTGATCATCAGCAACTCCTACTAAGGTTATTGAGAATTGCTGGTGTCTAGTACTTATGAAAATCTGGCCACTTTTCTTTGGGTACTGAAATATGGATCTAGGGACCTAGCTTTCAGCACCCAAGTTTGAAAATACTGGCTTAAAATTACATATTAGAACCCTGGCCACCCAACTTCCACAAGTGTCTTTAATCGACTAGGCCATAGTGCTTTTCCAGTATTAACTAACTCCATCTGTCTTTCTCACCTTTCACTTCATCATAGTACATTTTTGTTCAATACAGAAGAGTCCTTTACAATTATAATAATTCCCAAGATTATCCAGTGGGAAGTTAGCTCTTCTTAGCGAGCACGAGTGTAGTTACACCACGTACACAGACACACCAACTGCCATCCGGCTCTCTCTGGTTACTGCCAGCTATAGGAAAAGCCTACAATGAGAAGTTTTACGTTGCCTCTTCAGTGCACAATGGCAGGCAGGTTTCTTGGAGGTAGGGGAAGAAAAGAGAAGACAAGCCACTAAATGAATAACTGCATAACATAAAAGAGAATCACTTTTGCACGTGTTTCCATGTGTGTTTTAAACCAAGAATTAACTGTAACATCTGGTGTGAAGTTGGTACCAAATCATTTTCCTTCCTTATGAATAACGCTTCTTAGCTTGAAAACATTAAGTATTCCTTTTTTCCCTTCTTTCTTTGTAAAGCTGGCACTCTCCTAGAGAGCGAAGTGTCTGCTTAACTTGCACAGAGTATTGCCTTGGCAGTGCTGCAACAGAATTCCATAGCAACTGCAACAACATGAACTCCTTGGGGATTCGTACTTTCTTTGTTTCTGGAACAGCTAGGGGGCTTTTTTTGCAGAGAAGTGCCTGAATTCTGCACACATTTTCTCTACTTAAATGCATTTTAATTAACAGTGTACAAACATAACAATTTTGGGTGCACCAAGGGAAGTCTATTCATCCAGTGCAGGCCTGATCCTGATCTTACTAAAATCAACAGGAATTTTGCCATCCATTTCAATGGGAACACAAACTGGGTCCTTGCTGCAGTTTCCATACCCTCTTAGTATATTTTAAACTACATTGGCAACATGTTAAAGTTTCTTGTGGTCTTATTTCTCAACATTTTAGCATGTGCTTGTGCAAAAGACACAGCTCAGATTGGAGGCATTATCAGTGCTTTATTTCACAAAGCGTATCTGTATATTAATGTAATTGTGGGTAATTATTTACCATTTAAATGCATGGCAGTTACCGTGTAGTTACAGGGTACCTACATAGTTACTTGTGATGGAAAGAAAGAAGGAAAGAAAGAAAAAGTTTTCCTGAGACCGACAAAGTATAATTACACAGAACAATTATTTGTGGAGTAAATTAGCAATTATCATGTAATCCACAGGTCACATAATTAAAAGGATCAAATGCCTTAGATATTTAATTAGCTCGAGCAATGACCTATTTAACAAGAAATTATTTCCAAAATTCTGGCAACTTTGCAACATTAAACCTAGGAGAACTAAAGACAAACATATGGGAAATAAAGAAAAACAAATTTTCATCAGGGACCAAATAAATTGAGTGTTTAAGCACAGAATTGCCCCTTCAGGGCTTGATAACCTCTTCTCAACTGAGCAAGAGAGAAAACAAAACTAATTGACAATAATGTTTCCCTCTAACTTCCTCAAACTGAATGTACAACTTGGTATAATATGACTTTTTTTGCAAACATCTACAGGTTTCCTAAACTGAAATTAAACTACTGTAGTTTATTTTCCACTGATGAATGCACAGGATTACAAACAGGAAAAAATCTTGTCAAATAGACAAGAAAGTTAATGTAATAGAGGACAGCTGATTACTTAGACCAGTGATTCTCAACTGGGTGGTCTGAGACAACAACCTACACAGGGTGGGTGTGTGTACTCTCTCTCTCTTACACACACACACACACACGCCAAATTTTCACATGAGTGCTTTAAACTAAGCTCCTAAATTTATATGTAGGCACTTAAATAAAAGTAGCCTACTTCACAGAGATGGTGAGCACCAAAAAATCCAGCAAAGTCAATGGAGCAAAGCACCAGCAAAATATCTCTGAAAATTAAGCCACTTTTATTTATGTGCCTAAATATGGATTTCGGCGCTTACTTAAAGCGCAGAGTTTGAAAAATTGAGACCATTTATTAGAGCCATTTATAAATCCCCTATTTTGTTATTCTCATAACTTTTGGAAAATTGCTTCTGAGGCTGAAACTTATGTACTTGATCTCTGCATGGACGGTTTTTTTTGTGTTGTTTTTGTTTTTTAATTTGGAGATGAATCTCTAAGGGTTGGACTGTCTTGGACCCTGTATGGCCAGTTGAGAAGAATACGCAGTGTCACCAGCTTTGTGAAATAATACCAGGCATTGGTCCTGTTATACCCACCTCTCCCTTCCCCCCACCACTCAGTATCACATTAGTACTTGAGTAGACTCATTTATTTCATTAAGATGGTTTGTGCAATAAAATACTATACGATGTGAGTAAGGATAGCAGAATCTGGATTTAAAATTGAGCGTATAATCTGATGGTCTACATTTTGTTTTGAATGGTGTTTTCCTTGCTGCAAGTTTTGTTCTCTTGTGTCCTTCATCAGATTTGAATTCTTTGCATTCTACACTGCCCAAAAAAACCCTAGCTATAACAAAGAAGTGTAGTGCACCAACTTATTTTGATTCTTGGTTTTAGATGTGTATGGGGGTGGGGAGGGGGTATGTTGTTTGTGGTTGTGATAAGGCTGTTTGAAAACTGGGTTTTTTTTTTCATTCTGTGGTTTAGTGATGTTGTTGAATTTATAACCATTGAAAGTAAGGCCACACAATTTATGGCACTGCTATAAATGAAGAAAACCTGCCATAAATCAAAGAAAAGAGTTATAGAAAGGAGCATAAAAGTGCAGGGAAATGTCATGAGATAATAATAAAATATCTTCTAAATGGTAAATCCCATGAACAGAAACAGCATTAGTTGTGACTCCTTCAAGTCTCCAATAATAGGACTGGTTTTTTATCAATGAAGTAATATTGGTGCTGGAGCTTGTCTCTCTTCAAACAAAATTGCAACACTTTGATGGAAAGTACATAGGTAAAGAGGGAAACCAAAGATTGTGTTTGCGCATGCGCACACACATACCAAATATACGTCGAAGCTGTTTTTCAATCCCATACATTTTATTTAGTCTTGCTCCCACTTCTTTAAACATGGCAAAGGGCCGACTCTGTATACAAGGTTTGGGGACTTTTTAAGCTATTGGTGAGAAAAAAGTCTTGAAATCTAAAACTTTGCCCTGTCTCCTTATAAAACAGAAACAATTATGACCTGACTCTCCATTTTGTTTGGTGAAAAACAAAAAAATTTCATTTTTCAATGAAAACCTAACATTTTTCAGAGGAAAAAATATCCCATTTCTGGAGCAACTCTACACCATCATCCCCTCATGCAGAGGCAGCATGTCATGTAGCAGGCAATATGTCCCCTCCTCTGGGATCAATGCTCCAGCAACATAGAGAGGTGTCCTGGGGCCAAGGCAGAGACCTGCCAAGTGGTCTATTTGACTACACAGATCCACTGGTCAAATTCTCCCATTAGGAGGAGTCCAGATCTATAAGTATTACAGCATTGAAAATTATAAGGAACAGCTGCAAAATAGCTCTGCAACCAGTGGAAAGGGATTAAGTCTTGTAAATGGATGCAAACGCTCCCATTGACTTCCTAGGACCCAGTCTTGATATTTAATAACATTTCTATAAATGCCACCATAGCGGAAGTCAACATTTAATAGCAAAATAAAGAACTATGGATCAATAGCTTTTTTTTTTTTTTTTTTTAGATGAAGCTTGTTACAAGGACTAAATGCATCTTAGGTACTTTATATCTACAGGGTCTTTACTAACCTCCTTTGTAAAGCACTTTGAGATCTACTGATGAATAGCACTATATAAGAGTTTATTATTATTATTATTATCATTATGACATCACAAGTAAAAAGTCAAGATCCCTGCACTGAAGAACTTATAGTCCAATTTTAAATTTCAAATCACAAGTGGAAGTAACAAACAATCAGACAAAGATATGGAGAAAGGATGTCGGATTATAAGAATTTTATGTATCATTACAATGTAGAAATAAATAGCCATTTTTAATTTATTTATTACTAAATCAAGAAAACATTAAAAAAAGAAAAAGGCCAAGAGACAACTTCAAATACTCGCCTACACGGGACATGGATCCTGCTTTCAATCCACTTAGTCCGAATATTGCTACTACATATTGCTCTGATTGTACACTTACCTTGCAGGTCTAGTTAATCTAATCTGAAGAATGTGTGAGCATGCAAGGAGGTGGGGGAGTTGTTGTTCGGTACACACAGGGTACCGCATGTGATCCATTTAAAGAACTACTCTATTAACAGAAAGCTTGTGACTGGGTTTAAACATTCCTGCATATTAAAGTAATGCAGAAACGTGAGCGATCCAGTTGGCGGTGAATGGCACTTGGTGTTAATTTATCCATTGCAAAATGTCCTTGAAGCTGCCTGTCTGTTACTGGTAAATAGCAGTGAAGGTCAGTGAATCTAATTTGACAATAATGAGCCTGCTCAGCATTGCATTCTAATAGGGTGCCCCCTACCTTTAAAAAGAAAGAAAAAATATATCAGGCAATAAAAAAGGCTACTCAATGACACCACAGAAGTCTCATGGGGCACGATCTCAAGGAACAGGGCTCTCTTGTTTTCCCTTCCTAATAACAAAGATGACAGAGGTTACAAATGCATTCACTATTTATTACAAGAAAAACATGGAGACTGATTGCAATAGCTTAATTAATAACAATTGTCTGGAGCAGAATTCAGGAGTGTATTCACAATGTATTCAGGCTACATTTCCAAGCATGAAGGAGAGACTTCACACTTTTGCTTCTGTGCATGGACAAAAGAAATTCCAGTCTAAGTTAATGGCAACTGAGCAGATGAGTGCATGGTGACTCAAATGTACTGTAAACGAACTGAAATGATTCCTAGGAATGCAATGTGCTGCTTTTATGATTATTAGCCCTTGCTGTGTTTTTACAATGTTTGGTCAAACACCTCAAACACATCACTGAGAAATTTCATATTTCAGGGAAGAAGGTTATTTTGTTTATAACAAACGGGAAATAAAAGTATTGGAACTATGCCTTTGGGAGATAATATGTCAGTAGATCAGACCTTTGCTGCAAAGCCCCAGCTTCACATCCTAAGCACTGATGGTTGTCTGTGTGATAGTCTGATTGTCAGATGGTGATTCTGGATCTAGCTGCCCTGTCACTTTCTCTCTGAGTAGATAGGGGGAGGGTGCAAGACAGTTTACGAAATGCCAATTGTCTAAAGCACTAGAAACTCTTGTCAGTCATGACTGGTTTATTGGCTGAGTTCACCAGTGGGGGGGCTGCATTTGATCGCCTCGGCCATAATTAGTGTCACTGTAGTCAGATGCAATTTATGTTGAAACATACATGGAAGATATGAAGATAATCCCAGCAACAACATAAAACAGCATGGACTTCAAAGCTTGCTGGAAAATAATAATTTCTTAGTTTTAGGTCTATCTACCAATCTCCTACCAATCTCAAAGTGTCATTGAGTCAGCTGGACCCATTTTGTCTCTGTCACATTGAACAAAGCCTTAGAGCTAGATTTTAAAATAAGAAAATAGGTGTGCCAATAGATATGCAATTGCTCACTTAATATGCACACAAAACTACCATTTTGCATGTGAGTGGAAAATTCAGGGCATTTTTGAAAGCTGTCATTGAGACAGCACACAAATTAGCTGTGTAAATGCAGACCCAGCTTTAAAATAAATTGATTACATTTTTGGGCTTGGTTTGAATTGATACCAACAAGCTTGGATTGCTTATCCAACCCACTTTGTCCTCTCGGGTGTGTAAAAACCGGGCTATGAATATGCTGCAAAACAGACATTTCATAAGATTTTCAGCATCACCAATTCCAAGCATTCCAAAATCATGAGTCAGGCTCCAAAGAATCATAAGATTAGCTTACAACTCACAAGACTTTTCAAAAAAATGTAACAGATATTTTTTGTTGCCTCCTGTTTTTAGCCTTTAGGGTGCATTCACTCCACATTTACTAGCTTTTCTCCTCCAACACAAGGGCTAGAAACTTGTGTTCTTTAAAGACAGCCAAGATTCTCATGTAATCACATGAGTCTGGGAACTCATGATCATATTGCGAGAGTTGGCTACACTGAATAATGTTCATGGCTGTGCACCAATAAAAAAGAATGGGTGTGGGTGGGGATGCCCATGCCTAGGAAGAGTATTAGGGAGGGTGAGCACATGCCTTCCTCCTTCTGATAAATGTGATAAACTTAGGGCACAGTAAGAATTTGAACTCTTTGAATACAAAGGGAAGGAAACCTCCAAGTCAGTGACTATACAGATGGGCAGAGCTACATACTGCAAAGAGGGCAGATCCATGGGAAACAAAGAGGTTGTTCTCATAAATCCTTGACTATATCCACAGAACACCTACTTCTTTATCTAACTGCCTGGCTCCCTTTCTCACCCGAATGCAATATAGCCTCCCATCTCTGGTTAGCCCTCCCCATCCTGCAAGGCACTGAGAAGGCATGGAGGGATTTTACTGATGATTCCAGCAGCATTAGCATCCAAATGAAAACCTGCAGCACCAATCTCAGGCTTGTTTACACAGTGCTCATCACATGAGTATGAACTGCAGAGCGCTATAAAGTGTTGCATTCAAACTGTCCCCTGTAGATCCTGACGACGCACTATAAAAGTACCTGATGTGCACTGATGGAGTCCCATTTGAAACAATACAACATTAATGCACACAGATAACCTTTTACTGCATGTTGACAGGGTCCACACTAGGCAGTCAGAGCTCAACATTTTAGGACACTTTCTGATGTACCCATAATGGGTATTGCCACACTGTGTAGACAAGCCCCGAGGCTCAGCTTTGATGCAACAAGAGAACTCATTTCAGGGCAATAAATTGTAATGGGGAATTACAAAAGATAACAATGGGATAAGCAGTCAAGTGCAGAAGCTAGGAGACATTTTTGGGTGGTTTTTCTAGTTGGATCAGACCTTAGATAAAATATAGAAGTGACATCTTGTAAGCTGGGCAGATGCTCCTAAACATGTGGCATAAAATCAGTTAATCAGAAACAAAGGAGAATTATTGTAATCCACAACGAAATTAGTCCTATTCCTGGCTGCTCTGTATGCAGGTATCTTTAAGCAGGATAACTTCTTGTGCTCCAGAATCTAAGATTCATTAAAAAAGTATCTAGCCCATCTGGTTGTAAAGTTACATTTCAAATTTTGAACCAAATGTAAAACAGTACAGTGATCTCTGAAGAGGAAAAGAAATATTCTGTCCTATAGACAGATTAAATCAAGAAAAAATACAAGTACCCCTGGGGTTTTTTAGATGCTTTCTAAAAACAAACCAAATTTTAGTTAATAATGCAAGTTTTTAGAGTACAATCTTATAAACATTAACCATTCTTTTGGTGACAACGTGCTCTCTTACTGTACATGAGCCCTTTCACACACCCTCAAAACGTGTCCCTTTCGCCATGCTTATTCCAATGCCTTAACTGGAAACTAATTGCCACTGTAGATATGTTCTTAACCAAACTGGTGAAGTTAGAAATCAAATTGAATGTTTGTGTGACTTAGTCTGAAGTGTTTCTTCCTTATACGATTGCAGTTGTTTGCCTTTAAAATATAGTAGCCTAATTGTCTTGAATTGTAGCAGAAATCAATCTGCAGACACCAGGCTCTGGAATCAGCTGCCTGAGATGGCTACTTGCACTTATCGAAAAAAATTGTTTTATATTAACCTTTCCTATACATTAAGGGCCAAATCTCTTTGACAATGCGCAAACCAATATCAGACTAAAACAACAATATTTGCATCAATCAGAGAAATTCAATGTCCAATACACCACATGACAAGTTGTGCATGGTTACACAGTATTCATGCTTGTGATGTTTAGATTTGCGGTTGTTCTAGCTGGGAAATAGTAGTACAGTTCTTACTTAAGGGAAATACTTTGTAAGTCAAGCACTATATTGAGCCAGATTTTACACTTACTAACAGCGCATGATTGATATATCAACTTTTTCTTTTTACAACATCCTACCTATCTTTCTCTTTTTAATGTTCACTTTACATCAGGTGACAGTTTTAGTGATTCTTCCTTTATTTGCCTGTCCCTTTGAAGAAGCTTCATTTCGCCTTCTAATCAAGTAATTAATTTTTGTGAAAATCATTCTCACCCTAAAATGGCTAGATTCTCATTTGTCTTTGTCACACAGATGACAAATATTACTTTTCTGCCATGCTGCAATATACTTCATATACCTGGATTTTATTATGAAAAGGGTCAAGATTATTTTTCCATAGGTATAATTGTTTTTCTCTGTGGCAGTTTGATTCAGTCATGATCCTTCCTTAGCATATTTTCTATTGATTTCACATGGTAGTTATGCCTTTTATTTTAAGGCAGATTTTGTTGGCAGTTTTTTGGTATAACAGGAATGGTGATAAGCATACCAGAATCACTTCACTTTAAATAAAAAAATCTCCTTTTTGTTTTGTTTACAAACTTTGCTACCCCGGCCACAGTTGGTACTACATCTTTCACAAAAGTGTACTGCTTCCTGTAGCACTGTCTGTGCATGGAGTTTCAAGTGCTTTTCTCAAATATATATCAGATAATGAACAGAGAACAGTCTTGTCAAATCCATGGAATAGTTTAAATATGCTCATCTGAAATCTCCCTGGGTATTTGTTTTAAATGCGTCTTTCCCTCCCCCAATTTTATTTTCTTCTTCTTCTTTCTTTCAAATTTCATCTGGCAGGTTGGGCAACAGTCAAAAGAAATCCTGGAAAAGCCAGAGCTGAAATGAAGTCTAGCTGTACAAAATAATGAAGTGCTGTACCATTTTCAACTAATTTTATATGGTATCTGCTTAAAATCCCAGGGTTATCTGCTAGTGCTTAAATGAGGGGGCTGGAACTCAAACTGATTCCCGATGGCCTAACAGCAAGATGAGATTCAGGCTTTGGGTTCCACCAAAATTTGTATTCCGGTGACTATTGTTACATGTTACATCATTATGCAAGACATTAAATGTCAAATAGTGATATTGAATGCTTAACAGAATACTAGTGGTTTCACCATGCACTATATCTACATGTTCTAGATATTAATCTGTATTGATTTACTATTACAAGATTAATTCTTCTACTACAGTCAATAGTATTATTGATGCATTGACATTTTCAACTTCCAAATGATGCAAAAAAGGCTCCAGAAAGAAAGTTATGCTCTTTGTTTTTATATTTAGTGCTATTCTTCAGTATCTATTCCATAGTCTCAAAAGGACAGTGGGACAGATTCTCAGCTAGTGTACATCAATTTAGGAGCTGTGCTGATTGATACCTGCTGAGGCTTTGGCTTCTTATACACAGTATGACAAAGCTAAGATGGGCTGCCAATATTTTCACAAGGGAACTCCCTCATTAGCCCCCAAGAAACCCTTTGTCCCAAGGATGTGTGTATTTGTTGGGAGTAGGGGAAATGGGTTATCCATTTATTTTCTCAGTTAAATTCACTTGCTTTCTTATAAATCAGAACTAGAGAAGGGAAAGCCTGCACCACATGGCCAACACACTTGCATTAAATTGAATTAATTGGACAGATATATAACATGGAAAACCTGGAGAGTCAGCGTAATGTTCTACTCATGTGATTCACGAGATGTAGAAAGAGGGCCACATTTTAGAAGGTATTTAAGTGCCAAAAGAAGGAGACAGGTGTCTGGAGGGAGTTTCAAAGTGCCTAGGGGCTTAATTAGCTTTGATTTCATTGGGAGTTAGGAATCTAGTCACTTCTAAAAATCTTACTAACCCTAAAAACCTTTACAAATCTGTCTCTAAGATCCTTGTAATGAGGTCCTGGCAAGGCCAGGATAAGGCAAACATAGGCCAGTGCTTAGAACCCCAGCTCCTGCACTCATATGATTACATTAGAAAGTCTGCCTTTATTTACATAAATATTCCAAGCTTTCATGGTTCTCATGGAAAGCTTGCAATGTGACCCATGTATAACGGGTGCAGGGACATCTGTCTCAGGCACACAGCCAGAGAGCACTGAGCTGCCCCGTGCATCTAAATGGCGTCCAGGTCCAGAACCCTTTCCTCTAGGAGGCCTCATTAACCCCACCTCGGCAGAGGACTCTGAGTGTGGCAGAAGGAAAAGAGTACGGCAGATCCAGCCCACCCATCTAAGCAGATGCACCTTGGCTACAAGAACTACAAAATCAGCCAGATGCCACCTTTGGCTCTCCAGAGGAGAAAGGAGTTCCTCTGTTGCCACGGCATTCTGTGGGGAAAAGGTGGGGAAATGAGTGCCCCATTCCACAGTCATGGCCAACACCATTCCCAAGTGGTGGCCCAGGTCAGACAGTGTTTAGGGCCCCGCATTGACTTAATTCTGCCCTGGATTATCCTATCATGGAAAATACTCGACACTTGAGTAATGGGATATATTCTCAAAGCAAGTTTAACTTTACACGGCATTGTTATGATTCCCAATGAGAAAACCATCTCAGGTCAGGACAATACTATAGTGCTGACAGAGGACATGTCCTCTATTAGAAGCAGAAATACACATCCCTCCACTCATCCTTTCCAATGTGGTGGCAGATTTTTAATGAGGGACTGCTAGGAGAAAAGTCCCTTACATCACTACAATAAATTCAACTGCTAAAACAATGTTAGGGACAGTGATGTTTGCAAAGCTCCTCAGAAGAGCCTTGCCATTTGTATAAATGGTGTTCTATGCTGGGAAACATAAAACAGCAAATGCAAATCTTGTACTCAATTTATCTGTCAGAGGTACTTTTCTTCCCCCATTACTGTAGTATCCGAGCACCTCATCATCTTTATGTATGTATCCTCATAACTTCCCTGTAAGATATTATCACCATTTTAAAGATGGGAAACTGAGGCACAAAGAGGCTAAGCGACTTGCCCAAGGTCACACACAAAGTTTGAGGCAAAGCAGCCTTATTGTATTTACTTACAAGTTAAATGATAGGTGGGGTTACGAAGCTCGATACCCTTTTACCACAAAATGCTGCCTGAGTAAGAAGCAGTATGAATATAGACTTGAATTGAAATAGCTTATTGTTTAAATGATTAAATCAAAGTGCCTTTGTAGTTTGCCATTTACATTCTTACTACCTGTTAAGGCTATGTATCCATCTGACTGTTAATGGACATATGTCAATATTTTCAAGTGTGGGTACCCAAAATTAGCCCCTACATCTACGTTTAGCTTACATTACAGTGGATTTCAGTACCTCAGATATAGAATAATTGAAAATTTTGCCTCTGCTGATGGTAATTCATATTTCATGGAGTCTGGGATCCCTCTTGATTTTAAGACCAATGATCTAATTCCTGTTCAACTCATTTTCCTTCCTTCATAAAGTCTCACGTGCACCACCAAATAACATTTCCTTAACGAAGCAGAGCTACAATTCCAGCGGTAGCTATCAGTATGCAAGATGCCAGATATTAATGAAAAAATTAATTCCAGCTCAATTACATCAAATAAATCACATCTATCTTTTTTCTTGAGTTACTGTTGCCTTAGCAGTTCATCAAAACCATCAGCACGCATGCTCACCCGTTGAGAATTGCCCAGCCTTTTTGTTTTCCATTTTGCCTACATTATTCCTTACCTCCTCAGAGAATGCAAGAGAAAATTATATGAATAATACCTTTTACTTTCATATAGTATTAGATAGCCCTTATAAATTACTTTATTGTTAGCTCAATAGAGAATTTCCGCTAATAGACTTGAATTATACGTTCATGTTGTACCCACAGTTCATGGTATAGACACAGCATCACGTTGAACACAGTGTTCCAAAGTACAGGACTACTCACAGTTTCAAATTTCTGGGCTTGATCATGTTTCCCACTGCTCTCTCTCCATCCTGTCAATCACACGCCAGCCCCAATATTCTGCTCTTCCACAATACTCTTTATCCACGAGGTAACCAACTCTTCACTTCAATCCCTGCTTAAAACCTACCGCATGCCCCAAACCTACAAGACATTCGTCAGCTCAGACATTTATTTGTTAAAAAACCAAAACCACACTTCTCTACTAGTCTGTGTATCCTGGTTATTGACCTGATCCTACACTATTCAAATCAATGAAAGTATAGCATTAAATACAACACATATTGACTCAAGCCCCAAAGCCTCAGTTCAGCTACACACTTAACTTTAAGCACGTCTAAATGATTTGCTGAACAAGAATGAACTGTTTAACTGTGTCCTAGCTGCATTATCTTGTTGTTATACATATCTTTCCACCTTGTAACCCCTTTCTTATGTAGAGTCTGATATTAGCTTTTAAGTAAAGCTGGTAAAATTTTTTCCAATGGTGAAATGTTTGATATTTTTAAATAAAAACAAAAACAAAAACAAAAAGATAAGAAAATATTTTTCTGAAAATTTCACTGTTGTTTTAAAAACGTAGTAGAGCCGTTCAAAATTAATTTTGAAGTTACAATAAAATTTCAAATTTTGAAATTCAGAAAAAAATTCTGAGAATGTTTTCATAACATTCCTTCTCCCCAATTTTTACCAGCTCTACTTGTAAGATGATCTGGTCACAGATCATATCTTGAATGTGTATTGTGAGGTTCCCAAAATGCTTTTTGGTGCTTGTTCTAAGAAATATAATTAAGAATTTTAAAATTAGCCTGAAGCAAAACTTCAAAACAGAGCAGTCCTGAACGTGAGGAAAGTAAAAATCCAGAACTGGTTCCAAAAGTTGCGGGTATGGGTAGTCACTCTTTATGATGGCTCAGTTCTGGAGTTTTGGATTAACCATGAACGTTAGAAAAAATGTGGATTTGAGATACTCTCTGCACTCTTTGCAATTCAGGAGCATCTCTTGCGGTTTCACAGTAAAGTCCTCCAAGAAACATAGTGAAAATGCACTCAACTCCTTCACATTTGTGATCTACTAGAGCTGAGTAGAAATTTAGAATACCTCTTCTGATGGATGATTTTTTTTTCCTTCTAACCTTTTTGCAGAAAAAATATCCCCCCCCTTTTTTCCCCCCCTCAACGAGCTCTAGTGATCATCCATTCTGGGCATGATTTATGATTCTGCAAACACACGCACAAATTTATGTACCTGAGTTAGTCCCACTGACCACAGTGTTCATGGGATTGGACCCTTTGTGCATGTGAAAGTTTCTGTATAGGTCAAAAATGGGTCTGGGAAAATAATTTAAACATTTGAAAGCTCATTTTCTGAGGTCCAATTGAAAATGTAGACACTTTACTTCCTCTTCCTCCCCATTTCCTAATGGAAATCACTTGGTTCAGAGCAGTGTATGATTGAGTGGGAACTGCCTCTGGTAACACTGCAATCATTTTACGCCTATTCCCATATGACCTGAATGCAACTATCACTGATTTCAGTGATAGATTTTAGACTGAGCCCTTAGTGGTTAGAAATCCCAGTGGGGTTTTCCTTCTGTCTTGTATCGCTCAAATTTTATGTAAATAGAGGAATGTTGTCTGAATAAAGATGGGCAAAGTATTTCAGAAAGAAAAGCACACCTGAATCTCGGCCAAATCTCTAACTGAATCCAAACCTTTTTTCAGTTTTGAAAGAGAATTTAAGTATTTATCCCCTCCTCCACCACTGAGCCTGTGCCATTCTCCTGATTTTGTTGAAATCCACCTTGGTTTCTTTGCTACATAGGTAGCTACTGTCTTTGAACCTCTTAAGCTGTAGGGTCTCATATTGTTAGAAGAAAAGCAGTGTCTATTCAGGTGAGGTGAAGCCATGTTTTGGATTCTTCATTTAGTAGGAGCCCCAGAAGGAAAAGAAGGGAAGACATGAGATTCCTCAACAGAAAATTACCAAATGTGGGATATCTGTTGGGGATCAGAAAGAAACAGTTTGGCTTTAGGGGAAGGGAATGAGGCCGCAAGGCAGAAACATCTGATTGGAAAGAAAGGATAGAGAAAACTTGACTTTAGGATCTAAAAGGGCAAACCTCAGATTTAAACGCTGAAGTATTTGGGAGATCAATCTGGGACATAATCCCTATGTTTAGTGGTCTGACAATCACTAATTGTGACAGATTTTTAGTTTAAATTAACCAAAGTCAATAGTTTCCTTTCTAAGAGTTTAGACCAACATTTGGGCCATGCTGATGCTGATTCATGTTTCACAGAGTTTGGGATCCCTCTTGATTTTAAGAGCAATGATCTAACCTTTATATTGGCTACTAATCATGATTTAGGGACCTAATCCATGGCCTGATTTTAGGTGCTGAGTACACATTTGTCCCATTGACTCAAAGTGGATTTTATGAAAATCAATCCAAAATATGGATTTAAGATCCTCAATTTGAAATTTTTGGACTTAGGGTGTATTTTATCAAACCCAAAGATTTGCAAGGGGATGAGTATTTTCCAAAGGAGATGGAAAAAACAAGAACTGGCCCACACAAGCAAATCATATATAGTCTTTATCACTTCATCTAGAGATTATCCACAGAGAGCTAGTCTAATTTTTTCCATTGAAGTACTTTTTCAATGAAAAATTCCTTTAAAATTTAACTTAAGTTTTTCACAGGAAAGTTGTTTTGATCAAAATTATCCCATTTTTCTAACAAAAAACAAAAAGTGTTTGTGTTCTGCCCCCCTTCCCTCTTTTTTTCCACTGGAAAATGGAGAGGGGAAAAAACATACTCTGAAAACTTTTCAGTTTTCATTTTGTTGAAATTTTAAATAAAAACAAACAAACAAACAAAAAATACAAGCCAGAAAAAAGTCAATATTCTACTTTTCTTTTGCTGAAAATATATAGTATTTTTCAACCAGGTCTACACCCTTTTCTGATTTTCGATATTATTGTTTATTTTTCATTATATGAATTCCTTGTTGCATGGTAGACGCATTGAGTTTTCTTCAGGATTAGACATGTTTGGTGGTCAGTCCAAGGAAAATCCCATTTTTCTGCATTGACAATGAAAACTTGGATATGATAAGACTTATTATCATCATCTATGTTCATGTCTGAGTTCCTCTTTTCACTCTCTCAGTATTCCATAACACTAATGCACTACAAGTTCAAGTTTCATGTGTGCTCTTGTTTTACTTTTTAAATAATTCTCCTTTAAGTTTTCTGTGCCCTCTGATAGCTGGCTGTATTTATTTCTCTTCCTCAATAGTTCTCTTTTAGGGCGTGGATTGAGATTGATCACCCTCATCATGGCATTTGAAGATTCAAACTGTGCATTATCACCAGAAGCAGCAGGGAAGATGAAGCAGCAGCAGCAGCAACTTTTTCAGACATCAACAGGGGCAGATTCAGCAGCACTGTGCCTGAGCACACTATTCAGACAGCTCTACTTCCCATTTCCAAGAATTCTAAATAGATTCTGTGCACCGAATGGGTCTCCTTGATTGCAATCCCTCTGGGTTCAAGTAAAAGTAAAGTCTCAAAGACAGCTCAACAGAACCTAGGCTATACATGATGAATCTCCCCCTCCCCCCTCCAATTTCTCATGATTTCTACCAAATACCAAAAAACTGCAAAGTCTGTTCATATTCATGCTCCAAGTTTACTATAATGATTTGCATACATTAGTGAACTTGATAGGAGTTTTGGCTTTGAACAAAACAGGAAACCAGATGAATTTCACAAGTTTTGTTGGGTTAGTTTTGTTCCAAATATAAATATAAAATCCATATTCTTATTCAGGAAAATATTGCTATTCATCAAAGTGTTTTAGCACATGCATAAATTCACTGAAAACCATGGAACTGAAGTAATGCTTAAAGTTAAGGATGTACTTAAATGTTTTACCTAATTGGTGCCGTGTACAGTTAGCTAAAGTGGCCAAAAGAAGAGCATTCATTATCAGATATTGTTAAGAATATCAGGAAGGGGCAGATGTAGGGGGGACAAGAAGGACGAGTGTATGAAACATGAAAAGAGTCTTCTAATATCAGATGCATTAGATTATTTCCTTGTAAACTGCAACTCCCATTGATTTTCCTTTAACTACTTTAAACAAGTGTCTATCTGCCTGAAAAATGTCCATATTGAACTGTCAGGTTAGACTTTCAACATTAGCCTGACTGAATAAAGTGCAACTTCCACCAGGCTTGACACTTTAAAATAGATTGATCAGCTCTTATTTACAAACAACAATAATAATCTCAAATCCTCAATGTCAAAGACATTAGGAAATAATATATCACTCAGAAATCATTTCTTTAGTTAGGACAGATGTCAATTTTGTTTGGAAAGGCATACATTTTGCATTTTGCATTTTGCGAATGCAACAAAGGTGATTACCCTTGAACAGCTGCGATCAAAACCTTGCCATTTAGAAATTTAGATTCAGACACTAAAACAGAGTGCAAGATTGATGTATCTTTTGAGCAATCTGGTATTCAAACACACTTTTGACAAAATTCTGACATATTTTATCTGTTATTTCAATATGTTTTGTGTATTCCTATCAATTCATTAGCTAATCAATTGGAGAAGTCTAGTAGACTGTGTGCTCATTCTTCATTAGAATGAGTCAGCACTAACAGATTTGGTGCCAAATTTTCTTTTTATTTTACATAGTTATACAAAACAATGACAGGAATAGTAGGAGTAACTTCTCATGAAACTTTGGCTTACATTTTAACGACCTCCCTATATACATTTGCAATTATTTTTGTAATTCTGGTAAGGACCACTAAATCATCTACTCTGATATTCTGACCACAGGCCACCAACACCCAAACACTAAACCCAAAGACTGAAATTAGATCAAAGTATTACAGCCCTCAGGAGACTAAACTATTATGTGCCACAGGGAAAGAACAGGAGGGACCAAGGTACACCAGTGTCTGAGAGCCCCTCAATGGTAGGGAATTGATTAATGTGATAATCCTGGCAAATGACCCAAACCCCATGCTGCAGTGAAAAGTGAAACCCCCCAAGATCACTGACAATTTGACCTGGGAAAATTCCTTCCCAAGTCCATATATGGTGATCAGTTAGACCCTGAACACGTGAACAAGAACCCAGCCAGCCAAGCAGCTCAGACAGAGAATGCTCTGTACCACCTTAGAGCATTGGCCCCCATCAGTGCCTCATCTCCAACTGAAGTAACCTCTGATGCTTCAAAGGAATGAGACAAAGAATGAGAATACACTGGGGGAAAAATACTTTCTTGACCCCTACAGGTGACTGGATGAAGCCCTGAAGCATAAGATTTTAGGAACATCTGATGCAGGGTTTCCAAACCCTGATCCCCATCACCATAAACAATCTCATCACACAATCCCAGTCATAAATTGGTCCATCTTTCTCTTAAAACTAATTAAGCTGTTCGCCCTCATCACTCCTATTCTGTGGCTGTTCCAGAACCTCACCTCTCTGAAAGTTAGCAACCTTCTTCTGATTTCCAGCTTGAAATTGTTCTGGCCAGTTTATATCCATTTGTTCTCTGTGCCAACACTGTCCTTTATTTTAAATAGCTCTTCATCCTCCCTGGTGTTTAACCCCCTGATGTATTTACAGAGAACAATCCTATTGCCTCTCAGCCTTCTTTTTGCTAGAGCTAGATTAACAAACCAAGCTCTTCCAGTCTCCTCTCATAGGCCCTCCATTCCCCTGATCATCCTAGTTGCTCTACTTTGCACCTGTTCCATTTTCAGTTCATCTTTCTTGAACATGGTTGACTAGAATTTTATACAGTATTCCAAATGAGGTCTTACCAGTGCCTTGTACAATGTCATTAATACTTCTCTCTCTCTTCTTGAAATGCCCCACCTGATACATCCTAGGATCACATTTGCCTTTTTTGCAGCCACGTCACATTGGTGGATCATATTCAACCAGTGATCAACCAACATACCCAGGTCTCTCTCCTTCTCCATTACTTCCAACTGAGGAACCTCTAATTTATAGCAGAAATTCTTATTATTAGACCTTAAGCACATAACCTTGCACTTTGTACAATTAAACTTCACCCCATTTCTGTTACTCCAGTCTCCAAGATCTTCCTGTATAACATTTTGATCATCCTGATCAACAATGCCTCCACTTTCTATCAAATTTTAGCAAATATCATTAGCACAACCATACTTTTTGTGCCAAGATCATTGATAAAAATATTAAACAAAATCAGTCTCAATACTGATTCTTGAGGAACTTTACTAGTAATATCCCTCTAGTCTGGAAGTTCACTTTTCAGAACAACTTGTAACCTTCTTGCTCTTAGCCAGTTCCTTACCCACCTAACAATTCCTGAAATAATCCCTTTCTTCTCTAATTTAACCAATAATTCCCTATGTGGCACTGTACATATTGCTTTACTGAACACCAAGTATATTAGATCTCCTGCATTTCCCTTATCTAAAAAAATCAGTTATTTTCTCAGAGAAAGATCTCAGGTTAGTGTGGGATAATCTAAATCTGGTAAACCCATGTTGCATTACAAATCATTTTCCATTTATCTCCATGAATGTAATAACTCCTTCTTTCAAAATTTGTTCAAAAGCTATGCATACTACTACTTAACAGGTCTGTAATTGCCTGGATCACTTCACCCCCCCCTCTTTTTTTTAAATATAGGTACGTTAGCTATTCTTCAATCATACCATATCATTACTGAATAGATAGATTTATTAAAAATCCTTGTTGCTGGACAAGGCATGGTTTCACTTTACAAAAGCCACACTGACTCTTCCCCCAACATATTGTGTTAATCTATGCATCTGATAATTCTCTTTGTGCAGTACTGAAGATGGGCTTACTGGCCTGTCATTGTCAGGATTGCTTCCGGAGCCTTTATAAAAAATCAGTTGCCAAGATATGGGAAAACAAACGAACAAACAAAATACCCCAGCTAAATACTGTAAATAACCATTTAAAAAATAAAGGACGCTATGGTCTTCCTCCTAGAGCTCCTGAGAACTCCCAGATCATGTATGGGGCATGTCAACACTATCTGTTGACTGGGGATTAGACTAGATGACCCTTGCAGTCCCTTGTAACCCTATGATTTGGGGAGAGTTTATTATGAATTTTGCAAATATCTTAATCTACAATTTCAAACAAATAATTATTTTGATTTGACTGACACAGAAGCAAATCCTTTAGCAGCAGTGCCTTCAAATATTCCCCTGACCTGGCTGAGAGGGGAAAACAATGGGGCTGAGAGAACAGAAAGATTATTTGAAATCTTCTCCAGATAGCCAGTGAGATAAAAGACGATAACTACATAGTATGCAGCCTGTACAGTGAAGGTTAAATATGGGCTCCCACTGCCATTATTTATCCCCCGAAACAGCTAGGAAACTTCCGAAGTAGTTAATATATCACAGGAATAGAGGAAGTGAGTCTGACTGTATAAACATACCTCAGGGCTTGCAACTGTTCCTATTAACTGCCTGTCTCAGTAAAGGTCTGCTATTAGACAGACTCCTGCTGCATCCATGCTGATTGAACGCTGCAGGTAGCGTAGAGAATTAGCGTGAAACATGTCTATAAAATCCACTCGTGAGAGATTTTCAGAGAAACGTGTACATAGTGATTTTGTGATGAGCCGAGTGAGGCTATGGTAGATCACATGTTCAAGCCCAGGCTTGCAATCCTCCTACAAAAACTGAGTGTCACTTTCTTCTTGCAAGGTAAATAAAAACAAAACCACAAGCGGCTGGGACTGTGTGTTACATAGAAAAGCGTACATCTGGCTCAGGCTATATCCATGAAAGGCAACATGGATCAAATCAAAAGGAAGGGAGAGTTTGACTTTACTTATGAAGGAGGTGAATCTTATAAAATCATCAAGGGTTGATGATCATCCTAGGGGTCAAGATGAGGCAGAGAGAAGTGTAACAAGGATGGAAATCTATTTTAAGAGGTTTTATGGTTGAAGAAAACTGTTGTGATTTAAATATCTTTTTTTTTGCTTCTGTTTTGCTGCCTGTCATGAAAGGAGTAATAAAACTCTGCAACCTGCAGCAATTTTGCTTTGCAGGTATTTGTGTCTGCGTTTTCTGGTACCACCAACATTTGCTTTGGTGGTTGCAAACACAGAAACTCAATGACAAACTCAGGTAAAATATCATGTTTTGCCTCTTTTGGGAACAAGGCCATGCAGAACTAAGGCTGATATGTTTTCAATCTGATACCATGAGCTGGAGATATTTGACTCTCCCAGGAATTCCCAGTCCTGCATCACATTTTGCTTTCTTCTGGTAAGGACTAAAATTCATTCAGGTAACCTGCAATTTCCCTCTCCTCCCAACATCTTTCAGGAAAACTACAGCTGGGCGAGAACCAGTTTTCTGGTCCCACAAAAATATTTGAGATTTCAAAAAAATTCCCACTCCACACTGGGATGACACTGAGACCTTCTTGTTTTTGTGAAAAACTTGGAGCAAGCGGGAGCATGCACACACCCGCATCCCACAACAGCTAGTAGCCTGGGGGCCAGAGCACTCACCTGGGATGTGGAAGTCCCTGATCTCAATTAGACGAAGCAGGGACTTGAACCTGAGTCTCTCATATCCTAGGCACCTGACTACTAGATATGGGGAAGGGGCCAGTCGTGTGTGTGTGTGTGTACGTGCGTGTACGTGCATGCATGCTTTTGACCAGAAATTCCATCCCATACCTGAGAAATCTCTCTTATCAAAACCAGTATGTTTTCACTAAAAGTTTCAATATTGACATTTTTCCAATAAAAAATGTTTTATCAAAAAATTCCCAGTCAGCTGTAAGGGTAAGCTTTCCATTTGGCTCCACCTCACCAGTCTTTGGGGAGAGAGAGCTGATCTCTTCTCCCTACTGTGGGCAGGAAAAGCAAGCATGCGCTCCCCAATATATAAAATTAGCACCAGGACTCTGCCAGGCTCTCTGCTCTATCCCATTCGGCAGCAGCTGGATGCCACAGGCCCAATTGTGGGCACAAATGTAACCCACTGGTCCGTGTGTGTTACAGGTCCCCCTTGGGCCCAATCCACAGAGGATATGAGTTGTCAAAACCCTCAGCCCTGGAGCCTTGGCTCATTAGTTCAAGACGTAGCAGCTCATGCTTTTAGTGCTGAAGGTCCCCAATGGTTTGGCCGAGATTGCGGCTGTTCCTAAACACAGTCCTTGACCAGAGTTAGCCAGCTGCCGAGGGAAGTAGAATGTTGCAGCATCTCTTGGAGGCACAGGTAGCAGACAAAGCATACCAACCTGCAGGCATGGGAGCTCCTGGAATTGCTACTCAGGCAAGGCATCTCCACTCTGCCTCAACTACAATCCTGTAAGGTGTTGAACACAGGGCTCTCTACAGTGCAATTCAGGGGATAAGACAGCTATTCCACCTGTAGACCTGGAATATCTCAGGTATAGGTATAGGCTAACAGGTGGATATTTTGGAAAGATACAAGCAACTTTCAACAGAAGGTTAGATTAGAGATACTCCTGCATCCTTCCTTAACTGTAGCAGTCGTTGTCACTCCCGCTGTTATTCGAAGGAACAAAATACAATGCAAATTGTATTATAGCACATCACAATTAGGGTATGTCAGACAGATGCCTTTGAAATGAAAGAATGGGGATAATTACCGCACATAAGCAAAAAATTTGGTTTCGCTGTTCACAGATCTTGTTCCCTTTTATATGAGGGAATGTAGCATCTGCCACTGATATAATGCACCAATAATTGAAGCATATAGTGTATACTCATGGGGACCATAATGCTGTTTTATTTATTCTTGGCCAACTGTGAATGTAAACAAACTTCACTAAAAGGAGCCCTGTCTTCATGGACAGCCTATATAGATTTCTGAAGACAGGCAAGTACTGAAGACAGTACATCCTACTGGGGATGGGACCAGCAAGGGCTAAGACAGTGCCATTGCAGGAGATCTTACACCATGGAGGAGTGCTGCATGGCACTTCTCAAAGCCTGTGGGGGAATGGTTTTAAGACATTTGAGGATTATGAAGGCTAGAAGGCCCAAAACAGCTCTGCCCTCTAACCTCCCACCTGTGACAGGGAGAGGCACATTAAAACTGACAACAAGTTGAATAAAAAAACTGTACGATGCCAACTATTGTACTTATGAGATACCCATTACAGGCACATTGAAGAGCACGTGTTTTATATATATACACAAAAACGAATATATATAACATGTATTCAAATGTATGCATTTTTATATTTTTCCTCCTTAGGAAAGAATCTAAAAAATGAGATACTATGGGTCCTCATACAGTTGGTTTTGTTTTCTTTGTTTTTTTAAATTCCTTTATTCTCTTTTTCACTTCATCTTTTCTTTCCTTATACTGTTTTTCTTGGTATATATTTTCCTCTGTAGGTTTCTAACGACCATTTCCCTCTGCTTCATTTTCCTTTTTTTGGTTTATATTTTTCCTTCACACCACTCCTCTCTCATCATTCCTTTCTCTTTGACATATCTGTTTCTCACTCTCTCTCCCACCTTCCCCCACACTCCTCCTCTTTCCCTTTCTTTGCCCCTCACATCCCACTCTACTTAGGATGGTTTCTATTAATTTCTTTTAATCTTTCTCCTTTCAGATCCCAAGTCAAAGGAAGGGGATGTGCCCAGGCAGAATGGTCTTCCCTTACCTCCATTGAAGAGGTGGTGAATCTGGAGTGACCTCTTCTCTTCCACCTAACAGCAAGTCAGGGAAGAGGTGGCAGAGATAAGAAACCCCAACAACCAGAGAGGCAAATTAATAAATCAATCAGTTTCAATCAGCCACAGCTCGAAGATCCTCTCATTTTCTGGGGGCCCATAGGAGACTGTGGATTTGGCAACCAAGGATGTCTATAGCCCTTACCACTGGCAGCACTTGGCAGAAACTGTGCTGCTCTCCTTGCAGCTGTGGCTGAAAAGAGGAATTCTGACTGCTGCACTGTAGGGTGAAAGGGGCGAGGTTGCTGGTGTTAAGTCAGACAGGGAGGCTTCCAGAAAAGCTGTTGCCACTGCCTCATTTCCCTGCTCTTCAACAGCAACTGCTGTCACCCCTGTTATGTTCTCTGTGGCTCTGAGCCCAGGTATGGGTCTGCATTAACATGGCCACCATGAGGGAGAGAATAGCTTCAAGCTGAAGGGAATGGGAGCTGGGTAGTTAGTCAGGGCACAGGTGGCAGGGAGTATGCCAGCAGTACAGCCTCACTGAACTTCAAATCCATCCAGTGATCTGCAAATCCATTTCAAATGTTGATTTGTGCAGATACAGTATGGTTTTAAGTGCAGCTTCGTAAGTTTCTACTGCACTTGAACTGCCTGAGTACAAGGAAAACAAGTATATTGGTAGACAGACTTACACTGTGCCCTTAAAATAGTGGCCCAGTGTTTGGAACCAGTTTATTAAATTATTTTAAAAAAATACTTGACAAGTCTAAGGTTACATTAAATAGTCTCTCATTAGCATTCAGCACCACTGCAGTAGCATGAGGAAAAGAGATGAAAGGAGAGCAGTCAGAGACAAACACACTGAAGTCAATGAGAGTTTTGCCTATATAAGAAGTGCAGACCACGCTCCCGTTTACTAAAGTGGATCAATCATCTGGTCATAAAAATAATTTGGTGTCTATTTGTTGGAAATGTGATGTTACCATTAATATAGTTTTATGCAAAATTACAGATGAACAAAATGCAACGGTGAAAGCATTGTATTTGGTTCTAGCCAATATTTCTTTGCTCAAGCTAAATTAGCCTCCTGCCCCCCAACACACACATAAATGTGCACATGCACTAGAAGTAGACTAGGTGTTTTACCAACACAGAGACAGGTGCTTTCCCTAAGACCTTATCATCTAACTACTGTAAACTTCCTTTGTTTCATGGCTGGGAAGATTTCATGAGGGATAATGTTAATATATTGAAGGTGCATTTATTCCTGAGAAGGGCTAGTTGGGATCACGTGTCTGTTCTGTTGATGAATGGCGGGGGTGGAGGCTTTGAAGGAGGTCATTTTTAAAAAGAAATCATTTCTTGATTTAATATGTTTTGGGTTGGGTTTTTTAAAGTTGTGCTTAAAGAGCATTGATTGACACATTACAAAAGAACCTCTATTTTATTAACTAATTGGTGATTGATGAATTCAGAAAAATCAGAAAGTTCAAAAAATTGAATGTCTCACAATTACAGTAAGTCCAGTGCATAAATCGCAGAATGGCGCACTACATTACTGTCTTCTTGCTCTTCAACTTACGGCCAAGTGATTTCCAATACACTGAGAGTAACGGAAAGTGAAAGGACTGCGGCTTGTTCTCCATTGACATTTTAATTATGTGATATTTTTCCCCATTGAGAAAAATGGCTCATCTCACTGATCATTTGCAAGACTGGTGTTTGTAAAATCGAGAGTCTATTGTAAATCTAAACACATAAATACAAGCATCAACGGTTATGGCACTGTCAAGAGCCATGGGCTTAGTCAGAGACTTCCTTTATGAAATTGGCCAAGTCACCTAACCTTCCTGGGTGAAATCCTAGCTAAACTGAAGGCAGTAGGAAAACACCCATTGACTTCAGTGGGGCCAGACATTTTCACTTTTGCATTTTACTTTTCTTTACTGCGACACGTGAGGATATTACTACTTAACTAGCTCTCAGAGAGGTTTTGAAATGTTATTTCACTGCTTGTAACAATCTTTGAGATCCATGAATAAAAGGTGTTCTCCAAGTACAAAATCTTATACTTTTATTGTGATTTCCCGATGAAAACGTTTTCTATCGTGCTGTGTAACTCCCTCCTTAGTGGACACTTCTCCCAAAAAGAAAGAAAGTATGTATGTATGTAGAAATAAATATTGCATATTGGCAAGTGGCATGTACCACAGATGATTAGCTGGGTATAGACATATCTAGCACACAGGTGTTTCATTTTGTATCTGACAGCTAGCCAGCATTAGACATATTTTGGGACATCCCTCACAGTTGTTGCACAGAGAGACTGGGAGAGAGAGCTGTCCATGTCAACTGGCACTAATTATAATAATCCTCCTTCATAACAAATTTAGCACTTGAGCCAGATCGCTCACTTTGCTATCACTCCAACACAATTAGAAAAAAAAATGGTACTCAATGTGTATGCCTAAACAATACAGAACTTTCAGACAATATCTGTATCAAGATGTTATATTTATTCTTTTTCCTCTTTATATTGGATCAAATCTTAAAGTCCTTATCACTCAAGAGCAACTGTGGAAGACAATGGGAATTCCACCCAAATAAGCACTTTTCTTTAACTTGAACATATGTCATTTATCTACAGAGAATAGCTTACAAGCCCAGAGTGAAATGAAGTCTATGCCCAGAAAGATGCCAGATAAAATTTTCAAATAAGAGTAACATTTCTATTTACTTCATACAAGGGCTATTTTACTTGACATAATCACAAGCTTCACTGAGTAAAATGAAACGAACTCTCTGGCAGGAACTTTCAAAATATGCTTGTGAAAACGTGTATCCCTCATCCCGCTGTTTTCTGGAAAGGATGTATGTTAGTTTTTCATAGTAACTACATCTGCTTATGAACGAACACAGACTCCGGATGAGGCTTTGCAAAAATGAATTCCCTCAGCAGCTAACCAATCCTTATAGGAGCTAGACATTCATCTCATAAAAGCCTGTCCAAAATAATGCTTAAAATACCCTTTTAAAGTGTCTTAATTTTGTAAGCATATAGTTATAAAGCTTTTAGATAGTTGGTGAGGAGGGTGTTGGGGGTTGCTTTTGAGGTGGGAGGCTGTCTTTTTTGCTTACTCCTGTAAGCAGTCCCATGCTCAAGCTCAGAAATGCAAGAGTCTACATGTCAGAGAAAGTAGTTGCCGGGGCAAGAAGAAATCTATTATTTATACAGTTCCAACACAATGCACTGGGTGCTTTATAGACTGGACCCTTTACCCCTAACACTTTACTATCTAAGATTCCAATCCTGCAATCTGAGCCATGCAGCTGGACCTTGTTTCTGCCTACCTGAATCCAACTGCAGGACCAGGGCCTAAATGACCATTTTGTTAAGATACATCAATTTAAATTAATATAAGATAAACAGAATTTATCCAAGATGAATTCCTCAAGGGCTGCATCAGAAAACTACCCAACTTAGCAAAGAGTGAATTAATTTCTTCTCACCTTATCTTCAGATTGGCAGGTTCCCCAGTCTTCATAGGTGCCTGTTCATCTTTTCTGAACTGCTTTAGCCTACCTCCCTTCTTCTACCCTTCTATCAGAAGATTTATCTGATTTAATGATCTCTTACTCATTTATATTAGGAGGCTCTTCAGGGCTAAATTGAAGCCTGTCTCTATGAGAGGCAATAAAAAGAAATACACTCAAGAATAACTATAGGGTGATATTTTATTCCTTTAGCCCATTAAACAACAGAAAAATGTCAGACAACTAAAATCACAGCATTGATGTGATCCTCATAGACCAGGCACATTCTCCTTAAGAATCTCAGTAGCTGTACTTCTTATGTTACAAGTGCCATCATTTGTTCAGTATAATTATCTTTACTGAAAATAACTGTACAGTTAACAGCTCAGTCTCTTATGGCACAGGTAGATGTATTTTCAGTAAACAGCCAGAATATAAAAATTGCTCATATCAATGCTTGAAAATGGCTGGGTCACAATTCCCTCTGAATGGAAAGAATTATACTTGGACAAATAATTCAGGATATGAACATTTAAAATGTATTTCAAAACAATAATTACAGGGTTAGTCTTTAGCATGGGAACATCTTACATTCCCTAGAGCTTCATATCATACTTAGGGCCTGCCTACACAGAGAAAATGGTACAAAAAACAGAGCCATAGTGTAGGCCCAGTCTATGATAGCCAGCCTGTTTCTGTTGAACCTATTTTAAGATCACTTGATGATGCATATTTAGCCTCCTCAAGGTGGTATTAGAGCTAGTTCAATAAAAGTAGGTCAGGCCACTTTAAAAAATAGTTCAGGACCACGCTTAAACTAAGGGAGATATTCTCTCCTTCGATTTAGCTGACGGGAGGAAGAATTCCCCTGGGCTAGGCACCATGTATGACTGGACCCCGGCAAGCCTTGGCATAGACAGCGTGGTGGGAATGAATCCATAGCATATGCTACGACAGTCATTCTGGGTATCTGAGGCTCGGTTGTTGTAACTCAAAGCAGTCCCCTGAGCAACCTCTCTATAATAGCGGCTATTTTAGGATTCTGGGCTGGTTGGAGAGAAAAGGTGGTTTAAATTCTCCCTGAATTGTACTTGAATGTGCTGTGCCATCCGGAAGCTCTAAATCTCCGACTAATTTTAAAATCGGTTCGGCTGAACTGGTTTTGAAACCATTTAGAAAATTTTCCCAGTGTAGATATGTCCTTTAGGACACTCCTAAAGAATGAATACATTATGTTCTTCACCAAATTCCTTCCTGTGTTTTCTCATTTTAAAGAAGCCCTTAAACTGGCGTGTGCATCGAAAACAAATTGTTACCCCCTTGGAATCCTTAAATATATACGGCAAGAATTTATTAAAAGAAGTTTTTGATGCAACTGACCTTTCAGTCTCTCCCCTCTCCTACCCTTCTGAAAACTTTTACCTCTGCTCAGATATTCAGCAGTTATATTATGAGACTGACAATTATCTCATAATGAAAAACAAGTCACAATTAATAAAGCTCAAAACTAATATCTGCTAAATTCATTTAATGATTTAATGAACTGGGAGAGAGTCTTATGAAAAGACTTTTAAAAGCAAGGGACTCAATTTCCAATAAGAACTAACAATCATTCAAGAGCCTTCAGGCTCCAAGGTGAGAGGAGGAAATATAAAAGATATTTCAATTGCTTTTTCTCCCTATTCATTATGAGAAGGAACAGTGTTTCTGCAAAGTGATTCTGAATGTAAGGATGGGAAAGATTATTGATTTACGAAGTTTTATGGGAACAAATAGTAAGAATCAGAAAAACGCATGGCTTAAAACACGCTTCTAGTGTCTGAAAGAGATGAATTTATATGAAGTGGGTTTTCATAGTAACTATGACTCAGCAACTATGCAAGAAATTTCTAAACAGAAATGAGTCCATCAGACGGAAAACAAAAATCTTTTGCATATCAACTTTGTCAACTCAGACTCGATGTGCGTCGAGCAATTAGATTAACTGGACTAAACGTCATCTTTCATGACGTTAATCCATGTAGAACTTGGACTGAAGAACATAAAAATTCCACAACAGCAGGAACCACTGAGTTGGGAATTTTAAAATAATTATTAGACTCCATTGAAGATCCAAATGGAATTTAGGTTCAGTTTGAAGTCTTTTGATACGAGGGTGAGTGTGCTTCTTTAAAAATCTTTGTGATTGGCAAGCTGTACTAATAAACCTAAAACTAATGCAACATCTCCCTATTAATTTATGGGGGCTGTGGAGTAGAATAATTCAAATCAGCAACTCAGCAGGGTGCCGGATATTATACAAAATATTCTTAAAGATGTTAGGCTTTAAAAAGGAATTCATCATCATCCAAGTTCCCCAGTATTAAGTCTCAAAAAATTCGGTGGCAATTTCAGACAAAATGGAAGAAACAAGTCTGGCAGCAACTCAAAACACTAGACAGCCAGAGACAATACATAAAAAACAACAATTGTTTGAAGAGAATATTTAGTAGCAGGGAACTTGGGGGAGGATTAATAACAATAATTTTATTTAAAAGTTATTAAATTATCCAGAATTAAAATTGATTAGACCCCAGGTCAATTTTTAAATTTGACTTCAGTAGTCTTCATTTAGCTTTTAAACACTTAACCACCATCATCTGTTGCCAAGCCCACACTTAGGAGACCTGCATGTATGATTAAGGGTTTTTTGCATAAAATCAGACTGCAGGATGTCGCCACATGTGAAATATTAATGGAAACATTTGGAAGTAAATTTTCAAGCCAGATCATTGTGTGCAATACCCACATTCTACTCATTCTGCACCCTTGAAAATATACTACTATGTTTGCAATGGGATCAGTGAGCAATTATTCTGATATCTCTTTCCATTTTCCTATGGGGCGGTAGAAACACAGGAATTTTGGGCCCAGTTGATCAAAGGACTTAACAACATGTTTAAATCTATCCTTATATAGCAAAGCATTTAACCACACGACCTTGGGATTTTGACTCGAATGGGATTTAAGTGCTTTGCTTAAAAGGGGCCTCTGTGCAGCTTTTTCTCCACTATTTAAAACTTTCAGTAGTATTCCATCCTGTGCATCTGCCTTTCTTGACAACTTTACTGACTTTATCCACAACATGCAGAGGCATAGACATGGTCAAGCAACTTATTGCTACTGAGATCTCTTTACAGTGGAGTGCTCAGGTGGTAATGCATTCTCAACTTAAGTCTTAGCGTCAGATTTTTTTATGCCCATCCTGTACACTGTACTTAATATCCATTTGTATTACATACATCACAAATTGAAAAACCATTTGATTTTCCTTGTACTTTGTAGCTGCTAAAGGTCACCAGTGCCTTAAAGGACTGAGAGAAAAGTGGAACAAAACTAGCACATGTAACAGAAGTTGCTGCCCCCTGCTCCCTCAAAGAATGAAATGAACACACAGTTTTTTATTCAAGAAAAACACCCGGTGGAATCAGATGTTTCCAAGTTTAGACAGATATAATTGAAGATGGAGGAACTGAACTCCTTCAGCTACTATAAAGCCAAAAAAATGACAGTGCTTCTTAAAGATCTCATAGTATAAACAATAGGTTGAGCTCAGCTGTAAAGTGATGGAACTCCATTTACTTCAATGGAGTCTGCTTACACTAGGGTTGAATTTGGCTCTATCCTACAATGTGACAGATATATATTTTGTCATTACTGAATGTACAGGAATTTTACAGTGTCTGAAAAATGCCTGAATTAATTTTGGCCAGCACAAAATGCAATGCTACTTTATGCATATAAGAGTCAAGACTATGGATGGGAGAACAATAAGAACCTGCATTCTAAACTGAAACTGAACATAAATCAAACCAAAGAAACAGGAAAATATTGGTAATTCTTTTTTGCAAATCTTTGCATTTCTGAGTTCTGAAATCCCAAAATACTGGAGAGAGGCTATTTCTTCAGCATTTCCTGCGAAACTGGAAACAGGAATTATCAGAACTATACCAAGAAAGGCAGCTTGCAGGCTCTCCAGTCTAGCTTTACATAAGAATCCACACTATAGGAGCTCACAAAACCAACCTTCCAATAATTTTGATGCTCATGGTTCATGAGCTAATATACTTTGCATATTATGCTATCTTTGTTCCCTACACAGCATTCAGAATTCAAGGAAGCCAAATGGACACAGGTAGGTTTCAAATAACCGTGTTTGTAAACAAACATAGTAACATCCTAGTTACGTATGTACACTCCCAGATTATTTAAGGGGATACTATCCAATCCCTATACCAGTGTTTCTCAATTGGTGTTCCGCGGGAACACTGTTAGGGTTCCGAGAGCAGCTGTTCTCCGCGCCGCCGAGAGCAGCTGTTCTCCGCGCCACCGAAAAAGGGAAGATGTCCTGGATTTTCCGGCGGAGGGTATCCAGTGTAAGTGTAATTTAAGTGTAATTTAATTGAGAAATGCTGACCTTTGCTTATTTCAACATTTGAAGACTGTTAAGAGTTTGGGGGGTTCTGCAATTATTTATGGAGTTCAAAAGGGTTCCGTGGCCAAATTTAATTGAGAAACACTGCCCTACACACTACATATTGTACACATACAAGCTAAATAGAGTATAATTTTGGAATGCAGAATCTTAAATCCTAATGTTCTTAGTAGTTGGCTAGCAGATGCTACCCTAAAGAAAAGGACTCAGTGTAAATATCCAGTCATCATCCACAAAATTACAATAAGGGACCCGCTCTTGAGTGGTACATACTACAGTAGCAGCTGCAGGTGCTCAGCACCTGTCAGGCCCAAGGAGAATAAGAATGTGTTCTACTTATGCAGCACTTGATAACCAAGGATCTCAAGGAATTTTACCAAAAAATGGGTAAGAATTATCTTCCTGGGGAAACTGAGTCACAGAAAAATAACATGACTTTGCAAACTTAATTTGCAAATTTACACCTTCCAGCTCTGGCACAGACATACCCAGAGACACATTCAAATTTAAATGGGAATTTAAAGAGACTTGTCATTGTTACCCGGAATAATACGGTAACACAAGCCTATGAAGTGAAGTGTTAACCTTATAAATACCCTATTATACTGTTTGGAGAGATAGACTCCATGAGTTTCAATCTTCACCGAAACAATGTATGGTTCTCATTCAGCCAAGTATTTAACCATGTGCTTAAGTGGTTAGCTGAACAAAGATGGATTTAAAACACATACTTTGGTCCTTTTGCTTAGTTAGACCTATGTTAGGTGGAAACTGTATTCAGAATTTCTGTCAATCCAGGGAAATAAAACAACAAAAGATGACTGTAAATCAACTACGTGAATCCCTGCACCTTTCCTTGTCCCAGTCCCATCCCGGAGGAGTAAAAGACAATATTTTAAAAACTTATTCTCCCTTCCACTTTAATGAAATAATCCCTCCCCCATCCCCAAATGAAATTTAAATACACAACAATAAAACATGCATTAGTCTCCCTGTCAAATATTGCAATCACATCTCACATAAAGCATACAGGCTCAGCCCTGAGGCTATAGTTAGCAAGGCTTCAGCTGACTATAATGTTCATCGGGAAAGCAAAGAGAAATCTATCTAAGGTGACACAATCTAGATTGCAATAGCTAAAACACAACACAGCTGTTCTTTGAATATTTTAGATAATACTCCACTGTAATTGATAATATTAAGGCTGCTGTCTCTTTCAGTGCTTTGGTACAATAATCAGAATGCCAATAGAAATATTACCCACCTATTCAGTCATCAGGGTTTTCTATGTATTTCATCTGTGTAATTATTTTCTCGCTGTGACATATGTTGGTAATATAGATTTTTTGACAATAGAGGATCCTCAGGGTGAACAGAGCAGAAATTAGCTACCCACAATTTTTAATCAAAAAGGGTATTGGATTTTGCCTCCTTACTCTGGTAAAACACAAAGTATGGAATCCACAAAGGGACTTAGTCATTGAAACACTGAGCATTTCAATGCCTAACTTTTAGGCACCTAGAAAATCATAGGAACAACACTGTGATCCAGGAAGCCCGAGTTAGGCATCTAGGATCCCTATACAATGAATGAGGAGAGATAGGTGCCTAAAAATGTGATCCACCAAAACTAGAATACTGGGCAGAGAGCTGCATAAACTAGCCAATGGGAGATGCCGATGTGCTAAGCCACACTCCTTTCTTGAAGTCCAGGCTGCAGTTTAGCTCTGCTTAGCATGCCACGAATGGGAACCCATCTCCTGGCTCAGACACCTATATAGTTTCTTGTGGGAATGAGTTAGGCCCATGCTTCACTCCACACAAAACAGGAGGAGGAGGAGGAAGTGGTTGTGGTGTTGGTGCCACCAATCATAACTTTTGCCTAGTGGTTAGACATTAACTTGGGATGTGGCAGACCCAGATTCAATTCCCCCTGCTCAATTCCCCTCTGCAGTTGGATTTGACACAGGGTCTCGAGCTCTCTAGGTGGGAGCCCTAACAATCAGAATACGCACTCATTTTTTTCTCTTGCTATCTGGTCCAGTGACTCTTCCATTCATTAGGAACAAAAAGGGGGGGAGGAGGGAGGAAGAAAGGACAAACCAAGCATTTTTAAATTTGAAAATTTTCAAAAACCAAAATACACACAAAAATTTTTTAAAATGAAAATCTGATCCAATTTGAAACCAGTAAAATGGAAACCACTGTGAAATTTCAACCATTTTAATAAATTTGTTTTTCTAGTTTTCAACCAGCTCTTGTCATCAGACTTTACCAATAGCAGATGAAGTGTATCACAATAAATTAGAAATACTATATACCTGGGCATGAGGCCATCGATATGGGCATGAAGCAAGAGCTGAAATCTCCTGAACTTCAGTTCACATAATAAGGACTATCTGGCCACTAGATTTTCCCTAGGGGGAGGGGCGGAAGACATAAATTACTAAGAAGGGCTGAGCATCTAAGCAGTTTTCAGAGATTCCTCATTGTTTGGATTTTTGTCTTGAATTAGTATTCTGCAATATTTGGAAATGCACCAGAGCTTGGGTTGGGCGCAAGAGAGAGAGAGAGGAAACTGTGGAAATCAAAATAAATAAGTACATATAATATAACTTTCATTTTAGATCTGAACCTCAGAGTTCATCTGATGCACCTCAATCAGTGCATCAGAATGACTATTTATGACCCTCAGTTATAACTGTGAGACTCCATTGAAGTGAATGGGGTAAATGAGGGCAGATTTTCCCCCAAAATATTTAGGCAAGCCTTGAGAAGCCCTGGAAAGTCCATAACATATGACCATATTTTATATAATTCATTCTCCAGGAAGTCTGTTGTACTTTATATAAAATTTTCAAGAAAGAAATTAATTATAACTTTACTGGTCTTGCTAAACTAGGAATCTCTATAGGATTCAGTCTTAAAAAGTAACAATAAACTCTTCATGACTGTCACATAATAAAATTTCCACATAAATGTCTGTGCATCAAGTTCCTATTCTGAACATTGCTCTCTTTCTCTTATGCAGTTAATATTCCAGAAAAGTCTAACTCCAAAAGTAAAACACTTGCATTGGTCAGTGTTATTTTGGTGGTAAAGGGACAGTTCAGAATTTAATTTTAAAAAGGAAAACGCAGTTCATGTGACTATCAAACATAAGCAAATTCCCATTCCAGTTTCATTTAAACTCAATCCAGCGTGTTTTTCTGGAATATTTGTAGCCTGTTATTTCTTTGTATAGGCTTGAGCTTTTCAAAGGGCATAAGAACTATGATGGCAATCGGGGAGAAATGTCTTAGTACATTCATGCACTCTAGTTAGTTTTATTTCCCTCAGCCCCCTTCACTCTGCAAACTGTGTGTATAGAATAGCAAGACTTTGGCTTTTGAGGATGATACTTAACACTGGGGTATGAATCAGCCCCTCTGGGAGCAAAGTTTAAGAGTATTACCTCAAGTGCAGCTACTGAAGTAGCTCTTGCAGTTGTAGCTAATGTAAGTGAGTTCACAGTGCAAGTTCCAAACTCACTGCTAATGTAGGTTTTCCTGCCTGGTAATATGCCAACAAAGAGTGTGGCTAACTGAGCCTATAGGTCAATCCCATGCTTTATTTTAAAATACATCACACCAGAAGTAATCTGTGCTGTGGAATGAGGATCGTGTAAGTTAGATTGTTTTAATGAACCTGTCATGGTTTTAAAGTCTTTTTGTAATTCATTTCACACTCACTGCAAACCATTCATTAGTATCTTTAAAACAGAACTTTCACAGTGCAGAGCTTTAGAAGAGTAATAACCTGACACTATTCTAATGTAGCATGGTGAACTGGAAAACAGGGTAAACAGTGAGGTGGCAAAGTTTGCTGATGATACAAAATTTCTTAAGATTGCAGTCAGCTTTGGATTTAAATAAGAGTTACAAACGAATCTCCAATAACTGGGAGACTGGGGGAAAAATGGCAGATAAAATTCAACGTTGATAACTGCAAGGTAATGCACCTAGGAAAACATAATCCCAACTATACCTATGGAAAGATAGCATCTAAATTAGCTGTTATCACTTAATAAAGAACTTGGAGTCATTGTGGATAGTTCTTGGAAAACATCAGTTCAATGTGCAGTGACAGATTTTTTTTTTTTTTTTTTTTGGGACTAACAGAACATTAGGAACCATTAGGAACAGGATAGATAATAAGACAGAAAATATCATAATGCCACTATATAAATCCATGGAACACCCACACCTTGACTACTGCATGCAGTTCTGGTTGCTCCATTTCAAAAAAGATGTATTAGAATTGGAAAAAGTACAGAAAAGGACAACAAAAATGATTGGTGTTATGGAACAACCTCCATATGAGGCGAAACTTAAAACAGGGACTGCTCAGCTTAGAGAACTGACAACCAAAGAGCGATATGATAGAGGTTTATAAAATCATGAATGGTGTAGAGAAACCGAATAGGGAAATGTTACCCCTTCACATAACACAAGAACTAGAGGTCACCCAATGAAATTAATAGGCAACAGGTTTAAAACAAACAACATGCAGTTAACCTGTGGAAATCATTGCTCCGGGATGTTGTGAAGGCCAAAAGAATAATGAGGTTCAAAAAAGACTTAGGTAAGTTCATGGAGGATAGGTCCATCAACGGCTATTAGCCAAGATAGTCAGGGACACAACTCCATGCTCTGGGTGTCCCTTAATCCCTGACTGCCAGAAACTGGGACTAGATGACAGGAGATGGACCACTTGCTAATTGTCCTGTTTGTTTTATTCCCTCTGAAGGATCTGGTATTGGCCACTGTCAGAAGACAGGATACTGGACTATATGGACCATTGGTCTGACCCAGTATGGACATTCTTATGTTTGTATGGTGTAACCCATGGCCAGTGTATGTTACATGTCCCTTTATATGCCTGATCCACAGAGCATGAGAGTCTGCTACAGTTCATAGCTAGTTGTTTCAGACATTTAGTTCAAACTATAGAGGCTTATACTTTTAGATCTGGATGAGCATCTAGAACTCAGGAAGGCAGTTGACCATTGCCACCATGTATCTTCCTCCTAGTACGTTTTTCCTGAAAACTATTCCTTTGCACTATTTCCAGCTTTAAGAAGGAACATAATATGATCTGAAGCAAACACTAAGGAATGGTCACATCACTACAATGGTCAGATCGACACACTGTTTTTTATACACCAATCCTTGTAAATTACTCATTAAGCAAGAAGAATAATCAGAAACGAAGTCTGCAGGCCTTTGCAGAGATGAGATCTCTGAGAATGACTCCATTTGCCATATACAATATTTTTTCCTAAGATTTTATTAACTTTGCTACTGCCCCAGATATGGGCCTAAAATGCAGCATTCAGATATAGATATCAAATAGTCAAGTTCAAGAGTGGTCAGATGTGAGGTTTTGTTTTATGTTCTTATTTTCAAACAGGCAAGCTGCAACACCTAAATTCAATGCAGATTTAAAAATCTTTCCAGTCTTAAAGCTTGGTGGATGTTTGATCTGGGGTTTTGGTTTGGGCCTGTATCCATAATGTACAAAGCCTCCTTCAATGCTGAAAAATGAGGACAATAAAGGGAAAACAATGGACAACTTCTCAGTAACACGTTATTTAGGAGTAATTTGAATCTGAAAAAACTAGTCTATACATTTTAAATACAAGGGAGGACAGATTTCCTATTTTCTCCTATTTTATTGGATCTAGAATGTAGACTGATTTCAGTCTTGGCCTCTCTTTATGTGAATTACATTGTCATAGACGGATTTCTTTAAACTGGTTTCTGACTTAGCTCAGATATTTTTGCAACGGAGGGTAGGAGAGAGATGAAAAGAAGATATTTATGGAACAAAAGTTACTTGGGAGACATTTCTGTGGTTTGCCTTAATTCCTTTCACTTTCTTCCAACAGAAGGTGACTGATTCATTTAGGGAGGATTCATACAGGGTTGCCCAAGAAGGCTCACAGGAACCATACACACTACCAGCTGGTAGAGTGGCTCTATTTAAATTCTCAGCTAGTCCACCTGCTTTCTGCAAATTTTGCACAGTTATACTGCAGACAGATCAATACTGTGATTTGCTATCAGTGGGAAAGAGGGAACACCCTCTGGTACTTCCTATTTTTAAACAACTGAAGTTGTTTTGTGTTTCCTACACCATATTGATCCACCAGGCTAATGACAGTTTTTATTAAAGCTCCCTTTTGTGCACACAGTCACAGAGGAAGCCTTGGAAAATTACAATTAGTGATACAGAAAATGTTTGAAATCTATTTTATTGCATAAGTCTACTGCCAGCTCCTGCTATGTGCAAAATAAAGCAATATACACACATTTTATCCCTCCTGTGTGGAAGTAGGATAGACTAATGTAGCAGCAATGAAGAAGGCTTATATTTGTGTCTCCAGGGTTCTGCATCTTCCACATATCTCATTTACTGTATCGTCTTGACAATTGTGTGAATGAGCTACAAAGACTACATTTACAGTTTAGTGTGAAAAAAAGAAAGGAAGTTGTCTTTGGTACTTTCACCTTGTCCCGTATACATCTCTATTTATGGATTTCCCCATTTTAAAAATAATCCTCAAAATGGGATAGGAGCCATCATGAGGATATTACTGGATTCAATCTGTGTTTCTATAGCACTGAAAGCTGCTGGGTTAGAGACACTATAATACACAGCTGAGGAAATTCCAAGACAGATTTATAGAATATTGTGGAGAAGATAAAGTGGAAGGATAACTATCAGTCTGTTACTGGTCCTCAAAAATTCGGTTGGCTGCTCGTGGAAGCTGATACCCATTCATATTTTCAGAAATAAATCAGGCAGTTTGGCACTCTAGTTAAAATTGTATCTAACATTATTCTTTGAACCTTAACTTGATATCTTGAATACTTTTGATTCTAAATGGAAAGGATTAGAACCAGGCGACTTGTCTAGTTTATATCAGACAACTGATATTTGTGTGTTCAGCTTCAAATCTTAAAGCTAGAATTTGAGAAAACTGATGGTAATATAAATTACTTTTATTTACATAGGTACTTTTGAGGGAATCCCTACTGAGAATAACAGCTTTATATATGTGCATGTGTGTCTGTATGTTTAAGATTTTCTACGTACATTGGGAAAATGTACCATTACTCCTACACTGCACTACTGGGGTGGGATTTTCAGTAGCACCTAAGAGACTTAAATTGATGCAAAAACTGCAGACAAGGCTTAACTATGGCTGTTAGAGTTGTGATTTGTTTTTAACCAGTAGTTAGATATATACCATTATAACACAAAGAATAGACTCAGTTATACCACACAGCAATAAACTATGCATATTTAGTAGCATCCACAAAAGTTCTACCACTTCAGCTCTATAGCAATAAGAAGTCATATTTCTAACTAACATAGGGCATGTCTACACTACAAACTTAAGTCAACCTAGGTTAGGTTGACTTACAGTCACGGCAGTAATTACTGTGGTGGCTGATGTCCACACTACCCTCCTTCAGTAGGCAATGCGTGTTCTAACCAGGAGCACGTCAACTGACAGAAAGGAAAAGGGGCAGTGCAGGGGGGTGAGAGACAGGGCTCTCAGTTCCGCACCGCTCCCTGCCAGGAGCCCACCAGCTACCTCCCCATTCCCAGCCAGGGGGGAGCTGCACAGGGTTTCTGGCCTCTGGCACACAGATCCACACTGGGTGGGGAACCAAGAGCCCGGGAGGCAGCTGGAAGTGGAGAGCCGGGACCCCAAGAGGCAGCAGCTCCTTGTGGTAAGTGAGGAGCTTGGGCAGTAGCCCAAGCCAGGAGCCTGGGTGGCAGCCCAGGTTGGAGCAGAGACCTGGCAGCAGCCCGGCTGGAGAGATGGGCTTTTTTGTCAATGTCACTGCTTCAGCAGCTCCAGTTACGTCTCTCTTGGAGGTGGAGTTATGATGTTGGTGTAGTAGGGCACTTACATCGGTGGAAGCAAGGCTGTAGTGTGTACACTGACATAGTTAGGTCAAGTAGCTGCCTTATATCGACCTAATTGTGTAGTGTAGACCAGAGCACAGTTACAGTGATACAAAAATTACTGATACTTAAATTGTATGTTCTTTGGGGCAGGAGCTGTCTTTTTGTTTTGTGTTAGTGCAGTCCCTAGCACAGTGGGGCCCTGGCCCATGACTTGGGCTCCTAGGCTCTATGATAATACAAATAAATAATAACAACAGTCACAATGTGTAGAAAAGGCCTTAGAAAGCCTATGTTCTACTGCAAGCAACGGGTCTTATGTGCCTAAATAGCCTGGGGACTTTTGAATAACCCACCCCGAACATTCAAGGTAGTCTTTCAAACCTGCTGAGTGTTCAGTTTTGCTATCTGTTGGAAACATTAACCCTAATTCTCCATTGTTTGTCACCTTGTGTAGTCATTCATGCCCATGAAAAATAAGTGTAAGGTGGGCGTATAACACGCAATTTGCACAAATGCCAAACAATGGGGAAATCAGGCCCATTTTTCTTTCAGGTTTTCATATTCTGGATATAAATCACTATTTCCCCCAGAGAGAAAATGTAATACACATTTCAATAAAATAGTGCTGCTGGGAATTAACAGGCTAATAAAAAGGACTTTAAGAGTGCATTAAATTGGGTTGGGGCTGTCTCTTGCATTTGCAGCATAAATGCTAATAAAATTATAAATCTGTTATTAACTTTTTATATCCTTACCAAGTGATAAAGATAAAAAAGTTAAAAGGGCTATAGATGTAAGTTTTAACATGAGAAAGCTATCGATGTAAGCTTTAATATGAGAAACAAAAGGTTGACAGGCAATGAAAAAAAAAAGTTGCATCATGTGGATTTTTCATAGGAGTTTCTTCCTTGGAAACTACATACTTGTCTCCCAAGGCAACTTGGAATTGATGTTTGGTACATAGCAAGGGCAGAAAAAATGTTTACTATTCCCTTAAATGATGACTGAGGCATTATCCCAAAAGATTCTGTTCCAGGGTCAACATGGTTAAACATGTATTGTTTATTTGACAATAAGCCATTTACGTCAAATCCTTGCTGACAATGCAACCATGTTTGTTCATTAGGATCACACAACTTGCTTGCTGTTACTTAGTACGCTAACCTATTCAGCATCCTCGTTGTTTCAACTAGGACAACATAGATTTAATTGCTACATGTAGAAGGGAAATTAAAAGGATAGTCCTTTGAGACAGTTAGGTCTGTTTCCAAATGAATTTAATTATTGGAGGGGGAAAAAAGATGTAATTGTTTTAGTTGTACTTGTATATGAAGGATTTAAGGATTAATGGTTCAGGTTTGTACAGAAGCTTTTGGTGTCCGAGCACGCTATTTAGGAATGATGAGTAATTACAAATGATGATCCTCACTTCTAAACTGAAATACTCAGTCCTTCAGAATGAGGGAGTCCTTCAGCCAAAGCATTCCCATCAACAGGCATGTAGGGTTTGAGCCTGAAAGCTCCTGTATGTCCTTACCCACACACACACACAATGGATGTCAGTGGAAGCTGATAGCACCCCAATACCTTGTGGGAAGTTCTCCGCATCATGCAGAACCAGGCCCTAATTTAGCTTGCAAAGTACTACATGCCATTAAAAATGTGAAATGTACGATGCCAAGAAAAATATTTTGGACACTGAGAAAATCTCACACTCACATCTTGCAGTTCAGATGATATGATGATAGGTCCCTTCAAGAAACCAGAGGTTCAGATGGATAAAGTTAATTGGATCCTTTTCCAGAACAGAGAATCTCTTGGTTGCTGGAGGCAATGCTGCTTTAACATGTTTTAAACTGATAACAGGCTTTCCCTTCTATAGAAAAACAACTTAATTAACATTAAGCTTGGGAAGTTTGCTGTCCTATCAGCTGATTAGACCAATGGCCAGATCTTCAACTGGTGTAGAGCTGCACACTTCCACTCACTGCAGTGGAACTCAACTGATTTACACCAGCTAGAGAGCAGACCTTTTTAGCCATAGTGGTGCATTAGCTAATCATCATTCTTTATTCCAGTTTACTGAAAGAAAACGTTTTCATTTTACCCAACATCAGCTGGTTGAAAACTTCCCAAGCCAGATGTTCAGAAGAACTCAGTTCCTATGTAGGTACCGAACTCAGAGGACAGATTTTCAAAAGTGCTGCTGGGTGCTGAGCACTGTTGAAAATTTGGCCCCCCTCTTATGGGTGGTGAGCATTTCAACATCAAATGGGCTTCTAGTAAAGTAAATGTACCTTTCAGAAAAGGTGCAGTGAATAGGTCTTTTAAAATTAATATTCTACACAAATTACCTAAAATTATCTTTATTTATTTTAATATTATCACTTATATGGCTAGACAATAGCTGTATGCTTCATTTACCACATGAATTTTCGCCTCCACATAAGGCATATGCCATCATGTAAATTTAGCTTTAAAAACAACTTTGCCCAAAGCTGATTTTTTATGAGCTTTATAAAACACATATTTCTTTTCAAGCCCCACACAGACACAACAGGTGTTATTTCAACAAGTATCTTCAGCCACACACTGTACGTTGCCAGGGAAACAGTAACCCAATCGAAACAGAGAGAATAAATGCTCACATGGTCACGACTCCCCTATTCCATAGTGGTCCTTCCCTCACCTTTTCTTTCCTTCTGAAGCAGGGAGGGGACTGTACTGTTATTGTGATTCAGTCAAGCATGGATGCCCAAAGCTGTTGGTCCCCTCTTTAAAAAAAAGTAACAAAAAACTTTATTTTGAGACAAGTCAGTGTCAAGGAAGTCTGACACATGCAAAACAGATGAAAGAATTGGGTACATGTCTGTGAAACTCAATCCTTTCCTTCTGGCTAGCCTCTAGCCTTGTGAGGAGATGAGGGAATGAAACAGGAGGTCCTTTAAATCACAAGTCCAGAGTATCTCAAGTTACATTCTCAACAAAGACCTACACTGCTTTGTGGCTGTTAAAGAGAGCCAATCCGATATAGTTTCAGATTTTCACTCTTTTTGTCCTTGAACTCTTCATTGTTGTTATTGTTGTAACTCTTGCCTAGGAAGCTAGAATAACAGAGCATCACAAATTTAAGTCTTTGGAATTTTTCATCACAATAACATTTGCTTTTCCTTATAACATTTTGAAGGCTTGAGGTGGTAGTAAATGGATGTGAAAATAATGAGAAGTACAATTGATTTGCTCTAGGTCTGTGCATATTTTATATTTCATGTCAAGACTCAAAGACCCACTGAACTCAAAGGGGAGTTTTCTCACTGAATTTAATGGGCTTTTCGTTAGACCCCATCACTGGTGCAAATTCCTAGATTGACCCATGGTGAAAGTTGAACATTTGAAAATTTCTATTCTTTCCTGCTACCACAGAAAGGATACACCAGTCAGATTCCTTCTATGGTTCTTCATTCAAGGTCTTCATAGAACTAAATAGCTAGAGAACTCAACCAAGCTGTAGAAAGGACATTTGATGCCTTTTTATTCTGTGATACTATGCCAGGTAAAACTGCTCTCAGAACTTTTTTCTTTAAAAAAAAAACAAAAAAACCCAGGTAGCCCCATGTTTCTCCCTATGAAATCAATATGAGGTTTGCCATTGACTTCAATGGGAGCAGCATCAAGCCTCAAAGTAGTAGAATGGATTTAAAAATATAGTACTTTGTTGCTAGACTGGGTAAATGACAGCTTCGACAGAGACTCATAAAAACACATAGTATACACACACACAACTATATTATACATATTTTCAAAGTGCTTTGTAAATGTTAGTTAAACCTCACAACCCTGCTGTGTGGTTGGGAAATATTATTCCCATTTTACCAAACTGAGAAACTGAGGCCCATGGAATGTTAAGTGACTTGGCTAAGGTCAGTGGCAGAAATGGAAATAGACCTTTAGGCCTCCTGATGAATACTGTCCAGAAAATATGAATTCTGTTTTGCAAACAATAAAAAAAAAATACAATTTCAAGGCTTCATTCTTCATCAGGACAAATCTGAGACCTTTTGAAAAAGTATGCAGAAAAATTCAAGACAATGAGAGAGAGAGTTCAGAATAGCCAAGTGGTCCAGTCACACACTTCTTAGACAAGGGACCTAACCATGGCTGGGGAATTCTGGTCTGTCTCTCTGGTCAAAATGAGAGAAAGATTCCATTCTGGACCTGAGAAACCTTTCCTATAGAAGTTTTCTATAAAAATTCCACCTAAAAATTCCCAACCAGCTCTACTCCTGACTCCCATTCCTGAGTTCTAAATAACTAGACCATGCCCCTTCTACTATGGAAGTTGTGCCTATGTATCTGACGACAGAATTGGGCACTTTGTAGAACCCTCTCCTTCAATTAAGTCCACTATATTTTGTTGGCATCTTTTCCTTTTATTATGAACTTCAGACAAAATATTTCTTTACTGACTTTCCAGAAAGTTAAGAGAGAAGATGGGGGCAGAATCTGGCATTCAGTTTATATGGTCCCTTGAACAAAATCAAAGCTATAGCATTAATACAAATAAGGCAATAAATAAAAGCTAGGTGGTTAGTTGGGAATCCTGAGTCTTTAGTTAAATTAATCTATGTTTGCAAAAGGAGAGTTCCATTTATGCTTACTCAGTGTTTCAGTGACTATATTAATCTGAAAATCCAGGGTTTGGCAAGATGGTCTGATATTTTAAGATTCCAAAATATTAATTTCTGATGTGTGTAATGTACAATGCAGCACAATTTATATATATATATATATATATATATATATATATATCATTTTCTCAGGTATGTGTATGAGTAAACTGGTCTATTGTACTTAGATTTCAATTATGGGAAGATGGAACAAAAGAAAAAAAGATGCCTGGTTTTCCTCCTCAAGTACTTTTCTCTCTTCACTTGTCAAAATGTTTAATTACCTAATGTCTGTTGATTGATTTCCCTCTTTATTATCAGCTAATCAACATTCAGTTTCCACTACGTCAAATTACCTTAAAATACATAAAAATCAATGGTGTGTGATTTTTCCCTTTACAATACATGAAATCCTCTCTGAGTATGATATTAGAATATCTTCAGGGGACATTGGAGGCTACTTGTTTATTGTTCCAAAGTTGTGTTAGAATTTTTATTCCAATCCATGATTTGAACTTTTCAATTATCTTGAGGGCAAGATTTGGTTTCTTCTATGAGTTTCTCAGCCCCAACGCAATTTATTTAAATTAAAGATGGTTGAAACAATGTAAGTGATTTTAAATTACAGAGCTTCATCAAAAAGCAAAAAATGAAATTTGGACCCTATTTGGCATGATGTCTTTTCTTTCTTTTGCTAAGCTTTGAAGCAAAACTGGTTTCATTTAAAACAAAATTCAGTGGCTGCTAGTTCCATAAAGCCTTCAGCTATTGGGGGTGGGCTGGGGGGAGAGAGGGAGGAGGAAGGGAAGGGGAGAATGTTATCAAGATGTTTAAGTTTGAAAATTAGCTGCAGAGCACACACAGCAGTGAATTTTCATAGTGTTTTTGTTCCAAAGCAATAACAGCTTGGAAACCTTGTTTTGAGATAAGATAAATTGACCATAACAAATTTAGTTATGATGCTAACTCCCACATTTTAACCAATTCAAGTGAATGGGGAAGTAACACTATTCACTTTAATGGGAGTTTGTTGATGGTACCTTCCATTAAAATGAATTGAAGGTAGCAATGCTCATTCTAATGAGCTTTTATGACAGAAACGTACCCTTACAATGGTGTTAAAATCCCGAGAGAGGCAAAAATATAAAAAGCACAACAAAATAACCTTAACTTTATGACAAAAACAATAAAAGAAAGGGAAGTAAGTTAAGACCACTTTAATTTACCTATTGCACTCCAGTAATGTAGCATATGCAACAAGGTCTGTTAACAATCCTCTGATCCAGGAGTAAAGGATCACTCTACAAAATTTACTGTACAGTGGTTTCTATGGAGTAAGGCAATATTTACCTACTGTTAACACACTGTTTTCCTGAAGTATTGCAGTTCCTCTATTAACATAACAGGAAATTAATGCAATGTCTCAGATACCACTTGTGTATTAATTGTTGCTAACAAGGACTGTATCTTATGTTCCGCAAATACTCATGTGCAGTACCGAATAGTCAAACACGGCATGGCAAACTAAATTCCAAATGTCTTTGCTTTTTCTTGTTTTTGTGTCAACACAATCACTTTTACTGGAAGGACAAATGGCATATTATTTCTTTGCCCATTTTTCCTTGAATTTAATTTGTAATTAAGTCTCTGTTCATTTGATGGGTCTATGGGAAGTTGTATCTGGGGTGAGATCACCAAATGGGAATGAAGACCAGAGAGGTACAAAAGCAATACCATTATGGTTGCAGTCACATCTCATAACTGTTGTCTGACCAAGAACATGGGGGTAATGTCCAATTCTTAACTACCCTGATCCCTGTTCATAGCTGGTGGGAAACCCAAGCCAATCGGGGACATTGTTCTTAAGCTACCATGGTAGGTGGAATGTCATCCATTTAGTGCACCATGAGGCAATCTAAAGGTTCAAATACCTGGCCCCTTAACTCTTTTTAGGATATAACCAATTATGATTAATTTTTCAATGAACTGAGGATATTGGTCTCAGGAAGGAATAGCAGCCATTATCCCTCCATTCCCCTTCTGTTGGCTAGTGGATTTAATAGACTGCCACCAATGGTTCCCCTCCAAGCAGACAGCTGAGTTAACGTGCAGATCTCCTTCATGACACTGAGCCAGCATAGATGCTACTTTTATGCCCCACTTAGCTCTATGACAGAGCACAGTTTGTGTGGAAGGTCTTGCCTGGGATCATTGAATCTGGGTCACTTTTAAACAGACTAAAAATGTTTTAAAGGTGCAGAATCACTCTAGATACTTCTTAAAGGGAACCCAACAGGCTTAAACTTCAATAGAATTTTTCCAGGCACTCTCATTCTCCAAGAATTATCAGCATTTTCATTTTTTGGATGGGTGTTCCTCAAATTCCTATCCCTCTCAGTTTGGGGAGAGAGACTTTTAATGAAACCTTCCAAATTCCAACTGTCTCAGCTTCAAATGACATGCAGGCAGAAGAAAACCAGTGTAACAGCAACAAATCAGGCAACTTAGGAACTCTAAATCATTTGCAAACTTGCAATCACATAATCCTGATTTCTAGTTCCTTCTTGTTTTCAGCTATGCTGCTGCCCTTGCCTCTGATCTGCTAGCCAGATTATTTTGGCATGACTGCTTCTGACTAAATGCCAAGCTCTTTTCAGCCCCAAGATCAAGGGAGGATGGTATTTGTTTTTCTGCAGTGTAGTATTGGCCTATAAATGCATAGACATAATTTCTGCCCTCTGTAATCACAAGAGAATAAACAAAACCTCCCACATGCCTTCAGATTACACAAGAGATGCTGCAGATTATTTAAAGGTATTGCATTTTCTGTTTTGCTTTGTGTTTTTAAAGCAATGTCACCTATGAAAATAGGCACTGGCCAAAATAGATACTTTGTGGGAAATCCTTGTTGCTTTTGGCGATATCTTTCAGATGTTCACTTAAGGAGGTAAAGGTTAAAGGTGTATTTGTACATAAGGATAAGTAGCACTCTGTCATTCTCTTAGGCTTTACACTCAAATGGCTCCAGTTGTAGATGTAAAGGCTTAAGTGAAAACAATGTGTACTCCTTGAAATGAAATCTAAATACCAAACAAAGAGTTGAAGCACAGAAACAAGTATAAAATAACAGACTTGGTGTCGTATACACCTAAGCTACTCTTATAGTAATGACTGGTCTGGTCTATCAGCAAAATAAAAAATGGCACTGCCTTCTCACGTCTTTCAAGTTTGTTGCCATTAAAATTAATCATAAATGATCAGTGAGGTCATTAAAAATAACTATAAATCCTTTAATACGCCCTCACAAAACCCGTGCGGCAGCAGCTAGAAACTGTGGGAAATGCAGCTGTAGTAGTGAGATTTAAAAGAGTGGGAAAGGAGACAGGGTGAATATCAGCAGTGGTACTTGCTGCCATTAAGATGAAAAAAATCTGTTTCTAACTAATTGAATGATGTAGCTGCTCCCCTGGGAAGCAGCACTGAAATTTGAAGCAGCATCTGCTCACTTATAAGAGCATATACCAGAAAAAGAAATGAATCCATGTTAAAACAGGTCTGGTGAGATCAAGGTGAGCTGCACCCATGTATCTGTGGGCAGAACTGGGCCCTGAGTGAATGCAGACATGGGTTATTTATTTAGACTTCTATTAATGTTGAAATGTCTGACTTTTCCTACCTGGGTAACTTGGATGTAACTTCAAAGGCATCACAAATACCATCCTCAGTGCAAAGCACAATTTAATGTAAACCATCCCCACCCCTGATTTGGTGCCCCCCCGGATGATGGCACCCACAGGGAGCACGATAGCTTATCCTCTAAGGCCAGGCCTGTATACAGGGGTCCACAATCTCCATGCCAACCCCAGCAGTGATGGGACAGGGGTGATGATGGGCCAGTCCAGAAGCAAAGCAGAGGAGGAGATCCAGATCTTTGTTTACACAGATACCGTTGCCCCAATACCTTGCACATCCAGCACAGAAAGGATGTGGCCATTATCCCAGCACATAGGCTGGCAGACCATGGAGGTGGGTGTATTTCACCTCCCTTCGCTCCTTCCCTATAGAACCCAAATATCTTGTGGCTTATGCAGCTGGAGTAAATTTCATGCTAAGCCTAGCCCGCTGGGAAAATATGTTTAGTAATAGAGGATATCAATATACTTGGATGTTAAATTTTTGATCATGTGGGCTGATAACGAGAAAGAGTTTGGAAATCTAGTTTAGAGAGGAGGAATGATTCTATAGATAATGTAGAGAGACAGATTCAGGAGAGAGAGTTTAAATTCCCAGCTTTGCCACAGACTCCCTGAGTGACAGTGGGCAAGTCTCAGCGTCTCTGTGACTCTATTCCCCTCTGTAAAATGGGGATAATAATACTTTTTTACTCCTATCCTTAACCTGTCCTCTCTATATCATGTACTTGTCAGGACAGGGAATGCCTCTTCTAGGTTTCTATAGCACCTGTCCCCATGGGAGGTCAATTTTCATTTGAATCCTCTCAGCACTAAACAAAAAAATAACAGGGGAGCAGAGAAATTGTAGTGTAATATCAAGTGCTAATTTATTTTTCTTTAAACTCTACCTACAGTAGAGCTGACTATGGGGTAGAGCACTGGACTGGGACTCGGGGACCTGGGAACTATTCCCAACTTTGCCACTCCTGGGTGGCCTTTGGTAAGTCATTTCACCCCTCTGTGCCTCGGTTTCCTCACTTGCAAACTGGGGATAATGATACTGACCTCCATTTTGAAGCACTTTGAGATCTTGATGAAAAGCACTACATAAGAGCCAGGTATCATTATTGCTAGGATATTTCTGGTTGGAGATACTGGGTAAAATTTTCAAAATTAACTAAATAACTTAGGATCCTAAGTCTTATTTTCGTAAGTGACTAAGGTACTTATGATATAAAATCTCATTGCAAGTCATGGGCCTTAGGCTCTGAGGTGCCTCAGTCATTTTTGAAAATGGGATTTAAGCCTTTTTGAAACTTTAGCTATTATCTATATTGGAATGGAAAGGAGTCCGTGGTGTTCTTAAAATAGACACCATTAATGACTTTCAGTTGGATGGACACCTATACTTTTATACACTTCAGGTATAAGTGGGGTGTGTCATTTTATATCAGCTAACTTCAATAGCTTATGACAGATTTGAACAAAGATAATTAGCCTGACAAGTAGGTTTCTTCATTTTGGTTCTTCGTATAGGTGTCTTCATTTAATTCGTAATTTACCCATTGAATACAAAGTCCCAATTTTGGCAGTCACAGGGCTAAATATAAGCTTTACCCTCATCTGAGTTTCATTAAGATTCAATTTATGGTCTGTTAGTGTTAAATGGCTAGAATCAGGCAAATAAGTTAAATCACCATAGGAAGAAAAAGGTGCCTTGAAAGTTGAGATTGTGTAGATAGATGCCAAGAACAATGGACTTCAATGAATATTGTTGGACAATTCTATGCAATACCAGGCTCCTGGCCCAAACAATGATGCTTATCATCTAGAATATTTTAACTCCTGCCAATACAAAAAGCAGCCAAACTAGTTCCATTTATTTTTCACTCAATATGCTTTCTTACAACCAAACACAACAAAGGATTTTTTTTATCAAGAAAAATAATCCATGGTGGCTATATTTCTCATTTTGTGTAACTTACTCATCATTTTTTAGATATTTTTTCATTATTGTCAGCTAAAGAGTTTTAGTGACACCCTGCTTACAGAATAATAACTGAAAGAAAAGTCTATGAAGTAGCACCTAGTTTCAGTGTGAAATGCACAAATTTCATTTGGGTAAAAATTGAAATTCAGTTCATTTCCCTGAGTTTGTAAGACACGGGAAAACTTGGCCCCACTGAAATCAATAGTTTTGACATTGACTTCATGTAGCTGGGATTTCACACATAGTTATTAGGAAGTTTTCAGTGCTTATTAGGGCAGGTTATGACAGAAAGAATTACAATAATTTTTTGGGAGAAACATTTTGTGTTCTTTGACCCACTCTAATTGGTACTGACTTTTTGAAAAGCATCATAATCTTTTCCATTACAACAAATCTGATGTCACACATATGCTGCCAGAATAAAGGTCTGTTTAAAATAATACTAAATAGGAAATAAACACATCACTGATGTTGCTATACACTAATACACTGGCTTGTATGCCTGCTTCGAGATTCCATCTTCTAGCTCCTTAATGTACTATAATCAGAGCTGGTTGAAAAACAGGACCAAATTTCCAAATTATTTTTTATTGTTTGTCCCTTTTAGCAGGTATTGAAAATGTGGATGATAAAAATTGTCCAAAATGTTGCTGAAATTTAAAATTTTGACCAGCTGTTACAAAGTACAGTAATGGCTTTGCAGGGGGGGTGATTCTGCCCTCTACTGGCTGGCCACAGCAAAGACTAGGGGATCTACTACTATCATCAACTAGGAGACCTATGGTGCAAATGTGTAACAGTGAAAGTAATTAACAATTATAACTGTGTAGTAAGGGAGGTAGTAAATTCTCCATCACTTAAAATCTTTAATTAATAAGGACAAATGCAAAGCACTCCACTTAAGAAGGAACAATCAGTTGCACACATACAAAATGGGAAATGACTGCCAAGGAAGGAGTACTGTGGAAAGAGATCAGGGGGTCATAGTGGATCACAAGCTAAATAGTCAACAGTGTAACACAGTTGCAAGAAAAGCAAACATTATTCTGGGATGTATTAGCAGTAATGTGGTAAGCAAGATACGAGAGGTATTTCTTCCACTCTACTCCGTGCTAATTAGACATCAGCTGGAGTATTGCATCCAGTTCTGGGTGCCACATTTCAGGAAAGATGTGGACAAATTGGAGAAAGTCCAGAGAAGAGCAATAAAAATGATAAAAGGTCTAGAAAATGTGACCTATGAGGGAAGATTCAAAAAATTGGGTTTGTTTAGTCTGGGGAAGAGAAGACTGAGGGGGAATATAACAACAAGTATATAAAAAGCTGTTACGAGGAGAGGGGGAAAATTGTTCTCCTTAATCTCTGAGGATAGGATGAGACACAATGGGCTTAAATTGCAGCAAAGGCAGTTTAGGCTGGACATTAGGAAAACTTCCTAACTATCAGGGAGGTTAAGCACTGGAATAAATTGCCTAGGGAATTTGTGGAATCTCCGTCATTGGAGATTTATAAAAGCAGATTGGACAGACAGCTGTCCGGAATGGTCTAGAGATGATGCTTGATCCTGCCTTGAGTGCAGGGCACTGGAATGGAAGACTTTTCAAAAGCCCTTCCAGTCCTACGATTCTATGATTCTACGTAGTATTCTCCTCCGAAACTATATTATATAAAATACAACTTTCTGGTGAAAATAGTGAACATTTTAATTAAATTATTTAAGAAAATTCTCACAGAAGTGTAGGTACTTCCCCAATTCTACAGACACATGATCTTGCATTGAAACCTATGGTTAATTTTATTTTCTCACCTGTAAATCTCTTTTTGACACCTTTGAGTTTTGGAAAACCTTGGATCCAGATTGAAACTTTTTGGATTGAGCCTCTCATCTCTAATTGTGATGAGGGCAAAAATGAACCAATTCAGACCAGATAGGATTCTACAGAAACCTTAGTTTATATACAGACTTGAAAGGATTAGATTTTTATCAGTAAGTATCGGTACATAAGAACATTTCTACAGACAGACTGGGTCAGACCAATGGTCCAACTAGCCCAGTATCCTGTCTTCCTACAGTGGCCAGTGCCAGATGCTTCAGAGGGAATGAACAGAACAGGGCACTTTTGAGTGATCCATCCGGTCGTCCACTCACAGCTTCTGACAGTTGGAGATTTAGGGACACTTGGGGCATGGGGTTGCCTTCCTGACCATCTTGGCTAAAAGCCATTTATGGATCTATCCTCCATGAACTCATCTACTTCTCTTTAGAACCCAGTTATACTTTTGACCTTCACAACATACCGTAACAAGTTCCACAGGCTGATTGTGCATTGTGTGAAGTACTTCCTTTTGTTTGTTTTAAACCTGCTGATGATTAAGTTCTTCAGGTGACCCATAGTTCTTGTGTTATGTGAAGGGGTAAATAATACTTCTGTATTCACTTTCTCCATATCATTCATGATTTTAATAGCCGCTATCATATCTCTCTTTCTCGTTTCTGAGCTGCCTGTTTAGTCTCTCATCATATGGAAGCTGTTCCATATACCTAATCATTTTTTCTCCATTCTCTGCACTTTTTCCAATTCTAATATACCTTTTTTGAGATAGGGCAAACAGAACTGCACTCAATATGCAAGGTATGGGTGTACCATGGATTTATTTAGTGGCATTAAGATATTTTTGTCGTATCTATCCCTTTCCTAATGGTTCCTAAGATTATCAGTTTTGGGGGCGTTTTTTAGGACTGCTGCTGCACAGATATTTTCAGAGAACTATCCACAATGACTCCAAGGTCTTTCTTGAGTGTTAACAGCCAATGTAGACCTCCCCATTTTGTATGTATTCTTGGGATTATTGTTTTTCCAATGGGCATTTTTTTACACTTATCAACAATGAATTTCATCTGCCATTCTTTTGCCCAGTCACCCAATTTAGTGAGATTCCTTTGCAACTCTTTGCAGTCTGCTTTGAACTTACCTATCTTGAGTAATTTTGTCTCATGCAAATTTTTCCACCTCACTGTTCACTGCCTTTTCCAGATCATTTATAAACATGTTGAACAGCACAGGTCCCAGTACAGACGCTTGGAAGACCCCACTATTTACCTCTTCCCACTGTGAAGACTGACCGTTTAGTCTTACCCTTCCCCTCCCTCCCCCATTTTTTAACCAGTTACTCATTCATGAGAGGACCAGCCCTCTTATCCTATAATGCTCAGTTTGAATAGGAGCCTTTGGTGAGGAACATAGTCAAAGGCTTTCTGAAAGTCCAAGTACATTATATCATCCTTGATTACATTAATCATCCTTGTCCACATGCCTGTTGACACCTTCAAAGAACTCTAATAGATTGGTGAAGCATGCCTTCCATTTACAAAAGCTGTGTTGACTTTTCCCCAAGATACTATGTTTTATCTGTGTGTCTGATAATTCTGTTCTTTACTATAGTTTCAACCAATTTGCCTAGTAATGAAGTTAGGTTTACCAGCCTGAAATTGCCAGGATTGTTTCTCGAGCTTTTTAAAAAAAAATCTGTGTTACGTTAGCTATCCTATAGTCATCTGATAAAGAGACCGATTTAAGCAATAGGTTACAAATCCCAGTTGGTAGTTCTGTAATTTCATATTTGAGTTCCTTCAGAACTCTTGGGTGAATACTATCTGCCCCTGGTGACTTTTTATTGTTTAATTTACCAATTTGTTTGTAGACTTCCTCTACTGACACCTCAATCTGGACAGATCCTCAGATTTGTCACTAAAAAAAAAATGGCTCAGATGTGGGGATTTCACCCATATCCTCTGCAGTGAAGACCAAGGCAAAGAATTCATTTAGCTTCTCCACAATGGCCTTGTCTTCTTTGAGTGCTACTTTAGCAGCTTCATTGTCCAGTGGCTCCACAGATTGTTTGGCAGGCTTCCTGCTTCTGATATACTTAAACAAATAATTGTTAGTTTGTGTGTCCTTAGCTAATTGTTCTTCAAATTCTTTCTTTGTGTGCCTAATTATACTTTCACACTTGACTTGCCAGAGTTTCTTCTCCTTTCTAGTTTTCTCAATACGCTTTAACTTCACATTTTTAAAAGATGCCTTTCTACCTCTAACTGTCTCTTTTACTTGGCTATTTGGGCATGGTGGCATTTTTTTTTTCGGTCTCTTACTGCTTTTTATTTGGAGCACGCATTTACTTCGATCCTCTGTTATGGTATTTTTAAACAGTCTACATGCAGTTTGCAAGCATTTCACCCTTTTGACTGTTCCTTTGAATTTCTATTCAAACTAGATTCCTCATTTTTGTGTAGTTCCCCTTTTTAAAGTTAAATGCAATTGTGGTGGGTTGCTTTGGCATTTTTCCCCCAACAAAGATGTTAAATTTAATTACATTCTGGTCACTGTTACTGAAAGGTTCAGCTATATTCATCTATTGGACCAGATCCTGTGCTCACACTTAGGACTAAATCAAGAATTGACTCTAATCTTGTGAGTTTCGGGACAATCTGCTTCAAAAAGCAGACATTTATGGTGTCTAGAAATTTTTATTTCTGCATCCCTTCCTGATGTAACATACACCCAGTCAGTGTGAGGATAGTTGAAATTCCCTATTATTTTTATATTTCTGCCTTTGTAACCTGTCTACACTAATATACCTGAAAATTTCACAATCGTCATCACTATATCCTTCTCAGGTGGTCAGTAGTATATTTGAACTGCTATACTCATCATTAAAGCATGGAATTTATATCCATAGAGATTCTATATTACAGTTTGATTCACTTAAGATTTTTACTTTATTTGATTCTATGTTTGTTTCACATAGAGTACCACACCCCCACCAGTTCAACTTAGTCCATCTTTCCTATATATTTTGTACCCTGGTATTACCATGTCCCCCTGATTATCCTCATTCCACCAAGTTTCTGTGATGCCTATTATAACAATATCCTCATTCAATGCTACGCACCCTAGTTCACCCATCTTTGTATTTTGACCTCTGGCATTTGTACATAAGCATTTGTACATTTTGTCGCTATTCAGTTGCTTGACTTCATGTTTTTTATTTAAATGGGATTCTTATATTTGGCTGTTCCTCACTAGCTTCTACCTGTACTTTCACATCTTCTTTTCTCTCCTCTTTATTAGGATATAGAGTTCCCCTTTTAATAAGCTCCTTCCTAAGGGGTGTTTCCACCCCAGCTGTGTGCTCCTCCAAACTTGCCGGCTTTCCTCAGCCCTGGGTTTAAAAACTCCTCTACAACCTCTTTAATTTTACATGCCACATCTGGTTCCATTTTGGTTTAGGGGAACCCCATCCTTCCTGTATAGGCTCTTCCTTTCCCAAAAAGTTCTCCATTTCCTAATAAACCCAAATCCCTCCTCTGAACACCATTGTCTCATGTATGCATTGAAACCTTGAAGTTCTGCCTATCTTCTTGGCCCTGCATGTGGAACTGGAAAAGTTTCAGAGAAAGATACCATGGAGGTCTTCACTTTAATCTCTTACCTAGCAGCCTAAATTTGGCCTCCCAGACCTCTCTCTGACCTTTCCCTATGTCATTGATACCTACATATATCACAACCACTGGCTCCTCCCCAGCACTACACTTAAATCTGTTGAGATGTCTTATGAGATCTGAAACCTTCACACTCGACAGGCACGTCACCATGCAGTTCTCCTGGTCATCACAAACCCAGCTATTGTATTTCTAATGATCGAATCCTCCATTACTATTACATTTCTTTTCCTAGTAACTGGGGTTCCCTCCCCAGACAGCTATTCTCAGTGTGAGAGGATACCATGACATCATCTGGAAGGCGGGTCCCAACTATGGGATTTTTTCCTCCTGATCTACCTTGATGGTCTCCTTCCCCGAGACTTTCCTCCTCCTTAGCAACACTGAAGCTGTCAGAGTGGGGTGGGACTACTCTATTGAGTCCATGAAAGTCTCATCTATGTACTTCTCTGTCCCGCTCTGTAGCTACTCCACTCTGGTCTCAAGAACCCTGTGTCTCTGAGGGCCATGAGCTACTTGCACCATATATGCACATAAGCCACTTGCCCACAAGTAATCATACACACTGCATTCAATGCAATAAATTGGATAGCCCCCACTCTGCTGCTGCGCTTTTGCCTCAATTATTTTACTCTTGCAGGGGTTGTATTGGCCTAAGTATGTTTATTAGGTGTATCGGCCTCTTTCACTCCCTTGCAAAACTCCCCTGTTTGCTACCTCCTCTAGTTGCTTGGGAGTTGGCTCTTTAAACCCCTATTCTCCCTGAGCTGGGAGAACATTTCTATCAGAAGCCATACTTGAATCCACGCAGTCGAACATTTCAACATACATACATAAACCAAAGAAAAAATATGTCCATGTATAATATTAGCAATTTACAGATAGACAAAGTAAGAAAAATGCTTCATGAGAACATAGAGTTTGAGTTACAGATAGTTACTTCGTATCTTTTGACATGTGATGTTGACACTGTGATTTAAAGCTTTATAACCATTAACATTTTAAACATTTAATAGTCTCAACATCTACTGGCATTAGAAAATTATTGTCTGACTCTCCCCATTGTCTGACTCCCCCACAATTGCCTGCAACTGTGAAAATTGAAATGAATAAACATTTTAAAATGCTTTAAAATTAACAAATATTCTGTCAAAATTATTAAAAAATAAATATAGAATTTTGTTCAGCCTATTTATATATATTTGTGTGTGTACATGTTTTGCATAACATATGATATCCACATTTCATTTGATGAAAACATTTGACTATGGCTTCATAATGGAAAATCTTTCAATGAAGAATATTTATAATGAAGTTTTGGGCTTGGTAACATTATGGCCAGACTCCAGCTACACAGTATTTTCATGGTATTCTGGTATGATGTTATCAGTAAGAAGAAATTATAGGTAGAAGCTAAGCATTCTCACAGTTAAATTGTTAGTGAATAGATGTAATGCTCCTTGGGAAACAGAATATAGCTACTTATCTTTATGAACATGAAAACATGATTTTTTCTGTAAAGTAACACTTTGAAGAATCTTACAGCAATTAAGCTAATTTACCCCTACCATGAGGATGTCAGAAATTAAAACCTGCAGAATGACAGAGTTGCATTATAGCAAAAGACATGAAAATTGTAATATCCAAGATTACCATTCTCTTGGCTCTATAGAAGTGATTATAATTATTGTTTGCTTCTCAACTATTCTGGTGTAGCCATGTGGGAAAGAGACATATAATATCAAGAAATGTGGATTCAACTTAAACTCACACAATTCAAAATAGGTAATAAATACCAGAATACCAATGATAGATTAATAGTAAAAATGAGCTATTAAAGCTATTGCTTTTGTGATCTTTACTTGGTCAAAATGTTCAGTGTCACTGTTCATCATCTAGATTACATTTATTTTGTAGCTTCATGAAGATGGCAATTGTACCATTCTGGATTAAGCCTCAAGTGATCTGATTCTTGCCTGTTCCCACTATTCTTAACCAGATACACATTTCTAATGTGCCTGTCACAATAGTATGTAACCCCTATATTAAGAGCGTGTGGGGTTTTGTCCTCCCTCTAGTGGCTGGTTTGTGACTTTGCTACTGCAACTTGCCAAGGGACTTATTCCTACAGCTCAAGTAGTAGAAATTTAAGCTTCTTATGCAAAACCCCCTGGGTTCAAAGCCCACTCTCTGGTAGAGTGGGTTATTGATATAGTAAGAATGAATTACCTCCCTGGCTTTTTATCCCAGCAATTAAATAAATTGAGATGGTTGAAGCAGCTCATATAAACTACCAATTTACAGAGTTAGGACCTGATCCTGCAAGGTGCTATATGGGACTACAACAAGAGCCGAGATCCTTGCTGGATCAGGTTCCATACTCACAAGTGACCATGTAAACATGGCACCTTCTCTCCTGACAGATCTGCTCCCTCTGCATATTCTGAGTTATATCTGTTTATGTAAGTTTCAAAAATAGGTTTTTACTGCTCTTTATTCCTGATTGCCCTGCAGAATCAACACATTAAGAGAAAGCTGGATTCTGTGCCCTTTTATGCATCATCAACAATTGTTTAGTAAAGTCCAATTGGTTACACCTGTGCACACCCAGAGACGGCAAGGGATTTGCACAGGTATCAGTGATAGCATAATATGAAAACAGGGTTACAGAGTTGTAACAAAGGGCATACTGTGGCCCGCAGAACCTCCTTTAAGAATGATGATGTGCAAAAAAGGAAAGACTCCAGCTTCACTTTCAGACTCTAGGTTGAGTTCATGTGGCTGGCAGTTAGAAAAAAATGTCTTGTTATTTGTAAACTGAGCACATTTGATATGGAAATCATTAACAAACAATGAATAGAGAATTCAGCATTGCCATTTTCAGAGTCAGTTTTCTGTGTATAATCACACATTAATGTGAAACCTGCTGCATTTAATACTTGGTGATTAGAATTTATAGAATGGGGATTGCAGAAGAGTATTTTATGTTTCCTGTTGTCTAATTTTACACACTTGTGTTGTGCATTGTTCGTAAGAACATAGCTGGTTCACTATGATCTCTGTCTTGTTTTTACTAATTTCAAAAAACATGGATCAAAATACTTAGGTTTTGATTTTCAGAAGAGCATAAAAGGAGTTACATGTCCAGTTAATTTCCTCAGGCTCCTTTAAAATCACCTATTATTCTTCACTTATAAATGGCATCAAAATATTAAAGTACACAGAAAAAAGAGGGATTTCAGGTATAATTTAGGAAGACCAGAGGCCATAACCAAAATAATTTAAAGCTTTTTAGTGTGAATGCTTGTGATTGAGAATTCAATATTTATTTTAAAGGAATATGTTCCATTACACAATTTATTCTGTTAGAATTAGCAGAAAATCATGAAAACTTTTCCCGAACATATTTTGAAACTTTTTGCCAAAAATGTGTATTGACATTTTGAAAATTCAAAAACATCAATGGTCTCTTACTGCAAACATTCCTACTGGCAATCTAGTTAACTCAATTCTTCATGAAAAATGAACATAGCCAAGGTGAATTAATTTAAAATTTGAATATTCATGGAATTATTCTCAACATCTGTTCAGCTCTCATTGCAATAATAATAATAAAATCATAATACTTTGCATTTATATAGTGCACTTCACCCACAGATCTAAAAACACATTACAAAGTTGTCTAAGTATTATTCTCCAATCTCACATGGGGGACTAAAACACAGGCAACATTAAATTGCTTGCACAAGGTAACACAGTGAGTCAATGGCAGAACCAGGAGTACAATCTAGGTCACCTGATTCCTGAATCCCCTAATATGGGGCCTGATCCAAAGCCTCTTGAAGTCAATGGCAGTCTTCCCATTGACTTCAGAAGGCTTTGGATATGGCCTGTAATCCCTAATATGCTATGTCCTTACTTTCTGGTAAAAAAAATAAAAGCATTGGTTGTTAGTTTTATTCCTGTATGAATAAATACAAAAATGGTAGCAATTCAGACTCCTTCAGAAAAGCACATCCTAGAGAAGTGGGAAAATTAACGTAGATGGAAACACACAGGCAGACAAATGTTCTTCAGAGAAATACTTCATGCAACCTGACTGAGGAAGCCTTTTGGTGTGTTTTTACAGTGTATACCGGTATCTACTTAGAAGTTTAAGCGAGGAAATTAGCTTTAGAAATATTACTTCTCAACATACTGTCATAGAACAGTTACCCAAGGGATTTGTGTTATGCCACACCATACAGATATATCCATCACAACAGAACCCCATTAACAATTTAAAGTTATACCCTTATTCTGGGTGCCCTTTGCATATATATTAAAATTGTACAGCATTTAAAAACAGTAAGTTGAATTTAGTTTCCCCTTGGCTACCTGCCCATTTTTCTTTAAATTGATTTATTAATGTCCAGTGTTGCTTTGCAGTTTTATCCTTTTAGCAATAATAGATGTAATACATCACAAAAACAAATTTTTAAGAGTACATCATTAGAGTGATGTAGCACTGGTAATAAACCCCTTCACACTTGGATGAACTTAAATCAGTTTCTCTTTATTGATTTTTGGTCATAACATAATTTTAAAGTTCAGCTCAGTTAATAAAAAAAAGATTTTCTCTGGTGTTCTGTTTAAAACACTTGTGTTGTAAGTTTTCACATCATTTGTAGTAAAGGCTGTTATAGCACCATTGTATATGGATTAATATATACCCTCACATGGAGGTTCATAATGATGTTTCTTACCTATCTTATCTCTTTTCTCTACAGACCTGCATTTATCTACCTAACCTTTATCATTGCTAAGCTCAGCATACAATACATCTTTACATGACTACCATTCTACTTGGACAGAGGCAGTAATTTTATCCTTATACAGCAACACTCTGGAAAATAGCTATTTGCATTTTACCAAACTGTATTCCTATGCAGAAATTTTCATGTTGACAAAGCCATTTGGATGACTATACTTTATATTTCCTTCAAGAAGAAAAGCTATAATTCACAGTTTCCAGGGTTATTGTTGTTGGGTTTTTTTTGTTTTTTTGACAACATATATAAAAACCTTGATAGGCTATTTACACCTCACTTTTGGTTTTTTTATCAAGTAGCACTGAATCACAAACCAAGCAAGTTAATGATAGCTGAGTTCATGGATTTATTGTTTGGTGCTGTTCTTGATCAGCAAGCATATCATTTAAATGGGTACAAAGCCATTGCTACACCATTTCTTTGAAATTGTATCATAATTACATTACTGTCTAAGGCTCCAAGACTGCAGATGCTTAAGTCTATGTGCAACTTTACTGCATTGGTACTTCTCATGAGAGAGCATAGGACTTCTGACGTGAGTAAAGTTATGTATAGGTTTAAGTATTTGCATGATTGGGCCAAACATTTAATCATTAATACAGGTATCACTTGTATTTAAAAGATATATTTGACTACACAATTTGCTGAATGTAAAAAAAGAATGGTGGTAATCAGCGAAAGGGAAAAATTCCATATATTGTAACCACAGTTCTTTAGTCCAGTGGTTCCCAACCCTTTCTCTGCCATGGCACACCTTGATACCCTTAATTATTTTGAGGCGCACCACCATATAGTCTCCAAATGAACTCATGAATATTCATGAGCCGACATCATGAGATTTCTATGTATGTATATGTTTGAAGTAATGCCACATAGAGCACAAGGACATACATAGTAAATGATATGATAAAGAAATATCTTGTCATTAAGCAGCTTGACTTCTTAAAATAAAGATTTTTAGTTTAGGAATCCCAACATTTGATTTTTTTTTTAAACATATCTTTCATCTTTTGGAATGGAAGTTGGTTTCAGACCCATCTCTACTAATTTTGCATGGCTGCCAAATTCAGATCAATAATGACCTATAAAAACAACCCTTCAAAACATATGCTGTACAATATATATGAGCACTTCATATTTCATCTAACAAAAGAAATATATAAAGCACCAAAACAGCATGATTAATTCCCTAATGTACAAAGATGTAATTCTATGATGGATGATATATTATGCCAAAAGAACTACAACAATGCAGCAATCATGAAAAGTCTGCCAGGCTGGTGAGAATTTCACCTTTCCCCCAGCCTTTAGCTCTCTATCATAAACAAGCAGTTAACAAGAAAATCCATAAACTTTTTACAGCAAATGTTGTAAAGTATTATTTCTTGATATGCAATGGCATATTGATTTTTAATTTAAAAATATGCAAACATGACATTTGCAATAGCAACTCCACACAAAAATAAAATGAAAATCTGTATTTGTTGATCTGCATCAAATTTCCAAGTATTTGCCATCAATACCTCAGAAAAAAACTCAACATGAGCGGTCCCACAGCTACTTGTTTATTTGCAAAAACAGTTGAGTAAGTATAGTTTTCCTCCTCAAACAAAAACATTAATGGGAAAAAATCTAAATTTATATAAGAAACTTGCCAAATGCAGAGATTACTTTAACTTCATAACAAGATATTAGTATGAAGCTAATATCCCCACCTGTAGTTATGATTTCCTGGCACTTTCCATTATAAAACTTTGTTTTCAATTGTGTGTAACTTTCTCAAATGTTAAGCATTTAGGCTGAAATTCTCCTTGGTAGGTGCCTGCCTTAGGCTGAATTATTTTGGAAACGTTCAGCAAAAGTGGTTCAGCCATTCCAAGAACTAGATTAGGGGAAAATAAAATTAATTCTAACATGGGAAAAACAGTGTATGACTGTTCTGTTGAGCAGCTCCAGCAGCTCCCACCTTTAGAGTGGGGACTCTAAATTTGGTATGAAGATAATTGTGATATCAAGGATTTGTCTCTTGCTTTGAAAAACTATCCAAATTTTCCCCAAGTTATAAGTCTCTGAAAAATTTCAGTTCACTTACGCCCAATAGAGTCGTGTCCGAATTTGGCAGCTAAATTCTCTAAGCATGCTCCGTTCCAGGGCTGTGGTGGCTGAGCGTAACTTTCCTAGCAATTGCTGCTCCTAGCAGCTGGGGATCACAGTGGGGCCAGGGACCAGAACTGAAAGCAGGGAGACCATCTCTCCTGTTCTCTCAGTGACCCTTCTGTTGACCTCAGACATCATGATGGAGAAAAGCAGATTGACTCAAAAGCAGAAGGGATAAGAGCCACACATAGGGTGGGGGTCAGCAGCAGCTATAGATTGAGACAGGGACCATGGTAGGTGGACACAGATTGGGAACTAGTGGGAATGATGAGAGTGGGAGCCGGGGAATTAATAATTCTATATTTAGAGTAGAATAGTGTGCAGTTAATAATGCTTGGAGCCACACATTGAACAATGAGGATCAACAAAATATTGAATGGCTGCTCATTCAAGTGACCATTGTCCATCCTATGCAGGGGTCCTAGGCAAGGGTCCTATAGAAACAACAGTATGTGATCATGCAACTAAAGACAGTATCATAATGTATACAAACAGTGGGTGTGTGTGTGTTTGGGGAGACAGGAATTAAAGTTACACAGGCAACTTTCATTCTGGCATTTCCTAACTTTTAAGGGCTTGACCATGCACCTTTTCTTTCAACATATATATAATTACACCAAAAAATGTAACATGAAGGGAAGCCAGGAAAGACTAAATATTTGGAAAATGGCTGGTCATTCTCTATGCAAGTAATGTCATTATCTCCTGGCTAATATAGATCAGAGCTTTTGGTCTTTCAAATGAGTCTGAACTTTAGTGGAATAGAGCATAGTCTGTCATTCCTTGAGCTCTTAAATATTCCAAAATATAGCACATGGACTCCAGTCACTGTATTCCTGAAAGGAACCTCTATATCCCAATAGGATCCTAAATTAAATTTGAAATGAGGAACTATTTAAAAACCCCTCTATCTACCTAATCTAGATAACTAAGGTGATCACAAACTTTCACACAGTAACTAACCCACAAATCATTTAGTACCCAGTAAAGTATTAGTTGTGCAGTGCTCAAACTAATTCACCACACGGGGTACACCAAGAAAATTCATATCAACATTGAGCAGCACTGCTATGATATAAAGAGCTAATAAGAGGCAAGGTATGAAAACACGCTTGTATCGGGTTTCTCTCCCAGTTCTGGTTAAGTCACAGGATAGCTGTTAGTCGCACTACTGCAGAAAAACTGGTTACAGCACACAAGGTATTACATGCCTCTATTTGTGAGCTCACCAGCTGACAGCTTGATATCTGAGGACAATCACAGTCAGCTGAGAGAAAGTGAGAGAGAAAGAGTAACTAACCCATCGCTTACCATAACCATCCTCTCTGCAAGGTTTATGTTTGAGTGGCAGATGTGTTAAAGAGATTTTTTGTTCAGTTATAGCTTTACATTAAGCACTCACTACTAGTGTTTCCCTTCAGTATATAACAATGAGGTCAAAGGCACTGAAGATACAGTCTATTCTAAAGACAAGCTGAATGCTGGCCTGGTCATCTTGGGTTTTAAAAATCAGGCAGCACTAATCTCAGGTGTTCTTTTGACAGATGGTTACTCTAATGTCACTGGACAGGGAAGAAACAGGTGCTGCAGTAAAGATGTAGTAGAACAAACATAGGAAGAGGCTATACAAACAATTATTATATCTGAGAGCCAAGATGGATGAGGTAATATCTTTTCTTGGACCAGCTTCCGTGTAAGTTCAAAAGCTTCTCTCTCTCACCAACAGAAGCTGGTCCAAGAAAAGATATAATCTCACACACCTTGTCTCTCTATATCCTGGGACCAAAATGGCAACAACACTACTGTATACCTGTCAGTTGGGGATAAAGTTAGGCTGAAACTTAGAACAGGAGTTTGCGGAGAGGAGACTTCACTGAGCTAGACCAAAAAAGAAAGAAAAGACATTAAAGGCTGTACCCTCAGCTGGGTATATAACTATTAACTTCAATAGAGCCACACTGATTTATATCACAAGAGGATCTGATCCTGAAACGATTTGCCCCTTCGTCTTCACATACTTAAAGTACCTTATTTTGATGCAATGCAATACAACAAAATACTGATGTAGAAGTGCATATTTTGGATGTCAAAGAAAAAAAAAATCACATTTTGGAAATGTACATCTTGCACTAAATATGCCAAATTCCTAATAATTTTCTTAATTTTAAGCAACTCAAGGGAAAAAATGCTGAATATTTCTCGGGACGTACCCTATAATCTTATGACATATTTAGAATGGGAAATTAGAGCTGTGCTAAACTACTAATAGTGTCAGCAAAAACAGCCTTTCTTGGCAGAATGACAATTTTCAGTCTTTGAACACTGTCTTTTCTGTTAAAAAAAAAAATTCAAGCAGGAATGAAAAAGTTTTTGTCCTTATTTTTTATTGTGCAAACCAGCAAAAATGCAGTCTGCCTTGCAACAATTCTGCCAAATGAGATATTTTTACTATAACTCTACCAGAGATTAGTCACATAGCAGCAAAGGATTCAAAAACTTAGTTTAACTAAGCTAAATCAAATAATTTAGCCATCACCATTCTGAACAATCAAGGAAACAAGTGATCATTAATTTTTAGCCCTTTCTAAATGTTTCATTTTGAGAATGAATGTTTCTTTAAAAATATTTTGGGTGGAATCCTGGTGTCATTGAAGTCAATGGCAATACTCCTTTGAACTTCAAGGGGATTTTACCCTATATATTTAAAAATGATACTTTACTATATGGAATATTTACTGAATACTTTGATATTGCCAAATAAAGGTCTTGCTATTGCAAGCACAACTAAAAAGGATCATCATGTCATGCAGCATGGTACATATATATATATGCATACCTAATTTATTCTAATCACAGTTACTAGTTAATATGATGACATGATTGCAGACAATTGAAATAAGCAATTACATTCTAAGCTAAGGAAAAAATGTGTCTGCTTGGTGGCCCCGATTCAGATGAAAATAGCCTTTGCTAAAAATTAATATCACGTCATTACAGCCGCCCTGTTGTCCCTCAGTATATTTCAACTGCCTACTAAAGATTCTCATTTTCTTGTTTTAGTCCAATCTATTTGGGATTACTTGGTACAAGCAAAGACCCACATCTACCATTGACTTGAATACAACACTCCCAATGGAAACTGCATGTGGATTATTGGCAAAAGAGGACGCTAAAAATACACGTTAAATTAAGTATAATTTAAATGGTTCTCTCTTCCAGGCCAAAATCTTATTCTATATATTAAGGCCTTGAAGATACTTTCTACTGCTAAATTGTAAACCCTTAAAAATAAGCATCTCAGATGGAAGTGCTGATAAAATATTAGCATGTGATCCTGCTCTCCTTATTCAAATGGAAGCTTTGTAATCAAATCTTATTCAATGGAAGAAATGCAGGATCCAGCCTTTTCTTAATGTTGTGCTAATACTGAGCTGGAATCCTGTAACACTCAAATAGAATTTTCACTAGGGTCATGAGTCTGGAAGATTGAAAAGTAACTTGTATGGAACTAAGAGAGGTACTGCACTATTTCTTTCCAGGGAAAAATGATGATAAAACCAAGGTTACAGGTATAGATAAAAATGAAACATTTAATTTATATTGCTAGTTCATCAGAAATAGGGGGGGAGGGAAGAGACAGAGCAGAGCTTTTGCCTGTTACCAAAAAAAGAGAGAGAGGGTGGAAAAGGGAGAAGAGAAGGAAAAAATAAAAAAATTGGAATATTAAATCTTGCTGTCCTGCTAGGGCACTAGCAAATGGCTTTAAGGGGACAATTAAACCCCAAAGTTGAATGGAGAGAGAAGCAGTGACCGTGGCAAGCATGCTGCAGTTTAAAGAGGTATAATGAAAGGTGGCAGTGATGAATGGCTGATCTGTACATGGCTTTGAATAAGATGCAAATCTATTAACAATGAGGTTATGGGGGAGGCATTAAGAAAAGAAAAGAAAAGAAAAGAAAAGAAAAGAAAAGAAAAGAAAAGAAAAGGAGAGGCCAGCTAGAACTGTTTACAGGACAAAGAAAGCATTTTGGGTTTTTCCCTGATCTCTGGGACTGAGATTTAAGGTTAGTGTATGTGTAAAGTGTTTGAAAATCTCAGATCTCTACCATCTTACTTTGGACTAACACAGTCCAGATATCATGTCATTCCAACTTTGGTGAAAATTTCTGTTCCCATTAGGCAAAAAAAAAAGTGAGATAATGTGCTTTGAACTAGACAATAAGCTTTGATCCTGCTCTGCATTTGGAATTTTGCAATTGAATTCAGTAGATACAAGGTCAAGATCATAATACAGAGGAGATCTCTCATGCCTTCAGAGTAATTTGTACCCCTTTTTCTCCATCACCACCAAGCTATGGTTGAAATGGTTCCTGGGATAAGAAACATTATCTAGCTCCGGTGAGCACACTACAGCTGACATGTTAGAAAACATAAGACTCAGTATCATTAGTCTTTATGTTTTGAGAAGCATTTTAAGGTCCGTGTTAGAAAGTTGCTCAGTTGGATACACAGCACGGTGTATGTAGTTTGTTGTGCTAGTTGCATTTTAAGATTTAAACAGCAGAAATTCTGGGATGAGGGAGAGTTGGAAAGAAAAGCAGTTTCAAGGTGCTTTTGACAGTAGGTGAACCCTGACCTATTTTTTTAAAACAACTTACTTAAATCTGGAGCTCTGTGGGGGGTAGGGATGGGTGAGGAAATCAGAGCAGATCAGAAATCACATCAAACACAGCTGGTTTAGTTTTTCATTACATATTGGACATTCGCCTCAGCTCAACAGAAATTCACCATGATCACAAGGCTCACAATCATTTATGAACCTGATCCCATACTGGTTTATGTTTTCCTGCTGAAAGCAGACAAAATATGACAGTCTTGAGTGAGTTTTACTTTGAGTTTGCTGGAACTTGAAACTCAAAACAACCCTCAGAGTTTACAGTTGCATATGGGGCCTGACCCAATGCCCATTGAAGTCTATAGGAGTCTTCCCACTGACTTCAATGAGCACTGGATCAAAGGAAAGGAAATTGGGGGAAAGAAAAACCTTCTCTCAGCATCACCTATGTATTGAAACCAATGACTCCCATTGCAGCTTTAGACAAAATGCAGATGTTGTACCAATACGATTGTCTTAAGCAACCCCATGGGCCTAAATCTGGTCCCCACTGAAGCTAGCCACAACATTCCCATCACCTTTATTCAGAAAATGATCCAACTGTGTGTCACAAGTAATACAACTTTCATAGCCTTATTTTAGAAACCTTTTTGAAGCAGACTGCTTTGCTTCAGTACCACTTCCCTCTGAGCTTTCCAGACTTAAATAGTTAAACTAGCAACATAGGATTTCTGCTCAATTATCAAGACAAAGCATTGGATGGTATCAGAAACAAACAAAAAATGAAACTTTCCCTTCTGTAACTGAGCTATCTTATTGAAAACCAGAGTTTCAGACAACCTGTGTGCTGTTGAAGTCTGCAGAACCCCTTGTGTTTAAACAGGAAGATTTGCTGCTGATTGGATTAGAACATAAGTGAGAATTCATGAGTATTAATGATAAAATGCATTATGGCGGCTAAAGATGAATGTGCGGTCATGGGGCACATTAGTTACTAACTTTTAAATGGAGATTATTTCTCCTAATGAAAAAGCAGAAATAATCCCCTTTAAACCTTCACTTTTAGTACTTGCTGTCTGACAGCTACATCTGTATGCAACCACTTCTGGTATACTGTAAGACATTACAGCTCATAATATATCCCCTCTGTGTCTATGTCGCACCATTTTGCCTTACCTAAAAAATAGCAAGGGATTGAACAATTGTATATGTTAACTACTTACCCTACAAAGTCTATAACTCACATCCTTGTGTCATAGCTGGACAATAGAATGAGTGAATGTGCCTTGTGTCAAACTGTACTGAAGATATGAATAAAGCATTACAAAAAAAATTAAATAACTTGTCTTTGAATTGTGCTCTGTTACCACAGCTATGCCCTTACCCACCCTGTGAAAGAAATCCCCCATTCATTATGTTGGAAGCTTCTTTTGATGTAGACTGAAGATGGAGGTGGGGATTGCAGACCCTATGGATTATTGGCAGATATATGAAAAATTCCTTACGGGAGACTTGTTCTGACTGAAAATCAATGAGCACTGGCATACTACAGATAATGAGATTTATAGTGATGAGACAGTGTTCACCTTGGCATTCCTCTGTAAAAAAATAAATTTGGTGGCTTCCTGCCAGTCAACCTGAGCTTAAAGGGCATGTCACACCATTCACATCATATTACATTAATGAAAAACGTAAAGAAAAAAGGAACTATCTGGCTATGATTCAGTGATAACTCATTCCAATACCTCTGTCTAAAACAACTCAGAAACCGTCCCCCCCCATTCCTTCCTTCACTAACTCCTCTTCATTCTTCTCTTCCTATGTCCTCTGTTTTCATTTTCTTCCTGGTTCAAGATTTTTAAAAGTGAGTAGTGATTTTGGATACCCAGGTCAATACTCATAAATGGGACCTGTTATTCCAGAAGATGGTTTCTCGGCACTCTAAAAATCAGGTCTCTTTCAGGAGTCTCAAGCCAGGAACCTTGAAAGGCACCCAAAACCTCTAGTTACTTCTGAAATATTGGCCTTGCTTTCACACTCTTTTTCTCCCCATTTAAATTCAGATCCTGGAATCTTACTTTGCATGAGCTCCTATTTTAAAGAGACCCCCTCATGTAAGAAACAGCGACAGAACTGGGTCCTTAATTAGCCTAGGCCTTCTCTAAGAAGCCAATCTTGTAAACACTTGATCTACTTTAATTGCATGAGTAGTCCCACTGACGTTTTATGGGACTATTCATGTGTGACAAAGCTACGTGTGAGCTTTAGTGTTTGCAGAATCAAACCCTGAATCTGAAAGCAGTAGGAGTCTAGAAGAGGAGTAAACCAATTTGTTAATGAATTCTTTGCTAAATTCTCCCAGTTAAAATATAAGTAGTATAGCAAATATATTCTAAAATTAACATAGAAGACGTGCATTGTGGGTTTGATCCTGCAAGGTTCTGAGCATCCTTAATGCCCCTTGACTTTCAAGGGCATTGAGGCATTCAGTGGCACTCAAAATTGGACCTTAAATGTCACAAAGTGGAGTATATTGACCATTCCGAAAATGTTTTCAATTGCCTTTGATGGCTAAATAGGATTACCCCAGGATCTGCAATATTTCTTGGAGAAAGAATGGCAAATCCTGAAGTAACCTTATTCATTATTTACAGCAAAGGGATGCTGCGAGGGCGGTCACTGTACATCTGGGTTTTTAATTCTGCAGTGAAAACTTCTTTCACAGTATTTTTATCTGAGTTTTTATAACCAGGATAGGAAAAGAATATGCAAGTTAAGAACTTTGGATGGTAGAAAATTTTCAAAAGACAGATTCACCAATCCTTCAATAACGTCTCTGAAATATTTTTCCAGCAAAGACCCTGATCCTACAATAAACACTGCCTGAACACACACTGCGACACCCACACGAAGCTTAATGCAATATCAGGATCTTACATGCTAAAACATTTGTCGATATAAGGCAGCTTTCTTAAAAAATCACAAACAAAGCATTGTTTAATGAGTGTGTGGAATGTAGAATGGCTCCATTACTGTGGTTTAGTTTGGTCTGATTTCAGCACTGCCAGTCTCAAACATCCAAAAATCATGAGTCAAGTACCAAAAATTAGTGAGATTGGCTAAAAAAAATCATGGTGTTTTTTTGTTTTTTGTTTGGTTTGACTTTAAAAAAAAAATCCATTTGGGGTCCTTTTTTATTTGACTTCTGTTTTTTGTACTTGTAGTGTTCATGTTTTTCTCATTAACAACGTGGACTAGAAACTTTTTTTTTTAAATGAAAGCTGAGAATTTCACAGTCAACATGACTCCAGGAGCTGAGGTTTAAAGAACAGCACTACATATCAGAACACTGATTTTCAGAGAAAGAGACTCAGCTCTGGGAGCTGCAGATGTTGAATATTTCTGAATATCAGGCTCTTTGTATTTTAGGATGATGAAAGGGCAAATTGAGGTGTGAATCTGCAGAATTCAAGAATAAAGATTTTTGGGATTTGTGTGGAAACTTTCTAGTAAATATTTTAAAAATAAAACAAGCTATTCTGCTCATAGGATATTTAAAGCTACAGAAGCCTTTCATCTCCAGTACATTCAAACAGATCATTTTCTTAAAGTAAGTACTAGAAGCATTTCTAACTGAGGGATACCAAGAACTCATTAGTTACATTGATGAGATGGCAGAATGAGTATGTGGGCTGGACAGGTTAATGCAGCATTACTCACAGGTGGTAAGTCCAAGGCAGCAGGCATGACTGCAGGAAAGCAAACTGGATGTTTTTAATGGCCTCTCATTTCTCTTCAGTCTTCTGACCCTCATCAATGTCCTTCCTTAAACCATACATTCTAAATGTCAGCTTATCCCCATCAATAACAGCCCACTGCACTCTCCTTTATTCTGGATATAATTATAACCCTCTTTTGTGGCATATTTGACAAGCTGTAGGTGTTTTGAGGGGGAGGAAGAGGCAAAAAATAAGTCCAACTGTAGCAAAACATCATGCAAAAATAAAAGGTACATGCCAGCAAGAGGGAAAGTGATAGGGAAATGTTGCTTTCTTCTCAGCTATGAACTCTTTAGGTAGCTGGTTTACTGTCAGAAAATGTGAGAGAACATGGCTCAGTCTCATTGGGTTCTTTTTTGGTGTTTAAAACATAGAATCATAGAAAATTAGGGTTGGAAGGGAGATCTAGTCCAACCCCCTGCTCAAAGTCAAATGAAATCCCACTAAATCACCCCAGCCAGGGGATTGTCAACCAGGCCTTAACCTCTAAAGGATTGAAATTCTACCACTTCCTTAGGTAACACAATCCAGCGCTTCACCACATGCCTAGTGAAAAAGTTTTTCCTAATATCCAACCTAGACCTCCCCACTTCAACTTGAGACCATTGCTCCTAGTTCTGTCATCTGCCATCACTAAGAACCACCTAGCTCTATCCTCTTTGGAACCCTCTTAAGGTAGTTAAAGGCTGCTATCAAATCCCCCCTCACTCTTCTCTTTTGAAGACTAAATAAGCCCAGTTCCCTCAGCATCTCTTCTTAAGTCATATGTCCCAGCCCCCTAATTATTTTCATTGCCCTTCGCTGGACTCTGTCTAATTTGTCCACATCCTTCCTGTAGTGGAGGGCCCAAAATTGGACACAATACTCCAGATGTGGCCTCACCAATGCTGAATAGAGGAGAAAAATCATTTCCTGCTATTGCAGCCCAATATGCTGTTAGGCTTTTTGGCAATAAGGGCACACTGTTGACTCATATCCAGCTTCTTGTCCACTGTAACCCCCAGGTCCTTTTCTGCAGAACTGCTGCTTAGCTAGTTGGTCCCCAATCTGTAGCAATGCTTGGGATTTTTCTGTCCTAAGTGCAGGACTCTGCACTTGTCCTTGCTGAAACTCAGATTTCTTTTGGCCCAATCCTCCAATTTGTCTAGGTCACTCTGTATCCTATCCCTACCCTCCAGCTTATCTACCACTCTCCCCAGCTTAGTGTCATCCACGCACTTGCTGAGGGTGCAATCCCCCTCCATCCTCCAGATCATCAATGAAGATGTTCTCAAAACTGGCCCTAGCACCAACCTCTGGGGCACTCTGCTTGATAATGGTTCAATGTCTAGTTGGCAGCCAGTGATCACTAACTGTTGAACCCGATGATCTAGCCAACTTTCTATCCACCTTATAGTCCATTCATCCAACCCATAATTCTTTAACTTGCTGACAAGAATACTGTGGAAGACTGTGTCAAAAGCTTTGCTAAAGTCAAGGTATATCACGTCCACCCCTTTCCCCACATCCACAGAGCCAGTTAGCTCATCATAGAAGGCAATCAGGTTGGTGAGGCATGACTTTCCCTTGGTGAATCCATGCTGACTGCACCTGATCACCTTCCTCTCCTCCAAGTGCTTCAAAATGGATTGCTTGAGGACCTGCTCCATGATTTTTCTGAGGACTGAGGTGAGGCTGACCGGTCTGTAGTTCCCTGGATCCTCCTCCTTTCCTTTCCTTTTTTTTTAAATATGGGCACTATATTCCTTTTTCCATTTGCCCAGGACCTCCCCCGATCACCATGAGTTTTCAAAGATAATGGCCAATGGCTCTGCAATCAGAACAGCCAACTCCTGCATTGCATCCGACCACATGGACTTGTGCATTTCCAGCTTTTCTAAAAAGTCCTGAACCTGTTATTTCACCACTGAGGGCTGCTCACCTCCTGTGCTGCCCAATGCAGTAGTCTGGGAGCTGACCTTGTGTGTGAAGACAGAGGCAAAAAACACATTGAGTACTTCAGCTTTTTCCACATCATCTGTCATTGGGTTGCCTCCCCCAGTCAATAAGTGGCCCACACTTTCCTTGAGCTTCTTATTGCTAACATACCTGGAGAAACCCTTCTATAGCAGACTCCCACCACGACATCACCCTTGTTGCTCTTGCCACTAAACTTAACCCAGAGACTCTCAACAGGCTTTTCTCTAGTTTCATATTTGAGCTCTGAGCAGTCACACTTCTCTCTTACAGACAGTGCAATTCTTCCATCTTTTCTCCCCTGCCTGTCCTTCCTGAACAGTTTATATCCATCCATGATAGTTCTCCAGTTATGTGAGTTACCCCACCAAGTCTCTGTTATCCCAATCACGTCACAGAAGAAGATGTAAGAAGGCATCCTGACATTTTTTTTAAGGGAGCAATTCAAATTATGGTACTTTCTTGATACCAGTACTAAACACAAGTTTTATAGGGGTAGGAAGTAAAACTGTGTGGCATCATGGTGTTTCAGCATGTATATGCAGTAGCTCACCCTTTCCTCGGAATACTATAATAGTGCCAGAATCATTCCTCGACTCCATGATTGTATTGGTCTGACTTCTTTTCAAAGGACCTGATTGCTCTAAGGCTGTATTGGCTGGCTTCGCTTATGCTTTCCATTTTACTAAAACCTAGACACAATTTTTTTTAAATTAACACCTAAGAGCTGTTCAGGAAATTTGTCCAGTGGGTTATTTATTTATTTATTTTTCTTAATTCTTGTGAAAATTTTTGATGAAAATAAAAGGATATTCATTGAAGTTTTTCTTCAAATGTTTTCAGGTTTTCTTCAAAACACGGAAAACCCCAATTTTTATTTGTTTGGTTTCAGCTGCTGAAAACTAGGAAAAGAAGGTCAATTTTCTGGTTTTCAGAGTTTTGATGAAGACCTGAAAAGATTTAATTAAAAATGGATACTTCCCACAGAAAATTATGTTTTGATTAAAAGGTTAGTTTTAATGAGAAAAAAATAAAAGAACAGTTTCTCTTATTATTTTTTCTAAAACGTTTTAAGAAATAGCTTGCCCCAAAGCAGGATTCCCCAGCACTAATCTATACTATCTACACGGCACACCATTGTTAGCCCTGACATTCCGGCAAAGCTAGCATGGAAATATTAGGTACCATATCGCAAGCATAATCGTGAGGGAAAAGGCTCTTATATTGCATCAATAGTGCTAACAGCGATAATGGAGATTGTTGAAAAATATCTAAGTTGGGTATCAATTATAAAGCAGCAAATCATCCCCACTTTCTAATGTTAACAGAGGAATACAGGTTCATGGCTCTCCAGGGTTGCTGCTCCTTTGTATTGTTCTTCTGGGAAGTGGTACTGAAAACTAGGGGAGATAGGGAACATGTACTGTAGGCTGTACTGTTCCGTAAGTGCATGATCTGCAATTGCAAGAGGAGGTTGGGAACTAGGGAATACACAAATACAGGGATCTTGATGCCAAAGGCATACAAAAGGAAGTGCATTTGAGGTGAGAGATCTGCCATATCATGGAGAAGGATTCTTATTCCATCTTTATCCCTACACAAAGCCCATTTACTAAGGCAGATTTCATCATCCAGGATTGGGGCCTCTGAAAAGGTCACTGAATATCCCATAAAAGGTGAACAGAATGTGGCTCATTTAAAAAACAAACAAAAAAACTCAAATGACTCCAAAGCTCTTAGCCCTCAGGATCTTAGTTTCTAGCATTTCATTTCTGATTAAAAATGCCACTTTAGGAAAATGAGATCTTATTGTTGCACTCATATAGTCTCAGCTCCTGATTGTCTGATAACTTAATTTTCAGCTTTGAATGGCCAACCTAGTGCATCAAAATCACTGCCAACAACAACCAGAAAATCGGTTTGGATTATACAACAAGTATTCTTGGCAATTATTTGTGATAATCATGTATCAAGCTGGTACAATTTCATAAACAAGGGGATCTCATGCAGAGCTAGGAATAACACTTTTAAAAAAAATCTAATATGCAAGCAGAGTTAAGAATTACAAACAATGTTTGATGGCTGAATTAAGCAGAGATAATACGTAGATGCTAGAACAGCAAAATATATGTTGGATTACACTGATCATCAATTTTCTACGTCGACAGAGAAAAAAAGGCACAAGGAGCAACATACTAATGTCGCAATCCTGATGGCTAAGAATTTTATTTCAATTAATCATGGCTTCTATAATTATCTTAGGAATTACACAAACAGAGCTCTCTGGGTCCATATACTGTCATCCCATATACACTGGAAGTCAGACCCAGGGCACACACTCAAAAAGAACTGTTGAATTAGTGGACATGATTCCCTCATCTTCCATGCACAGAATTCCCTCTTCTTTTGTCCTCTCTTCTGGTCCACCTGCTTGGATCAGGTAGGTTTAACATATCCCCAGGGCTAAAGTAAGTGTGACAGCCACCATCTTGGCAGACACTGTGAATTCAGGCAGGATCCTCCAAACCAAAACCTGCGTCTCCCCACTTAAGCTAAAGAGACAGGGTCTCGGGTTGAGAGTTATAAGAGACTGGTATCCTCTGTAGATCAAGCACACAGGGGTGCGCATAACACACACTGACCAGTGGTTTCATAAGCCCATATATGGACCCCAAGAAGCAGAGAGGATGCCCCAAGGGTTTTGTTGTTAAAAACCTTTGCACCGCATTCTCAGAAGAGAATACTCTGGTGGTGCTGAGCTACTAGAAAGTATCACATGTCACTCCCTCCCACTCTCCTGCCAAGGGAGTACAGAGCATATCTAGAGCACCCTCTCTTTGGCGGGTCCACAGGCTACCCAAAGAATGCTTGGTGGGTGCTGGAAGCTGAAGCCCAAGATAGAGCATATTGAGAGCTACTGTAACTAGGGCATGGGCTGGAAACCAGTTGTCTGTGGACTGGTGAAAACAAGAGTAACTTAAAGCCCCCTTTGCACCTCCCTGGGCTTTTTATACAGTCCAGAGAATCTGGTCCAATTGTGTTGCAGACTCTTTCATCTTTAGTTGCTGTTGTGGAAGGAGCTGCTGTCTCTCTAGCAGCTACAGATATCTGGCCTGGATAGTGGCCAGAGAGCCTATTAGAAACCATAAGATTTGTTTTCCTTTTAACATTCTTTTTTTCCTTTCAATTTGATTAAAAACTCAAGGAGGCATCATATGGAGACCCTTTGATGTTTACCAGCTCCACAATGGGGTAGAAACGCCTCACATATCTTTAAGTAACTCTGAATTGTATACACACAATAGTGAAAAAGATACCTCTTAAATGAACAATCCTGATTTTTTTTTGTTTATGAGTTCTCTCTCCTCCTCCTGATCCATCCATCCATATGTGACAAAAAACATCAGGTTCCTGCCCCCATTTTGGAAAACTGATCCTACTGGAAGTAGGAAATGGGTCCACTTGACAGTGTTTTCAAGGAGATCTGTTCTGGTAGTAAGAAAAGCCTGCTGCCTTCATGGTGCCTTTTGAAGGTTTTATAAAGACCATTGGCAATGGCAATTCCATGGTGATCAAAGAAGATTATCTTTCACTTAGCACCGTCCTATATCAAAGATCACAGGTTCATTTACATAAATGCATAATGTGCAAAGTTGACATCACTTTCCCTCTTTTCTCAGCTGATCATTTGTCATTCAGCTGTTGCCATCTTTATATCTTAAGCAAATTTACTAATTTGGCATAAGCTATAACTACAATTTACCATCCATTCAATGTATTTAAAGGTCGAAACAATGCTCTAAATCTCTCAATATGGTATTTTAAACGTTAATATCTATATTTCTGTAATTCTATTCTAAAACTGGAAAAAATGTCCTAACTTCTCCCCCCCCCAACCCCGACACTGCTGCTCTAGGTTTATTAAATCAATAATAACCTGAGACTCTGTATGGATTGGTAATAAATATGCTAAAAATGACTATTGATAAAAAGAATCAGAAAATCTGTACACTACAAGTGTCATTTAAGTCATGTCAATTAGCTTTAACTATAAAACAAGTCTAGCCAATGCACTGACAGGATTGTGAGATCTCAGAAGACCACCGATACCCATCTGCATTAGCATGTTCCGGAGTTGCAAACCCCAGAGTGTGCTGCTTACCCAAAATGTGAGCAAAATTTGAACATTTGGTCTGAACCAAGGCATTAGTCTTTCTGGGATCCTTCTGATGTGATCTCAGAGGGCCTATTCTTGCAAACTGTTATTATTTAGAAGTAGTAGTAACAGATTACTGTATCAATTTAGAATGTCCTGACCAATATAGAGACCCCATTGAGTTAGGCTATGTAGTCCCTGTCCCAAAGAGTTTACTGTCTGCATCAACAAGTCAAATGGTGGGAGATAGGAAGTACTATTATCCACATTTTACAGATGGGGTCCTGAGGCACAGAGAGGTTAAGTGACATGTCCAATGTCAGTCAGGAAGTCTGTGGCTGAGCTGGGATGCAAACCCACTTCATTGTAGGCATTTATATGGTTCACATCACCGTAATATCTCATAATGTATGTATTTATCCTCCCAAAATCTCTGATGTAGGGAAGTATCATCCCCATTTAACGTGTAGTCTACACACAGTTCTTTACAGATATGTCAGTTAGGGGTGTGATTATTTGCCAAATTACACTGCTACAACCCATAGCATGGACACAATTATGCTGGTAGGAAGATGCCATATACTGGTACAGTACCTTCCCATATGGAAACAAGCTATTATACTGGTATAAAAGTATTTATACTGGAATAGCTTATTCCCATATAGGAAGGGCAATAAATTGTACTGGCATAAGGCACCTTCATACCAGTATAACTTTGCCCACACTAGGGGTATGGGCCACTTTAACTACAACATTATTGTATAGTTGTAGGCAAGTTCTTTTAGATGGGAAATGGAGGCAGCAAGACATTGACTCACCCAAGGTCACACAAGCAAGTCTGTGGCAGAGCCAGAAATTCAAACAAGCAATGATTTATGGTTTAAACTAAGAGGAAATAAGGTTATTTTTTTAAAAGATTCACTTGATTTTCTCCTCTTCCATTGTGACATTTTTGTATTTTGAAATCGTTGCTACATAGATACGAGCCTGTATAACAATCATGACAGGTCAAATGTTAGGCTTAGCAAATCAGGCTCAAAATCCGATTCAGGACAAAGGAAAAGATTCCTTGTGTAACATGAAATGCATTTAAAACTGATCCAAGAAAAAAAAAACCAACAACAAAAACCCAAACAGATGTGCAATTATACTTAATTTTAGGATCCACACTTCTGCTTAGCAGGGAGTTTATTGTGCCTATTCTTGTAATGTTGTGTAGTAAAACTGCCTGCTCTAATGGAAATGTATGGAAAGGGTGCAGCGTATACCATACCTCAATTGAATTTATTTCAATTTTTCCATTAAATATCAGTGAAAGTCAATATTAATTAATGGCTGGATTGACTTTTTATATTAAAAACCTGACCCCACAGATTATCTATCTTTCTACCAAACAATATAAAAGGAATCAAATTTATGTGCAACATCAGTATTTCTGTATTCATCCATGAAAAATTCTTCTGTGATGACCTCTGGAGGTCCCTTCCAGCCCTACATTTCTATGATTCTATGATATAGTGTAGGCTGTCAGATCTAATTATTAATATAAATAGCACAAGTGCATAGGATACTGTAACATAAGCTGGTGTTCCAAGTTTCCTTATCACTTGCAATATGCATGTGCAGTTTGGGGGCAGTGCAGCTTGTTACTGCGAGACAAATTCAGAGCTAAAAGGATATGGCAGCACTCCACACTGTAGTCTGATTGCATTAGACTGAGCACAGCAAAAGAAATAAATATTTAGACAGGGGAGATGGCACCCTGAACACATCAAAGTGTCAGTTCTGATATCTGACAACGGAAAAGCACCCTACCCTTCCTGCTTTTGCATGAAACTTGCCCGCTTACTGGCTCATCCAGATGGTGTGCTGAGAGCTCTCTTCTGCTTCATTCCTAGAAAACTCAAACTCTACAACCAATCTGCCATATTATTTCCACGTCTCTACATTGGCTCATTTGTCAATGCCAAGGAGTTTATTGCAGTACATTTTCTCTGCAGCTATTTATGATCTTAAAAAAAACCCAAAATGGCAATTTTGTTTCAGCAGCACTGTAGCTAATGAGGGTAACTGGGAAGTTTGAGACTGCTCAAGAGGTACTGGACTTAATTAAAATTAATTCACTTCATTTTAAGGGGGCAGAGGCATGACCCTCCTTTTGCCACATTTCAGGGCTATGGGAACCCTTTATCAGGAACTATTTAATCTAAAGGTATTAGAGAAAATGTTTGCATGCTTAAATTAAGCATGTAATGTACAAGGTCAAGTTATCACTGCTTCTAGCTTTGAGGATCCACTGGTCTTAAACCTGGGTCCCTGGATCCCTATGCAATCTTTGCATCTCAGCCACCATCCAGTGTCTTGTTAGTAACTGATGGGCAGAGTGGTGACTGGGCTGTTAGTCCTACCAAAGACACCACCAAGAGGAGTCCTGACTGGAGAAGTGCCCACTCACACTGATTGGCCCAGCTGCACTATTTAAACTACAATGGAAGACGGCACAGAAAGTTGTCCTTGCAACTAAATGAGTTCTTGGCTGTCTTCTAGAATGGATCCTGCCATCTCACGTAACTCCTGAGCCCTGCTTTCCTGACTTGTCTCTGGTTCTAGCTTGCATGCCTTGTTCCTGATCCCAGACCCTGGTCTCTGACTCCAACTCCTGCTCTGCTGACTGTTTGACTCCTGATTCCTACACTGGCTCTGATCCCTGGCTCAACTCCTGACTTTGGCTCCTATCCATGGCTTTGGTTACTGACTCCGGCTCCAGCTCCCACAGCACAGTCTGACCATTCAAGCCCTGGTTATGACACTAGTGCAGCTGTGGTGGGAGGACAACAGGAAGGATGAACTTGTGCTTTAGGCACTGAGCTGCAAATCAGGAGATCTGGATTCAATTCCCAGACTTACAACAGATCTCCAGTGTGACCTTGAGTAGGTCACAATCATTCTGTATTTCAGTTCCCTTCTTTTCTCCCACCCTTTGTCTGTCTTGTCTATTTACATTTTAAACTGGAATAAATAAATAATAAATAGTAGTAGTAGCAGGTATAATAATAAAAATAATAATAATAATAATAATAATAATAATAATAGTGTTCCCTCCTTCCTCATTATGAGGTTATCATAAATTGACACAACGTGTCAGAGATATCTAAGCATAGCCGTTGGCCAGCACACTGCATACTGTCTAGAGGCCCTGGGACTGTACCCAGAAGAAAGCAGACATCAGCGACTTTGTCCACACTAGGCAATTTTCCCTGTTACAGTCATCATGAAAGCTGCACCAGCGCATAAAGTCAAAGCTGCTATATGCACCAAATGAGCTGACTCTGATTGCAAGCTAATTGGCCATTGCTAGCTGTAATTGGGGCAAATTCCCAGTGCAGACAAAGCCTATATTAGTTTAAAAAAGGGCAGAATACGTCTGTGATGCAGAAGCCAACTGCAAGCACATTCTCTCCAGTGTCCCTAGTCTTCATAGGCACAATACCTCCAGGGACCCCTCCTTCTTCTTTGACTTTTTTTTTCCACCATCACAGCTCGCCCACTAGCAGCCTTAATTTGGAACTTGCAGTAAGAAATTGACTAAACTTCACTTAAGAGGCTTACACCATCAGCAGCTGAGTTACTGAAGAAGCAGCTGCAGTTCTGAAAATGTTACCAAGCAAAAACATAAAACCCACAGCATTTTAAAGCAATGTATTGTCTAAAATATCATCAGAGGAAGATAGGTAAATGGTAGGAAAGCATGTTGTGCTACCAGCCATATTAGGAAGGGATATTCAAAGATCACAGCATTTAAAAGACGGTATAAGAAGCAATGTTCTCAGTCACTAAGGAGCTTGACACCGGACTGCATATAAGCAAGAGCCAAGAAAAAGGCTGCGATGGTGGCTGTTAGTGGAAGGGAACAAAAACACATCAACAGGGAGCAAAACCATCATGAATACAGAAGCTCACCTCCTCAGCAGGTGTAAATTGGAGTAGCTCATCACATAAATGTTACCTCTTGTTCAAGCTAATTAGATTTGTGTGTTCACCTGGCAGAGGAGATGCAGCGCCCCCTTCTTTCCAACTTATCTAGAGCTGAGCATGTTAAAAATAATGGCATATAATACGATAAATACTGGAATAAAAAAATCGGATATACTGACCCCAGTGATAATTTCTTCTATGTTGTGTTTGACCATTACTCAACTTTCCTGCCTACTGTTCAAGTGCTTTCACAGTTCAGCTATTACTATGCAAAAGGCTGAGACTTTACAGTGGAAAATAGTAATGATTAAAATCATTGGAAGAGAAAAGAGGGTAGTCAGGTTAAATTTCAGTTCCTCTCGGTGTTAAGAAAACAACACTACCACACTTGTTAAATGTCAAGTAAGACAGTAATAGAAGACTTTCTGTGAGTAACTTTGTTAGGTTATTTCTTGTTTATTGACTGCATGAGTCCACCAATTTGTACTGGTTCCCAAAAAGAGTGTAGTAGCATCAACACAGCACTGCCAACAGCATTCTTGCTTTTCAGCCAAACAGTGACAGTTTCAAGTCCCCCATGGGGACTTGGGCTCCTCTTCAGTGCTAATGATGCAGTGGAGGTGATGCCTGGTTAGCATCACCAGCCTTTGGATGAATCAAGGTCCTATTGCACAGGCTCTCTGGATTTTTATGGATATTTCTAAAGGGCCCATTCATATGGCTTCTAGACATCACTGCATCAATTAGAAAATTAATTCTTTCTAGTAAAAGAATAAAGCTGACACACCCTCACCAACAGATTAAATCCTCTTGCTCAAGAAGAATCAAATCTCGTTGGACTGAAATCTTCACTCAGGAGAAATAAGATCTTTATTTCCCAGAGCACACAGCTGGGACCATCCTGCGTCTCAATTCTTCCAAGAAGGTGTGCCAAAAGAGATTAATCTTTCCTCACACCCTGGTAGTGGTAAGATTTAGGCTCATCCTGGTCTCTGATAAAGATCCCATGGTTTTCCAAAAAGAGTGGAGAATTCAAATTCCTGTCCAATGTATCCCTGCCTCAGTAACATATCCTCTAATGACCAAAACTCTTGGTAAAAGTCACCCTTATGCAGGAGAGGCTACTAGAAGGCCTATACACTATCAAACCCTATTCTGAGGTCAATGGGGCTCATGCTAGTTCTTTGCATGGAAGTGAATTTCATCCTATATGAGTTATTAGTGAGCCTACAGTATCTGATTCACTTCTATGCAGCCACTGCTTTGAAGAAATGCTCTATTATCTATTCTAGGGCCATAACATCCTGTAATGTCCCTTTCCAGCAGTACTTGCCAAGGAGGTTCTTTAAAAGCTAAGACGGTTTCATCAAGGCAAGGTCACTGGGACCGGGGCTCTCACTTTTAGTTCCTCAAAGATCTGGAAACCAGTATTTTGTCAGGTTAATTTCGACTGTGACCAAAGTTGTCATGAATCAAGGCACGGTTTCTATATACCCATTTTCATGGTAGGCATTTATTCGTGACACACATAAAAAATATATATATTTAGTGGACGGACAATGTTCATGGGCCTGTCAAGGCTCAAGTGGAAGAAATTAAAAGTAAAAGTAAGGGCTAATTTATGCTAATGAGATCATTTCAAAGAAAGTAGCACAAATTACTTTGTTTTAAAAAGTCCAATTAACTGGATTAATTTTTCATTTAAAGCAGCTTGAGTGTGACTACAGTGACTGACATATGACCTAGAGTTTCAAAAAAGATGAGATAGTCCATTTTGCTTGTGTGCATGCATGGGAGGGAGAAAAATAGGGAACAGCTATTTTCCTGGTTCTATCTTTCACTCTCATCCTTCTCTGACTGAGCATTTTTCAAATGTTTCAGAGTATTCAAGCCCTCTTCAAACCTTAATTAGGTCATTATTTATTGAGTAATGTTCCCCAAATTTTGATGTGAATACGTTTTTTGCATTATCATACTTCTCTTCATTTAAAGGAACATGCAAGAAAAAAATAATTTAAAAAACCGTACCATGGTAAGAATAGCTACAGCTGTATGCAACTCTGTTTTATACTATAGGGGTCTTTAAGTCAACATTTTCATTTCTTTTTGGTGCAAATGGGTTCTTTCTAATCCCCCAAATTTTGCTTTTCAGTTAAAAGGAACCCAACATCTTGAAGCAAAATGATTGAAAGCATAGTTTGTTCCAATTTTGTGTCAAAATCCCCCCCCAAACACACACACACACACACACACACACAATTGCACGACTATAATGCAAAACCTAACATTGACTCAAGATTTTCCCAAATGGTTCATGGAACTTTTAGTGTTCCGAGTTTATAACCAAACCTTAGAGCACTGAGTTTTGTTTGGTTCCAGATTTCAAATGATTTAGCTCATCTTCTTCTAGACTTAGTCACATCTATGTGAGGTCAGCTTTCTGAGTCCTTCTTCTCAATTCCAATCTGTTCAAGCAATTCTTCAGAAATTCAGCTGCTAATCAAATCCTTTTGTATGACATCCATCCATCTAGCTTTGGATCTTCCAACCCTTCTCTTACCCTCCACTTCTAAGTTTAAAATCCTGTTTCCTATATGTTCTTCCAATCTTCTTTTCACATGCCCAAACCATTGAATCCTGGATTCCCTCAGATTTTCTATAATTGGTAACACCTTTTCATTCCCTTAATTCATTTGTTCCAAAACATAATCCATCCTTGAACACGATCTATCCTGATAACTCCAACCATCTATTTTAATATTTTCATTTCCATCATATTCAAGATCAGCTCCTGTATCTTCCTCAGTGCTCATCATCCAGCTCAACTAATAATTTTAAATTACTGGACTTTTTAAAATCTATCTTACTTTTACCGATTCCATATATATATATATATATATATATATATATATATTTTGTCATTTCCACTCACCTTAGATAATGACATTAAACTGGTCAGTTTCATTTTAGTTTACATCCAAACTTCTACTGTCAAGTTAAGATTCTGGTTACAAGGCACTTGCATAATATTGTTGTGCATGGTTCATAACATGCCAATAAATAGTGAAAATTAGAAGTTTTAAACAATGTTATTAAAAAATTCCATTCAGATAAAGTATTATACACTTAAAATATATTGAAAAATATTTATGCTTTAAGTTGGCAGTGAAGTTCTTACTCCTTTTCTTAAAAAATGTAGTTCAGATCACCATGTCCAGCCAAGCTGTGCTCAGTACCACAATCAGGGGCAGGATGGGAAAAAGGTAATTATAAGCCACATTTCTGTTCCCTTACTATTTGTTCTTGGGGTAACTTAGAGCAGCTATGGGCTATGCTGGCTAGAATGGTCCCCATTCAAGAACTCCCCTTAAAACAGTGAGGAAGTAGGTGGTATACAGCTAGTGAAACCAGTTTTATGCCACCTGGGAAATTACTGTGCATCATCAGGAAACCCCATCTGCTTTGTTAGGACAGATGTTTATTAGGATTAAAAACCAGAAGAAAAAATTACAAATTAGTATTTTATTATTAAGTCTGATTATCTGTTCTCAATAAATTGTTTTATTCCACTTTGGTAGTCCAGCTGATCAGAAGATGCAGAGAAAAAAAAATAGCTTTAAATGCTTCAAATAAATGGCCATTACAATTTCATTTAAGACCTTGTTCTCAATATTTGACATGTCAAACAAAGGATTCAGTCTTGGGACTGATACCCCTAGAACTGAAAAGATTGTCTGTGGGACACAGAATGCAAAATTAAATGAAGTTCTCATTTACAAGGATGCTTAGTTCAACATCTCACTAACCAATGGCCCAAGTGGTCCAGAGGCTGAAGAATGTCAATCTTTATATTATCACCATCTTGGGAAGAATGTGGTTAAAATCATTCTGAGTTTCTATGCATAATAGGACATCACATCAAGTCAAATCTGTAATATGCTGGTAAAGCAGAATAATAATAAATTTCACCTTTACGGAGAACATAGCAGGCAGACAGGCTGATAAAACTGACTCCTGCTGGCCACATAGCAGAGCCAAACAAATCCGATGCAAATCTCAAACATTTTCTACAACTGTATAATACAGTGAGCAATGTCAGGTATCAACTACAAAATGTTAAGTGTGCTGGAGTGTGAGAAGTTGAACACATTAACATTTAGGTTACCTTAGAGACAGTTCTTTTTCCAATCTGCAAAACAGAACACCCCAAGGTGTTTTCGGTATCTAACTCCCAAGTCTGAATTTATAGACTATAGAAAATTTATACCAATACTCTAGTTGGCACTGGGCAAATTACTAAAAAACAGAGGTCACCATAAAGAGGAAAATAAGGACATATCCATGGATAAGAAGACAATTTACTGAATAGAACCAGCTCTTGTACTACACAAATTTCATGCTCGGGGACATTGTCGGACATTAAATACAACACAATTGTGTAATGCTATTGAGGGATAACAAAATTTTCCCTCTTTATTCTTCATCTGCAAAAGCTGTAAATTTCTTCCCCTATGTTAGCTTGTTGAGGTTTACAAACCCTGACATTTGGAATTAACAAATTGGGTTAATCTCCTGGCCTCCCCTGCATCTATTACTTGTGTGTCCCATCAGTATGCTAAGGGCCAGATTCTAGTCACCATAGCACAGAGCCACTAACAAAGCCAACTTAACTTGCTCTTAGTACCTATGAATTCCTGCTGTGTAGTGGAATTTTCACATGGCACAGAGCCGAGCATAACAGCTACTATGCAAACCACACTTCTGGTTCCTAATGTAGGGAGTTTATGTAGCTCACCACCAAACTCCAGCTGCTGGATTAGCCCTATAAGGCCAGAAGCAACCAAGCATGAAGGCTGCTCTAACTTTTGCTGAGAGTCCAGATTGGTACTCGGTCAGTCCCTGGATCAGGAGGGTGCAAAGGTGTTTTAAAGTCACCCTTTCATGCCACCAAGCATAGCTCAGTTAGACCACAGAACAACTAAGCTTTCACTGTTTTTGCTATACCACTCCTTTGACTACACAACACTTACCTGTCCTCAGCTGAGTTAGGTTCCCACAATACAGAACTCTCTGTATTCAAATGGCATTGTGTGCTATTGCCCTGCCATGAGTTTCTTATGTTACTGTCAAATTATTAACTTTTACACAATGAATGGCAAGACTTTCCCTGTTCCAGGGCTTGATATCACTGCTCTCTTTAGTAGAATCTACACTCATCAACTCCCTGTTTCAGGACAGGCAGCTATAAATCAAAGTAGTTGACAGTAGTCGATTTAGGGGAAAAACGTAAGGGAATTTACTGTCCTTGAACAATGCCAGATAGATAGGCCTGAGCACTGAAGTCAATAGAACATTTGCAGCAACAAGCAGAAATAGCATTGTCTTCCCATACTATTTGTCTTGACCTTTAGCCATTTCCCTGCCCATTTAGTCTCTTGCAGACAAAGGTGTCCAGGAATGCCATTTATGGTAGTGGCTCAGTAATGTGGATGTTTGTTTAATGGGAATTGCACTAAGTGCAGAAACCATTCTGAACAGAATATAATCTCGTGTTTGAGAGGCAACATGATTAGATGGATAGGACCCTGGACTAGGAAATCAGGCAAGCTGGGGTCTAGCTCTACTATTGACCTGCTGGGGATCTTGGTCAAGTCACTTCACCTCTCCTTCCCCTGTGACCCTTTGTCTGTTTAGACCATTAGCTCCTTGGGGCAGGGAGTGACTCTTCCTATTCATTTGTACAGAGCCTAGCACAATGAAGCACTGGTCTTGACTGTGGCCCCGAGGTGCTACTTTAGAGAAATAATAAATACTATAGGAATAATTTAAATAGCGAACCTTTCAGCCTTCAGGGTCTCAAAGCAGTCCCTTCATTTCACAGACTCCATATGGCAAACAGAGAGGCATATACCACATACAACCGACGTGATCAATTCAGATTAACGTTAGCAGTTCAGGGTATTGACCTGTGTTGCAAAATTTCCAGCCACCCTCTTTCAGACTTCAGCTCTGTTCTCCTGTGTGTGCGCGGAGTATTTACTTTCTGCCACGCAGGCCTATAGCAATCATACCTGGTCAGAAAAGGATCTTTGCGACGAAAGCAGCGCCCTTTGTCTATTAAGAGTCCTGTACAGCAAACGTTAGTACTTTCTTGATTTCAGGGGAAGTGAGCAGGCTGCAAGGCTGAATGGCATGGACTGCAGCTGGGCTGGAGATAAAGCACTCAGATGCCACGTGCACGTGAGCTTTACTCAGGCTATTCTCGTCTTTCCAACTCAGAACGCGACATGGACAATGGCGGACGCTGCATAGGCCATTAGGGCGCCTGGGGTGCTTGGCTAGCTCCACAGCCACAGAAACAAAATGCCAGCAAGGCTGAGAGAAATCAGTTTTGTAAAATAGTTCCCGAGTTTCCTCAGGGCACCACAGCAGCATTGTTCCCTGCCACTTCCCTCAGAGCGCCACAGCCACTTGACTCTTTCCACAGGGTGCAACAACCATGCCTTTGCCCCCACTCTCCTCAGAATGCACCCTGCCCCCGCTCTCCTCAGAATGCGCCCTGCCCCCGCTCTCTTCAGGTGATTCACCTAAGAACAGACATCCCTGTTGCTCTGGGGAGGTGTAAAGCCCCAGTGAGGACAGCAAGGAACTAATCCATTGCTCTTTACACTGACCACTCCCTGTTTAAGCCTTGCCTGCCTGCAAATCTAGACAAAAGCTTATTCCCACCATGCCTATGCCTAGTGCTTTGTGTGCACATCCCATCGCATGCCACTAATTAAAAAAAATGTTTCAATTAACTTCTTATGACTCCTTGAAAACCATCTGTGTAATTTTGCATTCATTTCCTTTAATACCACTGACAGAATTATGCTCATCTGCCTGAAATACTTTGTTTATTGTTAATATCACAAGACCTCATTTATGGATGTCATGGTCCGTTACCCAATTTTAATAGTGGCCAGCATCTACCCTGTACTTGTGTATTGTAGTAAATGGTGCTCTTGAGAAATGGCAGAAGGGATTATCCATCAAGCCCAGGTTTAGCGAATGCATAGCTCTGGAGGAAGCGTTCCCCACATGTTGAGTCAGTGCATCAGTATGTTCAATAGTTCTCCAGTAAGTCACTCCCTTCCAGTTATTTAGCAACACAAGAGACTGAGTGGAATGATGATGATTTGTTGACAGGCAGGTGCTGGACACATCTTTAAAAGTCGTGAGCCTGATTCTCCACTGCCCTGAAGCTTGCGTAGTTATTTACTCCTATTGAAAGCAAATCTTAAAGAGCATTGACTCAGAATTCTCCATTCACACTGGTGGCAGCATTGTGCATCCGCTTTGTACAAGAATAGATGCGTGTGCAAGACAATCGAGAGTCAGGCCCTATATGTTTAATGCTCATTAAACCTTGCCCACTCCCAGCTAGTGAGAGGTGGACTTAGTATAGATACAGGGCAGGATGGGTCAGGAGAAGTAGGGTAGGACACACATACTGAGGCACATGCTACTGATCCTTTACAATAGAGCATCTGAGCATTGCATGATGTGAACTACCAGGATGGGGTTCTACCCACCAGACCACAGGCCATGGGGGCCATGCAGCTCAGCTAGATGTGAAAGGTGGGCCCCTGAAATCTAGTGCTATCAGATATTTTGCACTACTGATGTGAAGTGAGGCTGGAGATGGCCCAATGAATGGAGCACTGGACTGGAATCAAGAAACCTGGGTTATATTCTTGCCACTGACCTGATTTCCCTCCAACCTACTTCTGTTTTGTCTATCTAGCATGTAAAATCTCTGGGACAGAGACTGCCTTTTACTGCATATTTGTACAGCACTCAGCACAACAAGGTCCCGATTTCAGAGGGGACCTATAGGTGCCCTTGTAATTCAAATAGTCAAAATAAAAGGTGCAAGAAGGGGATTCCTGTGCCCCTTTCCTCTATAACTCACGCCAACAACACAGGGCAAGAGACAACTCAAAATATTCTTCAATTGTTGACAGATTTTTAAGTGGTTTCATTTCATGGTATTTTTTTCTGTTTGATTTTATTCTTCTCAAAAGGAGTTTATGGTTTTAAACTGCATTAATGGTGGTGGATATTATACAAAGCTAGCCCGGCTAGTACACCGATAGACCTATGTATCTTTAAGTAGCAATGATGATAGTGGAGGGATTGCCTCCAAAATTCAGCCAGCAGATTGTAACAGGAGTAAGAAGGGGCACCTGGACTTCAATTGGTTACCACTCACTACCAACTCTTCAGTCACAGTTAGTCCAACTGAACTTGACACCCACTGATCATCTATACTGTCTCTCTATGCCTACCTGGCAATGTAAAACCAGCAATGATTTTTTCATGTGTCTGTCAAGCACGCTTGCATAATCATCCAACCTACAGTATGCAGGGCTTTGATCACAAACAATATTCTTTCTGGTGCATGTAACCCTTTGAAATGGATACCACTTGAGTACGTGGATTTATTTTATGCTGTCTGAATGGCATGTCCCAAAATCAGTGATAAAAAAGTCATAACAACACCTCCAGGCTAGAAGAGTTGCTGCTTATTACAGTTACTAAGTCTCTGCTTGGGAACCTGAAGGCTGATTTCACACCAATCCACTCATTAAATAACTACATCAACACTATACAGATTAGGGCAAAACGCAAACAACACTGGATCTCCTTACACACGGCACAGATCACGGCACAAAGGAAACAAACCCCCAAAAGGTTATTTTAAAATTGCAGTTTCCTAAATGGTAATAAACATCTTGTACTTTCTTGCTGTGTTTTCTTTCCCTCACCAGCTGTCCTTTGCCAGGTTTTGCTGGGTCAGTCCACTCTGTGTGGAATCAATAATTTGAACTAAACCCCAAAGGGCGGTAATATTTGAGCCAGCCAATAACATCTCAAAATGGCTCATGACACTGATTCTTCATGAATTCACAATTGTTTTTATTTAGCAGGAGAATGACAATGTGCTACTGATTGTCAAGCTGTTTAATCTAATTTCCTTCTTAAAAAAGGATTTCTAACTGAGAGGAGAAACATGTGCCCAATGTGCCCGCTTTCCTCACATTAATGCAGTTGCATAGTAAAGGAACAAGCTAATATCAGACACGCCAACATCCCTAACACTAACTACTAAATAAGATAAAATAAGAACAGGTTGTCATGCTGAAATGACTTAGTTTAAAAGTGGGACGCTGAGTGCTGCCCTGAAAAAATCAAATACTTTAGTAAGATGTAGCAAACATATTTATGAGATGAACAGTATTAAAAAAACAAAAAACAAACAAACAAACAAAAAAACCCACATCAGCTTGAAAGCTAATCACTTTTGGGTACGGGGCCTATAAGTGCTTATGCTTTTACAATCACAACTTGATAACTTTTTTATAAAGTTTTTCTCTCCCCTGTTGTTGTGTGAAAGATCCACACACAAAAGAAGCTGACTACCAAACCGATTATATAGGAAAACAGGCCATATGCAAAGAACCCAGAGATTCTGCCGTTCCTGCTTGGGTGGAGCAGTACTTTGTGAATAGTCCCTTTAATTACAAAATGTGGGCCAAATAGGGTGACCAGACTGCAACAGTAAAATATTCGGACACATTGGGTCGGGGCAGGGTGATATACCATGTCATACATAAACACGTAAAAATATTGATATTAATAGTAATGGTATATGCGTAACCTCAACAATTACAATATAACATCACTAACTAAATATACTGTAGATGTACATTGATAATTAACCCATTGTGTTAATTAAAAACTGGTTTGATCTTATTTTTCTTATTTTGTTTTCATTTGATAACTCACCAAGACATAATTACACATTAAAACGCTGCTGAAATGGTAATTAATGCTGAATAGTTATAATCCATATTTAAACATACATATTTGTTTGTACACTAAACAAGTAACACAGGTAAAGGGTGCAGTTTTTTATTCAGTCAATAAATCAACTTCATAATTTGCATACCTGTCAAACATGCCAACAGTCAACTTCTTTGATGACTTTGCCATAGTCATGATTTGTTTCTGGATAATCACAAAGCTGTAGAAGTACTTGCAACTCATCTGGAAATTCATTTTAAAGGGTTTCACACCGCATCAAGTCTATGTTGCTTCGATTCCGGACGTCGATTCACACACCTTTCATGACTGAAAATACATGCTTTGTTTATGTGTTGCTGACTGGTATACTGAGCACGTATGACACTAGCTGTGTCATGTTCAGGAATTCAGTGCTACTATCCTTGTTTCTCAGGACTTGAGGCCAGAGTTCCCCCAACTGAGTATTTGCTAGGCTCCAACTTGGAGCTGATGTCTTTGATGATACAGTACTTATCATAGAGCTGCTCAAGATCCCCTGTTTTCTGTAAGTTTACAATTGTCACAGCCACGGACAGATCCCTGCATTCAAATTCCATACTAACTTTGATGTTCAAGCACTAGGTATTGATCAAGTAGCCAGCTGTCAAAAAATCAAACCATTTCTCCAAATATTGGACTGACACATCATAAAATTTCATGAAGTCTTTCCAGAGCCATTCAGCAGTGTCAGGCAACATCTCAGTTAATGCATTTTCAACTTTGGAGCTGAAGAATTTGTCATTCTTCTGTTGCTGAAGTTTAATTATCAGATTATTCATTATGGCATACACTTCACATGCCGTCACACTCTCGTTTCAAACAGAGCACAGTATTGTTGAAGACTTTCAGGATATTCTGGAGGAAAAACAGATGAACCCGAACTTTGTTTGGCCCCTCACCTTCTTCACCATTTTCCATGTTGCAGAACTGCATCCATAGAGATTTTGGACATTCTGCCCAGAGAAACAAAAAGTAGCTCTTAACAACCTGCCATGTATTTACAAGCCTGTTTACAGCTGGGAAAAGACTCAACTGGCGTGTTGGAATGTGGTGCAGTAAAGTGGCATACTCCATATCCACAAAGTCAAACATATCTCTTAGCAGAACTGCTGAAATTATTGAATGTCTTCATTCCAAATCTCGATGTCAACTTGAAGGGTATTGCTGGCATGTTTCACAGCGTTGTGCACAACATAGGCCGGGCAGTTTGCAGGCAAGATATTTGTGTTTTATTTAATTCTGGTACACTGATTATCGCTTTCCATAATTCACATTTGCATTATCAGTGCAGTAGGAAGACACTTTGTTCAGGTTTAGTTTGTGTGTTGCAAGTTTCTCAAGTAACGTGTTCCTTATTGTCTCTACAGTCTCTTCACTTTACTCATAGAAGTCTAAACAGTTTATTCTGGTCCCCGTATTTGGGTTTCCAGTACCTCACTGATCAGGGGTAAGTTTTCACATTGCCCTTGTTAGATGAGTCTGTGGCAACTAAGAGAGAGGGATCGTCTGGCTTGCTGGGGACTTTAAAAAATTCTGTCGAGCAGCAACAACATATTTTTGTTCAATATCTACACTTTAGTCCAGCCACAGCTGACGTGCTTTGCAATCATTGAATCTGGACACAACGTAGATTCCAATTTAAGTTCATAGTCACATGAGCAATAGGAGCGTTGATGGAGTACTCTGTGGTACTCTTGAGTTAGCTCAGCAGCAATAACCTAGTTATTGAAGGATTAATTTGGCCTGATGAAAAAATTTGAGACCATGGTATTCATCTTGTGAGTCTTGGTGTTTTCTTCATGATTTTTTGAATCAGCATGAGGCTTAACTTCGGACTCACCACCAAGGGAAATATTAAATTCCTTCCTACATGCTTTACAAAAGTCTCTTGATTCACACTCATAGGGTTTCCAAAGCTAGCTGTGTTTTCCCATTCTGTTCTGTATCTGCACTGTCTTTTTTTTTGTTTTTTGGTAGTTGGCTTCTCCTCTCTTGCTGCTGTCATTTTGGGGTTTTTGGCTGAAGATGGTTAGCTAGCAATTAAAAAAACTACGCAGTCTCTGCATGCATACACATGCTATTATGTGCCCACTGTAATGTAAACTACATATCCCTACTATAAATTGTGTTACACCAGAAAACTACCTGAAAAACCAAAATTCCCAGCAGACGGTGCAATAGGTTAAGGTCTTAACCACCCAAACTGACTAATTTTCTATTTCACTACCAAGTTTTACATTTTACCTGAATATTGGGACACAGGACAAAGGGTTAAATACTGGGACAATCCAATTTTTTTGGGATGTCTGGTCACCCTCAGACTAAAGTGAGCAAATATACATTTAAAAAAAAATCACTTTCTCTTAATGTAGTATGTGATGTTGTTGTAGTACTGTTGGTCCCAGAATATTAGAGAGACAAGGAAGAAGATCTCTGTGCTGCTCAAAAGCTTGTCTCTCTCACCAGCAGAAGTTGGTTCAATTACCTGACCCACCTTGACTTTCTCTTGAAACAGTTTTAGGTAAAGTAATCTAAGGTGCTGGTTTTAACACCTTTATTTTTTTTAAAAAGGTGCTGTAATGAAGTCTCAAATAGAGGGCTGATTTTTAAGTTGATGATGTCTTTTATAATTTCTAGAAACTACAATTTAAGGTTGATTTTCAGAACTTTACCATTTTATCTACCTACTGGGGGAACTGAGATGGTCCCTACTACCATAGTATTTGAGTACTGCACAATATAATATATTTATCCTCAAGCAACCCTTTGAGGTTGGGTATTGCTATTATCTTTTTACAGGTGGGGAACTGAGACACAGACTTGCTCAAGATCACACAGGAAACTGAACCTAGGTCTCAGGCTCCAAGCCAGCACCCTAACCACTGGACCATCCTTTCACTCCATCTTCCAGATAAATATCAAATGGATGCTGTAGTGAAAACAAAATTGAAAGCGTTAGGGACAAATCCCCAGCCAGTGAAAGTCACCGTAGCTCCATTCAGTCATAGAATCATAGAATCACAGAAGATTAGGGTTGGAAGGGACTTCAGGAGGTCATCTAGTCCAACCCTCTACTCAAAGCAGGATCAACTCCAACTAAATCATTTCAGCCAGTCAAAGGCCAATATGCCAGTATAAGCTTGCTGGCATTTAGGGTCCAAATGTACATATCTTTATTGATGCAAGTAGTTACAGGAGTGGAGTTACTTACTATTTGCACTGCAATAATATCTAGCGGCCCCAGACTAGGATCAAGGGCCCATTGTGTTTGGTGCTGTACACATATATTGGAAAACAAGAGTCCCTGCCTCAAAGAACTTACAATATAAAATGGGACCAATGGAGTGAAAAGCCAGGTCACGAGGCTTGCAAATAAGGATTGTCACTTGAACAATAATCTGCAAGGTCAGGCTTTTCTATGGAATCTAGGCATAATTCAAATAAGAGGCAATGTAGCAAAGAGGCTCCTGATTTTTTTTTTAAAAGTGCCTGAGTACTTCCATTAGCACAGGAAAATAAATGCAGAAAGATGTGTTACATGCAAGCTTTTTGAAACCCATCAAGCAGTCTAACCCTGGCAGGAGTATTTTGCACAAGCACATTGGAAGAGTGATCCAAGAACTACCACAGAGGACTTGCCTGCCTCATAGGTGTGTGACAGTCAAGACATGCTCATTTGATCTCTTGGGAGGAAAGTTTATCGCTATGCAACGCTCACACACAGCACTCCCTCTGTGAAGGCTTCGGTCCAGTGGTGCTCATTCTCATCAGACGGAGACATTGAGACAGAAAAGAAAAGCAAGGAAATCACTTTAGAAATGTGCTAAAACTAAGGGGAAAGGGGAAATATTATCTGCACATTAACTGTCCTTTCACACTAACCCCTTCAGATTATTTCAAGTAGACCTGATCAGAAATTTTTTCCCTTTGCAGAAAATTTCACCAAAAATTAAATGTGTTTTTATGGAAAGTTTCAGCAGGAAAAACACACTGGTTTTCAGCAGTTACTGGGGAGAAAAAAAAAATTTCCAGCTGAAAACAGAAAAGTTTTTGCTTTTCAGGTTTTTCTCTTCCAGTGGTGTACATATATATATAGAGAGAGAGACAGAGAGTAGGGTGACCAGATAGCAAATGTGAAAAATCAAGACGGGATGGAGGGTAATAACTGCCTATATAAGAAAAAGCTCTGAATATCGGGACTGTCCTTATAAAATCAGGGACATCTAGTCACCCCCATAAATAGCAAGGGAGATACTTTTCGCAAACATTTTTATTTAGTTAAAAATCCAATTTTCTGGTGAAAAAAAATGTCGGTGGAAAATTTTTGACCAGACCTAGCTGTAACTCATTGGGAGAGAGAATCGCAGGAGGGTGATACTGCAAAATGTGACTATGACCAAAAAACCCTTAGATTTCTCTCTAATATTCTGGGACTGACATGACTAAACCACAGTGCAAAAAAATCAGAGTGATATACAAAGGGGAAGGAAAGAAGACTATGCCAAGGGGTTTGACTTTCCCATTGGGTGGGGAAGGAAGAATATAAAAATCACAGTAATTGTACCTTTAACTACAACAGAAACTTATGCTCTCCAAGAGGACTTAGGAACCTCCCTCCCCTAAGGCTCCATTTCTGCTATTACTGAAGTCAATAGGAGATTTGTCATTGATTTCAGTATGGGCAGAATGAAGCTCTTACTTCAGAAATCCTCCTCAACAGCATCGCAGGGGCAAGTATGTCATCCTTAGTCATAACTGGGCTCAAGTTTTACGTGAAGATTGCAGGTGGGTTGAGTTTGTTCGTATTCCTCTGCACTGACTCACCCACCCTTAGCGACAAGAGGAATGAAATAAACTGAAATCACCATTTTATCTTACAAGTCAATGGAGCTCTAAATTACCTTTAAATTGGAGGCCTACTCTTCCCTTCATATTGTACACAAACTTCTTGTGGCATTTGCCATGAATGGATAGAAACTGTACTGTAGCTTGATTTTCAGTTTAGGATCTGAGCATTAATATTTTATATGAAGTTCAGCACAGCCCCCGTAGAACAATCATTTGCTCCTTATTACCACAAGAGCTCAGAACTTCTCCTATTGCTTGTTCCTCTAAAAGAACATGCGATGCAGTACAGGGAAAGAATGTCTACCAACTACTTCTGTGAAAGGCCTGCTTTGTTAAGAGTGAGAACGTTTGTATTGAGGACCTCTGGGTGGCATCTAGTGCATGCTGGTTATAATAGAAAAGGAACGTAGGCCTTATCCAGAAGGTGTTATTTTTTTAGATCTACCAGTTTGTATAGCCAGTCCTTTCTTATTGGTCAGTCAGCCTTTAAGATGAAGAAGTACGTGACCCACTTTCCTTGCGCTAGCCTTTTCCTAGTAGCAGAGCTACAGATTGGCTCAATGCTCCTAAAGGCTACAATCCTAAGGGAGTCCAGTCATGAAAGCAAGAATAATAAAGGAGTGATTCTGCAGATAGAATATAGCTGTGATTTTAGATATCTGTCATTTATATATGTTATATATATGGAAGATGTGTTAGAAATGCATATAGGGTGAATATCATTCCTGTACAGAAGTACAGCACAAGACCTATGGCACCTCTTAAATCCCATTTCAAGGGTTAATTGGTACAATAGGGCTTTAAATGGCCCAATGCACAGGGGCGAATTTCACCCAGAGAGAGGTACAGAGCAGACAGATACCTGGTAGTCTAGACTGGTACAGATCAAACAGTGGTATAGTGGTAAAAAACAAAGTGGGAAAACTAACCTGAACTAAACTTCATATTCCCCAAATGAGTAGGGGGTAAACTCTATTACTCCCCACCATATCTCTCATAATATCTAAAGAGAAGCCATTTAAGCTTGGGTTTAACTTTAACCTCATGAGTGAACCTTCTGACTCCAATACTTAAAATGAGCATGGCTGGACTTGTCTGGAGTGCTCAGTACCTTATAGGATTGGAGCCTTATTCTATAAATGAAGATATCACTCCAACTCCAACCTAAATCTGTTTCTGTATTCTGTAATGTTCCTTTACTTGCTAGCAAGGAAAATTAGATTTTTTCTTTTAATGTGCTGAAAGCAATAAGGTCAACATAAATCTGTCGGCTGTTTTTTATGGCTCCCACAGAGGGTAAGCACAGGTAATTGTTGTTATGTATATTTCATTGACTATCTTTAAGAGATGTTTATCTAAGAAAAATTTACACAACCTATGGAAAATTATTTTTCAAAAATAAAAAAAGATCATCTCTGCAGGTCCTAAAATTCATGTCTGTATTTTCTAGTCTTCCCATCTCCTTATCCCAAAGCATCCATTTTGGATAAAGTTCCTGGACAGAATAGCCAGAAGATATATATTGAACTTATGTTTAGTTTGGACAATTCAAATTTCAAACAAACCGTCTCTCTTGAGATTGCTTTTTCTTGTTTGTTTGGAAATTCAATAAGCAGCAAAGCTTCAGTTTACAATTTGCTGCATAGCATTTATGTTTTAAAGTAGAAACAAACCTTTTGTTACAAGTTTAAATAAAAAATAGAAGCAAGAAAAATGAAATTCAGTCTTTGAGTACCACATATGATTAAAATGTTGGATAGAGCATTGCTGTGATGTGATCTCATATGTTATTTTTTCTTTTTTTAACAAGATGCAGTTATAGAAGATAATCCACAATGTTGTGGTTTTGTTTTGCTTTTTCACTCTGCCAGGATAAAGATACAGACAAGCCACCAGAAGGGCTATGGATAAACACAACAGGTTACTTACTACACCTTCTTGAAAATATGCATGAGATGTTTAAAGTTCGAGCTGGGTGACTAATAAAAACAATTATTTCAGATATTATTTGGAAAATGTTACACAGTTTGTATACATATATCATGAGGAGATCGGCTACTGACCTTTAAATTAAGACCCTTATATTAATTTGTTCCATTATAACTAGATCTGGGCAAAGTTATTTTCAGCAACCAGTGAATTTATGGAAAAATGCAATTTTCAAACACCAAAACTACTTGTGAATTTCGGTTGAATTCGACAAATAGGTTTGGCCAAAAAACTGGGGGGAAATGTCAAAATTCTTGAAATATTTTGAATCACTATTTTCTCAATAAAATGTCATTTCAAATTAACATTTTATAAAGAAAACACTGTTTCAAAACAACGTTTGAAATGTTTAGAACAATATAAATCAATTTTTTGGGTTTTTTTCTTTTCCTTTTAGTGACAAAAATTCAGTTTAATTAAAAAAAAATCTCTTTCTAGATGTTTCAGTCTGGCCACTGAATCAAAAAAATCAGTTATTCACGCAACTCTAATTATTACCCGCATGTGCCTAATTTTGTTCCATTAAACTTGCTGCTTCAGCAAGTCTACTCATATACTTAAGCACTTGTCAATATCAAAGCGCCTTGCTAAATTGGAGACTGAACAAGTAAGGGGTTCTCTGGAAAAAACAGCATGTGACAGTGTAATTAAGAACGGTCTCATAATGATCATACACAAACACGCAGACCTGAGCTTACACAGGCAACTTTCATTTCCACACTTCCTAACTTTTCAGTGCTGTACATTGCAAACTTATTGTTCCTTTAATGTGATATTTTGGATAAATTTTGTATTATATAGCCTCCTCCCACTCAATAAATAAGGGAAGCAAAAAAAAATCAAACTGATTTATTTAATATCACAAAATTCATCATCTTATTCAATGAATATATTTGACCAGCTCCATTAAAAATCCACACATAACTTAGGGTTCCATTTTACAGTGTTAATTCATGCCTAAATGTTAGTTCTTTCACAATTATAAAGGTATTTCCTCCAATGCAGGAATGCTGGTAGAGTAGAATGGCTTCCTTAAGCTTTATCTCTTGGTCTTCCAGACCAGAAGTAGAAAGGATACTTAACCTACCACTATACCTGTTTGGTGGAAAGAGATACAATTAGTCTGAAATGTCACTTCAAGAAGTCTTTTTTTAATTTTTTTTTTTAAATCTACCTCCAGAAATTAGGCAAATAAATTTTGGTTACAGACTCTAATTGCCTCCCTGTCCAAGCCACTGAAAAAGAGTGAGTCATCTATTTAGATCTGGTCACAGGAGAGAGGAAGTTGGGTTAGAGAAACATGCATTGGCATTTTGCTGGAACACAATATTCTAAATGTGACAGCAGCAAGAAAGAACCATTTCTTGGACTGCTTCCATTTAATAAAATTTGAATATTGTTTGTTTTCGGGAATCCTTAAATCAATCAAATACCTCCTGAGTTATTCAAATATCTTTAGGGCCTCAGGCTTTTGATGCAGCCATGGTACTGCCAGCCCTTTGTTAATCCCATGCATTGAATTAATAATTGTCCTTTATTTTAAAAAAAATCAGATAAAATACCTTAATACATTTTGTTTTTTGAAAGGAAAGGTTTTTCTGGTAAGCAATTAATTTGCTATTCAAAGCCTTGAAATAAGGAATATTCTGATCTGCACTTAGAAAATAGGCATGAAGTATTTTACAGAAATCATGCAAAATGCTAGTGTTTATAATACTGATCATACCATGTTTGGTGCAATTGTTGGATAATGCAACAGCATAGCATTTATTTATTTATTTTAAAGTACCACTAAGAGTACAGCTACATTTTGCACTGGAGGAGTCAATTCCAGCTCAAGTATACATGCCAGCAACTAGCTCTGATCAAGCTAGCACACTACAAATATAAGTATAGCTTCAGCAGCAATATATATATATAACTATACAGCAGCATGGGCAGTGGGAGGATCTAGCATCTCAAGGACACATCTAGCATCTCAAAGGGGATCTTACTTGAGGCAGCTACCTCTGCCTGCCCTTCGCACCTCTTCCATTTTTAGCTTGACAAGAGCTAGCACAGGTGTATATTCTCAAGCTGGAATTTACACCTCCTAGCTCTAGTGAAGGTGTACCCTAAGAGTGAGATTTTCAAAAGCACTTATTAGCCTAACTTTATTCGAACTGAATCCCATCCTGAATATCCAGCTCCTATTATTTGGCATTCCCATTCATTACTGATAATTGGATACACAGTAGAGACAGTTAGAGAGTATCAGCAGTGGACAGGGTAGAGAACATGGTGTGAAAAAGCCCACTTAGTTGGCACAAGTAACAAAGTGGGTTATGTTCCAGAGGGGTAGCTATGTTAGTCTGTATACAGCAAAAACAACGAGAGTCCTGTAGCACTTTAAAGACTAACATTTAATTTCTGCAGGCATAAGCTTTCGTGGGCTTTTTTGGTCCTTTCTTTTTCAAAAGATGAATCAGTCTCACACACAGAAGTGTGAATACACTATTCGCCATTAAGATGTCAACATTTACCCAAAGATACAATCCACTGGTAGCGGAGATACTTAAGTTATTTCTTATTGCCCACATACGTACAGTGAAATATTATGGTTAACTTGGATACCATGGTATGGGAACTGTGGCTTCATACTCTTAAAGGCATTCACTGGAAGTGAATTTGCTTGGTGGATTATTTTCTCCAGTGAGGAAAAAACGGATCCATAAATAACAGAACCATGACTAAACAATCATGGAGGGGAGACAAATATCTTCAAAGGTATCCTTTTAATCTCACCATGGCATTACCCCTATTTTATCCAGTGTAAATGGAAAGATCAGCAATATCAGCGTCAGGTGCTCTACAGAAGTTGGCACCCTCCCTCAAGACTGTGCATGATCCCCTCAATATACACAGGCATGTTTGACCCAGTGACAGTAGAGTCCATGTCTATTCCCAGACATAGATATCCTCTATGGCAATCCAATACATTCCTTCTATGTGTGATTGACAGGGGAAGTTCACTGATGATTTATTGGTTTAAATAGCATATAATCAGAGCAATAAATTCAATTTCTAATTGGATCATTACTTACTCGGAGAGCTGTGTTAGAAGCAGACTAAAACAAAATATCCTAACTGTTACCAGGAAATGAATATCCAATATGTACGGTACAAAAGCACACGTTAGCCGGATGGTAACTCCCGCACTATCATATCCATCAATGACATCTGGAGCATGTGTAAAGCTTGTTCTTAAATAAGGCAAACCAAACCTATCTGAGTTGTTCATGATTTGTTCTGATGCAACCACATTGTTGAGCATTTGCTATCATGCTTTTTGTACAACACATTTAGCACTCCAACTACTGTGCTCATGCACCCTTGTGTTCCCTCCCTGACATTACACTGCTGTTCAGCAGCAAGAAAGCATACTAAAGAGAATGTTTAAATTAGACTTTTGCTATTCCCTTTCTGATTATTCAGCCCATAACACAATAAAAGCCAGCTGATGCAGAGCTCTACTGGCACTGCCAAACCATGCTGTTGAGAGATTCATTTAGCTGCACAGAAACACCTCCCAAATATCATTTATTGGATCACAATAATTCCAATGCAAATGTCAAAACGAGAGGGGGGGGAAAGTAACCTGAGTAAAGAAGTGAGTAACAATGATGGCTCTCTACGTACACTCAAAAAAGTCACAGTTTACATGAAGCACTTCCTCTCCTTTTCTGCCTCTGCAAGTGAATATAAACTCTTAAAAGTAAGAGGTAGTCATTTAGACTCAGTACAGATCCATTTGACTTCAATGGGAACAGAGATAGGCCAGTGCTGGGCGCTTTCGATAATTCCACTCCTGGTGCAGAACTCCTTTGTATTTCTGTTTTAGCTTTTGATTAGTTTCCTTTCCTCTGTTTATTAAAACCAAAGGGAATCTGTATCTTTCCACACTGGATTGGCCGGGCTCTCTGAGACCATTAATCCTCAGTTCAGCAAAGCACCTAAGCATGTGTTTAATTGTGAGGGTTGTGCTCGATTTCAGTAGGACACAAGAATCTGGTTAAGGGCTTTTCTCAATAGGGATGGACTTTAGGCTCTGCTTAAATGCTTCACTGAACTGGGATCTCACATGGGGCCTGCAAAAGTGTAAAAGAAATAACATGGAGATGGGCATAAAACAGCGTCTCTCTCTCAATTTTTTTTGGTTACAGCAATGGCTGCCTCTGAACTCTGTTAGAGGAATCAGGCCAAATTCATCCATGGTATAATTCCATTGATTTAGCTGAGTTTGGTCCATCATTTTTAACTATGTTGGAGGGAGAGCATAAGTTTTACCTGGTCCTCATTAACATAAACTGGGTAATTGCCACAAGCATATAGACAGCATTTCATGCTCAACATCACCACTGTTATCCTCAGTGGCCTGGAAAACATGACTAAACCAAGTGGGACTACCTGCTTCTATCCCAGGAAATAGAAGAACCACACAAGATACTGTAGGAGAGCCAGCCAGTATCTGGGCTATTCTTACACTAACTGTGTGTGATTGACAGTGCATGTTTTTCACATATGTTCTTAAATCTTTGCATCTGATTATGCCATAGCCTCTTCACTGTTGATACCTCTGTATTATATAAAGTCCATATTTAAAAACATTTGCTGAGAAAACATGAAGGTTACACCATTATGTACTAAAAGTCAGAAAATGCTAAAATCAAGGTTGTACACACAACTTTAGCCCTTTCTTCTTCTGCACATACATTATGATCCATCTTTAATTACATCATCACACACACTATCCTTCAACCATTACACTATAACATATATATTTTTTCTACAAACAGACCAAATACTAACTCACAACCCACAATGCTGCTCAGGTAAATGATTCAGAAGGTATTTCCTAGCTGTATATAGCACTGTTTTTATTTGTAGCCCTCTAGGCACTTGGCAAAGGTGAGTAAGCATGAATAACTTCAGTATACGAAGAACGTAATTAAGCACATACACATTTGAAGCCATTTTTTTTTCAGGCACTGTTGTCTAGCAGCTAAGATAAATGCGTCTCATCAGAGATCTGAGAGCTATTCCTAGTTCTCCCAGAAATGATATATGTGACTGCACAAGCCAGTCAGTATGGGCTTTTAAAGAGTACTCAACTTCAGCTGAGGAAGTTTAGTGAAAGACCATTAACTTCAGAGGGCGTATAGTTAGACAACACTGAGTGCCTTTGAAAATCTCAGACTAAATCTTTCTTTGACACAGTTACCTGATCTGTGAAATGGGAGTAACAATATTTGTCCACTACATGCTATTTGGTGCGAGTGTTCATCAAGTAAGGCTGTGCACTACAGATCACTAATTTCAGACATTTAAAGACATGGGAGCAGAACTTAGGCCCCTCTTGGCTCCCAGTCCTGTGTAATTCACCTAGATAAGCAACAGACCTGAAGCAGGACGAGTATCTCACCAGATCCCATGCCAGAATCAGAAAGGGATTCCAATTACTTTGGAGTAATGTAGGAAACTATGGTGCTTAGTTTGTAGCTAAGTTAAATGTGCATGCATGTACAATGCATCCATCCTTTGGTGCACACTTTACAAAAAATATACCATGTGATTCTCAGTGAAGATAAATGCATTAGTTCAAAACCACTTTTGCCAGATTTGCTCAACAGATTCACGGCTCTTTGCTAACCTTTCCTTTATGTGAAATGTTGTCACATAGACCTAAAAAGGGCCCAGAATCCCTCACATGTTATATCAAGGAACAAAAGTGAACATGACTGAATATGTTCTGGGGCCTAAAGAGCGGAAATGCATGACTTTTTGTTATAGCTCTATAAGGTTGTTTTTAAATCACATACGTGCTTGATGGGTAAAATATGAATAACCATTTATAAATTGTAACAGAAATCACAAGAAAGGGATAAGTAGATAAAATATGAAAGAGAAAAAAACACTGAAAAGGCATAGAAGATTAAATATAACATTTCATAGCAATTGGTTGAAGACTTGTTTGGAACCCATGTTAAAGGAGAACAAAGTTATGTTCCTTTATGTCTTGGAAATTTGGGGCTCAGTGGAATTTGTAAGACAAGACATTGACAATAAGTTGACATTTGTTAAGGACGGGATGACACCAGCTACACAGTTTAACTGCAAAAATCGTAATATGGGATAAACAAGGGAGAATGAGTCTATATAAACCCTGTGGGTCGTAGCCCACCACCTCGGACCAGTGAGGGTGGGTAGGCCTTGCACTCCTGAACTGGTAAGTTAGCCTTTTTTGTCTGAGCTGTTTCATCTCAGAAGTCTAGTCTGTGAGGAATAAACCACATTTAAGCTTAATTAGTTAATTCAAGAAGGATGTTGATAAATTGGAGAGGGTTCAGAGAAGAGCCACAAGAACAATTGAAAGATTAGAAAACATGCCATACAGTCATAGACTCCAGGAGTTCAAACAAAGAGAAGGGTAAGCAGTTGACTTGATTATGGTCTACAAATACCTATATGGGGAACAAATATTTAAGAATGGGCTCTTCAGCCTAGCAGAGAAAAGGTGTAGCACAATCCAATGCCTGGATGTTGAAGGTAAACAAATTCAGACAGGAAATAAGGGGTGAATTTTTAAAGGTAAGAGTAATTAAGCATTGGAATAATTTACTAAGTGCCAGGATGGATTCTCCATCAGTGTCAATTTTTAAATCAAGACGGATGTTTTTCTAAAAGATCTGCTCCAGAAATGATCTTGTGGAAGCACTGTGGCCTGTATTATACAGGAGGTCAGACTAAATGATCACTTCTGCCCTTGGAATCTATTAATGTCTCAAATAAACAATCAAAAGAACCCATTATTTACAGAAAGGACTATGTGACTGCAGGTGATGCCAATTTTGTGCTGCTAAAGATATGGTATAAACTACAAGTAGAAAATATTTACATAATAAAGCTCAATGCTGCAAGTTGTCTGTGTGCAGCACTCCCACTGAAGTCAATGAGAGTTTGCATCAAGTAGCTCTAAAACAGTAATTTTGTTAAAAAATTGGATGCTAGAGGGACAATTCTCTACTCCCACAAGGAGTAAACAATTACACAAAGCCCTTGATTTGAGAACATTAAGTGGGCCTAGTGCTGACAGGAGTGAATTTCATCATCATCTGAACCGAAGATAAAGTAGTTCCTAGTCAAAATAGATTTGACATCTCAAACAAACTGTTTCCTCTGCTTCTTTTCCGTCATATCAAAATTAATACCTTCTTCTGCTTTGCTCAGCATCAAGTAATAAACAATGGATGCTATAATTCAGGTAATTATAACTAAATAAATATTACAGCAGAAAAAATGGTTTCCAAGTCACCTTTGTGTTAAAATGCTCTGTGATGAGGAAGGAGTTCTTTGTCATGGACATAGCAACCTCTTCATTAAAACTTTTGCCCCTGAATGATCAATAACTGTCTTTGCAAATTAAACAGGATAGCTCAAACCACCTTTTAATGTAAAGATAACAGTGAAACACAGAGGTTAAAGGGATTCAAACTTCTCTCACCTTCATGTCCAATGTTACAGTAACCACTGAAGCAGCATATACTATGTAGGACACAGAGCCATTGTGCTAATCAGTCCCCATAGACCTTATGGAGCACTTTAATGCAAAAGCCATTTTCATTTTTAACTCCAACACCCTTTAAGAGAAGAGTGCTTCTTCAAAATCATCATGTCACACTGAGTGACATAGAGCTGGAGGCCTTCATTTTTCCATCTCTTTTTCCTTTAAATGATTAGGTTTGGAATTCCTTTCACCTGGGGTGGAAGAGGGCGGTGAAAGAAAGGAGATGGAGTGGAATGAGTTTTTGGGAGACTTGTCTGCTGTTTCTTCTCCCAATTTAATTTCTTGGGTGGGCAGGAGGGAATAAAGAAGCAGCATTAGCTAAATAATTTGACTGTATCATAGGGAGTTTGTGCATGGCAGGAAGATAAGTCCTTCATCTGTAAAGGAAAGTAGCTCTTCCTTACAAAAGGCTCAACCAGAGTGGGAAAAGACTGACTGGGCAATCAATGGACCAGAGCACCCAGCTTGTTCAGTTGCCATACCAAGATAGAAGTTTAGTTTAAATTGAAGCAACTGGATTTTTGTAGCATGTAATTACTGCATGTAAGCAAAAGAGTCAATTAGTTGAGTAAAGAGAAAAACCCTGCAAGACTTTGAAATTTAATATTAAAAATTATGTTCCTTTAAAGTTACCTCCTGCACAGCTATCCATGGTATATTTGGATTGGGCTTCACTTCTGCTTCTTCCAAAAATCAAGCTATTTTCCTTTCATTTCACAGTGGTATCTATTTTTCGTGCTTTTTCAATTTATTCCTAGGTAATGCCCAAACTGGATTTTGGAGTCCAGATTAAGGCTCAATCCTGCCAATCCATTAGGATGGACCTCCATGTCCATACAGAGCCCCATTTTAAAATCAGGACCTAATACAAACAAGAGTGATAGACATTTACAACTTAAGGCCCAAATCGTCATCTACTCATCCTTGTCCTACTCATGTAAATAGTCCCCTTGCCTTCAGTGGCATTGCTTGCCTGAAGGTGGTGAGCTGAACTTGGCTCACTCTGTTGTAACCTAGTGTTGTGATACACTGATTTGTGGTATATTATTCAACCTCTAGATTTCTGAATGATGCAAAGTCCTTTGCAAGGTGCGGCCCTGGTAAAGAAGAACAAAACTGGAATTCAAGCTGCGTGGGGCAGTGTTCACTCATCCCCAGTCAGTAACTGTTTTCTTTAATAGATGTTTCCCTGTTAAGACAGACTAATATCCTGACACCTCACGTGGTCTGAAACATGCCTTTAGAGATGATGTGCAGGTTTGTGGGAACTCTGTTAAGGGAGTCACTCATACCATGTAGATTTGCAGAAGTACCAGCATCACTGCCATGCTTATCGCAATGCCATTTTAGAAGAAATCATAATGGGCTTGCAGAAGTCTCTTACAGTGGTGACAGGAGTTATTTTCAACATAATCCTATAATAATGTGATAGCACTGATCATTGCTAGATATCACATTTCCAGTCAGCATGTCTTAGAACAGCTAGTCAACCCTCTCACATACAGAAGGTTTCACTGGAATTCGGTTGGCATAATACCAGACCTTAATGGAACTGATAATACAATTATTTTCAGAACACTTTCAATTTAAAGTTCCCTAAAGCACATTTAAGAGTATTTTTAAAGTGTTGCATAAGCATTCAGCTGCAGAAAGCCCATTGGCTTTAAACAGCTAAAACCCATCACACAAATACATCTCTTATTTTAAGCTAATAACATATTTATTAATATATATATATATTTATTGAAACTAAATCACTACATCATATAGATATTAGTTCCTCAGATTCTGAATCTAGGTTACTCAATTGGCACTTGCATACCAAAGTGATAGGTGCCTTAGAAATATCCAGGACGATAGCCTGATAGGTATTAAAAATGGGTTGTTTTATTTACATTCAATACTGGAAAGTTTTATTACATTTAGAATCAGACTCAATGGATTATCTTGTATATTTGGAATTAGTGGAATATTTACAGCTTGATTTTCAACAAGTCAGGTAATGCAACTCCTGCCATTTCCTCGGAGGTGAGGAAGAGGGAAAGAATCACACATGACATAGGCTACTCCCATATTTTAGGACCTGATCTAAACCTATTAAAATCAATGCAAACGTCCCCATGGACTTCAGTGACCTTTGGATGAGGACTTTAATGCATTCAGACATCACGGTGAACCTGAATGGAGCAGAAGAACTTCAGAAGAATTTATTCTTATAGTTGGAGCACTAAAGAAAGAAACATCCAGGTTTATACCTTAAGCCATCTCCTTTACTCTCTTTCCCTTCTGAATCTGAGCCACAAACAGATTCTCTCCTTTGCATAATTGGATGGGGGATTTTTGGCTGGAATCTCAACCACCTGGGTACCATAACATTCAACAGCTCTATGTACAACACTAAAAAAAATCAGTTATTCTTGTTACCTCTTCATCAGGTCTTTTGTCTTTGTTTAGTGGATTTGGAAGAGATTGGGCCCTTTGGATTGCTCAACAGCATGACTGGCTTTCTCTGGCTGGCAGGCAATACCTGAGCACAATGCTGTTCTACATAATGCATTCTTTTCACAGGCAGAGTATGACAGCAGAGTAGCAGAAAGGTTGAAGCATTCTCCTTTAATTTAGTTTTGGTTGATGAAACGGAAAAAACCTGTCTGATGCAGCAAGGGTGAATTCAGTCCTTAAAGCAACTTGTCTCTTCTGCAGTACTGAGATGATCTTTTACACAATGTTTGGGAAACACAGACAAAGTTGGATTCAGATTTGAAATTGCTGCAATTAAAAATATATGCATGTGCGTGCTTTAACTTTTCCTCACTGAAAGCGTGTGTTAAGAATACCTATTTTTTCTATCAGAGAAGCTTTCTCATGCTATTGTTAACAGAAATATATCCACAGTCCGCAATGCAAATAGTATCAGAATATTCCTACTGGACTCTTGCAGATCCAATGAGGCCAAGTCTCCAGGATTGACAGCTAGGACCACAGCCTTGAGTCACTCCATTTGAAACTTAATTTTGTAAACTAAACGATTAAGTCTAAAATTGGCCTCTCTTCCCCCTTACTTGCCTCCCCCCCCCCCCCCTCATTAGTTAGGAAACAAAAAGTACAGAGAGTAAACATGCATGAAGTGCAAGTCAATTCAGATTATGGTCTATTGACTACAGTAGGGTTTCAGGTGTATTCGGGGCTTATTTTGGCCTGAAGTCTGTATTTTGGCATGCAGTCAGATGGTTAAGTCCTTGATAACCAATCTCCCTCATGTCTGCTCCCTTTTTTGACGATTCACATAAAATGTTCCCTTTTCTGTGGGTTTTGACTGAGTTCTACAACATTTTTCAGCTGTTTTGACTCTTTAATACAGTCAGTCTCCAAGGACCATGAAGCAGATGTGTGGATGATTGAAGATCTTCAAAGAAAAGGGAGCTTAAACACAAGGGGCTGGGCCCTGAGCAACACACACATGCTTGGGACAGGACAAATCTCAGCTGGCCTGAGATGAAACATCAAACTAAGTTTCACACAATATTTCTATTAGCTGTGGTATTCATAGAGTATCTAGAGAGGTGACAGTGGAAGCAGAAGGCGTATAGATCCTCAGACCTGTCGCCCATTGTAGGGCCACCAGAGGCTCCTCTGCAGCAAAACAGAATTCTTTCTTAGTGCAGCCTCATTTGTTGATTTAGATATTAACACAGATGTATGCGCACTGACCAGATGCTCACCAAGCATTACCTGGCTGCCTAGTAAAACTAAGAACCAACAGAAACAAGACTGATTTCCAGGCAATGCCCACACAGAATCTTCAGGCTTCCAGGAGAAATGGAAAGTAGTTCTTCTGGCAGCAACCTTCTCCTAAAATCTATCCCGCTCCTTAAACACTTTAATTAGTAATGAAGTGCACCTGTCATCAGTGAATCTGGCTCCAGTGGCTCTCAGGTACACTCTCTCAACTCCTCTGAGCTGAAAGGGGAAATGTCCAAGGTCACCAATGAGCTGGAGGAAGCTCCTATGAGGATTTCCACAAAGGATGACCTCGGCTTTCAGCCTCTAGCCCTTTCCATTGCAGAGTTTGCCATGATATAAGCTAATGCAAACCAACCAATAGCCTTAAAAAGAAAACATGATACCAAGGTTCCCTTTAACAGCAGGAGGTTGCGGAGGGGCTAAACCTGTAGATTCCTCCCTCCCCGTTACCTCCTCCACCACATGTACTTAATGGAAAATGAATCAGAAAATAGGTCATCTGGCTGACCCTTCCCAAAACCTTATTGCCAGAGCAAAGAGAAATCCTTCCTCATGTCCTGAGAATGGTTGGCTGGCTGTAAGACAGGGTTATAGGCAGAACACAAAGGCTCTTTCTTTTTCTCTTTTGCTCTATTATTTCAAAACCAAGTAACTTAAACTTGTAACTAGCACCATTTTGAACACCGCATTAGGGACTGAACTGGGGACTGAGAGCTTAAAGCATGAGCTGCTATAGCTTGAGTTAAAAAGTCAAGGAGATAATCACCCCTAGAACTTGTGGGGATTAGGAACATACAGAACATGCTGACCAACAATGGGTTATAGAATGATAATTAAAATAAGGTCATAAAAGCATGTTGCACGGTCTTCATTCATTTGGAATAAACAATGGGAAAGATTTTGCAGAAAGTCAGAGGCTGGGAGATACAAAAATGTTAAAGCTCTTTTGGATGCCGTCGTATATCACTCAGGTGAATGAGAACCACCTGTCAGTCTGGCTTGGTGGACCTCAAGCTGCAGAAAACAGAACTGCCGTTTGCTTTTAAAACCACATACATTAAAAGTAAAGGTTCTGAATGATGACAGGCTCAAGTTTAGTAAGACAAGATCTAGTTCTGCTCTCTGTCCTCGTATGGAGTCATACTTTGATCTACCCACGGAGAAAGGTAGTACTTGATAAAAGTAAGGACGGAAGAATCTCCATCATTCATCTGCATCATGCAAACTTTCCCATATCTCAGCTACCCCTTCTGACCTGACAAACAGGAGGCAAAAAGGATAACAAATTAAACCAAGAACAGAAGATGGTTATAGTTACGTGTGAATCAGCATATACTTCAGTATCAGAAACCCAAATCAGACTTTGCTGCCACACTCCTTCATGGAATTCCTAGAAAACATGGCTCAGCAAGAGTAGATCAGCTGTTTAAAAACAGACATTACCAAGGTTCAATTCCCCACTTCCCCCCTTTCTGGCAGGCTCTGTTTCTGTTTCATTTTTGTTTTTACTATTTATTTAATTTAATTTCTTAGAAAAGCTAGGTCATAAGCCATCTGATGACTTTGTAAATGCAAAAGGCCAATGTTGTGGAACAGACAATCTAATGACATAGTGTTTAGTGTTCCCTAAAGCAGGAGACAGATGAAGAGAAACGGTGAACCGGCAACCTTAGCATAATTAAGACAAGCCTGAGTGCTTGCCGTAGTGCCATTACATTAATCTCACATCAGTGGCACCTGGCTAAAATTTATGAGATATGTAAAAAGGGCCTTTCTGACTGACCTTGATAAGACAGCGTTATTTATCTTGTGAGGGAACAGGCAGGGATGTTGGATAGGAGGGGGTAGACGAGAAATGAGCTGGGAAGGAGATGGGAAGCCACTGGACTAAGATCTGCTTACACTGAAATTTTAAAAGGAGCATTTCTTGATGAAGCTACATAAAGTACAACTGTACAATAGTTGTGTCTGGCATCCACAATTGATCAATACCAGTGTATTTCTAGAATACAAGAAGAGTTAATACTCATAAGGGCTCAAATCTTCAGAACAATCCCAGCCTTTTGAAAATGGAAATTTTAAGGAGGCCGATTCTCAGATGATCTATATGCCATAAGCGCCACAGGAGCTTTGATCTACTGATCCTTTTTAGTAAGTGAACTTAGATCACTTAAAGGCAGGTCCTCAGCTGGTATAAATTCTCATAGCTCCAATGGAAGTCAGGGGAGCTACGACAATTTATACCAGCTGAGGACCTGCCTTTAAGTTATCTAAGTTCACCTACTAAAAAGGATCAGTAGATTACAAATGGTTTTACATTGGAACAGGAAAATGTACAGTGTAAAATTAAAAACTATATATATTTTAGTGTCATTTCATGAAGTCTTTCCCAGTGTAATGAAATGTCAGGGACAATGCAACTTCAGGAGGAGGACTTTTCCTTCCATAGTATGTTCTATCCAAGGATCTCAAAGCACTTTATAAATATTAATAAAGAGGGAAAATCCTCAGAGTCCATAAACAAGTGAAACTCCCAGTAACTTAGTGATATGTACTATCAGTTCTTAAGAGTTGGCCCAAGATCTCTAAGTACTTCTTTTTAGAGAACCGTATTATCTCCATTCTACAGATGGGAAAACTAAGGCATAACAACATTCAATGACTTGACCAAAGTCACAGAGACTATCTGTGGCAGAGCTCAGAATTTATCAAAAGATCATTTAACATCTGTGTTTTGTCTGCTAGATCATCTCCCTTCATCTTCCAAAACATTACTCTGCTTTTAAAAAAAATAATTGGGAATAACATCAATTTAATGTGCCCTAGCAGAATTGGAGCCAGTCACACAAAAAGAAACCTCAGAAGCGATGAGCAGCCTGCGACTAGTTTTGCTGGTATAACTTCTTCTAGGTGAGGGACTTCTGCTACGTCAGCTATATTGGTCCCAAATCACACCTCTTCACATCCCTGACTGACATGGCTGTGCCAGCAAAAGTCTGTTGTGCAGACCTGTCCTGAGATGGCCAATGCCTTCTTTGAAGAAAGGGCCCTATAAAGCACCTTAAGAGAATACAATAGTCCAGCCAAACCTACATTTACCCTCAATTGCCAGTATATATATAGGAAAGGCACAAAGTACTACTGGTGAAGAGAATGGACTGATTGGATTTTCCCAGCACAGAGTCTTGTGTACTGCAGCTATTTTTGGGCTTGCCGTTCTATTATTAAAACATTCCCAAGTATGATAAGGCAAAGACCTGACGACAGGCTTTTCAAAAAGAAAAGCTCCCTCTAGTGTCTCCTTCATTGTACACATAGCTGTTTTAAAAAAAAAAAAAAAAAAACCTCTCTAGCCTTCTGTGCTTACTTTGTAAAATGGCATCAAGAAATGCATTTTTTACCACAGTTTTTCCAGGCAAATGTGATGAGAGGTATATTTGGAGAGTTGGTTCTTTCATGCTGTCTCTAAGATTATAGCCTGCTTTTAGGAATTCATTTAAAATTTATAATGCATACACATACACATAATTTGGTGACATTCCAGATTTGAAATCTGTCTCTCTTTTAGAATCACAAGTGGACCTCTGGGAACTAAACATTTATTGGACAGTGTTCTCTCTCTCTATCTATGTGTTAACAGATTTTCTGTGTCAATGTAAACAGCAGCCTCAGCAAGGTAGTGTTTTAAAATCAGGTTCCAAAGGCCAAATATCAGTGCTTCCTTTGGTTGATAAACCTTCATATTGGGCTTTTAAACAAAGCCTTACTGACTAGGTGTTCATAAATAATAAAACACAAGAAAAATATAACAAGGTGTAGGAGTTGCTCCTCAGTTTCAGTATGAAGCATTTGGGAGATTTTGCACTGAGTGCATTCTTTCATTGTGTCATCATACAGAAACACATACTACAGCAAATATCATTTCAGGATAGCAAAACCTCTAGTTGATAATACCTAAAAACAAAATCTGAGTATCGTACCTAGAACTTATTGAATTCCTCTTAGAAACAAAACAGCAAGAATCCTGTGGCACCTTAAAGACTAACACATTTATTTGGGCATAAGCTTTCATGGGTAGAAACCCCATTTCATCGGATGCATGAAGTGGAAACTTCAGTTGGTAGGCATATATACACCTATATATATAAAGCTTATGCCCAAATAAATTTGTGAGTCTTTAAGGTGCCATAGGACTCTCACTGTTTTTCTAAAAACAGACTAACACGGCTCTTCCACTGGAACTCTTAGAAACAGTCATTTTAAAATCGTGGGTTTTATTTTAAAAAAAAAAAAAAAAAAAAAAAACCAACACCCTAAAACCACCAATATTTTGCTCCATGATTTTCCCCACAGAAAAAACTGTGGAACTATTTGGGATTACTAATAACTTACTGTTATTAAAGAGCCTATATGTATTTTGGATTTCCTGTTTATATTCAAGAGGTATATCTAAGTGCAACAAAATACTCATTTGTCTGGGTCTCAGTGAAGTAGGGTAAAGGGTATTAGAGTTTTTAGACTCCTGTAGTAAATCAAGGGCTTGGCAACAGTTACCAGGGAGGTGGTAATATATGCTAGGGCATCTGTCAAATTTATACTGTACTACTAGCATTATCCATTTCTATAATCTATTACAATACAATGGAAGATTTATCAGATCTATCAGTTCTCCTTCTGTGAGGACTCTTTTCTTTCTTGCTGTGCAAGTAAGTATAGCCTTTTCCTGTTGGAATTTCTTCACCGATGAATGGCCTAGTGACCTGGGTGATACTCGTGACTCCCATACCTTAAAGACTTCCTCCCCATCGCCTATGCCTTCCCTACAGCCAATTGACACAGAGATCTTCTTCACATCTAGCTAATCAAAGATCAGGCCCTGACCTATGGAATCCCACTGAACTGTCTTTAAACATGCAAGCTTGCCTCTCTCCCCCTTGCACTCCCCAAGAGACAGCAATATCTTTCTATTTTCATGGTTGATGCTGGAATGCAGATCTTTCATTTTGAAATTAAACTGAAATCAAATGAACATAAAAGTCAATATTTTCTGGACAAATCATTTCAGTGAAAGAACTCTAACTCCAATCCAATAAAGAATAAGAAACTACCCCTTAACATTACATTTTCAAAACGCTTAATTGGGGAAAAAAAAGTGATAGATTTCTGATAGACACATACCAGATGGGTCAAGGTTATTTGCCCCCCGCCACACCCCTGTACACACACACCCATACACACACACACACAGTATGTATGTTCTATGAAATTCTATGAAAATTAATAAGGAAGAATTATTTTGAGCCCTGAGGTAGCATTATTCCAGCAGCAGAAGCAGAATGCAATATATTTCACTTAACTAGAACTTCTGAAGTGCATGGATTTACAAATATATTGCAAACACTTTTTAATTTAAAAACAACCACCTCCTTTGGGATCCCAAATCATTATGAAGCAAATGGCAAGTTGTGATCCTTGTGTCATGCTTGAGCAGTAAGGTTTGGTGTGGAAAAGTTCTACTAGCATGTAAAGGGAAAATAAAGGGTCCCACAGCTGCTCTTGCAAACTCAGGACTGCAGTAACTACCACTGTTGATGCTTCTCACTAATTTAGGTGTTGAAAGCAAAATGGCTTATGGATTTGGTGGTTACATATCCTCCATCACCACTGGGATGGCATCTGGAATCCTGCTTTCCTAACCTCACAAAGCAAAATTCTGCTACAGATATAGGCAGGAGGGAAGCAATGTTGCCAGAAATTGAAATCAGCACAACTTCTATAGACTTTAAGCAAGAGAGACTCCTTATGAACTAAACACTGATATATACTGCTATTAGACCAGTGGAAGTTTTACCTGAGCAAGTAATACAGGATTTGATCCTATATTTTTACAAAATTGCAAATACACTTTCAAAAGTATGCAAGGATTGTCAGGACTCTGCTCCCATTTAATTCAATAGCTGGCCTTCAGTGGGAGTGGAGTTAGGCCCATACTAAGTGCTTTTGAAAATCCCATCCTGAAATATAAACACAAGAATGTAAGAACGGCCTTACTGGTCAGACCAATGGTCCATCTAACCCAGTATACAGTCTTTTGACAGTGGCCAATGCCAGGTGCTTCAAGGGAATGAACAGAACAAGCAATCACTGAGTGATCCAATCCCTGTTGTCCACTCCCAGGTTCTGGCAATCGGAGGCTAGGACACCAAGAGCATGGGCTCACATCTCTGACGATCTTGGCTAATAGCCATTGATGGATCTATCCTCCAGGAACTTATCTAGTTCTTTTTTGAACCCCATTATAATTTTGGCCTTCACAACATCCCCTGGCAATAAGTTCCACAGGTTGACTGTGCATAGTGTGACGCAGTACTTCCTTTTGTTTGTTTTAAATCTGCTGCCTATTAATTTCATTGGGTAACCTCTAGCTCTTGTGTTATGTGAAGGAATAAATAACACTTCCTTATTCACTTTCTCCACTCCATTCACAATTTTATAGACCTTTGTTATATCCCTCCTTAGTCGTCGCTTTTCCAAGCTGAAAAGTCCCAGTCTTATTAATCTCTCCTCATATGGAAGCTGTTCCATGCCCCTAGTCATTTTTGCTCCTCTTCCCTGTACCTTTTCTAATATATCTTTTGAGATGGGGTGACCAGAACTGCACGGAGTATTCAAGGTGTGGGCATACCGAGGATTTACATAGTGGCATTATGATATTTCCTGTCTTACTACTATCCCTTTCCTAATGGTCCTTAACATTCTGTCAGCTTCTATGATTACTGTTGCACACTGAGGGGATGTTTCTAGAGAACTATCCACGATAAGTCCTAGATCTCTTTCTTGAGTGGCAACAGCTAATATAGACCTCACCTTTTTGTTTGTATAGTTGGGATTATATTTTCCAACGTGCATTACTTTGTATTTATCAACACTGAATTTCATCTGCAGATGTGTTGACCAGTCAGCCAGTTTTGTGAGATCCCTTTGTAACTTTTTACAGTCTGCTTTGGACTTAACTATCTTGAGTAATTTTATATCATCTGCAAGCTTTTGTCCCCTCACCGTTTACTCCTTTTCCCAGATCATTTATGAATATGTTGAACAGCACTGATCCCACTACAGATCCCTCAGGGACACCACTATTTATCTCCGACAATTTATTTCTACCCTTTGTTTGCAGTCTTTTAGCCAGTCACTGATCCATAAGAGGACCTTCCTTCTTATCCTATGATGGCGTATTTTGCTTAAGAGCTTTGGTGAGGAAAAAATAACTTGGAAATCAGTTCCTTCCTCGACAAGCCCTGATTTCATGGCTCTATGAATCCCTCTGAGAAGTGAGATCATCTCAGTCACTTAAACCTATGCTGAACTCAATTCTTGTGAGGAAAGTGAAGGGATGAACTGATTATTACACATTTAGCCATAAAATGCATTTATAGCTTTTTAAATCTACACAACATTCTGACAACGGATCTGGGATCTTAAAGAGTTTTGCAAAATTTTTTAAAAATTAAAACAAACAAACAAACAAAAAACCCACACACACAAAAAATCCTGATAATCAGCTTATGCAATCAGAACACCATTGTGCAATAACCACTGGCAAAGATCAGTGTAGTCTGTTTTCTCCAGGATGGCTCAATAATCCAAAGAGAAACTAGCCAACAATTGTAACAATTGAAAAGTTTTAGCCCATCTTGCAATAGGTGCCAGTAAATGCAAGATCATGACAGAGTTATGGCACTGTGTTGTATTTGCCTGGTGAAAAAAAGTCAGAATTTCTTAAGAATAGGAATGAGGAAATATTTTGAGATGAGATCAATGTTATGTAGACCAAACTAACTATTGATGTGCCCCCAACAGTTGGGCATTTTAATGGTCCTTACTGTTATTGCATTGATGATGTTGCACATTTCACTAATATCTCTGATTAATATATCTAATTTTAATATCAAGAGCAGTTTAATGATTTTTTCCTTTCTTTCGACACATTAAAATCAATGGCAAAACTTCAAATGAGTTCAAGCGGTGCCAGTACTGGACCCTCATAGCCAAAAGAAATTGTTTTCTTATCTCATTCAAACAGATCCTAATTCATGCTATCAGATATTGCTCCCTCCACCTCTCTGACAATTACAAGCTTTTACTGCATGTGGCGGCTGTGCTGAAGACAGCAATAACAGCAAGGACAACACAATGAATTACATGCCAGGCAAATGGAGCTCTGTGTTTTAATTTTATACAGTTTGTCCTTGTGCTGATTGTATCATCTTCATTTAATCACATTCAGCAGGGGTATGCTCTACCAGTGTTTTCCTTATATGGGTGTGTCCCTAAGGAACAGTTCACATCCAAATCCTCTCTAGTTCTTTGGCACTCCCTTTTAGATTTCCTCTCATTAATGGAAATGCTTCAGTCAAAACCAATTTTTAGACTGAAGGCTGAGAAGCAGTAAATGGAAACATTATAGTGCAGTGAAAACTGTATCAAAGAAAGATACTGTCAATAGCAAATTACCACAAAGGGAAATTATTTATACATAAAAGAGTTTATCAAAGTTGCTACTCAACTTTCTTTAATCAACAAGTTCAGATAAGACTATAACGCTTTCTCATGGGACAGGTTCCATTAGACCTTCTAATTTAAATAACCTTGTTTATAGCTCCTTTTCATCATTGCACAAAGACTGCTTTTTTTCTTTCTTGCCCTCCATCTCTCTTTATTGGTGCTGTTTACTCCCAAGTCTGTTTCTGAACTCTGTCTAATTAGCTCGATAGATCTGCTGCCCTGTTTCTACAAACATTTAATTCTGCCGTCAGTCCCATTTACATTACAGCGTGTTACATTGTCTTTTACCAGCCTAATTTTGTTTGAGTGAATGTAAATCCCATTAAGCAGTCACTATATACCTATTAGACTGTGGCATATAAACTCAAAAACCCTCCTTATTTACAAGAGTGAACATAAGGCCCAATTCAAAAACAATTTCTGGGACACTGCAATTTGTGGTTTCTTCCAAACTACAGGAAATTCGAATAGCTTGCAAAACTCTTATCGTGGAAGTTTTTTTGAAGGTACTATTTATTGTCAAATTGCCCAAAACTCAATGTGTTGCACAAATACAGAACAGCAACGTTTCTATCATACTAATGAGTCCATAGGGAATGCTCATTAATTAGAACAGCGATTTAAACTTGCCATTCTGAGTATTCTATATCTATTCTATATATTTTGTTAGTTCTCTTTGCAAGGAGGGGTTTAGTGCTCCAGCTTTTTAAATCAACTTTTTATAACTTAACTGTCCACCAAAACACAGTGAGAAAAACAAAATTATATATGTAACACATGGAGGTGATCAATAGAGGCTTTCACCTGAAACAAATCTTTCCTCAAAACTAAATCCTTTCATAGCCATGTCTCTCAATAATTAGGCTGGCTGCCCATCAACTCTAGCCTGACTGATTGCTGGCTGAGAAGATGCTGCCTGATTCATAAACACAGGGCACACTTCAGAATATTCTATACAGCACAGTACCAGAGATGGCCACCAGGATATATTCCTGCACAGCACAGCAGTCTGGCACCACACTTGTACGATAGTGTAATGCTCTCTTTGAAAAGATGGAAATATAGGAAAATAGACAAATGAGCCTCTTCACATGGGATTGTACGTTATGAGCCAGGTCTTCAGCTGGCACTAATCAGCGTGGCTCAATTCTTTTTACCGGAGATACACCAATTTGCACTGGCTAGTGATCTGGCCTTGCATGAACATGCACTAAATTACAATGTACATGTGAACAAAATGGGGCATGATCTCATCTGAGGAGAACTGGTCTCACTGAGTGGCGCTGCTGTCTGCCAGAATTCAAGTGTCCAAAGCAACACTCAGGAGAAGTTTGAGAAACACTCAGAAAAAGTGAGCATGCTTGAGAAACTCATTCTGGTCCAAGAGACATTACCCTTTTCAGTGACATTGTCCTATTTCAAGCCAAAAGACTATTACTGTACCTAGCCTCAATAAAGCCACAATAAACTTTTAAAGCATGTCCACTGTGCTCTAAAGGGTTTGTAAAACATTGAGGCTTTCAAAGAGGCCTATGGCAGTTAGATGTCTCACTCCAATTCACTTTCAGTGAGACTTAGGACCTTCACTGGCTTTGAAAATAAAAGATTGACAGATGAGAGTTTCCATGATGCCCCATGTCATTAGAGTTATCTAATGCTGTGAATTGAAACAATATTAATAATGACAAACAGATGGAAATGTGAGTGCATCTATTTGTTAATGGGTTTCTCTATTACTTGCATGCAAACACGAATAACATTCAGGTAATAAACCATGAGATTTAATGTTCTTTTATGTGGTTAAAAGATTAATTCTGGGCATTAGTAATAATCCCACAAACTCAAATAAATCTTCTGACTCGGCATCCACCTATATTTATAATATGTTGCTTAATTTTGGAGTAGTTACTGGGGTGGTAATTGCAACACACAAAACACAAAAGGCAGAACACGCCCAGAAACACATACTTGTGTGGCAGGCTGCTAAATTCTTTGCCACATATGCTTTCACTTTGGATAATAGATTTTTGATGGAATGCACCACCCCTTACACACTACTGTAATAATTTTTGTACAAAATATGCCTTATAAGGTGTAATTTGAAAACAACTTGCTGGTCAATAATATCATGGGAGAATGTATGTTGCAATATTATAAAGTTATGAATCCCCCCCCGAATGATGTTGGTAGTACATGTTCAAATCTACGTAGCTCCGATTAGTTAGAACTAATCTTAAACAAAGGAATGTGTGTGTGCATCACTTTAAATATAAGGTGTAAATAGGATCCTCAGACAGTGAGAAAGGGAAGATAGGAGACCATGTCAGCAAACTGAGGTGAGAAGAAACAGCATGGAACTTCTTTCACCTCTAGACACCATGTTGCCCTCTTTACTGTTTGAATGAATGTTATTGAGGTGTAACCTGTAGGATAATGCATTTGAAAGAGTGACTTCTCTATAAAAGGGAGGGGCAACAACACCCCAAGTTCCCCCTCCCTATTCATCTCTCTTTTTTTCACCTAAAATGACCCAAGAAACAGCCGTTGGACTTTGGAGCAGATCCTGGTCTGAGAGTTAGGTCAGCAATGTACTGAAAACAAGTGGTAAAGGACTTCTTCTTGAACCAAGTCTAGTTTCTTAAGTTTAGAAAGTATCTTATCTTTATTTTTCTTGTAACCATTTCTGAATGCCTCATTACTTGTACTCACTTAAAATTTCTCTCTTTGTAGCTAAATACACTTGTTTTGTTCTTTAATTCAAACTAATCCAGTTCAGAACTCTTTGCTAACCCCATTCGTATGCTGATCCCCTGAGAGAATCAATGTACCTACTCTATCCGGACTGTCCAAGATAGAGCTCAACACACGTTCTGGGGGGAAATATCCAGGACTGAGGGTGTGTTGGGGTCACCCTTAAGGTAGTAAACAAGGCTACCGGAAGCCACAGTGTGGCTGGAATTTGCTGACAGGCTGCTGACAGGGGGTCAGAGCTGCAGGTTCAGGGCTGTGGCTCTACACAGACACTCAGGGTATGACCTACATGCTGTTTGACTGTTTGTGAGGAGACCAGTTTGAGAGCTACAGCAGCAAAGCATTGTGGGGTATCCCAGGTTGCAGGGCAAGTGGTGACACAACCCCTCAACGGTCTGGATTGAACCCTGGAATGTCATAGAGTTGATTGAAAGTTATCCATCCCCATTGACTTATTTGTTCATTATTTTTACACTGTATTATGGAAACTGATGGGGGGGGGAGGAGGGGAGAGATGGAAAAATGAACAGAAAAAAGTTACAAATTCACTTGTAAGATTCACAAATGAGCTACTTACGAACTTCCTACTGGCCATGCTGTTTTTAACTATTATTCCCTTAGGCACCAATTAAGTGAAGTACATATTAAGTACATGCATATTAGTAAGCATGTGAAGAGATGACTGGCTCTGTGGATGTGGGGAAAGCGGTGGACGTGATATACCTTGACTTTAGCAAAGCCTCTGATATAGTCTCCCACAGTATTCTTATCAGCAAGTTAAAGTAGTATGGGTTGAATGAATGGACTATAAAATGGATAAAGAGCTGGCTAGATCATTGGGCTCAACAGGTAGTGATCAATGGCTCCATGTCTAGCTGGCAGCCGCTCACAAGCAGAGTGCTCCAAGGGTTGTTCCTGGGGCCGGTTTTGTTCAACATCTTCATTACTGATCTGGACAATGGGGTAGATTGCACCCTCAGCAAGTTTGTAGATCACACTAAGCTGGGGGAGAGGCAGATACCCTGGAAGGTAGGGATAGGATACAGAGTGACCTAGACAAATTGGAGGACTGGGTCAAAAGAAATCTGATGAGATTCAACAAGGACAAGTGCAGAGTCCTCCACTTAGGATGGAAGAATCCCATGCACAGCTACAGACTGAGGATCGACGGGCTAGGCAGCAGTTCTGCAGAAAAGGACCTGGGGGTTACAGTGGATAAGAAGCTGGATATGAGACAACAGTACGCCAAGAAGGCTAATAGAATATTGGGCTGCATTAGTAGGAGCAATGCCAGCAGATCGAGGGAAGTGATTAGTCCCCTCTATTCAGCATTGGTGAGACCGCATTTGGAGTATTGTGTCCAGTTTTGGGCTGCTCACTACAAAAAGGATGTGGACAAGTTGGAGAGAGTCCAGCGAAGGGCAACAAAAATGATTAGGGGGCTGGGGATTATGAGGAGAGGCTGAGGGAACTAGGCTTGTTTAGTCTACAGAAGAGAAAAATGAGGGGGAATTTGATAGTAGCCTTTAACTACCTGAAAGGGGGTTCCAGGGAGGATGGAGCTAGGCTGTCCTCAGTGGTAGTAGATGACAGAACAAGAAGCAATGGTCTCAAGTTGCAGTGGGGGAGGTCTAGGTTGGATATTAGGAACAAGTTTTTCACTAGTAGGGTGGTGAAGCACTGGAATGGGTTGCATAGGGAGGTTGTGGAATCTCCATCTTTAGAGGTTTTTAAGCTGTGGCTTGACAAAGCCCTCGCTGTGATGATTTAGCTGAGGTAAGTCCTTCTTTGAGCAAGGGGTTGGACTAGATGACCTCCTGAGGTCCCTTCCAACTCTAATCTTCTATGATTCTATAACAAGATCACACTGAAATTCAGTGGAACTACATATGTACTGAAACCACTATGCTGGTCTGGGGCCTTAACCATAAGTGAGATGAGAAATTAGGAATGAGAGGCATATCAATTTCAATCTCCATGCTAGCTCATCCCTAATGTTCAAACACGCTGTTGATTACCATTAATTCAATAGTTATAGATGATCAAGCCTGTTGTGATTACACAGTCGATGGGATGTACTTTATTTTACTGTAATATTATGAAGTGTTTAAACGATGATTTGACACAGACAGCCTTCAAGAATGTATCAGCTTTAATAAAGGAAGTTGGATATTCAGATAACGTAAGTAACACATTTTGGAGCCTCTACACAACATCCAGGACTATACCTCTGAAGGGGAATTTTTTTTTTTAAATTGCTTTTACCATTGTTACGCATGTAGTTTCCTACAAGGATAAGAAGATGTTAATACTACTGCAGTCTGTGGTCTAACTGGTATTTGTAGAGCCCAGGTAGAAGTTTTCAAGAATCAGTGAAGGGTCCAACCCTGTACCTCTCGTGCACGTGTGTTCCACTGAAGCAAGTGCTGCAGGATGGAACTTTAATAAAGCAGATAATTTAAAAACAGGTGGGATTTTCAAAAACACTCATAGACAGTGTAGCTCTGCTCCTATTGCAGTCAAAGGAAGTTTTACCATTCATTTCAATGGGAGCAGAGTTGGGTCTGTGCTTCTGAAAACCTCACACCTTGTGTATGGTCATGTAAAGTACATAATATACAGAAGGCCAAAAGCATTCTTACTCAGATCTTCCCCGCCCTTGCCCCTCTTCCCTGACATTTAATGAGAGTCCTGCCATTTGGGGATGAACTATCAAGAGAGCAGCACCCAATACTTTGGATAGTCTGAACCTCTAGCCCTGATTCAGGATTGGAGCTAAAATCAAATACCACTTCTTCAGCCAACTTCTCTTTATCATCAACCTAAACGAGACAAATTTAAACAGTTCAAGACAAAAACAAATCCTTTTAAAACTGCATTAGTTTCAGGCTCTATGTAACTGGGTTTGTCTCATATTTAGAACTTGATCCAACACACTCTTCACAGGGAAAGTGCACAGCAAAATCATTGAATGTTTTACCTGCATAAGGATTCTGTGATTGAGCAAACAAAATCTTGTATAGTAAAGGATGCTTTGGGTGCAGGGGGTCTTCTCCTCTCCATTTTCAATGCATGTAAGTATCCTCCCATCTACTGCCCTGTTACCTGCCATAGGATCTGAACTGCCAAGCATCTTGAGATACCATGAAATTACACAAAACAAGGCCTAGACCACTAAGAGATTCCACAGCTGCACATTTCCCCCACTTGATATTTATTGATCATTTATCCAGCATCCATCTACGAAGACGACAAAAAATTACTTTTTATAAGGAACTTCCCTTTTCCCCTCCCAAAAGAAGATTCATAAAGAGTATTTTTCCATGATACAGTACATTTCACTGAGTTATAGCTTTATATGAACACTAAAATTTTTCAAAATGGCTTTTTTGTTGCTTGATGACAGTAAAAGCTGAGCCTTCTCTCAGACGTCTTCGGCTCTGGTTTTGATGTCGCCAAACAGAAGACATTTTTAAAGGGTTTTCTTCACAACTACATGTAGCAAAGCAAGTAAAGCTCTGATAGAACAATAAACAAATTACGGGTCTTGTATTTCCTACATTTTGCAAAAGTAAAACTGTTGTGTTTTTATTAGGATCATACTTTGAAGCAAAAAGTTTATGATGTGAAAAATGTGTTTCATCTATTGAAAAATGTAGCCTTTTACTTTCCCGCTCAGACCTTTACAGGCTGCACATGTTCCATAAAAAGTTTTTTTTTTTTTTTAAATCATGTTTGTAGTTCTACCTCTAATCATCTTAGTACTTTTTCTCCCTGGTACTCTGCTACATACAATTTACACTGCCACTATTTACCTCCCTTCTACTATATATTTCAAGTTGTTCCACTATGAATATCCTACGCGGTTAGGAAGTGTTAGAAATGCATCTTTCAAAATAAGCTCCTTTCTTGTGATCTTTACGGACTTCCTGTTTTTAGGGTAGGGTGTTCTATGTAACCTTTTTCTCACCTTGAACAAAAAAAAATCAGTGTTCATGCAAATGCAAAACAGAGGACATTGCAAAAAGAGAACCACATTTTGTAATCCATATACTTGCACATCACAAGAAAAACTGTTGGGTTAGACTTAGCAGAGGCAGAAAAGGGAGGTCAGGGAGTCAAAAGCCATGGGAGGTATTAAGTCTTGGAAACACTAATGGTCAGTCCTATGCAGATTTATTTTCATGTGCCTTAGAGCCAAGGCAAAGCCATGTGTGAGAACCTCCCTGAGTTACCCAGTGAACTGGGTCATGTGTGAGAGTATTAGTTAGATGGCCCTATGAGGCGGCAGCATGGAGAGAACCAGCTGTCCAAGGCTTATACACCATCTGTGCCTAAAAAATACTGCCAATTTTGTTGGCAGAACATAAAAAGTGTGTCCCTTAATCGAGCTATAAATCACAAGCAGGTCTTGTGTGTTGTCAATTAAAAGACTGATATATTGAATGTTGTCTCTATGCAAGGGATAAAGAAGTCAAGCAGCTACTTGTGTACTCATCCTGACATAAGGTAATAGAATTTGATGGTATATCTAATGAATAACTGCCTTTCCACATTTCAGGGTTTTCATGACTATTGTGAGCTCCCCAATGTTGAGCAGCTCATTGTGGACTTGGCTGTCTGAGAAGTGAGCAAAGATCTTGCTTCATGTTTTTTGTTCTGCACTTTGCTTGGATGGGCTGGTTTACCCTTCAGGATGAGTTGGTGTGCAACTTGATTGGAAGATACTGTGGCGATGTGCTTTGATTGTTGTTTATCAGAAGTTGACTTGCAAATGGCGGGTAATGACCTTTGCAATCCATCTCATAAGCATTTTCCCCAAAACCAATGGTTTCTTCTCTGAGGGGAGCCAGATCAAACTGTCCCAAATATCTTTTATATTGTTGGCTTGTCTCTTTTGAAAGCCCTGGTACATACAGTGTGCAACATCCCCTAGGGATGTTCTTTTGGGCAGTCTTCCATACCAGGGAGACAAATTCTCTATAGTGCTCATGCATCAGAGCACTATTACAGAGGGATTCATCCAATTTAAAGGTAAAGCCTTCCCAGTCAGCCTTTCTGAACTCGAATCTCAACACATGCTTTGGTTTCTTGGGTTGTGCTGCAGTGTCTATTGAACTATTTTGCGGTCTTGGAATCACTGCCATAACCTCTCTTCTGAAGTTGACTGCATTTTCAGAAGTGACAAAGGGTAGATTGAGATTGTTCTCCTCATTCCACCATGTACTATGGAAGACACATTTGCTTTGAAATCATACAGCAAAGTCAAAGTTGTTTGTTGCCACCTACTTCTTGACTTCCTTCCCATTGTTGGGGATCTCTAGATGGTATTGTGACTGTTGAAGTTGCCTAAGATAACTTTTTTTTGCCAAGGAAAAGTCAGTTGACCATGCAAACTATTCACCTGGTGGTTTCTAAATAGAAATTGCTGATATCTGATTGAGTTCAACCATAATAAGAACATCAGCGTTTGATACATTAGCTAGAAAACTAAATGATGTCGTTTATATTCACAAATGATCATGCTTGCTATTTTGTACTTGCAATTGAGAGCGCTAAAGAGTAGCTTCAAAATCAGAGGGCCTAAAATAGATCTTAAACTTTGAGATATTTAGTAGCTACTCTTTTCCTTACAATTTAATGGCATCAGACACAGGGGACAAAATGAATGTTCACAAATGGAGGGGGAAAAAAACATTGAAAAGGTTAAGGTACAGTACAATGAATCATAACCTTCGCTGTCAAAAAATGCTATATAAAATACTCAGATATTGATTCCACATATTGTGCCTGCAAATGAGACAAACAAGAAATGAAGAAAACAGAGCCTTTCCCCAAATCCTTTTTCGGGCATGACTCCAATAAGCATAATCCAATTTTAAGACAGTACTCTGATCTTATGGTCCTTTTTAAATGAGAAATCAACACAATACAGCTCAAAGGTAACTGTGAACTTAAATAAGGCTCACTCCCAAAAGAAACAAATCAAAGATTTAGATGCATTTTGCAACTGGTTTTCTAGACCTCCTGTTCCCTTGCAACCCCAACTGAAGAACCGATTGGATTCAGAGAAAGACATTTTATTCCTGACCTTTTAAGACTAAATAGACCTAAGTAGATGATGTAAATTAATACATGGCACTAGAATGGAATCTTTTATGCTGTGAGATTGTAAACTCATGCATGTGTGCTACCCACAAAGAGTTCTAGCATCCGTAATGGGAATGAAGATGTTTTTATATCATAAAATAAACCAATTAGGGCCTTTATTATACATTTAAAAAAAATTCAGTCATGTTTTACACATATTTGGATCATATATTCAGGTATACATGTACATGTAACAATGACTAAGGTAGAGCTGTCTAGGGGGGATTAAGGGTTCTTTCCTCACCCAAATGTTTATTTTTGACCTCTGGCCAAAAAAGTTGACAAAAACTGTCAGGAGTCAAGGGCTCATGCAGAGTTCCAGATGGGTAAGTTCCTGAGTGAAATTTCATTGTTTTCACCACCAAAATGATAATATTTTCCATTGGAAGTAAGGTCTGCCATTTTGGTGAAAAAAATCTCCCCTTCCATTTCATAATAATCTTTGCATTCAGCTTTAGATTTTATTACAGACATGTCTGAATACAAATTTGCCCTGATGTCCATTTCATAAGTAAGATTCAAGTGCTTTTGTATTCAAAATGCAACTTTAAATTGAACTTATGATTTTTTAAATTCACCCTTTTTTTGGGGGGGGGGGGGGGGAAGGCTCATTCCCAGATAGCTGTTCAGTTTAAAAATTGCTGTCTGCTTCCATATTCTATTTTTGCACAAAATAGCACTTTAAAACATTTTTATGAAATGTTTCCATCAAAATAAATAAATCTGATGGTTTAAGTGATCTAACTTGTCAGAGTTTTTTTTTTTTGTTTTTTTTTTTTTAAATCATTTCTAAGATACAGTATCATACAAGAAATAAGAAAAAAGTGACAGAAAAAGAGCTAGATGTCAGGAACTTAAGAATGAGGTTAGAAAAATTTACAAATGTCTTGCTTTGTGAAGATTTTCTTATTAAAAGGAAAGGTAGGAGGGAATTCAAAGAGTGGAAAAAGAAGATGAGCAGATGAAGAGAACTCTCAATGGAAGGGTCTTGGCTTTTTTTGCATTTTGTTTTATGTTTCTGAATTTGTACCTATTCATAGCACATTCTGAATGGGTTGCAGGACAAGATGGTGATCTGGTGAATGCACATTTTACATCAACCCAGATCCTTCTTGCCTGGGAGTCTTTTCCACTGGCATAATGTTTTCTCATGTATTTAATTCTTATTTCTGTGCCAGGTGGTAATATGTCATAAGAGTCAAGAAAATCTCCAGAAAAACTGGAACATGGGTGGGTATATAGGGTATTAGCAGTGTGGTTATAAGATAGCCAACTAACTTGTTCTAAATAATTAATATTGCAATGCTATTTGTGGTTTTCCCTAAATAGTCCTATGCTAAGTATAGGGAACAGTGCAGAAATGTCATCTATTGGCAAAGGCAAAAATCACAAAGATTTTAATTGTCAATTAAATGTCACTGAGTGCTCTGAATGTTGAGTGCTCATCTTACGAATGCCAGCTGGAAGAGACTGGGTTCTGCTTGGAGTAAGACATTTTCAAATGTTTATTGCATAAATGTATCTTAAGTTTCCCAATTTCTCTTGTGTAGTCCAGTTAAGAGAAAGAAAAGACAATGTATTAATATTTGATTTTTCCAATACTGAAGCATAAGCTGCAGTATTTTACCCTATATAGCTTCGGCTCACTTTGGAAAGAAATGCACGTAAATATGACTTTGGTAGAGTTCTGAAGTTTTTGGAAGAAAAAACACTGTGCTCCCAACAGCAGTTGGAAAAGAAAGAAACAGCTGTGTTCTATCCAAGAAGTTATAAAGAAATAAGATGCAAATTGTTAATGGTGAGAGCAATTAGCTATTAGAATAAGCTAGTCAAGAGAGGTGGTTTCCATCACAGAAGTCATTAATCAAAATAGATTGAGTGTTTTTCTAAAATACATGCCCTAGTTCAATCACAAGTTTTGGACTTCCATGTTGGAATCACAGTGAGCCAGACTGTATAGTCACAGTGATACCTTCCTGGTCTTATAATTATGGATATCAATTATTTCTAACAAAATATTTTATAAAGATCTGCATCACCCAGATGTGCTGCCATCCAAGATGTTCAAAAAGTGTATCAGAAGATGCTAAACCTTTGCTTTCAATAGTTACTTCAGATCTGGTTCAGTATTTCAAAACTCCAGAGTGATTTTATAAAGGTCCACACTCAAATAGCCAAAACAAATTCACTGTTCAGGGAAAGATTCACTTAATAAAGCAAGGAAGAAGGAGCTGGAGTGTTTATTCTTTGGTGGAGCTGTCAAATTTTATATGGGAAGATTTTTCAAAAGCACAAAGAGCAGGTAGGCTCTTAACTCCCATTGACTTTCATGTCTATTTCCCATGTGTGCTTTTGAAAGTCTCCCTATTACTACTTTGGATGTCAAACATTTCTTTTGAGTGATTTTTAAGATTACATGTTTTTCTTTTATACCTTACTAAGACTCTAGTATTTCAGTTGATCTAAGGAAATAAATACTTCCTAAACAAGAAAGACTTTTTTATTCATGGCTCAAATTCAGATTTGGTAACAGTCCTAAAATCAATATTTCAGCTGTGGTCAGGTAAAAAGCACTTCAAAATAACTGTGGCACACATTAACTTATTAATTGCACACCACTGATCAGAAATCACATTGAGCCTCATTATTCCAAGCTACATGAAATAATTGCTGATACACAGCAGTAACAGTATCACGCTACTGGAAGATACCATCCCCCATAATAATCAGCATGTAACCACTGTACTAAAACACCAGGATGAACAGTGGGCCCTTGAAATCTTAGATTCCAGGCACTAATGAGGGATAGTTGACAAAAGAAACGTCTGTACTATGAAGAGATCAGTGAATCTTTGGATTTTTTCCCCTCCTACAAACTATTCTATTTTTCAATTCAACTCAGTTTATTTACAATAATTTCTCATATCCACAATATGATAAGTTTGTTTTTCGTCTGACATTCTAACTACAGTACATCCTCGATTAGATCAGCTGGAGCTGGTGTTCACATCTGACTGACAGAAAACAACAGCTTTTCTCCTATGCATGCACAAACATGCATCTTCTACCTGAATGGCTGAAGCCAAGTTGAGGGAAGTCATTACATCAGCAAATGAGTTCACCCAAGCAGCAGCCTCAAACCACAGGTTAATTTGAACTGTTCAAATATAATTACTTTTAAAAGGAAAGGATTCATTACTTTTCTCCTGTTTGCAGGTCCATTGCACCATTGTTGAAGACTTTGTCGATAAACAAATTACATCTAACACTGTGCCCTTCTGCTGCACAGATCTCCTGAGAATATCTCCTTGCATAATGTTTTTTTTTCAGTTCTCTGCGGCAGATACAGAAGTATTGCTCCTCAAATGCTGACTCTTTCCCAGCCACATTTTAACCTAAAAATGGGTTTTTCTTTTTCTATGCATTTCCTTTCCAACTGGCCACTCAAAAAAAAAAAAAAAAAAAAAAGGGTAAGAGCTCTGAAAGAAAGAGCCTAAGTTTTCATCAGTAGCTAATGACATTGGATTCTCAAATTGACAACTTCTAGGGAACTGATTTTTAGAAAGTTCTGAGCATCCACTGTCTAAAAATCAGACCCTTTTAAGTTGTCTCAGAAGTTGGGCATCCACAACACTGAGCCATTCACAACAACAAGTCACTTTCAAAAATGTAGGCTACCTAGTTTACATAGAAGGAAAGTTTTAAAGGTACACTTATCAAGCACCATTGGTATACAGGAATGAAAGAACCTTTTTGCTCTTTTAATAGCTCGCTGTACACTAGACTTACAGCACATGCACTACAAAAGTCAGATTTTCAGAGATGCTCAGCCCGCAACAACTCCCATTGTTAATGGGAACTACTAGAAATTTGGCCCTAAAATGATCTCATCTTTCCCAGATTACTTTAAGGTGAACTCCAAAGCATTTGTAAAATAATACTGAAATTAACACCAAAAAAGTATTTTAAAATACAAAAATATTTGAAAACTGGGTACTCTCTCTCTTTTCCCACCCAATATCTCGAGTTCAGATTTCCATACTTAACCTGCTGCTATGGCTGACATCATATTAAATACCTAAAGCAGAGAAAAAAAAATGCAGGAAAAAAACATGATTGAAAATAAAACATCATTCAGAAAAATTTCACATTGCGCTTTATAAAATAAAATTAAAATTAGAGCAGGAGTAGGAGAAAAGTAGCTCCTATAAATAAACGGTTTTGCAACTAGAGGTTTCAAATGGATTGTGGCACCAAAGAGATACTGATATCTGCAGGACAGTCTAGAAGCTTTTCTACATTGGCTATGTCTACACTGCGCCATCAGATCGATTTATCTGGTTCGATTGAGTGGCAGTGAAGACACTCTCAATCGATCTGGAAATTGATCTAATGAAACCACTTCCCCAAAAAGCGTAGAACCATGTCAACGGTATGCATTTCCCATTGGTGCAGCACAGTGGAGACAGTGTGCTCAACAGAAGTTACCAAGTCACTACTCTGCATAGCTTGCATAACTCCCGTCGATTGCCGCCGAATTTCGCATAGCTGTGAGTCCCTCTTGTAGCCCTTCTTCTTCACATCCTGAGGGATCTGCTCATAAATATCAACTTTTCTACAGCTGGATTGGAGCTGCCACTGCACAGTCTCGCCTCCCCACAGACCCAAGAGATCCAACATCTCCTGTGTACTCCAGTTAGGAGCGCACCTGCAGCATGTAGCCGGCATTGTCAGATGGGCAGTTGCTAGGTGAGCTCTCCAAGCCAGGCAAACAAGAAAGGGAATTTCAAAAATTTGTGGGGCTTTAAGAGGAGAGGTGTGTAACTGCGTACCTGGCTGCTGGGCAGTGTAGCTCAAAATGGTGACCAGAGTAGTCAAGGTGGAGCATTGTGGGACAGCTCCTGAATGCCACTAAAGTCGAAGTAAGTAATGTAGTTTCTACACTGACACTGCATCGACCTAATTACGTTGACCTAAATGCTATGCCTCTTGTGGAGGTGCAATTATTAAGTCAGCATAGCAGGCAAGTTATGTCAGCAGGAGCCACATTTTAGTGTAGATACTTACAGAGTTCAGTCGATGTAAGATGCTTTGCGTTGACCTCACTCTGTAGTGTAGACCAGGGCTTATTCAGAATTAAAGTTTAGTTTAATGCACTTCTAAAGTGAATTAAGTCATCTCCAAAGTGAATTAAACTAAAATCGAATTAAGGCCACTTTAATTCTGACTGACTAAGAGCATCCACAAGAGGATTTAATGAAATTTAAACTATCCACTTTAAATTCACATCTGTAGTTAATTTGGATTAATTTTTATAGACAATTTACAAGATCTAGATTTATAAGACAAAACCTGCCTTGGGGAATTTAGGAGCCTTGGGATTACATTTGCTCTGTGCTCCAAGGCAAGGCCCTACGCATCACTTAAATTTAATTTAAGGCCTGTTTTGGGGGTTTAAATGGTGTATAAGCCTTATGTTGGTCTAATGTATGCGCAAATTCCACCAATACAGTCACAGGCCAAGTTTATAAGCAGAGACACGAATCGGGGCAATAATGGCAGAAGGAAGCACTAAAGACCAGAGGGCTCTTTCATCAAGAATTGTGGGTTGGAGAGAGTCTGGGAAACGGAGAGTTCAGAAGAGCTGGTTGATAACACTCAGCAGTTTTGTGCTGTGATCCAGAGCTTTATGATAGAAAAAGTAAAGTGAGCCAATGCAAATAAATGTTTAGACTCAAAAACTCCTTTGCATATACAGAAAGCTGAAGAACAAGAATGGAAATCTCCAGCAGAGAGCAGCTGAGGGTAAAAAGAGGGGCATTTAGCCTATGAATATATTTTATAATGAATCTTTACATCAGTGCATCTAATAAAAACATTTTAGTAGGTCTTTGCGGTTTATCTTTAAGTATAAACTCTCAGTTACCAAAAATATTTTTTTTATTTCATCCCAATTAAACCACTCTGTATTACCAGAGATCACATATTAGGTTGGGCCAAATTCTGCTCCCAGATGCACAACCAAAGCACCCATTTGTGGGAACTGTGGAATGGCTATAAACTTGAGGGCAGATTTTAGCCCTTCTAGGCCCCAAACCTGTGGAAGTGGATCTGTATCCACAAAACCCTCATTGAAGTCAGGGGTGTGGTTGATGCAGTTCTTAGCACAGGATCAGAGCAATAGTTTGTTAAATGTAGAAGCATAGAGCTAATAGGGATTTTCTATCATTAAAAATTCTTTGGCATTGTGAAAAGTTCTTTTCCAGCTATTCTACTACTTGTGAACAAGCACATTGGCCCATGGCAAACTTAACAGCCATTTGTCCTGGTGCTTCAAATGTAGCAGTGCCTAAAAACTGTGGATAATCACCACTGAAGCAGCCGGAATTGCCAAGAGCTTCTAGCCCAGGCGCCAACAAAGAGCTACTGAAATGAAAAGCAGTGTTCAGAAATATATCACCGTGTCATGATCTGAACATGATTTGTGTTTGGATGTGTGAGGTGAGTCAGGCCTGAGAGAAAGCGAACCTCTAGACAGACTAAATTATATATTCATGTAATAACAACATATATGACTGGGGGAAGGAAAAAAGAAGAAGAAAGCAGAGGGGGTTGAGCAGGAAGAGGAGTAGGAACTGAATCCCCAAATAACTCTGTTTACATAGAATAGTTTGCCTTATTCTTTAAAAAGGAGAGTAGCGACTGAGTGTTGAAATGCCTTCACAAGAAAAAATCCATCCAGCAAAGAGGTCAGAGTTCGCTACCCTTACTATATTGCATAGCACTTATTGCATGTGCCATTGTTTTCAATAACTTACCCACCGAGTAAGGTGCTATTCAGAGTGAATGAAGGTATCAGAATCTTGCCCTCTTGATTTAGAATTACAAAGCTTTTGTGATACCCCAAATAAATCCACATGTATCTGCTCTTTTATTCTCTTTGACAACAGCAAAGCTAAATGGATTGTTGACTTCAGAGATGCTTTCCCCAAAATTTTGCCCAACTGGGTTTCACACCTCGACAGGTATGAAAAAAAGAAGGTAGGGAGATAACCAACAAATGAAAGTTTTATTATGGCAGGCCAGAAAACAGAGGAGAAAAATCAAACTGGTATTGTGTGACTATATCCCAACATTTTTTACATCATTAATATCAGTTTTGTTCCAGCCACAAACAGACTGGTTTTGGAGATAGGTTTTACAAGGCAAACATAAATAATTTTTAACTGAGTCAGTTTTATTTATCAATTCTGCACTTCACATTTTCTTGGACACACATATTATAGGACTATGGAAACAGGATGGTGAGAAAGTGCAGCCTCTGATGGGATGGGTAACATTTCATTTATTCATAATATGTAACCATGCATTTTCTCTAATAAGAGGCAGCAGCCCAAGAGTATTCAAAACATACAATCCATAGCCCTTAGCCCCCGTGACACTGGTCCTTCGTTATGTCTCGATCTGTGAGTTAGAAATTATACATTGCAAAACCTGCTATACAGGATAACTAACAGTAGTTCTGAAAAGCAAAACAGATCTGAATATGAATTGATATTCACAAATTAAATAGCTCTGATTTTGATAGCTAGTAAACATACTTATAATCATTCAGATGCTAAAATATGTGCCTCAGGCCCTTGGATGAATAAACATGAAACCTGTGCCTGTTGATAAATACTTAAACATTCATATCTTTAGTTGGAATACTGACAAATAGTTTAACTTTTTTTTAAAACAGACAATAACTCCTTCAATGAATCTTTGCTATTGTTATCGTAACACTGGCTCTGAAGAATTACTAGCACATGAAATTCTTGCATATGATTCCACTGGTGTTCTTATAAAACCATTCCCACATGAAAAGCTAAAACCTTCTCTTGTACATGTAGACATTTGCTATTGGCATTGATAAACACATTAATCACAATTTTTAAATAAAGTAAAACACTACACCATGCATTCTCAAGTCAGAATCTTGAGTAAGCTCAGGTCATATTGAATGGTTTTATTCTGAGGCAATAAAAAAAGTTTACTCAGAATGTTATTGATAATTGAGAGTTTATGCTAAAAGGTAAACTTCAAAGAACTGCTAAAATGTTTTTATTAGGTCATGTTGATTCCTAATATATATCCATAGACTAAATGTCCCTCTTTCCTTTTCGATAAGCCTCCACTGCTATGTGCTGGATATTTCCTCTTTTGTTCTTCAGTTTTCAGCATATGAGTCCCCTGTGCTCCCATCAGTTAAAGGGTCGCAAGGGGAATAAGAAGAAATTAGGGCATACAGTGCCTTAAGCTTGTAGAAAGTTGGGAGAACAGAGTTGTCATCCTAGTTTTTCCCAAGTTTGTGGATGCCTTTACTCAATATCTAAAAGCAGGGAGAGGAGAGGAAGAGGGAGGGTATCTGGCTTACTATCAGCTAACAGCTACAATAAGGGTATGCTTAAACTCTAATGATGATGTTTACAATTATATATGTATATATGTATACACTTACACCTACACCCACACACACAGAGACAGACACAAAACCTTAATCGCACTCTGCGTTTTCAATACAGCAGAACTCTGGGTTTCTAGCCACCATGGGAAATAGTCTTTGCAAGGTAAAAAGACAAGTACATAACACACGCAGCCACCATCTCAGCATTGAGATGGCAGGAGTATGATGGATGGATACCTTGTTGGAAGAGTCAGTCACGAATGCACCCTTCTTTCCATTTCATTATTTAATTAGGCTGCAGTCTGAATACCGGGCAATAAAACTGCATTTTCATCCATAGCTGATTTCCATTTAGAGCTTGTCATGTTAATAGTGAAATAAATTGCTCTAATTGCTCCCAAACTTCATCAAATTCACATTTCTACCTTATTTTATTCAATATTTATTAAAACTCCATGTCATGACTTGCTGCGCTGGTAGAAGCAGTCCGGTCCCTGAAAAAAAATTGTGTTCCAATAAGTCAATTTTTTTTCCCTTCTCCTCTCTTGAATTTTAATAGAGATGGTAAAGTTTTGAATTCCTGTGCCTACTAATCATGAAATTTGAAGAAATGAGAACAATTTTGCAATGCATCACTATTTTCCCATAAGTTATGTTTCTGATTCTAGAGTACCCCTCACTCTTTTTTAAAGAAAGAAAAAGATTGAGGGCCAAATTTAACCCTGGTGTAACCCTTCATCAATGGAATTCGATTTTAATGGGCTGAATCCAAGAATGCATTTTGCACTCCATGAACCAGATCATCCGATGGCATAATTGGGCACAACTCCATAATGAAGCATTTATGACACTTGAGATGTGGTCCCTTATTTTAAACTTCATTTAATGTTACTGGCTAATGAAGGACAGAAGTGAGCTTCTATGTGCACTCTCTTTTTTGCACTATTCCAAATACACTATCCTTAATAACCAACTGGACGCCTTGCTCCAAGTTTTAAAAAATGGCTAAAACTTTATTCTAATATTTAATGCTACATATATTTGGGACGTAGACAAAAACATTTTGTTAAGAGAAACCAGGTTCATGGGCACCCATCTGTGTGAGTTAAGTATTTTTACAGCTAAGAAAGAGAGACCCGCCAAAAATTCAGAATTAAGGTTAAATTTACAAGAAATCCAAAAGCTTGAGAGTATGGACATTCACATATAAAGTAGCCCTGAAAAAATTGTAAAAGTATGCTAGCATAGCCCTACTGTTTCATTCTGTGTCTTTATAGCCTGCCTTACCCTTAAAAGGCATAGAGATGGTGTCTTTTTTACAACTTCCTTCACTGTCACTGACAAGACTCACAAAACAATGTTATAAGATTTCTAATCAGACAAATGGCCTGTCGAAGGGAATCGTTTTTCACACTTCAGTAAGGGCCCAATCCCGCAGAGTGACAAGGACACACAGACCTTAAAATTCCATGGGGTACTCAGTTGCCCCAGTGTCATTGAGACACAGAGCTTGTACACCTGTGTACACAACCCTTACGTGTCTAGATGATTAAATTAGAGCACTTCCAGAAGGAGACCAGAAGCATGGTAACCACACTTGTAGCATTGGAGACCTGCATGTATATATATAATAAAAACCCTATAAACCCATTATTCTAACTATAAGGGTAGTTAAGTTGTGGTATAGATTTCCAAAGGAGGTTGTGGAATCCAGTGACGGACTAGGACTAAAAATCAGCCCTGACATTTAAAGCACCCCAAACAGGGCACCGCTGGGCCCATGTGGTGGGAGAGGGGTGGGACCAGGAAGGGGGGACTGACTGCCATGTTCTGACCAGGGTGCTGCTGGGCCCTGCAGAGAGCGGGTGCTTTGCTCTGAGCAAGGCACTGCCACCAGGCCCACGCAGTGGGACTTGGGAGAAGGGCGGGGCCGGGATGGGGAGCGGCTGCTGTGCTCGACCAGGCCCAGCTGGAGGGCCTGATGAAAGGCTTCCATGGCAAGCCGACCAGCCCAGCAGCCCTTGAGTGCACCAGCCCATCTGGCATTTGCCAGAACTGCCAGATGGTCCGTCCAGCCGTGGTGGAATCCCCCATCACTAGAGGTTTTTAAGAACAGGTTAGACAAACATCTGTCAGAGATGATCTAGGTTTACTTGGTCCTACCTCAGTGCTAGACTTCATGACCTCTCGAGGTCTATTCCAGCCCATATTTCTATGATTTTATAGTACATGTTTTCAGTAGTCTACATGCATGGAATGGAAGATGGTTATCTGAAATTTCTCTGGAAGTGGAGTTAAGGTAGTAAAACATCTCTATCTGGAAATTTTCATACTCTCATAAAGGCTTCCATTTCTTGTAAATTCAACCCTAACTCTAAATTTGTTTGGACGATTTTGAGCTTGTCATGGAAACTTGGTTGCAACCTTAAATATGGAGGGTGAAATCCAGACTCCTTTGACATCACTGGGAGTTTTGCCATTGACTTCACTGGGGCCAAGATTTCACCTGGAGTGACTAACCGTCACTCCAAAATATGTTTTATGACTTGCATGTCTAAATTGTATATATATTTCTCTTAGAATGAAAGCTTGTACTTTGTATGCTATCCTTATACAGTGCTTTTATAAAGCTATGGTATCGAAATTATGTAAGTAGTACCAATAGAATGGCCCATGATTTCGTAAACCCAGAGTAATTCAGAAATCTCTTTACTGCCGAAATGTAAAATAGCAAAGTGTGGGTGGATCTATAGGGTTTTTACAGGAATAAAACAACTAAATATGTTTAGCTTTTTACAGTCTTCATTAGTGTAGTTGTCCTTTTTTCCCCTATAGCAACGATGATCAAGGAGGGAGTGCATGGACTGGTTCTGAAATTATAAAGACATAAAGAATCACACCCTCAGTGGAACTGTTCACATGCTTAAAATTGAGCACATGGCTAACAGTTTTGCGGGACTAGGACAAAGGTGTGCATCCACTCACAGAACGTTCAGCTCACCCAAACATGGTTATGATGGATTGATTTTCAAACAATGTTAATCATCACTTTTTCAAAAAAGGTTTGCTTTAGTTTCATCTTCAGGACTAAGTCCATACTGGTTTTTAACTATTTATAACTTCAGAACTAGTTCATCCATCATCAATGCTGTGGAATCAGGGGCACAAACACCAGTGAAATGGAAAATATTTAATATATTCTTAAATGTTGAAAGCCTATAGAGGTCCACCAACATTCTTCTACATTTCAGTAGTCAACATACTTCTGAACTATTGTAGGTTTATGGGAGCAGATGCCACTGAAGTCAATGGAACTAGTCACATATTTAGAATTAATTATTTGCTTTGCTGGATCAATGCCCTGGTCCGGATAAAGGACTTTGTCTATGTTGCAAGAACATAGAGCCTGTTTCATGGATCAAATTCAGAGTGGACCACTGAACTGTTTATGCAGATTTTATCCTGACTTAAAAATAAAAGGCCTGAATTTTCAGTTTCATTAAGGGCCCTTAATGAATACACTGCTCTAAGAGTGTACAAGGGCCTCAACGTGGACGATAAATTACACTTAAACCATAAGAGCAGTATAAAGGGGTTTTAGCGTAAATGAGACTCAGGCCCAAAGGGTCTGATCCTGCAAACCCATAGGCATAAGACTAGCCCTTAGTTGTATAAATACGACCATTTATTTCAGTAAGGGCGAAACATGTGACTGGGGCCCAAAAGAGGAGGGAAATGACAGGAGTACCATAATTAGCTAAATTTCAACTCTCCATCTAGACAGCAAATACTGTAATCCAGTCTACATAGCAGTAACCCATTTTTTATAGCAAATACTGAACTAATATTGATGTTAATTGATGTAGAAACTGTCTCAAGACTGCCTTCACACAGCTCTCTTGGGTCAATTTTAACAGCATCCAGATGCATTAACATACTTTTTTCTGTGTGTGTCAAGCTGAAGTGCTTTCACCAGAATGGGTGACGCCCTAGCCCATTGAAGTCAATGGAATTTTGCCACCAATTCCCATGGAGCCAGGATCACACAGGAATACATAATCTGAGAAGAGATCATAGAAAAACCCCTCACACTTCTCCTACTCTTGGAAACTAGACTGACTCCACAAAAGTACCAATTTAATAAAATGTTAATGAAGCACAACAAAGACTTTAGCTTTTGAACCAACATATGGAGCAGTGTGAGATACTGACTTGATATAAAGTTGTATTATAGTTTTAAAAGTGCATGATGCATTGACCCAATGATTAAAAAAACAAAAAAGAGTGACAGCCCACCTTCCTTGATCAAGAAGCATTTCTTGATCCTAGACGTGCAATTTTGCTACATGGGAGTTGGTTTACTGCTCCCTTGTCAGGACATCATAAGGCTCTCTTAGTAACAAGGCGCCTACAGCTATTAATTTTTCATTGGAAGTACATATTACTGCAGCATTGTGGGGAGTTATTGATAAGGAGAAATGAGAAATCAAAAAGAAAGCACAGCATCTTTAATCATTAAGATTTTCCCCCTTGTCCTATGCTGTAAATTGAAACAAACTAATTGGAGGGAGGGGAGGGGGGAGACTGAGGGAGAGAAGCACAACAAAGGTAATGCCGTGGGCAGGTTCTTCCAATGGAGCTTGGCTAACTTTACAAAACTGACAACTGTGGCATTACAGTATATATGCACATACAAAATAGTGAAGTACAATGCAAAGGATTTTTTTGTGTGTGTGTGTCTGAGGATAATGGAATTCTCATCATCCCTACCACTACTGGCACCCGCTCTTGACAATATAAACAAATCTCTCATGTTATTACGTATTTTAAAAGACTGCAATGGCCTGTCACAGAGAAAATGCCCATGAGTCCTTTTTGCATTTACTATATACTCTTGTATTTTGCCACACAAGTGTAAAAAGTCACTATTCTCCCCTGCCATGAACAGAGTTTATTAATACTGACATTAAATTAATACCTTTTCAATTTGAATTTTCATTTATTCAAATGCCATCATGTTGAACAGTGTTAATTACATGGCATTGTTCTGGACATTACGTTTACAGTAGCATCTGCTGAGCTGGTGACAGGCAATATCTGTCACAATTAAATTTTCCTGACAACCATGTTGTTAAAAGCTTCCAGAGTTTTTCCTCAGGTTTTTAGAGATAAGCCAGTTTTATCTTGCATGTTTTTGTATTTCTTTTAATCACCAGGGGAAGTTACAGAGAACAGGATCTCTCTTCCTGATGAGTTCATGTGCTCCCTTGCTTTTTTAGCACTTAAAATCATAGTTTAGGGCCCAATCCTTTGTATTACTGAGCAACTTAAGCTCTCAACACTCAGCACATTTTATCATTGGCTTCTCAGTTTGTAATGTAACAGAACTATAAAGGTGACTATTATGTCACCTTTAGATTATGATTGCATGTGATGAACAGCTAGAACAGGTGAGCTCCTTAAATGTGTAAACCACTGAAAAAATAATACCTTCTTACTCAACAGATTGCATGGATTCAAAGACAGCTGCTTACTTAACTAACTAAAATATGGGGGGGGGAGGTCTTCTGATTTTTACTCACATTAACTTTGTAGAACCAGCAGAGCTAATAAATGAACTGGATTCTAATCTTGTTTGTGCCCCAATTCAACAAAGCACTTAAGCACACGCTTAATTTTATTGAAGCCATGCTGAACTGCTTTGTTGAATAAGGATGGGTTTAAGCACTTACTTAAAATTAAGTAGAGGCTTGAGTGTTTTGCAGAACCTAGGTTCAAGTTATGATCTAATTCCCATTGACGTCAGGTGAGACTGGATTGGGCCCCAATTCCAATGACCGTATCCATCATTACACCTGTGTCAATCCACTGACGGAAATAGGGCTGCACAAGAGTCACTGGGGGCCTATTGGAAGGATAATGGGATTTCAGCCATGTAACAACTGAGGGTATCATTTGACTGCAAAGCCTTTGTTACTAGTGGTGAGGTGTGAAAAGTAAAGAACCCAGCTTTCCTTTCAGATCTCTTGGTGAACTAGACACCAAGCTAGCAGTTAGAACAACTATCCTTTTACTTGTACGCTGGGCATGGCAAATGATGTAATGAGTGAGAGACAAACCCAAACCGAGAGTGTCATTTTGACCGAATCATTTAAAGAACAGAGATCCTGTTTTCATGTAAATATCCTTAGCATAAAAACAAGGGAAGGGAAATACCAGAAATATCTGAGAAAAAAAGCAGAGCTCCCTGTAAGCATTCTGCTTGTCCAAGTTTCCATGAGAGTTCAGCAGCTCTTTAAATATTAAAGTTCTGCCAATAAAAATATTGAACTAATGCTATTTTTCCAATGCTATAATTAATTATCTTTATAAGAAATAGAATACTCTTTTTATCAGAGCAGATAGCAGCCAGTGGGGAAATGTGTGAACAACTTAAACTAAACCTCTTTAAATTGAGTAGAGGGTCCCAGAGTTGTTCTATATTTTTTTAATTAAAGCTACGGCAACAGATTGCATTTAACTCAGAGGATAAAGCCAGATATGCTCTGAGTTCACTGCAGGTGCAAAGGAAAGCTTGAATGTTACTATGTGTAGGTACTCCTACAGCTGAATTAAACAACTCTTCTTTTTACATGTTTAGCATTCCTGTGATTAAAATGCAACACTTAAAAACTAAAAACAAAAGTTTTTGTAAATCAGTGGGTTTTTTTCTTCTAATTTTCACATTCTCTTGTAACACTGACACATATACGTATGAAATCATATCAGTTGTTGCACAGTTTTTGACAGAGGACAACCATGTTGTTTTGAGTCAAGTCCCTTGTGCTGAGCACAACTGTGAAATCACTCAGAAAATGGCAGAATTAGGCAAGATGGGAACAAGCAGTACATCACCTAGTGGTCTTGTGTCTGATCGCTGGAGACTGCAGTCCTTGCATTTGCAAAAATCCCATGAATGTAGGTTGGAGTTACACCAGGTCACAGGACTGGGAGCAGTTAGTTTGCACTGCCAAATTATATGAGGTTACATGCCCTGCAGGTCTTCTTTTAGGCCCTAGTATGGCAAAGCCCCTAACCACATGCTTAAAATTAAGCACATACTTAAGTCCAATTCTATTTAGCAATATACTTATGCACATAAGTCTCATTGCTTAGGTATAGGCTTAATATTTTTTCCTGAATAGGGATGAACTTAAACACAGACTTAAATAATTAACTGAAATCAGGATCAAAGTCTTGCTCTAGTGCCCCTAAGTCAACAAAAACATTCCCATTAACATCATAGGACATTGGATCATGCTTTTAAAACACTGCAAGTTTTTCTGTAGTTTTGAATACAGGTTGATGTTATTTGCACTGCTGCCTAGAGTTTACATCTTTTTATTCATATATATATTAAACACTTTACACCCACCACCATCTCTGATGCAAAATATCCCTCTGCAGATTCCAGCAATCAGAACAATTCAGCAAGCTGATATAAAACTCCACCTGACAAGGTCTTTAAAATGTTAAAACTCCCATTGCAAAATTTCTTTAAGAATAATTTTGCAACAAAGCTGTTTGGAAAACACAAGTGTATTTTTAAGCATTAAAGTGTAAACAACTATCTAGTACACGAACGCACTTTAAGACTCTTCTGGTCATTGAAGTAATTAAAAAAGGGGAGAATTGGGGAAGCCATGTACAAATCATTGTATCGTTCCAAATGTTTAGCTGTGATCCTTAGACCCTACGATGGCAAGGGTGCTCCTGCCTTCATATGCCGCGATAAATCATCATCAGCATTAATTCTTTTGTTCCTTTTCTTAACAGATGTAGCAACCAAGTGTTTGGACACTGGCAATGTTTCTAATTGGATAATAGAGGCTGAGGCTAAATTAATTGATCCAAGTTGGTAGGAAAATCTGAGATAATTTGCTTTTTTTCTTTTTAAAAGGAGGTTACTTATGGCTTGAGGTACTGCTGCAAACTTACAGATCTGTCTTAGAATTTAGGCATGTCAAGCAATTAGAAACCATACATTAAAAACAATAGGAAAAATAATGAAATGAGCACCATTAAAAAAATATATTCTATTGCATTGTGCACACAATTTTAGCAGAAGTGAAAACATGGTAGTACTGTCAAAAATGCACTGGGGACATGGAAGAGTGATTTCATTTCAACATCTTTGTGTATACCTTCATTCCTCCCTGTCTATTCACCTATCATATTGCGTCCGAAGTTTAAAAATAAAATAAAATAAAATAAAAGACAGTTGTTTTCCAGAAAAAAACATTATGGAGCAAATTACTCAAAAAACCCCAGAATATTTCAAGGACAATAAAAACGATCAAGGCCATCCCAGTCTTGAGGCTACTATGTAAGTGAATTGTTAACTGGAAGATATGAGCTAGGGAGTTGATGTGGATCTGATGCCCTGGGCCTGCGAGGAGTGAGTATGTGTCATAAATTATACACATTGCCAACAGGGAGATGGAGTCACATAACACCTATCTCATCTATACAAGAACACACTGCCTGCTTTACAGAAGACTACGTGCTGGTGGTATTGTAAGCTATCAAGTATCAGACAAAGAAAAGGAAGGAGTAGAGAAAAATATAAGCAAAGTTTGTTCTCATTCAGGGTTTGTAGTATGCTATCATACTCTGGAAGTTTTTAAATCGTATTAAATTAATAATAAATTACACAGATGTAAGGTTAAAATAGTTGCAAAAATGAAGATGTTCAGTCAATAAGGTAGAGGAACTAATTAAAGGGGTGATAATTCTATGGATTGAGACCATGTTAGCAGTTACTGGTTTGAGAGATAAGTACCTATGTCAAATTTTTCAGTGGCTAACAATTCTGGTTGCCTCATTTTTTGGGTGCTGAACCTGACATTCTTTAAAGGGGTCAAATTTTCAGAAAGTGCTGAGCACACATCCTTTGAAAATCTAGTGCCTCTCCAGGTGCCTGACGCTGGACACCCAAACTTTTGAAAATGTATGCCCTAACATTTTAGGTTGGGAATTTTAAGAGAATCTGAGTTAGCTGCTCTCATTCCCTTGAAAATGAATGCGAGTTGGACACCTTACTATCATTCATGCTTTAGAAACTCTTTTCATAAATCCAGCATGCGTGCGCTCACAAAGACACACCACTTTTTAATGGCTTTGCCAACAGTTATCGGGTTTTTATACCATTCTAGACTGGTATATCATATCTGTCAACAGACAAAATGCTGCAATATGAATAAATGGCTGCAAGTCTACATCAAAACTAAAATTGGAGGGGGAAAACATCAAGAACAGCTTACTTATTTGTGGGGTCATATTATTCAAGAGAAAACAGCTGCAGGGTATGCCTCAGAACATTGGGCCAGATCCTGTCCTCTTTGCACTGCTCCATCAGTGGAATGGGTCTGGGACACGGGCTTAAATGTGAGCCAGCATAGGGGAATCTCCCAGTTGTATTAAACTGGTTTCAACCCCACAGAGCAAGAGGCATGACAAAGTAATGAGAGGGCATAACCATAATACCTTGTATTCCTACTATCCCTGGGCACATAAAAGCCTCTAGGGACTTTAAGAGTAGTACTGAGGCTGTAGTATGTTACAACAGGGGCCAAAATAGCCCTAGAGTTAGTGCTATAAAGGTGGTATAATGTCTTCTTTACCCCCCAAACTTCGGTTCTGAGTCATAATTCAGCTCCACCTTTTTTTTTTTTAAATAAACCTTTCTAGCAGTTAGTAAGAAGTTAAACGTTGCTAACACAGAACTAGTGAGATATGTTATTTAGGCACATCACCCTATGATACATTTAGATATGTAGGTCCTAACAGCATGCATAAAACTGATGAGACTCAGTTTCTAAAAGACTGACAAGCTCTCCTGAGGAGTATGTGCACATTTCTGATCCAACTTGCACCCTTCAGGTCTTTTATTAATATGTTTACTGACATGACCAATTTTAAAACAAAAAAACATGTTTTATAAATCATGCTCTTTCAGCCTGGCTCAGAAAACTGTTGCCCTTCAGTAACTTTCATTTTGGTTCTACTTTTGAAGAAACCATGCATGGCAGACACAACCTTTCGGAATCAATAACAAGCCTTATTTCTTTTGTGGATAATCTTTGACTAATCCATGACTTCAGAGAGTGCCACGCCCCCAAAAGCTGCCTTTTATCAAATCCAACGGCTACCTCCTTGCAGCATGCAAATATACATTCCATTCTCCTTCCTCTTCCCCTTCTTCAGCTTGGCACATATTCCCATTCACACTAAAATAAGCTTTCGGGTGAATTTACCTTGGAATCGCAAATGTTGGAAGTTTCAATCACTCTTTCATAGAATTGCACCCATATTGCTCCAGGCATTATGATAAAAGTGGTTTGTCAATAAAACCCTAAATTAAATTGCCTGTTTGGAGAATATGGTGTCAGCAGAGAGGTGAGTGAGTATGCTTTTCCTCATGAAATGGAATGATTTTTTAACTCTCAGAAGGTGAATGCATGCTCATTAAGTTTTGATGTTTTGGTTTTTTTAAATCCTAGTTTGGGTTGGGTTGGGTTGGTCTCTCTGAAGAAAGCAAGAAGGATGTTTGTTGCTTTTGGTTAGACAACTACCACTGTTGTTTACTGGGTGATGTAACTGCATCAAAGTTACAGACAACACGGGCCTTTCATCCAAACTATGTTCCAGAACCTCACACCTTTTCTCTTACAAATTCAAAAATAAACCAAAACTTCTAATTAACTGTAAATTAAAGTAGCTGTTTTTGCTGGCCACACTTCTGGGGAGGGAATATGTTAAAAAAAAGCTTGTGGCATCTGGTTGCAACTTTACCTAGAGGCACAGACTATTCTCTCTCCATGATTTCAACTGACAAGTTCCTTTCCAAAAAGCGTATTCAGCACTTCCTGTCTACTTTTCAGCATCCTTAAAACTATAAATACTTCAAATTGTTATTTGTATTGCATTAGTATCAAGCGGCCACAGCAAAGATCAAGGCCTCACGACTACAAACTATACAAACACGAAGTGAGAGAGGCCCTGCCCCGAAGACCTTAAAATCTAAATAGTCTAGACATACAAATGGTGGGAGAAATAAAGTATTACCCCTGTTTTACACATGGGAAAACTGAAGCACATTTCAGTGGGAATTGCATTTGCATACCTGAGAGCTGGATAGGGCTTCGAATCTGTCAGATATATGGAGAACAATATACAAATTATTGCATATTACAGATAACTACTCAGTATTTTGTTTTATATACAGTAGTTTCCCTTTAAAATATTCCAATTGCCCCAATATTTGTACATTCCTCTAGGCACCACTATGGAGAATGTTGTAGCTACTGAGATACGTTTATGCACTTATCTAAGGCAAAACTAGCAAGCTTTTTAAAGAGCAAAAAGCATACTTTCCTTCCACTGTAGCCTAAAATTTTACTATTGTAATTTATAACTTTTCCTTATGCTGGTATAGCATGTTGCTGATACCTGTAGAAAAGAAAGAGTGAAGCCAATGGCCAAACTAACTCATTCTATCTGCCAATAAGAAGAGAATTCTGTCAGTTTAGAATGTGTGGACGTACTGAGAGATGTTTTGATGGCTAGGCCTCATCTCAGATGGATGCCTGGGTGGACAGAATTCTTGAGACATGCTCAGTGTTTGAATTCTACTTTGACCAGCTACCTCACTTCAGAGGAACAGTCACACTTGTCACTCTTATATTAAACTCCTGAGACTCAAGCCAACACTCTCTATGATTTGTCAACGTTCATCACTTTCTTCCCTAAAGGACAGCCCAAAATGAATTCTTGTGCCAACATATATAATGTACTTTTAATGATATATGCTGGAAATCAGATTTGGCTTCTCTTGTGTCCTGTCATTTCCCCGTGAGTTGTCAATGGAGTGGAAAAGAGACTTTCAGCTCCTGACCTAGACTCTTTCCCAGATACTAAAATATAATATTTAACAAAAAATACCTTGTGGGAATACTGCACATATCAAAATTGTAATGGTCAGCATCTAAGCACTGAAAAAAACCAAGCACCTTGTAAGGTGTCAAATGTACATGTGCAGAACAAAGGCCTGACATAAGCAAGAAGTTCATGATCAACTGGTGTGTTCACTTTTTCCTTCTTTGCTCAGTTTATTTTAGTAGATAGTTATCTCAAGGTTAGTCAGATCCTGCCCTGCATTACGAGTGTCATATAAGAGTCTTTTACAATGGTAGGTTTTTGAGGGTTTTTTAAGTTGTTATTGGCTTCCCCAAGACACAGTTAATCACATGTACACTGTGTATGTAAATATATATGAGACATTAGGGATGAATCTTTTGGAGTTCAGTTTTGCAAACTAACTTTTTTCTGAGTTCACAAAACTAGTTTGCATTGGCAAAGTTTTCATTCCTCTGTGTCCAGGCAGAAATTTAGAGCCAAATTCTCAAAAAGCTCCAGGACAGATTTTCAAGTGCTCAGCACCCAAACACAGTGAGCTTTTTTGAAATCTGGTTACTGATTTAAGAGCCTAAATGGGAGTTGAGCGCTTTTGAAAATCTGGTCCTTAATGCACATCTAAAATGATTTGCTTGCATTCACCCTCACGCTTTACAGGACTAAGGTGTAGAGAGTAACAGGACACAACAGGTTAAGAGACTATGGGACCCTTGCTCTGACCCAAGCATGCAGACTCATCCTGTTAGCAGGTGTTTGAACCCTGAGGTGCAGAGTACTCTCTGCTCAGCTGCAGTGGAACCAAGATGCAGTTAGCGCCAGCCAGAATGTATCAGGGTTGGAGCCCCTCTTTAAGGGACAAATGGACTACGGAATGGAAAAGTAATCCTGCAGGGGAAGCTTTCAGAATAGGCAAGGTTGGGGAAAAAATAGGCTCAGGTTTATGTTTTGTTATTTATCATTAAAGCCAAATTTCAGGAAGGGACAAATTTAACTTTATACACTGTACGTAAATGCTGTTCAGAACAGGGTGGAATTCTATTTGCTCACAGGCCAGTTTAAGTCTGTCTAATTCTAATTTAACAGTTATATGGGTAGAGTGCACATAACTAAATTGTTTCCTTTTTGACTGGTAGGCAAGATAGCCATTGTAACAGTGAAAAGGCAAACAAAACAGAAAAAATTAACCATGTCTACAGTTTATTGGTAGGGATGAGAGAACTAGCTTGGACTAATTTTGAAATACACTTAAATGCTACTGGGTGCATACACACATTTAGATATGTGTGGGTGTGCTGGAGTATATATACATAGATACTAATTAAAGATAGCTCTGAACCAAAAGCTTTGTTCCCAGCACCCTGAATGGTGAAAAAAACCAGCACCAGCTGCTAGTGTCTGAAGAAAGCCAACGAGTCCTGTTGTGGGAGAGGAGTTGGCCAGCCCTCAGGTCTCCCAGGAGATGAAGGAGCCAGCAACAGAAAGGACCTGACTGGCATAGAAGAGAGTGGCCAAACAGCTCAGATGTCTCCTGCTAGAGGAGGAATTAGATGGCTGTCTCGGAGACCAGCCAGCTGTCTCACAGTGTTGGAGAGAAAGTCTTGGAGTATTTTGACACATTTCCTCTTCTCCCCTCCAAAGCGCTGTTCCTATTAGGGGAATGAGGTGGAGGGGAAGAGACCTTGAGTTACTTTTATCTGAAAATATTCCTTCCTTGAGGGAAAGGAAAAATCCTGACCTCCGCAAAAAGACAGCTTCTCCAAAACCCAAAAGTTTACTCTTGCTCCATCCCACAAATTCCATTCTTGCTAAGGCAGCCTTGGAGACTGAGAACCAGCAGGTAAGATAATAGGTGGTGGGATTACAAATAAAAGACATTCACCAAGAATTAATGAGACAAATACCAACAGTCAGTGAAAATGAGAACAACAGAAAATCTTTGGTAAAAATAGTTACTTTCATTATACATCTTGCTCTCTGCTTCAGGCAGAACACCACATTCTCAGGAACTATTCCCCCAACGCAGGTCATATTTTATTGCTACTGCCATCAATGCTAGTTAATATTTATAATCTCACACACACACACACACACACACACACACACACACACACACACACACACACACACACACACACACACACACACACACACACACACACACACACACACACCCCTTCCCCCGAACATACAGTTTGTCCTCCAAATAAATAGAGTGATGTGGGAGGGAGAGAAAATAAATGTTCCAGGGCACTTTTGGATACAGTAAACATGTTTTTTTTCCCCAAGGACGTTTTTTGACTGGTAGAAGGGAGACAATTAGATATTTTCAGTTTCATGTGAAAGCTGAAACTGACTTAGCTGGTAGGAGCAGGAGGAAAAATGCCTCAAAATTCAGCCTATCGTTATTACATCACATTAAGCAACCTATCAAGCAGAAATGTAATATCAAGGTTGTGTTTAGGTGCACAGAATGTATTTCCTTGTTTTAAGTTATTTATATCTAATGAAGATTTTTCATCCTTTAGCTTCAGCCTCGGGTCCTCTACACATCATTGCACTGCGATAGTTACTCTTGATAGGAAATACAGTGGCTGATAGGAAATACAGTGGCTCTAGTGGCTGATACATGCCAATGTGTGCAGTTGAGCTGTTGCCTTGTGCTTGATTTAACAGTGCAAAGGTGTCTTGTTCCAGCATTTCTTTTGGGTACTGATCTCATCCGATACATGGCATAACCTTCCTTCTTTACCCTGCTGTTCTAGATCTTGCCGCATCAGCATACAAGCTTGACTAGTACCAGTGCGGCTTTGAATACGTCTCAGGGCTGCAGGAATAATGCAAGATATTGTATGGTAGAAGTGTGCACTGCCCGCAACATGCAGACAAGAACAGCAAATGGCAACAACCTTAAACTCAAATTATGCTGTAGTCTATCTAGGAAGATGTCACTAACATTTACACACAGACTCTGGGATTTTTTCACTGGACACCAAGAGAGATAAGAACCAACTTCCATTGTATTTTCAATATGATTTGGATGCCCGATTCACCTCGGTCATCCAGCTTCAATAAATAACACTTGCCTGCTTACCAGAGGACAACAGTTCTGCATCAAATGCCTGAGATAACCTCCCTATGAATAACGCTTCCCCACCAACTACTTGTGGATCTACAGGTGGATGATACTGTGTCAACAAACACCTGTGTAAATAGGCCAATGTTTACAGAGGTGCTGAGCCCTCACAGATTCCACTGACTTTAATGGAAACCATGGGTGGCTCAGGAACTCTTAACAATCAGGTAACTTACATATATACCTATCTATCAATTCAGGCAGGACTCAGGTCCCTGGTTTTCTCTTGGAACTAGGATAAATCACGTAATCACTCTGGTCTATTGGACTATGAAGCGTGGAAGGCAAGAACGTGGGCCAGAAAACGAATTAGGGAGCAAAAACAGACCAGATAAGGATTTAAAGGCCTAACTTTAGGTAGTCAAGTTTGAAAATGTTGGCCTAAACCTAAACACACAGGTTTTAGGCACTTGTATTAATTTCCTCCTGTCCACACTATTAAGCACACCATGGAACTTGTGGCCCAAAAATATTTAATTTTAATGGAAGTTGAGGGCCTTCAGGCTCCTTTGAAAATCTCAAATTAGGTGACTTGCCCTTGTTCTGAATGGCTGCTAATGAGAAAGCCAGAAACACAATGTGAGTCCCAACTTCCAGTGTCCTATTTAGCAACATTCCCTGACAAACTGCCTCATGTTGAATACTCCATTATTTAAGCATTTACGCATTACCAAACCTCCCAGTAGATGAAATGACTGGGGGGACGGAAAGACGGGAAACTATTATCCCCCCCCAAAAAAGGGATTCCAGCAAAGGGAAGCCTATTGCAGGCCCAAAACTCAACAGTACTAAGTAATGAGGTAATAGTGTGGCTTGAAAAACCCTCTTACGGCTATATCTGTCATCTGTTACTCTGTCTGAATACATGGATATTGGTCCTAGATAGTCACCTTGGGAAAAAATCTGATACTCACATGAGAACTGTTCAACTGAGACTAAATTAACTAGTCGAACTATGCTCCTGGCTGCAAACTGGGCAGCAGTACCTCTTGGTTTACAGCCCTGCACAGTAAATCAAGATTTGTACCAAATACAGAAGCTCAGAAAGGGCTCTGGACAAGTCAGGAGAATTAGGATCCATTTCCAGCTCCGCTGTTGACCTACTGCATCATCTTGGGCAAGTCACTTTCCCCCTTTGTGCCTCAGTTTCCCAATTTACCCTGTCTTGTCAAGTTAGACTGTTTCTTCTTATGTGTTTGTACAGTGCCTAGCACAACAGGGCCCCAACTTTAGTCAGGGTCTTTAATGTAATACATATAAACAATAATAGTGATGCAAGTGTATTTTTCTCTCTTTCATAATATATATGGATACTTACCTGTGCAACATTTTTCAGAGTGAAGTTCTCAGTTTCTCTCTTTCCCAGACCCAAAACTCACCCCTGAAAGGTATGGTAAGATACGTAATTTTAAAAAGATTTTAAAGATTTTAAAAATGCTACTGAAGGGATCTCAGAATGCTTAAGCTTATCTATCACAACAGTTTTTAATACACACATATTTTTGATCTTGTATCACATTCATGGTATGCCGTGTAACCATCAGGGAAGGTTTTATTAGATGAAAATCAGTCTTTGTAAAAGATTTCCTTCCAATAACTCTGCTGCCATTATCTTGGCCATGCGATCATGCAGTTTTCAAATTAATATGCTTAGTTTTCTGAGTGGCTGATCAGAGCACTGGAATTATACAGGGAACTCAATTACCAAAGAAAATGATCATTCAAGCATTCAAGAAATCGGAACTATATCTAATTGTGAATAGTAGATTATCATCAGTATTATGAGAGACACTCAAACAAATGCTCGGACATACCGCACTAGAACAGCCTTATTATGTTGTGTATCATATAAAATATCCACTGATATTTCTAGGATATATGCTATCAGATACAAGAAATTTTGTTCTTTTACAGAAAGATGAAACTAGCAATGAGGTTTTGTTGGCTTTCATGGCTGGGTGCATGAAGCTGTGGCCATTATCCATGCTGAATAAATAGCTAAAACTTCAGATCTTTACTTAAAGAGGATTCCTAAATCTATAGCTCCAGCTTTGCTCAAAGGGGCAAGGTATGGACCAAAGTGCTACTTCAGAATGCCTACTATATTTTTGACTATTAGACATGCCATTATTTAATCACTACACAACAGGTATACATTAACTTTATTAGTCAACCTCTAGATCAATCTACTTGAAAGCCATCTTCAGGACTCATTGATTCAAGGTCAGAAGGGACCATTGTGATCAAGTCTGACCTCCTGTATAACACAGGCCATAGAACTTTACCCAAAATAATTCCCAGAGCAGATCTTTTAAAACAAACCATCCAATCTTAATTTAAAAATTGCCATGATAGAGAATCCGCCACAACCTTGGTAAGCTGTTCTGATATTTAATTACTGTTAAAAATTTGCTCCTTTCCAACTGAATGTGTCTAGTTTCAACTTCCAGCCATCAGGTCATGCTAGACCTTTTTCTGCTAGACTGAAGAGCCCATTATTAAATATTTATTCCCCATGTAGGTACTTATAGACTGTAATGAAGTCACTCATTAAACTTAACACAGTACTCCAACAGCGGTCGCATCAGTGCCAAATATAGAGGTAAAATAACTTTTCTACTCCTACTCAAAATTCTCCTGTTTATGCAACCCAAGATCACATTATCCCTGTTGGCCACAGTGTTACACTGGGAGCTCATGTTCAGCTGATTATCCATCACAATCCTCACATCTTTTTCCACAGTCACTGCTTCCCAGGATGGAAATCCCCTTATCACGAAAATATGACTTATTCCTAGATGTACACATTTAGTCATGTGAAAATTCACATTGTTTGCTTTCACCTAGTTTACCAAATGATTCATATCGCTCTCTATCAGCGACCCATCCTCTTAATTATTTACCATTCCCCCCAATTTTTGTGCCCTCTGCCCTCTTTATCAGTGATGATTTTATTGGTTTTTTCCCTAGGTCATTGATAAAAATGTTGGCCAGCGTAGGACCATGAACTGATCCTAGCTGGACCCCACTAGAAAAGCACTCGCTTTTTAATGATTCCCTCTTTATAATTTCCCTTTGAGACCTATCATATAGCTAGCTGGAAATTAATTTAACATGTGCCATTGCAAGGATCATCCTTTTCCCACCCCAGATATCTGAATGAACATGGGGGATGTCGGGAGAGAGCTGTAATTGTAGGGAAGAAGAATGGTCAGTGAAGATTTGTGGTGGGTCATTTTAAATAGCTGCACATGTACGGGTCACATCGATGACATTTTTGGAAATCTAGATAAATATGAAGCTCTCTTTTTAAAAGCCTATCTGGTTCCTCCCTTCCTCACAAACACCCTAAACCCTTTCATGGTATAAGCCCTAATGCCCAGTGGATAATTTCTATCACAGTTATTTCAGCACTGCCTATTGTTTGTCATACTTCACTGGCACACAGGAATTTTAAGTCCTCATCTAAAGGACTTGAACTCAAAATAGCTTCCTCTTGCTTAGCAGAGGGAAAAACAGTTTAATGGAATGTAACACCTACAAAGCTCCATCCAGCTTGCCTGAGAGTTGGAACAGGGAGTAGCAGACAAGAGGCTGTAAATGGGAGAAACGAAAATATTTCTTTAAAGATACCCACACACTGAGGTATCAGATAACATTTTTGAAAGCTGCTCAGAAGTCCAAGACCCATTTTCAAAATATGGGACTTAAGCTCCTAGGCGCTTTGGAAAATTCTACCCTGTAAACAACATGCCCTAATAACCTGAGTCAGTGAACACTAGCTATGTGGGCATAAACCGTACATGTACAATACTTCAGCAACAGGAAGATTTTAACATCAACTACAGTAGGTGAGAAACTGCACACTGTTCATTTATGCACAGCTGTTAAAATGTAACAGGGTGACCAGAAGTCCCAATTTTATAGGGATAGGGTCAATATTTGGAGCTTTGCCTTATATATAGATGCCTATTACCCAACCATCCCTTGCCCCATGTTTCAGGCTTGCTATCTTGTCACCCTAAATGAAAACAAGATGAGCTACAAAATTTCCCCTCCTGACATTTCTTCTACATAGTTATTCCTTTCAATTATTACATAGTGTTTGGGAAACTCGGTAGCATCTGCATAGTTAACATAACGGTGTCTCCATTACACACCTGATTTCGACCCCACCTCTAAAATCCTCCAGAAATGTACTAAATCAACATCAAGTTTTATAGGCCTGGTGAACAGGATTTTGTTTGTTTCCATTCTGTTTGCACAGCCATTTTAGATATACAGGATTCAGGGGGGAAATGGTGTTACTCAAGTATTTTAAGATTATTGTAATACTTATCTGCCATCTTTTATTGCAAAGAATGACTTGGCCTTGGGACTTCAAACTTAGGCTATGTCTACACTACAGCCTATGTCAGCATAATTTATGTTGCTCAGGGGTGTGAATAAAACGCCTCCCTCCTGAGCATAATTTACACCAACATATGCATTCGTGTGCATAGTATTATATTGCTGGGAGAGCTGGTCCTGCTGACATAGTTGCTGCCATTCGGAGAAGTCATTTCTTTATGTCGATGGGAGAACTCTCTCCCATCAGCAGAGAGTGTCTTCATCAGATGCGCTGCAGTGGTGCAGCTAGGTATAGACAGAGTCTTAGTCTAGATCAGCGGTTCTCAACCTTTTTTTCCCCGAGTACCACTCGGGCCAGGTACAGTCAGGTCAAGTATCACTTGACCCGACTGTACCCGACCCGAGTACCCCTCGGGGCCCAAATCGGGAGGGGACGTGCGGCGGGGTTGCGTGGCGCCGGCGGGAGGGATTTCCCGCGGGGTTTCGCGGCGGCGGGGAGAGACGGGCGGCGGGGTTTCGCGGCGGAAACAATACCCGCTGCCGAAACCCTTCCGCCGTTTCCCCATTTTCGGCGATAGAGTTTCGCAAGGGTGGGTGGGAGGGCCCATCCGGCGGCGGCGGATTCAGCACTGCGCGTACCACCCAGCCCTCCGGTAAGTACCACCGGTGGTACGTGTACCACCGGTTGAGAACCGCTGGTCTAGATGAAAGATCTTGGCGAAAGTTTGCATATCTCCCATTGACTGCTGCCAAAATCTGCGGCCAGTGTGGACCAGTCCACAAAATAATTTGAAAGAGTCAGAATCCTCCCTTGCAACCCAACCAAATGTGCTCTCACCTGAATTTACCACCCAATAACAGCCAAAACCCAACAGTTACTTTCAAAGCAGATTTCTCACATGGAAATAGCCTAAGGGTATGTCTACACTGCAGAGCAAATTCCATTTAATTTAAATCGACCTTCACCCACCGAGCTGCAGAATTCGGAGGAGCGTGATCACACCATGCTCATTGCGTCGGGGGATTGCCTCCCCACCATCCGCACTTATGTCGACAATCAAAGCAGTGCATCGTGGGTAGCTATCCCACAATGCAACTACCCAAAGGAGAGTTTCAGAAGGTTGTAGTCCTCCCATGATGCAATGTACTCCCTCCCCCCTCCTTTCTTGACCCAGTCCAAACAAACAGACAATCGCCTTTAAGGGCCATTTTTTCAAACCCTTTACACTCTGCCGCGCACACGCCATTGCCTAAGAGGAATGGAGCCCGCTGAGCTCTGCCCTATTGTTGTGAGCATCACAAACACTTCGTGACTTATTCTGCACAATTTTCAAGGGCGAGACAGGAGCCGGAGCACTGAAAATTGAGATGTTACCGAGGCCGCCTTCCTACAAGTCATAGAATGAAACAATTCCCGTTTGCTGCAGACTGTCATGAACCATCTTCAGTCGGTGGAGCACTGCTTCTGATCCCAGGAAACAAGCAGTGACTGGTGGGATCACGTATTTATGAAGGTGTGGGATGATGATCAGTGGCTGCAGAACTTTTGTATGCAAAAGGCCACTTTCTTTGAACTTTGCGCAGAGCTCTCCCCAGCCCTGAAATGCATGAATACTCGCTTGAGACCTGCTCTGACAGTGGAGAAGAGAGTGGCCATTGCTCTGTGGAAACTAGCAATGCCAGACTGCTACCAGTCAGTTGGGAATCAATTTGGAATCGGTAAATCCACTGTGGGAGCAGCTGTGATACAAGTGTGCCGGGCCATTAACAGACTTCTGCTAAGAAGGGTAGTGACTTTGGGAAATATGCAGGACATAGTGGATGGATTTTGTGCAATGGGATTCCCAAACTGTGGAGGGGTGACAGATGGCACGCACATCCCTATCTTAGCACTGAACCACCTTGCCACAGAGTACATAAACCGGAAGGGATACTTCTCAATGGTGTTGCTGGCCCTTGTAGATCACAAGGGACATTTCATCAACATCAATGTGGGGTGGTCTGGAAAGGTGCATGACAAATGCATCTTTAGGAACACAGGTGTGTTCAAAAGGATGCAGGTGGACGCTTTCTTCCCTGACCAAAAAATAAATATTGGAGATGTTGAAATGCCAGTAGTGTTCGTGGGGGACCCTGGGAATCCCTTGCTCCCCTGCTTAATGAAGCCATACACCGGGTACCTGGACAGCAACAAGGAGCGTTTTAATAATAGGCTCAGCAAGTGCCAAATGGTGGTGGAATGTGCATTTGGATGTTTAAAGGTGCACTGGCGTAATTGGTTCACTAGATTAAACCTCAGTGAAAAAAACATCCCAATAGTTATCTCTGCCTGCTCTGTGCTCGATAATGTCTGAGAGATAAAGGGGGAGAAGTTCCCATTGGATTGGGTTGTGGAGGCAGATAGGCTGGCCGCAAATTGTGAGCAGCCAGATGCCACTGCAATGCTGAGAGCCAATCACGGAGCGCTGTACCTCAGAGAAGCATCGAAAAACCTCTTTTGCAATGAAAAACACCAGTAATGTGCGTGGCTTATCTTTGCTGTGCTTTCACTTCCCTTCTCTTACCCATCCGTCACCGATCTAGTTCCTCTCCTTCCCCCTCACCTACCATTCCAGTTCCCCCTCCACACACACCTTTTTATCAACAAACAGTAATGAATTGTAAAGCAGTACTTTTTTTATTGGTGATCCTTCACAGAGGGGGAAAAGAAAGATAATTTAACATTTTGCATGCATTGTTTGGGGCCTGAGAGGGGAGAGAGAGCCTAGTTTGGCTGTGCACACATGAAAGAATCACACATTTCCACTCCTTAAAGGGGCCATCGCCTCTTTCTGCTCCCCCAACCAACGATGAGTGCAGCATGTACTGCACCCTACTCAACCTCCTCTTACACTGCTTGGGAGTAGGGGCTAGGATAGAGGGCGTTAGCTCAGAGTTTTGCAGGGGCTGCAGAGGGAGTCTCTCCTGCCACTGAGCTTCCTGAAGCTCAACCAGACATCTCATGATGTCTGACTGATTGCGCATTAAACGAAGCATCTCTTCTTGTGTTGAACGCTTCTACTCCTGGGCTGCCTTCCTGTTGTCCATGTTCAGTTTATCAGGTAATGAAATCCTCCATGCTCTTAGCCCTGTGTCAGAAGCTGTGGAGGTATTCATTATCTCATTAAACATGTCATCCCGGGAGGGGGGGATGTTTCCGCCTTCTTATCTGTGACAGGCACTCTGCAGCAGTATGAGACGGTGGTGTGTTGAAGGTCATGTTGTCTACTGTAAAGGACGTAAAGCACAAGGTATGCATTGTTAACTCTTCCCATGGATGAAAAGCAATGTTACAATGTAAAAATATCTTCCCTGAACATTCCCAAGGGAAGGCTACAACCACATACCATTTTCTGACTGCTGCAGGGGTTGATCTGTTCCGCTCCAGCCATGGTAAGTAAGGGGCCAGTGCATCTATTTTAAGGAAATCCCTGGTGCCCATGCTGCACAAGTCTAGGCTTCCTGGAGCAGCATGGATGTTGGTCTCCCACTGCCCTCCCTATATCAGGCTTTTAAGAGGCAGTAGAAAGGGTGTGGGGAGGAGAGGGGTTAAGTGTCTCTGTAGGAAAAATATGCGCACTCATCTGTGGACTCCTGAGGCCCATAGCAAAAACGTCCTGCTTAGGGATTTGCTTTGTGCGGAACCAAGAAACCATCCCTGGCTGTGGAATCACACACACTTTAAAAAACTTTCTTGGGCGCGTAATGTAAATGTGCGCCATCTTCCCTAGGGAACCAGGAGTGATCTCAGTCAGCTGAAGGTTACAGAGGCGGAAAGGGGGATTTGCTGCAATCCTGGCCAGTCACGGTTTGCTTCATCCAGCTGGGTTGCTCCTGTGTAGCAAACAGCTCCTGGCTTTCAGGGAGAAGGGACACCCCACCCGCCTGCCCCGTTCTCCTCCTCATCTACAGACTCGTCCTCATTCATTCTGGCCTCGGATTTTCCTGAGGTATCAACGCTGCGTGGTCTCCACCAGGAATCGCATGTAGCTCCTCGTAAAAGCTTTATGTTTTTGGTGAGGAGCCAAAACGACTGTTAGCTTCCCTAGTTTTCTGATAAGCCTGCCTCAGCTCTGATCTTACCACGTCCCTGCTGTGCCCCTTCTCCAACATGCCACAAGATATCCAAATGTCTCTTGCTTGCTCGGAGCTGAGCCAGAACAGACTCTTCGCCCCACGGACTGACGAGATCCAAGACCTCAAGTCAACTCCAGGCTGGAGAGCGTTTGGGGCATTCAGTCTCCATGATCAGTTGTGTTGGCATGCTCTCTCCATGCTGACCTAACAGGAAATTGGGAATTCAAAATTTCCCGTGCTTGATGGGAGAAGCTATTTCCTATTCGTGGCCACGGTGCAGCATTGGGGGATACCTCCGGAGGGCAATGATTTTGATTTACATTGAGCTCTGCCTGTACCTTAACGCTCAATTTGACCCACACAATTCAACTTCAGCATGACGCACTGGAGGAGGTGGTTTTATTAAGTTGCATTTTACCACGATTTAAGTCGGCAGAACTGACATGCCAGAGGAGACGCATACTTTAAGTCGTCAATGGAAGCTGCATTTTGTCAAACTACATTATCAGTGTAGACCAGGCCTGAGTCCTAACAGAAGCACAACACACAAACGAGTGCTCGTCTGCTTTTCAGCCTCCAAACTGCACACAGTGAAAACTTGAAACAAGCAGTGGAGGACGTGTAGCAGCATGTGGACGATTCTTTGCTCTCCCACTTCCATCTGTTTTTCTGCCTCTGTGCACCACGGAATGGAAAGGAGGCACAGCCAGTATGATAATACCAGACTGGAAATCTAGCTAACCTAGACCTACTGTTGTTTCACTAACAGAAAGGTTATAAACTTTACAGAAATGCTGTAGATATTAAACAACCAGGAAATACGAACTCTGTGCTGAACATAACATAAATCTAACATCAACAAGGATACAAATACACAGTTATGGTATCAAAATAACTTTCATCCTGCCCCTGCAGCCAACACTCCAGCTGCTTTTTCCTGCCTTTCATACCTACCTGTTTTGGATTAAAGACTTTTTCTTAATGCCTTAAGAAGTCTTCAAACTATACCTAAAGAAACTACTTTATGGAAATAGTGACAATAGCAATCAATGATTTCCACAGCCCTGAAATGCGTACGAGGAAAGTGTCGAAGTCTTGAATTTCGAGAAAGCACTGTGTTTATAGTACCAAAGACATGTACTGCTGAATATTGGTTTTATAACTGGTTTCAGATGTACATGGCTCCAATACCTAATGTAATGCTTCATCACTTTATTAGCCTTGGGTCTTTTCATGCAAGTGCTGTAATTTCATAACCTGGCCCTAGGAAGTTTGTATAGTATGTCCATTTGTGCTAGCTCTGCATCTAATAATACTGGTTAAAGTCACAGTAATGAAATGGGGAATGACTGGCCTTTGTATGCTATTTTCTCAGCAGAAATGTGTGAAATCCATCTTGATCAGTGGACAAAGAATGACCATAAAGACAGGGAAGTTGACAATCATTGTAAAATTAAGTTCAAGGTATACCTCTTGGGTTTGCAAACAGCCTGAAACAATGGCTCACAAATTCAACCCTAAATGATGGTGTTTGATATTATAACATGGTTGTCTATTTCACTCCTGATGATTTTATCAGAAAAGTCCAGCTAATGTATTTATTGCACAATTCGAAGGAAAGGAAGGATGGTTCGGTGGTTAAAGCACTTTCCTGGGTCTCAGAAAGTTTGTGTTCAATTCACCACTGGCTATCTTTGTGACCTGGGGGTATGTGCACACTGCTCCGCATTTCAGAGTAAGGGAGTGTGAATAACAGCGTGAACCCACGTGTTGCCCTGTAACTCCTGACCGTGTGGACACTGCAGGTGTGAACCGAAAGTTCCTGAGTTCAACAACAAACTGGGTTAACTGTGCTTATTGCACTACTGAACCGAGTCCTCAGATGTGAATTTGAGGCCCTGATCCCGCAGGCACCTATGTGAGCAGCCTCCCACACATCAGTGGCATGACGCCTGGGTGTGTGCACGGGATTAGGAGCTGAATTGAGATGCTGACACTGAAAGTCAGCTCTGGTGTGCTAGAGAGACCAGGTAGCCTCTGCAGCTGAATTTATGTCCCTCTTGCCACAGAGGACATGGTCCCGGGTCCAATGCTCTGGTAATTTGTATGACAGATTGACAACATCCTTGACAAACCTTATGGAATTGAGATAAACTTTACTGAATCAAGTCAAACTTTACTGAATTAAGTCAAATACGCTTGGGATATATTGCATTAAATGTGCAACTGTGTATGTGTTATTGGGGAATTGTATGCAACTCCTCTACAAAGAGGGGGATGCTAATAAATTGCCTCTGTTATCAACCCCTATTAGCCACCTCCCTGGAGAGGTGCACTTATACCGGTTCAAACTGGAGTCTCCAGGGACCAAGAGACAAGGAAAAGGTTTTTGGATAAATAGCCTGGTTTTAAACAGGCTCAAGACTTTCCTGCTGACCCAGCAAACAGAAAGGTCCTTCAAACGATGAAGGGCCATGGTCCTCAGGGAAGGATTGGAAGGACTGGGCTTACTCAGGCATCATACGATTGTGTGGTTGCTCTAAGATGAAGCGGTGGTGAAGGAAACCCCTTGGGTGGGGTTTTAAAGGAGCGCTCCTGACAAAATCCAGGCAGGGATCGGGGTGATCTCTGCTAAGTTTATTAGCATTCAAGTAGGTTCTTTTCTTTTTTCCAATAAGTTTATTTCTGTAGTACTTATACCTTTAAAAAAATGGTTTCATAGAAAGAACTATGCGGCGACGTATAACGGTAGCAATTACACCTGTCAATTATATCTGTCTGAGGAGAAAGGCAAAGCAGGTCTGCCTAGGAAGTCTGACTTTGCTGGTGATTTCACACTGTAGGCAGAGAACAGTTCAGCCTTGAAAGACTCTGGTTGGGAGGGAGAGAAATGCAGGTCTCTGCCCAGGAAGGGCAATAGCTAAGAAGTTGAAAGCCTGACAGCAGCTGCCTTTGCTGGACCACTGAGGGGAAATACAGTTGTGGTTGCCCTGAACTGAAGCTGGTCCATATAAAGAAATTACCATTCTCTAAAATGAAAAAGCCTCCATTTCAATGTCTGACGAAACTCTACCCTGTGGCGGGTTATATTACCCCTCTGAGAGTACAAGGAATGTCTGGTATCTACACTTTCCTTCCCCAAAGGACAAGATGGGTGACAACTTGAGAATAAAACCAGTAAGGACGAAAGAGTCCTTTAACAGGTGATTTGCTTCATGACACAGTTGCAATACTCCAGGAATGCCTTAAATTTAGGATCTACAACCAGGACTCCTAGCTCTTTCACCTCTACATTTAATTAAAAAAATTATAAATGCATTCTTGTTTAGCTAGAGCTTTAGGGAAACACAAAGGAACTTACAAGCAATAAAACACCAGCTGCTTTTCTGTTGCTAAGTTTATCAGAGTTTAACAACAAACATTTTTATATATAATTTTTACCTTCTCCATATTAAATCTCTTTAAATAGCTACTTGTCACACCCTGTAAATACACATCACACTTCCATTGCTGATGTTCAGTAGCAGAGTAGGTTAAAGTGATAGGGGTTAGTGAATCACAAAGTTAAAAAATAAAAAAGGAAACAGCTCTATTCTAATTTGCTGCCAGCAGCCAAACAAGTGATTCTGGTAATAACATTCTCATACCAGGGCAGCCCTGATCATAGCTACTCCACTGTGACACAATGGCGAACCATGTTTAGAAGTGTTCTCCCTTATTCTGGAAGATTGCAGCCCACATGCGTTGTGAAAGAGAATAAAGATGCACACAGAGCGAGATGTCTCAGTTCAGGACAACTGCACCTGTATTCCCCTCTGTGGTCCTGCAAGGGTACCCACTCTAGGGTCCTGGCTGCTCAGCCGTCGCCTCTGCTGGGCAAAGACCCACGTCTCTCTCCCTCCTGACTGGGGTTTTAAAGGCTGCACAGTTCTCTGCCCATACTATGCAAGTTAGATTGCCTAAGTAGGCCTACTCTGATTTCTCTTCAGAGGCTATAAACTGCATAATTGTCCACAGTTATACGTTTAAAATAGATACATTGTTTAAATAAGCCTTTGAAGCTCATAACACTTCCCAGGGTTTACACTGGCCACGTCTCCCTACTAGAAAAGTTGCATACAATCCCACAATAACACACAAACATTGCATTTATACTACAAGTTAACTCCAAGGCAAATTAAACTTAATTCAATAAGTTCTCCCAAAGATTTTGCCGAAAGTTGCCATATCTGTCACATAAGCATCTCAGGCTGGCCTGTGCTGGGACATTAGGATACAGCATTTGTATTCTCCCAGCCTTAAAAACATCCACCATGATCAAAGCTGTTCAAGAAGAGAAAACCTGTGACAGGAGATGGTGACCCTTTGACCAAGGCCCCAGTTCAGCAAAGAATTTAAGCAGGTGTTTAATTCCTATTGAAGTCAATAGACTTAAGCATGTGCTTAACTTTAAACAGAACGTGAAGTGCTTTCCTGGATAGGAACAGACTGCTGAAATGGGACCTGAGAGGTAGGCAGGGACTGCTAAATACTAGCCCATCTTAATAGGTTTTTAGGCAGATATTGGTAAAAGGATCTATTAGCATCTAAAAACACCTTAAATCTTCACATATCAGCAGTTGTAGGCTCTGTCATTGCTTCTCCAGCCCTGTTCTTATTGCTTATACCAAACATTTGATCTCACTCTGACACTTCGTTCCAACTGCTGGTTTAAAATTACAGAATTAGAAACTGGAACTAAGGTCCTTCACACAGTGCTCTCGTGCCCAAGGCAAAAAAAAGTAATCATCGTAAGTGGTAGCTTATAGAGTAAGTCATTTTACTTTCCAGCCTTTACTGTTCATTTAGAACATTGCAAGATTCTGTATTCCTCATAAAAAGAAGTATTTTTTCTTATGTCTAGACTTATTTTGGCCAGTCTCTATACAGTTTTTAGAATGAACATAAACTCTATCAGTGTTACAGATGTTCCCACCGCATACTAGGTCTTTTTCTTCATATTAAGGTTATACATTGAAAATATGGACAACACACCATGCATGGACAAACTACTACCTCTTCAAGAGAGAGATACTAAAGGATCCATCCTAGTATTGTAGAGAACCTACAAACCTATTTCATCCCAAAACTCTTGGTCCTCGAAAAGGTCCATATGACATCATACGATAAAGTAATCCACCTGAAGACCAGTTACTGACACACTTGTGGAACACTACAACAAAAGTGCTGATTGAAATCCTATATAAGGTTATACCCAAAATAAGTTTTGCCCTCAAACCTCACAGTGGTTCTCCGATGAAGCAAGCAAAGTGAAGGCAAGACAGCAGAAAAATCAGCAGCAGCTCAACACCCACCAAGCAGACATACGTTGCAGCTGTAAAAGAAGCCAGAAAAACCTTCAGCTCATGCACAACTGCATCAATCAAATTTTGATCAGCAGAACTGTGCTGACCACTCAATCTTGAATGCTGACGTGCACAGACAGACCAAAGTCTGTCCTGCTCTCATTCTACTTTGCAGGCCAACAAAAGAAAAAAAAGCCCCCAAAACAAAAAAAGAAAATGAGCATAGGCCTGAAGAACATTTGGCTGAGCACCTGGGAAACTGACACCCATGCCCATCAGGACTGGTGAAGTCTATTGACTATGAACCAAGATCATCTATATGCTTTCTATGAAGAAGCCAATCTCTATAAGACACACCAAAGAATACAACTGTCAATCATACCTCAGTTTTCAAGGCACCATGAAATAATACAGAGAGTTGGAAGGAACTTCTCATTCCCCATGAATGAGTATAATCATCTCTACTAAAAGTAATAACATTATTCACAAGGCTTCTCATCCTAAGTAGAGTCTATTGAGCTATTCTTATGTTTCACATGGCAGCAATTCAGTGGAACCTGGAGATAGCTACCTTGTCTTAGAACAGCTGACATGAATCTGTCATTTAAAACAACTGCACTCTTTTTGATGCCATGAGACTTCAGGTACCTAACCTATTTCTGCTGGGGAAAAATAAATAAATAAATATTCCTTTGATAAAATGAGACAGGGGAGCTACTTCCAAGTTCATAGTTAACAACTAATTTTGGAAAGGATATAAAACCTTGTGCTTCAGGGCGTAAGCCAAACTAACTATTAGAGATAAGGATGAGACCTACAGGAGGTGCAGACGAACCTTTAAAATTTCCTCTGCAGATGGCCACTATTAGAGACAAAATATTGTACTAAATGGATTTTGGGTCCAGTCCAGCCTGGTCTATAGTTCTGAGTTAGAAGGGGAAAAAAATCTATATAGATAATTGTTAGTCCTTTGGCTCCAAGGGAGCCTCTCTGAACAATATTAGTGGCACAAACTTATTCATTGAAGCAGTGGATGGATTTTTATGATCCAGTGGGGTAGTCAGATAACAGTATTTTCCCATTTCTAGTAATAATTTCTTTATTCTAATTAATTTGTATCTGTTAAAGATATTTCAGACATAAGCTTCTGAAGTGTCTGAATTATTATACTTAACTGAGTTCAAATTTTTGAAATAAGTGGAGATTTCAGGATCATATAAAAACATATGGAGAACCACATGAATCATGTTGGTGATTGCAAATAAATTTTAGAACAAACACTGTAAATACCAGCCCTCGAGTAAGCTTTCTTACCGACACTCAGCTTTACAGAATTGTGTAAGCTGCTATGCATTGAAAGAAAGATTAACTTTTCATTTAACTGCTTGTTTGTGTCCATTTTTCTGTACTCCCATGCCAAACAAAATGTAACTAGCAACCTTTGTAAGTCAGCCAATAAAATATTGTAAATGGTAAATATATTTCTTGTCTAGAGAAATAACTAAGAAGTTGCTAATGTGCCCCTTATGTGGGAACAAATTCACTTTGTAAATTTTTTCATAAAACAGGAGCTCAATTCAACTAGTGTAATAGGCTTGCTGCTTATCTGCATCTGTGTTCTAGGAAGTAAGATTGCTCCTTGTTCAGTGTTGTCTTAGGTGGGAAGCTGGTTAAGCACTTCTACCTTCCTTCTCTCAGTAATCTAAGGGAATGTTCTACGTTTATAGCATGAAGAATTTCTCTCCTGTGTAGCTATGTAACCAGCTGCAAGTTTATAGCACCTCAGACACACCTCCATGGAGGCAAGTACACAGAAAAATCCAACAGCAACTGTGTATTTTGTGTTTGCTTTTCCTAGTCACTTGACTAAATTGGGGCTTGGTACTGCAAATGCTTACACGAGTTACACTACTCCTGTCACATGTATTGAATTAAATGGGACACATTGGGTGAGTAAAATAAGTGTTTGCACAACCAGCCCCTCAATTAATAAGATATTCTGTAATTTGCAAATGATGGCACTAATTACTACTGTTGTAACAAGCAGCAGGCCAGATGCTGGTTTAATTTCTTCTGCGATCAATTTAGAGCTGAATGTGGTCCTTTTGCTATTACATGCTGTTAACATTGCTTCTGTCATGTGCCAAAATAAGGCAACAAACATGAGGTAAACAACATTAATGTGATCCAACAGCTAAACTTTAACCCTACATTTACTATCAGATTAGACCCACTATCCATCTGCCTAGCGCTAATCTACACCAGCAGATGCAGACAATGCAATTGCCAAAGTCTCCTTTGTGGAGTATTGACTTTTAGATGGACTGTAAGAGCAGACACTGAAAAGTTGGTTTGAAAACTGACCAGAGGTGGTGACTAATGAGATATACATGAGACACTAACGCTCCATTAACCTTTCTTCCATAATTACATCCCCTCTATAACACGTAGTGTTGCCACCAAAGTAAATCTTTGTGGTTGAACTAGGAAGAACTGCAACCTTGTGACCTTTCTTTTTAAAAAAATAGTTTCAGTAAAGGAAGCCTACAGTTTGGGAGACTCCTAAGGAAACATGTCATTCTGATGGGGTTTGGAAAAGTCTTCTTCAAAAACATGAGAAGTTAACAAGAGGTGATACATTCTTAAAGAAGTGAAAAGAATCACAACTCTACTCCCATTAATTTTAATAGGAGTCATGCAACTAAATCTCATACAGTGCTTTGAAAATTTACTCCTACAAATCTGACTACCCAGCTATTCCAGACGGGGCTTCTTCTGAAGCGAGACAGTTAACTGTGCTGAACAGTGTGGTACTTGTGTGATGTGGGAAAATGTCCACTAAGGACAGGGTGGAGAGCTCCACAACGTATTTCACTTGTGAGTTATACCTCAGGGTCTCCAGGAATAAAACACTCGTGTCCCAATGCTGGCACTAAAACAATGCAATAATTTCATCCTGGTCAGTGCTCACATTTGAAAATAAAATGGTGGTATGTCCTCCATGACCCAATTGCTCTACTGGCTTGCATATTTTTTCCTCCCACTACCACCATCATGCTGGACATTTTCCCAAGCTTCCTTAAATTCTCATTAACTTTTCAGAAAGGGGAACACTAAAATAGGGCTCTTGGGCTAGCTAGGTTTTCAAACTGTGTTGACAGTCTACTGTACTGCACCAATCACTGCAGGAACCTAAAAAGTAGGGCAGAATACAGAATGTACAGTGGTGCAGAATGAGGCTGTAGAACAGAAGACTAATGAGAGGAAAGGGAAATTATGTCATCTGTTCAAATCCTCCTCGTCCTTTATCCTGTCCAACCCCTGGTTCGGCCCCCATTACCTGACAAAATGACTTCCCCTCCCCATCCATGTCCTGAGAACACCACTACCCCTAATGTATTCTAGACACAAGCTCCCTAACTCTATAGTTCCTCCATTTCTCCTGTAGATTCTTCAACTCAGGGCTAAATCCTTGGAGCCACCTACAAGCCTTTCCATCCTACCAAAGTCTTCCTACTCGCAAGAATGTGTCATTCTCTCAGGAATAGGAAGGGAGAAATTTAGAAGCAAACACAACAAGACAGAGGAGTACTTACCAACTAGAAGATAGGGAGACATGGTATGCAGGCAAGTACAAAATGGCCACTTTATGGCAACAGTTGCTTCCCTCCACCAAATTTAAAGGACCAGCCTCCAGAAAGGCATGCTGGGAAAATAGGTCCTATAAAAAAGTAAGTCTGCAGCAAGAACTAGGAAGTTACTCCTGAGAATAGAGTTTAGCTATGTTGAGAAAGACTATCTGCCCTTCTGATAGCTTTGTGCTGGGAAAAGCATCTCTTTTTGGGAGAGTTGTTGAGCTGATTAGGCACAGACTGGTGTCTGTTAGAAGAAGGAGGGATCTACAGGAGTCTACAATGCTGAAGTTTACCAAAGAGAAGATATAAACAAAATGAAGGGGGAAATAAAAACTACCAGTATCTCATGCTGGCTCTGCCAATGCCATCTAAGCTCTAGCACTGTAGTTTAAGAGTGAGGATTAGTAATTCCCAAAATGGAGTGCTGGAATAACAACAGTGAGCTCCTCATTCTGGTGATACATTTCAGCACTCCCTATTATATGCATCCAAGATCCCCCCCAACCACCTCCCTTTTATAAAATACTACTAAAGCACAAATGTACCATTTATAACTTTACCTCCATATTTTACTCAAGTTTGGAGTAGTGAAATTCAAGGCAAACAGTATGAGCATTATACTTATCATTATATATCATTAAACACTCATACAGCATTTCTTCTCCTACGCAACAGTTACCAACATGCACAATTTAATCTGTTAACCATCGCTGATAAAAAGATACATAGGTCAAAATAAACCAAAACTACTGACTCAACAGCCTTTTGATACAAAAGAATTGAATATACAGTTGTATTCAACACTGCATTCCAGGTTATTTAATTAGAAAGTGCTTTTGTTAAGTTCTGGTCAATTAAAGGATGGCATAACTGCTATAAGAAGTGACTTGCTTTAGAATAACAAGAATAACTTCTGTGAAAGCAGTGAACTTTTAAAAGGGCTTTGGGAACACAGAATACTATTAGTCAATCATATACCACAGAGGTGCCCCAGAGGCATATGTTATTTTGATAAATTAACCTGAAAAGGAGTTGGAATATAAAGTCAAACCCAGACCCCATATTATAGCAAGCAGGTCTGAACTCACTGCAGAATACTTCCCACAACAGAAAGTCACACTCTCTACTGCTTAACTTGCAAAATAATTTTGAAGAACCTTGCCAAGGTCAGCAATTACATAAGTCATTTGGGTTTTTATATAATTGACTATAAGGACAGAGCCTGAAAAAAGTAGTTAATGTGTGGGAAACATCATTTTACTATGATTATTATTCAGTTGAGCTGGTTTAAAAAAACAGAAAAAACTTTTTTGGTGACAATTTTGATTAAAATTTTGACTCTATTCTCTTTGGAAAATTTTAAAAATTTTTAACAGTTCTATTATTTATTACTTTTTAAGTACAGATTTGTTTGACATCACACAAGACAATTTAAATCAGTCATTGCTTCAAAAAGCATACAATCTAGAGGAAAGAAGGAGGGAAGACAAGATAGCCTGGGAGACAAGATGGTGTTAACTTAAAATAGAGGAGGAATAAAAGTGTTATATTAGGACAGAAATAACAGCCACTGCGTGCTTCACTAGAGAATTATCTTCCACCTGGACATCCCTCGTTTTATTAAGTCCCTCATACAATAGGTCCTGGTCATCTCTAGAAATCAGTGAATCAAAAACTCTATGACGTAAACATAACTCCAAAAAGGCTGTTGCCTTTCTACGTTGTTGCTCTCATAGAAGGAATAAAACATTTGGGCAAAGCGAGAGAGAGGGCTTTTATTTTGGCCTGATTCGGACATCCTCATCTATGCTGAATATTACTTCTATGGCTCGAGTCACCAGATAGTGATGTTACATATGAACAAGTTTTTAGTCTTTGCAGAAATGCTGTATTGTTAGTTTTTCTTATTCAATAAGTCTTTGAAAGAAGCTGTGGCACACAGCAGGGAGTTTATGCTCTGCCTTATTCTCTGTATTTGGAGGCAGTTCTTAGTGCAGAGCTGATTCCTGGGAACCAGGTATTGGTGTGGGGGCTTACCTTTATGGAAGAAGATGCATGCTGTTTGTGACAATTTCTGTTCAAGGACTGGTGTACATGTGCAAATAAAGCAAGTTATATTTAGAAAATACCCAGTGTGTAAACAATTTCTCCTTCACTGGAAAGCTGACCTGCAAGGCCCCAGAATCCTGCTACTGCCTAGCAGAAGGGCACAGTGATGTCAGAAACTGGACCCTGCTGTCAGCAGGAGGGGCAGTATGACTCCAGGAGTAGAAACATTGATTTCCATTGGAACTGTTCCCACGGGAAGGTACTATTTAGCATTAATAAGGTTGGCAGACTTGGGCACTTTCGTATTAGGAAATAGGGGGAAAGTGCAAAGGAATGAGAAACTTTTATGCTTCATTCTCTTTCCAACAGATTCTGGTTTCATAAAAACTCAGCCTTACGGAAACAGAACATTATTTTCCATAAGGGGGAAAAACACTCTGGCTCAGCTACTGCTACTTTGCTCAGCTGGGTATATTAGTCTTATAAAAGTAAATGGCCCTACTCCATACTGTCCATTATAGAGAATTTTGGAGAATGCATATTGCACCTTTTCAAAAGGTGTAGCAGAGGCTATTTTCAACCGTAACCCAAGAGACAATGCACCTTCCTCCAGAGCTCACAGTGCAGTAGTGTGTCTCCATAAACTGCTACCATGGGGGTAATGGTTGAAGATCCAGTATTTAACCTTCACTCAGGGCCTAATTGTGACAGTCTGACTCCACAGGTAATTCAATTGATCTTAATGGGATAACATCTTGAGTAAGGATGGCAGAATCTAGCCTAGAGCCCAGGGCCCGATCCTCCGACTCTGACTCAGCACCGACGAGCAGTGGGTCTGCTCCTAGGCATTGTGATTGTTTATGTGAAGATATTATGTAAGATTGGCCCCCTGTATTATAGGACTAAGACGACCACTCATGTTTTAATTTCAGCCACCCACAGCATTAAGCAGCCCTTCGCCCAGTGTGGCTATTTAGAGGCCTATGAAATTCATGCTTTCAGAGCAGTTTTCATTGTTTCAGGTATTCCTGGAGATTCTATCAAGCTCACCCTTCTTCACATCTCATCCATCTCAGTGAGGGTTTGCCAGTGATCTGCGAGGGAAGAGATTCCATCTGACAGTTCACCTCACAGGACCATCAAGAACAATCATGTTGGGAAGTGAGCTTGAGTCATTTCTGTTTTGTTCATGGCTATCCTAGGCTGGAGCCATACTTGGTTATTTTCTTCCCTGCAATGTGTGGTACAGTAAACAATGCCTGACTGATTTCACATTAACAGGTGGGGCACCATAATCTAGCGTGTAAAGCTACAAATGAGAAATGCAGTGGGGAAAATAACCTTTGTTGTCTGAGCTGACCCCTTGCAGTGCATAGTAAAGTTTTATACACACAATTCTCCCCCTTCTCCCCGACATTACTGCATAGGCCATGTGCTTGGTTTTCCTGGGGGTCTTCCAGAAAGCTCCCTATTTTCCCCTCTGTTCCATACCAAACTCTGGATTTCTTGTTCTTTTCCTTCTGCCAATGAAGGCTATAAGTGCCCATTGGAGCTTTTGCTCATTCAGAGAAATGATTCCTTCCTGCACCAGGGGTGAGTCTGCCATCTCTGTGCAATTATCATCCCTGCCAGCTTAGACAATGAGGGAAGAGCTGGAGATCTACACTTTCAAATTCCCAGAAGGGAAAAAACTATGCTGCTACTGAACACATGGCTGGAGATCTTCTGTACCTCCCCCCCCCCCTTTTTTTTTTTTTTTTTTTAAATATGAAGAGAAAAAAATAAAAAAGGAATATGAAGTGCCTTGCCCATTGTTTTGTGGCAGAGCTGGTAATACAACCCAGCTCCATATAGTCCCACTCTAGAACCCTATCCATTGGAACTCACTGCCTCACAGATGCTTTAGTGATCTGTTTGTTGGACTCTATTATTCATTTTCTTAGCCTTGTTGTCTTTTAAGTAATCACACAAAGCTGAGTTGCCCAAACTTTTCAAAACTGACCCCCCTTTAGGAAAATGAATCCAGTTGCACCCTCCTCTTTACTTCTGGTATCCCTGAATAATTTATGAATCTTCCCCAACCCTCTTCTCCGCTTAGTCTTTTACATCTTCTCCTTGCCCCACCCCACTTAAGCAAGAACTGTTTAAATCTTCCTCTCCTACATACATTGATAAGCAGTGAAATAGTTAGCTATGTTCACATTTAAAATATCATCACTGGCATCTGAGTTACCGCCAGTTGTATGAATGATGCCATTCACATCTCAACTGTTGTTTCAGGCTTTTTGCAAACTCAGGAAGACTTTACGCAACATTTAAACTTGCTTCACATTTGAAGGTTTACTTCACAGCCATAACACCTAGAGATTTATTTTAAAAAAATGAAACTTAGGACTCTGGAAAGCTATCAAGAGTTTTGTCTGCATGGTTAGTTTTTTGCATCTCACACTTGGTAAAAACAGCGACTCAAAGAAATTTGGGTGGTATGTTTTGCAGTTTTTATTACATTATTTGTGGTGGAAAGCATCAAATTATTATGGCAAATATTTTATTGAGTGAGGGTCTGTGTACATTCTACCCAGTCCACATGCAATCATTATTTCCCTTATATACAGGAGGATATCCTGAGGCCTGTGTTGGGATTGGATTTCTGTATTTACACCTATATGAAATATTGGCAACAGCCCTTTGAAACCGCAAGAACATTTTCATTTTATTTCAGTTTTGATTTTATGAACTCAGTTCAGTTTCACAAAAGACCTCATTGTGCATTTTAAAGGGCATATTCTTTCAAAGCCAAAAAAAAGACCCTCAAAACATTCAATTTTTGTTTCAATGAAGGCCAATTAAATTTGACATTTGATTGTTTCTTTTATTGTCTACTTTTGATGAGGAAACCACCATAAAACACACTATTTATATAACAGTGTGTGTGTGATTATATATATGCTATATATAAAATAAATAATTTCATTCCTTTGTTGGCTGCAAAATGGCATAAAAAAATTGTACTTTGTGGGTTGATCTCTTTTCTCTTTATTTTGCACAAAAGTATTCACTATGGCTCTGTTCCTACAATGAGTGCTATATCAGAATATCTCTGTGCCTGTGTCAAGCCCTACTGACATTGATATGGTTCGGTTTGCATATAACCTGTGCCAGATAGGATTCATTGCAGAATCAGAGCCTACTTTTGCACAATGCTACTAGTTCACCCATGTTCCTATTACATACCTATGAAAACTGGACTTTTCTTCTACTGAATAGCAAGCACATTAGAATAGACTCTGGTTAAGGATAATGAAATGGAAAAAACCTCAGCATGAATAGTATTTTGCATGTATATCTTCCAACCTCCTCAATGAAAGCTGTCCCTTATTGGTTAGGATTTCACCATACAACGTTCTATTTTTTTAGGCTTTTAACTCAGTTAGAAAGAATTGGTTTGTGGACATTATGGGCAACATAATTAGCATCTTCTTGCTTAATATTATAACCCTGAATCCATTCCTAAATCTAAAAGGAGTTAGGGCTATAAAAAGTACAACAAAGAGCTTATTTTCTTGCCATTCACAACGGGCTGTGCTTGAATTTTGTTAATGATGAAATAATGAAAGGACCACTTTCATAGGAAGTCACCAGAATTAATTAACCAGAACTCAGGATGATTATCCAGCTTTCAAGTAGGGCTTTTACTTTGAACTCAAGGGCATTCTAATTCCTGTTGCCCTGACCAGTGTATTTATTAAGGAGGAAATGTAATTTGAATTTGTATGTAAAGGAAGTAGTATGATCCTTAGAATGCATATTACCTTACCATGAACTTACCTGTTCAATTCATGTTTATTTATTAATTGTGCCCTTCTAGCAGCTCTTGCTTATTCCATGTTCTGCAGCCATTCCTTATACTTAATAGGTCTTATCTTTGGATAAGGTTGATTAGGAACAAACTTTTCTGTGAGACCAGAGCCAAGTAACCATGACTACATTCAAGAACAGGTCTGCAATCTTCAGACCTTTCCACAAATCTTGCAAAGCTGCCCCAGTATATGAACTTTTAAATTACATTGTACTTTACCTCTCAAGTATAATTAATTTGCAGGAGTGCCCTTGATTTCATCTAAAAGAAAAATCTTTCTTAATCCACTGGTGCCTGCCATTTAGTTTTAGAACAAAAGAAAAGCACTGACTAGTCTCTTAACAAAGTGAATATTTTTAAACATAACATTTCTTGGCTTTGTTTTCATAGATCATGTTCCTACACTTCATAAGCATTGCCCTGGACTTCTCTGTATCAGGGAAGATGAGACGTATGGTAGGGATGGTCAAACTCTTTCAATAGAGTTAAAAAAAAAAATCCAACCCAAACCTCCTTTCATTCCTCATAGCAAACATGGATGGAATCTTTCTTTCCCTAATCAAGGATCAGGGCCCTACTGCTGTACAAACAAGTAACAAATAAGGCACTCCTTGGCTCAGAGAGCTTATGTAGTGCAAGAATAAAAGTTTCTTTAAAATAATCCAACTTAAAAAAAAATTAAAATATGAAGCAGGAAATCTAACGACATGTATTAAGACAGAAAAATCAGGGGCAATCAGGAGTCACTGGGAATAATGGAAAACTCCATAACTACCTGTATAAATGCCCATTTCCCTCCCCTAACCTTACTTATACCCAACTTTCTGTTCAGGCAAAGGAAGCAGAACAGGGAGGGCCAGACATTGTTGCTACTCCTTCCACTCACCCTGAAATACTCCATTAGGGTCCATAGACCTCCTGTCTAACCTGCCAATTCTCTAAATGCAAATCACAGAACTTTGGGTAAATTCTAATCCAGATTCATCTCCAATGTGCACAGCACCAGCTAGCCGCATTTTCTGTAAAGGGCAGAACCAAACCTCTGGATCTGAACACACTGAACTTGGGGGAAGTTTGCATGTGGGGCCTATTTCAACTTCCAGTAGGAACCCACCCTGAGAATACCTCACCATAAATTTCACTGATCACACTGGAAATCAACAGTTCCCTGGGCGTCTCCCTGCCACCTCCTAGCTGCCACTAAATTTAGCACTTATGTGTTCTGAGACGCTCAGTGCTCCTTATGGTATACAGTCAGGGATTGTATGGAATTTGAGTTCAGTAAGTCAGGACCAACAGTCTGGCTGCTAGAATTCCAGTGCTTTTTCCATTGTTAGTGGCACACCCTCTGCCTCTACCTTATTCCAAAGAGGAGCTGCAGGGACAGAAAGATCAAGTTTCTCATCCTTCCTTTCATCTTTGCAAGACTAGCTGTCACCCATGAAATGAGAGAGGAGAGAAGGATCCTGCATCTTCTCTACAAACAGCTCTACTTTGCATATTGTCTAAACACATTGTGAACTCAAAACTAGGGCTGGTCAAAATTTTTCCATCCAAACCGTTTTTCATTGGAAAATTGGGAGTTTTGACTACGTACATTTTTTTTGTGAAAAAGTGTCTGCTTTATGTGGTAATCTTAATCGAAATATTTCAGCTAAAAACTTTAAGTCTGCAATCAAAAATGTTCTGTTTTCAGTCAAACAAACTCAATTTCCAAGGAAAATTCTGATTAAAAACCAAAAGTTTTTTTTTTTGCTTCCATTGAAAATGTCCACAGTAAAAACAAAATAATAAAAAAAATTCAGACCTGCTTTACCCATAAAATTTGAGCCTGTGTTGATTTTTCCATCCCAGGATAATGGCGAGAATCTCAACATAGAGTACAGTAACTTTCCCAACCCTACATGCAACAATACAGTCCTTGATTTAATAGACATCAGATTATGCCATGCTATATGGTGGTTTTTGAGGTATGGCCATAACTTCCATGACAAAATACACAATTTCAGGTTTCTTCATAACAGTTCATGGTCTTTATGTTCTTGGCTAACCGTCTACTGAGCAAGGCTCTTCCATGAAAAAGCAAAATTTGACTCTGTTGGAGAATGACTGGGGGTTTTAATGCAAGCTCCTTCCCTCATAACCCCATATCCGCACCCCATAAATGATAACCTTCAATTGAACATGATCTTCTCATCATCTTATTATGGCCCTTACAAAAATTGGCATGGGGCTCATTTAAAATTAACTAGGACCAGATTCTGCCCTGTTGGGGCTACTCACAAATAAGGTTGGTAAAATCTTGCCCTCGGTTACTAAGGAGACCATGTTACTCTTAGACAGTAGAACACTTACTGAAATCAAGAAATGCTCTTCTGCATTTTTCATTCTGAGCAATTTGTGGCTCTGATACTCTTTAAATACAACATGATTTTTGTATTTGTGTAGCAGATTTAGAAAGTCAATATTTGTTTGATCTTACAAACATACTTGTCTGTTCTTTAAACAGTAGTGAGTGAAAACAGCATCACAATTAAACTAGCATATATTCACGTTTAAAATTTCCCTCTCCATCTCCAAAATTAGTTGCTATTGTGTCTTTGCATCTGTTTAACCCCCTAAACACCAGAGGTCACCTTACATCTAACAAGCATGCCAGCATCACCTCCTATAATATCATGACTGCTAGCACTGTGATCTCCTGACACTTCTGACAGCGAAGGGAATGCCTTACAGTGATCAGGAAATGTGTATGAAAAGAGTATGGCATGGAAATAGATAAGCAAGTTTTAATTAAGATACAAAACTGGTAATAAGCGTGGTTATGAATGGGAGAGTGCAGGCTTGTTTTGACAGCAACTCCTTGTTCTCGTTTTTGCAAACATGAGCCTAAACTTGGCCTTAGATCATGCAGCCGTAAGGAGTATAGAAGCCTCATAAAGCAGCGTGAACTAGATATGTATTTGGACATCTCATCTGGGGAGATAACTGTCCTAGAGCCATAAAGAGCTGGGCAGTCTGCAGCTGCATGAGGGGCAGGGAATTCTGGATGAAATCCTGACTCTATGGAAGACGATGGAAATTTCACCATGGACTTCAACAGAACCATGATTTCGCCCTCCGTGAAGATCAGAGCCTCCTTCCTTTTCTCTCCGCTCCTGCTCTGGCTTCAGGAACCCCACACAGCTCCTGTGAGGGGAGGGAGGAATGACTGAGGCAAGATTTTTGACTGTTCAGAGGGGCAAGTGGATGGTGTTAGTGAAGATACTCTCTCTTTGCTTCCCACAAGCGTCTGGGTAAGGGAGTCCATCTCTGGGCCGTTGTGACTGGCAGCTCTATTGCAGAGCTGTTACCAAGGAAGGACAAGTTGCTTAAAGGCCATGTAGACTCACAAGCCTAATTCTGTCTCTCCAGTTTAGCAAGATTCCCTCCCTCGATACCATCACCAGAGTTCCAGTTTACATGAAGAGCAGTCAGGATGGACAGAATTACTGACTCTTTTCCTTGGGGAGTGGAAGAAGATGGGCAGTGACATAAGCACAGAAAAAGGAACAAGTCATGCTCTTCAAGATTTGCATTATCCTCTGCAGGCCTCTAAGGATGTGTCTACACTGCAATTAGACACCCGTGGCTGGCCCATGCCTGATGTCTCAGGCTCACAGGACTTAAGCTAAAGGGCTGTTTCACTGTGGTGTACACATTCTGGAACCCTCCCACCTCACAGGGTCCTACAGGCCTGGCTCCAGCTCAACCCCAAATGTCTTCATAGCAATTAAACAGCCTCTTAGCCTGAGCCCAAGTCAAGGTTTTTAATTGCAGTATAGACATACCTTAATTCTTATCTGCTCCGTGCTCCGAAACAGTCAGGGCCAGGATCCAGCCCTCTTTTTGCAAGTTAGTGGAGAGGCAGTCTTCTCCATTTTTTTTCATCTGTACTCTGGCAATGGTCATGGCATTTCTTGCTTCACTTCAAAGTGCGCATAGAACTTAAGAATTCAAATTTGTTCTGCTTGATGCTAGTAAAATACAACACACTTTCTCATGCCCCAATCTGAATGGTTTTCACAGCCTTAAAAATAGGATTCTGCTTGGAAGAGTGTCTGTCTAAAAGGCACCACCAGATTCAGTGGATCTGGCTCTTTACTGGAGTTGATTGAGAATCTCATTTTTTGGTTCACCAGCTGAACCCGAAAACTTTTAAAAACAAAAAACAAAAACCCAAGTTCAGTCTGAACCAAAATTGAAAGCTTGTTGTTTTGCTTCATTTTTTAAAAAATAAATAGCTACATTTCTAAATGAAATGTCATTTCAAAATAAACAAACAAACAAACAAGTTAAATGTGTCATTTTGAAGTAGCTGAAACAAATTGTTTCAAAAACATTTTTTGGCCAAAACTATTTACCAAATTCAACCCAATTTAATATTTTCAGTCATCCCCAAACATTCATTTTTCATCACATTTATTGTTTGTCCTCCAAAATTCTCTCAGCTCTATTTCTCACTGACTTCAGTGAGAAAAAAATGTGTTTGATACTTTCCACTCATTAGCTCTGCAGAGCTAAGACTGAAGCAGCTGTGGATTCTATAGCATCTTGTGTCTCATCATCAGAATCGTTTGTTAAATGTCATTTGGCTACACCTGTGGAAACCCACTGACAGCAAAACAGATATACAGTCTAATCTGGCCTTGAGAAATTTCATTACTCCTGATGATGCACGAGAAAGAAACAGCAGCTTGACTCTGAGATCATAGTGTTAGGTCACAGGATCTGTAGATAGAAAGACCATATATTTTTTCTCTTGTGAACTGAACGTATCTGATATGGAAGTCAGTCAAGTTCAAAGACTACAGAATCCCACTATGGTGTGTGCATGTGTATATTTTTTTTACAAAGTTGCTCTTCAGAGCAAATCTGCACTTTACAAAAAAACAGCTCACAAACGATTTTTTTTTTTTTTTTTTAAATTTAACCATGGACTGTAAAAAGCTTAATGCACCTATAAATAGTTCCTAAGTCAAAGTCACATCTGGAAATGGAGAGGTGTTAAAAAAAAGTGTCTTGCTGCCATTGAAACAGACATAAAAACAGTGCTTTTGTAGATTCTTTAAAATGATAACCTCTTAAGAGTGCATGGTGGAATTTTTGGATTACAGTTATTTTTTCTTAACTAGCTGTTTTTGCTGTAAACACAGCTACTTCTCTGTGCAAACAGTGAATCTTTGCCTAGTGAAAACACAGGGATTTGTCTAGAGGGTAGAATTACCACCCACCATCAGGGAAAAAAGGCATTCTAAGAGTCATGTTTTGCCTTTTTGATTCAGGGCATGGCCCTAAATATTAACTTTAGTCCCAACATGCCCCTCATGCAGAAAACACATGGGGAGAGGAAATGGCTACCAGAAACTTCATGAAATCAATTCATGGAGGATTCAGTTCAGGAAAAGATTTAACAATATGCTTAAAATTAAGCATGTGCTTAAGGGCTTGCCTGAATCAGGCATTGTTCCCTGTGGTCCAATTCTGGGGTAGGCACGAAGTACAGCTGTACTTCTCAGTCAGCCACCCCACACAGAGCTGTCCAAAGAAAAAGGAAAATACCAGAAACTTCATGAAATCAATTCATGGAGGTAATTTGCTGTGGGACAAGGGAAGCAATTCACTCTGCCAGACCTTGCTTTATCTCCCTACCCCAACTCTCCATAGGTCTGCATCCTCCAGTATGTCTTTTTTCACTTCTGCCCCCAAACTTTATGGGATATAACAATCTTATATCATGTTCTATATGCCGACACGACTTTGCTCCTGACACTGTTCAGAGTTGACCTTCGTGCCTGTTCCTGTTTCCTCATTTGTTGGCACCGAATTTAGTTGAGTCCCGGGCCCAGTAGTTCCTCCCCTTAGGTTGGGGGTAAGGGCTTTTAGCCAAATAGTAGTTTCTCCCTCGTTCTCCTCTCCAGGAGCGGTGATTTTCTGTGCTGAGGAGAGGAAGAGTCCTAGGTGCCATGTGGAAACCAACCACTAATCCCATGGTGCTCCAGCTTCTACCATGGAAAGCTGTGTACTCAGCACTGCTCTGTGAGCCTGGTCTCTGACCGACAACCTAGCTCCTTGCTGCTATTGGTGCTTATCCCCCGTGCCCACACCCTGGGCTTTCATTCCTAGGCAGATGGCTGCTTGTACCCGCACTGGAACTGGAGGGGTGCATGTCATGTACAATTGCTGTTCCCAGCTCTCTCTATTGTACCCACGCTCCCCTGTCAGAGCCCCAGCTCCACCCTAATCCTGCAGGGAGAGGATTCTGCAGGTTCAGACAATCACCCTGGCAAGAAATTTGACCCATATCAAAGTTTCATACATTGGGGTTTTGTTTTTTTATAAGTTCTGTAACCGGGAACAATGCATGGATGGGAATATTTTTGCAGCACTGTACATTACATGTGAATAATCAAAATGGCTTATTACTAGACTGTGATGAATCTACATCTCAGCTAAAGATAAGCTCCCTGACACAAGCCCACAGTCTTGAATTACCCTTCACAAGTGTCTTGACATATCCACTTCATGTATTGCATAAAGTAGATTTGCTTTTCTGCACAGAAGGAAAATACCTCCTCCAGAGTTGTACTTGCACACGGCTTTTAACTTTGCTTTCCTACACACAACCATATAGAATTAATTTTTCAAGTGCTATTGGGAGGGAGCATCTTGCCATGTGTTTTAGAATATCCAATTTAATAAATAAATAAGCGATTCCGGCTGTAATGTATGATATGTAACACCACTCTGAGGGTTCGTTATATTAGTGTTGATAGCTGATTTTGGCAGAACAGCGACAGCACATTAGTAAGCAAAATGCTACTGCCAGGAAAATGGGGTTCTAGTTCCGACTCAGCCACTGCCGGCCTACACGACCTTGGGCAAGTCATTTCCCCAATCTGTGCCTCAGTTTTCTCTCCCATGCTTAGATTGTAATGTTCTTCATGGCAGGGGAGCTCCCTCACTAGGTTTTTGTACAGCACCTGGCACAATGCGGCCTTCCAGGAACTACGGTAATACAAACAATAAGTAACAATAACAGGGTGTATAACTGGTCAACTTCAAGTGTCTGGGAAATGAACACTGGGGGGAAGCAAGTGTGGCATATACAGGATTAAATTGTATTTAGCACAATGCAGGCAGTTGATATGGCAGCAGGGAAGGGGTATCTTCTTACACCACAGCATGGGAGACATCTGATCACAACCTTTTCTCTCCCAAGTTTGCTAAGGGTGGAGGGAATCCAGCACAGATGCTACAAATGCTACAGGAAGCAGAGTCATCGGAGTCTTACCTCGCCTCTTCTCACACAAGAGGAAGCAGAACTATATTGCTGCGAGGTGAGTGCACACTGCGCTCTGTGAAAGTGTATGGCATGGCCGTTGTTGTGTGCGCTCCTCCAGGGATTTTGCTTCCCAGACGATAGAAGGTTGATGACTTTGTGTTTGTGCTCTGTGCTATGAGGTATTTAAACTCTCAGGTGAAGTCTTTTACTTATTGGGCTAAAGATACAATAGAGCCTGTCTTCCAGAGACAGGGGAGTCTGATACTGCTCCTGTAGCAATTTCTACTGAATGCCGCATTCCGACAACATAAGTAAGTCGATGGGAGATACGCAAGCTACAGTATGTAACTTGTGTATCTCCCATCAATCACCAGCAGCAGTGTAGACCAGACCTTCCTGTTTCACCATGGACAAGTCAGCCTCAATTCCTCCTCTGTAAAATGGGGATAATGATAACACCACCTAGCTCTGATATAGCACTTTCCATCCATAAATCCCAAAGCACTTCATTTATCCCCACAGTGCTCTGTGAGGTACACAACTGCTATTATTCCCATTTTATCAAGGGGGTTCTGAGGCACAGAGAGACTAAGTGACTTGCCCAAGGTCATATAGGAAGCCTGTGGCAGAGCAGCAAATTGAACTCTCATCCTAAATCATAAGCTAGTTCCCTAATCACTGGACCATCCTTCTCTAACTCACTGGGTGATGCAAGGATAAATACTTTAAAGATTGTGAGATGCTTAGTTACTGTGGTCATGTGGGCCATAACAGTACCAAAGACAGATTGTTAGACATTCCTATTGTTTAATCACACCATTGCAATGTGAATAAATTCATGTTGTATTAGAAAAATTCCTCCAGAAAGCTAACAACAGGTGTCTGGACTCATGCTTCATGCTCTGCGCAAGGATGACAAACTCATCTCCCTTTACTTTTATATTTTTAAACTCTATGGCATTATGTATCCTTCTTGTTTTGTTGCTGGGTAGTTGATTTCTAGAACATAGTCACTCCAATATGTGACATCACAAACTGCCTGCTCCAGAATAGCTGGCTACTGAAAATAAAAAGGTGTTTCAGGGGCAAAGAGGAATGACAAGTTCACTTTATAATAACACAGTGTATGTCACATTGGAAAACACACTTTTTTCCCCTTAAGTCTAAAACAATGAAAATCTCTCTATCAAAATAAGTAGCCTGGCCTTGCAGACAGCACCAGAAATCGCAGTCAGTAGAATGTACACTTGTAGATGACTGGAATATATCTTGTACTCCACGAAAGGAGAGCGCCTGAGAGTTTTAAACTACCAAATAAAATTGTAAACCTGATGTATAGTGTCATCTAAAAACTAAATGCTTCCAGCGATTAAAAATAGTGGGATGCAAACCCAAACATTTCATACCTGGAAACAGTAGCATAATAATATAAGAAAACCAGCTTAAGATAGCACAGTGCAGCTAGCTTGCTTTAAGAACCATAACTGCAGCATTTATCATTTTGCCCTGCAGCTTCTGGATTTCAATATGTGAAACAGAAGGGTCATTTTCATACAGCTTTCTCTTCAGAAGTTAAAAAAGGTCATGAACAAATTCTACCCTACTGGCAGGTTATTTCCTAACTACCTCCTGCAGTGCTTCTTGCCTCTTCCTCTAAGGCAGAAGGTACCAGCTTTTGTTGGATACTGGATTATAGAAACCACACTGGTCTATCGCATAACGCAGATTGTATGTTCCAACCCTCAGTTTCACCTCTTACCCCAAATGCCTACAATGAAGGTTCTATATGTTCTATAAATGAGGGAAGATTTTGGCTAATTTTCCTATCAGAATTATTTAGCTGTGGCTTTAAATACTGTTTTGGAAGACCCCCATAAATAATAAACAAACAACAATAATGAATACAGAAGCTATATGAAGAAAGATAAGGTCTGATCTTGTTCCTGATGAAGACAATGGAAGCTTTGCCACTAAGTTCAGTGAATAAGGATCTGGATCACTGTAATTAAATCTTTTTCTTCTTCTTCTTTTTTTTTTTTTTTAGTTTGAGATCATACGTATTCATTTACTGTTTATCTGACAAGCTTTTCTGGCTGCAATTTAGTTAAGGAACAGGATCAAAGCATGAAACAAATGAAAAAGGACAGCACAAGAAGATTTGTGGTGGGTTAACAGAGAGAAGGAAAGTTGATATGTGATTATTCTCCTAAAATGACTAAGAAGAAGTGCAAAATGTAGGGGAAGTGGCTGGAGAAATAAATGTTTTGAGAAACTGACTATGCTGTTGGATGGGAGGATGTTAAAAGGCAGATGTGGTCTCTCAGACAGAACCAGATCAGAGGAGTTTGGTAGTGAGATTTTTAATACCCAGTAGAAGAGTAGTAATGAGCAACAATGAACTCAAAAAGCAAAATTCTGATCTGTATCCAGAGTCTCATAGAATCACAGGGCTTGAACTGACTTCAATATGTCATCTAGTCCAGCCCCCTGCACTGAGGCAGGACCATGTAAACCTAGAAGACCATTCCAGACAAGTGTTTGTCTAACTTGTTCTTTAAATTCTCCGATGGGGGACTCCACAACTTCCCTTGGAAGCCTATTCCAGAACTTAACTACCCTTATAATGAGAAAGTTTTTCCTTATATCTAACCTAAATCTCCCTTGCTGCAGATTAGACCCATCATTTATTGTCTTAAAGTTAATGGGCGAGATCTTCACTTCACTATGGCCCCTTGAATCTGCACCGAAGTGCCAGAGTGACATAAACAGGTTCTAAAAGCTAGTCTGTGGGAAGATACCCTGGTGAAAACACAGCAGAGACAGCTATACTGTTGCCTCAGGAGGACTGCCACTGGAACAAACAGCCATGGCTACAATACTATTTGATATTATAAGGCATTGTAATGTTGCTCTTTTCACTCTAGGATAACTCCATCATATGTGAGATATATGCGCTATTCGACTGTGTGATTTATTCAGGTAATATCAGTGCAAGTTGATTGCAGCCAACAGAAATGGCAAGTATTGGACACACGTTTAAATGTAACGCTCTGGTGTGACGCAGCTATAAATTCATGCTTGCTTTGGCATCAGTGTTTCTATAGGTACATCATTTCATAGCAAAAGCTGCTTTCCATTGAAAATCTCCAGGAGACCTTAAATGGCAACTGTGTCACCTTCCTCCAAATTTAGCCTTCTGAAGAGGTCTGGAAAATCCTAAGGAGATAAGAGAAAGTGCTGCCAACACAGCCTGGACACACAGCTTATCTCACTATCGCAAACCCACTTTTGCCAGTGTTGCACTGAAAACCGGATCAACCCTAGTATTTTCCCCCTGCTGTATGAAAAGAAAAGAAAAAAAAAACCATAGGATGAGGTGAAACCACTGCAGGGAGTTTTTAAAAATAAATCAATGGAGCAAAAATGCTGAACCGCAACAAAGCACAGCCAAAATGTCTGACCATGAGCTGTGACCTGTGCAAACCTGTTTTTAATTTCAGTGGGTGTGTGGGTGAGAGACACAGTGTTTGCTGGTGTGAAGGCTGAGCGCAGTGAGGAACGCGCAATCACAAGTGCCAAGAATGTTAACCTGACCACCCTTTGCCCACATGTTCTCTGGCCTGGGCAACGCAGCTGGGTTACAAAGAAGAGCGGAGGGCTCCTTAATCACTACTCACAACATTTCCAAGCAAATGGTTTGATTTTCCCATTCTCAACAGTGAGGAAGAGTGAGGTGTTCAGTGATCATGATGTGTTTAATGGGCTTGCAAGAGCTCTGCTTAATTCTGTGTCCAGTTCCTGGCAGGACATAACAATCAGTTTCACAGTGCCCCGCCCAGACTCTCTGCCTGGGAAGCTCAGTCTTTAAAGTCGCAGCCGCCATATCACACAGGGAACCACGATTGACTGACCAGACCAATCCAATAACTAGGATAACTAATGAAGAGCTATGCATGGCCGTACCACCTTCTCTGAACCACCAGCAGGGAGAACTACCCCCACCTGCCCACTCAGATACTGGAGTGGCATCTGGATTGTAGAAGCATAATCTTTATGACCTTAGGTACACTGGGTTTGTTGTGCAGTTTACTCAGGTGCTGTTATACTAACAATTTACTGCTTTTTTGTTTTCATGTTTATTTCTGTTTTGGGAAGTGGTAAATTACTACAAGGTAACAGGTACTTCCCCCCTCTTTCTAGCGTGTATTAGTCAATTTACTGCCATCATTTTTATTATGAAGGGCAGCATAATACTGAAAGTACAGGTTACAGACGGGTTGCAATGGGGAGGAAATGGATGTTCATTGAAAGCCATATGGCATTATGAAAACCCTACTGGCAGACGGTGCTGGGGATTGGATTGATGGCAACTCTGCCTCTCTTTAGAGGAGCTGAAATTTATCTGACTCATGATCCGGGCCAAGCAGGCAGGCCCATGAGGCCCAAACCTGAGAAGATCTTGGAACAATGCATCTAATTGGCTCTAATTTAATTTCAAGTGTTTTTGTCCTCAGTCCAGGGATGATTGCAGCTAATTCTCAGCACAAGGTCTATGCACAATCATTTTCTTTTCATAACCTGAGGCCTCTGTGCCATTTTCTTTAGGAACATGACCTGTCCTTCTATAGAATAGCCAGTGCAAGATGAACATGCAGTAGCAGTTCAAAAATACTCCCCATTGTCTTGTCATTACCTCAGACTCTTTTCTAAAAGGTGGCAAGAAAAGCTAAACCTGGAAGCTCCATTTTCGACTTCTTCTAAGGAGGTTAACTGAACAGGTTTTAAATAGTAATGTTGTAGTGAATTTCTGTCCAACTGGGACTTGGGTAGAAACACCAAATTAAATTAATTTATCTTTAGATATAGTAATAAGTCGGACACAGTTTCCTAAAGGCAAATAGCTATTGTTTTCTCCATGTAGTTACATCACTATCAGAAATGTATGTAAACAAATGCACTTAATTAGGAATGGAGTTGTTTATTTATAGGCAAAACAACTCTATGTTTTAACGTATGCTAGTGTTATAAAGCATCAAGTATTGGCTAATGATGAATCAACACCTCACAGCCAATTCCTGAAAAGATTTCAATGCAGGGGAAAAAATCAGAGAATTTACATTGTGTGTACACTGTAAAATAATGGATATTTCAAACAACTTCTGCCTTATAGCTCCATATCCTGTCAGGAACTGCCACTGTATTACGGTCACTATGTGTGTGTCATTCAGGAAACGAGGGAAGGAATATTCTGCTGTATGGTGACTACATCAGCAAGGTCAACACATAGCTATTCTTTAGCTTGCCAAAATATTCCCCAGGATGAGCCCTGCCTGTCATTTACACATCAGTTTGAGAAGCCATCAGTAATGTGCTTACAAAAATCACACCTCAGTGATATACCCCTTAACCATGCATGTGTTGTGTAGGAGGAATACCAAACTTGTTACTTTTTCCACCCCAGACTACTTCAAGAAAATTCTACAACATGGTCCTTTTGTTCCTTCTCACTGAAGGATAACAAGGGAGTTCCCCGCTGGAGATGTTAATATTTGTTCTTGCATTCTGATGCATTGCATTGCTGTTGTGGTGAAGAAGAGAAAACATGTTGATGCACAGGGAGACTAAATATTAGGCTGGTTGGCAAAAGGTATTTGATGGCAGGGTGTATTAGATGGAGAGGATTATATATTAATGTACCGAAGCAGTAAGTATAAGCATTGTATATTTTGGAAAAACAGACCCTAGTACTGATACTATCTCTTAATCAACTTTCCTTCACCATAGGAGATATTTATGTTCCGGGTTGGAAGGAGTTGACTCCATTATCTTTCCTTTGCAAGGAGTTTTGTAACAGAAGAGTAACACAATGCCTTTGGTGAGGGATATAGCTAATAAAATAATAACACCAATCTGCATTTATGCTTTTGTGCATTTTAATTTGTTTTTAACTTTTGCAGTTGGTAAAGAAAGTGGAATAGTAATTCCCATTGTCCTGCGACTCTCCCAGCAGCCATGACTGACAGCCTCCGAGTGCTTTTTCTTTCAAAACAAACATGATATATGGTCCTTTGGTGGCTGGTACAGGTAGACAGCAATTTTTGTTTGTTTGTTCTGGGAACATTTGAGACAGGCTCATGCTATAAACAAAGTGAGTATCACTATTTTTAATTCATAATGGGTAAAAATGTAGGGACATCCTGAATCAAACATATACTAATAAGAATTTCAGGCAAGTAAAACATGAGGTTTATAATCTCAGCTGGGATATTCTCTAAGCAGTGTTCTAAGAATTCTCCTCAGGATGTCCTTCCCTATAAGCATTCACTAAGAAAGTTTCCTGCCAACATAATCGTCTGGGAGAATGGAGGAAGGGGGGGATATTCATGATAGGAAATAATCTAGGTGAATTTCCATGACAGGACAACTCCTTGAAAAATGTCCATCTCAAGACAATTCCCTAGAGAACATTCCATAACAGAGTAAGCATAAATGAGTGCAAAGGAACACATTAACAGTATTTAATAGCATGTGTTGGGCTTTAATTCTGGGAGCCATATTTAATGATTAAAAGCAACTATATCTGAATATCTTTCAAATGGCTTTGAAATAGTTCCCACCCAACCTTCTGTTTGTTCCTTTTCTCATATTCTTGAGGCTGCTTTGTCTACTTGCTTAAAGGAGATGGATTATAACCATTTAAAAAGGAATATGACTAAATGAGTAAAAGAAATGAAAATCAAATAGATAATACAGTGCTCATCGGAAAACAATTCAAGGGCATTCAAACAGCCAAAATACAACAAGACTTATTTCATGATAGCCTTAAGAATTGGAACCAAGTATATAGCGGCCACTAGGTGTCCAGTCTTGTATACATGATTTGTAGCTGTGAATGATTCAATTTATGGCTACCGCCTCTTCAATCCTTTGCTGAAGGTGATGAAAATCTTTTCTGGAACCCCAAAACAAACAAATAAAAAATGTAACTGGTTTATGAACAACAGGTCAAATTTACTGCTACTATAAGTGGACACAACTCCTGCTTTTCATGTAGAGAGGAAGAAGAGCCCAGTATTTAGGTTTTGAAAGATCTACGTTCAATTCATTGCTCTGCTACAGACTTCCTGGATGACTTGGGGCTAGGGCCCATGCAACCACTAGGCAAACTAGGCAGTCGCCTAGAGTGGCAAAAATTGGGGGACAGAAAAAAACTGAATGAACTATTCATGAAACTACATAAGCAGGGCCAATGAATCTATTGAGTGAAGCAGTACAATCGGCTGAAGAAAGAATCACACAGATGCATCAAATTAGTTCTGTGTTTGGCTTCCTCTATGATGTTCACAGTTTGCAGAATAGAACATCAAAGCAAATTATGGAACACTGCTTGAAGCTAGAGCAAGCTTTAAAACATGAGGACTCCATATATATTGATGCTTCAGAGTTGTGCAGTGAATTGCAAGCTAAAGTTGATCAAAACATACATTCATTCCCCAGTGATGCCAGAAACACTTGCTGGACTATTGATGGGGCCAATAGAACATGAAATTGCACAAAACATTGACCTGACGGAATTTGTTTCTACATTTTCTAAACTGAAAACACGGAAAGTTAAATTCTAATGATCAACTTTGTTGCAGGAACATATAGTATTACATCATGTGAGCCATATTACGCATTATAATGTGCATTTCTTCTAGTACGTATCCTGTGAAAAGTGTAAAACAATGAGAATGTACAATCAGAATCATAATATTCTCCTTTTTCATGTAAAAATAAATCTAATTATAAATGGCGAATTTTTATTCATACTAATGCACAATATTCATTTTTGAAAGTTAATTGTAGGGGGGAGGGAGACAAAGGTGAAGGTTCGCCTAGGGCACCTAATACTCTTGCACTGGCCCTGCACATAGTCTCTCTGTGCCTCAATTTCCCATCCATACAATGGGGATAACAGCACTTCCCTACCTCTTGGGGTTGTTGCGAGGATAACTACATTAAAGATTTTGAGGTGCTCAGATACTACGGTGATGGGAGCCATATACATACCTCAGAGAGCCAGACACACAGTTGGTCCTGGTGATAACTGCGGTGACTTTGACCTAATAACTCAAACAGTAATTTGCACAGCTGAGTGGATACCCAGCATTCTATTCTCAGACTGATTTGAGTGTTCATGTGGGAAAGCCAATCATAGTGGTTGAGCATGTCTGTCAGAAGGAATAGCTCACATTGTCCTGTCCAAACAAGCCACAGCAATTCATCAACCAGTGAGACAGTGCAGAGCAGTTTGGCCTGCCCAATAATTGTCCTGTCAAGGAGTAGTCATTGGAGGGATACTTTATTTTACTTTCATTAGTACAGCTCTTAAAGCCCCTGTTTTTGCTTAGCTGCTGTCCTTTGATTTGTTAAATGTGCCTGAGTATTTTTAAAGGATGATCTCTCCTTTATTCCTGCTTCTCCATGTCATGTTATTTGGAGGCCTCTCAGCATTTTTCTGATGGGGTTCTCCCTTTTTGGCAGACTGACACTCCCAATATCCCTTGTTCCATTCTTCAGCACAGTGGTCACTATCCCTCATTCTGTTGATTATCTTTTTCTTGCATCCTGCCCTTTGTCCTTCATCCTTTTCCCTTCTCGTCAATGTTTTTTCTCTCTAGCTTATATGCTTTCTGTTTTATATAGGTTTTTGCTCCCTCATTCTCCTATCCACTCCCCCATCACCAGAAGACTACAGCCGATCTGTTAGTAACTACGTGGGACTGGGCTGCTATAATACCATCTTTAATTTCATTATGTTATTTACCCACTAGATGTCTTTGTTTGCTATGCAGAGTTCCATGCAGGGTATATTCTTTTGCAGACAAACAAGACAAAGCTGGAACTCAAGTTGTGCAGAAGTGTGTTCGTTTATGTTAGTATGTGTTTATTAAACACCTTCTCTTTAAAAAGGTCTGATTCTATATATTAGGACAGTCATGTGCATTCTCATAGCTGAGTACCACAGAGAAAATAAGATTGGGATAGCACACTGCTGCCTGAGCTTGCAGCACAATACACGAGTTGCTACAGGGGCTGGCTGCATTAACAGCCACCACAGGGAATGAATGACATTCTTGCACATAATCAAATACTAACACTGAATACTGCAATTTACAGTCAACTGAATATTGATCACATTTTTATTTGATCTTTAAACTCCCCCTCCCCCTCCGAAGGTATTGTAATGGTATCTATTAGCTCCTGAAGCGCACTTACTCTCAAGGATACATTGTGCAGTACTGCACTGAATATGCCCCCTACATGGGCGGTATGCACTGTGTTCAGACAAACGATTGCTCGGTTACTCTTTCACACTGCAAGTATAGAGTAGGTAAGAACAGTCGGGGGCAAAGTGCATTTTCTGGTAAATGCTAATTTGGATAATGGATACACAATTCAGAGATTCATGGTGGTAGATTGCACTTGATTTACCTTGTGTTTTCATGTTAGAGTTCAGTACAGATTACTTTTTAGAAGCATTCGTTGCATTATTATTTTCAGAATAAATGGTCTCTTTGGTATGCATAGGTCAGATCCTGCAACCCTTACTCCATTTAAATTTACTCAGTACTCCCTAGGTTAAAAATGAGCCTGGACCTCGGGATTTGGCCTCAGATTTGTATAGGAGAGGCAGCTCTAGCATTTTGCCTACTAAAAAGCATGGAATGTGACTTTACCTTGCAAAAAGCAATGGTTAATTCTCACTCTGTAACCCATCACATGACCTTAATTAACCCATCCATGTTTGCAGCTGTGGGTATCATCTTACTATTACACCAAGCTCTTTTCCAAGCTCAGATGCACTAGGACACAGATTAATTATTGCAATTAGCTTCCATAGAGTCTCAGCACTTCACCTAGTTATCAGTTATTTTCATATTGTATGCAGTTCTGAGAGTCAAGAGCTCTGTGAGCTACAGTGTTAAAAAACCCATGCTTTCAAAAGACATCCACCTATCATCCAATAGGAATAAGGACTTACAGGTGCAACATGAATTTGGATTGCTGGCTGTGACACTGTATGATTATGACCGGTATATCATTCTTGCAACCATTGTTATATAATTGCAACAGATCTTATTCAAATTATGTCATGGAATGGCACCATTTTCAACCAGAGCTCCCACCTGTATGTTAAAGGAATGTATCATGTGATATGTGTGTGGGACATGCCAGTGATCAGCGTCAACAGGTATGGAAGTTTAAATCATGTGCTGTAATTTAACTGCCTGTGACAAATGGTAACAGTACAGTATGTGAGTGGAAAAATGAACAGATAAGTCTAACCATCACCACAGCCAGCTTAAGGGAAGGAAAAATTAGGCTGAGAAGATGACACAGTCACAAATTAACTAAATGGCAAGAAATTAGTGCATACTTTTGTAGTCAATAAATTCATTTGATCATTTAATTGTGTTATCTATTATCATGGTTAATTCATGTTATTTCATGTGTAATCAATGTGTGATGAATATATTTGAGTTGTAGGTATAGATATAGATATAAGTAGGACAGGATCATAGGAGTATACAATTGACAAGTATTTATGGGTGTATTAGATACATAAGTAAGGCTTCAATGCAAGGCCTACAGGCTAAGGCCTGTAAGATATCAGTATAGCCATACTAGGCTAAGCTGACTAAGAAGGACTGACATAAGTAGGTGACTCAGGAATAACCCTGTACCAGTAAAGTTACAAGATTGCTCTAAAGAATATGCCAATAGGTGATGTTTGAGAAACTATGCCACAAGCTACCCATCTAGACGCGGAAGACAATTGATTGTAACATCATGGAAAATCTTTCTCTCTCTGGAGGTTACCATGGGAATAGGTGTACATAAATGCTAATGACATGCTAATTAGAATAAGGGGAACTAAGAGAACAACCTATGAAAAAAGCAGGGCACCCTGGAAATTATGGGATGTGGAAGTACAGATAAGGGAAAGGGAGTTGGAAGACCCTTGCATATGCATAAGGTGGTAGATGTGGTCATGACACAAGATAAAAAGAGTTCCCTGATATGGATAGGGAGGGCAGAACAAAGTGAGGAAGATCCCATTCAGGAAACATCCTACTCTTGATGACCACCTGTTGAGAGATTCACTGGACCCTATGATATCTTTGGATATGTGAGTATGAATACAGCACTGGCTATTGCATGGGCTCTCTCGGGTTTTGTATATATGTTTGTGATTGTAACCCTAATTATCTGCTTAGTGAAACTTGTAACACAGACAAAATCACTTACTTGTGACGGCGTGGGTGGTCACTGTATTTGTTCTTCTTGTACTGCTAGAGTCTCCCAAGCTAAGAGAATCTCCCAGGGTGCCACTCGCCCCGCCGATCTGAAAATTATAGCAACTCAGGAGATGGACTCACTCACCAGGGACACTGTGGTTTAACATAGATCTATTGATCACTATATCAGTTCGATTTAAATAAAGGGTGCACCCTGAATCAAGGGAACTGAGGGTAATCAAAAGTTACTGAATTTATGGGGAGATTTTCAAAGGCACCATGGGGAGTTAGATGACCAGTTCCCATTGGAAGTCACTGGATATCTAACTCCTTTGAAAATTTCCTCCTATGTCTAAGCAGCATTTCCCAACCTGAGTGGGCCAGACTAGTTGGCACTGGGGCAGAAAAGGGAGCATAACCCTGGATCAGCTCTCCCCCAGTATAAAGGGGATCTATTTGTGGCTTTGTAGCAGGTTGTTCCTTGAAAGCCACCACTCTCCCTATCCTCACAGCAGCCCTTGATACATACGGCCACAGGAGCTAATCAGCTGCATACCAGTCACCACCACATGACTAACCTTCTATTACCAGCACCTGAAACTTTATCCCTTGGAACCATCAATGGAAGATGCCACTCCATGTGGCATTTAGCCTTCAATTGAGTAGGGAACGGGGTGTGGGAGTCACACAACAAGAACAAATATCAATGATGCTAAAATTATAGGCAAAAGAAACAGAAACAACAGCAGCAGAAGAGAGAGAAAATGAATAGAAAAAATGGACACCCACCGCTCTATCCCATGGGGTTCTTCAGCACACTATTGGGAGCCACTGATCCATGATAAATTGCTTAGTACTTAGACTCCAGCATACGTGTAATGGGCTTTTGGGGATCTGGTCTCAGGAGACTTATTTACTAAAACTGGGAATAATGTATCTAGTGTAACATCATAATTTATGGTACAATTTCACAGCGGTTCTAGAAAAACTCATTCTGATGTAGCAGCAATTACTGGCAATGATCTCTGCATCTGTCTTTTTAGTAAAAGGTTGTGTAATTTGTATTTTCAGCATTTCATCCAGAGTTGGAGCAGAAAAGACAAGTGGTTGAGAAATCTGTTCGTCCAGATTTTTTTAATAGACTATCCTGCAGTCCTTCCCTGTCATTTCAATGCCCATGAGTTTCATTTTGATTAGATTATAGCACATGCTGATTGACTTTTTCTGCACCCAAAATAAATAAATGGCCTGCAATTGTTGGGTAATTATCCCTTCTATCTGAAGGTTCAGATAGGTGGATATCAGCAGCAAGGAAGTAGGAACAAGCCAAAACAAAAACCTGAAATACACAGCAAATTGCTGAACACGGATTTCCAATGTCTTCTGTTGGCTAATGCAGCCCTTTTCCCACTTTCCAGCAATGCAGTGAAGAAGAGAGGCTGAAAAACACTGGCTTAATTATCCCCATCAGTCTCTGAGACAAGGCGCTTAAGAGTTTTAGCTGCTGTAAACACTCCCCTGATAGCAGATAAGGAATCTGCTGAAAGGCGGTTTTGTGTGGGGAAACATCAGGGGCACAACAGTTAATCATCAGTGCCTTACTGTATATGCATTGCTACCTCACAGGCAAAGCTATCCAATGCTCTAGATTTGGGGATTGTCTCTGCCTTGGAGTGAAGAACACCAGAATTGCATCAGAAGGCAGCAAATGGGTGTGTGCAAAAAACGAAACAAACCACAAGACGAGGACAGATTGATCTCTGATGTAATATCAGTGGCATTCCAGCAGGGATGAGTTTACACCAACATGTTCATTCATTGACCTTGTTTCTTACGGAAAAAAAATTCTTCTCATTAGTAGTTTATCGTTTTCTTTGGGGTTAACTTGGTCTTCAAATGCACAGCGCACATGAAATCAAAGAGAGTCATACATGCACAAGTCATCCACGAATGGAATATGGCTCTAAACTAAAGCCCAATCTTGTTCCCCTTCAAGTCACCTGGGCCCAGATTCTCAGCAAGTGTAAATCAAAAATAGCTTCACTGAAATTTTACCATTGGCTCTAGTGGGAGCAGGATCAGTACTCTAGAGATTAAATGTTTTCGTAAGAATAACCTAGATGGATGTTACGAGTTAGTTCCCAGAACAATCTGCCATCAGAAACTATTGCCAGCCTAGCTACAGCCCATCAGTAAAATGAGGGCAATGAAGGCGTGGCACAAGTTACTTATCTGACTTCACAATATACGTCATCTTGTTCGACTGATGCTCAGATGCATTTGGAAATGCTGGGACAGATCCATCTTTGGCATAAATGCATGCAGCTCCCATTGATATCAATGGAGAATTGTGCCTACTTATATCAGAGGTTAATTTGGTACATACTTTTCGATGGAAAGAAGGCAATTTTTGGTGAAAAAACTAGACATTTAATATCTGCACATATTTTGGGGCCAAATTCCATTGTCAGTAAAAGCAGTGTTACCTTATTTAAGTCAGTGGGAGGGTAGCAATGTAACTGCAGGTCGAATCAGATGCACTGTAGTGATCTGTAGTTTTTAGTATCACAAGATGATGTCACTCTTTCCAAAGCATAAACACATCAATTGATAACAACAACGCAATGCTGGGGTGAAATCATGGCTCCACTGAAATCAATGGCAAAACTTCCACTGTAACTCCAACAGTGGTTTAAGAGGTTGGGAAAATGCAAATGGTGCCCTGTTTGTTTAGCCGTTATCACAGTTCTAGGCTCTGAACCTGTTTATGAGTTCCATGAAGAATCCCAATGAAATCAATGGGGGTCCACTCATAAGGGCATATTTACAAGACTGGGGACTTAATCAAAAACGAGGCCTCTGAATTTTCAGGTGGCAGAACAATGAATGTCTCAATCCTCAAAGAAAGGTCCTCACAGAACACCCTACGAAGTGCTATATGCTGGGGAAATACTGAGCAAAACTCTCTAAGCTAGGTATTTAATAAGGATACATAGAAAAATGTTCTCAGTACCCGGTTTCACTCCCCATTAATAGCTCACTGCTATAAATATACTGTATTTCCCCATGTATAAGATGCTCCCATGTATAAGACACACCTTTATTTTGGGGCCCGAAGTTTGAAAAAAAATGTATTATGGTAAAAAAATCTAAAACCACTGTATAAGACGCACCCAGTTTTTAGACCCCAAATTTTTCGAAAAAAGGTGTGTCTTATACATGGGGAAATACGGTATATCGAAGAGTGACCCATTTGCTCTACCAAAAACCACAGCTGATACTGCACCACTGATATCATCACTTCACTCCACTATGAGAAAGTATTTTTCTGTTTGCCCTTTTTGTTAGTCATTGTTCCCTTCCATAAACATGGGCTTTGTATCAGTTTTATATTTTGCTTTAGAGGAGGTCAGTTACTGTACATTTGCTCTGCCAAATGCACTTCAAACAGTACAAGGAATGACACTCTTCTTCTGTGTAGTCAATCTGTAAAGCAGCACACACACACACATATATATGGTCTGAATAAAGATGGGAGCTGGGAAACAGTCCTGGTTCCACATTCCACATCCATTGGCTATCACATTGTGTAGGGTCAGATGGCACCCCAGTAATGGGTAGCTATGGAACACCAGGAGCTTTCCACTCAATCTAAAGCACTAAGGATTATGGGGTACTACCTGCCTTTGCTAAATATGAGAGCAGGTGGGAGCAGGGTAGGACTATTTCTCAGCTCCTGCTTATCTTCCCCTCTCCCTCGCCCCCCTCCCCCCCCGCAACCCGCTCTCCCCAAAAGAGCAGGGGACCAGCACTGATCAAATCCCTGACTTGAGGAGGTAGCCCCAAAATATATGTTAGGGCAGTTCTCATTGCTATCTCTGCCCTACCGCTGCAGGGTCCCTGCAACACAAACTATCTGTTAGTAGGAAATATATTTAAGACAGATTTTGCTAAAGAGAATTTGGGGAATTTCTATATATTCGGTTGAAGCAAAGTAACCACTCAGATACAAGCTGGGAAAAGGCATTTAAAGAACACTCTGTACCTGTTCTTGGAGTCTCATTTTTATCCACTATAGAGCTACACAATGACGTTAGTACAAAGTTCACACTTGTACACATAATAAGATATGCCCTAAAAGACCAACTTAAACTCAAAATCTGTCCTATATTCACTTTCTAATCACCCTGAAACATTTTTTTTAAACCTCACTGCTTAAATAGTAAAAGGGAGTGTAAAATCACAACATTGTTACATAAAAAAGCAAAGAATCCCTTTATCTATATGCACATTTTTATCATAGCACACGGCTTGTCAGTTTCTATATGGTGACCATGAGGCAGCCTTTGTCAGGTAATTAGAGCAGTCCAAAACAGCCTCAAATCTTGCCAGTATATTATCCAGACCTGCACTCTTTATGCTAGAAAATCCTCCAGTGTGTGTGTGAGTATCTTATATAACATACATGCACACACAAGTGTATGAGTGTGCAGGTGAATGTAGGGTAGTCCTTTCAGTTAAATTGTAGTGAAAGTCACAGGATAACTGTCCTTTTGATAACTCAAGTTTCCTGGTAAAGATGAATGAGGAAAATGAACATAAATGGGAAAGCCACCGGTTCACACAAATGTCAGCAAACATTCCAGCGAGGTGTTCTTAATGAGTAGTGTATCATACACAGAACTCTGCTTTTTACGCAGCTGTAATCTAACATAGTTTTTTGAGAAGTCTCTGCTTTTTAGTCAAAGCTGATGTATGATGAGGCATACCATAACAGGTATTGTAAAAGCTCAGAATGGGTACCTAAACTTCTGATTCCTGATGTAATTAGCCATTTTTCTGAGTCAATCTAGTATACCGCCAGCTGATTGTTCTGGTGTGTTAGAGGTTAGGGGGAAGGAGGGGATAGATGTTGAAAGTATAGACAGGTGACGACTCTCAGCACATTTTGCCAAAGATTTTACACAAGGTATGCTACTCCTCTCCAAGTTTTCTGTGCTGATTACAACTTATATTTTTATTTATTTATTAAGAAAAATGAATTTCCCTCTAAAGCCCCTTGACTCCTGCTCCTGCTAATAAAGAATCCTCAGTCAGCGATCTCTAGTATGCAAAAGCTGGGGATAATACAAGTGGGCAGCTTTTACAGAGCAAACAAAACATCAAGGAGGAGAAATAAAAGGGCTGACGAACAATATAAATCCTCCCTGAAGATTCATATTTTATTTCCCCCCTTTAAAACATATATTAAAGGGAGCTGAATCAGCTCTTCTTGCAGCAGTGCATTGCTTTAGTTTCTTACAGCAAATTATTCTGCAGCCATTTGCCAGAGGGCAAGAAAAGTTGCATGGCTTTCGCAAAGAGAAATGGGGCCAAGGCCACTATGTTTGTGGTGGCAGACGAAGCTGTGAGCAGACTCTAAATAAATTCCATCCCCCTCCACTTTGTCCTAGCTTTTATGTCTGCCTTGCATTCTGGGCATGCCAGCGTACTATCCATTCAGCATCGTTTGCTCAAATGGGAGACAGTGAGGGCAGTCTTCTAGATTGAGGCTGACGTGCATCAGCTTTTAATACAGTACAACAAACAGAGCTTGGACCACTGCTTTTGAAGGCCCTCTACTCTCAAAGCTGAACCAAACAGGACTTTTATCATCAATATTCAATTAAAAGAATTGAAGGGGAGGTTTGCCTGATATATATGAGAGCTGCTATTTAGTGTTGCTCAGAGAGTGAAACATACACCTGTTCCTTTCTGGAAAGCTGGGCAAAACATCAAGAGCAGCATGAATAATAATTTCATTCCTTAAATGTCATGATCAGTGATGTACTGATTTCTAAAAATGAAATCTAACATTTCTTCTGGGTTTTTTTTTTTTTTTTTTACTATAAATGTAATTGTGGTTTAGCTGAGACCTATATAGATGCACACAAATTATCTGGCGAAATTGTACTATCCATATAAAAGACTGACAGAAGAGAAAATAGGATCCACAAAGCATCTGGACATTTAGATGGCTAACAAGAACATCCAGAGCTACAAATAATCAGGATTCAAATAAAATAAACCAAGTTTTGGAAGGCATTAAAATTCTCATGCTTCAGGGCATAAACTAGTCTCTGACTAATGAGGGTCAGGAACTAACTTTCCTTGTAGGCAGCTTATCCCAAAATGCCCATGTTGTGCTGTCTGGAGTGGCTCACAACCATCAGTGTCAGCCTCAGGACAGACTGTCAAAAAGCAGGGCAGAAACCCCAAATTGTTGTACATTCTATAATTAGATTTCACTAATCCAGTAACAAGTGTAAACAACGAGAATCCTGTAGCATCTTAAAGACTAACAAATTTCTGTGGGCATAAGCTTTTGTGGGCTGCAACCCAGTTCGGCAGATGCATACGAGTAACATACAGTAACAAGTCTGAACTCCTAAAGCATTACGGCAGTCTTACCATGGAGTCACAGACAGTCCCCTTGGACATCCCAATCTATCTTGCCACCCACTTTAGGGCTGACCCATGCCACGCAGCATGGGGATCTCTTGCTTATGTCTAGGAATTTTTGCCCCTCAGAGTCCACAGCAGGATAAAGATCCAAATTTCTCCTTGTCAAGGATTTTTATCATCTTCAACCCAGAATACAAGCTGATGCATGAGTTCATGTGCAGGGCGTCCTCTTCCTGAAGGTAGTGAAGTATGCAATCAACAAGGTATCTGTCCTTTGATGCTACACTATGGCTTGTTTGCCTTCAAAGGGCCATCTTATGTGCAGGGCAAGCACTTTCCCTTAATTAATGTGTCTGGTGAGTTATACAATACAGAGGTTTACAATGCAAATACTCAGTATAACTTCATACCAGGGAGATACAGATATAGAAAGTGGGATTAATACCTGCAACATCCTACAGGCATTCCATAAAGTCTGAACACATTCCTATAACACTGATATCTATTTTAAATATACTATCCCACAAGTAAGCCAGACTGATTTGTCAGTGTTCAGTGAGGCCCTGGGCCTTTGGCATAAGCTGGCAGCTGGTCTGCAAGCATCAAAACTTACTGGAGGGGGGCTTCTTGCACCTTCCTCTGAATCAGCTGATACTGATCACTGGCAGAGACAGAATATTAGACTGGATGGACAACAGGTCTGATCCACTATGTCAATTTGTGTGACACAGAGTTTAACCTCACAGGGTTTCTTATATTGTTGGTGCAACACAGGGGAGGAAGAAAGAAAGGAGAAGATAGAAAGGTGACTGCCTCCCCATAGAGTCAATCAGCATAGCCTTCCCAACCAAAACATTTCTACAAGAAAATCGCCTGGTACTTGAGCATCCTTGGATTGCTGAAGTATGTGCATGGGACACCGCTGGTTAAAAAGTTGGAAAACTTCCATGAACATTTGCATCCCTATTCTCTTGTTGAAAATTTTCAAAAATTTGAAAAATGCTGCCTATTCTAACCCAGAAGGTCTAGGAAATAACAAGCAAACAACAGCAGAGTCACATTCTGGTATTTCCCCCTTACATACTACTTCCCCTTCCACAGATGGTTTGGTTGATTTTTGCCAGTGAGGCAACTTGGGCCTATATTTTTATACGACAAAAGTAAATATTCTGCCTGCATTGCAAAAGTGCAAATTCTGCTGAAAGACATTAAAATTAGAAGATAGTAATAGCCTTGGTTGGCCTTAAAAATCTATGAATTTTCTGGAACTTGGCACAGGCAAAAATTCTCCCAGTTTTGCAGGTAAACCACAATTTTGTTGTGAAATGACCCCTCCTGCCAGTGAAAATATCTTATACTTTTAAGTAGAGGTCAAAGATGAAAAATAAGTTTTCACTTTTCCACTAACCTGTGTTTTCAGGACAGTTAGAATCTTTTTGTACAGTTTTAATGGCTTCTAAGTAGTTCCTTTGATGCAAATGGCATTTGTAATTATATAATGTAAAGCTTAATGTTCTAGGTTACCAATACAGGAATCCGGTGTGAATACAGTGTAGTGGAATATGGTACAATGTGAATCTGAATTAAATGCATATCATGAAATTAAATGCATATCATTGAGTGGAGCTGTACATAATTACAAGAATTCCAAAAATGTGGGTAAATGAATACTTTTAAAATGAGTCTGATTTAAAACATCTCTCATTATGATTGCTTAACAGGGTCGCTTAATAGGAATAAGTTGCCTCATGAAGCAATCATAATGAGGACATTTTAAATCAGACTTGTTTTAAAAGTATTCGTTTTTTGGATTAGAACTCAGCCACACAAATATTTTGCCACACGCCCACTTCAAATTTAATTTTTTTTTTAAACAGGCTTCCTTATTGTCCAATGTAAAGTGACACATTTAGCAGGCCAATGTTTCTCTGACCTTCCTGTAACACAATAATAATAAACTGTCTGAATATTTTATTTCTGGGTACAAAAATTTAAGAGTGAAAAACTAATCCTCATTACAAGGATCTCTAGTTAAATAAGCAGGCTGTTCAAACATTTCTGTGGTCTTTTCAGCCACTATATCATACACATTTTTTGCTTCACACTGTGTCTGAGGATGTTATACTGCACTGGAGGTCAGGAGTTCTTTGCATTTCATGCTCTAATGAATATTACAGTGCAGATAATTCATTCCATTTACTTATGTATTGACTGGGCACAATTGTACAGTGTGCACATGATTGCTGACATTTCTTTTTAAAGTAATTTAATCTATTTTGGAAAGGTTAGGACAAAATTAAGATTAAGATTTCAAGTTCTCAACTTTTTTTCGTAACTGATATTTTGAAGAAATGATTACAGCAATGGAGAAAAAGACAGCTATATGACAGTAATAGAAAACAAATTTATACTCCTACTGTAACAAATGGGCCATCCTATAATGAGCGGAAAATCATCTAATCACAAGGCACTCTTGAAAATATACACAGAGGGCGAAATCCTAGCCCTATTGAAGTTAATGGGACTTTTGCCATTGACTTCAATCGGGCTAGGATTTCATCCAAAGATTTTATACCTGCCTTCATGGCTGGTTCTTAATCAGATAGGATACTTTCAGAACAAAAGTACTGTGTATAGTAATATTATAGTTATAAGCCTTCATGCTTCAAGGGCATATGCCAACCATTCAATGATGAAGATTAGTATGAAACTTTTCCTAGGCTTCATAGCTGCCTACCACAGGGAGTCTTACTCCTTCCCCTGAAGAATTTGATAGCGGCCGCTGCCAGAAAGAGTTTACTGGACAGCTGCTCTGAGCTCATAAGACATTTCCTGTTTTTCTGTGTGACAGACAAATTTAGTATAATTAAAAAAAGAAATAAGCTGGTTGGAGGCAGCAGAGTCTAGCAGATAGGGCATTGGACCAGGATTCTTTCCCTCCCAGGGCCTGTTTCCTCTCCCACCCTCTGTCTTTCTTTTCTAACACAAATGTGCGCTCATCAAGGCAAAGTCTGTCTCTTACTATATGTTTATACAGTGCCTAGCACAATAGCCAATCACAGTTCGATTCTCTAGGTACCACCAATATCTATCTTGGGTATTTATATGGCCATAACATCTTAGCACCTCAACAATCTTTAATTGGTTTAGCCTCACAACATCCCTATGAGGTAGGGAATTGGTACTATTCCTATTCGAGACAGAAAGAGAGTAAATTATTTGCACCAGGCCAGACAGGAAGTCTTTGGTAGAGCAGGGAATTGAATGCTGATCTCCCACCTCATAGACTGTTGCCCTAACCACCGGACCATCCTTCCTCTTTGTACTGTAATACACATAAATACATGATAAAGTTAGAGGCAGCAATAAACAGCAGCTGGAAGAGAGGGAGAGTTTCATGTAGTTTAACTCAGGCCAATACACAAATAGTTCTGATGGATTACAAATGGAATCTCATCCTGTCCTCCTTGTTTGGAACATGGGGTGGCAGAAATGAATGTAAAATAAGAATTAAAAGTTTAATTACTGCCTATAGATATCATGGTTCCAACTTCTTTATGTATTATTATTATGCCATAGGTATCCTTCTCTTGTGAGTATAAGGAGAGACAAGAGTGTCTCAGCAAGAACTTCCACTGCAAACACATTCACAAATGTCTCGAATGTGTCCAAGGTTAACATGTATTTGTCTCTGAGACATATAAATTATACAGCACAGCGCCTTCCTTTTATTTAGTACTTCTGATCCAAGGATCTCCAGGGTTATGAAGCACTAAAGCCTCCTCACAATATCTAGTTTGCAGATGGATAAACTAAGGCACAGATTGGTCTATTGCCAGACTGGTATAGCAAATTAATGGCAGAGCCAGGATTAAAATTAAGAAAGTTCGATTCCCTTTTTTTAACCATCAGATACCACTGAAAGTCATAAGTTGCTAGCTTTTGGGGGGACAGTTTCATTTAAGAAGCCTTGGAGATCAGAACTACAGGAAAGACTTTGTAAACCTTTCCCAGGATTAAAAGGGAAACAACTTGGGTGGGCGGTTGAAAGGGAAAATCCAAAGATCAGTGAGAGAGGGAGTGAGAGCCTTTGAAGGCTGCTTGCTCCAAGTGGTCTAAAAGAATGGTTTCTGGCCTTAGAAATTACTCCCACCATAGCGGTCTTTTGATGCACATTCGGACGGGGGGAGGGGAGGGAGAAATGAGTCTGAGAAGTATAATCAGTTACAGAATGTGTTGATTTTTTTTTTACCATGACAAACTCTAGAACAGAGTGCTGCCTTTCTCTCTCTCTGCGTACATTTACGCTGGAGCTGGAGGTGTAGTTTCCAGCTTGAGGAGACATATCCCTGCTAGTTCTCATCGAGCTACCATGCTAAAAACAGAAATGCAGCCATGGCAGTACTAATGGCGGGAGGGGCACGCTGCCCTGCTAGATCCCATCCGAACCCCTAGGTACGTACTCAGGCTGCTAGTGCCTCCTGCTGCTCACACTACCTCAGCCCCTTGTCTATATTTATCACGCTAGTGCGATCAGAGTTCGAAATGACACCTTCCAGCTCCAATGTAGACATACCCTGAGTGCCTGAGTTTTGCTTAGACTTTAATAGGGCAGGATCAACCGGTAGCTATGTCGACGGGAGAGCGTCTCCCAGTGATATAGCGCTGTCCACACTGGCGTGTTAATCAGTGAAATTTATGTCAGTTGGGGGGGTGTTTTTTCACACCCCGATCGACAAAAATTTTATAGACAAAATTGCTAGTGCAGACAAAGCCTGAGTCTCAAACACACATGTAGTTATTTCATTTTCATGAGTCTGCTAATACTTTGGAAGCTTGATGACAGCCCTTCTCCCTCTGTCTGACTGTGTCTTTGGTTCAGAATGACTTTCTGCCAGGCCCCATGCTTCATCTTTGCTGCAAGTCTAAAAGGAGATTGTAACAACCTCAGAAACCTTGGCAAGTGAGCTCACTCACCAGACTACACATCAATATACAAAGATTGCCAAAGCTCTTATAGTGGTGTGAATTAATTGCCCAGTACCAATCGTCACCCCCATTCTGCTGAAGTAGGTGGGAGTTTGTGGTGAGGGAATATCTCAGAGAGATTTCCTGGGATCGTTCCATCAAAGGGCAGGATTTGCTCCCTGTGAAGTGGCTAGAGAGTTACCTCCTAAGCATCATGGGTCATGCAAGTCTACATGGCATATCCATGCCACTGATAAACTTTGCTTCAAGGTAGCATCATTCTCAGGAACTGACATGGCCCAAGGGGTTTTGCTCAGCACAGAAGGCTTTGGCAGAGATGGTGACCCCCTGGGCCTTTTTTATTGGTTCCCAGGGCAAGATATTGTACAACTCTATACAATGCCTTGGTTTACCCTCAGCTCTCCCTATCCTAAACTCAGCCACTACTACCCAGCTGGGAGTCTCTCACCTAAGAGAGAACTTTCCACAGAATCAGGGCCAAAGGAAGATCATGCTATGGAGTTCAGAGACCTACCCACATGGGACAAGGTAGATGATCAGGGAGGGTCACTCCACACTGATGTTTCTTCAAATAATTATTAAATATTTATACTGCAATAGCATGTAAAAGCCTCAGTAAAGCTGGGTACCAGCGTGCTAGGTGTCATACAGTCATATAATAAATGAGGGTCCCTGTTCCAAGGAGTGAATGATGGGCCCATGATTATTAGGATATAACGGGGTGGCGTTAAGGGGATTTACTGTGTTGTTATTACCATCAGTTTGAATGAAGTTACTGTCTACTTCAAAATTACACCCCATCCTGAGGCTTCATTTTTCAGCCTTAAGATAATTCAGAAATAACCTAATTAAATATTCTTCTAGTCGGTGGAAACAATACTAAATACTAATAATAATAAAAGCAACTTCCCTGGTTACTCTCTAGTGTTCAATTTCCTGACATGAATTTTTTCAAGCACTTAGTACAGCTTGGTAAGTAGCAATATCATAAAGAATGGCAAGTACAGAGACCAGTTTTACAGCACATTAAATCATCTCTAAGAAATTAACAATAAGAAAAATAGATTCCCAAATAAAAACCTGATCATGCCAGAAATCTTTCAGTTTTTAAAGGGCAGGCTTGTTGGAAAAATCATTGAGTAAATCAACTGGTGCATCATATAAAATACCTGATTTTGGCTGGTTAATTATTATGCAATAAACATGATTGTTGCAAACGTAAGTATTTTGCACAAATTAAAAAGACAGATGTGCTTTTTCCAATGGCCAATTTGTGAGATTCCTGCTTTGAATAAATAATATATACACACAGTAGTCATTGCTGTAAAACTAAATTACATTAGATACAGGATGTCAATTGTTACCAAATGCATTTGATAACATAGTTATTGGCTTTTTTAGATGTTATAGGACAGCCTAGCATTCTGGGATTTCTGGGTAAGTGGGCAATACAAGAGCAGGAGACAGCATGGTCTCCAGTGGATAGTGCTTTAGACTAGGATCAGAAGTCATGGGTTCTATTCCTTCCTCTGCCACTGACTTGCTGTTTGACTTTGGTCAAAGCACTTATGGCCTGATTTTCAGAGCTTCTGCACAACTGCAGCTCTCACTGAAGTCAACAGGTATTATAGCTGGTCACTGCCTCTGAAAGTCAGGCCACTAAACTCTCTGAATGTCAGAGGTATAAAATGGGGATAATGTTATTCATCCTCCATGTTAAAGTTCTTTCAGATCTATGGATGACGAGCACTAAGCATCAGGTTTATAATATAAATTACCTGATGATTCATTTTTGAAGGTTCAGGTCATTCTTTTCCTTGGTGCAAACATTGGGCACTGTACTTCCCAAAGGGTTTGGAACAGCATCAGCATAAAAAAAAGCTTGTACTCTTAATGGCCAGAGTCATTATCCTCCCAGTATAATTTGTTTCTCTTTCTGACCAACGGGTATACATGTCTAGTGGCACAGATGAATCACTTTGCCTTGTGTTTTGCCATCATAGTTCTTGTGGGAGAAATTACTTGGGCTGGTTTCCTGTTGCCTTCCCTCTAGTTTGTGGGAGCCATTGGTTAAATCATGATTTAATTCTCCTTTCACTAGCATTTCCTCCACCCCGGGTCCCACTACCCTCCTCAGGGGCTCATCTGTCTGAAAGTGTTGTCACTTCCGGAGATTTGCCAAATTACTTAACAACTGCTCAGCACCTGGCATTGGCCAGTCACAGGTGGTACCTACCACCTACCATTCCAGTAGCAGGCTAACAAGCCTGACCTGTCCACTATATATGTGTGTGCGTATATTAGGATTAGAAAATAAATTATTCCCCACACCTGCATATTCCTTATGTATTAAATAGAGCTTGACTATTTTAAAATTATGTAAACAAGAGCAATGAATAATTGCATTATTTATATAAAAAATTACATTTTTAAAAAGATTTTACAAAGCAAATATCCTATAGTTATGCAAGTAAATACTGAATATGTATAAATACTGTAACATTTGGACTCATAATCCTTCTCTCATATTATGTGTCAAATGTCCTGAATATTTTAAAGTACAATTTTAATTTTTTATTACAAAAACTTCCTACACTCAAGGCCCATCCTGAATTGCTATTCAGCATTTGAAATGAAGAGGTTAATCTATGTGAATTTCCCTGCTGAAACAGTCTAACATCAGTGGTCATTTGCTAGAGATCAAAGTTACTTACTTAATTTACTTATATAAGGAACTGATATCAACTCTAATTGCTATAAGGTAACTTCTAGAAATATACAGTTATCTTTGCATAGTTAGCCTCAATGCTTTGTGATGTTTCGGGGCTGTGATTAGACAATATCAAAGTAAGGAAATCTCCACCATTGCTTAAATAACTGTATACTGTAGTGAGAAAGCAAAACAGACAGTACATGGATAGCATATGTTCACCAACAGATTCATTTAACCAAATTCATTTAACTTCATATTTTTTAGACCCTATTGATTCTCAGAAATCAGTAGATAAATGGAGTAAATGGGCTGTTGACATAGGAAAATATATACCAAAGCCATAGTGCTGAGGGACAGAATCCTTAACCCAAGTATTATGTAACTGGTGAGCATCTGGGCCACTGAAAGAGCATATGATTATTATTCACTGTTCCTCTTGAGGTAGAGCCTAAGAACTCCAAAACAGCCTAGGAACTCCAAAACATAATCCCTGCCCTAGAGAGCTCACAACTTAAGACTTAGACAAGACAGAACAGCTGAAGATAGATGGTCTCATTAGCCTCTCAACACACCTATTTCCTCTAGAGAGAGATTTTGACCCTTCAGATCTACACTCCGTGTAGCCACGAATCCCAATGCTCCTGCTCAGTTCCTCCCCACTCACATATGCTCTACTGAACTGAGGCCTGGAGGATTCGGTAGGTCAATCTACTTGCACAGACACTCAACTACTTATCCCTTGCAAAGACCAGAAACTTGGCCTTTCCTTTGTGTCTGGGGCCTGATGAGGATCCCTCATAATTTGGCCCAATGGATCTAAAAAGGTAAGGAGGGATGTTAGGCCTCGAGCCTGCAAACACTTACACACGTGCTTAACTTTACTTTAGTGAGTAATGTCATTGACTTCAATGAGACAGCTCACGTGAGTGAAGCTACACATGTGCCTAAGTGTTGGCAAGATCAGGGCCTTATCTGCTATTAAATATTGTTACACAAAAGCACACCTATGGAGGTCATTTGTAGATTTTTAAGGAATCCACAGAAATGTGTGAAAATCTAACAAGAGTAAGGGTTAAATTAGTCTAGCGGTGACCTTTGGAGGATGGATGCAAGTACTCTTATGGGTGAAAGGAGAACTATCACTGTTGGCTGGGCTGATGTAAATCATGTGTCAGTAAGTTCTGCAAAAATTAAGATATAAGAATTCCTTCTAAGTGATTTTGCACAGGACGCCAGTATCATAGGGTATGCGTATGCTGCTGGAGCTGCAGGGATCAATGCAGTGGGCTGTGGAGACCCGCTCAATCAACCCCGGAAATGCTCTCCGGTCGATGCCATTTATCCACCTCCCTGAAAGGAGAAAGGCTGCATTGATCGGAGGGCGTCTCCCATCATTGCAGTGCAGTGGAGATGCCACAGTATGACAATGTAAGTAAGTTGACAGAAGATACACAAACTACATTATGTAACTTGGGTATCTCCAGCGGCAGCAAAGACCAGGCCCTAGGTCCTTAGCTGAATGTGTTGCTTTTGGAAAGGAGAGAAAGTAAAACAAAAGGCAGGGGAGGAGAAATGAAGAACGAATGAAACAATGAGATAAAGAATTCAAAAAATGAGAAAAATAAAAGGGAGGGGGAGGAGGATTCACTGGAAAACATACCTCTCTTACAACCATGATTACTGGAATTTCTTACAGCCATTCTTATTTCTGTTCTCTGTGTGCAAGAATGTCTCTGGCATTATTAGAGAAAACTTCTCCACACGTCCATAATATTAGCATCACTTGTATGATGTAATGTGGATGTACTGCAGACTCGCAGCAGATCGAAGTCACAGTCTAGTCTCTCTTCTTGGTGTATCAGATCTCCAAGCTACTCTAGGCATAGAATTCTGAGAATATCTGGGATTCTTATCCGTTAAAATCCCTCTGTCATGTGTACAGCCTCTTTAATGTTTTTTTTTCCTGACGCTTGCCATGACACTGCATTATATTATTGGTGTACAATAGTGCCAGCAATCTGCTGGGCCCTTCTCAAACACAAAATAAGACACAGTGCCTACCCCCAAATACTCAAAATGTAAAGGACAAATCAACAGTCAAAGAACCAAGCAAAGTCATCAAGGTGGGAAATGGCCATATCTTGGTAATACTAGCAGGGAGTTGGGTGTCTAGGTCCTTTAAGCCCCATGAAAAATCCCATTCACAATGTTACGATAGCACAAAACTCTTGAGTTTTGGGGTAAAATATATGGATTATCCAAATATATTTATAGCCCTGGCCATAATTAGTCAATTAGTTTCCTCTAGACATTACTACATAAGTGGGTGTGCAGGAGGGATTTGAATGCAGAGGAGGTAGTAGCCTTGCAGTGCATTATTCATGCTTGTAAAGTTCTTTGAGATCTGTACATAGAAGGGACTATAGAAGTGCCAAGTCTTATGGTGATGGTGACAGGAGTTGAATCAGTTCCTCCTACATCATGACGCCTTTGTCAAGTCGAGTTGCTTAGACACTCATGCTGGATTAAGATGTCCCATGGGACTTTGATCCCGTGTGAGAGCTACACTGCTGAAAGTAATGAAATGCTGTTATTCAGACATTAATAAGAACTTGTGACAGTGTGTATGAATAAGAACTGCAAAGCCTGAGCAGCTCTACTCTTCGAGATGCATTGCACAAGGGAGGGTGAATACAACAAGCAATAACCCACAAACTGGAATGCATCAGTAGGGGATTGGCCTATGCCCAAGATGCATTTGGCCTTGGGCCTTCAAGTGAAATGCCCCTCTCACTAGAGCACAATCTGGCATGCGCGTTAAGGTATGACCCCGTGTTATTTGATTACGGCACCTGGGAAGTATGTTGTTCTAGAGCATAACTCTTGTAAACCTTTTTAAAATAAACAGGTTCATGGGTGTTGATTTAACCAATGCCTTGACTATGAAATGTAGTTTCTAGTGAAAGGGTAAGAGAAAATAAAAAGGACAAGATTATAAGCAACTTCTTTTCTCTGCCCAAATGCACAAAACCATCCTGGATCCGTTTGTGACAGGACTAGTCCATGGAGGGGCCCAGCAGGGGGACTGCACTGAGAAGTGCTTTCAAAGGCATGCAGATAGCTGGGTGAAACGGTGGGAGTTCAGTGGGAGGGTTACGAGCCAACCAGCAGGCGTCCATTTCCCACAAATTCCATATATTGAGGAGAGAAGGGCAACATTAGTCATAATTACTACATCTCATGGCACATGGCAGCAGCTACTATCTGGCTGTGCAGGTGCTCTGCACCCTGCCTTAGGGCTGTGAAGGAGCCATTCTCCCCCCCTTCCCCCCCCAGTACCCGTTAATCCACTGAACACTCAGGCTTTGTGCAAGAGGCTGAGACTTCATCCTCTTAATATATAACGAAATAGTTACTTATTGCAAATCCTAACAAAGAAGTGGCTTGTTTGTCTTAGTTCTGATTATCCCCCCTGCTCCTGTTTTCTTGTGATTTTTTATATCTAGGTAGTTAGCAAGACAGGCTTATAAAAACACAATGTGTTTGTTAAGGAAAGGGCATATGTTAAAAATCAACATTTTTCATTTATTTTGACAATTTAAACAAGAGGATTAAAAATAGCTGTATAAAAACTAAAATCACAATTGAGTTAGAAATGTTTTATTTTATTTTTTTTATCAAGTGAGTAAGAGTCAGGATTATGTGCTCTAGTCTGTTCATTTGTCAGTTATTCAAATATTCTGATTCTTTGTGCTATACACCCTGCGTCTCTTATTATCTTACTCCAATTATTTATTACTTCTGCACAAGCAGCAATCTTAACAGTAGAATTTATTTTCTTTGATGTACAAAATATTTACCATATAACTTTTTTATAGTTAGTGGCTGGCTTTTACGCTGTGTCTCGGGCACTAAATTTGGATAACTGCACAAGACAAAATGAATAAACTAAATACTCTCTTGGATTACACATTAGGACTGGCTTGCCCTTTGGCATACTGAAATCCACTAGTGTCTGAGAGCCCCAGGCAAAGTTTGAGTCCCAAATATGACTAGATTTGCATGACATATTTTCAAGGATGTTGAACCCCGTTTCCCACCTCGGGAGAGGAGGAAAAAAGTCATCGGTTCAAACCTTTACTACAAAATTACTATTCCAATTTGATGATTGCTGCTCTTCTCTTGCCTTCCCGCACCTTTGTTATTATGGATATCTCCCTCCAGTCACTTCATAGTGAGAAATCTACAGGCTGCCAAATAAACACTTTGAGAACGTAAGGATGGTGTCTGCTTCATGGTTCCTAAAGGAAACATCTAATACGGTTTTAAAGATTCGGCATCATTTTATTTAACTGTTGTTTACTTGTGTTGTTTTCTTACAGCAATGGCTCCCTTGTCTGACAACTGATAAGCAACGCCCTCTGGAATGTTTTGTTCTCAGCCTGTCATTCTTCCACCAGGATTCTTGCATCAAGCCTTAGAATAAAGGTCTCTTTAAATCAAATAATTTATGGCAGACAGCGCTGTCCAGCCCCAGCGGCCACGAGTTCTTAATGAACACAGGAACAGCCTTTTCTTTCCCCTGAAGCGAAACATCATAAAAAGTAAGTGACAGCAATTTTGACCCTATCTGTGGCAGTTTATGAGCATGATTTGCAGACAGATTGAGTTACAATGTTATTGTAACACCTCATCAGAATTCGTATCCAGTTTTGCAGCAGTGGCTTAAGACAAGTGGACTGCCCTGTAAGTGGCTGGATCCCTTCCAGGAGCTTCCACCCCAGGCACAAAGGAACCCTTTTCAGTTAACCTCTGTTATTTCTTTCTCTCCTCAGTAGGGTTTCAGGAGTACATAGGGAAAGGATGTATCAGTAAGTTGATTGCAGAATGGCAAAGGGCTGTGACGTTTGCCCTATTCTCTCACTTGCAAGTGAATGGCTAATACTGCTCAGAGTTCAGACTCCTGAATTGACTATGACTCTTTACTTTGGGAGCTAAATATGTACAGTCAAAAAATATTAATTTTCTTCTAATTCCACTGTGCTACCATTGAACAATTTTTTATTTTGTTTTTTTAGGCAAGCTTAACTTGTCCAAAACAGCAGTGTATACACAAGGGTTTGGGTTTTGTTTTTGTTTTTTTTTGTTTTTTTGCAAGGTATTTAAAAGCAATATGACAATAATTTATGCAGAAATAATTATATAACTGCAATATTCATTTCCACCTAAAGTCAATTTCCAGTAGGTAATGGAAAACAACATGGTTTGTACAAAAAACATCTGGCAGTCAAATCCAAGGAGAGAATTTCAGTGCTAAGAGAATGTAATGAGTGCAAAGAAAAGTCTGAGTTAGTTCGGCAAATTCCTGTTTGAAAGGCAAAAGTATACACTATAACCGCTAATCCTAAATCTTTTCTACAGTATATCCTGAACACAAGGAACAAAAAAGGATCTCCCCCACCCCCACCGCATGGCTCTTCCCCCCCTGCAAAATCAATCCATATAACAGAAAAATTTAACAGAGTCTGAGATCTAACAGAATGATTACCATAAACAAACAGCTTAAGCAACTGGCTGCCAAGTCATCTGTGATAGATTTACGAATTGATAAATTAGCTAAAATACTGAAGGGAGTGGCAATACAAACAATCATCCTGAAAGATTTGTTCCACTGAGTGCACTGTGTCAACATCTTGCATTCATTTCGTTTTCATAATTTCATTCTGACATTGATTTAGATTCATTTTTCTTCTGACAAATATTCTATACCACAAGGTTGTAACTCAGCTTTAGATTACCCAAAGAACATACCAATTACGTGTCTGAACTATGGCTTCTAGGTGACATTTGGGGGTAAGGGAAGTTGAATGTCTTTTAGATGTGGGTATAAGAATTCCCCTTTTTGAGAATATGCAGAAACAGCTCAAAATACAGTAACATATGCAATTCAAACTTTATATGACGTTCTGCAGCAAAAAGCACATTCCTTTCAGAGGATGGTGAAAAACTGCTTGAATCTATGGGAAAAGGACGTCTTAATAAAAATCACCCCCCTTTCTTTTCCTTACACTACAATTTCTAAAGCCTAGACAATGGCCTTCATATGAAAGAATGATCCAGTGGTCAGGCTGCTAGCCAGGGACCAAAACTGGGATCATAGTCCCTACCTCAAAGGGGTATTGTGAGACATTAAAGATTGTGAGGGGCACTCAGATATTAAGGTGATGGAAGACATATAATTACAATAGATAAATGTCCTCTGAGGCTGTTGCTCCCCTTGTGTAGATGAACAAAAGTATCACTCTGCATTTACATATGCACAAATTAAGCAAATAATCAATAACACTCCACCCAGGCTTACTGATGCTATAGGCAGAAAGAGAATCAATTAAAGTTGTTCTATAGTACTAGATTTTTCAAGAATTAACTTCCAAAAAGACTGCATTATGGCTCAGACAGCCCAAAGGGAGTACAGAGGAAAAACTGAAATATGGGTGTGTTGTTGGGATTACTCTTTCTTCTATGTCTATATTTGTTGAAGAAAAAGTTAGTTGGAAACAGAGGTCCTGTATGACTGTTGCTGAAGAAAAGCCAGTGTGTGATTAATACATTGGAGAAATGTTCAAAAACACCCTCTCCATTTGAAATTCTAAACTCTACAGTGTTATAATACCAAGGTTAGTGAGAGCTACAATAAATCAATATTCTGTGTGCATATGGTACAATTCAAAGCTGCCTGTCTGTTGATTTCATGCTTGCACACACATCTTTCAAGATTTCTAAAAATTGTATAGAGATTATATGTAACTTTCAGGTTTGCATCGGTTTCTTGTATCTCTTTTTTTCCTGATCCTTTATGAACATCCACACCCCATGTTCCTCATCTACCTTATAGCAAAGTTTCCTGAAAAGAGGACATAGATTACACAATTTTGAAATGAGAGATATTAGACTGGTCTTTTTAGATTAAATTCCTCATAAATCCAAGGAATACCAATGAAGTCCCATGCAGAGTTCCACTGACGCTAATAAGATTCTGTATAAATTTAAGGGACTGTGCTGGCAGATTCCTTTGTCTCATCAGAACTTATAATGCCTAATCAATACTTGATATCAAGAAAGCACAGACACATGGAAAATTAAAGGCAAGTGAATCTGTGGTTAGTACAAGCAACACAGCATGCAGTTAACCTGTGGAATTCACTGCTGCTAGAGATCATCAAGTCTAATCCCTGGTAATTCCATGATTATTAATAACAATTGTAGCTATGCACTCTAAGATAATGATCTGGATAATTAATGAAGGCCCATGCTTCAAGGAATAAGGTGGGTGTGATACAACCCAGACACTCTCTTCCTTGTCATAATATACCTGGCCCCATACAGACAACTGCTTACAGTCATGCACCCCCTTATCCCACATTTTCCCATTGCTTACTGGTAACACAGGAGACATACATTTATACTCCCTCTGGGACTGGGTGATATTAACCTGGTCATATACATTTATCTCATCTGTATTAAACACATCTGTTATAAATTGGGAAGTCTTTCTCCCAATCGTAGTTAAGAGCTGTGCTTCCAGAAGGACATTGTTTCTGCTCTTCCTGGATCTGGAGTTTGAGTCTGGCTGCTTTCATCAATCTTTGATGAGTTTCTTTAGCTGCAGCCCTCTCTCTTTGATAAGCTTCTTCTTTGGCTCTCTCTTCAGCCTTATATTTTCCTAGGAATTCACATCTGAGTTTGGAAAGTTCTTTTTCCGCTTCTAGTCTCAGCCTTCTCATTTCCTTCTCATGCTGCAGCTGCTCTCTCTCTCTCAAGGCTTGCAGCTTGGTTGCTCTATTTGATTGTGACTTACTCACCTTGGCTAACTTTAATCTTTAACACTCTCAATATCAAATTATAAAATTTGGAATAGCGTGAGGTTCTGATCCAAACCCAAATGTTCTGGTTCTGTGGATCCTGCCGACTACGCCACTGTGATACGACCCATGCCCAGGGTTGCCAACTGATAATGCCAAGGTCAGGGCAGGCTGCAAAAGGAGAGCAGATTCTCCCCACGCTGGTGGGTGACACTGAAGCCCGGCTTCCCAACCACCCACGAACTGCTTCTGATTACCCCACACTGGATATCAAGAAGCCAGTCCACAAATGCCCACAGTCCCCTTCACTGCATTTCAGCTCCAGGCTCCCAAATCAGCACTAGGTCCAGCAAAGACACTTTTGCTTAAACTCTCTGCTCTTTGCTAAAAAGGTTCCCTCTGACCCCAAGGGGTCAGCCACAGCACCAGATCAATATAAGTTTGGATCTTACCTAAAATACCACGCTGCCAGCCAATCCTTTAGTATCTAAACTAAAGGTTTATTGTACAAAGGAAAGAAATAAACCATGAGAGAAATGTTGAAGGGTTAAAGTGAATCACAGATATACAAATGATTAAAAGTCCATATACTTCAGGTTTCTGGAAGAAATGTGGAGTTGCAGGCTTGTGTAGTTCCCTCTGGTTCACATCCAGTACCTGGATGGGTCTAAGTCCTTCGGTTCAGTTGCAAGATGAATTGGTCCAGAGATAGGTGTAGGTCTGCAGACTGGACAGGAACAAAGACAAGATGGTTTCTCTGGCTTGATCTTATAAGCCCCCTCCTCCAGCCATGCGGCCTGTGGGCAGTCACAAGACCCAAAATGGAGTCCATAGTTACATGGGACAGTCCTGATGCTTCACCAGGTAGGCTACCTGCAATGGATTCCAGGTTCTCAGTGGTGATGCTGGCCTCTCCCTCAGGGCCCCTTGCACCTGGGAATGCCTTAATGGGCCATTATGCAGGCCATTGTTCTGCAGCCTTCCTATCTGGGGTGTTGCCCAGGCAGAACAATTTGAAATATAGATATCTCAAATACATCTATAACTTCCATTTCAAATATCACACATGAACATAAGTATTATTATCTTACTTAGCACATTATAATCTTCCTAACAGTACCTGACATGGCATATCCCACATGGATTATTATGATTCTGCCATACTGATGTCACCCAATATACTAAATGCCCCCCCACTCAAGCCAGCCCGCATGACAGTGGGCACCCATAGAAGAGTTGTGTTGGAATGATGCTCAGCAAAAAAACTATCTACTTCATTGTAAAGAAATCTAGATGAGTTATGGGGCTGGGTTAACTTCCCAGGTACAGTCTGCTGGTAAAGAATGGATTCTGGAGTAGATAGATCTATATTCTGATCTGGTATGACAATTCCTGTGTTCTCTGCAAGGATAGCACAGCTTCCCTTCCCACCTACTCCAGTTGAAAATACACTGTGAAACTCCATAATGAGTACATTTTATAGTTATAGAGTTTCATTTTAATATACATGGTCGACTAAGGAAAGAGTTCCTACCATGAAATTATTTCAGAAACAGCAGAAACGACTAAGATGGGTTTAAAGCTGGCCTTTCCTCCCCAAGGTGAAATTCCTCACCAACTGAGCCAAGGAATCAAGCAACATGATTATGCTGAATTCATGTAAGCAAATAAAGCAATTTTGCTTCAGTCAGTTAGGAAGCAATAGTCACAGCTGCAAAAATGCATTTTCCAATTGTTTGAGTAAATAGGTCACTTGTAGAATAAAGCCACTATCATGTTAGATCACAGCTGGCAGAGTAGTCTATTATATTAGCTCATCCATGGAGCTGTCATTACATGTTCCATAGTGAGACCGGGCCATTGTAAGACTGGCTCTCACAACCTGGTACCATGTGCAGAAAGACTTTCTTAAGAGGCAAACATAACTAATTTTGGTCCAGAGTCCCTCACACAGAATTTGATCTTGCTGTTGCTGAAGTCAGGGACAAAACATGCATTAACGTGTATGGGTAACAGATCAGGCCCATTATGAAGTTCTCTCAAACTGAATTATCGTCTGTGTTCAGTGTTGTTTGTCTTACCATTATTATTTGCTATTGTTGCTCCTCCAAGGAAAAAAAGGTTACTAACCTTTCATAACTTGTTCTTCGAGATGTGTTGCTCATGTCCATTCCATGTTAGAGTGTGTGCACACCCTTGTGCATGGCCATCAGAGATATTTTGCCTTCGTGGTATCTGTAGGGATGGCTCTGGTGCCCTCTGGAAACCCCCAGTCATGCTGCAGTATATGAGGTGCCACCAGCCTTGTTCGCCCTCAGTTCCTTCTTGCCATCAGCTCTGATGGCGGGGATGGAGGGCGGGTCATAGAATGGACATGAGCACCACATCTCGAAGAACAAACAGTTACGGAAGGCTAGTAACCGTTTTTTCTTCTTCGAGTGCGTGCTCATGTCGATTCCATGTTAGGTGACTCACAAGCAGTATCCCTGGAGGCGGGCCTGGAGTTCATGGATGCGCTGCTTGCAATACTGCTCTACCAAAACTGGCATCATCCCAGGCCTGCTGGTTGATAGCGTAACGAGACGCGAAAGTGTGAACTGAAGGCCATGTAGCAGCTCTGCAGATGTCTTGGATCAGTACTTGTGCCACGAAGGCTGCTGATGAGGCTTGCATCCTGGTTGAGTGAGCTGTTACAATCACTGGTGGAGGCACTTTTCCTTGTTCATAATAGAACTTGATGCAGGCGGTTATCCACAGAGAGAGCCTCTGGGAGGAGACCTTTCATCCTTTCTGCCACTGCAACAAAGAGCTGCATCGACCTTCAGACTGGTGCGGTTTGGAGACTGTAGTCTGTGCGGTTTGGGGAAGAACACAGACAGGAGTATATCCTAATTATTGTGGAACTGTGACACCACCTTTGGTAAGAAGGCTGGCTGGGGTCGCAGCTGGACTTTGTCATTATTAAAACACTGTGTAAGGCAGTTCTGAGGTGAAAACTCTGATCTTGGAAACCCTTCGTGCTAAGGTGACCAGGAAGGAAGACTTCCAAGAGAGAAGCAGCAGAGAGCAGCACACTAATGGCTCAAAGGGGGACCCCATGAGCCTTGAAAGGACTAGATTTAAGTCCCAGGGAGGAATATGATCTTGGACTTGTGGGTAAAGTCTCACCAGGCCTTTTAAGAATCTAATCATTATGTCCTGGGAGAGAACTGATCTACAGTGCACTGAAGGCTGGAAGACCGAAACAGCCATCAGGTGAACCTTAAGTGATGAAAGGGCTAGGTCTTGATGTTTGATATGTAACAGGTGGACAATGTGAATGGTATTGAGGTTTGGTGAGGGGAAAGGTTCCAGTCTGAGGCCCAACTGGAAAACCTCTTCCATTTGGCCTGGTATGTTGCTCTGGTAGAAGGCTTTCTGCTGCCCAGGAGAACCTGCTGAACTTGTGCTGAGCAAGCCCGCTCCCCTGCATTCAGCCATACAGAAGCCACACTGTCGGGTGCAGGGGTGCTAGTCTAGAAGCAACAGATGGCCGTGGTCCTGGGACAGCTGGTCCAGCCAAAGTGCCAGCTCCAGTGGGGTTGCTGTTGAAGGCTCAAGCAGAGTGCTGAACCGGTGCTATCGTGGGGAGTTCCCTGACATTTACATTGAGGGAGTGATCTTCCTGCTTCCAGAGCCTCTGTGCGCTGAGGTCGTTGAAATGGGCTCCTCATCCTAGCTCCAAAACATCGGAGACCAGCATCACTGAGGCAGAAAGCCCTGCAAAGTGCACTCCCTGTAACACTGAGTGAGGGTTTGTCCACCAACGTAGAGATGACCGGAGGTGCAGTGGTACTGTGACCACAAGGTGCAGACTCTGCCTGCTGGGAGTGTAAACCAATGCTAGCCACGACTGTAGGGCTCGAAGACGTAGACGAGCATGTTGGACCATGTACGTGCATGCAGTCACATGTCCCAGCACTTTGGGCATGAGCGAGTGGTTGTGATTGGGTAGGATTTTATGTCTGTAATGAGACCCAACGTGACTTTAAACTGGGACTCCGGAAGGAAGGCCCTGGCCTATGTGAATGCAAGAAAGAAAGCCATTCCAACAACCGTCACGAGTAGAAAGAAGGAACTGAGGGGGCGCAGGGCCGGCGGCACCACATGCCACAAGCGTGGGGTTCCAGAAGATGCCAGAGGTGGCTTTAGGGATACCAATAAGGTAAAAATTTCCAACAGCCGTGAACGAGGGCACACACAGCTAACATGGAATCGACGTGAGCAAGCACTCGAAGAAGAATTTACTAAGCCAATGCTATGGGCTGAGAGTCACTAGTGTGTCAACATTCTAATTTTACAGGTCATTTTTGGTTAAGTTACAAGAAAACAGGAGATGATTGGAGAGTTTTCCCCCTCCCCAAAGTTTAAACATATAGCGTTTTTTCTACTCAAGTGACTCATAATTACATTTAAAAAAAAAAAAAAAAGACACTTATTCAGTATCCCACAGCAAAGCACAGTATCACTTCCTGATGCTTACAAGTGACTCAGAAAAAGCTAACCTGTCTATTGTGATATCGTGCAGGCAGGAGGCAGTAGAAGAGTGGTGGATGGGATGTATGTGAGTCCCAGAATGCTCCGGGCCTTATTCCCTGCTGACTAACTCAGAGCCACTGGGGGCAATAAGGAGCAGCTGAGGCTGATTAAGGTTCAGCCAGGTGCTCCATAAAAGGGCTCCGCCCCAAACACAAGGGGCACAAGCTGGAGGAAGTAGGAGTGCTGTGCTGTGCCGTGGAGCGGAGCAGAGCTCTGCAGTTGAACAGTGAGGAGGAAGGTACCGGCTCAAGAGGCCAGAAAGACTGAAGGAGGGGGAGAATTAGCCCAGGGGAAGAGTGTGCCATCTGGAAAGCAGTACCAGCAGCACATAGCTGCTTCTCATAGGGCCCCTGGGCTGGGACCCGGAGGAGCGGGTGGGCCCGGGTCCCTACCCCCTCCCCTGGTAGGACGGGGTGATGGGCAACTTCCTGGCCCACTACAAGCAGGAAGGTGCGAGACCCACTGGAGGGAAGCCGGCCATCAGCCACACTATGTAAAAAGTGGTTATAAAATCTGTTTTTTTTAAAAGGACATAATTTGGACCACGTGACCAGAGACTATTTAGGAGGGAAGAACTAAGGATAATCAGCGTTTTAAGAATGATAATAGAAATTGGGGTTTAGTAGTACAGAATATAAGCAATTTGCCTTTTTTTGCAGTAATAGATACTGAGACTGTTTAGCGGTTGAGTGTGCAATGAGTGAAATATCTTGGAGCAGTCAAGTTATGTTTGCTTGTGAAAAATTACTGGCACAAAAGATGTGAGAGCCAATTCTGCACTCTGTCATATTCCTACAGCCACACTGGTTCCATCAGGGCTGTCTACCAGTGACAGGGAGCAGAGCTTGGTCCCAGTTAACTAAGGGCCTTTTGGTGGTAAAACAGAATGGAGTGAAACAGAGACCCCAGTAAACTCCAGAGGGTGAGTCTATCTGAGCTTATGACTGTGTTAAAGTTTCTTCCTTATAGAGTGTATTTCCTCGTGGGGGAGAGGATAAAAATCTGAGAGGGAGACCAAGCTTTCAGTCTCCCCAGTTCATGGGTAAAGGAAGTTCCTTCTTTACGGTGTGCGAGCCCCACTGTGGTACTGCATAGTCTCTGTCCTCACTCTGGCAGCATAGCGCCATTAGGTCCAGTCCTCATACCCAGTCCTGCACTTCTCGGGCAGAACCCCTGCTGAAGATTATGACAACTTTAAAAGTAGATCAGCTTCAAGACTGGGCTTATGCATAATTAGAGGAGGATTTGAATACAGGTAAACTGTACCTTAGTTCAGGAAACTATCCCAGCACAAACACTTAATGCCAATGCTTCAGGATCTACACTGACAAATGGTTTCTGGATGGAGTCTAAGGAGTCATTCTGGCTCATAAAGCTCTAAGGACATGTGTTCATGGCAGAGTCAACTCAGTAATTGGCACCTGGGTCTGAGCATTTGGGTTAGCCTTGCCCAGGTGTGAGCAGCCACATTACAAAACCATACCCAAGTTATCATCATTTATTTATATAATCTTGGCACCTAGGAGCCCTAATTATGAACCAGCCCCCCACTGTGCTAGACGCTGTACAAACCCCAAACAAAAAGAGATGGTCCCCGCCCCAAAGAGCTTACAGTCGAAGGGTAAGTTAAGTGACACTAGTTGATATAGATAGATGTACCCTATCCTTACTGATGCTGCACTCACTCGTGTGTGTTTCTAGGATTTCTAAGGTCACATCCCCTGGTTCTTTGTGCTGCAATAAGTTGAGTCATTCTATAATCCTTTCTTAATGAATTGTGGGAGAACTTGTCTGTCTTTTGGGGCATCCAGAGGGAATGATGGGAAGGCACTGAAGGACTACATGCACCTGAGTGATTTACCTATGACCTCTCTGCAAATGTGGCCAGCCCAAATAAAAACCTCACTTGGGCTTTAGCCAATAGCCACAGGTGGGCCATTTAGCCCACGTCGAATGCATCATTAAACATGGGTGAGAGTTTTTGGGTGTGGACATGAGGGAGTTTAAGGGATAACAGCCAAGTGCGTGCCTGGGTTAATTCTGCAATGAAGACAGACCTGCCTACATAATGGACTGCTTTTCTCACCATGTCATCCTTGTGCCCCGTGGAGGCACTTGATTGAGTGGAGTTCCATCAGAGTAAAATAGAGGAGGTCATTCCTCATGAACGAATTTATTCCCTACTTGGGCCCAAAACAGCCCACCGCTGACGACATTTGGGGTGTGCTACAAAGTCTATCTGTTCTCCCAGGTCTTCCAGGTGAGGGTGGGCGTATTGTGGGACTGAGGGGTATTCTTGGACAGAAATCTTATGCTACTAGAAATGAAGTGAAATTGCTGGCTTTGTAATGTATTACAAATTGTGTTTTAACTACTTCACAAGGGCACACAGAGCCTAGGATAGGCACTTTTTGTAAAAATAAAAGTTCTGTACACACTGAAGTAAAATAAAATAAAAATAAATAATTCCTATATTATTCAAATTCCAATAATGCTGAACCGAGTCAAAAAGCCACAGCATTTTTGCTTTCTTTTTAAAGTTACTTCATTTAGAAAGTGCACAGATGTCTTATGACATAGTTCTCCAATAGATGGGAAATTCACCTTGGGAAGAGGATCAATATCGGTTTCCCATTTCAAGCAAACCGTGTTACTTTCACTGCCAACAATTGTCAACGTTAAAGGAAGCTGTGAATAACTTTGCATACTTCAGCTGTATAGTCATTTCTTTCTGCTGCATCCACTCTGAATTCAGCTTTCAAAATGAAATAGCATGGGTCACATTTAGGTAGGGTGAAACGCAACTGGGAATTGCTCTCAGCTCATGCAATGCAAGTGATGATTCAGCAGTTCAATAACTAGTTTGCCTCAAGTGGAGAGCTGACATTTAAAGGACAACTAACTACCATGGCTGTGTGGTTTGGGGGTAACGTATTAAATCAAGTGCAGTGAAGACTCCTAAACTACACAGGGTTCTTTCGGAAAAGACTGACAAATAATTGCTGTGTTTCATTACAAACAAAATCAATGAAGTAATTTAAATGAACCATTCTGCAAAATGCTGTTTACTTCAGCAATATAAAAATCATATTCAGCAGAAAATAGGCAAAAAACTAATAACTGATTATTTTGTAAACGAATGAAAAGCAGGTCATTCACATGTATGTTCAGTAGTTAATTCTCTTAAGCAAATCTTCTGGACCTGCTGAGTTTTATATATGTCCATATAGCTCTGTATCTCAACTACATCTTTATAGCTATATGGTTACCTGTGGATCATCTACACTACTACAATCAACCAATCCTGAAAATTGTTGAAAGCCTTGACAGATAACAATTTTACTAGGTGGTTCTAGCCTCTAGCGGGGAAATCTAAATGGCAGTTAAAACCATTCTCATTCCTAAGGCCACTAATAGATTTAAAAAGCTTTCTTTCTGTTCACAAAGGCCAGCAACCGTCAGGAAAACATGAGACATAACTTTCTAATAACAATAGGGACTTGGGAACTCTGCAGTACCCAGCAAAAGTTGGAGCAATTAAATTACACACACACACACACACACACACACACACACACACACACACACACACACACACACACACACACACACACACACACACACACACACACACACACACACACACCAGTATCCTGTGATAGTTAAACTCCTCAATTGTTACACCATTTTTTAAATTCTTTCTTTCAATCCTGCTGAGATGAGAAAGAACAAGAATAGTCATAAACCTACAAAAATATGGAAAACCTCATTAGACCCAATCAGTATTGGCAGGTTTAGGAGTGTACTTGTGTAGACCCAGATTAGTTTGTACTGGGTATGAAAACACTGGATCCAGAATACAAGGCAAAATTGAAACAAATCATAATACATCTTACATGCATACAGCACCTCTTATCCTGAAGGATCCGTAAATGCTTTACAAGTTTAGGCCCTAATCTGGCAAAATATTTAAGCATATGCCTAACTCTAAGCATCCAAATAAACTCATTGAAGCCAATGGGATTATTACACTTCCATCATGCTTTTTTGTATTGCATTCTCCTTATTTGTATATGGCTAGTGGGAGATGTCCCTTTTAGAATAGGGTGTTGCAGATAGAGTGTTTGGGACTGAGAAGCACAAGGGAGATTTTACCTATATAAACTCCAAAAAGGTCAGAATTTGAGTTAATAGATTTAGCTCCCTTAAGCCTAAGGAAGTACAAGGGAATACTACAGAGACTAGGATAACACACTAATTAGCAAAGATAAAACTGCCACCCTAGAATCCATCAGGACTTCCATTCACCTCAGTAGGGCCAGAATTCTACCCAATTTGTTTTAAATATTATTATGACATTACTTTGTTGTGCAAGATTGGGTAATACCAGTCTGGCTAATTTAGGTAATCATGAATGCCTACAGATTTTGCTATTCACATACCACTGCTTCCTTAGTATGCAACTCAGCACATGCAGTAGATAGCATAAGCCTTTCTTATCAGTTCAGAATAGGGCAGTGCAGTTCTGGTAAACACAGTCTGTATTTCTATTAATTGAAAGCAGTCTTCATTAAAAGAAGCATGCAGGTGTCTTTATGACCTGGGGAAAAGGAAGTTAGCTGTAGCAACTTCTGGCAAACACTGATGCTCCTTATTTGAGTTTCCAATGTTCCAGGATATACTGAGAGCGCTCCCTGAGTTGTGCTGTGCTTCTTGTCACAGAACTGCCCAGTGCAACCAATGATGAATGTCTCAGTTTTATAAAAATGTATCTGGATACTGCCCGTATTATATGTTTTCTCCTCTAACTTAAATGTCAGAGGATGTGTTCAAGCAGGAAGTGGAGTGGGTGAATGAGAAGGTCTAGAAAACTAACTACTTTGTTTCTGTGTATATAAAAACTGTGGGAGGAAAACAGAGAATTTGGCTGCCTCTGAATGGCAAATAGAAGACGAAAAATTGTGTGCCCCATGTAAATATGTGCAATCCAGCTAAAATACCCACCTATTATGTGGGAAGAACTGAGTATTACTGTGCTACTGATTTCTTATCAGTCTTGGGGATAGAAATGCTTAGTTAACATAATCCTTTAAATGTTTTGAATTCGATATCTAGAAAACAGGTTCTCTTATAAACAGGTTAATCTCATGGTAAATGCACTTATTGATTTATTGGCAGTTCTCCCTTTACCATATTAGATTAAATAAAAGGATGCCTAAAATAGATAGATAAACTATTTGATTCATTATTTACCAGTCTGAGTTTGATTTTTATTACCATTTTAACTGGAAAAATAAAATAATGTTATTTAGATTTCAGTCAGCTTCTGAACTTTCATGCCTCCTCTGCCTCACTCTTTTGCATGTTAAGGGCTCACTTTTAAAAGGCAAACATTTTTCTATTACAATAATATAGATTGTTATACAGACACTTAGACTGTGTCAATAATAGGACATGTGCACTGTCAAGGGGTACTAAGACGCTAAAGTGGTTAATGGATAATGTTCCAGCAACCCGAAGTGATCCACAAACCTTGCAGACTATAAACCTATTGTAAATGTATACATTCTCTTTAAGCATGTACCCAGTAGCGGTTTTTTTCTTTCATAAACAGCTTCTGGCCATATGAATATTACTCTCATTTTTAACTAAAATCCAAATAAGGGACACTTGGATTTGTCTCCAATTGTTTTTTCTAAGGAATGACAGATGATATTGCCTTGCCAAAATGACACAGCAAAGGAGATTAGCGTTATAATCAGGTTACCTTACAGAGAGATAGGTAGAGAAGATAGATTCAGGGGTATTTCATTGCCTGAACAGTCTCCAGGTTTAACATTTTCATCTGCTGGATGGAAGTACCTCCACAGGTTTTATTTCAGTTCTCCCACTAAAACTTTTTTTTGCTTCTTAGAGTTTCTCTTAAGCAAAGACAAATATGGTGTTCGCCTGAAAGTAGGAAGGCATGGAAGTTTGGTTTGAATCCTCAACTCTAAAAGAGACTAGAGAAGAAAAACGGGGCACTTCTAGTCACCGTGTCCTATAACACAAGACTAAGGGGACATTCAGTGAAACTGATGGGGGAAAATAAAAACTGATTAAAGGAAATGCTTAATTAACTAACTGAATCCCCCACAATTAGCTGGGAGAATTTATTGCCACAATCTAGCTAAAGTGTATATATATATATATATATAACCACCATTGCCATAGTATCTCACCATTCATGTTTAATCTCTTTATCCACATAACACCTCTGTGTTGTGCTATTATCCCATTGTATACTTGGGGAACTGAGGCAAGGAGAAGCTAAGTGACTTGCCCAAGGTCGCACAGAAAGTCTATGGAAGAGCAGGAAATGGAACCTGAATCACCCAAGTCACTTAGGCCTGTGCCCTAACCACTGGACCATCCATTCTTCCACAAGACATCACTGAAGCCAAGAATTCAACAGGATTCCAAATGGAATCGAACATTTATAAGGAGTTACAAAAGTAAAGATCTGTTTTTAAAATTTGCCAAGATTAATGGAAGAAATTCCTGCTACCACTGCTGCTGTGAGACACAGATGCAACATTGGGGGGCCAACTAAAGTAATCTTCACAGATTTAGGGAGGGGGCAGCTTGGTGAGAGTCAGGGGATACAGGGACAATTAGCACAATTGGTACATTGATTTTTTTTTGGGGGGGGGGGGGAGTAGCAAAAGGGAATGTCACATGTGTTACCACCTAAGGCAGAGAGCTTTTTTTGAGGGAGCCCGCAGTTAAAATATTGTGCCACACATCACTCTAAGGGATTAATTCTCAAATCATTTAGCTACTGTCATACATCGTTTTACCTTTACATTTTCAGTGTAATGGATTTCAAATGCAAGCTTCAATAGTTTGCCATATCTATAGGGGTGCGGGTGGTCTCCATCTGCCACACAGCCAATGGAACTCCAGTCTTTGCAGCACATTGAGATTAACATGGGGTGATGTCAGAAGGCCAATCATCTCCACCTTCTAGACCCAGGGTTAAGCTCTGAAGCTCAGACAGAGCTAAGGGAGAGATCTGAATTTGCTGCAAAGTCCAGGTACTACACACAAGTGACCCACTAAGCATGTCCAACCAAATTAGATGCATGTGTATGACACACACAGGTTTCAACACACATGAATCCCAAAGCAGAATTCAGCCCTGGGAGATTTTTTTCTTCATAAGCTGAACCATCAAGCTTGTCATTTAGAAAAAGTATCTCAAAAACGAGTCCCATATGCTACTTTCTAACTCAAAATGAAGTTAAGCAATAGGTAAATGATCTCTATGTGCAATGAATGTCATATGTGGGTATAGACCGTGTTCCTTCTCCTTATACCACATGCTGCTTCTTTAGCCCATTTGAAAACTAGGGATCCATTTGGATCTTAGACCCATTTTATATAAACCCGCAGAGTTCAGATAAGGGGTTATGGATGATCTCTAACTGTGTCGTGCTTTTGCAAAACCTTGAGTCCCAACCCTGGAAACTCTTATACCCATGCTTAACTGGCATTGACTTAAATGGGACTGTCTGATGGGTAAAGTTAAGCACTGGAGTAATTTGTAGGATCGGGCCACAGTCAGGTTTGACAAATTCAAACTCAAGCTTGATTTGGATCTTGGTCCCATTTTATTGGAAACACTAAAATCCAGATGCTCAAAGAGGATGTGCATTACATATAAAGTGGCATCTTTGGGCCTCATCTCTAAATCAGATATACCATCATTGACTCGCATTCACACCTTAATCCTGCAATCTTGACTGTAAAGGGATTTTTTTTAATTTTGGGTAAAAAAGATGACACCTATGGGAGATATAAGCAGCTTGATGGCAAAATTCAATGGCTAAGACACAAATCCTGCAGTAAGATGCATGCAGACAGGCTTCTCGACCCCCTATCATGCCCCATTGACTTCAACGGAACTCAGTGCAGAGAGCTACCTACACACATCTCATTGCAGCACCAGAGTGCAACACATTCTCGCTGTCCATTGCTCTTTGGGAGGGTGTAATTCACCAGAAGGCTTTAGAAAGCATGTGGTAAAAGGCATGAAAAAATGCTCAGTTTATAGCTAGAGGACAGCTAGGTCCTTAGTTCACCATCCATTTTCTTTATTCTTATTAAGATATATGACAGTAGCTTCAGCTTCAATATTTTGTTTCCCTTTGTTGAATTTATGAGCACGTATTTGTATTCATAAAGGTTATACGAAAGTCAGCATTAGAAATGTAAGTCTTTAAGTATTTATGTTAAGGCCTAATCCAAAAGCACCTTCAAGGGAAACGTCTCAGGACTGTCAAACCCACTGCTGTAGGTCAAAATCTAATTCACCCCTTTACATACACAACACAGCCCCAGAACTAGGAGCTGACTACATATTAATATGCCTCACTTTAAGCAGAAACCATTAATTATCAAACTACCCAGCACATGATGCTTTTATAACACGCTATTGTGTATTGTGAGCATATCTGAGACCACTAAATTCATCTCATGTATTGATATGAGTGTAAAAAAAATATAAATTCTTCAATGATTTCAGAGGTTAAACTCCCTGCTATAAGATACCCTCTGCTTTTCATGTGGCATTTACTTTGAAGGAAATAGAATTTTCTGGCAAATGATGGCAAGAATTACTCTAAAAGCAACTTAATTATTTCAAGCCTAAAAAAATACAACAAATTCCGACTCTATACTTTGAAAGTATTATATTGGATGAGGTAAAATGACCAAAAGATTATTTCACATTAAGCTTAGTTTTGTATTTTTCTCACATAATAATTAAAAAGCTTATGGCTGAAGATATAGAAAGTACTAAAAATGATGTATATAGAAAGATCTTGCTAAATTTAATGTACCATGAAATTATTCAATGGATTGGTTTAAATACCTTGCTGTAAAAATACACAGTATTAAAGCATGTTTCACTGCACTTTGTTTAATAGTTGTGAATTTTTTAAAAAATACCTATTATATTGCCAAATGTAAGAATCAAGTACTGTATTTACATTTTTGGAAATTCCTTATAAGTAATAGTATTTAGCTTCTAGAACAGCAGTAAAAACATTCCATAGACTAGATTGTTTTTTAATTCTGTAAAACCATCCCGTTCAAAATAATGTAAAAATGTATATGAATAATATATCTAATCTGATTGACTCTTCCATTTTTCCAGATTTGATTTGTTTAAATGCCTAGCTCATCATGACCTTGATTCTTTCAGGGTTATGGTTACTCCACAAATGATTCTCAAGAGCAAATTTACGAATTAATCCTAAAGTAGCAAAAATGACCACTGAATAATTTGGGTGACCCTCACAAATGTTTGCACAATTCTTTGCTTAACTCCTCAGAGCCAAATGCTATGGCTGGAATGAAAAGCACAGGCTGTGTCCTTCTCGCAATGTGTATTTTTCAACCTAAAGAGGTTTTTTTTTTTGTTTTGTTTTTTTTAAAAAACACTTGGGACAAGAGAGCAGAAGACAGGCTGCCACATATTAGCCCTTTCACTGCAGGTGGAAAATGCATAGGCTCCACTTACAGTTTTCTTTTTAATGAGAATGAGAGACTGAAATCTTCTATTCATCAAGAGCACAGGCAAAGCATGGACAGCGGATGTGAAATACTGGCCCCATGTAAGTTGAACAGGGCTTTTACCAGAATTTCACCCCACTGACTAAACTTCATTAAATGCCCTACCAAGTGCATCAACGTTGACCTGATGAGATCATAAGAGTAGATTCTGTCTGGTTCCTGTGGAGGAAGATGATCTAAGATGGTGAACACAGGAGTCTTCACCCTCCTCTTCTGCCCTCCTACCTCTTCTGACCTATACAATCCACCTAAAGGAAAGGAAGAATGGTAGTTCCTGTGCTAATGAGAGTCCAGAGACTACTATTTCCTGACTGCTCAGGACACATTCCACCCTAGGGGGAGTAAAGAGGCAAGCCGGGGAAGTTTGTCCTTACCTCAGAGAGACTCAAAGTGCAGTGTAGAATGGTCTTCTACAGAAATAATTGAGGAGAGAAAGCCTGTCCACTAATTTTCTTTTAGCAGAGCATGCGGGAATTGGAGGAGTCTGGTGAGCTACGTAATACAGGTTTGTTTACCTCCAAGTCATGGCTAGAGAGAACAAGGCCAGAGGTGGAGGTATTGCCCTAAGGACCTTGGATGTAATAATTTGTCGTCAACGTTTCAGGAAAGGTTTTCAGTTTTGAGGGGGGGTGGTTGGGTTGGGAGCCTATTAAGTCTTCTAAAAAGAAAACTGTGAGGAGCTATTAGTATTTTAGCCACCAAGCACCACTGGGGTGTTCGGATTGTATGTGTGTCACTGTAATAAATACCCCTCTGTTTGAAGAGCTATTCCACCTCTATCGTCCTTCAAACCACCGTTTCTGTGGTGGGCAGGACAGTCTGACTCGATGCTATAGCAGTAATACATTGGCATTGCACCTTACTAAGGATTGTGCCTAAAAAGCATCTTCTATAACATCCTTAAACCTTGCCTTCTCTACTCAGGGTTCCAACTCTGGTGGCATTTCTGATGAGAACAAGTAGTTGACTGGGAATTGGACTGTTTTACCAAGCCAATTCACATTAGCTACTAAACAAGCATCAGACAACTTTAGTCAATAAAGATCTGGGCTTACTCTGTGACTTGGAGTGGCTCAGGAGAGGGGTAGCAGCAGTTTTCTAGAAGTAGGGCATTTATTTAAATGAATGCTGTTTTGGGATAAAGGAGATATTTCCGAACCTTCTTGAGAAAGTGCATTTCATTAATAATCATAGCATACTGCTCCTGTTTGAAAGTGTAAAAATATATTTTGGAAATTAACAGAAAGATTTGTCAGTAACGTCTAAGAGGAATTTAGCAAAGAAAAAATAATCAAACCCTTCAGAAGTTTCACAATGAAAATCACGTACTAGAAACAAATGAAAACTAGGGACCGACTTTCCATTCTGTGTTTGTACAGCACCCAACACAATAGGGTCCTGGGTCATGACCAGGGCTCCTTGGCACTATGGCAATACAAATAAATACCGATAACTGATATTTAAGGCTCTGCTCTTTATAAAATAATTACATGGGTATTGCTTATTGTCGATACAAAATACTTATATAGACGTTAATTGAGAACTGCAGCACGCACTTCAAAAGCAAATGTTCGCTATTCTCCCCACCGCAGATTTGCTTGCATATATTCCCTGGATGGCTATTCACTCTCCTCACACTGTGAGGTGAAATTTTTACAGACATCAAATGATCTGCCATTTTGTTGACACTTTGTACTTCAAAGTGCACCAGTGGTTCCATTGGGGAGAGACGTACTCTCATAATTTGCTTTTGAAGGTAAGTCATTAAATTTGTGTGAGGATTTGGAATACCCAATCAATGTGGATTACAGTGTATTTTGACAGCAATGATCATAATTTGTTTCCTATCATACCCTATGTCAACTGGCTGACGTGGCAGCACACTGATGCTTGCTCCTTGCCATTTTGCATGTGTACCCTTCTTTTGATGTGATCAACCACAAGAGCATTCAAAATAAAGTGAACAACATTGTTAGACTTCAGAGATTTGTTATTTTAGGTATGCTCAGATGTGCTGTTTTACTGGCATTGATTTTTCTTTTGGATAGAAAGAAGCAATGAGGATATTTCTTTCGTGAAGTTTCATATGAGGCTTAATCCAATACCTACTGAAGTCAACAGAAAGTCTCCTACTGGTCTCAAGAGATAAAATAAATTAGTTGAATTTTGGTGCTACCAACCAACAAGAGTCTCTAGAATGGCTAGAATCACACCCATAATGGAAATAAGAAAAGCAACAACAACAGATTCAGCAGCAAAACTGCTGAGAAAATACTGGCTGATGAAGACAAAAATATACATGTTTTGAGTGTGAAGATGTTTTATTTTTTTAAAATGTACCTAAAATAGTGATGATGTGGTTGGTGTAAATATGAAGTGCTCCATCCCACCGGATAATGAATAATTTTATTTCTGGAAGAACCTTGGCTTGAATATTTGTCATTATTTCCCTTTTTGAGATTTTTAAACAGTCATACAGTTTGCTTACACATAATTTTCAAAAACAAAATGTTCTGGAAATCTGCCAGTATTGCTTTTATTTACCATTGAAACATCATATATTAGTGTAGCATGAATGTTTTTTCCCCAATTATCTTTTTAGAGATAATCTTTACTTGATTCCAGTTTGACAATTACATTAGGTGTATTTTGATCTCTTAAAGCAGTGCCTTCCAACCCAGGACCTGCGGGGGCTTTCAGAGTGGCCCGCTGATCCTCTCCCGCTGGCTGCATAGGGATCTGCTGCCTAAACACTCAGCTGGAGTGCATTGCTGAGGGGCTAAAAGACCGGTGCAGGCTCTTTGCTGCAGCCAAGGGGAGAGGAGATCAGCGCTCCCCTCCCCCTGGCTGTCGGAGGGAGCACGGCAAAGTGCTCTGCCTGGGTCCCTAGGCGCTGGGGTCCCTGCTGGAGCCAGAGGGAGGGGAGCACTGATCTCCTATCCCCCTGGCTGCAGAAGGGAGCCACTGCCTAAGGACCCAGGTGGAGCGCACGGGGCTACAGGATGCGTGCGATTTCCCTGTTGCAGCCAGGGGGATGGGAGATCAGTGAGGAGGGAGGCAGCCTCCTCGCTGAACTCCTTCTCTGTCTGTCTGTAGGGGGAGAGGGGCTGCTGGCGGAGACTGGTGGCCCTTCATGGTTGTAAAAATGATAGCTGCCAGCGAAAAAATGACTCTCCAGCCAAAAAGATTGGGAACCACTGTCTTAAAGGATATGTTTTTTTCCAAAATATAAATAAAAGGTTAAAAAATAAGGGCTTCACACCCAGATATTTGAAAAGAGTGGTCATATGAGATGAGATACCGTGCCTTGAAAAATGTTACGATGAATTTTTGCAGACCAACCCCACAGGTCTTCATTGTACTGGGTGAAAAAAAGACATAGTTCAACAGGTAAATTCTGTCCACATACCATCAGAAATCTCTTTCAAAGAGCTTCCCTAGCAGATTAACACAGTCTTGGTAGCATCATGATGAGCCAGGGTCAGATTTTCCCCCTGCTACCAAGGATAGAAAAACCCATTTCTCTGTCAGCACAGAACAGAAATGTTGTTTTCCTGCCCATTTCCTATCACTACCCAAAAGGTAAGTAGCCCCAATAGTTCTTCACAGACCTCTTTCAAAGAGGAGAATCAGGCCCAATATCTTGACTGCAACCAGCCTGTCCCACAGAACTTACTTGAGTTAGCTTGAAATATGCTGTTATGAAAGATGATAATGGCAAATCAAAAAGTCATTTCTCCTGGGAAGGACTCAACAAAGTAACAATCAAAACTTGCACTCAACCTTACAGTTAGAGCCCTACTTCAGACTCCCTTAGCCTGGAAATTAATGTACCGTAGCTAAAAACAATGGAACCTAATTCTGCACCTCCTTGCACCCTATGTAGTCACTTACCTATGGGCACAGTAGGTATAAAATGCTACCGTTCTGATTTAGGGCATTACACACTCGTAGCGAAGAATACCAGAGGCAGGGAAGAATAAGGTCCAGGAAATTCCACAACTGTTTAAGGTGTATTAGTATGGTCTGGATTTGAGCAGCAAAATGTGTATGGGGTGCAAAGCTGTGACAGCTCAGGGTGCGTGTTTCATTCCTGCCAAGATAGTCACCTTTAAAAGTTAATCTTGTTTTAAATTAAAGATGGAATAAAACTCGCCACTTACCCAGAGATTCTAACTTCTGTCTCCAAACTCACTGATCCACCTTGCCATTCCCAACTCATATTCAGATGGAGTGGATGTAATTAAAAGGTAACACTGGCCAAGGGTTTTCACACAGTGACATGGCATCTCAGACATAGCTGTTCGGCAATGCTGGGTTTTTTAATATAAACCACTGTATATTAAATGTTCCAAACAACTTTCTCTAAGTATATTCTGTTGACCTTTTTTTCTGTTTTAAATAGATATCCTAGTAACTACTGGCATAACTAATGCTTCAGTTCTATTATTTCCCTTCATAGAGTAGCCACTTCATATTGAACTTTGGTCTGGAATAGTCAAATTTGGTTTGATAGGAAAAAAAAATTCTCTCCTTTTTTCTAATGGTAATTATAATCCTCCTTGTTACAATGAAATCCATTCTGTGATTAAATTTCAAATCCGAGAAGGTTCATTTTCTCATTTGAAGGGATTTTTTTCAGTTTATGGAAAGGCCTGCTTCTCTCTCTCCTCCCCACTTTAGAATTTATTCTTATATTGCTCGCTTTTCTCTCTTTTTCCTTTCAAAATCCTTCTCTTTCAAGTAACATTTGCCAACATTAGTCTGATTTAAGACCTTTTATCCAACCCGTTGCCTTTTACTTAACTATATTGCTTGCAAACCCATTGGGAACTCTGGGCATTACCCATTAGCATTCAGACTGAAGCTGGCTTTAGGCAACGAGCTACAGCTTCTTCAGGGAATGGTTTGCATCATCAGCTGAAATGCTATGAACAGGTTACACTAATAAATGACCTCTAAAAATTGACTTTTCCTAGCCAGTCAATCCCCATTTTCTCAATACTTCTCTGCAGTGGTAGAGTGGACCAGTTGCACATTCTCAAAACTTAATGGCACAGATTTATCATAACAAAAATGGATAACTCAGTACTACATTAAATGGCATAAAACCAGATAGTTGCCTGCCTCATTCCTGAATATATACTGACCACCACGTCAGAAGCGGGAAGGATAATCTGTGGTTAAAGCACAAGACTGAAAATTAGAACATTTCCAATAGCATGGACCTTTGGTGTGTCCTTGACCAAGTCACTTGACCTCTCAATACCTCATTTAAACCTCGACATAAAATAGGATGTTCCCACTTATGACCCCGGATTGCTGTGATTTTCAGGTTTAGGGAATTCACGTTTGTAAAGAGCTTTGATATCCTTGGATGAAAGGGGCTATATGAGTGCAAAGCATTAGTATTATTTGTAGAATTTACGACATTCTGTTCACAGCTCAGTAAGGTCACATAGTCTGCCAGCCCAGAAAGAGAGAGAGAGAGTTAGAAATTAGCACAGTCTAACAAGTGCCATGCCGACGACAGCGTAGCTTTGCTCTTAAAATAAAACTATCAACACGTAAGAAGCACAAACAGCTTTTTAGACAAGGACTATTGTAAATTTCCCTGGACCGATTCTACCTTGGATCGCTAGCCCTGCTGATTCACATACATGCACTCACATGGCCCATGAACTTAAAAAGAACCAAAGTCTATAATAAACATATACTTTATATTTAATGAATTCCAGAGGAGTAGCCGTGTTAGTCTGTTTTTAGCAAAACAGCGAGACTCCTGTGGCACCTTAAAGACTATTTTTGGTAGTGGGCTAGCCACTCCCAGTCTCTGTTCAGACCTAGTCTGATAGTGTCAAGTTTGCATGTGAGTTCCAGCTCTGCAGTTTCGCACTGAAGTTTGTTGATGAAGTTTTTTTGTTGAAGTACGGCAACTTTCAAGTCTGTTACTGAGTATCCAGGGAGATTGAAATGCTCTCCTAAAAAAATAATGTTCCCTCTTTGGACAGTCACACCTTCTCATCAACTGTTGTGAATGGCCTCATCCACCCGGATTGAATTTACCTCGTTAACACTTGCTCTCCTCACTGTGATGTAACTCATCTATCCTTGCATGTGTATATATACCCGCCTAACTGAAGTTTCCATTTCATGCATCCGACGAAGTGGGTTTCTTCCCACGAAAGCTTATGCCGAAATAAATTTGTTCGTGTTTAAGGTGCCACAGGACTCTCTCTGGTTTTTTATATTTAATGTGTATTATGTTTTAAAAATATAATCACTCTAGTAATTAATAATTACTTATGGCTGATATTATGGCAGCTCCAAGGGGCCCCAAGCATAGACTAGAGCTCCACTGTGTTAGGTGCTGTACAAATATATTACTAAAAGACAGTCTCTGCTCCGAGGAGCTCACAACTTAAGTAACAATATATGTGCCCTTTCAGCTCCACTCCGTAGCTACTATAGATAATGACCCCAAATATCAAACACAACAGAAAAAAAATTCTACGTGTTCCTTCTGGATTTTTTCCAAATGTGTGGCTGTATTTATTGCTCCATTTATTCTGGAACTATAGATGCAAATCCAGAGGCACATCCTGAGTCTTCCAAAGGGCCCAGAGTAGATTAAAAACCATTGGAGACAAAACTAGTCCACCAATGGGATGGCAGGTCTCCATAAATCAAAACGAGGAAGGAAATGAGTGTGTTTGGGACACGGACAATGTCCCCTAGAGTTGCCAACGTTGTATTTCAAAAATACGGGAGAGACCACAGATGTCCCGGGTCTTGACTTGAGCCTCTGGGGGCAAGTGCCTTCTCCTCCTACATCCTTCTCAGGGGTTCTCTGTCTCCAGCACCAGAACCCACAGCCTCAAGCACTAGGCTGAGTAGGCATCACAGCTCCTGTTCAGTTTCTGCACAAACCCTGGGAACTGAGTCAGAGGCTACAGTTGTGCCACCAGCTATATTGCTGTCCTCCGCCAGGCATGGGGGCTGAAACTGAGGGCCGCCAGGCCAAATTTGAGTGGTGTTGTGATCTTGTGCACCCAGTCACATTGCAACCATTGGTACTTCGCACAGTGAAATGCCGGAGTGCCATTCCATCCTGAATTTCCGTTTCTGGAGTAACATTCTGGATTGCTTTCACCCTGAATTATGGCATAGAAGGCATCCCATACTGATTTAGGATGGGATAAGCAATTTTTTGTTTAAATAAGGGACACCTCTTCTAATACAGGACTGTACAGAGTTATAGCCAGCACTAAACCAGGAATGGAAGAGTGGGAATAATAGAAGAGGAAAAATGATGTAACATTTAGAAGTTCTCCTATATTCACTGCATACTAATGGAAAACAGCACTGTAGACCTCAGTATAACAAGTCACAGTCGACAGCATATTCTTTTCTTATATAAGTATTTCTTACCATATGTCCATATGAAAATGTAATTCACCATTGAAATAAAGGCTTAAATGCAAAAATGGAAATCTACATTTCTTTTCTCTACATACCTTTTTAAAGCTCCTCTAATAATACTGGTAAACCATAGAATTCAGTGTCTTTACAGTTATTAAGACAGGAGGTCCAAGTCTCCTCTGTTTAATTACCAGCCTATCAAAATTCCTTACAGGCAATATTAATAAAACAACAATTTAGGGCAAGATTGTGCCCTGCTATTCATCAGAAAACTGGAAAGAGAACAGCTAGGAGACCGGGTCATGTCACAATTTAATATGTCGCACACACAGTGTTTTCCATACAAGGATTTCAAAGCACTATAGACACATTTAAGCTTCTCAGCACCTTAAATTCATCCCTGCTGTAGGTGGATGCACTTCCATGTACTTCAGTGGAATAAGATCTATTTATTCCAGGGCTGAATTTAGCTCATTAGGTCCATTTTACATATGGGAAAACTGAGGCATAATAAGGTCACACAGCTAATTTCTCTCAGAGCTGGGAACAGTTTTCTGAGATCCTGGCTTGTTCCATGTGATTTAACCACTAGACTATGCAACATCTGAGACCTCTACTTAAATCAGAGAGGCCAGCTACAATACATAAATACTGATTGTTCTAGATCTGCAAAAACTTCAAAATATTTGTCCAGTATTTGTTTTCAGCTCACTCTTTCAGTCATATTTTGTACAAAAATTATCTGATTAAATTAATGGGATTCTTGCATATGAAAAACATAATGATCTTAATTCTATCTCTATCTATATTGGGAAGTGACATCAAGCAGATTGATTTATGAATGCAGGTACCATGTATTAGGATATACTATCATGTGCATTTCGAAGAGACCATATCCACTGGTCCTTTTGTTTATTTCAAGATGATATTGGGAAATAAAATAGGCATAAAACATATTTACAGTGGCATCACTATTTGAATCCAGTAATATCCCCAAAAATACTTAGTAATATTGCTTTGAAACTGTTCTTGGATAAAGTGGCACTGTGCAGGTTGTATAAATCTATCATATCTTGGTCGTGCACTGGTTCAGAAATACTACAATATGAAACTTACAGGAGACTACAACCTTTACTGACACAATTTCTGCTATTATCTATTTGCACTGATTACAATGGGCTGTACAAGCAATCTTTAACTCAGTTTCTCTAAATACATATAGGACAAATTGTACTATTTATCTATAGAATTACCTTTTTTATTAGTAGTAGTACTACTGACCTGAAGCCATGCTCTTAGCCAGTGTAAGCTCCATTAACTTCAATAGGGTATACCAGTTTAAGCCAGCTTGAACATGTAGAAAGGGATTTTCAAAGATATTTAGGCATCTAAAGATGCAGATAATCATTTTGGAGCATCAAAGGTATTTAGGCACCTAATTCCTACTGAAATCAATGGAAGTTAGGCACCTAAATACCTTTGAGGCTATGGACCCTAGTGAGTTTTTCAAAAGCACGTAAGGAATTTACACTTCTAACTCCTGTTGACTTTCAATAAAACTTGTCTACACTGCACTGTCGTGTAGACTACGGGGATGTGAATTGCAAAGCGCACCGAAAGGTTGTGCTCTAATTGCCCTGTGTGGACACTGTTGGTGTGAATTAAAAGGTACTTAGTTTGCATTAATGTCCTCTTTCAAACAGGTCTTTGTTAACATGAATTAAGTACCTTTTAGTTTGCACCAGTAACATCCACATGGGCCACTCAGAGCACACCTCTTTGGTGTGCTCTGCAATTCACACTCCTGTAGTCCTCACTGTGGTGCAATATAGACATAGCCTAAGATACCTAACCTGTTTATGCACTTCTGAAAATCCCATTAGGCATACCTATATCTGTAGGTACCTAAATACCTTTGAAAATCTGGTCCCTGGTCCCTACAATCTTGAAATTGCACCTGTTCTTCAGGGTGTATTTTACTGTGTAACATGAAGTTCCCATGAAAAATCTCTTTCTTTCGAACTAGTGGAATTCTAAGGTTCCACTATTGTATGTTATAACCTGAGCTTCTGAAATAATTTTCTTATGTAAGGATATGAATTCATAAAGACGAAAGGATGTTTCTGACTTAAGCAAGGCTATGCCAGTGCATAACTCCTTGTGAGCTTGTGCGAAGACTGACATTTGAATCTAGACCTACTGTCATTAAGGTTTATTTGTTTTTTTGTTTTAATGTCATTAATAGAGTTTTGAACTTAATATCCATGTCCCTTTTAAGTTTTTATATCTCAGCACAGTGATTACTTCTTAAGTTTCAGAACAGCTCTCAGCAAACCAGGCTTCTCCATGGAGATCAGCTATACAGGCCAAGTCGGAAACACATACACACAAAATTAAAATCAAATGCCTAAATGATCTCTCTAGCGTTAATTAGATTTTACTGTGACTATTAGCTAAATCAGTAGCAAGACTGTAGACTGAGATGTTGATTTGAAGCTGTAGCTAATGTGTTTTATTGCCAGATTTTCTCATAGTCAAAGCTAATTATCCCTATTATGCTTACATGATTTTTGAAACAAACAAAAAAAATGTGTGTTAAAAAGACAGTGTACGGAAGACTTTAAAAAAAAATTTACTAACAATTTAAAATCTAGGTTTTCTGTGGTACAGAAAAGCAAGCAGTTAGCAAGTGAAATAAGAATGGTACAGTTAAACAAACATCTCATTTGCAAGGTCCATCAGGAAGCATTACATGGAATAAAAGGCTCCTACACCCACCACTGGTGTCATAGACGTGGAATAATCACCTTTCATTAGTGAATATTTTTTCCCCAGGATGTTTTTAAAAATTGATATTTTGAATTTTTTTGGTGAGATTTTTCAGAATTTTTTAAATGGAAAGCCAAAAACTGCAATATCTTGATTTGTTTAACTTTTTATCCTCAGTTCTAATTTTTTTTAACCCTTTCCTCCTCTCTTTTTACTTTCTCCAGTTTGCCACCAAAAAAGAGAATGGTAATAATGGAGAAAAAAGGGGGAAATTGAATACTAAAAATGTTTAGATTTTCATTGAAAAAAACAGAAAACTTGAAAAGAAACAGCATTTTCCACAAAGAATGCATTTGGAAATACTGCCTTTTTTCATTCAAAAAAAAAAATTTTTTTTGAATGAAAACTTTCAACCAGCTCTGTTCATTGGTTCTTTCCTTATCTTTTCCTTCTGGCTCTTGTTTTAGGTCATAATCTTGCAATGAGCTCAACTGATGTCAAACAGGATCCATGCAGGCTCAGGAATCTGCAAATATGCTGCTCATTGCATGATCAGAGCATATGAGGTACTCGTTGCTTCGATTGCCTCGTGTCAGGTGCCCTTCCTCTCCTGTTTCAAATCTGTCTTCAAAACCCACAGCTTTAAAGCAGAGATGAGTTCTCCCTCCTCACCCTGGTTTGGGTAAAGCAAGGCCCCACAGCTCCCACTCTGCCTAGACTAGTAAAGTGAGCGTTCCCTGTTCCGTTTTAATCTACCTTAACCACTCACCATAGGCTTACTGTGAGGTCAATGCTGCTTCCTTTCCTTCCTATATCTAGATCCATACCCTGCAGGGAGTGGTCTGTAGAGTCCAGGGATTTTAGGAGGCATGGTACCACAGCAGTGGATAAGTACTACTAACCCTTTTCCATGAGTGAAGATCATTTGTAGGGCTGGTTGTAAAAAAAAAAAAAAAAATCTGTTAAAATTGTTTTTTGACTGGAAACTGGACTTTTGACTAAAAAAATTTGGGGGGAAAATGTTGGCTCACCCCTGAAAATTTTGATTTTTCATCAAAGAAAAACAAACACCCCAGAAACAAAACAAAAAATGTGTTCTGGAAATGCCACCTCCGTGCCCTATGGCAGTGGATCTCAAACTTATTTGATTACCCCCCCACACTTCTTTGTGTGTCTAGTAATTTATGCCCCCTGCTCCTGCCACACAAGCATATATACTGATATGTGTGACAGCAATGCTTCATTTGAATCAGTTTTTCACTTGTTTTTTTTTTTCTGTAGCACGAATGAGCCAACGATCCATTATAACAAGAGCAAAAGCAAAACTGTGATTGTGATCCACACGTACAATTAAATGTGCATACTGCTTCGTATTTGTACTGTATTCAGATTAATGTACAGATGACAATGGCTTTGTATAATGCTATGGAAGCTTAACAGAAATCTCAAAATGCACAGCGCCATCTGAGGACCTGATCTGTCTGAAGGAATCAACTTTGCTAATTATTCATTGTTATGAGTAAAATGTGCACAGTGAGTTTTTCCCCCCAAATCTTGTCATGCTACCCCAGAATACATTCCGTGCTCGCCCCCCAGTTTGAGAACCTCTGCCCTATGGGAGCTGTCACTCTGGTGCCTCACGCCCCCACTCTCCCATGGGATGGGTTCCCTAGCTGAATGAGGTCTCCATGATACGCCACAGCCAGTAACTCCCCTGAGGGCCTCAGTCTTTCAGTGAGAGTGGTGCATTTGAGGAGATGTGGTATGTCCAGGGACCTAGCGCACAGGAGGAGTATGCAGCACTGAACTATAACTCCCATGAGTCACTATGGTAGCATTTACTAATTGAAATTTTCAGTTCAGTCTTTCAGTGAGCTAATTGAAATTTTCAGCTCAGTCTTTCAGTGAGAGTGGTGCATTTGAGGAGATGTGGTATGTCCAGGGACCTAGCACACAGGAGGGGTATGAGGCACTGAACTATAACTCCCATGAGTCACTATGGTAGCATTTACTAATTGAAATTTTCAGCTTTCAGCCAGTTTTTCACTTTTAGATTTTTTCCACTGACAAATTTTGAGAAAAGTGCAATTCTTTCTTAGTTGAAGTTTTCCATTCCCCCCACCCCAATTTCCCAACCAGCTCTACTCATTCGTCTTTAAGAACGTTAGACTGTCTAAAATAATTCATTTTGAGTAGGGTGGTAATGCTGTATCACTGTATGATGCCGAGTCATGTTATATATGCACCATTTTGTAGGAAAAGTAAAGTACTGGTTTGTCTCAGCTGTCTGACAAGCTGAAAGCAGATCCCTTTTGGATAGTCGGCACATAACACAATGCCTTTAGGTAAGCATAAGGATTTTCAGAGCTATTTTGCATACAGGATATCGTCTATTTATATATCATGTTTACAGTTGGATTAATTTTTCAACCATATGCAGTAAAGTCATTCCTCCCACTCCACTCAGATAAAATATCCATCTGAGGTAATGTCTTTTGCCATGCAACTTAGCCTGTTTCAGACCATGTGACTCATCACACCCCCATGGATAAAACATAGGCACTGAATGACTTCCTCAAATTATGCTGAAGATTGCATATGTACAGATTGCTTATCCTGTAACCTGGTAGGGTCAATGCTGCCATTCTAATTTAGCTAAAGAAGGAATCCGCTATCTTTTGAGAGGCGAACCAACTTCTTCATGCTAATATTTGAATGGTAGTGTCTAAACTACGTCTCTCAGTAACTTACGTACATGTTTTTTTTAATGAACCTCCAGCAAGTCAGACAGATGTGATGATAGAGGACTATATAATAGCTTATGGAGAAAAAAAAAAGTTCATTTTAATACTTTGAGTGCTTCTAAATGTTGCAAATGTAGGCTTCTAATATAAAGTGGAGGCTTCAGGGGATATGGGAATTTTTAAATGTGTCATAAAAGACCTAAACGCATACATTAATTTTTAATGACGTTATTAATGGACTTTGAATTTTCAAACACAATCTTTCAAAATATCTCTTATGAAGCTACATAAAAATCTTCTTCTGTGGTTTGTTAATTTCTAGACTGCTTTTAAAAACAGAAAACGGTAGGAACCAAAGAGTTTATAAAAATTACAAAGATGTTTTTATAAAAAAAATGTCAGTCACCAACTTACTTCAGAATTGACATGCAATTACATTTCCCCTGGTTGTTCTATCCCCTGTAACTTAATTCATATATGTGTTAATATATGTGATCATTGTGAAACTGTGAAGCGATTGTGGTCAAGATTCTCCACTCTGATCTGCCTTGGAGATCCTTTGGCTCATTTTGCAGGTGGGCCTCCCATTCTCATCATTAGGAACTCTGAGCCCAGAATGAATGCAGGGTATGTCTGGAGAGCTTCATAGGACACTATCACAATTGCAGTCAGTGGACGTGCCTGTGTTGAAGCCCCACTGGTGTAAAGAGAGAGGGGACAGCTGGTAATTGGCAGCTTCAAACCTTTTAAATTCACTTATTCCCCAGGTTTACATAACAGCCCAGGTTTGTTGGCTTTCACTGCATGCTTCCTGGCCTCGTCTCTTTTACCAGTGAGGTGGTGGGTATAGAGTGGAAAGGAGGGGCCAGGTGTGGGACTCTGAGGAGTGTGTATATATGGGGGTCAATTAATTGCTATTATATTTATGTTTTCACAGAGTTTTTTGATTTGCTGTGGGGGAACTGATGGATCTGTTTGTTTATTGAGTAAATTTTTAAGCGATGGCCAACAGTGTCCAGGATATTGGTTGGAAGTTCTTTTACTGTAGCTCACGAAAATCCAAAGACATAAATAAATTAAGAGAATTTTGCCAATGTGTTTTTAAACTACATTTGCTGATGAGCACAGCACTTCATCTAACAAAACTGGCTCTCCCAGGTATGTGTTCTCTGATCAAAGTCATCTCGCCTGTTCTACTGGCCGCTATTTTAATCTTTTTCCATTCAAACTTTGGTGGAGTTCTGTAACCCTTTTAGCTTTCACTTTTTAACAGGAAGGCCCAGCATCATTAACAATGGCCAAAGCTATTGTTTACAGCCCCAAACAGAATTGGATTAGTTACACCTGAGCTGTCGTTCTTGATTTTTTTCATTCTCACTATACACTGGCAACTAATTTGTTTGAAAGAAGTCTGGCAAGCATTCTTGTACCTTCATCATCCATCACTACAATGCCCAAATGCTTACACCAACTGTTTTCCGTCTCCATTAACTACTGATACTAAAGATACTCCCCTATTGAATATGATACTGGACCACAGCAAATGAACTCATGTCTGTTTTTAAACCACTAGGCTTTGAGGGTCTGATAGCAATTAAGGTCCATCCACTGATGTTTTCTTCTTTTTATTCAAATTCCTTTTTATTGCATGACACTTCCTGATCCAGCATTCAAACCATGAATGATAGGGTGCACATGGTTATTATATCTATTACATAAACTAAATTAAGCCTAAATTCAATCCCCAGAGGGATTGTGGAAGGATAACGGGAGTCTATAATGATTGACGATTTTTACAGTCCCAGTCTTCTAACTACATGTGGCTCTGAATTTTCTGTACAGAACAAGTAGCGATTATGCCTGCAGTCTTTCCAAGCCATCATTTCAAATGTGCAACTGTGTATCGGCATCCAGGGAGGATTTAGATCACCCAGCCTTTTAAATGCATTTCAAAAGGAGTCCTGAAGAAACATTTTTCACCTAACTAGGTCAATGGGTCAATTTCTAATATTGAGTAGAAATAAATGAGATTCTAAGACTAATGAAGTCTGCTGAAATTCCAAGGAATCCTGGGCTCAGCATGGAAATACCACTAATCTGAAGGGGCATTCCACATAGTTATGCCATGTCCATCACTCTGGAATCAGTCAGCCCCAGAGGTGGTTTAAAGAGATGCAGGGTTAAAAGACTCTTCCCAGGATTGCAGCCTGGTTTGAGTGTAAATGTGGAAGAAAAAACTGTGATCTGAAAAAAGCAAAAATGCAGTGCTAACAGACGTGAAGATAAGCCTCCTTAGCACACCGAGGCCTTATTTTTTTGGCTAAGCTGTAGCATCCATATTAGGGGAGACAGCACCCATAAGCTAAAAAGCATGTGGTCACATCTTCACATCCCCACCTAAATTACACCAAACAATGTAAATGGGGTTGTGCTACTGTCCTAATAGTATCTACCATCACCAGATAAAGAAACTGATCTCAAGATGTTTAAAGAAAACTTTATTTGATAGCATTCTCCCTGGCAAGGAATCATTTATAAACAGTTGTGGTTGTAAAATCTACACTTCTTATTGTTTGGTCTTTATGAACCCATTTCTCTATTGTTTATCTGAATGATTTCTGTCTGGTTCTTTGATTGTTTCTGTCTGTTGCATAACTGGTTGTGCAATATTTAAATCATCAACTAAGGTAGTGGGATGTGATTGGTTAAAGAACTGTTTCGTTATGGGCTAGGACTGGTGTTTTATAGTGCTTTACTTTAAAATGATTGGTTAAGATATAGCTAAGCAGGACTCAAGTTTTAACTATATAAACTGAGGTCCAAAAGGAAGTCCTTTGGAACCTAACTCCAGGACACAGCCCAAGATCAGAGCTGCCAGACCTCAACACCTTGCCAACTATATTGTGCACAAGCTGGCATCCCCAGCTGATCTAATCCTGAATGGCCACCAGGAGGAGTTTGTCTGCCTTACTGGGAGTGGTGAGCATTGTATGCACTTAGAATGTGTATCTGGTTTTGGTAATTGTTAATAAATAGAGGTTAAGCCTATTACTGAGTAAGGCTCCTTCACTGGTAAAAGATTTTGCAAGCCCGCAGAAGATTACGTCTGGAGCTCTATGAATTGGGAAAGAGTGGGTACTTCAATTAACCAGGTTATGCCCGGAGCCCTACAGACTGGGAATGGGTGACCGTGAGCCCTAGAGTGTGAATTGGGTAAGGGTAGGTGTTTTTCCCCTAGAGCCCTGGACTAGAAAAGTTTGGGAGTGCCAGAACCCTACAGATTGGGGTAAAAGTGGGATGCCCTAGGGTGTGCGGGTAACAACACTACGATGGGAGAGGATCTCTCCATTTCTCCAAGAGAAAAGACTCAGCCTCAAATTTATCAGTATCCTACTCACTCTTGCTACATAGCAGAGTTACTATAGACAGGGCTGCTGAAGCTACTGTGAGCTACCTTGACCTACATAAAAGATTCACCATCTTTTCCCGAGAACAGAGAATATAGAGTGGGGAAGGAACCCAGGAGCTCTACTACTCATTGATGAGATACAGAGCTTTTCTTTGCTTTGGGGCAGGGCAAATTTTTCCCTGAATAGGTTTTCCTTCTACGAATTATATGGCTCAGAAGGCGAGAGATGTTTTCTTCTGGACTGGGCCACCAGCGCGTAGTTGTTTTTATTTGTACTGTGGTAGAAGTTAAGCAAACCAGATCCTGCAAAAACTTATGCATGTGCTTAACTTTATGCATGTAAGTAGTGCCATTGAAATCAATAGGATGATTTATGCATGTGAAGTGAAACACATGCATAAATCTTTGCAGAACTGGGGCCTATGACTATGCTTCTTGAAACTGTTTGTCAGTAAAGGCAAATTATGTTGAAGGATTTGGTGATAGATTTGTTATATTATGTTGCATGGAAATGTCTTCTCAAGTTGAGTTAATCAGACTTGCTTTACCCATATCGCTTTTATATGTTTACTATATTTTATTTATGCTTTATTTGATGTGAGCAGAAAATACAACAGGCTCCCAGATGCCAATAAACGTCAGGTCGAGAAGTTGCATTGTTCATTCAATTCAGTAATGGGAGAGGTTTATAACTGAATTGCTCACCACTAACTTCATTTAGTGACTTTATAAAACAACTATTTTGTAACTGGTTACAATTAATTGATCCCACTGAAGTCTAACTAAAAAAAAAACAAAAAAAACAAATAAACAAATCCTCCACCACAATATTAGCATATTAAGGTTCCCCACTAGCATTTCACTAAGGAACAGTTAACTGGATTATTTTTCAGGCTTAGCCATTAGCATTTGGAAAACCCTTTGTGTTCAGAACCGATAGCTAAGGTGAGCTGAAACATGTTAACTATTGTACTTTTCCAAAGTATTCGTGTAGCACCCTTTTTTCTTTTCTTTTCTTCTTGGAAAAGCATATTCCAGCATTCAACTTTAAAGTCCATTATATTCTACAGACTTCCTTCAGTTAAGAATTTGTGAGTGATTTATAGAGCAGGTTTGAGATGCAAAGTTTGAATCTAGAATCAAAACATTCTGAATTTCAGGGCTGGGCATTTCATACACCAACTTTCAGACTAAAAAATACTCACTGAGAAAAGCACTTAAAGCAACTGCAAAAAAGGAGCACTGTTTACAATTGGGAGGGCTGAAGTATAAAGGCATCTAAAAAGGTGAAACTATCTTTAAAAACCTGATTTAAGGCTGATTTCCTGCTTATTTGAAGGCACAAAGACAATGAAACAGGTGTGATATACTCCTAATTAACTAGCAGTCTAATTGCTCAATTGCCAGGCCCGTGTCTTCCATCTACTATTTCTGCCTGCCCTGGAGGACCCAAACTTGCAATGCAACTAAGGCTGCACTGCACATAAATGGACTGTTAATTTATTCATGCAGTGCTGCTCAGAATCACACCAGGATCAAAAGCCATAGCCCTCGGATATTAGTTCAGTTAAAATAAACACACAGTTCTTTTTCCATAGCATAAGATGGAAATGAGACTAATCTTGAAGGAGGTTCTGAATGAATAAATATGTCAATAAATTAACGAGGTTATTACAGATGTAGCTTTATGTGGGCTAAATTCTGCTCTCAGCTCCACTACGCTAACTCTGCAGAAATCAGCAGGGCTGCAGGGTGGGACTGCGAGAAGAATTTGGCCCAATGTGGGAACTACTGTATGAAATTAAGAAAAGGAGCCTTTATGGAATGTCATCAGAGATATCTTCTTGACTATAAGATGTTTAAATCCACAAAAGTACTTCAAAAGAAATGGTGGAAGCCCAACTCCTGAAGATTGCTAAACCAAGACTAGCAAAAATACTAAATCACTTAGGCCTTGTCTAAACTAGCACTTACGCCAGCAAAACTTTTGTCACTCAGGGGTGAGAAAAAACACCCTCCTGAGCGACATAAATTTAGCTGGCATAAGCGCCTGTGTAGCTGCGTTATGTCGACAGGAAAGAGTTCTCACACCGACACAATAAACAAGTGGCAGTAGCTATGTCGGGGGAAGAGCATCTCCTACTGACAGCACAGTCCACACAAGCAATTATTCCAGCAAAACTTGTCACTCAGGGTGGTGTTTTTTCACATCCCTGAGCGACAAAAGTGTTGCTAGCATAAATGCTAGTGTAGACAAGGCCTTAAAGAAGGAAACAGTGTTTCACTGGCAAGGGGACAGAATTGATGACTGAAAGAGAGATGACTAGAGATGGGGGAATTTGCATTAAATTTTCCCCCCTAGGTATTTCCCAGGATATCTACCTAACACTTACTGTCCCAGAAGTCTGGCACATTTTCAATATAGTCCTTAGCATACCCAGCCCTCATATTATATCACCATCTCACATCCCAGGTCCTGACACTGAGAGGCTGCAGTGCACTTCAGTTACTGTTTCCAGATGCAAAGAGGTGAACTCACCAGCCAACCAAACTGACTTTAAATGAGCAAGATATTTCTGAATGTAGGAGTCAATCTGCTAAACTGTTTGCTGCCTGCTAATACGAGTGTTCATCTCCCCTTTGGTGGACAGTGCACATAGAGATGGGAAACTTTTGCTCTGCTCAAGACAGTATAATCTTTCTGGGTAGAGCTGATAGGGTTTTCACAAGACCTAGGAAGAACACTATCAGCCATGTTGACTGCTGTGACGAGGACAGGTCTGTTATCCATGGAAGGAGCAGCATTCTCAGAACTCTGAGAATTCTTGTGATCCGACAGCTATATGTTGTGTGCTCGCTTTTTAGTATCCATTCCCTGAGTAGAGAATTGGGAAGATCCCTTCAAAATAAATATCTGATTCTTTGCATTCACCAATTGTGGATGTGGAGAATGTACAGTTAAAAGTAGGTTTCTGCCAACAGGTGAGATGCAGAGGAGATACCCAGAATTACTGGTTAGGTATCATATGAACTCTGGATCATTGATGTATACTGTGTATGAGATCAGAATTCCCTATGGAGATCGGTAACAACTGGATTTTTGTTTCTGGGACACCACTTGTTTTCCAGTATTGGCCATCTTCAGTTAAAATTCTTCTGAGATGAGTCCTTGTGCCTGACAGTATTCATTCTCAGCACAGGCCTGCGGTATAGTAGAGCTGATTTTGACCGTCTAAACCCTCACCCTCCCATATCGTAAGAGGCTGTTCAGGGAATCACTCTCAGCCACAGGTCAGAGTCTTAAGTGAAGCAACTGACTGTCACCATCTACTCTGTATGCTATGTATCTAGGTATTTCTAACATACCTGCCCTCGTGGTAGCTCAATGAAGCTGCCACTACAAAGAAGAATCTTAACAGGAAAGGCCAGACTAAAATGCAGCATGGGGTTTGGTAGCCCATGATCAGGGAGATGGGTGGCCTTCCTAAAAGTAAAAGCAGCAGCTAAACGAGATACACGTGAGCTTAGAAACAGAAGACGATCACTCCAAGAGAGGAATAATCACAGGAATAAACCTTAAGTAATTAAGAATTTATTTCCATGCACACTTGTAATAAAAGAGCAGAACAGAGATTAAAAAATGACGACACCATCTTCAGCAGAATGTAATTCTTTATAGACCATTCTGAGAGTATTCGGTGAGGATCAGCAGCTATTTGAGTCCTGTAATAGCATCTATGGACATGAAATGTCACCAAACTGATTACGGTTCTTAAAGGCATGTTTTGTAAAACTTCATAAATGATAGGTTCATATTTCTATTAGTGGAAGGGTATAAAAACCTGTATTCTCATTTTATACCACTTTAACAGATATCTAAAAACCCCAGTATGATTTAACATTTGCAGTTTATTACATCAGTCTTTGTTATACCAAGGAAGGGACATCTTGCATCCTGACATTGGCATTCCAATTTGGAAGACTAAAGGTGTCCTAAAATTGTAAAGTGCTGCAATAACTTCAAATGACTTCATACTGATTCATTCCGAAATCCCAGCTATTTCTAAAATAAAGTGCTTAAGGAAATTTGAATGCTCTAAGTATGGGGGGGATGGGGGGAGGAGAGAAAATGTACTGCTTGGGACCTTATAACTCTCATATTCTGATCCTGTTGGAAATTTGCACTCTGATAATTCTAAATGGATTCCTGCAGTGTAAAGTTACCAGAAATTAGTGCAGCATTTCTTACTTCATTTTTCCACTACTTTATATGGTTATGAAGCAAGAAGCATATTGAACTGATTGAAGTTGGAGCCCAGAGATGGAAGTTGGCTGAGAACACAGTAGAACATACTCTGTTTCAAGGCTGAGCTCTAATGATGCAGTCTTGCTGTCGCAATAAATGGCTATGCACACAGATTTTTGTCTGGTTGGACATTTGGCTGCAGGTAAACATTCAGAAAGAGGTTTCCAAACCTCAGCTAAAGTCCAAAGTTTTTTTTTCAGCTTTTCCAGACAAATTCTGCTGCATACAACATTCTGTTCCACTTTAGAAAAATGGCTCTCTCTCAATTACTGAAACTAAATTTTTATGATCCTCTCAAGTAACTGATGCCTTATGAGACTATTATCTACTTACAGAGGGGTTGAATCTCTCAAAACAGGCAGAGAAAACTGTCACCTATCTGATTTAGAAAAGCTTTTCCATGTTTGGAAGGCCTGTTGTGGTTTTTGCCTGATAGAATTAACGGGTTGCAAGAAGGAAAGCATCACCCAGGAGGCATTTGAAAGAATGACACAGTGCGAACTAGCAATGGTTGGCAAGGCTGATTGTTCTCAGAGGCTGAAATTCTCTTCATTCTCAGGAAGCCAGAGTAATTGAACTCCATAAAAGTGAAGTACAGGGAGGCAAAATCAAATTTATCCCCAATGTGCAGGGCTACAGCATATACTCTACTTCCCAAGTGGCCACTATTCAAGCCTCTGGATTGGAATACCAGCCACTGGCTCTGTAACACTTGGGGAGACAACAGGGGTGAGGTAATATCTTTTATTGGACCAACTTCTGTTGGTGAGAGAGACAAGCTTTCAAGAAGAAGAGCTCTGCGTAAGCTCGAAAGCATGTCTTTATCTCACCAACAGATGTTGATCCAATAAAAGATAATATCTCACCCACCTTCTCACTTTAATATCCTGGGACCAATCCAGCTACAACAACTATGTAACACTTGCAAAGGAAGCGGAATAATGTCATTATCAAGACAATCCATGCTTAGACACCACGGTGATCAATGGTAGTATAGAAAATCCTAAAATAGATACAGAGACCACCAGTCCAACCCCAGCACCTCCCTCTGGGCCAGTTTATGTAGGGCTGGTAAAGAACTATTCAGCATAGTGTGTAAAGTCTGCCCCACCTCCACAATCAATCCAACTGTGAGGTCCCTCTCCCTATTACTGCACAGCCACAGAGCTCGACTTTCTATTCTGCTCCAAGAACTGGCTCCATGATAATGACAAAATTGATTTTGTTAGTTTCTCCATAACTCAAGAGACAATTTCCTCAGATCATAAAAAATGTCTATTTTTTAATAAAAACCAATCTTGCAAACTCAAATGGGATCTGAGGGTCAAGCTGGGTTCTTGAATTCTCACTCATTTTTACCAGCAACAAAAAACCTAAAGGCCCAATTCTGTCTTCAGTGACATTTGTGCTGCCCAGTAGAGTTGCACAGCTGTCACTCAGGACAGGAGTTGACCCTACAACTGGACAATTCTAAAGTAGTCACAAATTTTAGGTGCCCAGCGCAGGTCACTTCCAACCTGATTTATCTCTGATATCAGCTTCAGATAGGGGTGCTCCCCACCTCTGAAAAGCTGGGTTTTCACAAACAGAAACACAAAAATCAGAGGCCACTGTAGAAAATATTAGCCTTAATTCACATTTCTGCAAGAGAACGGACACCAGCTCCCTCTCTCCTCGCGGTGCGCGCCCTGCAGCGCTAATAGGAGTAAAATGCAGTCAGCCAATTTACTTCTGATACAGCACGAAGGAGGCAAATTCATCGAGTGAGAAGGTGACATATTTAGATAGAGCAGAACCCCGCCTCTAAGGGTAGGTCCACCAAGCAAAAGCTATGCACGGGCTATCCTACCCAAGCTAGCACTGCTAACAGCCAAGACGACAATGCAACCCAGGCTAGCAAACCAAATAAGTACCCAGGGTCAGTGCTGGGCTCGTACTACCCACATAGAAGCCCACGCTATGCTCTCTTCACTGCTATTATTACCTGCACTGGGTGAATTAAATCTAGCTTGGGTCAGCTAGCCCGTGCACAGCTTTTTGCTATGTAGACATAGCCTAAATGATGGATAGGACCTTTGCTAGATTCCATGCCAGGATTAACTTAATCCTGAGGCCCTGATTCTGCAGAGAGCATCATGTGGACCAGCCCTGTTGACCTCAGTAGGGCATCATGTGGGCATAGGAGTCTACTTGCACAGAACTCATTGCAGGAATTCGGGTCCACATCATTTGTTGAGAAAGATTCTCTAGAGCATATATGATTACAACAGAGTTACGGCGGAGACTAGTTTAGCCTAAGATGTGTAGCCAGGAGACAGTAGAAATTTTTCCATTGAAACCCTTTTTCCCCAAGTGGAAAACAAATCATGCCTGTTTGTGTCAAAAATGAGTCTCCAGGGGAGAAAAAAAATGATGAATAGGAAAAAAAAAATTGATTCCTGTCAAAAATATTTTTGATGAGTTCTAAATAGACTCTATTATCAATTCCCTGAAAACACCTACATAAGGTAACCCACAAATTGCCAAAGAAAACTCCTTTAAACCTATTACAGTCATGCTTGTAAACTTTCTTTCCCTCTCCAGAGGAGAAGGCTGAGGAATACATTTGGGGCAAAGGGTTTCCTAAAACACAGTTTCTCAACCTGTGGTACGCGAACCCCTTGGAGTATGCGAGACACAGGCAGGGGTACACAGTGAAAAACCCAGTGAAGGGAGGCGAGCGGCAGCCGCTGACTTCTGGGAAAGGCAGGTGGCAGCCGACTGCTTCCCACCCGGTCTCCGCTCCCAGCTGGGAGGCAAGTAGCCCACACAGTGTGATTTGCCCCAAGCCCACACCCCACCTAGGCATGGCCATGAGGAGCGCTACTATCCACTCTGGTGGGCCGCTTGTGCCTGCTCATACCTCACAAGTTCCCACCTGTGTGAGAACACCACGTGACCTCGCCATCAGGCCATAGTGAATGGCTGGTGTTGACCTTTGCTCCGATATGGAGGAAGAAGGGGAAAAACAGCAGGGGGTTTTGTGAGCTGCCACAGCCACACTGCACTGCAGAACACTTCTTTACGAGAAATACAGTCGTTCAGCGGTAAAGGGGGAAAAGATTGTATTTCTCAGAGAGGAAAATTGAGTGTTGGGGTACTTATTAAATTTTTCAGAAGTTAGGGGGTCCTTGCTACCTAAAAGGTTGAGAAACACTGTCCTAAAAAGACTCATTCCAGTAACTTACACATATATAGCAAATTGCACAGTTCTGCTTTCCATCCACCTACTGCTGCCCAATGCAACTGTATGCAATACCACATAGCGATTTGCATTTGTTATGCAAATATCAATATAAAGATATCACACAAAACAAACGCTGGAACCTCCCTTCACCCCTGTGGCCCGCCAGCTCTATCAATGGAACCCACCCGCCCACTCACACCTATTTATCTGTCACATTGAAATGAACAAACTGTTCAAGATACTGTGGGGTGGGTGAAGCTGGAAGGGGTGGGGCAGTTAAGGCACACATCAAGTCCTCCAGCTTCCTGCCTTTGACGGACCTGCACAATAGTGCACTGTTTTGGAGCATCCTTTCATTTCTTTGGTAGACAGGACTGGTTCACACCCACTGTGGTCTTTTAAAAAAGCTGCCAGCAGAAAAGGGATTCAGAAACTTGCTGCCTTTTTAATTTTTTTTTTCTCAATTAAAGGGAGCGACAGTACCTGAATTAGAATCCCACAACTTCAAACTGCCTGGATGTAACTTTCAAATAAATGCCTCCCAAAAGCCCCAGGCCCCTTTCTAGTCCAGCCAAACAAACAAAAAAACCTCACTTTTATTAAACTCTGCTATAAACATGGGTTCTGGATTTTCAACAATATAGCAATGCTCCTTACAGGCAGGTCTGCATTCAGGCTTACGGCTCAAGTTTGGTTGCTCAGTTTCAGCAGAAATAAAAGCGAATCTTAAATGATGACTGTAGAAAACTGCTTTCTAGAAGCATTTCTGAGTGTTTTTAATGCACAAGGTAAAAAAAAAATCAGCAAATTGGCACTCCTAGCGTCCCTGGATCTGAACTCTAATGATAAGCTGGATTTGTTTCAGATTCCTTTGGTCCAAATAGTCCTTGGGATAGTCCAGATAAGATTTTATCAAAGCTTATTTCCCTGCAGAGAAAATAAGTCTACAGAAGGAAAATCTAGCATTTGTTTGTGCTAGCAGCAAAATTAAGAGACTTGTAATTCTCACAAGATAATGTCAAAGGAACATATTCAGAGATACAAAGAACTGCAGATGGGATTTGGAGCTTGGTATTTGTGGTTTAAAGGTTATCTGGTCTAAAAGTAACTCCAACTGCACCTTCCTACCTTGTCTTCTTTCTTCCATAATGCTGGAAGGTGAGACAATAACTTAAAATGTTGTGGGTTTTGTTTCCTAAAGCCTTGATCCTGCAATCAGCTGGGGGGGAAGGGGGGGCCCGAGGGCAGATCCCCTATGAAGCCAATTGTAATTCATGAAAGCATTACAATCTACCTAGCATCAAATTCAATGAAAGACTGGAAGACTATGCTTAAACAAAGTCATGGCTCCATTTCCCTATTTTAGCGTGACAGTGTCTGACTCGATTGCTATGAATAATCAATACATGGAAGTTCCTGACAATTAATATTCAACATTATAAAGCGTCTCCTCTGCCTTCCTGCTGTATTTAGCAGCCAGTTGTAAAAAATACCCTCAACTCAGGCCTATCACACTGCTTGAAGTTTTTTACCAGCTATTCACTTCTTCACTTCCTATAACGTTTGATTGAAGTCTATGGGATGGTTAAAAAAAAAAAAACAACACACACACCTGTAAAGGATAATATTGCCCGTTATGTTATATAAGTTTTTAGAGTAATTTCCATAAACTTGTATTCAAAACCTACTGGTTTAATGCCTATTAAATTCCATAGCATTTTTCCATAAGGGTCTTGATATTGTGTGTTCTCAGTTTAAATATTTGCTCTGAGTATTGTATCCAATAACTGCCTGGATAAGAAGGTATAAGTTAATGTAAAATGGAACATTAATTACTGCCAGTGTGTGTGTGATGGGGGCGGTATGTGAATCTATAGGTTCTGTATGAGGAGTTACTTTTGCTAATCTGCAAAAGATTTTGGTTGCTTTTTGGCATATTTTGGAGTTATGCCACTTGTATGTTTCAAGAAAAGACCATGTAGGGTAAAGAGATGTATAAAAGGCTCTCTCCCTTTCAATGCACTTTTGAGCACAGAGTTGTTTGTTCTTTTTTGGAGATGCTGGTTGGAAGCATAGTGTGACTGGGCAATCCAAAGAGAGTTGATCGACTGTGTTATGGTTCATGTATTGTGAAAATTAACCTTACCTTGTTTGTAAGTTGTGGGTTTGATTATGCGATTCCAGCTAGGTGGGAACCTGCTATTTATCCTAATCGTCCTCCTTGTCTTAATAGTAGAGGCACATGCAGAAACTTAATCTATTTCTACTGAGAAGGGAAGTATGACACTTAGGTCATGGTTTTTTTTGGGAAATGTAATATTATTGTGAACCATTGTGTTGTTAAACCCTGATTATTTATAATTAGCTACCTTAAGGAATGTAGCTGTAGTACTATGAAAGGGAGATAAGTCACCTGGTCTGTTTGCAGCTAAGGGAAGTTTGTAGTGGAGTTCAGACACCAATAAGGGTAAAATGAAAACAAATGGAAGTACGGCTGTCCCACTAAGTTGTAGGAAAGAGGACTTAATGCTTCTTTAATGCTGTAAATTAGCAGTAACTCTCTAGGCTGGCTGGTAGTGGTTTATTTCTATAATTTTACCTTTTCGCTTCTCTCCTTTATTTTTTCAGTTGAAGAGTTCCTATATAATCCGTCCCTCATTCTTCAGTGCGATATGCCAGTTTCTCACAGCCACTCTGTTTGCCAGAAACACAAGGAGGCCAATTTCTTTAAATCTGATTTTTAATCCATTTTCCCACCCAAATAAAAAAATAAAAGGAACAAGCAGCAATGATTTGAAACAACACAGTTGTGTAGTCAGACATCTTATATTTAGCTAGCACTCCTTTCAAAAAGGATGCAGAACATGTTCTCTCCTACAGGCCTAGAGCCTTCAAAATTAAGGTGGGAAACAATGACAATATTTACAGTTGAGATTTGCTGAGGTGCAGTTTATGGCACTTTCTATGCAAGGAACTCAAAGCGCTTTTCAAATATTAGCAGTGGTGTGCCATGACATGTTTAGTAAGGCATGCAATTCTACACTTGCATGTAAGGTGTGGTGCCTACGAGGTCATGCTGTGCAGATTAAATGGTGTCCTCCAGGCACGTTAAAGGACTGGACAGAACCGTCCCGTGGACGCAGCCGGTCAGTCATTTCAGATGCTTGTAGAAATGAATCCTGGAGCATCAGTGCATGCATTGCACACACAGACAGCATATCACTGAATATCAGTGAAGTTAGTTCCACAAGAAGCCTGTAAAGTGGGCGAATCTTCTCTGTTCTCCGAGAATGAGGCATTTAAGTGGTTCACCCAGGATTACACAAGAAGTCTTTACAGTGCAGGAAATAGAATCCTTGCATTCCAATTGCCAAACCTATACCTTCCTCCCAAGTCCACACTGCTTGCTGTTAATAAACTATACCCTCACTCTTTTGGACCTATGAAATATTCTTTAGACCAGAGACCCCACTTCCTCTATAACTACTTTTTAGTTAAAGTATGGTTCACAAGAGGGACCTAAAAATGTGTGGTTCCATATTTTTGTCCCAATTCTCAATGGGGTCCGCAAGGGCACAAGGGTTCTACTGCACAGAATTCACTGCAGGATGGTAGTCAGTGTGTTTTACTGACTTTCATACCATATCTGCTCAGTTTGAGTAAAAAGGTGCATTTCCTAACAGCCAGCTCTTCAAACTCAGCCTGGGATCTGACAGTCAAGCTGGGTTCTTTCCATCTCGCCCATCACAACCAGTCATAAGGGTTCTGCAAATCAAATCAGGATCTCTCTCAGAGATACCAAAGCAACCCCATTGTCTTCAAATTTTGTCCAATTACCTTTAATTGGAATTGTACTCTAGGGCCTAATTTTGCCTGCTGAATAAACATTACTGCCGATGACAAACAAGATGGAAAGAACCCAGGGCACATCCCTTTATTTCTAAAATGAGCGCAGTTAACAGAAAAAATAGTGAAATGAAATTAATGTAGAATTCCTCTATGTCATTTTCAGGGTACAACGACTCTAACACCCTTGAAATACTAACTACTCAGCTAAAAGGTATATGGCTGGATTTATCTTTTGCCTTTCACACTACTGAATAGCTGTTTTTGTGCATTCCTGTTAAAATTATTAGTATGATGTTATTCCACTAACAAGGACAAACATTTATCTAATATGCTACATTACACTAAAGCTTTACTGTAGTGATTTTTTTAACTCCTGAACATCCCTGTTTCATTCCTGATAAAGTTTAATTCAACATTTTTTTCTCTTCAGGCAAATGTGTCTGGCTGAGAATATTACAGTAAGTTAATAGTACGTTCCTACCATGTAATAAAACACTTGTTCTAAATTATATCTCCTCCAGGACTCTTCTATTCAAAACGTACTATGCTCATCAGGTTTTGAATATATTTTCATTCCTGCATAATGCACAGTAGTATATAACAAAATATTAGTCTATAGCTAGAAAGATGCCAAGATCTTTTAAAAAAGAAATGTACTAGAAAGCACTCAACAAGAACAATAAATGATTGAAACATCCTATACTTGTTATACGACGGAATGCATTTATCATCATCATTCTCCTCATTTTACCATACACAAATCTTTCTATCAAGCATCAACAAATTTGGCCTTTTGTCTCTGTTTCATCATTATGCCTTTTTGTTTCCTTACTCTAGTTAGTGTTCATCAATTTTAAATAGTCAACTAGAATTTTGCCACATCATTATGGGCTTCACTTATTGAGTATCAACAGCCACCTGCCTCATACTTGTTTTGGCAACAAAATGTATAGCATTCAGTGCAGGTACCTATTCTTGCAAACAATTATCTCTTTAATATAACAGTGGGAGGAATGCTGTTTTCTTGTTTCATTGGTCTCGTGCTATTGCTATCTTGATAGTAATTGATTGGCAAAAAGGGACAATCAAAGTCACCTACTGTAGCTTCCCCTCTTGTCTCTCTGTCGTCGGCTCACGTTTGGCACCGCATAGTAATGGAACTATAGCACTTTGGGAACAATACGCAATTACTTCTCAGGCTGCCTCACTGGATCAGCTTTCTTACTTGTGAATGCTTCAGATCTCATCCCCGATCATTATGGTGCAGTGTGCAGCCACTTTTCTATCAAAATATTAAAGGGCTTTTACCTACCGAAGATTTTGAACCTTAAGATGCCCATCTTATTATTTCCAATAAGTCCTATGATAATTAGAACATGCTATCAAAAGGAAAGATGGTCTCATGGTTAATGGATTGCATTGTGTTGCAGGCAACGTAGATTAATTTCCCAGATGTGCACAGGCTTCCAGTGTGACTTTGCAGAAGTCACTTCACCATTCTGTGCCTCAATTCCCCATTTGTAAATGGGGATAATTATACCTCCTTTCTCACACCCTTTTTCTGTCTTTCCCATTAGATGGCAAGCTCTTTTGGGCAGACACTGTATCTTCAAGTGTACGTGCAATACCTAGTACTATGGAATTCCAAATTCCTCTGCACCCTTTAAGTGATAAACATAATACAAATAATTAATAATAGTTGTCCAGAAGCTCAGATGGTGTAAATCAGCATAATTCCCAGTTGGAATTATGAAGTCAATGGGCCAGATTCTCAGCTGCTATAAACTGGTGTACCTCCACTGAAGTCAATGGAGCTATGCTGACTTACACCTGTTAAGGATTTAGATCAACATTCTCTGATTAACCCTTCAAAATAATTTGTTTTTTCACCCTCATCAGATTCTTCTCATTTATTCCCTGGGGATAGTTCATTCATACTGTTTACATTTTCAGATATTAACTGCTGGATCCATTTGTGACACCATCTCTTCCCTTTGCCAGCCTCAATGATTCAGTGAAAGAGCAGGGTTCAGAACATATCCCTGCCATTCAGCAGTTGAAGTAGGAACTGTTCTGCCAAAAAGTTCTCTGTTCTAAAGCACTGGTCCGACCCAACCCTGAAAGCACCATTGATCTGGAAATGAGTGTAATTAGCAGCATAAATGATGTGTTATTTATGACATGAGTCAACATAGTAAATCTCCAGTGGTTCACTAACATTACCATGCAAATAAAAGGAGGTGGTTAATGGGCCATGTGTTGAAAACAGACCACTTGCTTCTACATTTGGAAATGAAAGGCAAGGGTGCGAGATATGATAGTTCATCATCTTGTCATTCCCGAGTCTTAGAAGTGGAAAATCCAAGACTCCATCCCACAAAGGATTGTCAGCTTTGAGCATTATCCATGTTATCACAGAAGCACCAAAATTAAAGTTAGAAGTCATCCAGTCCACCCCCATGACAGTAATTAATGGTTCCCTACAATGTTTCACATAACATATTATGGGACAATATTTAAAGAACTATATGGAAATATAACATGAGGACCACTGCCCCAATTCAGAATAGGATTTAGGAAGAATCTTAACAATAGGCTTAAAATAATCAGACTTAAGCACATGCTTAAAGTTAATCATGGGCTTCAGGGCTATAGTGAATAGGTGTTAAGAGCTGTGCCTTCCACCCCATTTTCTTGTAAATTCTTCCCTAATGTCATTTCTTTAGTTTCAACAGAGTTGAACTAAGGATGAATCTGACCCTCTGTCTTAGTCACCTCATGAATTACTAGACCTTATACAAATAATCAGTTCTTTGCTGTAATATCTGAGCACCTCACAATCCTTAATGTATTTAGCCTCCTTTCCTGTGAGGTAGGAAAGTATCATTATATAGATGGGGAACTGGACACAGTGAGGCTAAATGACTTGCCCAAGATCACACAGGAAGCCTGTGGCCGAGTGGGGGAATTGAACCAGGATCTTTAGAGTACCACACAGTTGCCCAAACCATTGGACCATCCTGTGTCTCATCACTAATTAAGAGTGAAATTATCCCATGTACAGCATGCCTCAACAATGTCTATTTGCCACATCAGCCCTATTTTGAAGGCTTACATGGCACTTACGTTGGTGCTGGCCTTCTGTAGAGGGTGAATTTTACCTTCAGTGAATATTTAAATCACCAGGTTCAGCTGTGACGTGCAAATGTACGTGATAAATCCTAAAATTCCAAGCAACCCTGATGGGACTTCTAAACTGAGATATATTTAGAGCCACGTATGCCATCAATCAAAACAGAGATATTAATCCGATACCCAACGCAGGGATATCAGATTAACAGATTTTTGAACCTGTACCTCAGTAATGAATAATATGTTAACCTAAGATTTTACACTTTGGTCATGCTTCTGTGCCATGAAAAACTGGAAGGAATGATTCCCTACTGTCAGCTGGTTGGGTCTAAAACAGGGCACACTGAGTGTGAAATACTGGTGTGACAGTACAGTATGCCTAAAATGCGTGTCTTCTTCTCCAGCAGCCACTTGCAGTGATGAGAAATGACACTGTGTGTAATGGATAAGATGGGACAGTCATAAACTCCACGACTGATCTACAGCAAGGGTGATATAACAATATGTTCTGCTTCAATAGTGCTGCTGCTATTAGCTGTGTTTTGATACATCCTTGCGAAGACACTGCTTTATTGTTTAGGAATGTACTTCTCCTTTCCTCTCCCCAGTTGTAGTGCTTTTCCTTGGAGTAGTGCATACAACTTTACACGGTTCAAAATCAAAGCTGTGCGTAGACGAGTCACTCCATTTAAATACATATGCATTAGAACTCTCAGAAATTAAACTCATTTCACTGAATTATTAGTGAAAAACAAATAGTGTGAGACTAAAAGCTGTCGTATGTGATTTACTAATAAGATCCAATAAGCACTATTTATATCAATACATTATTTTTCACTCAGAAAATAATATTAGAAGCTATACAAATTAGATACATTTAAAAAAAATAATCCCATCATTGATGAAATATGCACGTGATAAAGTTGTTGCAAATATATATTTCCTATTTTGTTCTGCTTTCAATTATTTATTCCTGCTCTTGTTTAACTGTAATTAATACCAGTGGGAACATATACTGGGCTTGTTTTACAACTGCTCTTGCAAGGAGAAGAAAGTCACACCTCCCTGACAGGACAAGGACAGCATTGGAAGATGTTGGACAGGGTTTGCATTATCCATTCTCTCCCCAGGGTCCTGCTCATGGTACAGCTTTGGGAACTGATGTGCAATTGAAGCCATGTGATGCCTTCTTGCCTGAGACTGTGGATTGAACTGGGCACCACCAGAGCTAAATTCATAAAGCTGCTGCAGCTGGAGCTAAAGAGCCAATGCCCTGCAGCTAGGGACTGTGACAAATCATACATTCTGTGAATCAGCATAGAGGAATTTTAGGATTTACAGCAGACATTTGCACATCACATACTCCTCATAGGCTATGACCTCAGTGATGCTGCACAGAGATGCAGCAGTACAACCACCCAGAGTTAACCGCGGGATTAAGCCTTTAAATGACTGTCTGATCTATTTATGGTCTGGATCCAGCCTCTCTCACATGAGTGACAACCTTACTATTGACTTCTTGGGTGGTGGCCAAAACGCCTCAATGAAAGCCATCTGAAAATGTGCTGAATCAGCACAGCCACCTTTCTCAAGCCATGCTAGGACTGCTCATGTCCAGGTCGTCTCATTGGAGTTGGTATTTGACATCTGGCATTGCTGCAACCTATCTCTAAGCATAACTGTCCACCGGTGAGAGCTTTGCACCCTCCTTTATACTGGTGCAATAGGGGTATGCTGGAAAAAAGCAATCAACAAAAGGGCATAAAGAAAGCTACTTCTATTTGCCCATACAGGAGATAATGGGATAATGGTTAGGGCACCAGCCTAGGGCTTGGGAGACCATCAAGTCTCTGCTCTGTTACAGACCTCCTGTGTGACCTTGGGTCAAGATTTTCCAAAAGTAACTGGTGATGTTGAGTACTCAACTTGAGATGGCTTAAAGAGGCCTGATTTTCTGAGGGTGCATGTTTAACATTTAAAAAAACCATTCAATCTATCAGGTCCTTTTCTTAAGTTGTCCCAAGTGAAGCACCCAAAAACATAGCCACCCAAAATCACTAGTCACTTTTGAAAATCTTCGCCTTAGTCTCTTTGTACCTCAGTTCCCCATCTGTAGAATGGAGATAATAGCACTGCCCTATCTCACAGAGGTGTTGTATGTATTAATAAGTTACAGATTTGCCAGCCATTCAGATGATATGTTAATAAGGGCTGTGTAAGTACCCAAGATAGATTGCTTGATACCCCTGAGAATGCAAGTAATTAGAGCTGGCTAAAATTCCATTGATTTTATATTCTGCAAGAATATTTTCATCATTTTTCCACCAGCATTAAAAATCCAAATTTTTCTTCTTTTGAAGTAATGAAAATTAATGCGATGCAACAGCAGCGTTCAGGCATCTTTAGTAACTATTCATAAAAAACCTTTTTAACAAACACATGCCAAAATAATTAACCAATCTGTTAAATTTACACAGTGCTTGCTATTGTGATGTAAATTGTTATACAAGATTTAAAAATAATTTGTCGGAATGGTATTAAGATCAGGGATATTTATCAATACATTATTAATATTTTTATAAAGAGTAACAAATTGCAATGTCTATTAAAGGGATATTGCTTTACAATACAAGCACTAACAAATTTGTAATCTCAAAAAAACCATCTGTCCTGTCACGCTCTTATCATTTGGCTGCTGTTATCTTTTTCGGCACTTTTAGCACTTGATTAATTAATAATTGTTGCTCAGGTCATGCTGCTCTGCAACTCCTATGCCCTGACTGTGAATCATAATCTGGTACTAAAAATTTAATAGGTGCACTGCAGTGCTATCTGAGATGCATCCTGCGGCGTGTTAAAATAACTTATTTTTTTTGTAAATATAGCCTTTTTTTAATATAAAGGGAGGATTAGACTTCAATCATTCCAAATGCTACCAACAACAGTAATTAGCAGCTACGCAGGTTCATTGAAAGATTACCTGATAAGAATCCAATTAGTTTTTTTTTAAGCCATCATTACACGTTATTGAACTCTATTTTCATGCAGTGCGTTTGAGTTCATTAGATACCCGTATAAGCTGAAATGGTCAATACTTTTTTTAAAGGATGACCTCTGAGAAACTCATTTTCAAATTGTGTGTGTCCAGCTCTCTGAGGGACTATTCATTTTATCAGACAGCCTCCCCGCACTTCTTCCTGAGTGATTCACATGGACAATAGTGTGAGACAACAGCCACGATGAACTGCAAGCAACATCTGTGAGCTTAATGGAAGAGTATTGTCTTCACATGTTATACAGCTTTGATTATATTGTAAAGGAGGTGCTGGGTCTTTTATAACATACAATCCAATAAGTACTGCTGCCTCACAGATTACATCTGATACTTGTCTTCCTACACCATAAATAACCTTGGGAAAAAAAATAAAATCCTCTTCACAAGTGAAGTTCCTTGAGACAATTACTTATTGTTAAATTAAACGTGTTGTTTACAGTCTGTGTACGTGCGTATGTAAATTATATAAAACTTTCTACAAGACCCAACAAACCACAGACACTGTCAGTTTGTATTATAAATGTAGATCTCTACATCTACTGTTAGTGCCGTCCAAGATGTATCTTAAATTAAACCAAAGGTCCGGATTCTCACTTACATTGAGTCCCCTTTACACTGCTCTGGTAGAGTAAAGAGACCTTAAAATAAAGAGATCTGCTTAAATGCCATTTCCATTTAAACCCACACTAGACCTTCTGCTACTTCCAAATGTACCAGTTCAAAGTAGAATCAGGCCCTCTCTGTTTAAAACCAGATGGCATCCTCTACGAAACACGAGTGGAGAAATATCAGTTAGCTTCAGGGTTTTGCTGGTAGCTTGCAACCCTACAGAATTATTTATGTTGCCTGGCAGTAATAATAATCAAACAGCACGTGAGAACAAAGAGTTCACTATGTCTGGTGGGAGGAAAAATGTTCCAAAATTTTTCTACTAAAAAAAACCTATGAAATATCATGAATTTTTGTGCGCCTCCCCCCCCCCCCCAAAAAAAAAAAGGAAAATGGGAGCAATGAAGCATTAATTTTAATATTATTATTAATTTATTATTATTAATTATTATTATTAATGTGAACCACCCAACAACCCGATCCTGCAACCTGCTCCACATTTGTCAGTGGGGTACCAAGCAGGTGCAGGCAAAGATGTTTGTAGTTTGTTTCAGTGTCTAAGGGCTTGTCTACACAGCAAGTTACTGCATGGCAATCCAGGGTGTGAATCTACATGCTCCAGCTTGCCTCGCAGTAATGTCTTGTGTGGACACTGCTATAGCACATTGAAAGTCCTGGAGCCCTAAAACAACATATTAGCAAACTTTATAGATCAGAAGAGGTCAGTGAAAATGAGATTAAACCCTTAACTGAGCACATAATAGGGTTTACGTAAACAATTAATAGAATGAAGTGAGAAGTCACCCTCAGTCTATGTAAGAAGGAAAACACTTTGGATATCTATCTAAGACATTTATCTGAAGCTGGCCACAATAGAATCTCGGGGGCCTTATAAGAGTTTACCTAAATATTTTGATTGTGTAACAGAAAGAAATGCAGCCTTTTAATGTGGGTGTTTAATAAATAATAATAATAATAATGGCGTAAAACTGAATACATAAAAAACTTGAACCAGTTCTAGTGTTGAGGTTGGCAAGGCCTCACATGACCATCAAAAGAAATTGGACACTGTGGCAGCTCTTTGCTCGTATGAAATGAGCGTGCAACCTGGGAAATCAAGCAGACACAACCTTGAGACAGCTTGGAATGCTAATGTAACAGGCTAGGTATTACAGGTGGCCAGATCCTCAGCTGGTGTAAATTGGTATAGCTCCATTGAAGTCAATGATTAATACCAGCGGAGGCTCTGGCCCAAAGAGCTTGGAAAGCTGAGAAAGAATCATAGTTATGCCATGCTGTAGGTATTTTGCAAAGCACACTTTTTTCCCCAGCTGGAGTGGCCTGATGTCTACAATTTAGAATGAATTTTTATTCTGATTTTTCCCCTTTCTCTCCTCTACTATACAAATAATCTTTGCCTCCCTATAAAACAACTGCAACACAGAGACTTAAATTGGGACTGACCATTGGTTGGGTGCCTCTGAAAGAGCGAATCTGAACTCTGATCTCAAAGAAGGTGGAGCTGAGAGCAAGGTAATGGTCTGACCCTTCTGTTATTGGCCAAAGGGGTTGTAATCCCACATCCCAAACTGACCTCCAGTGTTAACAGAAGCTATCTGGAGAATCAAACAAAATCTCCAGGGTGCTAGATTTAGTTACAGTAAAAATAACTTAATTCTTTATGTGGGACTGTTTTTCATCACATAAATGAAGAAATCAAGAATAGAAATTTAAGAGGAGATGAACTGTTATAATCTTCATGGTTCAATCATCTCAAACGGCACAAAGAAAGTAAAAGATTTAAATAATTTAGGCCAAGTTGTTCACTTTCCTTTGTTCTCAAGAAAGAACAACTTCAAAGACTAAAAAATAATAGATACCACCGATTTCCATGTAACAAGTCTCTTGGGAACAAACCTGGCATACGATAATAACAAATGAACTAAATTATTTGAATAACCTTAACTATTTGACCATTTTTTCTGTTGGGTGGCATCAGTGTTGCTTGTTATAGCTTTGCCAGACAGATCAGATGATTTTAGAAGAGAAGAGTTGATATCAAAAAGAGTTTGAGACACTTTGACAGATATTTCCAATAGTTCTGAAAAAAAAACATCTTAAAGTATTCAGGATCACAAAGATTCAGAGCACTTTGTCTGAACTTTGTAATCACTTGCTGGAGAACAAGAATAGTAAAGAGTAAATAAGAATCTAGTATAACTAATTAAAATCAAATCACTCACTATTTGCTACCTATTTTTATTCTCTCAAGAAAAAAAAAATTCTGAACTGTAATTTTTCTTTTTTTAGTAGTATTGGCCCTTTCTTTTTTTTTTATGCCAACCTAAAAAGCATTCCCCTAAAGCTTGAACAAGGTCATCACGATCAGCATTAGTTTTGGACAAAACCACTCACACAAAAAATATATGCAACATATTTTGCCCTCTCTTCTGTTTGTGAATTATCCTCAAATTAAAATAAGGACCTCCAGAGTTATAATAGCAATGACCAAAAACAAAGGAAGAATTTTGGAAGGAATATAAGCCACCATAGTTCACAGCATAAGCTAACCTCTAGTTAATGTGAATTAGGAAGGAACTTTCCCAGTTATTCCAAAATTGCTCGGTTCCAAAAATGCAGGAGTTTCCTGGAATACTGGCCACTGTCAAAAACAAGATACTGGATTAGATGGGCCAGTGGTTTGAGTCGGGGTAGTATACCTTTTTACAAATTGTTTGTTATTTGGAACAGCTCAATTAACATTTTGGATGGGATTTGCAAAAGCAGCAAGTGCTGGTCTAACCTTTGCTGTCACTGGAATCAATAGCTACTGACTTCAATGGAGGAAGAGTTAGACCAGGGCTTCTGTAAAAAAAATCACACCCTTAATGAAAACAAACATCAGTCCACAAGTTGTTTGCAAAGTGTTTGCTTCAACCACTGTTTGAGTAAAATTTTCAAAAATGCAGAAGTGGCAGAGGAGCTCCATTGAGGCAGTGAGATTTAGGTTCCCAAAATAACTTGGGTGCTCTTGAAAATTGTATTATATTTCCTATTTGTTGTGGATGGTGTATGAGTCTCAGGGTATCGTTTCTGCTCTCTGATTGATGACTGACATCTTATATAATAAAGGTAGAGGGAAAATCAAAGGTATTTCAAGATGGCTGCAGAAAGCATATTCAATAGAGTTTTGCTTTCCAAGAACCAATATATTTATATCTCTATCATTCAAATGTTTGTGGAAAAACAAAAGAAGCTGTGAATACATCTGAGGCAAATTCACGGTTTTCATTTGAACAAATGTTCACCAACACACTTTTGCATCTCTCTCCATCATGGAAATGTGTTTTGCTTTATAACAACCCTGGATAAGATACCATAAATCTCGTGTAATAGTAAACAAAATAATTAGGATTGGCTGAATTTGATTTTTCTTTTTTATAATTTCAATGGATAATAGCGATGTTTGTTTAAGATTTTTTATTTTTATCCATTTAAATTTTCACAGTTATGTAAAATTATGGGTTTATGGCATTTTTTCAATATTAATTGATTTAAATTTTTGTGGGAAGTTAGTAGGGAATCAGACAACGGGGGGGGCGGGGTCAGACAATAATTATTTAACAACAGTAGATGATGACATTTCAAAAAATTGAAGCTTTATCATTAAACCACAACTATCAACATCACATGTCAAAATATATAAAGTAAGTATCCTTAAATCAGTCTCTAATAATTTATCAAGCAGCATTTTTCTTACTTTGTAAATTTTGATGATTATCAATGGAAACATTTTTTCATCCGTTTGTGTGTACACGGTGAAATTGACATTTACTGATTAAAAATAGCTAATCCTTCCAGCCTTAAAAACAATGAAAATACTTCTTACTGATTGGGGTGGGGGAGAGAGAGGACAGAGGGTGGATATGGTCATAATCCAGCCCTTTGACCTATGGCCGTAGAGCAGCAATGCTGGGAATGCAAGTGAACCTGTAGTCACACTGTTCTCCTGCGGCCTGGTTTACACAACGTTTTTGTGTAACTAATTCAATTAGGAGCATCATTTTTTGCCACAGTAGTTACATCAGTACAACCTCTAGTGTGGATGAACTTGTATCCATATGAAGTTGCCTTATACCAGTATAACTTATTCCCTGTCCAGCTGAGACGGCCTTACGGAAGAGCCATGAAGGCAGTTGCCCTGGGCACCAACTTCCAGCGGTGCCAAATCAACATCTGATGGGCAGAAGTGCCAAATTGGGGGGTTTGTTTATTTGGTCAGCAGTTAGGGGAGGCAAGAAAAATGTCTTATACCCTGAGCAACAAAACACCGAGAACCGGCAAGCTCTAATTACTATCTCGCCAGCATTACGTCTCCCTGAAGCACGATGCCTGTTCCTCCACTGCGCAGGCATAAAAGAGAGCTGCTCTCTCCCTGTCCTTCTGAATCAAACCCTTATCTTAGCAGAACGGCCATATAAACTGTAACCATCTGGCATATATAGGATAGCGAAATATCAACCTATGGGAAGGAGCTCCCTCTTAAGAGCCCATTTCCGGCTTTTAAGTGATGGCTTCATCTCATCCTCAAGGCTGCAGTACAACTTTGTTCAACGCCTGGTTAAAGATGACAGTCTAGATACAAAGGCTGTGGCTGAGGAGAACACAAAGCATTTACGGAGCGAGTGGCGCAAGGCATCTTTTAGCCACTCTTGTGCTATCCAGTGCCCACAGGCAGCGAGTTATATGGGCCCATGGTGCCCATGTTCCATCAATATTCAGGAACGTGGGCCCAGCCGCACCAATATCTCTGTGCTACTGGGGGGCCAGCTGCCGAGCCTTCAGTGGGGCTCGGCTATGCAGGAGCAGAGCACAGTCACCCCCAGTGCCCAGGGTTATGCGGCTGTTCTGCTCCCCTCCTCGCCTCCTGGTCAGTGGCTGGCCAGGAGCCGCTCTGGCTCCAGCCCCACTCCCAAGCAGCGCGGTGGCCGCGCCCCGCGCCCTTCCCCCCCGGCCATGACCCTTCTCCCTGTCCCTCTCCCACATGGGCCCGCCCGGCACCCCGGGGCTTACAAGGCAGGTGTGGGGGACGGGACTTGGACCTGTTCTGGGCACCACCAAAAATTATACAAACCTGGCACCCAGGCCAGTGCCCAGTCCCCCCAGCTCCAGCATAAAATGGCAGAACTTAAAGACTGCTGGCACATTCTGCCAATGGCCTAATGGGCTGCTGGCAAGAGAGAAGCAATGGTGCCCCCTTTCCACATCCATGCCCCTTACATGGGCAGCCAGAAGGGAGTGGTATAAGACCTGCAATACCAGCACAGTACCACTGCAAAATCACATGACACTGGGGTGACTGCTGACCCCCCTGTTTTTAACACAGCCTTCTGCCCATCACGCAACACAAAGTAGCTACCACTGTATATTGGGGACCAAAAAAAACATTTCTTGTCTGCAGATGACAAAGTAGAAATAAATTCCTGATAATTACAGTTGTTACAAGAAAGGGGTGAGGGGGAGAAATCAAGTGTTAGATTAAAAAAACTACATGCAGTATTTGGAAGACATACAATTGGTGAAAAAGTGAATTAACGCCAGCCTTGGAATAGCTTCCTGACCCGCAGCTCCACAAACATTCCATAATGAGTGAAAAATCTCACCGAAAACTTAATCAAAGAACTTTAAGCTTTCAAATTTCATATTAACTCCTACAAAAATCCTCAAGCTTGAAAGTCAACTATTTCAAATCAGAGACATTCCAAGCAACTAGTGCACGTTGTCAAGGTAATGACACCGAGATAAAGTAAGGGTAGGAAAGACCCACCTAGCCATAGAGGATGGAAAAGAGATCACTGGGGAAATGTGGAAACAATCAGAAGTCCTAGGTTCATTACTTTTCTAGGCAAACCTGTCTATGCCACAAGTATTTTAATGCCCCTTGTGCAGAAAGTTAATGAATACCAAAATGATCTCTGGGGAAAGACACAACCTCCTACCCACAGACACATCAGAGGAAAGAATAGGAGAAAAGAATAGGATATTTGGGCCATTTTTCAAAGGTTCTTTCAGCTCAACTTCGATGGCTTATAAGAGCAACGTTGTGGTTAGCAGATCACAGTTTGGTTTTGAAAATTTATCCCTTTATGTTCAGCTTTTGGACATCAATGGAAAGGTGTTTTTTCAACCTGGAAATGCTGTTTCAGATATGCCACAACACATTGATAAGGGGCATCTCTACCCCCACCACCACCCACACCAAGCAAGCGAGATCCAGCAGCACCAATTGTACTGGTTCAAACTTCTTGTGCCAAGAATTTCCCCTCATCAGTTACCCAGAGGAAGCAGCCATAGCACTCAGATATACAGTCAGAGAATAGGCAAAGAATAACAGAGTTAAACAACCCATTGGTTGTCCCAAAGATGGGAGTAGTTACTTCTCAAGGAATTTCTTTAGACTATATTAAAGCTGTGATGATACCTGCAGGGAAAGAAACATGGTGGAATAGAAAAATAGTAAAGAGGAGGTTGGAGGTGAAGGGAAGAAAATCCTGGCCCTCTCGGCAATGGGCGCTTTGACATTGGCTTCAGTAGAGCTGGTGTTTTACCCTTAAGTTTACATGGATGAAAGGGACAAGAGATCCAGGCCCCTTCATTCCTGCTGCTCTGGCAGCAGGAAAGAGGCACAAAGGGTGTTTCACTGGACCGTTGGGGGCATCCCTAGCATATGGGGACTCAGGTGGTGTAGAATCATTGAAATTATTGGGATTGCAAGGCATAAATAGGGGCAGAATTTATCCAAGACCATTTTAAGTCGCAAATAAAAGTGAAGCAGATTGCATCAAATAGCATGTGTAATCCTCAGTCAATCTGTTTTGGGAGTAAGCACCATGATGGGAGTGTATAGCATTTGGCTCTTTTCTATAATCTATAAAAGATATTAACTCTCTTCTTCTTCTCTCTCTCTTTTAAAAAAAAAAGAAAAAGAAAAAGAAAAAGAAAAACAGCAGCCCATGTTTATACATAAACAGGCATGTACATTCTATCCTGCATCCTAGGAGAAACTAGGGAGCCAAAATAATGAGTTTAAAAACCTGGAAATTCAAAAGTTTGCTACTCATGGATTTTTAAAGCAGATACTAGCTGGCCTCTTATGTGGTGCTAGAATATTTTCTTTGTTATATTTGATGCATTATTTATCCACACCAGAATTTTTTTTTGTTTTTGTTTTTAGTGCTGTTAAGCACAGTGCTAAGGGTTTAGAGCTTCATACTCCACTACTTTCCAATCCTCCTCCTGTTTGGTGTTTTGAAGCATATGGCCATTAAGATTATATTCTCTCTCTTTTCTGTCTAGCCTCATTACCTTTTTTTTTTTTTTTAATATTAAATTGCATATATGGCACTTATCTCCTCAGGCTTCTGCCCTGTCCAAGTTCTCATTTTATCTTCTTAGGGTACCTTTCTGCGTGTCCAGGTTGTACATCAATGCAAAATGTGGCTCAAGGACTGCTAGTAGAGCCAAAGGTTACTCTCATATTTACTCTACATTTCCATTGAGGGTAATATAGGGTAATAAGGGAGAAGTTGATGCCTTCTGACCCAGTTACCATTGCCACCTAATAAAGGTCTTATCTTCTACGTCCTACACTAAGCTTTTCCTTATGCAATCAAAAAAAAAAATCTATTATATATCTTAGCATGTTATTCACACTCATCTTTTTGCAGATCAGAAGAGTTGCATAGTAGATCTGGCCTAAGTTTTCTCAACAGAATATGAGGTTTGATCAAAAGCAAAATTTGTCACAGGAAAATGTCAATCTTAATGACATTTTTCTCACAGGAAAATTCTAAATAAAATATTTTGTTTCCAATCGACATTTTGATTTTTTAGAATGTTAACATTTCTATTTTAAATTAACATTTCAAAATTAAACACCGTTTCACTCCAAAATGTCAAACGTTTTGTGTTTGTCTATTTACAAACTGATTTTTTTCTGAACTTTTCCTTCCACAGATATTTTCTTGATGTTTTAAACGTTTATCCCATTTTGGGATGAAACAAATGTCAAAATATCAAATTTTCCATAGGACAGAAATCCATTTTCTGAACTGTCCTAGTGCAAAATTATAATTGAGGGCCTAATTTGGCACCTAGTTTATTTTTGGTTAGATGGTATATTTAGCGTTTGAAAGATAAAATAATGTTTACTGAATACAACACTTTCCTCTCTGTTTATCCCTTTATTTCTTTATCTAATTTCAATTTAATTTTATTCCACACATTCCAACTCACCAAATTAATGAGGAGGGCTTTAAATTAGATTCAAAGGGGGCAGGTGAGAAAAGTCCACAGATAAGCATAAAAAATGGCAACCTTACCAAAGGGCTAGGTGTTGGGGGAACATGGAAAATTATAATAGGACCAACTCAGAGGGAAATTAGTGGGGGAATCTACTCAACATCTTAGAGTCTATACACAAATGCAAGGACTATGGAGAAAAACAGGAAATACTGGAAATATTAGTACAGAAGTTAAAATATGACCTAACTGGCATCACAGAGACTTGATGGGATAAGTCTAATGACTGGTATATTGGTATAGAGGGGAATAGCTTGTGACGTGTTATACATCAAGACTATATACACTTGTTCTGAGGTCCAGAGATAGTGGAAGTGAAAGGCAGACAGTTGAAAGTCTCTGTGTAAGGCGTAAAAGTGGTGGTTAAAAAGGTTAAAAATAGGGGTGACATCATGGTTGAGGTCTGCTATAAATCACCAAATCAGGAAGAGGAGGTGGATGAGACTTTTCTAGAACAAAAATCAGAAATATCCAAAACACAAGACCTGGTAGTAATAGGGGCTTAAACTACCCAGACATCTGTTGGGAAAGTCATACAGCAAAACACAGAATTTCTCATAAGTTCTTAGAAGGTATCAGGAACAATGTTTTGTTTCAGAAAGTGAAGTACTAGGAAGACAGCCATTTTAGACTCTGACCGAAAGGGAAAAATTGGTTGAGAATCTGAAGGTGGAAGGCACTTTGGGTGAAAGTGATCATGAAACGATGAGTTCACGATTCTAAGGAAAGGAAGGAGCAAAAGCAGCAAAATAAGGAAAATGGACTACAATAAAGCAGACTTTAAGAAACTCAGGGAACTAGTAAGGAAGGTCCCCTAGGAAGAAAATCTAAGGGAAAAATGAGTTCAGGAGAGCTGGCAGTTTTTCTCAAGGAGACAATATTAAAGGAACAATTACAAACTATCCCGATGCAAAGGAAATATAGGAAGAATAGTAAGAGGCCAATATTGTTCCATCAGGAGCTCTTTAATTACCTGAAAATCAAAAAGGAATCCTACAAAAAGTGGAAACATGGACAAATTGTTAAGAAGTACAAAATGTAAACATATAGTGACAAAATCACTTACATCTAGCAAGGAACATAAAAGGCAATAAGAAGTTCTTTAAAAACATTAGGAGCAGGAGAAAGATGAAGGAAAGTGTAAGTCCCCTGCTTAGAAGGGAAGGAGAGGTAATAGCTGATGACATCAAGAAGGCTGAGGTGTTTAAAGTCTATTTTGCTTCAGTCTTTGCTAAAAAGATAAATGGTGGCCAGATACTCAACACAACTAATATTAACAATAAGGAGAAAGGAACACAAGGCAAAATAAGGAAAGGAACAGGTTAAAGAATATTTAGATAAAATTGGATGTATTCAAGTTGTTAGGTCCTCATGAAATTCATCCTAGGGTACTTAAGGAACTAGATGAAGCAATATTGGAATCATTAGAAGTTATCTTTGAAATCTCATGGAAGATGGATGAGGTCTCAGAGGAAAGGAGAAGGGCAAACAGAGTACCTATCCTTAGGGATCAAAGAGGACCAGAATAATTTTAGACCAGTCAGCCTAATTTTGATATCTGGAAAGATTCTGGAACTAATTATTAAACAATCAATCAGTTTGTATACACATAGAGGATAAAAGGGTTATAAGGAACAGCCAGCATGGATTTGTCATGAACAAATCATGCTAAACCAACCTAATTTTTTTCTTTGAATGGGCTGCTGGTTTAGTAGATAAGGCTGTACAGGATATATGTTTCTGGAGGGAAATCTGAGACTGTGAATATGTCGGTAATCCTGGTTACCTTGATTACCTGTGGTAGTCTTTAAAGCTGGTAAGATCCAAGGTGGCTGGTTGCAGCACACACACAAACAAAGTTGGGAGTGACTTACATGCTGGAGGCTGCTTGTAAGCAGTTCAAGTTGGCAGCTACAGCGGTAAGGCATTATGAAGGACACCCCAGGTTACAGGGCGTGGGTGACATAGCTACTCACTGGTCTGGATTGTACCCTGGTATGTCACAGACACCAAGATGGGAGGGGCTGCAAGCATTTTGGAGGACAGGATTAGAATTCAAAATGACCTTGACAAATTGGAGAACTGGTCTGAATTTAATAAGATGAAATTAAATAAAGATAAGTGCAAAGTACTACACTTACAAAGGAAAATTAAATGCACTACTATAAAATGGGGAATAATTTGCTAGGTGGTAGTAGTGTTGAAAAGGATCTGGGGTTTATAGTGGAACGCAAATTGAATATGAGTCATCAATGTGATGCAATTGCGAAAAAAGCTAATATCATTCTGGGGTGCATTAAAAGGAGCGTCATATATAAAACACGGGAGGTAATTGTCCCTCCACTTGGCACTGATGAGGCTTCAGTTAGAGTACTGGGTCCAGTTCTGGGCACCACACTTTAGGAAAGATGTGGAGAAATTGGAAAGAGTCCAGAGGAAAATAACACAAATGATAAACGATTTAGAAAACCAGACCTAGGAGGAAAGGTTAAAAAAACTTGGCATTTTTAGTCTTGAGAAAAGACTGAGGGGAGAACCTGATAACAGCCTTCAAATATGCTAAGGACTGTTGTAAAGAGGACTGTGATTGATTGTTCTCCAAGTCCACTGAAGGTAGGACAAGAAGTAATGGGCTTAATCTGCAGCAAGGAAGATTTAGATTAGATACTAGGACAAACTTTCTAACTCTAAGGGTAGTTAAACTCTGGAATAGGCTTCCAAAGGGAGTTGGAATCCCCATCATTGGTGGTTTAAAGAACAGGTTGGACAAACACCTGTCAGGGATAATGTAGATTTACTTGGTCCTGTCTCAGCACAAAGGGTTGGGCTTGACTTCTAGAGTTCCCTTCCAGGCCCTAAATTTCTATGATATTTTGATTCCTTGTTCATTCAAAACTGCTCTGCTGAGCAGTGTGGTTATCTTACTTCAAATGATAAACTAAGTGACAGATTTTGATATCCTCAATCATAGTAAGTAGCACTACATTCCACTAGTAATCCCCTTGATTTGAATGGGTTTTGCTTCCAGAATAAGTTGGTATGCAACATAAGTAAAGGTTTCAAAATCTGGCCCTAAGAGAGTCTATGGACATGATGATTTATAGCCTCCAGACAAAGTCATCTAAGTTTTTCAATAAAATCTAAAACAAGACAAGCTCCTTTTTTTTTTTTATTCTCTTCCCACATGTGGTGAAAACTTAAAGACAGAAATTTTAACAGCTGCTAAAGAAGTAAGGCATTTTATAGTTTTACAATAGAGAAAATAGTTGCCATCTACAAAATGTCAAAGGTGAATAGGTGTTGTCATTTTAATTTTCCCTGTTCTTTCTCATAAACAAGCCATAGATGGCAGTTTACTGTTAACTGCTATTTTTTACATGTGCAGAAGTTATATATTTAAGGCTATAGCCTCAGCTGGTGTAAATCAGAATAGCTTCACTGAAGTAAAGTCAATTTATAATCCCTAGAGATCTGGACCTTGCACTGTACTTCCTGTTGCCTTGTAAAAAGGACAGAAGTATACTTGAAATAAATGAAAACAAAAACCAAGAGTTCCTGGCAACTATCAGAGAATCAGTACAACTGTATTGAGGACTAAACCTTCACAATATCTCCTGCAACTTATAATGGGAGCTCAATCTTTTCCCGTAATTCAATTTAGTACACAGCACTAAAGCTAAATGATACAAAAAAAATGCAAAAGAAGATACATAAGCATTCGTCTAGAAGTACCTATGCACAGATCAGAAAAGATTAAATAAAACAAGATAAGTGTCAAACAAATCCAAGCACTGTGATTTATAAACCTGCAGGAAAAATCTAGTGCTGTCCATAATTACATTGTTGGTGATGATAGTATCCAAAGAGATATCCAAATGTCACACGACAGCTGAATTTTAGCCTATGGTGCATGCACTGGAATATTGTACCATAAACCTATTCCAGCTTGCATTCCTTTCATTTCTGTTTAGTTGCCCCAGGGCACTGCAATTTGTATGCACAAAACCTACCAGATTTATATGTGATGGGGAATGTGCAGCTCGCAAGCAAACGGAAGAGTTAAATACAATCTGGCAGAACAAGAATGATACTGTTCTCAGCACCGCCTTTGCACATTGCTTGGATTGTGAATGTTCAAGTTCCTCTTCTGAGATTGTTTAGGCAATTACCACCATTCATTCTGCTGTAGAAAAAATTTGGGGGAAGGGGGGAGTTGTGACTGGGGCAGAAAGTTATGCAAGGAATGAGGAGGAGGAGGCAGAATCCAAGTTCCCCAAGGCCTGTAAATCATACAGGCTGACTGACCTTTTATATACTGTGCACAAAGGTTTCTGACATGCAAAGTTCTTTTCTGTGCTTTGTAGGGATAGAGAGGCAAGAACAGACACAGTTCACAAGTTATTATAACAGGAACTGATCACCTGTCAGAATGGATAAAGTAGTTGGGGAAAAGTGTGAAAACTTTATAAGGATAAGGGACATGGGTCAATATTTTACATGGTAACTAGTGGATGTGGGGGCTTCACTTTTTGGGTGCCTAACTTGGCACTTTGGGTTTTAAAGGGGCCTGACTTCCAGAAAGCTCTGAGTACCCACCTTCTGACAATTAGTTCCTTTTAAATGTGTGTTAAGTGGAGCACCTTAAAATCACAAACCACTTTGGAAATCCCTAGCCATTCACTATAGCAAACTACTGCACACAGTGATGAGCAAAGTCTCACAAGGTTGAGATGTTAAGGTCAGTGCAGATAATTATCCAAAAGGTTCCATTTATTGATTGGCCCAAGCTACAATGTTCAGATCCGGATCTTGAAAAGTCAGGCTTGATCAGACCCAAGATTCTCGACTCACTTTGATGGGGATATGGAGCACTATTCTTGCCAGGATTGGGCCCCAGAATAACAAAATCCAGGGCAAAAGGTTCTGGTTGGACTTTATTTTAGTGTGACAAGATTAGCAAGGCAGTTTATAGTAATTGTCACACCATGGATTCTTTCTCTGCATCAGATCAAGAACTGTAAATAAGATCCCAAGGCAATAGATATCCTAGTGTGGTCTTTAATCTGTCAAATATGATAATTGCTAGAACAATCTCACTACTCGCTGGCTTGTAAATTAATCACCCAGTCTTATCAGCAAGGTGCATCTTTCTATTACGAATGCTTGGCATATGAAATATGGCCAATGACAGGCCTATGATTTCTTCTCAAACATCAGTGTTTTCATAGGGCCATGTCTGCATACAACAAAGGAACTGATCCTGACAACATAGTGATTACTGGCGTGAATAGTGCTATTGAAGTTTGAGAGGAGCAAAGTTGATGATAAATAAAATAAGAAAAAGAAGAAGAAAATTATTAAAGAGATTCAGTTTATGCCAAAATGCCAGCTTTCTAGAGATCCCCTGACCTGCTTATTTAATACTCCGGTAAAGAATCTGCATTTTAAACAGAATGACAAATTGATTGCATTTTTAGTGTTAGCAGCAAGACTTTGCATTGCACATTACTGAAAATATGTAACTCCTCCTCCTATGGGATTGTGATATAGTAAAATATGGACTTTCCCTGTAGTGGAAAAACATTCACAACAAGTACATACACAAGAGAAGTACCAAAAAGAGGATAGGTATTTATAAATTTGGTCACCCTTTTTAGCATACTCAAAGAAGAAGGGCTCCCCACTCAACAAGCCAGAATCTTTAGCCAGGTTTTTCAACATCATCCTGACTGTGAATGTCAATAAGTAATGTACGATATAGTATTGTTAATGTTTTATTGTAAGTTTGCCGTAATAAAACGTTAAAAAAAACCCAAACAACCTAGTTCTTATGTTATTATTCAAAGCACTCTACAAAGGAGGTCAGTACCATCATTACCATTTCACAGATTGGGAAACCGAAGCACTGAGGGGGGAAGTGACTTGCCCAGGGTAAACCAGCAGGCCAGTGACAGAGTCAGGAATAGATTTCCTGAATCCCAGTCCAGTTCTCAATTCCTATGCTACATATAAAAAACATCAGAATCTCCAAAAGGAAACATAGCACGCAGCTCGCACTGTGAATTTTTTGGTGCATCTCGGCTGACCTCTGTTTTCAGAACCAGAAGGACATCCATTGTTTTGAATGCAGTCTTCTGTAGATGTAGTCCCCTATCTGAGGAGTCACAGATCTCACTCTTAGGTGGCTGGGGAGTAAATGTGGGCCCACACTTCAAAGAGGGGACTGCACATACAGAAGAGCTGTGTTGCAAGATGTGTATGCTGGCGAGCTGCCAATATGTGCTATGTTTTCTTTCAGAGGTTCTGCTGTTTTTCAAATAGCTTCACTCTTTGCCTTGCTACCACTTTATTTGAGAAATGGGTCCAAATCATTAAATCCAGATCCAGATTTTGAACACTTTAAAGCTGTGGGTGTCCAAAGCAGAGGTTCTGGTTTATCCCATTATAATGACAATGGCCATTTGTGAATTTGAATCTCAATCTGGGTTGAAATTTCAAACAATCTCAAGGTTCAGAGGTATTTAGACATGAGGGGGTTTCAGGCCCACCTATCTCTACTTCCTATAACAGTCAGATGAAATGCACAGGTAGATAACAGAGTGAATTGTAACAAACACACTTGCGAACACAACAAGTCTCCGCTATGAATCTGAGATGCCTCTGAGAGACTAGTCTGTGACTCAGGAGTGGGCAGGTTTCTTTGGGCATCACTCCCAAACCTGATTTGCAGAAGAGAGCTCAGCACTGCCATAGGTTTTCAAGGTCACAGGCCAGTCACAAAGGAGATGGCAAAGTAGCAGCGTTCCCTTTGTTCACCCAAGAAGTTTGTGGTGGAAAATGTTCCCTCATTAAATTGCTATGTCTTTCAAAGAGAAACAAGCCAAACAGATAAAACAGATTTTCTGAAAGAGTTTCTGTGTAATTTATAGCAATTTAATCTTGCTAACATTTTTAGAGTCCTTGTTTTCTGCTAAAAGATAATTGTTTTATTTTTAAAAAGATAGCTGCAAACTAAGGAGTAGATTTTTCCCTAAGTAATTTAAAACACTTTGATGGCAATGAACCAAACACATCTAGAACTGCTAATCTAAAGGAAGATCTAGTTATTTTATTGGTTTAAGGCTTTGTAAATCTGATTTGGTTGATTCCACCAATCAGAGGAAGAAATTCTTATTTGCTCACCTATTTCTTTTGATCAAGATAATCACCTGTAGTTGTGTTTCTTCCATATTTGTAGCAATGGACATTTTGTTTACTTCTGCGGCCTATCAGGAGTGGGAGGAGGTAGAAAAGCAGGCAGAATTTAAATGTGCACTTCTTTAATAAGCACAAAATCAGTTTATAAGTCTCAACATTTTCAGCCTCTTTCTTTGACCTTCAACCCTGGAGTTAAATCCCCAATCACCAAAATGGTCTTAATGCAACACTTCTCCTTTTCTGACTTATTGATATGAGTTCCTTCTCTCTAACACTCTCTCATACTCCTTGCCACCCTACTCTCCATGACCTCCAGTCCATCAATATTCAAGATTTCTCTAACATTCAAGCACTTCTTCCCTGCACTCTCTTCTTTCGACTCAGTTGTGCAATCATTCTCCACTACCCTTGACTCCTTTGCCTCTCCATCCATCCATCCCTTCCTCCCTCCTTCCCTCCCACAAAATCCCTATGCAATCGAAACCCCATTTCTTTCTTTCCAAACCTACCAAATGAGCAGTTTACAACTGTTAGCTTAAGTTCCTCTCCTTTAACTCCATTCCAGAGCTTTTAGCTAGGAAACTTCAGCCTCAGAAGGCAACTCTTACAAGGGCTCTGGGCCCAAGGCAGCGGCGCTATTAGAATCTATTTGAGATTTCCCTGAAGCAGTGAAAAATGTCAGATCGGTTGTCAAACACCCACAAAAATCCCCTTCTGTAAACACTTAATTCACAAAGAATAATTCATTAACCAAAACTTTTCACCTACATTTGAATTTTGTATTCCTTCTAGACGTGCTCCCTGGCCCAAGGAGACATGCCTTTCTTCAATCCAACAGATGCTCATAAACCATAATGGAGCTTGATTCCTCACTTCCTTGCACTGAACACAGTAATTTACACTCCTGAGCAATGCTTCCAAACTCAGTTCTTTGCTTACTTGTATATCAGTGGTAGCCTTTTACATTGGTTCTGCTCTCAGTAACCATAGGTGTAAGGCAGAGGATTAAAATCCTTTAAGATGTGCTGCTGCAGAGACAAGACAAATCGAATTAAGAAAGAGGGAAGATCCCAGATATTGATGAGTACCCACAATGTCTTTCTCCCACTGCAGCTGGAGTACTTGGAGAACTGCACAGTGTAAGGCTGAATTAGTGGTAGAATGAAAAAGTAGTGCCCAGTAATACTAAGAACCACTGATTTTTGTGTTGCTAGCAATGCAACAAAATATGTATTTTAGGCAGTACACGGTGTCATTGCATCATTGGTGACACTGATCTGCTTTTAAATCAGGAACTATGACTGTATAGTGGTACAACATTAAAGCTTATCAAAAGAAATGAGCCATCTGAATTAATGAAGATGTAGATAGATTTAGGTAGAAGAGATAGAAACCATCCAATACAGATTAATTAAAACAAAATTATGCCAATCTCTGATTACTGTTCTCAGATATATGTTTTTTAGAAACCTCGAGTGTGTGCTATATAAATCCTATGGTGCTTCGTTCATTACCTATCTGCTTGGCTAGGAGTGGAATATTGGACTAATTAATCGAGAAGGGTAGGGGACAAGTGTGTCACTAGAAGTTCAAAAGTGGCAGAATAAATTCATTTGAAAAGTTAGAGACCTTTCATTTAGCTATGGAATTTGAGATTCCTTATCCTAATTACATTTTATGTGATATATTGTAGCCAGATTCGTTAAATGCCAGAGGGTGCCCCATCTATAAGATTTTTATTTATATTCATAGCTCTCTATTATTTTTTAATATCCATCTTTGTGACAAATATATGAATCAGATTCTCTGTCCTCTGAGCCAGCCCCTTTGTGTCACTCGGGCTTTATCTGACCAGCTGGGAATCCTCCTGGTACGGTGGAGTTCTCTCAGACGGTACAACGTCCAAGGAGCTGATCCATATGTCACCCCATGGTATAAGAAAATGGGCAGGGATATGTCCAGATGTTTGGAGGGATATGGCTAGAGGGCTAGTGTAGTCTGGCAATTCTCAGTTGATAGAATGTCCCTTTGTCCTTTTCCAAACTCAAGGCTGGAAGGAAAAGACTGAAATGGTTTCATTATGATTCCTTAATACATCACTACGCTGGATGGAGACATAGTAGAAAACCTAAAAATAAATGAATAGGAGGAAGTTTGGATCTTTTAGAGCTGGGCAAATACCTTAACACCAACAATAACAAAAAACTGCAGTGAGTATTCGCTCCAATGTAAACATTGATTCACTTGGGCTGCTTTGCCTCCCTTTCTGCAAACAGTTACATGATCAAGTTTAATTCTCACAGAACTTACACCTTCACCCTTGAATACTCACATTACAAGTTACGCATTTTTTACATTATGGGAGAGTGCTTGGGATGGCTAGAGAAAAAACAAGTTCCCAGCTACCTTGCCAGAGCTATGGAACAGTCTATAAGCCAAACAAGCACACTGGGCTTTATGTCAGTGACTGGAGAGATGACTAAAAATTAGACCAATCAATGCAATGCACCTGTGACATTAGAAATGGGACGGAATTTGGATTGATACAGCAGGGAACATGGCTCCTATTTCCAGAGCAGGGCACATGCACAACTAAAAGAACAAGAGAAGGGCCTGACAGCACCCTTCACATCTAGGACCTGCACATGAACAATGTGTCTGTATGCATACGACAAGGGAAAATTAAATTTAAACTCTGCACCCAACCAACACATCTCAGAGTAGCCTATTTTGTTTAGGAACGTTGCCTAAGGCAGAACATGTGTGGTCCAGAAAGGAAATGTTTTCTAAAATGCCAAGATCCTTGTTTTTCAACTATGTCTCTCTGAGACATACAAAGCCCTAGATGCTTCTTCAAGTCCTTCCCCTGATTATGAACCAGTTCAACAAAGCACTTAAGCATGTGCTTAAATTTCTCTCTCTACAGGAAAGCAAAGCTCTCAAATGCCAGCTTAACTTTAAGCATGTGCTTAAATACACTTAAATACTGACATCAATGGTAACTCTTGATGCTTAGAGTTAAGCATGTGCTCAAGTATTTTGCTGACTTGGAGCTTATAGGAGTGGTACTCATCCAACAGGGAAAAGAAACAATACCACATGATTAATGTGACCTAACTCTACTAACCAATACAGCTCAAAGATGGGGGATTGAACACCCTTAACTAGAACTGGTCAAAATTTTTCTGCAATTTTTTTGGGAAGGGGGGATTATTAGTATTATTATTACTTTTTGCTGATGTTCTCTTCCAACTTCCAGACTAGTTAAAACATGGCCCTCCAACCACACAGATCTCAGGTCCACTGTAGGGGCTCCCGCCCATATGACAGAACAGTATACACCCTTATGCCCTTCATCGGTGGAAAGTAGGAGTGAAATGAATGTGAGTGCTGTAACTAATGGCTCCCATGGGAATTTCAGCACAATTGTCAACATGACATCTCATTCCACCAGTCCCCCCTTACAGACAAAATCCAAAACGCTCCAACTTCATGATGTTGATCTTCTCAAAAGATGTACTGCTTAGGCACCACTCCATCATTTCCAGCCACTTCTGTATGTACCAGTCAGCTATGGTCAGTGTTCACTTCATTTTATTGGTGCTGTACTTGTCACCTCAAAGCATCATTAAGCCCTAAATTAGGAGCTGGAAAATATAAAATATGCCCTGTTAATAATGACCTTTTGCAACGGCCAGTATATTGGGCAGTCTACACTGAGTTTTCCTTTGTCTCTGTCTTGTCTTGATACAAAGCCCTTTCAAATGTTCATCAATTTATCATTTAGATGGCAATCATTAGACCTTTTCATACTGTCTACTGTAGACAGATATTTGTTAGACTTTTTTTATTGTGTGCAGGGTAGAAAGAGAAAAATATCCCTATGTAAATTCTGTAATAATATAAAAGTTCCAATTTAAAATATACACTAAATTTTTTATAGACTATATCCTTCATGCTCTGTACAGACACGCCCACCCCCCTCTGCCCCCCACCCCCTCCAAACTATGAATAAACTGGGTTAATGCACAGCAATATTATGAGAAGTCACTGCTCACAAGCATCTGGATTTTACCCTTGAGGCATTTCAGTAATTGTATTAAACATATACACCTCAAAGCAACCATTACTGTTCCAAATTGTAGCTATCTGCCTCAACTTATGAATTAATTAAAAACAAAATTGACCCAAATTAAGCTGCAAAGAGTCTATAAAGCCTATACTACATTTCACAAGCCACATGGGCTAGACTCATTCTGCCGTGGGAAGAAATGTAGCTACAAACTTTCCTCAGCTCTTTGGTGAGTAGCACTAGCCCAAGGTGAACATAACTCAATATAGCCAGAAGATTCACTAATGGAGAACTCACCCTTATCAGCCTCCAATTGCATGGTTCATTAAGCAGTTTGGCTCTAAATTATTTGTCCCAACTGATCTGAAGAGAGGAAGCAGTAGGCAGCTCCATCTCCTCTCCTTTAGCATGAATCCTAAATAACCACATGGAATTGGCCAGCACAGGCACTAGCAAGAATGAACTTGGCTCCATCTGTTTTGTCTATTTTAGTGCCAAAATACGAAACAACCAAACCTGTCTGGAAACACAATTTTTTTTTTTACCCCCCAGAAGAAAACATAGTGAGAAAAATCCCCTTTCAAAATGTGGGCTTTCTGCAGGAATTTTCATTTTGCCCAGAGGAAAAAAGTGTTTCTTTTTGAAATGTGAACCAGATGTTTAGTTTCATTTCAGCTTAAGATATCATTTTGGGTCAGTGTTCGGAAAACCCCAAACTTGGTTTTTCATTTTCAGTTTTTGGATTTTCAGGATTTTACCTCCTTTCCCACTTTCCCCCCATTTCTCACAATGGAAACAGTGCATGCGTGTTGGGAGGGAAGTTTAAAGAAGCGTGTGAACCTGGAAAAAAATTTCTATATGGTTTCATATGGTTTTCCACTAGGAAAGTTCAGAGAAATCAAATGTCCAGTGTCACTGAAATTGACATTTTCCCATGAAACCACATTTTCCAACAGAAACATTTTTCAAGTGAAACATTTCTAGAAACAACTAATAGTACCTTAATGAACAATACATCCATTTTCCTTTACATTCCAAAGTCTACCGATTTTCAGTATTTATAGAGTGAAACATACTTTATTAAAATGTTATGAAAATAGGTGATCTGAATACGCAGTACTTATTGTTGGTCCCCTTCACTCTTATTCCCTACATTCAGTCAGTCACTAATAGTCTTCCTTGCATATGCATGAGACTCTTTGGCCTCAGGTCCCATCATTCTTCAGGTAAGGTACCAATTCTCTTGGCACAACAAAAAAAGCTCTACAAGAAACATCACAATGGTTTATAAGGCGATTCTGGTATCTGGGGAGAAGTGGCTGAGATACACAGAGATCTTTTGCTTTAGGTGAAGATTAGAGAAAGTAAATAGAAGAAAGCTACAAACTCCCTCAACTTGATAACTTCTGGTGACCATCTAGAACTCATAATCCAGATCTTGGAAACCATTATATCTTTTGTCCTGTTTTCTCGGTTAATATATGCAACTATTATATATATCCTGTAGATTTTTTAAAAATCTGAGCACAGTAAGAAGGCAAACAGAAAAAGTTATTTATATTAAAAGTATTTTACTGTACAGTCAACTAAATACAGCAGCAACTTTCCAATCCAGGGCATCCACGTTGGAAAATTTTAAATAGACATTAAAATGAATGATCTGAACTGGAGGAAATAGGGTTAGTTAAATCTTCAAAGACAAAAAGATCACTCTTGTCACCTGTAATCTGATAAAAAAAAGATTAATTGCAATACAGGTTTTTATTTGATATTTGAAAATAATCCCACATAAGTATTCTATATAGACACATTTCATCCAGAGACAAGCATTTTGGATATTATGTAGAGGTTTCCATATAAGCAGTAAGCATAAAAGGTTAATGCTCAATATTTTCTTCTAACAATCTAAGAACAAGACAATGTATGACCTGTTTATGAAGTCTGAATTTGCACCACCCAAGTCAAGACAGTTTGGCTACTGATGAGTGCTGGACTGGACCCATAATGAACTAGATGTGAAATTCTGCTCAGAGGGGAGAGAAAGTCCCATGGTACTTTTCAATGGACTTTCACTCCACTAACTGATTCAAATCATTGCACACTTAAAGATGCAGGGATTACAGCGGGGCAAATAATTGATTTTTGGTTTGCCAGCTGTTTGGAAAAATATATTGAAATTTTTTAAAATCTTCACTCCAACCTGAAAATTATGAAAAAAACAGTGAATTGGAATTGCCAACAAAAATTCTTTTACTTTCTGGGTACTTTTTAAATTAAAAGCAAAGGAAATAAAGGGATATCAGCATAAAGCTGCGGGAGGAGGAGGAAGTGGTGATGGCCCCTGCACCAGTACAACAGCTTCAATGGGACAGATTGAGAGATCCCCCCCACACCAAACTATTCCATATCCCAGTAATTAGGGCACTCTTCTGCAATGTGAGAAACCCAAATTCAAATCCCTTTTCCCTATCAGACAGAGGGAGGAACTGAACCTGTTTCTCACGTCCTGGATGAGTGCCCTAATCACTGGGCTGAAGATTATAAAGCAGGCACCTCCTCCATTTTGTGAATGGTACCTCAGTCCTGAAAAAAACATTTTTGGATGAACCTATTCAGTGAATTCGTGTCAAACTGGTGAATAGTTTTGAGTTGACCAAAACTGCATTTTTTGGCAAACAAAACTATTTGTCCAATAAGTTTTGCCTAGCTCTACTAATGATCTCTGCAAAGGGAAGAGGGGTGGCTGGGAGGCAAGCTAGTTTTTAGTCACTACTTCAGGTTCTACATGCAATCTCTCCCATTCACACACCCCAAAATCCCATGAGTGCTGCCACAAAGGGCATCCATATGGAAGTGAAGACAGATAAAACCAACAGGGTTCCACAGAAATTGCTCTAAAATTCTGTAGGATTTCATAGTGAATATTCTTCCTTCCTTGAGGTCTCTGAACCTTCTTATCATGTTCTTCAGAATGCAAAGTAACTTTCATTACATTCCATGGAAAGGTCCAAAAACCTACAGAAAAGTTATCAGTTTTCTCAGGATGGTTGAAGGGCTGTTCCATACCAGCACTGCCTTAGAGCTGGGCTTAGCCGGCTACAAGAGGGGCCCATCCTTTATCTTCCCTCAAATGCAGCCCACCTCCCTGTTCAGTGGCATCGTGCCAGTTCTGCTGCACATGGAGTCTCCAGACTGCGGCAAGGAAACCTGATTTGTCCTTGAATGAACCTTACAGTGATGGTTTCCTTTCACTACATTCAGTTCCGCTCCGGGTGAGCGGCAGGTGTTAGACGGTGCCTTCTAAGAGGAAGCTGAAATCCTTACTCAGCTGTGACTTCCATTCAAAATGAATTTCTACTGCACGCGTGCTCGGCTCTCATCAACCAGATTTAATATGGTCTTTCAGTGTAGCTATGGACTGGGACAACAAGAGTGTAACCCAAACACTCTGTCTATACATGGGCAAATGTGGGCATTCCAAACTGCCAAGTGCCTGGAGAATGTGTAGAGCAGTGATTCTCAACCTTTCCAGACTACTGTGCCCCTTTCAGGAGTCTGCTTTACCTTGCCTACCCCCAAGGTTCATCTCACTTAAAAACTACTTGCTTACAAAATCAGCCATAAAAATACAAAAGTGTCCCAGCACTCTGTTACTGAGAAATTGCTTCCTTTCTCCTTTTTACCATATGATTATAAAATAAATCAATTGGAATATAAATATTGCACTTGCATTTCAGTGTGTAGAATATAGAGCTGTATAAACAAGTCATTGTCTGTATGAAATTTTAGTTTGTACTGACTTTGCTAATGCTTTTTATGTAGCCTGTTGCAAATATCTAGATGAGTTGATGTACCCCCAGGAAGACCTCTGCATACCCCCAGCAGTACATGTACCCCTGGTTGAGAACCACTGGTGTAGAGGGTACAGAAATGGATTGAGCTCCTCTTTATACATTAATAAGGCTTTCTTTCTTTCTCTTTATTTCAGCTGACATTTTGGATATATCAAATCTGGAAGGCAATCTAAACTATATGACTTACAAGCCCTTGTGAAAATTCATACACACAGCCAAACCCTCAACTAGTGCAAATTGACATAGCTCCAGTGACTTCAGTATAAGCTGAGGATCAGATTCATAGTCCTCTGTAGAAAAATTCCTAGATTCTTTCACCTAATGTCTACAAAGGGCTCCCAAAGTTACAAGAGCGACCCAGCCACACACAGAATAGCACATATAAAAACATACATACAGTGTAACTAATATATTCTATCTGGTTGGCTGTTTCCATTACAATTACGTATTAATCTCTGATCCGCTAAAACAAAAATAGAGAGGTGGTTGCTTGACAGAAAAGAAGATTGTATCCATTTGTAGCTAGATATACCAAATAAATGAAATATTCAGTAAACTGTTACACTGCTTGTAATTCATTATTTTTTCATTTCAATTTTTTCTCATGATAATCTTAAGAAAAAAGTCTCTGCTGCGCTTGACTGCAGATAGATTTAGCTGCTATTCTACTTGGTAATTTCAGCCACAAAATCATGTTAATTACTCTGAAAGGAAAACAATGAATAAACATACTCCAACTGAGTTGTCATGGTTAAAAGTACGATACAACTGTCTAGCCTGGATTGGCCTGTGGCTGTGTAAGAAAAAGCTAAGTGCTCTGCCAGCAGCAAACTGAAACTTTATGGAGGAAAATAGAACAAAAAAAAAAGGGAGAAGGAAGTGAAGTTCACTCTTCTAGTGCGGGTTCTTTACTATGCAAAGCCTTCATGCTGAGCAGAAAAGTGCTATTGAGAGAAGGTGAAGGGGACCAAAAATGCAAGCTTGGCTAACAAGCAAAATATGCTACAACAGGCACTGCAAGGGGTCTGGTTTTCTCAATGGCATTGGTGTGGCTCATGCTTACTCGCAGAATTTGTTTTGACTACACACAGCTTGGCACTAGCTCCCTGGCCCCCTTTAAACAGAAGGCAGTACTGACCCAGAAACGTATCTGGGCAGCCTACAAAAAACACAAATATCCATGGATGAGCTGTTAAATGAATGCCTCCAAAATCTCAGCAATCAAGGATATTTTGCATTTCATGCAGTGCATTTATTGCCTCTGCAATGGGAGACAGAACGAATGAGAAAAAGAGCATGAATGGGACACAAAAATCTATGGTCCTGATCCTGCACCTGAGCAGAACCCCACTATGCAAGGCTCAGTGCTATAGAAGGCACCCAGTGCATAGGCCCAGAGTGGTTCCCCATTGTATAAAATGAAGTCAGATGTATGAAAGGGACACTCCTCTCCCACTACAAAAGGGGCTTCATGCCAGTTCTGCATTAGTGAGTGTGTGTGTGTGTGTGTGTGTGTGTGTGTAATATTGTGTTTATGACACTTCTGCCTCAGCCTGTGTGCACATGCATATCTTTTGGGGCAGGCCAGGGGACTGTCCAGGGGGTGAACACTGGGTCCATGGATCTAGCATTCAAAAATCCCCTTGGAGAAAGTATAGGAATCATCATTTCAAATCAGCGATTAGAGCAGGCTAATGTCAATATGCATTGCATGTAGATCAAGGGCAGGACATGGTCACAGCCTTAGAGGCTCAAGGATTTACAAAAGGCATTTGATTCCTTCATCTGGAATCAAAATACTGGCTTGATGGGTATTATTTTCACTCTCCACATTTGTAAATAAAAGCTGTGAGGAAAGCCAAAAATCAAATAAAAATAAATTATATCATTTATTGAATAATTTATTAATTTAAATCTATAACAGTGAAAAATATTTAGAAGGCCAGAGTACAGGTTAGACATTTATCGATTTATTGTTTTTATTAATCAGAATACTCAGAGAAAGCATGTGAAAACTCTGCCCTTAAACATATTTGTACTGACTATCATCCTTCTGATAACCTGAATAAAAGAATAATTTATGCACCTTTAATTGTGCACATACGCATTATCAATACAGCAAAGGTGGTGGTGTGTGAAACCTAAAATATATGTTTTCCTCAGGAGAGGAAAAAGGAGGGTGGGAGGAGAATCTAATATAAGAAAGGATACTATTCAGTGTGATAAGTAAAAATTCCACATCAAGAAACCAGTCATTTGATGACTCTTAGATTCTGATAATCTCAAGCTGAGAGCTCTGATGTCGTGTGATGAAAGGATTTATTTCTTCAGTGGCTCGTAAATCGAAAACTGTCTCTTACCATGTCGCTGTGAAATTGCAAAATCTAAACATTGCAATTTACAGCAATCGCTGATAATAACTACAGGTTACCTTTGATGTGTGGAATAAATCACCAATAAGTTAAAAGTTTCCTCTGATCTGCCCTTGCTGGTCTCTAGGGGCCTGATCCAAAGGCCATTGAAGTCAATCAAAAAGGACTTCTAACTGATTTTAATGGGTTTTTGATCAGGCCCTGGAGAGCTAACCCTGCAACTTTTATTCATGCAATTGGTCCTTAACAACACAAATATTCCTATTAATTTCAGTGCATCTTCTCTCAAATAAGACTGAAGATTCTGGCCTCAGGCCATGACCGAGTGCAACACTGAAGGATGTGCTTAACTTTAAGATTACAGTCGCATTGAAGTCAATGGAACTCTTCATTTGCTTAAAATTAAGTGTGTGTTTAAGTGCTCTGCTCAAGCAGGCCCTACCCCAATAGATTATGGGCCTGATCCAAAAGTCCATTAAAGTTAAAGTGAGTTTTTCCATTGGCTTCCATGATGATAGGTGCTAGATTATTTGCCATCCATCTGTTTAGCAAGCAGTTATTTAAAAAAAAAAAAAAAAAAACCACCTTGCGTGTTTCTCCCATATAACAAAGATCTTAAATTTATTTTGGCTTTTTACACTTTATCATTAGCTTTGGCTATCTTTCTCTTCCTCATACAGCATACAGTATCACATACAGTCAAACTACAAATTCTGTTGTTTATTTTATACCAGGGATAGCAGAAGATTGAGAAACACAATTTCTGTTCCTTGACATTATCTCAAAACTCTGACTAATATTTAGGGCCAAAACCTGTGGTCTTTGCTTTGTTCAAACTCTCTTTTGTAGCCATAGAGCTAGCTTTAGCATTTATTTTATGCAACAGTAATGCAAGGAACCCACAGGCTTGTATCCTGTAAGGTATTGGCTTTAGCAGTTAGCATAAGGCTTGAGGCCTATGAACTTTGGCACAGATAAATGGCCTAACCATCACCCCTAAGTTTTGGGTAACAGGAAATAGAGTGTGTAAGGGGGAATTTGTCCATAACAACGTCAGCCAACCACAGGAACATGAGCTAACACCAGTATTTGGATAGAACATCTGCAGATATCTGACCACAAGAGTGCCATGGCAACAAATTGCCATATATGATCATAAGCTGAGATCATTAATATAATAACCTATAGAGAGAAGGGCACCTCAGCATTAATAGGATGAGGATGTACAAATAAGGAAGAGGGGAGAAACCCCTACTGAATATGCAGCAGACATTGTGGTGTCAGCATAACATATTATAAAAGCTGTATACAAGCCTGTGGGCATGGAGAGAGAGAGAGAGAGAGAGATGTAGCCCTTGGAAGGTCCCACCACTGGCGATGATAAGGAAGATAATGGCTAACATTTCATGTTGTTCTGTAAGGCATGGTGTCAGTATATGGATGTTCAGATGTACATTCTGTATTATTTCTATCTACCCTTACTGGGTTATAGTGTTTGTGACTGTGCATTAATAAACTATTGTAACTATAGAAGGGTTCCTATAGTCTGAGTGTTGCAACCGTGCACATTAGGGTTCCGGACTATACAGTAATTTTAATATTGGGCCTGATCTTGAGTCAAACCTATTAAACCTCAGTGTGGTAACTGGGATCAAAATAATTAATACATAACCTATTGATCAGGCTACACTTTGGGACTCAATGGACTTTTGCCTAAGAACTATAAAGTTTACACCTTAAATAATAATATTTCACAATAAATCAAAATAATAAATAATTATGCTAGGATGCTTTTTTTATCAAAGCACTTTACAGAAAGGTCTGAATCTTTATCCCCATTGTGCAGACGGGGAAACTGAGGTGCAATGACTTGAGCAAAGTCACCCAATAGGCCAGGAATAGAATTCAGCTCCTGCAAGTCTCAGTTCAGTTCAGCACCAACCCCTTGAGCCGAACTGCCTCTTTGAACACATGTGAATCTCTTGTATTTCACATCACTTGGGAAACAAATTGGTAACACCTCTATAAGACAGAAACCCTTCAATTTCCATGCACAATATTTGCACAGTCATTTTCAAAAAGTTGAACTCTTGGCAAGCAGCAACTGACCATGTTTAATAAAAGGAAGCAGAGCTCTAAAAAATGTTTTCCATGTTAATTAATATTTTAATATGTAATGAAACATAGTCATGAAAAAACCTATTACGATACCCACATACTGACAACCTAAGAAATGCAAACTAATTATTTTGTGTCTTTCCCAGCAAGTTTCATTCAATTAGTGGCACTGCTCAGTTCAAAAGGTGATTAATTGAGGCCTATTCTCTGTTACAGACTTACAGTCTGATCAATGATATATGCAAAGACATTGGGAAATTTTAAATTTAACTTCAATTGCCTTGACTAAATATTAAAAAAAAAAAAAAAAAGGGGGTGGGGAAAAGAGGAAGGGGCACTTGGCATTCAAATCTCATCTGAGGTAGAACAATTAATTTCCCACTTTGCTATGACCCAGTGGTGTAGTGCGCACATAAATACTTGTCTATCAGCAGTCAACACCTAAGGCAGTGGAATATTGAAACAGCTTCTCGATTTAACTAGCTGGAGTGAAGCGCCAAGGATTAGTTATGCATGAAGTACTACCAGTAACCCCTGGAAGTCTCAAAATAATAACCATTCCACTCCTGTTCCTGAAATACAATCCTCTTAGCAGTGTTTTGAAATGTTTAATTATTCTTTTCAGCCTAATGGCTTTTTTTCTTAATGCTTTTTTTTCATGATTTTGTTACATTATTAAACAGCTTCTTAACCTTCTTCCTTTGTTTATCCATGCTGATTGGGAAACATACATTGCAGGATGCTTTTGAATAAAGAAGTCACTTTATGGAGTCGTAGTTACCTTTTTATTTTTGGTTGAGGAGGAGGAAAATGACTCCAAACATAAAATAACTTAAGATGTGATTATCAGGGGATTTTGCTTACTTTAGGATTTATCCAACCCTTATTCTTGATGGCAAGTAAAATTTTGAAGAGTGCCTTTGTCACTTAGGCACCTAAATCCCATTGGTTTTCAATGAGAGTTAGGCTATGTCTACACTACAGATACTACAGTGGCAACAGCTAGGGTTTTTTCCATCACGGTCATTAATCCATACCTCCAAAAGGTGGTAATTAAGTCAATGGAAAAAATGTTCTGTCAACCCTGAAGTGCCTACACCCGGATTTAGGTCAGCGTACTTACATCTCTTAGGAGTGGGAATTTTTCATGTCCCTGAGCAATGTAGCTGGGTTAGGATTGCCAGTGTTGGTTGGCCATATTCCTGAAGGTTTCATCACATGACAATCTTTAATTCCTGGAGTCTCCAGGACAATCCTGGATGGTTGGCAACCTTAAGGTAGGTTGGTCTAAGTTTTAGAAGGAAACTAGGCCTCAGGCTCCTTTTGTCACTTAGGCCCAGATTTTCAAAGGTATTTAGGTATGTAAAGAAGCAGATTTTCAAAATCCCCTAGACGCCTAAACCCAGATTTTTAAAGGTATCAAGGTCTTGCTGCACTCAGCATTGCAATGCCTAATTGATTTAGGAGCCTAGATGTCATTTTCAAAAGGGATTTAGCTACTTGGGAGCCTAAATCCCATTGATAGGCAGTGCAATTTAGTCTCCAAAGTACCAAAATCCATTAGAAAATGAGACAGACTCCCAAAGGAGTTAGGTGTTGCAATACTGAGCACAGGAAAGCCTTAATACCTTTATTAATCTGGGCCTTAGATCCTACTGATTTCAACAGGAGTTTGGCATACCAGCAGTTTTGAAGATCCCACTAGGTGCCTATCAGTATCTTTAGGCACCTAATTACCGTTGCAAACCTGGCTCATTAGCACTTTTGAAAGTTTTACATAGTATCTCTAAAACTTTGTCTTCTTTCTCATGGACCATCTTATCTATTAGCAATGAGAACAATTTTCCCCATATTTCAAAACAGAAGTTAGCACCAGTGATGGAATTTCTTACAATAATTTCCTAAAGCTGTTTAACACATGCTCGACCACTAATAAAGTATCCAAGATCTGGCATCAAGAATGTCCTGAAGCAGTGGAAGAATGCAATGGGACCAAAAAACTTCCGGCCTATATCACTGCTATGTGACTTCTTCAAACTGTGTAAGCATCTCTTCTTAAACCACCTCTCACCTCTTGTTGAAAAGCACCTAATCCCAAAGCAAGATGGATTCCTTCCAGGCAAATCATGCACCTATGAAGTGCTGAACATTACTCAACACATTGCAAATGGTTTTGAGAATGGTTTGGTAACAGGTGCTATGTTTGTCAACCTTTCAACAGCATATGACACAGTGAATTACCAAGGGCCCCTCACTAAAATATACAACATGATAAAAGACCATCATCTTGTACAACTGACAATTTCTATTAGACAACTGAAGTTTTCACATCAAATTATGTGGGAAGAGCAGCTAATGGAGACAACAGAAAAACAACATACCACAAGGGAACATATTCGTACCAATATTTTTCAGCATCCACACGAATGACCAGCTGATCCATCTTGGTATAAGAGTTTTATCTGTGCTGACGATTTATGTGTCACTGCCCAAGTGAAGGATTTTATCCAGATCGAAGCTATGTTAATATCGGCACTATCTGGGCTCTCAGTTGAGTGCACCAAGAACCCCAATTGTGTGCCAACCCAGCCAAAACAAATGAGTCTCTTTCATCTTTGGAACCCTGACACCAATAAACAATTTATCAAAATCTGGAATAGGGTATCACTTGCCCACTGCTGGAATCCTGCCTACCTTGGAGTGACACTAGACCACAGTGTCTCCTTCAAGGCACACGTGGAGAAGATAAAAGGCAAAGCTAGTGCCTGGAATAACATACTCAGGAAGCTTGCAAACTCAATATGGAAAGCAAACCCAGCAATACTAAGAACCACTGCACTTGCACTTTGCTATTAGAGGGCCGAAAACACATTTCCAGAGTGGGAAAGTTGGACCCTGTTCTGAATGACAGCTGCTGCTACATCACACAATGTCTAAAAATCAAACATGAACAGACTTTATACGTTTGGAGGAATTGTTTTGCCAACTGCAGAGATTGGGTACAAGCAAAATGAAATGATTACAACAGTCGAAGATACCATACATCTGCTACATGGCCACATCCCAACCTAAAATTGCTGAAGAAGCTTCCTAGCTGCAACAGAACCAATTAAAAAAATTCACAGACAGCCACATGACTGGAAATGCGGTGCACACAGCTAGAAATACTCAATGAAGATGTCAAAACATACATTGACATTGCTGAACACCTTCCCACAGGCATACAGAAGGATTGGTTGACCTGGAGATGTTTAACAAGAGTTGGCAGGGCAAAAATCAATAAGCAGAAGTGGGGCTACTCCAAAGATGTAGACATATCTGACTGCAGTGAAACATAGATCATGGAACAGCTGTTTGTCTGCTGGCTCCTGGGGAAACCATGCACCATGGAAGTCTTTGCCAGGGACATAAACTGGGCGATATCGTGTGCCCAATACTGGAAAAAACTATGATCGCAGTGGAAGGACATGAGATGAAGAAATTTGCAAGTGTTTCTCTAAGCCCATAAGATGCCCCTGTTTTAAAATGCCAACAAACAAATTCTGTGTCTGGGGAAATCCCAACAAAACATTGGGCACAAATGGCATTCTCCAAAAGAGAAATACTCATCAAAGAGGAATGTTCCAACGCATGCAGTTCTTGATGGGTTATCCCATGAAAGGGGGATCACACTCCATGCAACGACTGGGTATTATATCTTCTAGAAGTCATTGTAAAGAAAGGGAAGTGCTCTCCTTTTTCCAGACCCCTCTGTAAATCCACAGAATGGCAAGAGATGTGAAAGCATCAGGAAAAAAGAGGGGTGCTACTGGAAGCTCTTCTGGCTTCTGTAACAGACAGGACTCTGCCTGTAGCCACAGGCCATCTCCATTTGAGAAGTGGTGTGGATTCAGTCTCTGAAGGGGGTTTTCCTGTAAGATAATGCTGACAGTCTTATGCATTATCTTATCATTTCAGGTTCTGAGGGGGATGATGCCACAAGGATTTACTATTCTCCTGGCCACACCCCTTATACTTAAGCTACAACTCTCTGAAACTATAGTCATACACTAGAGACTGCCTCAGCCTGCGTGGGACCAATGTCATTTCAGGGCATCTTCCTATTTCCCTGGGTGCATTCCCTTTGCCCAACAAAATCTAAATCCAGGATGAGATTCTCTCCTGCACCAAAATACAGCTGGTATACAAGGGTATCAGGGACCTTGATTCTCAACAAATTGATAAATTAAACAGTAATAAGTCAACCAGACCAGATGGTATTCCCTCAAGGGTTCTGAAGGAACTCAAATATGAAAACCAAACTACTGACTGTAACTACTGTATGTAACCTATAACTTAAATCAGCTTCTGTACCAAATAACTGAAAGATAGCTAATATGATGCCAATTTTTTTAAAAGGTTCCAGAAGCAATTCTGCCCATTATAGAGAGGTAAGCCTAACTTCAGTACCAGGCAAATTGGTTGAAACTATAGTAAAGAAGAGAATTCAGACATAAATATGAGCAAATATGTTGGGAAAGAGTCAACATTGCTTTTATAAAGGGAAATTATGTCTCACCAATATATTAAAACTCTTTGAGGGGGTCAACAAACATGTGGACAACAATGATCAGTGACTGGTTAAAAGACAGGTAACAAAAAGAGTAGGAATAGATGGTCAGTTTTCACAATGGAGAGAGATAAATAGCAGGGCCCCTGGAGGATCTGTACTGGGTTCCAGTGCTGTTCAACATATTTCTAACTGGTTAGGAAAAGGGGTAAGCAGTGAGGTAGCAAAATTTCCAGACAATACAGAATTACTTAAGATAGCTAAGTCCAAAATAGATTATGAAGCGTTACAGAGGGATCTCACAAAACTGGGTGACTGGGCAACAAAATAGCCGATGAAATTCAATGTTGATAAATTCAAAGCAATGTGCATTAGAAAATATAATCCCCTACTATACATATAAAATAATGGGGGCCTAAATTAGCTATTATCACTCTAGAAAGAGATCTTGGAGTCATTGTGGATAATTCTCTGAAAACATTCGTTCAATGTGCAGTGGTAGTCAGAAAAGTTAACAAAATGTTAGGAACCATTTTTAAAAGGATAGATAATAAGACACTAAATATCATAATGCCACTATATAAATCCATGGTACACCCAGACCTTGAATACTGATTGCAGTTCTGGTTACCCCATCTCAAATATATATATATTTGAAATGGAAAAGGTACAGAAAGGGGCAACAAATATGATTAGGGGGATGGAACAGCTGCCATATGAAGAGAGATTAAAAAGATTGGGACTGTTCAGCTTGGAAAAGAGACAGCCAAGGGGGGTGATATGACAGAGGTCTATAAAATAATGAAGGTTGTGGAGAAGGTGAATAAGGAAGTGTTATTTAACCTGTACATAACACAAGAACCAGCAATCAGCCAATGAACTTAATAGGCAGCAGGTTTAAAACAAATAAAAGGAAGTTATTCTTCACACAACACACAGTCAATCAGTGGAACTCGTTGCCAGAGAATGTTGTGAAGGCCAAAACTACAACTTTTGGTTCAAAAAAGAATTAGATATGTTCCTGGAGGTTAGGTCCATTCATAGCTATTAGCCAAAATGGCTAAACCTTTGGCTGCCAGATGCTAGGACTGGACAATAGGACAGGTTTTCAGGTTATGTTTAAACAGCTTGGACCCAGCATAAAATAAAGCAGTATGATTTGCTCTGACTTACAACAAATGACTGGACAACAATGATAAATGACAACAAATGATGCATCTGACAAAGTGGATTGCAGTCCACAAAAGCTTATGCCTGCATAAATTTGTTAGTCTTTTAAGTGCTACAGGACTCTCGTTGTTTTTGCTGTATACGGACTAACACGGCTACCCCTCTGGAACAAATGACTATGGTCCCTAAGATACCATATGTCAGCTGAGAACTACCAGTATAGCACCTTTCCTGTCCTCATCACACCTCTGCCTTCTCCCACACTCTATGCTGGCATTTAATATGAACCTACATCTTTCTTTACTGAGGGGAGATTTTACTGAGTTCTTTTCTTTTGAAAAGGGAAAGCTTTTCATGGTTTGTTGACACTTTCCACGTACATCTGATTGTCAGTGTGCATTTCAAAGTGTTTGTTGTTATTGCATTTGGAGATACATGGCAAATTCAAAATATAAACTGAAACCCTAAACAAAACTGTTTATCCAATTTGCAAGGGGATTTTTTCATTTTGTATCATGCCAGATATATATATATATATATATATATATATATATATCTATCCATGAAGAGAAAGACTTGTCACACAAATGCTCTTAGCTGTGGCATACCATCTAGGCTGTGCAATGCCACTTTCACCTTGTGGCATAAACACAGATTAAGGATCACGCTACAGGCAGATCAAAGGAACATGATATGCCTTTCATTTAACTGATATATAGACACGATGCTTCAAAATGCAGAAATCCTTGCTTCTTTCACTTGGATTGTAACATTTTGGTGAAAGAAACAGGACTTGATTCAGATCCTAACACATGGAGGAATTCTCAGATAGAGTAACATTTTCATAATCCCCTAAGTGATTTAGGAGTTTAAATTCCATTTTCAGAAGTGACTCAGGGCCTAGATTTGCAAATGTATTTAGGTGCCTTAATGATGCAGATGGGCATCTAACCTATGAAAGTCAATGGGAGTTAGGCACCTAATCTGTTTAGGCACTTTTGAAAATCCCATTAGGAGACTATCTGCATTTTTAAGTGCCTAAATATTTTTGCAGATCTGGCCCTGAGATACTTGGGAACCTAAATCCAATTGAAAAATAATATATCAATTCCAAGGCCAGAAAAGACCATTGTTACCATCTCGCCCGACCTCCTGTATAACGCTGGCCATTTTACTTCCTCAAAATAACTTAACTGCCTGTTTCACAGTATTGAAAATGGGAGTTAGTGCTAAGAAGAGGCCTACATTTAAAAGATTTGCCAGTAGAGCTATTCTGGCAAAACCCTCCAAATGTAGACACAGTTACACAATCACAGAAGTACTTATTCTGGTTTAGCATATGTAACAAGCTGTACTGGCATAGCACTATTTTTGCTGGTATAACTGCATCTAAGATAGGGCTTTTCCTGGCATAGCTATCATGGAAAAAGAAATCACACCCCTACTCCCATAGCTATGCTGGCAAAACTTTTAAGAATAGCCCTGGCATAAGTCATTAGGCACTTTTGAAAATTTTGCCTTTGATCTTTGGTCTTTTTGTGCTATACAATAATTATAGAACATTTTGTCTGAGATAATTTATACTAGTAGAGAAGATTTTTTGGCTCTATCTGTTAGGATTCTGATTTTCTCTCACAAACATCTATGTTTAGATGGATGGCTACGGAACAGCTATTGTTTTAAATACAATTATTAAACTCTCTTATGTGCAGTATATATTGTCCTGTCATTTCAAAACAGTATCGCTAAATGGAATTACTTAAAGCCCAAAGTACAGAGCAAAATGAATGTAACACTGGTTTGATCATAGGTGGGGATTTTCTTTGCTTCTTTTAAACTCTAAAATCACATTGGTATTGCCACAAACTACAGAAGTTTCAATACATCAATGTAAGTGGTACACTGGGTCAGAATGTGCCACTTCCTGTATTTGCATTTAAAGAAATCTTAAATTATTGCTGTTTTACAAGTGTGTCAGCTGTGTCCCTCGCACAACGAGTAGATTCTGTATTCTGTTACTGAATAGCTGGTTGTTTCTATTCTTTGATCAGAGCCATTGGCAAATCAAGGTCACATTTAGATAGTTATCCACTCTTCATGTGCAGACAACTTAGCATCATTTAATCACAAAAAGAAAGCAGTCTGATAGACTAATAAGTCGAGATGAATGGTGCTTATACATAGATCTTTTCTAAGATATCAACTTGAGCCTGGTGACTCAAACTTAAGACAATGTTTCTTTCTCCTTGTGATACATACTCACACTTGAGCACAATGGTATGAGTGAATCTAATTTTTTAAAATATGCATTACCTCTGGATTTGGGGTTTTTGTTTTTTAAAAAACACCGTTAGTTACTTCACCAATCTAATAGACTTGTTAGGAGTCTTATCATGCCAAATCTATCATGTATAATTCACATTGCATCCAGAATAGGCTCTCTAATTATGCCAGCCCTCATCTTTCTTTGCAGTGTGGTTTACTTTGATTAATGAATTGGCATAGTGCATCATATCTGGCGCATACTTGAGAGCTTTCCTGATTGAACTGGCCCACTTAAGACCAAAAGCTTTCTTCCATGCTTGCATTTTATAAATTGAAAAAGAATATAAAAAAAGAAACTGGGAAAGAACTGGGGAAAAGTCTTAAGAAACAGAAAAATAATCTATTGAAATAGTCACTTGTAACAGATGCAGATGTTGAAAAGCATGAAAAAGACAAAGACACCCACCCCCACCCTCCATAAAGGTACAAAAAATTATGAAGTACACTATGAATTTCATTAGCAGTCTTAAAGGCACCAATGAGTAATCCAAAACACTTTAAAATATTTAAAGATAAATCTCAAGTGTTTTTAATTTCCCAGATCTAAACATTTTCCCTCCATTACCTGTTACCTTATTTGCTTATCTAACTGGTTTCCATTTTGGAAAAATACAGTAGCTTTTGCTCCAAATAAAGTATATTTTGTTTACTCAAGAAAATAGCAGAGAAGAAAACTGAATTTTTGTCAAACCCAATCAAAGAACAAGGGGAAAAAATGCACAGACACACAAATAGTAGCCATTCATGGTCTCATATTTCACATCACTGCTATCAAGAAAAGTAACAGGGTGTCAGACAAGGATAAAACCTATGAACATCTATATATATGCACTAATACAATATGCTTAAATAAGTGAATTTGGATACCTGGTTATTCAAAAGGACCTCAACATCACAGGCATTACTGAAACATAATAGAACAACAAATCAGTGGGATTTTCTAAATGGCTATAAGCCATATGGGAAGGACAGAATAGGTTGCAGAGGTAAAGAAGCAGCAGTGTACCTAAAAGATTCCACAGAACCCATTGAGAAAAGTTTTGAGTCAAGATGGCCACACAGTGCAATCGGTAATAGATAGAAGTCAAAAAAAAAAAAAAAGTATCAGTATTCACCACAAAGAGTGGGGAGATACCTCCTCTTATCAGGCAATTAAGATGAGATGCTGAAAGAAGAGATGCTGGAACAAACAGGCAAATTAAATAGCGACGATTTACCAGTACCCTATTACTTTCTTCAGAGTGATCTGAGTACTGGACATGGGCATAAGTTTGTGGAGGACTCGGGTCCCATGTGAGCTTTCAGAATTCTGCACTGAGCAAAATGGAGAGAGTCTTCTAAGTTACTTCTGCCTTCGCAGCTACAAACGAGTCCTGTGGTACCATAAACTGTGTGTGTCGATGTCAGTTTATTCAAAATACTGATAAAAATCATGTTGATTCGCACTGTATAAGAAATGTGCTGTAATCTCCTGATTTGAGGTCTCTCCTGGATTTAGATTTTTGACATAACTTAAACACCATGGGACAAATTTCACTGCCCCCAATTTTAGAGGCTAGAAAAAATAGGGATTTTTTTTCCTGAGTCAGGGCTCAGTCAAAACACTGGGCCAGGTCCCATGGCTCTCACTTTTAACTGAAGAAAGGGTGAAAGACTGCATGAACAGACAGATATGAGAGTTTGTTATAGATCCAGTGGATGTCATTGTTTCTTCTGAGCCATTATAGGCTAACATATGTCAAAAAGTTTTAAAAAAATCAGAGTACTTTCAAATGTCAACAACAGATTCTAACCTGATGGCTCTTTGGAGTTGTGTTGTGCTATCACATAAATGTTGCTATAGTACAGGTCACCAGATGGTGTTATTACATGTAGTCTTAGAAGCTCTTTTATTTACATGTATAAGCAAGTTTTTAGGGTTGGAAGAAATGCTGCATTGTTGTTGGTTGTCTAATGTAGCTTTAAAGACAGCTGTGGCAGGCAGCAGGGTCTCTAACTTAATCTCTCTAAGCAGATTCAATCCTTGTGGCAGAGTTGCTCCCTGGGAACTGAGCACTGGTGTTTGGCTGAGATTTCTGAAAGAGGTGATTGCCTTCATGTTGTTCGGGACTACCCCTGGTCCAAGCCTGGTGTACGTATGTAAATAAAGCCAGTCAGATTAAGAATACACCCAGAATCCACATTGATTTCCCTTCCAATAGCAAAGACCCCAAGTCTGCTATGGCAGAAGAGTGACAATATGATTTAGGAGTTTTTTTAAAACCTTGAATAACTTGATAGATGAACAGATCTGAACTGGTGGTTGCCATACATATGAAATAAAGGTGTGTATAGACCCTACAGGGGAATGAACACGAGAGGGTTAAAAAAGGGAGCCATCACCTCCCCAGCTGCAGCCTATCATCAGCAGGCCAACAACTAACAACTTTGCCAGTTGAGATCTGTCAGTTCTAGATCCAGATTTCCTACCAGAGAGTCTGCCTCTGCAATAAAATTCCATAGTGGTTCTGCAGAGGCAGACTCTCTGGTAGGAAATCTGGATCTAGAACTGACAGATCTCAACTGGCAGTGTGCAGTAGCTGCATAGAGAAGAAAATGAAACTGAAGTAGGAAAAGCTCCTATTAATAATAAAACAATTAAGCATAGAAATGTTTTGTGGACTGCAAGGGGAACCAAGCATTTAATTTTTTTTACCTTAGCAGGACCAATTTTACTTAGAAGCTAACATTTTTTCCATACATAAGCAAAGAGATGTTAAAATAGTGTTTGGCAACACAAAGTTGCCAGATAGCTAGAACTTCCCAACTCCAGGGCAATTTCCGTTCTAAATATGTATGTATACAGATCTACATGTGCATGTAAACAACATTTTTTCCCTCTTCGAAATGAAGTCCCACTTTTAAATATTTCCACTTTACTTGCTCTGAATTGCCGGAGATCAAATGAGTCAATTAAGTGCTGTGTCTTTTTTTGTTTCAGAGGCGAGATGAAGCTAATTTGCTGCACAGTGCATCTGTTTCCTCATCAGCACAGTGAGCACCAGGTAATTAGGGGAGGAAAACAATATGGTCATATGGATAGGCCAGATTGCTTGTCACTCAGCTATTCAGTGTGCATGTTCTGCTTAGGGGACAGGAAACAGATGATGATTCTTAGTCTCCTTCCTTGTGGTGCCTGGAAAAAAAGAACTTTGAGCGCTCAGATGTCTACATGCTTATTTTTAGCATTAATCCCGAAAGGATTCTCAGACTCATTATCTCTTATTGTGTCCTTAATGAATATTTTAGCTCTCTACTGCCCAGTCAGTGTGGAACAACTAGGTTTGGCAGAGACCTCTCTTTTAGAAGATCGTCCCGGGACGCTGCCAGGTACATTATACATTTACCCAACAAGGCAGCCCAATGGCCAATCAGGATGGGTACTGCAATAAACCTGGGCATGCTGCATATACGATAACCTATTCCTCAATCAAACAAATAAATTAGGTAAATAGGATGGTCCCTACTTCTCGCTCATTCTAAAATGTAATGTACGCTATAACGCATCAAATTACGTACATCTTGTAAGATGAGTTTACTACCTACTTCAGAGTGAGTATGAAAGTTAGCAATGGGCAGTTCCTGATCTGAGTGCAACAGAAATGTTCTGACGTGTGTTAAGAATGCTTTTAAAATAAACATACTAAAATTATTTTAAAGTGTTAATTTAAAAAAAAATGAATGGGAAGGGGGAAATGGAAGTATTGAGCCCAAAGATAACATTTTTAAAGGCATAAGAAGAATGTACAAGGTCAATTTTTTTTTAAATCTATTATTTCTACTACCTTTATATTCACTAACACTGAAAATTCCTAATTATTTTTCCTTCATTTTTAATAGATTAAATTAACTGCATGATTTCATTTCTTATGGCTTCTAATTTTGCAGAATTCCAGAATTATATAGCTGGATTCAAAGACTATGTGGGTAAGCATTCTTACTTCAACTTTAAGCTGCTAATGAGCAACATAATATCTAATATTTGCTTTTAGGATTACCAATAAACTACAACCTACTACATCATGTATGTAGGAAAAACATCTTAACAAAACAGACTTGAGATAAAGTAATTGGCTCTATCATCTGCAATACTGCACACTGCATTTTACTTTATTAAGAGAAGATATGTGAAAGGAGAAGCAGTGCATATGTAGAATCAAGCCATTCTACACAACACATCATATCTAACCTGTTTTTGCAACTTCAGAATGCAACAGTGTAAGGTAAGGAAAACACTTAACTCACATTCAACACTGGAACGAAATCCACCTAATAAAGAGCTTCCACAAAACTGGCACTCATCAGTAAAACAGTGATTGAGTTGAGAGGTGGACATGGGAAATACAGTACTACCCTTTTGTAGAAAAAATTCCCTGGCAGTTCCTTGGTTCTACTTTGATGCTGTTTATTTGGAAGTGAATTATATGCAGCCATAATGCAAATAAATCAGAACATATGTATAATACCAGTGTAGGTAAGGCATTTTGTAACCATGGATGGAGGCATGAGGGAAGCAGTCCCACACCATGCACACAATTTCTCAGCTACTCCATTTCCAACTGTTGCAGCACCTTATCTGGAGAACACATTCAACTTCCTGCTTTCAGGAAGCAAATCCCTAAAGTAAATTATGCTTTAAGGGACTCCCACACACCAGTTTCAGATATTCACAATCTTTAATGCTCACTCTGAGACCATGCCAACCTATCAGTCTGGACTGGTGATCTAAAGAAGGTAGAGCATATTTCTTCCATCCACAATAATCAAACACCAAGGAAGTTTATTTCTCAAGCAATGACCCAATATTTTAACCCTTGTAATATAAAATCAGTACACACTTTCAATTTGGGTTTCAATTTCTCACTAGTTAAGTTAAGCTGATTCAAAAAACCTGCGTGAACACTCTTATTTCAGTTTAGTTTAATCCTGTTCCCAATCAGTTTAAGCGAAATCAAAGAAAGACTGGTTTAAACTGGGGAAAAAAAATTGTCCATGCCGCTTTTCAGTTTAACTGGTTTAAAAATCACAGTTTTACTTAAATCACAGCAACTGTGCGTGTCAACAAGTGCTAAGAAAAACGTTTTCAAATGCATCAGTTTTGAAAGCCAATGGGATTTCCGCTCTTACGTCACCTTTGAAAAAATGAGAGTGGGCTCCTAAATCACTTGTTTTGTCTACACTGCAGCTGGAAGCATGCTTTCAAGTCCAGAGACACACTAGCTCAGCTCAAACTACTGCACTAACAGTAACAGCACAGATGTTGCAGCAGGAGCTAGCGATCCTAGTACAGGAAGGAGCAGGAGAGCCTGTACTCCGTTGGCTAGCCCATACCACAACATCCATGCTGCTATTTTTACCATGCAAGCTCAAGCAGAGCTAACGCATGTCTGCCTACCATGACTTGGAGGTTGGTTCCTGCATACAGCTTAGACATCGCCTTTATATGCTTTTAAAAACTTTAGCCTTATCGCTTTATGGAATTGTAACTACTATGTTTATAATGTTACCACAGAGGCGGTATTTTTCTTCCTAACCATTTCAAGTTGCAACACAGTTCGAAAGTCAACCACGATCCCCAAAAAGATGAATTACCTTAAATTGTGTATTTTGGTCACTCACGTTTTGATTGATAGGAACCAATATTTGAAACCAACTACAACTAAGTGCATGGGTATTGGCAAAAATAAGAACATTTTTTTAAAAAATAGCAGTATTAAACAGCTTAATATTTTATACAATAAAAGAAAAATGTCCCAAATAAATGTGACAGAAGTTTATCAGAGCAAAGTACAATAAGGGGAGAGAACAACAATTCAGCTTCTAAAAGTCATTTATATTAGTCCTTATATTAGTCTGTAAACTTTATATTAGTCTATTAACTTGTCCAAATAGCATAATCAAATCAGCAAACTAAGCAATAAATGTGAGTGTCTGAAATTGGCAAGAGAAGCTATTTGCCTCATTAAACACATTCCCACTATAAAATCTGTCCTTTCTAAGAGCAAGATAAGCACTTCATGGAATGACAGTGCATGGAGTGTGTATGAAATTTGGAAGACATGATGGTGTGGTGTGGTGTGGTGTGGTATAAAGGCCTTATCAGCACGAGTTTAGGATGTCTGCATTACTCAGACATTCCAAGAAAACCTTTATACCATTTCCGTACCATTATGTAGTTATGAACACTGCATGTATTGCAGGAAAGCTATTATAGGAAAGTTTTAGAGAATTTAAGGGTTGTACTGGGACTATTTCTTTTGATTTCTTTGCCTACAAAGCCTTAATTACAATGAGTACCACTGCACAGTGCTCAGTGGAAGCCATAAAGCCTCTAAAAATGTCCTGAAATACCAAAGTGGAAGCACAGGGGGGATCTTGTGCTAAAAGCAGAAGGAAGTTTCCCACTCTTCTCCCTGGCTTGAGGAAAACCTGCTCCTCCTGAATGGAAACTGAATGGAAAGCAGGTATCTAACTGAAGATTCTCTTTAGCAAAACAGATCTAGGGGTAACAGTGGGTAGGAAGTTAGATAGGAGTTTGCAATGCTAGATCATTATTAATTATTACATGTTTTGTATCTACATTGAGTAGGGTCAATTTTTAAAAATTCCTCAGTGTTTAATCATCAGTCCAAAAAAAAAAAAAAACCAAATGCAGAGGAATACGGAGAGGTGTTTCAAAAACACCTAAGACCCATTTTCAAGAATGACTTAGGCACCTGGGAGGTAGATCCACTAAGTCTCATTGAAAGTCAATAGGACTTAGGCTGCTAGAGCTATATCCACACAGATATTCAGGTGCCTCACTGCCAGTTTAGTTCCTCAACATCCCTCCTCACCTGCACCTAAACCTGTAATTGTCTAAATTCCCTTAGCATCTAAGTTTCTGCCAGTGACATATCCATGGCATCTAAATCTCTGCTGGTGAACGTGCGCAAAGCCATCTAAGTCGGGACACTGCCAAGCTGCTCAGCGCCTGGCTCCTCCCTTAGCCGCAGCACAATTCACTCACTAGACGTTCCCTCGTCTATTTTGCCTGTAGGGACTGATCTGGTGGGCATATCTGAGCATGCCTCACGTGCACAAAACGCAGAGGACGAGATGGTGATGCCTCTGCCCCCACACCCCTTTCTCTGATAGCCCAGTGATTGGAGCACTTGTGTGGATGTGGGAGAGCCACGTTCAAAAGCCCACTTTGCCTGATTTGGCCTAGGGACTTGAACCCTATTCTCCCAGCTGAGTGCCCCAACCACTGGGCTTTACAGTATTCCAGGATAGGTCCTTCTCAGCCTCTCCTCTTGAAGCTGTTTCACTTTGTATGAGATACGTGAATAATCAAGAGCGCACAGACTGGAAGCTGAGTCTCCCAGGTGAACATGCTAACCATTTGGCAATAGCATCACTCTCTCTGGCCCAATGACTATTTGAATATTTTATACCAAGTGTAACAGCTTCAACAGGAGAGACAGAGAAACCCACGCCAGACGAGCCTATAGCCCAATGATTAGGGCACTACATGGGAGACCTGGGTTCAAGTCCCTGATCCACATCAGTAGAGTGGGAATCTGAGCCTGGGAGAATGATCTAACCCTGCATATAAGAAAACCAACCACTTCTTTCTGCAAGGCAGGGCTGACCTTGCGTAGGTGCCTAACTCTGGGAAGACGGCTGTGAATCTCAAGCAGAGAGACAGGTCCTCTAGCCCAGAGTTAGATCCCAAGTCCCACCCTACATCTCAGCATTTAATATTGGCTACCTCCCTGCTCAGTATGCTGGCTCCTGTGAATCCCTTATTTTGGGCACCTAACTCTCCACATGCATTGCATAGGGAGTCAGGGTCCATAACTCAGGGCTCTGAATTCCATTGGGAGGCACGGTGCCTACCCTGAGCCTAAGTCCCCTCTGTGGATCTAATCCCTATGGGCCTAAATCACTTCAGAAAATGAGACTCAGTCATCTAAATCACTTAGGCCCATTAGACAAGTTTACCGGTAGTCTCTAAAAATACTCAACACAGCACTTAAATACGCTCTTAGCTTTAAACATATGAAGTCCAGCCATACTCAGAACGTGCTGAAGTCCTATCGATTTGAAACACCACAGTTTTGCTGAACTTCTTTTAGAGACTACATCAATGTGTTGCTACTTTGCCCAACTGCAGCCTCACTCAAAAAAGAGTGATACAATAAAACAATTACATCAACATCAATTATTGTTATGCTTAGCCGAAGGCATCCTTGCTGGATCTAGGTTTCTAGGCCATCACCAGCAAAAATTTATTTTACTTTAAAAAAAAAAAAATCTTTATTTTGGTAAAGAATAGCTGTGCCTGAATTTCAGATGAGTTGAGTGCAGTGTTTTGCCAACATTAATGTTGCTCTCTCAGTCAATTAGGGAGACCTAGAGCCAGATGGCTGGAAACTAGCAAAATGATCCAGTACAATCTGTTTATCAGTTAGGATTATTATTCAGGCAATAATTGCTTTTAGCAGATTATTTATGACTGTTAACATTATAATGATGTGAAAGACAATTTTTAAGAGTTATAAATACTTGATTTTTTCAATATTATTTGCCTCTCTTCTGTTTTAAGAATGCATCAGATTTTATGAGAAAGACATATTGGATATAAAGATTCCTTAGGAACCACATTCATCTGTTAGCCCTAGATTCTATTGAGGGAAATAGCTATAGCATTAAGGACCCACTCCTGTGAGGTGCCGAGTGCCTCTAGCAGAGAGGTGAGCATCTAGACTTGGTTGATTTAAATGTGAGTTGAGTCCATTTAGTGTCTTTCAGGATTGGGCCCTAAAAGAATATACAGCATGACTTAAAGTGCTTGCTGTGCACTCAAGTCATGCCTCTAACAGAGTCCATTTTATAGCTGTCTAGCCACATGAATAAACCTCAGCGAAGAGAAAGTCAGGTTTATATACTCACAAATATTACTGTGAATTCATCATAGAAAAGCAACTGATAGAGACATGGAAGGCCTAGTTTTAAAATGCTGGTTCCTACTTTGTTATTATTACTATTTAATACTGTAGCATCTAGAAGCCCTACTTGATGAGCAGGACCCCATTGTGCCGGGTGCTGTACAAACAAAACAAGGCGGCAGCCTCTGTCCCCAAAGAGCTGTGACTGCAGTGTCCAGAATTTGCCCTAACAATTGTATACTCCCTGGATTATTGCATGTGCTAATATGCTTATATAAAAGAAAATGTTATGATGGGTAAAATATCAGGCACTATTAAGAAAGTACTCAATATAAAATGCATTTTTGTTGAACCAGTCAATATTTCTCACTATGAACTTATTTCTCACTATAAACTGAATGTTAGGAGCTGATGCTTATAACAGCAATAACCACCTTGGCACTAGACATTTTCTTGATATTAATAGACGGCTGGTGTTAATGGCCCTTGGCTACACCTTGGGCCATCAACTCCTTCCAGACAGCCATTAATTCCCAGAAAACACCCTGCATCTATTAATTCATTTACTGCATAGTCTGTGTAGACATAACACAGTCCAGAGCATTGTACTTGTGAGTTATGAGCAACAAAACTTTAAACTCAAAAGATTTCAGATACCTTTCTAAAATCCGATTAAGAGGCAATTTTAATATAATAGTAAATAAAGTTATCCTGGGCCTGATCCAGCTACTTAAGTCAATAGAACACCTTTTGATTTAGGTAGGAGCTAGATTAGACACTGACTCTTTCAACATTATGCCATGTACATTATCAGCTGATATACTCCTCCACGGCAATACCAAGGCTATAGTCAAGTTATTTTGAAAACATCCTCTTTCCAGTCCCTCCAAACTACCCATCTTGTTATTTTGCTGCTCTCCCAAGCTGTGCAATTGCCTGACATCCCGCAACCTAAGGCAATCAATCAGAGATTACATTTTGCTCTCCATCTCCTGACAGCCAGCAGAATCTTATCTTCACACCAGTAAAGTCTGCATTCCAGGCAAAGTTCTGGGGTCCTTGCTCAAACTTCCCTCAATCAATGGAGTTTTGCCTAGGTAAAGATGAATAAATCCAAATAATGGCTTCAAGATTTGGCCTTCCCAGTACCTGAGGTATTATAGCTTCCTCCACACGTTCCCTCCTGAAGGAATGGCATGCTACTGAGAGTGAAAGCACCCTTAAAGCATTCTAGGGTGATGAAGAAATTCAGCATCTCACACTAGGAGGCAGACCTTGAACTCTTGGGGTAAGATTTTTCAATAGTGTTCAGCATTGACCAATCTCTGCTCCTACTGAAGTTGTGGTAGAATGCCCATTAACTCCAATGGTAGCTAAGTTAGCCCAATGCTGAGCACCTTTAAAAATTCCACCCTCGAGACATTAAACATTGTTTGAAGCTGTGGGCATTGTTAACAACATGCCCCCCAGGGTTTACACAGCGAAGTATGCATCTTGGAGCCACCAATATATGCAGGGTTAATGTGTCTGCAGCCACACAGAGTCTGAACACTGTGGACAATAAAAGGTTAAAATGGCTGTAAAGTTTCCAGTAAAGGTGTGAAGGAATCCTATTGGGAAATGTGGGGTGAGGGCTGGTTAGCTCTTTCAGTGAGGATTTGGGATGAAATCATTGAAGTCAACGGCAAAGCTGCTATTGAACTTCAGCAGGGCCAGTATACCACCGATAACATGTACAAGATGAGATATTGGTGGTGGTTGGTCAGTAAACAAAGGACAGTCTGGGGAAAATGACAGGGTAGATTACATACATTTATTAGGTGGGTTATTGTATACTTCACTATAGTGCAGTATAGTTGGGTACCATTAAAGTATTTAAAATTTGCTTCAGTAAATACCTAAGGAATGCTATGTAATATCTATTTGCAAGAACAATTATGAAGATCTTACTAGTAACCACTGTGTGAGGCCCATATTGCTGATGCTGAAGTATAGCATGTAGGAATAATGTGGCAGGTTTCCCAACTCTCATCACTTTTGAGTTTTATGATATTTGATATCTTCTGTAAAGCCCCAGTGTAATGTTTTGGATTCCTGGAGTCATCTGATTACATGAGAATCTCAACTTTAATTGTTTATTTAAAAACTAAATTTCTAATCCCGATGATTGCCAAGAAAAGCTTGAAAATATGAACCCTAAAAGGTTAAAAATCAGAAGGCTAACAAAGAACTGAACATTATTATTATTTTTAATCTCATTATTTTTGTGGCCTGACTAGTGATTTTTAAATGCGTGGGTTGGAAACAGTGCTTTAGTCTCATCAGTTGACTGGAGAGAGGGCAATGACAAAGGCAGAGTTAAAATTGTGGGCTTGTCTATACAATGTGGCAAAATGCTCTTTAAGGGTGTGATGTATAAAGTGCTTTAACTGCCCTGTGCAGACCATGCTGGTGTGCTCTAAAAGATACCTGGTTCGGATAATACGAACTAGGTACCTTTTAGAGAACGGAGCAGTACAGTGTGCTTTACAGGTGTGCTTTAGAAATCAAACCCCTCTAGAGCATTTTGCAGCACCATGCAGACAAGCCCTGGCACTCACTGATTCTGTTTTGCCATACTTAAAAGCTCGTGGTTTAAATTTCACTTTAACTGAACGTTTTCTGGATTTCCCATATTTGTGTAGAGTTTATTTGTATTTGTTGGGTTTTTTTCTTTTTTTTTTTTTTTACTTCAGCATTCTTTTAAGTGTTGTTGGTTTTTTCACGCCTCAAGTTATGGATATGGATTTAGAATCTTAACTGCATCATCAGGAAAGTTATGTGCCTGGGAATCTTTCATGTGTTCACGGTGAGGATAGGGTATAATATGTGTTTTGAACAACTCAACTCATAACTTAAGTTGTGAATAGAAATGAACTGAATAAAAGTATTATTTTAAACAGTTCTTATGGAGTTTGAGAACATTTATACCTAGTTGGCGAGCAGTGATGTTAACAATTCCCACTGACTTCAATTGGAGCTGCAAGCAATCAGCATTTCTGAAAATCTGGCCCAATATTCCAGAGAAAATAGTCTATTGCTTCCCTCCTCTGAAGAATAACATTGTTTCCATCACAAAACTTCCAGGACATCATTTAAAAACCTCTTGGAACAATAAACAAACCAAAGCTTACATTGCACAACAAAGCACTGCCCATAAATGCCTTTTTTATTTGCGGTAAATTGCATCAATTACCAGTTGTTCACTCCATCATCAGAGATTTTGAGGGGGATGAACTTGGAAGGGTTGCCCATGAAATAAAATTTTTAAATGGTGACTTGACTTATTCACAGCATGCCATAGCTTCATGCACAGTCAGTGAGTCATTTAAAGTACAGCTTACCAAAAAAAGGACAACTAGTGTCTTAACATTATTCTGGATCATCTAAACATGAAATACTCTTGTCTATATTATTTTGTGATTAAAAAGGTACTTTCATAACAGTAGCAATTTTTTTATCTTGACCACACACTGCTTTCTTTAACCTCCACTCTTACACATATGCATAATTGGGGCCCTGATCCAGCAAAGCACATCAGCAGAAGGCCAAGGGGGTTATTTACTCATGCGCTTTAAGCTGAAGGCCCAGGTTTTTAAAGGTGTTGCTGCACTCAGCACTGCAATGCCTAACTTATTTAGGAGCCTAAGCATCACTTTCAAAAGGGATTTAGGCACTTAGGAGCCAACATCCCACTCAGAGGCTCCTAAGAGCCTCACTTTTAAGTATAAGACTTAGGTGTGCAACACTGAGTGCAGCAATGCATCAATATCTTAACAATCTGGGCTGAAGTGCTTTGCTAGATTGGGGCATAAGAAGGGATATAGCGTTGCCAAACAAAGACATGGGACTAATTTTTCTTTCGGTTTTTATTACTGAAGAGTGACTCATTCCCAATTTGACTAATTTGCCATTGTATGTAAGTTTATTAAAACCTAAAACCTTCACTGAACACACTACAGAATGAAGCAAAATAAAACAAATGAAAAACCCTTTCAGTCATTAAAGGCACCCCAAAGTATTTTAAAAATGCTCCTCCTGCTTTTCCAGTTCCTTTTTCCTTTCTTTGCTCCCCAACATGTCCTTTTGCCACCTTAAGAACAGCTGTTCCTCCCTGATTACACATCTTAGCAGAGTCAATTAGGATTAACTATATACTTTCATTATCAGAGTCACCCAAAGTGAAGACTGAACCTCCATACTTCATGATGATGCATTAATAGTTAGATCCCAATAGAAGTCCAACCTCATCACTGGATAATTCATCAGTAAGTATTTTTCTACCTCCTTTCCTTCCACATAAGGACAATGGGAGAGCATATTCAATAGCGATTGAGTGGAAAGTGGATGGAAGTCAAAAGGGTCTACCATAAATGAAAGGACCCCAATCCAAAGAGGAAACTAGTCTAAAAAAGACAACATTATGTATCATAATTTAAAAACTAAGGTAAATGGAGAAAGGAGATGGTTTTAATTATAGAAGTCTTATTTTCATACTATCATCCTGTCTTTTATTAGCTGACATTAAACAGAAGAGAAGAAAACAAATTGACAATGGAAAACTTTATAAATCAGTCTACCTGGTATATTTGTGCTATGTGGGCTACAAGACATTTATGTAACATCCGTCCATTTGGGAATCAAAATAAAGAACTAACCGGACCAAATTACTATTTGGTGTGGGTTTTTTTTTTTGTTTGTTTTTCTAATATTTAAATCCGTCAAGGTGTAAATAAATACAATGTCAGTTGACTGCAGGCTGCTGAAATGGAGTGTCTTTCACACCTCATGTATTTTCCTTAGTGATATGGCAGCCTCTGTACTACAACCTGCCAATTTGGCATTTTAAAACTATTTATTAATGATCATGCCGGTAGAATGATGGCTTATGCCTCAGGTAAATTATCTAGCAGCATCTTGCTGTTCCATTCTCTCTCTCTCATCATATGGCTTTTTGTTTTTGATTTGTTTTTATGGGTTTTTGTAATAAGGACTCACCCAAGCAGTTGAGCTCTCTCCTCCCTCCAGGCTGGCTACCTAGCTGCCCTAATAGCTGCATAATTAAAAGAAAAACCACTCCAGATAATTGGCAGGCTCTGCTAATTGAAAACTGTGTAGATAATCAATTGGCCTGGGGAAATGCCCCACTCATATGCAAGAATATGGACTGCCATCTGTCTGTTAAATTAGCCATGGTGAAATATTAACATATAAATGACTGACAAAAAGACTGTTTTTAAGGATCTCCTTTAATGCTAAGTGTATTTCCTCCCTTGATGAATCTTTCTTACTGACAGGAGGCAACAGTGCCTGTTACAGGGGATTGGCTGGAACATCACTAGCTTTGAAAGTTACAATATGTACCTCTGCCAAGGTCAGCTCCTTAATAGTATTAGACAATTCTTCTACTGCAGGTTCTAGTTGATTTTTCACCACTCCTGTAGGAATATAGATCTTTCTCTCCGGAGAGCAAAACATATAACCTGGCACAGTGAATAATGGAATCCCATCACCTGTGATTTCTTTTTAATTTACCATGATTAACTATACTTGTGAAGATTAAAAGAACTGTCAGCTCAGGTAAGTGAAGACTCTACGTATCAACATAACGCTTATCTAATAGGAACAGCACAAGTCACAGAAGTATGAACATTGTGAGCGTAAGCGGGGGGAGGCACGGGGGATGATCCCAGCCCTGGAGCAAAAGAACATCTTCCTAGAGGTTAGAGGTATTGGACCAGGGTCTTGCCTAGAAAAAGGCATTCAATCAAGCCTCACTGATTTGAACTGTACAAATCTGTGATACCACTCCTTTGGGATTCAACGTAATAGCAGCCGAATTGCAGCCATTATATTAGGGTTATTAAATTTAAACTGAACTTGAACTCTCAATACCTGAGCTGAGGGCTTGACAATTGTCCACCAAAACATCTACACCCTCTCCCATTGCAAAAAGATCAGCAGAATTTCTGGTTGCATAATCCTTGGAAAAACAACATGAAGCTACGGAGCTCCCGCTGTAGCTAAATACACTAATTGGCTTTGAAAAGCTCAACCAAAATTTACTATGCAATCCCTGAGAGGCAAAAATAGGCAGAGCTCACCATGGGAGAGCATGAACTGCATAAAACATGACTCATCCCCACTGGACGACTGCAGACTTGTGGAGCTTCTCGTGGGGAGAAGAACACATGCAAATGCGCTCTCACTTCTCATGCTCTCATCTCCCTTTCTCTGTAGAATCCAGCCATCTCCTCCACACACAACTCCTGCTGGGCCTGTGCACCCAAAACGAGTTCCTATAGCCTTACAGCTGGTGGAACTTCACGGAAGCTCCCACCCGCAGTGAAGAGAGGACCTAGTCCTTGCATTCATCTGGAAGGGGCCAGGTATCTTCCCCCTGATAATCTGTTGCAGGAAGGTGCGGGAAAGCAAGTCTCTCTCCAGTCAGAGCTCTGTTGACAGCTGGGAGGGAATTCCCCAATTTGTTGGTTCTCAACCTTCTCTGTACCAAGATCACCTACTGGGAACCTTCTTTGAGTTCCTCAGCCGGCCAGGGAGTCCCCTTCCGTTTAGTAATATGGGGAGGGCAGGATGCTCAATTCTCTAATTATCAGTGATTAATTATTTCTATTATGGTAGCACCATAGCCTCCCCCCACACACACACAACTAACATCATGGCACTGTTGTGCTAGGCACTGTATAGACACTCAGCAAGAGACAGTCCCTGCCCCGCAGAGCTTACAAAATAAATCAACAAGACAAAAGGTGGGAGGGAAGCAGAGGCTCAAGGAGGTGAAGTGAACTGACAAGGTCACATAACAGGTCTGTGGTAGGGCTGAGAACAGAGCCTGACAACCCAAGACCTAGTCTAGTGCCTGGTCAAGTATTCTCCTGGTCCCAGATTAATCATAACTCTTTTAGGGATGCAGAAGCAGTATTCTCTGGGACTGCATTCTAGTCTAGAGCGAGAATCATAACAGGACTCAAGCCTTCTTTTCTTTTTGAACCCATATGCACTGAATGTAAGGCATACAATAGCAAATTAAAACAAGGCTGCTACTCAAGCAAGGCATCTAATTTGCCTAATTAAAACTGTAATGACAGTTGTAAAACAAAACAACATTAAAATATTCAATATATTTGCCATTTACAGGTTCCCATAAGCAACAGAGAAATGACTTTGGGGAAAGTGTATTATTTACATAGAGAGAGTTATACAAGAGAGTCATAAAAACTACAGGTTGATTTATTTATTTATTATTCCTATTGCATCTTTCCCATTGAAAATAATCTATGCGGGTTTTTGTCTGAGTAACTGAAGAGCCCAAATCAGTACTTCTCCATAATACACAATGAATACAGACATCACTATGTTCCCCTCCAGTCCAGGTTTGTGATGTAATAAAACAGACATACTCTGAGTTCTCCAAGGCAAAGGAAGCATATAGCTCATGTGGGAGGGGTTAGGACAGCAGTGGCAGGTACCAGTAGCTGGTGGGCAGGGCCTATAACCCAACCTGGTGAATCGCAAGTGGCCCAATTTTGCCTGCATCCTTGCTCACGTTGAGACTTTCACCGTGCCAATTTAGTGGGACTGCTTGCAGAGCAAAGCACTAAGGCTGGCATGAGCTAAGGTGGCAGGATCAACGCCAGCAATTGTTGGCAGCTAGGAAATCTGCACATGCACCTACCGCAGCCAGCAACAAGAGACCGCCACACCACCTGTTCAGATGTAAAGCCACAGGACAGTCTGGAAATACAGTGACACGTACAAGCTGCATTCACTGGTTACACAGTCAGTCATGGGTGAGACACAGGGGAAAAGTTCCAGCAGGAAGGGGCAGCAGAGGAAGTTGTCCTTAGATTAGTTAACCAGCCACATCATCCTTAGATTAGTTAACCAGCCACATCATCTATAGGTCCCAAATTGTCATCACACCCCAATGGGCTCTCACCATAGCTCTGTGCAATGATGGAAGGGGACATGACTTATATTGCATGGCAAAGCTACACACGTGGAACAAATATAAGGAAGTACTTCTTCACACAACATATGGTCAACCATTGGTACTCATTGCTAGCGGACGTTGTGAAGGCTAAAAGCATCACTGGGTTAAAAAAAGGATTGATACATTAATGGAAGTTAGGTCCATCAATGGCAATTAGTCAAATTGGTCAGGGATGCAACCCCATCCTCTGAGTGTCCCTAAACCTCAGACTGCCAGAAGCTGACAAGGGATGGATCACTTGATAAAATTACCCTTTCTGCTCATTCCCTCTTAGGCATTTGACACCGGCCAGTGTCAGAACACAGGATACTGGGCTGGATGGACCACTGGCCTAACCCAATATAGCCATTCTTATGTGATGCAGCACGTGTGCACAGGACAAGCATCCCAGAATGACATGAAAGATGTACATAACAAATCACCTAGCACCACAAAATGGAACCTGCATCATTAACAACCATAGCAACCTTGAACAATCCAGCACTGTCTGTTAACACTGTATACGAAACATCAGGAAACACTAGGAGGCCCACCGCGACTATGAACTATATGGACATGCTGGCATTATGCCCTTTTTCCCCTCACAGGAATGCAGCCCCGGCACACTGCTTGCAATGGCCAGGATAGGAGAACGCATGGGATATTTCACTGTGAACATGTTCTTTCTATGTTGGGTTGGGGACTCTCCCCAAGGCCTGATGTTGCCAGTGCATATTTCTCCAACTCAGCGCCTGGAGTGGCTTTCCATCTCACCTGACATGCAAACAACAGGACTGCTGCAACAAGCGGAACAGCAGCGTCTGAGCACAGGAATGCGTCATCTTATGAATGCTCCTGTTGCTTCCTGCAACGATATAAGCTAAGGGCAATGTTCAAGGGCTGCACAATATGAGCAGTTCGGCAAACCTGTAAGACATGCAAAATTAGGTTTGCTGTGCAGATTAAAGTAACTCATAAGTGGAAGGATGCAACTGTTAGCTGTTTACATGGCTCTGTACTAGCCATTGTTGCATAACAACGTAACAAACTTGGTCAACAAGAGCCATTAAAATGTACGAGGTTAACGTGCGAAAAGATAAAGTGTGACCATTGAAAGCCATATACAGGGGTTACCTGAGGACATAAACTGATAGGTCTTTTCTGGAGCAAGCTTTACTCTTTAGACAGGCACCTCTAACACAAAGGCAATAATAGCTATGGAAGCATAAAAACCCAGAAGAAAAAGCATGCATTTCATCATCTATGTTCCTATCATAAGAATTGCATATACAAATGCAATGGGGCCTTTAACAAAAAATATGCTCTATCCAATGCGAACGTTCAATTCTCTGCACTTAGCACCTGCTCCATCTCACACAGATGCCAGTAAAAAAAGATTCTCATTGACTTTACCAGCACTTTCCTCTTACAGATATCAGACAAGGAATAAAATAGCAGATTTCCAATTAATAGCAAAAATATTGATAAGATCTAGAGTCTTAGAATTAAACCTGAAAAAATTTGGGTCCATTTTAATTATCTTACTTAGGTCACAATCACTGTCTCAAATATTTGCTTTTTGCAAGGGTTCTATTTTTATTTTAGCTTAGGCATCAGAACAAGTAATAGGCAAAACTTTGAGTAGAGTACATACAAAGCTCCTGAGGCAAGAACTCATCTGTGACTCACCAAGATAATTAACAGCTACATCGACCCCATCAAGAGTCAAAATGCATTTTTGTGATTGAAACTGGATGCTTTTCCAGATTGTGCAGAACGTCAGTTCAAACACACACACACACACACACACACACACAGGTGGTAGCTTGGAGAAATGCAATTGATCATAATAGGCACGTTTATATTATGCCATAAGTAAACATGAGCAAATAAAAAAAAAAATTTTGGTGTGATGTCTTGATATGTCTCCCTTAGACTATAATAAATGAAGCATTTACTGGGTATAGATGACACTTTAAACAAATCCGTGCAAGTCCCTAAAAGAAACAAGCAGCAGCATATTCTGCAGTATTTCATCATTTTGGAGCTGGTAGAACAAAACTGACAAGTACACAAGATAAATACTTTCTTCTGTCATGCAGTGTCACGCTGGAGAAAATATAAAGTGTTGTATGACCTTTGGAAACACAGCCAAGAGGAGCCTTCGTTGTTGTTTTGACGCGGGTGTTTTTGAAAATTTGGAAGGAACTGCCTTTTAGCAACTGTAACTCAGGGTGTTTCGTGGCCATGTTCCTGAGGGGTGTCTCTCCACTGAAACTCAAACGGGAATGGACGTGGAAACATCAAGCAACTCTTCATCATTCTGTAAGGGAAGAGGATGCAGCAAGATTGTAGAGTGCGAGCACAGATGCTGGGTGCTGCATTTGTTGTACCTACATGGTATTTATGCTATTTCACTTTCTTTAAGGGAAAAAAGACACAGCAACTGTAGAAAGATAACTGACAAATTCATACGGGTGATGTTTTCCCTTTCTGCTGAAAACCTTATGTGTCGGGGTGAGTTAAGTGGCATCCCCTGGTTTGACATTGCAGAAACATATTCAGTAATTCCCCCAAAAGGAAAGCTTTGTCTGTGGCATAGATGAGGCAGTGGAGATCGCATCTAAATGACACAGTTTCTTGCGGACTATGAGGAAACCTTTTCCCCAACCCCATAGCTCAGATGCAATCAACACAAAGCTCTTTTCCTTCCTTATGCTCTTCTGGACCCCATCAATCCCTGGCAACATGAATACACTGTAACCGCATACTTGGGTATTTATGGGAAAGGAGATCATAGGGTCCCTACTGGCCACTACTCTGTATTAAACTTTAAACACATAATCGCAATTGCCCACTGTGACTAATGGCAACTAGGTTATGCCATTTAATTCTACCTTTGCCCTTTCAGAATTTCATTTATTTTAACAATGTTTTGTTGTCTAGTTAAGTGTCTTTGAGGTGCCAGACACCAAAGCCGGGATTGGCAGGGCAGTGGAAACAATGATGGAAGAGCTTTCCATGGCATTTAAGTCCAATTTACTTTATAGAGTAATATTCCAAACACAAGTACACTTAGAAAACTTTATTAAACCCAGGACTGCCTTTGATGAGACAGCAAGGATTAACAAATGCCTTCCAGTCTAAAACCATAGCATGATGGCACTTGTATAAGAGAGGTTACAATAAAGGTACAAACTGTCCTCTTTTGCCTGAACATACTATACCTTTCATCATCTAAGTACAGTTGAGGTTATTGTAACTGATTGAGATTAGAGACAATAAGGCTATTTTTCCCTCTGTTTGTAAATTTAATTAGTATGTGCATTCCAAAGTCATTTGGGCCAGAACCAAAAACACATTATAGTCAATGTGAAGAGTCCCACTGATTTCAATGGGCTATGGAGCAGGCTTTTTGGTTACAGTCAATTTCATTGTTTCCCTTGTATAGTTTCTGAGTAGGTTTTTTCTTCACAGGGCAACAGCGGGGCGAAAAGATACGTAAACAGGAAAACATGGTTGTAAAGTCTCAAAATATTGGCCAGAGGACCCAGAATCTGGTGAACTCTCTGAGATTACTTTTAAACACATTTCTGAAACTGACTACATATCAAGTGTATACAGTGCTGATGTAGCCAGGTCAGTTCCAGGATACTAGAGAGAGACAAGATAGGTGAGGTAATACCTTTTATTGGATCAACTTCTGTTGATGAGAGAGACAAGCTTTCAAGCTACATAGAGCTCTTCTTCAGGTCTGGGAAATGAGCTCAAGGGAGACAAGCTTTCGAGTTTACACAAACAAAAGTTGGTCCAATAAAATATATTATCTCACCCACCTTGTCTCCACATATCAAGTGGACAGTATTCATTAATAGAACCACTAAGTTCTCAAAAAAAATTCGCATCCTTAGACTCTGTTAGCATGCATGAATTGTTTCAGTGTGTGAGAATATTTGAAACAGCTTTGCTTGTTCCCCTCCCTTTTCATCTCATGAAATACCTGCCCAATGATAGATAAACAATGGGCAATCCTCATTAATTACACTGTCACTTTTCTGTAACAACCTGCAGTTACAGAATCTCCATTACAAATTGTACAGATTTACATCAGTTTCACAGCTTTTACGCTTGTGCAGCCAATTACTGTGGAAGTGACAGATAGGTCATTAAGTTGTTTGCAAATATAAAAGAATTGAATTATCAATGTAAAGAGATACACATTTGAAAGCAAGTCTCTCTCATGGTATTTTACAGGACTTAGTAGGTATGTCCTGTAAAGGGAAAAATACCAAACAGAATGAGGTGTGTCTAATCATTAATGATATGCTTAACATTTGATTTTAAGTGTCACATCATTATGAATATGTTTGGTATTCATTATTGCTGCTCTAATCATAATGAATTCATTTGCCAATTGTGTGGATTTCATGTAGACTTCCATAGTTCCATTGTAATCTGTTTCAACATCAGTTAAACATTAATTAACAAACATTTAACAATTAGCTGTTATAATCATTTGTTAGCTCATTAAAGGAAACAAAGCTTTGACCAGCAATGTGAATCATATCAAACTAATACAACTCTTTGGACTGGAATAGTCTTGAGCTATTGATTTTTTTATTTCCATTATTACTTCCTGTAAGTCCATCCATCCCCTCCCTTGAGACAGATGCCCCTTCAGTGAACAATGCTACATCTCTTTCTGCTTTAAAGATGTTTAAAGACCATTGTGATGACCCTACTCTTGAAATAAACTGTCATTGATCTAGATATGGGTTTTAGACATTGAAGGAAAGGCCTCTGACAACTGATCCCAGCAAATATGGAAGCTATTCTTGCACTGAAAAGGACAACTTCTATGGAGAGTATAGTTGATTAAACAAGTAAGATCCAAGTGTGAAGCAAACTTCACATGAATACACACACTAAAGTTGAGGCAGATTGTTTCAACACAGTATAGGTGATATCTTTTAAGGTTCATAGGCAGGATGGATAGTCGCAGTCTCTGATCTTGTTGAACCTAATGATGTTGGTTTAAAATCATTCTCAGACACATTGCCCTAGGTGCAGATCTTTCACAGTCTAGCACAAATGAACTGACATTGACCAGGTGATACCATGTCATCCTTGCCAGATATCCCAGCTTTTGGAGGCAATATTTACCCAAACAGAGGATAGATTCCATTGAATCAATGGAATTATGACACATTTACACCAATGGAGGATATGACCTATAATGCTGCAAAAAGTGTGGCACCCACCAGTTCACAGCACCTATAAATAGACTGGGTAGTTTGAATATTGTGGGGATATCACGAGTCAATGAGCATGTCTGTTCACTAGCCATTCATTCTCTAGTAATTTATTTCGGCCACATTAAACTTGAAGTGTAATATGAACTAAAAATGGCATGATACTTTATCCATATTAAACAAGAAAAATAATTAGTTGTAAGAAATAAGAGGAAACCCAAGTGATAACAGTTTATTTTAAGCATCCATTAACTAATGCTAAATTGCAATGAAACACTTTTAGAAGTACATATGGCATCCCCATGAATACTAAATGACTTCATTATTTTCACTGCTGTTAGAGTGAATACCAAATGAATTCATAATAATGAAACTATTACCAGAAAATATTGCCCAGAAAAGAAATAAAAGGAGTATGAAAACTGCTATTACATCAAATCTTTCCATCTCTGGATTTCACCAAGTGTACAGAAGGGGAAAAAAAAGTTAATACAAGAAGAACAGGAGATGTATGTAAGACAAAATCACTTTTTATAACAACTCTCCACTTTCTTCCACTTCTAATTCCCCAAAACCTACCAGGAAAGTACCTTGTATCCTGCCTTCCCACCTTCTGTGCCCATGGCCCCTAACCTTGCACTGCTGCTAACTGCTCAACTCCTGAAACTTACTGATTCCTCAATGCCTCTTTAAAAAGCTTCTCTGCTACTGATTAGTGGGAAGTGGCAAACTTGAGTGATATATATGGAATCCTTACTAAGATGAGTAGAATATTTTAAGAAGCTGAAAATGAAGAACAATCCATTTCATAGAAGAAGACCCGCAGCCACTGAAAAAGAAAAAAACCTCTGTTGCTTTAAAACTGACATGGGCAGTCCTTCATACCAAGAAACAAAACTCCCTAAACATTCTGACTCTCTAAATATAGGATCACTGATATTTTTCCCCTCAAAGTTATTAGCAAAGTAAGACTGCAGAATTTCTGCCTCTTCCATACATATATTTTTCCTACTGTTATATCTTAGGTAGATCAGATGCACCTGGCTGACTATAAATATGACAGAACATTTTATTATGCAAAACTCAAGCAGGCACTTTTAATCAGATAAATTTAATTTCTTCATCTCTTACGTATAAAAGTGCAATTGTTCACCTTGCATTGGGTTCCCTCAAAGTTGTTGCAACCAGCTTTTTGACTGCAGCATTCCTCGGTGCAGCAAACTCTGGGTTTTACCAAAAGGAGCTATTGAACAAGTGTGCTGTTACCAAAGATAATCAAGTAGAATTTTAAGTGGCATTATACCGGTGAACTGCCTCCTCCCAGCAAGTGGAAGGGCAAATAACTATATTTACAACAGGACAACCTGAGTTGATGATTATGTTCAGCAAGAGAAGCACTGCTGGATGGGCTCAGAAAAATGCTGTGCGTGAGTTTTTTCTTAAAATTTGCTTGCTACATTTTTGTACTCTCTTCACCTTGACAGCCACTATTCTATACGTCTTTAATATAAACCCATACACTTATATACAGACAGCACACGCACATGTACACACACTCTGTCTCTCTTTCTCTAAAAATAAATCTGGTGCTACATTTAGATGTAACCTGACGCTAAAGCAATATGACAGCTGGCATTTGTCTTTCTCAGGCAGACCAACGAAAGAGTTTAGTCATTGTGACCTGATGGATACTGCTGCAAATGCTGGGCTATTATTGGAAGATTAACAGATCCTGGTAAATGTGATGAAAGGGAGAAGTGAGATTTTCATGATGTGAAAGTGGGGAGTAAAGTATATCGTGGCAGTAGACGACAAGGCCTTGAAATGGGTTTGTAGGCACTGAAGAAAGGCCATAAAGAAGAGACAACCAAAATGCACTGGCTAGATTAAGTAAATCTGATATTTTATGTAAGACAGCTCTAATGCAGTTAAGAGATATAGAGGTAGGCACACCAATCTTCTTGGGCTGGATTCTCTCCCCTGCTATCATGGGAAGAGGGGAGTGCAGAACTGACACAGGGGGTTAGATCCCCAATTGACAAATTGATATGATGCCAACTCAGGATCTGGCCCAGGGCAGCATTGGTCAGGGAACTCTTATCTCTCATCCTTCAAACCTGCAGAATCCCTTCTACTCCAACACTGACAGGCTGGAAGGACACGTTGGGGCAGGGAGGAGTCTAGCGGTAACTCTCTAGGTACTCAAGGGCATATGTGACTAGGGGGACCGGATAGCACGTAAGAAAAATTGGGACGGGGGTGGGGGATAATGGGTGCCTCTATAAGAAAAAGCTCCAAATATTGGGACTGTCCCTATAAAATCAGGGCATCAAGTCACCCTATATGAAACAGGAGTTTGGTTTCATTTAAGCGGAGATTACCCCTCCATTACTCTGAGCTTGTCAGCAACTCCATTTTCCTTCTCTGTATCTGTACCCCATGTCCTCAGTTTGTAGACAGCAACTAACATCTTCATCTGTGGCTATGCATTTTTGTGAACCCTTCCCTACCAACGTTTGGGGCCTCACCCCCTGAAGCGAAGCGTAATTTCCAGGCCCCAGCCTTGCAGCTTGTGCATATGGGAAAGCTAGGTAGAGAATGATGTCAGTACTGGTGCCACTAGAAGAAACTGAGCCAGCCTGTCCCCAAAACCTCAGCATGGGAGAGAGTAAAAAGGGACGCATGTACACAAGAGCCACTAGGAATGTAATGGCGATAGAAAGCACAGGCCCCCACAGACTTGTGCTAAAGAAGAATCGCATGAGCAGCATAGAGCATGGTTGAAGAGTTAGTTCAATTCAGTAGAGGGCAGTATCATGCTCACTCTTGTTAATTACAATAGTCAGTACTGTAGTGTACTCTTATTATTGCACCAACTGAGCAGGAGGAATTGGACAGGACATGTTTTAATGGTATGTCCTAAAATAATAGAAACGTGAAAACTGGTGGTATCGGCTCATTAGAATGAAAACATTATTTTAATTGTAAGCAAAGACCCAGCCCTGCTCCCATTTAAATCTGTGGTGCTTTTGCCATCGACTTCAATCAGAGCAGCATGTTATCACAGCTCTGATTCTGATCTCACTGATACTGGTGTGAATTAGCACTATCTGCATTGAAGTCAATAGAGTGACACCAGTGTTAAAATCAATGCGAGATGAGAATCGGGATTACCATCTTTCCAGGATTTCAACATCGTAATTATTTCACTTATTACCCAGTGTGTTTGCTTTGTCAAATTCACTATGAACTTGGAAACATTCAAAACATGAGATCACCGAGATGACACAACAACATGGAACTTAAACAGCTACAAAACCACTGCACAGTAATCTTGTTTTAATTAAACCAGTGGGGTCAGTTTGAGAAAACACAGGTTGATGTTGAAAGTTTCAACAAGTTACTACATGAAAAAATAATCAAAACCCCATTTACCTAAAACTTTCAAAGAAAGAAGAATGTTGAATACGTGGATGCAATCCAAAGTGTTCGTTGCCCTCTTCTGCTGCTAAATCTCTTAACTGTCTACTATATTCTTTTGTTTTAATTGCATTTATTTTAATTGATTTATTAAGATCTCAAATTACCTTAACTCTGTACTAATACCTTAAAATTCAAGGAGGTAAAACCAACACACTGCATAACATGGGTATGAATATATATACCTCGGTTCTCCTTTCATTCAAATATTAAAATCTTTCAAATCCCCAGGCTTTTGCTAGTTGAGAAGTGAGCTACCTGAGTGTCAAGCAACCTTGCAGCATGCAAGAAAGACAGAGAACATACTTTTTATGCTCAACACCAAATGGCTTTAACATGGGTGATGGAGGTACAGTAAAAAATAGCCAGTGAAAACTTCAATCTCTGGGTGCTAGGCTGTTCCTTGTTAGTCTGAGAGCAACTGCAAGCCAAGGTCAATTCTTTTCTCTAATTCTCTTCTTTCTCCTTTCTCAAGGCCTGGGAAGAGAGCTTAGTTATTTCTGCATGGATGCAAGGTGAATGAGGCTGTCGCTTCTCATTGCAGTGCTATTTATTACAGGTCGCTGACATAATACAGTCATTTAAAAAAAAAAAAACCACACACACACACAAACACAAAAAAGGAATTATCCAGCATTATCTCACACACTTCATTGAAAGGAATATACGAAGAGTTTTTATTTATTTATATATATAGGGAGAGAGAGAGTAATCTGACAACTGAGATGCATCAGCTTGTTTTCAGTAGAACTCCTGCTGGAAAAGCTAGCTACCCTGTTATTATAGGAATCAAAAAGCAACACACAGTGTCAAAGAAAATATGACATACACAGAAAAGTAACTGGCAGATTCAGTCTCCAGCCCCTTGAAATTGCACCATGTTTGACTGAACTAAAGTAAAGGAGACTATGACAGATTAGATAGATAGAATCAATTGACAAATATATGTACACACATGGACATTACGGACACCATCAGCCAGATTTATGAATTAAACTAAACCAATCATTCTAAGAAATTAAAGGACAGATCCTTAGCTGGTATAAATTGATATAGTTCTATTGAATATGCCATTGATACCAGCGGAGGATCTGGCTGCAAAAATCTCTATGGCTTAGTGATGGTCCTAGTTTTATTCCAACGTAGCCCATCTCAACTTAATTCATAGTTGCAGATTAAAAGATTTATTCTCTTCTAAAATGAATTAGCCTTGAGGAGCAAGCAATAAATTGACAATAAATCAATTTTCCTATGCTGTGTCTTGTAACCTGCATTCTTCACAGGACACAGAGGGTCATGTATAAAATAACACATTCCTCACATGGTTTTAACTTAGGCTCAAGTGCCTAAAATCAAGAATAACCATGTTCTATTTTTATGTTACTAATTTTAACTGGAGTATGCTTAATGAAAAAAATTTACATCTGTTATGTTTTATTTCATGGCCAGATTACATGATAATGGGGATATACGCCAAAGGCTGTGTGCTAAGTGAGTTGCGATTGTGATTTATGAAAAAGTGAGAACCACCAACTCCGACATTAATATCAAAAGGATCATGCATTAATTCCTTAGGGGATGTGCTTCTAATCCACTCAGGAGGTCAAGCCTGACAACCTGCTAACCCTTACAGGGCTTGTTAGTCATTTAGCTAATCCTCACTCATGAGATCAATATTGTACTCTACAGAGACTCATATGGTATCCTCTTGTATATCACCGTTATCGCTGAACAACATATATTAACCTTGTCCTTCTACATTTTCTCCCAACAATGTCTTTAACATAAAAATCAGTTGCTATGGAGCAGGGATATTGACAGGCTTGCCTGGTGGTAGTGTGATAATAAAAATGTGTACATAGTGCCTTTTGGCCCCAGGTATCCCAAAATGCTGCACAGACACAGACCCCTCCCTGCAGGTTTGTCTGCCATAGCTCCCTACACTCCGACTTGCTGTAGGGATGAGAGGGAAGGGAATTTACCAGAACCTCACGACTGCCTTCTTAATCCCAGGATGTCACAGCCATAAGTGACGGTAGGTGGTCACTAGGAACTAGTGGTGCAAAGACTCCTCAGTTATGCCCTGGCTATCAACTACTCTAGATGCTGTAGGGTGCAATTTCACCTGCTGCCACCAGGCATCTCATAACTGGAGACTGTGCAAATCTCTGCGTAACACAGGAAGGGCTTCAGATTTTTTGTTTTAACCAACACACACTGATAAAACACCCCCAAAACAGAAGAAGAAATTGGGAGTATACCTAGAAACACCAGGAAAACTCTGGAAATGGTTACTTGTATCTAAGGTCTTGTCTACATGGAGCAGTCATTCAGAATACAGGGGTGTGATTTCTCAAGCATATCAATGTGTTGCACATTAACTGGTCCATATTGACTCTGCTGGTGTTCACTAAAGGTTCCCTAATGCATTTTAACATTGTGCTGTTTGAACCTGTACAATATTTAAACACACTAGGGAACATTAAAGTGATTACTCATTACAGTATATATTATTTTAATGAGTAATGTATATAATATATATATTATGCATATTATAGAATATACATTATAGGACATGTCTAGGACAGCAAATCCTCATGGGACCTTCACCTTCATCCATTTTGCATGCCTAATTCCCAGCAAAGTGCCTGGGAATTTGTGTGGAGACGTTTTCCAGGACTGGATCCACAATGGACATGAAATATGACACATATTTAAACTGTTGCTTTCTACAAGTTTCTTCCCACCCTTGTCACATTTTTCTTCTCATGATGGATGAAGAGTCAAAATGTATTAAAAAAAATGTTGGCAAAAACCAATGAAATGGTGCATCAAAAAAAATTTTTTTTCTCAATGTCAGTCTCACACACCATGACTGCAGTTCTGGTCGCCTTGTACAAACCTGGAAATAATTCATTATAGTTAAGCATAAGGTAGATTCAATAAGCAGTGTCATAATTGCCAAGGTCATTACTCTCAGCTAGCTCAGATTTAAAATTAAAAAGACAATGGTGTGAGAATATTATTTTGCTGAGATGCTCTATGATTGCAACTCGGATTATTAGTAACCCTACTGTCATGGGAAAATGCTTTGAACCCAATGGCATATTTAGAAACCAAATTGGAGACATGGGGTAACATTTTCCAAAATGCCTAAGTGACTTAGGAACTTAGAGGGCCTAATGCCTGGTCTACAGTTTCTGTGCTGATATAACTATGTCAGTGAGGGATATAAACTGTTTACTAATACACTGGTACAACCCTTGTTTAGATGCTGTAATAAAAGTACCTTATACCAGTATAGCTTATTCCCCTTCTCATATGGGAATAAGCTATACTGGTATAAAGGCACTTAGACCGGTGTAACTACATCTCTACTAGGAACATTCTACCGTTTTAATTATACCAGTCTAGTTGAAACGGTACACCTTGTGTATTCTGCCACCATCGCTATGTCGATCAGGGATGGAAAGAGGTGTGATCTCTGACCGACACAGCTTTGCTGGCAGAAGTTCCTAGTGTAGATGCATTTACTGGTATAGTTTGTCCCGCTTGTGGGAGCTGGTTTTACCATCCCAGTACAAAACGCAGCTTTGCCAGTAAAGTTGTGCCCACGCTAGGGCTTGGCCTACATTTAAAAATCAAAGGGTATGATTTTTTAATCAACATAGCAATGCCAGTGTAAGCCCTAGTGTAGACACAGTTATACCAGAAAAATGTCCTTTTGTTGATAGAGATTACTTTGTTTAGGGAAATGTATAAACTATCTTGGCAAAATAACTTTTGCAGGTATAATCTGCGTCTGCACTAGGAGAGTTTGCTGCTATAACTAATTATACCAATATAGCTATACTGGTCAATCCCTTCTAGCATAGAGGTGCTTTGCTGGTATAGCATACGAGTATTCCTATTCCTGGTGTATATTATCCTATACTTGTATTCCTACTGGTAAAGCTCTTCCAGCCTAGACAAAGCCTCGGTCTCACTTAAAGCCAAAGATACCCAGGCTCTAAGTCACATTGGTAAATTAGAAAAAGAAGCGGTCATCTTTTTTTCCCACATAAGGGTAATAGTTGCTTTTGAAAATCAGCAAGGCACTCTAATTGTAGTGGTCAGAACCAGTAGGTGGGATAGGTGACTTTGTTAACCAGTAGAGATTGGGAAAGGCAGAACAACAGTCAACAACGGCCTTGCCAGAGACAAATATGGAGTTGTGATTCTGGTTAGAGCTGACTGGAAAAACTCCAACCAAACGTTTGTTGGTCAGAATTTGCTGAAACTGAAACATTTCACAGAGACGGTTCAATTTCAACGAAGTTCCGATAGGAAACCAGGCAGGGTTCCTAACAACTTAACTGCTTCCCTGGAGTTAGGGATCCCAGGGCTGCCCCCCCAAGCAGACTGCCCCAGATCCAGAGCTCTCTTTCCTTTCGCAAGAAATTTGAAATGTTTGGTTTTCATTCCAAATAGGAACTAAGCCAAACCGTGAAATATTGAAATCCCCCTCGGTGACATGGAATTACTTTTCTCTGACAAGCTCTGGTTATAGTCTCGAGAGGGGGTTCTGTTCAAGCTCCCTCTGAGGCGAGGAAAACAGCCACAACAGAGCCCCGAAGTTCGAAAATGTAGGATAGGCTTGCATTGGAAGGCATGTAGGATGGGAATGTGGAACTCTGGAGGCAGTGTGTTAACACACTGAATAGTAAATTTTTCTTACTCTCCAATTCAGCAAGCTAGTTAAGCATATTTCTAACTTTACACACATGAATGAGTACTTGCCTCCTAAAAACAGCACCAATTTTTGCTTACAGATCCTCATCACTTATCTCTGGGGTTATACTTGACATATACGAGTTTCCTCAATTTTTCTTAAGAGTCACATGAATTTAGGGTGACCAGATGTCCCAGTTTTATAGGGACAGTCCCAATATTTGGGGCTTTGTCTTATATAGGTGCTTATTACCCTGTACCCCATCCCGATTTTTCACACTTGCTGTCTGGTTACTCTACATGAATTCTCCCCTCTCTTAAAACATGGGCTCCAAGTGACTGTATATATGTTGTACCTGATTTTAAAAATTAGTGCACTTTGGATGAAAGGAGGAGGAATTAGACAAATCAGTTATGTTCTCCTGAGCTATTATCTTTACAAGGAAGATCTGGACCTGAAATTCATGAATTCCAAGGCCAGAAGAACATTGTGATCATCTCTTCTGACCTCCTGTATAACACAGGCCATGGAGCGTCCCCAAAATAACTCCTAGAGCATTTGTTTTAGAGAAATATCCAGTCTTGATTTTAAAATGGTCAGTCCAGGAGAGGCCATCATAGCCCTTGATAAACTGTTCCAATGGTTAGTTATGCTCACCATTAAAAATTTCCACCTCATTTTCAGAAATGCAGTAGAGACAGCATAAGAGAGGCAGCATAAGCCAGTAGATAGGTAACTGGACTGAGTGATATTCTTGCTTCTGCCACTGACCTGCTTGTGCAACCTTGGGCAAGTCACTTCACCAATCCATTCCTTTGTTTCTCCTCCCACCCTCTCTCACTCTGAACATTTCCACTCTAAGTTCTTTGGAGCAGGGCCTGTCTATCACATTTGTACAGAACTTAGCAGTATGGGGACCCAGTTTTATTTTTAATACAGATACACTAACAGTTACAGTACTGGAATGCAAATAATAAAAATAAAGTAAAATGTTTATATTACAGATAACTCTGCAGAGAGAACTTAAGCTCTATAATTTACTAACACTTCTGTACAACTGCATGTATGTTTGAATCATTTCATGCTTATGCATTCAGATCATTTAAAGTTAATAATATGCATTTCATGAAATGTTAGATTTGCTATGGCATGCTTTATAGTCTTGGAAATATTTTCCTTCAAATACTCAATATTGTTTATTGGGTGTTAACTGATACCTTTCTGATCTCTCTCTCTGAAGGTAGATATGCCATTCTTCATTTACAGAGATATATTAGTAACCTTTCAATGGAGATTAAATGAACAAGGGTTTGTGAAAGGGATGAATGCAATCATAAATATGAAACTCTGCTTTACACAATGATTATTTAAGGCCTGATTTGCAAAATTGGGTAATTTTGCATGCAAATGGACAGTTACACATCTAACTGGCCATTTGTGCATGCAATTATATGCACAATTACCTGATTGCATAAATGTGTGGGCTTAATTTTGAAAACCAGGTCTTTCATTTTTGGTTCAACACAAGCACAGTATCTAATAAACAGACATTGACTTTTCTGGAGGTAAAGCATCAAGATTTATTGACTGAAAAGTAAATATTGATGGAGTAGGTTGAGGTTTATACTATTTGACTGGGAATAATGGGACAGATCCTTGGCTTGTGTAAATCCGGGTAGCCCCAGTGATGTCAAGAGAGCTACCCTCAATTTACTAAGCTGAGGATCTAGCCTTTAAAATCCTGATGTCAATACAGGCATGTGTATCCTTACAAACGTTTTAAATATCCTCATTAGACATGCTGACTAATTTCCCCATTGTGCTCATGACTTTCTTTAGTGTAACCATGCTGTCGTTGTTTTAATGTTACATTTTATAAGGAAATTAAAGTAGAAAACCCATAAAAAATGCTATCATTAATAAGCCAATCAGGAATTAGGTATGTGCCTATACGATCTAATCAGCTGCACCTGGAGGTCAGAGGAAATTGTTTAGTGGCTTTGAAGAGTCAAGTAAAATGCAGTCATTTATTTATGTGATCTAATTAATTAACATTGTTGCAGAATTTAGTATTGGTGACTTCCAAAAGAGGGGGCAGGGGGGAGCACAAACATATAAGCTTTCTGGCTCACAGCAAGTCTATTTTCAGCCAATTACAAGCCAGGATATTTTCCTTTTATTATAATAATCCTTTAAAGAGCATCAATTTTCATGAGAATCTCATTCATGATTCTCAGTCATTTTACACGTCAACCAAAAGCTCTTTAAGATTAGCTGTCAGAGCCCTCAAGTTTTGGCCAAACATCAATTTTCTGTGTGGATGATGCATTAAATGTTAAGACGTTCATTGCTGTTGCAGGCAAAGTAATATAGCAATTACTAAGCTATTTCTAACTTACAAATCCATAACTAATCATATTGTTGGAAACCAAACACAGAGAGGAAAAAAATGTAGTCAAAAGAATGGTAAAAATTACAAAGACAAAGACGACTTATCAGCTACCAGATCCAGTGTGTATTTCAGCCCTACGGGAACCATAGAGAATACTACAATCTAAGGCCATCCACACAGCCAGGGGGGGAAATATACTCTCTAAAGGTAACAGGCACAACTTACCATTTTCCTGCAATTAAAACAGTAAATTTACACCAGTGCAAAGTGGGTGTTAAATGCTACCTCTCTAATTTCCTAGAGTTTTACGTTTACTTTGCAGTGGTATAAACGAACGTGCAAGGCACGAGGCAACGGTGAATCACAGGACCCTCGTTCCTCTTCATTCTCAATCCAAAGTCTCAGCTCCTTAACGCTAAAAATGCGGAACTCCGAAGATTTTTTTGTCCCTGATGGACACCAGTAGCAAGACAGAGCATAAGCCAGGTCCCTTATTAGTCATTGCTCACCAATATAAATGTTATTCTCCAGAAATTCCAGTCAGGTCCCTTGGGGCTGTGGATGGCAATCATACTTTCCAGTCAAGTCCAGCAGAGCTACTAAATTCTGAGGCCTTGTCCTAGGCACTTAGCACATTTCTGCAGGGCTTTAGTGCCTGGTTTGAAGTTTTTCAGTCAATGCTTCGGTGACTAATTTTCCTCAGTGCTTCAGTACTTCCTTTTGCTCTCATTTTTCCTCATGTCAGTACTTGCTTTAAGGCTCAGGAATCACTCGGACTTTGGTGCTCCTTTATCAGCACTCCAGCACCTGGTCCCTTTTTGCCAGTGCCTCGCAACCCAATTTTGTGATCAGATGCTACTGGCCATAGCAAGCAAGCTCAATCCTCTGGAAATTTTCCAGAGCCCTTCAGTTCCTGGTGCTTGCTGAATGGGAGAAGCTCAGGATCCCTGAGCTTCTGATACTTTTGAGACAGAGGGCCTTATGCAGTGGAGTGACACAGCTTCCTGGAATCCCGTTGACGTGAAAGCCTGCTTTTTTGAAGCAGGGCTTTTCCCTTCCTTTGAAAGAAGGATCTTAGGGACAAGATACTGGCCTGAGAGAATGGGATCCATCGATTTCATTAGCCACAGGTTACCTTGGACACTTTGTTTGGTGAGTCTCCAAGATCATGTTTGCTCTCATTCTTATGAGAGACTATTTCCTCCTCCATATAAAGAAGAGATGCTGCAGAAAGCTTATTCCCTCCTACCAGTGCGAACCTTCATGCCTGTGCCATCAGGTGAAAAGAGAAAGGGGTTTTATTACAGATACTCCCTCAGTCAAAAAATAGGGAGGACTCCAGTCCAGCTGGGATCTCCAAGAACTGAATCTGTAACTGGTTCAGGAAAAGTGCAAGATGATTTCCCTGGGTGCTTTCATTTTACAGGGTAGGCTCTCTGCTCTGGACCTTGAAGCCCTTATGTGCACACTGGAATGCTTCTAAAGAACTGGAATGATCTTAGATTTGTCATGAGGCACCAACACAACCAGTTTTGTATGCTGCTTTTTGGACTGTCATTGGGTATGTGCGGTTTTGTGAAATGCTTGGCAGAAGCCATGACCAAACTTGGGCAGCTGGGACGTTCTCTTACTTGGAGACCTAGCTAATCAAGGACCCAGCTCTGGAAAGTGCTAAAAGATCAGTCACGTCACCACCAAGGCTCATGATTAAGAATAAGATTCCATGACATTTTCCACGTCAGCCCTAGGGCAGGGAGCTGCTGTGGGCAACGGGTGCTACCCCCAATCCTTCGTAGTGCGGCTCAGGCGCTCATCCTCCCCATCAGCCATACTCTGTCTCAGTTATTTTTAGTAAAAGTCAGGGCCCAGGTCATGGGCGTCCATGAATTTTTGTTTATTGCCTGTGACCTGGCCCTGACTTTTACTAAAAATAACCATGACAAAATCTTAACCTTACTCATGATAAACCAGCCAAAGATCTCAGTTTGTCTCCAGCAGACAAATGGCATCTATAGGAGCCCTATTGTACATTACTCAAGCTTTCCTGCCTCAGGATGGGATCCAATCCATGATCCGTGTGTCAGAAAAGAAGTGCAAAAGCCAGATAGACTGAGGCCACCTTACAAATGCTGGATAGCATGGCCACACTTGTATTCACAGTAACTATTCCATATTCCCCCATTGACACGTCGTCACCGGACCAAGCGATTTTAGTGAAAACAAGCACTACTTCCTTTCACATTACATCCAGATAAGAACCACCCATTGGACCTTTCTGGTCTGGTGATGGTCCAGGGAAAATCTGCAGTTAGAATCTATAAATCTTCTGGAAACCCATTCCTAAGGCCAGTGGCCCACTTCCAGCCCAATCAGCACACAGCTATGGCCTATGTGATATCCACGCAGGTAGCATATCTATTGTGTGGATGCAGTCCACATAATACATAGAGAGCTGCATGTGCAGTCCACAATAGTAAATAGATTGAGAACCACTGATCTAGGCTGACCTCTGTATGACACAGGCCAGAGAACTTCCCAGAAGTTCCCCAAAAGCCACATATCCAAACTGTAGATACTTTAGGTGAAGCCTCAGATAGAACGCCTTCACAAAGAGGCTTCTGACACAGGGAACTTGTCTTTCCTGGAAGATGATAGTTCCTTGCAGTGTTTTCCTAGCTTTCGTTATTCTTCAAAACAGATCTGAGATTAGGAAAATCAACAACAAAAAGTTGTGCGACTCCATTTCTTGGGGACTCAGGAACATCTGAGAATCTCATAAAAGCAGCCTTAGTGAAATCATCTAGGCCTCACTGAAGTCAAAGGAAGGTTTACTAGTGACATCAGTGGAACCAGGATTTCACTCTTCATCCATCTGCAATTCCCACTATGTTTCCCCCCTTTACTCTACCAAGTTATGTCATCTATTTACAAAAAATTATAGCCCCTGGTTTTGCAACTCTGTAAGTGTGAACAACAACTTTTTTTATACTTCAAAGCATACTTGTTGTGAGGATTGTAACCCTAGCTTGGATTTTCAGATTCTTTGCTACGATAGTTTTGGTGCAATGTCACGCTGTTTAATTGTGATGACATGTTTTATTTTGTTTTTTGCTAGACTGTAGCAGGAAGTATAATCCATGTTTTGTAATGTTTGAGACACATATGTCATGGCAACTTACATAGCAAAACTGGTGAGAGGAAGAATGGCTTTGCAATTAAATCATAGCAGTTAGGGACACGGGTTCTATCCTAGCTCAGCCAGGAACTACCTACGTGACCTTATTCCAAGACATAGAAACAGTATCTCCCAAGCATTCAAAAAATCAGGAGTCAGGCCCCCCAAAAAATCATGAGAATGACTAAAATAAATCATGATTTTAAAAAAATATTAACTCTGGGGTTATCATTTGCCTTCTGGTTTTTTAGCTTTTTCTTTTTTTAAAGCTTTTCTCTGCAACCAAGAAAGCTAGAAACTTACATTTTTCTTTAACTAAAAGCGGAGACTCTTGGATAATCACATGACTCCAGGACCTGATTTAAGAAAAATTCCCTGAAATTTGGAATAAAAATAGTTACACCTGGCAACATGGCATAAATCTCTTTTGAGTCTCTTTGATAAAATAGGAATACTCTTGCTGCTTATGTAGATTATAAACCCTTTGTGGCAGGGGACCATCTTTTAGTTATGTATACGTGCAATGTCTAGTAAGATGCAGCATAATCCATGACTGGGGTCTTCAGGCACCAACAGAATACAAATAATAAAATAAATTAATAAAAGGGTTGTTAAGAGGCTATATCAAATCAAGGTTGAAACCCTGGGACAGAAAGCACTCCACAGTACAGATCTGATCCTGCTCTCATTGAAATCGATGGGATCAAGTCATGCAAGTGCAAAGTATTACAAGAGATATTAGTGATGTCACTAGAACCTGGAAGGTGTGCACTGCATTATTAATAGAAGAGGTATATTTCATAGGATGAAATGTCAGGATTTCATTGTGTTGCATGAGGCAGCACTAGAAGCACAACTTGGTCCATGTTCTTGGTTTAGTGCTTGGCTATGCAGCACTAAAACAATTAAAATGCTATAAAAGTTATGAACTTTTCTGAGGCTTTAATAAAGTCTTATTTCACAGATATGATCTTCCCAATGTGAAATATAGCTCTCAGATGATCTCATGACTGTGTGACTTTCTCTGTTAGCTGTGGATTATCTAAATAGATACAGGTATGTGTTTGAAAAGAAAGCAGTTCCAAACTGCAAGACACAGGGGCCAAATTCTATCCCAAGTAACACAGTATAAACTTCAAGTAACCCAAGTCACTTCTATGAACGGGGTTCTCCTCAAAAAGGACAGGCACTCTCCACAGGAAGACAAGAGATGAGGGGGGAAAAAAAGCCCTGAATACATTACTTGCTATTTGTATAAAGATATTCAACTTTTGTTAATGGAATATTAGCTCAATTGTTTCTGTTAAAGCCACCAACTTCAGTGGAGTGACTCCAGAATTACGCCACCATAGTCAATATCAGCGTTTGGCCCATATATATCTCATCTGTACACTGCAACGAGTGACTGAGTCAGCTTGCAGAGGGCGTGAAATAGCAGGGATCAGATCTCAATTTGCAAAACAAAATTAGCTTCATGCCATTCTGTTTGCGTAACAGGTTCTCCTGCTCATGGTGTGCTAATTCAGGCACCAATCAGTACATACAGAACTATAATAAAAGCATCTTTCAAAAGAAAAAACAATTACATCTTCTTTCCAAACAGCTCCAAAGCTTTTTGCACATTCAGTATTTGTGTCCAGCACTTTGTTAATAGCTACAAAACCATTATATCTGCCTACCAAACACTTCAGTTTCTCAATTAATGGGGAGTACATTTTTAGAGCACTTGATATATCAACATGGACAATGGTTGCTAAATTTGAACTTAACAACTGGAAAAAGTTAGCTGCTCCACTGATATTTTTACACACTAGAGGAATATCTCTTGAAATAAATGAGTTTTTTTGGGTTTTTTTTAAATCAAAGCTTTTATATAAGATTATACAATACTGAATATTAAATGTCACAGCCATTTTAATTTAGATGTGTACATTTTATCTCTTTACTATCAAAAATAATGAATAAAAATATTCACATTCTAACTTAGCTTTGGTAAGTTAAAAAATGTTAAAACTTTTAATTGGATGGTTGCCATAATACGATCGGTACACACAGTGACAGTATATTCAAGCACAGGGAGAAGGATCTAATGACAAAAAATAACAAGCATTTTTCCGTATCATTGTGTCTGGCTATTGGACTAACCTTAAATGATTGCTAAAATGTTACATTATTGCGCTAAATATGCTACATAACCTTTAACACTGAAAATGTTCAATATTTCAATACTATTTAAATTAGCAGAAGTTAAACACTAATGTATAACTATTGTGTAAAGTATTCCCATTATTCTTCTTCTTGGCTTCTCAAAGGACCCAATCCCGCAGATGCTGAGTACTTTCTATGAGGCTGTGAGAACCCTTAACTACTATTGCCTTCAATGGGAGTAGAGGATGCTCAGCACCTCACAGAGTTACCAGTTTAGCAAAGCATTCAAGCACATGCTCATCTTTAAGCATGTGCTCGATTCTATCCATATGCAGCAAAAGCACATAAAGCACATGCTTAACTTTAACTGTGGGGTTAAACTAGCAGTGTAGACGTTCAGGCTCAGGCTGCAACCCGGGCCCTGAAACCCTTCTCACCCATGCCCCGGACTCCAGCCCAGCCCGAATGACTACACTGCAATTTTATAGCCCCACAGCCTGAGCCCCAATCAGCTGATCCAGGCCAGCCGCAGCTGTTCTGCACTCTTTTATTGCTGGATAGACATACTACCCTTAGGCACTTTTGAAAATTGTACCCAGTTTCTTTCTATTGACTATTCAATGGGAGCAGCATCTGTTACCATCTGGGAAGCTAGAGGAAAACCTGTGTCATTATTTCCCAAAGTTTTAGGGTTTTCCAGGTCGTTTATTTAAAAAAAATACTAAGAATAATTTACAAATGAAACAAAAGTTGGCATAAAGGGTCTTTTGGCTAGACGACTTTTTTCCTTCCTTTTACAAGCATACCTTCGTTTATCTCGGTTACTTAAAAAAAATTGACATCTTAATTTCTTAATAGACATTTATCAGGCAATTAGTCTACTATTTAGCCTAATTACTTGGTGTAGTCCAGAAAATTGACATGAAAATTTAAAAATAATTTGGCATGCACAGCACTTCCAACAGCAGAATGCTGGAGAAAGCATAGCTTTGTGAGCCAAGCCTGACAAGAAGGGATTTGATTGCAAGAGATGCATGGTGACAAGAGGGCAAAAGACTCTTATCTTCACCCCATCTGCAAGCAGGGCTCAGGATTGCTACTACAGCGCAGTATGGGAAAGAACAGAGGGCGCAGCTACCATGTGCCCCAGACAGACTCAGTGGATCCTTGTTATGTCTGTAGCCACAGGCTAAATCTTTTAAGAGCTACAGAGGAATGCTGCTCACAGCCTTTGCCGAGGTGCTTCCAGTCAGTCACAACGAAGCCTGTAAAGAGCTTCACACAAGAAGTTTATTGGTCCTACAGAAGCCAGGAACAAGGCTGCACATTCCCAAGCGCCATCTACTGACGCTTTATCTGTTAACTATTTTATTATATATGTATATCTCTGCTTTAGACAACACCCAAGTCTCCACTTTCTCCGCAGAGATAACTTTATTGCATGATAAAATGGTTTTGTGGAGTCTCTCTCCTACCCAAACCCCAGCAACAACAATGAGGTGATTCTAGTTCATATACGGGCTTATGTGGCATGCCAGGGACTGCAGGATTTGCATCACAGTGTACATTATAGAACATCATTATATAATATGACAGACAGCAAAGGTTTCAATGGCTTTTCTGCGCCACTGGAGCTAGACCTTCAATGATTACTGATAGAAGACAAGTTTACCCAACAGACCATAATCACAAAAGGTGTGTTACAAACACACTCTATAGACCAAAAAGAAGGACACAGAACCAGATATAGAATGTGTTTTCAACCTTAGGATCTGATTCTGACATGAGAGATACAGACTACTGACAGTAAGGAAAACCTTGACATATTGGATCTCATATGCCATGCTACCTTTTCAAAATGAAGCTACACATACATACAAACTATCTGTAGGACAGTGCCCGGGAGAGATCTACAACGCACATCTTCATTTTGCACCTGTTGCACCATATATGGGTTTAGCAGAAAAGGAAAGGTATGTGCACATGTAGGTTGTGTATAGAGAGTGTAAATACACACACACGCTGGTGCGGGATGGTATGGAAGTTCTATCTTCATGACTCGAGTATGGCTGCATTACAAGCAACAGACAACAAAAATGTATAAAATATCACGTACTCTGCATGCACATAGTATATTTGACAAAAACCCAAACAAACAAGAAACCCAGACACCACTGTATTATATTACAAATGGCTATAAGGGTTTTAAAAACAAGTTATCGGTGCAATTTTATACCCCTCTATTAATTACTATTATAGTCTTAGTTACTCCAAATCTAACTGTATAAGGACTCAGAGGAAGAGGAAAATTATAATACATTTTTAAAACTCCTGAAATTTACCTAAAATATCTTTTCTTTGTACAATAATGTCCTATTGTTCAAGGTTTCATAACATGCAATCTTCCAGCAGCATCCACTACCATTCTCCCGTTACCAGTACAAAAAGATTTGACACTTCATGGGATACTAGAGACAGAAACAAAAGCTGTGTCTCACTGGAAAGGGGGGAATCTTCCTCACTTTCTACTCATATGAAGGTCCCATTTCTAGTCCGAATGAATCCCGAGATATTAGAGCCTAAGCTTACTCCTGATGCAGGACTGAATATTGCCCATCTTACACCTCAAATCCGTGTAATTCAGGGCAAGGAGGAAGCATTTCTCTGACAGGCTGAAAAAATTAGCAGTTGTCTGAAGCTGTTGAGAGGCTTGGAACACTAGGAGTGGTCCTGGCAGACATGAGGCAGTGGATACTGTAGAAATGAGGCCGTCAAAGATGCATTAAAAATTCCATTTATCACATGACTTTACAACTTATGACATGGATTCCACCACCAGCTATATTTATATGTACACATATCCCCAAATCAAAATAAATATTTAACTTGGAGTTAAGGGTGTTGATGTAACTATAGCACTGCCATTAAAAAAACCAAAATGATCAGTTAAGATCACTTACATAATTGTTCCCTTATCCTACAAATTGATACACTCAATTCCTAACAATATTAACCTACACAAATTCAACGTACACACCCTGGCAACAGCCTTACAGGCCAATGCAGAGTAACTGACCTTAGAGTTACGCTCTATCATACTGTGACACTTCTGGGTTCAACCCAGACCAGCAAGGGATTGTGTCCCCACCTACTCTGCTCCCTTGGGTGCCTCTGGGGTGTTCAGCTTTGATTCAGAGTCTTGATTCCAGCAGCCTATTTACAACACAATAGCTTCACCCTGGCTTTTACCAGTCTGGCTACGCCTCATGAGGTGGTCCCAACATCCGCCCAGTCTCGAGTTTTCCCAAAACCGTCTGCCCTGTAGCATCCAATCCTTCTGCCTGTAGCACTCGCAGAACCTTAGTAAATTCACTGCTCCTTTAAAGAGATGGCACCAATCTATCAATTTACCTGAGGACTCATTTTCGTAATATACAGTATTGAGATAGTCTGTAGTAAAACTAAAAATAAGCGTATTAACAAAACATAGGATGAAGGGATTTCTAGTAACACTTTCTAGGAACTAAGTTTAATTTCAGTGAGTTACAGTCCTGGTCTAAGCAGTTTTCTCACCTATATTCAGTTTCCAGCGACTTTCAACCTCCCCTGGTGGAGGTGCCACACTTCTCAGATGTACAAGAGCTCTGGGTTCTTGCATCTTCCCAGGAATGGATGCCAAAATGGCTCTCTCTCCTTGTTTATATCTTCCAAAGCTCAACATCCTTTCTTCATGAGGCAGGAAGGTTTCCTGTAGCTGCAACTTCCATCCCCCGTCAATAGTGCTAAGTGGCCATCTTCCACTTTGATGGTTTTGTCTACCCTTCATGTACATCTAATTTCATTGCCTCTCCTTGCTCAATTTACTCTAGAGACACATTCAAGCAGGTGGAACCACATTCCTTCGCTTACAGCAGGGGTAATTTAAGCCTTGCCTGACAAATACACTTTAAGTACATATTTCCAGCACGTATTTACGTTTCTTCATATATTGCCTGTATATACACCACAGAAGAATATTAAATCACCACTGTGTCACCAGTTTACGTGTGATATCTTATATGGCCATATTCTGTACTTGAAAAGTGAGTGTGTTAGATCTGATAATGAGCTATATTGTAGTGTGCCCTCTGCCAGTTGGCACTGATAGGCTCCTTGTGTCACAGACACAAAAATCTCACTGTATACTCAAAACAAATAAATGTTTACACAATCTTAAACCCATATTTACACAATATAAACTAAAATCTCCAAAGGCACCCTAATACACGACCATGTCAACTGTCATGCATTATGAGAATTCTTTTGAACTCCCATAAAAACAAAAGGCCCATAGATTTTAATGGACCATTATGATCATCTAATCTAACCTCCTGTGTAACACCAGCCATAACTTCCAATTAGACTGAAACATATGTTTTAGAAAAACACCTAATTTTGATGTAAAGACTAAGTGACAGAGCAACCACCATTTCCCTTGGTAAGTTGTTCCAGCGGTTAATTACCCACACCAGGTGCTTTATTTCCAGTTTGATTTGTCTAGCTTCAACTCCCAGCGATTGGACCTTGTTATGATTTTCTTTGCTAGTTTAAAGAGACCTCTCCCATTCTAGGCATTTATAGACCATGATCAAGTCATCTCTTGGATAGCTAAGTAGATGGAGCTTCTTATGTCTCACTGTCAGGCAGGTTTTCTACACCTCATATTATTCTTGTATCTCTTTTCTGAAACTTTTCCAGTTTCCCCAACATCCTTTCAGAAGTGCAGATACCAGAAGTGGACACCGTATTCCAGCAATGGGATCACCAATGCTAGCAAGAGAGGAAGTATCACCTCCTCACTCTACTCTATGGTCTCCTGCACATACATCCAAGGTTCACATTAGCCTTCTAAGCCACGCATTGCATTCAGAGCTCACATTTAGTTCATTATCCACTGTGATTCCTACATCCTTTTCAGTCAGTGTTTTCCAGTACACATTCCCCCGTAAGTGAGGCCTATAATCTTTGTTCCTACATGTATGACTTTGGCATTTGACTGTATTAAACACATCTGAGTGCTACTGAAGTCAATGAGATCAATGTCAAAAATGGGCCAGCATTTCACCAAAGTTGTTTATATAACTTCCACCTCTGCTATGAGGGTTAGTTCAGGGTTTGAACTCAGGACTTTTGCACCCCAAGTGAGAGTCAGAGCTCTAAGCCAACAACCCACTTTATCAAAAAAAGGGATTCTCCATTCTTTGGTCTAGTCATTCCTCCGGTATGAACAGGGGCTTTAACTACTTCCACAGTAGCATCCTCTTTTCCCTGGACACCAAAGAACTATTCATGGGGGAGGATTCAAGTATGGGAAGCAGGCTGACTGTGGGGAAAAGTGGGCCCAGCCTGGAGGGAGATGTGCATCTTCCCGTACTGATCTAAGAGAAGAAATGCGATTACATTTCCATAGCCCTCACATGCATAAGAATCATAGAAATGTAGGGCTGGATGGGACCTCGAGAGGTAGTCCAGCCTTTTGCATTGAGGCAGGAGCAAGTAAACCTAGAGCATCCCTGACAGGTGTTCGTGCAACCTGTTCTTAGAAACCTCCAGTGATGGGGATTCCATAACCTCCCTCGGAAACCTGTTCCAGAGCATAACTATCTTTATAGTTATACAGTTTTTCTTAATATCTAACATAAATCTCCCTTGCTTGAGAGTAAGCCTATTACTTCTTGTTCTCCATGTCCACTGAAGGTAGAACTACTGATCGCTATCCCCTTTATAACAGCCCATGACATATTTGAAGATCGTTATCAGATTCCCCCTTCATCTTCTTTTCTCAAAACTAAACATGCTCAGTTTTTTTAAACCTTTCCTCATACGTCGAATTTTCTAAATCTTTTACCTTTCTGTTGCTGTCCTCTGGACTCCCTCCAATTTGTTCCAGCTTTCTTAAAGTTTGGTGTCCAGAATTGGACACTATACTCCAGCAGAGGTCTCAACAGTGCCAAAATAGAGCAGCACTATTGCCTCCCATCTCTTAAATATGACACTCCTGTTAATACATCCCAGAATGACATTAGCTGTTTTGCAACTGCATCATATTGTTGACTCCTTTTCAATTTGTGGTCCACTATAACTAGTCTTGGCAGACGGATTTTTTATTTATGTATTTATTTTTAATAATTTCCATGGATAATGTTGATATTTTAAAAAAACCAAAACAATGCTTTAAAATATTGATTTAAATGGTCACACAAAGGTATGGGGAGGAGGGCAGACAGAGGCGGGTCAGACAGTAATTATTTAATGACCATGGACATTGAGATTTTAACAAGTAAAGCTTTATAACTATTAAAACAAAAATTGTCAGCATCATATGTCAAAATATACAAAGTGAATATCCTTAAATCAAACTCTAGTAAGTTCTCAAGCAGCATTTTTCTTACTTTGCCTATCTGTAAATATCTATTATTGTGTGTGTATGGTGAGATCTACTGTTACCAATAAAAATCTAATCCTTCCAAGCCTAACTATAACCCCCAGATCCTTTTCTGCAGTACTACCATCAACCCTGTTAGTCCCCATTTTGCAGCTGTGTAGCTCTTTGCACTTGTCTTTGTTGAATTCCATCTTGTTGATTTCTGACCAATTTTCCAGTGCGCCAAGGTCATTGTGAATTCTAATTCAGTCTTCCAAGTGCTTGCAACCCCTCGCAGCTTGGTGTCAGCCGCAAATTCTGTAAGCATGCTTTCCACTCTATTTATCCAAGTCATTACTGAAAATATTGGTTAGTACTGGACCCAGGACTGACCCCAGCAAGACCCCATTAGATACTTCCTCCCCATCTGACTCTTTGGATCCGGTCTTTCAAGCAGTTGTGTACCCACCTTATAGCATTTTCATCTAAACCATGTTTCCTAGTTTGCTTATGAGAATGTCACGTAGAACTGCATCAAAATGCCAGACTCAAAATCAACATAGATCCTATCTACAGCTTCCCCCATCCTCTAGACTAGTAACCCTGTAAAAAGAGGAAATTAGGGGCATCCCACTTTAAAAGGAAGGCCTGAGGACTGATGCCATCAGCAGATGCCCAGAACAGTAAGGCAGCAAATGGAACTGGTCAGATAGATTAGTCTGAAAAAGCAGTCTGCTGATGTGCAGGATACAGAGGTATCAGTATTTGCGGCTGGAGACTAGCTGTAGATATTAACATACTTTCTAACGGTAACCATCTTCTAAAAAAGCGTTTTGTGCAAGAATGTCTGTCTTATTTGTGTGTGTGCTGCATGTTAATTCACATGTACATCCTAAATATATTTTCTGTGGTTTGATTTCATATACATTTTTAATGGAGCATTTGAATATTTTAAAATTTCTACCTTGCCATAAAAACCAATGGACATCAAACAAGAGAAAAAGCATTCCGGTTAAGTAAAGGTTCTCGTCAATTTCCACAGTAATAAGAAAAAAAAAATAAAGGCCACTTAAGAATAACTCAGGATTCTAGATTAAAGACAAAATTCTTAAATGGCTCTTGAGGACAAATTCAATGCTGGTGTAAGCGAGTGCAGTGTTACTGATTTCAGTGGAGCTGTTTACGCTTACAGCACACTTGAATTTGGCCTTACAATCTTAACTTGCGACTTTTTCCTTTTCTTTACTAAAGAATAATAGTAGTCAAAGAATATTTGTCTGAATGGTAAATGGTGGATCTGATTTTGCTAACTTGCATGCGTATAAGCCAGACCCTCCATATTATGTTGTTGTAGCTCCATGTGCTTTATTATTAATGCACTTCTCAGTGCTAAAATCCATACCAGACACATGATCAAATTCTGCCCGCTTTTAAAACCAGACAGCCCCAGTTCAGTCACTTGGGTTTTCCAAGTATAGTTAAGAGTTGAATCTGGCCCTCTTTATATACAACTCTGTGTCAGTTACAGGTATACATGATCTCCAGCCCTGATTCAGTGTTGCTCTGCAGCTCATCTGCCATAGGGACCCCCTGGAGAATACCCCCAAGGGGCATGTAAGCCAGGCCCAGAGCCAGCTCCGTGCCAGACCCGCAACAGCCCTTCACAGCACAGAGGAAATCTGGAGGCAGGCTAGAGGATGAAAGGGGCCAGACCAGGGTCTTACACCAGAAATTTTGCAACCCTGCAATGGCCTATCACAGCACCATTGCAATGGGGATACAAGTTAACTGCCCTAGCCTGTGCTTAAGACATAACTGCCCCAAGCAGCCCACGAAGAGAAAGAGCACAGCCTGCCTACCTCCTAATCCCTACACCAGCCTCCGTCTGGCCCTAGACACCCAATCCTTCAGTCAAAACTCCAACTGACATCAATGGAGTTTTACCTGAGTAAGGACTGCAAAACTTAGAGTGAGCCCAAGAAAATATAATGGGAAACTATTCCCCTGCAGCTAAAAAAAGAGAGCGGTGGCAAGAGACTTATACTGCCCCCTGACTGGACTTCACTTTCTCAGGGCCTGGGTCAATTGTCCCCAACTGTATGCTGAAATTTCAAATTAATGTTTATTTTCAAAGGCATTTGGAGTTCAGCTACCAAATAGCCTCTTTGTTGAAATGCAATGGGTAAGCATCAAAGACAGCGGCAGGAGATGAGGCACGATGCACTTTCAAATGAGGCCCCATCTGCTGTGACCCAGAGAAGAGCTTTGACATGAGCATAAAGCCAATGCGGCACATCAGACTGAATAGGCTCATCAGGAAGAAAACAGTGGAAAAATATTTAACGTACAATTAATTTCACAGAGCAAATGGACAGTTCACATAATACAAAAGTTAATTTAGCTGTAATTATTTAACACTTCTACAGTACTGTGTATCAGAAAAAGGAGTAAGTTTATTGGCAATTTGCTAATAGAGCAAGGATTGATCTGTTTTCAAGTAATAGCACAAGGTATTTTTATCGTGTTACCCAGTTTAAAATCACAAAGATTGTGCATTGCAAATTGTATACACACAAACAAAAGGAGTGTACACACTGGTTTTTCTTTATTTCCTGGCCAACAGCAGCAGGAGAATGAAATTAACAGCTTTTACTATTTTTTCTCCACCCATAACCGTGAAGGTGTAAGCATCTCAATGACTCGCTCAAACTGAAGAAAATATTTAGGGCCTGATCCAAAGCCCATAGAAATCAGTAGGAATTCCCCCCATTGCGCTTATCAGCCGCTCAGTACTTACAAAGCAAAGTACACCTGTACAACCTGACATGCTAATTCAGCAGGTGCCAAGCAGAATAGGTCAATCACGGCTCAATAAATGCTTAGAATTAAAATAATTCCTTCCTTCCACTCCTATTTAAATAACATTTTTCTTCTTGCGTGGTCTGGGGAGTAAAGAATTTTATCCAAGAGAGATGTGAGCCTTGTTTAAAGAAGAGATTTGGCCTTGAAAGTCAGTGCTTTGAGGATATGCAAGTGACCCCAGATCGATGCATTTTTATGTTCTTTCAGGAATAAATATAGGCAAGGGAATGACTTTGGGACTGGCCATTCAGCCAGACATATCAGATTTATCAGAAAGGATGGAAAGCGACACAGGGAGCTCCAGCAGCGCCAAAGTGGAAGGCTGCTAGGGAAGAAACAACAAGGAGGCAAAAGAAGAGATTAAGAAAAGTAGTATGCAATAGGGAAAAAAAAAGTATAAATATAAAGGGAGAGGGGATACTATGCAGAAGCAAAAAATGAGAAAAAGAAGAAAAATAGAAGGAATAAAAAAATCATCTCCCTACTAAGAATAATAAAGAATAAAGGCTTGCAAAACAAGAAATAGAATAATTCATTTACTGGTATTAATTAATTAAAATCATAGCAAAGGAAAGTCTAAGAGGAAACAGATAAATAAAAATCTTAAATAGGATAGTCACTGTTAAAAATATCATGTGCAGAAAAAGCAGCATTTAACTAAAACCAAAAATATGTATATAAAAGGGTAGATGATTATGAAAGCTTTTCTCTGAACAACAGAAAACATTTCAATTCTTTTTCAACATAGTTCTGATCTCAGTTACATAAAAATAGGAACAGAGACCAAGTCAAGAATGTGTGAATGCCCCAGTCACTGGTCAAACATCTTCATCTCCCCATGATTTAAAACAAAAAGGAAACGTGAGCAATTTTATACCCTCTTTTTAATGTTTTATGTTAAAACAACTGACCCCTAGAAAATATACCCAACAAAATCACATTACATGTCTATCATTAAGTCAGTATGCAAATGCAATATTTTACAGTAGATCTAAGCAGCATTATTCTGTCCAGGGAGATAGATTCCAAACCACTATTAAAATTTGAGCAAGTCTTTGATTCCTAACTTCTTGAACATATGAAAAACTTCAAGCACCGTGAAAGGAGTTGAAGGAAATTTTACACGATGCATTTTTCATAAACATATAGACACAGTGAAGGGAAATGTACATTTAGATTTTTGTTCTTAAACGATATCAATAGCCAGTTTATTTGATATGTAAACAGGATTCCAGCTATATAGTTTTACTTGGCAATATTCGGAAACACCTCAAAAATAAATGGGAAACCTTGTTTATATGCCTCAGGAATAGACCTAAGTTAAACAGTACCACATTGTTTATGGACTTGGAATTACTGCTTGCAGCTGCGCAACCTACACGTGTGTTTCCCTTCTGCAAAATAAATAAAATATATACTAACACGTCTTTGTAAATCACACGCACATACACAAAAATGCAAGTTACGCCACAGGAATTATTCTGCTGGGGGATATAACACTGATATCTGAAACGTCATGTAATGTCCCTGGGGATGTCATGGGACATATCTTTCAAATATCTTGAAGGGGTGCATCTGAGTAAACCAGTAATTTTAAGGGAAAATTGCAACTACTCTTCCTTCTGGTTTCTTTGAAGAGTGAGATGTAATCACAAATCCTAAAGATCTGTAGTGGGGGTGGGGGAATCAATATTTCTATTCTGTTCACATAGACCAGTAAATAAGGTGCATTCCTTCTGCTTCTTAAGAAATTAGCATTTCAAAAATATGCCACTTTCCCCTGAACTCCAAGCGTGTCTAATAATGCGAGAAGCAGATTGTCTCCCCTCGTTTCCTTAATTTGTTTCATCTAAAAGCAATTCACTCAACATCTTGTCGCCCTCTGGCAGCTTAGTTTACTTATCCGCACTTAATTTCTCATTTGGACCAAAACAAACTCCTCCAAACTGCTACTGACTGGGGGAAGCTCAATATGTATTTACTTGGGAAGAACGAATCCCTAACACACAAAGGGAATAGTCAAATAAGTTGCTTTTATGATGTTAGATCCAAATTAAAGGGGTTTTCTCCTCCCTCCATGCAGAATGGTTACAATTTCTCAGAATCACACGTCTTTCAATTAAAATAAATATACAAAATAGCTTTCCTTTCTCCTAGTCTGTTATCCGGATCGCTTTGTGTTTTAAGAACCCGAGCTTGGCTTTTGTAACACCAGCATTTTCGAACATATACTCATCAAAGCCTAGTCACTCCGACAGATTCTCTTCTGACTACGACAATACGGAATAAAGCGCTGTCCTATATTGGGAGGAGAGCTGCAGGACTAATTTGGGTTGTATTCCTTATAGAGAAATCCCGAACGGAGCTTTTAGGGGGAGTGTAACCCCAGCAGCTCGGTTAATAACAAACTGCTGTGCACCGACAGCTGAAGCGGAGGAAAAACCCTGCAGGTTGCTTCACAGAAATTCCTCTCAGCTAAACATATATGTCAGCCTCACCAGCTTTGGAATGGGTCAACATGCATAATCAGCCCCGTGGCCCAGCTATCTGCAGGAAATCAAAGGGAAACTCAAAAGTAAGCTTGCATCCAGCCCTCAGTTGGTACAATTCCTGACCTAACTGGTACGTGCGGAGCACCGGGTGCCGATAAATCAAGGGGACCCGACAAAGTGTGGGATATACACTCAGCGCCTGCGTTCGAGGATAGTGGAAAAAGAGCCCCGGCGTACAACTTCCCCATGTTTAATATGGGGCTGGAGGGGCGGGCCACCCTAAGGAGGACTGGTTTGAATCCCGTGCAGTTTTACTTCTTTCTCGAGCCCGTGATGGGGAAAAAATATTCAAGGCAAGAAGGGCCTTTTCTTGACAACCATCCTGTGTTGCACTAGTCCTCTGGCTGGCTGGCAGATTCGGAGGCTGTGCAAAGGGTACCCCCCCCAGCACTGTTTTCCCACCCGGCCTTTGCAGAGCTTCCCGAGCCCCCGTGGCACTGCAATCACCCCCACGCGGCTGCAACTTTTGAATGCCAGGTCTCCAGCTCCGCTGCGCCGAGGGGAACTCGCTGTCACACGGGCGTGCGCCCTTGCACCAGGGAGCGGAGCAGGAGCTTCACCTCTGCGGTGCGGAGACACTAGCCCGGTGGGAGGCTCTGCCCCTGTGTCAACAGAGAAGTTTACGGGAGCGCGGCCAACGGAGGCTGAGCTACACACGCTCTTTCGCGAGCCAAGCGACGTGCATGGGATTGCGGGTGAAGTTTGTGGCAAAGCCAAGCTCCAAAGCAGGCCCCCCGGGCGCGCTATTAAGACAGAGGGGGAAAAGGTCAGCCGCTAACCCTGCATTTCCCGGGTGGGGACGGCCCGCAGGGGCAGAGCCTCATCCCCCAAAGTCCCGTCCGGGATCTGCAGCCGAGCTGCCCCTCGGCCAGCTTCTGCGGCTGGGAGCTCGCCTGCCGGAGCCACGAGCCCAGCTGCTCCTTGCTAAAGCAGCCCCACGCACAGGTGCGAAGTGGGGCGCACCCACGGCCCCCCTTCCCCCGGGTCCAACCCGACGGCTCCAAGAGAGAGCGAGGAATACATATAGAAAGCAACAGAGAGCAACCCTCAGCCCCCGTCCGCTTCGCGTGTCCGAGAACTAACCGCTCCGTGTCTCCCCGACAGAAAAAAAAAGGGGGGCTATCCACGGATTCGTGTTTTTGGCCACATCTAGGCAAACAGACATAGCCGGAGCTGAACCCTCTCTGCAAAAACAGTAGGGAAATACCCCGGCACAGAACTCAACCAAAAAGGGGGGCGGGGGAGGGGGGGGAAGAGAATAGAGACAGGACATTGTAAAAAAAATAAAACCGGGTCGGCTCAGCTTCGTCTCCAAGCCTGCAATACAAAAATCCAACGTATCCCTGCATAAAATGCACCAGCCAACACAGGCGGCAGGTTTCACAGCTGCTGCCTCCGCTTTGGAGAGAGCTTGGCATTGCAACAACCCACCTGCCTGAGCCGCGCCGGGCTGGAGGGTCCCGGAGATCACAAGGCAGCTGACCCAGCAGAGGAGTCGGGTGGCCCGCTTCATTTTCTCAAAGGGCAGCCTCAACTCCTGGCAGCGATGTTACATGGTCCAAATAGCACATCCCCCTCGGCGGCGGGCGAGCGTGGTGGACCCAGGCGCCCCTCGCTCAGGTGCCCGGCTCTGGGAAGGAGGAGAGAGACACCCTGTGCGTGGCTTTGCTCCAGTCCCGCTCGAGAAAGAGCGAGCGAGCGAGCTTAGCCCCGCTGCTTCCCCACCGGCAAACGCTCTTTGCAACAAGTTGCTCCCCGCAAGTCCCGGCTGTTTAGTCCCAGTTTCCCTCTTTTTTTTCCTCTCTTCCTTCCTCTCTTTTTTTCTCCCCCCTTCCTTTCGTCTTGCTTCACTTTGGGGGCGAGGAGACACTGCTCGCCTGCCCCCCCCCCGGTTCCTTCTTCTCACCCTGGCCGGGGTGGCTTGCAGCAGTCAAATCTCAGCGCGTCTGTTTCATTGACTCCCTTTCCCCGGCTGCTAAGCTGAGATTAACAAACCCCCCCCGACCCCCCCACAAAAAACCCCACATACACACACACAGAGGAGCAGGGAGGTTGGAGCAACACCGAGCAAGCCCCGCCTCCTCCTGTGCACGGGCTCCGCGAGCCCCGCCCTCTCCTGCCCCCTGGGCTCCGGCGCTGCCCCCCTCCCCCGGGAACACCTGTCCGGGAAGGCAGGAGCCGCGCGCGCTCGCAGCCCGCAGGTTCCCACGGAGCGAAACGCCCAAGGCCGCCGCCCGCCGACCACCCACCACCGCGCCGCGGCCCCTTGAATGGCCACGTTGTGATTTGATTGAGCCGCAGATTTGCGGCCTTGCTGCTGCTGGGGCTTTTTGTCCCTCTCCTCCGTGCCAGGCTCGGGGCTTTCCCCCTCCGGTCTTCTCCCGGGGGGCGGGGCGCGGGTGCCACTGCACGCTTCCTTCTTAAGGCAGGTTTCCCCCTTTTCCCCCCCCCCCCATTTGTTTGTGAGCGGTTGGCCCCCCCCGCCGCCCCCCCCCCAAAAAAAAGGGGGGGGAGGGCGCCGGGCTGGGAATCTGAATTGAACCCGCTCTCACGCTCCTGCAAGGCGTGTCGGTACAGACATTGCTGGAGCCGTGGCAATAACGCAGCTTCTGGCGGGGAAGGGGGAGGAGAAGGAATTCCCCCTCCCCCCCGCAATAAAGCTCTTTGCTAGGAGTGTGTCCTTTAAAGCGGTATTTCTTGCCGGGGCCAGCCCTGGCGTGGCGATGGGGGCTAAGCAGCAGGCGCTGCTTTTGCAAAGGGAAAGGAAAAGTGAAGTGCTGGTTCGTGATCTTACGCGCGCACGCACGATGTAAGGCAGAACTTTCGCCCCCTGGGACCGCCGCGTCTACACTCACTCAAGCTACTGTTTGTTCATTCACGGCTTGTCCCCGTGGGGTGACGCTGCAGTCAGCTGGTATCCCTCTCCGCTGGCATCATTTAAAATGAAAAGAATGTCTGGAGCTTGTGGGACGGGGCAGCTCGAGCTAGGTGATTCCTCCAGAAATAATCGGAAGGGGTTTTTAATGAAGAAGCAAGACAAGCGCTATTTTGGAGTGAGGAGTTCAAAGAGGGTTACTGCCCATTAAAGCTAATTAAAGTAATTAGAGTATCTTTACCCTGAGATTTATTACCCAGGGAAGCATTTTAAAAAGAGTTAGAGACTTGCTTGAAGCTTCCTAACTTTCTGTGATTTATTTGAACCATGACAGCCCTTCCCACCCCTAAAAAATGTCTAATGGTCCTCCAGCTCCTGCCCTTTCCCCGAAAATTCGGCAGTGGCTGGCTCCTGCTAGACTACAACTGTCCAATAAGCTGTGACCTCTTTCTCTGCATATTTCTAAAGGCTCCAGCAGGTAGTTTAAGCAACTTCTTTGCTCTGCCTTTTGCTACCACTGACCTAAAATCTTCAGTGCCTCAGGGCTGTGCATCCTACGGTGCATTTTGCATTGGAGGCGATTTTAATGCAGCAATGACTATAGCCTTGCATTGTAATCTGCAGCAGTACCGAGCGGATTGCTGGGGGAAAGTGGGTAGTGTCTGTTCTGGCCTGATCTCAAGCAATGGGGAACACTTGCAACAATCATTGACTTCAAAGGCAGGTGTGGGGTCTAGCACTCATGCTCATCAGGCTGTTGAGGTGTTATAAATTGGGAGGAAGGAATGCACTTAATCTACACTGGAAAATGGAGAATGGGAGGGAGTAGGGTGTGTTTCCTATCTAAACCTAAAGAAAAGGTTGAAGTAGGTGCAGTGGTTGAACATTCAGCCTGACAGTTACTTTATCTTAGCTGGCTGGTCAAGGCCTTTTTTTTTATATATCACTTTTTGCATACAGACAGACCTACCCCCAATTGTCTTTTAATCTGGGTCTCTATTTTTTGGAAATGCAGTAATGAGTGGGATTGGTTCAATGACTAATCCTCCATTTAGCAGAGGGGGTGGGGTGGGGGGTGAGGTAATATCTTTTATTGGACCAACTTCTGTTGGTGAGAGAGACAAGCTTTTGAGCCACACAGAGCTATTCTTCAGCAAAGTTGGTTGGTCAGCCAACAGAAGTCCGTCCAATAAAAGATATGACCTCACCCACTTTGACTCTAATATCCTGAGACAGACACAGCTAGAATTACGCTGCATACTTTCACCTAGCAGTTGCTCTTAAACTCTTTTCCTGACGGTTTCCTTTCTCCCAATGTGGTTAGACTACTTTGACTGCATACTCATAGGTCACATTGTGTTGTTCTAGTAGCATGGTCTAGAGATGTACAAGAACAGAAATAAATAGTACATGTGAGGATGTGTAAACTGGCACTCAGTTACAGTTACCAGCCACTGTCAGGATACTGGGCATGGATGGACCGCTGGTCTGATCCAGCATGATGTTTCCTATCTTCCTATACCTCTGTGATGGGAGAAGCATAAGCATCTAAAATAGAACAGAACGTATATTTGGAGTGGATTATAGTTACCGACCAGCTCTAGCTCAGAAATGTATCCAGCAGAGCAAAACAGAGCAACTGCTACCATACCACTGTAAATTGTTTTGAGCAGTTCACTACATCTCTAATTAAAATCTGTCCAATTCCTCTTGCATCCATCCTAGGAAACAGAGCTTATTTTCTGGCCACTGTTGGTTGGTATTAAACTACGGAACACAGAGCAGAGATATAAGCAGCCAACATTTAACAGTCCCTAAATCCAGACTGTTTGCAAACAAATTAACACTACAGCAAGTGCATGGTTGTATGAAGGACATTGCTGCCCATTCAGAGTCCAATCCTTCTCAGTGATATTTTTTCCATTGACTTCGACTTCAGTAGGAACAAGAGTAGGTTCAATGTATTGTACGTCCAGTATTTTACTAACTTTAGTATGAGCTTTTCTATACTGTGCATGAAAATGAGCAAATGCTAACCAGTGCTAAGTGCAGTAAAATACTGAGATAACATTTTAGCTAATATCAGTATATGGACTCCACCATTCTCAGTCAATTTTTCCAGGCCGTTTGGTGGAGAAAGGAAAAAAGGAAATCTCACTGTCTTGCCAAATATTTACATGCAGAGTGGTGGCAATATATTGTTCCCTCTAATGTTGATTCAGATCATGTGGAAGGCAATGGGAGTGGAATTGGGTCGTGTAACAGTTAGAGAGAAGGGGAGAGGGTAATATCTTCTTCAGGTTTGTTAATTTGTCTTTTCTAAGTGATCATTTTTGGACACATTTCATTGCCAGTGGACAGGGACAGTAGATTAAGACTCATGAAACCTGGGTTCAGTCCTGTGTCTGCCACTAGCCTGCTGGGTGATCTTGGGCAAGTCACCACACCGCTTTGGACCTCAGTTTCCACATCTGTAAAATGGGGATAGTGATACCGCCCTCCTTTGTAAAGTGCTATGAGCTCTAAAGATGAAAAGTGCTAAGTAATACAGTATCTGTAGCAGAGTGTCTTCTGCCCCATATCATCTAATACTCCTTTTAATGATAGTCAGGGATAACCTATAACCATCAGTCCAAAAGTCCTCAGAGCATCCATTACTGATCTTCAGTATGCTGATGATTGTGCTATCCTTGTACATACTGAGAATGACCTTCAGTCCACATTGGATTTTTTTTGCAAAAGCCTATCAAAGCCTAGGACTTTCACTTAATATCTCGAAGACTAAAGTGCTCTGTCAGTCTGCCTCAGGTCTTGCACATGACCCACCACAAATTACCGTCGAGGGACTGACTGACTTTAGAGACAATTGAGCATTTCTGCTACCTTGGTAGCCAACTTTCTCAAAATGAAAAAATTGACAGTGAGATTCAGCACATGATCCAGTGCGCAAGTGCTTCCTTTCTGAAATTGCTCTGACACATTTTCACGGATCGTGACAGAGGAAGGCCACCAAGATCCAGGTCTATAAGATAGTTGTCATCCCTACATTCCTTTATGGATGCGAAACCAGGGTGATCAACCGACAACACCTTAACAGTTAGGAGAGGTATCACCAACGATACCTCCGGAAGATCCTTCGCATCAAGTGGGAAGATCAGTGCACTAATACCAGCATCCTCACTGAAGCCAATGTCACCAGCATTGAAGCAATGATTCTTATGCACCAACCACTCTGGGCTGGACGTTGTGTGCAGATGCCAGATTTTCGTCTCCCAGAACAAGCTCTCTACTCTCTGTTCACCTATGGTCAGAGATCTCGTGATGGTCAGAGGAAACACTACTAAGTTACAATGAAAGCATATCTTAGGAAAACCAATGTGGTCATCTTAAGCTGGGAGGAGCAAGCCACCAACCAGCTTCAATGGCACCATATCTTCCATCAGGCCTTCTTCGAGGAGAAGTGTCTTGCCCTCGAAGCTGAAAAGAGGGAGAGAAGGAAGGAAAAAGAAAGAACTTTCTACCAGCAGGCAGTTGGCCTGCTAGAAAACATCTGCGGGCAGATCTGTGGTTTCAGGATTGGACTCCTGAGTCATCTCAGGACCCATATGTAAATCTGTGGTAGAGCTCAACCTCGAATCACGGGATTGCTGGCAACGAGTCAAAATGTGTTCATCATAACCTCCAAACACTATTTTTTAATTAAAAGAGAGCAGCACCTAACATTTATTCTACTAAAAGCTCATCTCTGCTGCAAAATGTTTGTCACTTAAACAAAGTTGCATCCGACGAAGTGGGTTTCTGCCCACAAAAGCTTATGCCCAAATAAATTTGTTAGTCTTTAAGGTGCCACAGAACCCTCGTTGTTTTGCTAAAAACAGACTAACACAGCTACCCCTCTGGAACTCAATTTTTCACAAAGGCATTCATTTAAAATAAACTCAAGTCACCTCCTCTCTCCTCCCACCCCTCAAACAACTCCAATTTTTTATTGCCTCTTTTCCAATTAACTTTCAGGCTCTTTCTTCTTTAAAATCCCAAAGTCAAGGCCATATTTCAAGTGGGATTACAGTTCTTTTTCCAAAACATGAAAGTTTTAGCTGAAAAGAATTAACTGGACTCTGCAGAAAAGAGGCTGTAAAGATGAGATTTCATTGCACTTAGCACTGCACTATGACAGTTCCGTATACATCAATAGTGGCAAAACATCAAATATACCAACCAGCCAGGAGAAGGGGAGTGGGAGGAGCTTGGTATTCCGAGACTGAAAAGCAGTCTGGAAACTTAAACTTGCTACAAACCTTTTGTGCAATGGCTTGTCTTAAAAGCTAACATGACATGCAAAGTCTTTATTTTCTTGTTTGCAACTTTAAAGAAAATATAGCTTCATTGAATCTAACTAGAGAGGAGGCCAAAAGTTAGCCCATTTCCTTAACAACCGAATTAACTGAAATGCTAATTTTCTCTCCTTGCAAGCTCCATAAAATGCATAATTCTCGCTTTCTATTACATAAATGAAACCAAAAGGAGGCTGCAAGACTAAACTCTTTCAAATATTTAAATAGATAATTTAGCTCTATCTGCCTTTCAGTAAACAATGACTAATTTTGCTGGTGGAAGCTGCTGCGCCTTCAAGATTGGAAGGTGCAGATCCAGGGAAGATATTGAAGGTTCCTTCTTATATAACATTGGCTGTACATTAATCAGAAATGTTTGCTATGCAAATCTTGTCATGCAAAGCAATTATTGCTGTTCCCACACTGACCTCATGTTTATTTATAACCCCAGCTCTTTATTTGAACCATGTCTGGTCTCTCACCACAGCATATTAGCGGTGTTGCTTCTAAAGGCACCCAGTTGAGAAATTTTAGATTTATCTGTGCCGTATATAAAACAGGACTGTTAGCTCCACACAGACTGCAACGCAGTGCTGAGAAACTCTAATGTTATTCCAGCATCTGTTCATGCAAAATATTCTCACCCCAGGGTCTTTGTTAGGACAAAGGGGGCCTTCTAATAGCTGGGGACCATAACACCTTGTTTGGTCCGAGTCTGCAATATTAGTTGATGGTTAATGGAAACTGTCAGTTAGAGTTACCAGGCAGGAAAAGTGTAGTTAGATTTTTACAGCCAGCTTAGTAAAAGTAAAATTATAAACAATAATTTGCCCTTGATTAAGCTATTGCTCCTAATATTGCAAGACTCAGAGAGATTTAACTCCTGACAAAATAAGTTTCAAATATTAAAATCAAAGGAACGATTTACAGGGCTGAAATGCAAAATTTTGTCTTTAAGTTCCTAATATTCTGTTGCCATAGAGTTTTCTTGATGTGACTTTATATTAAGCAGCAGTGGCATCCAGTGGCTGCCAGGGGTTTTCTCACTGATCAGTATTCCTTGCCACTCTCTTTCTGTTTTGACATGTGTCTTCTCTCCATTATTAAAAAGTAGCAGTTTCAATTTAATCTGTTTTTGTTCTTATTTCTTTCATCCTCATGTCAGGTACACACAAGATAGAAATATGTATTCATTTTTGCAGCACTATATTTTACATATAAACAGGCTATGTCTCCCTTTTTAATATAATTTAGAGTTGAGAGAGACCTATTAGATCATCTGCTTCATCTCACTTCTAAGGCAGTATTGTTCCCTCGGTGTTTTAATCTCTGTGCAATCATAAAAGGCTCAGGCAATAGGGATCCCATGGTTTACCACGGAAATCTGTTCTATCCTATTCTAATCAAAGCCATTAAGAAATGTTTTCTGTTTTTTTCCCTTAATTTTTCCTTTGTGTAATAGCATCTAATTACTCCCACTTACCCTGTTGGAAGACCAGGTCATTTCACGTTTTCTGTGGTGGTTATGCATTTCAGACATTATAGCTGATTTTCATGTATTCCAGGAAGGCTTGATCCAAAGCCCATTGATGTCAATGGAAAGACTCCTTTCAGTAGATATTTGGATCAGGTCCTTTGTCGTCATTTGGTCGAGCTGTAGCTATTTAAGGTCCACCATAACTTTGGTTGCTCTGCTTTCAGTTGATGTTCTAGATGAGAACTTGCAGACTAATTGGGCTATATGCTAAACTCCAGGCGTGCGAGAAACTATCTTCAGTTCATCCACTTCTAAGCCAGTATTGCAGGTTACAGGCAAGATCAGTACTCCCTCCTTGCATGTATTTTAATATGCCTGTGGATCTGTGCACTTTATAGGCCTACTAGCCCCCACTCCTGGCTGGCTCAGCCTTTCTCCTTCATTCTCCATATCCGGGGATGGACCAGCGTACAGTTTCGCTTAGGAGTATGCATGTGCTGCAGAGTCCCTAGCGTAAACTCAAAGGCCAGAAAGGACCATTGTGGTCAGCTAGTCTGACCTCCTGGGTAACAGAGGTCACAGAACTTCCCCCCAAATAATTCCTAGAGCATATTTTAGAAAACATCCAATCTTGATTTCAAAGTTGGTAAAAGGTTAATGACTCTGACTATTACAGTTGCATGGCCTCTGCTTCCTGGTGCCGTAGAACTGGAGCTGGAGTTCTGCTGGAGTCTTGGGGGTGATGTTGGGTAGTGAGCAGCCCACAAACTGAAGACAGCATTCTCCTACAGCTTGCACAGGGGGGAGCTATCAGGGAGGTGATTGGAAAGGAAAATTTGAGAGTAAATATCTGAAAACATTTCCTAATGGCGTTGATTAGAACAGGAATGTGGAACAGATTTCCAGGGTAAGTTGTGGGACCCCTGTTGCGTGAGCCATTTAAAATTGCTCCAGATTGTGATAACTCTTGAAGCCCAAAACTACGCTGACTTTTTTTGCCACCAGTTTGCACTGCTAGCCCCTCTCTAGTTTGCCATCTACAGTAACCTCTAGCTTTCTTTTGGCCCTACTGCTTTCCAAGTACCTGCTTTCAATTAAATATCTGTACTTCATATTCTTTCCCTATATATATATTGGCCTGCCGTTTTCCATTTTGTTATTTATTCCCCCCAGTTTCAGACCTCTATGCATCCTTTTCTATTATTGTTCTGTCCTCACTTGGGCTTTCAACACTTCCCAATTTAGTTTTGTCCTCACATTTAATTAACACACTGTTTACCCTTGTTTCCAAACTATTAATAAAGATGTTAATTAAAACTAGGCCTAACAATAGCCCTACAGCACAACACTGAAAACTTCCCCCTGCTTGAATCGTTGCTGTTTGGCACGACCCTTTATTTATGACCTTTAAGGATCCTTAGGATCCTTTCAGTCCATCTGACAATGCTTCTACTCCAGCCAATCCAAAATAGTTTTTCAAGTATTTCTCTCGTACTGTATAGCTGTAGCTTTTGCTAATTGTTCATGAAATGACTTGTTTAACTAATATTTTTATTGAAAGGTTGAATTCAGAAGGACCACAAATGACTTCCAAAACGAAAAGTAATTTAATACAATGAAGGAACCGTTGGCCATCTTTGACTCCTAAATCCATATTTTGGTTCTTTCAAGTAGTGTGATTTTCAGAGGTGCTGCAGTTCCCGGGACTGAAATAGCAGGCCACAATGCAAACAGGCCACAATGCAAACAGGATGGTAGGCTGCATAGAGAAGGAAAATACTGAAAATGTTCTGTTACACTGGAAGTCAACAGTACAAATGTTCTGTTACACTGGAAGTCAACAGTACCTTTTCATCAGGAATATAGGGTGACACCAAATTGGGTGGGACAGTCCTGAAATGTAGAGTTCAAGTCCCAGTCCCGGGCTGAATGATGCTGGGACTACACTTGTCCCTATGGCGACTCTCCACATCTGCCCAAGAGTCAGGGGCAGCACCAGCCTCTTCCCATTGGGGGTGATCAAAGGGAGATTTTGCCCCCCCCCTTGAGGTCCCACCTCCTACTCCTCCTCTTTTCCCCACCCCTGAGTCCCTGTCCCTGGCCAGATCAAAAGCCGGAACTGGCTAAGAGCTACCCAAGGAGCCTGGGTAGCGGTGGGGGAGTCCTGGACCCTCCACCTGCCCTGGATGGCATGCCCCAGGGGGTGGGGGCTGCTCTTGGGCACCCAGGTCCCCCACCCAAGGCAGGCCCAGGCCCAGGCTCCCTGGGCAGCTCTTACCATGGCCCATCTCGGGCTTCTGGCCTGGCTCCGGCACGTATGTCGCTTTTGCCTTTTGAAAAGGTGTTCACTCTACAGCAATATCATATTCAGTTTTGTCACTATATTTCAAAAAAGGATATAGCCAAACAGGTATTTGGAAATGTCTGATGAAAATGACTATGGGCAAGGAGAGACACCCTCCAAGAGAAACTGAGAACATTGGAGCTGTTTAAAGAGGAGTTGAATAGACAAGATGATGATAAAGGTAAACAAAAGCATGTTATACTTTATCAACGCCCACGGAACTCATTCCCACCAGATACCTGAAGCCAACAGCTTGTCAAGATTCAGAAACAGGATTAGACATTTATATGATTAAACAGTTACATTGCAGAGAGAAAAAATTAGGAAGGATATAAACCTCTTACGATTCTGGGCATATGCCCAGTCTCTCTGCTGGTTTCCCTATGAGCAGGTTATTCCACAAATGTTTACTGCAGGGGGTTTTGCGCCTTCCTCTGAAGCAGCTGGTGCTGACCAGTGTCAGAGACAGAACTCTGAATTAGATGGACCATTCATCTGATCCATTCTAGCGATTCCAAGAGGAATGGCAATGAAAAATCCAGCCACTTTTACTGAGAATCCTAAATACAGCAATAATAATACTGCATGGAGGAGTTTTTAACTGTAGGTTTGCAAATATTATAGTGATTACACTTTAGGAACTCATATAGAAAAGACTGAAAATTGTAGCTGGTTGCTTCTTGCTAACCAACTACAAAGAATCTAGCCATGTCTCCAGGCTGGTTTCTTTCAGAAGCTTGAGTGTTCTGATATGGGAGGGCAGATTAAAATCCAACTGGAATTCTGGGTAGGATTCCCGCTGATGAATGATATCCACCCAGTCTAGCCCCGCCCCTGACCAGGCACCATCCTGGAGAAGGGATTGCAGACGGCTTGTACTGCTTTGCCACCTCTCTTGAGAAATCTTCTACCACCAATTAGTGAATCTGGCCCAGCATTTGTATCATGTCACTTTTGCTTTCCCCCCTTGCTCCCAAGTACAGATCCTCCACTGGAAACTTGTTGGCACTTTGCTATCATCATTGTTGATGAACCAGTACCATAGTATGTTATCCTGTGCTACAAGAGGTCCTGTCTTTCAGATGACACTTGAATCCAAGTCCCTGTACATTTGATCTTATTAAAGATCACATTTTACAAGAATACACATATTGATGTTCTGGCCAAATTCTTATTTGAAATTGCCTTTGAGATTTCAGTTTGATAAAGAATTGTACGTGGTCTTTACAACTGTTCTGTAATGTTTTTGATTGCTAATGAACTCATGAGATGTTTCACTATAGACTGCCGCACTTCGGTACAGTATGAGGGTTAGAGTGTGTAAAGACCAGATTTTCAAAAGAAGCTTCTACATATTTTTGCATGCACAAATTTGTGAGTTCAAAAAACCCACATTTGCATATGCAAGGAGGTGTTGGAGGTGTGTTTATTTTAATGGAAACCAATAAGAGGTTGGTGTAAGACTTTTAAACCAGGTTGAAGCCACACTGAATTAATGTGCAAATTATTATATTATTGTAGCGGCTAGGAGCCCTAGTCACAGTCCAGGACCCGTTTGTGATAGCTGCTGCACAAACACAGAACAAAAGGACAGTTCCTGCCTCAGCAAAGCACTTTTTAATTCATCTAGTTGACAGGCATTATATACTGTACATGCAAATCATTAAAATGTTATTTTCTGTATTCTAGCCTCTATGCCACTTCAGATTGCAGAAAGAGAGGGCCGGGCTAGTGAATGTACAACAAGCTACCGAGTAAGAAGCGGGGTTCTTACTTGCCCACTAGGCTGGAGAAGGATGGATAAATCACAGTGGCAAATTGTTTAGCTGTTGGTTTGGGAGAGAACTTGTGCCTTGTACAGTGGAATCCTATGCCACTCGACAAAGATAGCATGTGTCAGCTGCATAGACAGACACTCCCCTTGTCATCGTCACTGAAAGAGAAGTGCTTGTTACCAAGCAATATATTCTGTACGGCAAGAAGTTGAAGGGAAGCATCTTCATGGGAAAGCAGGTTAGAAAAGAACAATAACAATCGCACACAAATAAAATAAAGGTATGTTTTAAAATACAAGCAAGATATTTTGCTGCGCATACACAGTTTGTCAGTATACGCCCACTTGTGCATGATGCACATCTGAAAACTCATTCAAGATGTAAAAATCTCTCCTATCTATCTGGGCAGGTGGGCAGGCAGGTACATGACCTAGGATTTTAAAAAATGATTAGTGATTTTTGGATACTCTACTTGAGTCTCCTTAAAAGGGCCTGATTTTTAGTGGATTATCTCAGCACTTTCTGAAAAATTGGGCCCCTTTAAAGTATCTCAAGTTGGGCACCCAAAACTGAGGAGCTCCACGTTACTGGTCACTTTTGAAAATGTAGGTATTATCTCTCTCTCGTTTATAGGTGGATAACTAAATGGTGGATGGTTGGGGAGGAAAACAATGGAAACAGGAGCATATCCATCTCCTAAAGCCACAGACAAGGGCTCTCGGCTGGTTGGCTGGTTGATTGGTTGGTTAGTATCCCCATGCTCTCTGTTTACAGGAGGAGGATCTACAATGGATGCAGTGTAGATATCAGCTGTATTTACAGGACTTAAAAGATGACATCATAAATACAAGTGGCAGAGCAAAGTGGAGCTACAAGAGGGTTGTGAAGTCAGCTGTTAACTTGAGCCAATTAATACGCTAAACACTAGGCCCATTGTATTTTGTTTATAAAACAGTAGTCTGTCTATTGTTGAATTATTGTTTGGGTGGAACAAAAAATGTCACCAGAGCATGAGGAAACGGAATCCTTATTCTGAAAGAGACTGGACCTTTAGATCATGGTAAAATAACATTATTTAAACATCATGAATCTGGTACTTCTACAGTTTATAGGTTGAAATTAGCAGTTCTGGTCATCCCATCTCAAAAAAGATATATTAGAATTGGAAAAGATAGAGAGAAGGGCAACAAAAATGATTAAGGGAATGGAACAGCTTCCATATGAAGAGAGATTAAGAAGACTGAGACTGTTCAGCTAAATCAAGAGATGACTAAGGGAGGAATATGATAGAGGTCTGTATCATTATGAACGGTGTGGAGAAAGTGAATAAGGAAGTGTTATTTACCTGTTCATACAACACAAGAACAGGGTCACTCAATGAAACTAATAGTTAGCAGGTTGAAAACAAAGAAAGAAGTATTTCTTCACACAATGCACAGTCAACCTGTGGAACTCATTGATGGGCGATATTTTGAAGGCCAAAAAGTGTAACTGGGTTCAAAAAAGAATTAGATAATGGAGATTAGATAATAGCTATCCTCCATCAATAGATATTAGCTACGATGGTCAGGGGTGCAACCCCCTGCTCTAGGTATTCCTAAACCTTTGATGGCCAGAAGCAGGGACCAGATGACAGGGTGGATCACTTGATCATTGCCTTGTTCTGTTTATTCCCTCTGAAGCATCTGGTACCAGTCACTGTCTGAAGACGGGACGCTGGGCTAGATGGACCATAGGTCTGAACCACTATGGCCATTCTTATGTTCCAACTAATAAAAGCACAGGACTTAGAATGTGTATTTCCTGCAAGCTGGAGCCTCAATTCAGGAAAGCATTTAAGACATCCACAGGACATAAGTACGTGTTTAACATTAAGCACATCATTGCATACCTTTCATGAGTAAGGATGCCTCCCTGAACTGGGGCTTAACATTGCTCCAACTTTTTGTTTGATTTTAATTTTATCTGAACCCCAAATTTTTTGCCTCATACATTTCTGTCACCTCTGAGCCATCAGCTGGATAATACTAACCCTAAACCTCTACTAACGTAACTCATCTTCACTCTTCAATTTCCCTCCCTTTAAAGTCGCTCTAGTTCAAATTTCCAAATTTCAGTTAGTCCAAAATGCAGCAGCTCATTTCTTTGCCATACCCAGACAGGGAACATGTTATTCTCAGGCTTGGAAACCTGTATTAGTATCTCCTTCATGTCAGAATCAAACATAGTATCTCTTACAGTCTACAAGACTTTCCATAATTATTCCTATTTTTTCAGCGTGTTCCCTACACTTTTCTTTGTCACAGGAGTGGATCCTTCTGCCACATTCTTTCCACCACCTGCAACAACTTCCCCACACCTGTGCCAAGCCCCTGACTCTTTTCATACTACTTTTAAAAATAATTTCTTCTCTTTAATCTATATTACTCCTCTACACTCTTACAATGTTTTCCGAAGGCCTTGGGCAGATCCCCATAATTTTCCAAGTTTGATAGCTATCTTAGCTCAGAGCATGATACAAACAAGCCCATGATATAGCAATCAGCTTCCCAAAATCACAAGCATGCTCTTTCACTTCCTTAGTCATTATGGCCAAGGCTGATTGTTCTGTTACTTTGTTCTTTTCCTTCCCAGTGACCTGTTGACTTGTTTTTATAACTGGACAATGGGTTCATATTGGGTTTATTTACGTGAGTGAAAAGCTTATTTCACAGTCCATTTAGACCCCATTTTGTTCCAAGACTGGTAAATGGTTGCATCAGCTCTTAATTCTGTAATAGTTACAAGTCTAATATAGATGCTGCCCACATTAACTATCTAACACTGATACAATTTGGACCAAATTCTGGTAAACGTAGTAAAAATCACATACTCAATAAGTTGGCATAAGCACCCACAACCCTGCTGTGGTTTACACTAGTGAAATCAGGTACCAATAGCAGAGCCATCCACAGAAAGTTACCAAGATACCTTTCTGCTGCTTTGTGCCCAACCCATGCCCATTATTGGCCAAAATATGCTGCTTTCCCCCATACATAAACACCTTGCTCTCACAGATGTGTATTGCCACTGCCTTATCCCTTCCAGAACTATAAGACAAAAGGGTGAATAGCAGATTTTGGTTCATTCCTGCTCACAATAAAGTCAACGGCAAAATTCCTGTTGACTATATGTATGGGAGCAGGAATGGAGCCAATAAGCCTCTGGGTTCATGTGCATCTCTGTGAGTCACCTACCTGAATCGGTCCCCTTACAATAATAGTTTCAAAATATAAAATGTAAGTGCGGAATCAAGTCCTCCTTCACAGTATATGATGCATTTTTTGAGATGAGAGTTGTGTTATTTCAGGGGAAAAAATAGTATTTATAATTATACTTTTAAGAAGCAACACATACTATACGAGTCATACATTTTTCCTTACAGCTGGTTTGTCATTTAGCAGTTTTCTGTAACTATAAGGTTATATGATAGAGTTAGACCAAGCAAGTGTCATATTCTCGGGCTATTAACAAGGCCCACATAGAAGAACATACTTTGCATAAACAGTCACTGGAATTTATAACTTACAGCTGGGAAAAAACATCTACAAATATACATGAATTCTATTTCTCTGCCCAAAGGGTGAGATGTAATCAATATTCCCACCCTGTGGGCCTTGTTTTACTGTCTGCCTCTGTGCAATGCTCCCATTGATATCGATGGGAGTTGTGTGTGCAGAGTGACAATATGGTATGACCTTTAGAAATTAATCATTTTACACCTGTAATCGTAGCAAAAAGGAAAGGAGAGGGGAAGACAGTTCTAACGGGCACCTTATTGTTAGCATTCCTTGTCTTCATTTACTAATTAAAGGCCCAGCTCTGCTGCCCCTACTCACCTTAACAGCCCCTTTGACTCTAATGGAATTACTCCTGTAAAAGGTCCCCAAACTGTCCATCATTCTCAGCCAAACTGTGCCATATTGTTTCTGATGGAGAGTTTATCAAACTAAATGTGTGTCAAATATTGAACAAGGAAAGAGCATATGGGCTGGTATTCAACACACCTACAGACATATAATATAGGAATAATTCTATCATTTAGGCTAGTTGAAATAATAAATCAGGGGAATGCAGCTTGACTAACTGGTTACTACAATCCTACTATAGAAAAATCCCTGAATTAGAGAACTGCATATTTGTTATGAAATATGAAAAGAGATATTTGATTGATTGGCAGAGATTCCACTCCAGATCTGCAGCTGATCTAATTCAGTGTAGATCCATTGACTTCACTGGAGCTGCACCAATTTACATCATCTGAGGATAGAGCCCAGGGACCATCCTTGTGGGTATAAAGTATAACTACACAATTATGATCTCTTTAGTTTTAACAATGTAAATCCCTTCACACTATTACTTGCAGAAGGAAATTAAGAAACTTGTCCTGCATACTTTACTCATCTGCAATCAATCCCATTAATTCCAATGGGACTACTCATATGAGTAAAAGGCCACTCATCCCTCCCTTCCTCTCACCCCTCTAGATGACCATGGCCACTACCAGGACCTCCTGCGTTGCATGGCAATGGCCTTCAACCTTCTGGCTGAGGATGTGAAAGACTCCCAGGACAAGCTCCTGGACATCCTGCAACCAGCGGGGTCTTCATGCACCGCACTCCCTATCCAAGTGCACTCCTTCAGGCTGTCTGGCATGCCTTGACATTCTGTACCCCAACACCCACTTGAGCAGAAAGGTGTTACTTTGTCCCAACCAAGGGCACTGACTTCCTTTGCACCACCCAACTCTCTCATGGTACAAGAGACAATGGAGCATGCCTGACAGCAGCATTTTAAGACCACTCCTCCAGATCGAGCAGCCAAAAAGCTTGACCTGATCGGGAGCAAAGTTTATTCATTGGTGGGCCTGCAATTCCACATTACCAGCTACCAGGCTATACTAGCAAAGCATGACTGCCAATCATACTCTAAATTGACAGAATGTCAAGACTTACTTCTGGCGGATAAACAAGCAGAATTTAAGTCCCTCATTGACGAGGGTAAACTAGCGGCCAAGGTCTCCCTCCAAGCAGCAGTAGATGCAGCAGATACAGCATCATGCTCTCTGGCATCAGGTGTGGTTCTTTCCAGGGACTTCTGGCTCCAGACTTCTGGTTTCCCTAAGGAGGTCCAAACCACCCTTAAGGACCTCCCTTTTGATAACCAGAAACTTTTCAGTTATAAGACCAATAAGAGTCTTAACTCACTCAGACACTCATGCCATGCTTCAGTCCTTGGACCTTTATACTCCAGCTCCAACTCACCAGGCTTCCTTCTGACCTCGATACCCCACTCAACCCGCCTACCAACCCTACACTCTACATCAGCAGGAACAACTCTGCCACTGCCAATGCTCCCAATGACCTAAATATCCCACTGTCTCCACCTCCACCCGCTCCGCTTTCCCACAGCACCCTTCCAAACAACCCTTTTGCCTCTTCCCTCAAGACCCTTAAATCCCTCTCCACTCCTCCTCTGGTCTCTCTGGTTGTCTTCGGGGGCCTTCTTGCTCTTTTTTCACACAACTGTAGCAAGATTATCTGATTGTTGGGTATTAGACAACATCCATCGAGGGTACCTCAGAGCTCTTTGCCTTCCTCGTCACTTTCCCCAGGGGGCCAGGAAGACCCATCTCAATGCGACCTTCTCCAAAAGAAGGCATACACCCTTCTCCAAAAGGGTGCCATAGAATATGTGCCATGCCACTACCATGGCCATGGCTTCTACTCCTCATATTTCCTTATACCAAAAAAAAGGACGTGGCCTTTGCCCCATTCTGGATCTATGGGCATTAAATTGGTTTATCCACAAGTTCCATTTCCAAATGGTCACATTCTCCCAAATCATCTCCTCCCTTCCCCATGGAGCCTGGTTTACAGCTGTCATTATGAGGGATGCGTACTTCCATGTGGACATCCACCCTGCCCATTACAAATTCTGTCACTTCACAGTGGGACACTCCCATTACCAACTCTGTCTCCTCCCTTTTTGGGATCACCACCACCCCCCATGTTTTCACAAAGGTCTTTGCAGTTGTTGTGGACTATATGTGACACCTGGGCACTCCCTGTTTCCATACCTGGATGACTGGCTCCTAGTGGCATCATCCCATGAACACCTCCTTGTTATCATCTGTACACTGCAAGACCTCCTCATCAGCTTGGGTATCTGCTTCAATGAGGACAAGTTACCCTTGTGCCTACACAAGAACTCATCTTTATTGGAGCATGCTTGGACACCCCTGTGGAACAGGCCTTCCTTCTGACAGACAGCTTCACTGCCCTCATTTCCCTCATTGTGAAATTGCAACATCATCCCTACACACACCTCTGACAGTGCCTTTCACTTCTATGACACGTGGCATGCTCCTCAATCACTCTGTATGCCCACCTTCATATATGATGCCTTCAACTATGGCTTTACTCTGTGTACGATCTACAGATGGACCACCTCAACAAATGGGTTCTCCTTCTGCCCTCAGTTGTGACTTCCCTCTCATAGTGGTGCAACCCGTCCAAAGTCACGGTGGGCACCCCTTTCAACCCTCCTATGACCCACAGCACCCTCACCACAGATGCATTATTCATGGGCTGGGACGCTCAATAGAGGGCCATACTACCCAGGCTTCTGGTCCCCTAGAGAAGCAACGATAAACATCAGCATCCTAGAACTATGAGCTGTCTAGCATGCCTGCCAAGCACTTCTTCCTCTCATCCACTCCAGCCATGTGCAACTCCTCTCAGACAGCATGAAAACTGTTATATATGTATATATATATATATAAACAAAAAAGGCGGATCCAGATCTCCGACCCTCTGCCTTGAGGCAGTCCATCTGTGAACTGGTGCCTACAACACAATGTCACACATCATACAGTACCTCTGTTGGGTACCTACAACAACACTCTCAGCCGCGTCTTTCATTGCAACCACAAGTGGGAACTTCATGACCTCACTCTTTGATCCATCTTCCGCCAATGGGGTACACCACACTGGGATCTTTTTGTGACAGCTACCAACCACAAGCTTCCCCTCTTCTGTTCCAGAGGTGCTCTTGGGCAGGGCTCTCAAGTAGATGCACTTTCCTCCCCTGGACACCAGGACTACATTATGCCTTCTCGCCCATACCCTTCCTCTCACAAGTGCTCTGCAAAATGAGGCAGGATCAAGCAGTCCTCATCCTCATAGCGACTTTTTGGTTGCATCAATATTGGTTCACCGACCATCTTCACCTTTCAGCTTGCCCTCCAATCTGTCTCCCCTCTCTCCCAAATCTCCTCACGCAACAACACGGTCAGACCCACCACCATTTCACCTCATAGCCTGGCATTTGGATAGGGCTCGCAAGTAGACAATGCATGCTCCACACCTGTGCGCTGTGTCTTCACACTAGCAGACGCCTGGCTACCTGAGCATGTTACCATCTCAAATGGAGATGGTTCATACCGTGGACATCCCGCCACCATCACTCCCTAGGCACCGTGTCCACGCTAACCATCCTTAACTATCTGCTCCATCTTTGACTTTCGGGCCTTGCCCACTGTATTCGAGTCCACTGGGCGGCACTCAGTGACTTCCACCCTCCTATAGATGGTTTCTCTGCCTTCAGCCACGCAACCAATGCTTAAAACCTCCGAGGTCTCCTCAGTACCTTCCCTGCAGTCTGGAAACCTATTCCCCCTTGGGACCTTAACCTCATCCATTCAGCCTTCACTAGGACACTAGCCTTTGAGCTCCTGGCCACTTGCTCCCTCACCCACTGCTCCATGAAGGTGATCTTTTTAGTGTCCTTCACACTGCTTGAGGAGTCAGTGAACTGGCAGCTATGATGGCTTACCCACCATTTACTGTGTTCCACAAGGACAAGTCCATCCCAAGTTTCTCCCCAAGGTGGTCTCTCCGTTCCACCGCAATCAAGTCATTCACCTCCCAACCTTTTACCCTAAACCATACAACTCTCCCAAGGAGAATATATTACATTCCTTCAACATCCATCGTGCACTGGCCTTTTGTCTCCAATGCACCTGCACTTCCGAGCCTCACCAAGACTCTCTCACTATAGCGGAACACTGCTGAGGACATGCCCCCTCCTCCCAATGCCTCTCTAAATGGCTCTCCTGCTGCATCACAGAGTTACTCCCTTTCCTGAGTCTCTCCACCACCCGGCATCACTGCCCACTCCACAAGAGCGCAAGCCACCACATCCGCCCTCCTCGCGGACGTCCTGTGGCAACACCTTTGTAAAGCAGCAACGTGGTCCTCCGTCCACACTTTCATTGCTCACTACGCCATAGTCAAGTCAGCAGCAACCAATGTGGCAGCCGGCCACACAGTCCTACAAACTCTCACTTCTGCTGAGTCCTCGCTCTCACCTCCACACTGAGTACTGCTCGCTATGCTATCCACATATGGAATCCACATAGGGACCAGCACTCACAGAAGAAATGGACGTTACTTACTGTAACTGTTGGTTCTTCGAGATGTGTGGTCCCTATCTGGATTCCAATCCCGCCCCCCACCATCCCCTCTGCTATGGGCTCTGTGCCTGTCAGAAAGAGGGAAGTGGAAGGGCGTCAACCTGCACAGTCTCATAAGACTTGGCCGCACCACATGGCCGATGCACGATGCACATGCGGGCTGACAGATACTACTTCAAACAGTTCCAGCTCCAGTACATGGGGCGCATGCGCCCCCATGTATGGAATGCAGATAGGGACCACACATCTTGAAGAACCTCCAGTTACAATAACTAACCTCCATATTAGCAGAAATTAAGAAGGCACAGAGGGTCATAATGGCAAGAATCTAAGAAGGCAGATTTGGAACAGCACTAGTAATTTTTTCCAGCAAATAAATTGGTAACATTTTGAATTTAGACAAAAGAATGTGGGAAAAATAATTGATTAAGTTTTTGTGAGTTTTCCCTCTCAGTTTTTGACCATCTCTATTTTTGAATAACTGGCTCAAAGAGATAGTAAATGTTTATGTTATCTTCTGTAACGAAGATAATGGGAACTTATTTTATTCTGATGGATATTAAAATAAAAAACACAGGGCCAAATTCAGAGGCTCATACTAATTCCTCCTCTGCCATGGACTTAATTGGATGTTTGCTTGAATAAAAACTGAGCTCCCTGTTTTGACCTTACTTTGGAATAACCCTAGAGGATAGCATTTACCTCCTTCAGACGTGGCCCTTTGCTCTGCCTCTCAGCCTACAGAATCTCTCACATCTACCAAAGGCAAGAGGCATCCACACAAAGTGTCTTTTCTCTCTTCTGCTGCTCACAATCCCTCCCTTGGCTTGCAGCAGGCTATGCACAGCATAGAACCTGCAGAAGCCATTCCCCCAGCATCTCTCCAGATTCCACCGGCTCCCACAGGAGCTCTCTCAAACTGATAAATAGGACACGGCGCTAGAAGTTGCTCAGCCTACGGGTTGGGAGGAAGGAATTTCAAAATACTCTGATTTACAGAAAAGCTAGTTTGCTATTTTTGTGATTTAAAAAGCCATTAATTCTCATTTCTCTCTCTCTGCAAGACCGGGAACCTTGAATGTGTGGTAAAGCAATTTAACTTAACAAGCAGAGACTATGAAAAATAGTATCAACATTTTTTAAAAGTTCTAAGATGCTTAAACTCTTAGCACAAAAGCCCCTTTTAATAAAAATAAATGTCTGATAGTACGTGGTACTGCGTAGGTTTACTGCCTCTTGTTTTGGATGATTGTATAAATCACTCATAACTTTCCCATTCATAAAAAATGAAGCAGTCCTCAACTCATGAAATGCAAGTAATACCGCTGTGCACCAGCATATAAAATGTGTGATCATGCCATATGTGTCATGGTAATATCCATGTGATAAACTGAACAGACATTGAGACTACTAAGCTCTTCAGGGCACAGGCTTATGTTTTGTAATGTGTTTTCTGGGAGAAGCATAACACTTGTGGTGGTTATAAAACAAATAAAATAAAATAATAATAATAATAGAATTGCATTAATTATGCATGTTTGACAATTTCACCTGCACTCTGCCCCCTCTCCCAAGTTCTATTTTGAACATTCAGAACTTCAAACAAACATCTTTAAAATAAAAACTGTGCTCCCGTGCCACAAAATTATAGTGGTCAGAGACACAAGATCAATCCTGGCACATGTGGGGTTTATAAGATCAGTGTCTCACAATCAAGTAAGGCTTGAAAGAGTAAGTTTATGCCATGGAAAAGAGTGACTTCCAGCCTCCCAAAGGGAGGCACAACATATACTAAACCCTGGATAGTCCCAAACTATCAGGCCTTAGTGCTGGGATTTTCAAGTGCACCCAGTATTAGGCTACCTCTGCTCCCACTGAGGACAATAGGAGTTTTATCATACTCCTCAATGCGATCAGGGTTAGACTAATGCTGAGTGGTTTTGAAAAATCCACCCAAACATTTGTGAAATTGTTGTGTATAGAAATACCATACATCAGTCCCTGATCTGACACCTGGCTCTATGTGGGCAGAGGGATGCATTTCTACAGAGCCAGTTGCAGGATTAGGCTTTAGGTAAATTTTAGACATCTTTTAAGTGTAATGATCACAATTTCCCCCTCTCTCAGATGCTGGAAACCAAGTCACAGAACCAAGGTACCTGACATGAGAAGTGGATGGATACAAAAAAAGCTGTCCCAACATTTACAAAAAACTCCCGCCAATGTTTCCCTACTGACTTTTTTCGGTCAGGCGCAGCATGCAGGATGTAGTGGCGGGATGCAAAGGACTTTACTGGCACTGGTTCAGGTTTTGTATAACTGGTTTTGCCAGTTGAAGGATTTACAATGGCCTGGTCATACAGACCAACCCATAAAACAGCCAGAGTGTAACAGTGAATCTGAGCCACGCTTTTTCAGCTGGCCATAATATTCCTACATGCTGGTTTCCATCAACTCAACCCAACAGAACATGCCCTTAGATCTATGTTAGTCACACTTAAAAATTTGGGCCTCAATTCAGCAAGGGAGTTAAGCACATGCCTAACTTTAGAAATCAATGAGTGAAATCCTGGTCCCATTAAAGTCACTGGCAAACTCACAATGGCGACTGCTCAAGTGCTTAGAATTAAGCAGCTACTTAAGTTCTTTGGTAGATCAGTATTCTTTTAACTATGTGTGCGCATGGGCTTACTAGATGAATGCATACATCAAACTATAAAATCTGTTTAGAAATCGTGTTAAGATTAAGTTGGCCAGATCCTGCTCTTCTACTCATTGAAAGCCAATGAAATTGCAAGAGTAGGTCCCTAGAGAAATATAGGGTACTGGGACATAGTATCGTGTTTGTATTTGTAATTTATGGAATGTACATAGTCTGTACTTTTATATGGGCAAAAATTTAAGATCTATCCCATTTGAAACTACTTATGTATAATTTAAGAATTATGTTAGGCTAGTGTTTACTTTGTTAAAATCTTTCATTACATTTCCCTCCATTGAATGGATCAAGTTTTATTTTTATATAACGTTTTTTGCCTTCAAGTAGCAGTGTCTTGTAAATAGCTTGCTTATTTATGGCTGTAAACAAGATGCATAATCCAATGAATATCTCTCAGTTTTAAAAAGACATAGCTGTAGTTACTGCCTTATACAATTCACTTGATGAATTTGAATAATCTAAATTTTTATTGCAGCAATCTTTAAAATAAAGGGCTACAATTTCTTTTACTTTTTAATAATGCACAAAAATTCTTATAAACAATTTAATCTGAACTACAGGGAGAAACGAAAAACTGTTTAGATGTACTGACTCAATGGATTTTTGAAAATGACTATGTGCTGGAAATACTTTGGCTTAACAATAAATCTTTTTTCATTTTATTAACAGTATCATTGTGGAGCTTTTATGGAAAGTGAAATGTCTCCTATTTTTACCAGACAGAAATATTTATGTGCTTTGAGAAAAATACAGCTAAGACGTCCATGGCTTTGATGAAAAAACCAAATCCTAACATGCACACTTCCTAGATGCATGAATTCTGCAACTCTGTCTTTGTCTTCGTCCTACATTCTTTATCAGTTTGCTTAGCTTTCTTTCGCTGGCCTAACTGTTGATCCTCTTTTTTTTTTTTTTTTTTTCCGTGTGCTTTTTTGTTAAAAAGCCTCACACAAAAATGAAACATGAGGTTTATAATTTCTCTGGGAATCTCTGCTGCCACTATGTATAAAACAGATGTAAATTTCAGTGCTGCATTTTCTGTTCTGCTCTGTGACATTAACTAGATTATGCCTCCCACTACACAGAAAACCACTACCGTCAACATTATGCCAATTTGTTAATAGTCAGCTTGAATTCTTTTTAAAAAGCATATTTATTGTTAACCACAAGATATACAACTGAGCAATGTTTCGCTCTAACGGGGAGCGCATATAGCCACATAGACACCTGGATTGTATCATCTCTAGTGGTATGAAAACAAATTAAACCTGGCTAATTCATTTGCATATAATCTGATTTTTAATAACTGTACTTTTGGAATAATGTTCTTTTTAAAAAAAAAATCAAATATTGATTGCTGGGTTAAAAATGAAAATACTAGTATTTGTTATTAGTTGTCATGAAAAGAAAAGACACGTGAAAATCTTGATCTGTGAACAAAGTTGTCACTGTTGATAAAGGCAAGAAGTTCAGAAATACACTATTCACAGTAAATTGTTTGAATTAATAAATCCTGGTTAGTTAAATTTTCAATAGAAACAAAGTTTCACTGAACCAGTCCATCAAATTTCTCTATTCACAGATCCAGACTTCAAGATCTGTTTCAGCAGCTGTTCATTCATGTGGTTATCATGTATGTACTACTATTAATTATTGACTAATATACCTTATTAATTCAGCATTTCCAAATTTGAAGATTTATTAAGTGACACAGCTGAATAGTCATTACATAACAGTCAAACTCATCAATACCCCATAGAATATTAAAAGTTTATTATGATACTACATTCCTTTAGTAACACTGAGCAAATTGTCCAGAGTTGAAAGCAGTTTTTCCTCTAAGCCTTGCTGGAGTTGTGTTGGATCACCACTGAAGAGAATGGAATTGGATCACCTTGTAGACAGAAGAATAAGGCAGACCACTCTCTACTTAATAGGATTACTAACCGTTATGTGAGACCAGGACACACTTTCAGCTCTACAGCACATTCCATGGAAAATAAAACACCGCCTATAAGCAAGTCAGACTGCTGTGAAACTCAAGCAGTTTATTGAAGGGACTTCTTTCTGAGAAGTCTTCTGAGACTTTAAACAGGGAGGAGCAAAGAAGCCATCATTGCTCCTGACACCTGCTCAATCTTGAGATATTTTACAGAAACAAGAGTCTTGCCTTGGGCAAGCCCTGAAGGTACATACAGCTTTTCAGAGTACATTAGTGCCACCTAGCAGAAGACATATTAATTGATAACACCAGCTCTAGAGTATTACTTCAGATGATACATCTTTCTAGACCACTGCTTTTTTGCTTTCTAGTTTTCACAAAAAACCGATGATTTCAGACGCATGGGGATGAAGAATGGGAGCTAGAAAGAGGTGAAGTATATTGCTCTTGATGGGTTTATTCAACTAAGGAGTTGCACAGAAGCAGAATTTGGTCCAAATTCTCAAAGGCTAACCCAGAAGAATGTAAGAATCCATGATAATTTTCATCATGTTTTGTTAATTCGTTCTGTTTACTTTATCAAACTTTCCAAAGCAGTTTGCTTATAGCAGTATAAGCTCCAGGTATGAAATATTTCCTGGACTCCCTTGAATCAGAGGTTCAAATTCTGGTAGAGTCCACTTACTGCTTTATCCTTTCAAGGTACTGATGAAAGACTTCCATAGTTTGCTACATGGGGAAGGATGAGACCTGCTTTGGCATTCAAGATTCCATCAGAAAGTATAGGAGTTGGGTGCTAACCACCTATTGTACCTTGGAAAATGCCATCCTCTGTGTGTAAAATATGGTCACTGATTGCAATTATCTGAGAATTCTAGAAGTAGTTAAAATCTTATCCTTCCCTCCCTCTCCCTGGCCCTACACATCAGTGTCAAATACAGCCCAGCAGGCCTTTAAAGAAGCCACTAGGACTTTGCAACAATGTTCTAAACACTTAATGCCACTCAAGTTTCAAATTTATTCACAGCCCATTTGCTCTTCTTCTGTGCCTGATCCAATGAGGCTCCGAGCAACCTGACCTCCAATTTTGACAGATTCGGATTGCATTTGCATCCCTGTAGATCTGGAGCAATTTTCCCTAAAATAAGAAGAGTTAATCTGGATTCATACTGGTGAAAGTCAGAGCAGTCTGCCCCACAGCCTTCAATGGAAACTGAGGGAAACTCAGCATCTTAGAAGATCAGATCTTTGCAACTGCTGGAAATTTTGAGTGCAAGGAAATAAAAGGAAAACAAAGAAAAAAGGGGAGATTATAATTTTTGACCATCTAATTTGAAAGCTAGCAATAATAAGAGGTTCCTATGCTAGTGTAGATATATGGCACAGATATGCTACATGAGCTAAATCTAAATAACGGGTTATAAAAATGTTTATTTTAAGGTGGAGTAGCCAATAGGCCTGTTTAAAATGATATTTTTATTGGATCAAGGCGCACTTGTAGATTAACTCATTTCAAGTGCAATTAAAATATACTGGGCCAGATTTTGATAGTGCTATGCCAATTTATGAAGATCTCCAATGATAACAACTGTGGTCCTGAGGATTTTACTCACTGCTAATTCACAATCATGCAGAATGTGGTTTGGTATGGTCTATGTCTCTAACAGAGCATGTGTGTACCCATGACTGACAGTTTAAAGAACACATTCAATTGCTAAGTAAATATACTTCTCTCAATTGCTCTGTAAAAAACACTGTACAGCTTTAGACACTAATTTCGTAAAATTGCTTTTATTTCCATCTTTAAGCTGCTATTATGGGTGCTGCTGGACAGCTTTTCTGCTGAAAAAACACTTCTACCCACAACCCACATAATGAAAATAAAAACAAAATTCTTATGAAATCTTTTTTTAATGTTGACCTTACAAACAATATCGGCAATTTTGCTCTATTCTTAAACTACAGCACTCCTGGTATTTCATTGCTGTAACAGACAAATCGGTTCTTGTTCTAGTGCACTGTAGATAGAAGCAGCCCAGGCTGCTGGAGGGATACAATTTCTAATGCAAAGTACAACATTGTCCCCTAGTGGGCTATATGCTGAAATACTAAACAAAAAACTCCAAACAACCAAACAAAAAAAACCACTCTTGAAGACATATAGCAAACCCCATGAAACAAGATAAAAATGTCCGCTTGATTTCTGTTCAAGGGTTTCCAGTAATCATATGCCACAAGAAGTTATACAATTCAGTGCTAAATTCAGAGGTGATTCCATGTGAACCTAGAGAAGTCTCAGTTGGTGTAATTTTCACCTTACTCCAACTCCCTCTACTGGTAAGTTACTCTGCCTTAGATTCACACTCACTTATTATTGTGCAACTTGCACCCACTCACCATGTGATATTTTAGTTACACATCATCCTTTGAATTTAGCCCATGGAGTGTATGAGAGCATAAACTGGTGTAATTTACATGCTAAGGGTTTGGAAGAGCAGAATAGCAGGACATAGTGTAAGAAGGTATAAATTAAAGTCCTCTACTTCAGTGATGTGTATGAGAAGTGTAAGTCTAAGGGGACTAGAGGTAGTCTAACTTACAGGAAGGAGGTGTAAATTCCAGCAACATACTATTCTGTCATTTGGCTTTCAGTGTTATATTTTTCATAATGATTGAGAAGTTCAGTTAGCATATCTTATCCCAGTAAATAGATACTATGGGCCAAATCCTGCCTGCCTTACTCATGTTGAGTTGGGTCCCAATTCAGCAGCTCTTATTCACATGAGGCATCCTCATGAAATCAGTAGGACTTCTCAGATGAAGAAGGGCTGCAGGACAGGGCCATTGGCACTACCGGTTATATTATTCATGGCTTTATAATAACAACATCCTAGTCAAATTATTATTAAAAATTAGAGATGGGTCAAGTTAGGATCCCTAGGAACAAAGAATTTAGGACATACTTACAGGAAGGGGGACTCTATCTTGTGAAGCAGTGATTCTGAAAAAGATTTGGGGGTCGGTGAGCTGACCATGAGCTCCCAATGTGCCTCAGTGGCCAAAAGAGCGAATGAGATCCCAAGATGCATAAAGAGAGGAATCTCAAGAAGGACGGTTTTTGCCTCTATTTGGCACTGGTGCAAATATTGCTGGAATACCGTGTCCCATTTTGGTGCTCACAATTGAAGAAGGATGTTGATAAATTGGAGAGGGTTCAGAGAAGAGCCATGAGAATGTTTAAAGGACTAGAAAACATGTTTTATAATGACAGTTTCAAGGAGCTCAATCTATTTAGCTTAACAAAGAAAAGGTTAAGGGGTAATTTGATTACAAGATACAAGTCTCTAAATATTGAATAATGAGCTCTTCAGTCTAGCAGAGAAGGAAACAACATTATCCAGAGGGTAGAAGCTGAAACTAGACAAATTGAGATTGGAAAGAAGGTGCACACTTTTTAACATTGACGTAATTAACCATTGGAACAATTCATGAAGTGTTGTGGCGAATTCTCCAGCACTGACAATTTTTAGATGAAGATTGGTTGTTTTTCTGAAATATATGCTGTTGGAATTATTTTGGGGACATTCTATGGCCTGTGTTATACAGGAGGTCAGACTAGGTGATCACAATGATCCCTCTGGCCTTGGAATCTATGAATCCATACCGTAGAAGAATTTAGAATCCCTCCAAGTTGGCAGCAATGAAGGTGGATTCTGGTGACACCAAAAAACTTAAAGATGACCCACCTTGTTTCAGAAAAACCACAGTCATTCCAGATTTGGCCCTCTTTACTTCTGAGTCTGTCCTCTTCAAATACTTCTTACTCTACTTAACAGCCAATGAGATTTAAAAAAACAAAAAGCAAATCACAACTGTTTCCTTGTTTCTACTGCACACTTGTGACCTTCAAATTGAAATACATTTATTTCTTTGTTAGTATCACTTTCCTGATCACAAATTCAATCCATATCCTTATACACCATAACTCTGATTCTCTACTCTGTTTTCCTGTTTTTTTTCAGTGGAGTTACACCAGTGAGTGCAGAATCAGACCCTCTGAATCCAAAACCATTACCTAACTAAACTTTGCAAAAGAGATTCATCCTCCCAGTTTTGTCCCCTATTAGAATACTGATAATACAAAGTTAAAGGTGATTGTGCAGGACAAAGTTTTGTTGAATGTTACCTTTCCTCCTCTGCTATGCCCCACACACTAAAAATAAATGAAAAGAAAATAGATTGTGAACTAAAGGGTAAGTAATAAATATCCTGTTATAAAACACATTTCTCAAATTATTCCTTGACATAAGTTAATATTCTCTAACCAAAGATTTTAAAAAAAATGATTTTAAACAGAAAATGCACAAAGGAAATCAATTTGGAACTCAAGAAAAGGAACCCTTTTGATCAATTTTCCCCACCAAGCAGTCAGTATATTTATAAAACTCTTCAAGGAAAATCATAGCATTTGTCAATCAATTCCAAAACCATATTTGTGAGTAAGATCAGATTTATTACATAAATGGGTTTATTTTCCCCCCTTAAAAATGAACTTTTTCTAAAAGGTCATATTTCTGGAGCTCAAATGACTTATGCATTATTCTTATGGGCTGGCTTGCAACTAAGCTAAAAGTTATAAAAGCAAAATCAATTTATGACTTCCAAAGTGTGGATAAAACAATGTGATCGAATGACTTGGGCAGTAGATGGTGACTTGGAAGACTTGGGTTCTATTCCTGCCTCTGTCACTGACGTGCTATATGACCTTGGATGCATCACTATGCCTCTGTCTCCCCTTCTTGTCTATTTAGATAGCAAGATCTCATATTATATGTGTTTATCCAGTGCCTAGCACAATGAGGCTTCTAGGGACTACTGGAATGTGAATAGCCCCCCAGTCTCAGTAAGGGCTGTTAGGCTCTACTGGATTTCAAACAATAATGTTAACTGGATCTTGAACTTGACAAAGCTGCTTTGATGAGGAGGTGGGCTGCCGAGAAAAAGGGTGTGTAAAAAACAAACAGAAATTCTGTGTATTTTGGCCATTGTCTCGCGTAAGAGCAGAGATCACCAACAGTTCATGAATGTCAGCGTTAATAATGGGAGAACAAATGTTCCCTTTGGGAATCCTTTGAATTTGGACTATCTGTAAAAGAGTATAAAATTGTTGAGACGTGCTTTCTGAGGATCTCTCATACTCTCTTGTTTCTTTCAACAATTGTATTTTGCAGATACAATTATTCAGTGGCCGAGTTTAACCCAGTGCTCAGAAGTATGATGGTAAAGTAATTGGCCATATTAATCCTTGTATTTCTTTTACAGCTCTCTGGGATCATAAATATAGGGTGAAATATTACTTTGGCATACCAATGCTTTAACAAAGCACTGGGGAGGTGGCTTTTAAAAAAAGGCCAGTTAGGAAGGATGATATGCTGGAGGAGGATATTGGGGCTCCTGGAATCCCCTTGTTAAAAAGTCCCATCACCAAATTTAAGGATGGATTGGGATGATTTCTCTGCCTCCCCTGGAATTCACCACCTATCTGGATGTTACTTAATCATCCTTGCTGGCTCAGACTTGTCCCTGGGGGCTCATCAAAATACTTCTCAGAAGTCAATTGCTTTTGGAACTAAACAGGATGGGCTGAGTGTCCAGTATTATGTTTTTAAAATGTTGTGTCAACACAAAACATTTCATTTCAAGGTTTTATAGACATTCAATTTAAAAAAATAAAATAAAATTGAGGGAAATTCAGAAACAATACATCTTTCCAAATTGAAAAGTCAAAATGTTTCATTTTAGAAATGTCAAAACAAACCATTTTAACATTTCTGAAATTTCTTCCCCTCCACTCCCCACAAACCAACCAATTTGCCAAAAATCAGCCCAAATTAGGGAATTGTTTTGGTTGACCTGAATCTGCATTTTTCAGTGAAAAAAGTATTGCACAAAAATGTTTTCCCAGCTCTAACTGGGAGTCCTTTAAATGTCTTCTCTCTCATCCAACCCATTTCCAATTACATAAACTGAACGAATATCGGAATTGCCAGAATGGATTAGATCCAATGCCTGTCTAATCCACTGTGTTGATTATGACAGTGGCCAGTACAAGATGCTTCAGAGGTTGGTGAAAGAATCCCTCAGTTGACAGATGTGGGATAATGTGCCTCTCCGACATAGGTCTCTTCCTGGTGTTGAATAGTTAGAGATTGGATTAAAATCTGAAGCACCAGATTTAATATCTTCCAAAATTTTTGTTGTAATTATAACTCTTCTGAATTGTTTTGATTCCCATATACTTATCCACTCCTTTTTAGACTTTTGTTAAGTTCTTGGCCTCAACCACTCCCTGTAGCAATGAATTCCACAGTTTAGTCACATGTTGCATTAAAAAGTATTTCTTTTTATTGTTTTTGAATTCCCTACCTTTTAATTACATTGTATGTCCTCTTGTTCTTGTATTATGAGATATAGAGAACAGACGTTCCCAATCTACCTTCTTTATACTATTCAATATTTTGTCTACTTTTACCACATCCCCTCTTATTCATTTCCTTTCACAGGCAAGCACTCTCAGTTTTTTCACTCCATATGGTCCTTGAACATAATTACTGCCCTTCTTTGAACTACACTCTAATTCTGCAATATCCTTGAAATGGGGTGCCCAGTATTGCATGCAGTATTGCAGAAGGGATGACACCACTGATTTATATAATTGCATTATAATATTTTCCCTGTTATTCTCCATTCCATTCCTTATGCAGCCCAACATCTTGTTACCTGTTTTGACCACAGAAGTGCATTGACCAGAAGTTTTCACTGAGCGATCCATGATTGTACCCAGGTCCCTTTCTTGATCTGATAGTTTTGAATCCTATAAGTTGTAAGAGCAGTTTACAATTTTCCCTCCAATGTGCATTACTTTGCTTTTGTGGACATAACATTTCATTTGCCATCATGTTGATCATTGACCTAGCTTCTTTATATCTCTCCAAAGTTTTTCATATACTGATTTTCTGATACCATCTAGCTCAAATAACTCTGGGTCGCCTGGACATTTTGCTACCTCCCTCCTTATCTACCTTTCCACATCATTAATATATTAAATACTACAGGACCCAGTACAGAACCTTGAGGCACCACCCCTCTGTTAACTTTTTAGCATGATGAAAATTGACCAGTTAGGCAGAAAGCAAAGACTAGAACTCATAGCCAGATTTTGACCCATGGCTATACTTTGCCTCTCATCCCATGACTCCTTAGCTTCCTTAGTAGCTTCTTTTGAGGGACCTTGTTGAAAGCCTTTTATAAGTCTAAATAAATTACGTCAATTAGTCCTCCTGAATCCACCACTATACTGACACATTCAAAGAATTCTAAGAGATTAGTGAGACACAATTTTCCTTTGCAGAATTGGGAACACTGTTCTGGCCTAAGAATAATCTCAGTAATGCTTCAGGAATATACCATAAACGTTTCCAACATATAGGTAAACACCACTATTCCTTCTTCATCATTTCGAGGCACTGAATCCAGTAAAAACAGCCATTTGGGTCATCTCCATGGATTGAATGCAGGCCCCCAAAACTAAGATCATGAGCCTATTCATCTTGAGCTAAAGGACTGAGGCCCAGATCTTCAAAGATATTTAGGCACCTAACTCTCATTGTTGTGAGTAGGTATCTAAATACCTTTGAGGATCTGGTCCCTTAGATGGTATCAAACAGCCTTTGTTCCTCTATAGATCCAGCACAGAAGAAGAAGCCTAATATACAGTGGATTATAAATATACCTTTTTCTGTATGTTTGTTTGCCAACTGGTGTTGTCTTACTTCTCTCCTGGGTTTTGGGAATGAGAGAGCACATTTTCATAAAAGGCAAAACCACATGAAAACATTTCCCAGTCCCTCAACTCTCCCCGCTTCAAGCATATGCACTCTTAGTATAAACAGTTTGTCACAGGTCAAGATAAAAGGTTTTGGGTGATCCCTTGTTAATTCATTAGAAGCACATGACTGAGACAAAGCACTGCAAAATGTCTAAGAAACTACCTGCATTTAAAAAGAGAACTGACAAACTGGCCCAGAACTTGTATTGCATTATGAAAGCATTGCACCATTTCTCTGGCACCATATTCACTGGCCACAGGGAATCCTGAGGGGCATGTATTGTCATTGCCCATCACTGTAGCCAATGCAGGGGGTACAGTCAGGGCAAGGGGGGGTGCCAGGATGTCTCTACCATAATGGCGCCTCTGGGATTTGGCAGGAAGCTGCTTTACTTCATGCACATTGACCAGCCCTTTGTGTAGCAATCCCACTAGCTGGGGAGAACAAATTCAGATAAAACCACCTTTGCACCTCACCTTTGATAACTTGTCTCAGATCCCACCCTTAGTCTGTGAAATCAAGACGGGAGAGTGATTGTAAGAGGCAGATTAAGGGTAGGTGAGAGCTAGGAAATTTTTCAGGGTTGCCCCTGCCCTTGTGCACTTAAAATGTCCAATGAATGAAACCCAGGTGCTAATTAAGAGCCTGATCCAAGCCCATCACCCATGATGGGAGTATCTCTGTTAACTTCAGTGACTTTGGATCAGACCCTAAAGGCCAGACTATGAACCACTGGTGAGCAGTTCCTCTCATGAGTTGTCCCAATGGAAATATTCTTCTGAGTCCAATGGGAATAATCACAATCTGGCCCCAAGAGTGGTTGAGAGCAGGAACTCAGAGCTGGTCTACACACAAATGTGCACAGATTTAGTTATTTTGGAGTGAGCCTCTGTGTAGACACCCTTATTTCAGAATAAAAGGTGCTAAAGACCATTTAATTGAGGTCAGTAACAAGCTTCTTCTTTTCACCAAGGATGGAGGGAAACCTCCCCTAGAGGACAGAGTGGAGTCTGTCTGCTGGCCCTTTGCCCTGTGCAAAAAGGGGCCTTAGGAAACTGTTCCTCTGTGGGAACTGGCTGCTTTGCTTCATTCCTTCTGTCCCTTCCTCCTAAACAGCAGCAATGTATGTAACACACTGTTTCCCCCTGGAAGAGAATTGTTGTAAACCTGCAAGCATGTGGGACATATGGAGGGAGCACAGCATCTCAAGGGTGTCTATGCACATATATCTACTATTTATCAGTGCTTGAGTTCCCCCCAATATCTGCAGGTCTAAGGATCTGCACATAAACAGTTGGCGGTGATTGTCTGAGTTAGACATTGCCTCCTTTCGAATGCAACCAGACCTGAAATTATTGGTAGCATTTCTCTGTAATCTCTTGGCTCTCATCAGACTAATTACATTGTGATCATAGACACAACCTGTATGGGTAATTTGGAACAAGAGGCTGGCACCAAGTTCTGTGAAGAGAGAAGGAACAGATGCTACCACCGATTTGCAAGATAAGCGTGAGTATCAATCAATCATTCACATTGTTGTAAAAAAGTTTACACCTGCAATAATGTTATTTATTGTACACCTGCTACTTGGTATTCAGACCCCCTTAGTTCACACATGCCTTGAGAAGGAATAAGATCCGTTCTGTTTCAGCACAAAGTAGTGATTCTCAGAAACAATTACTTGTCTGTATCTATCCATTGTACCATTCTCATCACCACAGTATCAGAGCAAATTTGATAAGATACATTTACTACAGCTGTCGGTAAACCCATTTCTGCCTTCAGAAAAAGGTCTAAATCCCACCTATTCTAGGTTTTCTTTCATATGTCTAGGTTGTTGGATTGCATCTATGCCGGCAATTTTCAGGAAACCTATAATACTAGATGTTACAGTGCCCCCGGCTGGTAGCAATGAGGACAGCATTAATGTGACCAGCTGCTAATGATTTTTACTGCTATGTCTTCTAACCCAGTGGTGAAAACTAACTGTTCTACACTAGTTCTCCTGACACTGTTATCAAGGAGTGTCATACTAGTGGAAGATTTCACCTCTTTATTTGGCATATGAGTAAATGAAGTAAAAAGGGGTCATGCCATCCAACTCAAGTGTTTGTATAGAACTCTTCAGCCTGATTTAGCTGGATTTCAGACTGTGACTGTGCATAACAGATGGTAGATTTGAGTTAATTAAGTGTGGGTCAAATTCTGCACCCTGATATTTTCATTGTTTAAAATGGGGCTATATTAGGACAGTAGAGAACTTCTAACAGTAAGGTTATTAAAACCAGGTAACTAACTAGAACCAAAGTTATGTTGTGCTTCACATTTTCCTCAGCTGTTTCTCTTTTTTTATCAACAGTGAGAAGAGCAGACAAATCCTAGTACTGCTTGAATCACAGCTGAGCAAAATCCATCGAATGTGAAAAAAATTGTATTTAAAGTCTGAAATGAAAGAAGTTTAGGTTTAATGCTGAAACTCCACCATTGATTTATCACATTGTGTGTCTATTATCTTGGACTCATGAAATTCATCAGATCAATAGGGACATCTACTTTGGTGGGATCCTGTCTCTGCTGATGGCCTGTTTGAGATTCCTCAGACAAAAACAAAAAATCCACTCTAGAAATTTACTGACTATTGCCAACTATACACTAGCTAAGTGCAGTCAAACAAGCCATCCTGTTCTCTGCAAATAACCAGTTCATATCTGGAAGCTGTTTGTTTTGAAGGTGGATGGGTGCATTTTGACACCTTCTCTCTCCCCCTCACAAAGCAACACAGCCAAGAGACCAAAGATAGGAGTCAGTCAAGAAGGGTGAACTTTTAGGTGAAATGAAAAGCTAGGTTGGCTCAGATTCAGGTTCTATTTTATCTGAACCACTGAAGCAGAAGGGAGTTCAGAGAAAAAGTTCCAGGTTTGGCATGTCTAAATAATAAATATTAGACTGCTTCTCGTTTGCTGAAATAGATCACCTTGAGCTGAGTCATTTGCAGTTCGCTTCAGACATGCTAAGAGACAATACTGCTAGTACCTACGGCTCACCATTTGTTTACCCATTGTCAAGGCTGTTCCTCTTCCTCTGACAGGAGTCAGTAGACCAAAACCAACTTCAAGTGCCAGCTATTTCTGTTAAATTCACATTCCTCATTGAAGATGGTACAGAAAAAGTGGGCCAAGGTTCTCAGTGAGAGACAGAGTCAACAAGAGCCAGACACTAGCTCTGTTTACTTGGAACTGATGGGCTGTGTGGCTGGCTGATGGAAGTATAACTCACTGAAGGCCTGATCCAAAGCCCATAGAAGAAATCAATGAGACACTGTCAATCTTCAGGGATTTTAATTTTCTTAGGCAATGTGTGTCTGACGAGCAGAGTCTAACATTTAAAGAAAGAGCACTGTAGGCCCTGGTCCTTCACAATGTCTGCAGGAAGGTACTAATAAACCTGCTTATCTCATAAAATAATACCAAAACGGCAATGGTCCTTATTCACCAAAGGACAATTTTTTCACCGCTGCAAAATATACCATTCTAGGGGCAAGAGGTTTGGAAGGTAATGTAGATAGATAGGCCTTTATGCAGCTAGCTTTTACCCCTCCATAAATCCTGCCAGATCTGTGTGGCTTTTGGAGGAACTGTTCAAATTAAGGGCTGATCTCTTTGTGTGTTTTATGGGGAAGGGAGCACAAACCTTAGCTCTACCCTCTTTCTTTTCACTGCATAGAATAACGCAGTGAAAATTCCATATGTACAGTCCTACCGAGTTTCCAGCAGGTCTCAAAATTAACCCAAGATGTTTTATAGCAGTCAATACAAAGATACCTCTGAACTGCATTTTTTTAGCCACATTTCACCAAACGTCACAAATTAAGAAAGTCCTCGGAGGCTAACTTTGGACTCACCTATGACAGAGCCACATTTTCTGCTGGTGTAAAGAGGCAAAACTCCACCGAAGGCAAAGGAGCTACACCACTTATGCAGCAGAGAATTTGACACAATTATACTATCTACACCCACATGCCCTGCAAATACTCAGCTCAACCGTCACCTTGAAACATGAGAGGACTGTTGTCATCAGGCCCCTCGTCTTGTGGTTTGGTTTAGTTTGTGAACGTCTAATCTAATGTAAGCCATAATGTAATGGTTCCATCATTGTACTAGGACATTATAAGACATTACATTACAGTTTATAATGTCAGTAGAATCATTTTGCATCAAGTGTTACAACAGAAATCCTTGATAAGGAAAGACATTAGGAGAATTAATTACTTCACATCCACAGGAGCTACTACTAAACATTAATAACCCAGATGTGATTTCAGCTCTTTTAACTATAGGCAGAGGGTAGCCAAGGATAAAGTGGTCTACTAAGTTCCTGCAATTTTTTTAAGGCAGCTTTTCGAATGGTCAGAAGGGAATAACAAAACATCAAAAATTGTCCAAAATGGATTAGTTCTATTTCCTTAGACCTAAAAAAGATCAGCCAGTTGGATGTTCATGAAGTTTTGAAAGAATATTTGCACCTCAGTTAAGGTCTCATATGCCAAGTTTTGGCTGAGGGGCAAATTTGGGTGTGCATTCTAATCCCATAAATATAGTTATTTAAAGTTGAAACCTGCAAATGACCCATAAGTGTAGCAGTAGGAAGAGAAATCTATAATATAGTTAATAGTTATTATATGGATTTCAGTAACATGCTCTGTAATTATCCCAGGCAGCTGTGCTAGCTTCGCACTTGATTTCAAGAGTAGGCCACTTTTTCAAAGGAAAAGAATACAACTGAGCACTCGTGTGCGTTTAAAAAAGGCTCTCAGTTTGTGGTCCAACTTACTCCACAGGTTCTAAATTCTACCTCTGATGAGTGATCTGTTTCCCCATTTGGATCATTTTGTATCCTCTGGCCCTTTAAAACCAGCTGAGACGTGCACAATTAATAGCAGTGTAACAGACTAATCATCCCTTCAGCTGCATGGTGCAGATTAAACGAGGTGGGAGAAATTCTGCTATACTATGTTGGAGCATTTTTCTAGAAGTCCTTCTGTACAAACACCAAACGACAAAAGCTCCATGTGTATAGGGGATAGCCGGGGCCAGCTGCTCTATGACGTATCATTCCCTGGAAACTCTAGAGAACTGCTTGTAGGAATACCTCACCTCACTGTGACTGCCTTCTGACTCTGCACCTTCTGCACTGAAAGGGTGGGGATAGAGCCAAAGATATTGAGGTTCCTGAAGGAGTCTTGCTGCCGGACTATAGAGAAAGCCTAATCTTCTCTGCAGAATATACAATTCAAAATATTAGCCCTATTGAAACCAATGGCAAAACTCTCATTGAAGTCAGTAGGGCCAGGATTTCACCTCCCATCTCTGTAAATTTGCCCCTCAGCCAAAACTCTGTATAGGCCCTTTATAACATATCTCAAATTAAGCTCCAAAAACTGAGGCATCCAAAAATCACTAGTGACTTAATAAAATCTTGGCCAGTCTATGTATAGACTGTATCTGTGTACACCCGTGTTCTTATGCACACAAACAATTTGTATGCTTATTTTTCATCAAATACTGCTTGTAACACAATAAACATGATCATAAACAGATATTTTAAATTATGCAGCCACATGATTTATTTATATCTGAATTTATAATGATCTTCTGCGATACCTTATTTGAATTGGTCTTAAAGTGTACATTAAAATCAAATGTTTTTACTCATTATTTAATCAGAATTTACACTGACTTAAGTGTTTCAGGATTTGCAGAGGCATAAATAAATTAGTTTTCTAGTGGTTGGAATTCATAAAACAAACCTACAAGGAATTGCTTTGCAAACCCTAATGTGCTTCCGTTCACTGGGCAAAGTCACAATTTTCATGATGTGTACTATTAATTTTACAGAATGACTAAGATTCCCATTAAGCAGAGAAGATAGAGCTGTACCTAACCATGCCATTATGTTTGTTCTGCCATTTTCATGCTGACCTTTTTAAAAAAAGTATCCAACATTTTATTAGTCATTTTATGATGCCAATTAAAAATTACTAGACAAGCTACCTTTCTGAAGAAATAACTGTTATTTGCAAGGGCACTTCTCATTTGTCCATCAACAATAATTAGGGAAAGAGATGATGAAATAAAGCTACATTAATAATCATGACTGTGGATCTTCACCTTTAGTTGCTAAGTTTTTTTTAACCTCAATCCTTAGAAGCAGCAAGGCAATAAGTACTTTGTATAAATCAGGAAGACTGTAAATGCTTCAAAAGACCAGCATACCATTACTATTAACCACTTTCTAATAACACTACCTTACACATAAACCATGTTAGGTAGAAACCATTGCCCTTTGTTTAAGAAGATGCTTATAAACAAGTTTAACTTTAAGCATGTAAGTAAGTTGTCCCACTGATTTCAAGACAAGCTTAAGATACTTAAGATTCCTCAGTTTAAAGTTAAAACTTGTGTTTAAGCACCTTACTGATTCGGGGACCATGTTAGGGATTTATCAAACTAGAACTGAACATAAGTAACATACAGAGTGCAACCATAGGAAAAACCCCCCAAAACTTAGACCCTTTAGAAACCCTGTCTTGTTTCCAACACCATCCAATCTGTTTCAGCAGATTCATTCCTAATATCATTGCAATAAGAACATCTTTCATTTTAGAAGATAATGGACTGATTTGTGACATAGCAGAAAAGCACTCTTCAAAACACGAAACAGGCTGTCAAGTAAAAAGCAAGTGTATAATGCACGAAACCCCTCAATCATTTGTTGTAGAGGACTGCTTAGAGGCAAGAAGCAAACACTTTACATTATGACCAAATATCATTCTGCCTGCTTATTTGTACTACAAACTGTTGCCAGATCAAGCAGTTGTTTGTGCTTTTGAAACACTGTATTTGGCAAGTAGTGACAGTATCATTTTTCTTCAGTGTTCCTTCCACAACTCCACCTCCACCACCACCACCACCAAAAAACAAACAAACCCACAAAGCAAAAACAAACTAGCAAAACCAAGAACAAAAACCCCAGCAACCATGGTCCAAAAAAAAAAAAAAAAAAGAATAAAGAAAAAATATTTAAACCTGTATGATTTAATTCTCCATTTGGTGTTCTCTGCAAAGCAAGAGGTTATATGTAAGCATAACTCATCATTAACTCTTATTCATGATTTACATCATCCCCCAATCTATTCTAGTATTGCACACATCATTTATTCTAAGTATCCAGGAAATAAAATTGAGCTTTGTAAAAGCAAGATGAGTTCAGCAATTTTTATACTTTTTATACTTTACGATCATTTAAAATGAAACAAATACCTTTTTCCTCTTGTCCTTTGTATCAATGAGGTGTGGATATTTCATTTCAGTTGGGTCTAAACTATGAAAGAATTTGATCTTTTTACTAGTGTTTTTCCCCAGTTCTTTATTTCAGGCCACTTCCTTCCAAGATGACAACTCTGATTTAGAAAAGCACGTAAGTAATGCTTAACTTTAAGCATGGGAATAAGCCCATTGACTTTGAGTCTACTCACATGCTTAAAATTAAGCATGCACTTAAGTGCTTTTCCAGCTGGGGACTAAACTAACTCAACCCCACAAACTGTCCACACAGATCCACTCTACAGATATCTAACTATATTCTGCAGCCCTCATGCCTGCAGAGATGTACACATCTCAAATACAAGACAAAGGCCGCACAGGAGAAGTTTTATGTAGAAAGGAACCTTTTCCAGAAATTATTATTGTGTATTAATATCATTTCTTCCATCAAGAACCCAAAGTAAAACAAACACACACAGCATATTTCTCCAACCCCAACATCTCAAATAACTGAGTACTGTGGGCATACATTACGTGGGAAGCGGAGCAAAAATTAGAGCAAAGCGCTGGAGTGGCCCTGATACTGGGTGCTATGCCCTCAAACCACTGAAAAAGAAAACCACCTTTGCCATGCTACTACCTCTTGATATCCACTTGAGCTGGGTGAGTTGGTTGGGTTTCTTTTACTACTTTTACTTGCCCAAAAAATACAGTTTTGGATCAAATTTGATTAATTGTTTTGGCCAAAATTTTGTGTCTGGAAAAAGTCAAAATGTTTCATTTAGATCTTTTCCAAAGAAACCATTTTGACTTCCATTTTAAAATGTTTTATTTAGAAATTTAGCTAGATTTATTTTATTTTTTTTTAAAAAAGAAAACCCCAAAAGTGAAACAAAAACAAACATACAAACAAAACCCCCAATTTTTGTTCCAGCTTGATCTGAAACAATTTTTTCCCTGATGTTTTAGTTTGAGGACCAGATGGAAAAATCAGTTCTTTGCTCAGCTCTATAATCCACAGTCCCCCACACACTGCCAGGACTGTCATGTGGAATCAGAGCCAGCATTTTCTAGCTGGATCTAGGACCGTAGCACTACTTTCAGAAGAATGTTTACTACTGCTTTTCCCTGCTGTTGGGGTGCTGAGATGTGGCAGTCACGGCCTAACACCTTCCCTGAATCACCTAAAGTAGGACCTATACCTTGACCCTCCCATGGGTCTTCTCTGAACCAATCACTGGGCTACTGCTGAGCTGGGCGTGGCTGAACTATTCAATGTTGGACAGGACTTTGGACTAGAACTGGTCAAAAACAAGTAAAATATTTCAGGGAATTTATTTTTTATACCGGTGTTTGAAAATTGTCAACATTTGTGAATTTGACTTGTCATCAACATTTTTTAACTGATAAAAATTATGACCAGCTCTACAGTTGCTCAAAAAAATTGGAGAGGGAGCGGTATTTTGGCCCCAAACTCAATTTATAGTCTCTTTCTGAACCTGAGAGGTCTAAAGTAATACATTAATTTGAAATACGAATGCAAAACTAATTGTTTTATTCTATTTAGGCTCCTATACCATTCAAGTACAACCTGGGCATCTGAATACTTAGGTAACTATAAACAAGAGAAGGAAAGCCCAGGGTTTAGGATAGTGCTCTGGGACCTGGGACACTTGGGTTCAATTCCTTGCTGTGCCCCAATGCTTTATGTGACCTTCGGCTACTCACCTAGTGTTTGTGCCTCATTTTCCCATCTGTAGAATGGGCATAATAGCTCTTCCTTAAATCACAGGAGTTTTCTGAGGGGAAAAAACATAAAAACCTGTGAGGTGCTCAGATACTATGGTAATTGGGTCATACGAGTACCTAAAATAGATAAAACAAGCACAGCTGTTGAGTTTAGACTGATGCAAATGAGCTACAATCCACAGTGGTCCGAATGCTAGGTAGTCAGAGTTGGGCAAATTATTTGAAGTGATTGATACGTTCATTTTATTTAATTCTTTTTCCTATTCATGATTTACCCTAATGACCATTTTATTCAGTTAATGTTACTAGCAAAACACATCTCAGGCAGTCAACTGATTGTGAATGGTCTGATCTGGGTTCAAACTACCATATTTATGCTTTTGAAATGGGAGCTGTTTTAACTGGCTCTTACTCTGCCCTGAAACAGACAGCAGGTGAATCTAGCAAACATTCTTGCCAGTAAACCCATGCAGAGCAAACACAGAAGGGTTTTGAACGTACTGAACGTTAATTCAGTTAAAAATGGGAGCAGACATTCATTCATTCTTTGCAACAGCCACCAAAATCTAAGCAGAACCCTGCATATATAGCTTTACGTGTAAGCTCAAAGTGCTCCTTGTCAACATTTTCCTTCCCCACTGCACTGAGGCTATCGCCAGCAATAAAGAACAGATAACGATCTGCAGTGCTAGTCAAGAATTATTATTTTTTTAAATTCCTGGTTGTGGGGGGGGGAGAAATTTTTAATTTTTCTCTAAAAGTTTTGGCAGAACTTTTCAGGTTTTCATCAAAAACCAATTTTTGTTTTCATTTTGGAAACAAGAGTATCGAAGATGGAAATTTTTGTATTAAAAAAAGCAACAAAAATATTTCAGTTTGTTCTTATGTTATGTTCTGCTATCTGTTACTGCAGAACTATCTGGACTGTTTTTTCCCTGAGGGGCACCGACTTCAGTCCTCTTCCTAGTTGAACAATCTGGGAGGGAGAGGCAGGGAAAAGAGAGGATTTCAAAGGGCTTCTGACTCCACCTAAAAATGTTTCTGACCAATCTCACAGCACCTGTGCCTACCCTTCAGGCTGTTTCCTTTTCACCTGGGGAAGACAACTCAAACCCTTCTCAGGTGTTTCCCATTAGGCCACTCTGTCTCCTCCACACACCCAAAAAGAAACTCCAAAGCAAATTGTGAATTCAAGAGATGGTGATCCACCCTGAACATGGGGATGACTGTTCACTTCACTCCCAGTTGCTGCATAACTGTGGATCTCAGCATAGCTACAGGACGACTAGCATGCTTCTAGTTTAAGCCCTGCAAGCCTTCAATGAATCTCAGTGTGTCTGTTAAAATGAAACCAATCCAGGAAGGTAGTTTCTTTGATGGAGACCAGGCCACATAGATTGCACATACTCATTCTGGGGCTCTATCATGCCCGTTGAGTTCATACCTAAATCGTATTAATATTCTTGATGGAAGGAGAGATAGGCACACTCGTGGTGTGTGTATCTCCCTTCTTTTCCTCCACCCACTGTAACACATTTATATGCCCAGGAACATCAAAGCCTTGGTTCTCCTGAGATAGGAAATGGACTGATCTTCTTATGGGCTGAGGACTGGTGCATGGTTGGCACAGCAGTAGCTACCAGGGACAATGGTAGTGGGACAATGTCTGTGAATATCTACATGGTTCAGAATGTGTACTCAGACACATCCTAATTTTTGTCCAGCCAAGCAGAGGTGCTTCTTTGGGAGAGAAAGCTGATCTCCCTAAAATATAACCAATTCCCATGCGGTAGATTTAGTAGAGAGATGAGAACTGATGGGAAAAAGGAGAGCCCGTGTACTTAATACACAAAACTCCATACAAATACCAGTTAGCAACATACTGGGAGTGTGATTGGGTTTTCCCTTAATCCATTCCTTTAATGAAACAAAAAAAGAGACAGGCATTTAATTTAAACCAGTGTATTCTGTTGATATTGGAGATGGCTTGAGGAATAAATGCTGAAATCCAGATTAGGATGAATGTTAGCCATGCGGTTAGGGCAAGGGTCGCTGAGTTCCCAATACCACAACAAGATGGATCTAGCAACATTGTGCTTCCAACCCCATCCCTTAAGGCAAAAATCACCTGTCAATTCCACCTCTGCCCCCAAACAGCCTCCACCTGTATTTTTAATCACTTCTCCACCATACATACTTGTAGCCCTCAGTGCTACCCCCATCCCACTTACACCTTCTAGACAAGTTGAGAATGGAAGAGGGGAGGTGATCCTCCCTTTCACACTACCTGGTAGAGATGGTTGGGAATTTACTGTCAGAAAATAAAATTTCCATAAAATCAAAATTTTCCATAGAGAGAATCTAAATGAAATATTTTGTTCCAGGTCAGTATGAACCAATCAGAATGTTTTGGTTTTTGAACTGACCCAAAACATTTTGTTTTCAATCAGTTCAACGAAACATTAAACTGCATTTCCCTAATAGCACGATGCCTCACGTCTCCCCCCTCCTCCCATTGTTTTCTATGGACCAGGCTCCCTAGAAAACAACATCTTCCCATCAGGCAATACAAATTTCCCTCCGACTGAGCTGTGTGGTGCATCATGAGACTCACATGACTCTGGTTGTATATGGAAGATGCAGTCCAGACACGGAGCTTGGCCCAGGGGGGAGAATTGGGGCATCAGATTCCAATGAGTCAATGCACCTCTACTGGAAATTGCTATTTAATAGTTAACTGACTCAAATAAAGTTTTTAGGTGAGTTCCATAAACCAAAATGAAACATTTCAATTTGAGGAATGTCAAAATATTTCATTTCAGTAGAAAATGTCAAAACAAAAACATAGTGACATTTCCAAATCGAAATTTTTCAGAATTTCCATTGCTCAAAAAAAAAAATTAGAAATTCCAACTTTTCATCCCAACCTAGAACAAAAACAAAAGTGTTGAAATGTCTTAATTTCCTTCAGGATGGAAATTCCTAGTTTTGTTTCTCTCTACTAGCTGTTTATATAATAAACAAGAGATTCATTTAATTTACTTTAAGGTTGCTCAGATCATTGTGCTGAATATCTACAACCTCTGGCTGCAGCCCATTCCCTTCATGGACTACTCAAGCCTCTATTTCTAACCTACTATCTCTGGTAGCGCTGGGTGGAACAAGGGATTATAAATTTGCTGAAATTTTGGCAAATTTTGAAAACTTTTAAAGTTTCATTCCTTTCTGAACAATTGAGCCTTTTGTTTTCCCCTTACTCCTATGGAACAGAACTTCTGAAATGAAAATTCCATTCTGGAACTGAATCATAAATGTTATACCTGCTTTTAAAAATATTGATTGTGGGATGGTTGATGAAGGTATCTGTACCCTGAATATATATTAGATCAATACTATCACATCAGATATTCTAATAAACAAATATAAAATAACTTCCTCTGACTGACTCAGTCATCTACAATGTTCATAAAATTGTTACATCTCAGTATTCATAACATTATTACATATCCATTCCAAATCTGTCATAGAGAGTACTATTTCCTTTAAATATTGGCAAATCTAGTAATTCAAAGGATTTGAGTCTAAGCAAATTTGTAGAGGTGATGTTTCAGGCACTAGATGTCACTGTTTCACTTAAGCTTATTGAGATTTCCAATCAGAGTGAAAAGTCACAGGAAATTTTAGCATCTTCCAACCCCAAAGAAACAAGCAGAGACATGCAATAATAGGAACTTCAGCCTTTCTCTAAACAAGTTAAAAGTTTCCAAAAGGAAATAACAAAAGTTATTATTTGCTTATGAAAGGAAATATTAGGGAAAAAACCCTGAGTCGAACAGATGTATGAAACCAAGAGTTTCTAAAATTCCAATTCACACAATACCTACTGAAACTACCTAGATTTTAAAAAATATTATAGTTGTAAAAAATTGCTTAGTAGTCAGCCAGACCTCTAGGGAAAAGAGAAAGCTCCTGGGTATAGAAGATCAGTTTCCTCAATATTTATGCCACATTTCATGTTTGTGTATCTTGCGTAGCAAATCCCAGGTCCATATAATCATCTTTTTTCCTACAAATCAGAAATCATAATAAATAATAAGACCCGTGTGTGTTTTGCCCTAGTAAATTGTGACCATAAAAATCACAACATTATATGGATAAAGTTATTTTAGCGATTTTTAAGATGTATTCATTTTTATTTTTCACTCTGAGTGCCTGTTTTGACTTATAGTACAAAGGTAGCCTGGATTTATAGGTTGAAGAAAGTGAAAAAGATAGTTCCAACAATTCTGATGTAAGCATTTGTAAAATATCATTTATATAAAAGGCGGCCTTTAGGGCTTAATCCAGCAAGGTGCAGAGCAGTCTAGGCAAAAATCTAGCAAAGCATGTTTTTAAAGTAAAGCATGTTCTTATTAGCTCTGCTGAACTGGGATCACAGATAGCACACTATGGCCCTGATCCCGCAAACACTTATGTATATGCTCTTTCCTGGTTATTTAGAGAAGTATTTTGAGAGACATACAAAAGCACTTCAAGGGTATTGTTTTGCTATTGTTTTCGTATTTATTATGCTATTTAGCTATTTGATGTGAAGCTAAATTTGGTCAATAACTTAGATTCGTTAAAAACAAGTTTTTGCAACACTTAAGTCCAATATCTGTTTCTATTGGATTTTTCAAATAAAATTTCATTGAGACACATTTCTAAACAATCACATACAAATGGGCAAGAGTAAGAGTAATTGTCATTTATGATTTGTTAAGGCCTTGATTCAGCAAAGCAGAGATGTACGCATGGGCTTAAAGTTAAGTCTGTGCTTAAGTGTTTTACTGAATGGAGATGGACTTAAGCACGTATTTAATTAGCAAATAAAAATTCTGCTAAGTGGCAGTCAAGGTTGTGGCAGGACACACTTCATCCACTCAAAAGTTTAAAAGAATAGAATTAAGGAGATAAACCTGGGTATTTCTTTCTACAAATACATTAGAAGCAAGAGGAAGACCAAGAACAGGGTAGGCCCATTACTTAATGAGGGGGGGAAAAACAATAACAGAAAATGCAGAAATGGCAGAGGTGCTAAATGACTTTCTTGTTTCGGTTTTCACCAAGAAGGTTGGTGGCAATTGGACAACTAACAGTGAATGCCAGTGAAAATGAGGCAGGATCAGAAGCTAAAATAGGGAAAGAAAAAATTAAAAATTACTTAGACAAGTTAGATGTCTTCAAGTCACCAGGGTCTGAAGAAATGCATCCTAGAACACTTATCTTTGAGAAATCTTGGAAGACAGGAGAGATACCAGAAAACTGGAAGAGGGCAAATATAGGGCCCATCTACAAAAAGGGAAATTATTACAGAATTACAGGGGAATTACAGACCAGTCAGCTTAACCTCTGTACCTGGAAAGATAATGGAACAAATAATTAAGCAATCAATTTGCAAACATCTAGAAGATAACAAGGTAACAAGTAAAAGTCAGCATGGATTTGTCAAGAACAAATCATGTCAAACCAACCTGATAGCTTTCTTTGACAGGGTAACAAGCCTTGTAGATGGGGGGGAAGTGATAGATGTGGTATAACTTGACTTTAGTAAGGCTTTTGATACTGACCCACATGACTTTCTCTTAAACAAACTAGGGAAATACAACCTAGATGGAGCTTCTATAAGGTGGGTGAAAAACTGGTTGGAAAACCATTCCCAGAGAGTAGTTATCAGTGGTTCACAGTCATGTTGGAAGGGCATAATGAGTGGGGTTCTGCAGGGATCAGTTATGGGTCCGGTTCTGTTCAATATTTTCATCAATGGTTTAGATAATGGCATAGAGAGTACACTTATAACGTTTGTGGATACCAAGCTGGGAGGGGTTGCAAGTGCTTTGGAGGATAGGATTATAATTTAGAATGATCTGGACAAACTGTAGAATTGGTCTGAGGTAAATAGGATGAAATTCAATATGGACAAATGCAAAGTACTCCACCTAGGAAGGAACAATCAGTTACAAACATACAAAATGGGGAATGACTGCCTAGCAAAGAGTACTGTTGAAAGGGATTTGGGGGTCATAGTGGGCCACAAGCTAAATATGAGTCAACAGTGAAATGCTGTTGCAAAAAAAGTGAACATGATTCTGGGATGTATTAGTAGGAGTGTTGTAAGTAAGACACTAGTAGTAATTCTTCCGCGCTACTCCGTGCTGATTAGGCCTTAACTGGAGTATTGTGTCCAGTTCTGGGTGCCACATTTCAGGAAAGATGTGGACAAATTGGAGAAAGTCCAGAGAAGAGCAACAAAAATGATTAAAGGTCTAGAAAACATGACCTATGAGGCAAGACTGGAATTTTTAACACCCCTAAACCATCAGGTCCGCCTTTATATACCTCATCCAAAATATGACTCTGTAACAGAATGTATCCCTGTGTTCACACCTACACACTATTATAATAATGTTTGTACAAGCCATTCATTTTGAGGCATCATTTAAAAACTCAAAACTTGCTGATAAACAATATCATGACAAAATGCATATAGCAACTTTATAGGTAAAGTTATGAATATAAGATAAAATCATGACTGAAGTATGTTTCTTAGATAAGTCTGTGGAGTGACTAAACCAGTTCCTCAGAGACAAAGGACAAGCTGACTCCTCACCCAGGTATCAACAAGGCTGATGGACTATTGCCAGTGGCCATTCTTTGGCAAGGAAGGGGGCAGGGACAAAAATCTACATCTTTGCAAAGAAACAGCATGGAATTGCTTTCCTTATACATAGTCTCTGTCACCTCCGTCTCAGCTGGACATGTTTTTCAAGAGGGGGACTGCAACTATCAAACGGAAAGACAAAACACCCCATGGTAGCCCCCTCCCCACAAAATCATTCTTTGCACCCAAGAAAACAAAAGAAAAAAGCCATTAGACTCTGGGGGCGGGGTCCTGTTCTAAAGTTTAGTCAGTGATGAGAAAGTTTGCTTTGCAACTAAGATAGTTTCTTACGTAGATACTAGTAAGCATTTTACATTTGTTTTTCTTGTAACCACTTCTAACGTTTATGCCTCATCACTTATATTCACTTAAAATCTCTCTTTTTGTAATTAAACTTGTTTCACTGTTTTATCTAATTTAATGTATTTAAATTGAAATAAAGTCAAGTAACTATTTGAAGTAAAAAATTGGCACATTATTTCATTAAAGGAATAACAGAAAATATATTTGTACTATCCAGGAGAGGGCTGAGCAGTACAGGATATACATTTCCGGAAGAAGATCCAGGACTAGGGGGTGTGTTGAAGTCACCCTGCAATATAAATAAGGCTGGTGAGAGCCAGGGTGAAGCTGATAGGCTGCAGTTACAGACACACGGGATGGGGACTTGTAGGAAGGTGGAGTGGCTTTCCTTGGAGCCTGGGCCCGAGGAAGGGCCACAACGACTAGGCCGGACAGGGATAGGTCCGGCAGCCCAGTTTGCCCGGCAACAATGGAGCCAGACAGGGATAGGTCTGGCAGCCCAGTCTGCCTGGCAACAAGGAAGCCGGACAGGGATAGGTCCGGCAGGCCAGCCAGCCTGGCAACAGAGGGGCAGAGCTTCCACTGGGGCAGGAAGTATAAAAGGCAGGCCCCGCAGCTCAGTTGGAGACAGGCTGCTGCCAGAAGCAGACCTGCCACCCTGCTGGCTGAAGTATAGGCCTGACCCCCGCCGGGCCGCTGCCCCGAGCGAGCACCTCCCGGAGCAGAGGTTCTGGGAATGGCCCAACCTACGAGGCCCCAAGGACTGGATAGGGCACCCGGGCCCCAGTGACTGGAGCAAGCCCCCTGAGGCTCAGGGGTGAGAGATACCCTTGGAGGCTGGCCCTGACCTAGAGGAGCTGCCTGACGCCAAATCCCTGGAGCCCTGTGACCTGAAGGAGTTGCTCTCAGCAGAGGAACCCCAGGAACCCTGCGACCTGGAGGAGCTGCCCTCCACAGAGGAGCTCCCTGACTTGCTGCTGGTTGATGAGGAGGGACTGGTGAGCCTGCCGTGGGGCAAGTACCCCAGCAACCCCGAGGACCCGGAGGATACAGGTACCTGGGGATAAGGGGAGGAAGTGGCCCAGTGACCACTATAGCTAGTGGCTGAATCAGGGGAAGACCCTGTCGGCGTGTTGCAGCGGGAGCCCCGCCGACTCAGCGGCAAACGTCTTTGCCACTGCTAGGGCCCTGGGCTGGGACGCAATGGAGACAGGTGGGCCTGCGTCCCCCTCCCTCCTTCCCTAGACACCCCGGGAGAATGTACTCCGCCCTGCTGCTTCAGAGAGTGGACCCACTGCCTGCCTCGCCCTGCCTGAGGGCCAGAGGCTACAAACTGCTGGCTAGTCTCACCCTGCCTAAGCGTTGGAGACCCCTGGACTACCCAGGGGCCAGAGACGATAGGCTACTTGCCGGCCCGCCCTGCCTGAGGGCCGGGGCTAAGACTCATGCAGGGACGCTAACACATTCCCCTTTTAGGAAGGTGCAGTGGCCTTTCTCAGAACCTGGGCCTGAGGAAGGGCTGCAACAACTAGGCCGGACAGGACCACCGGCCTACAGGACTGCATGTTGGAAGGCTGTTTGTGAGTGGCCCAGGTGGAAGCTGCTACAGCAAGGCATTGTAAGGCACCCAAGGTTGTAGGACAGGAGTGACACAGTTCCTCCACTAATGTGGATTGTGCCCTGATATGTCACAGATCCCCATCAGCAACACCACATCCTAACACTTTGCTGCGTATAGTTTAGGTAGGTCAGTTATGAAGGAAAACTGTTAAATATCAAATCAGAACAAGTATTTCCTAGAACACCTAGTTGTTCCTTGGAGGTCTCCAATTTAAATAATGATCAGAGCTTCTGGTTTTCTAACACAGAGCTGGCTGAAAAAAGGAATTTCTGTCCTATAAGAAATTCTGAGATTTATCATTTCTACTATTATAATCTTATTATGTATCATTTCCATTATTAAAATATTAAAGTCAAAATGTTTCAATAATTTCCCAGCAATATTTCTAACAAATCAATATGATTCCATTAAACCCTTTTGTAACAGGTGGCACCCACCTATCGTGAACATCCCATGGCTGAGTGCATGGGCCTACACTCACTCACTCACTCTCTGTGATTGCAGTAGGTCTTAAGTGACTCAGTCTTCCAGCCACAGTCTGTCTGGAAGCAACACAAACCCCTTCTGAGGTATACAGTCCAACACAGGCCAATCTCAGTACCCTTCCCTGGGCTCAGGTCCTTAAACAATCCAAGAGGATGCTATCCCCGTACCTTCCAGCACTGCTCTGTGTCTTTCTGCAACCTTCCCTGGGCTGAGTCCCTATTCCGTTCTGCAGCCCCTTCTGGTTAGCCTTCAAATAGTCCCTTGAACTTGGTATAGAGCCATGCCTCAAAGTCTTCTTCGCTGGAGACTCTTCAGCCTTTCTGGGCCTTTCTGACCCGACCTCTTCTGGTGGGCCACTAAACTGTTCAGTTCCCCTTCCAGAGTCCCTACAACTAGTGCTGCCTGCTGTGTCCCTTTAATTAAACTGCATTTCTGTTCCCTGGGCCATTTCCTTAAAGCCCCAGCACCTTCACATATGCTTCACCCTTACCATAGGACTAAAGTCTTGTCCTCAGTCCCAGCAACCAGTCAGAAGTTCCTTGTTGCGCCCCTGGTCCCTGCTAGCAATTGCCCTGTCCAAGGTCCTGCAGGCAAGCAGGAATACCATCCATACTCCTCCAGCTTCAGGTAGCAACTGACTGTCTCTAGCTCTGCAGATCCTTTTACGTGCCCCTGCTGGGCCCTGATTGGTTGATCCTTGCAATCTCTCTCCAACTGCATTCCATACCACAACTCTAGGCATCTTAGATGACCCACCTCCACTCTTTTTTTTCTGGGACCAGGTGTGGTAGGATCCTGAGGCCTCCAGCAGGGGACCTGGTCCACCCTATCACACATTCAATTTTGTTAAATCAGCAGTTTTTGACAAAAAAAAAAAATGTTAGTTGAAAATTTTTCTACCAGTTCTATCTAAAAATATGAAGTCATAACCTGGGGGGCGGGGGGAGAGTATGTCTTAGATACTGTATATGCTATGTTATTCCTATAAAAACATGTTTAACAAATGGTTTCACGAGAGGACCTGTTCGATAATCACAGTGGAGTTACAAAAGTAGAGAGATGAGAGGTTAAATATAAGATAGAGCTTAACATAACTTATCTGTGCTTCTCCATTTATGAGATAAAGGATGGTTTTGTGGTCAAAGCACTGGAATTCAGGAGATTTAGGGTCAGTTCTTGGCTCCGTACATGTAATCACTTAATCTCACTGTGTCACTTCCCCATCTGTAAAATGGGGATAATGATATGGCTTTCTCCAGTCCTTTGTATTGTCTATTTAGAGTGTCATTTCTTTGAGTCAGCATCTAACCCAATGGGTCATTGATCCTAGCTGAGACCGCTATTGTAATGCATATAACACATAGATCCTTATACTTAATTTGTTTGAAACAAATATGGGTGCAGGAAAGTAACTGAAAATGCCCCTACATTTTAACAGCATCTAGCAGAAAAGTCTTTGTTTCTCTTCCTTTTGTAAATATTTTTATGTTGCCTTTCACCCCCAATACAAGACTTGACCCAGAAAATGTGATCACTGTTCACTGGTTATTGTGGCAAAATAAATGAAACAATTCATATGGCTATATATACAGTAAGCTAAATGTTTTTTTTCAAGTATGTAACACTAACTGTACTCAAAGGCTGGATAAGGGTCATGAGGAAAGGTACAATAGCACGTTTCCTGTAGAAAGATCAATGTTAACAATGTTATTTCACTCCTCAGAAGACAAGTGTTGCAAAGGTCATATAGATTCTCAGCTAGTGGAGAAAATTGTAAAAACTTTATTGAAAGGACAAGGGCTATGTTCATACTTGAAATTAAATCTAAGACTAAAGCTGCCTGCTAGAAGAACATGTCAAGGGCCTTTTCACTTTAGATGTCATTGGTAATGAAACGACCAAATAATCTGCTACATCTAAGTAATCATGATGGCTTATTTTTTGACAGAGATAGACAAAGAAACCCAATTTTCTGGTCTACTTCCTAAAAAAAGCCACATAATGACCATCTAATTGTTTTATTACAAATACTGGGAATTCATTATTCTTCCCAGCCATATGAATCTAGACCTAGAGTCCATGCAGGTTGAATGAGTCAAGGAGATGTGTAATATAACCTTTATATTTTAAGGTAAGTGTTACATTATACCATAACATCTGAAAAAGATACTGTCATCCATTGCCTGTGTGTTTGGTGGCAGTTTTCTTTTTGCCAAAGGAAAGCATCTGCTTAGCAGTAAATTGAAGAACCTGGGTACAGAATAAATGAGGGAAGTAAATGAAACAATAATAGTTTCACTTTTTCTGTGGCATATTGCTTTTGATTAAAATTTTTAAAACATAACCAAAAGGTTAAAGGTTAACATTCTTCTGGAGGAAATTGAATATATTGCCTAACAATATTGTGAGTTCTAAAGTAGCCATCCATTTCCCACTTAGATAGCAGGTCTTTCCAAATAACAGAGTTCTCAGGAAGAAAGGTTTCTAACAAAATGCTGTAGACAAAAACCCACCATTAACACAGATAATCTGGAAAAAATAATGGCTATGACAACAGCATAAAGAAATTCATCTTATGGATTTGCTGAGAGCTGTAAAATCAACATAATCACGGACCATAAATCAATTTTATACTGTAGGACACAATATCTCCACTTCTATGGTTTTGGTCAGATGTATGCTTTTCTTACACATGCACGCTCACACACAAAAAATCAGCTCACTGAAAGCATCAGAAAATCAGATACTAGAGGAGTTCAACAACATGTCATGGGATTATTGCTGAACTTCTCACAAGAAAGTTGTCAGTTGTGGTTCATTAAGGTCAAAACTCTCATTGACTTTTCTAAAGTGTGAGAGCAGGGCCCATACACGAAGTATTGCTGATGGGAAATATGAATGCGTTGCGCCCCCCCCCCCCCTTTTTTTTTTTAATGGACAGTCTCATATTATATATATGTCATTCATAAGGCACTTAGACATCTAGACTAGCTTTGGAGATATTACAATTATATGATGAGGAACAGTTCCAACCACAGTTTTATCAAAAATATGGAATATTATCAAAGTTGGTGGCATACTGCATGATGCTCACTTGCCCCAGGACTTTATTTCTAATTAAAATACAGTGTCACTTGCGGGAGAAACTGATAAAAAAAATGCCTGCAATGCCACTGTCTAAAGAGTTTGCTAATGGAAAAAAAATTCATGAGTGGACAGTGGAATGGATACTGCTGGGAAAAAAATCCACGAGTGCAAGAAAAACATTAGGAAATACTGGGCTAGCGCCTTAGAAAGTACAAGTGAATTCACCTTTGTAGGGCTTTGCGGATTTACACCGTCTGAGGATCAGCCTCAATGCTTTAGTCTCTCATTTGAAGGATTGGCCAAAGTCCATTACAGGTTTCCAAGAGATAGAAATCACTTGAGGTCTTATCTTGCTCCCAGTGCAATCAATGGAAGTTTTGGTATTGATTTCCATGAGAGAAATATTATGTCTTCATAGGCTAAGGTACACAGCTGAAAATCATTTTATGTTCAGCCATTAAAAGTTGCATTTTCAGCCAACTGTAGTTGAACTCTGGATTTTTTAAATTTTTATATTTTAAGTGTAAGGGTTTTTTCCCTCCTCTTATATTCAACAACCTTTTCTTTATTGCAATATTCTAAGGGGAAAAAAACAAAAACAAAACTAACCAACCAAAAAAAACCCCAAACCAACAAAAAATATTTTCTTATCACATCCAACTGGTTCTGAATGAGTAGCCCATTTTCTATTTGCACAAGAGCTAAATCAATTATCCTGGTGTGATGCTATATATACTGAAAAATATTTCTGCTGTATCTTCACAACCACGTCTCTGGATTCTCAGTAAGATGGTGGAAGAGTTCTTTGTTGTGTGTGGAAGTGTAAAGACTTCCAGATCTGGTTTCTGAGCAATCATTTTTTTTAAACTGAGTTTATCAATGTCCAGATCCTCATTAAATGTTTTTTTCCTTATTATGTTTGTTTAAATATGCTTGTTTGTTACACTGTAAATTCAATGTTTGTTGTTTATTTTTGAATTGTTAATAATTTTACTTTGAGTTTTATATAAAAAACAAATGTTTGTTATGCAGCTGGTCCAAAGCATAATTACTTTGTTGATAACTTTCCATTTGCTGCTTGCCTTTTTTGGAAAGTCATGTTAAAGATTTTTTTTTTTTAAATGTTTGCAAATCATATCATGAAGCTCAAATTCCTAAGAAAACATTAACAAAAAGAGGCTCACAAGAAGGGTGGCTTGCTTATATTCTGGTCTTCTGGAAGAGTTTCAAGGGACCAATTTCAAAGTTAGCTGCAGAGGATCAAACATATCTATGTGCACTATGCACGTATGTGTCTGATGTATACACACACATCAGGTATTTGCACACTTGCCAACTTGGGTTAATTTTGCAATAATACACCGAGTAATGCAAATATATGCTAGATATACACATAGACACCCATCTTTGAAAAAACCTGGATTCTTTGAGTATTTTATAGCTAATTCACTACTACTTCGTTATAGCCAGAACATAGTACATTTTGTTCTAAATGTAAGAGCGGAAATGAAATAATAATATTTCACTTCTCTTATCTTTTGCCCTCTGTTTACACTGCAGTTTCTTTTGGGAAAGGGACTGTCTCTTAACATGTGTATATAGAGCACAAACACAATGGGGCTTAATTTCCATTGGGCTCTCTAGGTGCTACTATAATACAAACTCTTAAAGGCCATTACTTCTGATCTTATATCTTGAATGGAATTGCCATAATTAGTAATGGACATTTGATGTGAAACTCAAGGACAGAATATGATCCATATTTAAGAGTGCACTAGCTTCTCAGCTGTCAATTGCCACATGATTATCACAATACATACCTCAGAAAACAAATACAACTCGTAGTTGCTTTCCCTTGAAGGAAGCCTATGGACCTTGATAATACACTTTACTCTTGGCTGCCCACCAAAAGTCCTACCTTGGAGTGATAAATGGGCAAAGGAAATTGTGAAGGAATAGCTGTAATGATTTTGCTATGGAAACAGCTTTTAGTCCCTTTCAGTGTCCTTTAGCTGATAAAATCCCATTCAAAGTCTTCCTGGAGCTACATGTCAGAGTCCACATAGCAAAGGCAAATGCTTTCCTGGGCAATCCTGACTGAAGTCTATCAACCATGACAGACTATAATGTGAGCTAGGGCTAATTTTCTATACAACAGAATGGATAATTTCATGGCTCATTAAGTTGATAATCTCATTCTGCATTGCTGGACTTGTGTGGTGTTGTTTTCTCTCAAACTCAGCTTCCTACAGTCTCAGACCGATTACTGCAAAGTTACATTAATTAAATACGAATGGTCTCCTCATCAAGCTGCTGACTAAGGAATTCCAAATCCTGTTTCTTCAAATACCATAAGGAGCCCATTAACTTATCTAAACACTTCCAGAAAGTACTGCCATTGCAATACTGTGATCACGCAGGGGATATTTTCCATAAGGGTTCTTGCTGACTTTCAGTTGTTTGATGAGTGGCAAATTTCCCCAATTGAATTACTCCATAAAAGTCAATATGGGCTCACACCTTCGTGACGGGCTCAGAAACAAACAGACCTTATCTTTCAGCCTTTGCTAATTATATGAAGCACACTAATGCTCTTTAGCCAGGTAAAGAAAAGGCCTTGGTCTCACCAAACCCTGGATGTCTGTCCACAGTTGCTCCTTGTCAGAAAGCAGCTGGAAAAGCTGCATGTGTTGTTCCTGCTGGTCGGGATGTTTATTTCTCTCAGGGACCACCACTGTAGAAAAGCAAAATCATTTGTGTGTGCAAGCCTTATTGTACAATGCAGAAGGAATAGCTTCTTCATAGCTTTCTTTAGTCAGGACTATAGCAGTATCAGAAAGAAAAGAAAAAGGCCTAAAACATTACAACCATGCCTTTGAGAAAGGTTCACGGTGAAACTCCAACCCAGTAAAACTCATGGATTTGATAACAACCCAAACCTTTCCCTCTCCCAGAACACACAGCTCCCTAGCCATCTCTTTACCTTTAAATGCTTTCTGAGGTGTCTCAGTTGACTGCAACCCATTTTCTCAGTTGGCATCTTCCAAGGATGGGTATGTGCTTCCACTCAGCTCCTGGACTTTTCAGAGGACACTCAACTGGCCCATTCTCTTCAGCTGTAGTTTTTTTTGGGGGTGAGTGGAGGACAGCAACATGGCCTACTACACCCAACTCACTAGAAATCTCTTTAGGAGGGGAGCCTACCCACCAGCTGTAGAAATTCTGCTCTGGCACCAGCTCAACACTCTGGTCCTGACTCCAAGTTTCCTGGCCTACCCCCAGAAACTCATTCTGGAGTTCTTTTGGCCAGGACTGCACTGAGGGGGTTCTGAGCCTCCCCCGGGAGGAAAGGGGGCTGGACCTGTGATGTGTTCGCAGCCAGGTCCACACCTTCTGCCTCCAGGCCCTGAAGAGACTCCTTTATAGTGCAGGTAGTCCGTCCTGGAGCACATTAGCACTTACCTTCCTTCACTGCCTCCGATAAACCGGCAGATATTTTATCTCCACCCAAAAAGGTCTTCCGCGAGACCTCTCTGAGCTGCTGGTCTTCTACCAGACCTCCTCTGGATCTGGAGGCTGGTCTCGGCAACCAGGTCGGTGGCAGCCACAGAGGGGGTGGATCTACTCACGGAGCCCCTGCTACACAATCCTCATATAGGTGTGCAGGTGACAGAGTCCCTCCCAGTGCACCAGAGACTGATTCTGGCAAGAGTCACCAAGATTAGAGACCTCCTGGACTATGACCCGGGGGTCTGGGTGGATCCCCAAGCGCTGGGTCGGCACATGGGGCTCTCCATGGAGGTGGGGGCAGCCTTACCTCCCGCTGCTTGGGCCTACCTCAAACGGGTCCTGCGGGAGGGTGTTCCCCACCCACCCCACATCCTGGGCGCTTCAGTTTTTTTCCATTGGGCCCCTGCCCCATGAGACCTCCCCCCCAGCTGCCCGCTCTGCACATTCTGAGCCTGCTGTAGGATCTGCAGCCGATGCGCTTCCAAACCACGTCACAGGCACATCTATACACGTTCATGCTCCACACTTTCCAATTTCCTTGCCTTTGTGTCCCACCCTGATACCAAGTGGCGGGACCTTTTACCACCCGTCAAGGGTGAAGATCCCCGGTGGACCAGCCTGTATTCAACCTTGGTCCCACAGCCTGCCAGATATATTAACTGGCAGCTCCTTCATGGAGCTGTGAGCATGGGCGTGTACCTGGCACAGTTCACCCCTCATCCCAATATCTGTCCCTTTTGTGATGTGAGGGGAATCCTGCTACATGTCTATCTGGAGTGCGCCAGGCTGCAGTCCCTATTCCGGCTGCTCCCCGCACCTGTTCATCTACGCACACCACATCCATGGCCCCACAAAGTCACGGGACCTCCTCATCAACCTCCTCCTTGCCTTGGCCAAGGTGGCCATCTACAACACCAGAGAGAAGAGGTTGGCCGAGGAGGTGCTCTGCGACTGTGAGGCCTACTTCTGTTCCTCTGTCCGATCATGCATCCAGACAGAGTTCCTCTGGGCTGAGTCCGCTGACTCCTTAACTACTTCCAGGAGCAGTGGGCGCTGTCCGGGGTTCTCTGCTCGGTGTCCCCTTCAGGTTCCCTCCATTTAGTCTTTGACCTTCATGCCTGTTCCTGTTTTTTTGTTCATTGTCCCCTGTAATCAGATGAGTCCTGGGCTGAGTAGCTCCTCCCCTTAGGCTGGGGGAGGGCCTTTTAGCCACATCCTGGAACCCAAATAGTAGCTGTAGAAATGCTGTTCTGGTAACGCTACTGCAGCTGTAAAGGGAATAGAGGAATAGTGCAGCCCAGAAGGTTATGGTTATGGAGGACTTGAATGCATCCTGGGATATACGGTAACACAGCAATCCCAATGATTCCCCATTAATGTGTCATGCATGCTGAGGGAAGGTAATCAGGCTTCAAAATAGTGTTACATCTCTGACACACCAGTAACATAAATGAGGGATCTCTTTACTGGTCCTGCTGCTGGAGGAGGAGGGGGAGGCAAAGTAGGAAGACAGGTGATGCCCTTTAAAGCATTTCTAATGGATTGAAGGAGTCCCTCGTGGACTCCAGCTGGAGGAGTGATCCAGCTGATCCACATTTAAAGAATGCAAGGGCATGAAGTGGGTGAGATGAGCCTGGAGGGAAGAAAGATTGTCTAGAGGGTAGGGTGCTAGCCTATGACTGTGCCAGGCTTCCTGTGTGACCTTGGGCAAATTACATAGGCCAAGAGACTCAAAGGTATTTAGACTCCTAACTTCTACTGAAATAAATGGAATTTAGGATTCTAAATACCTTGAGGATCTGGTGCCTTATTTCACCATCTGTAAGATGAGCGTAAAAGCACTTTCCTGTCACACAGAGTGTTTGTGAGGCTAACTACTGCAGCTCGCCAGTTTTTTCCTCCATAGCAAATTTTGACTTTTTGTTGAAAGCCAAAAGTTAAGGTTTCAGCCAGAGAAAAAGGAATAATTTCAGTTTGGGGACTTTTACTTTTCCAATGAAAAACTTAAAATTTGAGGAAAGCAGACGCTCCAAAAAAAATTCGGTTTAGTTGAAAACTTAAATTACCAACGAAAAGGGGTTTTGATGGAAAATTTTCAACTAGCCCTAACGTATATGTTAAAGACGATGAGGTGCTCAGATACCACAGTCATGGGGCCATATAAGTATCTGAGACAGATAGCAAGTGTGGGATTCACAAAATTATTTAGGTGCCTAACTCCCATTGAAATGAGACAGAGAAGAGGGTTGTGAGGCCTTGGGACTGCACAGAAGGCAGTTCTTGGAGCCTGTAAAGTGCTGAGGATGGTTCTGCATACAAGAAGGATGGCAACACCTGCTGGTTTCATTACAAAACCAGTGAGTGTTACAGAGCTCCCACGAACTTTCACTTGAAGTTTACAAACTCCCACACAACAGCTGTGTTCTTCTCCTCTGACAGCCCTCAACTGCTGTGTTTTCCTCCTCTTCAGTCCAGCAGTCTGCACAGATGTAGCAGGATGGTGCTAACTCAGCCCAAAGCTACTCTTTAATCACTTCCTATCTGACATAGGGTGTGTCTGCCCCTTCACACTCACCTAGCCTATTTCTAAATCAAGTTTACAGTTGTTTTCTGTAGCTGCCCATCTTGCACTTCATAGTGCTAGGTGCTCTACGAACAGAATTGTGACCCTGTTTGTAAGAATAAGACTAAGCATCATGGGAACTCTCATGTTTCCAGTTTGGGGTAGAAAATGACCACCTTTCTGTATTATTCTATATTTAGAAAAGGAAACAACAGCAGTATCCCAGACACCACTCTGCAGTAGGAGTGGGTAAATGCTAACTTTGCAGTGTGCCCACTGTACAGCATGTTTTCCACTTTGCTCCCTCATCCTAAGTTTCTCCACTTTTGTATGTCGTTTTCCCGGGACTTGGGGCAGCTGATTTTTGATAGCTGTATGCATTACAAGTCTTGTGACCCAGCTCATATGAGGTTTTACCAGTCAGTAGGTCAAAATTTTACCAGTCATTAGCTGGTCAAAATTTTTGTTTGAAATTTTTTCCTTCAAAATATGCAGTTCTCTCTAAATTGAACTTTTTTTTAAAACAGTTCAATTTTGACATTTTTCAGTGGAACAGTTATAATGAAAAAAAAATTATTTTGTTTCAAGTTTTCCACTGAAAACTGAATTTTTTCCATCAAAAAATGTGAATGAAAATATTTAATTTGAAATTTTTTGTAGAGAAGGAAAATTTATTTTGGTTTGTGACCAGATATAGGTATGGTGCAATTTAATACCATCACAAACACCATTAGCAGCCTTGGCATAAACTTTCCCTTCACCTTTCCTGCTTGTAGCCTTCATTCGAGTATATGTATAAATCTCTCGGCCTCTCATTTGCCTCAGGCCAGTGGGACTTATTTTCTTGCATCTGAATCATAGAAATCCATTAAAATTTTGAAAACCATCTTTATCAAATTGAATTCTTCTGGCTTTACATTGAGGCTTTACAAGATTTGCATTGGTTCATAATGGACAGAGATGGTTCACGGTCAACCTGCAAGGACATATCTAGTAGGGGCCCGCAGGGATCTGTCCTGAGTCCAGTACGACTTAATATTTTCATTACTGACTTGGATAATGGAGTGGAGAGCATGGTTCTAAAATTTGTGGCTCACACCATGCAGGAAAGGTTGTTAGCACTTTGGAGGACATGATTAAAATTCAAAATTACCTTGATAAAGAGGAGGTGGAGACCACTTGACAAAGAAAGGGAAGAGAATCTTGGGGACAATGACCTACAAAGATAGTGAGGAGGGCTTTAAACTACATTCAAAGGGGTAAGGTGACAATTACCCACAGGTAAATAAAAAGAAAGGTGACCTTAAGAGGGCTGTTATTGGTCCAAATCAACAAGATGAAATTCAATAAAGACGAACACAAAGTACTACACTTAAGAAGGAAAAATCTAATACACCAATACAAAATGGGGAATAACTGGCTAGATGGTAATGCTGCTGAAAAGAATCTGAGGAATCACATATTGAACATGAACCAACAATGCAATGCACTTGCAAAAGAAAAAAAAAAGGCTAATATCATTCTAGGATGTATTAACAGGACTGTCCTATGCAAGACATAAGAGGTAATTATCCCACTCTACTTGACACTCGTGAGACCTCAGCTGAAGTACTGTGTCCCGTCCCGGGTCCCACAATTTAAGAAAGATGTGGACAAATTAGAGGGAGACCAGAGGAGAACAACAAAAATGGTAAAAGGTTTAGAAAACCTATCCTAGGAGGAAATGTTAAAGAAAATGGGCATGTCTTGTCTTGAGAAAAGACGACAGAGTAAACTGGAAAACTGCTTTCAAATACATTAAGAACTTACAAAAAGGAATATGATCAATTATTCTCCATTTCCACTGACGGTAGGACAAGCCGTAATTGGCTTAATCTGCAGCAAGGGAGATCTAAGTCATATTAGGAAAAACTTTCCAACTTTAAGGATAGTTGAGTACTGGAATAGATTGCCAAGGGAGATTGTGGAAATGGTGGCACTGGAGGTCTGCAAGAACAGATTTAGCCAAGCATCTCTCAGGGACAGTTCCTGCCTCAGCATAAGGTGATGGATTAGATGACCTCTCGAGGTCCTTTCCAGGCTTACATTTCTATGGTGTGGCAGATAGCCGAGTACACCCTAGTGGGCCTCATGCTTCCATTGCTTGTAGTGGGTCAGGGCATCTCGAGCCACTCCAGTTTCCCCGAGAAGGGGGTAGGGACCCGGGCCCACCCACTCCTCAAGGTCCCAGCCCAGGGGCCCTGTGAGAAGCAGCTATGTGCTGCTGGCACCGTGTTCCCAGCTGCAAACTCTCTTCCCCTGGGCTAATTTTCCCCCTCCTTCTGGCTTCTTGAGCCTGGTACCTTCCTCCAGCCTGCTCTTCCACAGAATCTCTGCACTCTGGTCTGTTCCTCCTCGCAATCAGTACTCCTACACACAGCACGGCATTCCTGCTCCTCCCAGCTTGTGCCCTGTCTGTTTGGGTCAGAGGGTTTTTATGGAGCACCTGGCTGGTCCCTAATTAGCCCCAGCTGCTCCTAATTGCCCCCTAACGACTCTCAGCTAAACTGCAGAGAACAGAGCCCGGAGCATTCTGAGGCTTACATATCTCCCTTCAATCACTTTTCTAGAGCTTTCTGCCTTCACTATATCACAATGGCTACATCTACATTAAGAAGTGGTTGTGTGATTCCCCTGCTCATGTACACGTACTCACAGTAGCTTGATGAAAACTAGTGGGCGTATAAATAGCAGTATAGCCATAGGTGGCAGAGGCATGGCTGAGGTCTGAAAACAGTGGGTGCATACGTCACACAGCTCGGCTGTGCTTCTGCTCCCCCCGCCCATGCCACTGCAGATACACCACTATTTATATTCCTGCTAGTTCACATCTTGCTACTGCAGGTGTGTGTACATGAGCAGTGGAATCACACCCCTCGTCGTAGTATAGACATAGCCTAGGACGGGCAGTGGGGAGGAGCAGGGGAACTCTGCAGAAGATTTTCAAAAGTCACAAAGGGCAGCTGGGAATCAATGGGAGCTGGGCACTTAATTCCCATTTGTGCCTTTGGAAATCTCCCCATCCATCTAAGGTTGGTAACCTGCCCTGATAGACGTTGATGACAACATTGCTCTCTCCACGTGCATGGAATACTCACTGCCGATAACTGAAATATACTGGCCTTCTGCAGTATAGGACTATTACAGTGGTGTCCCATATGTCTTCTTGTAATATAGACTTTCACAGTGGCTTTGGTCTTACGTCATTTAATACAACCTGACATACAATGTAGGTGTTGAAAGGCATAGGTGTTGAAACCGATCTGTGTCTGGAAGAAATCATTTTTCTTCTGAGAAGTTTCTGAGTGTTCACTATCCCACACAGCCTTACAAGCCAATTTTTTGTTGTCCCTCACTAGAGGAAAAGAGAGATGATAACCATTTTAGCACCTTTTAGTGATAGATCGTCATCAAGAAGTTCATATTGAAATTTAGCAAAAAGTTAGCATTAATTTCTCAGTCTGGTTATTCTAGTCTAGGGGTTTCATACCTGTTATGTATCTTGAAAACAATAGCTACCACAAAGAAATTTGTAGGAGGAAAAAATTCTAGTTAAAGGTACTTTTAAATATCTTTGGCACAGGATTCTACATAGTCCTGTACTTGTGATACTATTTCTTCTCTGCTTTGTAAGGGACTGCCTTGAAACACAGCTGTACTTTCTTCCCCTTCCCCTCCATGCCAGTTTGTAATTTTATCATCTGCTAGAATCGCTATGGGTATGTCTACACTGGGATAAAGGACGTACGTTGGCAGGTGGGCATCAGCTGACTAAGGCTGGGGGGCTATAACACTACAGTGAGATGTTGGGGCTCAGGCTGGATCCTGGGATCTGTCCCAGGATGGGGTCTCAGGGCCTGGATCCAGCCTCAGCCCAAACATCTACACTGCCATTTTATAGCTGGAAACTGACCAACCCTTAAGACTCAATGTTGGGGGCGTTTTTTAATCCCAGTGTAGACATACCCTATGTCATGCTGTTAAGTCTCATTCTGCTTTAAAAATCTATGTAACTTGTATATATGACCTTGTTCTGAATATACTAGTGCCTGGTTTGTACTGGAGAAATGGTACAACACAAGCTCAGTGGAAAATGCTTGGGCTGCGTTGCTGTGTGCAAATAGAACATTCTCTCTCTTTATTCCAAAGCAGGCAAACCTAATTCTGTCACTAGGAAACATAAGATTGCTACTCTTGCTATCATATAATGGCAGCAGTCTCTTCAAGTATCTGCACCCATTTAACCAAAATTGGACTGCAGCTGTATCAATCAGGGACCATCACTTCCTGTTAAGATGTGCACTCTCTAAGCTACAATTTCCCCTTACCTCCCAGAGCTCCCTAACACATGGCTGAGCCTGAAAGACTCCAACTGAGTGCAGGCAGGAGAGCCTTCATTACCAGTCACAACACTTTGTATTACTAGTAAGTGTCCCACTGACTGGGAACCAAGGGTGCATCCAACATACTGTAACATTTATCAGGCCAACTTCTGCTCTGTCACGTCATTGCAACTTATTAATGGCAATGGAGTTGCACCAGTTTAAATGAATCATGGATTCTACAGGGCAGGAGGGATGAATATGAACAACTAGTCTAACTTCCTGTGTAACACAGGCCATAGAGCCTCACCCAATAATTGTGGCTGTGTTAAGCCCATAAATTCTAGTTGAGTGACAGCATACCTTAGACATGTCCAGTCTTGATTTAAAGATGAATCTACCACATCCTTTAATAAGTTGTTCCAATGGTTATTTACTCTCACTGTGGTAGAAAATTGCTACTTATTTCTAGTCTGAATTTGCCAAGCATTATCTAGCAAACAAAAAGCAGCATTTGAACTATTGTATTTTGTGCATGATTTCCCCATTCAATACATTTCTTACCATTATATGCACTGCAAAGGACATTGCTGTTGGTGTACAATAAGAGCTATATTATGCCCTCATGAGAAGCAAAAGTCTCCATAGTACCTGCTTTTAAAACCACATAGCAAAGTTCATTTTATTCCTGCTCGCAGCTGTATAACGTTAAATAGTCATCTGAGCTGTGTAAATGATTTGCAGGTTTTTAATAGGATTCGTCTCTTCATCTGTGACAAACCATGAAATGTTGTATTTTCACAATGAACAGGCTGTGAAATTTGTCAACTTTATCAGTGATTTCCATGAAGCCCTGCTCATGTAGTAAAAGTTTGACTGTACAAAATTTCTTCCTTCCATATTTCATCTTCTGTGTTAGATTAACCTATTGGAAAGGGCATTTTGCATGCTACATAATTTTAGGGTAGTTAGAGCTTCAGAAAGTTTTGTGTACATGATATTACATTGTGCACCTCCATGTTGGCACAAAAAATGGCTAAAGAAGCTTTTCTTTCTCACACACACACACACACACACACACACACACACACACACACACACACACACACACACACACACCTTTTCAATTTAAGAAAAAACAGTGTCTATTTGTCTGCTGAAGTAGCTGTATTGACTGTGTATATGCACACATTATTAGTTGCACTACTGTTGTGTCTAGAAGCCTTAGTCATAGTCCAGGCTCCACCTTGTGCTAGGTGCTGTACAAACCCAGAAGAAAAGTGTCTCTGCCCCTGAGAGCTTGGATGGATACAGACAGATGGGGTATACAAGGAAACAATGGGACAATAAAGGTCAACATGATAGGCTGTGGTTACAGCATACCTGCTACCTATACATGCCCATGCAGATGAGAATCTCTCTAATTGGAACATTCACAAACTATATTCTATATATTTAAATATTGCAGATTTGGGGCTTATTCCTTTACTGAAAGGAAAAACCACTGTAGAGCTTTTTGATGATTGCAGGGAATATAATTTTTTCTTGTATCTTCAGGAATCAGGTTTTTTCAGGTAGATAATGGTTTGAATAGAATGCTTCACAATGATTCAGAATGTACACTCCTTAATAATAGAGAGATCATTTAGTGGAGAGCATGAGCATATTCATGCATCATCCTTTCTTTTGTATTAAGAAGTTTCAAGGATATGAAAGAAATAATTATTTTCACCTCAGATAATACAATTAAGCAATTTGAAGTGCTGGAAGAAAATCTGAAGCAATTAGACCTTGAAAATCAGGGATCCATGAATTGTGATTTACCAAGGGGCTAATATTATGCTAGACTACAGAGGTCTGATCCCAAACCCACTGAAGTTGGGGGAAAGGGGTGTCTTGCCATTGACTTCGACAGGCATGACTCCAAAACACTATGTTCATAGCTACCAAGATAGAACCAAATTTAAACTAAAAAACAAAAACAAAAACAAAAAAAAACACAAGAAAATCCAGAGGAAAGGCAGAAAATTTGACTTAACACAGTATTTATCACCTTGACTGCAACTATTGTGAAAAAGACGGGATGCTATGTCATCTTATGGAGTTCTGAATTTCTTTGCTTTAGTGTTTTCTTTAAGCAAGTGATGGGGGGAAAAATCACTTAAAGGCTCAGTTCAGATAAGCTCCAAGTGCTTAGATGGCCATCTTAACTTAAGAACATGTTTGTTCTAGATATAGGATAGCTTGTTTTCATGAGATTTCTTTTTCCACAAGCTTACTGAGTCTTCCTAGTTTCCTGCGGCATAAAAATCCCATGAGAATAACAGACGGGCATACAAATTGGTAATAGCTATGGATAGGGGAGTTCAATATTTCTGAATTTCATCCAAAAGTTTAACGTTGCATTAAGTTTTAATTTTTGGCAAAGGTTTGGTTCAGTTCTTATTTTGTCTGGAGTGGTTCATTGGTCTCTACTTTTAACTACAGCTGACGTCTTGTTTTTAATCTAATTGTTTTAATTTGTGCAAAATAATCAATCAGTTTTCTGTAAAATATGGAAGAGAGAAGACTGTTAAAAATAATGCTATACTTTAGTCTATACTTTCTTAGGCCATGTCTACACTACAAAATGATGGCAACCTAAATTACATCAGCATACAGCCACCATCGTTGTTACATCACTTGTGCACACTACTCTTCTTGTGCCAGCAGCACACATCCTCACCAGGACGCACTGTAGGTAGGTATCTCACTGTGCAACACACCACCATCCAGCACAAAAGTTTTTTGGAAAGTTTTCGCAACGAGTCGTGCAGGGATGACTGGAAGCCTCGTGTCAACTTCCCATAATGCAGCGTTCTCCATTTCATAATTTCATCTGCATCCCATACTGTTTCACACCTGCTTTTCAAAATCCCCATTCGTTCCTCCTGGCTGTCTGCCATCTCTGACAGAAGCTTGGAGCTTGCACAGTTCTGACTAATGTGAGGAGCATTGCAAGCAGAGGGTGCCTGATCCTGCAGTATTTGCTTCATAACTTTTAGGGTAGTTACAGCTGCAGAAAGTATTTGCAGAACCACAAGAGGAGCCGCAGGAAACAAGATAATTCCTCGGAGGCTAGATTGCTGTGGGACATAGAAAGAAACAATTCTAGGTTGTTGGTGGTGTTCATGGAGCAGCTGGAGGTGGTGGAGCACTGGTTCTGGGCCTGAGAAACAAGCACTGACTGGTGCAATTACATCGTCATGAGGTTTGGGATGATGAGCAGTGGTTGCAGAACTTCCAGATGCCTAAGGCCACATTCCTGGATCTGTGTGTGGAGCTGTCCCCAGCCCTCCAGCGTAGGAACACCAAAATGAGAGCTGCACTGACAGCTGAGAAGTGAGTGGCGATCGCACTATGCAAACTTGCAATGCCAGATTGCTACTGGTCAGTCAAGAATCAATTTGGAGTTGAGCAATCCACTGCAGGGGCCACTGTCGTGCAAGCATGCAGGGCCATTAATTGCAGCCTGTGACACAGTGTGGGTTGATCAGTGAAGGTGCATAATGCACACATCTTTAAAAAACACAGGACCATTCAGAAGCTGCAAGCAGGGACTTTCTTTTCTGACCAGCGGATTATCATTAGGAATGTTGAAATGCCAACGGTGATCCTGGGAGACCGAGCCTACCCCTTGCTCCCATGGCTTATGAAGCCCTGCAACAGCCATCTTGACAGCATCAAAGAGCACTTCAACTACAGGCTCAGCAGGTGAAGAACGACAGTTGACTGTGCCTTTGGCTGTTTGAAGAGTTGCTGGTGTTGCTTACTTACACAATTGGGCCTCAGTGAGAAAAATATCCCAGTGGTTATAGCTGCCTTCTGTGTCCTGCACAATATCTGTGAATCAAAGAGGGAAAGCCAGCCCGATACAAGGATTATTAGAAGAGCTCAGCATGGAGCTATATAGCTCAGGAAGGCTTTCAAAGAGCATTTTAGTAATGAGCCAGAGAAGTGTGTGTTGCTGTGGTGGCCTTCATCTGGCCTTGCTCTTTTGCAGCCTGGTATGATTTTTGTAGTGATTTCTGTGTATGTAGGAATATAATATTCTCATGACACCTATTAATATTGTCTGTGAACCATGTTATTGGTTCTGTGATTAACAGGAAATTAGTACAGGTCAGACCTGCTTGGCACTAGACAGCACATGTTATGAACTAATGAAGATGAATTTGATCAAAAAAGTAGAATTTTATTCAGTAACATGAACCAGGCAATTAAAAAGCCATTTAAAACTTAATAGATAAAGAGAACAGACTTATGTAGGGGAAGGAACACAAATTTCTATTTCAGGCTCTCATACACCAACCGGGGCTTTCACTGGTCAGTGTATGTGAAGCTGTAATTGTCTGTAATGTCCCCCCCAGGTGGAGTGGTAAGGGAAGTGCACTGAGCCCTGACACCATGTTGAACGTTGAGGGGATGTATAGGGAGGTTCCGCTATTAAGTTTTGAGTGAGCTGCAGAGGGGGCAGAGCACGAGATTGTTGAACCTGTAGGTCTACCGGAGTCTGCAGCATCCCTGAGGAGCCCAATTATGTCCGGGTGCATCTCCCCTCTCCCGTTCCTGCTAGGACTCCTGGGGGACTCTTCTCTCCACTCTTTCCTTCTCCAGGCTGTCTGCAGGGGTGATCCTCCAGGCCCCTGATGCAGCACAGGTTCGCTGGACCTCCCAGAACATGTCATCCTGAGTCCTCTTCTTTCTCCTCCTTACCTGTCTTAGGCATTTGGTGGGTGTGGCAGAGGAGACCCTGAAGGCCACAATAGCAGCAGCTGCAGATACACCCAGAAGTACTGTGTTCACAGCAGAAACCAGGACTTAGGATACTGAGCTCTCCTCTTGATCCCCACAAGTTGTAAGTGCTGCAGTCTCACTTCTCCTTGGGAAGGATACAGCATGGTGCCAGTCACAGCACCAGCCACGGTGAGTATGACCCTCAGGGGGTAGGCAGTACTGTTAAGGAAATGAGGGTGGAATAGCTCACAGGTTGAGTATATTGGGCAACTGAACTGAACACTGGCACCGGTTTTCCACAGGGAGTGGTGATTTTAGCAGATCTCTCACTCTTGGGGATAACAGAGGCAGAGAGAGCTCAGCTGCTGCTGGCATCTCAATGCCGTCCAGGCCCATAGGCTGCTAGCCTGCATGCTGCACTGGTGCCTGCTGAAGTCATTGCTGAGTGGCATGAGAAAGTGTCCTACCACAGCGGAAGAAATAAGGCAGCCCTGCCTAGAAACCTACGACAGAGGATTGCAGACCATCCACCGAGATCTCTATGGAGGATTCACGGGACACCCCAGTGCACTGATCTGCTCTGCTTGCCCTGCTCTGCCTAACTCAAGAGGGTGATGGGAAGCAGACAGCAACTCTGCCTCACTTGGTGGTTGCACTCCCTCTTCTAGTAAAAGTAAAAAAAAAGAGTCAATCAACAGATGTGTCCTGCTGCTTTGGGGGTTCCATCCCTATAATTTCAAAGCAAACTGCACACTTACCAGAGGTTCCTTCCCTTGCATCAGGCTTTCCTGTGCTCAACTATCGGGACTAGCCAGACTGTAGTGGAGTCAAAAAACATGTCCTGGCTCAGTGAGCGGCAGGATCCCTGGTCGCCTGCCCCCATACTCCTCTGCCACTTCGCTGCCACTTGGGCTCCTCGGGACTATCGACGGCGCTCTTGGGGCGGTGGTGGAGGTCTCCGCCGAGAACGGCATGCAGCTGTTCGTAAAAGCTGCAGATCTCTGGCTCGGCACAAGATTGATTGTTGGCCTCCCTGGGCTTCTGGAATGCCTGCTGCAGTTCCTTGGCTTTCACATGGCACTGCCACTGGTCCTGGTTATAGCTATTCTCCTGTATCCCGTGAGCAATGTGCTCATAGATGTCCCTGTTTCTACAGCTGGATCGGAGCTGTTCCAGCATAGCCTCTTCTCCCCACGGGCCCAGGAGATCCAATGCCTCCTGCGTACTCCAGGCAGGAGTGTGTCTGCAGCATGTAGCTGGCATGGCCGGCTGGGCAGTTGCACACAATAACAGAGAGCTGTTATGTGTGCTCTCCAAGTCAGGCAACCAGCAAAAGGAATTTCAAAAATGTGTGGTGCTTTAAAGGGGACGAGCAGCTTCCTGTCCATCTACCACTGGGCAGCAGGATTCAAAATGATGACCAAAGTGGTCAGTGTGGGGCATTGTGGACAGCTCCTGGAGGGCAGTAGCAGTCAACATAAATAAAACATCAGTGTAGACCCTGAGTTGTCAACCTAACTACGTTGACCCTGACTCTACGCTGCTCAGGGAGATGGTGTTATTAAGTCTGTGTAGTGGGGCACTTACATCTGCAGGAGTAGAATTTAAGTGTAGACGCATTTACAGGTACGTCAATGTAAACTACCTTGCATGGACCTAACCATGTAGCGTAGACCAGGCCTTACATCACCATCAAAGGTTGATAAGTGTTATTACAAACATGGGCAAATATTATCTTTTGCAGAGGGGTTAATGGCCAAATTTTCACGATTGCTCAACTCCCAGAGTGATAATATAGCCACTGAATTTGGTGCCTAAATGGGAACTGAGCTATTTTGAAAATCCTAAATGACTTGTCCAAGGTAATGCGGTAAGGCAGTGGCAGAGTCTGGAATAAATCCCTTTTCTCCCAATTACCAGCCTACTGCTCTAATAACTAGATAATAATGTCTCCTTATTAGACATAAACATATTCAGCATGCTCTTTGCAATTCATTTTCCCATATGGTATTGCACATGCACTGCCATTGGTTTTTAGAGAGGAATGAGAGTCTTGTTAAGGCAATGGAGTGAAAAATCAGGAGATCCAGGTTCCATTCCCACATCTACCAGACTCCCTGTGTGACGCTGGCCAAATCACTTACTGTGCCTCAATTCTCCATTTGTAAAATAGGGACAATGCTTTCTTCCACCCTTTGTCTAAAGGTGTCTAAGGAAAAGAATAGTACTTTCTTCTACCTTTAGACTAAGCTTTTTGGGAAAGGGACTCTTCCTGTCTGATTGCATAGATTCTAATTCATTGGGGGTCTCCTAGTGCTACTGTTATATAAATACAGTTGGGGTTTTTTTTAAACCTTTGACAAAAGCAGAGATAAAACACATCGGGTTTTTGTACTAATTCCAGTTGCTATTCACTTAACCCTCTAAGTATTTATACCCTGCTCATTATAACAGTATCCAAATATCAGTTTACGCCACTGCTGTTTTAAAAATGCATTTTGACATGCCTAATCCCAATGCCCCAGCCAAGAATAATTTTTTACAATCTGGAAAGTACCAGGCATAGACATATATACTTGCTAAGTATTTACAAGGGTAGAACGCTCTTCCTTTTTATGTATTGGTCAGACTGGAAAGCAGCACTGTCTTCCTTCGGTCTGTAATAAAAACAAGCAACATAAATTAATCAAGGACAAGAACTCCTTGATATCCATATCTCTATGTGGCTTAATACTTGATGCTTAATAGCATAGCATACATAAAACAATGCTTAAGAGCATACCATAGATTGCTTGATGTATACTAAAGGTCTAGAGTCTGATCTCAGTTATGTTAGTGTATATCCAGAGTAGACTCATTGATTTTTAAGACCCAAAGGAACCATTATGATCTGCTACTCTGGTCTCCTGTATAACATAGCAATCAGTGAAAATCCTAAGTAACTTCAGTGGGACTACTCTAAATATGGGCCGGTAGAAGAGAAGAATATGGAAGAATTATGCACAGAAGGAAATTTACGTTATGGTAACTTATGAAATACGGCTTTGTTTACTTTGCCTGCATAACTAACTGTGATACAACAACGTTTTGTGATTCTTTCCAAAATAAAAGTTTTTAAATGAATACCAAAGTTCAGTGATGATTTTTACCTTCAACATAGGGAAAAAAAGGCACCTTGAAAGGGAGATCTGCCCCACAAGAGAGCCAAAGTTGTGGCAGCTCCCTGCGTAACGGTTCTGTACCCCTGTGTGTGCAAAGGAGGAGATTCCTTCTGTGGGTCCCTACTGTGTCTCAAGTAGGGGAGAGTGGGCATGCCAAGGCAATGGCCTCAGGGTCCACACATAGCACGCACCCCCACCATCTCAACTTGCAATAGGGGAGGACCAATCGGCTATATCATCTACTTCCCCCACACAGAAGCCAGATGCGGCTGTCTGCAACTGCTCCCTGGGACTTCCATTTTGAGCATTAGCAGGATTCCCCCTCCCTAGCCCTGACAGTTTACTTGCAAGCACAGCCACACCCTCTTTCTCAGGGCCAGACCCTTATTTTTAGCCTATTTTTCCTTGTAGGAGGGGACAATCCCTTTTAAAAAAAAAAAAAAAAAAAAAAGCTCACCCACTGCTCTCTAATCTTGTTTGTATTCCCATAAGCTAAAACGCAGCTGAACAGACTTCATTTTTTTCAAAATCCACTCCCAAATTGAAACATTTTAATCCAAGTACCTGCCTACAGCCAGGTTTCATGTCTAAGTTTAACCCATGAAACTAGTAGTTCATGGGCAGAGGTTAGCAAATGGAGTGATGCTAATTGACACTACCTGAAGCTTTTACTACCTGAACATTAATGCAAGCAGGCTCTTAACCACAACAGCTGTATAAGGCAATGCTGCAAGAAATTTGCACCAGCCCCGTTCTATGCAGCGTTTGTCAGAAAAAAGCCAAAAGCAGTGTGAGGTGAGTTTGCTCCTCACATGCTCACTGTGCAGGTCACAACAGATCACCATGTTTTAGGAGCAATTAAAACTATGGACAGAATAAAGACAGGAAAGTGAGGGAAGCCATTTTAAAGAGTGCCGCTTCCTTGGCCATGTTCTCAAATACACGGGTGAGATTTAGATTCCTTTACGAGTAACATCTTGGGACCCAAAATAATACTTGTACTCATGCTGACTAGCACTGTGCTATACAAAACGGTTCCAGTGAAGTCAGTGGGAACACTTTTGGAGCAAGGTTCTATTCAGCATGAATTTTGGTTTCAAAGTCCGTTCCTAAGGGGTGCAAGTATTGCCCAGTTCTCAAAGCATATAAGCAAAGTTACAGCCAAGGAGATGAGCTCTGTCACCCAAATTAGGGCTTGACCTTACAGACATATATACAGGCAGAATTCCCAAAGAAGTCAACAGGAGCATTTCCTCTGGTCTGCAGGTTGGGGCCCTCAATGACATGGGAGCAGGAATGCTGCCAAAGCTCAGCGGATAGGTCTACACTGACAGCGGCAAAGTCGCCGCCATCAGATCGACCTTTCTGGATCGATTGGGTGGTCAGTGAAGATCCGCTCAATCGATCTAGAAGTCGATGTTGTAACACCATCCCCTCAAGTGCCGCAGTGAGGTGACGACGCCGTGTAGAAGGTAAGCACAGCAGTCGATGGGTGTTACGCAAGTTACTCTGCGTAGCTTGCGTAACTCCCTTCGACTGCCACCGAATCGTCCTGTAAGTGTAGACCAGGCCCTAGATATAACTTCATCCAGTAGGAAGCTGTACCCAAGAAAGCCTGCATTGATATTATTCTCAGTGGAATACAAAATTAAGTGTAGAATCTACCAAATGTAATAAAAACAAGAACAACCAAACCCATGTAGTTTTAAAAGCAATATTCGTCCTATCTTCAGTGACTCACACTTTAAAATTGAAGCCAAATCAGACAATGCCTGAAAAATGGAAATACATTACTTGCAGCACAAATTCTGCTCTTGATTAGGGCCTGACTTAAAGGCCATTGGAGTAGAAAAGAGATTCCCATGGATTGATTCCAGTGGGCTTTGGACACAGCAAAGACGCCAACTGCAAAGTCAGTGGGGCTGCCTGGATATATCTGAGGGCAGGATTTGGTTTAGAATGTTCCCTTGTGTTTAGAATACAGTTGAAAACCTAACACCACAAGGTATAGGTAGGTATTAAAAAGGCTTCAACTGATTCATTTCTCTGTGGATACAACTATGATTGAATTTGCCTATGAGATTAGCAAAAGGAACAAAGAACTAACTGCTACTTAGATTGTAAACTCTTTGGGACAGGGATTATCTTTTTTGCAGTGGGTGCATTGCATCGGTCAGGGAGGCAACTGCCAGGAGCCAAAGAGCACAGACCGGATTGGTGTTCCTCTGGATTTACTACTGAGTAACAGATCTGAATCGGGTTCCACCCGGTAATGCTTCCCTCCTTCTCTAGTCAGTCCCAGTGCCTCTAGATCTGAATAAAAAAATCTAAATCTTTTCTACGCTGGGTTGAGTCGACATGGCGCTAACTCCTAGCATAGCCATGATTGACACCAGTGCAGCACACCCTGGCTTCAAGCTGGAGTAAGGTGCACTCATACAAACTGATAGGTGTCTACAACAGGGCTTTGTACTGTTGGCTAACCACGCAGGGCACAGAAAATCTAACTCTGATAGACTTTTCTTTTTAAACAACCTTGCTCCCATCCCTGTGTACTGAATGATATGCCGGAATCCAGGGCAGGGGATGGGCAGAGCACCAGTATGTAGCGTGACCAGATGTTCTGATTTTATAAGAACAGTCCTGAAATTTGGGGCTTTTTCTTATATAGGCACCCGTTACCCCATCCCCCCGTCCTGATTTTTCTCACTTGCTATCTGGTCATCCTACCAGTATGTGATCATATAAGGGAAGACTATATAATAAAGCATTCATACCACAGGGCATGCTAGCAAAGATTTCTAGAGGAACGCTAGTGAGAGAAGGGAAATTGCAATTTTAACAGTTTATATCTCAGCAAAAGCTGAATGGAACTTCATGGGACAAAGAAAAGGTACTTCTGTGGCCTGAGAAGTATTCGCCAGCCAAATATCAAAGGCCCACTAGTCTCAAAGGCAAAGACGTGAAACTCGCAGGAGGCATGAGAATTTAAGAAAGAAAAGGCTGGAAAAAAATATTTTATAAAGGAATGTGTTAGACAACTTAACTATATGGATTTGCACCAGTCTAACAGAGCATACAGTCCTCCATACAACACAAGAAGGGGTTAATGGGCTACTGAGGTCCCAACCAGTTCAAATGAACAGGAACAAACTCCAGGGAGTATTTAAAAAGAAGAACTTTGCTCAGTTGGAAAGAGCAGGCAGCGGGTGAGTTGTGAGGGTCTCACTGCGGCACAAGGCTGGGTTAGGCCAGGAAGTTTGGAAGACTGGCGTCTAGCAGACCTTCTGGAGGGTTGGGAAGAATTTATGTTGTTTTGGGCTAGTTTTGGACTTGGAATGCTACAGGAAGGGTTGAAGAAAGCTGGGGAAATGTGGCTGTGTGGCTGCTGCCCTGCACGGTTCCAGAAGAGGGCACTCTAGGAAGGTTGCACAGTAATAACTGTAACTTTGTGGATGCTGTCTCACACCAGTTGTAACTACACCAACATCAACATGATTTTGTGCTTTAATTAAATGTTTCTAGTGGCACAAGCAGCACCTGCAAAAATTTGATTTTTGTAAGACGAAATACTGACTGGTCTACAGTGTGCAGAAAGAGTTTGAAGAGTTCCAGAGGTGTAGCCATGTTAGTCTGTATACAGCAAAAACAACGAGAGTTCTGTAGCACTTTAAAGACTAACAAATTTAATTTCTGCAGGCATAAGCTTTCGTGGGCTCCAGCCCACTTCCTCAGATGCAAGAGTTTGCTCCAACTATTTCATGAAAATAATCCAAAGTATCCATGTATGCAACTTGAAAAACATTTTAAGGCCACTTTCAAATTAAGTGCATCTTCCTCTGCTCTGTCTTATACGTACATTCACAGCTATGTTATGTACATAATCAACCTCGCATCTTTGTGAGAGCACAAGCCACGCGTTGGCCGCAATGTATGGCATTATATTTGCCGGTTTGCATTCATTTACTTATTCCTGCGGCACCTGTAATCTGAAGAGCGCGTAGTAGGAGATTTCCACTGGAACGTATGAATCTTTCACAGAATGTGGAGCTTTTGGAGAGATCGTGGTTGGCCCTTCACCTGTTGTGGGTGATGACACCACAGTCACTTTGATCTCTACACTAGTTGGGCATAATCATACTTAGCACCCACCACTGCCACCACCCACAGTCATAGCAGTAAGGGTGACTAAGATCAACCCTACTCTCCTTTCCAATTTAATTGAAAAGGTTTTACTGTTAAGTGTGGGCATGGGGAGGATATGGAGAATCAGATTCTTTTAACTACAAAAGTGTTTCCATTATGAATCTTAGTTTCCTGATTCATCAGCAGTTGGGTTTCCTGTCTAGTGACATGAAAGACTATAACATGATTAACCCTTCATTTACTGTACTTCCTTTACACAATATTATTGCAAGCCAATATTGTATATGAAATTAGTTACATGAAAGAGGCTGAATGTAACGATTGCTGTCCCTCTACTTCGGTAACTATCTCCGTGGTTCAAATGATCATCTCTAGAGTTCACAAGTTGCAGTAACAAGAGCTAGTGATTCCATTGGAAGCAATGGCTTATTGCGTTACCATAAACTGGGTTACCTTCATGTGACTTAACAACCCATATGGGAAAGTCCTATAGAGTTGAATAAGACTCTAAAGAAATTATTCTAAGAGACAGAAAAAAAAGATACCCTTTTCTATAGTTTTTGGCCCATTCGATAGCATTTTATAGCAGAGTTTTCTATTTAATTCTACAGGATGGGTTTGAAACCTGAAAAGATGTTATCATTTATTAAACTCTACAGGACTTTTCATTGTGGTATGAGTGCTTGGGAAAAACCTTACTCTGAATCATGGCAGGTGTGGAAGGGAAGGGATCGTGCAAGAAGCCTGTCCTCACAGCAAGTACATATTATGGGTAGAGCGGGTAGTGGAAAATAATTCTCCCCTGCAGAAAATGTCAATTTTTGTTGGAAGTTCAAATTTCCCTCTTCAAAATTTCTGAAATTTGAAGAGGAAATGTGAAATATCCCAGTTGGGAAATGTGATGATGGTGCCTCATCGAGAGGGTTAGTCCAAGTGCCTCATGCTCCCCATTTTGTATAGGCTGAGCTGCCTGGTCATGCTACATCTTCCATGACCTCCATGACTTCTGGGCATGGCTGCACAGCTGATCGGCCAGCCAGCCCATTGGAGTGGCAGGCTGGAGCAGCTACAAGCCCCGGCAGCAGTTTTTTTCCTTCTTCCCACTTGGTATTTTTATTAAAGGTCAAGGACGAGTTGTGGCTTCTGGGAATTTTTGTTTATTGCCAGTGACCTGTCCCTGACTATTACTAAAAATACCCATAACAAACTTTTAACCTTAACCAAGATGCAACACTGTCTTCCTTCTTGTAAAAGGGAGGCTGAGCATCAAGACAGTCAAAGGGGTTAGATAATGCCTGCCCTCCACTGTACAAGCTAATCTATCAGCGATATTTCTTCCTGCAAGTCCTTAGACAGTATGTTTTGATGTGCCTCAGATCATGCCCCAACTCAACAAGTTTTATACTGAATGGCAGCTTTGAACCAACTTGAAATCTCAAAGCAAAGCTCAACATTGTCAAGTTTGGAAACTTGACAAAGCTGTGAATTTTGCATGCCTATAGTACAAAACCACAATTCTGCCAGAGCTGCTTAAGAGATTTAAGACCCTTAATGAGCATGGTGCTTTGCTAGTCCTTCATGGACCCCCCTGCCCTCCAGTAGAGGGAAAATGCTGACAGTTTTTGCTACTTCCGCCTACCTTCATCTATGGTGGACTTCCTTCCATCAGGGACCCTGCATTCTGAATTAGATCTGTGGATAAGAATGAAAACCAGTAGTAAAGCTAGCCCATAGTTACACTTCGGGATGAAAGGTGTTACATTAATGTAAGATTTTAAAATTATAATCACTTGGATTGAAACTGAAATCTAAGCTTTGAGATTTGAGCCTTAAGACTTCATCTTAGCAAAGGATGTTTATGATTCTGTAATTTACAATTTAATTATAATTATCTATTAGCTGTATTTAAATGCTATTTCTATTAAAATAATGATAGGAGGAAACATTAATTATTTGTGTCTATATTTTCAAATTCCATGATGATATGCAACTCAATAGAACTGATTGGAGATTGAAATCTCTTTTCCATGTAAAATTTCAACTTTTAACTGAAAAAACTGAAAGGTTTTTTTTTTTAAACTAAGTTAATTGTTTTCATTTTTCATCGGAAAGCTTTCAGTTTTTCGTTTTCTGATGAAAAATGTAAACAATTAATTTAGTTGAACACTTAATTTTCTGTTAAAAAAAAGTTGCTGTGGAAAATTTCCTACCTGACCTATAACTTAGATTGTAAACTCTTTGGGAAATATTGCTTTTTTGTTCTGTTTGTACAGCACCTAGCACAACTGGTCACTGGTCCATGACTAGGGCACTTAAGTTCCTTGGAAAAACAAATAACTCTTGCATCTGATGAAGTGGGTTTCTGCCCACGAAAGCTTATGCCCAAATAAATTTGTTAGTCTTTAAGGTGTCACAGAGCTCTCGCTGTTTTACAAATAACTCAGTAATTCTCTTACTGTCAACTCACTAATGTTATTAGACAGTATACCTTGTGATAGATGATGAAATTGACTTGAAAGTTAAGATGTGTCGCCAGTACAAATCAGCCACACTAAGAAAGATAATCTCCATTCCATACTTAAAGATCAGGTATTCAGGTTCAGAAAACTTTAGCTTGTCAGGATTCCTCGTATTTTCTCAGAATTAGCAGGCCTGTGCAGTTATAGTATTTGCCACAAGATGGAGCAGATGTGTCATTTTTACCTCCCGGATTTTTTTTTTTGAAGAGGAACTGACTTTTCTTTTTAAACTTCTGCAATATGGGCTTTATTTTCAGGGCCCTCAGCTCCTAGCTTCTCCCATGGTGACATTATTGGCCAGATTTTCAAATTATCTCAATAGCTGACATGAAAAGGGATTTTTCTGGTGGGTTTTTATTTTTGTGTCTAAATTTTATCTGAGCTATTTTGACTTCTTGTGCTCACCTTGTGTGTCTATATCCACCTGTTGTCTCTTATCTTCTGCTCAGGACTATACATTCTTTAGGGCTGGGACTGTCTTTCATTTTATCTGTACAGCACCAAGTACAATGGGGTTCTGGTCCTAGACTAAGGCAGCTAGGTGCTCCTGCAATACATGAATAGTAGTTTTGAAAATTTTTGCCCCATATAATCAAAGGATAATTTGCTGGGAAGATTTCATACCCTTCAACAATGCTTGTGAGTGATCAGCCCTTGGGCAAGGGACGGAACTGGAAAAGCTTCACTGCTAATAGGATTGCATTAGTGTCAGCAATATCATGGTGAAAAGATTTTCAGCTGAAAGGAAGAATGCGATTAGAGACAGAAGCCTCCGCACAGGCTACCTCAAAGTGTATCCAAATATACCTGAACCTCTTTGGCCTAGAAACTGGGTTGGAAAGCCCACAGGAACAAGATTTCTAACACTTTCTGCTTGACACTGGGCTGGAAACACTGCACTTCTCAATCTCATGGTATCATCTTACTTCATGGCCCACTTGAAACTGGAAAGTGCAGATGCAAGTGAGACAGAAAAAGCATGACACTTTTTCAGTTTGAAAGGATATGGGCCAATCCAAAGCCCACTGAAATGAATGGCAGCTTTTCCATTGACTCCAGAGGGCTCTAGATCAGGTGCTATATTTTCCAAAGCCACTGGAAATGGGCTTGAAGGGTGTAGTAAGCATAGCCCATAGCTGGCAGCCCCCTAAATACCTTATTGGGTGCAGTGTGGGGAAACAGTGACTTGGTTCCAGAATGAAGGGAAAGGGGTAAGTAGGCCACCAACCCCTTTCCTTTCCTTTCCTGCCCTCGCAGATATCAGGAGTAAATTGCAAAAAGTTCTGAGAAGGATAATGGGCAGAGGGGTATTGTCCCTAGTCATCTGAATTTGCTCAAATTGAAGGAAGCAGAAAATATGCTTGGTTCACTATCAGGCCCAACAAATAAATTGGCCCCAAACCCTTTAGTGTTTGCAATGGTCTGCTTTTAATTTGTGAACTAGGAGAAGACTGCTATTTAGTACTCCGGAGGTGAAAAGCTGGTGTCTTCCAAACTACACCACTCCATTAAACAGAGATAACTCAGGATTCTCATCAGATACTAGACTCCACTGCGAGACAGCAGAGCTATCAAACCATATCTGGCCCAGCATGCTTTTTGGTCATTGTATATATACACACACGTGTGCGCACACATACATATACACAAAATAATGCATAATAAATAGCACCAAAAGACGGCATACAGTTGCAAATAAACATTGGGGAAATTGACAGAACTTGTCACTTATCAGTGCATGTAACCCTTTGAGTATCAATTTGTTGTCTGCATCTTCCATGCTAAAAATGAGAAGAGATTTGCATTCACAGGGCCTCAGACACTGTCCATTACATGGCATTTGAAGTCAAGTTGTCAAATGAGGCTTAAAGCTGTGCATATAAAAAAAGTCATGTATGCATCACATGGTTTCCTGAATGCCATGCTCCTTGGGCTGTGAGCACAAATGCCCAGTTGCTCACACAAGTCTGTATTTTAGACACACGTGCACAGAGTTTGTGAGTACAATTATTTGGCCCTTAGTAGCTATTCTAAACACACAAAAATAAGGAAATTAACAACAATTAAAATTAAAACTCTACTTTTAGCATGCCCCCTTGTACCTCGATATTGTTGCAAATATGGAGGGTTATACTGAGAGGTACTAGTGACTGCTTGGCTCACAAAGCTCTTAGATTGGATGTGGATGCAACCGTCAATTAACAGAAGGGGTTCTGATTAACTCACCCTGACAGTTAAGACAAAAGGGGGTTGTCAAGCCATCCAGGAATTTGGACTGAATGGGCAGAGGGTTTTGCTGAATATAGCCTGTGGTGTGTGCGAGCGCAGGAGAGAGACGCAGAAGCAAAATGCAAGAAAACGGTGAAGAGACAGATTCTGGTATGGGCTAAAGAGAACTGGGGCTGGTAAACAATGAAGCTATTCCTTGATTTTGGTTCCTCCTGTATTTGAAGAAGCCAGACTTTGTACATGCCCTGTAAATAAACAAGGCTGCATCAAAGAAAATATCAGAATCCATCAATTTCTACTTTCAAGTGGAACATCCCCAGAGCTCTGAACTTTGACTAGCCTTTCAGGTCAAAAAGGAGCAACTGTGTTTAGGACAAAGTTTAGGAGGTTTTCAATTCTGACAGCAGAAAGAGACAAACTATAGATTAATGTTTTGCTTTATCTTAGAATTTGTTAGTTTAATCTCAACATTTGTACATTACTTTAACCGCTTTCATGCCATTCAACATTCTGTCTATGGCCCATAAAGCACACCAGGCATACCAATCGTGCCTGAACATTCTAATTATCTCCATGGCATGTGGATGGAACAACAGCAGCACCGCACGTAATAGTGGGGTAAATTTATATTTTTCTTTCCATTTCCTTAGCTAGGTTCTTGAGAAAATTGCCCCCAAAATGATTTAAGATAATGAAGTTTATGCATGTTAATGGCAATTAACAATGCTTGGAGAAGGGAGAATAAAATGAGACAGGTGCCACTTTCAGCTTTGGTTCACAAGATCTAGTGCCAACCCTCTTTTCAGTTTCACTTTGAGTTTCACACGGGAGCAGAACGATACCACCTGTGATCAGATGAAAACCATTCGAAACCCCCGAGTTTCATGTACTTTCTGCTCTGAACTGTAAGCCAGTCCTGGTTTGCATGATTGAAAGCCTCAAGTTTGAGGTTGATAATAAAACCAGGCAACCTTCCTAGTTTGGGAATAACTTTACAAAGGTTTGGCACAGGACTTTGACCCTTATTCGGGAAAGCACTTAAAACCTGCTTAACTTCAAGCACCCTTGAAGTCAACATGGAATATACACATATTTAAGTGCTTTCCTGAATCGGGGCCTAGAACAGACTCATGTATTCTGTTCATTTGCTACAAGGAATATAGCATCCTGTCATTCAATTGTTCAAGCCAAGGTGGGCTGTGGCGATATCCCAAGCAAATCAGGAATGGGTCTAAAACAAACCTTTGATCTGAACCTTTCCTAATCTAGGGAAGTTGAGACTTTGATCCAGACTTTGCAATTGAGGTCTATCTTCTATGCAAATCTTTGGAAGTGTGACTGGTTCCTGCTGGATGTGTGTAATTGAACACGAATGCCACCGAAGGGATTTATGACTAAAGTAAAAATCAATTGGTGATTTGACTGCAAGCAACAATTACATTATAGGACGAAATTAAAAAAATCTCCTCTAAACAAGTCACCAGTATGTTTTCATTGTGAGCCTTTTTTCTAGGTCTAGACACACAAAATGACCATATTTTCGGAATCCAGAAGTAAGGTAATTTTTGAGGCAACATTTTAAGACTGCAAAATACTCATACAGAAAACCAAAGGTATAAAAATACTATATTTTTAATGAATTAAATTAAAAACCAGGATATTCCATGTGTCCGGAAAGGTGTTTCTGGTTAAAGGAGTTAAAGGTGTTATATGAAAAACCAGGACTTATTGTCACTTTACTTATGCACTTTCCTTGGAAAAAAATACTTCCATCATTATGGTTCAGACCAACATACCTCTCCATAGCACAGTGACAGGCACAGCATAAATGCCTAGATAGATTCAATAAGGTAAAGGAATCTAAATGATTACTCTATATCTAGCTTCTGAATATTCAGGGCTAGCTGGTGCCACAAGGACACAGGCCCTACTGTAAGGGATGGTATGTAGTGTCACTGGCCCAAGAATATTCCCATGGAGGACCTGGCATAATTCCATCTTTGCTTCCTCTAGGAGGTGTAGTGATGTGCTTATGTCCTGTGCCAACAGCAAGTCACTACTCTCATGCAACATGCACAGCCATCTCTCAAGTGCCTCGTGGCCAGAGGTCATACTACAGACCCTGACTCTGTTTTCCCGCTCTGCAGGGCTGTTAAGAACTTGCTCAGCTTAAAGATTGCTCAAACCATCCTCTCCTGGTGTTCAGTTTATAGAGTCCTCAAGTACATGCTGACCCTATAGGCCCACCTACCCCACTTCAGTGTCTCTTCACCCAGGAGTCCAATATATCAAAAAGTCTTTACAAAATGGGACATGAACTCACATAGTTTTCATCCTAGTTTCAGCTGGGCACAGCTGCCACTTCCCTGAGGAACCTTCTGCTTCCCCATGCCTCCTGCATGGAGTTTGTCCTTCTCCAGAAACCTTTGCAGCTGAGCCATTGCAGTCTCTCTTCTGCTTGGACAGAATCTCTCCTAGGCCTCCCCCACCAAAGAGTTTTCCTTCTCTCTTTCCTGCTTCTTGAGCTTCAGCCCTGCAGGAGCCTTCTTGCTCCCCACAGTGTGTACACCCCTAGCTGCCTGTAGCTTCCTGCTCCTTTTGTACTAGAATCACCTGATTCCTCTCAGGTTGGGCCCACCCTATCATCAGGGCTGACTTAGTCCCAGGCTCTCCAGCACATGAGGTAAGCCAACCTCTTACATCCCCGAATGCTGATCTATGCCGCATCCTCATTCCCCATGGCAAGGTGGCCTATGGGAAAGAAACTGCAGGGAGGAGCCAGCCAGCCAGAGCATGAAGTGGGCAGAGCAGCTGCAGAGGCAACTTACCAGGACCAGCAATCACTGATGATGTTTTTGGAGCACTTCCTGCAATTTTCACTCTGGATATTCCCTCCGCATGCTGGTTAACTGTTTGCACCAGCCTCTGCCCTTCCTTGGCCTTACTGCTTAGCTAATCCTCTCCTAATGTAAACCCACCAGAAGGATTTAAATAATAAAACAAAAATCATCTCCCTAATGTGACGTTTGCTGCCATCTGTTTGTTCCTTTTGTCTATATATTAACCTTTTCCCTCCTGTCTGTCTGGTCTATTTAGACTGTAAGCTCATGGAGGCAGGAACAGTCTCTGATTCAGTATTTGTACAGGGCCTAGCACGATGGGGTTCTGCTCTCGGTTAATCCCTAGACACTACTATAATAAACAGGACACATAAAATTGCAATGTATAGGAATTTGGGAATATTCCTTTAAATGGTTTGGTAGCCCTCTAATGGGCCTGCCAGTCTTCTGCTGCAGAAGCCACGCCCTGGCAGAGCAGCCATATGATTTTTGCATGTTCTTAAAGTTGTGCAGAGAGCAACGACAATAAAAATTATAATGAAGGCCTTTGTCAGCCATCCCTACCACAGAACACCCACATCCAAGGTTCTAGGAGTCCAAGGGGACTATGCAGGGATCTCGCTTGCATTTATGCCCTTATGTGCTCACACAATATAGAGTCAAAATCTATTCCTCTGTAATTAAATCCTGTGTAGTTAGAAGCAGCAGAGTCTAATAACTTTCTGGAAATAAATGACCTTCCCTCCACTGCTTTGTCGGTGGCCCAGGAAGTTGAAAATCCAATTATCCTCCCAAATTGGGGGTTCCAAAAGAGCCTCAATCAGCCAATTAAAAGTCATTGGGACAAGTGCTCCTCTGACACTTAGGTGCTTTTGAAAATCCCACCCAATTATATAATGGCCCCACTAGGTGTTAAGATTTTGAGATGGGAAAAGAGTGAATTACCATACTGGCATTTCCATGAAGGGCTTTGGCTTGAATGAATCTGGCAAGCACAAGTAAGTATCCATGAAAGCTTTATCTTCTGAGCATTTACTAATGAACTCCCTATCTGTTTTATTTCATTGCCCATATAGTTACAAGACCCAACAGACCTGTACAGAATAACATTCAACTGTATATTGAAAGAGTTGTCTAGGGGAAAAAATCCCTCTCTTTTGTCAGGTCAGAGATACCAATTGTATAATTATCAGTATAATGCAATACCTCAAAGAGAAACACATTTTTTTCTGGCAGATAACAGAGGATTCCATAAAAAGTCACCTACAAACGCATGTGAATGTTATCACTTTTGGGTTACTATTTGATTTTCTGTTACTCTTAATCCAGAAATGCCACCTGCCCTTGGAATCTGATACCAGCTTCTTGTAATTTACTCATAGAGGGGAACTCTCCATTGCAACACTTATCAGCACACGACATTTTTCTCTCTTCTTTTCCCTTCCATGAGACACCCGTGTGATCACCATCCATAGAAATGTGATATGTTCATTTCTCCTCAGAGTTATAGCCCTGATTCAGTGAGGTACTTAAGCACAGGTCTAACTTTAGGCACAAGAATGCTCCCAAACTGACTATTCACAAACCATCAAATAGCAATAAATCTGAGCTCCCTCACCCTTTCTTCCTGTCAAGCAACACCACCTCCTTTAACCCTGCCCACTGCTTGTTAACACAGACATGCTTGTTCAACCCTTCTTCTCTTGAGTAGAGGGGCTACTCTCATGAGTGCAGGACTATGTGTAGAGGCTACTTATAAAGGGTCTGATCCAAAGTCCACTGAAGTCAATGAAGCTTTGGTTCAATGGTCTTTGGAGAAAGCCTATAATGGTTTGCAGGACCAGCATCCTCGACTCAAAGCTCCTAGGGCATGGACTCCATTTTTTATTTGCTTATGAAGCACCATCTATGGCATTAAATAAATGAATAGATTATATGGCCACAAAGAGCAATTATGATCATCTGAGCTCCTGCATAACACAGGCCAGAGAATTTTACCTTTAGAGTCTTAAATCTTTTTTACAGCCCTGATTCTGCAAACATGGACAGTCCTATTCAATGGGACCTTTCCTCCCCTCCCATCAAACTGAAGGGAAATTTACAGAAAACTCATGGTTTAGCCATTTATAAAATGCAGTTGACAAGGGCTTCCTAAGTGATTGCATTTTACCCTGCAGGCCAGAATTCTAGGCCTGGACTTTCCTATATTCGCATATTACAGTTATCCCTTCTGAAATCTGTGTGAAAGGGTGAATAGTTCTGACAAGGTTGATCAGAGCTGGGATATAAGGAAGTCAGGCCTTTCTGGAACACGAGAGAACATATGAAGGATTGTATGCCAGGATAGAGATTATTCCATTTAAATTTAAATGTGGAGACAGCCCGTTGCTTTGGGACCTTCTGCTGGTTCTAGCATATGGCTAAACAGCTTTCAAGTCTAGTTCCTAAAACCTTTCAGGACATGGGTAATTTTGTAGCATCAGTACGGCCCAGTTAACATGGAAACTAAGCAAATCTCAAGTCACCGATCACCAGTGCCAGTTACACTTGCAGGGAGGCAGCTCTAATTTATGCCCTGGGGGATCAGGCAAAGCAGAACTCTGCTCTTCCACACCTACAAACTTACTCTAACTGTGAGAAAAGTTCACAAGATGTCACTATAACCTATAAAACAAATGGTGATGGGGAAATGTATGAAAAGGAGGCAGAAAGACAGAATTAGTCTACAACAAGGCCTATCGTTATCATTCAAGTACTGTGTTAAGATCACATTTGGTAAACAAAAATTGGTGGGTCCAGAAATCAATGAATCAGAATTGGTGTATTGGAATCTAGGCCGAATTGGTGGACAAAATAATGAGGGGATGGGTTATTCCACCCATCACTCCCTTTTTGGATCCTTAAAGAAAGAGATTTTGGGAACAAAAGGAAGAAGAACAGAAGGAGGCTACTGGAGCAATGGCTGCCATCAGGGCTGCCAAAACTACCGTTTCTTGGGACCCCAGGCCTTCATCATCCTGATCCTGAGAGATGTCCAGATGATGTTGCCACCCTTACCAGCTACAACTGAATTCCAAATACCCCCTGGATGAACTGGGATCTGACTTTAACAGCGATAGCAACAACTTCAGCTCACCTCAACTAATTTCTTCTTCTTTACCGCCACAAACTCCACCCCCCCCCACACACACACAGTTAATATCTTCTATAATACCCTCTAAAAAACTGTCAAACAAGGAGTTTTTTCCTTATAAAACTTTCTCCAGTTAAAGGAAAAGGGAACAAGAAATGCTGTTAAAATAAAATCCTCACTTAATATTTCAAATGTTTTACTTGTTTTTCCTTCTTTTCTGTATTGTTAATAAAAAGTTAAATGGATTTTTAGCAGTGTGTTTGCCACAGTATTACGCAAGTTAACAGCTCTACATACGAAACCATGAACCTTGTTTAACACAGTTTAATGTTGGACAGTCATTGGTATATGTTAACACCTTTGGCCTATTTATTCCATCTAAATTAAAAGAACACCATTCTGGCCCACAACTTCCTGCTCTCTCCCATGCTGGGGACGGTGTGGGGCTGTACACCCAACCTTCATAACAGCATAGCATTCCCCTGCACAGAGGAAATTCTCCAGTGGCCATCTTCATCCACATTAGGTTCATCACTTACGCAGACCAGGGAACCTGGCCCAGAGCCTTCAGCAAGAGAGCAGGGCTATGAGCGGAAGACAATTTTATATGAGTGAGATTTTAAAAAATGATGATTAACTGTGTAAAGTCCTCCCTGAATGACTTTAGAGGAACAGGCATCTGGTACTTGAAGAAAAAATAAAATCTAATGTTTCATAATTATTATTGTATTACCATAGCACCTAGGAGCCCCAGTCATGTGCTAGGTGCTGTATGAACACAAAACAACAAGATGGCCCCTGCCCCAAAAAGTGTACAGTCTAAGTAGAAATGACAAATAAAATTAAGGTGCGGTTTTCTTCTGAAAGTAAATGACTGCTCTACGCTCTTTACTGGCTAGCTAATAGTATGATCTTCCCCCCAGTTGCTGGACAAAGCAACTACATCTCCAATTAAAATGAACTGTGAAAAAAGTGGTTTTCGCTTTTTCGCTGTGTTATTGCATACTTGAATACAAACTTTTTTTTTTCCTGTCTGCAAATCTATAGCTTCCTGGGGGTTGCAGAAGGGACTTCCCCACCAACCTCTAACCAGCACTTCAGACTGCTTGGGCGTTCGTCCTACATTGAGAAAGGCAGTCGGAAGTGCTTGTGAGATCTGTCTTGTATGTTCATCTTTTAGTCAGGGAAGAAAAAGAGAGAAACAATTTGTGATTGCAACATCTGCTTCATTAGCAAGGCGAAGCATAAACATGTCTAAATTCACAATACACAAATTCTATCAGCCAAAGGTGGGATTTGAACTTAGATACAGAGCCAGCATGTCTCAGGTTCCAATAGCCCCATTTTAGTTGTTACAGTTAATATGTTTTAGTGCAGTTATACCAGTATAGAATGTCACACATTGAGAAAATACACCAAATGAAAAAAGAAAAAAAAAAGGGGGGGGTCAGTAATAAATTAAAGCAAGATCGGATGTTTTTCAAAGAGATATGCACTAGTTCAACCACAAGCTATTTGGCTTGCTGCAGCATATCACCCAATGACTTTTAGGACCTGTGTTATATAGGAGGTTAAATTAGATGACCATAGTGTTTCCTTCTGGCCTTATAAATCAATGAATAACCATGTAAAGATGTCAGTCTGCTATTAATGGAAAGAATCAGTATATGTATGCTGCAAGTGCATCATTTTCCCAGACGTTGACTTGCCTCCCACAATTATTCATTTAGATTAAGAGGGGAAGAACAAAAAGAGCAAGTGAAAAATGGTGGTTCTTGCAGATTTCTCTTGAAAGTGGAAAGATCTATAGCTGGCTTTTCATCAACGATTACTGGTGGGATAAAGAAGCACCAACTCACCCTACTGTCTGTGAAAGCATTGGACAATGTTCCACGAGTGAAAGTTGCAGAATCTTACTTTGATCAGTCCCAGTGATCTTAGCAGAGCTGTTCATAGAGTAAAGTACAGCTCAAGGCAAGTAAGGGTATCAGAGCCTACCCATAAACAAAATGGTATGCCCAATTATCAGAATCATGCAAATACTGCAAACGAGTGCTTGAGATGCATACACATTTTAACTCCAAAACCTTTTTATCTGGAATGTCTTCCTGTTCCTTTTTATTTATTGTTTGCAAACATTCACTTGAATGAGTTTTTGTTCACAACTAGTTGGGGAAAGATGTTCTTTGGCTGTGAATATCTTCATATGCAAACAATGATAGGATAAAATATACTGAAAAGACTGTAATGCCATTACATAAATCACTCCTACTTCTTCAGCTATATTACTGTGCTCAGTTTTGGTTACCCTATCTTAAAAGAGAGAGAGCAGAAATAGAAGGGGTTCAGAGACTGTTGGCTAAAAGGCACAAAGAGAGACTGACAAGTCTGCGTCTCATTTTAGAGACTAAATGAATAACTGGGGACTTGGTAGTGCTGTACAATACAATGATGGGCAAATCTGGTGCTCTTATTTATAGTTTTATCATGAGATGAAGCCAGTACCAGGCCGGGGTATAGTACTGACCTTCCCTAATATACCTTATCTCCGCTGTGTTTCATTTGGGGTAGCTCACACCCCCCAATCAAAAATACCATTTTTAGCAATGGAGACAAGGCCTAGAAAAGCTGGAAGAGGCATGGTTTTGTCACTGTGAAAAGTTAATTTATCAAAGCCATTAAAATGGGCGTAGATCTAGAAGCAGTCAGCTCGGCAGGCTTTCTGGTACTCTCCTTTGCACACATTTAAACAAGCTGCTTTTGTTAGCAGCTTGTCAAAGCCACTTGATTTGTTGTTCACCTGTCTGGGATTGGATGTTCATTGAAACAAATATTTAATAGACTGTTAATGCCACTTAACTGTATTAATTTCACTGTTTTGCAGCAATTTCCATGATTCACAAAGACAGGATTAAGTGCTAACATAGTGCCGGCTGTTGCAATGTGTCACCTGCAGCCATGATTTTAAACACATGTAGTGGTGCTAATTGAATTCAGGTGACACTACTGTAGTTTGAAAGATAATTTTTCACACCTTATCAGCTCTAATGAAGTGGCTAACTGCATTCAAGAGAGACACCACTGCTGTTCCAAAGGTAATTTCTTGCACTTCATCAGAGCTTGACACCACACACTTAGCAGCGTGGTTAGCCAAAAAAATTGCATCATCAGAATTAATGAGGTGCTTAAACATTTTAATGAATGAGGATTTTTTTTTTTTAAATGATCATTTAGGAACTCCTATGAATACCAGACTTTTGGTGATGGACTTTACCTGCCAGTGGGGGGCGGGGGGCTCCTGTCTGAGTGTGCATGTGTCACTACTGCCCTCTAATGGATGGCATGTCAGAGCACATGTATGATTGTTACACTGTTTACAGAGGAAATCTATTATCCCTAAACTATATTCCACCTAAAGGACAGCCTCTTTTTACTCAAGTGATAGAAGCTTGTGTTTCTGGAGCCAAGGAACCAGAGTTCTATCTCTGTTCATGAATGTGAAGTAGCTACAGTTGTGCAGACAAATCCTTCTTTGGTCAGGGAAGAACGCTCTGGAAAGGTTAGGGCTGTGGGAGATGGAACTGCTCCTTCACTGCCTAGTATTCCAAAATGCTTGAACAATTGGAACTAATTTGATGACACATGCCTTAGAAATACCTGAGGAAGATGCAAGGCCTAATTTGGCCCTACAATACATGTATACAGCTCCCAGAATCTGACCACATAGATATAGAACAGTCAACCAGAGGTGTCCTTGGGTCTGATATTTCTAGCTCTTGTACTGAACAACCTTGTCATGAAATAAAAATAGGATAAAGAGAGCCTTTTTTTGGAGCGGGGTGGGGGGACTTTTAAGGGTTTTTTTAAATTCTCTTTACAGTGTCAGTCAGTATGTGTCTTGACTAGAGCTGAGCAGGAAATCATTTTGAGATTGCAAAAAAAATTTCCTGTTCCATATCAGAATGAAACAAACAAAGAAGATAACCACACCTTACCCACCTCAGAATAGCCAAGAGCCCAGTGGGTCAGGGCAATCAGCTGAGATGTAGGAGACACAGGTTCAAGTCCCTTCTCTACCTGATTTGGAGTGGGGACTTGCACTTGCGTCACCCACATTCCTGGTAAGTGCCCGAACCACTTAGTTTTTGGCTAGACTGGAGATAGTACATGTTGGTTTCTCTCTGTCACATATCCTGGACCTCAGGAAATTTTCACCAAAACTGATACATTCCAATGAAAAGTTTAGGTTTGATAAACTGGAATTTTCTAGCAAAAAGTATTTCAATCAAAAAAATCCCAGCCATCTCTAGTATTCACCCTTCTTCTAGTTTTCTGGTTCCTTCAGTCCCTTAACCTTGCAGTCCTAAATTCCTTTAGTTCCCATATCCCAAGGCTCTTCAAGAGCCCCAAACTCTGATTGCTTTATGTCCTTTCACTGCAAACCAAGATGATTCTGACCGGTTGCTGGACAACTCACACTGTATTTCCTTCAGCCTCAGATTCCAGAAAGAAAGATTTCTGATTCATGTATGCTTCAATTATGCAGATTTTTTTAAACTGACCAGAAAAGAACTAAAAGCAAAGTTACCGTAGGGTCATAGCAATATAAATATATAATCAATAAATAACTCATTAATTTCCCTAAACCGGAAACATTAGTGCCACTCAAGTGTACTGTAAAACTAGAGCTGGTCAGGAACTGAGTTTTCTGTTCTGCAAGAAATTCTGACATTAAATAACATTGTTTTGAATTGCAATGGAAAACGAAAGTTTGAAGTTTTCTGTTAAATGAAATTTAAGAAAGTTTAATTTCTGCTCAGTCAAAATATAGATATAAATTTCCAAACCAAACAGGCATTTGGAAACAAACCACTAGCGCAAAAATCAAAAAGTTCCATTCCAAAATTTTTGCTGAAATGCTTCATTTTGATTTTTTTTTTTTAAATCAGACCTGGAAAGATTGGATGTCAATGAAATGGCATTTTCTGATAAAAAACTTTCTGTCAGATGGTTTTCTACCAGCTATAATTAAACCCAGGCTTCTTCACAGTAGTTCAACCACACTGCCTATTACAACAGCAGCAGAACACTGAGCTATACCCAGACCAATAGTTAAATCCCAGGAGGTTAACGTGGCAGTTTTCTCCTGCTCTCATTGCAAATTTCATGCCATTTTGTACCTCTTTTCTCCCAGTAGTACTGGGTTAGCTTGGGTCTTTCCAACAGAGGTCACTATAGAGCAAAGTTAGAGTCATTATGGCGAGCAGAGGGCGTAATTCACTTAAGATTTTAAAAAACCCTCTCAATTAAAGCTGCTTCAGGTGACCACTCCCGCTCTTAGTTTTCTGTACTCCATTAGATAAAACCTTGTCTCAGAAAGTGACGGGTGGTAGACAAAGCTGCACAGATTAATCCCAAATCTGGTAGTGTAATGTGTCACAAAACAGACAATGTAATTACCTCCAAGTTAGCCAGCTAATACTGCAGCCAGCAATCCAGGGAGGAAACCTCACTTTTTCTTTATCCCCTCAGCCAGTCAAACTTGGTGGGCATGGAATGGTTATAGCTCATAAGATCCTTGGGGCAGGGACTGTCTTTTGGTTTTGTGTTTGCACATTGCTTAGCACAATGGGGTCCTGGTCCATGACTTGGGCTCCTCGATGTTACAATAATACAAATAATAAATGATAGTATTTGTAAACCCTAGAAGCTTTATGGATAACGCAGGATACAAATGCCTTATGAGATACATTACCACTAAGGTATGAACGGCCGGATTTGCTATGGAAGGAGAGATTACAATCTCTATTACTGTACTGTCAAGAGTTGCAAATTATGTTGGAGTGCCTCTGTATTATGCAGAATTATTAAGTATGTGACTTTATTACAGAATGATTTGACTGGCTGCAGAGCTCCAAAGTGGGGGAGCTGGAATCATCAATCCTCTGTAAGCTACACTAGCTCCTCTCCCAAAGGTGGATTTAATTTTTGGTCCTCACATTAAAACCCCTGAATGAGCTAGCACCCAATTACCTATTCGTTTTTACGATTTCACATTTTCAAAAATACAACTGTAGGTGCCATCCAGCACTCTGGGTGTGTATCCCATCAATTAAAAATCTCAACATAAACAAAAGGACTGTCCATAAACATAGCCATCTCAGCCCCCACCATCCTCAACAGACTTAAAAAAGAGTCTTTGCAGCATGCCGGGAATGTTAACAAATTAGGGCTCTTTGGCAGACCAAGGTGGGGGAGTGAGTTCCAAAATCAAGGCATCTAATCGACCACCCTTCCAAGAATATTGTGATCAACAGGTACAAAACAACTGGCAAATAGCCCTGAGGAGACTCGCTGTAGCTGAAGAATGGAGAAGAGATAAAAGACAGGGAATAAGAAAGCAAACTTTGCTGTAGATGTTTCTCTTAACTGACTGTCTAAACCTATAAAAAGTAACTAAACCCATAACACCAGCATCTGGCACCCTCTGCAGATGGACCAGCATGACAGTACATACTAGAAAGGTATTTGTATTTCAGATGTGCTGGAGGTGTTGCAGTTTGTCTTTACTAAACAACTATTTAATGATCAAATTTGGATGCGGGAGCACTCATCACTATTTGCAATACAGGAATGTCCACCCACAAAATAAAATAAATTTAATCGTCTTCACTCCCTATCTGCTCTTCTTCATCTGAGTTATAAACTCTGAGGGGCAGAGGCATAACTTGTGACATTTTCTAGATTTATCTTTTTAATAAATGAGATGCTTATCTCAGCACTATCACCAGAAAAGCAGAGTCCTTCTGACTGCAGCAATAAGCTCAATCACCTGGAATACGTTCTGTGTACATGATGGTTGATAGATAACTCAGAGTAGCAAACTACAGGGTGAGGGGTAGATGGGGTTTCAGGTCTCTTTCAGAGGGAGCAACGGGAGAGAAAAAGACTAACATGCGGCAGATGTTGTGGTCTAGTGGATGGGACATTAGATTAGGCGCCAGGAAACCTGGTTTCTAATCCCAACTCTGCCTCTTGTGTGGTGTAACTTTGATCAAATAATTTCCCTTCCTATCCATTGTCTGTCCTGTTTATTTAAAGTACAAGCTCTTGGGGGCAGGGATGACTCCCTATATTTTTGTACAGCACATAGCACAATGGGTCCCTTTTCTCACTGAAGGTCACTAGCATTTGTAATATAAATAATGCAGAACAAGACTCCGTGGAAGTAAGGAAACCTTAAACCCTAGCTTCGAGGGTAGGTTTTGATGAACAAAGTAAAAATACTGTCAACTACAATGCAAAGTTAAATAACTAAGATTCTTTGAGAAAAGGCCATCAATAAGCCTTTCTAAATATCACACATGCCAAGCCTAATCCTAGAAAAAGTGCCTCTAAATAAATCTTAATTTAACAAATAAGAACGTAAGAACAGCCGTTCTGGGTCAGACCAATGTTCTATCTAGCCCCGTATCCTGTCTCTGACAGAGGTCAGTACCAGATGCTTTGGAGGGAATGAACAGAACAGGGTAATTTTGAGTGATCCATCCCATTGTCCTGTTACAGCTTCTGGGAGTTGGATGTTTAGGGACACCTTTAGCATGGAGTCCCTGACCAGCTTGGTGAATAGCTGTTGATGGACCTATTCTCCATGAAATTTGGATTGTGTGTGTTATGTATAATCATAATACTAGCTAGCTCCTCGATAGCTCTTGTCATCAGTAGATCTCAAAGCACTTCCAAAAGAAGGTCAGGATCTTTGTCCCCACTAAGAGCACAGTATATTGTTTTGTGGGAAGGACTTGGTAGTTGGGGGGGTATCTGGAGAGTTCGGGGGTTTTTGTTTTGTTTTTTTCATTTGAAAGAGGAATTGGTGCACAAGGGGTCAAGGACAATTTGTCCCTAATTCATCTTGCAGGCTGAAGGATGGAATCATGGTATCCAGCAAATGGGGAAGATTATAGGGTCAGGTGGGGGCAGTTGCAATACTAAAGGTTCAATCCAGCAACATGCTGAACAATCTAGACCCAATCCAGAAAAGTCCTTATGCACATGTTTAACATCACGTACATGAGCATTCCCACTGACATTATAGAGTCTCCGCATATGCTTGGAGTGGAAGCTTTAGTCCTTACTTGGCTCAGGACCAGCATGCTCAGCATGTTGCAGGATCAGGGCCTAAAAAAAAAATGGGGTCACAGCATGATGACTCTTACAGAACTTAGCACAGATGTTGGGCTGGCGTGGGTGCAGGGGATGAGAGACTGAGCAAGGGAAAGAACTGGAGCAAAAGTGTGTCATTATATCATCCTTGCTCTAGAAGTGCAGAGACAGGCTGCAGATGTGCCCTTCCTGAACTATACTGAGATTCTACTGCAGCATTGGTTTGGCTCAATCTCCGTATAGGCCTTGCAGCTAGAGCACTGGATAGAGATGCAGGAGACTTGGGTTCCTTTTCTAGCTCTGCCACTGACCTGCTGGGTGACATTAGGCAAGGCACTTCATCTCCCTGGAGCTCAGTTTCCTCATCTGTAAAATGGGATGAATGACACTGCCCTTCTTTGTAAAGTGCTTTGAGATCTACTGATGAAATGTGTTGTATAAGAGCTAGGGATGATTATTAATATCTCTTATTGATTCAAAGTTTAAGAAAAATGTTATGTAACGGCTAGAAACATCAGTAATTGATTCTTATCATTATGAGAAAGAGGGGTAAAGTAGACATTCCTCACTCCAAAGCATGTGTGTTCTCATTTACATTCAGGATTCCAAATAAAATTTAGAAGACAGTTCAATTACATAAAGCCCAACACACTTCAAAGACAGACAACAATTATCAAAGAGATACAGGAAGTATCTACAATAAGTTGTATCTGTAGCAGTGCTCTTGTGTGCGATAACCACACTTTAAAGTCTCTTTCTTTTTGTTTCAGTAAGAAATAAGGTAGAATGTGGCACGCAAGGACTTAAGCATAAAGACTACAGAGGGGTAAATAATAAAAATGAAATATACACAAATATTAGTTCAAAAAATGGAGCAAAATTTATATGTATCTTCATGAACTACCCTCTTTGAAACACTAGAAGAATGCTCGTAAAGTTATGTCAAATTATTTATTTTTTTAAATTATCAGGAAGTTTGTTAAATAAAAAAGATTATTTTTCTACCAGCTCTAATAAATGCTCAGGGGGCAAATTGCTGCAGAGACTTAAGCGTGGCAATGTTAGCTAACAAAGTACTTCAAGATCCTTCCCTACCTGAAGGGAGCAGAAGGATCCAACAGAGAAAATGTCTAATCAGCATTTCCTGATCTTGTCCACTCTGACATCTGCCCATTTATGCCATTGCGATGCTGTCCTGATTCAGCTTGATTAGAGGCTGAATTGATATGTTTTCCAGATGCAGGCACACAATATTGAAGACATTTGAAGATTTTGCCATTAACTTAATTTGCCATTAACTTCGATGGGAACAGGATCAAACCCTAAATGTGGCCTCCGGAAAGCAAATTGGAAACTTATTTTTCATTGAAATATTCTTTTCCCAGCACAGTAAAGAAATGCCACAACCGCAGGGGATAGCTTTTTTTTTTTTTTTTTTTTTTTGGGGGGGGGGGGGTATGTTGTTTTTTTGGATCACTGTGTATTCTTGTCATATGTCATTGCTCTTATGCTTGACTCTGCTGTCATCTTCCAACTGATCATTTAAAGGCCACTCCTTAGACAATACATCTGAAAGTTCTTTAGGAGATTCTTGGGTGGAGTCGTTGCTAAGGTGGCTTTAATGGAATATAGCATTCAAATATTTGTCTGTTTCTGATTGTCAGCCCTCCTTACACATTCCTATCATTCGAGTTCAGATCAAAGTCTGTGAACTGGTTGCCTTTTCCAAAGGTAAACCGACTGGTTTAGCTTCCCAGCTAAATTTACTTCAGGTAGTTATTACCAGCGATGTGAAAACAAAAGAGGGAAAGTTGGCAAGCTTCTAGCTCTCTCTTGTAAAAGAAAAAAAAAAAAAACCCTCCAAGTTATTTATGCCAGGAAAAGTGTTAGAAAAGCTAATTGCGTATCACTATTGCTTATGCATTTAAAGGTAAGATATTTGTTAGAGATGCTACCCTGTTCTATCCCCACTGTCAATGGATTCTGTCCTCGGACTATTTTTTTTAGCCTGGTAGCTCAATGCTCTTTTGCACTCCTCAATGTTACTGGATATCAAAATAGCAAAAAACCATCTACTTCCATCTATCAGTGGCCTGAAAATAGAGCCCCATCCATCCGACACAGATCCGGTCGCTGTAATCCATGCATTTGTGGCTTCCAGTTTTTATTATTGCAACTTATATCTAGGTATGAAGCCACACAACCCAGAAAAAAAGCTTCAACTGCTCCAAAAACAGATCATTCTATCTGCTCAGCAACACAGGTCACCATATCACTATAGTGGCTCTGCTTTCTGCTGAATATATAGCCTGTGTCCTGATATTCAAAGCCCTCCATAGGGCTGCACTTTGTTACCTGAGAGAGTGTTTCTCCTTTCAGGACAATGATCTCCCATGACAGCTACCATTCTCTGAAAGCAAGGAATTGTCAACCAATAATAGCCACCTTGTGAGTACACCTGATGGAATTTGCATAGACGCTGGAGCAAGACTCTGCCACATGAAATAAGAACTGCTGGTTGCAAAACTGTCAGATGTATATGCCAAAACATATTAATGCTCTGAATTTCCTTCTATACAGTCTTCTATTTCTCACACACACCCGAGAACTAAAATACTATAATATTAAAAGGTACTGGTAGGTGCCAACAGAGGAGTCTTACGTCTAAGGACAATCACAGACCTTCATAAAGCCAATGGGAGAGCCAAACTCTCTTTCAGGTTCAACAGGAGCAATCAAGCCCGTTTATGTAGTAAAAATTGCTAAGAATCATGGAGGCTACTGCCCAAGGCACGAGGTTGCCTGGCAGGTCAGAGCTAAGCCATATGGGCCAAGGGTTTTCCTGGCAGGAGCGAGGAGAGTACATTGCAGCCTGTGTGCATTGGAGGCAGGAAGCCAGGAGAAGCAGTTGTGAGCATGACCCTGAGAAGGAGTGCAACACAGCTTCTTGGACAAAGAGCTTGCTAGAATGGCAGACTTGGGGATTTCTGAGCAAGGAAACTTCCTGCTGTTTCTTTCCACTATGTTCCAGGGAACTGGACTTTATGTACAGTTTTGTAAGTAAAGATCACACCAAGAACATACCTGATTTGAACAAGCAATTTTTCATCCTAACGGAAAAACCTTGCAAGGCCCTGAATTTGGTTAATAGTTTAGGCTATAGGGACAACAATACTAAGCAAGCTATTTCTTCTACAAGAGAGAGAAAGGGATGCATTGTTACAGTTATTTCTATTTTTAAGTATTTGGGAGGGGCTCAGACACATAGAATGATGGTGCCATAATAGACAACATAAAAATAGGCAAATGATAGAATAAGGTTAAATTAGATAGGATAGAATAAATGACATACATTATTTGGATTTATTTTGCATCATAGTAGCACTCATGGCGTGCCAGGAATACCAAAAACTCAACACAAGAAAGGTGCACTGGTTCACTTATAAGTGTGATTTTAGATTAATTTTATTAAACTGAGGGTGGGCTGTGGGGAGACAGTTGTTTCAGAGTAATTTATTTTGGTTTAGCTTAAACTGATTCCTAATCAGCTCAAGTTAAACTGATAAAAGTCTGGTTTAAAAGGAAATAAAAGCATCCACATGGTGTTTTGCCCCAGTTTAATTAAGGAGGCTTAAAAACGCACCTTAAGTTAAGCCCGTGAAAGTTTCTAGTGTAGACAAGGGCTAAAATGAATATAGGCCTTGCCCTAAAAGAGGTGGTCCCAGATGAAATGAGGAAGTTGATATGGAGATGGCAATAAATAATAAGAGAGGAGGCCATAAAGGGCAGAATAAGGGATTGGCTGGAATAGGATGAGAATGAAACACTCTCTAATGGTAAAGGAGTGAAATCTTATCCTCATTTAAAATCAGTGGGAATTTTACCCTTAATGTCAATGGGGCCAGAGTTTCACCCTCAGTGACCCTTACTTTGTATTGCTTATGATCATGTGAAAACTTTATGATTTCAATTATTTAAACTTCAAGAAAGAGAATCAGGAGACCTCTATTAACTTCTTAATTTTTTTTAGCTTGTTACAATTTTATGTTTTTATTTGTATGTTATCAACAAGCTGATCATGTAAATGCTAGTAACATGGAAGCAGTCCCATACCTCTCCCGTATTTACCTTTCATGGTCTTGAATGTGTCAAGATGTTAGAACAAGCACAGCTAAACAGGACAATCATTCATTAAACATAAGGATAATTCCATACCCTACTATAATTATTTCCTGAAACTCTAATATGATGAACTACAATAAGTGCAAATTGAAATATTGTCTTGGAAGGTTATTTATTTATTGCTACCTACAGCTACAAACATTTATAACTGGAATTTATTAGTTCATAGTCCTTTCATATAAATATTTTATGTTCAGCCTCAGGGATCTATATCTTTGCATTTAAATGCCTCAGTCTTGGTGTCTGTATCAAGAAGACATGCTCAGTAGACAAAATTTGTTGCACTATTATAGTACAGATATTATTATTTATTATCTGTGCAACAGGTGTGCACAGCAATTTACAGAAATATAAGATGACAAAGGAAATGTCCTTTTATTCTGCTCTACAAATTTATCGATGCATCATGCATGGAATTCCCACCTGCAACAAGATAGGCTCAGGTTCAGTGCTTACCAATGAATTTAACTTTTATTGGGAGCAATTCTACTGAATTGGTGAGATTGGCTAGAGTGACTGAAAAAGACATATGAACTATGGTGAAGTGGGAAGGTTGATTGCAAAGAAAGAGCCGAGTAATGAATCCATTGTTATTCCTGTTTTAGCATAGGTCATTGAGAGACCAACCTGAGATATAAAGTGAGAATTACTTACAAATTAGAAGAAAGGTTTAAAACCAGAGCCTACCAGCTTCCTCTCAAAGGCTCCTGATTCCATATGCACAGTGAGGTAGACAAGGAAAATTAAAGAGTCTCAGTTTAGGCATGAGAAGAATAAAACAATTTGGGAATGGAGATACAGAGCAGGATGGTACAGTCAATATGGACACAAATCCTAGAGCATCAAGGAAACAGGTATAACAGGGGGGTTGTAGTGTCAGTCTCGGAATCTGAATAACAGTGAAGTCAAAACCCTGATCAATATCAGAGATAACAAATTCTATTGGAATAGTAATAATTAGTGGGCAACTTCACCTACTTACATGTAAACTGGAAAGAATACAGGTACATGAACAATTCATTTTTGAAGTCTTTCATTTTGCAGCACACAAGAGGAAAAACTGTTCTTGCCTTTATCCTAGTAAAAGCATGAGGCAAAAAAAAGTGTGGTTGGCTCTTGTGGTTGATTTCTGAACTAATGAGTGACGTAGGCAATGGGGCTGTGTTTAACACCCAAAAAATATCAAATGCAGTTCTCCCTCAAACTTGGTTGAACAAATGGGGGTATAGACAAGGGTATGCCATTTTCAACATCTGATGCAGGAAACATGATCTTTATTCTGACAGGAATCCTATCATGCTTTCCGCATCACGTGTTGACCACAGCTAGGTAATGTCCATACCACCAGCCAAATTGATGTGATCATGGAGGAGTTGTTCTTCACACCAGGTATATTTCTAGTGGAGATAGAGCCCAAATAATATGAAGCTACAGATAAGTGAAGGTGAAGCAGGGTCAGAAGTGTAGATATTAATAAAGAGGTGATTGATCAGTTCCAGCAACTACATTATAATAAATCATCAGGCCTAATATCCTGGGACTGACATGGCTACAACAACACTGCATATAAAAACATGGTAGGTAATTTATCATTAAAAAGCAGCTACCACACTGGAGTGGGGCCAACATTATATCAAGCTTTTCAAAAGGGACTAACAGTCATCCTGGGAATTAAAGACCCTCACTTCAGTACCAGAAAAAAATAGCTGCAAAGATCATGGCTGAGGCGGGAGTGGAAAGAGAGTTAAAAAGCATTTTGATTAATATAATATGAAAGGAACAAACCAGCAAGAATTTTGTAAGGGAAAATTGTTCTGTCCTAACTTATTAGAATGTACTGAAAGAGTTATCAAAGTAACGGCTATAGGAGAACCTGGTGGGTATAATTTAGACTCTCAAATTATTTTTTTTAAATGGCCTCAAGAGACTATGAACCCTCAGAGCATGAAAGACAAATCCTTGTTTTAAGTTATCTGCATTGAGGGACTGGAAAATATATTCATCTCCAGACTCCTCATTTTCATAAATGGAAAAACACACAACAGTGTGTTCTTATTTTGGTGCCTTCACTAGGAGACTGTAGATCTGATTCTACTCTTGCTTATAGCAGTATAAATCAGGAATAACTCCAATGAAGTAGTCCTTCGAGTTACACCGGAGTAATAACTGCCTGTATGATTAGAATCAGGCCAATACGATGTAGATAAATGCTCCATGCACTAAAATGAGATTAGCCCCCTTCAGCTACGCCACAGTTTTTCCTCTTGTTTAATTTTGGTGCGTTTCCCAAGCAGTTCTTTATCATAGAGTTTTTAGCAGCCCTGGAGTACCCAAAGCTCCATCACATAAAGGTTATTGATCTCTTTAGTTTATTCTCTAAAGTGGTTCCCATCAAATGTCAGTAAGTCAACCAGTTTGAGCTGTGTGGGCCATTTACAAAATTCAGAATAAGACGCTCCAGTTTACCAAGGAAATGCTTTTTTGGTTTTTGTAGGGGGAAACTATGGTTCATTTGATACAGCTAACATATTATATTTGCATGCCCTTAAAAATCACTTTATAACAATACTGAGTGCCTCTAAACATTATGTATAAGTAGTTGGTTAACTAGTTGGTGAGTGCTCTAAATGCAGTAGTAAATAAAACAGAGACTCCAAACATCAGCTACATTTAGCAATGTAAGATGGTTTTTTAGCCATGTAATAATTCCAAATGTTAAACAGTTTTTTGTTTTTTTTTAGCTATTGTGTGACTAAAATGTACATTTCAGCTTTTGCAGTAGTTGCTGCTAAATCTCTCTCATGTTTCATCTGAATCTGCTCCCCTCCAGGCAAACAAAATCTTTTATTCGGAGGGAATGGGGATAATTTTGGGAGGCTACAATTTTGTTTGCACAAACTTTTAAATGCCAAAATATTGTTAAATATAACAGTCTTCTTTAGCCTTGGTCTATAGTAGAAACTTTTCCTGATATAATATTGTCTCTGTGGGGAGTGGTGGGTTGTTGTTGTTGTTGCAATATTTCTATACAAGCAAAAGCTGACACTTATGCTGACAAAAAAGTGTTTTCTCTGGCATAGTTATCTTGCTCATGGAACTGATATAAGCTACATCATGAAATGCACTTTTTCACTGGTATAAACAACACCTGTACTAAAAGGGCTTGCCCCAGCAAACCTTCTCTCACACTTATCTGACCTTAAAAGCAAAGGGATGGGAGAAGAACCACTTTGTACGGGGATGATGGTCGTTCCATTACACTGTAATGGAATAGAACCAGTTAACCCAATTTCAGTTTGCATTGCAGCAGAGATTGACAGAAACCACAGCTTCTTCCTTTAGCAAAAACCCTAGATTAAAATATCTGTTTCCAGGGGTTTATAGACCAGTGGTTATGATGGGAAAGGGAGGAGAAACAATTAAAAATAAAATTGAAAGGCTGGTGATTTTTCTTATTGCTTTTATCATAATTCATCCAAGCAACATGTTCTTTTTAACACATGAGGGGACAGCAGTAACTACTCATGCTGATGAAGGCAGTAAAAGAAGTGGAAAAAAAAAAAAAGGATCATTCTTTGATGTAGTGATAATATCCTACCTTATATCATCTTCTAGCCTATCTTTTAGTGAACATACTAGGGGACAATCCTATCATGGAGTCTGATGTTTGCCCATTGACATCAACAGCATCTTCCTATCGATTTCAATTGGCTTTGGATCAGATCCATGGGTATCCTAGCATCTTTCACATAGCCTGTCATGTCTGGTAGCAACAGACCACAGCCATTTGCTGGGGAAAAAAGTCTTTCTATTGACCAAAAAAAAAAAAAAAAAAAAAAAAAAAAAAAAAAGCAAGCAAGATGTATAGTACTTCCACCTCCTCCAAAGTCAAATGCATTTGTCACAAAATGAATCTAATATGTGGACCCAACGTTGGTTTCCCACACACAAGCATAAAAATTTGCTTGCATGAACATTTGCAAAAAGTAAATAGAAAGTGATGCAAAAACATTGAACAGAAATTTAAATTTTCGAATACACCAAAATGTTTGCAAAAAGCTTTCCCCACTACAAGTCCATTTCTAATCAGGTCTGTTCAAAAATCCCTGCTGTTCTGAGGTTAAGGCAATTTAATAAATATCTCAACTTTATTGTCTAGCTGAACAAAGTGGGCTGAAATCTGTTGGGTTATGCAAATGTTCATTAATTTTATGAGTTCCCCTAGTTCAATTACTATGTTGCTAAATATGGTCTACAAATTAAAAAAATAGGCTTTTAAAACATGTGACTAAGATCTGTTTACAGACTGCCTATGATCTGAGGAAAAAACATGCATTTTATAGCCCTCTACAAGGAGAGTTCCTTAATTATTTAAATCTAATTTAAACATGAACATAATTGCAATTGACTACTAATTGGTTCCTGGAATCTTTAAAACTACTATAAATTTGCCAAACATGAAATTACTATTAAAAAATATTCTAGCACACTGTAGTTTTAGGCATTTTCCTTTCCTAAACGCTAAATACCCTAATAGAACACAATGTGTAAACAAATAAGTGAAGAAGATGAATTAAACTTCTCGTTTTAATCTAAAACTGAAAAAAGAAAACCCTTAAGAGTGCCGTTTTCCAATTGAAAAATGTCTGTGTAAATACAGATCATTCAGACAGTAGCTCTTCTGTCTGGGTGTGTTCAAAATCATACGTACTTGCTCTCTCACCCAACTCTACCGCATGAGGACACCTCTGATCCTCTCAGCCCTGATTCAGGACCCACTTCTTGAGCCATAACATTAGCGCCATGAGGAACGGTAGTTGCCCTGACGCTGAAATGCAGCTGTCATGACTCCCGCAGGAGCAGGTAGGGTGACCAGATCACAAGTGTGAAAAATCAGGATGGGGGTGGCAGGGTAAGAGGTGCCTATGTAAGAAAAAGCGCTGAATAATCGGGACTGTCCCTATAAAATTGGGACATCTGGTCACCCTAGCAGCAACACAGTGACCAGAGTCTGGATGCTCCCAGTGGCACCGCTAGTCATTATTATGGACTACATTTTCCTAGAAATGAAACAGACAGAAACATTTGCAAATTCCCTGGTTTGCAACACCCTGGCAAGGTAGGAAAGTACTGTTTAGAGATGGGGACCTGAGGCAAGGACTGGCTAAGTGACTTGGCCAAGATCACACAGAAATCTTGTGCTGGAGTAGGGAAGTGAATCCAGGTTGCCCAAGTCCTAGGCTAGAGTCTTAACCCTTGAACACCACCACTTCCGCTTGCTTCATTCACTGGATTTCCTTATAATCTACTCTTCTGTTAATTCTTTCACAAAGTTCTAAGAAATCAGAGGCCAGTTTTAGCCTTCCAGAAGACAAACTGATTAGAACCTACAACTGTTTTATTACTTGGTTCATTATATACGATTCTCCTGGAAGTGAAATGGAGCCTGATTGTTTTGTGGATCACCTGCTGCTTATGTGATGATTAGCATCAAGCTGGGCACTGCAGGCCCTCTCTGGGTTACTGCATTTTACTTTACTTGGCATTTGAAGGTGGAAGCTATCTGGAAGCTCCAATTTATGCAGAATTTGGTCAGCTACTTCCTTAACAGGTTATATTGCCAAGAATAGCATTCATTGGCTCATAATTTGATTCTGATGTCAAAACAAGGCCTTGCTCCTGATCCTTAAAACATCCATGGCTCAGCACCTAGCTACATCACAGACTGTTTCTCCATCAATCAGTTGCTCTTCTTTGGAACAATGCAGCTGATAAAACCTCAGGGGATAGGCACAAGAGCTATAGATAAAGAATATTTGGTTGAGAAAAATGAGTTACCTGAGGAAAGGAGAGTGAATCAAAGTCTGACTCGTTTTAAAACAAGCTGCAGAACACACCCACTTAATTAAGCTCTCTCACCACAACCAACAGTGCTAATTAACCCCCTCCCCCACCAAGTTGAGCTTTCCAGAACCTGGCTGGGTGAAGAAAAGAATCCCCTATGAAGTTGACTTTGGATGTCAGTGACCTGACCGTGCCTAGAGTAGACCACCTGAAAATGCCAAGGTCAGGGCAGGCTGCAAAAGGAGAGCAGATTCTACCACCACTGGTGGGTGACACTGAAGTTATACTTCCCAACCAGCCACAAACAATGCTTCTGATTCCCCACACAGGTTATCAAGAAGCTAAAACAAAAATATACACAGTCCTCTTTACTGCATTTCAGTCTCTGCTTCCCAATCAGCCACTACATCCAGTAAAGAGATAAGTTATTTGAAACTCTCTGCTCTTTACCAAAAAGGTTTTCCTGACCCCAAAGGATCAGCCACATTACCAGATCAATCTACGTTTGGATCTTACCCAAAATAGCACGCGACCAGTCAATCCTTTAGTAACTAATACTAAAGGTTTATTATAAAAGGAAAGAAAAACCATAAGCGAAATGATAATTGATTAAAGCAATCACATACATACAAATGATTCAAAAGTCCATATATACTAGGTTTCCAGAAGAATTGTGGAGTTTGCAAGCTTGTATAGTCCCTCTGGTGTATATCCAGTACCTGGATGGGTCTCATTCCTTTGTTTCACAGCTTCAGTTGTAGATGAGTTGATCCAGACAGAGGTAGGTGAAAACTAAAGACCTACTGTGAAGACTGAAGAAAAAATGGATGTGGTGCATCTGCCTTTTATGTCCCCTTGGCCTTTGCCATGCTGCTTGTGGAAATTTACAGAAATAAGATGGATTCCAGGATCACATGAGTAAGTCTTGGTGACTCATCAGGTGTAACCCCAGCTTCTCTTCTGGGGCCCATTGTACCTGTGAGATTCCTTAATGGGCCATTAAGCAGGGTAGTGGTGCAACCATCTTGTCCGGGGAGTCGCCCAGAAACACAGCACAAGTTGAAATACTGATACATCAAACATCTCCATAACTTCTAATACAAATATGACACATGCACATAAACAATATCATACTTAGGAAACTATAAGTTTTCTAACGGTACCCGACATGGCTTATCTCATATGAATTATTGTAATTTTGACATATTGATGTTAAATCACATTATAAATGGTCCCCCTAATCCAGCCAGCATCAACCCCTCCCCCCCATGCGAAATTGATGGAGAAAGGGGTGTCACTAGACACTGCTGAATGCATCACAGGAACTTTCCATTTTTGGTTTTGTATTATTACAATTTCTAACACGTTTCCAGTGTTTTACACAATATCAGGCACACAGTACATTTTTACAGTCTCTGGCATTCGAAACAAATTAATTACAAGAGTTAACATCAGCATTAATATTTACATCAAATTAGTACAAATGTGTTCTTACAATCATTTTTGTTATGCCATGTCTCTAATACAGATAGTTTGTCACTGGGGCAGTTTGTTTAATACCCTTCTGGATTTTTGAACACTTAACCAGTCGCTTTTATTTTACCACAATATTCTTTGTACTACAGACTTTTAGTTTAATTACATCTTTGGATTTTGATATTTCAGGGTTAACCTGTGCCTTTCATTCACAGGATAAAGTTTTTCCCTTTTTTTTTTTTTCCTTCTTCCCTGGAGGTTTGAAACCTGGGCTCTCTGGTTTAACAGAATCCACTGGCTGGCTAGGTGTGTCTCCTTTGCTAATAGCTCTGGGTCTGGGCAAATTTTTCCACCCCAGTGAGTCAGGTAAACTACATTAACCCACACACTAGCTTGCTTAGTAGTTTTCAAATTTTCATTTATGGCCAATTTTAAGGCTGGACTGCGTCTCAAAGAGATACCCACCATTCTCACTAGCATCTAATAAACAGGGTTCTGATGTTTTTCCATTACCAAACTCTGACTCCACATGGAATCAGATGTACCTGAGTCCACTGAGACATTACCAGACATATCCAAAGTGTCTAGGGGTGAGAGTTTGCCTGCCACCTCCTGTATTCCTAAGAGATTAACTGCACAGCTGCTCTGCTTTGTAAATTCAGCTACCCAGTTTTCCCTTTGAAACTGAGACACTATCTGTTCACTTGAGTCAGCATGGAGACAGTCATGTTCCAACATCGTCTCCCCAATATACTGGCCAACCACAGCCATTTGGTTACAGCACTGTTTAAGCTTCCTAATAATTTCCACTCCATCTGGAACTTTTTTCCAAGGCATCCACACTGGTTCTTTCTAAAACAAAGTCAGTGAATCCATCCACATTTGAAAAACTCTCGTAGTTAGAAATTGAACCAAGTCTCTCACCATATAAACTGCTGCTTGCTGCTACAGGCAGGGATTCATCCTGAGCTAACTCAATCAATTCACTTTCACACCCTTCAGTTGCAGAAAATTTCTTGCAAAAGCTACTCTGAGGTTTTTTTTCCTTCAGGAGTCTGGTTAAGCAACAAACCATTTTTCACTGATATTCTGCCCTTACTCTTTTCATCCAGGGCCTGCTCTGAAGAAACATCTTCCTGAGCCCTACCAGACTCTTTCAGTGAAGTCCAGAACCAACACTGGTACAACCGACAAATCCTCAATCAGCATAAGCTGAGATGTACTTTCTGTCTGCTCCAGAGACAGAACACTGGAGACCAACAACTCTCCCCCAGCAGATAAACTGCTATTCTTAACATTCAAACAGTTTGACATTTCCTCCCCCTTGCCTCAGCCCTCATGGTCGTTCACAAACACCAGGAGAGCGGGATGGCTTCCTTAATAGGCAAATTGCCACTAACAACAGACAAGCACTTCGAGACAGTTTCTCCCTCAGCAGATAAACTTCTTTTCTGAACACATAAGTTACTATTTTTCACAATTCCAAGGCTAGAGACACTCTCTTCCTTGTCACAGTACACATGGCTAAATACAGACAACTTGGGAGTCATGCACCCCCACCACTTCACACACTTCCCTGTTGATCACAGGTAACACAGAATATTTACATTTATACTCTCTCTGGGACTGGGTTATGACATCAATCTGGTTACACATATTTGCCATATTATTATCAAACATATCAAAATTGTTATAAACTGGACAGATTCTCTCCCAATCTTTGCTATTGAGAGAAGCTGGACTTTCCAGGTGTGGTCAGACCTTTTTTCTCTTCCAGGATCTGGAGTTGGTTTCTGGCTGCTTCCATCTGTCTTTGAGGAGTCCTTTTCTCAGCAGCCATTCACCCCTATGAGATTCTTTGTCTCTCTCTGCAGCTTGCTCGGCTCTTTCTATAGCTCGCTGGACTCTCTCCTCAGCTTCTATTTTCAGTTGGGCAATGTTTAGTTTTTCTTGTATTATAAGGTCTGCCAACACCTTTACTGCTTCCATTGTGACTAACTTTAACCTTTAAGACTCTCAGTATTCAATTTTAAAATTTGCGTGGGGTCCTGATCCAAAATATCTGGTTCTGTGGATCCTGCCATGACTATGCCACTGTGACCCATCCATGCCTAGGGTAGACCACCTGAAAATGCCAAGGTCAGGGCAGGCTGCAAAAGGAGAGCAGATTCTACCACCACTGGTGGGTGACACTGAAGTTATACTTCCCAACCAGCCACAGACAATGCTTCTGATTCCCCACACAGGTTATCAAGAAGCTAAAACAAAAATATACACAGTCCTCTTTACTGCATTTCAGTCTCTGCCTCCTAATCAGCCACTACATCCAGTAAAGAGATAAGTTATTTGAAACCCTATGCTCTTTACCAAAAAGGTTTTCCTGACCCCAAAGGATCAGCCACATTACCAGATCAATCTACGTTTGGATCTTACCCAAAATAGCACGCGACCAGTCAATCCTTTAGTAACTAACACTAAAGGTTTATTATAAAAGGAAAGAAAAACCATAAGCGAAATGATAAATGATTAAAGCAATCAGATACATACAAACAAATGATTCAAAAGTCCATATATACTAGGTTTCCAGAAGAATTGTGGAGTTTGCAAGCTTGTATAGTCCCTCTGGTGTATATCCAGTACCTGGATGGGTCTCATTCCTTTGTTTCACAGCTTCAGTTGTAGATGAGTTGATCCAGACAGAGGTAGGTGAAAACTAAAGACTGACTGTGAAGACTGAAGAAAAAATGGATGTGGTGCATCTGCCTTTTATGTCCCCTTGGCCTTTGCCATGCTGCTTGTGGAAATTTACAGAAATAAGATGGATTCCAGGATCACATGAGTAAGTCTTGGTGACTCATCAGGTGTAACCCCAGCTTCTCTTCTGGGGCCCATTGTACCTGTGAGATTCCTTAATGGGCCGTTATGCAGGGTAGTGGTGCAACCATCCTGTCCGGGGAGTCGCCCAGAAACACAGCACAAGTTGAAATACTGATACATCAAACATATCTATAACTTCCAACACAAATAATGACACATGAACATAAACAATGTCATCATACTTAGCAAACTATAACCTTTCTAACGGTACATGACATAGCCTATCTCATATGAATTATTAATTTTGACATATTGATGTTAAATCATGTTATAAATGGTCCCCCTAATCCAGCCAGCATCACAGTCAGAATGCAGAACTAAGATGGTTGTTCTTTGTTCAGACACTATGGAGATAAATAGAATGTGTGTTTTTAATGCTATGTTACATATTTTATCAGCAGCTTGGTTGCTTTGAATTGTATCTCTTACTTCATTCGCAGACGAATACCATCTGGTCTGGTGATTTATTCCTCATGAGATTTTCAACTTGCTCCATTACCTCTCACTTAATTTTTTTTTCTCCCTCTAGTTCCACACAATCACTGGCCATAGAAATACACGAGAGATATGCATTTTTCTCTAACATACACTCTTGAAACAGATGACTGCTGAAAATCATTTAACGTCTCTGCTGCTCAAGAAGGTCTATGGTCATATATGCTCCTCTTTTGCAGTATTATAGGACAAACGTGTAGCAAGGTCCTATGAAAAAAGATGGTATGTGATCATGTAATGGAAGATTGTATTGTAAATCATACACACAAGGAAGTAGAACTATGATTGCAATAGCAACCTTAACCCTGGAAGTTTCAACCATTTAAGTGCTTGACCCTGAAACCTTAATAATATTGTTTTAATGTAACATAATACTTTGGGCTATTTTTTCTTCATATTTTCTATTTGCTCTTTACTTCCAACTTACTTTTTTACTGGAGCTGGTCAGGAATTTTTTGAGAAAACTTTTTTTGGCAGAAAATGCTGATTCATCATAAAAGACATCTTGCAGGAACAAGTTGGTTTTGACGTATTTCTCAACTCAAAAAATGTTGAAAAAATTTCTGAAGTGGTTGAAACATTATTTGGACTTTTTTTTAAATTAAAAATTCAAGTTCAAATAATTTTTAGAAATTTCAGCTAATTATAATAAAAATATATTTAAAAAAATTAAATCATAGAATCATAGAATCATAGAATATTAGAGTTGGAAGGGACCTCAGGAGGTCATCTAGTCCAACCCCCTGCTCAAAGCAGGACTAACCTCAGCTATATCATCCCAACCAGGGCTTTGTCAAGCCTCAGCTTAAAAACCTGTAAGGATGGAGATTCCACCACCTCCCTAGGTAACCCATTCCAATGCTTCACCACCCTCCTAGTAAAAAACTTTTTCCTAATGTCCAACCTAGACCTCCCCCCTGCAACTTGAGACCGTTGCTCCTTGTTCTGTCATCTGCCACCACCGAGAACAGCCTAGCCCCATCCTCCCTGGAACCCCCTTTCAGGTAGTTAAAAGCCGCTATCAAATCCCCCCTCACTCTTCTCTTTTGCAGACTAAACAAGCCCAGTTCCCTCAGCCTCTCCTCATAAGTCCTGTGCTCCAGCCCCCTAATCATTTTGGTTGCCCTCCGCTGCACTCTCTCCAAATTGTCCACATCTTTTTTGTAGTGGGGGGCCCAAAACTGGACACAGTATTCTAAATGCGGCCTCACCAATGCCGAATAGAGGGGAATAATCACTTCCCGTGACCTGCTGGCAATGCCCCTCCTAATGCAGCCCAATATTCCATTAGCCTTCTTGACAACCAGGGCACACTGCTGACTCATATCCAGCTTTTTATCCACCGTTACCCCCAGGTCCTTTTCTGCAGAGCTGCTGCCCAGCTCGTCGGTCCCCAGTCTATAGCTGTGCATGGGATTCTTCCTTCCTAAGTGGAGGACTCTGCACTTGTCCTTGTTGAACCTCATTAGATTTCTTTTGGCCCAATCCTCCAGTTTGTTTAGGTCACTCTGTATCCTATCCCTACCCTCCAGGGTATCTACCACTCCCCCCAGCTTAGTGTCATCCGCAAACTTGCTGAGGGTGCAATCTACCCCATCCTCCAGATCATTAATAAAGATGTTGAACAAAACCGGCCCCAGGACAGACCCCTGGGGAACTCCACTTGTGACCGGTTGCCAGCTAGACATGGAGCCATTGATCACTACTCGTTGAGCCCTATGCTCTAGCCAGTTCTCTATCCATTTTATAGTCCATTCATCCAACCCATACTTCTTTAACTTGCTGATAAGAATACTGTGCGAGACAGTATCAAAAGCTTTGCTAAAGTCAAGGTATATCACATCCACTGCCTTCCCTACATCCACAGAGCCAGTCACCTCATCATAGAAAGCAATCAGGTTGGTCAGGCATGACTTTCCCTTGGTGAATCCGTGTTGACTGTTCCTGATCACCTTCCTCTCCTCCAAGTGCCTTAAAATGGATTCCTTAAGGACCTGCTCCATGATTTTTCCAGGGATTGAGGTGAGGCTGACCGGTCTGTAGTTCCCTGGATCCTCTTTCCTCCCTTTTTTGAAGATGGGCACTATATTTGCTTTTTTCCAGTCCTCAGGGACCTCCCCCTTTTGCCACGAGCTTTCAAAGATAATAGCCAATGGCTCTGAAATCACCTCAGCCAACTCCCTCAGCACCCTCGGGTGCATTGCATCCGGCCCCATGGACTTGTGTATGTCCAATCCTTCTAAATAGTCTTGGACCTGTTCCTTCAGCACTGTGGGATGTTTGCCTCCTTCCCATTCTGTGCCACCCAATACAGCAGTCTGGGAGCTGATCTTGTCTGTGAAGACAGAGGCAAAAAAGGCATTGAGTACCTCAGCTTTCTCCACATCCTCCGTCACTAGGTCGCCCCCTCATTCTTTAAGGGGCCCACTCTTCCCCGAATCTTCCTCTTGTTGGCAACATGCCTGTAGAAACCCTTCTTGTTCCCCTTCACGTCCCTTGCTAGCTGCAACTCCAATTGCGCTTTGGCCTTCCTGATTTCATTCCTGCACGTTCGAGCAGTGTTTATATAATCCTCCCTAGTCATCTGACCAAGCTTCCACTTCTTGTAAGCTTCTTTTTTGCGTTTAAGTTCGCCAAGGACATCTTTGTTAAGCCAAGCTGGACGCCTACCATATTTGCTATTCTTTCCGCACATCGGGATGGTTTGCTCTTGTGCCCTCAATAAGGTCTCTTTAAAAAACAGCCAGCTCTCTTGGGTTCCTTTCCCCCTCATATTAGCCTCCCAGGGAATCCTGCCCATCAGTTCCCTGAGGGAGTCAAAGTCCGCTTTTCTGAAGTCCATGGTCCGTATCCTGCTGCTCTCCTTCCTTCCTTTCGTCAGGATCCTGAACTCGACCATCTCATGGTCACTGCTGCCTAGGTTGCCACCCACTTCTACTTCCCCTACCAAATCTTCCCTGTTTGTGAGCAGCAGGTCAAGAAAAGCACGGCCCCTAGTTGGTTGCTCCAGCACTTGCACCAGGAAATTGTCTGCAACACTCTCCAAAAACTTCCTGGATTGTTTGTGCTCTGCTGTATTGCTCTCCCAGCAGATGTCAGGGTGATTGAAGTCTCCCATGAGAATCAGGCCCTGTGAACTGGAAACTTTCCCTAGTTGAGCAAAGAAAGCCTCATCCACCTCATCCTCCTGGTCTGGTGGTCTGTAACAGACACCCACCAGGACATCACGCTTATTGTTCTTGCTTCTAAGCTTAACCCAGAGACACTCAACTGACTTATCTCCAGTTTCATACTGGAGCTCAGAGCAGTCATAGTGCTCTCTTACATACAGTGCAACTCCTCCCCCTTTCGCCCCTGCCTGTCCTTCCTGAACAGTTTATACCCATCCATGACAGCGCTCCAATCGTGAGAGTTACTCCACCAAGTCTCAGTTATTCCAATCATGTCGTAGTTTCTTGACTGTGCCAGGACTTCAAGTTCTTCCTGCTTGTTTCCCAGGCTTCTTGCATTTGTGTACAGGCACTTGAGATAAGTAGCCGAGTGGTCTACTTCCACAGTATGAATCGGGAGGCCTCCCCTGCTGCACCCTCCTCCTTCTGCTTTCTTGCGGTGTCCCTCTTCCCCACTAAACTTCGGGCTTAGGTCCCCGTCCCCCGTCGAAACTAGTTTAAAGCCCTCCTCACTAGGTTAGCTAGCCTATCTGCGAAGATACTCTTCCCTGTCTTCGTTAGATGAATCCCGTCCCTTCCTAGTAATCCTTCTTCCTGGAACAGCATTCCATGATCGAAGAATCCAAAGCCCTCCCTTCGACACCACCTGCGTAACCACGCATTTACTTTGCTTAAATGCTTAAAGTCAAAATGAAACCTTTTGAAATTAAATGCTTAAAGTCAAAATGAAACCTTTTGAAATTATTGAAATGAAATGCTCTGATTGTACGAAACTGATTTTTTTTTTCAGTTCGTGAAAATTTTCAAGATTGGCTTTTTGTCCTGATTCAGAATGGGAAAATTTTTCAAAATCTTAAAAATTTTTTCAGGAAGGCATGAAAAAAAAAACAAACCCAACCCCCCCAACCCATCTCACGCACTTCTACAGCTAACTTCTATCTATCTTAGTTTCTTATGTGGCCCCCATCACCGAATAGCTGAGCTACTCACAATCTTTATTTTACTGAGCATCACAGCACTCCAGTATTGTAGGGAAATGCTATTTTCTCCATTTTACAAACAGGGGATTGAAGGACAAGAGAAGCTTGGGATATGCTTACACCACAATACAACACCAAAACTGGCCCGTATCAGCTGACTTGGGTTCACAGGTCTGTAAAATTGCAGTGTAGATGTTCGGGCTTGGGCTAAAGCCCGGGCTCCGGGATTCTCCCCCCTCGCAGGGGGAGAATGAGCCAGAATCCTCAGCTGGTGTAAACTGCCATAATTCCAAAGACTTCACAATCTTTGTTACCCATATGACACACCTGAACTCAGAGCTAGACAGAGGGGGATCTAAGCAGCTTGCTGATTTCATACCATGCAAAGTATGGAGGAAGGGAGATTAAGTATAAAGTAAGGATCAGCAATTGAACTGGGGAAAACAATCTTCCTTTTCTGTCATGATTGAGTGTAACCCACATATGCACCCAGGGTCCCCCTGCCCAAAAGACAGACAGACGATAAGCACTCTACCTGCTTAGCAGCTTTGCCGGACTCTTGCTGTGGGACTATGACTGCACTGCAAAATCATATCTATATTTGCTAGTAGGAGAGAAGGGCTGGAGGGATGCAACTCTGTCTACGTAGCACAGCATCATCTACTGTCAACACTAATAAAACCATTTAAAAATATTAATGACCCTTCATATTTAGGAAACAAATGGATTGGACATTGTGTTGGGGAAAGATATAAAAGTTTTGTCTTACATCCCCAAATCTTCCTTAAACTAGCAGCTTGCACAAGCTTTCCTATTATTATTAAATATTACTACTTATTAATTATTATTAGTATTATTAATTATTGTTTATTATGGGGCTGAGATGCAAACTGTGAACCTGGAGCCCGATCCTAACTGCCTCAAAGGTTGGGGAGATGTGGATCTGGGGTTCTGGTTCAATGTGTTCTAGAAACAGGGGCAAGTGCAAAGATCACATCTAGATCCAAACTCTCCCAGAGTTCAGGCTCATCTTTCATTAACACCTCTCAAGAGTATGAAAACCTATTAAATGAGGAGCTAAAAGGGGGAAATACAGGGCACAGTGAATACAGGTTAGAGGAAAGTGAAAGGTAAGCAGATTGACTGCTCACAATCACCCCCATAACTATAATTCTTTCTCTGCTTCTTATCGTTCATTGAAGAATATGTCAAACAACTATTTTTCCATTTTTCTTATTTTCAGTTTTATAGAAAATTGTATGCAGCTACTGATGACATCTTCGAGTATATTCACAGCTCAGTGAGGCATTTTTGTGTGTGCTAAGTGGAGTCTTTGAAGGAACCTGATACTAAAAGCCCTAGAGGGAAGGACACAGGAAATGTGTGTTTGGGGAATGGCAGGCAAAATACACATAACTCAGACTCAAGCCACACCTGTGCCAGTCATAAGAGGTAAGTCAGTTTTAGCTAACAAATTACCACAAAGTGAATGAAGGGGTGGCAGGACCCTACACCTGCCTCTCAGCACTGCAAACCAGATTAGCTAAAACTCTTCACTTGTGACAATCACAGGTAAATCCTGGACTGGATTTTTCTATTCTCTACCATTCAGCAAATTCTTCTAACCTCCCAGCATAAAGCTCTCCATCCTACTTAGATTATGAACTTCTGTGTTTGGTATTTGTCCTATGCCTCGCTTCATGGGGTCCTGGTCCTACTCAGCACTATTGCAACACAAACATACATACACAATACAAGTATGTTAGTATACATACTACTGCAATACAAATATATATACAATACAAGTATGTTAGCATACATACTACTGCAACACAAATATATATACACAATACAAGTATGTTAGTATACATACTACTGCAATACAAATATATATACAATACAAGTTTACTATAGTATTGCAGTACAAGTATATTAGGCACTGTCACTGCATTGGCAGCCCAATGGTGAATCCTACAGAGAATGTTTTCACAAAAAACACAGATGAAAACCATTGGGGAGAAAAAAAACCTAATTATTTACATTAACATCTTGACTGGAATCTCTCTCTTTGCTCTGTATGTTGGCTCTTTAAAAATGCTAAATCAACAAAATCTGAAAGAGTTGGTCCAGGTTCTCCAGAAATCGGTTAGGGGCAAGGCAACCGAGCTAATCCTTTCAATGTTTTACTGCCCAGAAGAGGTGTGGCGGCTTTAGTGGATTATTGTCTAGTAGCTCTAAAGAAATTCCTTCTAGACAGACTTTAATACACTCACCAAACACCTCTGTAAAATGTGAAGTCCTGGGACACACCTGAAGTTTCTTAAACAAACTTAAACTGGTCATTAAGTGAGGGGTCTGTTTTCAATTAACCTTTACAAGGCTGACCATTTCTTAAACGCCAGCCAAAAATGCAGTGTATGGCAGGTAGGATTCTTCCCTCCACTGACACAGGTACCAGTGAAGGAATTAGGTGGAGGTGGCTTGTGCCCCATCCCATTCAGGCCTTGATCGGGGCCGGAGCAGCCTCCAACACACACACTAGAATAGCCCTGGAGGCTCCTAGAATTTGCACTATTGATGCAATGGCTCTTAAGGGCTATCGTAGTGGTGCACAATGACCAGGGTGCAGGTCTACCCCAGCTACACTTCCTCCTATACCCAGTACTCCCACCATGGCCTATGTCCTACCCTTGGACAATCCTTGCACCCGTGGCTTCTTCAGAGGCAGCTGTGCCTCAGCATAGCAACCTCCTGCAGCACAGGGGCTTATATCTACCCTCTGTACCCTTTTTACCAGTCTAGCTAGTCCAAAAGAGCACTAGGGTGTTGATGAATCAAGCCCACATTTGCAAAAGAAATGTTCATTTTGAGTAATACTTTTAAAAGTTGCAAATATTAAGGTCAATTAACTAGATCTGTGCTAAAGTTTGGAGGAAACCTGAACCAGATGAAACTGGCCTTGTTTGGGGCGATTAGAAACCCAGAACTCTGCCCTGGTTTGCCTAAAGGTTTTTCCGAAAGCACAAACAAGTAAAGCTGCCCTGACCTTCAAAATCTGGCTCAAAATCTAAATTTCCCCTGTATCTGAAGATGATTGGGTTCTGCCTGTTGTTGAAAAGCTGTGCTGAGGTTTGGGGAAATGTTTGCTGAGTTTTGGGTGAATTCCTCACTCCCCACAAATATAGGGGATCGAGTTCTAACTTTGGTTTGAAATTAACCACAAGAAACTCATCAGTTTGGACCTGAGATCCAAACTAAATCTCAGTGAGGCTAACACATGTGAAATAAACAACCCTTACAAGTTCACCCCCAAGAGGAAAAGGAATTTCATATAGCCCCAAGTGAAAGGCATTAAAAGGCAACTCCTAAGTACAGTTCAGTGGATATGGTCTTGGGATGGGCTCAATACACCTGAGATTTAAGTTTGTTTCCCATTCCACTCTTTATCTTTAGACTGTAAGCATTCAGAGTCAGGACTGTCTCCTACCACTTTTGACCAACACCTAGCAAACGAGGGCCCCAATCTCAACCTCTAGATCCTAGTGTAATACAATATATATCCATATAAAACTACGCTAATAGAACATTAAGGATACAATGTTAAGCACTGAAAAGTTAAGAAATATCACAATCAAAGTTGCCCATGCGAATTTAATTTGCCCCTTTTGTGTGTATGTATTCTGATACCGTTTATAATTATATGATCACGTTTTTTTTCTTCCCACAGGACATCTGCCTCATTAAGTCCACAATAAGACCATAATACCTCTAAGTGGCATTACTAGAATACTAGAATACAAATAACAAATAATAAAAACAAACAATAAAGTAGTGATGTGTTGGATTGTAGAAGAAATAGTCAATAAAGAAACAACTTACTCATTTATAGTCCCAGATCATTTTATTTTAAAGGTGCATAAAGATAATCTGGCAGTGCTAGAACACTAACTTAAAATGGGAAATGCTGAAGCAAAAAAAAGAGACTGAAATAGCAGCTGTTTTCCCAGTCCCCCTTTAAAATAAACATTAAACTTAAAAACAAAACCTGTAGGAATGTTATCTGTGATTTTCATATTGTTACCCTTTTTTTCCCTTAGGAAGAAAAGGCTCCTGCAGTGTTTTTAAATATACTAGTCTACAGATTACATATACTTTGTCCTTTTATAAACAATTTTATTATTAGAAAAGTACAGTAAAAATTAATGTTGAAGTGGGAAGATTAAGAGAGTTTTGGGGAGGTAGTCTAAGAGCTGTCAAAACTGTCAGACTATTAGGAACAAAATATTTCACACCCCCGGAATTGCTTATATGTTCATTTTTTTCTGATTCCAGAATCCATGAGTCACCTTGTCTTTACAGAAGCCCTGCTTATCAGTGCCTTATATGTTGAATAAGCTATATCTTATTTTAGTTTCAGGGAATATTTGACAAATGTATCTTTGCTTTAAATAAGAAAGTATTAGTTTGTATAGCTGTTTTGAAAAAAATTATTCTGGAGTGAAATTCACCAGTGGGCAGATGGCCATGGGGTGACCAGATACAAAGTGTGAAAAATCAGGTCAGGGGTAGTGGGTAATAGGGGCCTATATAAGACAAAGCCCCAAATATTGTGACAGTCCCTGTAAAATCGGGACATTTGGTCACCCAAGCTGGCCAGCACAATTTTGTACAACACACAAGTCCCACTTCCCCCTATTTTGAGGACATTAGTAGGGCATAGGCATTGTTTTGGTTCTCTAAACAGGGATACATTGCATCCTTTCTGAATATTGTATCTGATTCAATGCCCACTGAAGTCAATGGGAATCTTTCTATTGGCTCCAAGGGGTCTGGATCAGGCTTTTTTGTAGAAACAGAATGTGACAGTGCTGGAGGCTGAAATCCTTTGGTTATTAACAGCCCAAGTGATGGCTGTGTGAGCTTCCCCACACAGCCCTGCTAATGCATCTTACCCATAACCTGGAAGTGGGAATTTATTGGCTAGGTCATCCTCCATGCCACTCCAACCTTTGTCCTCGCTGTTGAGCGCACCCGTTAGCATGGTGGTCGTTTCTATGATGTGTATACCCCATTGCTAGGAACCCCCACCTCTCTCCACATACCAACTGCTGGCTGTTCAGTGATCTGACAACTTTTAGTCACTTACTTTGGTCACATTAGAACTAATGACCCAGCAGTGAAAGGCTCTGTATCCCATTATTAATCCTCTGACTCCGTGGTTCTCAATCTTCTATATTGAGAGCCTCTCTTTCATACCAGGGTCCCCCTCTTATCTAGCCACCTGATTTCCCTTCCTATTTAGCAGTATGGAAAGACAGGGTGATTGTGACATCTTTTGATTTCCCCCCAGTTTGAGAATTCCTGCTCTGCACGATGCAATGCCCCTAATGCTCCTTTAATGAAGCACTAAATCTTAATTCCTCCACCCACCCATTAAACTGAATAGCCTCTTCTCCTGCCAGAATAAGAGTATTTCAACAGGGTTCTTCTATCACTTTGGTGCTTTTTGAAATCTCACCCACCAGCATCTGAAATATTTCAAAGAAACATACATGTAAGTGGCCTATACTATAGGAAGAGATCTAGGTTTGTATAAAGTCTATGCTCCCCAAATGGACTATATATACTAAGAAGTCAAACAGTTATCTGGCTATGATTTTCTGGTGCCCATTTCTCTCAGGAGATGTACATGCACACAACTCCCATTGAAGTCAATGGGAGTTGCCTACATATCTCTCCCCATGGCTCTGAATGCAAGCATCTCAGACAGTCAGTCATCATATGGGTGCTTACAAAATGTACTTAGGACATTAACAGCGATAATGGAGGCTGTCTGGTATTGCTCAACTGGGTGTAGTCCTGATGGACAGGGATGGAGTGAGTACAGGCAAAATTGTCAGAGGTGCACAATAAATATAACTTATCGTATGAAAATCACCCCTACATATGGAGTCTATTAAGAGAGAGAAAATGAGCCATGTCACCACAGAGCAGGTGACCATTCTTTGGTTAACTTTAAAGGTAATATTTAGTCCCACTGAAGAAGTTGACTGAGTTGATCCATTAGATTATATCCTGCTGAGATGATTACTCAGGTGTGATTGGGAACAATCACTGAAGCACCAATTGTTTCATAGGTTGCAATTCTGCTCTAAAAGAAGATTATGTGAAGCATGCTTTCCTCCCCCGCCTCCCTTTTTTTTTTTTTTTTTTAACTTTAAAACCATCTCTGTTCCATTAAAGCAGAAATGGATCTGAGACAAAAAATTGTGGAACTGAAACCAGGAGCAAACATCTCCAAAATTTGGGAGTGTTTGGATCGTGGCTTCCTTAATACCATAATGGAGCTAAATCTTTCTGTGGGGTGAACGGAGGTAGCTGTACTGACTTCAATAAACCTGTGAAAATTTACACTAGTTGAGGATTTGACCCTCAAATTCAACTGCATAGACATTGAGACCAGCTATAAAGTTTAGGTCTGTACCTGAACCAGATTTCTTTTTTTTAAATCATGGCATTGGCAACCTTTGTGACTTGCAAGGTATACCCCATTTTTAAATAATGGAGGCCAATTTGTTTAAACAGAGCTGTATTCTCCAGCTGTTATAATGCACAAACATATGAAATACATTATAGTGTGGTGTAAATATATTATTCAGCCACTAAATATCTGTGTGCTGTAAAGAGTTCTGGACAGGATGTGGTTCATGGTAAACAAAAGAGACAAAGCTGAATCTCAAGCTGAGTGGAAGCCTGTTGGTGCATTTAGTCTGTAGTTGTTTTGTTTGATAAATTCCTCCTGTTTATAACAGATTGTGATTCCTTCCATCCAGGTGTAAATAAAGGTGATGTAGAAAGATAGAAACTGATCTCAGCTCTTATCGCACTTAGCCTATAACATTATGATTATACTGAAAAATAACACATATAATGGTCTCCCCCCACCAGCCGAGTGGGGTGGGGAAGAGGGAATGGAAAATGGAACATGAGTTCTTTTCGGGGTTGGGCTGCCTTTCACTAGTTCTAGGGGTGGCAGGTGTTGCTGGGTGAGAGCTCTGGCAGCATTGAAGTTTGTTGGATTTTTTTGACAATGTCTTGTTCCTTCAAATAACCTTGATGCTGCACCCACTAATAAACTGGTTTTAATATCGATTGAATAGTTATTGATAAAGCTATCTACAGATAAGTGATCCATAGGTTTTTAATCTATCTAATGGATGCATATTGCCACCATTACTGTAATATTTGAACAGCTCACAGGCTTTAATGTATTTAGCCACACAACATCCCTGCCACTGTAGGTATTATCATCCCCATTTTACAGACAGGAAACTGACACACAGCGAGATTAAGTGACTTGCCCAAGGTCATACAGGAAGTCTGTTATGGAGCAAGGAATTGAACCCACATCTTTAGAGTTCCAGGCTAGCACCCCTGCCACTGGAACATCCTTCCTGATGGTAAACTGCTACTTTTTCAAGTGTATTTTGCGGTTCCACTGAGGCTCTCAATGTTCTTTGCAAACATGAATTAAGTTAGGGTCACAGCACTCCAGTGAGGTGGTTAAGCACAAGTACCCTGGTTTTAGGAAGGTCGCAAGCACATTCAAAAACCTTCTTAAAACACCCCTTTTGGTTTCAGCATGAATGTCAGACACAAGGATATGAATTTCTGATCATTCAGAGATACTGATATTTGGGGTTTAGAATTCAGGATTTCCCTGTATTGTTTACGTTTCAATGATGAGGAAACTGAGGCACACAGATAGGAAGCGTTTTGTGCCTAATTTTGCCTCCCTCCAGTCGATCCAAAAATATTGCTGCCAAAAATAATCTTTTATCTCTTGTTTTAACTACAACACACCTTCATCTTAAAGCCAGTTAACTGGCACTGTGTGGTGCTTTGCATGCATCTTGTCCTTGCTTTCAAATCCATACATCATACAGCCCAAGCCCATTTCTCTGAATGGGCATCCTTTTAAGTTTCCCTCACCTTGATTGCTCTGCCGGGTACACCAGCCTCCACACCTCTCTTATCTGCTCACACAAAGAACCCTATTCCTTCTTCCATACTGCCTTTAATGCTTAGACGTTTCCAGAAGCTGATTGCTTAAAGTGCAAGCACACTGTTATTTTTTTAGGTGGTGCTGCAGAAGTCAAGCTTTTGTAGTGACTTCAGTGAGGGGAGGGTATAGACTGGACAAAGAAATACTAGAGTCACTGTGCTGTACGCATGCTTACATGGGCCGAACATGTGGCCAGGGATCTGTTACTTGCATCCTTTTTTGCCCCTCTTTCTTTGTTGTGTATGTTTATGTTGTGTCTTCATTTGCTTGTCATGTCCAGAAAGTAAGTGTTCTGGGACAGCGATCTGTCGCCATTGGGTTTTCAGTGACATGCCTAGCACATGTATGGGTGTTTGTCCCCTAATAGGCTTATGGATAAGGACCTATTTCAGAAAAAGAGTGAAGAATTATTTAAGGCTCAATGATACAAATTGCCAGGGCAGACAATGTCATTATATAAACGGAAACTCTCCCATATTCCTTAGTCATTTGTTTTGCACAAACCAAACCAGTTTGCTGTCTTCGGACCAATAATACAGTGATGTTAGACATGAAGTACATTATTAACTGGCAAAGCATCACATCATTTCATCTTTTGATGCAAGGTCCCTCAAAGGGGAGTACAAGATCATCTCTTTCCCTGTGAATCATGTTGATGTTTATTTTAAAAGTTCATGGAAACAAAAGAAAGGTAAGGCCTGCTACTGTATATGGAAAGACATTGTAACTAACAAAGAATGCTTCTGGATATCTGCCACGCACAGCAAGGAACATGCAACTCATGGCAATAAGAAATAATCACCATGGTGGTGACAGGAAGTCAACCTTGGCAACTGTAGCTCTGTGTTCATCAGGGTGTCAACCCACATGTAGGTTGGGCAGTAAATGCTGTAGTATAGACTGTGTATATCCTTGTAATCATCTCCATGACATGTGATGCTAGGGCTTTGAGTGGTTTGCTAACTCCCCCAAAAAGAAACAAAAAGTCCTAAAGCACACACTTGTAAATATTTGCTTAAGAGAGATCCTTTCTGATAACAGAGCTGGGCGCCTTTTCAGGGTGACTGCAAAGGTAGGATTAGGGTTGTCTGGGTAGACTAGGAGGGATTGGCAAAATATGAGGCTGTTACCATGGAAAGTTGGAATCTTGCTCTACTGGTGTGTTGGGTTGCCACTTTGGAATCTTAATTGCACCAAAGCCCCAAATCTTTGAAAAAACACGTGGAACTAATTTTAAACGAAAAAGGAGAAAGAGAGAACAGGGAGTCAGTCTCACTGCACCGAGACATAATGGGTAATACCGAAAAAAAATACATCCTTTTCACTTGTAATTAACTCTTTGTTGAACAAGAAAGCCCACAAACCCTTGACTAAATGTTTTGTAATGCCCCTTTGGAAAATATTGTGAGACACATGAAGTGGGTATTGAATGTGTCACATTCAAAGTACACTCCCTCCACAGTATTCTATCATTACAATTGCTTGTTGTATCAATGACTTAAACAAGATTTTAGGTACGGCAGGGCACAGACAGCATTTTTTTCTGTGTTTGTACAGTACCTAGCACAACTGGGCCCCTAGTCCAGATCTTTGAGGGGCTCTCTCAAAACTAATAAGAATTATTGCCGTTCTGAAGATATTAATTCATGGCAGAGCTCCTCTCTGTGTCAAACTCTCCTGGTTAATGACCTTCCCCAGAAAATACCATATAAAATTGACTTTGGAAAAAAAACCTTGACTGTCACTCATCCACTAATCTGTCCTTTTTGTGAATGACACACTCAAAGGTGGAAACTAACAGTCCATATTTTCTCAGCTCCACCTTGTCTTACTGGCTGGAGTTGATGATTTTGACTTAGAATAATGCCACTGGCAAAATGTAACAATGTGGCTTTCATGTTCCCAGTTTCTGAAGATGAAGAGCAGTCAGAGGTGCCATGCTCCAGTTATTTTATAACCCACCCTTAATTACTGTGTAAACACAATGAACAGAACTATGGAGTCATTTCCATGGATTCAGGTATCAGCTTGTTTCAAGTTGAAAGGTTTGTTTTCTCATTTTTGAAGGAACATTTTAACTGAGAAGCCTACACTTTTCAAACAGGTAGGCCTGTTTACACACATTTTTGCATAATATTCTACTGAAATAGTGCATCCTAGTGGGGATGCAGTTATATGGATATAAAGGCACCTTTGATCAGTATAGCTTACTCCTGTATAAGCTAGAACATTATAAGCACGCTGATACTGCTATAACTACATCCATATTAAAGGACTGTACCATTTTAACTATATCATTATCATTAAAGTGGTACAATTTTTGCATATAGACAAGCCCTTACTTTTAACTACCGCCTTCATAACACAGTGCAAAATAAACCTATTGGCCAAAGTCTCACGAGATGTATATCAATGGTGCTGCAACAATTTAATTCATTTAAGGATCTGTCCCAGTAACTCAGTGTGTAGAGCTTCAGTATTGCAAAATCCATTTCCAAAGGTCGTGGAACTGGACAAACATAGCAAAAGATTGTCCATTAAAATTAATCTGAGCTTTAAAACAAATTCACCTTGGATACGTCAAATCTCCTTTTGAGTTAAAGAGTCTAGAAACAAAATTTACTATCAGCAGTATAGCTAGTCAGAAAAATAGCCCTTCCCTCGCCCCCGCAGAAAATTTTCTGCAAAAATATTTTTCATTTTTCTCAACTTTTTATATAGAAACTTAGATTCTTTTAAGGAATCTTTTGGCCTAAATGCAAAATATTTTTATTCAAAATGGCACTGTTTTGCATCATGAGAATTGCATTCTACATTCCTTATGCTCCCTTACATTCTTCTCCATGGGCTGGATTCTCTGGCTAGACTACAACTTCCATGATACACTACCGCAAAGGACTCCTATGACTCACCAACTCCCCTCACCAAGAGGAGATAACATGGTGCATCATGGAAGATGTAGTCTGCACAGAAAGTCCAGTCAGTGAAGGAGAACGGGAGGATAAGGCATGCAGGACTACATGAGGCGAGGCAATGCAATGCCATTTTGAATAGAAATATTTAATATTTCAATATTTTGAGAAAAAATCAAAATTTTCTGAGACAATGTTTTTGTCTAAACAAAAACCCAATTTTTCATTAAAAAACAAAAACAGTTTTGACATTTTTTTGTCCAGCCCTAGTTAAGAAACAGACATTTTTTCCTTCTCTTTGAGGGGGGGGCAGTATTTCATTCTAAAAATTTTAAGCACTGCAGAACATTCATTAAAATCAGAGTTCATGTTTTCAGCTACAAATATTAACCCCATAAAATTGATTCTAAGAGTCACACTTAATCTACTAAACAATAAAAACTTCACTGTTTTCTGTTTGTACAGCTACTAGCACAATTGGCTCTTAGTCCATGACTATGACTTCTAGGCTGTATGATAATACAAATTATAAATAATAATAATTATAATCTAGTATTAAGTACATCCATCATGAAGCTCTCATTTTGAATAGCTTTCTCACATCAAATATCTTGCAAGACAGGTACTGAGTAAGAATTATACAGAGAAGATATACGGCAAATAATTCAATGTCTTGTGAAAATATGGATATCTTCCTACGTGTCACTTGAACAAAATTGGGCTGAAGATGATCCCTGATCTTACTCGCTGCACACCTTATAAGATCGACCAAGATGTATGCATAATGGCTTTCTGATAGCTTCTAGCCAAGCAGTGCCAGATTATGGAATTTCTTTATGCTTCAAAAAATAAATAAATTCCAGGAAATTTCATACAAAAATTAAATTAAGGGAAGTTATGGTTGAACGTTTGAAAGTCAGGAGGTACGAAAGTTAAGGTTACACATACAGCATTGTGTGTAGGCATTACAACACTATTTCTAAAATAACACAATGTAATCTAAACAATTTCCCCTACAACGATGACTGATGTGCATCCAGCACTCCTCCATAATTAGACAGTGGGAATACAAATCTGGACCTTGATTGTAGCCAGAGAGCCTTATTGTTTGAGCTAAAAAATTCACTCTAAAAGAAATAGTGGAGACTAACCCTCTAATGTAGACTAACCCCTACAGGGAGAAATGATTGCATATCTGAACCATATGTTATACCCAGTAGCAAAGCAAGGCTAATTCAGCTGCATGTTAAAGAACAGGCTAAATATGCACATGGACTCCTCAGAAACACTTGCCGTAGGTTCTGTTCATCTTAAAAGATGCCTAGTAGAGAGGCTCAACTAGCCTGTTATTCCTAAAATAGTAGAGAAACAATTAGGCTGCCTCTCCGTGAACTGAGATCCTATTAGAAGACTGATGTTGACTCCCCCCTTGTAAGCTTGAAAAAAGGTCTTCATACTTTCCCAATGTCACACTTAAGTGTCACTGGAAACTAGAATTTGTTCTAAGATGTTTGATTAAATTAAGTAGATATATGTGGACAGACACATTTTCTTTCTCTGTTATATAACACACTCACATATATTCATTTCACAGTCACACATTCAGGACCTGAGTAATTCTCATTAAATGACTAGGAAAGCCATAGCGAGTGACTAAATATGCTACTGTGAAATGCAATTACATCACATCTCAAGAACCTTAACGCTGACCTATGTCTATTTCAATGTCTTTCTATTATCTTTACTTTATTTCTACCTATTTCCTTTTATGGGATACTGGTGGTGGGAAATGTCAATTAATAACTATTCATCAACAGTTGCTATTTCTTGATGAAAGTGCTGAATTAACACACGCACACACAGACTCATGGCCGTGCAATGGCATGTGAGAATGGAAAGAGGATACCGTGCGTTCAGCAAACCAGCCCCAGGGAGCTCTTGAAGAACCTGAGTGTGGAAGGAAAGGATAGATGTAATGAATAACGGTAGATCCTTCTCTAGATCAAGAAGCCATCATGTTTGAAAACAGTGTTGAAACATGGTTCAACTATTGCTCCCATGAAGCCAGAACGCAGCTCTGCTACGGGTTGCCCCATCCCCAACAGCAGGAGAAAACCAATTTCTGACTACTTTCAGTGCCCTGTTTTCTTTGTGCTTTAGTTGGGGTTTTCACTGGCAAAGTGGAGGTTAAATTGATTTCAGGTTCTGCCATGTCTCCCTCACACACTCACTGATCCGGGAATTTTACAAGCCATAATTAGACCTCTCCTGACAAACATTTCACTAGTTTGTCTGTCTGATTGTTTGCTGTCACAGAGCAGGCAAGGAAGCGATCCAGCTCCTATTTGCAGCTGCTCAAAAATATCAGAAAGTGACTTTACGAAAGTTGAGCCAGCAGCTTGCTGAGCTCTGAAAAATGACATGGTACTTGTGCTTTAAAAAGCAGTTGCTGTTGCAAGCCAGTCGAGTTCAGCTCCTTCCCTTTCCTCCCCTGCACGCGTACACGCACAAACACACAGCTATTAGTAGGTTACCATAGTGAGTGGGATTACCACTCTAACCACAGGAATTGGAAATTAGAGCACGGCTGTGCAGTAGGAGTTGCTGGGCATAAGCAGGCAGTAAAGGCCTAAAAAAGAACCACCCTGGCATTAAGCTTGTCCTCATGGCACAAAAACGAAAGCTGAGTTTAGTATTAGCTTGGACCCTCCCCCCTTGAGCGGGTTAGAGCTCTTTTTTAAAAAAAATCCTTTCCAAGCTTGCGAATGTGCTTCACTGATTTCCACTGGAGATTGCTGCACTTTGTGTACAGGGCTTCTGGCTAGGTGTGTCTATCCTTGATGGATTTTACAATGTATCAAACTACTGAACCTTCAGCTTCTAGACGGGCTTTTCTTCCCGAATGGAGGCCACCACGGTCCATGAATGGACTTAAGCACATGCTTAGCTTTAAGCAACCAGGTAGTTCAATGGATTTCAATGGCAGGTGCTTTGCCGGATCACAGTCTTGATGGATTCAAAAGAATAAAAATCAGTAACAACAGAATTGATGAGTTGTTCCAAGCATGTCAAGAGAGGTTTGTTCCTCAGGATTCAAATGTGAGTTTGCTGCAGCTCTTTGGAGGCGGCACAGGTCTGGGAGCAGAGAGTGTGAGTGGGGATGGTGCTCAGGGGCTGGAAGGCTCTACTCACCGCCGGATATCACCTCCTCCTGGCAAGTCTAGGGATTAGCTCTGCCAGGCCAGCACCCCTTCCTCCAATGGCCCTCCATCACTCAGTCTTTTTCTCACTCAGTCTTTCACTCCAGGAGCTGCTGCAGTGGCCTGCGGCCAGGCAACTCAGCGCTTTCCACTTCCAGGGCGGTCCTTCTGGGTCTCTCTCCATGGGCAGCGGCAGGCAGTCCTCAGGCTCAGTGCCCTGACTCGGTCACACCAGAAATGACTCTGGCTGTCTTTGTCTCCGTTGCCCTTAACAACACCACACTACAGTGCTTGGTAGGGGAACCTGACCCACCCTTTCTTCGTAGTTCCAGGCCAGAGTCCTGTGATGAACAGCTAAGGTCTGCATCTGCACCAACTTTACTGCTCTCATGCCTGGACTCCTGCCCACCGGGCTGCTTCTTTGCCCCTTCTTCTTCTTCCTCCTTTTCCCTCACCTTAGGGAGAGAGACTTCAGGCTTCCTCTGTGCAGCTTCCCTGCACTGTTTCTAACCTCCTGATTTTATTGAAGCTCCTCCTGTTCCCTCACAGGTGATCTTCCTTCTAATTAGCTCCCTCCACACAGCCTAAATCCCTCCTTCATTGGCTGATTTGGCGCACTTGGCTTCATTCAACTCTTCCAGGGCTGGTGTGGGGAACCCACCCCATCACTGGTACATTCTCGTTTTATAGGTGACTTGTCTTTTCTCCAACAAGAGGGTGCAGGCTAAACTACTTGCATTGGCAAAAATAAGCAGGGCACAGGATGACTGAAGAGCTCAGGGGATCAATGATGAGATATGGCTCTTTTTACCTCTAGATTACTAATCTCAATCCCACCTAGACTGGCCGTCATCAAAAGCTTTAACATCTGAAGACTGTTGAGTGGTTTTTGTGGATGAACCAACACTCAGACTAGAAGTCAAAAATGGAAGGGTTATAGTCTGAGGCAGCAACCAAGCCAAGCCAAGCAAAGCTTATTACTATCCAAAACATATTACATTGAAACTTAAAATTTACAACATTACAAAACATTACCATGCTCAGAAACAAAGAATAAAAAGGACGCATGCCATTGGCTCTCAAACTGGGGGTTGCGACCCACTCAGGTGTCACAACATGGTTATGTGGGGCTCGTGAGTCGTGAGCCCTAACCCCAGCCAGTCATGGGGCTGTGAGACTCCCTGCTTCCTATAGGGGAGGGAGGCAAGCAGTGATACACGGGTATTGCTCACCTCCCCCCAATGTTCCTCCGCAGCCCCACAGGGGACTGTGGGTGGGGGAGCGAGAAGCAACGCCAGGGCTCCCTGCATCTAGTCACTTTCCCCACCTGGGCTGTGCTGTGAGGTGAGCATCAGGAGCTGCATCTCTCTGCCCTCCCCTTATGCAATCAGGGTTAGGGACAAAGAGGGCACAGTGCAGGAGTTAGCGGAGTGGGGAGCCCACAGGGGCCAGGAGCAGGCACCTACAGGGGCGAGCGGGTCTCACTCAGAGGCTTGCTAAGTGAAAGGGGTCAACCAATACAAAATGTTTGAGAACCTCTAACATACGCCATTAAACTGTCTATGATCATCAGGGCCTTTTTCTTATTTTAGCAGCTGTCCCTGCAGACAGAGCAACTGCTCAAATCACGGATACATTGTCAGCTCCTAACAAGTAATCTATTTTCTAAGAGGTCATAGAAAAAGGCATCCAGGACAAAAACACAGAAAGCCACTTTGACTTCTCGTGACAATACATAGGACAATGTAATAAATAATTGCATAGGTTTTCCACTTGTCTCAAGCCACCTGGGCAGAGGCAATTACATTTCTCGGTACCATCTATGGCCACCCTGCATGGATTGGAAACATAGAGCTGCAAAGGTCCTCCTCAGGGTGCTATTACAAATTATCTAAATATCTTGCATACCCACTAAATTTCATAGGTCATCTACAGAACAAAACTGAGTTATGGTGACAGGGAATTTTGCCCTTCTGCATTTTCTATGATGATAAACCAAAGCCTTCAGTTTCCAGATTTGTCCACCTGGAACCTTGTACCTTCACATAAAGTTTTATTATATTATTGGGATCTTTTTATTCATGATCTCTCAATATAGAAGGGGCTGTGACCATCCTGCCCTTTCAATAATGCTAAATAAGAGGAGAGGAAAGATGCTGTATATGGGGAAAGCAGAAGACTGGGGCTCAGAAGACCTGAGTTCAATCCTGGCTCTAGCACAGTTTTAGCATGCGACCTTGGGCAAGTTGCTTAATCTACGCCACCCCTTGGTTCCTCATCTGCGAAAAGGGGGATAGTGCTTCCATACCAAACAGGGATGATGGATAACAGCCATTAATGACTGTGAAGCACTTTGATGAGGGTCATGCAAGTACCTAAGATAGAAGTAGGGAAGAGGGACCCTAATATAAAAGAAGGTTGAGAGCCAGTACTATAGAGGGAGCTAAACAGTGAGACAATATCACTTCCTACTGATATAAATCTGATGTTAAGGGAACTATTCCAATTTTTGCCAGTGAGCAATTTGGTCCCCAATCATACATTGGGATGGAAGAAGAGAGAAAAATGAGTGGTCTTTAAGAGGGTAAAACAACTCTTACTTGCTGTTTGAGGCAGCAACCTTTTAAGCAGGGGAGGCGGCGCCGTCATCACAGGTGCATGGGGCAGGTGATTGCACATACTGTAAACTAAAAGGGAGAGTGACCTGGATGAGGAAGAGAAAAGATGTTAATTTACTCTGAGACTAGCAGAGACCCACCCATGAAGTATTAGGTTGGTGTTGTTCTGAAGGGATTAATTTGCCCTCACCCTTTTAGGAATTCTCTAGACTGTTTTATAACTGTCACTTACAGGTGCGGTAGGGAAGGGGTCACATGAAAGGTGAGTGAGCTATTAAGGGCTCCACTTCACCCAGGATGGAGCAACACAGAGCAGTCAAACCAGGTGAATAACAAAAAGGATCGCTAGGCTTCTCTGCAGATATATGAATCCAGATAGTCCCGAACAGCCAGCCCCCACTCTCCTACCCTGTGCTGTTTCTGTGTCTCCCCATCTTCCCAGTTGTGGCAGGAAGTATTTTGGATTTTTCTCTTTAGGGTAGCTTCTGATACCCTTAATCAAACTGAGTAGGCTGTTGCTTCACTGAGCTCTAAGGGATAATTCATGGAGTAAGGGTGGCAAACTCTAGTTCCAAGTGATTTGGTAATAACAGTTTATTAAATTTATGAGAGACAATTTTCAATAATTGTTTTGTCTCCCTTTCCATGCAGGACCTGAAATGGACAAGGAGCCCCAAAAGGGCCAGGCCTCCTGCTCCTCAGAAGGAACACCAAAAGATCCCCACGGGTCCCCCAAAAGACCAAATAATATTTTGCAGAGCATGTTCCGCTTGCAACTTGCATGCTAATTCTCAGCTGCCGTACACAGTCTGTGACCATCATCTATTTACAAAAAAAGACATTTTCATTTCATTTCATTGGCCCAGCTTTCACCCATGACACTCACCTGAAAATGAACTTTAACAGAAATAATTTCTGGACAAAAAATGAAATCATCTCTCTTTTGCATTAAACTTCCTCTCTACTGGATGGGCTCTGGAGTCTGTTCATGGCATTCTGGAGTGTACTAAAATCTCCGGTTTGACATTTTCCCTGCCCTGCTTTCCCACTCACTGAGCCAGCAGAAACTGGGAATGCAGATTAGACAGCATTCTCAGCGCCTGGAGTCGAAGGGAGTGGCTGTTGATCCCTTTGCTTGATTAAAAAGCATTGCTGACAGCCTCTGCAGGCAGCTCTGGCCCATTCTCCTTAGCCGGAAGTGAGAACTGTGACACAGGGGCTGGAGGGAATGAATGCAGTATCAAACAGGGGAATGGAGAAAGAATCATCTAAGGGTGGGGACTGGCTCTGTTATTTTTCAACCCATACAAATACATGTGTTAATACAAAAATAAAATTATTCCAGCAAAGTGTAAGCACAAGTGACTGGGGGTGGAGGTTCTGTTTAAAATAACTTGCACCCCCATCATTTTTTCCTACACAGATTCATAGGCCAGTGTTCTCCAACTTTTCCATTAGAGAGAGAGTCCCACTCACAAGTGATGCATCATAACTAGATAATGATAGCGGCCAGAATTCCGTCTTCAATGCAGACAGTGCATGCTGAGGCAGAAGCTTTACTACAGGCAATGATGGAGGCATAGCAGAATGGCCCTTGATTTTCATGTTCCAAGTTGTGTGTGGAGTACTAGCTCTTCAAAAAAGCATCTTCGGATAGGAGTCCTTGAGGGAGAATATGCCATCATATGATGTCCAGTTATTTTCTTTTTTACAGCATTACCTTTTTAATAATTGGCTTTTTAGGGCCTGATCTAGCAGCCACTGAAGTCAATGGGAAGTCTTTCAGAGTCAGGATCAGGCTCTTAAGAAGAGAGAATTAATTTTTGAAAGGGAGCTACAAATGACTTAATATGGACTAAACACTTTACATGGTATTCAGTGAATCAACTCCCACCAGGAAGCAGTGCATGACAGCTAATTAGTTTCAAAGCAAAGACTGGAAATGCAGCTGATATAACCCTACATTTTTCAGGCTTTTTTGCTAGATATGCCATTTTCGGTACCTGTAAAGCCACCCTCCATCCTCCGCTGTTTATGTTACTCTGTACACTGCTAAGTGATGGAGCAAAGGGTCACACACTGAGCCGTCGTGTCTCAAGAAGGCAATAATTTCAAATGCTCAGAAAACACATGTAGAAGTTAGTAGCTAGGCATGTGCCTTAGCAGCTTTATAGTTTTTAAACTAAATTTAAACTGAAGGCTTACACTAAACCAAAGTAATGCTTCTCTAATTCTGAATGAAAGTGTCCACACAGTGGTTTAGTGCATGGTTTAAGTAATCCACTTTAAAATCACATCTTTAATTAATTCGGATTAATTTTCCTGAAAGTTCCCATGTAGACAAGCCTTTAAAGAAGTCAAAATAAAACAGAGGTGTCTAAGACAGAATTCTGAGCTCCATCAATTTCTTGAGAATAACTGTGAGAGGAATAAAGGGAATAAACGCCAGCATAAAATGGAGAGTGGGATTTTTCCTTGCACCAGCGGCACTAAATATGTTTAAATAAAATGGGTGGAACTGAAGACACACATGGGCGAGACTGAAAAAAAAAAAAACAATTCTAATGACAGAATACTTTAAACTGGGGACTTTTATTCAAGAGAACTTCATTGTGGTGTGAAAGTTAACCCATCATTCTGGAAAAGTCAGTTACCATGCCAGTCACACAGCTATGCATCTGATTTGGTTTTTTTTGGCCTATTTTCTCACTACTTGGGCTTTTATAACCTTGCCTCTTTGAGGATATATACTTTAGCTTGGACTTCCCCCCTTGTATTCCGCCTTCCTTCTCCCAAGTGGTGTGTTTTAACCCCTTATGCTTCTACAGAAATTTTTGGAGCGGTGGTAGCTACTCTATAATCAAAGTAGAAACTAGCATCCTATTTTAAACCTGATTTTCAACCCTTCCCTAACTTCCCCCACAAAACAGCCGTCCACATAGCATCCCAAGGTCTTTCCATTTTTCTACTGTGCTGTTAATAGTTTAGATCTTGAAAAGCAAATAGCTTTTACTCCCTTTTTTTTTTTTTTTTTTTTTTGCAATAGCATCCCCAAATATACTAGCTTTTGAACAGACATAAGAGAGCCAGTCAGTCAATTGGTGTAAACAGTATAACTCTACTGGCTAGACTGATTTACACCAACTGTTTATACACATTGGGAAGACATGGAAAGACTTTTGTCCTGAAATAACACATTTTAAAAGAAAAAACAGATGAAAGGTGTGGTGAAAGGCTACAACACTACTATAATTGATTGTGTTATTATCTCTAAGTGATCAGATCAAAGAGCGGAATGCATCTTCTTGTGTGTTACCCACACGGTGCTCTCCTCCCCTCTAGAGTGGCTGGACCATATAAAGAGGTGTATGAACCTGCTACAGGCTTGGTTAATGGAGCTGGACCTTTTAACTCAGCCAGTAGTGACTCTTGCTTTATATTTAATGCCTCTAGATTACTGAATCCTGGACAAAAAAGGAGAAGGAAGATGCTGAGTTCTTCTCGAGGCACAATCTCTCCCCAAGTGCCATAATTTTTCTATGACTTAGAGCTTATCTACCCGGGGAAGTTACTGTGAAATAAGCGAGGGTGTGAATTTAAAGTGAAACCGCTATTCTGGACCAAATGCCCACGTGGACACTCTTATTCCATATTGAGAGTGCCTTGGGTGGTTTAGGTTAATTAACTTTAAAGTAAACTAAGCTACACTGCACAAAGGTACTTTTAGTGTGGAATAAGAGTGTCCGGGCAAACCCGTACACGTCTAGTGGAGGGCAGGGGGAAGGAGGTTTAGTCACCTGTACTTCTAGCTCAGTGGAAACCGCTGACATCGATGTGCTGCACTGGAAACTTGTCCTGCTTTCAAGCTTACCGTGCGCTTCACTAATTCTACAGCCGCCTTGTATAGAGCTGAAAGCTGCTCTCAGGCTCACTCCTGAGCTAGTCATGCTTTGGGTAGATATTGCTTACTTCCTGGAAATCTCAGACTCTAGCATGGAATTTATTTATTTCAAGGTAAGTAATACCTAAAGGGATGCCTCTCCAAGGCTGTAAATGCCATAACACGACATTAACAGTCCAATTCATCTCAGCAATGCTAAAATAATCAATTCACACAGGAACTCAACCAGCCAGTCACCTCCAAGAACTCCTTTCCATCCCTTCATCATCTAAGGTTGCTAAATTTGAAATATTTCAGATCAAGGCAGGGGGGGAAAGAAAGTTCCAGCATCCCGGAGCCCTCTCAGAGAACATCCGACCAGCCGCCACCTCTCTTTTATAACTAGAGGATTCATCTCGAATGCCTGGGCTGACTGCAGCTTTGGCAGTATGGCGTGGGGAGAGAGGCAATCCTTCGAGTAGGCTGGTCCCAGGCCATTCAGGACTCTATAGGTCATTGAACCCAAAGGATACACACACCAGGGCCACAGTTAGAACTGAGGCACAGGTAGCACTGTTTAACTGTAAGTGACTCCTGTAGAACTGTTTAGTAGTAGATAAGTGACACCATGGAGATGGAAGTCAGGCTGCATTTCTATAGTGTGGTCTTAAAATGCTCCAGGCTTCTCCTGTGCCTCTCAAGTTATGTATCACCCCACCGTTATACAATCTTCATCCCTCTGATTAGATCAGGCATTGCGGCACATCAGGATGTTTAGCAAGATGTCAGAAGACCTGGATTAGAGCTGTTGCAGAGTTTGGAAACATGGCCCTGATGAGTAAGCACTGTGTCTCCTTAAAAAAAAAAGAAAAAGAAGCTATCTGCACTCTCGGGAAGATGATAATTAACGTTGCCTGCTATTACTTTCAAATAATACCAGACATTAGTGTGGGCTGTAGCACGCATGTACTGCAAAGGGACAGGTCTGAAAGTTCACACCCTCCTTCCCCACTAGATATCCCTCCCCAGAGCCCATTGAATATAGCCTAATATCCAGAGGTCTAAATCCAGAGCTGGTGTCCATGGAGCAACAGCATCTGGATCTATAGGAGGTGGAAAAATTGGCTTTGGAGCTCTGGAGGAGTTGACTAGCACAGGGGGAGGTGTAATAACAAGGGTTAAAATAAGGGGGAGTGGGAGGGAGCTCAGCTGTCCCTCATCTGCTGAAAGCAGAGGGAGAGCTTCTCCCAGACTCACCCTGACTTGGATACATAGTGCTCCCTTCAGCTACCCCTATAGCCTCTTCGGCTGGTTCTCTGACGGCTGGTCTACACTTACGTGGAGATTCGGCGGTAGTTGATGTGAGTTACGCAAACTACGCAGAGTAGCTTGCGTAACTCATGTTGACTGCTCTGCTTCCCTCCTGCGCGCTGTCTACACTGCGCTGTGCCGACAGGGACGCAGCGCTATGCTGCTTGAGCGGGTGGTTTACCAGTGTTGACTTCCTGATCGATTGAGCGGGTCAACACTGACCGCTCAGTCGATCCAGAAAGATTGATTTGGCGGCGTCGAATTTGCTGCCGTCAGTATAGACATGGCCCGAGAGCCCTCCCTCTGAAGTCTACTCTTACCACTGCCTCAGGTTATGTCTAAACTGCCTTGTAAATCGGGGTCCAGTCTCAGGTTTGACTCCAAATCCCTTTCCCATCCACATACCAATCTGGCTGACTCAGGTCAACAGGTGCTCAGGACTCAGTTCCTAGGACTCACCCAGGGATATGGGGAACCTGAGCCAGAATCATGCTAAGACTCAGGTTCAAACCCAGTCATTTTGAGTATGGACACAGTTCAAGCCACAGACCCACATCAGAAGATCTGCATAGTGCCGTAGGGACATGCCAGCACCATTGAGAGACTTGGGTCCTGCAGCTGTACATCCAGTTTACAATGCAGTGTGGACATTCAAGCGCAGGTCCCACTCAAACATGGGATTAGAGTGCAAAGTAAACAGATTCCGCAGGGCAATTCCATGAGATGGAAAGGTCTGAGGGAAAGTCTTTGAGGAAAGGGCCCATGGATAGGGTGGCTGATGGCCACTTCACCTCCCGCAAGGTATACTAAGGGAAAGAGGGGAGCTCATTAACACTAAGCTAGAAGTAAACAACCACATTGCCAACTGTGAGCACTCAAATAGCATGAATCACACCTCGAAAACCATCAGATTGGCTTAAAAACCATGAGATTAAAGCAAAAAAAACCAAGGTTACTTACCAGTAACTGATGTTCTTCGAGATGTGTTGCTCAAGTCCATTCCACTATAAGTGAATGCACGCCTCCATGCATGGCTACCGGAACTTTTTCCCTCTTAGCAGATTCCATAGGGCTGGCTCCAGTGCCCCCTGGAGGCCTGTGCACATGCTGCAGCATATGAGGCACTGCTGGCCCTATGCCCCCTCAGTCCCTTCTTTCTGACAACTCTGGCAGTGGGGACGGGCGGTGGGTTGTGGAATGGACATGAGCACCACATCTCGAAGAACATCAATTACTAGTAAGTGACCTTGTTTTCTTCTTCGAGTGCTTGCTCATGTCTATTCCACTATAGGTGACTAACAAGCAATACCTTTGGAGGTGGGAAGGAGTTACTAGTGAGCTGCCTTAGCATGACTCTGCCGAATCCCACGTCCTCTCTCGCCTGCTGAGTGATGGCGTAGTGGGACGTGAAGGTATGCACCAATGACCAGGTGGCAGCTCTGCAGCTGTCCTGCAGGGGCACTCTCTCCAGGAAGGCCATAGATGAGGCTTGAGCTTGAGTTGAGTGCGCTGTGATTGTTCCCAGAAGTAGCACCCTCACCTGCTCGTAGCAGAACTTGATGCATGATGTAATCCATGAGGAGATGTGCTGGGTGGAGACAGGTGACCCTTTCATCTGGTCCACCACTGCAACGAAGAGCTGCATCGATTTCCGGAACAGCTTTGTATGCTCAATCTAGAAGGCCAGGGCTTCTCTCACGTCCAGCAAATGCCATAACCTCTCCTTCTCCAAACCGTGTGGTTTGGGAAAAAACACAGGAAGAAAAGTATCTTGATTACAATGAAATTGGGAAACCATCTTGGGCAGAAAGGCTGGATGCGGCCTCAACTGCACCTTATCCTTATAGAATACAGTATAAGGGGACTCTGAGGTCAAGGCCCTAATCTCAGATACCCTCCTAGCTAAGGTAATGGCCACCAGGAAGGATACCTTCCATGAAAGCATGAGCAGAGGGCATGAAGCCATGGGTTCAAAGGGGGGCCCCATGAGTCTCGAGAGGACCAGGTTGAGATCTCAGGGAGGCACCTGCAGACTCACAGACCTGCAGATAAAACCTCTCCACCCCCTTGAGGAACCTGACCAACATGGGATGGGAGAACAGTGATCTCCACCCCCTTGAGGACCTGACGGACATGGGATGGGAGAACAGGGATCTCCCCTCTAGCGGCTGATGGAAGGCCAAAATGGCTGCCAGGTGAACCTTCAGCGAGGCCAGCGCCAGACCCTGGAGCTTTAGCTGGAGCCGGTACTCCAGGATCGCCTGCAGAGGCGAGAGGCTGGGCGGAATGCCCCGGGACTCCGTCCAAGAGGTAAACTGTTTCGACTTAGCTCAATACATGACCTGTGTAGAAGGTTTCCTGCTGCCAAGCAGGACTCGTTGGACCTACACCGAACAGGCTCTCTCTCCCTCCATCAGCCACAGAGCCTCCAGGCCATGAGGTGCAGGGAGTCCAGGACTGGATGTAACAGGTGACCATGGTCCTGGGATAGAAAGTCGTGCCACCTCGGAAGCTCCAGGGGTGGGATGATCGAAAGGTCCAGCAGCATGCTGAACCAGTGCTGTCTCAGCCAAGCCAGAGCAATGAGTATAAGGTCCACCCTGTCCCTCTTTATTTTCAGCAGGGCCTTGGGCAGCAACGGAATGGGCGGAAACGTGTACATGAGGGTCTCTGTCCAGTCCATGAGGAACGTGTTGGAAATTGACCCAGTCTCACGACCCCAGAGCGAGCAGAGCCTCGGGCACTTCACATTCCAGGTCGAAGCAAATAGATCTGGTTGGGGAATGTCCCACTTCTGGAAGATCATAGCCACCACTTCTTGGTGCAATGGCCAGTCGTGGCGGGGTAGAAACGACCTGCTAAGGCGATCTGCCTTGTCGTTCCTCACTCCCGGGAGGTGAGAGGCAGTCAAGTAGAAATCGTGCCTCACGGCAAAGTCCCATAGATGGGTAGCATCCTCGCAGAGTGCCAAGGAGCACGCTCCCTCCTGCCTGTTTATGTAAAATATGGCTGCGGTGTTGTCCGTCAGTACCTGCACCACTCTGCCTGTCAGGAATCGGAGGAACATCTTGCACGCTAGGCAAACGGCCTTCAATTCCTTCATGTTGATGTGCAGGTGCCTCTCCTCCCCCGACCAGAGCCCCTGAGTGCCTAGGTTGGCGCTGATGTGGGCTCCCCATCCTACATCCGAAGCATCAGAAATTAGAGTGACTGACGGAACCAGTTCCCTGAACAGAACGCCCTTCATCACTACTTTCGGTGTCCGCCACCAGTTTAGGGAGGTTAAGACGGGCAGGGGAACTGTGACCACCCGGTCCAATGGATGTCTGCTCGGCACATATACTGAGGGCAACCATGGCTGAAGCAGTCTGAGCCTCAGGCGAGCTAGTCTCACTACGTACGTGCAGGCTGCTATGTGACCTAACAGCTGTAGGCAGTGCCTGGCTGTTGTCGTGAGGCATCGGTGCAGCTGGGAGTTGATAGAGACCATCGCCTCAAAACGTGGCTGAGGCAGGAAGGCTCTGGCCTGGGAAGCGTCCAGGGTGGCCCCAATGAATTCTACGCGTTGCACTGGGGTTAGTGTGGACTTCTGCGTGTTTATGAGTAATCCCAGCCTGCTGCATGTGGAGCAAGTGAGGGTCATGCTCTCCTGCAGTTGGGACCTGGACCTGCCCCTGATCAGCCAATCGTCTACGTACGGGAAATTTGCATACCCTTTCATCTCAGGTGGGCAGCCACTATCGCCATGCACTTGATGAACACCCTTGGAGCCAAGGATAGGCCAAAGGGTAGGGCTGTAAACTGGAAGTGGGAACCAGCCACCGTGAAACGGAGGAAACGCCTGTGGCTGGGGAGGATAGACACATAAAAGTATATGTCCTTGAGATCTAGGGCAGCATACCAGTCTCCTGGATCCAGTAAAGGGATTATGGAGGCTAGGGAGACCATTTGAAACCTGAGTCATTTGACATATTTGTTTAGATGACACAGGGCTAATATGGGTCTCAGACCCCCCTTCGCCTAGGGGATGAGGAAGTACCTCGAATAGAACCCCTTCCTCCTTCTGCTTTGAGGGACCATTTCCACTGCTTCTATGTTGAGGAGGGTGTCCACCTCCTGCAAAAGGAGTTGCTCGTGAGAGGGGTCCCTGAAGAGGGACGGAGGGGGAGGGTTGTTGTGGGGGGGGTGGGTGTAAACTGTAGGGCGTCTTGAGACTATCCCAAAGACCCAACTGTCCAACGTGATCTTTGTCCATTCTGGATAGAAGGGTCATAACCTGGTTTGGAAGGGGCAGGGCGGATCCAGGAGAGCAGTCGGGGTGCCACCCTCGGGCGCACCATCAAAATTGTCTCCTCTGGTTGCCTGACCTCCTGGGGGGCCCCTGCTGGGGGGCTGAGGATGAACCGGGGGGCCGGTTTCTCCTTCTAAACCCCCTATTCCTATCCCTATTTCTGTAGGGTTGAAAGGGCCTAGATGGAGCCCTTGGCTGCTGCTGCGCTTGGGGCCGTGAGTGACACCTGGTAGTCTGGGGCATGTACAGGCCTAGGGAGCAAAGCATTGCCCTGGAGTCCTTCAGCCCATGCAACTTTGCATCGGTCTGGTTGGAGAATAGGACTGACCCATCAAAGGGGAGGTCCTGAATAGACTGCTGCACCTCCTGGGACAGACCTGAGGATTGCAGCCATGAGCACCTTCTCATGCAGATGGCGGAGACTATGGCCCTACCTGCCGAGTCAGCAGCGTCACAGGAAGTCTGGAGCGCTGGCCTAGCTACCATGGTTCCTTCCTACACGATGGTGGTAAAGTCTGCGGCCTGGTCCTGGGGTAGGGCCTCAGCGAACTGCCTGAGGGAGTCCCACAGGTTGAAATTGTATCTACCCAGGAGGGTCTGATGGTTGGCAATCCTGAACTGCAAGCTTGCCGTGGAATAAACCTTTCTCCCAAACAACTCCAGCTTCTTATTGTCTTTGTTTTTGGGAGTGGACCCTGGCTGACCTTGCCTGTCTCGCTGGTTAGCCGTGTCTACCACCAGGATTCCTGGGCCGGAGTGAGTGAACAAATGCTCAGACCCTTGAGCCGGGACATAATATTTTTTCTCGGCCACCCTTGAAGTAGGGGCGACCGAGGAAGGGGTTTGCCACAGGGCCTTTACAATCTTAAAGACCCTTTCGTGAACTGGGAGAGCCACTCTCACTGGGGCAGCCGCCGCCAGCACATTAAAGAGGCTATCTTAAGCCTCTTCTAACTCCTTCACCTCCAGCCCCAAGTTGGAGGCCACCCTCTTGAGCAGCTCCTGGTGCACCTTGAAATCCTCCAGTGGCGCTGAGTGGTCCCGGGAGATTGCCTCGTCTGGTGAGGAGGAAGAGGACTGCCGAGGTGCATCCTGCGGGTGTGCTCCCTCGTGGCAGAGGGTTGCACCCATTGAGGGGACCTCCATGGGGTCCAACTCCTCGTCCGAGGAGTGGTGTCTATGGGACTTATCCTGTGCCGGACTGCACCCCCGATGACATATGGGATTGGGGCCCAGGCCCCATCTGGATACCCCAACGGGCCCAATAAGGCCATTGTTGTGGCCATTGACCCTGGGGCCAAACCGGGGCTGACTATGCCATAGGCTGTGATGCTTTGTGTGGGCATCGACTCTCCAAAAGAAACCTGAGAAACCCCGAGGCACTGGGCTGGCAGTGCCGTGGCCGTCCTCGGTCCCAGGCGACTTTCCGTGCCAGGGACCGCCCTCTCGACACTTCCGACCTGGAGGATGATGAGGACTGCCTACGTCAGTTTCCCCTGTGACACTATTCCCTTCTCCCTGGGTGGAGGAGGGGGCAGAGGTGGCATAGGCAAGGTCAACAAGGCTCTTGAAGTCTGAAAAGCCTCCGGTGTCGACGGCATTGGCAGGGGCACTTGCCTACTCCCAGGAGTTGGCAGAGGCTCCCTGACTGGAGATGCAGGCACCAGAAAAGACTCAACAGGCTGGGACCGGTGCATCTCCATACTCAACCCTGCACGTACCGATGGCACAGGGGAGTGTCCGCGCTCCACGCGCTGCTTCTTCTGCTTCGGTGCCAGCAATGTTGCACGGTGCCGAGTTGAGGCCAGTGCCGGCGGTGCGCTGTGCACCGAAGTCATGCTCGGTGCCGAGGTGGAATGGGCCAGCTCGGACGCTGAGCAGAACACTGCCTCCATCAGCCGGGCTTTTAACTAGATCTCCCGGTCCTTCTGAGTCCTCGGTTTAAAAGCCCTGCAGATCTTGCATTTATCTTTTCTGTGCGCTTCCCCCAAGAACTTAAGGCAGTGGTCGTGGGGGGTCACTGAGCGGGAAGGCCTTCCCGCAGGAGGCACATGGCTTGAATCCCAGCAACCGGGGCATAGCCTGGCTGCTCGAAGTACCCACAGGGTACTTATCTCTAACTACTCTAAACAACACTTAACAACTACTTAACTAACTAAAATTAACTCAAAATAACAAACAAGTTCAAACAAGGGGAATAGTACTTGCTGAGAGCAAGGCTAGTTCCAGCAACCGTCATGGGCGGAAAGAAGGAACTGAGGGACCGTAGGGCCGGCAGCGCCCCATATACCACAGCATGTGCGCGGGGCTCCAGGGGGCACTGGAGCTAGCCCTATGGGATCTGCTAAGGGGAAAAAAGTTCCAGGAACCATGCACGGAGGCGAGCACTCACCTGTAGTGGAATGGACATGAGCAAGCACTCGAAGAAGAAATTCTCATTTCTTTCTATTTGCCTTCTGGTTTCTCAGCCTTTCAGATAGGTTCTCCATATTTTCAGTTTTCTCTGCAGCTGTGAGGGCTAGAAATGTCCTTTTAAAATGAAAGCTGAGATTCCCATGCAGGCTGCAGAGTGCAGCCAAGGGGTCATCAAATATTGCGAGATTCACAATTAAAATCATGAGCGTCAGCAACCCAGAAATAAAACACGGTTTCTTCTGTGGGTGTAAGTGACACCTGCTTCCAGTTCTGCCTATGCCTGTGTTGCCCTGGGAGCAGAGACGCTAATTGACTGCAGTGGTTCTGCATATCTGCTGAGCTTCTTCACCCTCTGATGCATGACATGCCCTCAACTGTTTTTTAAATTCATATAATGCATTCAGAGTGGATTTGCATAAGATATAAAACAAAGCAGAGGTGGCTGTAGTTTACCCAGGATTTTGCTTCCTAAATTTCTTCTGTGGTTCCCATTAACACAGTATCTGAGCGCCTCACAATCTTTTGATGTATTTCTTCCTCACAACTCCATAGGGAAGTACTATTGTCCCCATTTTACAGATGTGCCTAGCTGAGGGACAGAGTGATTAAGTGACTTGCCCAAGGTCACACAGGAATTCTGTTGCTAATCACTCGAACTCAGGTTTCTCATTTCACTGTCCTAATCACTGGATGATCCTTCCTCTCTATGAAGGATTCCAACTTAGCAACTGCTTTGAGCACCAAATCTATGCACAGGTGAGCCTCCCTCCTATGGGAGTCTTATCAGAATCCCAGCACTGTAAGAAATCAGTATTCAAAATGCCCTACTCTTGGACATGCTTCAGCATGCCAAGTGCATATACCAAACACCTATCCCCACCCTTTTCCTGGAAGCCGAAGCACAAGAGTGATCTGTAAAGGACTGAATTAGTTGCCTGGGAATTTTGTGTGTCTGAAAGCATGAGTGATAATAAGGCTGAAAGAATATGAACTGTAGGGCAAACTCAAAACATTTGTATAGCTCCTTCGCAGTGCAGAAGGTCAGTAAAAAGTATTTATGAGTTTGTCGACTCTGAGTACAGCTTGGAGATTACCTAACATGTGCTTTTGCTGCAGCCTACCTGATTTATTTGGGACATCTGTGGGGGTAACAAACAAGAAGTCAAAGGAAATTGTTTCATCTGCTTCCTTTGACCAGAATAATTTGCTGTGTTCCATCTCCCTTCTGGCCTGACCATGCCCTGAGAAAGCAATTCAGAAGTAGGATTTTACAGGAATTCCACCTGGGCTTACTACAGCAATTCTCTCCTAGACAGACTTTAATTAGAAAGGACCAATAAACTGTATGTCAAACAGATGATTTCACTTTTAATTACCTTTTCCAAAGTGTAATAAATAGCTCCATTAAAGTGAATACGAAATCCAAGGTGCCATTTCACAAAACACTGCTTAGTGTCACTTTTAGAGGCAGGCCATTTGCACAGCCCCGCGTCGGCAGATTTAAACACCGCAAAGTGCAGATTGCTTTTTTGCGATGAACTGCTGAACAGCTATTATTTGTTGCAATTATGTGCACATGGCATTGTTATTCATGACTTAATGCCCATAGTAACTTTTGTCTCAAGATGGCCTCTTCAATCTAGCAGAGAAAAATGTAACACAATCCAATGGCTGGGAGTTGAAGACAGACACATTCACACTGGAAATAAGGCATACGTTTTTAACAGTGAGAGTAATTCATCACTGGAACAGTTTACCAAGGTCATGGTGGATTCTCCATGACTGGCTATTTTAAAATCAAGACTGGTTATTTTTTCTACAATATATGATCTAGGAATTATTTTGGGAAAGTTCTATGGCCTGTGTTATGCAGGAGGTCTTACTAGATGGTCACAATGGTCCCTTTTGGCCTTGGAATATATGAATCAATTATTCTACTTGGTTGTTTCTTCTCCTTGATCATTGGAAAATAAGAATGGCCATACTGGGTCAGACCAATGATCCATCTAGCTCAGTGTCCTATCTTCCAACAGTGGCCAATGCCAGGTGCTTCAGAGGGAATGAACAGAACAGATAATCATCAAGTTATCCATTCTGTCTCCCATTTCCCAGCTTCTGTCAAGCAGCCATCCTTGCCCATCCTGGCTAATAGCCATTAATTGACCTATCTTCCATGAACTTATCTAGTTCTTTTTTGAACCCCGTTATAGTCTTGGCCTTCACAACATCCTTCAGCAAGGAGTTCCACAGGTTGACTGAGCATTATGTGAAGAAATACTTCCTTTGGTTCATTTTAAACCTTCTGCCTATTAATTTCATTTGGTGATCCCCTACTTCTTCTTTTATGAGGAGTAAATAACACTTCATTTACTTTTTCCACACCAGTCATGATTTTATAGACCTTAGAACATATATAACTTTGCTCATGTAAGTAATGGAGCTACTTACATAAGTAAAGTTATGCACAGGCTTAAGTGTTTTCAGGGTCAGCGTGTCCGCAAGTTTGGACCCTTCTGGCATGAAGCAGGAATTTAAACTGATAGTATTATAACAGTGATAAAATTCCACTGTAACTTTGAAAGAACTGTGCTGTGCTCTCAGTTACCATGACCAAAATCCAGTGTAATGCCCTGTCCTTAGTGCAGTTACATTAATATAAATCCAGAACAACAGAGTAGAATCAATGAGATGCTGGGCAGACCCTGGGGTCTCCTTGTATCAAGCTCATTGCTGGACTAGGGCCCAAAATATTAATTTTCACATTAAGAAACAGTAAAGTTCTTTAATGTAACCTTAAGGGACAAAAAGCTGAAGTCACTTCTGTATAAGCCCATTGACTGCAATGGAGTTACATGCCTGTGTAATAAGCAAAGGCAGGATTTGGCCCTTAATTGCGAAACAAATCTCCCTTTACTTTTTTATGCTGTGAGATCACCACTATTTCCAGGGTAATGAATGCTCATGTGTCATACAATTGCACTGACATATCAGGAAAAAGATGGAATGAAGGGGCCTTATCTCATCTAGAATCTCAAAATCTCTCCTTGGGTTTCTGAGGCATTGGAAAGCAAGGTCAATATAAACAATTTTGTATCCTAATGTTGTTTAATGAAAACATTCTTGTGTTTACCAGCCTGCTGCTTAACAACGATCCTATTGACATTGTGCTAACTGGAAAGCAAGGAACTTCTGTGTAACGACTCTAGACCCATCAGAATATCTGGCCAGGGATCTAGGTCAAATTGAAAGTCTTATTTACCCTTAATCCAGCCAAACTTTACCATTTCATATTAAAAGTCTCCGCTTAAAGCTGATACTCTGTGTTTTAAAAGACGTTAGTATTTTTTTAAGCATTAACTATAAGGAGGTCACCACAAAACCCCAATAGAGTTCTTATTAATGGGTGCCGCTCAATCTGTACCACACACACACAGTTTGGTACTGCAGGGCATCTCAGAATTAAAGGTGAAATCACCTACAAGAGTGAAGCAAGCCAGTGTCATTGCTATATAGAGACAGTGGAATTCAGGTGGGAGGAATGTAATTAACTGAGTTGGAATCCAGCCAGATTGACATGGGCAGATTGTGCTGGTCTTGCACAAAAGACGGTTCTTGCCACAACCTTGCACAAATTCTTGTCACGGATCTGAAACTCTTTTACGTACAACCACTGAGACTCTAGTTTTAGCAGATGAGTGTAGTGCCTAGACACAGTGTAATAAGGCCAGTATCCCATAAGCATTCTGTACACAGAGCTCCCATTAACATCAATGGATGTTCCACTCATGGAAGTCTTGAAATGGCAGCTCATGTTTAAAACAGCACAAAGACCTGGGTTCTCTAAGGAGAAGGAGTTTGTTCTGGTGGAGTGCAAATCTGAAAAGGACAACCAGCATTCTGTTCATTTTCAAGGTCACTAATTTGCAAACAGTATTTTTAAATCACTGACCAAACATCATATCCAAATAAAATTTTTGACTTATAGCCTCAGCAGGATTAAATCGTCTCAGATTCTCCATTTAAAATTACAAGACAAATGACAAGCTTGTCACTGTGTCTACACAAGACTTGAACTCACTAACCTATTGCTATTCAATCATCAGAGAATGCTGCAGGCTTGTCTAGATTGTATTCCCAAGAATTTACAGTGCAAAAGACTGAAACAAACAACTGGCACTTTCTATTTTCTTCTTTTCAGCTTACCAGTCCTTCTCCTCTTGTGTCATGAGGCAATTCATATGGCTCAGCAGGTTTTCCCATGCTTGCAAAAGAGAGGTCAAACTTTGGAGAGAGAGAAGCTTCCAGATTTCTGAGGTGGTGGCTCATGTGTATCAAGTAATTATGTTTTTGGTTGAGATAAAATTAATCAGTTTTCAGATTTACATTGAAGCTCCTGTGTACTGTGAAGAAAGACATCATTCTTAGAGTATCATTGATCATAAGCCCCCTTTGCCTCCCACACTGGCTAAGGGAGACCCTCAACATCCTGACTAGACCCCCTCCATCTCAAGAACCAACAGGCACCCATTCCCCAACTGACCACCCAGCTCAGGCCCTGTTTTCCAAACCTAGAGATCACATTGCAACTTGCCTGCCATCACTGCTGCCTGTAGCGGCCACAGGACAACCCAGCTACTGAAGCTGCTCTGAGGAACATCAGCTCTGAAGCTGCTCTGAGGAACATCCTATGGAAGTGGACTGACCTTGGTGGCTGCTTCTGCTTTCCATCTCATGCACTCTGTCTTCTCCGTATTTGGAAGCCCTGCCAGAGGGATCTGCGAGATACAACAAAGGAGGAGAAAGAGAGGCAGCCTTGTCTCCAGCACACCAGTGACCCCTTAAGGACTAGCAGAAGGAACTGGGGTGAAAACACGGCTCGAACTGATGGAACAGAAGCTGGTACCCAGGTAAAAATTCTGTTCTCAGCTACACCTGAATAACTCCAATTACACTGGCACAAGAGGGAACAGAATTTGATGCAATGAGCTCAAAATCTGGACCGTCCTGAACAAAACAGGACCATTGACAATTATTTTCTTCCTAGTTTTGCTTGCTGATAGTTATTTCGGTGGCTGGAACAAAGTCAAATGCAGGCTTACCTTGTTGTACAGAGTAAAGTCTGTCACCTCACATAACAAACAAGGATGTTAACATGCAAAATGCTGTATCTATTATAACGAAGAACCCCATAATCATTTGGTCCATCCTGTATTAAAAATACAGTTAACTTCCAACTGCAACGTTTATCATGTTACGTTAAATGCTCGCTTCTTTAAATTCTCACCACTTAATTATAAAGCCTACTACCACTTAGACAACCATTTCCTTCCCTCGTCCAAATTTGGAGTTATGAGAATGATTAGTAATGTATGTCGGTATAATTTTGACCACTGCTTTGTCTGGGGATACTCAAAAACTGATAAAACTTTAAATGGTCACACTTGATATGTAACTAAATAGGGCCAGATCCTCAACTAGTGAAAATCAGCATAAGTCCGTTGACTTAAAACTGATTTCCAATCTTGAAACACACAAGGCTAATTTCAATATGTCAACTACCTTCAAAAATACCATGCTACTTTTTGCCAGCGGTGAGTTCATTTCAATGCTTTGTTAAACTGTTTCATTCACAAGTTTAAAGCCTATTATCTGGAGGTATAGAAGCAGTTCAGCATTATAGCTGGAGTCAGAGTATTTAGAGCTAGTAAAAGGTATTTAGTTTTGTAAATCAATACAAATGTGAATAGTTGGTAGGACTCATGACCTTTTTATGCCCATGTTTCTGCAAAATTTCATAAGGCTTTAATGGAAGCCACTTCCTGCATTCACAGAAAGTTGATGTGCCTTGTTAATTCCCCATTGAACTCTATAGATTGGCATGTATAACTTCAAAGCTAAAGATCATCTTTTAACCTTTTCCTTTCTGAAGAATTTAATCATTTGTTGAAACATAGTCACCAGAAAGCAACTGAGAACATATGCAACCTCTCAAGTTATTTTCCGTGAGGAGTATGTTTGCATGTTCACGTGATCATTTGTCAGAGGAGGAAAGAAACAAGTTTTGAATGGACTGACTGTAGCAGAGCAAGGAAGTATTTCAGATACATCTTGTAAATTTAACCATTGTGTATATAAAACTCACCTTAGCATATTTTCCTCCCATACTGCTATAGACATATAATTAAAGAAAAGCCAGTGTCCCTTTCAGAGCCCATTAATACCTCTCTCTGACCTGACAAACTGATTCAATGTGAATGACTTGAGGCACTCCTTCCTTCCAGGAGTGAAATATAACAGGAGCTGGCCCTAGGGTGAAAGACTTGAGACTTACTGAAGTGTGGTGCTGATACTCACACGTACGAGGCCACCTGGCAGCCTGGCTTTTCTTTAATGATTTGTTTCAGGGTTAGCATGATTTTAGTGTGATTGTGAGTGAGGGCCAGATAGCACTGGAAAAAGCTTGGCATGCTGGGTGCAGACACCAGGCCTCAATTCCCATACAGCTCAACACCAAGGCTCTTCTGGCTTTTCATGAAATATCCCTCACTGTTTCATGCCTGGTCCACTCCTGAGCAGAATCTATCAGCTTGGGTGTGGTTTGTATGCTCTGGGCTTTAACAGGAGATTACACTGAACCCAAAGTAAGGGACACACTTCATACTCCATTACCAAAGCACCTTTGGAAGGGGGAAAAAGCGACCTTTACCGAGCTGCCTCCTAACGCCATATAAGAAGTTTGGAAAGCAGCTATTAGGCACCTTCTGAAGACCAGTGAATGGGCCACCAGCCTTTTAGGAAGGAATGGGAGGGGTTTGGGGCATCACGCTTGCTGAAAGGTAAACTGAGTCCTAACTTCCATGGGAGCCTGCCAGGATACCTGAGAGCCGTAAATTTGGCACAACCGACAGCATTCATGCAGAGGAAGCTGAGAAAAAGAATGACAGAGGCGCTTCAGGTAAGGACTGAACTGCGTTTTGCAGAGCTGTCTGTGCAATCTTGCACAGCACCTGACTTCCGCTTTGCTTGGCTGTAGGCAACGCTATTAGTTCACCTCCATAATGAGCATTAATCTTCACAACAAAGAAACCAAAGAAACCAAGCATTTAGACATGCAATAAGGACAGAGCAATAAAACAGATGAGAGAGAAATTGCTGTTTGCATAAGGCGATTCACTAAATTTTGTGCATTGGGGCAACGGGATAGGATTATTGTTATGCCACAAGACATACTCTATGAGAAGTTGCAAGCACATTTCCCATGGCCGAAAAGAACTATAATAATTACCTGGAATTTCTGTAGTGGGTCGACCATTTGTCCACAGGGCACGAAAAATTCTGTCTGATTGGCTCCCACCTGAAACCACCTTCAAGTTCTTCACCTATGAACATTTTCATCTGAAAGAAATATAAGGAGCAAAAATGAACAGCTGTTTTATGGCTCCATTGCTAAAATTACATTTTTAAAAACTGCTCTATGATGGTTTAAAATAAATACTCTGCAGTTGAGGGGGTTGTTGGCTTTCACTAGTAGAATCAGAACAGGTTATCATCTGTATTACAGTAGCACCTCAAACCAGTACCCACTTTTGGGTCCCATTGTACTAGCAACCTGTACGTACACAGAGCAAGAGGCAGTTTCTGCTCCAAAGGGTTTACAAGAGGGTCAATGTATTTATCCATAGCACTGAAATTGTAACCTTTTAAAGTTTAATGGCCTAAGTTTTGTTGTTATTCATCATTTCCCTGCAATATTCGGAGACTTTTTGAAAAAAGTTTCATTTTTACCTTTGCCCTCTGTAAATTCTCCCACAAGTGACCGTAGCAAAAGGTAAAATGAAACGAAAAAGTGGAAAGAAGAAAAAAAATCCTCACTTTATTCAAAGAGAAAGAGATGAAAACAAAAATTTGAAAATGTAAAGTTTTTCCAAAAAAGATTTCACTAAAAAGTTCAGGGAGGAGAGGGGGGAGCGGAAGGTTTTGTTTTGAATGCTGCAAAACAGAATCAACTTTGAGGTTTCAACTTATTTTGAAAATTGCTTTCCCATTTTTCAACCAGGTTGGCTAATTTACTTCCACTTCACTTCTCTGCACCTCAGTTTAACTATATGTATAATAGGGGAATGTAAACCAGTGGGCCAATGCACCAGTCTGTGTCTCTTGGAACTCTCAGTAGCCACTGGATTGCAGGCCTTTTCTTCAGGATTTAACTTATTTCTCTCAACTAAGGCAGTTTAGTGGACATTCCACCTGTAATTCCACCTGACCCAGGGTCTCCTACAGGAGCCTATCTACACGCTGCAAGGCTCAGTGCTTGGGAGTTAAGGAGAGTTTCTCTTCTCCCTTCTGCTGGAGCATTCCGCCAAGAAAACCAGCCTTCCAGATAGCTCCTTGCAGGGCTGGACTCCTTAGCTCGCTATCTCGGCCCTAAGGAGAACCTCTGTGCTCCCCTCTTGTCTCTCACTTGCCACCTGAACTCAAGCTGCCCTTTACATCCCAGCAGACCTGGCTCTGAGGCACAATCATTTACTATGAGACCCCAGGTAAAGGTATTTATTCCCTTTAATAAATATTTAATAAATAAAGGTATTTATTCCTTTTACCTTGGAAGATGTCCTGATATGGACATAGGCCACCGCTGAGCCCCAGCCCTGGTAAAGGGCCTGCTCAGTCCGTAATAGGGAGGTTTAATCAATGTTTGCGGGAATGGCTCAGATTAATAGCCTTGCATATGTGCTAAGTAGCATTTTATAATGTGGAAATTTTAATTATTTGAGCTAGTTGGGAAGTGGGGGGAAAAGCCAAGAATTTTTTTTCCTTTTGTCAATGACATTTTAGAACACTCACATACTTTTAACTAGCTCTTGTTATTATTACATACTGGGGGTACCATCGAACAGTGTCTACTGCATATATACCTACGCATGCAACAGTGTCTCTGCTACAAGTTTCCAGATGAAGTTGGTTAGGTGATTCCTCTCATCTTGGGTGCTCTTTTCCCTCATTCTTCTCCTTCACAAAGATGTTTCTTGTGATATTTCAATGCCTCCACCTCTCCTCAACCACGTGTAAAACTGCCTGCCTGGATGACATAGCAAATCCCACCCAGGGCTTCAATGAGTGAGCAAAAACTGCCAGACTCTCGTGGCTCTTTGGTCAACTATGTAGTATGAGGCTTTATTTCCCTAGTCCACTTCATCACAAACAGGCATTGACCTGGGAAAAAGCTGCCACCACCACAACTAATACTGTTGTTTGCAGTTTCAGCAGAGGAAAAAGTTCTAAGGGGCCAGATCTTTAGACCTGTGAGGAATCTCAGCTATCTTCTCACCCCTAGGGCTGGTTTCTTCTGGACAAGGTTGAGACAGGGTGATATGAAGAATGCGGTTGCTATTTCAGCTCATCTGTTGAGATCAGGTGTCTGTAAGCTGCCTGGTCAATTCCTCATGATTGCAGTGGGGATGGGCATAGGTGAAACTCGGTCCTTCTTGTCCTTTTCCTCTAAGTTTCTCTTGGCATGTGGGTAAAGCAGAGGCTAATCATTTTATGTGAGAAAACAGCTGATCCAGAAAGCAAGCCTCTAGTATTTGCGATGCATGGATGGCAGATTGTTCTGTGACTGATTATTACAGTTGATAATTGTAATATTTTCCTTATTAATATTCTAAATAATTTAATTGATGAGTTTTACTGGTAGCAGATAGCGCAGCTAGGGACTTTTGTCCAGAACTAGATGTTTCAACCATGTAAGACTAGCTAGGGTCACATTAACTAGAGGGCACTTCAGAGCCTATGAATCCCTGCACAAAATGGGCCCAGCTGAATTTTTCCCTACACTTTACTGGTAACCAGCTCTTGTTAACTGAGACAGTCTCTTTATTTCTTCAGTGCCAGTGTGGGACAGAGATGTCCACATCTCTCTCCCTCACACTCACGCACACCACCAATGGTACCCAAGCATCAATCCCAGAGAGGCCTGGTTTTCAACAAGCATAAAGACCTTTCACTCCTAAAGGTGATCTTGCCAGATCAACTATGAAGCACATTGAAAGGACCACATGGGAGGCACTGCATCCTCATACTGTACCTTCAGTGTGCATAGAGGACTTCAGTCTCTAGAGCATTTTCATAAGCACCACATTGAATTTTCACATGTTTTTAAACATTAATGTAGCTAAAATGATTTCGTACTTTAACTAAACGCCAGGTCATGTCTCAGCTCGGACCCTAAGTAGAACATGAAATTAAGACAAAGAGTTTTTAATCTTATGATCATGGGAATAGATTACTCTTTTTCCATTTCCTCTGCTCTATATACTCGTAAGAATGAATTCACGCTGTGCTATTTCCTCGTCTCATCACACCCTCTCTCACAACAGGGAGTTTTCAGAATTTTAATGCTTAATAATATATTTGACCTTTTTGTTAGGCCACATTTTGATTGGCGGTCCTCTTGTGTCACAAGCTGTAAACAGGAGAGGAAGGCGGATGGCCAGTGATTCATATTAGAGCACACCGAAAAGGTCAATGAGCAGTTAGCTTTCAAAGAATATAGGAGTTGTTACAATCTAAAAAGTTCATTCTGTTGACACAGGCTATCAAAATAGAAATGGTACCAGCAGAATCCATTCCACTGGCATTGGCTAGAATCAGAAGAGCAAAGAGCACAACCATTAAAAACTATTCTTACAAAAAAATAAAAATTAAGTGTACTTGAGACCTATGGTTTGGCACTGCTGGGGATTGTTCTTTAGCCACAGAACAGATATAGTACAAAGAGCAGCAGTGCAAACGCTGAATAATATCAAGATTACAACAACACCAATTCCTACAATTGGACAGCCCAAAAGTCAACAGTTTACCATTTATCATTTTCTATCGTTACAGTCTTATAGCCTGTTTTCAGTCCACATGACAGTGTCCTTATCCCTAACAAGCTGAATTCATTTGACTATAGAATTTCCATGAGTCACTGTGTTAAATGCCTTACAACAATCTGCCACTTTCCCTTCATCTAGATTTCAGGCTAGATTTTTAACTGGCGTTAAATTAACATAATTTCATGGAGTCCATTAACACTGATTCACACCACACCAGAATCTAGCGCTTTGTTTTTTTTTTTTTATCTAAAGCAATCAAGTGTATCTGCCAAACTTTATAATTCTTTCTTAACCCATTTCACTTGTGGCTTATGGTTCTGTTAACTTTTATATGTTTAGTAATCTTTTCACCCTCATTTTTCATTTGTTCCATTAGTGTAACAGGAATAACAGTGTGACACTTGTCACGATTACTCAAATGTCCAGCTTTTCTTTTGCAGATCCTTTGGTAAAATGCATTTTGCCTTCTCTGGTCTTTTGTTACCTCCCATTTTTCTATAACTTTTTAATAAAGTATAGAACATCCTTACAATGGAGCAATTGACTGCCTAGGGTGCAATTCATACCTGTGCATAGGGAAAATATGAGGTCTAATCATCACTCATGTGCCACTAAAGCCATCAAAACAGTGGGATCTGCGTGGTACATAGCCTTGTCCAGGACCTTGACAAAAAGGCAAATTTCTTGTCTAAAATATATATATATATATACACTATCTTTCTCCCTTGGGGCTGTTGATTATTTTTAGAGTCCAATATATGTATCCCCAATCCAGAAAGTCTATTGTTCTTTCATACCTTTTAAGAATTTACAATGTTTTCCAATTTTACCCATTTTTGGTTTTCTCTATATGTAAATAATAATAATATATTTTCATCTGTGTTTCAGTATTTTCTATCTTTCTACGTGATTCTGTATTTTAATACCTGCTTCCATGTGCTATTCTCATCCCTTTCTCAAACAAAGTGTATGAGCTGAAACCTATTCCACTGGGTCAGTTTTTACTTTATTTTTGTTTGTCTGAATTAAAATTAAAAAGTTAAAAACAATATTTTAAAAAAATTGCCAGTAGTTTTGTAAATTTGTTTGCTAATTCCCCTAACATCATAGGATAAATGTTATCTGGATCACTAGACATATATGGGCCTAAACCAATGTCACTGGGAATCCTTCCCTGGTGTTGCATCATGCCCCATATTCTGAGAATTTTTTCCCAGTATCCCCTTATGTTTTCACAAGCACAGTTCTGAGCCCTGCTTGTGGTGTTGGTATGTTCCAGCTTGCTGTGCCTTTCTGTGCATCGGCATGAATATTATAAATAGATAAAAATGTACTGCAAATAGATAAAAACGGTAAAGAGAGTGGAGAAGCAGAATGGAACCAAATAAAGGTTTAAAATTTGTTTGCATTATACCACGTGACACACTTGCATTGGGAACATGGTAAAGGTGCCGGCCTAGATCTAGTGACCACAGGCTTATAGATGCCTCAAGGACCTGATTCACCTTTTAGGTTTTCTCTGGGGCAACAAATGTCTATTTCAAAATGTTCCCAGCAGTGGTCTGAGGCTTTCTTGCTTTGGTACCAGAGATAAGCACTGCACTGACTGTGAACACAGAGCATGGCAATATGTCATTGCTTACCCCAGTAATGGACACCAACTGAAAAAGGAACTCTCTCCTAATCTTATCCAACCAGCACATGATATGTTAAGTTACTCCACATTCGCATCCTCTTTCCCAATATTGCAAACATCCTTGCTGTGTATTCCTTTCTGCAACTCTGACCTGTCTTATCTCCAGTTTATCTTGTCATCACACCCAGGAGAATTGCATGTGTGGAACGAGGCACAGAAAGGCTACGACACTTTAACTGTTTCCATGGCTCTGGCCTGTTGTTCAAATGTATTGTCCAAACGCAGCAGAAATAAAGCACAAATGGGAGCTGGTTCCCTAACTGCTCTTTGTGCCTTTGAAGATCTCCCCCTAAATTAGTTTTATGAGGCACATGCAATTGTTAAGGGCCCAGACACAATGGGAAGCGTGAGACATGCTTAGGAGAGATGCTCCTTCAGCTGAAATTCACACTATTATATGAATTACAGTGGCATATAGATGCCCCAGTCATGGACCAGGACCCCCATTGTGCCAGGTGCTGTACAAACACGGGGGAAAAAAGGTGGCCTCTGTCCCAAAGAACTTACTTATCTCTTCCTGCTTACCCTTACAGACAAAGGTACAGTGAAATATTTGAATGACTTGCAATTCATTGTCCAAAGAGTTCTCTGCTTTGTGAGTATTTTTGTTAAATACTTCATAAAGGATTGTATCAATTCTATTGATTGCTATGCATACTTTTTAAACATAAAACATCAGGTTGTGCCTTGCTTGCAGAAGATATGGGGCTCCAGCTGGGAGGAGTGAATGATTAGCAACAAAATAGTGCAAATAAAAGCTGCAGTGACAGAGTGGTAAGAATTTTGGAGGTGATGAATAGGGCATTTGTGACACATGACTGCAACTCAGTGTGCTGGGATCATGATATAACAACTCTACAATGGGTTAAATACAATTTTATAAAAAAAAGGAGCACAAGGAAAAATCAAAGCTGACGTAATGACATCATACATGGGAAGCAGTGGAGGGAATGGTGACAACCTCAGAATATTAATGGCACTAATAAGTGGCAATGTGATAGTGTGAAAGACCATGTGTCTTCCAGCTTTCATTGGTTGCAACTGACTGACTTGCTTGCTTACTTTGCTAATTGCCTTCTCCCAACTGCTCATCTTTGCTGTAAGAGATAAGTTCTTTTAAAATGTGTCAAAACCAGAGCTGGGAGAAAAGTAGTGGTGGGCAGATAAATTCACTGTTCTATCTTCTCCCCAAGCCCCATCCCTGTTTCCTTATATGGTAACCCTAAAGTGAATTTAGCATCTATAGGCCAGATCTTCAGTCCACAGTAAGGTCCTTTAAACCAGCTTTTGAAGAAAAAACAATAAAACTTTCATGAATGAAAAATTAATTGATGAAATTTTCCACACAAATGTTTCACCAGTTTCACCCAGGTTTACTCTTATGTCTTTGGAGAGTCAGTCAACCAATCATGATTTTAATTCAACTATAATGTCTGGAACTGAGTCAGAACCATAAGATAATCATGTTGGTAGAGTGAGAGAGTCAATATTTACAAGCGATGTCCAAGCCCCACTTCATTCTTAGGTTAATTTCTCTAGGTGCCATAAGGACTCTCTTTGAATTCTGCATCCAGAACATCCCAGACTTCGGTGGTTTGGTAAGCACACACTGTCACCCCACATTTTTATAGATTCATGCACTACAAACATGCTTTCTCAAGCTGCGGTAACATAAATTACCTGGGAAGTTAGTTAGATGGCATTAGAATGCTAGGATGTATTACCACATTGTTTGGATTACAGCCCATCCTGAATAACAAACTTCTCAGCAGATGATGCTGTTGGTTTGTCCTAATTACAATACGTAACTATTAATCTAAATGTATTTAGGGCACCTATCACTATTGGCCTTAACAAACCACCTGACTCCATCATCATTCTTAGCCCATAAATCACTACACAACATACCAATATGCTCTAGTCTGCCCATTGGTCAGATGAAGAGGGGAAAGCAGAACTAACAATATGCATTTATTGCAGAAAGGACAGGTTTGAAATAACAGGGAAATGGGTCACTGGAAATAACATCCATTTATGTAATTACAAAGGGTTTTTTTTTAAGTTTTAAAGGAAATATTAAGAGAGAGAAACTGTAATATTTATAAAGTATTCTGAGATCTAAAGATAAACAGTCAGAACCTCAACTGTTGTAAATGGTGCAACTATATTGACTTTCATGGACCTATGTAAATTTACACCAGCTGAGGATCTAGTCCCATATTTACAATGTAAGGTCCCAAACCTGTACAGATTTATGCGCATGCTTAAATGTATGTATTGACTTCATGGGGCTACTCTCAGGTGTAAAACAAAACAAAACATTTGCCTACGTTACTGTAGAATTGGGACCTATGTGTTAAATGTTATTATTATGAAATATAAATTTGATGGGGACACCAGGATTAACACCACCCTTTTTGTTTTTAAAGTACTGTGGGGTTTTTAGTAACCACAGCTAGTCAGAACCTTGGTTTCTGTAAAGGGAAATCATGCCTCATCAATTTATTAGAATTCTTTGAGGGTGTCAACAAGCCTTTGGACATGGGTGATCCAGCTGATCTAATGTACTTGGCTTTTAAGAAAACCTTTGGTAAGCTCTCACACCAAAGGCTCTTAAGGAAGCTAAGTAGTCATGGGATAAGAGGGAAGGGCCTCTCATGGATCAGTAAGCTGGTTGAAAACCAGGAAACAAAGGATAGGAATAAATGGTTAGTTTTCAAAATGGCGAGAGCTGTACAGAGAGGGTCCTCCAAGGAGCTGGACTGGGATCAGTGCTGTTCAACATATTCATTAATGATTAATTAATTAATGATCTGAAGAAGAGGGTGAATAGTGAAGTGGCAATGTTTTCATACGATACAAAATTATTCAAGATAGTTAAGTCCAAAGCAGACTGTGAGTATCTATAGAGGGATCTCACAAAACTGGCTGACAGGGCAACAAGATGGCAGATGAAATTCATTGTTGCAAAGTAATGCACATTGGAAAAAATAATCCTAACCCTAAATATATAGCGATAGGTTCTAAATTAGCTGTTACCATCCAAGAAAAATATTTTGGAGTCACCATGGATAGTTCTCTGAAAACTTCCGCTCAGTGTGCAATAGCAGTAAAAAAGGCTAAGGATATGGAATTGCTTCCATATGAGGAAAGACTAAAAAGATTTGGGCTGTTCATCTTAGAAAAGAGACAACTAAGGGGGGATATGAAAGAAGTCTACAAAATAATTAATGGTGTAGAAAAGTGAGTAAAAAAGTATTATTGACTCTTTCAAACAATAAAAAACCAGAGGTCACTTGATGAAATTAATAGGCAGCGGGTTAAACACAAACATGAAGAAATACTTTTTCACATAATGCACAGCCTATCTGTGGAACTCATTCCCACGGGATGTTGTGATGGTGAAAAGTATAACTGGATTTTAAAAAAGAACTAGAGAAGTTCATGGAGGATAGATCTATCAATGGCCATTAGCCAAGATTGTCAGGGACACAACCCCATGCTTGGGGCAACCCTAAACCTCTGACTACCAGAAGCTGGGAATGGAAAGCAGGGGTGGACCACTCCATATTTTCCCTGTTGTGTGCAGCCCCCCTGAAGCTCTGGTACAACCACCTTTGGAGTCAGGGTACTGGGTAAGATGGTCCATGGTCTGACCCAGTATGGCAGTTTTTATATTCTAGTGTATGCTTAATGTATCATCCAGACTGATGGCACTCTAGCAGCACAGTACCCCAAACACCATACTGAGTTATTTATTCAATAGATGTGGGGGGAAGAGCGGTACTTATGAATCACCCATTCTATATCTTGTAGCATGTGATTTTTCATTGGAAGTCACGTAGTGAATTTGGTCCAATCATTCTTATACACCCATAAAATGTAGCACATCATCTAGTCACTGCAAGCAGTAACTCTAGTTAGTGCCAGTTGATGTAGCTGTTTTGTTTGATAGATAGCATTCACTGGGAAGTGCTTTAAGACCTCCTACTTAATGCCAGATGGGCTACCAAACAAGCATGTACTGGTTACATCTTTCAGTCATCATCAATATGGGCTGAATTCAGATGACAGCCTAGAAGCTAAGAGCGCTCTCTCCCTTATTCCCAACATCGAGTCCTCTTTGTCAATGTTTGAGCCACAACCGAAGAAAGGCAGATTGTGCCATCAAATAGCACCTTGATTTTTTGGAATCCATTTTGGCTATCAGAAGGGGTGAAATCAATTTCTTTAAAACAAGGCAAAGAAAAAAAAAACCAACCCAACAGATGAATGTGCTCAAGTTTCATTCTTTAAGAGATTCCTGCTGTTTGATAGTGGAGATTACAAAGGAGCTAAAGAAAACCAGATTGTATGAAGCAAAGCATGAGAGATAGGTCCTTAATGGTTTCCCCTTTAAATGATTTCTTTGTTGATTATGAGTAGAGACTCTTCCCCCATTAGGTTTGTAAGCATGGAGAGGCTGAAGAGCTTTTAACATTGAGAGAGAACTTATTCACAAAGCAAGTTTTTTTATTTTTTCCAAGTCCTCACAGCTCTGCTGAAAACCAGAAGTGAAATGGGTCAGGAAAAGGGTTAGGGTTAGCGCTGCAGGACACAAGATAAGCCATCAGGCAGTTAGAAGGCTAAATTTTTATCTAGAAGTACAGGCCTGGCTTTGTTTCCATCTTGATAAACGTTAGATTGGAGATTCTGCTGACGTGTAGCCTGGGATAGGGGACTAGCAGAGGAATTGTGGCAAACCACTAAAGGGAAGATTACATCAAGGTTTTGTGCTTCCACCATCTTATTCAACTTATGCCTCAACTGCCTTAGTTTAAAGTCATATACAGATCAAACTAAAATAACAGCAAATGTTGCCATGATCTCCTTAATAAAAGGAGGCTTTAAACAGACTGGAAATAGGATATCTTTAATTAATGGGAGTATATGTTGTAAAGTGTGGTGCACGGTAGATATTTGCCTCCATTTTGCAATGTAGGAGAGTGAAAGAACCATTGATGAATGAGTGATTTTAAATTTAGTAATATATAATGAAGAGTGATGCAAACTTCAGAATCACTCCTTCCTTAACAGCTTTTGTTATCTTTTATAAAAGATGCCTAAGATTATATGCACGCTAAACTCAGAATGCTTTCAGCTTTCATATATAATGGTGTCTTTAAAAAGTGTTTGAGGTGCCCTCTACAGGTCGCCGCATTCCAGATTAATGAAGCAAATTATCTTCCAGTTGTTTTTTAGCTGATTTGACCAGTATAAATATGGAATTCAAAGTCAATACTAGTCTCACTTTCTCTGATGGGAGAGGACAAAATCAATTCATATATATTAAAAGGGTTAAAAACTGGTTACCTGATAGATCTCACAAAGTAACTGTAAACTGGGAATCACCATTTAGTGGGGAGTATTCCTAGTGGGATCCCACATAAATCCAGTCTTGTCCCAATGCTATTCAATATCTTTATAAATTATCTGAAGACAACGTAAGTGTGTTACTGTTAAAGATGCAGATGACAAAAGAACTGGTGGAGAGATAAATAATGACAGGACAGTTATGGAGACCAAACTGGATCTCATGGTAAGATGGGCTCACTTGAAGATCATATGTTTCAATAAAGCTAAAAGCAACGACCTATATTTAGGAACCAAGAACGTAGGTCATACTTTTGGGATACGGGATTGTATTTTGGAAAGCAGGGACTCAGATAATGGTGGATAATCAACTAAACCTGAACTAACAGTGTGATGCAGTGGCTAAAACAGCAAATGCAGGTGAATATTGAGTAGAAATAGTGAACTGTTATTATTATTGTATATGGTATTAGTGAGACCATTACTGGAATACCATGTCCAGCACTGGTGCCCACACTTTAGAAAGGACATTGACATACTGGAAAGGGTTCAGAAAAGAGCTACAAGAATAACCTGAAGTCTCAGAAGATTGCCTTACAATGAGACACTACAAAAGTTCAATCTTTTATAGACTGTGAGCTCTTCAAAGCAGGGACCCCTCTCTTTGTCATGTGTTTGTACAATGCTTAGCATGACAGGTCTGCTAAGAGATACTGTACTATAAATAAGAATACAGAGCAGTTTCCTCTTCCCTATTTGGTAAGCTGTACTACACATCATACTGCTAACTTCTCCATTTCCTAAGGAAGAAAGGAAGAAACGTTGCAGGGCTAACAAGTGTGGAACAAAAGTAATTATATTAGTTGGCAGAAGACAGTTTTAAAAGGCCATCCAGAGAAAGTATTATTTGCACCTTGCTGCAACAAGTAAATGGCAGCACTGTACCAAAGACATCTAAACTGCACAAAGCTGGATGGGGATTAGAACTGAGGAACATCTGAACCAAAATCTCAGACTTCTACCACCTGGGCCCAAGAACAATCTCCTTTAGCTAGCAGGAGTTTAAAGGCTCATAAAGTAGCCTGTCTGTGGGCCAGCCATTAGAACATGATATTGTCATAATTACTGAGCAGGATCCATGCAGCAAAGAGAAATACAGATGTAGATTAATCCGCACATTGCATAGCCTCTACAATTTCTGACCCAGTCAAGACTCAGTGACACTCATTGCCCTTTTAATCCTCTCCCGTTGTTATATGTGACACTATGGTAATCAAGTGGCCAACATGTGGCTATTTTTATATGAGCACATAGGCCAAGATCCTCAAACAATCCCATTGTTTTCAGTGGGAGTTAGATGCCTAATCCCTTTGAGTATCTGGCCATTAGGTAACACAGTGCAGTACATGTGATATTTTATATATTTAGATCTGGCTATAATATTGATGCTATTCTGTATCTTTGTGCTTTTCAAAGTATACTGGCCAAAATTTTCAGGTGTGTCCGCTAGTTTTGGATGTCTGAACTGAGACACCTAGAACATCATTTTCAGAGGTTCTGAGAAGTGCAGATGGCAAAATGTCCAGCAGGTAGGCCTTAGGTGTCAAGTTGAACACCCATAAACTTAGTATCTAAAATAAGTAGACGTTTCTTAATTTTTGCCTCTGTATCTATCTTGATTGGAACCTAGAACTTAAGTTACATGAAAATGTGCAGTTGTGATCTCAAAAGGATCACTTAAGTAGCTCGTCCACTTGATACAGGCCACATTTATAATGTGCACAGGTAAGGTCTTATTAAAGCTCATATTGTAAGTAGTACACAGTGTTTGCAATCGGCACATTGCGTTCGGTGCAATACTGAAAGAACGCATCCTGTAAAACACAAGGACAGATCTTCTGATGGTGTAAATTGAAACAATTCCATTGAAGTCAATAGAGCTACATTGATTTACACCAGCTGAAAATCTGACCCATTGTGTGAACTTCATCACTTCTACTAGGGAGGCTTTTGATCTCACAGGTGCATTACAATAACTATAACACCATGTTATTACACTAAGAAAAATGTTCAGGGGAAAGGTATCTAAAAGCAGTTTTGGATAGGTATTGGGACACTGAAAGTACCTCCTAAAATAGATTTTGAAAGCTAATCTAAACAGTCCTGTAAACATACTGATGTTTCAGACATACCTCAAATAACTATTGTTAAGGAATTGAAAGTGAACTGGCAACTAAGATCAGCATCAAGAGAAGACAATACAAACTCTCTAATCCCTGCTTCTTACCAGTCATGACTATCATTCAGAGGTGGTTTGTTTTTTAAAGATGGGGCAATATTGGCAAAACATACTGTAGTTGTTGAGCTGCAGGCTGAAGGGTGGTAGGACTTTGCAACTACCTGCTAAAAATATACCATAGAAACAAGTTCATTTTATTTCAAATCTCCTCTGCTGTGAAGATAGTGATCAGCTAGTAAAGGCCACAAAATCAACAGTTAGAAGGGTTGAAAACAGAAGTTAGAACTGAATGGACACCACATATATGTAATACTCTCCATTCCTTGCAGCAGCTAACAGTGTCACAGTGAATTAAATATAACCAGCCCCTACGCTGGAAGAGCTGTTGATGTAGGCAACCAAAAGGAAATAATAAGGATTAGCAAGCTGGAGCCCAGGAAGAAACTTGAGTGGCCACTTGATACTACTACAGCTGGTCAGAAAATAGGGATGAACGGCGGTGGTTCCCATGGAAAATTTTGACTTTTCATTGAAAAACTGAAAAGTATTTGGCCAAAACCAGAAAGCTTTGCAGGTTTAATGTTTTCAGTTTTTCAGTGAAAGGTTTGTTTTCTGAAAACAGTAGACACTTCTGTTCCTATTTCAGTCTGAATATGTATTGTAATGTAGAGTTACAGGTGTGTGTGAAATAATAACAACAATAATGAGATAATACTTAATACTTCTGTGGTTTCATCAGAGGGATTAGACTTTCTTCTGTAGTAACATGCTGGTAAATGTTTTATTCATATACTACATTGGTATTACCTATGATAGGCATTAATAGACATGCAGGTTATTCCACAAGCATCTTAATTATAAAAAAGCTTTCATTTCACCCCTAAACTGCAAGCAATCAAAGGACTTAAACATTAATCCCTTCAATTCATATTTCATTGTATCCAAAAGTCATTATAGCTCACAAGGTATTCTGCTGTGAAAAATTATGCACTGATAATAGCATGCTGGAAATCATGGTCTGCCCATCTGATACAGCAGCAGGAGACAAAAATATGTTCTGAAGGGCAGGAGGGTAAAAGTGAAGTTTACTGAGGACTAAATACATTAGGATAGACATAAAGGGGAAAAAAAGAACAGTGTAAATTGCAATCCAAGCAAAATTTATTTTTAGTTCTTCAATTATTCCAAATTTTGCAACGGGGAAATGTACAGGGCATAACGATGCCTTATATCAAAAGAATTCTGTCATACTCCTTGCAGCATCTTACTTAAAAATGATTCAATATAGGTAATCAGTGAGCTAACACTCACATAAAGATAGAAAAGAAAGGAAGAATCTCTTTGCCCACTCACCACTTTTGAGGACACAAATACACATCTAGGCTCACTTCTGGCCTTTTTCTGGGCCTGCTACACAACAAAAATAATACTGTCATTTTAGAAATAATGGAGCCAGAGAGAATAAAGCCAGAGATGTAGCTATTTCCTGTTGTTTGGAACAACTATGTAGTTTTAGCAAAGCTGTCATTTGTTGGGTTGATTGTTACACCATATGGATTCTTATACATCAGGATTTTAGTCTCCTTACTTGTCTGAAGGGCATGAACACCTATAGCACTACATGAATAATTACTAACAAAAATCTTTCAGAAAGGTCTTGAATTATCTGCCACGACAGTTGTTTTGTGTGGTTCTTTGTACTTTCCTATGCTGGTTTCTTTCATGTACATAATAAAGCATGCTGTCAAATTTTGCTGCTCAGCATTCAGCTTTTGTGCTTACTTTCTTTTAATGGACCAGTGGAAATTTCACTTGGATCCAAATATCTCGGACAGGCAAGTCAGTCACATATTATACATGTACTGTGGAAATGAGCAAACGAAATATGGTAGGATGGTTGGTGAACATCCATGAAGAGGGAGAGGGGACTGTTTGTTGCAAGACCAAGCATGGTTATGTTTGGTTCAAGCAAGAAAACAAAGACAGGGCCATGAACTAGAGCAAGGCTTCCATTCTGTATTAGAGGTTGCGCTGAAGATAAAAGTAGATCACACAATGGCTCAAGATTACAGTTGGGAACACTTCAAAATACTTTTGCATTATAATATCCTCTCTGGGGGAGCAGGGAAGGGACCATTTTTAAGTAGATTGAGAATCCCCAGGTCCCCTGGAAAAGTAAGTAATGCAGAAAAGATTTCCTATTGCCTAATTTAAGGCTGAGAGAGCAGGGCTCTCCTGCATCTTTGCTTTTAGCTGTTGACAGGAAGGCACCAGAAAAGGGCACTGTTACACGATTATTTGAATCTCAGCCAAAAATTTTATAAAGCTGTAATAATATACTGTACTTAAAGCATTGATAGTAGACTTCCACAAGCCCCTTCCTTAATGACCTGAGACCTTGCATGGAATCTCCTTCATGCACAGACAAATAAGGAATCACCAGGCTTAAACAATCATCAATCTTTCAGGTTTTTCTTTCTCCTCTAACCTCTTGGAGACTGATCCAAAGCCCACCAAAGTCAATAGAAAAGATTCTTTTCTTAGAAAAGAAAATCCAATAAGCTTTGGAGCAGGCCCTTATTCTGCCCCCTACCTTCTTCATCTCATAACAGGTGACATGACTTCTCTTTTAGCTTGGAGAGCAACTCTTGTGTGAAAATATGTGCTCAGAGCATAACGTTCCCTGCATGTTAGAATCTTTCAAAGTGAAAACCGGTAGGTAACAGTAATGAACACATCATGGGAAAAAACAAAAACAAGTGAAAAACTTGCTAATTAAATACCCACCAGCAGCACTTAAATTAAGGGGAAGATTCATTCAGGTGATGCTCAGAGCTGTCACCATTATGATAACAGTGACGAGATACTTAAGGGGAGACGATGAATTCTTTTTATAAACTGAACCAATGTTTTATAAGAGTCTTAAAAACAAAAACAACCCCGCTTCCTCCAACTCATGGAGTTTCATGAAGTGGACTTTTTAAATTTTATTTTTAAAAAATTATTTAAAAGTTAATTTAGTTCTTGTGAAAACTACTGGATTGACAGCTCTGAAAACCAAAGTCCTTATTATCATCAAGGGGAGTAAGAAACAGCTATTGGCAACGCAAGCCTCCCCACAAAACCAACCTGGATTCTACCTCCAAATCCATCCAGTCAAAGACCTCTCTGGTGCCAAATATGGTGACTTTGATTTGAATGTGTGTCCATGAGGAATAGGACTGAGATAAACTCATATCAAACATTGCCAGGCAACACCTTAGCTTCCATGTGAACTGGTGATCTCAAAGGAAACAGCCCTGTATATAGGGGATCACACCTATATGCACTGAAGTCAATGGAAGGACTAGCTTTGGTTTTAACAGCCAATGGAGCAGGCCTCTAGTTATCAATTTCATAACCCATCCAGTCTTTTTCATGTTTTCTGTATTGTATGAGAATTCTTTGCAATTAGCTAATATGATTTATCATCATGTGTAAGTGTGATTCCTACTACACTGTTATTTGGCTATTCATGTTTTCAGTTGTACAAGAGAAATGTACGTGAACACCAATGTTAACATAAAGTTGGTATGGAAAAAACTTTCATGTCAGAAGTTTATTTTTATTGGTAAAATATTAAATAATATACAGAATTAAAAACTGCACTTACATTTCTGAGAAGAAATAAGTCTTGGACAAATTATATGCTTGTTCCTGAGATTCCCTACATATATTCCAGTAGCTGTGCACTCAAGACAGTACAAACCTTTATAATATAATCCTTTTCACAAAGTATTACAAAGTTTCTGCAGCTTCTTCTTTTATTTATACACACATACAGACTCGCGCGCTCACACGGCTGTACAACATTCAGACACATACACAATACACACGTACAAGTGTGGTGGAACCATATTATGCACATACGCTAAAGGGAAGGAAACGAAAATATAAATCCAATATTTCTATCTGCAGTGGCAAATCTGTTTAGCATGGGTGTACAGATTCATATTCAAGTGGCTCATGGCTACTACTATTGTAAGGGTTGTTTCAGAACTTCTGTCCTAAGGGCATATTCCCAAACCCACTGAAGGCTGTGGGAAGATTCACCCTGACTTTGAATTAGCCCTTAACCCTGATGTTTAGAGGTTTCTCGTTCAAGCTGTAAACTTCTGCACGGAATTGGAACTCAACCTGGAGGAAAGTTGTTGTTTGCCATACTAGTCAATTGGTTTGCCTCTACCTAAATGACAGATGTCAAATTCAGCCCCAGGGTAAGCAGGGTGCAACTCCACAAAAGGGATTAAAGGTGCATTCATACAAACCACGTTGCAGGATCAGATTCTGACACCCCTTCTCATGCTCAGCAGCTTCTTGCTCCAAGAGCAATCCCATTGAATTAATGAGACCCCTTGTGGAGTAAGAGGCTATTCAACCTGTATATGGTATCACAAACTGGCCCTACATTTGGCCCTAAGAGCATGAAAAATAACCTGGGAAGTTCACCAGTTTGAACATGTTTTGCTTCTAACTCAAAAGTGTCTTGTAAAGAATTTTGGCAATCGATTGGAGAGCGATTTACTCTGACCACCATTGCTATTATTATAAGGAAATATCTTAAATACAAATTGAAAAGACAAAAGTGGCTACTGTGCATGCGCAGTAACAGCCTTTCCAAGAACTCTCAGAGAGATTTTTTATTATGTACCTAGATACATATTTACAGAACAGCGGTTTCCATCTACTGGGAAATAGGCATTTAAAAATAATTATATATAAATATGTATGATATGTAAAACAAGCCCCATCTATAAGACAACGACAGCTCTAAAGAAGCTCTTCTGGTCTCTCAGCAGATAACAGACGCAAGTCCTGCACTTCTTAGACAGGCAAATCTCCCACTGGAATCAATGGGCGTTTTGCCTTAGCTAAGAAGTTAGAGTCTGGTCCAAAGATCATCATGAAAGTCAACAGGAATTTTTCCATTGAGTAGGCTTTGGATCAGGCCCCCGTGTTTTATAAATGTCCATGTTAAGTGCTTTTTCTTAAGAAAAACTGTATTTAAAAAGAAACAAGAGAAAGAGAGGCAATAAAATGTTTGCCCTTAGTTCAAACCATTGTACATATTTTGATGTCAAAGCAAGCCTGAAAGAAAGAACGGGCTTTAGCCTTCGCTTTTAGTTTCTCACCTTTTGTCAGTCTGCTTTGCAATTTTAACTTACGTAATTATTTGACTCTTCTCCTTTAATGTATTTAAGATAGAGCATTTTGGAGTTTTTTTTATTTGTGTTGACTGGGGAAAGATAAAGAAACCACTGTACATTTTTAAGACTTCAGGGAAAATATTGCACTTGAACAGAAAAATAACCAAAATATGTTTTTTGTTTGTCTTTTTTTTAAAAAACTGAGTAATATAAGCAATCTTCCATGTTTACAAACAAGAAGCACGTTCTGAAAGCAAGGTCTAAGAATGAAGTATCAAGAGCAATTTTGTGGTCACTGACCCCCACCCTGGAATACAGCAGTAGTAAAACATCTTTTAAAGCAATTTCTTCCAAAAGGAAAAAAAATTATATGACTTTTTACTTTGCAATTTTAAATCTTTCTAAACATTTGCATTAAAAGTTTCCAGTCTCTCATAAAAAGCTATACATTTTAGGGAAAAAAATTACAACCAGAAAATAAAACCGACTAAAAAGGAAGGCAAATATACAATATTACAATTACACAGCTGCGGAGTCATCTCTTTAGGTACCCCAGTTTTGAAAGTGTTATGAAGATTATGTACCTTAATATTTTTTCTCAAATCAAGTATTTTTTCTTTTTTTCCTCTGTTTTTAATATAAAACTACACTTGAGTATAAAAATATGTAAACAGACTGTACAGCCAACGAACAAGGAAAAAATAATAATAAACTAGACAGCCCGAAGCTATGGGAGATGAGAGCTGGCCCAGTCTTTAAGCTAGGAGAAGGAGGAGGGGAAGATAGAAAGCGAAAACAGTAAAGGAAACTTTACTACATGAAACAGGAAGTGAAAATGTTCAAGCTCTGAGAATGCTTGACAATTAGTCAATAATTGATCACAGTTTCAGAAGTTGAACTACTACAAAAATAACCCAAAGTCCTTCCTTTGTTACAGAGTGTTCAGAAATGAACATCCATTTCCAGTAAGTAATGTCAAATCTCAGTAAGTGCATAGTAGGGGATTCAGTAACCTCTGCTCCTTCACAAAGCTTTTCTTACTCTATGTCACTTGAGGTAAAACCAAATGGCCCAATTCCTGCAAAATGGCTCCTTAGTGCTTACTAAGGAGTCATGCTCTCGATTCTGCTTTGCAGTGGGCCTACATATTTTACATTTGATTCACAATGAAAAGTACAGCCTACTAGTCATTCTTGTACCACTCCGTGGATGGGATGAAGGCTAAGACACAAATCTGAGTGAATATATATTTCCCATAGAACCTCACTAATTTGTACTAGTGACCAAGACCCAATGAGTGAAACTGAATGTTACAAGTTAGCAAATAAGGCTCTGATCCAGTAAAAGAAATTAAGCACATGCTTAGCTTTAGTCCTTAACAAGTAGTCCTATTGACTTGAGTGGGATTGCTCAGGTACTTAAAATTAAGCATGTGTTGAAATATTTCATTGGACTGAGACATATAGGCCTCATCCAATGCCCACTGGAGTCAAAAGGAATCCTTTCAATTGGCTTCAGCGGGTATATCTACAATGCAGTGGGACCCAGGCTCAAGCCTACCCCCCTTGCATCTACACACAAATTGCGCTAACCCAGGGCTCAGACTCATGATCCTAAAACCTCGCGAGGCTGGAGGGTCTGAGGCTGAATCAAGTCAGGACCCAGGGTTCAAGCCCCATTGCCTTACAGTGTAGATGCAGTGCCACTGGACCCAAGTTCTGGGAGTGAGCCAAAAAATTCCACAATCCCATGAGGAGACTTTCTTTGTCTTCTGGACCATCAAGTCTGGTAGACCATCAAGTTTTCCCACACTGTACCACGAACAAAGGGGCATAGCGACCACATTTTGGACAGGTGCCTGCAAGTCTGGGATATTGGTGGTTGGACACAAGCCTACATAAGGCAGCGTAGCTGCTGGAGCCACAGGGTTCAATAATTCCAAACTTGCGGTTACAAAGGAGTGTAGCTACTCAAGACCTAGGTTAACACACCCAGGATCTGCTAAATCAAGTTCTACTAACCCAGGGCGTACATTGCAGTCTAGACACACCCAGTGAGTTTTGGATTAGGCCCTAAGTGAATAAATATGATTTAAATAAAAAGCCAAAAGACCACAGAATATGCTTTGAGCATTTAACTTGACGGATGTCATTTACTTGGACTTCATAATACTTCCAAATGCACTAGTCAATATACCATAGTATTTTTTTGTAAAAATATTGAAGGCTTAAAGTAACGATAGACCTCACTGCAGAAACCTAGTATTAAATCTTTGTAGAGAGAGAGTCTTTCTGTATGCAAATTATAAAGTGTGCAGATCAGCTAGTTTCCCAAATTTATTCCCAAATGGAATGCCTGAATGAGATTACGCTTAACCACCCTCGTAAGACTGCAAGGGAACGGACGTAGGAAGGAACACACATTCCCAGGAATACCAATTGCTGAAAGGTTTAGCAATTTAACCATTTATAAAGGTATCATTTTATTGTTCTCTTGGCCTAGTGTTAATAACAAGGCGTGGAGAAATGTTAGCCACCTCATGAGCCTATTGTACTCGTTTCATATTCTAAGTGACTAATATTAGAAAAGAAATCTTGTCCTCTCAGGAATGCATCACGTGAGTACTGTACAAAGCTCAGACAAAACCGAATAATATTCTTTTAATACAGTACTACAGGAAATTTCCTGGTGGGATGTAAAGGCTCTACTTTACATTCCAAGAGAGGTAAAATATTTGCTATGGGGCAAACGCTGTATTTTATCTACCCACCTTCCAGCCACTGTGAGCATGGTGGGTCCTGACCACTGGGGAACCCATGGGTTTATTCTGTGTGGGGCCTGCTTATGTCCATGAACACAGAGGGATTTGCAGAGAGAGCCACAGAGGAGCCAGGGTGAATCAGCAGATCAGTGACTACGTGTTTCCAATGGGAATTACCTGCCCTTTGGAAGGGGATGGAGGGGTTATAGAATCATAGAAGATTAGAGTTGGAAGGGACCTCAGGATGTCATCTAGTCCAATCCCCTGCTCAAAGCAGGACCAACCACAACTAAATCATCCCAGCAAGGGCTTTGCCAAGCCGGGCCTTGAAAACCTCTAAATATACAAAGGATGTACATGGGGGTTGCAGATCTCTAAGGCTACCATCACAGCTATGGAAAGCCCGATGGTCTGGTGGAAGGATTGCTACCCTACTGACCTCTCTGGCACACTTCAGTTATTCAGGCTGCATGCTGGGACTAAAATCCAACCCTATAGCAAGTCAGGGTCAAGTGTTAGAAAAGTGACAAGACTGGGTCAAAAAACTAGGTCACCAGTCCTGTAAAGCGAGTACCAAAAAAATACTGCATTTTTCACCAAAGCACTCTGCAAATCAAACCCCTATTATGACACACAGCTCCGTCAGGCTTGAGAAACAAATCACATTCCAGAATACCTTCCACAGATTAGTCTGGTTTTCCTCTGTCATCTTATCTGGACAATCAGCATAGCAGTGGTACCACAGTCTTCAAACTTCCACTTCTTTTTTGTATTAAAAAAATAATTTCTTTAAGTTAAGAAAAAGTTTGCAATGATACAGTACTTTAAAGTATACTCTTGTTCCGTCAGGCTGATCAACACAGCACTGGAATACAGAGAGGGATAGATTCTCATGCATGCTTGGTGCAGTGGAGTACAGAGAAAGCAAGAAGATGTTATTAAACCAGCTTTCTGCCCCAAACCGCTTAGTTCAGGAGGCAGCTGGGAGCTTTTTCGGCCCCTACCATTGTTGAGAGCAGTATCAGAAAAAGTTTCTAAATTATGGCCATTATTTATGGCACCAAAGATGCTGCCTGCCACTTCAGGATTTCTGGAGCACACTGCTCTGGACAATTACACACCCTTTCCCATTCCCAAGACCAGGTGGTGTAGAGCCAGCTACACCACTCAGGGATTTTCCCACTGAAGGGGAATCCCCAGCTAGCTATGCAAGCCAGCTTTCTCTGTGCCACTATGTAATATTAGTGTTCTTTAAAATGCATTATGAAAGGCTATGGTATGAAACAGCAGCTTTCAAAATGCACTTGAAAAGGGCACATGTACAATAAAACTTATTTGAATGACGTGATACAGTGTATATACTATTTCAGAATCACAAATCTCCAGATGCTCTATACTGCATATTATCACTGATGTTAACAGTTTTTTAAAAATAAAACTATATAATACTAAGATAAAAGCCAACTAAGACAAAGCCAGTTTCATCTCACTTTTGCAAGAGTTTACTAACCTGGTTTTGGCTGTTCTGCTAACAATATTACCCTTCTTCTTCCAGCAGATCTTAATGAAATGACAAGAAATAGTTGCTTCAAAGTAGTGAGGTTAAAGGAAGTTAACTAATTATGGAACCTTATAATTGCTACTCAGGTCCTTAGTTGAAATGATCAGCTTGCAAATCTTCCATTAGGTACAACCGGCATAAATCACTTTTTGGAGGTAGAAGCAGCTTGTTATTTTGGGGCCTTTCTCCCCCCCCCCCCTTTTCTGTGCATCCCTAAGAAAAGTGCAGAAGACCAGTCCTTGGCCTATGCATGCCTTAAGTCCTACAAAAGCCCAATTTCAAAGAGCTGAATTTCATTCAGACTTGATCCTGAAAAAGCATTCTAGCCCCAACCTAGCAAAGCACGTGTTTAAAACAGCAATTTGGAGAGTTAGACAAATGTTGAATTTCTGCACTTAAGTTTACAGGGTAAGTTTTGTAACAGGTGCCCTAAAGTTGGAAATGCTAATACTGCAGGTAAGAGTCAAGTTGATTTATAAAACAGGTTCTCTCTCTAAGTAGAGACCAATATAGGTTAATGCTGAGACATCATCTTCCACACTACTTCACTGATGGAGGCCCTTTTTAAGGGGAATGTAATTGCTTTAATCGCCTTAATTACATGGTAAAGAACCAGTTTTATTGAGAAACCCTATATATTTAGTTGTGAATTCCTAACTCAATGTAAAGGGCTTTGGCTGTAAAACTCATTAGTCATAACAACCGACAGATACAGAGCTAAAGCTCTGTGCACCAAGCCATGGGTTATCTCAAAACCAGAACTAAGCAGCTGCATCTATATTTAAATTAAGAGTTGCATCTGTTTAAACCAAGTCTGAATCTGCCTCTTTCCTCTTGAAAATCTAGTGAAAGAGTTTACCGGCAGGAATGTTTGAGGAAATAGCTATTTTTAAGCAAATATGGGAAATGCTCACAGAAAGCTCATTCTGAATTTGTAAACACCAGTATTTGACTCAAAACTTGATTCCAAGAGTTACACACATTCTGTGTGACTACTCAAAGCTAACCAGGTTTTTGCACATACGTTGAACAAACTGCTAGTGAACAATAGCAAATACGTGGAGCAGACCGCTCTGCTAATGAACAATCCACAGACCAAGAATTATCAGCTGAAATTTCTTAGTAAATAATTTTGAATAACTAATGAATTTGAAAAAAGTCAATAGCAGCTCTTAGAAATCTGCCAACAGCAAAAGGGAAAAAATCATCACCTAAGGTCCCGATCCTGCAAGTTCAGATTTGTAGGCAGACCCATAAGTCAGCATGGAGTCACACTGCAGTCCCCATTGAGTCAACCTGTGTATGTGAGCTTGCAGAATTGGAGCCTACATTATTGACTGAACTGTTCTCTCCCCTGTAATCTCCCACAGGCATGTATTCATTGATTATGCTAAAATAAGAATTAGCCCAAACTTTTACTCAAAACTTGAACTGAATTAAACCATTTCCCGCACAACCACCCTTAAGAGATGAAAAATCATAGTGAGTTTTAAGAAACGGACAATGACAATACATGTTAATGTCCCCTCCCTCGCCACCCTCCTGCCCCATGGTTTTGGTCTAGACAGGAATTGCCTGCAACTATCAACAAGTGATGACTAAAATTGTGTTGTCCCTCTGACACTCCTGGAAAATGCTAGGATGACAAAGATGTTCTGTGCATCTTCGTAGCATTAGGGACTAGTGCTATGTCATGGGGTTTTCCTGCTAACATGCGATTCTCCCTGCAATAGCTTCTGCTGTGGCAGCACTCAGAGTTGTTCTCACAGAGCTGCACTGACCCTCCAAGTGAATCTTGAATAGCACCATATAAAACACAAACATGAAAACAGGGTTAACGTAACTGAAATGGACAAGAGAAACCCCTGGGCTGTGGTGTCTGGTCTCCTACACGGCCACAGAACATTCCCTAAAGGAGAATGTATCATTAATTAACAAGTATACTAGCTCACAGTGGGTCGGACTGTGGCCAGCTCCTGTGTGTGTACAGAAAGGGATCTCCCCATTCCCCATTCCTTACACTCCTATACCCTTGTGCTAGCCATCCCAAGCGGCCCACCTTCATCCTGGCTACAGAAGCGACTGCAGTTTGCCCTCCGTTAGAGGGTGCAGCAATGGGCTTGACTTCCTCCATTTGTGCCAGCTCAGGCAGGCCTTTGGCTCAATGGTTTTCAGTGCCCCACACCAGCTCCGGCAAGAAGCTAGTAACTTCGAGGTCGAGAACCTTTTATTTTACAGATTATTCTCCAAGTAGCTGCCATGGTTGGGCAGAATTCACGATCACCTTTTAAAAGAGACAGAGGGGTACCTGTTAGTCTGTATACAGCAAAAACAACTAGAGTCCTGTAGCACCTTAAAGACTAACAAATTTCTGCGGGCATAGGCTTTTGTGGGCTGCAGCCCACTTCGTCAGATGCATGAAGTGGAAATCACAGATGTATATATATACCTCCTAGCTAAGGGTAAGAAAGAACAATGGGGAGGGCAAGTGCTAACAAAGTCAATTCAGTTAGGGTAAATGAGGCCTACTCACAACCGTTGATTAGAGGGTGAGAATGTGTGAACAGTGACAATTACTTCTTGTAATGAGAGAACATTCCAAGTCCCTATTCAGACTCAGGGAAAATCCACATGGGGCCCAGAAAGCGTTCAGGGAGCATCTCAATTGTCACACTGGGGATGGAGTTTGCATTCTGTGGAGGAGGCAGGGGACGGGTCACACATCATGAGAGAAATCCTGTTCGGTTATATGTACAGAGTGGGAACAACCACATGTAATGCCTTTGTCAATGCACTGCTCCCCATACCTCCCTCCTCACAATGGGAGAGTGGCTGCTTCTGGATCTATGCTATTGAGCTTGTGCCCAAACCGTGCCCTTCCACTCCTGCCCTAGATAGTGGGGTTTTCAGAGTGTGAAGGGGAACCCACAGGACACAATGCTAACTTGCTCAGTGCCATCTCTTGCAAGGTAACTCCCATGGGTTTTCATAGGGAAGAGGTCAGAGAATACAGCCAATCTCTCAATCCTGTCCCCAGCACACACCCTCAACAGCCACAGAGAATCAGCCCTACAGAGCAAGGGTAGGGCAGAGAAGGAGTTGCTATCCTATTCCCTATCCCCTGGCCATTTGCAGTTCCCTTCTCCTCCATTAATAGAGGGAATGTACGCCCTTTAACAACAACCCTTAGAGTCAAAGAAAGAGTTCAGTGATCATTAGCAGGATAGTAGCTACTTTGATTGCCCCCAGGCACAAGAGAATGGGAGATATAGGGGCAGCTGGTCTTGCCTGAGCTTTATCTGTATCAAAACTAATAAGGATAGAAGAAAAAGAACGTGAAGGACAATGTTGGAACCAGCTCTTTAAATCTGTCTCTGCAAAGTCCATACTTCCCCATCCTTGATAGCTCTCACATTACATGAAGGGACATTTCTATCCATACTGTATTATAATTAATAGGCTACTGCTAAACTTTACCAGCTCCCACTTAATAGCATTTCAGTGCCGGGAAACAGTCATCAGGTAATCTGGCCATGATCTACTGTATCCTTTCTAAATACAGGTTCTATCTGCCAAGCGTGTCGCCATAAAAAGATTTCAATCAATACCACTCAGCTCCTACTTTCTAACGCTGCAACTCTGGGAAGATAAGAAAAACAGACTGAAATGAGCAAAGGGGGATTCATTATGATGTAAGTACGTATGCACTTAAGTAACTTTACTCACATGAAAAGTTCTCATGGAACTCAATGAGGCCACTCATGGGCAGAAAGATTATGCACTCATGCAAACATTTCTATGTTTAAGCTCTATTTTTTGCAGTTCATTTTCAATAATGATTGAGACAAAAAGAGTTGAGTTTCATGTTGGGTTTCAGCTTACTTTGTGTAGAGCAATCAAGTCAACCTACAGGATATTTGACTGGGGGATCTGTTTTGCATTGGTAGAAAAAGAAAAGGGGAAAAAAAGAGCTTGCATTGTTCTTGTTTGGTCTGTATCTAAATGACCTGATTGCACCAGCTTCCCACCTACCCTGCAGTGAAATTAGTAAGTGACAATAAAGGTAACAAAAATACTAAACCAAACTAAACTTAGTGCCTCTAGCTCATGTACCAATTTTCCTAAAGCAAGAAGTGATATCAAAGCAAATTAGCAAATGTTTTTCTGCATGGTTTTCACCCTCTCCTAGAGCAGAGAGTGTGTATCAAGACCTGCAAGGGCTTCTATCCAAAATATAATGAGGAATTAAAGACACTAGGTAGTCACTGATTCAACAAATGAAAGCAAAGGATCTACTGGAGAAGTGGCTATCTGGGGCCAGATACTGAGCTGGTGTAGCTCAGATTAGTTTAATTGAAGTCAATGGAGCTATGATGATTAATTAATGCCAGCTGATAAACTGACCACCAGTGTTTTCCCAGGTGTAAGCCATAATTGAGGCTGCTGCTGAGAGGTTAATCCTGTAGATGATCGGATGAGAAAGTATTTAATATATATGTTTTAAAGAACACTTTGCTACTAACACATCTGCAATGTTAAAAACCAAATTATTTTAGAATCACCGCAGAACTTCTTGAATAAACTGCAGAATTTGTTTTTGCTCCTAGGCTATTTATTGTCCTAGAAGCTAGATTAAAAGTGTTATTTCTAAATGATGTTTCTTAAAACACATGGTGCAACTAACTAGGTATGGATACTATGGGTCTATAAGAAGCCAGTGAGTCAACACAGTTAGGGAATAACAGCAAATCAGCAATTCTAAAGATATGCTTCATAAGTTAAGTAAAATAACATCACAGGACCTCAAATCTACCACAGGAGGCCCCCAAGACTTATGAAACTAAACTCTTGTTACGTGGTACAGTGATACACATACATATTGTATACATTCCAGAGGGGCTGTAAACACAGAAGCCATGGAAATAGCTCACCCTAGGAAGAAATTTTGCAAGGAATATTGACTTTGATTCGTGCGCCTAAATCCCTAAAGTAAAACAATTTTGCTTTAAAAATAATTGTTCATTCTGTAGAATGAAATTCCCCACTCCCCCTATCTTCCCCACCATATCTACACATTTGAAAGGGCTCTCCTCTGATATATTTCTACCTATTTGCTTGAAATTATTAAGCTACAATTGGGTGGCAACTCATTATGACTTTAAAGCACCTACCAGAGTTGAGCGATACCTGAAATATGACATGACGTACAGCTAACTGTGACAGAAATGGACTGCCTTTCAATTCCCACAAAATATTCAAGACAGATCACTGAAACAAAATGACAGCAACAACACAAAACTCTCTCATCCCGTCCCTTCCTTCCTTCCATTTTTAAACTGGGCAGAGTGACTGAGGCTGGGTTCATAGAGTAAGGTTAATCATAATAATTAAACAACAGCAACAACAAACAACAACAACAAAAAAGGTGGGTCAAAGTCTGTGGAAAAGTGGGATTGTAAGTGCAGTACTTCTTCATGTGCAGTTCTTCTACTTCATAAGAGTCCCCTTTGGATGAGAAGGCCTAGCGGAATGTGTGCTCCCCTCGAACAATGTGCGACGAGAACTCATAGCGGTCCTGGCTTCGATGCCCACAGATGTTGCATTCTAATGGGTCCCGGTAGCCATGACAACCCATGTGGATGGTGTACATGACGTGGTCTAGGAAAAGAACTCGACAATGCTCACACTTAAAAGCCCTAATCTGCTCCCCTTCTCCATTGAAGACCTTATAGATATCCTTTAAAGAGCCCTTAGAAGCCTTTGTGGCATCCAAAGCCTTGGTGTCCTCCTTCATGTAAGCTGGGCTTTGCTTCCTCTTGGGATTTAAGGCAGGGTTTCCTTGGTAGGACTGGCGGTCTTCATGGCTGCTCTCTGAGTCAGTAGAATCCAGGCAGCTATTGCTAGGGGAGGCCTCTCTTTCCTGGGGTCGACTCTTTGGTCTGATGAGGGAGATAGGGCCATCCATGTTGTTTTCATGACTGTCAGCTGTTTCCCTGCTAATGGGCCTTTCTATCCTACTAGGATGATAGACCTGAGCATAAGCTGAGCTGATGACTGGGGCCACCTCTGCAATTGTGCTTGGTGTGTGCTGCATCAGAGGGTGAAGTGCGTCAGTTCCAAGGTAGTTGATTGCATTGTTGATGGCTTGGTCCATCATGTGAGACTGCATCAGCTCAGCCTCCTTCTCGTAGGTTAAGTTCATATCAAATGGATAGCCAAATCTCATGAGCTTCTCACCTAAAGGCAAGAACAAAATGAATGAGAAAAAGAAAGTCACCCAGACATTCAACTGTAATAGAGAAAAGACCCTGTCTTAAACATAGAGAAGAGACCATCTGATCATCTAGTCTGACCTCCTGTATATCACAGGCCACTAACCACCACCCAACCATCTCAACAAACACAATTAGACCAAGGTATTACAGCTCTCAGGAGACTAAACTATGGTGGGCCACAGGCAGAAAATAGGAGGGACCAAGGTCCACCAGCACCCTAGGCCTCTGCAGTGGCCAGAAAAGGATTAAGTGAGATATTCCCAGATCATCCTAGCAGGTGATCCCTGCCCCACACTGCAGCGGAAGGCAAAGTTCCCCCCATCCCACATGGTCACTACCAATCTGACCTGGGGGAAAATTCCTTCCCAGCCCTATATATGGCGATCATTAGACCCTCAGCACATAAGCAAGAACCAGCCAGCCAAGCAACTGAGACAGCGAATGCTCTCTACCACTTCAGACCACCACCCCATCCAGTCCAGTGTCCATCTGCAGTTGTGGCCATCTCTGATGCTTCAGAGGAAAGAGCGAAAACAAACAAACAAAAAAAAAATCCAAAAATACAGAATACACTGGAGAAAAACAATCCCTCACTGCCCCCTAAAGATGAGTGGCTGCATTCCTGACTTAGGACAAAATTCACCCCTGAGCAGTAGGACAGAACCAAGCACCATTCGAACGCCACTTAAGCCCTATTTTTGGTTTAAAGGCCTTATGTGGGCCCTCTGCCGAGGGACGGAATTGCAGCCTCAGTGCAGGCACTCTTGATTCTTAACTCTAAATAAGCCTACTTCTGGTATGAATTCCAGACCTGCTGGAAACCTTCCGATGATATTTTCTGTGCCTCAAATGAGGAAATATGGGCCCAGATTCTCAGTTGATGGAAAAGGACGTAATTCCATTGACATCAATGGAGCTACATCAGTTTATACCACCTGACTATCAGGCCAAAGTGTTTTCTATCTCAACATAAGATTAAATCTGCCATGAGGCACTCACCCTGGCTCACCCCTCACATTGCGGGTGTATTGAGGGGGTCTGTCCAAACAATGGCTATACAGGGCAGCAATACTGGGACCTAACAATACTGGGACTGCAGGTGTGCAGCTGCAGGGGCCTGCAGAAGTGAAGAAGATGGTTGCATCTGCCCACAGACTGCAGTAGTGGAGGCAGGTAATGGGAGGCTGAGCTGAAATCACAGGTCCTAGGTTGGGGTTGAATTTTGCATTTCACTCAGTGAAATATGTCCTTTAGTGAATACAGTCTATGTAAATCAGGACAATAATACAACAAAATCACATGCATTAGCTTAGTTTAATTCTCTGCAATCCACAGCAGAGGCTAAATTAATATCACTTTCACTGGCATAAGTTCAGTACACAAGGTATGATTCACTACTGCATTACTGAAATTTAGGCTGTTGAATTAGAGCCATGTAAAACTGGAACAACATAGTGGTGAATCAGGTCAATTCTGGGGCACATTCAAGTCCTGACATAAGGTACATCTCCACTGAGATGAACAGTGTTACATCTACTTACACTAGAGCCAACTCTGGCCCCATTTCTTTTCCAGTTACATTATTGTAAAATGTCAGATAAATGGGAAGGTCATTTAACAACTCTTTAAAAAGTTTTGTTTCTATTATTTTAATTGAAAAGTTAAGGTTATGTTTTAAAGTTACTGGAGACTGGATTTTATAAACTGGACAATACTTTGCTGGTTTTCATTCTCTCTCACCACTTCCCACCATATTCCTTGACAGAAACATATGTATCCTCAGTATTGCAAATAAATTAATCCAGGAAGTCACTAATGTCACTACTTTGGCTGCCCAGGAACTTAAATACCTCAAACTTTTCTTTTACTTTTTGGCAAATTTGCCTGGAGCAAAAAGTATATAAGCCAACACAAGAAAGAAACATAGCACAATCTCAACTCTCCTGAATGGCATCAGTAATGCTTTGATATAGCAACACTTTATTTTCATCACTGATACTGGATATTCCACTCCCTTTGCTTTGTCTTAAAATGATGTGTAAAAAGAGGAATGATTTTACATTACACATGGAAAAATTAGGTTATATCCTCAGAGTCCACACATCACTTCTGCTTGGGATCTCAGACCCTGATTCAGCAAGCTACTTACATATGCGCCTAACCAAAAGCACATGAATAGTCCCACTGACTTCAATGGTGTTACTCGTGCTTCAGACCAGGCAACACGTTTAAGTACCTGGGTCAATCTGAGCCTTCTCCAAGGCTGACCACAGTGAGGTTATAATTTAGCATACAAATGGGAAAAAAAACCAACCAGGAGAAGAAAATGTCCCATTTATTAAACAAAGAAGATGTCAGAGAAAAACAGGATGAGGAGAGGTAAAGCACAGTAAAATGACTGGCTTAATTGCATGCAATATGTTTTAAGTTTGTTGGTTGCCATCAGAAAGTTTCTTTTTAAGCTTTACTTACTGCAGGATTTTCTAGATTGACATTATAGCCTTGGGCTGAAAGTCCTGCCTGTTGTGATTATTATCCTGCCCTGCGGTGAGCTCCTCAGACCTCACTTTCGTTCCTTTCAAATGCCTCATTTAATAACTCCACCAGACTTAGAGCAAACACTAATGGCTTAGGACCTGTGTTGTTCTGTTCCTTTAGTTACGAACCAGATGTTTCACCATAACTGTAAAGATCTTGGGCTGAGTTTTAAAAATGAAATGTGACACACACAAAGAAATAATAATGCTAAAACGTACAGAGACAGTACATTTTAATTTACCACATGCAGCATACAATACAAAAGAAACATTTGCCACTCACTTCAACACATGTTAACATGGTTTTCAATTTTAAATAATTTCTCTTTGGTCACAAGAGTATTCAAAAGTAACTTGTCAGATTTATCTATTGAGTTTCATGGATTATAGGACCTTCCATTCCAATTATTGTCACTCTAATTAATGGAAAGACTAAACAATTTATCCCTTAGTTATCTTATTGTGTATTACCAGATAAATCACATATTTATAGCCAGATCAAGGAACATAGGAATTGCAATACTGGATGAGACCTGGGCTCTGTGTAGGCCACTATCCTATCTCAGAACCAGATGCTTCAGAAGGTGCAAGAAACCCTGCAGTAGGCAATTATGGAATAATCTGAACACAAAGAAAGTTTCTTCCTGACCCCCATTAACAAGAGGTTGTCTTATGTTTTGAAGCATGAGAGTTTTTAGTTCTTCTGAAACTCTTGTGTATTATTTAATCCTTATTATAAAAATGCTGGTTATTATTATAAGCCATACAACTGCCCAATCATCTTCTGAATCCTGATTAGTTCTTAGCCTCAGTGACATCCTGTGGCAATGAGTTTCACAATCTAATTGTGCATCGTGTGAAAGAGTGTTTCCTTTCATCAGTTTTAAATTGGCTGCATTTTAATTTTATTGACTACTCCCTTGTCCCTGTTTTATGAGAGAAAGTGAAAAGAAGTGCTCTAGACACCTTCTCTTTAACATGCATTATTTTGTATACCTCCACTATTTCAACAGAGCTTTCAAGAACTTCTGTGCCTCAGCACTGGATACAACCAATCTCCCTTTCTCAGAAATTACTAGCACTATTTGCAGCATACCACTTCCCTTTCCTTCTGAAATTTTAGCCACAGCACACTCAGTGTGGTCCATAAACGAGGCTCTTTGGAGACTGCTGGCCACAAAATGCAGAAAAGCTCTGAGAGATACAGCATGGGAAAATTCAAGCTTATGCTTTCATGACATCTCCTAGATACCACTATACTATGTTGAAGAAGGAAATGTTGCACAGGAAATGTTACTATGAGCAAAAGTAAGGTCTTCCTGGGTGTGTTGAAGAGTATTTTATTTGGAAGGAAAGGGGTCAAAAGTGAAGCCATGGTAGATGTGGTGGAAAAGAGAAGACCTGCACAAGAGATGAAACATCATTGCCTTTACACTCAGGCACGGCAATCTCAGGGGTGAGAGAAAGTCAGAACAATAAGATATCATTAATATCATACAATATGTTCCTTTTTCTCCCACAGCTGGATTTGGATAATAATCAGGTGTCACCAGAGGCTAATACCTCCCATCCTCTCCACCTTTTCTCAGAAAAATGGCAGAGCCAATAGATTTGTTGAGCCTACAGAGGAATATTCTCAATCTTAAAAAGAAATCTATCCAAGATGATAATAACCATTTGTACTTCTATACGGTATGCCATCCAAAGATTTCAAAGCACTAAGTAGGCCTTTATAGACAGTGATAGTTTGGGGTTGTCACATGTGGGTAGACAAATAAAATAAATCCTCTATATACTCCAAGGTCCATTACCTACATTTTAAAAGGATTCAGTTAATTTAAACCACCCAGAACATGGAGATGACTCAGAGCTATCTCAATCTGTGCAGTAAACTTCTAAAGATCAAATTGTACTGATTCATGGGGACTTTTTTTTCCTCTGGTGATTTTCATATTGTGCTCCAGAATGTTTTTAATTTTAAATATCTCTCTAGCCTTAGGATTGCAAAGATAATCTTAAAAATGTATCACAATGTAATAATATCTGCCTGAGTCTGAAGCTCATTGGAAACAATAGCTCTGAGAAGTGTGAACTACCCTCCTTCCTTTCAAATATTGTCATAATTCTGAAGTCTAATGATGACAATTTAAGTGTCAACAATGTTAACTATGTCACTTTTGATCAAAGCATGTAGGGAGAGGGATGATCATATCAGGAAGATCAACTGTGAGTGAGATCATGTTATACAATTGCAAGTGGTTGGAGTTTGGTTTTGTGAGTGGAAAACCCCACTCCTTTCCAATTCAGCACCTAACTGTTGTATTAAGAGTAAACCAAACTAGTGCCTCTGCACCAGTTCTTATAGCTTGTGTGCACACTAGTTCCTCCAGACCACTTTTAATGTAGGTAACAAAAGCAAAAGAATCTCTAAAAATATATGTCTTTATGCAAGAAATGCTCATTTTAACCCAAGTAAAAAGAAAACACGGGTCACGTTGTCCTGATCCTTTGTTGGTGCACAAGGGAGCAGGAGAGAGGAGACGCACAATTCAGCACAGTTCTGATCAGACACACAGTGCTGGAGCCTAGCACTGCTGACAGTGTTAGACTACTCATAGTGGTCAGGGACAGAGAATGACCTCAGCAAATTCTGCACCAGCAAAACTGGCCTCCTACTCAAGGGCTAGGGTGGAAAACGTTTGTTGCATCTTTTCTAAGGTTAGTGGCATTCCTGATGTGGCATGCACTTCCCCAGAAGAATTCTATCCCAGTCCAAACGCCAGCAGGTGCTCTTGATGTAGCACAAAGTCATCCAACCGCCACAACAATGTGAGCTGCAGCATAAAGTCACAGACTACAACCTAACATGGGTAATGTTTACTACAGCATTTTGTGCTACAGTTTAACAAGGATTCCTTAATATTCTGAGGTATAGGAAACCTAGACAAAAAATGGTTAAATCTGGGCCAGAGATTCTAAAATAAATGGCTAATAAATAAAAGTGGTCTGGTGCTGTCTTGTATTTCATAGAGTCATGGAGTTAAGGCCAGAAGCAACCATTAAATCATTTCATCTGACATCCTGTACAACGTCTTTACATTTCACCCAGTTACTTCTGTACTGAACACAATAACTTGTGTCTGAGCTCCGAAGAATCAATGTATTGTTTCACTTTGAATAGGGGCTTCTTTCAATAAAAGCTGCAAACATGTTGCCAATTCTCAGTTTTATCACAAGTCTTGAGGTACTTGAGGGTTTTTTTAAGCTTCAACTCCTGGAGTCAGATGATTACATGAGAATCTCAGCTTTAACTACAAAATTAAGTTTTTAGCCCTCACGATGACAGAGAAAAGTTCGAAAATGTGACCCAAATGCATGCTGAAGGCTCAAACCACAAAAGAAAAAGACCCAAAACATATATTTTAAAATCTCAAGATTTTGAGGTCCTCACTCTTGAATTTTAGGATTGACAATACTGTAATTCAGTCACTTGCAAATCACTTTTAGGTTGTTTTCTGCTTTGATTTAATCATCTTTCAATTGTTTGCCCGTCCCCCACACACTACCAATCGTGCTCAATTCTCAGAGTGCAGTTTTCCCCTTTGATCTTTTGGCTGTTCTTAGGAGTTAACAAATAACCTATTCCTACTCACTAAGAATAAGAAAAATGCTCTCTCAAGCTTACCCACAAACTTCTGTGGGGTGGAGCTTTTACGCTTTCCCATGTTGCTTGTCAGCTTCTCTATAACAGCAGGTCTCTCAAAAGGCACCAGAGAAATATTGTTGTCCATCACAGGTTCTTGTTCCTTACAATCTTCCATAGGAGGTACTACATAAAACCAAAAAGTCACATCAGACAGGTCTGTCTACACTTCAGAGATGGCGCTAACTATTTTGAGCCCTGTAGACTATCTTGAACAAGTGCATATTGAAATACGAGTGAAAGAAGGTGCAGGAATACAATTGGCAATGAAACAGCATTAAAGTTTGAGCAGTTAGGACCAAGTTTTCAAATGCGGTCTCTGATTTTGAATGCTTCCATTTGTGAGAGACCAACTTTAGACACTTAACAAAGACCTCCTTTTCAAAGGTGCCAAGCACATGGTTCCCAATGAAGCCTGGGGAAGCTGTTATGTGCACAGCACTTTTGAAAAGCCCTCTTGGGACCTGATTCTCTGTTGACCTCCAGCTTGTGTATTCCGTGACACCAGTGCATAGTGAGTGTGAAGTGCTATCCGTTCTGACTTGGTAGCATTTCATACTCCCTTTGCTCCAACATCAATAGCTACATGAGGTGCATGGCAATGGAGATTCAGGCCTCTTCCAAGTAAAGCTGAACACCCAAAAATGGAGGTTTACAAAATCTGAATCCTCTTTTGAAAATGTGGGCTTAAGTGTATATTTCCTTTTTTTCATGCATGAGACTGCTATTCTTCCAGCCATCCTGCATCTAATTTATAGGATTATCATCTCATAGTTTCCCAGTTTAGATGAATGGCATAAAGAGAGGTTCGCAAACATTTTTAGTCTCAATCACCAAATAATGTCAAGATTGCCCTACCCACGCTTTGCAATCAGCAGACAACCTCCCTATCCACTAAATAACATAATCTGTGGCAGCTACAGGAGCTACTTACATGGAGGAGGAATACTCAGAAAATATGTATGTACTTTCAGCTGTCTTTGAAGCTAAAAATAGAAGTTAGTTACACCTTCTATTTTTGCTTATTTCACCGTCCATCTCACGCCTGGTTTGGTTCTCTCAGCTAGAAACAAGGAGCAGGCACCAGACGCACATGAACAGCAAGTACTCTACGGATTGCCAACTAACTTTGTGAACCTCTGGCACAAATTTTTATGAACCTAGCTGAAAAAAAACTCATGAACCCTGACATCTGACTCCTGAGTAACACTTTGTTTTCTTGTTGTTTCTTTTTTACATGCACTAGAATATTAGTTAGATTCAGTGGAACTATGCTGACTGTCCCCAGCTGAGATTCAGACCCACAATTTCTGAATCATTCAAATTCAGCACAGTAGGCTGAAGAAATTACGCATGACAAAAGGCAAGTCCAATTGTTTCAATTGTTCCATTGTATTGAATCTATAAAATAGACTGACTGTCTCCGATTCATCCACAGAAGGTAGCTTTGGTTGAACAGGTTCAACTATCGGCGTCTTTGTGCTAACTGGATGGTATTAGCACTATGATTATGGTTTATATTTAAGAAAGATTCTTAGCCGGCAAACAAAAAGAGGTTTCTGGAATGGCAGAGCAAACAATTGCTCTAATCTGTATGACCTGAGGACACCAAGTTTTCTATTGTTCCCTTCTTTTCCCTCACACCATGGCAACTTCCTTAAGACTCAGTTCCAAGGACCACATCGTGTATGCTTCAGGCACGCATGGAGTCTGTGGGTAGACTGTAGAATTGGGCCTGATCCGGCACTGCATTACTCCAGCGGGACTCCACTGATCTCCATGCTAATGAATCTCCTGGCCTTAAACAGGTAGTTCTTTGGTAGCACAATACACATGAAAATGAGAGAAGAGCATTGCCTTTGCCTCCTCAAAAGGAAGAGCAAATACCAGGCAACTGCAAAATAAAAGATCTGTTCAGGTGAACTTCTCAACTCAAACATTCACATTAAGAAAACATGGGACCATTTATTCCTTTGATTCCATTTGTGTTTGTGCTGGTAGGGAGAGCTGAATGCGTTGAGTCTTAGAATCCAGCATGCACTGTAAAATGATTTGCCCTGCTGCCTTTTTATTTGTACAGGATGCTCTCACTGAGAAACACAATGATTTCTCATTAGCAAGGGAATCCTGCTGGCACTGGTGAAAAGAAATGGAAGAGAAATAGCACCAATGCAAAATGAAATTAATGTTTAAAAAATTGGTGTGTGGTATGCATGAGACCTAATTAATATCCAGGGGAGACTGTGAGGGGTGGGGTAACTGACAGCAGACTGGAATTAGGAAGAGTACTTGCGTAGTTTGGGCTGGTCCAAAGAAACTTACATTGGGACATATTGAGGTATGTACTGAAAACATGGGGAGATTTTCAAAGACACAATTGGCAGTAAGGAGACAGCTCCCATCGACTTTCAATGGTAACTGGGTGCCTAACTGCGCTTTGGGCTTTAAAAAAATCTCCCTCCAAGTATACTATGGGCAAAATCCTGTCCCCGGTGAGGTCAATGGGGAAACTCCTATTAACTTCAATGGGGCCAGAATCACACACACTATTAAGATAAACCAATGACTGCCTGCCCCTGCCATGCATTACATAGGAGGCTTTCTTGGGGGAAAATCGTGGGACGTGCTCAATGCTCTCAATTCCCATTGTAAGTGGGTGTTATGAGCACACTGCACTTCACAGGATTGGGTCTACATAGGCCTGATCCAATGCCCATTGAAATCAGTGGAAAGACTCTCATTGACTTTAATGGTCATTGGGCTGGTCCCAGGGTCATCATATTCATTGATATATGATATAAGGGTTAAATACTAGCTAAAAAGTGCCAACACCCCTTTCTTGGATAAAGATATGTGAAATTTCATAGGAGGAATTTGACCAACATACAACTGGACTTCTTTCTTCCATGGAAATGAAGAGTGTTCACAGAAACATCTTACACCGTATAAATTAGACAAGGATTTTTTTGTTTGGACTCCTCTGTGAAATATCACAGTCAATAGAATACCTTATTTCATATTTCTTAAACTGCCAGAAAGAGAAGGTTGGCTCCGCATTTAGCAATGAGGATGATTCTATTATCTGGTTCAATAGGAAATTAGGTTTTTGCCAATACAGTCAAGTTCCACTCAGAAACATTACTGTGTCTGACCCTCTCCAATATTTACATTACTGTGAAGATAAATTGCCAGAATATGTTTGGTTATGTAGATTTCATAAAAAACAACCACTAAACTCTAATATGTTAAACCTCATGCAAATCAAGATTAGATTGGTTAGATGGTGCCACTATGGAAACTTGGAGAACTAAATGGAATGTCATGTCATTGGAAGTTTTTAATTGAGAAATATTCTTTGACTTTTTAAACAAAAATGAATAGATCATATATGTTAAAAAACAACTGGCAAGTGAGTAAAATGTTGCTTATTTCCTGTATGCTTTTAATTTTAAGGAAAAAAATCAATACCTAAGTAAAAGCCACATAATTCACTGAAGGATATCCCTGTTATAAAACAGAAAAACAAACCCAGAAAGATAACACATGCTCACAACTAAGGATCAAATTCTGCAAATCATCTCTATTCAGCAAAGGTGCGTTAAACACAAATTTAACTTTAAGTCCTGCAAAGGATGTGCTTAACTGCTTGTCTGACTGGGGATGGATTTAAGCAGGTGCTTAAGGGCTTTCCTGTATTGGAGCCTAAGCAAAGATGTTAAGTTTCCTCTGATATTTGCAAGAGAGGATATTAGAAGTAACACTAAAAGTTCTTGTTAGCCCGTCCTTTCAGTATGCAGATGGACAGTCTTCAGGGTGACAAGAGTTGGGGAACACTGCTTCAGAGCCTCCATTTCCCTGAAACCAATCAGACTGTAGATCAAAAGTCAGGACCTGGAGTAACTTTCAGGTTTTGATTGCTTTACTTGTACTAAATCACACACACGTAATAAGCGTCTGTATAATTCACGCAACAGTGAACCCTGCATAACGAAAGTAAAAGCAGTCACCCAGGAGATATTTAGCCGCTGAATGTTTCTTGAAATAGTGAAGCTATGCTGATTTACACCAGCTGAGGCTCTCCACCCTCAGTCTTCTTTCTCAGCTCACATTCTTGATATTAAAAAAAAAGAAAGACGGGGAAAATCCTCATGGATCCTGGTAGGAAATGCTCCTCGGGGTTAGCATTTAAATCAAATTCTACTCAGTTATGTAGGAATACAAGGACACATCATCTCTAATGCGCTGAGCTAACTTTTTGGGGTCACAGAACCAATGACTGGACTCCCTCTCCTCCTTGTTTTTGGGGACCTAAATAAGCAAGCGGAGTACTCTTGAAGCATCTATTTTTAAGAATGTCTCTAGCCTTTTCCTTTGTGAACATCAGATGGAATCTGGAAGCTGATGTAAACACCCAGCTACAGTTGAAAGTTTGTCTTTGGTTTTTCTTGAAGATCACAGATTATTAATGATCACTGCCATAAATGTCCAGACTCTAGACCTATAGCTACAGGTCCCCAGACCAATTTTGCACCTGGGAGGGCCAACATTGCCCAGCTTGCCACCTGCGGCAATAAGATCACTGCAACTTTCTTCTGGCAAGCTGCCTACAAGTGAGCTACCTACTTTGCTGTAGCAGGTAGTGTGGCTTCTAGTCACAAGGAAGGGCAGGTCAGTAGCATGAGAGGCTGCATGCTAGTGGACTAAGCAAGGGACAGGGAGCCAGAAATGTCTGGATTTTAACCCATGCTCTGATAACAAACCACCTTCATGGCTTTAGTTAGGTGATTTATCTATCTATAACACAGAGAAAATGTACTTACCTGCCTCACAGAGCTGTTGTGAGAATGAATGAGTAAATATTTGTAAAGTGCTATAAAGGACCAAATTGAGCAGAGTGTATAATCAACACTCCAGGGGTGCCCAATCCCCTTCTCCCCACCTTATTACAATAACTCACCCTGGCAAAAAGTACTATTCATCGTTGGCAAGGATGCATGGGTCCCAGCACAAAAAGTTGGGGTCTCCTTCCTCCCACAGCAAGACATTGGTGAGGACCAGAAAACCCCCACCCACATCTTTTTATCAAATATGTTTCAGGTAATTTCAGGACCGCTCCAGAGAATCACTTTGCTAATTGTTCCCTAAAATCCTAGGCCAGACGCATGCATTGTGGTATAGAGTTTGTAGGAAGAGTCAGTTATGCTGCAGTGGTCTCATAGGCCCATGCAAATCTTTTATGGCTCATTCTGGTAATATAAGATAAGAAATGTACTGGGGGCATGACAAACGTAATTCTACACCAGGTGTCCCTCCAGAAACACAGCAAATGAGGAACAGTTACAAAGACACACAGGAAAGTGCAAGTTCAGCCTGGTGTGGAGTAATTCTGAGATATCGAACACTCCAAAGCAGTTAGCTCACAATACTAATCTTCAAAAATATATTCCACAGGATAGCAAGGGACAGAAGGAAATATGGGTATATTTTTGCACAATACATTCTTAGGGGTAGACCAAGACCTAACTTTTAGTCTTGCATAATGGACACAGCACAGTTGTGCCACCCTCAGGGTGGCTGTGGGAAGGAATTGTGTCTCAGTCAGTCACAAATCCCTCTCTGTTTCCCCATTGCCCCAGGGAGGAGTAGATTGCTTTAATCTCTTTTATAGGGCAATGGTCACATCCCCTCTCTCACTGGCTAAGCCACACTGGCTAAGCCACACTGGCAGGCACGCTGGGGGTGGTAGACCAGACTCTGTTCACTGTTGGGTGGAGGAGTGGATTTGAAGAGTTTACTGATCTTGCACCTCTCCCCCATGCCCAAAGCAGAAACGCAGGCTGGCCACATAATGGAATGGGCTTGTGCTCCCTTACTCAACTGCACAGCAGGAGATTTAAACACAAGGGACTTGTCTGCATGAGGAAGTTGCATTGGTTCAACTTAAGGTGCGATTTTCAACTAATTGACTTAAACCAGTGAAAAAGCTGTGTGGATCCTCTTATTTGACTTTAAACAAGGTTTAGGAATAAGTTTAGCTTAAACCGATTCAGAATAGGCTTAAAGTAAACTAAGCTAAACTCGACCAAGAGTGTTCACAAAGGGCTTTGCAGTTGCACAGTTTTAACTGAAATTGGTTGAAAAATTGATTTAACTTAAACCAGTGAAACTTTTATGTGTAGAAAAGGCCACGAGCTTGGCCCTCACAATCCACGTTGCACCTTTAACTAGTTTAGATACTACCTTTCCAAGCAAATCTAAAACTGTCTCCACACTGGGGGAGAGAAGCTTTTTTTTTGGCCAGAAATGGAGTAGAACTTGGAGAGATCCCACACAACCTGATCCCTGAAGCATCTGTAGCTTTCATAATTATGTTTTATGGAGAAAGCTCACTAAGGACCCACTTCTGAAAACACCTACACATCTGCTTAACTTTAACCCCTGAAAGAAGTCCCACTGAAGTCACAGGTGTGTAAGCCTTTGCTGAGCTTGGAACCTAAGACTCTTCTTGGGGATGCTGTAGCTGGGTAAAGTCTTTGCTTCCAACTAAGCACCGTCAGTAAAAAAAGATCACGTATGTCTGAAAGTCACAATGCAGAAAAGTCCTGATCCAAAGACCATTGAAATCAGTGGAAGAATTTCTATTGACTTTATGAGCATTAGATCAAACCTAAAATGTCTAGAGTCTAGACAGAAATATCAATCTTTCTGAAAGAACCAGATTTTAAATGCTGATTTTCTTCTCCATGGCATCTATGGTGGTGGTAAATAATTGAAATTATTTAATAGAGCAGTTGAAATTTTTCTATTACAACTTTTTTTGTGTGAAAAAAGAAAGGTCATGAAAACATTACCCATTTAAAATATTTTTATGAATTTTTTCAGCAAAATTTTCTATTAAAATCAATCATTTGAATTGATTTGTTTGTTCTTGGCTTCTTGCTATACATTTCTGAAAATTATTCTTTTAAAATTTGTAAGTAATTAATTAAAATATCCCACCATGTGACTAAACTGACTAATGAACAGTTACACAGTAGCAAAAACCAAACAACAAAATCCCAACTAAACAAACAAACAGAAAGGAAAAAAGTAGGATGTTTTTAATTTTCTTTCCTTTTTTCATTTTGCAACAGTGCAAATTTTGACTGATTAAAATTATATCCTACCAGAGGACTAAGCTAAACAAAATTTTAAAAATATCATTTTCAAAAAGTAATAAAAAATTTAAAAAAAATGAAAATTGTCAATAAAAATATTTTTAAAAGGATAAAACATTTTGTGAAAAATTTCAAAACCAAAAATCCCATTTTAAAAACTAAAAACCAAAAATAATTTTGAAAGTCTGGAAAAAAATTATGGTTTTCTTTTTTTAATTTTTCAACTAGCTATTATTTATAACTAAAGATAAAACTACATTCTCATAGCCTGATAAATTGTACTGTTTGTATCTCAGTACCATAGACCTTTTAGATACGGTAGATTTTAAAATCAACTATATGTAGTTTGAAATTTCTTGCTTTTAATATCCTCTTTTGCAAGCTCCTTATACAACATGAAAAGCCTCAACAATCTTTTTTGATATACTATTTACACATACAGCATGCCTATTATGTAAAAATATTTACATATACACACTTAATGTTTTATATATATATATATAGCATACATCAAGCTTGCAAAATTCTACTTTCCTACCTGCAATGGGGAAGCTTTGTTTTCTCAAAGACTTCAATATTTTTAGAATATTCATAAGCAGTTATTTTAAAAGGTGGGCACTTAATACATTTTGTGCTTGGTCTAATCAATTTTTCATGATAATTTTGCAGGGCTGATTTAGTTACACACTCTCTCTCTCATGTACATGAGGTGAAATCCTGACCCCGCTGAAGTCAAAGGGAGTTTTGTTGACTTCACCAAGGCCAGGATTTCGCGCATGGTTTCTGTCTTAAAAACATTTGAGCTTCACTGTTCTAGGAAGAATGAGGTTATTTAAAGTAAAAAAGGAGAAAAACAAACAAACATGAAATAAGTACAGAAGTCACTCGGTGGTATAGGAGGTTCCTGAACATCATTTCCACCCACCGTGATGACTCATGACCTGCCCAGCAGCCTCCATGCTGACATTCTGAAGATAGTTGTGGCAGCGTTCCTTGTGTTCTTCCAGTGAACTGCGCTGCTTGTAGCTCCGGCCGCAGTAGTTACACTTGTGAGGCTTACCCACTGTGGAAAGAACAGAGCTTTAGGTTAAATTGTCATCTGCACCAAAGTTACATCTCTGTTACAAGCAACTAAATGGACGGAAAGACATTTACAAAGGTCATTTAAGTCCCAAAGCTTTTCTCCTTGCCCCATTTTCCCACCCCCCACGCACCTCCTCCTATCTACCACGCACATCACCCTATTGATCAATCACACTGAAAAGGAGTATCGTCAGACACGCACAAAAAGGCTGACTTGATTGCAAAGCCAATAAATAGACTACACCCATGGAGAGAAAAATAACAGTTGAATCACAACCATCTTATGACTATGTCACCAACCCTGGTGGGAAACCTCTGAGCAGTTTTGTCCATAGAGTCAGCATTTGCCCTCATAGAAGCTTACTGGCCTACTTTAACATCAAAGTGGTGGAGATTGAGTTATATGGCATGAGGGAGGTTTCTTCTGAGTTGGCTTGTTTTGCCAAAACTAGAAAGGTGAGAAATAAAAAAAAGACAACAGCAAGTTGTTTCCAGTTTTTGTGGTATGTCTGAACTGAGTGGTCAACAAGGATATATATAGGGACTGGATAGTTTAAAAAAGCAAACAAAAAACTACAAACACACACAAACAATAGGGGAAGCTGTACAGTAAAAAACAGACTAAATGTAGGCAAGAGAAAATTCCTGTATTATTTTTAGTAACACTTAAGAGCAATATGATCTGGCAAAGGTCTTAATACGTACAAAACCTGGCACCAGATCCTAGTAAAGTGCAGCCTTTTCATACCATGTCATTGAGAAACCACAAGAATAGCTTAACCCTAGGACCAGAAAACTAGCCAAATGGTGTATTTTGCCAAACCCATGTTAATAATGTTTTTAAATACATATTACATGTAGAACATGAGGGTATCCTCTAATAAGTACAGGGCTATTCATTCAGTAGTGGAGGTTTAGTAAAACACACTAGAGTGAGATTTTCAAAACTGCCAGGGGGATTAGAATGGTCAATTCTCAAATGCCTTGAAAATCTAAGTCTTAATGTCTTCTGCTAAGTCTCCCGCCGGCATAGCGCTGTCCACACTGGTGCGTCTGTCTGTAAAACTTGTCAGTCGGAGGGGGTGGAGGGGTTACACACCTCTGATCGACAAAAGTTTTACTGACCAAAGTGCTAGTGTAGACATAGCCTAAGCAGTTACACATTGGAAAACAGCTTGGCTATTCCAGATAAACTCCTTAGATGTACTGTAAGGCATGAAGAAAAAAGCCAGGTACCTTAATCTCAAGAGGCCTCAGTGTCTAGTATTAGTTAAATGCATTATTGCTTAGTCTATACAAACATTTTTTGCTACATTTCTGAGGCCCTAGATAACAAGTCTTGACTTTTGTAATTATAACAAGTGGAAGCAAAACTGGCGAAGTTATCATTTGGATTCCCACTTTCATAACAACCATTGGACAAATTGCATATCATCAGCGAGGCTGAGATTTTCAAAAGGTTTCTAAGGTGTTCATGTGCCCAAATCCCATTGCTTTTCAAGGTTTATAAAAGATGCTAAAAGTAATGGCATTCAGTGGATTTTCCATCTAATGTCAATCCAGTGTATACCTTTGCTTTTAGCTTCTTCTATAAACCTTGAAACATTCAATGGGATTTGCACACATAACCCCCCTAGGCACTTTTGAAAATCCCAGCCTCAGGGTCTCTCCACTACAAATGCAACCACATCAGAGTTTTGTAACCATGTACATAGCTCAGTTAATGTCCTTTCTATGCTACAAAAGTAATCCTTCTCATAACTGGCTCAGGGGATGTCTGTGTCCCTTGACAAAGTTGGGCTGTGTGTGAGGCCATTAACATACTTCACCAAGAATGCTCACAGCCACAATCCATTTCCTGAGAAGTGCTGTTAATACAGGTAGCAATTATGATCTAGTGCACTCACATGTCTAAGGAACTCATTTTTTAAGTAAGAAATGTCAGGTCATTGCAAATGCCTACAAATCTCTCCTCTAGTCCTTAGGAGAGCAACTCATGACAGAAGTAAAACCCACACGCAGGTTAGCAATGGGTGCCATATTTTGTATCACTTGGTAGGAAGATGAAGTACTACGAACATATTGAAAAGCACAAGGAATTCAATTTTGGGGATCGTCTCAATACTGTACTTCGTTCCATGTAGCAGAACCACCCTCCACCCCCTATCTGTATAATTGCAATCTGTGCTCAAGCAACACTTCCAACTGGATTAGCGGAGGCATTACAGGTCACAGCATTGTGCTGGGGATTATGCCTGCACAAATGTTTGCACAGGAAGCCTAACTCACGCTATTAGTCCTTGGTGCTTTGGGGGCCTGAATCACAGCCCACGGAAATGAAAGCAAAGACTTTGGATCAGGTCCTTCATGAGCATTCAGTTTCCACATTAAAAAGGAATACGAAAAAGAAAAACAAATTAAAAAATACTGAACGACACTAATGGAATATATTTATAGTTTTAGTTTAGGATATTTAGTTTCCCACCATATTTTTATGGGAAGTAATCAGATAAAAATAGTATTTAATTATTTAGTATATGTATTACTATAGCACCGAGGAGCCTTAGTCTTGAACCAGGACCCCATTGTGCAGGATGCTGTACAAACACAGAACTGGAAATATATATCACACATATTTTCATACAGAACTGCCAGATTATATTCGATAAAATATGCCTAAAGCTATAGAAACATTTGTTGTTGCATACAGAAAGACTATATTACATGTCCTACGTAAGAACAAAAGGCCCCAAAACCATAACAATGAAAGAGACCACTCCCAGAATCTCAGAAAAGGTATTTCCTTCTTTAAATGTCAGAATTTCCACACATTTAAACTCAGGTTCATTCAGACAAAATGTGGCACAGAAAACCCATAGCTCAAGTCTCAGCCTCAAATGGAAAATAGTACGACAGCCTCAGCATAAAGGACATTTCAATTTCAAAGAGAATTACCACCTTGAATCAGATAAAACATTTACTGAAATTCACAGAGGCCCTGAGATTATGAGATTAAAATGGATGGAAAAAATAAAAGCCAGACTGTTTCTGAGTTAGGAATTTCTCCAGACTTGTAGGTGGACTTTGAGAGCTGAGAAGTCTGCATGCAGTGGTGGAGAGGTGTTGTAATTTTGAGGTCACTATTCAAAATCTAGAGCAGACTTGAGTTTAGGGAAACTTCTTTTAAGTCATAAAAAGGATCAGCATAAGCAAAAGAGCCGGTATGGCACTCACACCCCATTGTGTTACCAAATGAGCTACAAGCACATAGCAGAATATGAAGGAAGTCAAAGGGAAATTACCCATGGAAAACAAAGCATCCCAGGTAATACTGTGCCATAAGCACACAACATGACAAATGCTTATAGAAGATGCTAAAAGCAATGGTGCACACTAGGTGTGAAATCCTGCCCCCCCTGAAGTTAAAGGACAACACTCATTGATTCAGTAGGGTATTTTACCCCAAATTTCTACATGCTGGAAACCATGTGCGGTTTGGAAGAGGATTTCTCCCCTTTCTAGTTCTACCTACTGTGCATAGCTCAGCACTCAGGACTCAGCACTGCCCCACTCCATTTGTCAGAGATTTGGGTCTCAATTGAAAGCCAGCTGAAATCAATGGGATTCTTTCCACTGACTTTCATGGACTTTATATCAGGAATTTACAGTCTGAAAAATTATGCAGCACTCTGAGAAAGGAATGATGCTCAAGATTTCTGAATTCAGCCTAGCAATTTGAAGTGGTCTGCTTTTGGCTTGAAAAGCTATGCTGATGTCACGTCCCGGCCTTGACATCTTGTGGTGAAGTTTAAACTACAACTGAAACTCTGACACCTCATGCAAAAGTCTGCAGCAGCTATTTTATCATCATCATTTTTGAACCAGCACGTCTGCAAAAATATTCAAGGAATTTAATTTTAGCAGCACATGTTATCAGGGGCAGGGTCATAGCTATGAATTATTATTATCATCATTTTACATTTATATTGCAATGGCTCCTAAAGGCCAAAACCAGGTTGGGCCTCATTGTGCTAGCTGCTGTACAAAGGTATAGTAAACAATAGTCCCTGATTCAAAGAGAACAATTAAGTAAAATGTTGAATTTTTAGAAGCACATTCAATGCGTTAATACTGAAAGTAACTTGGCTACAGGTACCTCCAACAATGCTATTCAAGCAGGGCTCATAGAATAGTTTCCATTCAGGAATGTCATAGTATGAAGTTCACGATGATTAGTATCGCTTTACATTTAAAACGGGGCCTTTTGTCCTGAAGGGCCCCAACTTACTTAAACAACATGTAGCGTGTAGGAGAATCATCACTGATATGTAGCTCCTGCAAGTGTGCAACATGGCAGCTGTTTAACAGCACATCACAACACTACACATTCAACGTTAGGGAGGAAAACAAAAAATACTGTTTTTTCCATATCCAACAGTTTGATAATTATAATAAATATATATTCAGTTGTGTTGAGTCCTGGAAACTTCATTATAAGAAAGATGTTAACAATTAAGAGGAAATTCTGACAAGAGGACCCAACTTTTTAGGAATAGTTTGGACAAAATTCTGCACCCAGATAAAACTAGAGCTAGTCTCCTGAGATCAGTTTTAACCAAGGCAGGAAGTACAGTTGTGTGGTTAAGGCCTGGAGCTAGGATGCTAGAGAGCGAAAGTCAATTCCTGGCACTACTAAAAACTGAGTCTGTGATCTTGCAAAAGTCCCGGAGTCTTGCCTTGCTGTTGTTCCCATATAGAGATAATTCTCTACCTCTGAGAGGTGTTATGAAAATAAATTTATGAAAGTTAGGAGCTGCTCATGCACTAGGGCAATGGAGGATCATATAAATATGTAGATGTAGAAGAACCTGGATGGTATCTACAGCCTGACAAATTAAGGACTTAAAAAGAAAAAGATGATAGCAATATACAATAAGTCGATCAGATATGGGAGTAAACAGGGAGAGGAAATATTTAGGATAGTACAGTTGGGAGTAAGGAATGAATACGAGTAATGGGATTGAATTAGAAAAGAGAAAATTTAGGCTGAATATCATCAACATTCCAGGCACATTGTCCTGTTAGGCTGGGAAGAGTCATAGGGCTTAGCTGGTACTAGGGATTAGTTTGAAAGACACAGTCAGGATAAGACAACAAAGCCTGCACAGTAACTAATGTACAATATCTCTGGCCTGTAATTAAAACACACTTTATTTTCTTGAGCAGTGTGTTCCCAAAGCTTCACAGAGACAAATATTTACATGAAAAACAGACCATGAATAAATTATCGAAAAATTAAAATCAAACCTGAATACACTCAGGCTCTGAGCAGGCTATAGCCTTGCCAGGGACAGAGACTCCTGCTCCCCCTTCAGCTCTTAATGATTGTAAATGTGTTCACTGAAATTCAAGGAGCAAATAAATATGAACATACAGAAATGTGACTAGTAATTTGGGATGAGTCAATTTTTGAGTGTCCTGTTTAAAACATCCTTAATAGGCTCTGATTCTCAAAAAGTGCCGAGCACCCACCCTCTGAAAGTCCGGCCCTTTATAAGATGCACCCAAAAGCACTGAAAATCTTGGCTGTGATTTTTAAAGGGTTAAAGCTTTGCACTTGTCAGTCCAAAACGAGATAGCAACACGTGGAATAAATTCTAATGTCTGATCCACCCAGCAGATCACTTGAAGGCTTTTCTTTTCCATAACGTGGATCAGAGAGAAAACTTTAGCCCTGAACACATACTAGTCCCATCATTGCACAAAAGCATGAGTTGGGAATGAAAGATCTGCTTATTAATTAATTGAAACACAAGAAAGCAACATGATATCATTGTTTGGGAAAAATATAACAAGAATCTTATAATAGGTTTTAAAACAGGGACCAATTCTTTAAACCATTATTCACATGAGTGAGGCTTTGCAGAATCAAGCTGTTTATATTTGCTTTTTTGTTTTCTTTTAATTCATGAAAGTACACAGGTGTTGTTTCACCTTTGAATGTTTCAGTATTGTTCTAAGTTGGGTATATAATGCAGAGTTTCTCCAAACTTGGGAAGCTTAATTCTAAAAGTACAGGTTCAAAAGTTCTAGTGTAAAATTACAAGATCAGAGCTCTAAACACAGTTTATGCAGCTGCAACAATGTTCTTGACTTTGAGCTTGAAAAAAGAGTACTCCTGTCACTTCATTCCTTGCTGGCCTGGTGTGTCAGAGACTTGAAGATTAACATTAATTATTTTGTTCACAAATGCTTTGCAAACTACTGGACTGTTCTGGATTTCATGCCCTTGTTGGCAATTGAAAGACAGCCCACCCTAACTTTCAGTACCAGAATCGACAATAAATCATCATTCCTGTCTTTAACTACTACAAACTGTGGTAGCAATCCTACCATGTAATAATGCAATCTGTAACACCTATAATACCATCTATATACTTGTAGTACAATAGCCTGTATTAAAACAATGGCGAAACATTCACACTGATTTTCACTCTTTGTTTTCTGGACACACCCACCTTCTCTATAAATACCTACTGGGCACAAAACAGAAGCCGGAGGCCTGTGCTTACCTGGCAGTTGTTTATTTAAATCAAGCAGGCTAGCAGGAAAATACTGAACAGCCAACATTTAGTCCTGCCTGATCTTCTGCAATGAGAGGTGCTAAACAACAGATTAGATATTAACTCTGAAAACTTTATCCCTGCCATAGTTTGGCTAGAATGAACTGATAAAACAAAAATAGGAAAGAAAGTTCAGAACACATTGTTCTAAATCTAAATATCTGGGCCAGGTTCTCAGCTGGTGTAAATCAGTGTATGTCAATGCCAATTTATAACTGACGATCTACCGCTTTATTTATTTAAAAAAAATACTTCCATCTATAGACATTCATGCTTTATTCTATGATTTATCTTGCATTTGCTGTTAATTATTAGCTCTGTCATTTAATCAGATAAATCAGATTGCATGTTTATTTATTCATTAATTAATTTGCACTATTTTAGAGATACAATAATGATCTCAGCTACCCTCAAGGGTAGAAACAAGTAGCTGGAGTATAATAATAATCTCTCACCACCTCTTTGTCCTTTCCAGGCCATAGGAGAAATTTAGTTTATAGGCTGGCTGGTATATATGTTTGTACGCTGTGTTTATATGTGCTGTCTCTCTGTGAGTGAGTGCTTACAGAGAAGTTATTGAGGGAAAGATGAATTTTGTGGTTAGTTCTGCTCTGCTTCCTATCTGTTGTGGAAGTAGGGTCCATAGCGTAGGCTCAGCTCTTGTGAAAGTTCTGTCTTCCAAATTCATGAGCCTTCCCTAGTTGAACTAAAGACACAGGAGCACTTTCTTTGTGGTGGGCTAACCCTATCCCAAAAGCATGTTTTGTTTAGATCATAAAAAATCCATTTTACCACTAGCTGTCACACTACCAGACAAAAGAGGGCATGCCACACTCCAACTTTGGGGATGCCAGGAAACTTGCATTTCCAGAAAAGTCCTGCAGTTTCCCTCCGCGTCAGTCTTCGCCAGGTGGTGTATGAGATTACACTGCCATGACCGGAGGGGAAAATGTCTTGTGAGCAGGGCTGAGGTGAAAAGGGCAGAGTGCTGATCATTCCGTTCAATCAGGCAGAAGGCTGGACAGACAGGCCTGATGGCGTGGGAACACTGTGATGCTTTTTTGTGGGGAACAGAATTCTGTGACAGAACACGACAGAGGTCAGGGGTGAATTAAGTCTCTGCTGATCCCTCCAGATGGGGAGGGACAAGGAAGCTCCCTCCCAGAGAGATATGTGCAAAGCATGATGGGAAAGGGAAGGAATAAAGAGCAGCCTCATCATTTACTTTCCCCCTGTTTTAAATGACTGCATGGGGACCCTGCATTTTACTAGATTAACCGCCACCTGCAACTGAGGCTTTAAGTATGATTTGCTGTTGAAGGTAGATACACTGATCCAACATGTGCTTTAATGGCTAGAAACTCTTCTGGTATATTTTCATTTGTTTGTAATTTCTTTTCCCTTGGGTATTAAGAGTGAGATTTTCAAAGCTGCCTAAAGGATCTGGATGCTCCTGTTTCATTCAAAATGAATGAGAATCAGGGCTCCAAATCCCTTGTGTAGTTTTTAAAACTCTCCACCCAAATGTTTAGCATATATGATCCAAACACACTACCTCATTCTTGCTGGATCAGAACATTATCCCAGCTTCTCAGGTACACCTAACTTCTGTGAAACTTCCATGAATTTTATAGCAGACACTGAAAGGGTTAAATGCAATTAAAACTGCTGTTTAAATAGTACTAAGGTTGTGAGATAAACTCATAAAAACCAGGAAGTTCATAAGCAACTGAACATTTGTCAACTTGCAGTCTGAAAGTTATTTAAATGCACTGGGATTTAATCACCTTTGGCTGTAATTTTCTTTTGAAGCTGGGGAACCATTGCAGGTGATATATAGGATCATTTAATATTTGGTGTTCTCTACAGCAAGTGACATCCCTATCTACAATACTTAGGCACCAAATGTGTGTGGGAGGGAGTGTGTTAAGGACAGAGATTAAGCCTTAACTGAATTTACTGGCTCTGGACTTTCTACTGCATTTCAGACCTTTAGCATTACGTTATTGTAGATGTGGCATGCTGCGTGCAAATCGATTTACATAAGAAGCCTTCTGAAATATACCAATGAGCGTCTTTGGGTTTTAACCCAGTTTCAGCAAAATACAGCTAGGAAGAAAGAAAGTGCTTTGGTTGACTTATTTTTCTTGTCTGCATGATTAGCACAACTGCCTCTAAGGAATTTAAGGAGCTGGCTGGAGTTCTTTACGTCATTTGCAACTGAAGGTTTGCATTGACCAATCCCAAATGGAGATGAACTGCTCATGCACGCAAAGCAGGGTGTGGAACCTTCAGTTCATATCAGGAATGCTGTTGGACAAACACTCCTTGACAGGTGATTCTTTCTCTTAGTAAAACAAATGTAGATTGTGGGCCAGATCTTCAGGTGATGTAAACTGGGGTAGATCTACTGGAGTCAATTTACACCAGCTCCCGATATGGTATTCTTTTCTTTAAAGTGTAATCTCTTGTACACCACAGTAAGTCCCTCTAGCATTTTACCATAACGTCCACAGCAAATGTGTGTGCTGTCCTCCCAATTCAGTCTATGGAAGGCCTTTATAGTGAGGATGCTGAATTGGCGACACAAGAGATGAAAAGCTCTGACCACTGACCGACAGTGGTTGGTACCTGCTGCTTCAGAGAAAGGTGCAGAAGACAAAGGTGGGATAATCTACCCCCTGTGATGGTCTTGTCCCTCCCAAAATATTTTTTTTTAAAAGCACTAGCTACCATAACTCTTATTATACACATAAATGTCCAATCTTTCATTAGACGTTGCTAAGTTCTTGGCTTCCATCAACAGCATGTGTCAATGAATTCCATGGTCCCAATTAAGCATGTTGTAAGGAAAGTATCTCATTGTATCAGTTTTGAACTTGATGTCTTTCAATTTCACTGAAAGTCCCCTTGTTTTTGTATTATGACACAGGGAGAACAGACACTCTGGACCTATCTTAATGTTCTGGTTTTCATTTAAATAGCTTCATTTTCCCATTTCTCCACAATATTAGAAGATCAGTTTTGAAAACAGATTTTTAACAACAAGTTGTCATGAAGATCAGAGCGACATGGGGAGGGAAAATATTGCCCAATCCTCATTTCTGCTAAGCAGCAGATTAGGAAGTTTTCACTTACTTTGGTCAAAGGCAGTAATCTACAAAACCAGCACTGCTTCCAACAACAGGAAATACAGTGACACTAATGGGCTCCCATGAGACTCTAGAATTATAATTTTTCTTCCTCTACTGCCCCAGGAGCAGTTTAGCACACCCCCCAAAGTTATCCTCACAAAGATCAACAGCTCAAGAATTCATTTGTGCCTTCTCTTTCATGTGTCAAACAAGGTCAGAGACAACACTATCTGATTGAGTCCCTTCACCCTTAAGCCTGTTAGAGTTGCTCGTGGCTTGCCTAGCAGTCTGTTTCTGAAAACTCTACCCTTAGCTCCCGGTATGCACAAGATATTATTACTAATGGGTTCCCTGGTATGTGTGGGCAAGGATACATGGAGCATAAGCCACAGACAGCTAAGGACAGAATCTTTCTGCTACTCATAGGGTGTTGAGTATAAGGACCCAGACAGAAATGATGCTGGAGTGAGCTTGTGCAACATTTGAGAGAAAAATCAGGATCAGTTTTTGTGGGTCTAATTCTGAGCAGCCTTCAGAACAGACTCAATAAGGACATATTTTAAAAGGGGGGCAGAGTCTTTATCTATACGAAAAATGAATCATGGGTATCAGACTACTTCTGTTCTAGTGAAAACCTCTACATCAAGTGCCTACCTCTGACAGTAAAGCTACATTCATCTCTGTCAGGTAATAAAATGCAGCAATTCCTGTTAGCCTTAATACCCTTCCCACTTCTTCTGGAGAGTTTGCAGTTCCTTAAAACATTCAAAATTTGCTTGTTTATAGGTGAAATTAGTCTGGCAATACAAGAACTAGAAACTGTAAAGCCTAAAAAAAGAGAAGAGGACAAAACAAATGGAAATAAAATACAGGTGTAAAATCAAACCAAAAGACTAATCCCTCCCGCATGAAACTGTTTGCATTGAAAGTTAAGGCAGGGGAGTTACAGAAAACAAATCAGGGAACTCTAAATCCACTGATGCACTGTGTGGAAGCAGAGAAGTTAAAACAGAGAACTTAGGAAACTCTAATGTATTAACAGAATTTCATGATCATGGAACAACTAAAAAAAATGCACAGGAGAAATTTTCATGAGAAAGTTTAGAGCTGCTTGCTTCTTTCCATAGTTTTAAAAAGCAGTTTGATGAAAAATATAAAGGTTATCATTCCTCAGTATCCTGAAGGAGGAAAAATCTTTGCTTTCACAAGGTTTTTTTCCTCTTTCCTATTTTAATATTACTTTTTTTTTTTTTTTTAAGTTTGAGGAAGAGTAATCTTGCAGTTAAGGCATCGGCTGGGGACTTAGGAGATCTGTGCTTAGTTCCCAGCTGTGTCACAGACTCTCTGTGTGCCCAAATCACTTAATATATCTGTGCCTCAGCTAACCACCTGCGAAACGGTGATTAAAAAGCCTTCCTTCCTTCTCTTCTTTTCCTGTGTTTTCTATCAAGATAGTCAACTCTTTCAGCAGTGAATATCTCTCACGTGTGTGTACAGCCCCTAGCACAATAGGGCCCTTTTTTTGGTTGAGGACTATAGAAATAATAATAATGTAATTAGTGAACACATTCAAAAGAAAGATCTGAAGGTGCTAGGCACCACCAACTCATACTGAAGTTAATAATAATTCAAGAGGAGGTTGGGCCCTGAGTGATTTTTGTAACTAGCCTGTATTAACTCCACCGATCTGAAGAATATTTAAACTGAGATTCTCTTGTAACCATCTGACTTCAGGAGCTGGGACTTGAAGAAAAACAGCTTTTATATTATAGCCATTTACATTTTTAGGTGTTCTTACTCCACCAGCTTATTTCCTTAGCCAGAAAACAAGCCTGCCCAAGGTTTGCCACACCCAGGGCTAACTGGGAACAGCATGCCAGGGGCCTGTGGGCTGCACAGAATTTCTAAGTAGCTATGCACACTTCCTTAATCAAAAACTGAGGCTCTCCACACCAAAGCACTTGCTCGTCGTTGTTTTTTCCTTGATAGGCAAATACAGACGCACGGATGTCTCAGTTCATTGGCAGTACAAAAATAAAGGCAGAAGCTGACCAGTTCTGACCGCCCCATGCGGGTGTCAGAGAGATGGGGACCGACAGGTAGGGTGTGAGGAGTCAGATCCGCACTTTCACCAAAGAGCCACTTGGCTCGCTGCAGCCTCTGCCGATTTGTAATGTTGTCTGAGAACTGTTGGATTACAGTGCCACCCAGGCACATCCTCCTCCTCCTCCATGTGCCAGTGCTATCACAGGCACAAAGCTATGTTCAGGGGCCAGAAGATCATGGGGCTACTGTCTCTGTGGTGGACTGAGATTCACTTCCACCAGTGAGGAATCGCTGGTGAGGGCAGGTTTAAGGCTGGTTTGCCCTTACTGGAGGCCAGATACTGGCTCTTATATGAATATCTGAGAACCCTTAATTAGGGATGGATTAATTAGTTCTAAAAAAATTGAGACCCACTAACCCCTACCCCAGATCTTCATCCTTTCCAAGGACTAAACTGAACGCAAACCTTTTGGAAGGTTCTGGATTGTTCACATAGGTCTGTTCATAGAGGTTTTATAGAATCATAGAGGATGAGGGTTGGAAGGGACCTCAGGAGGTCATCTAGTCCAACCCCTGCTCAAAGCAGACCAACGCCAACTAAGTCATCCCAGTCAGGGCTTTGTCAAGCTGCACCTCAAAACCCTCTATGGATGGAGATTCCACCACCTCCCTAGGTAACCCATTCCAGTGCTTCACCACCCTCCTAGTGACAAAGTTATACCTAATATCCAATCTAGACCTCCCGCACTGCAACTTGACAGCATTGCTCCTTGTTTTGTCATCTGCCACCACTGAGAACAGCCAAGCTCCATCCTCCCTTGAACCCTGTTTCAGGTAGATGAAGGCCGATATCAAATCCTCCCCCCTCTTCTCTTGGGCAGTCCAGTTCCCTCAGCCTGTCCTCATAAGTCATGTGTTCCAGCCCCCTAATCATTTTTGTTGCCCTCCGCTGGACTCTTCAATTTGTTAACATCCTTCCTGTAGTGGGGAGCCCAAAACTGGACACAATACTCCAAATGTGGCTTCACCATTGCCGCATACAGGGGAATAATCACTTCCCTCGATCTGCTGGCAATGCTCCTACTAATACAGCCCAATATGCCATATCTGATCTTTCACTGTTGCTAACTCTTGCAGTTTTATTTCCAGTCACACAATAATTGGTGTTTTTCTTAAAGTTCCAGCTCCTGGAATCAGGTGATTTCAGAAGAGTCTCACCTTTAGTTTTTTTTTTTTTTTTAAAGGAAGTTTCTAGCCCATATGATTGTGGAAACAAGCTGGGAACATTAACTCTAAAGGCTTAAACACCAGAAGGCCAATAAAAAGAACTGCACATTTATTATTTTACAATCTCCTAATTTTTAAGCCCGTCACTGATTTTAGGATTCTTGACTCTTGATTTTTGACTACTTGGAATTTGCAGTGCTGCAAAACCAGAAGGATTCCATTGAAAACCAAGGGATTTTTTCCTTCAGATTAACTATAATAGAGATCAGAATATCACTCCTTCTGTTTAAAAGATTTCTGTAAATACCTTATCTCTTCCTTCCTCCTGTCATTTTAAGACGTAGCATAGTTAAGATTAAGTTTCAAATCTCCATGAACGTGCTTTACTTTTACTTTACTCCCCATTTCACTTTGGCACTTTAGAGGAAGAAGAGCAGCGTTACATATGAAATTCAGAATAAAATGCCTCTTCCAAAAGATAGCTGTCTTTACTGGGGTCATGTTTTAAATTGTGTATTTACTGCATACTGAGTTTCCTTTTACTGTAGGGTCATATGTGGAAACACTGTGTACATCAGTTTTTCTTTTCATAATCTATTCCTGATACCTACAAGTATGATGAGCTCTGCTCCCAGATTTGGCAAGACAGAACAGGTTGTGCATGGACAGGTTTCTCTGACTCTCCTATTTGGATCAAGTAGGAAAAAGAAAGGGTAGAGGGTGGAGAGTATAAAGAAAAGAGGTGACGTGTTCCTTTGGAGAGAGAATGAGTAATGCAGCTGGCACACAGCCTCGCCACTGCCACAGAGAGGCAAGCACACCAATCGCACAGATTCAGCTATTTAGACAGGAGAAAGGCAAGGTGGAAATTTCACAAACAGTTCTGATATCTGAGGGATGGTGTTATCCAGGAAACAAACTCAAAACCCCACACACCTCATGCAAGATACATGAGACATGTTAACGTGGGATGTATCAGGGCAAGATGTTCAATGGAGAAGCTTGTACAGAACTATTTATGCTCTAATCAGATCGTACAAGATTTTCACCTAATGTCCGTTGGAAATTACAACAGAACTCCAGTTTCGTTCCCCTCCCACAAGCCAAAAACGCAAGACTTTCTACAGCCAAGGTTAGCTGTTCTGATGTAAGTGGCAATCTCCAAGGAAACAAGCAAAATGCATGCAGATGAATAGCACACAAATGAGGAAGATTTTATGGTCTTGCTATAATCAATTTCTCAGCAATGTATTCTTTACAGGTAATGGGTCCGTCTTCCAGTAGGAGTTTAAAAGCCCAAAATATACTGGGATCTGCCTGTCAGAGAGCAACCCTCTTCCCATGTCACATTAGCACAGCAATAGTGCAATCTGACTAGACATGAGGTGGGAGAAAAGGCAGTGCTACAATCCCCATTTTACAGATGGGTGACTGAGGCACAAAGAAAGCATATGACTTGCCCAAGGACTATCCATGTCAGGTTATCTGGCCCACATCATCATGGTCTCTTAGCCCCTCACAATCTTTTTAAATCTTTACTTCCTCTGTGAGGTAGGGCAGTTCAATTACCCTCATTGTACAGATGGGGAAGTGAGGCACAGAGAGAATAAGTGACTTACCCAATGTCACACAGGAAGTCTGTGCTAGAGTCAGGAACTGAACCCAGGTCTCTAAATCCAACTCCCAGGCCTTAACCACAATACTATCCTTCTCAGAGATCACTAAAACTTCTCACACTTGACCTACCTCACTATAAGTGAGAGGTGGCAGCTTGTAGTCTACATGAAGGTCAACTGCCTATAAAACTCATTCTCCTACCCTTGAACCAAACAGCTGGAATTTGCCAACAGTACAAAGTCTTCTCTCTTCTGGGAAGGGTTGAAGGTGGGGCATTGTGCCGTACTGACTGGTGTGTGAACTTTTCTCATTGTATTGTACTGTTGGGTGACATCTTTGCTGATAACAGGCAGGGTGCCAATGTAAGGGTATTTTTTTGGGTTTTATTCTTTTAAAAAAAAATCAAAAGAATGAACATGTTTTAATGATCACTTCTGAAAAAAACAAAAAACATATTTTGCAGCATATGAATAATTGTGCTAGTTGGTATGATAATAACCAGGTGCTCCTTGTGAAATTTCAATGGGGCATGGTGTAAGTAGTGTTCCTCTTAGTTCAGGAATGAAGATATATATCTCTTCTCTCTGTTGCAAAGCATGGAGGAGAACTTGGTGCACTATATCTGAAATCAGTACTACACAGTTATGCAAAACATGTGTGCAACTGACACCTCTTGTGTAATCCTCAGTGTTATCAACTCCTATCAACCACCTCCAGGAAGGAAGGAGGGGCATAAGGTGGGGAAAATTCACAGTTAGATCAAATAGAAAATGGGAAAATAGCCAGAGCTGCAATCAGGTGAAAATTCAGTTCCCCTGAAAGGAAACCTTCAGGATAAATTTCATTGCTTTCCACATACAATTCTAAGAAGGCATGCAGAGAATCACACATGGTTCAAAAAGGTTCACTAAAAAAATTGAGTCTCTCTCTAAATTTTCCTTCTCCGGTGATATCCATCAATATCTTAGCCCTGAAGCAATTTTAATAACAGGTTGGTCGGTGCATGGGAAAAAAATTCAGTAGAAGCCTTGTCCAACTCCACTGTGGTATGGTGTTAACCAGGTTAATTTTTTCTCCAATCTCTCTTAGTTTCCCTCAGGATGGCAAAAAAACCTTGCTCACCTTAGCAGTCTTGCTTATTACCGGAGTTACTGGCCAGTTTCTGGTCTCTATTTTACTTGGCCCCATAAAATGCTAAGTGTTAGCATGAAGGATGGGGCCCAAGACACATATTTCAGACCCAGAGCCAAAGTTTCCTAAAGTGAGGGATTTTGCAGGTCCTTGCAAGAACTGTCAAAGCCTAGCTGACTTTGGATTTGCTCCCAACATAGGCCATTCTAAGAAAGGCTTTTTCCAGTGAAAATAATATTTCCCCTGCTTTCAAAGCAGCTGCAACATCGAGCTGCTCAGATGGCGTAGATCCAAGAAAGTGTCTGGTTTTTCCTGCGCTACGGCTCACTTAAGTGAAAATCACATTTTAACATCAACAACAGGGGCAGGCTCATGACTGCCATCTTGGGTCGTCTTCGCTGAAAAAGTATCTACAGCCAGCTATGAAATTGGTGGTGTGGCAGGATTTGTGTTAAGCCTATCACAATTTTAATGCAACGACAAGCCCCAAAGAGGGCCCAAGATGAGATGTACAAATGCTGCTTAGAGTAGCACTTCTGAGCTTAAATGTCTGCTTATGTGCTTACATGCATTTTGAGCATTCCAATATAAGATGTGTCTAGTGACTGTCATATTGGTTCCCACCAAGGGTTGACCCCCCCAGGACCTCCAGAGCCTCTACATCTTGAGTTAAAGGCCCTTTTAAAATGTGTCCCTAAGTCTTCTAGTTGAAAGACTGTCCTTTATTTATCAGGCACATGGAGAGACACATAATATGCAATCCTCCTTAGGTGCCTATGTTTGCAAATTGGGTCCTGTATGTATAAAGGCCAATGTTTTAAACTGGGATGACTGAAAACTGAAACCTCAATCCAAATTAAGGAAGATAATCAGTATGATTTTTCAGAGGTATTGAACACCCACAGCTCCTAATAATTTCAACTATAGATGATCAGGTCCTTAGATTTTCTGATTCCATTTTCCCTATCAGCAAAAATGGGGTAACAATATATATCTACAGTAGCGCCTCAGAGTTACAAACACCAGCGTTATGAACTGATCAGGCAACCACACACCCCATGTGGAACTGGAAGTACACAGTGAGAAAGCAGAAGAGACAAAAAATAAATAAATAAATAAATAAATAAGCCAATTCAGTATAGTGCTGTGTTAAACATAAACTACAAACAAAAATAAAGGGAAAGCAGCATTTTTCTTCTGCACAGTAACATTTCTGCAAAGTAAATCTGTATTAAGTCAATGTTTGGTTGTGGAACAACCAGAATGTTGTGTTCAGCATTACAAACATTTCAGAGTTACGCACAACCTCCATTCCCAAGGTGTTCGTAACTCTGAGGCTCCACTGTACTTCTCATGGGTATGGTGAGGATTAAATAGTTAATGGTTGCAAAGTGAGTGAAGATGAAAAGTGCAGTCTAAATACTTTATAATTTATAATAAACGCCTTTATCATTTTGTCTGAGATAATCAGCCAGTTATCAGGATATAATACTGCAGTGGTGAGGGTAACACCATCAAATTTCTTCCACTAAGTAATTAATGCATATCACTGTTGCAAGAAGGATATGTAAAATTAAGGGGATAATACATAGATCTACATAGTCTTGGTGCAATAGACACGGGAATAGTTAACTACTTACATGGCTCTCCTTATCACAGAATCCAAGTACCTCACAATCATTAATGCCTCTTACTCTCCCACTACCACTGTGATGTAGGGAAGTGGCATTATCCTCATTTTACAGCTAGAGAACTGAGGCAAAGAGAAGATTAAAATAATTTGTCCAAATTCACAGAGGAAGCCCCTGTCTGAACTAGTTCTAATTCAGCATTTGACCACAAGATCATTCTTCCTTTGGGGCTACTGCCTCCAATTTTGGTCCCTCACAGTTTAGGATGGAAGTAGAAAAGTAGAGAAAATTCAGAACAGGGCAACAAAAAAAAGGTAAACAGATTGGGAGATAAGACAGAGGACAAGACTGAAGAATTTATAGAGTGGTGAACAGAGGCGACTCGGGGCATGTGACTATGGTCTGTAAAAGCCATCAAAATCACAATATAAATAAAGTAAAGGAATTATTCCCGGTCCCAGAAGGTGGTATTACAGGGAACAACAACCTGAAACTGAAGAAGGGATTGTGTAGGTTAAATGTTAGGAAGAGTTTCATAGCTGCAAAAGCAGATGGGCAGGGGCATAGCCTCCCAAGGGAGTCGAGAGAAGCATAACCACCTCCCATCTTTAACATATGCTGGGCCTGATTCACTACTGGGTTATAGCGCCCTGCTGGTATAAATCTGATGCAATTCAGTGGTGAATTGGGCCCCAAATTATCTATCTCAACAGCAGCTCTAGTAGTAGCGTGACAAAATAATGCAAGGGCCATGTTCTCTGCCCTGCTTGCAGCCCCTTTGTGCAGCCTGAGCAATGCTAAGTTGCTGCTGCCAGGCTGAGAATTCCCCAGGGGTCTATGGGGGGGGGGGGGGGGGGGTGACCATCAGCTGGCACTAAACTAGCAGAGGCCACACCCGCACTAGCTGCCTTATCTCGTGCGCGCAGATGCAGTGGCGGTGAAGGCGAGGACATGTAAAAGGTGGTGAGTGACATGCTGGTGGCAGAAAAGAGTGCTATTCCTCTCTGCCCAAGTTCCAAATGGACCCTAAAATCAATGGCCAGCTGTTGTAAGTTACATTCGGGCTAGGACAACCTAAGAATCAGGAAGCCATAATGAGCCCTTTGCATCTGCCCATCTCATGCTGGGCAGAGCTGGATATAGGAGAATCTGGCTCAGCATTACCAGCACACTGAGCAGCTCCAGAACTCCTGTTTTGTTCAGTGGCTGCTATTCTCTTCCATTCTCCGACCCAATGGCCTTCCAGAGGATTTTTCAGCCCCACGTGTGGCTGGATTACCTGGCTATGTGGTAAAGGCCAGTTTACTCGTGCTTACGAGCAGAACCACAATCCTTAGAAGATTTGGGTTTTTTGTTGGACGCTTGAAGAATCTCTCTGCTATTGGCACCCTTTTCCCCCAAACCACAAATGTGTGATTTTTTATTTTCTTAAAAATCAACACTCATCATTATCAGAAAGTGAGTGTTTGGTAAGCCTAGTACACCAAGCACTGTCCTCATTTGCCAAGGCACTTCTCCTATTTGTCAGTCTTATCTGTAAGAAACAGATCTTTTGGGTTTAACAGCTGGTGATTGATTCATAACTTCTGCAGCTATTAGGGAATCTTTAAGAAGGTTTATCTTTTAAAAAATACTATAAGCAAAATAAACCATAGACATATTGGCGGGGAGGGAGAGGGACGAAACTGGATCTCCTTCAGAACAATTTGTACAATAAAATTAGTGTGCGCTTTTTTTCTTTTACGGGGGTGGGCGAAGGATCCTGAATCACTTTTAGAAAACAGTGTTGGGTAATGCTAGTGTCCTGGCCAATACGGTCACTCAAGAAAAAAGGCTCAAAGGCCCAGACCCTCAAACTTATTTAGGCTCCTAACTTCCACTGAAAATCAATGGGAGTTAGAACCCTAACTGGCCCTCTGAAGATCTGGGAATGACCAAAGCTTAGTATGGGAGATATGTCTCAGCGTGTAATGGCTACTCATAATAGGTAGTTGCTGCACTACCAAAACTTACGATCATAAAAGTGCTCTGCAGGTGAAATTCCTACTTGTGCAGAGGGTCATGCCCCACATAAGCCTTCAAAATTGGGTCTCTGTGAAGTGAAGTATGAGTCTTATTCTGGAGCTCTTCATGAGAGCGAATTTCTTGGGATGCCTGGAGTACGAAAGGCCTTATATCACATCAACTCCTCTTCCTTTTACATATTTTAACCTCTCACCTTTTCAGTTCAAATTTAAAACAAGGAACCAGGCATGTGGGAAACCTAAGATATTACTGACTCTACAACAGAGTGAAGGGACTGAATGAAGAAGATACTGCAAGCCCTAACGGGAAAACAACTGTGTATGAACTAACAGCATTTAGGAATACACAGACCAATAAGCAAATAACAAAGCAATTTAATTAAGGGTAATTAATTCCACTGACTTTAACTGAAACTGCACAAGCAAAACCCTGTGTGTATGTGCGCGCACATGTGTGAAAGTCCTGCCTCATTCCGCAGAATCAGAACTCAGTAAATACAGCTACAAGTATTAGATCAGTGGTTCTTAACCTTTCCAAACTACTGTACCCCTGAAGCCTGAGTCCCACCCCCACGGGGCTGAGGCATGTAACTTAGTTTCATGGCGCCCCTGTGGCTCCAGGCAATTGCCTTTCTTGCCACCCCCAATACCAGCTCTGCACTTGCAACCCCTCTAAAACCCCAGGTTAAGAAACACTGTATTAGATCATCAAAACAAACTCTCATTGGGTTATGGAGACACTGTTAGCTGATTGTGGAAGCAGTTCCTCAATGGTATGTAGCCACCTAACTCCCACTAAAAGAAACAAGAGTTAGACGTATAAATGACCTGGAGGATCTGGACCTTACAGCCCCTGCATGCATATCACATATTTCCTTTATTGTTCATAGGGTAACCTCTCAGCTCATGTGTAACTTCTTCTCTACCCATAATATATTCAACGCAAGCAACTCCAGCTTAAAATAGTGGGTGAAATCTTGGCCCCACTGAGGTCCATAGCAAATCTTCCATAATGGCAATAGCATCATAGACTTTAAGGTCAGAAGGAACCATCATGATCGTCTAGTCTGATCTTCACAATGCAGGCCACAGAACCTCACCCACCCCTTCCTGTAATAAACCCCTAACCTCCGGCTGATCTGTTTTTCAGTACTGTGCTTGTTCTTCCAGTTTTCCAGCTGGACTGACTGAGACACTAGAAGGCGAGGTGACTTGCCCAGGCACAGATTGAGTCATTAGCTCAGGCAGAATTAGAATTCTTCTTGGCTCCTAGCCCACACATGTCCATTCCCCAAGTTTTACCTACTCCCCTCCACTGCAAGTGTGTTCTAATGACTAGTGCCTGGAGTGTCACAGAAGGCTGGAATGGACAGCCCTTATTCCTCCCTGAAGACTGCTAACTCATGCAAGTAGCACCATTGGTTTAATTGAGATTACTGTCGCGGTAAATGTCCATCAACAGGAGAAAGGGGTTTGCAATCAAGCCCATAAAAATGAGACTTGCAACCCAAAAACGTTAAGCACAGTGAGAAAACCGTCTTTCTGTAAACGGACATTTGCATGGCTAGTGCATGCCATTTTTCTTAGAAGCTGTAAGTATTTTGCTAAGATCATGCAAAATTTTCTGAGCTGCTCTTTTCAAAACAAATGCTTCACGGCTTTCCTGTCACAAATAAAAAGGATACCATTAGTTCAGTGCTATTGAGAACAGCTCTGTAATAAGAAGCCAATTTTCAAGTACAATAGGGGAAGGCAAAAGGCAAATATTTGTTACAACCATGAAAAAAAATTTCAAAAATTATTTTAAAATCTGTAAAAAAAAAAACAAAAAAACAAACCCCACCCTGGACTCATACTTTAAATTTACATCAGGAAAAATTTCTAAGACAATACACAGAAAAGCCTATGTTAAAGAGAACAGTATTAAGGCTGCAAAGTCATAGCACTGAAAAGTTAGGAAATGGCAGTATAAAAGCTGCCTGTGTAACTTTAATTCAGCCCCCTTGGGCATATGCATTATGATACAGTCTTTAATTATATGATCATATACTATTTCTTTCACAGGACCCTGGCCTTATTCAGTGCACAAGATGGCCAATTAAAGAGCAGTTATTCAATATTATGTTTTCTCCTCATTGTTCTATACATGACCCCAGGTCTTATTTACTACTTACAATTCAAACCCTACTCTGAAGACAGACTTATTAATTTCCTCATAAACTCTTCTATGGCACTCATCACCAGAGAATCTGAGTGCTACACAAACATTAATGAATTTATTTTCACACCTCTGTGCAGGGAGGGGTGGTATTATCCCCATTTTACAGATGGGGAACTGAGGCTCAAAGAGATGAAGGTCCAAAGTATTCACTAATTTTGGGTGCCCAATTTGAGATGCCGAGGACTTGATTTTTCACAGTGCTTAGCTGTATAGTAAATAACTTAGTAAATAACTGTAAGCTCAAACCCTTCATTATTTAAGGCTAGACTATGTCGATACTACACATGTTCAGTGGTATCTATGCGTTGAGTAGTGCCTTCATTTTGGAGCTATGTGCATTGTAAAGTACTAGTGAAGAAGGGTGGCATAGTATGGCTTTTAATGCTTCTAACTACTTTGAGATCCATGGATGAAGATACTACATAAGTACAAAGAAAATAGAAATACAAAAAAAAAAAAAAAAGAATAAAGGGAAAACTGCCAACTCAAAATCCAAGCACAGTGTAGTTGTAGCTGTGGCAGTCCCACGATATTAGAAAGATAAGGTGGGTGAGGTAATATCTTTTATTGGATCAACTTCTGTTGGTGAGAAAGACAAGTATCAGAGCTAAATGTACTTAGGTATGATGCTCCATGTACCTTTCCCAGATGCGAAGAAGAGCTCTGTGTGGCTCAAAAGCTTGTCTCTCTCATCAACAGAAATGAACTCAAAATCTAGTCAGTTTAAAAAAAAGTTAAAAGTAGTTTCAGGTACTTTAGCGGCCTCTGAGATGCTAATTTCTATGGGTTTACATTCACTTTTTCCTATTTTTTTTTAATGTCTTCCTTTCCTCCCTTTTTGTGTGAAAGACCCACACACACAAGAGTGGAAAGCTGACTAACTGACTACACAGGGGAAACAGTAAAACTGACTAAGTGGTGTCATAAACACAAACTGCTGACAAATTCAGAGACTAAACAAGCAGAAAAATTAGATGTTTAAAAAAATGCACCAGTCTCTTTCTCCTATAGTACTCTTGGGTGTTTCTTGTTACGGATAGTACATAAACAATATTTCAGAGAAAAATGTGATATTTAATTTGATGGCGTACTTTCCATTACTAAAATTCATTTTAAGGGAAAGAGTTGAAATTCACATGTTGAAATAATGCCTCAGCACAGCAAATCAGCATAGCTCTCCTGATTTAAGTGAAGAAATGCTGATTTAAACCACTTCTATCAACTCTGGCTCAATACGTAGTGCTTTCACTTAAAAAAAAATTATATGGAAAGAGTACCAGATTAATACCAGTCTGAGGTCTCATATTTCATCATTATCTTCATGCCCTTATTTTTAGGTTTCATCTCTGATGTGCCTAGTTTTATGACTAGGGAAGGGAGAACAGGCAAAGATTCTATGAAGTCTACCACACTTCTGTTAGATCTTCCAGATCAGCTTTTTTACTAGACTATTATGACCACTCTATTAACATGGAAGGTGGTCACATAGTACAATGATGGGAGCCAGTAAAATCACTCCCTCAAATGAAGCTGAAGTTCAAAACTAAAAAGGCAGAACTTGCGAATGCAAGTGAATCATTGAGGCACACAAGTCCAACTGGCTCCCAATGAGACTTGAACTTTTAAGTGACATAGGCACTTTTGAAAAATCTCACAACTGAACAGCAATCTTACATCCTCATACAAAAAGTACAAGATCCGCCTTATATTTTCACACAGGAAATGTGAACAACCTGTATCTAGGTAACAATATCTATAGTCATATTATGAAAAAAAAGACCTTAACCCACAATGTGCATGTTTTTGCAATATGGGTTATTTTTTTGTCATGATTCACTTATAAAAATAAAAATTAACAATTTTTATCATCTTTTCTTTTCACTATATTTCAAGCGTAAGGTGCGGTTATAGTCAGAAGAGCATATGTGTGAAATTCACCGCGTAATGTTCCATATCTATTTTCTGCTGTGTACCAAGAATCATACATTACAACAGCTTAAACAAGTTCTTCAGTAAAAAGGTAAGTAAAACCATTTCCAGACAGTCTTATTATCTCTGTTCATCCAACAATGAACACATAGTCTCCTGTAAATCACATCCCTCAAAAGATGAGCATTCCAGAGGGAAAGAATATGGTGTGTGATTTTCACTTTTTCAGGGGACACAGGCTTGATTGTGTCTGTCTACCCCACAAGTGAGGAAGTTGGAAGTCTGGCCCCTTGAGATACCCATGTACAGGGTCCAGACACAACATGCATGACCCTCAACACAAGGACTGCTGGAGTCAATTGCCACTTACAGTACCAGACTCCTTTCAGGGAGACAACAGGGGTTTGAAAGGATGTGACCATAGCTCCAGCAAAGCTGGTTTTGTATGGGGGGGCGCATACAATGCATTCTCTCCAATGGGGGTGCAATTGGTGCATCCTCCTGATGCTCTCAGAAGCACTGTGGTTTAATGGTATGCCTGAACCCTACAAGTAATTCACGTCTAGAAATCTTACCAACATATGGAAGTTACTAGGTGCCGACAGGGAACGTGACATGAATAGTAAAATACATTTTTAAATACACTAATTTATTCTTATAAATCTTTGGGATTTCATAGCTGTTTCAGGCCAAAGATGTCAATACAATCTAACACTGAAGTCAGGATACGCCCACCGAGATATGCAAAGGGAAATGTGTCAGCATCAGTGCAGGAGCTCATCCATACAAGAGGTAGGTCTGAAACACAAAGCTCTGATTTAGATTCTGGTTTTCCCAGAGTTCAGGACTCAGTGTGCCTGGGCGCCCAGAACTAATTCACCAGGAAAGGTGGTTGCAATTCCACAACCTACTTCAGTTTAAGTGACAAGGAAGGAAACAACAGGGAAGAGGAGTCATTGGAGGCTCACCAGAGTGCGTCCTGAGGTGTCCTGTGAGGGCGTCCCTTCTCCGGCAGGCATAGCTGCAGAAGGGACATTTGAACGGTTTTTCCCCAGAGTGCAACTTGATGTGCCTCAGCAGGTTCCCCTTCTGCGTAAAAGACGCTCCACACTGGTTACAATGGAATGGGCGCTCACCTATAGTGGAGAATGCAGTGGAGAGAATCATCAAGAAACCACTGAACACAGATCCAACATTCGATTGCTTGTAACAGTATATAGGGTGGCCATATTTAAGTCCATTCTATCACCCACTTTAAACCCGCCAGAGATCCTTTTTCTAATGTCTTTGTAACATGGAACTTGCTGATGCTAAGGGCTCGCACTTCTTAATGATCCTGGGCAATATTTTCAATAGTGATTTTGGGCTCCTCAATTTTGGACATCCAATTTGAGATGCTTTAAGTGGCCCAATTTGCATAAAGTACTGAGCAAAAAAAAAGGTAGGAAATGAAAACCACTAATCACGATGGAAAATTTAAGCCCATTACTGGGCTGCTATCTCTGTAGTTTGCAAATATTTTATTACAGGCCCCATCCTCAGAGGGGTTTAGAACCAGTCATAAAAATTTATTCTGGAGAGATATCAAGGTTTCGACTTAAAAATTTTTTTTTTTATTTCAGTAAGAAACCTGAAATAACCCACAAACGTTTTGTGAAATGAAACACAAAAATATACTATGTGATCCACTTTGTAACATACTTAGTCTGTCCCAATTCAACACAGCACTTAAGCAAGTGCTTCACTTTAGTCATATGTTTAAACCCTATTGATTATAAAGGAAGTCTATGGGATTGAAGCATGTATTTAATCTTAACCATATGCTTAAGTGCTTTACAGAATCGGGGCCTTAAACACAGGCACTTTTACTTAGGCATTGATTCAACAAGGTACTTAAGGATATATCTAACTTTCTACCTGCTAGCAGTATCATTTATTTTTTTTCAATCTCTCTCCTATTACAAAGTTTTGGCCAAATCAATTCCAATGTGGTAATGGAATGTTTGGTTTGACACTGAAAGCTGGCTGGACAGGAGTATAAATCTTTTTTTTTTTTAAATTGACAGCATTCTGTAATCAATTTTTAGGCCTGGCTTGACAAAGCTCTGGCTGGGATGATTTAGTTGGGATTGTTCCTGATTTGAGCAAGGGATTGGACTAGTAGACCTCCTGAAGTCCCTTCCAATTCTAATCTTCTATGATTTTTGATTACAGAATGCTGTCAATTAAAAAAAAAAAAGATTTATACTCCTGTCCAGCCAGCTTTCAGTGTCAAACCAAACATTCCATTACCACATTGGGATTGATTAGGCCAAAACTTTGTAATAGGAGAGTTGTGCAGTTTTCTAGTATTTAACTTAGAATCATAGAAGATTATAATTGGAAGGGACCTCAGGAGGTCATCTAGTCCAATCCCTTGCTCAAATCAGGAACAACCCCAACTAAATCATCCCAGCCAGAGCTTTGTCAAGCCGGGCCTTAAAAACCTCTAAGGATGGAGATTCCACCACCTCCCTAGGTAACCCATTCCAGTGCTTCACCACCCTCCTAGTGGAAAAGTTTTTCCTAACATCCAACCTGGACCACCCCCACTGCAACTTGAGACCATGGATCCTAGTTCTGACATCTACTACCACTGAGAACAGCCTAGCTCCATCCTCCCTGGAACCCCCCCTTTAAGACTGCTGCTATCAAATCCCCACTTATTCTTCTCTTCTGCAGACTAAACAAACCTAGTTCCCTCAGCCTCTGCTTGTAAGTCATGTGTTTGAGCCTCCTAATAATTTTTGTTGCCCTCCGCTGGACTCTTTCCAATTTGTCTACATCCTTTCTGTACAGGGGTGACCAAAACTGGACACAATACTCCAAACGTGGCCTCACCAGTGCCGAACAGAGGGGAATAATTGTGACGCTGGGTCACAATAATCACTTTCCTTGATCTACTGCCAATGCCCCTACTAATGCAGCCCAATATGCCATTAGCTTTCTTGGCAATAAGGGCACACTGTTGACTCATATCCAGCTTATTGTCCATTGTAACTCCAGGTCCTTTTCTAGAGAACTGCTTCCTAACCAGCTGGTCCCCATTCTGTAGCAGGGCATGGGATTTTTCCGTCTTAAGTGCAGGACCCTGAACTTGTCCTTGTTGAATCTCATTTTATTTTTTTTTGGCCCAATCCTCCAATTTGTCTAGGTTACTCTATATCCTATCCCTTCCCTCTAGGGTATCTACCACTCCCCCCAGCTTAGTGTCATCTGCAAACTTCCTGAGGGTGCAATCTATCTCATCCTCCAGATCATTAATGAAGATATGGAACAAAACCAGCCCCAGTGGGGTACTCCACTTGTTATGGCTGACAACTAGACATCGAGCTTTTGATCACTACCCGTTGAGCCCGATGATCTAGCCAGCTTTCTATCCATCTTATAGTCCATTCATCCAACCCATACTTCGTTAACTGGCTGATAAGAATAGTGTGGGAGACCATATGAAAAGCTTTGCTAAAGTCAAGGTATATCACGTCCATCACTTTTCCCACATCCACAGAACCAGTCATCTCATCATAGAAAGCAATCAGGATGGCCAGGCATGACTTGCCCTTGGTGAATCCATGCTGACTGTTCCTCATCACCTTCCTCTCTTCCAAGTGCCTCAAAATGGATTCTTTGAGGACCTGCTCCATGATTTTGCTTGAGACTGAGGTGAGGCTGACCAGTCTGTAGTTCCCCAGATTCTCCTCCTTCCCTTTTTAAGGATATATTTGCCTTTTCCAATCATCCGGGACCTCCCCCAATCGACTTCCATAGTTTTGCCCAATTTTGATGCAATGGTCTGTGACACAACAGTTTTCCCAAACATAGATTTAGGGTAGAAATCTGGACTTTTATTTGTAAATGCAAAAAGAGAGGGAAGGAATTCAACTATGTGCTATCAGCTACATTTCAGCTTCTTCTCCCCAATCTGGGCTCAATATATGACCTTTGTATTTAGGATCATTCATGTTGGCTAAATAATGGAAAGGTTCCATAGCTTCTTTGAATCATTTTCCCAATTTTGCTGTGTGTGGTTCCATTTCTTTGCTGTTAATTAGATTAAGCCACATTTACATGGCAACTGCAACAGGGCTGTCATCAACCTATAATCTGTCACATCTGTCCAAAACCTTTGTCGATTGCTTTTATAAGATTAATGGGCCCTTCTTCTATAAAATGCATGTTATGTTTTCTTCAAACCACTTTTTGTGACCAGTACAAATTCCAACATGTGGGTTGGATACAAATTTAGAGATATAATGTTCCTGAGAGCACGACTGAGTGTAATGAAGAAGCTAGGCCATAAATCCTCTTTTTCCAATCAACCAACCATGAGTCTGACTGTAGTTGGGGACTTTTTTTTTGTTTTAGGGACTGGGTTGGGTGTTACTTTTATCTCAACAAGGTTTAAACAGTGAGCAGAACACCCACAACTGAGAAGTCTAAGGCTCCATCTATAAATGGTTTATGAAGGGTTAATAAATGAGTAATAGATGCATTAAACATGTTACAGATATCAGTAGTATATGTTATCGATGGTTATAAGCATCTCAATAGAAGGTGATATAGGTGGTTATAAGCAATCTATTAATATTTTGGACTCGATAATTATCCATAATAATTAATTAGCCACTTATTAAAACCTCTCTTAAATCATAAACCATTTATAAAAGCAACATTAATATACAGGGTAACAAAAAAGACTTCTAGTACCAAAAAAAACCTTTTGAATATACATTATGTTTTTCTAAATATGTGATAGCAGAAGTTCAAAACATTTAAAAAAAAAATCCCTCCCCGACCCCTCACAAAAATAGAAAAAAATCCCAAACCACTGGGTTATTTTTTTCTGAAAAAAAATCCAGGTTGTTCACACCTTATATATAGCCCCCCAAACCAAACAATCAATCAAAATTTCTGAAGCGTGTGGTTCTCTAGAAGAATAACTCAGGTCTCTTTTATGCTCCTGGATTAACTTGTGCATTAACTTCCACACCTAGAAGAACACATAAAAGGTAGACTGAGTAAAGGTTACAGAATATCCTTTTTCTGAGGTCCTTCTGCTTGTGGACTAGTCCGATGATACCTCAAAAATCCTTTGGCTTTTACAAAGGCAAAAATCAAGCCAACAATCATGTGGCTAAATGTTTAACTCCTTATCTGAGCAAAATGCCTACTGCAGCTTACTGCCCTATTCACAATTTATGTAGTCATTAACAGCAGAAATAGTGGGTATAAAATGTTACCGTTCTTGATCTGTTACCATTCTACATCCTCTTTGCACTGGTGTAAATGGCTGCAAAAAGTGTAAGGTGAATTGGGCCCTGAGAATTTGGGCCAAGCTGATTTGGCAGGGTTTGGTCCTTCCCAACTAATTTTAACTCTATTATATATACACACCTTTGCTATAGACTTTACAATAGCACAAATTAGTACTGCGGTATCACGTGAAATGATACAGTCTGGAACCAGTACTATGTATTGATCAACTTCCTATTCACGTTTCTGTATTTTACAATATAAATAGTTCACATGTTCTCAAGAAGCAAAACTAGCCCCTTTTCTGCCTAACCGGACAGCTTCCACGTACATTCTCCCTAATCACTTCAGCCCGGAAGCAGTGTGCAGAAGTTTCAGTATGAGTTACCCTCCTTTATATTTTATCCCACTGTGAAATAAAACTGTGACATTCTCAGCATCAAAGCAGCTGTTTAACTGAGGACAGGGGATATATCCAAAACTGATCTGATGCTTTTAGTGAGACTTGAGTCCAAACAACTTGCAAAGTATTGAAGATGATACGAGTAGCCCTCATAAGAAGGCAGGACACTAAAGGTAAAATAAGTTTCCCCCAAATTCAACAAATTGCTTCCTGCACAGAACTGACACTTGCTTTTTAAAGGAGCTCCATACATTCTGGAGATTTTAAAAGAAAAATTAATGAGATAGAAGTATTGTTGGACCACATTTCTGTTATATATAATTCCAAACATATTACACCTGCATACTTTGAGCCTAAGTTAGGGCTACATTCTAACACCTGTGTTAACAGTGAACAACACCTCTTTTCATAAATTGTCTCGCTGAAGTCAACAGAACTGGTTTCACGTTAAAGCAATGGGCTTAATTCTCATTTACACAAAGGCCACTTTTACACTGCTATGGCAGTGCATATTAATTACATTAATTAAAATTAATTGAAGAGAGTGCTGATGTAATTATTTTACACCTGCCTTTAAGGCTCCTTGGCACTACTAGAAAGGTATAAAGTGGCCTTTGTGTAAATGAGATTCAGGATCAAAATGACTAAAGGTGTCAAAATCTGGCCCACAGAAATAAAGGGATTCTGATTTTGACGATTATTTATTTTGCAGACAATTTTGCTGTTAAAAGAATGTATTAAGCACTGAAAGAGAGACACTTACAAAACAGCCCTCTTCACCTCCTCATGCAAAATTGCAGTGCCCAGGGAGGTATGAAAAAAAAAGTGTTAGCTTAACATAAATAGTAACTTTGATTTTTCACCCTCCATGTTAAGTTGGTTTGGGTTGTTTTAATTCAACTATAGGAAGAAACATTTCCTCTGTTGCACGAGTTGCCTCAAGTGCTCTGGGAGCACAAATTAAATGGTAGCTGCAGTGCTAATCTATCAAACAGGGAAAACATAGCAATCAGCCTTAACTGAGGCAAAATAAGAGTGGATGAACTCACTCCATTTCCATATTTGCTGTTTTTGAATACTTCTGAGCTTCTTGGTCTAGATGTTTACTTATGGACTGCATTGTATTCCATTAGATAGTTAAGCGAGGGGGCTAACCATCACTTTAGACCAGTGGTAAACTACAGAACAAACAGAGAAGCAAGGAAATTATGAGTTTTACTTTATTTTAGATAATCCCACCTCCAGGAGGGGATTTTATTTATATTCTTTTATTAATTTCTCAGTAATTCGTGAGCTCAAATACTTCAAGGGCCCAGATTTTCAAGAGCACTCAGTATCCAAATAGTTGGTCAGATTTTTAAAAGAGCTCAGCTCCCAATTAGTCCCTTAAACAAAGGGACAACATTTTCAAAAAACCCACCAATTCTCATTATTAACCCTTAGAGATGGTGGGCCCAGAACAGTTTTGAAAACCCAGCCTCTTCATTTAAGTTCCGAAATGGGAGCTGAGTTCTTCTGAAAATCCAGCCTTTTTATTTAGGCGCCTAACCAGAAAATGCCCAACTCTTTTGAAAAATTCGTCCTCGAACTTTTCCTCCATTTAATCAATGCCAGATAATATCATGCTGCAAGAGGCAGCAGTTGGCAGTAGTCTATGAATTAAATCAAATTAAGCCTTTCTATAAAAATATTTGACAGTCTGACAAGGTTAATTCTAAGCTATTATTAGGGCCATCTATTTAAATGTGTTTGTGGTTAGCCATATTAAACATAAACGTCTTGAATACTGACTAGCGTAATTGGGTTTTTCGTCCCAAATTGATTGTGCCAAAACAGCCTTATCCCTGAATAAAAAAAGAAAGTTAAATAGCATTTTCAGTTGTTCAAAGTTCTGTATGTCCATCTACAATGCTATGAATTGGATTTGGAAAATTTCCTCACTGGTACATCAACTATACATTGCGGCACTAGCATGCAGGTGGGGTGAAAGCGCAGGCTTGAGAGTTTCCTGAGGAGATCACCGAGAACAGCATAAATGCAGTATTTTGCCAGTGGGAAAAGTGGATTAACATAAGTGAGCTAGATTGCGATACCCTCATCCACGGTGAATAGTATCTTGCAATATAAGCAGGCCCACTGAAGAGAGGCAGTATGGCCTAGTGGACAGAGCACTGGACTGGGACTCAGGAAAACTTGGTTCTATTCTTGGCTCTGCCACGGGCCTGCTGGGTCACATGGGAAAATCACTTCCTTGCTCTGTACCTCAGTTTCCCCATCTGTAAAATGGGGATACTGAAACTGACCTCCTTTGAAAAACACTTTTAGCGATACTGACGAAAAGTAGAGCTAGGTGTTGTTATGGTGATGGATCAAGTTACTATTCAGTGTGTGTAAGGGTCTCACAAACTTTACTGAGGCAATAGCATGGCTACAGAAGAGGATCAATGTACACAATATGGCATCAGCTCTGCTGAAAGCGGGAAGATATGAGAGGGTTTGGTTTCAAGCCTAGAGGGATGACAAATTCACTTTAAAAACATTAGAATTCCTTGTTATTTCAGTAGACAAATTGGATTATTGACCCTATTTTTTCCCCCTCTCTCCTCGATATCACCAAACAAGAATGCCTGGAGTATCCGATGACAATATTACCTGATTATCCAACTACTGCAGTAAAACAAAACCCTTAGAAAGATATTGTTACTGCCCCCCTGACCTTCCCCAGTATGCTATACCATGGAGTACAAGGTTTTTTACTGAAGAGAAAGAGGACGAAAGAGGAGGGAAATAAATTGTGTGCTCTGGTCTTGTGAAATAAGTTGGGACACTACAGCTTACGGAAACTGTTCAGCACTTCACATCTCATCCCTACGCTGAATTTTACCCATACATGACAAACAAATGGAAAGGCTAGCCTTAGGGGCTTGGAAATTGCTTTCCCTGAATTACCAATGCCTTAAAAAAGTGCAGGGTTCTACAATAATGCCTGCTAACTCAGCAGTTGCATTATGGACACCACAGTGGGGGTACCACAAGCCCTGAATTGGTGGCATTGTGAAACTGTGCCATCAGAGGAGCAGACCAGAATTGAATTGAGATTTCCTGGTGCTCTGGGGTGGGGAGAAATAACCTGACAGATTACTTCCCTCATCCATGTCTGTTCGGCTGTGCTGGCTGGTGTGTCATGGCAGCAGAAGGAAGCTTCACCAGGAAGGAAGAGGGAGGCTGCTTTTCCCTCTATGATGAAGGCAGGACCATGCAAAAAAGTAAGGGGCCATTTTGCAACCCCTTTTTCCCCTAGGTGAGCCATAATTTTGCCCTGCCCGTGTGCAACTGATGATGATTAGTGTAAGCGGCAGGGCTCGGGACAGAATGGCATCAGCCTTTTGGGACGGGATCCAGAATTTTGTCTTGCTGCAAGGCAAACAGTGGTCCAGACTGTGCCTTGCAGTATACTGGGCATATCAGCTAAGCAGGAAAGGAAGGGGGAGTCAAGTCTCCTCGTGTGGCGGGAGGCAGTGGGATGGGGAGCATGCTGCATCATGGAAAGGCTGATACTGAATCCGTTAGCCCATGGAAAAAGGGGAGGTGTCTCTGGAGCACAATTCCTTACCAAAGTTCCCTTGGGGGCTGCATAGCCACACGCAGCCTAAGTCTCAGTCCTGCCCATTAGTAACTGCTGCTGATGAAACGGCGGTATATTATTTTCAATACTACCCTTGCTCTAGGATTCTTAACGTTTGCTTCTTTCCAGTAAAGGCCAGGACGTGGACATCCAAGCAAATCCCTCCTTCTATGAAGCTGCCGTTGTGGGCAGCGAAGCGGCGGCATCGAAAAGAAAACAACGTGCCGGCTAGTTCACTAAGACACTGCGTGGTTGGGCACACTGTTAAGGAATGCCCATTTCTAAACGCTCGAAATCATCTGCACAGCGCAGTGCATCACAGCCTCTTTGCTCAGGGGCAAAGAGCTGGGGCTCGGTACGGGAGCTCTAACGGCTTTGCGAAAACAGCAGTGGGTTATGTAATCCTTATCTATACACGGACATAGAGTTGCATCAGTCTGCACAGTAGAAGACAAATGTTGTTGTTTTTGAAATATATTGAGGCACCTAAATAATAAGTGGCTTGATTTTTAGGTATGCTGACACTGCCCTTTAAGGGACCCACCAGTGCTCCACAGGCCATTTTTAATTAGGTGCCTAAATATAAATGTAGGGAGTCTAATATGGCCACTCAAGGTAGACAAGTAGCCTTTCATGTACCTACTGTACACATTTACTTGCCAGTGTGCATACGCTACTGAAAACTTACAGGGCCTCTTTAAAACCTGGGGACTCAGTACTCTGCAGTTTCAACTTGGTCATTCACTGTTCTGTCCTAGTAGTGGGATGTCAAATTATTCATCAAGATTTCAGTTCTCTATCTAGTGCTTTTCCTCTGCTGTAGTTGCCAATCTGTCTGAAATCATTAATGCATCATAAATGATACTGCAGTGTTTTACATTATACATATATGCTAATTTTTATCAACACAATTTCTGTAAAGAGCATTAACTTATAATATATATTATTGCTCTGTGCAGAAGTTCTCTTGATCTCTTTGTCATCAATTGCTCATTACTTGACTGCAAACTAATATGTTCACAAAGGGATAATACGTCTTTTCTTACTCTTCTTTAAACCTCCCACTTTTCTGTTTGTATCCGGGCAGATAGTTCCCGAGTATGACATCTGAGTGTGGACTCTCTCTCACCCCATTAACAATACAAAGGGCATAAAGCAAGAAAGAGCTTTCCCCTTCCCAAAATCTGTGATGAAAGCATGTGTTCCTTTGAGCCCTGTTTCAGGAAAGCGCCTAAGTATGTGCTTGACTTTAAACATACACTTAAGTCCCATTAAACTTAGGCACATGCTGGGTGCTTTCTTGAAATGGGGTCCCAATCTGAGTGCTGCCTAAGGCATTCCCCAGATACTTACACGTGTCCCATCCAGAAGCTAAAAGCTGCAAAGCTAGTAACTTTAGCCACTTAGCTATACAGAACAAATGTGGGATCACACAAACATTAAAGAAATGGGGAAAAAATTGCACTTGTCAATGCTACTTGTGCTGAAATCTCACCATATTACTACTGGGCAAGAATGATAAAGACTGATTTCCAAGTTTCTTTTCTTTGCTATTTCTAAGAACTGAAGGCTGGCACTCAATACCAAGGAAGCTTTTTGCCTGCCAACAATAGAGTGCCACTAGAATTTTGAAAGAACAAATCCTTCCCACTTCCCCTCCCCACCCTATGCCACCATCCCCCGTTGTAACCCTTGAATAAAAAGGCAAGAGAATAGTTGTCAGGTAATATCAACATCAGATGCCACAGGCACTCATCAGTTTTTCTTTCAGCTGCTTACCAGTGTGGCTCCTTTTATGTACCATAAGCACATTGGGCCCAATGCAAACCATGCCACAGACGTCACATTTCAGTTTACCATTCGGAAGCCGGATTCCTCCCTCGCCTGACAGCTCCTGCATCTTTCTGCTGTCCGCCATCTCGTTGTTCTCTGTGAGGGGTTCTTCCAAGCTGCTTCCCTCATCGTGACCCCTGATCTCATCTTCGCGGCTCAGAAGTTTTCTGTCAGACTCCTCATCGCTTTGCATTTCTAGCTTTACTGAATTTGCTGAAATGTTAAAAAAGACATCATAAAAAAAAAATCAATCTTTTCCTTGTTACCAATTAACTAATGCCATGATCAATTAGCATTATTATTATTTGACTACAGAAGTTTCTAGAGGTCCCAAACAAGGTCAGAGCCCCATTAGGCTAGATGCTGTAAATTCACGTAGTTAAAGACAGACCCCGCCCCAAAGCATATACAATCTAAACAGGCAGAAGGTAGAATCAAGGAAGCGTTTTTATCCCCATCTTGCAGATGGGGAAACTGAGGCACAGAAAAATTAAGTGACTTGCCCAAGGCCACCCAGAAATTCTGTGAAAGAAGCAAGAACTGAATCCAGCTCTTCCAGTGTTTTAACCATAAAATCACCCTTCCTTTCATGGAACCACTGAATGCAAAGGGTATGAAGAGTGGTGTACCACAGGGAATGAGCTGTTCAAAATATTTACCCCTCCCCCTGCACCTAGTTCTAGCAGTTGCACATCAAACTATATAAAGCAGTCTTCCCGAGAGAGAGAAAGGGCTACTCAGTCAGTCAATTCACTGAAATGAGCTCTCCTAAAATGAGGAAACTTGTTCAAAATAAATTAGTTTAATGAAGCAGGGCATACATGGTGCAAAGATAATCTCCAAATCATAGTCCTTGCACAGACATGTTATTGGACCAGTTTCTGTTGGTGAAAGAGACAAGCTTTCAAAGCTTACACAGAGCTCTTCTTCGGGTCAGAACCAGATGGCGTGAAGAAGAGCTCTGTGTAGCTCAAAAGCTTGTCCCTCTGCCCAAGAGAAGTTTGTCCAATAAAAGATATTACCTCACCAGCTTGTCTCTTTAATATAGGCTGCAGGAAAGCCATCATGTAGGAAAAAATTTTAGACACCATAGACTGAGGTTAGAGTTGAACCAGAGGGTAAAAGCTTCCTCTATTTCCCATTACAAGTGCCCTGAGCCATCAAGGCCCTCAGCATAAACTTCAATAGTTACCCTTCTGTGTCCCCACCCTAAATATTTGATAGTTTAAAAAATGAAAAGGTTCAGAAATCTGTGTTTCAGTGTTCTCTAGGGCGAGAGTAGCGACAGGAACAAAAACACAAGAGATCAAACGCCAGTTAGACATGACTTGCTAATCATACAATTGTCAAAATATACCTCCCACAATCCATCAAGGCACTAAATGGGATCTAAGGAATGAATATATTGTAGTGAGGCCCGTACAGAAAAAGGAGACAGATAGACCACAGTAGCCTTATGTCGTTGTAAACCCAACCATCAAAACATTGAACATTTTACGCTATGAAATATTTTTGCTCTTTATTTGCCAAAAGGAACTGATATTTTATTTCTACAAAAGATACACTTGATGATATAAAGGCACCATGCTGCACTAAGGGCTATACCGTGACTTTGCCACAAGCTCTGGTTCTGGGTTCCCACTCATTCCTTGTGCCTTCCTGCCCATTACCCATGCACTAGAGAGGCAACTTGCTCCAGCATGCTGCTACCCATAATATGGGTAACTGGCCCAGAAGAATAAGGGGAAGCCTTCCCACACTTTATTCACCCGCATGGACATGCAGGGCAAATCACCATCTGGCCCTACATATGTACAATTCCTATGTCTTACACAGAGCTGGTCAAAAAACAATAATTTTTTTTCTTGAAAATGTCCATGAAAATCTCAACTTCTTTTTTTTTTAAAAACATCAAAATTGCCAATTTCAGTTTGTACTCTAAACAGCCCCAGTTTTGTTTGCTTGAACAAAGTGAGCGGATTCAAGGTAACAAATTAAGAGCCAAAGACCTGGGATCAGTTCCTAGCTCTGCCACTGGTTCACTGGGTGACCTTGGGCAAGTCACTTCCCCTCCTCGTGCCTCAGTTCCTCCATCTGTAAAAAGACACTGACCTCCTTTGTAAAGCATTTAGAAATCTAAAGATGAAAAATGATGTATCATTGCCAGAATTATGCCTATGATGTAAAATGTTCTATAAGAGGTGGAGTTTTTTAACTCTATTCACAATCTTTGAATATATTTATCCTCACAATACCCCTATAAGGTCAGGCAGTGCCAATATCCCCATTTTATAGATGAAGAAACTGAGACATAAAGAGGCAAAGTGACTTGCTCCAAGTTCATTGCAAAGTTTTTGCTTTGGGAATTAAAGGGCCAAGGTTCTAGTCCCACCTTCTCTTTGAAAGTATCTGCTAGTGATGTATCTGGAGCCTGATTTTGAAAGGAGCTGAGAACCTGCATATCCTATTGACTTCTGCTGGAACTAGGGGAGTTCAGGGTACCAATACAACAAGCCCAAAGTAATCGTGTCTGCTCTTTACATGGATTTGTTACATTCAGCTACACAGGAAGTCTGTGGCAGAGTGAGGAGTCAGACTCTGTTCTCCTGACCCCGTATACTGTGTCTCAACCACAAAACTACCCTTTGTCCCTGTACAGTAGGGTTAATATGCAAAATAGTCAAAACACACTTTGCATCAATTGAGTAAAGGAGTGTGTGCATACGTGACTTAATGAGTGTGCATATGATTGACTGAGTGTGTGCCTGTGCAAATGCAAGAGAGAAAGGAGTATAAGTTGTATCCAATGTGTATTTTTATAACACTGTATCTCTATATGTATTTATTGTATCTGGAACAATAAACGTTCATAGATGCTGAGCCCTCGCAGTTCCCATTCAAGTCCATGGGAGTTCTTGTTGCTCCAGTCCTCTGAAAATAAGGTCATAAGTGCTTAGATACTGGAAGATTGTTGTCATCGTCTTATTTTATCTTACCCTGGTGTTTCCTTCTGCTGAATGCTGGCTCGCATCCAGTAGGATAAACAGCAAAACAAAACAGAGCAAGTTGTTTGCTGCAAAAAACCTTGCAGATACACAACCCTCCCAACTCCTTAAGACAAAGCTTGCTAGAACCCTCAGAAGTCTGTATATGTATAGTTGCTAAAACCACCTAATCACTTAAAAACACTCTGGCTATTGTGCAGAATTGTGCAGCCTGTTGACAATTCTCATAACCACACCGCCTTTGACTCTGTCCCTGGCGTTTTCAGAAACCTGGCATCATACTTGTTGCTCTGTGAAGGTTTCCTCCTCATCTGGGACTAGGGAGAGTTGCAGGTCTCCAAGGAAGGGAATGCTGCTACTGTGGGGATCTCCTCAGCTCTTCACTTAGCTCCTGCTAATCAGGTCATCCCGGCTGCATTACATCATATGGATGCATATATCAAACCTGTACACTATTTTACACAAACACACACACTCAAAGCACAGCGGGTGTATTTATTTCTTCTATTTTATTCAGCCCTAAGAAAAAAACAACTATTTACAGAACCTTATCTTTGATTTCACTAGTGCCACAAATTTAACAAATAAAAGAATTATGTTAAAGAGAGAAAGGATATAGAAGTGAGGCTTGGGCTATCCGGTACTGTACAATGTCTACAGGTAAACTGCACCACAAGCCTCTTTCATTCCTTCTTTGCATGCTTTACTGAAAGCTGTGGTCATTCTTGCACTTGACTATGCAACACATAGTCACAAACTTGAAACTTTGTAGCTCCTCTTCTAAAAAGCACAACAAAACAGCAAGTGAGTCTAAAATGTCAAACATAATCCAGAAAGACAAAGGTGAGTGATATCTTCTATTGGACTAACTTCTGTTGGTGAAAGAGAGAAAAACTTTTGAGCTTATACAGAGCTCTTCTCCAGCTCTGAGTCAAAAGCTTGACTCTTTCACCAATGAATGTTGGTCCAGTAAAAGACATTACTTCACCCACCTTGTCTCTTTAATATCCTGTGGACAATACAGCTACAGCCACATTGAAAAAAAAGTCCAGATTTTTTTCCAGGAGCATCAAACCTGAAGCCAGATGTTTTTCCCAGTTCAATGTAAATTTCTTCATTTTATCACCATTCACTTTATTGTACTGTTCAGCACCTCCTGATATAAGACAATCACCAATCAGAGAAGAAAACCTGAAGCTAACAGCATGCTTTTCTTTCTTTCCTTTCCTTCTGAGTATCACTATTCAACTGATTACACTTACACTTTATGAGTAATTATTTTCTACACAGCCACTATAGATAATGCAATCTTGTCTCAAGCTAATTAATCAACAATGCCATATTAAGCAGTACTTTGGTAAGTCCTTAGTGCCAAGATACTTTCTTTACGCCTGCAAGTATAACAATCACCAGCAAAATATTAGCAGTTGTTATATTCCTATTTTAATGATTTTTCTAGCTTGAATATTATAGGATGACCCTCCTGCAGATTTTATCCTCTATTATGGAAGTTATCCCCCCAAAAAATGAAATTTAGAAAATCCCTAGTGTCTCATTAAAAGTTTTGATTCCCCAGGTGCGGCTATAAGGTACATTACTGAAAAGTAAAGGTCATTATTAAAAAAAAAAAAAAAACCAAAGAGATAATAATGCATAGTGGCACCCCAATGCAAGACAAAGGGAAGCACAACAGCTCCTGTGGATGGCATATCATGGGGCAGATGGAATGTAACATGCAAAATCAAAGAAATTCTAAGTTAATGCTGGCAAAATGTGTTCTTAACTCAGCATGTATCTAAACAGAGTAGAGCAGATGGCAAATTAGCTCACCCAGTGTTTGTTCTGAAAAACCTCATCCAGAATACAATGTGATGCAATCAATACTCAAGGCACAGTGGCAAAGTCATGGATAACTTGTCTGCCTTATCTCAGAATTTCAAAGAGCTGAGGAAATTAAGTAAAAGTTAGTAAATTTAACTACTCAGGAAAGTAAGACTCATAGTACTAACTAGAGCAGGAGGTATTACAGGTAGGCACAGTGTAAGCATCTCCATAAAGTCCTGCCAATGATCCGTAACAATTGGTCTATTCCATCCCGAGCTTGTCCCTGATCGGTATAATTCATGTGGAGCGGTTTGATGATGTGGCCAGCTGTCAGCTACAGATGATCAGACATGGACCTAACTCCTTCCACATCTGAACCTGGGCTTATGGACGGAAAGATTACTACATTAAAACACTGTGCCTCGTGTCCATCCAAATCAGAGGAGGGGTGTGTGGGAGAGAGGTATATTTAATTTTAGAAACATGAGAGGCGGAATGACAAGTGGTTTATGACACTAAATAAAGACAAAAAGAGTTTTGCTAATTGCATTACATTTGAGAAAAAGAGCACGTTTCAGCTGGAATTGGTTCTGAAAGCTTGAGGTAAAAAACAATGTCAGAAGCATCTTTTTTCCTGGAAACAAACAAGAGCCTAATTCACAATTAACTCTAAGGCTATGTCTACACTGCAGAGTTGACTCAGGAAACTGGCATCTGGGTCTAAGCACCTGGGTCAGCCCAGCTGGAATGTGAGCAACCCCACTGCAAAGCCCTCCCTGAGATACTGGGTCCTCATCGTTTCTGCGCTCACCCGTGTGGGTCTGGGGTATATGCCCTGGTTCTTTGACCTGAGACACTCAAGGCTTCCTTTCCCAGTCACTTGTGCCAATTGCAGGAGACTTTATCTATCCTTTGGGTGGAGAGGGGAGAATTTTGGGAAGAAGACTGGAGGACTAACAGGACTTGAGTGAGTTAGCCTACATCCTCACTGCAAAGCGGATGGGTGCCGGCCTGAGTTAAAGCAAAGCCTGGGCTCTAACCCACACCCCAGTTGGGAAAGCTAACCCGGGCTTAACACATCTCCAAACCCGGGTTAGAGGTTTTTCTGTTTGGGCAGTAGGGCAGGATGGATAAAAGTGAATTATTTAAAATTAATAAATGGATTTTTAATTTAAATTCGATTTTTAAAAAATCAAATACAGGTTTATAAAAAATAAACCTATTTAAAATTAAAATTGAAATTGACAATCTATGTTATGGCCTACACTTATTATCATCTATTAAAATAATTTAAATTAAATTTAAAAATATATTAAGTAGTACATATTTGCTGCCAAGTTTTAAAGAAAGGCAAACCACTGAACTGGTGGAAGTTACTGGCTAAACATCTGGAACCAGAGTTTGTTGAAGTTTTAAACTAGTTTTTGATAGCAGTAGTCTCTTCTGCGGATGCAGAGAGAATATTTTCTTCATTTCAGTTTATTCAATTAGTTCAGTTCAAAAACCAGTTCATTCAAAATTAAATAATCAACTGGGAGTTGAAAAAGCAAGCAAGATTGTTTTCTTCTTCTAATCTATTAATAAAAACTAGATGCACATTGATTAGATCATTTCAAAGAACTATTCAGGATGGCTCCAAGATGGCTCTTACTTGAATAATAACAGCCAATTTAGACCCCACTGTTTTGTATGAATATTTGGATTACTTTTTCCAATGTGCATTTCATTGCACTTACCAACATGAAATTTCATCTGCCATTTTGTTGCCAAGTCACACAGTATTGTGAGATCCCTTTGTAATAAGTCCAAAGCTGACTTGGAAGTAACTATTTTGAGTAAATTTTTATTTTCTGAAAATTTTGCCACCTCACCATTCAACCTCTTTTCCAGATCATTTATGAATAATGTTGATCAGCACCGATTACAGCACAGATCCTTGGGGGAACCCACTTACTATTCACCTCTCTCCATTGTGAAAACTGGTCATTTATTCCTATCCTTTTTTCCTCTCTTTTAACCAGCTACTAATCATTCAGAGGACCTTCCCTCTTATCCCATGACAGCCATTCTGGCAGTGTAAAGAGGCTTTAATGCTAGTGTAAACATAACTTGACGCTTGAGCAATGCAAAGGGGTCTCTTTATAAAGAAGAATCAAACCCTGAGCCTCTTCTTCAGGGCAGAATTTGGCCTTTAATTAAAGAGGCTTCATAATCAGTTTTGGTTCTAACAATAGTGTGTTGTGAATGGTTTAAACAAGGAGCACCCACAAGAATTCTCTCACTTAGAAAATCATGTGTACCAGGGGTGTGTATCTTGACAGAGCAGAGGGATAAGAGACTAGGGAATCTATTAATTTGTTTTCGCATAGCCAAAGAGGGAGGCAACTCCTCTTGGCAAACAGACTTACATTAAAGTATACTTACTGGAAATTTTATACTTTGTTCCTGAAAAATGCACAGGGCCTGATTCTCCTCTTGCTTACACTTGTGTAAATCAGGAGTAACTCCAAAATCAGTAAAGCTACACTGGTGTAATGCTCACAAGAAAGGAGAACCAGGCCCACTAAGTACATGGATAGTATACTGCAGTGTTCAACTTATCCAATGGGGAAGTGAGGGGGAAATGAAGATATTTCAATAGTGTCTATGAATGGTATCTTCCTGCAGAAAATTTTCTGGAAAATATTTTGACCCTTGTGCAACGTGGTACATTCCAACAGGAAACCCAATGTCTATTCCAGTTGCTCTTGGACTGTATTTTTTATGATTGATAAGCCATCTTTGGCTGGACTGACTGAACTGTATCTAGGCAAAGGGTGAACTCCATGAACAAAGGAAGAGGAATTATCCATCTCTCCTTTCAGTTTTAACTAGAGGCTCTAACACACATGCAAAAGTCCCTTCCACTCCATTACTGGGTGTCAAATTTGTTCGCCAGCTCTGACACAGGATGCATGAAGCTCTTGTGCACACGACAGCCCAGATCCTTAAATGGTGGGCCTCCATGTGACATCACTGATTTCAATAGTGCTATGTTGAGTTATGTGACAACCCAAACACTTTTTCACCTGCCTGTGTTAACTAGAATTGTTAGAAGTAGGTCACAGAATTTTTATCCACTCTATAGCTGGGATTTACCAATGAGTGTAAAGGAGCTAAATGTCCATCTCCCATGGGAGTTGGGTGCCTAACATAGGTACCTTTCATAAACCTGGCCTACAAAAGGATTTTATAGTGACACTGAAGAATCGCAAGCTTAATCCTGCTCCCAAGAAAATCAATGGCAAAGCTTCTGTTGAATTCAATGGGAGCATGAGCCACATACGTCAGGTGTGCGAGATGGGCTAGTCTCATTTACAGTTCTGTTATACCCAGTTGGCTGAAACCAGTTTCTCTTCATCGTCCACACAGGGTTTTGATTGCTCTGTTCTTACCACAACCTTAACACCACAATTTGATTTACACCAGAGATTCACCCCTAATATTTATAGTGAGTTTTCGCCAATCTTACAGCACTGCTCTAACATTAGAGACTCCAACTCTTTGGTTTTTTTAAGAGGTTGGTTCTGACCTACAATAAGGAGCACGAGATGCACGTACTCATTGACCATATGCCAACATTCAATCCAAAGTGACTTTTTAGATCCCACTGTGAATTTTCTATACCCCAAAATTCAGAAATTTGTAAGTGAAATGCTGACAGACCACAGCATATAGGGATCATCAATCAATAAATAAATATATATATAGCACCACTTAAAATTACCAAAACCTCATAGTTTCACTGATCATCTCTACTTCTCAAAGAGCACATGACTTCCTAAATGCTTTCTGAAACACATGAAGCATAATAATTATAACAATAATAATGACTTCATTTATAAAGAGACTTCACCACCAGGGAAGTGCACTCAATTAAAAAGAACAAAAAACATTTAAACACAAAAACGGTGATCAAAAGAGAAGTGAAGTGTCTAGAAAGAATCGCATTGACTTCAATGTGCTTTGGATCAGGTGCTTGAAGAGTGGCAGCTCATTTTCTATGTCTACTAATGTATATATTTTAAAACTAAGTGTAAGGCTTTCATCACAAGTTACAGCCTTTGTGCCACTCACACATTCTCAGCTCATGGAAACAAGCTTGCTTTGTTTTCAATTATGAAACTCTAAGTGATTTTAATATGACTTGACCTATCTGTGTCCTCTTCTAGGAAATAACTATAAATGACACAGCAACGGGACTTCTCCCCAACAGAACACACCTCCACTGAGTAATCCACCCACGGAAAAGTATAGGATAAACACCTGCACAATCACAAAAATATTTTGTACGCCTTCATCTCTGAACCGCAAAAGGGAGCTTCACTGACAGTGGTAAATTCGCCATTGTCAGATCAATTTTTCGGGACTGACTGAGTGGAAATGAAGACCCACTCAAACGATCCGGAAGTTGACTTAATAAATCCACCCCCAAAAAAAGAGTAACGCTGTGTTGAAGGGAACGCATTTCCCGTTGGTGCAGTGTACTGGAGATGGCGTGTAGAACCAACTTTAGAAAGTTGACAGAAGATATGTAAGCTACTATATCATGATGTGGGTGTATATACTACTCAGTTCCTGTGGAAAAGTTTCCAAAGTCAGTGAAATCATTTTGGTTTTAGATGTAGTGTTCTTACAAAAAATGTGTGCTGCTTTAAAAGACCTGTAGTTTCATTTGACACAATTCAGAAATGTGTTTTTCTCTCATTTTTCACTTTGCTGATTTCAGACAGTCCATGAAGGTCAGGGTGCCGGATGGACTCTTGGCGGCTAGCGAGATCCGCTTATGTTCTGAGACACTAGTAACATGTACAGTCAGAACAATGTAATGTGCAAAAGGATGGAGTACAAATGCCAAAGGCCAAATTCTTCCACACTCAATTATCAAAAGGACTATTCACAGAGTGAGACACTGCTGAACCTGAGCAAGGATAACACAGTCTGGTCCTGAACTTCCTTGCTTTTGCAAATTCAAAAGACCAAGTTTGAATATTATTCTTCCATCCTTTTACCCATAACACTATTTTAAAGTAACTTTAGTTATCTATGTAAATCAGAAATTAGATATAAAAGGTTCTGTTAGTTCATCAAGTCCAATTCCTTTTTACTGCATGATAGATTCTGATCTCACAGCCATGGAACTATGGAGTAACTAGTCCAATGAAGTCAATGTATGAGCCTCGGGTTCTGATCTCATTTATACCAGTTAAAACTTGACTAATTACACTCCACTACAATCAATGGACCATACCCTCAGCTGCTATAAATCAATGTGACTTCAGTGGATTAGTTGCACCGCTTGAGGATCTAACCCAATGTTGTGCACAGATTTAAAATTGTTTAAATGAGAGAAGAATCAGACCTGTCAAGTCTAATTCTGCAAATTCTTACATACATAGGTAACTCTTGCCCACGACTGATGCTCCATTGAAATTAATGAGGGTTTTCATTTGTGCAAGGATTACTTCTCATTGCAGGATTGGGCCCATATTCCAACAACATAAGACAACCCAGACGTTCAAGTGGAGAAATATTTAAATGACTATCCATTATTAAAAAAAATCCAGAAATGTTACGCTTTCACCTGTATTATTATGTAGGCAGTGACAGATGGCTATGGAAAAGATATAATATAACTCTCAGTGTATTAACTTATTTCAGGAGCATGTGTGCCAGATTCTTTAGCATAAATAACTGGCATTACACAATCTCATTAAATCTATACATCTGTGTAACAACGTGCAATTTCTGGATATTTTCTGACAGTGTTCAAACCCAAAGCTTTTGCCTCACATTTCTTTTCTCACCATGCCAGCTCTAAGCCACAAGAAAGGCAAACAAAAGCAAAACCCTATAGTAAATATTCCTGAATAACTCTTAGAGAAGATTTGCTATTCATCATCTGTACTTTTTTCTTTTTAAGGAGAGATGAGGGGGAGGGCAGGTGATTATACCCATGGAAATCCTAATATTTATCAGATAAAGAAATGTTTACTGATTTTAAAGCAAAGCAATAATTTTCTCACTTTTTTATTGCTGCCTGAGCCACATCACATTTTTTCAACATTGTGCCCATAAAATGGCATGCAAATAGTCCTATTGACTTTTATAGGACTACTTAGAGAAGTAAGGATTACAGGTTGCAGGACTGGGTCCAAAATCTGAGACATTTCAGATTACTCTAAAGGTGCAATAATGTACAAACAGCTAAAGAGCTGGAGAAAACCAGGAACCCCTTTAAATTCCACCCTCAATGTTCTTCCAGAAGGCTCAGCATTGTCCAGGAAGGCAGAGAGCTGGCAGATTTGCACAAACTGAAGTTCCTACATATTAATTTCAATCTTCTCTCTGCTGCATCTGTTGTTTTCTATTGCTCCCACCCCATGCATGGAACTGTTGCTACTATCAATGGAAGTGCAACAGGCTCTCCAGAGCAGAGACTGTGTATACCCGTGCATACAGCTTCTGGCACAATGGGGCCCTAATGTTGATTGAAACTCAAGGACACTACAACAGCACAAATACTATACAACAGCAGCATGCAATCCAGTCACTAAATATTCACTGGAAACTGACAGGGAGAATAAGAAATCAATAGTGGAGATGAAGACTGGAATTTTACCTAGAAGGAATACAGTAGCTCTACTGGTATTTGCATATTCAGCTATAACCTCACAAATGGTAATTGCTTTTTCAGCTACTCTTATGGTATCTTAGACGTACTGTTCTCTAAAAGAGCTGTTAATACCTCATGGAAAATTAAAACCAATGTACTCAGAAAGATTTCTGCTTAAATACCAAGCCATGCTGTAGGGCCAAATTCAGTTCTCACATACACAAAGCATCCCCCATTGAGCCAAACTCAGACCGGGCATAAGCCATTTCTGTGTTGAAATATTTTGTTTCCTTGGGCTATGGGTTTGTCTAAAGCTATTTGCATGTCAGCATTGACTATAGGCAGGGCTGGTTGCACCACCTACTATTGGCCGATCCTTCTCATTATAAGACCCCCCATTTTCAGTTGCTTATAACTTTGTCAAACTTTAACTGTTTGAGCTGAAATTCTCCATGCCAGGTATCTGGATTTTGGAAAAAATTCAGCCAAAATGGTTCATTTCCAAGAAGCAGGCTAGGGAAAAAAATATGTTGCTGTGCAATGTTAAAACAATTCTGGCAACTTTTTCTTTGAAAAGCTCTAGTGCTCCCATGATTTGGAGCAGGGACTTGGAATTTGGTGGGGTGGTGGAGAGTGAAGGAGGACATTGTGTGTCAGGGATGTGTTTTTTGCTAGGAAAAACTGCCCAAATTTGGCTACATTGTAATTTTTTGAAAAAAAAAAAAATCACAGTTTGCACATGCTCAGTAGGAACTTTTGATTTTAGGAACAAAAATACCTTTAGTTCCCATCTTCACTCAGCAATGCATGTTTGAGTCTCTCACAATTCCTAGTAGAGACTGCACTGCACATGTGGCATCCCTACTGAGTGATGGAGACTGCTACCGCCAGCGCAGGGATACAGAGGTAAACCAGACTTTCTCTGCAATGTCTGCTCTCAGTAGAACAAAAACCAGGGCGCTTGTCTCTCCTATGCTATGACTTCCCTGATGGTGCCCAGGCAGAGCGCAAGAGGAAGCCACCTGACTCATAGGCAGAAGAGCCAATAGCCAGACAAGTGGGGTAGGAGGTGGTGGGGGAAGGGCAAGAGTCGTAGATTAAGATAAAGAGCCTGGGAGATGATTGGGATTAGAAGATGGGAGGAGAGAGAGACTGGGACTGGCTGGGCATGGAAACTAGATCTGGGAGTCTGGGATAGAATGGGGGGAGACTAGGAGCCAGTAGGTGAGGGGGAGACTGAGACAGGCTGGGCAAAGAAACCAGGACTGGAGCCAGTAGGCAGGAGGTAGCTGGGAGAGAGATTTGACATGGGGCCAGGTTGTGGGGAAACAAATGACAGTGGCTGGGGAAAGAAACTGGGCATGAGATGGGATTGGGAATGGCTGGGCAGGGAGACCTGGAATGGGAGTGGGGTGGGAGAACACCAAGAGTGGGATGGGGAGTTAAAAGAGGTGAGAAGAGGACTTGCTGGGGAAGGAGACTGCAACTGAGATGAGATGCCTGAAGAGCAGTGACTGGGACTATGATGAGGAATCTGGATGGGAAACAGACAGGACTTGGACAGATTGGAGGTAACATAGCAGAAGCAGTCAAGCTTGGGGGGTGGGGGGGATAGGCAGAAGAGACTATGCCCTCTACACTCCTAAGTCTCACCATTCCTCTGCTGTCAGCAAATATCTGTGAAACTCAGGGTCAAAGTTTCCATCCCTCTCTAGTGCTTGTTCATAAAAAGGATAACAACCTATTCCTGCTATCAATTATTCCATTGTGTGTGCAGTGGATCTAATGGTTGCAACCCACACTTATGAACCAAATGAGTGTCAGTATGATATAATATGATGGAATTTCTGGTTTAGTTTGCTATTTTAAAAATCTAGGATATTACACACAAATCCCTTACTTTAATTACATGATCACATGCTATTTTTTCCCCCCACAGGACCCCCTTACCCTCTTTTGATGCACAGAAAGGATCTGTTCTGCGGATGAATCAGTGTTGCGCAGCAAATGAGGCTATTCTCCATAGGGAACTCTGCTTCATTTGTTGCAGAAGTTGGAAGGTGTGTAGTGTATTAGATGGGGGATTGCAGGAAGAGAAAGGAAGGTCTCATGGTTAAGGCACTTGCATGCTGCCCTGGAGAACTGGATTCTATCTCTACCTCTAATCCAGAGTTCCTATGTGTTGCTGGTAAGACATTTAGACCAAACTTTTCATTGATCGTCACTAATGTTGTGTTCCTCATTTTCTGGGTGTCTGACTTGAGACCTTGAGGTCTGATCTGGAGAAGAGCTGAGGACTCGCAGCTGCAACTGAACGACCGCATAAAATGCTGTATAATGCTAATTGCTCTGAAAAAAATCAGGTCCTAGGGTATGTGAATTTGGACACCCATAATTAGTGGATGTTTTTCACCTTAATCTCTGTGCCTCAGTTTCCCATCCATAAAATGGGGATAACAGCATCCCCATCTCTCACGGGGTGTGACAATAAATCCATTAATGTTTGTGAAGCACTTGGATACTATCATGATGAGCATCATCGAAAAGTCCAGCAGGAAATGAATAATTCTGTATTCAGAGCATGGTCTGAATAGCCTGCAGCAAGGGTGGAATCGAATTTTCCTAAGGAGGGGACCCAGGTAGCATGTGCTACATTCCCGAGATTCCTCATTGGCGAGATCCTGTTTTACGCGTGTGTTGCATTCTGAGAGACATGTACCCTCATCTCTTTTTCCAGAGTGGATCTGGATGTTGAAGAGGTGGGGGAAGTACCGTGAGGAGATGGTTGTCCGGCGTTCTGGGAAGTGGAGTCCCAAGGGCTAGAGTCCCAGGTGAAGTCTCCATTCCAGCTCCAGGCAGCTCTGGTCACTGACCACTTCAGTTGTCGCTTCTTCCCTGTCTCTGAGGAGCAGGTCTGGATGAGGGAGAGTAGCTGGGGCCCCTCCATCCGTCTATTTCCTTCTCACTGGAGCGACTGGGACCATGAATTTGTAGTAGTGTTTATGGCCAAGGGAGAGGGGCCTGGACCTCACCCTTCGTTGAGCCACTGGTGTGTATTAAATAAAGCCTGGGACCACACAATGAACAACGAGGAGAAAACAGAACTCACTTAATACCAAGCTATTCAATATTTTGTCAATCGTGTGTGCTGAATGAGGCAGAGGTCTAGAAGAAAAAGCAGTATGTGATCATGTCATTACAGACTGTGTCACAAGTGGGCCAAATGAAGGTTACACCAGCTACCCTTAATTCCATCATTTCTTGACTTTGCCACCTTAATAATGTCCTCTTAATGTATTTTTGTGTTTGTAATTATATTAAAGGTAATTAACTGATTAACTGTGCCAAGATGTGTGATTTGTATCTAATATATTAAGCCCAATTCAGCCAAGCACTTAAGCACAGGATTGATTTTAAGCATGTGATAACTCCACTCCTACTTGGCAAAATGCTTAATCATGTATTTAAGTACAGTGAGAATTGAGTACGTGCTTAAGTTTAAGTGCATGCTTAAATGCTTTGTGTAATCTGTGAGGCAATGTCTGCTCACATATATATTGATATTATTAGAGCAGGTTGGATACCTGTAACAATACAAATTGGATCCTATATTGACATTTTTAATTCTCTAAAGTATTGAATCCCCTGTACCAAGTGCCTTAATAAGCTGTGCTTTTAGCTGGTGCAAAGTATGAGACAGAGAGAAACATACAGTTTGCATAATTTTTGTCTCACTTGTGTTTCTTCTATTTTGTACTGTCTAACGCCGAATTACCTCCCTTTGTTTTTCCCAGCTTGTGGATGGGTTGCGTGCATTTTAAAATGGTTACCTACTGCACTCAGAAAGAATCTGACATCCTCAATACAGCTCAGTTAAGTGCATCATTCCATCACCGTACTCTACAAAACACACAATTTCCATGAGGTAATTATCCATGGATTGGAAGGCAATGTGAATACGTGCACAGTCAGTCAATAATATGTTGTGCTTACTTTTTTTTTTTTTAATCAATTTTAATCATTTTGGATCTCTTTCTGCTCCTAAAAGAGAGTGAACTGATTCTGCTTGGACAGATTTCTGGGTATAAAAGATGAGTGAGTGAAACATGAAAGTACTTACTGTTTTACCAGAAATATTTATAAATGGCACCTCTCTCCCTGGGCTGGCAGGATATTAAAGCACTAAGGAAGAAACATCTATGGCTTTTAAAGGGGGAGAAAGGGAAAATCCTATAAGTCTCCATCAACCTCCTCTACCAAACTGAAGGAGCAACACTAAAAGGCTCCATATAAAACCACAATCAGAACTTCCCATTCCCTATCAGACCACCCACATTAAGTCCCATTTTAGCCCCATTTGGAATGTCCTCCAAGTTAGAAGGGATATCATAGGACCTCTTGGAAGAGAAAATAAGCAAGCATGTGTTAACATTTTGGTATCATAATTTATTAAACCCATTGTTTTAACTGGAGTCCCAAACTTTTTTAATTCAAACGAGATCCCAGGACAAGAACCTGATTACTACAACAATGCTGTCTCATTAACTGGATTAGGGCATGATATATGCACACAGAGAACTGAACTCTTCCTACATCCCCAGGCCTTGAAAGCAATTTTCTCTACTTGTTCTTGGATTTGACCCATAACCCGTAGGATGCATTTGATATCTTCGTGCAAGTAACATGCAGTGAGGAAAACTCATCACATTTTTAAGAGAGGTATATGGAACGGTGTTCATGCACTTTTGCGTGAACTCAGCTCAGGCCCATGCAATCCCCTGTGCAAACACAAGCTGGGTTTACGTACGTACGTACGTACACACACACACACACACACACACACACACACACACACACACACAGGCGGATGTAAATCCCTGGTTTGCATGTGCACTTTTGAACAACCTGCTTTGAAAATTTGGGGGCTAAATCTACTTTATATTTTAAGATTTTGTTTTTGGGGCTGGGACCATCCCTTCATTCTGTCTTTGTACAGCACCTCACACAATGGGTCCCTGGTCCACGACAAAAGCTCACAGGTGCTACAGTTATAGAAACAACAACAACAATTAACAAGTGTGACAGAGTTCCGAGTTGTTGTTTGTTTGTTTGTAGCAGCATCCATGGTATGCTAGAGGATTTCTGGACATGAGTCTCAGAACATGCTTTGGGAAAACCTAAGAGGATGACATCACTATATCTCCCACCCTAGAAATGGGAATGCCAGGTCCCAAGGTAATTTGTGCTAAATCTGGTAATTCTAAACCTCGGTCCCTGATCCAGAAAAACATCCCTATAAAAGACAACACTTATGCAACTGCCTAATTTTACATATCTGCTTATGTCTTCAAGTACATGCTTAAATACTGTCCTTGCTGCGCTACAACTTACAGAAGTGATGGAAGGACACTATGTGGGAAGAACTAAGGGTATGTTGGATCAATTCAGTGGAGACCCGCTCAATCGATCCGGAAGTCGACGGCGTTAATCCACCCCCTGCAAAAAGATTAATGCTGCGTTGACGGCAGGGCATTTCCTGTCAGCGCAGCACAGTGGGGATGCTGTGCTACGTAGAAGTTAGGAAGTCGACAGGAGATACGCAAGCAATCTCTCGTTGACCACCGCCGATGGCAGTGTAGACCAAGCCTACGCTGCTTTGAAAGCCTCCAGGAAAGGAGTAGTGGAGTCTAACATTAAACATCTCCACCCTGATGATGACACACAGGATAGGGTGGTGAGATTAGGGTACCCCAGTCATTCAAAGAGGATGACTCTAGTGAGATCTCAGAGGTTATCCTAGTCTGCTCATGCTACTGTCAGAGTTTTAGATAACTTGTGAGCCTTTATGTACAAAATGGGATATTTGTAATAGTTTCCCTGTATGTAAAAGGTATTTTCTTTTTGCTTTAAGTACATGCATTTCCTATTCCAGGATTTCACATATTGGCTCATTTTACTTTCTCATCAGATTTAGGTATTAGAAATAACGATAAGCATATCTTAGTCTTCAAGCCCTGCAATCTTGTGAGTCAAGCTTTTTAGGTATAAAAACTCATAACAAAATAAGGATATAGCCTAATATATCAGAGATAACCCTTTGCATCCACTAATTTAAAACCGGAAATATTGTTCTGGTGACAAAGAAATTTCAGTTACCTTCTAGAGAAACCCCAGCCACAACCAGTGTTGGCCTATAATAAAAATAATCTCTATTGGTAAAATGCATTAATTTCTCAGTTTATCTTAATTCACACTACATATACAAGTTCCTCAGATGAGTATGTCTTCTTTTAAGTACAGGAAATATTAAGGATTTACAATAGGTCATTGAGCACACTAGGTTACAGCAAGCAGAAAGTATTTCAGCTGGCACTGAACTAATTGCCATCTGAGGAAGAGATAAAGACATAAAACAAATTTATTAGCCGTCCAGCAGACTTTAAGTTCAATTTTCTCATCACATTCACATCAAGTGCATGTACCTGCATGATTCTAGCTACAACCAGAACCCTGCCTGACTCAGCTGCCATGGTGCCAAAATCTGAGTCATCACAGGGTACAGGGAGCTGGTGTGTATTGCCCCATGTACAACACACACATTCTTACTGACACACACACACACACAAATACTTCATTCATCTGCCATGTGCTCGGACTAGATCCACTGGTTTCCATTTGGCGTCACTAACCATGTGCAACCATCATTTCTCGCATACACATGTGCCACACCAGTTCACCTACCCTCCTCCCTATTCTTGTCAAGTGACTCTGGCTTGGGGCCATGGGAACATTGTCTTTCTCAGAGATAACACCAACAATGGGACAACGCTTGGAGTGAAGGAGTTTTGGAGTGAAGAAGTACCCTCTTTCACACACAGGGTCTCAACTGTCAGTTCTGATTGCCAAAGAGCTCCCCCCGGCAGCTCCTGAAAGCAGCCACAGCTTGTCAGCTCCCAGAAGGTGGTCTTTATCCAAACTAATCAGGACCTAATACTCTACATCAGTAAGCAGGGATGACCTGGGCAGAGAGAGGTGCCAGGAACCCTGCAGCAGTCCAGAATTTTATTTAACTTTTTGTTTTGTAATTCTACAATGTCAAAAAAAAAAAAAAAAAGGCAAAATCCCAAACATTTGAAATACATACACCTATCTGAAAGCATGGCAATGTGGAATTTAGACAGGCACCCCAAATAACCTTAACTCTGTCCTTGGATCTGCACTACCATGTGCACTCACCATGTAAGAGAAAGGGTAGGGAGGTTAGTCTTGTGGTTATAGCACTGGACTGGGCCTCAGGATACCAGGGTTCATTTCCTGGCTCTGCCACAGACTCCCTGTATAACCTTGGAGAAGTCACTGAGGGCCAGATTTACAAAGGTATTTAGGCACCTAAAGATGAAAATAGGTGCCCAGTGGAACTTACAAAAACATGTGAGCAGGCTAGACACCAAACTCCCATTGAAAGCAAGTTAAGGTAAATCCCACTACCTGCATCTTTAAGCACCTAAACAGCTTTGTAAATCTGGTCCTAAATCCCTCTGTAACTCAGTTGCCTGTCTGTAAAATGGGGATGATACTTCCCTACCATACCGGGATGGAGTAATTATACAATCTTTACTGTTTGCAAGATGGTCAGGTGATGAAGTCAGTGGCAGCAGAACCAGGTCCTAATTCAGTGTAACTGGTACTCACTGTTTAGAGGAAACTGAAGACTAGAATAGTAGTGCTCAAGCTGTCCGGACTGAGATGTATCCGGTACTTGTAAGAGACTTACACAGCATTTACTATACTATTCTTTGCTCAAACTAGTAGGAACAGCTTCTGATTTTCATGAGCACTAATGTTTATTAAATAACTGTGAATCTCAGTTTCCTAATGTTGGACTCTGGGAAAATGATGCAGAAAAACTTGGAACTTTAGTTCTTGTGACATACAAAGTTAAAAACAGGCTGGGAAAAAAAAAATAGAGGTGGGACTTTGCATATGTTCACACAAACGGGAAATTGTTCAAATGAGTAGGGTAAAAAAAAAATAAAATCCAGTGTTAAAGGCTTATAACATGGCCATGCCAGCACATGCAGAGGAGATATGTATCTCACAAAGGACATGTGACATGCTGTTGTATTCATGACTCATTATTTCCATTGGTAGACAGGCTCGAGGAAAATCACGCCAGAGACTGTGATGAATAGGAAAATTAATTTGCGTCATTATAGCAAGTCCCTTTTATATTGCAAACAAGAAATGCTGAGAGAAATCAGACTCAGACTTCAAGTTAAAATAAGATATTGATCTTAAATTACATATAATTGGGGGGGGGGGGAGGAAGAGGGAGGAAGGACAACTAATGAATATATCCTATAGAATAATTACTTTAATGGATGTGAAATCAACAAAATATGACATAACATATTTGATAACATGTTTTATTATATTCTTTGGTAGGTTAGCACAATCCAGTTAACTGGCAGGATGATATGACCACAGGGTCATTTCCCATCTGTTAAACTTGTTTCTGTGAAATGGTTTCTGAGTATGGTTTTTGGTTTGTTTCTGCTGGGGAGACTGGATTTGTCTCTCCCTTTTTTGGTTTGGTTGTGATTGTTTTTAAATATAATGAAATTTTTACTTGCTTGTGGAGCTTGAGTGCGTTCAGTGACACGATCCTTAATCAGGTAACTTCTCCATTGCCTTCTTCAGTACTTACATTGGCAACACTTCCATTCACATCAATGAGTACATTGCCAAAGTAAGTTCTGAGTAAGGTCTGCAGGACTGGACCCTGACTGAACAAGGTCAACCCCCTGTCCCTTTTTATAGTAGAAGTGACAGTTAACAGCTTTGCTTTTATTATGTCTCCATCTTCTGGTAGGAGGATTCATCCATATTGCCTGACCCAGCACTAAAGAAACCGGAAGAAAATAAAATTCTACTATGAACCAATTTAACGTGCTATTGGCCACTTGATGTCTGATCCAACTACCATTCGAGTGAATGGCAGTCGTTAAATGGGAGCTAGACTGCATCATAGGTTATATATACCGTTATCAGGTTTTTGAAATATTAACCAATACCATTGGTTAAACAGTTCATGTGACATTTTCTAGATCAACTGATCTGTGTTTCGTAATCCAGAAAATGGGATTACTGTCTTCCCTCCGGCTTTTTTGGAAGGGGATGAGGGTTAGATTTGGGGTTTGTTTTGTAAAAGGGGCAGGCATCTTGCTGTGTTTCCAACCTTTAACTTTCAGAGAGAACTGTGGTTTCCTGCCAAGCTGCAGCAGCTGGCATCTTTGCCCGCCATAAATTCACATCAGTTAGCCCACAGTCTTTTTCATTGTCTGCCAGAGCGTGTCAAAAGAGATCCTTTTTAGTGCCTTATTTAACCTATCATCAGAGGAGCCACGTCAAAAAGTGCAAAGGAAACTGGACCATGCAAAAGTAGATTCTGGATACCATCACAGAACTAAAGGCAGAAGACCCCTCTGTAACTTGCAAGGGGCAAATGGAGGAGACACTTACCTTATTAAAAATAAATAAGAGAAGGAAAGGGGAAACAAAAAATGAAAGGGGCTATTTTTCTCTGCTTCACATTAAAGATTATAAATCCAAAGTGATTGAAGAAGTTTATGAACCAAGTGTTTCAAAGCTGTCCAATGATTTTGGGTGCCCAACTTGACACATCTTTAAGGGGCTAGATTTTCAAAAAGTGCTGAGCAGCCTCCCCTTCTGAAAATCAGCCCCCTTTAAGCTGTCTCAAGATAGGCACCCAAACAAAGTCACTCAACAATTTTGAAAATCTTGCCCACGTCTTTTAACTGAACTGTTGCTCCTTGGAATGAAAAGTGATTTCTAGTGGAAATTACCATCATCCTCCAATCAATCATTTTTTCAACCCAACTGGCAATGCTCTACACACTTTGATTCTGATCCGGACATGTGCTGAGCACCTGCAATTCTCACTGATCTCAGTGGGAGCTGTGGGTGCTTAACACTTTTCAGAATCAGACCCTTTGCTTCTAGTCAAGATTGCCTGATTTCTATAGTTGTTGAACACTTTGCAAATGCCACTAATGACATTGGAAGCTGCTGGCTGGTGCTCAGCACCCCTGAAAAGTGTCATTCTATATTATAGAACTTGCTAGAGACAAGCAAAAACTATGCATTGTAGGCTCAATTCACTCATGGCAAAGGGCCCACTAAAACCTGAATATTACCCTAGTGTGCATGGGAAAGCTCCACGCGAATTCCAAACAGGATGGTGTCAAAGGCAGAGGTTATGGAAGTGGTTCTGTTTTCACTATTAAGCAGATCCAATGAGCATTAACATCCCATAAAAGTGGCACACCGGTTGGGAAACACTGGCCTACAGTATGTTGTCTGTGCAGCTTACAAAAATGGTTCTCAACCAGGAGTATGCGTACTGCTGGGAGTATGCTGAGGTCTTCCATGGGGTACATCAACTCATCTAGATATTTGCCTAGTTTTACAAAAGGCTATATAAAAAGTACTAGCGAAGTCAGTACAAACTAAAATTTCATGCAGACAATTACTTGTTTATACTGGTCTATATACTATACACTGAAATGTAAGTGCAATATTTATATTCCAATTGATTTATTTTATAATTATATGGTAAAATGAGAAAAATAAGCAATTTTTCAGTAAGTGTGCTGTGACACTTTCGGCATTTTTACGTCTGATTTTGTAATCAAGTAGATTTTAAGTGAGATGACACTTGAGGGTACTCAAGACAAATCAGACCCTGAAAGGGGTACAGTAGTCTGGAAAGCTTGAGAGCCACTACCTTACAGTATTTGACTCAGAGCTTAAGATAATCAATTCTAAAAAACTGAATTTGATAACACACACACCCAAACCCTCCTCAGTTGCATACAACACAAACTCACTAGTGAAATGACAATTCAAAGTCACTGCTGAATTCTCAGGGCGTAAGCATTCACATCATCAGCCAAAAACTTTTAACTCCTTTCGGAGTTGCAGGGGCCCATTCCTCAATACCAGTCCATCAGGATACGTTTCCTCCTAGATTTCCTTTTTTTAAACACCAGATACTGTTTGGGTACATTCATCACTACTAGTTATTTGCATTACAGTAGCGCCTAGAGACTTAGCTGAGATTGGGGCCCAATTGTGTTAGGCAGTGCATATATACTTAGTAAAGCACAGACCTTGCCCCAAATAGCATACAGTCTAAATAAACAAGATAGGGTAGAAGGGGAAACAGAAGCACCCCCAAAAAAGGGGGGGGGACTCACCCAACATCTGAAAGTAGGTCAGTAGCAGAGCTGGGAATGGAGCACCAGGTCTCTTGACTCCCAGTCCAATACCTCATCCACTAGACCCCATTGCCACCCAGTGCAGTGCAAAATACATACAACAGTTACCAAGCTCCTGTTCTACTCCTCAGTCAGAAAAAGCACATCTGGTCTGATTCTGTGGCCAGTTACACTGGCATAAAGCTCAAATGATTCCAGTGTTGTCAGTGGAGATGTTCTATATCTACATGGCTCTAACACCACAGAATTTGGCCCAAGATATGAAAGGGTTATTTTTAGGAATGCTTTTTTTTTTTTTTTTTTTTTAAGTTGATACCAGGAAAAAGGTAACTAGGAAACAGAACACCTAACTGCCTGAGGTGTTCCTTAGCATTCTCTGACTTTTTCCTGGTTGAAACCAGTTTGCCTGGGGATGAGCCAGCTAAGCTGCCGCTTCTCCTGCTTTCCCAGCCTTCCAGCTGAGGACATGACCTTCGCTAACTCCAGGCTACAACTGGATCCAGCCAACAAAATCCAACACATGTAGGAACTTGTCACTCCATTCTCTACTGTCTTCAGGGACAGAAAAACAAGGATTCAGCTGTTCCAAAACTGTCCTTGAGGTCTCCCAATCCTTTTTATTTTTTTTTAAATGACAAAAGACGTTATCAAGACTGTTAATTGCTGATCAACAGCTGCAGTGGCTTCTTGGAAATCTCAATGCCTTGTGCTAGCTCTATTCATTTTGGAAGAATTAACTTTGTCACTCTCCTCAGAGACTGTGGAGACAACTTGGGAGCTTCAGGCAAGTTAGTTTATAACAAATGTAGTATTCCCAGTAAGCCAGTTGTTTATTTGTCATGGCTGGGCATCAGGGTATTAGCCAGTAGAATATGGATGTGTCCCAATTTAAAAACCAAACCAAAAACTCAGAACTGCAGCAATTTGGACAAACAAAATTTGAGGAAAGGGAAGAAGACACCAAAGTCTGTCTCACATACACCCATTATTGGAAATATGGAAAAGATACTGGGAAGTGCACCAAATGATATATGAGGCTGTCATCCTCTCTAGATTTTTAATTGTTTTTTTTCACATCAGGAACAAAAATGCCACATACGAACTGTCCAGGATATGTCCAGGCAGTGGACTGCAGGGCCCAACAATATATCTGAACGCTCTTTTTCAGAGTTCATTCACTAATAGGACCAAAGTTCAAAGCTTTTTAGACTCACTGACGGCAGGCCTTACCCTGACCGAATCAGCCAACTTCGACGGAGTTATTCCTGATTTACACTGGGCTCAGAAACAGAAGAGTCAGGATTAGCATCTCCAACTTTGGAATCTGCATCTAACCTACAGAAGCTACACCTTGAGTGTAGAATAGATACAGATTGCTTTATTTTAATGAGATGTAAGAAGAGGACATTATTATTACTACTTATTATGGGCCAGATTCCGAGACCCATACTCACACTGACTAGAACCTTACTCCACAAGTATCCCTACGGACTTCAGTGAAAGTACGTCTGGTGTAAGGTACAAAAGAGCATGAGTAAGTGTATCACAACCTATTTCCACTTTTATTACAGTAGCACTTGGAGGGCCCATTGTGGATCAGAGCTTCACCCAGTGATGTATAGACTGAGACTGTAACTTGTGGCTGTCTTCTTTGCCTATCCAGCTGAAGTTCTTTACATGCAGGTCCCTGGAGGTACTAGTTCTGGTCTCGTACCAATACATAACAAAAACAGTCCTTGCCCTGAAGAGCACGTAGACCCTGACAATACATGTAAACCTTGTTTTACGTTAGGATTACAGAACATAGGCATTGGCTATGAAATGTAGGCTCTGGGCAGTAGAAACACCAGCTTTGGGTCACTCTGCATCCCTGTTGTGGGGAACTATGGTACATCCAGATATCAGCAGCTCAAAACTATGGATATCTTTCAGAGACCACACTCAAAATATATACACTGCGAGGAGATGACTTTGAGTTATTGTGGCAAGAGAGGAGTTAACTCCTGATTAAACTCTGCAAGATACCAGGATATGCCACACACAGTAACTTGATTAGTATCCAGTGGAATTACTGACCAAGACATGGTATATCCCCAAATGATAAACTGTCTCATGAGATAAAGTGGAGTTAAAACACTTAACCCATGGAGTCTGTGATTTTGCTTTGCTTGGTAAAACCCAGTGAGGTGGTCAGACAAAAGGTTCTTTGTAGCTTACATTAAACTGTACTTTAAAAAGGCAACCATCCCAAACCATAGTATTTTCCAGTATGGGTGAACTCATGGTTTTTCATGATTTTTATAGTAGGAGCACCAAGAGCGTCCATTCAAGACTGGGGCCCCATTGCGCTATTCAAAAAAAAAAATCACAGAATGAGAGAGAGAGAGAGAGACCCTGCCCCAAGAAACTGACAATCTAAACAGACAAGGCGGACAAAGCAAGAGGGAGTGGCATATAACATAAAAATAAAGGAGCTGTCATGATAATGGGCATTAGAGATTTTAGTTTCATTATCCCCTTACCCTCTTCCAAAAGACAAGCAAAATATAAAGGTTCAGGGAGAGTGAAACAATTAAAATATGTTCACTTTTTATAAAACATTCATTATATACATATTTTATATACTAAATGTAAATAAAAACACATCAGTACCTGAACCTAGATAGAGGCCTCTAGGCATTACAATGATATAAATAATAATAAACAGCAGTAACAGGTATACACAACAGTTTTTCAGCATTACAGCTTCATTTATTATCCCCCTCCATCCCCTCAAGTGGAGCTTGCACAGTAAACTACCATGTGTGAGATCATGTCACACACTGGTGGATAACTGCCCACTACAAGAGCTTGCTACTTTCTCTCACTTAAAGGAGTTCTCCATTATGTTGAGTAACAGAAGCCTGTAGTTTTTGTGTCTGGTTTGATCTCAGCTGATGACCAGGGTGTATGTATGCTGCCATGTTTTATTACACTTGGTTCAAGCTAATGCCACTGAATACTTAATCATTGCAAGAGTAATACTATCAAATCACAACTTTTTAAAATATATCCATATTAGAGAGATTTTCACAATACCCCATTTCCATGAAGGTTTCATGCTTACATTTTTCCAATCAATATTTATACACATAAAAAATTTTCCAGCCATATGTCTTAATCTGCTTCCCCCTTCACCACAGTCATTTCATCACCACATCACAGTTTACTACACAGTTTGGAGAGAGTTCCATCCAATACAGAAGGCCATAGATTTTCCTGTAGTTATGGCTTGGAAAATGTGTTACTGGATGTTTTAACTAAAGCCATTGACTATAAAGAATATAGCTCTGCAGTCTTGTCCAAAGTTTGTGATAAAGCATATGAACATACAGTAATGTGTTTGCCTTTAAAGGCCTCTGGGTGGGAGGTTTAAATTAGGAGATGATTCTTCCCCGAACCCTACTTTGTTTTTATATCAGTGTTTTCACATGATCTTGCAGTCCTGTGATTCCTATAATGCAGAAAGTCCTGTTTGGATCTCATAGGCTTTGGGGCACACTATGTTATGTTACTGGAATTCCTTACACAAGATTCCCTTTCACAGATGATGAGACCATTTATACCACAGAGAATTTGCTCCTGTATCAGTCATACAAATTACTGTATTGATCCTTGGATTAATTAATACAAATTTAAATTGGGGGAGAGGAAGGGGGAATGAAGAGAATTCTGATGCTAGTTCTAATAATGACAGAGACATATTCCTCCATTCTGCTGTGGTAAAAACAATGCCTTTTGTTTTCCCCATTTCCATGGGGAGAAAGAACTACATGGAAACAACAGGAAAGAGAGAGAGAGAGAGAGGCACACACAGAGAAAAAAATGTTCATAGGAAGTCCTGGTAATACGTCATCTGTGACACAAGATTACAGACTTTTAAGCAATACATTTCCAAAATAAAACAACTCCTGCCATCTGTCACTGTAAAAACAAGGAAAGAAAACTATACATCATGAGGAGGTCTATGGGGGTGGAGAAAATCATGAGAAAGGTGGGATCTATAGACTTCTAAGGCCAGAAGGGGCCAATATGATCATCTAGTCTGACCTCCTACATGACACTAGCCAGAGAATTTCACCCAGTGATTTCTGTATTAAGCCCACTAACCTAAAGCTGTTAAGTTTGTCTATCCCACTAAAGTCCTTATGTACAGCTCTTTGGATGTAGTAGCTCAAGGTTTCTGACAGTCCACTCAACTCCACTCCACAGTAAAATACAAACACATTAAGTACACAGCTCTCCCCAGGGATAGAACTGGCTCTCTTACGGCAATGGCTGCTGTAATGAAACCGGGCTTCATACAGAAGTGATGTGACGGATACCACCTTGGGCCTGAAACACAAGGGCACACACATTGCTGCACTTGGCTATCCACCACGTTGAGTCTAAGGTGACACACAACACTGTGCCTTAACCAGCACTGGAGGAAGGAGCCCTATAGAAAAGGCCTATAAACTTTGATAGAAAACATAACTCTCTAAAGACTTTTTAAACAACCCATGAAAATTAGTCACGGAATTATATCCCTGCTATACGATACTTCAAAAACATTAAAAAAAAGAGATTCTTCTTTATTAAATTATATGAGGTATTAAGAGTATTTTCTATAGAACCTAAGTTCAAGTGAATCCTACTTGGGAAATCACTATTAAATACTGTAGGACTTTTCCATAAGGAAGCCCTAGGGATAAGCAGACACTGCAGTCTGTGTGTTCCATTCACTCCTTGGCCACTATCTGCAGAGACTGTCAATAAAGGTGCCAAACCTGGTGGTAGTTGTGTGTAGCAGATAGCTACTGGAAACTGTACTCAGATCACCAATCCATTTATACAGGCCCACCTCCAACAGCCACGGTGTGGTAATGAGTTTTGGTTACTACCAGACTTCAGCCAGATTCTAACTGGAGGTCTCAACATGAAAGGCTCCATGCCAATATCAATTCTGTAAAGGCTCTCTGGTCTTCCAAGCCGTGCAAAATGTTAATGGGTTAAGGGACAGGCAGCTCGTTTAACCTCTAAGGAAACAATCATCAAAGTGACCCGCAAAAAGCATAACATGGTAGCAAAAAGGAATATGTGAGCCAAAAGGAAGCCATTTTTTTTAATACTACTAAATTGTTCCTTCCCACAACGAAACTGTGAAAAAGAGAGAGCTCTTCTTTGCCATGTTATTTTTTGAAACACATGGACTGTTGTTATTACCAATGGTTGCTCTCTGGTTTAGTGAGAATTCCAATGGGCACGATCATCAGTAAGTTTGAGAATTGTCATTGTTGCCTGAATGAATTGAGTTAGAAGAGAGATTTGTACTCCCTGCAACGGAGTGATTAACTACACTTATTACCCTCAGGAAGGCCAAAGCGTGGTCCTTATTGGCATGTTTTAAGGTGTCCGTTTCTCCAGACTTTTTCCAACAGGAGTAAAGGTGCTAATGAGGTAAACTGCAAATGAAGTAAGGAGCAACATGTGATAGTCAGGATTCCCTCCAGTGAATGTTCCATATTCATTTACATGGATTTTCAGTGTGCGCAACGATCAGTGCATATAGTACAACAAGAAATAAATGAGACACACGGAAAAGCTTAGACTAGGTTCATCAGAGAAGCTTGGCCAGGACCAACAGGCCTTTGTTAAGGACATTTCTTAATCCAGAACCGTATGTGATAAAGATCAGACAGATAGAAAACATAGACTCTACATGCACTGTATGGAACTTGTTATGGTACAAGTGATAATACACAACCGTCAATAAGAATATTTAGCATTTTTATCCTGGACAGTTTTACACATTCAAAGGACAGGAAGGACTAATTAATTGTCCTGACACCCACCTGCATCTCAAGGGTGCTAAGTATTACCCTCATTTTAGCAGATGAGGTAAATGAAATAAAGTTCAAGCAACTTTCCCAAGTCTACCCAGTGAGTCAGTGGCATAGCCAGAATTTAGAATTCAAGAACTCCAGATTCCCAGCTGGGTGCTTATTATTCATTCCAGACTGCACTGCCTCTCAGCCCTGCTCTATTCTAGTAGATAAGCCCTAATGAAAATGACTCAAGGATTCAAAGGTTTGGTTTGATTTTAAATAACCACATGGGAACAGTGGCAGGTTGATGACTTCTGAAAGTGAGTAGGCAAAGGTGTAAGATTGTGTTCAGATTGGAGCTAATATGCAGCATATGTATAATAAAGTATCTAACTAAAACAGTAGCTTTCCTGCACAACACCTGAAGAAGCTTTCAGCATATGGAACTAGAGTCCATTCACTGATAACTAAACCTTGCCAGCAAGTTAAACCACTTCTGCTACCAAATCGCTATTATGAATTTCAGAAAATCTTTATCAATGTTATTATTCTCCAGGGTATTCACATAATATAACCCAAGGTTTGGATGTAAGACTAACACATCATGGCAATAAAATATTCAACACTGCCGACATTTGTAAGATTTCCTTTGTTACTGAAAGCATCTGCAGTTTATAGAACGAGATTATTAAATGGCGTTATAGCTTTAATGATTTGAACAGAGCTATGCTGATTTTCACCAGACCTGTAATATCTAATGTGACTACAGATTCCTCCTGTTTGGAAATATCAGAATTTAATTAAATTAGTCAGAAGTACATAGTGAATTTATAATGGAAAAGAGAGTAGAGAAAAAGCATAGAGATACACACGATAGATACAGTTTATTGTCGACACTCTTTTTTCTACTCTACTTTTCACAACAAATACTATATGCATAGTAAAATTCCAAAGTGGTTTAACCTGGTTATGGAACCAACACAATGGTGCATTCTTTCTACCAAATTAGCATGATTCAGTATTAAATTAAAATTTAGTAACAAACCTAATGCAGCCTTGTGTAAACTGCGACACATTTTTCTCAACTGAAGTCTGAATATGGAAAAAGACTCTTGGCAGAATATCCTAGTTTCAGTTTGACTTGGATGAAATCAGAAATTACTATAGTCCACATAAAATGAGAAACAAATACACCCAGTTGCATACAAAACTTCAAAATTTAATACACACAACAGTTGCAGTGCACGTGTTTTTTGTTTTGTTTTTTAACGTAAGTACTAAACAAGAGAGGGGGTTAGATATATAAAGGAGTATGGCAAAGTTGAGTGAATATGGGTTGAGACTCCTGATTACACTAAGTAAATATATTGTTCAAAACTACAAAACTCAGGCTTTCAAATTTTAATAAATTGTAAAATGTAGGATTTAACAATAAGTCTTAGGTTCCAATCCTAGAAAGACTAAAGCACATGTGAGTAGCCCTACTGAACTCATTGAGATATTCTGTGCACTCAGACCCTGATTCAGAAAAGCACTTATCTGTGTGCTTAAGTCATCCCTATTCAGCAAAGCATTCAAGAACTTGCTTAAAGTTACACACATATTTAAGTGCTTGCTGAATCAGGGCCTTACAGTTAATTGTCTGTGTAAGTCTTTGCAGAATCAGAGCCTTTATTTGTTCTTAACTGAAGAAATGCAAATGGCATTGCCCAGCCCTCATTTTGAAAAGGGATCCACTCAACCAAGAGTTTATCCACAGGCTGAGGTTTGCACTCTGATTGATACTTGCACACATCCCCCCTGCCAAAACAGACATGGTCCACACCCATCCAAGAGCAAAATTTAGTTTGTTCAGCTTGTTACACACATGCGCTCAGAGCCAGATGTCCAAAAGCGTTCCTTTGTCAGAAGCTGCCATGCCCATTGTTCTCAGTGACAGAATCTGGATGCTGAAAACGTTGGAAACCTGGCCCTCCGGCCCTCATCTGATGACTCAGTGGATGCTGTGTGGCACTGAACTCTTTTGAAGATATAGTACTCAGCGGTCTCTTTTCAAAGACAAACTCTGTCACTCAATAATTTCAGGGACAGACAGAGAAAACTGTGGACTTTCAAGGTCAGATTCAATTTTTTTTTTTTTTTAAATGTATGGCGTTTTTTGACAAATCTGGGCTTTCTATACCAATGGCTCTCTCCATGTTCCTATCAGAGAACATCACCTTAGCCATATGCTTGGCAGGCTGATGCACTTGAAAGATGGCAGGACATGATAAAATTTCAGATTAAAATTGGTTATCTTTCAGATTTGTTGACTGTGAAATTTTAATTTCCAGTTTAAAAAAATAAAATAAAATAAATGCAAATTCTTGTTTTAAAATGCTCTTTGAATGGTTAGGAAGTGTCTGCTGCACACCCACAGCAGAGCTGAATTCTGATTGGGGGCATAAAATGGGATGATTGTTAACTTGTTGAAGGATGGCTCCGCCACACAGGAAGCTTCCCGAGAATCCTGAATGTCATCTAAAGAGAAGCTCACGAGTAAGCTCAGTAACTCTGTGTCTTTAATTTCTGCCTTGAGTTCCTCCATCTCATTTCTGTTCCTTGTGAGTGGTGGGGAACTAAGAGTTAACACTGTGCATTCAGAACAAAAACCACAGAACTCAGGCAAAGCTGCACTCATCCAATCCATTCCTTACCAAACTTGTTGCTAGTCCTGTCTGCACCATCCCAGATCTCCCAGGTTTCACTGGCCTCTAGCCAAAAGTGTCATTTTACTCTCATAATGAAGAAGGGCAGAGGGTTTATTTTTTCCCCAACCCCTCCCCATATTATATCCATCCCTGCAGTGCAACCTTCTTGTTTTTCCACATTTTGTAGCAGTCTCAAACTCTCCCAAGGGCATATCCGCAAGGATCTACTGAGATGGAGGGGTTCTCAGTTTTCAGCTTGTACCTACAATGCTGTACTTAGCTCATTAAATTCCCAATGTTGTACACAAAAACTCCTTCAAAGCCTTTATCCTCACTCTTTGCTTTCTGAGTCGAGTTACACGTTACTTAAAAATCTTTAGAAATTGCGTCTGGCATAGGGAATAACTCATTCTGAGGTTTTAAAGTGATATACACAGTATAAATAATTTTCTCCCAATCCATTGTATATTAAACAAGGAAATGCAGTCCCACCTTAAAATTTCCACATGACGAGTGAAGTCTAAACTCAATGTGCTGTCAGCAACACAGTAAAAAAGGGAAGGCTGCTTTATTATTTGTTAAGCACTGACAGTATATTCAACAGCATACAGGAGAAAGCAAAATATGGTCCCCGCTCCTGTAATTTGCAATTAAACAGACAGGCAAAGTGCAGACAGCAAAATGCACTAGGAGCAAGTGTTGTCATTATAAACTAAAATGTAACCCCAGAGCTTGGTACTAAATTAGGGTGATATTCTTACTGCTTACCGACATTAAATAGTACTTTATTTCATGAGGGCTCCCTCTGACTAGAGCAAGCTTTTTGAGTAGTAAGGTGCTAATCAACGTGAGCAAGGATAATGGGATCTGCCTCTTAAGAGCATTTTTACCAATCTGGGTTAGCATTTGTTGGGATCATGGAACACTTAGAACACAGCTATATGCTGAAAAGTGACTAAAAAAATAGCATTGCATTGTTATTCTACGTTGGTGGTCCCCAAAGGACTTCTGCAACAAAGGCGCTCAGCTATTCCTTACTTCTGGGCTTGGAAGCCAAGCCTAGGCTAGAATGGGAGATTCAAACTGGATTCTCTCTGGCATGTGGACCACCACCAGTAATAAAGGTTTTGCATCTGGAACTTAAACAATACTGTTGATGATGCACAGACAAGAAAATAATCTACACTCTTCTAATGCTTAAGTTCACTTGAACATCTATAGCTGCATTGGCTCTGATAATACTCTGCCTAGAGTAAAAAGCTCTCTTTTTTATGAGTAAAGTGAACAGGGCTCAGAAAGCACAAGGAGCAGACTTATATAAGAAGGTGTTATTTGTACACAGTCACTTTTTCAGACATAACCACACTTTTAAGAAGAAGGTATCCATTATTTCCTATTGCTGTGGTCTTGGGACAGGAATCTGAGCCAGAACACGCTTGTCCTGAGTTTACTTTGTTTTTAGATGCCAGCTTTGATAAGGTCACACCTTAAAACAGCCACCACATACAGTAGAACAGATGGGAATAAAGCTCTCAGCTCTATTCCCATTCTCTGATAATAGCATTTTAAAAGAAGGAAATCAGAATTCATTTGCATATATAAATAGGTTTATATTTCCAAATCATTTGTACTTATACACAAGCCCACCCACACTAGAAAGATTTCTGCTGCAGTGGAGGCAGCGACGTCGGAAAGTGCACAGGCAAGTAGCCCACTCACATAGGCAAAACCCTCCTGCGACTCCCCCCCCTGACAAAATCAGACCTGTCCCCCACCCAGCTGCTGACCCCCAATCCAAAGAGATGTGACCCACACTGTACATTGTAGATGCCACCCAGATGCCTATGTCCAATCAACTTCCACAAGTACAAAAAATCAGTTTTCACTACAGCCTTCCTTTCCCCAAAGGACCCAATCACCTGCCTAACGCAGCCTCATGGGTGTTTTCACTCCCAGCAGTTCTCCCAAGAATCCAGTCTTCCCTCATCCCACAAGGCTCCAACAGCTCCCTAAAGAGTCAAAGTCTCTTTTATTCCCTTTACTCCTGACATCTTCCCATACAACTCAACTTGGGTGTCATTAGTAAGAAGGCAACTGTGTGGCAAATAGATGACAGGATTAAAAAAAAAAAAAAACGGGTGAGGTAATGGTGACCTAATTTCCTAAACTGGCTGTCTTCTAACCACAACTTTAAGGTTTCAGAAACTTTGGCTCACTATCAGGCTTGCTCTAAAATGCTTTCTCTGCAAACCAGAAAATAGGCCTAGTACACTGTTTTGGACAACATCATCCACAAAAACCCAAGGAATGTTCTGATCTTTCATCCCTCCCGAGTAGCAGATCAAAAATCATGTCATCCAGGTCAAACACAGAGCTTGAAAAACAAGAGCTTCATATTTAAAGTGTCTTTTCAGCTGTAACTATTACATCTCAAGTGTGATGTTATGCTTCAAGCTACCCCTGCAACACGATTGCTACATACTTTCAGCTTTAGTGAACTAGGTTAGAAAAACCCTCATTTTACTTTTTCTTTTTCCTAACAGGTTCAACAGATAAACTCTAAAGTTAGTAACAAGCATGTTTAAAATCCATTGTGGGGAGAAAGTTTTGGAAACTGCAGTATCTTAATAACCATGTGCTTGGAAAACTGTGGAAAATCAGTTTGAACAAGGCATAAGGGGTCATTGCTTAACTAACCTCCTGGAATTCTGGAGGATAGTGCTGTCATGAGAGATAAGGAAAAGTCAGGGGATTGTGTACTTAGATTTTTCTAAAAAGCATTTCTCATGATTCTGCATCAGAGATTTACAACTAAGGTGAAGAGTTTCGGAATAGACTCTAAAGTAGAAGCCTAGATAGCAAACAGGGCTAACAGCAGAAGGTGAAAGGGGAGCCAGAAGTGAACATTTTTCATGTTGGAAAAGGGATGAGAAGTGGAGCACCCCAGGGGTCAGTTTCAGTAAGTCGGAATATATTTATTTATTAGCACAAACCCTGGTTATTTGGCTCTGGGTTTGCTACAGATAAAAGGATTTTTGGTTTTCCCCTCCCTGTTCGTGTTAGAAAGAAACAAGATCTCCATGTTCATATGTGACATTACAACTGTTAACAGGGAAAACAATGCAACCAAAGTGAAAAGGGGTTGGATCATTCAGGGAACAGGGACATCATATAACAAATGACATTTAATGGCTCTGTGTACCTAAGTATTATAAACTGGCTTCTTTGCCTAGAACCCAAATCAGATCAGACTCCAGCACACTTTCAGGACAAGGAGGGTCATGGCAGAAAGTTAATTACAGCCACCAGCCCACTACAAAAAGGCCGTAAAAAGGTAATTAAGGAGTTTGGTTATATTATGAGAATACAAAGGAAAAGTAGAGATATTGTTACTATATAAAGCTCCATTCAGCAAAACACTTAAACACCAGCTTAATTTTAAGCACATGCTTAAATCCCATTAAAGCTAAAGGAGGCTTAAGCATGTTCTTTAGACCCATTCCTATTTAACAAAAGCATTTCTTGAAACTAAGCATTGTGCAGAAGTGTTCAGTTGACTAATTTTCTGAATTGGGACCTAAGGCACTTCCTGTAACCCCATCTTGATTGCCAGATGCAATCTTAACTGCCTCACAGGAAGAATTTGTGTCTTGGAAAGGATGCTACTTAGGACAACTACGATGATACCAAACCTCAAGAATTATGCGGAAAGATTAATTATGGGGAAAGATTAAAGGAGTTGGGATTATTTTCCAGTGGAAAAGAGGAGATTCCAAGGTTAACTAATAGAAGTTTTCAATAGAGGGAAAAAGGACAGATACATTTAACACAGGTTAGGGGTTCACAAACTAGGGGACAATCAAAAATTAGGAAACTAGGATTAAAAAGAAGCTCAGGCAAATCTCTTATACACCAGGATAAGTGACCAGGGAAAGGAAACTGAAGTAAAGCTTTTCAGTGAGTTCAGAGAAACTCTGTATACTAAAGATGTTTCCAGCAAAAGAAGGGGGGTAGATATGTATGGAATAAAAACAGTAAGGAGGTCCAGATGACCTTTTCCTGTCCCTAAAATGTATTGAGCCTGATACTCTGTTGCATGGCACAGTTATTTACACCCAATGCAAAGTGGATGTAAAATGCCACCATTCTGAGTTGAATGGGTGTAGAGGCGCAGCAGAGATGGTTGCTTATTATGTTCTTCCTATACAGCACTTCTTACATCCACACTACAGCCTATTAAGTCGCCGACCTTCCAAATGACCTTATATCGACATACAGTTACGAGCTTCTGTATTGTGGCACTGCATTTTGTCAGCTGACTTTCTTCAGCGGAGCTATGGTAAGAACAAAAGGAAGATACTTCTGTGTGCTCGTCACTTCTTGGGTTACGTGCTGAGATCGTTCTTAGGCCAAGAGGTTTTGCTTTCTCTAGCTTTCTTTCAGGCCTTAGATGTGCAACATTCTGGACCTATCTGGTTGCACTAATACTTCTAATGCAAATCTACCGCAAACTATACTAAACTGAGGACTGTTTTACCCACAGAAACCAGGTGCTATGCCTCTCCTTTCTTCCAGCAAAGAATAGGAAGGAGATATATTAACATTGTTCCTCTGCTTAAAGAGAACAAGCACATTTTCAGGGCTAACTTGCAGCTCAAACCTGCGAACCCTAACTTATGGGAGTATACTTACTTGGGTTATTGGCACCAATGAACTAGACATGTGACTAGGGCAGGGATACTCAAACTGAAGCTTGCAAGCAGCTCTTTAATATCTCTCCCACAGCTCTTTGCAGCACATGCTGTCAAAACACGGTGTGATTAATTATTAATAATCAGGATGCTTTGACTATCTTTTACTACTGTAGTTGATAAAATAATACTTGGTCAGTCATTTTGCTGTGAGAATAAACTACATATTTCCCCTGCCACACTGTTTAAATATGAATATCTAGAATTATAGTAAATGAAACAAGCAATGAATTCAGACTACAGTGGCTTGTTTGGGTAATGCTGATCGCTAATTCGGCTCCTGAGCCACTGAGGTCTGAGTATTATTGGACTAGGGGTTACTTGCATGGGTACAGGCTTGATAAATCAATTCCCTATCCTTTACACCACATCGAAGCTATCCAACTATAATAGTCTGAGATCTGACTCCAGCACAAGCAGCTATCAATCTGCACTGACCCTAATCTAGGGCCACTTTACAAAAAACAACTTGCTGAAGAATTGTGCTCAAGATGTTTGTGTGCACACCAGCTGTCCCTCAGTTTGAATAAGAATCACCTGGTTTCAGTTTAATGAGGCTTTGAATTGCTTTTCTATTGAAGGAAACAAGCTCACAGTACAGGCTTATCCTATTCACTTGTCAAATCAGACAGCCTGGAAGTGGGTTTTAATTTAAAATTATGAACCATGGGACAATTTTTAGTTAGCCTGCTAATATATATATATAAAAACATTTCTGAAGCGGCTTCCAGTGCGGATGACAAGTGCCACTGCAATTTATAGCATCAAGAAATTGCCATTCAGAGCCTTTAAAGAATTAATACATCTTAAACATGTTTCCAGAAAACTTCTGACACTTTAGGGTATGTTTTCATAGCAGTGCCTGGGAGGTACATGCACAAATCCCATTATTTGTTAACAGGATTAGTGAACACTGCTTTGAAAACATATCCCTTAGAGTTTTAGAGTTAACACACACATTTAGCCATCTCCAAAATTCTAGGATTAATTCATTCCAACCAAACACCGAGCTATAGATTATAGTCCAAAAACTTCTATTAGCCATCTCCAATTAATCCCTTGCCTCGTTTAATATCCAAACTGCATATATTATATATAATACAGACTAGACTTTACACCACTCTATTTCATATGACAGGTGTAGACGTTTGAAAAAAATCATGTATTTTCATTGTTTAAGTCAGTTCCTTGTTTAAAACATTCCTAACATCACACAAAGAAAAATAATGTTATTCTTTATTACTGAAGAAAGGAAAACAATTGATTGTTATTTATAGTACTTGAGTTTACATAGATTTTGGAGCCCAAAGAGACCACTGTGATCATCTAGTCGCACCTCCTGTATCACATGGACCATAGAAATCCCCCAAAGTAATTCCGAGAGCATATCTTTTAGTAAAGCATCCAATGAGTTAAATGAAAATGACTGAAAGTTAATGGGCCAGATTCTCAGCTGAAAGTAAATTAGCATAGCTACAATGATTTCAATAGCACTACACCAGTTAATGCCAGTTTATGATCTGACAGTAAATGTTTTCAATTTATTCTGACTCTGAGCCTACAAAAATGTACACAAGTGAACAGTCCCTGGAACTATTCATGTGCATGAAATTATCCCCTCCCCCACATAGACAGACAGAGGTATAATTACCTACATATATTTAATATCCAAAAAAGAAATGTATTATCCCATAAATTAATTATCCAATAAACGAAGTGCGGTTTTCTAATTATATTATCTTCTGATCTTTCATGCACCCCAGCACCAGAACTTCAGCTCCACCAGCAGCCTTCTGTGCATGTTGGAATAATACTTTGGAAGGCCCCCTCACTAAAATAAAATTCATATTGACTAGCAATAATATACCAAGTCTACCCTGCAGGATTTTATAGCAAATTATTTGTGGTTTTGGCAAGATCTGAATATTCACTGGAATTTTATTTACTATGTTCAGAGTCAGATCTAAGATTTATGGTGTCCCAAGTACAAACTTGAACTCCGATCTATACAACAACGTATCTTCTTAAAGTCAAGTATGGGCATATTTGCAGTTCTGGGACAGGGCCTGATCTTGCTCTGAGTGAAGTGAATGGCAAAAATTCCCACCAGCTTCAGGGGAAGCAGGATTTGAACCAACCCTTAGGTATTCAGAATCTGAATCTATGGCCATGTGACAAAAGTGATAGACACTAAATCCTGACACCTATCCTTTCAGTCTAGACTTTTTTAGGTATCTAGGGCACCCATCACTGTAATGTCTGAGTGTGTGGGTGTATAGTATATATGAGACATCATGAAAATCTGCTTTACACATTTGTAATTGGGAGTGAGTATAAAATAAAAAATTGTCATCCGGAGATTTTACAGGGAAACTATCAGGCATAAAACCATATATATATATATATATATATATACACACACACACACACCCCCCAAAAAAAACAAAAACAACAACAAAAAAACCAAAAACATCTTTTGTATGAACACTGTTGGATTTTTAAGTTTACTTAATTCACTAATTATGCTTTTTTGAGTGTATTTAGTTTGTGGAGTGGATGTTCCTGGATTTGGGCAATGAACCAAAACACTGCAGAAGTAAGGGTGTGTCTCATGCTGCTCAATAAGGCTAATAAAGGAGTGACACTGACAAGCAACAAAAGAAGCATGGCAGGAGCATTGTGAGATCCCTTTAATCTTCCCCACCCTCACTTGAGTGAAGTAAGGTGAGATGGAAGTCTGAATCCCTCCTCCCCAAGACTTCCTGCACAGCATTCTTCCACCATCTTGCTTTGTGGCACAGTACAAAGTTACCTGACTCTCAATATCTGAAGGCCAGGCCAGCCTTCGGTCCTTAATCCAGCTCAATCCCAATTTATAGCCATGCCCTCATGTACTCACAACACGCCCATCAACTGCTTCCTCCCTGTCTTTCACTCCTCTAGTTACGCTGAGCCCCCTCACACCTTCCCTACCCAGACACACCTGCTTGTGAGGCTCTGCAGCCTCTGGTTTTTGTGGACCAGACAAGCAGGAAGGAGAGCTGATGTGCAATGTTCCAATCAAGAGAGGGGAAGGGCAATTATGGTAAGAAGTATGATGTCTGCTCTTGCCTACTGAGCTGGACGGGGGCATGGACAAGGAAACGGGGACCAGGCTCCTGCTGGCATGCCATTCATGTGGTTCAAGGAACAGGGAAAAGCAGGGTCTTGTGTAGCTGCACAGGTGACAGGCCCTTAGGCTGATTCCATGAAGACAGAGCTTGACACAGGACTTCAAGTATGCATTTGAAAAAGGCAGAGAGAGAAATCCAGGTCAGGGCTCCCAGCAGGTTTGCAGGGATCTCCAAATCCACCCACTCTTAGTGCAGAAAGGTTTTCCTTGATCTGAGACATGCCAACAGATTATTTGCCATCTCTGCAAGTGCTAAGTGTGTATTCATTAAATATTATTTGCATGTAATCCATTTATTTAAAAGCCCCAAGTTTCCATTAAATTGTACTTGCTAAGAGGAAGTATGTACAATTTAGTTTATGGGGAAGGGCATGTTGTGGTAACCAGCTAGTCATACTCAGAAAGGCATAAAACTTCCTGGTAAAAATTGCTGCTGTCACCATCAGACAGTTATTAAAAAAGTCAGTTTCTTTTGCTCTTCTTATTCCCTCTCTGCTCCCGATATGAAGGAATGGGGTTGCTATTTTACACAAATCAGTACTTGGACAGTGCACCCGCAGTACGGCGTGCTGGGCTTCCCCTTCCAGTGGTTTGTCAGGTGGAAGTTAAGAGTCCCCGCAAAACTATTTGACAAGTCATGGAGGATGATCCTGGTGTCCTGCCCAGCATTCCTTCTCTCGCTTTCATAACCAGACACAAATTAACTGGCACTAATGAAATGCTCATGACTGTGGAATATTGCTGCATGCCTAATGTCTAGCTGCAGATACGTAATTAATTGTTCTGGGAGGCATTTTGAGGTAGGGGAAATAAAAACACAACATAAATGCTGAGACCACAGTCTGTAACGTTACTGGACTAGAACAAAAAAGGCCTTCAAGATCAAATAAGAATCCCAGTATTTTTATGCAGAGGACTAATTAGTATATTATTTGTTACCCTTCTTAGTTTGGTTAGAGCACTAATCAGCTGCTGAAATCTAAACTGATTATCTCTGAAGTGTCAACAGATGCAGATGCTCCCTGAGTGAGGTAGGAACATGTGTCAGCTTTTTGTGACAAGGCAAGGGAATATTTCTTGCTTAAAAAACCCAACCCATCCCAACCAACACATTACTTAACATTGTGTAACAATCATGTTCAACTGGAAAATACCATCTGGAGTGCAAAGTGACAACAGAAGGTACTGATTTAACAGTAAAAAAAATGCATAGATATGTTCTCTCCCCCCTCAGGATAGAAAGCAGAGGCGAGGGCCAAATTCTGCCCTCAGTTATGTTTTTTCTTTAATGGAAAAGTAAGGGTATAATTGAGGGCAGAATGTGTTCCAATGAAAGGAACAAAAGGGAAATCTTTAATGAGAGCCAGCAGAGCTGCAAGATAAATTGGTTGGTATAATGTGCTTATTAATGCCGTAATTTAAATAAGTGCTACAAATAAGATGTTTTTTACCCCTATAATATTGAGCTCAAATCTTCTCTCTTCAGCAGGTCACAGCTTGTGTATCTGGCTCCTCCAGCAAGAGTAAATGGATTGAGAGCCACTGGCAAGCTTTTTATTATTATTTATAACCTGGCAGTGTCTGTCTCAACCGCGGGTAGAGGCACTGTACAAATATACGGCAAAAGTAGGGGGTGCACACCCTGTAGCTGCCGTTGGCCGAGCTTACTGAACTCACCAGAAGCTCTTAGCATCCTTGCATGTACTCTCCATCTCGCAAACTCCTTGTGAGCCACCCAACAGTGCAGTCATGGGTGAACGGTGTTTATCAATTTGGGAATAGAGAGTTCAGGTTAGGTCAGATTACCCACTAGGTTTTTTTGTTTGTTTGTTTTTTTACCACTACACCACAGGGGCCACCCAACCCTCCTCTATTCCAGGGACGCTGTCTATCTTCACCTCCCCGTGCTCTCAATTCACCCATTCCCGCCTCCCCCATGCTAAGGGTTCGGTGTGAGCCCTTCCCCAAATATCAGGGTCTCCCTCAATCTCTCAGCAGAAGTTCTGTGTGCTCCACTCCCCTCTTCCTTCACATCAGGGTCCTCCATTCTCCCCTCAATGGCAATGCCAGAGGCTGTGTGCACGCCCCCACTCCTCCCCGTCACTATTCTTCTTTCCAAGGGCATGCACAAGGAGGGACAAGCAGGGGCACGTCCCCATCCTCCCCCCACCCAGTAATCATCTCCACCACTACCCCTAGCTTCTGCCATGGGTGGCAGGGCCTGGGGGCACTGGGTGGGGGTCCGATGTTTCAAATACCCCTCCAAAAGTAGTCACATTTAAATCCCTGCGCATGCCCCTGCTTCAGGGAGATCAGCCATTTAACAGCGTTAACATGTTAAACCCAATGGGCAGGATGGAGAGAGATGAGCAGGGGTATTGCTGTGTTGGAAGGTATTAATGTGTGCCGCCAACTGTTGGGTTTATAGACAATTGTGCAGGTGCTTGAGGCTGTGGCTATGCTAAAGAACTAACAGGGGCTACGTGCATCCCCCATTTTCTCCCTTTTGGTTTCCTGATTTGCCCCCCAAAATCAGTAGGGTCCTGGCCACTGATGATCAGAACATTCCCTGAAATGTTGGTGTTGTTTGGGCAAAGCGTTCAAAAGTTACTGTGTTACAGGCAGACCGAGAGGAAAATGCTGTCGGACTGAGTCTAAGGCCAACGCAAGCTCCACCATGACACTCTTTCCCCTAAAGAGTTTATAATCTAAAGGCCCCAAGCCTGAAAATACTTAGGCATGAGTTTAAGGGTGAAATTCTCACTCCTGCTTCCAGGAAGGTGTAAGGATGGGAGTGGTGTAAAGAGGCCCTAAATGGCCTGGTTTCAACTGGGGAAGGATTCCTTCAGCACAGGAACTGCTTTCCGAGGACCCTTCCAACACAGGGGACATGCCAGAAGTGGGATTTGTGCTGCAGCCCACAGTACTGCAGAGATTTTGGGCAACACCACGGCACGCAGGGCAGCTCGAGGAGGCTGCTGTAACTTAGACAGCAACCCCAGGGATGTTTTGATTATGCTGGTGGCCTCTTTACCCTCCAGAACAGTCCAGGATTGGGAGGGTACAAAGGTGCCTTTGAGTCACCTTAATTCTGCCTCCTTCTCGGGCTGTGAATTCTCAACCCCCGTGTTTGCTGGAATGCAGTCAAAGTGTCTGAAACCGAGCACCACTGAGCCCCATTTTTAAACCTGCGCTAACAGCAGCATTATTTATATTACAGGAACATCCAAGTTGTGCAAGGGGCAGAATGTATAACAGAGGAAGACACAGTCACTGCCCTGAAGAGCGTTAATCCTTCCAAAATTTAAAATATAAATGAACGCGTGGGCTTTAACTGCCATTGTTGAACTTCACAGCTGAAAAGAGTTTTGAACCATCTGGTAAAGCATCACAACAATTTGAAACATCCAATTATCTCTCAGGAGCTTTTTAACTTAAAAATGCATAATAATATCATTATGTGCAGCTCCTATTGACTGGGAGGAATACCTGTTCAAGAATTTAGTCTCCATTTTTTTTTCTTATCAGATAGAATACGAATGGTGTGAATCAGCCAGGGTAAGATTTATTAGAGCTGGTTTGATCTAGTGGAATGAATTTGTGGCGGAAATCAGTAAATCCAGTTTCTATTCTTAGCTCTGTCATTGACTCGCTATGTGTCCTTGGCGAGTCACTGAAACTTAATTTTCAGAAGTGGCCTGTGATTTTGTGCATCCAATTTGACACACACAAAATCTAAATTTTGGAGAGGCTGAGAATCCACCTCTAGCGCTGAGTGAATAACAGACTTTTCAGTTCTATGGTTGCACTAAAAAATTCATTTCTAATCAACCCAAACTGGACATTTTCCCACATTATTTAGGGGTTGTTTGCTTTTAAACTCTTTTTAGTTTTTTAAAATGAGCAAAATTTCAAAACAAAAATGAAAAAGTCAAAATGTTTCAGTTCGAAAGTGTTGAAAGTAAACATTTTGACTAAAAAAATTATATCTGGGCAAACCTACTCCCCGAATTTGACCCAAATTCACTCATAATTTGTTACCCCAAATCTGTAGTTCTGGTTAATAAAATATTTGTCTGAAAAATTTTGCCCAGTTCTATCACCTCTAAAAACCAGGCCCATGATGTCTCAAGTCAGTCACCCAAAAAGACAGTGGCAACTTTTTGACAATGTGGCTGGTATTACTCTCTCCGCTTTGATTCCCTCTGTGTAAAATAGGGAGAATAATGCTTGCTCAGTTTTAAAATAAGCTTTTTGGGAATAAAGACCTGATCGAAAGCCCACTGAAGTCAATGGGAGTCTTTCAACTTCAATGGGCTTCGATCATCATGATGACCTGTGAGCACAAAGCTGCTCTAGTAGTTCAGATAGTTCAAGATGAAACTCATTTTACCAATAGCTTCATGGGACACTAGAAAGAAAGTTCCAAATCTACTGTACATAAACTTCAAAGATAAGTAATTAAAAAGCACCTTGTACAAAGTCAATTAACTCTTTAACTTATTTTTGATTGAGTGGACATCCATGAATCATTCCATTTGTTAAGCATTTCCAGGGAGGAATTCATGTTGGTCTTTACAACATACTGTTTGTGCCTAGTGTAACTGGTATGGTACTTTTCTCTTCCACCAGCAGCTGGAAATTGATCACTGGAGACAAACAGACATTGTGTCTGCTGAATGTTATATAAATAACTGTGAACTTTTAATACTTCAACTTTTTAAAAGCAACAAGTTTTGTCTTTGAAAACCACACTGGAAAATAACCCTTCAGAGGTAACTCAAAATAGAGACTTCTGAAGCAAAGGCAAACACAACTGAGAGTTAATAAAGCCCTATCTGTTAGATACAGCATCCTGTGAACTGATCTTGGGTCGCTAGCACTTGCCATTCTAAAAACGGCTGGAAAAAAATGGTCATGGGTAAAACCCAATAATGTGACAAAATCTTCCTATTTCACTGAAAAGCCACATGTTATTTGCATCTGTTTGAGCGAATCATTGAAGAATAACCAACTATCAATACAGCTGCTTCCATGTCACAAATCATCCAGAGGGAGAAAGGTGATGTTTCAAGAATGACAATTCTGCTGGGGCAGGAGACAAATTGGTGGGGTGGTGGGAAGAGTGAAAATACTGGTTGTTGCAATGTCTCTAATTCAAGGGCCCCCTTTACACCAGAACTGGCAGACAAGGGGACACTGCTCACTGCTACTCTACTGCTGCCCGCACCTGGGAAAAGGAAAAGTTTTAAGTTAATGAGGAAGTGCTCTTAATTGAAGGAGAAAGGGGCAGAGACCTAAATTCAATGGACAGCCAGTAGTCTGAAAAGATCAAGAAAGATTTAATAGACAGCAAAGGTCACTCGTTATGAGCACTGAATGGAAAACTACAAAAGACAGTAGATAGGACCAATTTATCTGTCTTCACTGGGCCTTTGCCCACTAGTACCAAGACTTGGTGTTTTTTGCTGTCAACTAGTGAAAGTCAATCTGTTCAACAAAGAACTCACACACAAAACTTTCTGTTTACAAGATGCAAAAGCTAGACTATAGAGGACAAATCTACCAGGACAGTAGTCTAAAGTAATTTTAGAATAAATGGGCACTTGAGAAATGGTGTTCAGCTTCAATATATCCAATTTCTTCTCATCACCATTTCTTCTTTTAATTCACTCAAAATTCCACCCTACAAACACTGAAGTACATAAATAATTTTACTCAGGTGAGTATTTCCATTCATATAAGCCAAGCTATGTGCCTGCTGAAATATTTGCAAGACCAACTTAAAGACGTTTTCTCTCTGTGCTTTTCCAGATGGCTTGACTATGCCTTGAGATCACCAAATCCCCGAATGAAAGTTGTGTGAAGCACAAACCAGCAAAAAGCAATGGCCTCACACTTCCTTGCAAAATTGAAAAGGCTTAGAGACGGGCTGATGAGTGTCTATGCTCTGCACTTCTAGATAATGGAATCCCTAGAGGAAAAGGAGGATGTCAACACATCTAGCCACCCCAAGTCAGAAGCAAGGTTGCCATGACATGGGGTCCTTTATAGAGGCAAGTGGGGATATCCAGGGTGAAAATCAGTGCCAGCTGAATAATGTCATTGAAATAAAAGGTTAATATGTTTGTGAAGATGCCCATTTTTTGGCCAGCTGGACCAAAAAAAAAAAAAAAAAATTAAATTAAAACAAAAAAGGGTTCTAACCATTTTCATAAAAATGTTGACCTGTGTTTCAACCAGTTCTAGTGAAAATACAGAACTATTCCCATAGGACACCCTGGAATTGAAAAACTGAGATGGAAACGTAATTGTAACACTTCGTACTTCTGGGCCTAAGCCAAAGCTCGCTGAAGTCAAGGGGAGTCTTTTCACTGACTTCAGAAGATTTTGGATAAGGCCCATATAGTCAATACCTGCCTACCCCATTCCCCAAAAATATTTTGGAAATATCAAAACCAGACTAGCCCAGTGCCTTAGTGGTTATAAGCTATGCTGCCACATAAGAAAAGCATGCTATAGTCTCTCTCTCATATATATACACACACTAATTTACTGACCACAGATTCCTTTACTCTAAGATTAAACTGGTTTCCAGATCTCTAGGCAGAGGGGTGACTCACAGTGGTGGCTCTGAAGGATAGCTGCCCACCTAGGAAAATTCAGAAAGAAGAGAAGAACCTTGGGGGATGTATTAGCCTTCTGTATTTAGATCTTTGTGATGTTATATGAAGAAATGATAATGAATGAAGCTGAGAAGTAAGATGAGAAAATCTGGAAGTAATACAGTACTTAACACTTATACAACACTTCATCTCCAAAGTTTTTTACAAACAATGTATTAATTGTCATCATTCTCATTTTAACAATGAGGAAACAGACGAAGAGGAGTGAGGGAATTGTCCAAGACCACAGCAGGAATGGATATAAGACCAAAGATTAGTACTCAGAAGTTACTAGCTCACAGTCCTGCGTTCAGACCACCAGACCATTCCTGTCTCTCAAATAGGAAAAACAAATCCTCCCATTTATTATTTCTCCAACATAACAAAGGATATTGAAATAGCACTTCGGGGGAGGAGGAGAAGGCATACATAGTATCAAGCCTTTAGTGTGCATTTATAATGATGTACAGAAACTGCATTTCAAGATGAAATGATTATTGATTTCTTAATGGATTACTGCTGCACAAATTTACACCCCCCAAAAAACCATCAATCTTAGGATAATAATTATAAACGTATCACAGTTTGTAGAGCATTCTGACAGAGTAGAAACTTATCACTATCTGCCGGGAAATGACCAGTTTTCTATATCTCCTGCTCCGACCACATTACAAGGAGCTACTTAAAAATAAACGCTAGTATAAGACAGTTTATAATAGCCACAATACATACCTTCCATCAACTTGCATTAGACTGACCATTTTTTGAAAGCTTATTAAGTAAACAAATCTGCTGTCCTTAAAATAATGACCTACCCATTAATTACAAGTTTATTAGGATGAGAGTAATTTCTTATGTATTTATTATTTGTATTGCAGTAGCACCTAGGAGTAGAGCCCTGCAAATCTGCAGATATCTGCAGATATCCACATGACCATATTTGCGAATTGGATGCCAACACAAATTTTGTATCCATGCACAACTCTGCCTAGGAGACCTAGTCATGGACCACAAGTTCAAACACACATTTTGCCAACTTATCAACAAGGTCTTATAACTAAGGTTTTTTTGGTCCATAGAACAACTTTGTTAAGAGAGGAATTGTCTGTGGCTATTGGCATGCTGCAAATCACTTAGGAACTGATTCAAAGTCCACTGAATTCAGGGGAAAGATTCCCATTATCTTCTATAGACTTTGGATCTAGCTTTCAAACCATCTGGACTTTATATACACTAAAAATGGACCCGAAAAAAAATATAGCAGATTGATGTACCTACCCCCTGAGCTTTGGGAAGGGTCAGATCTGGATCTACACTTTGAATCTGTCCCCAGCACCTGTGATCCAGGCTATTCAGTATGAGCAACAGGTGTCAGCAATAGACACAGCCCACAGTTTAACAGCAAACAGTCTCTATCTATGTATCCTGGGGGGCATCAGGTCCTGATGTTTCAGTTGGTGGCTCTCTTATCCCAGTGCTGCCTATCTCCTTTCCAGGAACCACAAGCATTAGACCAGTACAAAACACGATCAGTACCATTACAGAAGGCATGAGTTAAAACCTACACAGAGTAAGTTTTAACCTAGTTTTCTGAAACTCTGCTCCACACCTAGTTGCCCTAGTATACACTTGCAGTTAAATCCTGTCCAACAAAACTTCAGCTGCACCCACTGCAGATATCAACTGTATATTTCCAGTGTAAATCAGCTTTAGATAGGATCTGAACCAATTCTTCAGAAAAGTTCAAATTTTGAGTTTTGCTACTCTCTCTCTCCTATATACAGAGTTTCGCTGTATCAAAGTTGACAAGAAGTAGGTTGTACAATGTAATGGTCAGATATTTCCTCCATGTACTGTTACCACGGCATACAATTTTCCTGTGTGTTAAGAGACTGATCCAAAGTCTTCCATTGACTTTAATGGGCTTTAGATTAGGCCCTAAATTACTGCTAAAGAAACTATCCAGCAATACAGAATGTCATCAGCATCCTACAACTATTTCTTTTTAAGAAATATATAAAGAAGTGTTAACAATGTAATTAGTAAGTTGCCTTTTCCCCAAAAAGGCAATTAGACACAAATATCATAAAAAATAACTTCTCAAACAGCCTAAGTTACTCAATATTGTGCGTGTGTGTGTGTATATATTAAAAAGGCCAAAGAAAGTGTCTTTATAAAGTACCATGACCGATGAAGTACAGAAAATATAATCAAACAAACCACCTGGTCTGCAACTCTTTCAATTGGCTTCAATTAGTAATGGCTGCAAAGCGAGGTTTGGAAAAATATGGATGCAAAGTGAGGAAAATTGGAGGCTCTTCAGAGCTGCAGTCGGACAAGAGATGATATCCAAGAATCAAAAGCAAAATGTCAACACACATGCTCACATTAATATTCAAAAGGCCTCTCAGCTTAAAGTCAGCCAACATGCATCTTACTCCAGTAGTTCTTAACGCACTCTTGTTTACAATTGGAAATGTATTATATTATCTCAGTTCCACCTATTCATATAACGCAGAGCAAATTGTCAGACATAAAATGACAAAACTATTATTGTCAGGGATCCCCTTCAGCATAAGAATTAATTTGACCTATTTTATTACTAAATTTTTACTCCCACACAGATTTGCTACCGTAGATATCTATCAGTGCTGACATTTGTATTCTAGCTAGGCGCTCTCAGATGCATATTTTTTTCTCTTCAATCTCAAAAGTGTATTGAACAGATTTGATGTAAACAGCCTGCTGCCAAGCTAGTGAAATTCTTTAAACTGTATACGAATAATTATATTGGGGGTTTAAATAGAATTCAGAGGAAGTTTCAGATCAAAAAACAAACCATGTTATGAGTCAATGCAAATTAGTCTTAATTTCTAGGGGACCTACACATTTTTTTTTACTAAAACTCCCAATGATGTGGCAGCATGTGCTTATTGCCATCACTCGACAAGCTAAGGGAATACAACATAGTGGCTCTGATTAAGCATGTGCTTAAGTTTCACAAAAGTCAATGGGAGTTAAGAACATGGTTAAGTGCTTTGCTAAATCAGGACCAGAATGGGCTACATTTTAAAAACTTGGGGCCTAAATTGAACACATATTAGTATATATTTAGGCCGGGCAGAATTTGATTTTGTAATAGATATCTATTATTTCTATGGATAATATCAGTGTTTATTTTAAAGCATTTTTAATATTTGTCCAAAGTATACAGTGAATTCTGATCCAATCCTGCAACTGTGTCAATTTTTCCTTTTGAGAAGATATGAATGCTGAAACTTTATTATGAAAATGCTAATTTTAAGACTGCACATTTTCCAAAAGTGAATCTCAGATTCTACAATTTGCACTCCACCTTGTGTTAGTTAGCTATATAAGTCATCCAGCCAAGAAAAGGAAAGAACTTCACATGGAATTTGCATAACTAAGTAACTGAGCGTGGATTGCAGATATTAACAATGAATTTCTTGTGATCTGCAAACCAAGAATTAGAGAAGAAATTTGTGAATAATTTCAAACTAATTCTGCTGAGAACCAGACTTGCCAACTCTCACTATTTTATTGCCATTATCATGACATTTGATATTTTTCTTAAAGCGCCACATTCTTGAGTCCAGTCAGAGCAAGAAATCTCAGCTTTTATTTTTTAAAAAAGTATTTTGTAGCTCTCATGTTCACAAAGAAAATCTTGAAAACATGATTTGAGTGGACCTTAATGGCTCAGAAACCAGAACATGAATAAACAGAACGCCAAAATGTATTAATTTTTAAAATCTCATGATTTTTGAGCACTTGAGGTTGGCAATGCTGACTTACACAATCTGGTCACAAAAGTACTTGGGTTCTAGAAATAGTGATGTCATTAAAGGATTATTTGTTTTTAATAGTGAACCAGAAAGTACCAAGAGGAGATCATATAAGGAAATCAAGAAATAAACCAGGTAAAACTTATTTCTTTGCTGAACATCCTCCTACAGCCTAGATAGTTAGAACATTCAGGACAATAATTGGAGTTTAACTCCATATTTGCCATTTTGCAATTCACCTTCATAGGATGATAGGAAACCTTAATAAGACAAGCAGGTCACAAGAGTGGCTGCTTGTGAACTATTGACTTTACTGTAAAAGGTGGCAATAAAAGCTACATCAGACCTTATGTTTCCTTCTTTGTGTATGGTTCAGATAGTTTGTTAAAAGAAACACTATGTGAAGCATGTACAGCCTCTAGCAGGATAGGTCCATTTCAGAGCTAAATAATAAATAAATAAATAATAAAAAAAAAGGAGAATGCTGCTTATAATTTGACCAAAGTGAAAAGAAACCTAGTAGGTCATATGTGCAAGAGAATGGGAACAAATGATGATCTGACTACTGTAGATGTCAAAATATTGCACATTGACATTTTGATATAAAACAATTTTTTTTTAACTCCCTGGTTCCTGCCATATTATAACAATTCCTTTGTTATTAAAATTCCAGGTAGCACATAGGGAAAAGTGAGTGAGAATTATTCTACAGTAAAAAATCCTTATGGCAGATGAAAGATCATGGAATGTTACTTGTTCCACCTTTTTCATTATTTATTATTATTGCGTCGCCATTCAGTTTTGAGAGCTCCAAACTCCAGCAGAAAAGAAACAATTTGGGGAATCCATAAACAATCCCAATATTCCCATACCTCCGACCTTAATAATGTTATGATATACTGGCACCGGCGTAGTGCCTCTTGGCACAATCTCAATCACGAGCAGTAGTTTTTGGGTAAGATTTCCAAAGGCTCCCAGCTTTTGCCTAAGCTCTCATCAAATTCAATAGGAACTGAATTAGAACAATGCTGAGCGTTTTTTAAAAAAGCCCAGCCTAAAGTAATTAACGAGCCAATGGCGCACTACGCTTCATACTTCCTTTCAGAACACCTCGCTCTAACCACTTCCAAACAGTAGCTTTTAAATCTCCGTTTTTAAATTAAATGCATTGTTGTTCCATAATTACTGCTACAATTATTCTCCTCACCTACGGCTCAGCTTTATTTGCAATTCATTTAGATAATTAGTTAGTGGTAGTTTTAGTTGAAAGGTAATAGAAGAAAATTAATAATTCCCTGAGCCATACAAAATTGTTTTTCACAACATGCACATGTTGACAAAAAAATTTTTTTTGGAACACCTGCCAATAACACACAGAAGAGTTTCACTATCTGAAAGCATCAAGTGTTACAAAATTTGATATAGTGGAGTAAACTGTTTATGATTATAAATTATAATTCATAATTATAATTTCTAATCATATTATAATTATAATTTCATCTCAAACTTGTTAGGAAATGTTATCCCTTCCTCTTGCATGAGGACCTGGCTGTGCGTTCATCACCTCCAGGCTGGATTACTGTAACTCATTGTATCTAAAGATGAATGTAAAGATGTTTGCCAGGCTCCTGCTGGCATAGAATGGGGTTGCCTACCTCCTTCACCACTCAGGCGACTGTAAACACATCAGACTTATGCTTAAATCCTAATTTTCAAAACAATTAATATTCACACCCTAGCTACATCAAAGCCAAATTTAAATCTGGAACCACCAGGATAGCTGTGCTCCTCTGGGGCAACGCAGATCACAAAGCCCAAACAAAACACATGCGAACAAAGTATTTTCTGACAAGGCGACCCAGCTAAGGAACAATCTTTCAGAGGAGATCAGGTTAATTCCGATTCTGAACATCTTTAGGAAACACTGCAAAACCTTCCTCTTTGAACAACGCATTAGTGACACTCACAATTCCAGCACGCCTTATATTCCCAAACCCCTCCTAATTCTGCAAAAACAAATTAACCAAAAATAAAACCCTATACCTATCCCAAGCAGAATTCTGACTCCGTAAAGGGAGAAGTGCCAGAGACTCCATGAAATCCACTAGTGACTTTGCTATTGATTTTACGTGGAAGCCACTCAGAACTATGGCGATGGGTGGCAGCACGAAACTACAGTAATTATTTGGACCGCATTATTTATCTAAACCATATTATTTTGGCATTATTACTTCTGCAGGCAATACAGCTGCATCCTAACCAAATGGGCCTATGGCCTTCTTGTTTCATCCTGGGGGAGCAAGGCTGGGTGGGTTCGACCAAAACTTAATTGGGAGATTTTTAAGGAACGCCTAAATTTTATATGAAGTGGTGCTGATGATTCAGAAGCTGATACACACCCAGGTGAGTCAGTACTGCTGAACTAATGCTCCGGCACAGTGTTATGAAGGCACTTCGAAGCTGGAGGTGCCATCTTTTGGATGGGATGTAAAATCAAGGCCCTCCCTGTTTGTGATCACTAGTGATCCTCGGGTAATTACACTCTGCCTATCCTTTGTACGTTTAATTGGAGAATATTACGATCAGTTGCTTGTCTCAGATGTTGTATAACGTTGCTCTGTGCTGTTAAACAGCTGTTGTGTTTCACTCCAGACGAGGCTGCATTTGAGTGGCAGTTAAGGTGATCTCTAAGCATGGTATAGAAGACATGTAAGAGTATGTATGGATTATTTTCTGCAATGCAATCCCATTTGTTTTGATTTTGTATTAGCATACATATTTATGTTTATTAATTATAGCAAAAATCTCATTACCCTCTCTCAATTTTTATATGTAATAGCTATTTGTCAAAAGCTATATTTAAATAACCATGGTACCAGACTCATAAAAATGACAATTTTAAAGTGTGAGAAATAAACAAGTTTCTCAGCATTTTTATATAATTATAGTGTGTAAATGAACTGAAATCATGTTATATGTAATTGGCTGAGCATATCTGATGCCATAGCCTTACCATAAAAGTAGTTTTGCATAACTGTCTTTTAATCAGAGTAAAAATGTTTAAAAATATAATCACTACAACTTGCCCTTTAATATTATATACATAAAAGAATTGGGCAGAGCTGGTAACCCCACTTAGAGTAAATATTGCCTGACATGTTTCATTATAAGATGCTGTTTTCAGTTGTTTATACCATTGCCAAACTTTAACCTTTTGAGTTTCACATGCAACCTTAACTCTGCTATTTCCTAGCTCTGAAGTGCTTGACTTTGTAACCCGAACATTCTTTCAACACAATTGTGTGTGTGTAATATTTAAACATGCAGCTGTGAGGTTTTGTATAGGGTTTTGTAGAAATAAAAAAAAAAATGCTTGTGTAACTGACCAAATATAAATTAAAGAAAAACTGTGCATAAAGTTACACACACGTCTCAGGAGTCTGCCAGGGTTACCATGCTGTAACCATGTTCTCGTACCCTTGTTATATCTATGTATAGTCTCAAAGCTTAAGGTATGTGTGTGTACATTATGTTTTTATTTAGATGAATGAATGATTAAGTCCACTAGGAACCTAGCCACGCAGATTTAATTTCCATGGGTAGCATACAAATACTATGGTGTTGGGTGTAACATACTCTGTTTTCTGGCCTAGTGGACAGAGCACTGGACTGGACTCAGGAAACCTGTTCCATTTCCAGCTCTGCTCCACTTGCCTACTGGGCAATGCTGGTCCATTGGCTTTGTGGGTGACCTTGGGCAAGTTATTTCACCTCTCTGTGCCTCAGTTTCTCCATGTGACCTGGGCAGGATTGGGTCTAATTTTAAGAATTTAAACCATACAGCTATTACACATATTCACATACAGGACTTGCTTATACTTGAAAGTTAACTTGGATTAAGATAGAGTATGAATTTGAAGTCTAATAGCTATTCCTGAATAATTCCATGTTTGGATATTCTTATTTCAGAATAAGAGTGTCTTGTTCCTGTTTAGCTTTGAAAGTAGATTCCAGAATAAGATCTATTCCAGAATAAGTCCATGTGTAGACAAAATCCTCCTCCCCCCATTCACCCCATATCTCCCACCCCCAAGAGAGTTCCAGGAAGAACTTATTTATCAAGACACTGCATATACGAATTACAGGATCTATCCAAGAAAAGTAGCACTAAGCAGTATGAAAAATGAAAATGTAGCATTGATCATTAGAGTTTCTTATTGATTTGTGTTCCTTCTGGTGGCATTACAAGAGCATGACTAAATGCACACATTGATGCAGGACTGAAATAACCATAATACGAGTTTCACATATAATCATGAGTCGAATTTGGAAAATAAACGCCAAACTATCCTAATCTTCTCTCTGCAACTTCTTCTCTTACTTATCAAGTAACTGCTACAGTAATTACTTGAATCTTGTGCAACTTTCCCTGGAAACTACTGAGCCATCCAAGAGAACAGACAATATGCTTCTTTCGTGTAAACAGATTTGCTGTAATATTGTTATACAAAGAGTGGTAAATTCAGCTTCAAAGAAGGGAATTCAAAGAATATCATCAGGTTACTAATCTTCACCCTTTGGACAGATGTTGGTTTGTAATTCATGCTACCAGAATTTAAAGGCTGCATGGAGTCCCACAAACTCTCCCATTTCCAGTCTTATGACCAGAGTATGGCACGTAGGCCGTGTCCCCTCTCCTTACTTTGGACCCACAGATAGCTCTCCCTGGGATCAGGGATCTACTGCTGGGGAAGGGGTTGAGGAGGAGGGAGTGCAAATTCACACAACTCACTAAGTCAAACAAGAATCATGAAAACTGTTAACATGGCCTTCAGCAGAGAGGGTGGATTCCTGGGGGGGCAGAAGTGGTATCAATGCACTTCCAATGGCGTTATATTTCCTGAAAGCTGAATGAAGGCCAGGGATCACATAGCCCATGAGGAAGGCTCTGGTCTACTGTGAATGCCCACGACATATGGATTCTGAGGAAAAAAACCTATTTTGTCCAGATAGAGGGGGATGGGAAGGAGAAACAAGATACCTTCCACCCCATCAAATGTTTAAGTTTAGTATAGTGTATATTTTAATTAAAAAGAACCAACACCTCTTCCATAACAATCTTCCTAAACCATCTATTACCTGAAGATGAACTATGCACCAGGACATTCCCTGCTGGGAGGAAACCGATGGAAGAGCAAAACTGCTCTGAAATGTTTATACTCCTGAATTTAAAGTTATAGGGCCAGATGGTCAGTGGGTATAAGTCAGGAAAGGATCTTGCCTCCAGAGTTTTCACGGTATCATGTCATCAGAGGGCATATTTGTCTTCCCTAGAGTGACCAGGGCTCATGATCTTTCAAATCATTGGCTGCCCTGAGAAATCCAGCAGATATCAGGCCATCTGCACAAAGAGGACAGTCAACTACAAGGGCTGCCCTCTGTGCTATTTCCTAGCCCCTCCCACTACAGCATAGCATGTCTCTACTTAGGAAACCTATTTCCACTGTCCCCAGAGTCATACCACACACCCCTCTGATAATGGGATATAAGGTGCAGAACCAGGTTTCAGTGATATTAGCATCAACATCTATGGGAAATTCTTCAGCTTTTTCCACAGGCAAGCAGGAGATGCTACTGCATAGAGCATCTGTGCATGACTACGTTCTGTGTAACGCTCCCTGTGTAAAACACAGCCAAAAACATGCATAGTGCATGCAGAGAGACTTCGGCATGTTTACCTGGACAACGATGTAACTTTTGCACCACTCTCACTCTTATTTACTACTTCCTGGTATCTGCACACATTTCATCTCCTCCAAACCTATAAGCAGAGGGAGCGATTTGGCCCCATAAAGAGCTACACATATTCACCAAATTCCTAACAGCAACATAAGAGAATGTGCTCGGCTTCAAAGGGAGATAGCTGTACATCTGCGCATCAGAGGGCAGACTTGGCCTCTTACAACACGTATGAGCAATGGGAACTACAGAATGCTAATTAGCGAAAAAGGCAGATCTATGTATGACACAGACAAAATTCATAGTCATTGGGATTTAGTCCTGCGGCATAAGAATAGGGTCCAGCGCATAATGGAATTTAAAACAAACAAAAAACGGAGAGTAGAAAAAGAAGGGTGAGGAAAGTGAAATACAGTAAAAAAGTGAGTGCTAGTTTCCATAAGGTTTTTAAAATGCCTGTTTTAGATGCACCCAACTGTGCACACCAAGAGAGAAAAAAAAACCCCAAGAACTTTCAGAGAAAATAATTGTAAAAAAAACCCAAAATCTATTTTACCACATATTCTGTCACTATAATGTATTTGTATTACAGTAGCATGGGAGGCATCAGTCAAGATCCTGGCACTGATTGGGCACTGCAAATAAGGGCTTGTATACATAGAAAAAGCTGTGCTGCTTTAACTATACCGGTATAGTTAAAACGGTACAGCCTCTCGAGAGTGGAGACAGTTATCTGCATAAAGGTTTGTTATACCCGATACATCTAGTCCTGTGTGGGATGGGAAATAAGCTATTCTGGTATAAGGCACCTTTATACCAGTATAACTATGTCTACACTCGTGGTTGTACTCATATAATTATTTCTGATCTTTTTTATTAATGCAGATATGCGTGTACCCCAGATCTAAGATAAACATGAGTCAGAGTCTCTGTCCTGAATAGTTTACAATCTTTACAATTCAGTCCAGGGAAAAGCAGTGCCACACACACATGAAGTGACTTCCCTAGACACCCAGATCAGTGGGAGAGCGGAGAATGGACCCAGGACTCCAGACTCCCAAGCCAGTGCCCTAGTCACCAGGCCACACAACCTCTCCGTGATTTGTGATGGCACGTGGGGATTCTACTTCTATTCAAAAAAATCACCCGTAGGCCATAGAGAAGCTGATGTTCAACTTTCCAAGTTGATGATGTTAGAGGGAAACCAACGTTCTCTGCCCCAGTGAAACAGAGACAACATGGAGCATGCCCTCTGCTCCCCACATTCAAACCATGTAAAGCAAGAGGGAGTAGGAGGTAGCACAGGGGAGCTCTTCCCTCAAAGTTCCCTTTCCTCCTTGGCTGGGAGAGTGAGAGAAGCTCCCCCTGGTGTTTCAATCTGTTTTAACCACTGCACCTAAAGCAATGGCCAATGCAAAGAACTCCAGTCCTGTATCTCTGAGCCCAATTCTGCAAAATGCCCAGCAACTTTTCTCTTTCCATTGGCTTATGGAAGTAGAGGGAGCTCAGCAGCACTCAGGGACCAGGGAGCCAGCACTCAATCCAATTGCCACTGAAGTCAGCAGAAGGCTTCCTATTTACTACAATGGGAACTGGATCTTGCCCCAAGTTTGTCTTCAGGAAAAAAATGAAATGTTGCATATTGAATTTCTATTAATCTGGTTTTGAGAAGCACATGACAATTACTATACTCCAAAGAATTTGAGGACCTTTTTCCCTCATGGGTGTTGGAAAAGAAATCAAAATGCAGATTCAAAAGCTAAGTATCAAAACCTGCTGACTCTAAAGCTATCAAGAACTTTTGAGTGCCGAAACAGGGTGTGTACTAGAGAGCTAACAGAAGATGACAGTCAAAGGATATTACAGAAGCTCTGGAAGGAAGGTGTGTCCTATAACAAAGCTGGGGTAGGTGACCTCAAGAGAGTCCACTGGCGTAAATAAAATAGTATTTAAACAAGATTAGCTGATAATTCCACTCCACCCTCATTATAACACTCACCAAAAGGGAGGAATATTTTTACTGCCAAGTATCTGATATGGTAGGGAGTGATACTAGGAAAGAGTACACATAATATACAGGTGAACCTAGCTTCACCTGCCCTCTCTCAGGATAGTTTAGGTTGTAACGAAGGTCTGGTCTACATACAGATTTTGTATGTATGACTATTTTGATTAGGAGTGTGGTTTTTTAAAAAAATCAAAATAATTTTACCAGTACAACCTCTATTATGGATTTAGTTACACCAGTATAAAGGTGCCTTAAACATTTATAGCTTATTTGCCTTCTCATAGAAGCATTTTTATACCAGTGTAAATGTGTCCATGCAGGGGGGCAGGGTTTCCTACCACTTTAACTATCAGTATAGTTAAAGCAGTACAACTTTTGTTTGTAGACAAAGCCTGGGTTTCTGTTTAAAGCATGATCTTTCCCCCCTCTAACTTCACCAATGCTCAATCAGTTTGCCTAAAATGTCATGTATCTTCTTCTGCCAGGGAGAATATTTCTTGAGAAGTCTGAGGTTAATTGGATGAGGGATTTGGGTAATGCAAATGTTTTTTAAAATGAGGATGGTTATTTTTTTCCAAGTCTCCTTAAAAACAACAACAACAAAAAATCTTCATCTCTCTAAAATAAGCTTGGCCTAAAAACTTCACTGGCCGACATCCTGTGAAACCAGAACTATTGCTTTACCATATTCTGCATTGGCCACCCTATGAAACTTAATGGCTGTGCTCATTACACACAAAAGAATAAAAGTTCCAAGATTGCATCATGACACAATCTTCAAAGCTGTTTTAATTTCAGGCTGTTTCATTGCAAAAGTTAGAGTCCATGGATGTGTTCATTTATTGAAACAAATGTAATGTGGGAAGTGAAGTTGATACACCTACAGTAGATGCAACATTTTGCACAGGAAAAACAACTGAGGTAACACAAGGCTTGTACTAGAATTTCCAATTCAGAAGGCAAATTAAAGTTACAAAGTAAGATTTTGAGCTTTGAGGTTACAAAAGAGGAACACAATTGATGGTGTAGAATAGTTTTCTTTGATTGGTTGGAATACTATAGGTTATCTTAGAATAATGTCGTCTGACTTCCCTGTAACAGATTTTTAACTTCTTAACATTGTTTTTGAATTCCTTTCACTGGGTACAATCATCCCAATAGCTAGCTAGTCAGCTACTGTATTATTCCCCAATGTCAACGATTGCGGTAGAGTCATTATGTTCAGCAATTGACTCAGGAAACTATAATTATTTTCTTATCAAATTACTTCTTATTCTTTAATAATTTTTCTGCTCTGTTATAAACGTTTTTTTTTTAAAGTACATTGAATTTTTAATCACTTTCCAATATCAATATTGTTGGATTTTAATATTTATGATTGTTCTTACTCCATTTATTTTAAGGCTTCTTTGAATCTAGACCTAGAAAGAAGAAGGCCATCTGTGACACCCACTGTAGCATCATTTAACTCCCTAATTTAAGAGGAACTTTCCTCTGTCATGGTCAGACAGCAAGAGCTGCCATTATTTTCCATACAACAACGGGCAAATGGATTTAGAGAAATATCCTTCATGTTACACAGAGTGGTCGTCAAGTCAACTAAACAAACAACCCAGCCGTTGTAGTTACAGTGGACTTTTTCTGAGTCCATTGTAACCCGGAAAATTGTTTCCTCTTAGACAACTCTATAGCAAGAACATAGTTTGGAGAAACACCGGAATTGATTTGTTTCTTTTAAAAATTGTTTTATTTGTCTGGTTTATCAGCTTTTACTTTAGTACACTGGTTTATATCCTGAGAATCTTGCTCAGTTTTTAAAAATCCCTGACCATTTTATTTCCAATTCAAAGTTCACTGAAGTCAACAGAAAGACTTACACTGACTTCAATTGGATACGGGTCTTCAGTCCCTGTTCTACAATGAGCTTTGAATGGGTGGTATTGAGGTCAGTCAATGCAGCTCTGTCCAGCACCAGCATCCATTCACACCAAGATCACTGCATGACCAGAGGACTTGTGAGAGTTTGCCCAAGTAAGGAGTGAGTAACTAGTGAACTAGGACTTCCAGATTTGGGCCAGTGTAAACATGTGATTCATTGTAAGCATACTACTGGATTTGGTATTTCTTAAACTGAAGTTGGAGGGAAACAGTTTGTCTATTCAACTGGCGACTTACAATTATTAAGTTACAATAAGCTATTTAGAATTATTTGAGTGTCTGCCAATACCTATCCAGTACTTTGCTAAAGGGAGATGCATACTATAAGGTATATGTAACATCGTTAGTTAGCTGTGACAGGCAATCCACTCTGATTTATCTTTTAGGGATCATCTCATTTGGAAGAAAAGTGGGTCTCTGCCCCATCTGTAACCTATGCATGTAACTTGGATACTGTAAAGTGATACTTATGTTAAGCAAGCAATAGTCATCTCTTCAACATGAGCCAAAATATTTAACCTGCAACCTTTTGGAACAGAAGCTGAAAACATCAGTGGCCTGGCCAAAAGTCTTACTAACATGGAATTGCCACAGGCTAATGAATGTGAAAAATTCTTTACCAAGCACATCATTTTACTACTACTGAGTGAGAACTGCTTGATTGTTTCGGAAGCAGGTCTCACACGCTTCTGTCTGCTCTGTGCACTATTTACTGTACATATGAGCCATAGAAAATTGCCTTGTTATGGTTTCATCTCTGTTTAAACTGGACACGACTAAATGAGAGCTGAGGCTCAAAATGATCCAGTCACACACAGGACTGAGGATCTAATCCTGACCTTCACCCCTGCGGACCCAAAAGAACCAATACAGTTCCACTTCTTTAGGGGATGGAGGGTGAATCAGGAAGTGGAGGATTTGGGGACCCAATCCACCTCCCATGGAAGCCCCAATACACCATTGCCCTAAACCTTGAGTCACCACTTATGCCAGTGCAAAAGGAGTGCAAAACACTACCAAATCAGAATAACTTGCACTTTGTACCAATCTAAACAGACAGGCCAGCAGTGTACCAGGGTCTTTCAGTGACTTCACTGGCCATTTAATCAGACCCAAGGGCTGAGCACATAAAGTGCCCATCCTCCCTACCTACTATGGAGTCAACGTTCAACGGTCTTGCATCCCAACAGCAGGGCAAGAGAATCCACAATTTAGCAGTTTCCAACAGCCATTCCCACCCCCGCAGAGGGAAAACATTGAAGCCCATGGGCTGGGGTGTGGACACAAATGTACAGCCTAGTTATTTGGCCTATATACATTGGGTTAAGGATTTGGCCCTATACATGTAAGTTAACCAATTGAATCGCAACCAAAGCTTGACAGCCTGTAATCAACATCTGCAAATTTTTATTTTTTTTTAAACATGGGGAAAAGCGCCTCGTTTTAAAACATTCTGATGTTTAATCTGAATAAAATCTAGTTATGTAATGAAATGAAGAAGAATTTTATATCAAAAGAGGGGGTCATATTCTGAGGTCCCAATACTGCAGTCACCACATAGGCAAAAGTCCTGTGTCTCAAATCAAGTTTTTGCCTGTCTCCAGAACACTGGCTAGAGTCTTATATTTGTCCCCAGCCACATATCCTTAACTCAGCCAAAAACAATGAAAGTTATTGACACATACGCAAGATTAATATTCAGCACATGCAAAAGAATTTTCGTCAACACTAGTAGTCATGCTTATGCTGAACTCAGAACATGCATGCTTCAGGCATGAATGAGGTTAAACAAGAATAATGATTGCAAATATTAACACAGTGAAATTAGAGGTTAAAATATCTTCACCTGAACTCAGCATATACCTTTACTAATTTATTAGACCCTAGTTTTTAGTCTATACGATGAAGATTTAGAACAGTGAAGGGGGGGGGTTATCTCTGATGAAGCCTTCTTATTAATAAAAAGTAAACAAAAAAAATGAAGAAAGTAAGTAGTAAAACTTTTATAACCTAATAAAAAATATCAGAATCCCAATGCAGCAGGATTGGAATTGTCTAAGGCTGCTGAATTATGACAGCTTGTCATATAAAGTTCAGTCCACAGTATTAGCAATCACATTCTTTAGCAACTTGTATATAATTGGAGATCTTTGTAATAACCCTGAGTTTTAAAGGCTCATAAAATCTGTATTTTACACATAATTTGCAGGAGGTAAGGAGAAATTGTTAAGGGAAATAACACTTTCCTCTCAGTAAAAAAAGGCTTTGAAGATAATATATTTATTATTACAATAAACTAATTCTTAAAGCCTTATTTTTCTTCCAGAAAATTTCTGAGAAAGGTACAACCATTTCTTTTACTGTATGTATACACACACACCCACACACATACACGAGAGAGAAAGAAAAAACGTGTATCAAATAAAGAAAAAGAACCCATTGAAAGTATATGAGAAACAACACATTTTAAATTACTTTTGAATACAAGTTACAGAGCACTTTATGATAAATATCTTGATAAAACATTGTAATCAACAGTGAAACAATCTATACTCTTAAGATATGCACGTGCTCCAAAATGTAGCTGAAAGGTGTTGTTTCATCCAAGTGTGAAAAAATCCATCATTAAAAATATTAAGTACACCTGACTCTCAGTGTTCAGACACACAGATCCCTCTGCTCTTTCTCAGTTTCTCTTTTGACATGCTAAAACAAAACCCTTTCAATTTGTTAAAGACTCAACTGGTGAGAGAGTTTCATAAATTACCAATTTATACTGGGCATTTTCTGAAATTTTCAAAGAAAGCTAAGGTAATGAAGAGGATGCTGAAGTTTCCATTCAAAACAGTAAAATACATCCTGCCATCAAGCTTGCAAAGCGTAACTTTAGATTATGCTTGAGTCAAGCCTTTTTTAAATAAAATCTTGTTTGCTTGTTTTAAAGCTATTTCAAACTGCTTTTTGGAATCTGCTAAAAAACTGTTTGGATCTCAAAACCTGTCAAAGCAAAACAACGACTAGTAAAACCTAGCGTTTCCTACCTGATACAGGTAAGGACCAGCTCTCAAATGCCACCTTAGGATAGTTCAGACTAGTAATCAGGCTCATGTTTACAGGACACACTAGCATGAACAAAACCAAAACTGTCCCGTCGTTCTCTTCTTTTGTTAGCAAAATCTACGGCGCTGGCTTTAGTCTGGTGAGCAAGATGAAGACCCCACAGACTAAACTAGTCCAAATATGCTGCTAGAGTGAAATACATAAAAAGAAGGCTTACTGCTTGTCATGTGACTTGGTGAGGTATGCAGCCCATTGGGTGTGCTTGAAGTGAGGTCAATAGCCATGTTGGAGTGCTCCCTTTCGGGCGAAAGCTCATTGTCACCTGCTTTCACAAAATAAAACATTTAGGTTTCTGTCCAATGACTCAATAAAATTATCCAATTACACAGAATTCAGAATTGCTAACTTCTTTCCATCCACCCCCCTTCCAATATTAATAGATTCCTCCACAGCCAACTAAAATTGGTTTTCTAGTAACCATAAATATTAATTTTTTTGAGAATGAAAAAGTTCCCTCCAATCCTCACTGATTAAAAAAATTCTTGCAGAAAATCTTGCTTTGGCTGCTTTGCATGAACAGAATTTAGAATTACTTGCCTATTTCTACATATTGTGGTGCTAAGAGACTAGAAACTGAACTGGAGAAGAATGAAGTACCATTCTGATGTAAGGAACTTCCACTCCAGTTTTGATTCATGGTTTTCAGATAGCTGGCCATTAAGCTATAATAGTTCAACAGAGTAAAGTATTTTTCCCTGATGCACAAGACTCGAGCAATTCATATAACTAAAAAGCCTCACAGTAAAAAAATGATTTAGCTTTTGTCCTTTTTCTCATTTATGTTTTATATAAAATAAGCATCGTTCTTGTATGAAAAGTTCATTCATCCTTAGCAAATATTTAAGTAAATATTTTTTTTTAAATAACCACCAAAGTTTAGTGTCAAATGGTATCTGTCCAGTGTTATCTTACAATATGTAGTTTAATGACAGCACAAATAAAAGTTAAGAGTTTCAGGTGGTTTTGTAACATTTCATGCAGAGATACTGTGAAAAGGAAAGCAAAGGAGGCTTCAAAAGTAAACCAACAAAATAAAATATAATTAGTACTTACATGTTATATATCCATCAGCAGACTCTGCTTCCATAGTCAAAGTGCAATGCTAAAAGGCAAAAGGATACACCCTCAAAGATGCCTGCCACTATCAACGATTAAATGCTTAAACTTACTTAAAGCTATTAGTAGTAGTTACCTATTTTGCTGCTGCTGCTGCTGCAACCAGCACCTAAGAAACATGCAAATGAGCAGATGCAGTGCCCTGGTAACTCTCTGAACTCTTGGCAAATGATCTAAAGCTGCTGCAGATGGGGTAGAAAAGGTAAGTTTGCATCTGGATGAGCTGTATTGAGAATATCACTTGTTTTTTAATTATGGTTCCTTTAAGATTTTTTTTTTTTTAGGTTTCAATTGGATCATGTATGTTTTAACTGGGATTTTAACACTTTATCAATTATCAGTTCTCACAGCCATAGCAGCCCTGAAGGATGTTGATACTATAAAAATTGCCCTTTTCACTTTTGTTCCACGATGGTTCATCATATTCTCACTAAAACAAAACCCTTCAGTGTCCATGTTGCTTTCACAGAGTTATTACAACCTTCTGTCTTCATTGTCCATCTAACACCAACACACACACTCAGGGCACCTGTTCATTGTAACCATACCTATCTGTCATGCTATGGGCTGCATATCATATTTAATATGTCCAGAGCATGCATTTTGTGGCGTGCGCCAATCTCAAAGTTTCTGGAAGCACTTTGCTGACATAGAACAAGCTATTACTTTCCAGAAACTCAAGTAACTGTATAGGATGACACCCCCTAGCTTTCATTAGATTAAGAGAGGACAGGGGGAGGAATCAATAATCATAACCATATTCTTTTAAGTGGAAAAGTTAAGAAACTGACATGACTAGAAGAGAATTGTATTTCCTCTCTCCCTCTACGGACCCTTTTTTGCCTTTAGTTTCAAAACTCTCACTGCACCAAGCAGCTAAATTATTCACAATGAGCCATTTCTGTATTGATCGCCAAGTATATTTAGCCCTGGCTCCTGGAATTTCTCCATTACTTACTGGAAAACAGGCAGCTTCACTTCTTGTCTCCAAAACCACTTCCCTCTCCCCTACTCCCGCCCCCTTCCCCCCCCCCCCCAAAAAAAAAAAAAAAAAAAACTTTTCTCTGTGTTCCTCTCTGGCATAAGGCAGATCAAATTCCCAAGGCAGTCACTACACATAACACTTACATTTCAAACTGCAGAGCTGCTATCCAACTCTTGCAATTACTGATTTTTAAAAACTTTAACAACTTTTAGAGATCACTTTTTTTCAAACCAGACAAGCAGCTTCCTCAAGCCCTTTCAATATTACCTTATCTCTCCCCTAGCACAGGTAGACGGACGGACAGACAGACACGGGGGGGAGGGGGCGGGGAACATGTCAGAAGCAACAGGGAAAGAAGATCACCCTAGCCAATGAATGGAAGGATAGAAAGGAGAGGCCGCGAAGGGTGGAGGGGGAAGGAATGAAATATACATAAAAAGAAAATGGTTTTTGATTCTTAAAAAAAAAAAGAGAGAGAGAGAGAATGAGAGAGAAATAGTTTGATCCATCATGTCCAGGGTGTGATAGCAAATCCCAGCTGCTAACCCCTCCTAGCCACTACGAAGAGAGATATAGCAAGATGGGAAAAGTTCAAACAAATTTTTAAAAATCCCCCCTCCAGCCCGGTCCGTTCCCCTGAAACTTACAAGTAGAACATTCAGAGCCAACATCGGTTGGGGGGGGCTAAGCAGAAAACTGCGAGCGAGGAGAAGGCTCTCTCCCTTGGGATGGTCTTGGTGAGAAAGTCACTCAGGAATGGCACATACTTTCAGGAAAGATGAAGAACAAAAAGAGGGAGGGAGGGAAGGAGGGGGAGAGAGAGAGAGAGAGAGAAAGAAAGGTCAGCCCGTGTTACAGCAATGCGATTAACCAAGAGAGAGAAAAACTTGATCCACCGGTTCCTTAAGAATCGACAAGAAAAGTGAAGGAGAGGAAGAAAAAGGGGACTTGGCGTGGGGTGGGGGGAGGGAACAGAGAGGTTAAAAATAAAAAAGCGCCCAATCCACCCACACATAGCAATAAACCTAGGCCAACTTCACAGGGTTGTTTTTGGCCCTTGGCAAAATGAAGAGATCTTCATTTCATCTCTGTCTCTCCCCGCCCAGAGCAAAACCTGTCAAAGTAATTTAAGTCCGGCCTTGTTCACTACCATGTGTGTCATGCCGGTAACATTAATAATAACAAATACAAGGATCTCGATCACCCTTCTTGCAGGTGGCTGCAGCTAGAATAGGAAGCTGTTGCAAATTGCAATTCAACGCCTTGTTGTCAGCTTCCAGAGATGAGAACTCAGGAATCGATTAACATCCCAGAAAACAGGTTGGGTTTTTTGTTTTAAAAGCACCCCAAATGGCACTGCCAATCCTACCCCTTCGCGCCAGTGACTCTGCTAAACCTACAACAGATAATAACAGGAATCCCTCCCCCAAACACACATCCACAAGCAGATTTATTATTATTAATTATTATTATTATTATTATTCAACAGCAACAAGTCATTTGCTCACATCAGCGCGAGAGATGCTGCATAATTACACTTTACTTTGAGACAGCCCCCTCCCCGTTACAAAACAGACACACTCACACACAGAGAGATGTCTATGAACCATAACACAAATAAGGCAGAGCTCTTCCCCCCCCCCCACAAAACAAAATGCCCAGCGAAGATTTACCTCAGCAGTGCATGCAGTCCCTCACTTCCATCCCCCTTTCGTGTGTGTTTTTATTACTGCCTCTTCTCTCTTTCTTTCTGTGCCTAATGCTTGTGTGCTGTTTGTGCACTGCAGTTGGTTATGGAAACTGTAGGCAGTGGATCTGTAGCTAAGGGTAATCCTGTTTTTACTTCCTCCATCTTCAGAGAGCAGGGTTAGCCTGGGACAGCTGGTCAAACCCCGAGAAACCGATCCGGCAAAGACACACACACACACACACACACACAAACACATCTCACCCAGGCAGCCTCTCTCAGAGACATGCTGAGCTGGAGGGAGAGGCAGGAGGTGGGAGTGTGGCTGGGAGTCTGGCTGGGCTGCTCAGCACACTCGGCAATCGATTACAGGACAAATGCTGCTTCACACACTCACACACACTGTTGTCTCCCAGCAAAGGATCTTAAGGTTGCTTCACCACCCAGGGGTGCCACTGAGACACTGGATTGCAGCCTGAAAAGCCAGAGAGATCCTTCTTCCGAACGAGGGAACCACAGAGCAAGAGGAAGAGGCAAAGCCATGACCCGGGGCTGCGTTTCTGCTGCCTGAATGAACTTATTTTGCTGCTCTCAGATTCATGATTCAGCAGTTCTATTTCTGAACTTTCTTTCTTTCTTAGACTCTGCACTGTGAAGTCACAGACCCAGAGCACGAATACGGTTATGCCTTGTGTGTGAAAAAGAAGAACAATAAGCCTTTCTGGGTGATGGAATAGCAATTTAGAGGATTTAGGGACATAACTCACATTCATCTCAATGTTAGTTACATATCTTAATCCCCTAACTGCAGTGAAAACCTCAGCCACTATATGGGTTTCTCTAATGTCACTGTATAGTAACAGACTGTCAGTGTATAGCACTGTGCATGTAGATATGTAAATAAAATGAAGGTGAATCTCAACTGAACATATGGTGCCCATAATCACACACAGTTTCAAAGTACTGTGCTATATTGGATTTTTAATTTTGTAACTATTTGCTGTATTAGCGTTGCCCCAATTACAGTCTAAATGAGAACACGTGAAAAAACAATAAAGAGGAGAGCAATGTTCCAAATCCATTATTATTATTTAATTGGACATTCATTGTAAGTGTAACATAATTTTTTATTTTTTTAGCATCCTGCCTGTACAGAATATCAGTAAAATAAAGGCGTTTCACTTCTTTTTTTTCCCCTTCTTTCTCAAGTCATATGTGTAGGAGTCAGTTTAGCGAGGAAATTGGTACTATTGTCCCTAGGACTATGACTACACTCATATGTGATGCTAAAATAATATGTGAAAATTCAATGCCTCTCACAATGGACTGTGCAGATCTTGATATGGGGCCTGATCCAAAGCCCATGAAGACAATGGGAGTCTTTCCGCTGACTTTATTAGATTTTGGGTCGGGTTCAGGCCCAACATGATCATTCCTTTTGTTCTTTCGTGCTTTGATCAATACTGAATTAGTTAATGATGTTGGACTTCAAAATATCATCGTTAAGTATCAGGGTTAATGCTCCATTCTTATGAAAGGAGGTTCATACTTACTTCTGAGCTATTGTTTATATGCTGTCTATATCATATTAAATATATTGTAATATGCAAACAAAACAATATTAAAAGAACGTTAAATTTGCAAAGTTAAACACTCAGCATCTTGGAAATGCCAGAATTCAGGTGGCCCATGCGCCCTCTATCACTTGAGCTAACAGATTAGCTGCTATAGTAATAGGTTGTTATACTTTATGTGCACCAGTCACTAGAGGAGGACGAGACATACAGTTTGCCAGATATTTGCAAAGCAATGTGAGACTCTATTCATACTGTGCTCAGCACCATAGGATCTGAGCGCTTTCCAGCAGTGCATTCAGCAATGCGACTAACATCTGTCATGTGTTTGTTCTCTCATCTTCTCCCCAGTAGGCAAAATGTATATAGGGTAGTGTTTTCTTTTGGAAATATTTTATTTGTGTGTATATATATGTGTGTGTGTGTATATATGTATCTCTGTGTATGTGTATATATATAAAATACACACCAACACACATTGCTATATGTTTCTGGAATGCATATGTTTGTGGACTCAGGAATCTTGGGTTCTATTCCAGGTTCTGCAGGGGAGTGTTAGCTAGAGGTCACAGGTCCTTCTGCTCATATCCCCCAACCCTCACCCTTTTCCCCTCCAGCCTGCCCTGACACAGCGCTCTGTTTTCCCTCCCCTCTCCCGCTGGCCCCTTGGCCCAGTCGCAGTTTTCCCTCCATGGTCCTGGACTGAGTCCTAGGTTCCCCCTACTCCCACCTCCTGACCCCCTGTCCCAGTCCCAGTGTTCGCCCTCTTGGGCTCCTTACCTGATCTTAGTGTCCCACCCCACTCTACCTCCCAATCTCCTTGTCCAGCCAGTCCCCTTCTCCCAAGACCTCAGTCTCCTCACTAGGCTCCTTATCCCAATGTACTCCCTCCACTGCCTCCCCCACTTTCCACAGATCCAGCTTTTGTCCCCTCTGCACTGTGGTCAAGCAAACTTCTTCCATCACATTTCTTAGGCACCAGCTGGTAGAGTTCTGAGAGCACTCTCCCTGTGGTCAGTTTTGGTGGCTGGCCCCCAGCAGCCAGGAGCAGTGGTTGCAGGGAAAGTCTTGCTCAGCCTCCCTAGTTCTTGGCAGAAGCATGCTCTGTGCAGATGAAATCTTCAGAGACTTTAGCGGTCAAATCTTAACACGTGTCTGTTGAACTTGTGTGAACAGAGATTTTTTTGCAAAGGCTTATAACTTGGCCAAATGTGGACATCTTTTCATAAGAACAGCAAAAGGGACATTCTTGACATCAGGCAGACTTACCGTGCCAAATTTCTAGTCCCCATTCCAAAGCATGGAGACGCTAGAGCTTCTCAACAAAACAGCCATAAGAATGGTTTTCAATATGGGCAAAACAACATATCCCCTAAATTTGTTCTTTGAAACTTTGAAGAAAAAAAAATCAGTCTGAGGCAGACACCCTGGCATGGAAAATTTCAGCCCCAATGGGGCTGAAAGCAAAGTATAAGCAACTGAAAACAAGGTACTGTAATGGGAAATACCAGGTAACTGTACTGTAGGCGGTGCTATCAGCTCTGCCTATAATATATAAAGAGAGACATTAATTATAAGCAATAAAATAAAAATGCAAATTAAATAATGCTTTCTTCATTTTAAGGACCAAATTCTGCTTGCCTTATGCATGTGTTCTCATTGGGTCAGATTCTAATCTCATTGACATTGTAAATCAGAGAGTTACAATGGTACTAATACTACTGTAACATCAGTAGTATTAGTACCGTTGACTCCAATGGCAAGACTCGTGTTAGGGAAGTGAACAGAATTGGACAGTGGGGTGAAATCTGGTCCCCATTGAAGTCAATAGCAAACCTCCCATTTGATTTTTGTGGAGCCAGGATTTCACTCTAGGTGTGAAAATACATTATATGTTTTATGAAAAGTTAAATCATAGTATATAAAGGAATTTGACGCTTGATGAAATAATACCATACACTATTCTAAGGCACTGCTAAAAATATTTAGCTGTTATCATTTGTAATGTGAGGGAAAGGTAGCTTATTTAAAATATAAAATCTTCTCACACAAGTTATAATGTTAAATTTAAAATTTTCAAATTATGTGTATACACGTCTTTTAATATAACATAATCAGAAATAATTCTTTCCTAAAATATTTTGGATTTTCTTTTATTTATAATTGAATTACATTTTCTGATTGCACTATATGGATTTTCACTCTGTCTGTGTGAACAGAGGGTTGCTGTTAAATTATACCAAGACAACCAAAAGCTATCACTTTTCCATGATGCATTTTGGGATTCTATGGTGCCTAAAACACAGTAGTTAATATTAAATTGGTATTTCAATCCTAGTCACCCAGATTTAATATCGCAAGTATTCCACAACAAATCAAGCTCCACTTTTTTAAATTATAGTATTATGAAAATCACTAGTGCCCTGTAAAGCACTTTGTTGTCTAGCTTTCTGAATCAAGATAAGTTATTGACAATACTTCAATGAAATGATTACAGAAATCAAAGACACTAAGGCTAATATCTATATATAGCTCTTTACACATCCAAAGCATTTTACAAATAGTAGCTAATTAATCATTACAAAACACCTTTGAAGTAGATAAGTTCTACTGTTCTCATGTTACGTGGGAAGAAGGTAGAGCAATTAAGTGACTAGCCCAAAGCCATGTAGAATGGGAAGAGATGAGACTAGAAAGCTGATCTTCTGACTCCCACACCTATGGACTTGGCTTGTCAACACAGGGAAATTGTCTACATGGGTATAATTATCCTATTAGAGCTACACTGGTATCTCTCTCCCTCCATGGGGACACTCTATTCCAGAATAAAAGTGATTTATAAAGATCTGATTTTACAAAGTGATTTATAAAATCACTGTTATTCTGGTATAGAGTGCCACATGGAGTGTTATGCCAGCATAGTTACAGCAGTAGAATTATACTGCTGCAGGGTCTGCTTGTCAGTTTCCCTTTGTAGACAAGTCCTATGCTGCTTTTCTGGATGAAGATTTATAGTTGGAATGAGTCAAAAAACAAGGGAGGTAGGATGGCAATTAATTTTTGTCAGTTTCTAAATTTGAAATTTTATTAGCATTTCAAAACCTATGATCAGCTCTCTAGGGGATGAAATAAATGTAAGTGAAAAATTCTTCCTAATTTTGTAGTTGACATTTTGATGAAAATTTTCATCATTTTGAAATTTGAAAACTTCCGCCCAGCTCTGCTTTCGGGTAGTACATTTCATTAATTAATAAGAACTGCTTCCCCAAAGCAGCCAGAACTAGCTACAGCCGAGGGATGACAGGGACAAATCAGGACCATCTAGCTTTCTTATTTTATCATTTTTCTTCTTTCTTACTTTTGCTTTTGTTGCCCTGTAACTTCTCAAAAGTTAAGGATCTTCTGAACAAGTACAGAGTAACAAAAGGAAAAGTAGAAAGAAAGAAAGAAAGAAAGAAAGAAAGAAAATACAAATGTGTCTTTATAATTAGTTTAATCTAATCTGGGACCACAAACACTAATATCTCTCAGGCATAAGCCTATAGTTAGCACCTGGCATCATGGGTTGAACCCCTGCTTTAAATGCAAAACTTAATTCAGTCTTAATTCAGGAGCTTAGACTGGAGTTTCCATAATAGTCTATATCAAGCACTTATAAATATTATTTATTGAAGCAGTTGGAATGATCTTTAGATTAAGGCCCGAGACTGGGGCTCAGGAGATCTGGGTTCCGTTTCCATCTCTGCCACAGATTCCCCTTAGGATTCCTTACTATATCTGTGTCTCAGTTCTTCCTCATCTTTCAAATGGGGATAATGATATTTCCCCATTACACAGGGTTGTTGTGAGGATAAATTCCTTAAGGCACTTCAGGAATGCACGTAATACTCCATTAATAGGCCCAGCATAAGAACTTGAACTGAAGAGAATTTTTCACCTTTTTATATATAGAAACACTCAAAAAATTGTTCCAAATATCTGTCAAAATGGTCTCTGATAAATCCCCAAATGCTCCTTTTCTATGTGGCTAAGTAAGTTCAAGGAGTTCTTAAAGTGAATCTTCAAAACAATAGGTAAAATATTTATATTAGAATTTATACTAGCCCTCAAATTAGATTAAATAGGTATTAACCCCAAGCAACCATTTATCACAACAAAAGTTCCAGATGTGTTTTGGTTTTGCTCACTTTTGGGGAAAAAAAAGGATACTGTTGAGTTGGACAACTATGAACACCAAGCAACAGACCAGTGGATCAGCTTTATAATAATAATAATAATACCTAGCTCTTATCAAGTGCTTTGAGATCTACTTAGGAAAAGCACGTGCAAAGGGGAAACAGCTGCAGAGGGAATAATGTGACTTGTCCAAGGTCACCCAGTAGGCCAGTGGCAGAACCGAGAAGAGAACCTAGTCCAGTGCTCTAGCCACTAAGATATGCTGCCCAACTTACTTACTGTTGGACTGACTCATCAATCATATAAGAACTACTTTGAGGACATATTACTTCAAGTCCTAATATATTCTGAAGAGAAAAAATATATACTATTATTTACCTAATTCTGCACTTGACTACCTAAAACTACATAAACACTAACTAATCTATTCATTATGCATGCTTCTCTTCCTTACTACACTAAGGCACTGTTTTATGTTTATAAGCACCAGCATCAGTAAAGAGACCTATAAAGAAAATAATGATCACTCTGGAGTATCTGCAAGCTATATCCCTATTAAATCTGAAAGAGGCACAACATACTGTACCCATTGTATTTCATTGAAATAAAACCCATAGATTAATTTCTATTAAAAACAGTTGATATTTTCCAGACATACATATTTCATTTATGGTGAGGCACAATTCTCAAAATAGCTCAAAGAATTCAGAAGCTGTAGATCTGTGTTTTATTGTTGTTGTACAGGCATACCTTGTATGTAGAACTGAGAAAAGGTATTTTATGTAATCTGCATACTGCATTTGTGAATAATTCTACAGCTCCTCATACTAAAGCTAGTTAGGCTTTCAAGAGCAGTGGATGCTTTGTGGGGAACTTAGTGAAACTATAGCACACCCTGTGCTTTCTGTGTTTTTCTTCTTTTCTTTGCAGTTAAGGATATATTCATGAAGACACAATATTTGATTCTTAAAAGTTCACTGGCTCCTGCTGCATTTTGCTCACCTGGATTCTACATCCTCTGTGTGAGACACAGAAAATGCATTATTGCTTTTTCCCCACCAAGTGGACAAGATAAAGCAAATAAATACACACACACTGAGATGCCTTTTTCCTTGTACCTCAGTGCCCAATCTAATCGCTTTGTCAGTTAGTCCATATGGTGCTGTATTTTATGTTTCCCTATCAATAATAAAAGCCTACATATTTTATGTTCTACTATCAATATGTAAACTTACATGTATACAGCATCTTTCATGTAGGATGATCCCAAAGTGTTTTAGAAATTTGAACTACTGTACTAGCTATAGATACAATACTGTGGGGGCAGCACTCATCTTTTTGTTTGTACAGCACCTAGCACAACATGTTTCTGGTTCATGACTGGGGCCCCAGGCACTACCTCAATATATATAAATAAATAATAAAGATCACTTTATTTACCCTTGAAATGTTGCTACCAGTAGTGTGCAATATAGATGGTGTTTGACTGTGCCCAATAGGGCAGCACAGCAGTAGCTGGTATGAAAGAGTACCAACTCCGTTTAGAATTACAGGATGCATTTTCAGTAGGCAGACAATTGTTACCCAAATTGGAATTTGACTAGATCATAGACGTCAACACATATACTCTTGCGGAAAGTGCAATAGAATGTTTAATGGAAACTGAACAGAATCATAACTTTGTCTCATCTGAAAATTGTGTTTGGGGTGAACTGCTCTTCTATTGACAGGACTACAGCTCGGTGAACCTAAAAATGTTAGGAGTTTACATCTGGTTCAGATCAAAGTCAGAAGACCTTTCTGAACTTTTCAAGTCTACCAAAACGGACTCTTAACATGACAAGAGTCAGCTTTTTTTTGCAAGAAATCTGGCACTTACCCTTCTGGCTACAGCCAGAAATACTGCAAGACTGGTCACATTTACGATTTTTCAGCACTTTTGGTCCTGATCCTGCCTGAAAACCAGAATCGATAACACCACCTGCTGTACAGACATTTCTGACATGCAAAAAGAATTGCAATTTGAGTTCTTCTCTAAAAGTGGGCAAAGATTTAAGAGGCATATATAAAGTTCTCATTGACTCCAACCCAACAGGTCCATTCCAACCCTGGAGAACTAAGTTCAAGTAAACCATGCCTTCCAGTTTTACTTGGGCAGTCCCACTTCTTCACACAACATCCTGCTGTTTCGGGAGAATCTTTCAGGACACCTAAAATGTTCTGATTTTTTTTTTCATCACTCAAAACATTTCTTTTTATGTCTACAAAATGTTTGGTCAACATGTATTGCTCTATAGAATAAAATTTACTCTGTTTACCAGGAGCAAGTGGTCCAAGGGAACTAGGGTTCAGTGTGATGAATAGGGTTTGCAGTGAAAAGTCTAATGAGTATAGATGCTATCAAAGCCGTTCTTTTGCTCAAAGGGAAGGATAATGACCCTTGCTCAATGTTTTAGGACAAATTCATTCAGAACATATAATTCACTGAAAAGAATTCTCCACTCTGAGAAATAGGCATAGTTCACTGTTGAGTTAAAAGCTGGCAATCGTGACACCACCTCATATTAGCGGTGACAGACGGTCCAATAGTCAGAGTGTAACTTTGGGATTTGGGAGATGTGGATTCAATTCTCTGCTCTACCAGAGACTTCCTGTGTGACCTTGTAAAAGTCACCTAGTGTCTCAGTTCCTCAGTTATAAAAGGGAGATAACACTACTTCTCTACCACAGTGGAAGGAGGTTGAGGATAATTAAACACATGGAAGAGTACGAGGTGCTCAGATACTACAGTAAGGGACCTATACAAGTACCAAGATAGACTTTTTTTAAAAAAGTATTCTTTTGTATGACTATTTCATACCAGTAAAAATGTGTCACCATAAAAGTGTCCTGGCATTTCATTGTGAAAATATAGTCACCTTAAATTAAATGCACCAATAATCCTTTTTTAAGTGAAGCCATGTTAATGTTAATTAACCATAAGCAACAATTCAGGTAATAAAAATTAAACATTTATTCATGTCTTTTGACACTGCTACAGATAATACATTTAACTATATTTGACCACAGCCTTTTAAAGCTGTATGCTAATTTTTATTGTGAGCCATTCAATGGACTCTTTGTAGCTGTGCAGTTGATGGAATGGTTCATAGTTTTTGTTATGAGTCTGAATCACTTAGTGAGAAGGATAATTTTATTTTTTCAGAGCATTTTTTAAAATTATTATTTCAGAAAAGGAATGAAATTTTCCTGCCTCCCACAGACAATTTTCCAAGAAAAGACCACTTCAAATCTCATTGTTCAAATCTCACGGTTTTTTTACAGGCAAAAATTCCCTTCTTTTAGTTTTCTTTTGAATCAGAGAAGAGAATAAATCCATCTCTCTTACTATAAAACAAATTTTTTCTTCCTGTCTTCCGCCAAAATCCTATCATGGTCTTTGATGTCCGGAAATGCAAGTATTTTTTGTGTATGGTCCATAGTGGTGATTTTCCTAACCAAGGTCTTGTACATCTTTCCTACACTGATAGGGTCATTGATTGAGTGTAATTTCAACAATTCAGAAATCAATTTTTCTGTGCAAGAACCTGATCCTGCAATACTAAAATCAACAGGAACTTGCCAGTGACTTCAACAGCAGCAGGATTGATCCGTAGGGGCCTAATTAAGATTCCTGTTGACTTCAGTAGGTAATGAATCAGGACCTAAATAAGAAGACTTATGCCTTTGCAAATGGCCGGCCTTTATTGTGCCAGGAAGGCCATTTATTTGATTTTTGAAATACCTCAGTGGGTTGCCTGTCTCAGTTTATGGCTGTCAAGACCCCAGAATCAAACCCAGACCCCTACACATCGTCCTTAGTCTCTGTTTCACAGCAGTAATGCTGAATCACTACCCCTGACCAGCAGGGTCAACAGCTCCAGATCCCAAGCTGCTGATTGGTTGGACAAGCCACAGTCCTATTGGATAACTGGATTCTATATTAAAGACCCCAACAGGAAAAGGAAGCTGTCTAGGCAACAGGCCTTTGCCTGCTGGTTGCTGTCTCACCTGACCAGGCTTTGATGCCTTGCCACTGACCCTGCCAAGCTGGCTCCTTGGATTGAATCTCCTGGCTACCAACCCCTTATGGGAACTCTGACCTTTTCCATGAACTGCCCCTTATACTGACTGACCTCCTGGCTACCTGACCACCACACACCACTTGATTACAGCTCTGGACTGCCCAAGCTTGTTTCAGCCACAGGACATTACAATGGCATCCATCCATTGCTGAAGAGTATTCATCTTACACAAGAGTTTCCCTTATGGATAAGCCCAAAAGAATTTATTAGGGCTGAAACCAACCCTGTAGGAAAAACATTCTTACAACATATATATCTAAAGAGAAAAGGAAATCTTTTGGGTATTTTTTAACCCTTCCGTAGCATTCTCTTGCTGGGATATGACTGTATATTAAATTCCATAAGATGATTCTTTTTTTAAAAATGATTAAAAATTATCATTTTCTCTTAAATGCTATAGAACCTTTCCATAAGAGTTGTCCAGTTTTGCAGACAAAGTAGCTATAGGTGTCTTGAGCTGATCTGGTTTTAAACTGATTGCCACCTTACACTGAATTAACTTGACAGGGCAACAACAGAATCACAGTCTTCCAGTGAAGTTATTGTAGATGGCTTCATATAAAGTTTTGCCTAAGGTATTTTCACTTCAAGATCCTCTGTTGATTTTACATTGTGGCATTTTCTATACAGTGGGTCACCAGAGACTGAGATTTCCAAAAGCATGTATCATTGGCTTAATTTTGTTTCGATGGAAGTCACTCTGAGATTTACCATGGACTTCATTGGGAGCAGTTTGGCCATCAATGAGGTGTTTTTTTTTTAAATATTACTCTGAAGTCAAGGCCTCATTTATCATTTTATATTAAAATGGACCTAGCCTTCTTCTCTTGGCATCTGGTTGACCATTCCAGCAAGCAGCAAGCCGCCCCCCCCCACACAGACACACAAAGTAACATGCCCATCCTGTTTTAATGTTGTGATTTGTAAGACCACTTACTAATATTAATACTTACTACAGCAATGGTAAAATCTTGATGCAATACACTAAAGTGTTAGGCTCCGTAGCTAAACAAATGAAAAGTGTTGTTACAATAATGAGTCTCTTATCTGTGATTGCATGGCTCTTGTCATGTGCAGGGCTATCCAAAAATAATCTTCAGAACTACAGGCCTGAGCCCCATATTTTCTCATGGGAAACTCTTCACTGTCTTTCAATGGGAGCTGAATCAGGTCTTATATCCTTTAAGAGCAAGTTTCTTAACTCTAGATAAGTGGTGCTCCAACAGCTTTGTGATAGAACAAAGATGCCACCCAGTGGCCATCTACAATGCTTTAAGTACTGTTAACTAGTAATTCATGCCTTACTGTAGGACCATAGAAAGTGGAGATGGGAAAGCCCTATTGCTCATCTTGTAACCCTCCTCTTTAGAATGCACAGGCCCAGTCATCCTATCAGATGTATGCACGCAACTCCTATTGACTTGGATTGGAATTGTGCAAGGCACCATCAAGCAGATGACTGGCCCTTGGGTTCATTCATAGAATCATAGAGTTGGAAGGGAACTCAGGAGGTCATCTAGTCCAACCCCCTGCTCAAAGCAGGACTAACCTCAGCTAAATAATCCCAGCGAGGGTTTTGTCAAGCCACATCTTAAAAACCTCTAAAGATGGAGATTCCACCACCTCCCTAGGTAACCCATTCCAGTGCTTCACCACCCTCCTAGTGAAAAACTTTTTCCTAATTTCCAACCTAGACCTCCCCCACTGCAACTTGAGACCGTTGCTCCTTGTTCTGTCATCTGCCACCACTGAGAACAGCTTAGCTCCATCCTCCCTGGAACCCCCTTTCAGGTAGTGAAAGGCTGCTTTCAAATCCCCCTCATTCTTCTCTTCTGCAGACTAAACAAGCCTAGTTCCCTCAGCCTCTCCTCATAAGTCTTGTGCTCCAGCCCCCTAATCATTTTTGTTGCCCTCTGCTGGACTCTCTCTAACTTCTCCACATCCTTTTTGTAGTGGGGGGCGCAAAACTGGACACAATACTCCAAATGCGGCCTCACCAATGCCGAATAATCACTTCCGGCAATCAGCTGGCAATGCTCCTACTAATGCAGCCCAATATGCTATTAGCCTTCTTGGCAACCAGGGCACACTGCTGACTCATATCCAGCTTCTTATCCACTGTTACCCCCAGGTCCTTTTCTGCAGAACTGCTGCCTAGCTCGTTGGTCTCCAGTCTATAGCTGTGCATGGGATTCTTCCGTCCTAAGTGCAGGACTCTGCACTTGTCCTTGTTGAACCTCATCAGATTTCTTTTGGCCCAACCTTCCAGTTTGTTTAAGTCCTTCTTATCCCTATCTTCCAGGGTATCTACCACTCCCCCTAGCTTAGTGTCATCTGCAACATGACAATACAAAAATATTTCCAAACTACGGACCACATTATGGTGTTATTGGGAAAAAAAGCAAACTTTTGAAATTTGTAGAAGACTCTAACTTTAAGAGAGAAGCAGGAAGAGCTGATATATGGCTCTATTAGGAGCATGCCAGGTTCATTATTTGGTTAAAGAGATTCACAGAGAATATAAAACCTGTGAAAAACTTAATCCATGTTTCTCAGAACTCCTGTGAGATTATAAAAGAACATGGGCTCTTAGTACTTAATGTAGGGGCCTGGATTCTGCACTGGGCCTCTGGGAGCGGTGTGGGAATGTACAGGTGACCCACATCCTCCATGACAAGCATCCTCATGTTGTCATTCATTGTCTACAGCTCCTCAGGAATGCTGTCTATATTCTGCCTCAGAACCAGCAAGCTGTCTTCCATCTGCACTGAAGAAAGATCCACCAGAAGCTATGGTCTAGGCTACAACACAGCGAGCTAACACAGCTTCAGACATGTGTTAGCATGCATCTTAATGATCATTAGAAGGCTTTTTAGTCAGATTGACCTAACTTCATTTACTTAACACATATGAAAAACACACTCTCTTTGCCCATCAGAACAGAACTCTTGGGTAAGATTCACTCCTGTGCAGAGAGTCAGAACAAGGTCTATGTACCACTTCAGTCCTACTTTGAAGGCTAGAGTGAGACTTCAGTGGAATTTAAGTGAAGCAGAGGCCCTTGCTCACCCTCTGCACAAGAGTGAACTTCACTGAGAGGAAATGCAAGGAAAGGCATAATTTATTTTTTATCATATCTAACCAAGGACTCCAATTTGTGGTGGGTTTTTTTATTTTTATTTTTTTTTATTTTTTAAAGTATAAGAACCACCTTATTTTTCAATCTATATACCTGATGATTACAGCAGGTGCTCAGCACCACTTCTTTATTATTTGTATCACCATAGCACCTAGGACCTAGTCATCAACCAAGGTCCCATTGTGCTAAGCACTGTACAAAAACAGAACAAACAAAATGGTTACTAACCTTTCAGTAGCTGTTGTTCTTCGAGATGTGTTGCTTATGTACACGCATGGGAAAAGTGGAATACATGGTTTAAAATGAGGAAATGTAGATGATCCAGATCCTGGATTGGTGCATCACCCACCGAACACCCCATTAAAAGTTATGCTTTGGAACTTGGGGGTTGCTTCTAGTGGCCTGCTCTGTGGCCAGGTGGGTTTTGGTGCTGTCTTGTCCTGTAATTTCTGTCCCTACTGTAGCCGAAGTCCTGCCTTTGTTGAGGGTGGTAGAACCAGGGCAGCTTCTCAGATTTAAAATCTCTCCATTGGGATGCTGGAGTGCTAGGCCCAGCAACTTGAGGGTAGTCCTTGAGACTATGCAGTTTCGAGTCCGTTTGGTGGGAAAACAAGGACTGTCCCTTGAATGGCAGGTCTTGGATCATTTGTTGCACCTTGTGGGGGAGGACCAAGGACTACAAGCATGAGGTATGTCGCATTGCCACCCCCAAGGCTACACTATATTCTGGAACACCTCCCCTTCCCCCCCACACACCCCCCCCACACCTCCCCCAAACTCTGGTTTTAGATGACAAATTCTGGGACTTCTATTGCTTCCCTTGGGAGATGATTCCAGTCCAACTGACCTCACTATTTTTCTGATACTCAGTACAAAATCTTTCAACTGTTCAGTTTTATCCCATTACTCCAGGCAGGGTCTATTACATTTACACCCATCAAAAACTTACCTGCCTTCAACAGCAACTAGCCAAGCTGAACGTATTTCCCTTTATTACTCTTCCCTCATAGACAATCTCTCCAGAACAATCATCATTTTGGTTACTCTTCTATGAACTCCCTCCAGTTGCAGACCGCTTACTATCAAGGTCCCCCAAAGTGCTTGCTGTATATCAGGTGTCCTATCACCAATGCTGTATAGAGAACAATTCTGTCCCAGCTCTACAGCGTGATGTTACAGTCTATATAGTCCAAAATTACATTGGCATTTACATACCTATTCTGCAATTACACTGCAAGTTCATATCTGATTTGCTGTCCACTTAGGTATCTTTTCAGTATCTTTTTGCTTTCTAAGTAGCTCCCTCCCATTAAATATCTGTGCTTCAGATTATATTTATCCCCTCATGTACAACTTCCATTCCCCCTTCCCCCTCCGGACTGAATCTAATTTTCTTATTTCCTGCTCATGTCATATATCATTCGACTGTAGCCCTTTTTATTATTTCTTGATCCTGTCGGGTCTTTGAAACATTTTCCAACACTGTTATATGGTACTGATTTCATATTGTGCATTATAGTCTATCTGGAATATGTCACTTTGCTGAACGCTACAGCATTATATTTTATGTAACCAGTACCCCCTTTTATGCTTGTGTGATTGGTTTGCTCTTTAGCTATTTTAAACAGCATGATAGTACATTATTCAAAATTTAAAGCAGGGTATCTTTAAAATGCTGCCCTGTTTCTTATCACTGTTGCCAGACAGTGTAGACATCTTAAACTGTTATACAGGACAGCAAAAATGTTACCAATAAGCATTAACATTCCATTCTTTTTCATCCCTACTACCTAATTTGACTCAGCTACCAGAAAAAATGAAGTTCAAATAATCATGCTCTCCCTTTTGTCAGTCTCATGTTCGGCCCATAAAGATCTTGCCAGGAGAGGAGGGCTTTATCTTTTCTGTTTTATTATTTTTAACTAAACGTTTATACAGATTTATAGTTCCTATTTAAACTGATACTGTTAATTTTTTTTAATATTCTCAAATGGCTTTCAATTTTAATTTATAGATCTAATCAAAACGCAGTCACGCTTTATATTAAGGGAACGTGTATAAATAGTTTATAAAGGGCTAATAAATTATTCATAGATATTTTAATAACTGGTTAATGAATTATTATAGAATCCAGCAGATCAATAGGTTGTTTATAACCATGGCTTATAATGATCTACTAATATGCTTCTAATCGTCTATAACATGTAGTCTACATGACCGTAATACACTTACAATAGCTATGTCATGCATTAACTCTTATAAGCTATTTATAAATGCACCCATAAGCTTTATAAAATGTGATCCAAAACACAGAAGTCATGTGGTGATATCTGGTGCTGCACCTTTGCACGGAATTTGCAGCCCAGGGGTTGGGGCATTATGGTAGATTTAAACCACCTTTGCATCGTCCCTGTCTTAAGCTGTTCTGGGGACTGGAGCTGTCCCTAGGGTATGGCTATACTGCATGCCATGCCGAGGCTCTGACTCAGGTTTGAGCCCAAACCTCCCTTCCTTCAACACACAAATCAGCCTGACTTGGGTCAGCAACCCCTCGGGAGTCAGGTCTTAGGATCCTGCTGGAGCGGTGGATCAGAGTCGAAGCCTTGCTGTGACTTGGATCCGAGCCCTCTCATTTTGCAATGTGGACACAGGTCAAGCTGCAGACCTGACTCAAAAAGTCTGCGCAGTGCCGTATGAACATGTTAGCACAGCTGGGGACCCAGCTTCAGCAATTGTAAATCTAGGTTTGCAATGCAGTGTGGACTCTCAAATGCATACAAGCCTGGGTCCCAAACACCTGGCCTTCATGTGCAGCATGGATATTCCCTTTGACAGCTCTGGGGGCCTGTAAGTTATAGCAGCCTTTCTGGACTATCCTATGGGCCACAGCATCACCCAGAATCTCCTCAGTATTGTGTGCTGTCACCTGGTCCCCAACACGCTCCTCCTGTTCCTGTCTCTGACCCAGGGCCCACATCCCTTGTGCCAGGACTTGTGAGAATGTCCTCGGAAGATAGCCTCACTGTCTTCTGCATTGCCTGGACAAGAGGAATCCTCCCAACACCAGGTATAGGGTTTTTAAAACCCTTCAGGCCCTTTTTACCCAGTGTGAAGTAGCTAGGGTTGGTGTCACCCAGCTGATTTCACTTAGCTTCTCAACTGATAAAAATCAGCAGAAGTTCCACTGACTTGAATGGAGCTAGCCCAAATATTTTATTTTTAATTTGGTTTGTGTCACTCATTAGGCAGTTCTTGGCATTGGCTGAACTAGAAGACGGTATTGTGACTACGATAGAAATACAAGTTGCTGTGCTCATTCTGGGTGCAGCTATATGGACGTTATTTGCCTTCACCATAGAAGCCATATAGGCAGCGACGGGGAAAGGTAAGAGCTGGGTTTGTCAATCCACCAGGGGCTGGATCTATCAGGGCGCCCTTGACTTCAATGGAGTTATGACAATTTACACCACCTGAAGATCTGTAGCAACGTTCCTTACTGCAGCAAACTTCCTTTTTCTAGAGTTGCTTAATTCTGAGTTTATATTGAGATAAAATGAGTAACCATGTACAAAGTATTGTTTAAACACCAGCAGAATTTTGAGACATTCATTCCTGTCCTAGGTCTTTTCACAAAGGCAACAGTCACCATGTTTGATTTGGACAAAAAAAATCCTCTTCATAGTATTACTATTACAATAATATTAGGACACATTGTACACCGTTAATGGCTACACATCATTTATTGATTTTTTTCAGTGCTTAAAGCTAGCCATGATTTCAGGCAGATAAAAAAATCTGTCACATTGAAGTCTTTCTGCTATAAATTGCTTTTATGTTAAAAAATAAAACATTCTGTAGAGTGGCCTCTGATTTTTCATATGTACCGTAGGAGATCATGGGTTCTGATTAGAATATGAGTAAGTCCCCAGCTTAGTACATGTCCACACACACATTTGTGGGTTTTCTTCTATTGGCTTGCTTTCAGTATGAGGAATTTTTGTGCTTGCTTTTCGGAGATCTGTCCCCTTTTATAATGTGGTTCTTGGTTATTTTGTTTTCATATAAATGAACATCTCCTTGTTTAACTCTGCGGCTCTCATTTTCAAAAGTTATTTCTGAAAAATCAGTCCACAACATTGCACAGACACGCATTTGCAGATACAAAATCTGCAGTTATGCCTGCAAATGAGAGGTTAGGTGTTTGGGACCTCAGTGTTGGTGTACAAATGTGGGTTAGGTGTGTGCAAATGGACCCATGTGCCATTTTATGGGACATTTTTTGAAAACTGAGCCCATGGCAATGACAGGATTCAGTCCACTGTTCTTGGGTGCAAGAACAGTGCATAGCACAGAGCCACTCTTGCACAAATTGAGCTCAATTCCCACATACATAGGAAGCAGATGGTGTTGAATTAATATTTGATATTTAAAAATATTGACCCTGCTGCATCCTTTTAATACATCTGCGAAGGCACAGTGAACGTGAGGTCTAGTAGGTGTCTCACTAAGCAATTCTTTCAGTTTCTTGGACTAATATTGAATAATATATCTGAGCCCTGTAAGCTGTTATCTGCCCTAATTTGTGGCATACAAATCCAGGCATGTACAATCAGTCACATACAGTACAATGGTCCAACTCCATTTTATACTGGATCTGAATAAGGTTAAGATTCTGGAGCATCCATCTTATGACAGATATACTTGACAATGATAATATTCTTTCAATGAAAATATTAAATGGTGTTCATGGTGTAGATGGAAACAATATGGTGAAAACTTCTTTACTGGGTAAAAATTAATTATGTACACTTTCCGCACATAGGCAGAAAGTCCAAGTTTTATAAGTGTCTTTAATATTAAATGAGAGGGACCTGAAGAATTTGAAACATTTAAAAATGTCAAGAAGTAGTCACTTCTATGTATTTCTAATTTTTCATACATTCAACAGGATGTCTTAAAGCTTACATAAAAATTTAATCTGGGCATCTTCCGTAAGCGGTCTGAGTTTGGGGAGAAAATATTTTATTTTACTTAATCAAGGGAATAAGTGCCAATTTTAACTACATTTTCAATGCCAGCTTAATTATGGAGTCACTCATGATCAATGCCTCCGTAGTTTCATCAACATTTATTTTTCTAGTGTGAAACTTCGTTGTTCACCTTTAGTATCTTTAGACTGACCAGCAAATTATCTATTCTTTGTCCTACAGCATTCCTCCCACGCATGGGGCACACAGACATTTCTCTTTAATTTTTCAGTTTAATGACCTGATCCAGCAAAGTGCTTAAACCCTTATTTAAGTGTTTCGTTAAATCTGGTCTAAACCCACAATTAACACACATGAAAAGCCAGCACACTAAACCCTGACTCAAGGTGTACTAAATGGCAATATCCTTCCAACAAGGTAGGCTTGTATTTGGGGCACAGAATTGGCATTGTTGCACTGCTTCGAGAGCAGACTGGGAACCAGAATCACAGTTTTGTTCCCAGTTCCACCCTTGCTCCAGCTCTATACCTCGCAGAAATTGCTTCCCATTTCATGCCAACTCAGATGTGCTGGACAGCATAGAGGGGGGAAGAGGCAGATTCAAGGTGCCAACCACCTGAGTGGCAGTAGAAATTGCCCCTATGCTGATATCTATGGTTATTTGTATTGCGGTAGCACCTAGGAGCCCCAGTCATGGGCCAGGACCGCACTGTCCTCAGTGCTGTACAAACACAAAACAAAAGGACAGTCCCTACCCCAAAGATCTCACAATCTAAATATAATACAAGAGATGATAGGTGGATACAGACAAACAAGGAAGCACAAGAAAACAATCAGACAATATTGCTTAGCATGCGGGGCAGTGGAATCAGCATACCTGCCACCTAACCATTGTCTAGGTCTTTGTAGGCATCATGGCAAAGGAGAATTTTAAGAAGAGATCTGAAGAAGGATAACGTAGTATGTTATGGGTTGCCAAGGTCACAATAAATATGAAAATTTATAATGCATAGAATATTTCTACTCTTTCACCAAATCAATTTTTTTAAATTTGGTAAAAAAAAAAAAAGAAATAATGGAAGGTAGCTGAAAAATATTACCTATAAAAAGCCTTTTGAAATTGGAGCTCCTACTGTGTACATTCTCTGCCCATTCATAAATAATGGAAATGCTGAGCCCAGACATCATGGGTATATCTACACTGCAATAAACCACCTGCAGCTAGTTCAAGTCAGCTGACTGAGGCTCATGGGGCTTGCGCTGAGAGGCCATAAAATTGCAATGTAGACATTCAGGCTCAAGCTGAAGCCTTGGCTCTTGGACCCTTTCACCTGGTGGGGTCCCAGAGTCTGTGTTCCAGCCTGAGCCCCAACATCTACACTGCAAAGGTATAGGCCCACAGCCCCAGTCCGAGTCAGCTGACATGGACCAGCTATGCGTATTTTACTGTGGTGTAGACATAGCTGCTAAGTGTGGTGGTACTATTTATTGCGTTCCTTGGGGGGGAAATAAGAAGTCATTTTTCTTAAATCTACTACAGTTTACTTTCTAAATTGTGTGTGATTGTAACACTTGCAGATGCATATTTTGAAAGTTGGATTTGATCACTCATGCACTCACACCTCTAGATAACATGTTATTTTTAAATTATCCTCTTCCACAACAATACTTGATGTCTACCTGGTTCCCAACATTCACAAAACAGAAAAAAAGAAAACCTATAATACACATGAAGTATGGTATGTTCAGATCAGTTAGATATAAAGATTACATTACTCTGCTCTCAGTATCACATTGTTCTTTCCAGTCTACAGTGCATCAAATATATAACCTAAGAAAATGACAGCTAGGATAGTGAAAGATTTTATATATTTGTCATTACCCTTTGCTTGGAAAAAGAGAAATGAAAAAAAAATTAGCTATGCCAGTTTACGCTAGCTGAGGATCTGATCCACAGCAGTTATGTCAACAGATAGAAAGATGTTCATCTAAAAAAAGATTCCACTTTCATCACATATTTTAAAACTATTTATCCTAAAACATTGAACTACCTTTTAGTTCAATAGTATTTCCTGCTATTGTAATAGGCTGGTTTCAGTACAAGAGAAATTCGGTGAAATTCTATGGCCTGTATTACACAGGAGGACAGACTAAAGTCTCTGAATCTATGAAGTAGCATGCATATTCTTAAAACCAGAACTAATGTATAATGTAACTTTAAGGGCTGGATCCTGCTAGTCCATCCAGGTACGTAGCTTCGACTTAAGTCAAAGCTGTATTAACTCTATACATTCTTTGGGGCAGGGTCTCTCTCTTACTATGCATTTGTATAGTGCTTTCCACAATGGGACTCCAATCTTAGCATGGAGGCACTCTAGCGCTGCTGCAATATACAACTTTTGTTGTGCAAGGGTTGTATCACTTTCGCATGAAATATATAATACTTAAAACTAAATAGTGTAGTTTTTTTAAAAACCAAGAGAAGTTTTAGGGCAAAATCTTCATTTTATATGGGTTTCTCTTTTGCCTATGAATCTCATTTTGACTGAAATTCCACCTCAGAAATGGATCTTGGTGTGGGAGGAGATTCCAGAACTGCATTTCCCTACTATATCAGTGTCAAACTAATCATTAGAAATTTATCTCTGCATGAATGTATGAGATAGAAGATTCTATGGGGAGATTTTGTAAGGGAGTAATGGTAGTGAGGCACCTAAGTGCTATTTCTGCCTGTGTTAATCTCCCTTTCAGTCTCCGATTTTTGCAGCAAATTCAGACCTCACTCATTAGCTCTCCTCCACCAGAAGAAAGGAATATATCTTAACATATGTGAGGGTAAGTAATTCTACAGCTGAGCAGTGAATGGGATTTTTTCCATGGAAATCAGATACAAACAAACAAAAAAAATCATTTTCATCTAAATTTTCAATGGAAAATTTTGATTTTGATTTTTCACCAAAAAACAGCAACCTCTTTTTGTTTGCTTGTTTTTGTTTTGCCAACCAAACAGAAATGTTTCAGCCAAAAACTGACAAAAAACAAACAAAACAAATCTTTTCTCAGCCATACATTTTTGGTTTTCTAATGAAAAATCATGTTTTGGGGAAACAGTTACTTTTTATGAAAAATTTCATTGAAAACCCAGATTTCCATTAAAAAAGAAGTTCTGATGGAAGATTTTCAACCAGCCCTAAATGTTTACTCTTTTTTTAAATGCATAGCAGAAGGCGAGGGGCTGAGGTGGAAACTAGAGAAGGTTCTAGACAAAAGATCTACAGTGAATCAGAGAGAGAGAGAAAGACACACAGTAACTTTAGGGAGAATTTTGTTTCCCTTATTCTAATAAAGTCCCTTGTTTAATGTCAGAAGAAAGCAATTTTCTGTGATTCTTTACCACTATTACATTACAAGTGGGACTAATATTACCTAAAGCACATTTGTACTTCTGTTGAAAGGCCAGAATCATAAATAGACTACCTCAAACAATTTGCCCCCAATTGTATATCAAATATAAACCAAGGATCATGCAACAGGTTTGCTATAGCCTTGATCAAGTCACACTGTCATCAAGAGACGGCAGTAGGAACTATAGAATTTTATGGCATGTTGTGTATTTGCCGGGGGGTGAAAACAATCGTGACACATGACCTTTGCCTATAATATGCCCACAAGGATGCATTATGTCACAAGCTTCCTATGGCATGGTGAAGGCCATAGTAACAGTAGCTTGTATGGCTCAGCCTCTTCTCAGATGTGTACTATACTTTGTGCTTTAACAATAGACTGGCCATGGAGAATTACTGACAGGCCCTGTTAGGTTCTTCTGTAAGGCGTGCATTTTTAAAGGAAGGATAGCAAATTGTTTGATATTATATTTTTGAGATTTCCTCTTCTTTTAGACAAGTCTCTAGAAATGTATAAAGAATATAGTAAGTTCTCCTATAGTTTTTGCATGAGACGCACAGGAGTTCATGGTTCAAATCTTTACAGTTTTACCTTAGAGAAGTCCAAAGACTGTGAACTTGTTGAAAGAAAAGGAAAGGTCAGATGTGGGTGAATATCACCCAGAAAAGACTTAGGTGGCCTAAATACCTTGGGGCCATAATATCTATGGAGGAAATCCTGGACCGCATTGAAGTCAATGGGAGTTTTGTCTTTGACTTCACTATGGTCAGTATTTTACCTTATATTAATTCAGCAACAGACGACTGCACCATTTGTCTTTACATTGCCCTTTCTCAATTAAAGATCAGGCTATCCAGGATATTATATAACCCCCCTTCATCGTAGTATCTGAGCACTTCATACACATTCATGAATTTATCCTTATAAAATGCACTGATAAGAAAGTACATTCACAATAACTGTGCATATACTTCCTTTATGAGCAGAGCAGAATATGGCTTGTGTGGGCTGGTTGCTGTATTCTCCAGCCTAAAAAACTTTCCCCATTGAAAGGGTTTAGAGTAGGGGAGGAGATGTGTAATTATTTTTAAGAAAAACAAAATACTTTCCACTACACTTTACCTTTTCTTTTTCTGTGGTGAGAGTCAGATAATTTAGATGTCTGTTATCAGTTTTTCCTATTGGAACTGCACAGGCTCAGTGTAACTGTCGTGCTGTAATAATATACATCTGCTCTTTGAAATGCACTGGTGAAAGTCAGTTAGACAGTATTGATGCCTTTTATGGTAGCAAAGTAATTAGCACCCCATGCAAACTTTAAAAAGTATGTGATGAAACAATACAGTAAAGATATCCATAGAATAGACCATTTTTAATAAACAATGGTTATAAACTCTAGAATATCATAAACATTATAAAGGTTAGGGCTTGAATTCAGCAAAGCACTTCAATATGTGCTTAACTTTAAAGACATGCTGAAGTCCCATCGAAGTCGTGGGAATTTAAGCATATGCTTAGATGCTTTTCTGAACAGGAAGAGATTGCTGACTCAGGGAGATAATGATGACATTATACTGTATACAGAATTTTAAACGGTGATGGACAAAACTTAAGGGTGTGGAGGTTAAATGTCTGGACTCAGTTAAGCCAAAACAAGAGTAGGCCCAAATGAAACCCAGTGCTCAGATCAGTTCTATGAAGGAGGCCTATACCATTGCTAGACCTTTAGAGACCTTGGCACTCTTCCCCGGCCTCTAGCCCTCTATACCTTTAATAAAGGAGCTCGTCTACCTACATGGGGGCAGCTCCATTTACTTAAAGTAGAATAGACCCCACTGAAGTTCTATATTTAACTCCTTGAACTTCCTTCATCTTTTAAAACCAGATCCTCAACACAGTTCATGGCTTGTGATTAATTGAGAAATAAAGAGAGGGACTTGATGCGATAAATCATGATGCCCAGTCATAAATTGGCATATGATACCATACTCTTGAGTTCTGAACTCATGATGCGTGAGTTACTTTGATTTCTTTTTTCAGTGATCTACTTGTCCATCTTAAATCTCTCTCTCTTTTTTTTTATTCAATACAGCATTCAGTTTCATTAAATGTTTATGATCCTATTATAGGATACATTTTTAGATGACTGTAATAAAAGGGAGTTGATAAAACTTCATTATCTTTAGTGCCAGAGGATGAATAAAATCTTACATCTTCATAGTTTGTCCGTAATATTTGCTGCAATAACTCCTCAAAAGAAACACCACTGTAACTAGAATTATTTTTAAAAAAATTACACAGTGTGGTCCTTATACATTGATGGCACAAAGGATGTGAAGGAAACTCTGCACAGATAGACTTTCATTGTCATTGCATTAATTACAAAGCGGCAGCAATTTTTTTTAGTGCATTATCATGGTAGAGTTATACTAGTATATTTTGTCACAGGCCAACAATCATAAGAGTAGAAGATATACACTGGGTGCAGGGCTGCAGAATTAATATGGTCCTTTAATTTAAAAAAAAAAAACCAACAAATCTGCCATCATTTAAATCATTTATCAAAGAGAGGTTGGCATTGTTTCAAAGGATCAAAAAAATCAGGGCTTTAAAATTGCACTTGGCTCATCTTGAAGTTCTAACTGGATACAGAAGTAATACGATTTCAAAGATCTGAGGAGGGTTGTTTTAATACCTTTAAATTGTACAAGGATGACTTCAATCTTTTCTTCTAGCAGATCTGCAAGAAGCACTATTTTAATGAAAACATATTCCCAACTTTGCTTTCTATAAAAATTATAACATTGCAAAAAGCTGTACTAACAGCAGCTGTAAAATACTCACATACTCCACACCTATGACATTTTAAGAGTTCAATTTTGTTCAGAAAATGAATTGGACTGAGACACACCACAGAGGCATTTAATCATATACTGGCATAATTAACAACAGTAACTTGCTGCAATTGAGTCCCTACACTTCTGCAGACAAGGGATGGAGCAACCAGAGAGTGTAAAAAGAAGGGAGTGTGGGAAGGAGAGGGGTCCAGAGCTGTGCAGTGGGGAATATAGAGAGAGTTTTAACTCTGTCCCTTCCCCCATACATATGCCTTCCACCACCTAATTTATGCCCCTTTTCAAAAATGCCCCTACTACTTGCTCCAAGCAAGCATGAGATACACCAAAACAGGAAGGGAGATAGTAAGGAACCAGAATGGGAGGTGTGTAAGGGGAAAGAACAGAGGATGGGAGATATTAGGTAGGTAATACAATGAGAAACTAGGTATTAAGAGTTGCGTTCAGGAAGTCATTTGCTGTGTATAACAACAACAGCTTTACTGAACTTATAAATTTATGAACAATACAACAGATGCTATTGTTCCTGTACACCACTTGATGCTGATGTTTAGATACACTAATCACACACACACACACACATATACACGTATACAGATACTGCTTTTCACACACAGCCCTCATAAGACTAGGAGAAGATGGGTTTGCATCTCCTTTAATCAACTGGTTCACAAAAGAGGTTTATGTTTCCCACTGCTTCCAGCTATGGGACTTAGGATACATCTACACTACAATCTTTTCCTGGCATAGGTATGTCAGTCAGGGGTGTGAAGCGGTGTGATCCCTGACTGATACAGCTCTTCTAGGAAAAACCCCTCATGTAGGTGCAGTTATACGAGCAAAACTGTGCTATTGCTGATATAGTTTATTTCGCTATACCACTCAAAGTGCAGTTTTGCCAATATAAGCTGCATCCACACTAGGAACACCTGGCTTGTATAGTATGCCGGTATGGTGTAGGCTCATGCTTCTCATGCATTAAGTCTGGGGTTTAATCACTGATAGCACAAGCAAACTTCATTCTAAGAAACAAAGAGGAGGTCTATGCTAGTTGGATAGAAGAGACTTTGCCTTTGTTCTTTCTTGTTTTTGTTAAGGGACTATGGGAGGAAGTTTAGACTAAAAGTAAATGTTCTAATTTTTCTTTGTAGAAGTGTAACCTGACAGCTAACTTACAACTGATGATTGGTCTGAGTGATGCTCAAAGTGGGTTCCATATTAGTCAATAAAGTGGTTTTCTTTTGTTTGGATTAACAGCACTCAGCACTGTCAATCATAGACATTCAAAAATCATGAGTTAGGTCCCAAAAGCCATGAGATTAAAAAACAAAACAAAGCCCAAAACATGATTTTTAAGACAAAGTAGTTGGACTTCTGGTTTTTGAATTTTTAATGTATACTCAGGTCACATTTTCAAATTTTCTCCACAAGTCTACTTTTTTTTTTTGAATGAACAGTGAAATTTTCATATATTCACATGACTTCAGGAGCTGAGGTTTAATAAAAAACAGCAAATATTGAAAGACCTGCGATAAAAATAATGAAAATTAGCAACACCGGGAGCTCCCTGGCTGCTCCATTTTGTACTAGGGAGATATTAAAGTGAAATTTACATGATTCCTGATCCTTGAAATATCAGGTGCTCACATAAGTAATAAGAGAATGATATACTGTGATAAAAATTTACCTGTACACATGCATGTTACTAAATATGTAATGTCTAGTGATGAACACCAAATCCAAACTGTGGAGTCAAACAGCTTTGAACTTTGAAATCTTAATCCAGATCGAAATGTTGTAGTTTAATTCCAATCTAATGATTGAAGGAACCATTCCAATCAGAGTATTTACTGTCATAGGTATTGCTGGTCAGGAAATGATTCTTTTCTCCATAAAAAACTTTTGATGAAAATGAATTTTTTCCTACTGTTGTTGAATTGTTCTTTAACTTTCGTGGAGATTCTTGGGTGAAGAAAAATGAAAAATTTTCAAAGAAAACAAATTTTTTTCCAATTTGTTTTCTTGAAACAATTTGCAGTTGAAAAAAAAATATTTTGAGGAAAAAATTTTGACCAGCTGAGTCATTAGCATTTTGAATAAATATATAAGTAAAATTTGATGTTTCCCTTTCCATCCCACATGATTGAAAGATGCATTTTAAAAACTCTTGGAGCAATTTATATATGAACTGCAGGATTGGACTGTGCCTCTGAATTTTAACTGTTTAACTGTTGTTCAATTTAGCATTGTTTAAGCTGTGGAGGAGGGGACAGGCTGCAGCAAATATCTCCTAAGGCCTTTTGTGAGAGCACAAAGAGCAAAAATTAAGTTAGTGTCTAGTATTTCTGAAACCACCACAAAGCTGCTATGTTAAAGAGGATGTTGATCTCCCACATATGTTATTTCACACCTGTTAGCTTGCAATGCAACTGTATCCAATTAGTTTCTTTCCCGTTGCATTTGTGGTTAGCAAAAAAACACCAAACCCTCTTAAACAGTGGCTTCATGCTTAGACTTTAGACTCTAGCACATGTTGCTACGAGGACTCCGTCAGGAGAGACAGTAACCTGAGTATCTTGGCCTCTATTGCAGAATTCCTCAAGGAGCAGGACCTAGGGTGACAATGCATGAACTGCTTTCTGGACATTTGTGTTTCAGGAGGAGAAAAGAGTGGATCAGTGGATCCCAAACAGTGGTATGCGTACCATTGGTGCTACGCAGGCCACCTCCCAATGATACACGTCCACCAGTTGCTGGGGGGCTGCCCAGGAGCTGCTCCAGCACCGCCCCCAAGCAACACAGCGGCTGCTCCCCCCACCTGGTCCTGCCCTACCCCTTCCCCCTGCCCCTACAGGTGGTGGCGTTTTATGCTGATGATATGCAACATGGTAGAGTTTGGGAACTGCTGGAGTGGATGAATAATGAAGATGGAAGGACAGCTAGAGAGAGAGAAACAAAATGAAAATGAGGAGCAGGAGACAGAAAGAAAAAGATAATGCATTGCTTACAAGTAATTAAATATGTTTGCTGGACATTTAGGTTTGCATTTTCAAAGGAGACTATAGAAGTTTAGCACCTCCCGGCCTTTTAAAATCAGCCTTAGTGTATGTTCATTTAAACACAGGTGAAGAAGGGCGTTTGAGCACTCCAGAGCACCATCTATTCTGAAGCCTTGCCCACACTATAGCACTCTGGCACTGCAAGCCCCTTACATAGCTGCAGCACATCTTGCATCCATTCACAAACCTCCTTGCAACAGGGAACATTTCAAAGCTCACCACTGTTGCAACCTGCATATAGGATCACTCTGTGCCGTTACAGCGGCACCACAGTGGCCACGAAACACAATCGTCGCAGCAGCTGCAATGGTGCAATCATTCCCACCGTGGTCCTGCCATTGCGCTGGTGACAGCTCAATGCACGGAGGCTATCACCTTTCAAGCTATTCCTCTACCAGCTGCTGGTCAGTCCAACCACATCCAAAACATTCAGCTGCTCTTGGATCTGCCCAGTCCTAATAACCCTGTTCAAGGCAAGTCTGAGTTCAAGGGAGCAACTAAGCAGCTGGTCTTGTTTCTTCAGGTCTCCATTTTCTCCCTTGCACACACTACAAAGCAGCAGTGGACACAAAAAATAATCTAAATCCACCTTTGTTAATAACCTTTTTAGGAGGAAGTCTTTTATTTTTTGGAAGATAAATGAACAGATTCAAGCTCCTTAAATCTTCAAGCGCCAGCACCTGGCATAACGTAAGTCTGTCTGTCTGCCAATAGCTTGAGGAAGGTTGGTGACACCCTCTGGAATCTGTAAGCGTCAGGCTGCAGCAGGGCATAGGCTTTGTCCCTCATTATATATAAGAGCTTGCAAAGGACTGAAGCCTTTGAAAAATACATTGGAACAAACCAAACAGTGGAACAGATCCACATCCACTCTGTGGGCCACAGACATGATGCACCTGCTCTGGAGAGAAGTGCTGGGGTTTGTGGAATCGTGCAAGAATCTACAGGCCTTGCAATGCTTGCAGAGAGCATTCTGGGCAGATGTGGTACATTGTCTGCATCTCAAACAGGATGGGCAGATTGGAAGCTCTATGCCATTGTCACTTGCACTAGTGCAATTTGTAATGATGCAGTCTTGAATGTAGGCAAAGCTTGAAAGGAACATGCAAACTTTGTTAATAGTGAAAAGAAGCAGAACATGTACAGATAAGTAAAGAGTAATAACGGATGAAGGCGCTGGCTAGCAGAGTGCAGCAGTATGTTTCAGTCATCTCACTAAGCTCAAATGCCAGAGCATAGGCGGCGTTTACAGTTGACATTTCATCTTGATAATATTTTGGTGTGAGGGTAAGAGACTTGTGTAGGTTCTACTCAGAAGTACAACTCAAGGTACAAAGGTGTGTGTGTGTGGGGGGGAGGGGGGAACAGGGGGAAGAGAGAGAGAGAGAGAGAGAAGAATGGCAGAAGAACTCAGATGGAGGGTAAAAGCTGGTCAATTACAAAGCATCATCTGGAGATTCAAACCAAGATGCACTTCTCCAGACAAATCAGTTGCTAGTTTGAGATAATTTTGAGTGCCACAAGATGACAAGGAGGCTATAGTTAGAAAATACATGCTTAGGTCTAGATTCTTTCCTGCTCAGAGATCAACAAGAGGTGAAGGGCAAGGAAACTGTCAGGGAGTTGATTAAGGCTCCCTGATTCTAAAATTGCCCCTGAGCTGATGTAAGTTAGAGCAGCCTTGGAGCTGCTCTAATTTATGACAGCTAGCTACTGTCCCTAGGAAACCCTATGACAGTTATGAATTGTCAGAATTAGCTATGCTTTGCTCTCCCCCTAACCTGCCCCCTACATTAAGGAGGCAATGACTGGCATAGAAGTTAGTTCTGCCATGTCAGTGGACAGATCCCCTTCCTCCTGCTGAGGGAATTCTCAACCATGCAGCCGTGACCAAATCCTACTTCTTTCATGCTGCTGGAGCCAGTGCAGAGAATCTGAACTTCTGTTCCAAACAATAAAATCTTTAAATGTGACAAGATTTGTAGGGCTTTTAAGAACGTTTTGAATGGGTCCTACAGTTTGGAATTTTGTTATGTTCTTCTGTAATAGGTCTGTCCTGCACTCCCATCCCTTCTCACCACAGACACTAAGGTTCAGAGAACAAATGTATGTACTTTGGAAATTCACTGACGTCTCTGAAGAATTAATTTGGTTTCATTTCAGTATGCATTTTCCTCTCTGTCCTCAATGCCTGGAGATGCACCTGGTGTTTAATTTACACACCAGTGGAATTTCAGTTGTGATTTGTGCCAGCTGATTTCCCTGGAAGGGGAGAGAGTAGTGGCAGTTAACTAAGCTAAATCAATTTAAAAATTGTGGTCCAGGGTGGGGAGAAGAGAAAGAATTTTCCACATCCACACCCACTACCCCTCTTGTTAGCAATTTTAATGATCACTTTGAATATCTGTAAACCTGTTTTAATTTGTGTCAGCACTCTGTGCTGCCATGCTTATTCTGCTAAGAACATCAATTATATTTCAGTAATTGAGCCATTGCATCTGATTGTCTAGATGGACTAGTGTCTGATGCAGTATGGTAAATCCTACATTCCTGGGGACAGCTCTCTTGTTTCTGAGGTTAGCTGTAAAGCCAAAACCAAAGAATTTTGGTTTAGGGCTCTTAAATGATGCATAAAGAAGATGGCCTCCGATTTTATTTTGTTGAATTAATGTGGTCATACTGATGGAAGCCAGTTAGAGATAAGTTGTGAGTGCACTCATTATTAGACACTCTGGAGGCACAAAGTGTTTTCCATTGACTCTTTGTTTTACACATCCCAGGCCTTTTTGCTGTGGGCAAGTGACTGTGCACAGACGATACTCCAGTGTACAAAGTTCAGCCCTGTAGTAATATTGCCCAAGGAACGTTATAGGTTATATTGCATTCCTGTCTTTCAGGTGTCAAGTGAGCATGGAAGGAAGCTGCTTGTCATATAAGCCAGGGTCTAATCAAAAGGAACTTGCTGATGTTTAAAGGACATTTTATGAAGAAGGCTGCAGGGTGCAAGTGGTTAGTTGACCACACTGAAAAACGCGGATCACCAAGCTTTCCACATCTGGTGGCTCTACAGTTACATTCCTATGCCTTATCTACAAGCCTCAGCGATTGCCCAAAGTGAAATTTAACACTGTCATTGAAAAATAAAAGCAGATGTGATGTGTGAATGTTTCTTTGCCTCTTTTATAATTATTTGAATATTTGCCTCTCATGAGACTAAAAGGGCCTGATTCAAAGCCAGTTAAAGACAGTGGAAATCTTTCCATTGAATCCAATGGGCTTTGGATCAGGCCCTAATAGTATAGTTCTTTTCTTAACAGCATTAACTATAAGATTGACCGCCAGAGTACCGATGCTGTAGACAACTCCAGAATGTCACTGGTTTGTCACTACAGCTGCCGATCCACTCTGAGTGTGACAGCTTGTCAAACTCGGAGCCATCTTCCATCGAAAGCGACACATTTTTTAGCAGCTGTGGTACATAGCTCATGTAGTGATGCTATGAAACTTGTAAGTTTTCTAAGAATCAAGAGAGTGTCAGTAGCATCCAGTATAACATTTCCTACTCTCCCTCTTTCATGCCAGTCTTATCTCACCTCACAAAAATTGGCTGGTTTTATATTAAAAGCTGGAGTGCGTGGGGGTGTGTTGTAGGGAGAGATAACCCTCTGGGCCTCACAGCCTAATCCGGAGAGATTCTCTGCCTCTCTCTGGGCTCAGGATTGTACAATACTAGCCTGTGGATGAAGACTGCCTGGTTTTCATTGTTCATGGGCATCTTCCCAAGTTCCTGCCTATAACCCTCCCCCACCCTCCTCCCTGCACTTCCAAATGTAAATATGAAAATGTGCTGCTCAGAGGTAGCACTCTTTTCATCAGTGCTCACTTGCCTCTTCCCCCGGGCTCATTGAATCCAGCCCACAGACAGTGAAAACTTGTCGGCAAATTACCCTTTATGTGAAAAAATGAGCCATGTTTACAACCACTGCATCCCCTATGGTGCATTCAATACTGCTGCCATCATCTGAAGAGAAACCCTGTTGTTAGAAATTCTTGCATAGCAATTTTTTTCCAGTAGAGAAAATGCAACAAGGTGGCATGGTTTGCGTGCCTTCCTTCCAGCCTGGTCTCTCCTTCTTGCTGTACAAGCGTGGAGATGTATTTTCAAAGCGGCCTGTTGTACTTCTCCACACTTGATTTTGGCATGGAAAGAGCGCTGGTAGTTGTGAGGGAGAAATGAAAGAGGTATCTGAGCTAGGATTATTTAAGTATTCTCTTTACAGGTCTTACCTGTTCTCCTGAAACAATGGCCATATTTGAAACCAGAAATAGAAAATAGGCCTTTTCGGTGTATATCCAACCCACAGTCTGGTGTCAATGAGTTACATTAAAAAACATTTAAAAACATATTTGGGCATAAGCTTTCGTGGGCAGAAATCCACTTCGTCATCTGCCCACAAAAGCTTATGCCCAAATAAATTTGTTAGTCTTTAAGGTGCCACAGGAGTCTCGCTGTTTTGCTAAAAACAGACTAACACGGCTACCCCTCTGGAACTCATTAAAAAACTTGTGAACACTTCTCTATTGCGAGACTTTTGATAAAAATCACAAGAGTTGGCAACACTGCGTAGTCCTTGGGGGAGGAGGGTATACTGCAAATCTACTGGTCTAGTTATTTTCTGTCTCTTCCATGTTAGCCTTGCTATTCACACAAGCTTTCTGCACAACACTAGGAAATGATCTTGAGACCAAAATGTTGTACAACCATATGTGCGGAGTGCACATTCATTCAGTTACTTGCTCTTTCTCAAAAATTCCCAATGGCAGACGTCATGGACCTTATTTTGCCTCTGACTCATTATTATTATGAATTATTTGTACTGTATTACCATAGCACCCAGCACCCTATTGCACAGACTCAGAGGCCTCTCCCGGCACACCTTGCCTTTGTCCGGTCTTTTCTTTTAATAGAGAGAAGGGGATTTTCCCCATTTTGTTGTTGGTGTAAGAAGAAACAAATACAGCCCAGATCCTGAAAGATACTTAGGCGATTAACACCCATTGACTTCAATGGGAGTTAATGCCTAGATTCCTTTGAGGATCTGGTCTAATGTGAGTCGAGTACAGGTGCTCTGTACAATGCTGCTCATTTGTGCTACAGTTTCTCATGACAGCCTGATTTTGATAGTTTTTAATTATTTTTCTTCCCTTCTCTTCAGATCAAACACTTGATTTTCCAACTGCAGAGACATGATGGAATATTCCAATGGCCAAACGTAGAGGGCCTCCTGGACTGAAACTTCTTTTACCTTGTCCTCATTAGCTATGATATAACCATTCCGGGGGGGGAAAACACGACCATATTTCGTTACTTTGTTCTGTATGTACTGTATGCAAGGAACAAAATACTAAGGACATTTAAATTTAAAAATATTATCAGCTACAGAGCCTGACTGACGTACAATATTCATGCAAGTCTGACTGAGGCCAGGTCTACACTACAAACTTATATTGGTACGACTATGTAGGTTGGGGTGTGAAAAATCCACAACCCTGAGTGACGCAGTTATACCAACCTAACTCCCAGGGTAGACAGCGCTATGTCAACAGCAGAGCTTCTCCCATTGACATAACTACCGCCTCTTGGGGAGGTGGATTAACTACGCTGATGGGAGAAGCTCTCCCACCACTGTAGTAGTGTCTTCACTGGAGCACATCTGCAGTGCTGTACGTGAAGACAAGCGCTCAGTCCATCATGGATACTTGTCTTCCATTCAGACAAATCAAACACAGTCAGTGAGATTGTACACATTTATACTAGCTCAGAAGTTAGTCCATTTTCTCAAGTAGTATTATGCACAAGGGTTAAATCAAAGCCCGTTTCTTTAAAATAAGACAGCATCCTGTTCCAGAGAATGAAACATATACAAGGTGCACAGACAGTCATTTTAATGACTATACTTTTCTGTAATGTTATCAGATATTTTAAAGAGTATATCATTTTAACAGAAGCCACTGCCATCTGTGCTTTCCCAATTAGCAATGCAAACAAATATGTATTTTACAGTAACATCAATAAAATGTAATGCACAAATGACTTTTTTTTTTAAAAGATGCAAATGAGGGTACTAGCTATTTTTGAAATTGTGGAATTCCTTGCACAAAGACTTTTTTCATGGCCAAAAGAACAATCTATGCAACTACTCCACGGCATTTCTGTTATTTCTCAAAACCAGATGTATGTAAGTACATTAAATACATTTTATAATATATTGTCTGAAAAGGACATTTTCTCTTTTTATTAGCATTTTAGTGAGATTATGCCCTAAATTTTCAAAAGTAACTTGTGATGATGGATCTCTCCATTATTGCATGCCCAGTTTGAGACTCCTTCACTGGGCCTAGTTTTCAGAGGGGATGCTTAGCTCTTTCGGAAAATTAGGCCTCTTGAGAGGTCTCAAATTGGTCACCGACAACGTGAGCCACCCAAAATCACTGGTTACTTTTAAAAATATTGGCCTATATGCTTATTAGTCCATTTATTACTTGTGAGAGGGTGTTTCACAGATGTTTTCAGCTCAAAGTATTTCCAGAATGTTTTTGTAACAGATTTAGGCTCCTGATCCCGTACTTAGCGCCACACACTCATATCCCTGTGGTTCCCTTGTTGTTTATGCTGCAACCTAGATGAGGGTTTGATCATGGAAGTTTTCAAGGTAAAGTCACAGGGAAATCAGAGTTAAAATGCCAAGGGTTGTGGACATACAGTGAAATTGAAGGCCACAGACATTGTTTAATTTCTACCCAAAATAACCTTTACTGCTCCAGATCTAGGAAAGCTATAAAAACATTGAAATCTGTGTGATTACTTGCACAGCATAGTACTGCACGGAAGAAATGAGGCTGGCAAGAGTTGAGTCCTAAGACATCAAGGCATGAAATCCTGGCCATATTTAAGTTAATGGGGCCAGGCTTTTACTCAAAGTATGTTACTGCATAGGGTATTACAAAATGCTACCCAGCTACAGTCCTGGTAATCACTGAAATAAATGCAGGGTGTTTTTATTATGATTTGTGGATATTATCCAGCAATGTGCACAGACGTGTTAAAGTTATAAAGTTTGTTAAAGTTATATAAAGCAATTTTCTGAGTGCATTCAAATGCAACAGTTCCATAGATCTATAATGGATCATGTTTCTTCATATATATGTCAAACATGAATCCTCTCAGAAGACTAATGGCTGGATTTTCAAAGGTATTTAGGTTCCTGAATATGCAGATAAATGCCTAGTGGGTTTTTCAAAAGAGACTGAGCATCTTTAAGTGTCTACATACCTTTGAACATCTGGCCCCAAAGTGCGTAAGACACTTTTGAAAATGTGACTTAGGCTCCTACCTGTCTTTGGCACTTTTGAAAATTTGACCTTAAGTCCCTGCCCAGTTGGAGGTTTTGCAGAAAGATTTTTTTAATGAGAGTGTCAAAAACACACCTGAAAAATATCCAGAACACCCTGTGTTCACCATAAAGACAAGTGCAAAGTACTTCACTTATGAAGGAAAAAATCAAATGTGCAATTACAAAATGAAGAATAACTTGCTAGATGGTAGTACTGCTGAAAACGATCACAAACAGAATATGAGTTAATATGAGGCAGTTACAAAAAAGCTAATATCATTGTGGGGTGTATGAACAGGAGTGTCACATGTAAGATATGGGAGATAACTGTCCCACTCTACTCAGCACTGGTAAGGCCTCTGCTGGAGTACTGTGTCCAGTTTAGGGCAACACGCTTTAGGAAGGATGTGGACAAATAGGAGGGAGTCCAGAGAAGAGCTACAAAAATAATAAAAGATTTAGACAATTTGCCATATGAGGAAAGGTTAAAAAAACTAGGCATGTTCAGTGTTGAGAAAAAAAGACTGAGCGGGGACTATAGAACAGTCTACAAATATGTTAATGGCTGTCATAGAGAGGACTGTGATTAACAGTTCTCCATGTCCACTGGAGATAGGACAAGAAGTAATGGGCTTAATCTGCAGCAAGGGAGATTTAGGTTAGAAAATTTTCCCTAATATCTAACTATAAGGGAAATTAAACTCTGGAATCAGCTTCCAAGGGAGATTGTGCAATTCCCAATACTGGAGGTTTTTAGAACAGGTTGGATAAACTCCTGCCAAGGATAGTCTAGGTTTACTTGGTCCTGATTCAGCTCAGGGGGCTGGACTAGATAACCTCTTGCAGTCCCTTCCAGCCCTGGATTTCTATGATTCTATATAAACCTTTCCTTCCTTCCATTCTCCCATCAGAACAGGGCTGCTTAACTTCAGCACCATCCACAGTTTGGAAATGCCTATTTCTTTTTTCTTTTCAAGTGTGGACAAGGCAGCTTGCTGCTCAGATTCTCTATGCTACAATTTGCGCCATCCCCTTTCCTGCTTTAGGAAGTGCACCTGCAATCCAAAGCTCTCCTTCTTCAGAAGGAGTGGACAAAGGAGCACAGAAAGCTACACAGGCCTTTTTAAAGTGAAGGAGGAAGTAGGAGGGGAGAGGTGATGTGGCCATTCCTCTTTTTTCCTTTCACTAGTAACAAATATTTCCTTTTTAATTCCCCAGTGGTAGCGTAGGATGGATGGAACCACATGCTACCTCCTCTGTCCAGATGTGCTGAAATGCTGGAGTGGAGGGACACATACAGAAATATCAGACCCCCATAAAGTCCCTACATAATCCTCCACATCTGGATGGATGTAATAGGGCAAGAAGGCTTCCTTGGAGAGATGGGTATTATGACCCCTAGGTTTCCTCTGATGATGAGGAGGCTCTGGCTGTGAACAGACATCCTCTGCCCCGAAGAGAAAATAGACAAAGGATGGGAGAGGAAACAGAGGTGAAGTGACTAACCCAAGGTCAGTGGCAGAGCTGAGGACAGAATGGAGGTGTGCTGACCCCCAAAGGGGGCCCTCTCCCCTGGAGCACACAGCCTCTCTAAGAATATTTATTAGCTGGAAGCTAGGGAGATATGGGAAACAGCAGCAAGTTGCAAAACAGTCTCTGTTGGTAGAGTCACGCAGGTGCAGCTTTAATTTAAAGAGCCAGCCCCAGTAAGGTATGTTGGGAAAAAAGTTCCTGTAAAAGGGCAAGCCTTACCTAGGGGGAATTAGTAGACACCAGGAGGGTATTACTGGGAAGATGAGTTGCTTCAGTGCATGCCACTGCTGTATCACAGGGGCATAGCTCTGAGGCTAGGGGGACTTGGAGGGAGAGGAACCCTGCACCAGACCCTCTCATTCTAGATGATTATCAGACTGATAAGTTTACATTGTGGCTGCTCTTTGCAGACTGGGGAGATGTTTGAAGTTGGAGGGGAGCCGTTGAAAACCTCCATTCTGCTGCAGCACAGCTTCAGTCTGCGGTCAGTCGCTTCTTTATTTTTTTTTTCCATGCAACTGTATTTCAAACTGTTTTCTATCGCACACCAAGCAGAAAAACAAAATAAAAACACAAAAGCACCCTGTCTGTGACTGCTAGTGAGCCATCCCCTGCGTATCTCGTGCTGAATGCTATAATGACTCTTCCCCTAGGAGCTCTTTGTGGTTTAGGGCTTACTGAATAATAATGTAACACAGAATACACATAAAGCCACAGTTCTCTTTTAGAAATACACATCTGATCAGAAGCTGGGCTGCAATTAGAAACATAGCATAGTTTGGTGCTTACTGTGTCAATTTTAGATGGTATTTCATTAGTGCAGTGAAGGCTGGAATACAGAGTAAACATTTTCCATGCAAAGGAAAGGATAGAGTGCAGTTTTAATTATATATATTGTTTGTTTATAATACTTAGCAGTTATGTTAGCACTTTACATCAAAGCTCTTTACAGATATTAACTAATAGTCTTGTATATAGCTATTAACTATCAATCTTGTGGAATACTGAAGGATTATCCCCATTTTATAAATGCAAGAAGCAACAGACACAGAGGTTAACACAGGTCTTGCCCAATAGCCAAACAGTAATATGTAGAGCAGCAGTTAGACCTGAGGAGTTCCCTAGAGCCCAGTCCTTAAGCCATTCGGCCGCACTGTTTCTCAATCATATTAATGATGCATATAAAAAGTAATGCTTTATACTACTACAGGCTCTTCTGAGAACCAAAAAGCACTACCAGACCCCAAAGAGACATGGAAATGTTACCCCATTTTACAGCTGGGGAAAGAAGGGCAGAGAGGTTAAGTAGCTTTTCCAAGGAATCACAGCATTTTAATGGCAGAGACAAGAACAGAAGAAAGCTCTGAGACCTACTCTTGGTGCTACGACTACCTCTCTGTGCATATACTGTGTTTTAAAAAAACTCCTCAGAATATTTAATGGTTGAGCACTGCCTGATGAAATAAGGCTGGAATAATAAATTTAAACTGACCAAAATTATGTGGGCAGTTAATATCAGTGATTGTATATATCCTAGCTGAGAATACATTACAGTATGTCTCATAGATATTAGGTATATTTATAGAGATGCACTTACAATAGGTTGAAGTCTTTGTATTTTTTCCACCTTTAAAAAAAAAGTAGGACATCAATTCACCTGACAAGCTAAACCGTTTGCCAAATCTTGACTTGGATGATCATAGTGTTCCTTTCTAGCCTCGGAATCTGTGACTATTTATGTTAACTCTGAACCAGAAAGACAAAGCCTGATTTAAAAATCTACCTAGCACTATCTCCTCTTGCAGCAATTCCAAATCAAATAAAATTGAATTAGGGAGGAAAAAACATGGAAGAATTCTAATATAGCAGCTATCTAGAGATATGCGCTTGCTCATTGATGCTACAGATAAGGTTGCAAAGCAGACAATTACTTAGTGTCAGTAACTTTCAGAAATTTACTCTTTAGGCTGAAATTTTTCACGATTGATCTCTCTAGTCAAAAGTTATTGTTTGTTGAAACTTTGAGCGAAACCCCTTCAACCATTAAAAAAAAAAATTGGCAGAATATCCCTGTTTTCTTCATTTAAATATGGTGCATATATAGCTACACTACCTCTCTGCACAGGTAATTCAAAGATGAATTTTTGAACTTGGTCAGTAGTCCTTATATAAATAGTCATCACAGAGGAGTAAGTCCAGAACCAAGTCTGAAAACAATAATGGTCTGACTAGTAATTCAAAGCTTTAAAAAATAGAAAATTGGCTATTGTGTCTGAGCAATAGAAAATTACATAAAGTCAGAGTATTTGCCCATATTTAGGGTGGGATTGTGAAAAGTGCTCAGTGTTAGCCTAGCTGACCCATTGACTTCAACGGGAGCAGAGTTAGGCCAATGCTTAAGACATCTGAAAATGCTATCAACAGAGATGCTCTGCACATGCACATGGCCTTTCATAGTAACACATTTATGAGTTTAGGGGCCTGAGCCTGAAAGGGTTAAGAAGAGATGTAAGTATTGAACACCATTCAGAATCAGGCACTAATGGGTCATATCACCATAAAGACCTTTAAAGGTATTTAGGCATTGCTCTGCTCAGTATTGGAATGCCTAACAGTCTTAGAAGCCAAAATTTCATTTTTATAAGTGACATGGGCTCTTAGGAACCTAATTGCCATTGACTTTCAGTGAGACTTAGGTTCCTAAATCAGTTAGGTATTTCAATACTGAATGGGGCAATGCCTAAATACCTTTAAAAATCTAAACCTTAGACGCTGGCCCTGCAAACATTTACACACATGCATGACCTTACTCATGTGAATAGTCTCATGGAATCTAATAAAACATGTATGCAGGACTGGGGCCTTACTGCCAATTTACTATGAATGTATGTTTAAAAGGATGTCCTGCATTAAATCCTAGACACAGTTATTGGGGATTGTTAACCTTGTCCTTATAAAAAATAAAAAAACCAGGAGAAATTAAATGCAAAAAAATGCTGATGCATTTTTAAATGCATTTTAAAGTTACAGTTTCAATTAAAAAAAAACAAACCATGAAATGCAAAAGATGACGTTCCTCCAATTAAATTTCCTGTCCTGATTATCTTGTTGAATGTATGCCAAAGAAATGTGTGCATGTTCACAATCCAGCCTGGTTAACATTAATGTACAGAGATCTCTTATTTAGTGAAGAAAGACATACTCATGAAGGATTTTTGTATGTACCTTGTACCTTGGAAAAATTCAAACAAAACATTAAAGAAAATCAAATCACTAAATCTTCACTCTCTGTGTGCTTTCTCATACATTAATGGTTGCTTCCTTCCTACTGGAATTCTGCTACAGTATCTCACTTAAACCTATCATAGGAGATACACACACAATGAAAATTAATTACATAGCTGTAGAGATGTCCCTGAGCCTTGCTAATAAAGAAATAATTCAATTTGATGGCCATCTTCATTTCTATCTTAACCACAACGTGCAAGATTAGTAATACACGTGTTTCACTTCAGTTAATTACTCTGGGCACAGACACATATACAAACAGGTGCTTCACTTCAATTAATTAGTTTGAGCTCAACAAACTTATTAGGGAACACACCATGCCCCTTTGATAAACAGAGTGCAATTCTGCATAATATTTACATTACTGCCTAGATTCTGTGTTGTTCCACTTTGCACTACACCATTGGTTCAAAGCCAGTGTAACCAGCCCCCGGAGTATCACCCCAGTATAGAGGGAAAAAGCCAGAATAACGCCTTCTGGTCCTGCTGGCATGGAGACATGAGCTAAGCTTCCTTGTTAAATTGAGACCTTTGGCCACCATAACAGCTCATTATGCCATTGGCAGGCAGCTTAAGTTAAAGCATCTTAAATGTTTATGTTACTCTAAGGGAAGCTATTCTGGAGAGCATAGGACTGGTCTAAGAAATGGAGGAGTGTCATTGCTGCCTTTCCACACTACCCATTCTGTGCTGCTTGGGTTTATAACTTCTGAGATTAGAAGCAGACACGGCTCTGTTACCACAGCAGCAGATATAGAAACACAGGCCAAAATTTGCATAGTTAAGTGCCTAAGGTTAGCAGTGGGAGATGTAGGGGCTCAACACTTTGGAAAATCAGGCCACTGTTATTAAGACACCTATCTTCAAACATTTGAGCCACATGACTTAATATACCGGATCAGCTCACTGCTCTATCTAGCCTAGCACCTTGCCTCTGAGAGTAGCCAGTGCCAAATGCTTCAAAGACAGACAAAGAAAACCCTAACAATACACCACACCAATTGTTTACTGCTCTGTATGGAGAAATGTATCCAGACCAATATTGTCTTTGCTGACAACGATTGCCTTGTTGTTTCCTTGTACTTCCTCTTCTCTCTTTCTGTTGTCTCTTGTCATATACGCAGATTGTAAGCTCTTTGGAGCAGAGTCTACCTTTTTGTTTTGTATTTGTACAGTGCATAGCACAATGGGATCGTGGTCTAAGACTGCAATACGAGTAATAAATAATTCCTAGCCCTTACAGGAAATTATTTTATGCTCCAAACTAGAAGATTTGGTTATACTTAATGTTAGCTTAGAATGCATAATTAGAAATCTTGTAAATTGGTCATACGACTGGGCATTTCATTTTGAAACTTGCTCCTTTAATAAAACCCATGTATTATATTTTACACACACACACGATAATATGGATACACACCTAAGTAAACATGCAAACACACACACGAGAAAAATGATGGCAATATATATTCCATGTATAATCAAGGGAGTTCAATAGATATTTAAAACATGAGGCATTAGCGGTTACATTATATTTACTTAGTGACAGGTCACCAATGTGCATCTGTAGCTTGCTTTGTTTTCCTAAATACACAACATTTGTTTGACAGTGTGTGGGCATGTTAAGCACGGAACAAACATATTTATTTTCTCACCTACACTCTACCCACAGACCTAGCTCTGCAGAGACAGTAAGATTCTAATCAACATCTCTACATAGCCATCTCTTAAAAAACAAAAACAATATTACCTTTCCCTTCGTCCATAGACGGCACCTGAGATCAGGCAAGAACAGGAACTAAAAATTATATTTGTTATATTCAGTCCTGGAGTTGTACCAGTTTTAAGGTCTGATCTCCAGTGAACTATCAGGGCAAGATATACTCTAATATTGTATAGCTGGGATTTCTTGTTTGTAATATTACAAAAACATATTTTTCTAGTCCAGGTGCTTCTTATGTTTTCTCAGAAGTGGAATCAGACTTAACTAGGGCTGCCAAATGATTAAAATAAAATAGTCATGATTAATAGCAGTTTTAATCACACTGTTAAACAATAGCATAATACCAATTTAAATTCAGCATGGAAGCATATCCTCTGGAATGGTGGTTGAGGCATGAAGGGGCATACAAATGTTTAGCATATCTGGCATGTAAATACCTTGCAAGGCTGGCTACAAGAGTGCCATGTGAACACCTGTTCTCACTTTCAGGCAGGCAGCATTATCTCCTGTAAACTTGTTTGCCTTAGCGATTGGCTGAACAAGAAGTAGGACTGAATGGACTTGTAGGCTCTAAAGTTTTATGCTGTTTTGTTTTGGAGTTCAGTTAGGTAAAAAAAAAATTCTACATTTGTAAGGTGCACTTTCATGCTAAAGAGATTGCATTACAGTACTTGTATGAGGTAAATTGAAAAATATTATTTCTTTAGTTTATCTTTTTTACAGTGCAAATATCTGTAACAAAAAATGTGATGGAGTAGACTAGGTCTGGAGGCCCCTGCTAGCCGCATCCCGGCCCAGCCTCACCCTACCCCAGAAAAAAGCAGTCCTCCAAGCTGCATAGAGTGGCAGTGTGGGACACAGCAAATCAGGAAAGAGGCTGCAGGGGTAGCCAATCAGGGCCCAGAAGGCTCATATAGAAAGAGTTGCAGGGCCACAGTGAGTTCAATTTGCTTGCAGTGACTGGGGTAGCAAGAGGTGTTCCTGGGTGGCTGCAGGACCTGAAAGGCTGGACAGAGCAGCTATTAGCAGGGCTAGTTGGACTAAGCACGTAGTTACTGGGAGTGACTCAGCCAGGAGCTGTGGTCAGCGAACTGAATCCAAAAGCATGAGAGGTGGGTGCCACCCTGTTACAAAAAATAATATAAAGTGAGCCCTAAACACTTTGTATGCTGTGTTGTAATTGAAATCAATATTTGAAAATGTAGAAAAACATCCAAAACATTTATAATACATTGAAATTGGTATTATTGTTTCACAGTGTGTTTAAAACTGTGATTAAGCACGACTATTTTTTAAATATTTGTTTTGCGTTAATCGCTTGCATTAACTGAGATAAATTGACAGCCCTAGATTTAACCTCAAATTTTATTAGCAGTCACGAGGCACATGACTAAAGCCACTCTGGAAATCTAGGAGTTAAAATCCAAACTATGGGAACACAAACTTTGACCCAGTTTACTAAGATTCCTTAAACTGAATCTTTTATGGCTCCTTTTAAGGACAAGAAGGTAATGCCATTTTCTGGCTCATTAAGACCCCTAAGCAGCAGGCTACTACACACACTTAAGGACCTTCAAGCTCCTGAGTAGTCAATCCCTTTGACTGCAATGAGACTACTCATGCACTCAAAGTTAAGCACGTGCTAAAATACTTTGCTGAACTGGGGATCATTTTCTTTTCTGCTGAGATTGCCACCTAGAGCAGTTAGCATCAGTTTTCATGTGAAACATACATTAACATTTATAAAGCAATTGATTGTCTTCCAGGACCACTGTAAAGTATCCTGATATATTTTGACTTGTTTTATCTGTATTTTTTAGGTTTATATGTCTGCTCATCATTACAATTGCTTCTACATTTCCAAATCCATCATTTTCAAGTAATTATATAAACTGACTTCAAGAGGCACTTCTGAACATTGCTAGCTACTGACATCTAGAGAGTAACAAAATTTGCTCTCTTTTTTACCCTTTTCAATCTCAAAAATCAATAACAAAATTAAATTTCAAAGGAATTTTTCAAAACCTAAAACATTTCAACCAGCTTGCCAAAAACCATGGGGAAAAGATGGGTATACGCTTGTGACGGAATATACCCCTGTATTCACACCTTACACACTATTATAATATACTTTGTACAAAGTATGCCTTGTAAGGTATCATTTAAAAACTCATAATTGGCTAGACATTATTGTCCTGATAAAAGGTGTGCCGCAACACTGTATGCGAAGTTATAAGATTTCCCTGTATGATGTTGTTAACACAAGTTCCAAACCCACAGCCTTGCCAAAACTGAGGTTGGCAAACAGCTCTGTCCTAAACAAAGGAATGTCTGCTGCTTAATTTGCATGTAAGCAGTAAACAGAGTCATCAAGCAGGCAGGGTAACAAAGGAAGCTCAAGCAGATGAGAAAAAGCAGCAGGGCACATCTTTCCCCATAGACTTGGTCTCTTGAATTTCAGTTGAAAATCTTTTTCAAGAAGGGGACTAAAACTATTAAAAGAAAAAAAAGAACCACCCTCCTCTCTCTCCCTGCCCATCACATTCACGGCACCTGAAGGGACAAAGTAAGCATTGGTTGGATTTTGGGAGAAGGCGTCCTGATCTACAGAGTTTGGTCAGTAAGACTGCTGAAAGCATGTGGTGAGAAATTTTGCTTGAATCTGATATGGTTTGAGTGTTAGTAAATGTCTTTTTATTTTTCTTGTAATCATTTCTGACTTTTATGCCTCATTACTGGTATTCACTTAAAACAATAAAACAAATTTATTAACTACAAAGTAAGATTTTTATCTAATCCAGCATGGTTAAATTGAAGTGGCTGTGAAACTCCATTTGGGATAACAAGCAGTGTTCACACTATTCTTTTAAAGAAGTAATGGACTTTATAGAACTTGCATTGCCAGCTCTCTCCTGGACAATACAGGACACATGTCTGGTGGCTGGGTGAGGGGAACTAAGGCTGAGGTATGTTGGGGTCACGCTGCAGTATAACAAAGGCTGGTGAGAGCCAGAATGTAACCCAGGTGTGGCTGGCAGGCTGCAGTTACACACACGTACTTAGGGTGTGGCTTGCATGCTGCAAGGCTGTTTGTGAGTGGCCCAGATCGGAGCTACTTCAGAAAGGCATTGTAAAGCACCCCAGCGTGCAGGGCAGGGGTGACACAGTTGCTCATTAGTCTAGACCAGTGTTTCTCAATTGGTGTTCCGCGGAACCCTGGGGTTCTGCGGGAACACTGTTAGGGTTCCGCGAGCAGCTATTCTCCGCGCCGCCGAGAGCAGCTGTTCTCCGCGCCGCCGAGAGCAGCTGTTCTCCGCGCCGCCGAGAGCAGCTGTTCTCCACGCCGCCGAAAAAGGGAAGATGTCCCGGATATTCCGGCGGAGGGTATCCAGTGTAAGTGTAATTTAATTGAGAAATGCTGACCTTTGCTTATTTCGACATTTGAAGACTGTTAAGAGTTTGGGGGGTTCCGCAATTATTTATGGAGTTCAAAAGGGTTCCGTGGCCAAATTTAATTGAAAAACACTGGTCTAGACAGTACCCTGGTAGGTCACAGTGCTAGAATTCCAATCTTTAACAAAAATCCAATAAAAAAAATTCAAGTTAAAGTTTTGGCTAGCTCTGACATCACAGGCAAAATATAACCAGCGCCACTTTTTGACCATTAAGAATGTGTAACTCCAGAGTTACATTGCTTTAGTTAGCAGGCAAAAAAGCAAACAGATTTTTTATATTTATTTTTGAATGGAATATTTTCAGTTTTCCTAATTTAACAGTTTCATTTTGAGCACAGCACTGTTTCTTTGTGGTGTTTTCTATGCAAGGTCAGTAATAAAACTTCAATTTACTGTAATGCTGCAGATCAGGCTCTTAGTGAAAGGAGAATAAGGTCCAGGATTTTATTGGCCTAGGGTATATTCTCTACCCCTCTTAAAATATAAAATTCAATAATAGAAAATCCACACTAATTTTAATGTTTACATAACATATGTGAACACAGGAGGCCATGTGTAGTTTCACAGAGTTTAAGGTCAGAAGGAACCATTAGAACATCTAGTCTACCCTCTTGTACAACACGAGACAATAATGTCACCCAGTTATCCTTATATTGACCCCAATAACTTCAATTACACTAAAGCATTTAGTTCATCAGGAGGCTAAATGGTAGTGTGCCACAGGCAGAAAACGGGAAGGATTGATGGGTCACCAATGCCCAAGGCCCCAGCGATGGCCAGGAATTGATTAAATAGGATATGTCCAGTAGAACCTAACAGGCCCATCGGATCATATTTTCCTGTCAAGTTTATAGTGCAGTGGAAAGACTTTTCTAATAACTTGCTGCAAAATGAGTTTAAAAAACCCCTCGTATGGGTGAAAGCAGCCTAACTAGCCTGCAAGATAGACACTGCCGCCAGATGGCCACGTAGAAGATCCATAGGCTATGCCAAGGTTCTAACTGGGAAGGATCAGCTGACAGAGCTGTGCTCCAGTCGCAAACTCCCCCAGCAGCATACAGATAACACTGGAAAATCCAGTTTAATAATATTGCCATAGGCAGCATTAAATATCCATGATAGCCTTAGAATATCATCTAAGAAGTATACAGGCACTTCCAGTAGCAGCAAGGCAAGTGAGCCAGGTATACTGCCAGTTGCAGGCAAATGGACAAAGGTCTGTGTGGTTTGGGAACTCCTTCTTCCAATGCATCCTCTATATCTACATATTTTACAGGCTACAATGCCTGCCAGTTCCCTCTCAACTCGAGCCCTGCCTCACAGAGGGAAGTATGCAACAACACTTCAAGAGAAGCCCTGCATGTTTTGAGACAATCCTCCCTTTCTAAGTGATTTTACTCAAGGCAAGGGTGGTTATCTCCCATAATATTTAGCATATAGTTAAGTTGTTATGAACACACCGTGTTACATGTTTTGTAATTTTTGCCCTGGAGGTGTCTGAGTTAAATCATGGTGTCTGAGTGGAAGCAGAGAAGGATGCCATTTCTGTGCAGAATTCTTGCCAGAAAAAAAAGAACAATCTCTCTCTTCCTTAGCACATCAGAAATTGATACCCTTTGAGGTTTATCTCTTACTAAATTTAAATTTTCACAATGGCTTAGCAAGGGGGGGGGGGGGGGGGGGGGAAGGAACAGATTCCAGTGACTTTCATTTTTGCCTGTAAAGACTTTCTTCAACAGAAATATCACCAGGGCATGCATGGGTCTCAGAATGTTTGTGCATGTCCTTGCTACCCATTTGGTAGCAAATCAGACTGTCCAAATCAGACAGCAAGCATTTGTAACTTAGGTGGCCGTGAGCTTGGCTCTGAGGGAGAGAAGGTGGAGACTTATTATAATACTTTCCTCTGATGGTAGAATATTCCCAACCAGGAGTCATGCCTCCATCCTAAAACTTATAAGCAAAGTAGCGATCTGATGGTTTGTGTTCATGTCTAACCTAGCTGTAGCATCACTTTCAAGTCAATGAGCCAATTTGCCCAGATGCTAAGTAAGAGGGTGTGAAAACAACCTGCCTTCTATTGCTCCTCTGGCAAGAAGTCCTCCTCTATGACAGCAATGTGACATTATTGCCAAATGACAGCGTTTCATTGCTGGAATAATTTGGTCTGGACTTTCGCAAGAATGTGATGCTGTTGCAAAAGACGCTAATATTTGTTTTGGGTTGTATTAACAGAAGTGTTGTAAGTTAGAAACAAGAGGTTATTGTCCCACTCTAATCAGCACTGATCAGGCCTCCGCTGGAGAACTGTTTCCAACATTGGCCACCACATTTTATGGAAGATGTGGACAAATTGGAGGGAGTCCAGAGGAGTGCAACAAACAAAATCAAAGGTTTAGAAAACCCAACCTACAAGGAAAGGTAAAAAACCTTTAGAAAAGAACACTGAGGGGAAAGACCTGATAACAGTCTTCCAATATGTTAAGGGCTTTTGTAAAGAAGGCCATGACCACTGAAGGTAGGACAAGAAGTAATGGGAGATTGACGTTAGATAGCAGAGAAAACTTTCTAACTATCAGGGTAGTTACGCTCTGAAATCTGTTTCTGAAGGAGGTTGTGGAATCCCCCTCACTGGAGGTTTTTATGAACTGGTTAGACAAACACCTGTCAGTGATGGTCTAGGTTTCCCTGGTCCAGCCTCAGCACAGGACTGGACTTGAAGACCTCTTGAGGTCTTGTCCAGCTCTACATTCCTATGATTTTATGATTAAGAATCAATAGGAGATAAAGTAGTTGGGGTGAAATTTGACATTATCTATATCATAATTTGTACAGGCTTAATACAATGTTTGACTCAGAATGGGAGTGAGACATTGGGCTGAGAGGCAGTGTGGTCCAGTGAATAGGGCACTGACCTAAACATCAGGAGAGACAGGTGCTATTCCCAGCTCTGCATGATCCTGGGCAATAAACTTCAGCTGTGTTTCTCTTTCCACACATTATCCCTCTTGTCTGTTAGCAGAAACTCTCTCTTCGTATGTGTAATGTACCGTACCTAGCACAATGGGGCATTGATTTCAATTGGTGTCCCTCAGCTCACTGTAATACCACTGATAAAGTTGATAGCCACCGACAATGTACAGTGCTGAGCTATAACAGTCTGGCCAGCAAACCAAATGTATTTGGTGTCATCCTGATCAATCTTATCTTTAGCACAGAGACTTTCCCTGGATCAGTGTTAAGAAGGCACACCCAATATTCTAAATGCTCTGAGCAAACTCTTCAGACAGATGATCAACCAAGTGTGGGATTTCAGAAGATTTATGACTTGGTTCAGAAGTTCTGAGACTTTTTACCTGAACTATAATTGGACTGGAATATCATCCAGCTAGGGTTGAAGCTGAATGCCCTGCTACTGAAATCTGGGCAGTCTGGATAAACTGCATATTTGTGAAAACGATCGGGGCAGTGGCTAATCCAGATTAGAGATACCAATATTGCAAATAGAATCCCTATAGTACACAATTATTATTTTTTATTAGTAGTAGTACAGTAGCACCTAAAGGTCCCAGCTGAGATTTTGGCCCCACTGTGGAAGGCACTCTACAGACCCATGGCAGGAGATACTCCCTGTTCTGAAGAGTTTAGTCTAAACAGGCAAAAGAGACAGAGCTGGAAGGGAAACAGAGGTAAAGGGACTTGTGCAAGGAGGTATGTGGGAGGTTTAGAACAGAAATACTTCTCTCTTTATGGGCAATAGACTCTTGGTTGTTATTTCTGGCACATTATTTTTTACTGGTTGTTGAGCATCAAGAGTGCACTTTACTGAACATCAAAGATGTAAGTCTTGCCCCTAGGATCTTAAAAACTAACTAAACGATAAAATATTAGATAGACAGACAGTGCACTGAGTGATGAGCAGGGCAAACCATCATAGGCTGTTACAAATCCAACTGGCATTGAACAGTAACTGAAAGCTGTTACCACTGTTGCCAACTTTTGTGATTATTTTTTTATAGAAAGTCTCATAATTTGGAGGGGGGGGGGGAGTTTAAAGGTCCAGCTCATGGAGGCAAATGGTTACATGAGAATCTCAGTTTTTATTTTTTGAAATATAAATTTCTAGCCTCATATTTGCAGAAAAACCTGAAAATGTGAACCAGGTGCATCATAAAGGTTCAAAAATCAGAAGGAGAGGTGGGGTGGGAACCCTTCTCTCTCAAGTTCATAATTTTTAAGAAAATTTCACAGTTCTGGGGGTCTGACTCATGATGTTTGCATGCTTAGGGTTGACAGTGCTGCAATAATTGGAACCCATGGTCTAAACCATTAAAGGTGACCAGCAAAGGATTTCCTTTTAAAATTAAGCTTGTGCCTTTTTGGTTTCAATATGATGCAAAACGGAGACTGGAATGTTTGTTTTGGCTTAAAAAAAAAAAAAGTTCTAGTGCCTTATTTTTTTTAACCTTACAAAAACATAACACCAGGAAAAATCAAAATGTTGTTAATCACTCATAAAGGTGGCAAAGCAGTTCATCCCACGGAGCAATCTGTGCAGCAGGCCCAAGATGTGTTCATTTCCTTCTTCTCCCACATCCCCATGTTAATCAAGTATGTATTTGATTTGTTTGTCTAAACTGTAAGGCGAGGAGCAAACACTCAGAACAAATAAGGTTATACACCCCACATTGATCCTTGGGTTTCTGCATTCATTCTGTTTATCTGTTTGCTTGCATGTCTTACCTGTGATTTAACTCTGTCTCTCTTTCAGTGCTCTTTGTGTGGAAGGTTGGGAGAGAACACTGAGTATTCTAAGGAGCAGTAAAGCCTGATTCTTTCCCCTAGCTAGGATATTTTCCTGATGAATTCCCCCTCTGAGGCCTCAAGCCTGCAACTTGTTCTCTTCCTTGTGCCTGTGAAGAGCCCCACTGACTTTAATGGGGCTCTGCAGGGGTCCATCTGCACTGCTCTCAATTCAGGAGAGGGACCTTACAAAGCCATTAGTATAGTAACCTCAGCGGTGGTAAGTTTGAAAAGTCTGCTGTCCATGAGGCCCTACATTGATCCTATTAGCCAGAGGGGGCAGGAAGGCAAATCTCTTCCTACAAGGAGAGAAACATAAATTGGCTCAGAGTCATCAACACTGGACTTCCCCAGGCATGGTTTGGCCCTGCTCCCATTGAAATCCATAGCAAAGCTCCTATTAATTTGCAGTAGGTCCAGATTCATTCCTGGCTTCAATGGAGTGAATTTGGCTGCAGGACAATATCTAGCCTGGTTAGACTTAGGAAGACTGAGACATGGCTACCAACAACCAGTGAAAATAGAATGGATGTTTATTGCTTTTGTGTGTGTGTGTGTGTGTGTCTTGATTTTATATTTATTCTTGTGATTTTAATGCTAGTCTTCTGATAGTTGGGGCTTTTCTTCAAGCCCCATCAGCTCCTGGAGTTATGAATATCAGCTTTTATTTGAGTGTGGAGAAGGGAAAGTAAGTTTCTGGCCCTCATAGTGCATGTAAAAGCTTAAAAGTGTGACACTCTCCTCCTCCAAGGGCCTGAACACCAGAAAAAAATAACCCCAATTCTTATTTTTTAAAGTTTCATGATTTGGGCAGACCCTGATTTGTGACTACTTGGATTTGGCAGTACTTTAATTCTAGTTAAGAGAGGGGATAAAAATACACATAAAGGAAACAAGCATTAGTGCTCAGACGCTATGGTGATAAGCGTGGTATAAAAACCTATATAGAATAGAATAGCACCATACATAAAGTTCACATTGAACAAGATCTAAGCTGCTCATTACATGATGACTCAGAGATTACTAAGAATATTTTCTTTAAAATGTGGTAAAAATAGGCCAAAGTCATCAATGCTGTATTGATCTGGTAACAAGATATTGTTCAATACTATGCTTACTCTTCTGATTTTCATATTAGAAAACAATAGATCAGGTAGTTGGCACTGGAGTTCCAAAGGATAGACACTTTCAGCTGACAATCCAATTCCACTGAAGCAAAACTTCCATTCATTCTTAAAGGGAGTCTTTGAGTAAGAACTGCAGTTTAGGCCCTGTATGTTTAACCATCTGAAACTTTAATCCACCCTTACTTGCAGAGGGTACAAGGAGAACTGTGTGTGGTCCTCACAAGTGTAAGAATACACTCACATGGATCCGACTGACAGATTGCTGTCTTACTGGGGTAGGTATAGGTGGTATGTTGGCGGGGGGAGGGGAAGGGTTTAAATATTTCAACTACGTAATTTTTTTTCTGTGTTTCCAGTGTTGCTGAATCCATGTGTTCACATTGTATAAGATTAGCGTAAAAATCATGAGATTTAAAATACATATGCACACACATATACACACTAAAATTTGGGATATCTTTCTTAAGGTTAGGGTTTTGAGCTTTTCTCTGCAACTTTTTTTTAAATGAATGCTGAGATTCTTCATAAAACCTCAACTCCTGGAGTCATGTAATTACAGAAACCACCAAATAACATAAGTCATGAGAGTTGGAAATGCTGTGTTTGTTAAATTGCTCTGAGGCCTTGGGTGTGTACACCTAAAAACCTTAAAATTTATTTTAAATTATTAAATCCTTCCCGAGCTTCCACATTCCTGATCAAAGATAAAAGGAAGAGGTGGCGAGACCGCGGGTGGGGCTGGCTATTTCCTGCAGTAGCCGTTTCCCAACTACCCCCTGGGAAAGCAGTGAGTGAATTAATGCTGTCGCTGTCAACATTCATTTACCTGCTCCCCTCTGAGGAGGCACTATGGGAAAGGAACACTACAAGAGTCCAAGGGAACACAGCTCCTCTCAGTCATGTGCCAGTGTGGGCTAGGTGGCAGTCTCTCTGCCCAGAGACCTTCCTAGTTTGTTCCTTCTTCCTCTGCTCACCTCAACATTTGCAAAGTCGCCTGTCCCATTTGGGGGAAAAAACTCACATAAACTAGGGCTGAGCACTCCCCTAAGTTCCAGTGCTCCCTTAAGCACATGTGTCAGCTCTAGGAAAAAAGAAGCCCCAAAAGTTTGTACTTATGAAGTTTCCTCATCAGTCTCTGTTAGGGGATATAAACCCATGAATGTCACCATCGAGCTGGATTATCTATGCTGAGGCAATGCTCTTGCACACTGACTCCAAGCTCTCCTGCATCTCTAGCTCTATGGCGAGTATCCCATGTCAACCACTGCTTCCAAGCTCCTTCAGAGAGGTGGAGATTATGTAGGGTAATCCTGACACGGTTATTGTTAACTTGTCCCAGGATCTTCCACAGGGTATGGGAGGGGGACCATGTTCTAGAGAGCTTCTGGCCCCCTCCTTGTTTTGTTGCCTTTATATACAAAGAGGAACATCCCAGCAGACTGGGATGCGAGTAGACAAGAGGAACAGGCTCTTGAGATGGAATTACTTCCTTGTCCCCCACCCAGCTGGGTTCCATTGACCTCTGCTCATGAAAGTAGAAGGTATCATTAGATCCTTGACCAATGAATAACTTTTCTAGCAACTCCATGATGGCACACATCACACACACCTACTCACTTTACTGACTAGAGTATACATCCAATTGTTAGAAGTCTATCAGATGAATATTTTAAAATCTGAACAGGCACGAGCAGGCATTTAGTTAGCACGGATAGTATAGTTTTAAAAAAATATTCCTCTCCCTCTTTTCACCCAACCTGTTCCACTTGTCAGGATACTCTCCCCTCTCATTCCATACCCACTCCATTATCTTTCAATTCATACTTCAAAGGCTCTTCTTTTTATATCCACTCCCAACATTAAACACATCCATTCTTTGAAGCACATGGGCCTCCATCATTACTAAGAAAAAAGGTTATGCTTTACATCAAGCGTGGGTGGAAATTCATTTATTTGGAGAATGTCATTAGGGGAATAGGTGACTACTCCCTCTTTTCCTGACACAGGCCAAATACATGCAGGAATACACTTCTTCGTATTGGGTCTTGAACAACACCTTCTATCAGTTCAGAACGAAATTAAATTGTTATCAATCTGATCTTATAGTGTCTTATACCTACTTTTGCTGGTGTAGATGACTAAAGGTGACTGACAACAGAGAATCAGGGTGCTTATTTTTATATATCTGGGCCTTCACATTAATAATACACAGGAAACTATTAAAAAGACCACATTTGCTAAGTTGCTACGAAGTTGTCATTTAATTATTCCACAGATATGTCCTTTTCTATGGGCCAGATCAAAAAAGCCTGTTGAAGTCAGGATAAGGACTCCCATTTACTACACTAAGAATGCATTAAGTCATGTCAAGTGATGACATTTTTATAGAGATCACTGTGGCATACTTAATTTTCACAGCATTGTTTTCTTTGCTTATGAAAGCAGAGTGATCCTCATTGCACTGCACAACACAACAGATGAACAGTAACTGAGTAGTTTGCTTAAAGCTAGGCCAGACTTCTCTAATTTGACACTAAGATTCAGATTTCAAGTAGTCTATTGAAATATGCACTTTTATGCTGAAAAGCTGCACGTTTCTACAGGGATAATGAGCTTTGCTGGTAAGGACTTTTATGTCTCCAATAACCAGCTGTGGTCATCCTTGGTTCATGTTTTAGAGGAAGGCTTGCTTTAAATTACCATACTTACCACCTCTAATAAGGAGGGACAGACAAAGTACAGTTCTCTGTACTTGACTTCTGTTGTTGCTACAGTAATTCTGTAGAAGAGTGTTTCCCATAGTTCTACTCTAGCAGTGATCTACACAGCTTTACTATCTCACATTTGCAATAGATGAAGGTACAAATGGCTCAGAGCCTCATAAGGTACTTATGCACCTAACTCCCATTTGCACCTAATTCTCATTGATTTCAATGGGAGTTAGGTGCCTCAATATCTTTTGGGGATCTGGGCCAAATCTTCCTGGGTATTTTAGACCCCAGAATACAGGTGTTTTTTCCACTGTGTTAACTTCTGCCCTATTTCCAATGTGGGTCCAGTCCTATTCTTATTTTGTGAATAATGCCAGCTGGGATATAGGATGTTACAGTATTATAATGTAGCTACCCCTTACAATATCTGGATTGCTCTTTCATCCAGAGATCTCAAAATACTTGTCAAGCATTTGTTAGTTAATTTGCCCCCATCATATGCCTGTGAGGTTGGTAAATATCTAGCCTCATTTAGCCAGAGAAGGATTAGAGCCAGTATCTTCAAGTGCAAATTTGCTCCTTATTTCCAGTCTGAATTTGTTTAGCCTCAACTTCCAGCCATTGGATCTTGTTACATCTTTATTATCTTTCAGTCCATCAGACAGAGTCCTTCTTGTCTTACCTCTGGTTTCCTAATACCCTCCCTTTCTTTCTGCTGTGATGTGGGTACAAGCCTTTTAAACAACCCAAGTGCAAAGTTGCCTGGCGACTCGTTAAACATGGTGTAGAGTGGGCAGGAAAACGCTGAATAGTGTTCTTTGCAGGTAGCCTACCTAGTTGTTGCTGTGGTCTGGATGTGTCAATAATGAGGGAAGCATGTCCTTCAGACCCTTCCCGCCCCATATTTAATGTTCTACATGCAAAACAGAGTGTAGAATTTACCATGTTGTGCTTGCCTGTGCCTTCAGATTCAGTGTGTGATGTGCTGGTCCAAGATATTGTTGGTAATTGGTGTTTCCTGAAGTGTGCTTCTATTTTTATTGGACATGTATCCTGTTGCAGACAAAGAATGGTGCAGTGGCCCCTTATCAGGTGTACATTCTTTTTTTGGCAACACTTCTTCTGGAGCTAGCCAGAGCCAGAGCAATGGGAAAGATTGCCTTGACCCATCCTAATAGCATGGACATTTCTGATGTCTTTTTCCTGGGGTGATGTGGATTCTTCTTATTAGCCTGTGATGACTATCCAGATCCTTTCTTCCTCCCTGTTCAGCCTTCCTCCTTGCAGCCCAGAGCAGTAGCTCTCTACTTTTGCATTTAGGGCTACCCCATGTTATGCCTTGCTGCCCATAGCACCAAAAGGCCGTACCAGCAGCCAAAGTTTGCTATTATGTAGCTACAAGCCAGCCAAGTCCTCTTTTACTTTGGCCACACCCCCACAACAAGGGCCAGTGAGGGGAGGAGTAACATAGGAGGAACTCCAGCAATCCTATTCCACCTGCAGACTCTTCCACACTGGAGGAATCCTCAGTTGACCAGATCATTGGATATATTGCAATATAAGAGATTGGCACAAAGGTTCCATAGTGTAGTGGAGATCTGGCCTAACTGCTACAACCATATGAAAGCACAATGGATGCTTAATCTAAAACATGCCCTTGGTCTGAGTGCAAAAAGTGTCCTAGAATGAAGTTCCGTACTTCCAACCAATCCTATTCTTAACTTTTTCACTGACACTCTTTTGCAGCACTATAACCTGTTTTGATGCAAGCACAGTTAGAATGAGTGCACTAGTTCTGGCCTACAGAATATAGCCTCCACTTTTATTTGAATCAGATCATCCCTCTTTCTATGCTTTTACCTCCTTTCTCTTTTGCTACATTTTTGGTATTTTTCTCAAGATACGTATCAAATTTTAGAAAGGAGAATAATAGGTTGAATCTACAAACCAACCCTTATTTAAAACAATACAAAACACTGCAATATTCTACAATGATTATCCAATAATGCAATATTTGTTTTATGACAGTTTCTTTTTTCTTGTCCAAGCTGGGGGAAAAAAAAACAAAACTATCTTAAGGAAAGGTGAAAGCAGAATGCAATGTTGAAACCACCAGAATTGATAGAAGGTTCCAGATCAAGTTGGCTATTGAAGATAAGGCAACTATCATCTTCTGTTAGTTACTGGAACCGAGAGCCAAGTGTTTTCAGTACACACTGGGTAAGAAGTACTTTATAAATCACAGTAACTTCTGACATGCAATAACATCCAGTCTTATTAATATAAACTGCAGGGATTTTTTTAAAAGTCTGTTGGCAGTAAAACCACCCTTTTCATAAAAATCTTGGCATTCACACATGCCCTGCAGGTTTGCACAGCATCTTTAAGCACTAAAGATGTTCATTACCTCATACACTAAAAACTATAGCAAGATTATATCATTGCCTTGAAATATCTGCTTCTCCAAATGTTAGTGAAATTGGAAAGAGCCTATGTAAAGGGTCAGATCCTCAACCGATCTAAATTGTAGTAGCACCATTGAATTCAGAGAAGCTTCCCTGACTTACAGCAGCTCAGGATCTGTACCAATATGTTCCTCCTGTAGTCATTCTCCCATAGCAATATGTCAGCTTTAAGATACTGTGGTGTGTGATCAGAGTTTGAGTGGTATTTGTTAAAATATGGGGACTCGGGCGGGAGGAGAAAAATGTACTGTCTCTCTGTCTTTCTTCCTGCACTGTATTCTTTCAACTATTGCTTTTGTTTTAATATTAAGATCAGAAGAGCAGGGCCTCCCTTCAGACCAAACCCTGTCTGTTGCAATGATTTTATGATCACAGAACTTGGTTTCCTGCTATAGCACAGGTAGCACGTCTGTTTCCTACTGTGGGACACATAAGTACCCCAACTATTGAGCTTCCCATGTCAGCCTGACTGCTCCTATGTGTGAATGTCACTGTGAGCTGATTAAGGACTTGCTCCTTCTTCCAGGGGTATTTGAAGTCAAAATTCTACCTCCCATGGGAGGAGAGGCACCAAGAAGTGTCCTTCTGAAGTCCCCTAAAAGGGAGGAGTCCATGCAGCTTTCCATCCTGCTGGAATCTGGAGGTCCTTGGTCCCACCGAAGCCTGGGCTTCTCATGCTGTCTCTCTCCTCCTTCTATCTCCTTTCAAGAGCCAGGCTCTCCGTGGGGAGAAGACAGACACCCTATTCCTGAGTAAAACATCTCCTCTGAGGGAGCTGCAGGCACAACACCTGGCATCCTTAACTCAGGTGTAGCTGGCCACTGGAATTCCCTGACACTGGAGGCATGAATTCTGTAGACAGGCCCTGCCCCCAAAACTCCAGACAGCCCCAAATCTGTGGATCTCCATAGAGGGGTTCCTTCATGCCTCCCGGTAGGACAGATGAAAACACAAAGTTGAAACTCCCTACTTCCAGCTCCATCCTATCAGGTTCCATTTCACTCACAAAAGCAGAGGGGATGAATGGATCCACATACACTAGAGATCAGTCAGTGATGGGTAAGTTCATGTATGCATGACAGATAGAACTAGATCATTATCCCAGCAGCGTTGATACCATGACTGGAGGGCTAGATTGTGGATGGCCCTCCATGGATGCAAAGGTGGGAGTGGGGAGAAGAGGATGGGAGCTATGCAACACCATGCTTTCTATCACACTGTCCCTTATGAATGGCAAAATCTCCTTAGTAAAATCCAAACAGCCACCAATTTATCTTCCTCCAAATTCCTCCTTAAGACTCATGTCTCCCATGGTGCCTACAACCCATCCTGATCATGACTAGACAGGTGACAAGCTGTGACTATTTCTCTTCCCCTTCTTTCTTTTCCTCTCTCTATCCCAATTAAACCCCCACCTACTCCCCTGCCTCCAAAAAATCCTAGTCCATGTAACTAACAAATCTAGACCAATTCTTCACCAGATTCATTTGCTTGTCTGTAGTATCCTCATCCTTATTCTTCATCTAGTTATGCCTTAGATTGTAAGACATTCAGGACAGGAATTGCCTTTTCAGTGCGTCTACGCCTACCAGTATAATGGGGCCTAAATTTCAGTTGGGGCCAGTGGTTGCTACTATCATATAAATGCTTCTCCTTTCCTTGTATAGGGTCTGGACACAATCCCATTGTGCAGAGGCATTGCATCCAGCTAGTCCATTGAAGCCACCTAGTCTCTTGAAAAGGGCTGTGTGAGAACTGAGGTGAAGTCAATGCCATGATTCTGCCTCCCTTTCTATATCAACCAGCAAAACAGGTCAGGTATACAGCACCCTTTCAAAATGTGGTGGAGCTGCTGCTGCATGCCAGTTTATATTACGCATAGATTGTAAGCTTTCTGGGGCAGTGACTATCTGTTATGTTTGTAAAGTGGCTGGCCCAATGGTATTGAGGCTTCTGAGCTATACTGTAATACAAATTCATAACAATAGTGCTGTGTCAGCTAAAATTCCTTCTGAAGTTCCCACTTTAAGAACATAAGAACTGCCATATTGGGGCAGACCAATGGTCCACCTAGCCCTGTATCTTGTCTTCAGCAGTGGCCAGTACCAGCACTTCAGGGGGAGTATACAGAACAGGGGGATTGTGGAAAGATCCACCTCTGTCCTCCATTCCTGGCTTATAGCAATCAGAGGTTTAAGGTTGTCCCAACCTTGAGGTTGCATCCCTAACCATCTTAGCTAATAGTCATTGATGGAGCTATCCTCCATTAACGTATCTAATTATTTTTTTAACACACTTATAGTTTTGGCCTTCACAACATCCCATAGCAAAGAGTTCCACAGGTTAATTGTTCACTGTGTGAAGATGTACTTAATCTTGCTTGTATTAAACCTGCTACCTATTAATTTAATTAGGTGATACCTGGTTTTTGTAATGTGGGAAAGGGTAAATAACATTTCTCTATTCACTTTTTCCAACACCATTCATGATTTTATAGACCTCTATCATATCCCCCCTTCATCATCTATTTTCTAAGCTGAACAGCCCTAATCTTTTTAGTCTAGTATGGAATACTTTTAGTCTCTTTAAAATACTATTAAATACTCATGATAAATATATGATGATTAAATTATCATAACAATCACTTTATGTAGTTCTCAAACTTATACATTAATTTATACACAGTCTTATCGGCTTGCCTCAATTTCATTCCAGTGTAGCACCACTAGATACAATAAAATTACTCTTGATTTGCATAGATGTGCATGAGACAAAAATCAGGCCCATAACTTCTCATAGAGATATGGGAAGAGTCAGAAGAGAAAAATAGTTTGTCCACTACAGAACAGGTGCTATCTCAACCTGTTAACTTTCTTTGATGTATAATTTGGCAGCAATTCCTGAGAAATGCTAGTGAAAATAACTGTTACTGCCAGTTAATAAATACATTGCTCATAGCTTCAATACAGCATCTCAAATAACAACTGACTATCAATAAAACAATTTTCACAATAAGTTTTCACCATTTCTTGACCATTTCTACCGTCCAGCAATACTAAATAATAATAATAAAAACCTGTGAAACCAGGTAAGCAAAGGATAAAAGGGCAATGAGTGACAATCATATATTCACTACATGTAAACTCTGCTGATATTTTTCACCATCAAATAGAATATGAGCAGATTTATGATTGTTATTTGGAAAAAAACTTTGAGGAATGAAATGGAAGAAATGACTAAAATATGATCAGTATTGTGGGTGGCATTAAAATGGTGCATACAACTTTACCGCTACAAAGCATACACACCCACTTGCTGCATCAATATTTATGTTAATTGCCATTCCCTCCTTGTGTTCTGTTTGGTCTGCTGCTTCAAAGTTTATCTTCACCATAAAATGGTTAAGAAAATATACACAATAAGGGATTCACAATTTCCACTTAGGTGTCATTTGTGATAGAGTGTTGCAGTGCCATCGCAGAGTCACAAACACATTTATAACCTTCCTTTGCAATCTTTTTTTGAGGGAGGGGTGAGTTGTCAATTTTTTTCTTTTTTGCTTCAGGAAATAAAATATATTTCCTATCTGCACATCAATTCTCTCAGCATGAGAAGCAAGACTTCAGTACTAATTGGATGAAAGGAGCAGTGTAAAACTTAATGGGGAAAAAAATAAATCTAGAAGGAGAAGGAAATTAGCGTTTAAATGTCCATGCAAGTCTCCAAAGAGAAAGGAAATGTTTACTTTTACTGAATGTATACAATTTGAATGTACCTTTGTAATAGTAACAAATATTAGATTAGCTGAATATAAAATTCCACAAGTGTTTGCACCTAAAAATTCACTAGAGCTAAAATATCACAGCATTAGTTAAATTCCTTTAGTTTATTACTATGCCGTGTTTGTTTGCAGATTGTTATAGTGCATACAAGTGTTAATAACAAGTACAAAGGATAAGTCATTTGATGTTAGCACCTACTTACGTGGTTTTTTAATTTGAACAGTAGATGTCACCATTGTCATTTTCCTAACAGGGGAGGAAAACTGTTTAAAAACTCTTGCAAGTATGCTTTGTGTGAAATTTTAGTTAAAAAAACAAAAATCTTGGAACCTATTCAGAAATAGGGGGACACAGAAAAAGTAGTTTAAATAATCTGCTAAAGCATTTTATTTTATCTACAGCACATGAATACAAAAAAGCCATTAGAAATGTTACCTAGGGCATTTAAGATCTGTAAAGATGGCCCTCCGAAATCTTTTACAGTTAATTAATATGCTGTCAAAATATCCTTAAGGCTCCTCTTCCATTACTTCTCAAATGCCATATGCCTTTGAAAAGAATAATAAGAAATCATTGTTTCTTCTTCTGATCTGTTTTTCAGTAGTAAAACTGCTGTTCTCTCTTCCTATTCTTCTTCAGTGATCACTGTATATAATTAGTTCACTGTCCAAAAGCTTTAACACAGAGCTAAGGCTTACAGAAAACAAAGAGTTACAGTACACATCAGCCCCACTGCACTGCCCCACTTAACTCAGCCCACGAGAGCTGGCAAGAGTCAATAGGGATATATTTTAAGTATGTTTCAGGTGGTGCTGCCCTGTGAGAAGGAGATATGAAAAAGGACTATGTAAATGGGCCATTTTATCTGAAGCAATATGTTCCATAGAATTGTGTATTGTCATTTGTCTCCACAGACTCCAAATGCCATTCACCATGTTAGGGACAGCTGTGTTGGCTGGGGTAGGGATTAATTGTAGGAAATTGCCAAAACTCATGCTGCAATATGAGGAGAGGTGCACGTCAATGAATCATGAATCCCTCATTTCTGTGTCTAGTTATGTCTGTGTGCAAGTAGAAGAGTGCAATAGTCTATTCTAGCTGTAAGGATGTATAGCTGTCTGGTAGCACACAGTTCAGAGTGGGGGAAGAGTGAAGACAACATTTCAGAGAGAGTATCAGGCCTGGTCTACACATAAAACTTAAGTTGACCTCATTACGTTTCTCATGGGTGTGAAAAATTGCATGTCCTGAGTACTATAGATAGGTCAACCTGACCTATTCAGGTCTAAGCCAGGGGTTGACAGAAGGATTCTTCTTTCAACTTAGCTACTGCCTCTTGGAGAGATGGATCAACTACATCAATGGACAAAACTATTCTATCAATGTAGGAAGCGTCTGCACAAATGCAGAGCTGTAGGTGTGCCACTGTGGCTGGTGAAGTGGCTGAGTATAAACCAGGCCTGGCCAGATGGTGTTCTTTAAATCCACCCTAAACATAACTTGTGCCTGAGAGAGGACCCAGCCGGAGAGCCATGTGCTGTGTCCCAACAGTGTTCCTTATTGCCTAGAAGGATAGAGTGCTAGGATGTCTGTCAGGGGCATTAGTCAAAGAGGGCAAAGAGAAGGTTTCAGGGCACAGCTGGTGTGTAACTTAATTCTGTGTTTCCTGGTTTTCAGAAATTAAAGCTGAGGTGCATTTGATGTCTGAAAGGGCGCTGTCAATCAGCTCTGTGTTAACCAAGTTTTTTGTGCAGTGAATTTCCCTTGGTTTTGGAGAAAGTGGCGGTAGTGAAGGGGGCATGATTGGGGAAACCTATGTGGATGCAAAAGAAGCCTACTCAATTGCTACCTCTGCCATTCTCCCGGCTCTTCCACAACTTCACTACAGCTGCGGGGGCTATGGGGTGGAACAAAGGTGGTAATCAAGAGGCTGAGAGGAGCATGTCTATCATCTGTAGGCAGCAAGGTGGAAGGGGGCTCCAGGGGGCTAGTGTAAGGGGGGAGGGGTTCTGTAAAACCATCTGCAACCCAGGGGCCCATTCATCTCAATGGGATGTTCTCAGATGAGTCTCTCATGCAGAGTCCATTAATTTCAGTTCTTCTCCCACTTTCCCAAAGTCTATCACAGCCCCTGTTGCAGAACACCAATTTTCAAGAAAATCTCCTATGCACATGGGCTTTAGAGTGTTTTGATTATTAAAATTAGCTCTTTATTGGGGAACTCTATTTGAGGAACCCATTGACCACATGATCCCAACTTGCATCACTAACTCTACCCCTGGACCTATTGTGGCACAGCAATATTATGGGGGAAGCAGAGCAATCACCAAGATTTCCATTTTTACAGGGGTGAGAATGGCCAACAAATATTGTCATTTGAATTAGAGTATCACTTTTAAATGTTGATTGTAGTTTGTGCATTATTTGTTTTTTCCATAGCAGATGGGATGAGGAAAGAGAGGGAGAACATCTGAGTTTTGCTTTCAGTGTCTTTAAAAGGACCATGTGACTATCATTTTTCTAATGTCTGACATTTCTTTCTTACTCTTTTTTTCCACAGAAACTGCAGCACTCTGTGGGGTGAAATTGATATGTATTCTACAATATTTCATCCACAGTTGACATTTGTGTTCTGTGTATCTTTTTCATGAGAAACAAAAACTACTGTTCTGACAGTATCCTGGTGCAACTGGGTACTCCTGTCTTTGCTTTATCTACACAGACAGACACCTTCAGTTGTTAAACTGCACTTGGGTTATGATTTACATTTGCTCTTCCCACCACTGATCCATACACCTTATTACTTACTACTTCAGTTCTCTGGAGGAGAGGGCAGAGGAGGAGAGGCTCTCTCTGCCCAGCAATACTTTGTGATTCTGACTTTACAAGCCTGCTTCTCTATTGCCTGCCCTTTCATCCTAGACCCTTTTATATCTCCTGTGTTACTGGACCAATTTGCTCATTAGTCCTCCCCCAGCTCATTCTAATTAGACTCCATCAGGTCTGTTCTTCAGGGGAATTAATTGGCATTTAAGTGAACAGAGTGCTATCCCTGCTGTTAGTTCCCAGCACTCTGTCTCAGCTGGCACCGCATTAGGCAATCTTGACCATATGACAGTCCATAGAATAAAAGTCCTTTAAAAAAAGAATTAGCTAAGTTCATGGAGGATAGGTCCATCAATGGCTATTAGCCAAGATGGTCAGGGATGCAACTATATGTGCTGGGTGTCCCTAAACCTCTGATTGCCAGAAGCTGGGATTGGATGACAGGGGATAGATCATTCTATAATTATCCTGTTCTGTTCATTCCCTCAGAAGCATCTGGCACTGGCCGCTGTCGGAAGACAAGACACTGGGATAGATGGACCATTTGTCTGACCCAATATGGCCATTCTTGTGTTCTGTATTATGGGTGCTCTTGCTGATGCTCAGCAGCCCTTTAGATCCTGCTGACACTTTTCTTTTCTTTGATCACACTCAGTCCCATTGTTCAGGAAATGGATGAAGTTTACATTACCCTACCAATGCTTCTTACTGGAGCCTTTCATCTTTCTTCTGTTTAATTAAAGCTATTTTCTTTGACAACACTTCTAAAGTAAGTCTGAGTATGCATATAGAACCCTTTGAAATATTGGCTCTTTAGCCAGAAACCTTGCTCTTGGGGCAAAACTTCCAAAAGGTGTGTGAGCTCCATAATACACATACATAGAGGTCCTTCTGATAACATTAACTTGACTTCTCTGACATTTCTAAGGATAAAATATACCTGGGGAGGGAAGGAGGGGGAAACCCCACCAATTCCAAAGTCTTTATATATAAGCAGGTGGTGTGGAATCTCTTAAAAAAAATCTTTTGCAGACCATCTTTAAGAAAATGCTCCATGATATTGCTATATTGCTAGAAGATAGGAACACATGCTAAAATGACACAATGTGTGACACAGCAAGGAAGGCAAAAATCAAAAGGGAAGCAACATAGGAAATGTTTGACTCCTTCCTTTAATAAATTGCTACAATGACATTTGGAAATGCTTTGGAAATGTTCTTTTCTTGGGCAGGAGAAGCAAGATTCAACAGATGACATGATCCAAAGACCACTGAAGTCAAAGGGAATCTTTCCATTGATTTCATGGAGGAATTGCTGATATGCTATTTATAAATCAACATAGCTGCAGTACAGATTCCCTATGCAAATGAGGATTTCTTTTTAAATAATGGCTAATGAGCAGAGGTCAGTTCAGATAAGATTAAAAGTATCCCAGTTATGACCCTAGCTACTTAAAAGATAATCATGGAATCACAGAAGGGTTAGGGTCAGAAGAGACCCATATGGCCAAATCCTGCAGTCTACATGTAGGCAAATCAACTATTGAGGATGGGTCTGTAACTGAACAAGGGTTGTGAGCCAACCTGTCCTTTTTAGATTGAATAGGAGGGTGGGGGTGCAGAGCCATCATGCCTGTTCCATCCCTTAAGAGGGTGCTGCACATACTCCCTTCCATTACTGGACAGGCTCACATGCTAATATGGAGGTAGGCTTGTGCCTGGCCCCAGCTTCTTCTTTGTTCCTCCCACTGACCTTATTGAGGGTGCTGTGCACTCCAGGAAGCTCTAACAGGTAGTAGTTTATATGCTCAGGAGAACACAGGGACTGCAACAGCAGCTAATCCACCTGCGCCAGAAGTGTCAAAGTAACAGCAGCTGTATCCCTCAACTGTAGTCCACTCCAGAAGTTTCCAGTGAGGTCTCAGGCCTCTGGACATCACCTGTCTCTGGATAGGGACCCGTGTCCCACTCCCTTCTGACCAGGTGGTTTTAAGGTAGCACACCCCCCCTGCCATTCACAGCGATATCCCCAACAAGCCAGTCTGCTTTAAGGCCAATGGCTGGGCTTTGCTTTCTCTCGGAGGATAAATACAGTGAAGCTCCAAGTTACCACACAGCTGCTTCTCAGAAGAATACATTTATTTAGGATAAAAACAAAACAAAATAGAGAAAATAAAAATTATAGAAGTTCCTACACACTTACTAACCATACCAGAAATCACCCATCTTCCAGATGGGGAGTCCACCAGGCCAGTGTCCCTTCCAACCCTTCAGCATGGGTAAGGGTCCCCTTAGAACCAAAGGGTTTTTGTCTGTTGGTTGAATGAAAAGAAAGGCCCTGCGCCTGTTTCAACTCAGACATTTTTTTACAAAAAGTTTTTCTTTGTCTCTTGTTCTCTGGAAAACTCAGCTTGAACCCAGGCGTGGTACCTCTCTAGAGTTGGTTGCAGTCTGAATGACTTGCCTTAGTCACTATCCATTGTTTTTAGTTCCTATAGGATCTGCGGTAATCTTTCCCCATGGAGTAGAACACAATCATACATAAACCATTAATAAACTTAGTACAGGGGTCCTCGAGATAATGCATGGGGTTGCAATATCAGCCATAGGCTCTTTCTGCCCTCCCCACTTGTATGCACATGCAGGTGATTGCCAGAATCTGGCTCTGAGTACTGCAGGATTTGAACCTTAAAACAGTGGATCATTCAGTCCAGCTCTGGACTGACCAGAGAAAGAGCTAGGGGGTGCAGCACAGCAGAAGATACATACATGAATACATACAGCGAGTAGAAAGGATGTTATCAAAATATATAACAAAATAGTAGAAAAATATATACCACATCCCATTTATTTTTACTAACAAATTTATGGTGTAGTAGGTACATGATTAATTGAGGTGGCATGGTGAAATTGATTGAGGAGAATAAAGCAGTAGCACAATATCTTGGGATCGTAGAGAAGCAATCAAATTTGCAAGGAAATGTTGTCATAGCTAATAACCTGAAGATGGGCATGAGCTGCAAATCTGCACAGCTGCAAAGCTGTAAATTCTGGATTTACAGACATGCGCACAAAGCTTCAGATCTGGAGGGTTTGGTTTGGACCCATCGCTAGTTTTAAAATTACACTCCAAAGTTCGGAGAGTTCAGAACTAAGTTTGGTTCAGGCCCATTCATGCTACTGCCATCCCTGGTAGTAAGACCAGCTTTATTGGTCACTTCTTGATTTTTAGAGTCAGTGTTAACTTTGAATTTTGGTTATTAACACTAATTAAGCAATAACAAACAGGTGATGTAGCCTTTGTAGTAATGGAGCAGATGAAATGGTTTCATAGGGCATAATACTTTAGTCACTTCAAATGCTCTGATTTGAAGATTTCATAGTGCTTACAAAGTTGGATAAGGGTTACTGTTTCTCCATTTTACAGATGGGGAAATGTAAGTACTGTGAGGTTATGGCTCAGAGAGGTTGTTCTCAAAATATCCACTAATTCTGGTTGTCTCCATTTTGGGGTGCCCAATTTAAGAAGTGTAGATGTCTCAAGCTGGACTTCCAAAAACAGGAGCACTTAAGGATGGACATTTTTGAAAATTTGGGTCTAAGTGACTTGCCCAAGATACCACAGTAAGCTGCTAGTGGCAGAGGTGGGAATAGAAACTAGATTCCCAACATTATGTGCCGTGCTCTATTATGAGACACCAGTTCTCTAATGCCAAATTATTTAACATTACCCAAGAATTGAGATAATCCTTTTGCATACAACATTTAGGGCTCATCCCCTGCATTCCTTCCATGGCATTTCAGGAGAGCACGAAATGAAGGATTGGACCTTAAGAATAGTCAGCCATTTACTAGGTGTTATTGACATGGGTAAAAATGACATCATTAGCAACCAGATGTGTCCAGATTTCCCAAGCAGTTTGTAATTTATCTACTTATAAATATATTCATTTCACACAATGTCCCATGGCTGTTTAAGAAAAAATGCTGGTATTTGCTGAACTCCAGTAAAATAATGTGTACTCAGTGACTTAATGAATGGGAAGGAAATTCTTCCATGCAGGTGATTAGTGGGAGCAGGACTGGATCTAAAGTCAAAATTTCCATTGATTTCCAGGGGAGCAGGTCTGGGCCCAAAGTCTATTTTCCTTCTTTTAACAGTGACAGAAGAGGGTCTGCCAGTACGGTACACAACAAGCTTTTACATTGTTAGTTCTGTGGTCAACGTCTCCCGAAGCTCACTGGCTATTTGAAAAAAATCAATGCAATGAACAAGAGTATTCCTTTCTGAATTATTCATTAGAGAATCTTCTGCTGATGAATGAGTCAAGCACATGTGACATACATGACCTGACCAAATATCAGTTTGAATAATTACACTTGGCCAGATTACTTAGAAGTCTAAAGGTGGGGGCCAAAGTGTGAACGAGAACTCTCTCCAGTTCCAGTCTCCATATTAGAGAACCTTGCAAAGGGGGTTAAGGAGGGACCAATGCTTGGGGCTTGCCATGACACCAGGGCATCTGGAGTGCAAGCCTAGCTGCTAACAGACACACAGACCTCTCAGCATGCACCATGTTTACCTTGCCAATCTGTCAGGCAATTGTTCTTTTTAGTGGAAGGAGCTTGGGATATACTCAGTGGGCAAGGGAGAGGAAGGGCATCCCATTTCTCAGAGGATGGAGCTGTCCTGCATTGTCACCTGCATCTTTATACAACAGTGCTGGCTCCCCATCCCCTTGGCAGTAGGGGCCATGCTGCTATTGGCTGAGCTCCACATGCCTACCCAGTAATAGCAACAGAGGAATTAATGTTTGCAACAGCAGTATTAATTCCTGCCCAGTTTCCCACATGGAGATCTGCAGAGGGCAGGTCTGGGGGGAGGGATTGGCCCTTGCTGCATAGCTTCCCAGCTTTCAGCCCAAACCCCATGAAAGAAGAGCTTATGGAGAAGCCAAAGAGCAGATTCTGTAGAGGCCGAAGGATGCTGGAGGAAGTAACACAACCACCTCTCCTGTGAGCAAGGGATAGAGCCTCTCTTCTTGCATAAGCAACAGTGATAACAGGAGAAATTCCACCTACGTAAAATCCTCCTCTATAGTGTAAGGCCTGATCCTACTTGAGTTTTAACACTGAATTTAAACACCACAGGATCAAAGACCTTAAGCATATCTACTGATACTATATTTTTATCTATGTCCTGTCCTAAATGTCACTGTGCACTGTTAATGAGCTACCACATTTCACTCCAAAGACTGCTACACTCAGGAGTCACTTCACTGCCTCCCCTAGCACATTCACACACACTGAGGGCCTGACCCTGTAAGCCTTCTGTGCGCAAGACATCCATTGATTTCAATGCGAGTTCCCTATGTAGAGGTCTTACATGAATTGAATAGAAGCTGGAATCCACTGAGAAGAAAGATACTGTCTATGTGTGTGTTTAATAGGGAAATATCTGTAGCACTGTTTATGAACATGGTCCATGCTTCTGTGTGTCTGTTTATGATCAGTAACTTGCTAAGACCTAAAGAGTGGTTTGCAAAGCTTGGAATGGGAAGATTGGAGGCTTCCTATTGGAGGAGACTTGCTGTACTTAAGATTGTGAGTGATGTTCTGTGGACGTTGTTCATCCTAGTGACAGCAGTCTAGCAGCACATGCACGAAGCTCACTGGACCAAGAAAAGAAAACCAAAGATTAATTAGAGACTTACCTTGTTCCAGATCCCCAAGTTCCTGGTTCCAGCTGGTGTGTTCCTGATCCTTCCATCCCATTTCATCATGGATTGATTCGTCTACTAGTCCTGTCCAAGAGAGAGAGTGTGATGCATTAATTCTCGTATCTTTATACCCATGGTTTTATGTTCATAGAGGTTATGGGTCCTGGCTTCAGGCCTTCTCTTAAAATCAACTCCTGAGCTATGTTTTCCTCATTCAATGTTTATGAATTAATTAATTGATTATAATAAATGTTGACTGTTTTCACCCTTCACATTTGTTATTCTATTGCTAGCTGGTGATAGATACGGAATAGGGAGTGAAAAGGATTTGCGGAAGGAAGGGATCCTGTTTTAGAATCACTCTTTTTCCTAACTAGAACAGGAACATTGCCTCAGCCTGTCAACAAGGGTGTCAGTGAGAACTGACAGACGGGCAAGGAGATGGAGAGAAAGACACAGAAAATGCATCGGGGCAGGCTGCTTCTCACAACCCAGAGATGTAGGTAACTGGACTAGAAGAAATCCACCAAAGCTTGCAAGGAAAGATTAAGGGTGAGGGGAAACATGCAGAAAGACCTTTATTGTTTTTACTCTTTGCTCTGTGTGCTTTATACCTTTGGGTGAATGAATAAAGAATGCTGTGATTTCAAGCAGCTGTTTTTGAGTCTCTTTAACCACCTCTCAGATCACAGGTCACCAGAGTAAAAAGTCTGACAGATGCCAAGATGAGTTGAGCCTGTTACATTAACATGGTTGGGTAACAGGGAGGCTGGTGCCCAGAGACCCAATCCAGAATGGATGAACCATATGAGGTGCAGGAAGCTAGGCCTGTCACCTAAGGGATATGCTTGAAAGGGGATGAAGAGGTCCAAAGTGGAGTTTGCAACCACATGATCACTCTGACATACAAGTAAATCTTAATAATACTTTAAAAAAAATAACATCGCAAATTGTGATATGCTAGTATAGTATACATATTTGCATTCTCTCTATCATACACACCCATTTTGGAGAACTTGAAAATATCTTACATTATATAAATTTGAGAATACTTATTGTTATATTTCTACTTTACTTCTCTTCTGTTTTGTTTGTTGAGTTCAGCTGCAATATTGCACCATATTTACATCTAGAATGGCAAACAAACTGTTTTTTTCTGTAATCTGCAATGATGAAAAGCTGTGGTTTAACTTTCCAGCATTAGGAGCAGCATACTAAATAACAAGTGCAGCTTTGAAGTCCCTGAAGAAATTGAATTTGGTTCCTTTGCACTTGGTGCTTATTTAAAATATCTTGATTAGTCTGTAATAAACATTATATGTTTTACTTATGACTGCTACTGATTTCAAGAAAAAGGTAACTGAACAAAGTTGGCTCTTCAGTCCTTCTCATGCTATGACTGGCTTCTCATGCTATGTCTTAATAAAATATTGGTTTGATTTCCGGAGATAAAAAAAAGAAATAAATGACAGAATATTTACAACATTATTAATCTGAGAAGTTTAAGTTCTCTTATTTGGTATGTCTAGTTTCACAAGTAATACACATATGCATAATTAAATATTAGTTTGATTATGCAAATCAGTATATATATTTTAAAGGACAGCATATAGGTCTATATGGATACTAAAAAATAGAGATTATGCTACAGAAGTAATAAACATTTGATGAGTTACTCAGCCGATCTCTAAGAATGGGTTAGTGGCCCATGGGCAGTACTTGGTCAGTAAGGGAATAAAAATCAGTGGAGTTGTTTTAATCAATTTTTTTTTCTGCAAAAGAAAGGAAATGCAGGTTCCCCTTCTGTTTTAAAAGCCACAGAAGGGAATGAATTAATCAGAAAGCCATGCCTTAATTAGCAAAGGCATTGTTGTCTGCAAGCAATTCTGTGCAAATAGTTTACAAAATAATGAATTGGACTTCTGTGCAAGTAGGGATTTTAATGACAGTCATTTCTCAGATGTTAAATAATATTTTGGCTGTAGCTCCAGCTGATAAAGGCTCAAATGCTCTCATCCATGAGAAGGGGCAGGGGAGGGGGAAAAAAGGAGATCTGGCTTGGGGAAGTGTTAAAAGGGTGTGTATTGGCTGCACAGCCTTCTTCTCCTTTTCTTCCAATCTAGTATACCTGCACCAGTGGGACCTCTAGGGTGTGAATTCCTTGGAATCAGAGAGTGTAAACTGTAAGGATATACATCTAGAGCCACTGCGGAGCATGTGATTCTGTCCTTTGGAAACACAGAGGTTTATGCAGCCATCTATGGTCACAACTGGCATTAAGGGATCACTTCTGAACGGAAGCTTCCCCTTCAAAAAGGAATCAACCTTCATAATTACATAGCTCAGGAGATTTCAAGAGCCTCTGTAGACTAGAGGATGGATAGACAACAGCGATGACAGCAATTTCTGGTCAGTGGCAATGCAGGACTTATATCAATATCCAAACAGAAAGCTTGTTCAAAATGTATTAAAGAAGAATTTAAGTTAATTCAGTATACTTAAATTCTTTCTATAGAGCGATGATAAATTGCGGACACTTTTACAATGTCAGGGAAAAATGGTGTCTTTTGCATGGGTTGATATTTGTTTGAAAATATATGCTATCTAAACATTTGGGGCTAGATTGCACAGACTTTTAACATGTTTAACACCCACTAAAGTAAATTGCAGTTAAAGAGCAAGTTATTCAGACTTAGATAATGATTAAGAGAAGCTGAATCTCTGTAACATTAATGGTACCAAATTGTGCCACTGAATAGAAAAGCTTCCTAGACCAAAACTATGACCACACTGTAAATTGCAAAGAATAGGAAATCAAAGCTGAGGAGCTTAAACTTTAACATTTTCAGATTTCCACTGTCTGTGTCACTTTGATATTTAAACAGAAATATAATGAAACCACAATGCAGAGGTTTGACATTTATGCATACAGTACCGATATATTGTATTGTAGCTTTCATCGGAGATATGTGAAAATGAAAACCACAGTGTTTCATCCGCCCACATAAACTATAATCAATAGGATGCATCAAAGGGTTATATGAAAAGGGTTTTTAAAAATTATTATGCATGATACAAAATATAGGATTTTTTAGAATCACTGCTCCAAAAGCCACAATTTATTAATAACCAGAAGCAGGAAGATGGCTATATGTACTTTGTACTCTGTAATCTGACTTTCTTTGTACACAGTTGGCCAGACCTCAGATGGAGTAAACTATTGTAGCTCTTAGTGACATCAATTGAGATAATATTATTTACATAAATTGAGGGTTCAGCCCCATATCACTTATATTTTTAGCATAATTTATCCGACAAACTGGCACTGCACTAAGAATAAACAAGATAAATTCTAACCTGAGCCTAAATCAACGCAATCACCTTGAATCTCTCTTTGAAGATTTGGCTAAGTACTCCAATACTTAGGCTATGTCTACACTACAGCCTATGTTGGACAAACTTATGTTGCTCAGGGGTCTGAATATTCCATCCTTTGCACAACACAGATACACCGACATAAGCATTCATGTGCACAGCGCTATGTTGTCGGGAAAGCTTCTCCTGCCAACATAGCTTATATCGCTCAAAGAGGTGTTTTTTTATGCCAGTGGGAGAGCTCTCTACCGTTGGCATACAGCATCTTCACCAGACATGCTGCTGCAGTGCTGTATGTATAGACACACCCTTAATAAAAATCACTTTTGCTCCAAACTGGCCCTCCTGCCTTTACCAATAAGCCACAAAACTCACTACTGGTTCCTTGCAGGCTCAGTGATGTCTGGCTCACTCTTTTATCTATTTTCCTGGGATTAGAAATACACCATACATTCTAGGGTGCTTCTAAGTGTGCTTCAGAACAGATAAACTTTGAACATCCATTCTATTAGGTATCACCAGACCTGCTAAGACCACGTGGAGGAACAAGTGGCATCTGAGAACAGGTGTGTCAGGATCAAGATGGATTGATTTAAATCAAAGCAACTTAAATCACTGATTTTAATTATGATTTAAATCAGATTTGTACTGTTTAGTTATTTTCCTAAAGAAAGGTTGATTCTCATTTGATGGTAACCATTAAAACATGTTGATTTCCAACTAAATAATAGCCTTTACACTAATTTTGGTGCTTTTACTTAGCTAACCAGCAGGATACCCTATATCTACCCACATTTATTTAAACAATTATATAGCTTATCATATAAAAATTAAGAATCTGAATAAATGTACTTTTTATATTTTAGAAAATGGTGAATGATGCATTTCTAATGTACTAGATTATTATTAATTTGTGTCAAATTCTATATGGATGGAAATTCAAATTCAATTAAAATATACTAAATAGCATTTTCTTCATTTAATAAAAACTATATTATATCTTGGAAACATAAGAAAAAAATTATTAAAAATTATCAAAACATGTTTTGCATTTAAAACCAACTGATTAATTGAATAAACCAAGCTTTATCTGTAGACAGTGAATTGAATTGATTATTTCTGGTCCCTATGTTCTTCAGAATTTTAGAGGTAGCAGATCTCACCCTCTCGTACCTATTTTTGTAAGAGGAAGACAACCTCTCCCACTTTTTCAACCCTCAATTGATTTTTAACTTTGAATGAGCTAGTCATTGCACTGAACTAGTTGAATAAACTGAAATGAAGAAAATATTCGCTGCACCTGCCGAAAAGGCTACTACTCTCAAAAGCCGTTTTAACTCTTCAAGAGACTCTGGTCCCAACTACTTAGCCAGTGTCTTCCATCAGTTCAGTTGTCTTTCTTTAAACATTGGTGACAAATATGTTCTACTTGTAGTTAATTTAAATGATTTTAGTAGATTATAATAAGTTTAAGCCTAACATAGGTTGTCCGTTTTAAATTAAAAAAAAAAAAAAAAACAACCCTGTATTTAATTTAAATTAAAATATCTGATATATTTTATTCTTTTAACATTGGTTTTTTTATCCATCCTAGTCAGGATGGAAAGTATAGGGGGAGAAGAGTTCATTCTAGTCAAGAAGATCAGCAAGCAAAACAGGATGTGGGCTGAGAGAGGAAAATGGAATGATGTCAAGAGAAGAGAGAGGATCTAGTTGGTGCTTGGAGTATGGAGGGAAAAGGAGTGGGAGCAGAGACAAGATTAGCTAAATCATTTTGACGTTAACAGTCAATATTTTTTTGCTTATGCATTTGTTATGTGCACCTTAAAATTGCCAAGGATGGGGAACACAGGGACTTGGCTGTAAATATCTAGAAGGCGGCAGAATAAGTAGAAAAAGAAGAACAGGAAACCAACCAATATTCTGCAATGTGGTGATCAGTGTGTGGCTGGGAGTTCTAAAGTGAAGGTATTTCATCTGGGTGGTAAATGCATCAATATGAGGTAAATAAGAACTAATCCTCATCTCTATTAACTGTCTTTTCTTTCTGGGTCATCTGAAGCAATTTTCATTCTTCTGTGTGTTATTTAAGCAGCAATAAGGATATATTTCAAATGTAGCATTATCCCTCCTTTGTGTTTTTTAGTATTATGAACATGTGCTTTTCCTTTTTGTAACCTGTAAACGTATTTAGAAATAAATATTTTCTTTCACTTGTAATAAGAGTTAGTTTAGCAATTTTTTCTTTAATAGGTTACTCATGACCACTGTGATTGGTCTTTATAGCATGTTAACTAAATTTAATAGCAGAAGGAGAGGGAGAGAAGAGGTGGGAAACTAGCCTCTAAGCAGAAACAATCTCTGCTGGTTACTAGCTGTGTAAAATATAATGATAATGAAATTAGAACTTGTATGGGGCATGGATCTGTGACACTTGTATATGCAAAAATGACTACATAAATCAAAACTCTTTTCTCTCCCAGCATCATTATTTCTTGCCACCCATCTAGAGCTACCTACAGTTTGGCATGAGGAGATATGGAATACATCACTGTCCAAGTCCCCTTGAATTTGCAATAGCAGAAGATTTGGAGGCTCCAGCTTTTGAAGCATCAGAAATAGCAGCAGTGGCATTTTCTGTGCATCACCATCTGTCACCTGCTTGTACGACAACAGGGTAGCATGTTGAATTTGGCTGTCTCAGAGTCTATCATGCATCAAAATGGTATTTGTGTACCACTTACAACTAGAAAACAACTTGTTCTAGTACAATGTCATGTAAAGTCCAACAATGTGCAGTCATACCATACCTAACCCATTCTGTTGTTATGACTGAAATATCTGAATGCTTATGCCCAGATTTAAAGTGTGTACAAACATGGGGCCAAATCTTTCTCAGAGTCTACTGTATAGACACACAACATGGATGTCCTTGAACAGAATATTGTGTACTTGGTGCAGCTGCCCTGTCACAAGAAAGATTCACATTTATACACACACATTCAGTGCAGTCTAGTCGAAAGAGCCAAGATAAACCCTCAGTAGTTCATCAAGAAAAGCATGGTTTTGGCACTAACCGACTGAATTATGGCTGGTGTTCAAGGCTCCTGCTGTTAATGCATTCAATAAAATGCTGTCTACAGAAATAAAAATTGGCAGGTGCACTGATTCATGTGGAAACAAATTATTTTTGGGGGATAGGATTCGGTCTAGAACCCTATCTTCATTTCAAGAGGAGATTTTACACATCACAGCCATAAGGGCAACAAACAGCCATAAAATGTATGAAAATGGAATAAAGATCAAAATGTTATGTGCTCTACTGAAGGTAGAGAAAAGACAATATGGCTTATTTAATAATCTGAGTTGGACTTTTCACTTGGCAAATTATTAAGTAACCAGTTAAAAGTACCAGTTAAAGCCCCATTAGGGCTACTAATTAAAGGGAGCAAGTAAAGGTTAAAGAACAGACATATATTAACAGTTACATTGATTGTATCTCCATCAGTATTATTGTTGCATCATTTCTGGAAATGATTAATGAATTGCTAATGTTTCTGTCTTTTATTTTGTCAAAATAAAATTAGTTCTCAGGTTTGTGATTTGTATTAATGCTCCCACTAAACAAATGTTATGCTCACTCTGGTTTTCTGTATTTACACTGGTTGAAAGTTCTCTCCTTGCATAACTGGAGAAAAAGTGTATTAGAAGCTGCTATTCTTATTAATTGAAGAAATGGAAATATTCAGACTTTCCAAATCATGCCAAAATGTTACTTTTCATGAACAAAAGCTGTATTGTTTGCAATATTCACATATGTAGGAAACATTTTGATGACTTTATTAGATGTCTTGTAGAGCTGTCTTATAAACAAACACTGTCTGAAACATTTTGTATCCTTTGTGATGTTCCAAAGTATGAAGGACCAAATTCACACTAGGAGGAAAGGTATCATACTCGGTCTATGGATTATATTTGCATATAAAATGTGATATTAGTACAACACTTATTAATTTCTTTCTGTAGAGAATTGTTTACCCATATCCTACCTGTGATATCTCTGTGCATACAGTACCATGAGCCAAAAGCTGCATGGGAGAACATTCGGAAATGCATGTGTGCATGTTAATGAGGCAGAGAATGTTATGTTAGCTGCGTGTCTGTTACAACTGAACCCACAGGATACCCCTTCTAGATAATTACTTGAGGTGGAATGACAGTCAATGGAAGTAGTTTGGGAGGATGCTTTAGAATTGTTTCTGTGCCCACGGAAATCAATGTCAAGATTCCCATTGACTTCTGTGGCAATGGGATTGGGCTCTTTGCTTAGAGTGGAAGCCAAGTCCTATGTTCCTCTAGTAAGTGTAATGAAGGGCTGAAATGTTTAGATTTCCCCTCCTAGAGGGTAAAAAGCACATCAAGGTGTTTAACTGACTGCTGAAGCTGTGAAGGGATAACCCTTCCATTTCTCAAGAGAGGTAACAGGATAGAGTAACAACATTTGTTATTTTACTAGGGGCAAAGTAATAATTTATAACTCAGTTATAACTGTCATGCTGTTGTAAACCAGGATGAATGTCTCCTAATTTATTCTAATTTCCATTAATTAATGTTTGGAATGCAGTATTGCAATAATCAAATGTAACATTTGCATGGGGAGTTCTTAGGTTCATATAGAAAAAACATGATGGTCTTTCATGTATGTTAATGGAAGACTATTGTGATATCAAGTCATTCATGTAACAATAGCTTGATGTCCTAATCAGCTCACATCATAAACTGCCAAGCAAAGCCTCTTAGCTGTTTCCAAACAAAGATTAACACCAGTTGGAGAATAACAGACACACGTTGAACAAACTTTAGAATAAATACTGAATTATTTTTTAAATTAACCTTTAGAATACTAGTTAATCTCCACACAATGGGCCTGATTATCCTCTCAATTACATCATTTTTTTCCATAGATTGTAAGGCCTGAAGGGATCAGTGTGATCATCTGGTCTGACTGCCTGCATAACAGAGGTCACAAAACTTCCCTGAACTAATTCCTGTTTGAACTAAAGTACATATTTTAGAAAAGCATTCTGTGACAAATATTGGAAGCCTATGCAGCATCTTTGGGGGCCATTACATTAAATTTTGAATGGTTTATGTATGATTGGTTCCTACTCCATGAGGGAGGGTTAGTACAGCTTCTACAGGAACTGAAAACAGTATGGGGGGGAATGACCCCTGAGACTGTAATGATTCCAGAAGTTCCATCCCCCCTGGGGGTGGTTCGCATACACTGGGTCAAGCTAGGTTTTCCAGACACTAGGAAACAAAGCAAGGGCTATTGGTATAAAAGGATGAGCTTGAATTGACTCGTAGCTGTAGGTATCAAAGTTCCTTCGGCTGAAGGGGAGTTGGGACTGCACTGCCGACTCTCCCTGAATGCTGTTGAGATCCAGAAGTTCCGGTATGTTTCAAGTGGGAGAGCGTTTGGTGTGTGGAGCCACCATGGTCAGCTGGGAAGAAGAAATGAGAGCTCTCCATGCCAACCAAGCAGGAAGGGTTACCAGATTTGCCTGTCACCTTGAGATATGCTCATTTATTAGTGTTCCTTTTCTGTGGGGGAGGGCGAGCTGGGAGGAGTTGTAATTCTATCAATGTACTATATAGTTCCAGAGGGGTAGCCTTGTTAGTTTGTATACAGCAAAAACAACGAGAGTTCTGTGGCACTTTAAAGACTAACAAATTTAATATTTGCAGGCATAAGCTTTCGAGAGACTTCAGCTCTCTTCTTCAGATGCAGTAATACAGAAAATAGGTAACACAGAGGCATCTTATAGATATCCAGGTGCATTGAGAACAATGGGGGAGGTGGAGTCCAGTACTTAAGACCTAATGACGACCACTGAGTAGGAGGTGAGAATGGGTGAGCAAAGTAATTTACCTTCGGTAGTGAGATAGCCACTCCAAGTCTCTGTTTAAACCCAGTTTGAATGTGCCAAGTTTGCAGATCATTTCTAACTCAGCAGTTTCTCTTTGGAGTTTTTTTGGAGAAGTACAGCAACTTTCAGGTCAGAGACAGAATGCCCTGGGGAATTAAAGTGTTCTCCCACTGGTTTATGGATGTTGTTATTTTTTTTTGTCTGATTAGTGTCCATTTATCCTTGTGCATAGTGATAGTCCAGTTTGGCCAATGTACATGGCAGAGGGGCTTTGCTGGCACATGATGGCATATATAACATTAGTGGATATGCAGGTGAATGAGCCCCTGATGGTGTGATTGATGTGGTTAGGACCAGTGATGATGTCATTAGAGATGATATGTGGGCAGAGCTGACAACGTGGTTTGTTGCAGGGATAGGTTCCTGGGTAGGATTTTTTGTAGGGTGTATGGTTGCTGGTGAGTATTTGCTTCAGGTTGGGGGGCTATCTGTAAGCCAGGATGGGTCTGCCGCCCACTGCCTGAGTGAGAGATGGATCATCTGCTAGGATAGATTATAGATATTTAATGATGTGCTGGAGAGATTTTAGCTGGGGACTGTAGGTGGTGACCAGTAGGGTTCTGTTGTTTTCTTTGTTGGGTCTGTCCTGTAGTAGGTGACTTCTGGGTACCCGTCTGGCTCTGTCAATTTGTTTCTTTACTTCTCCAGGTGGGCATTGTAGTTTTAGGAATGTTTCATAGAGATCCTGTAGGTGTTTGTCTCTGTCTAAGGGATCAGAACAAATCCGGTTGTATCTTAAGGCTTGGCTGTAGACAATGGATCATGTAAGGGTGGAAGCTGGAGGCATGAAGATATGCATTGCATCAGTTGGTTTTTGGTATATCAGATATGCATCAGTTGGTTTTTGGTATAGGGTGGTATTAATGTGCCCATCCTTTATTTTTATTGTAGTGTCCAGGAACTGGATTTCTTGTGTGGATTGGTCCAGGCTGAGGTTGATAGTGGGATGGAAATTATTAAAATCCTGGTGGAAATATTCGAGGGACATCTTCCCGTGGATCCAGATGATGAAAATGTCATCAATGTAGCATAGGTAAAGAAGAGGTGTTAGGGAACGAGTTTTGAGGAAATGTTATTCGAGGTCAGCCATAAAAATGTTGGCATACTGTGGGGCCATGCGGGTGCCTATAGCTGTGCCACTGACTTGGAGGTATAGATTGGTTCCAAATCTGAAGTAGTTGTAGGTCAGGACAAAGTCACAAAGTTCAACTGTGAGGTGTGACGTGATCATCTGGGAGAGTGTTTTTGATGGCTTGAAGTCCATCTTTATGTGGAATGTTAGTGTAGAGAGCTTCTACATCCATAGTGGCTAGGATGGTATTTTCTGGGAGATCACTGATGGGCTGTAGTTTTCTCAGGAAGTCAGTGGTATCATGAAGATAGCTAGGAGTGCTGGTGGCAGAGGGCCTGAGGAGAGAGTCCATATAGCCTGATAGACCTGTAGTGAGAGTGCCAATGCCTGAGATGATAGGGCGTCCAGGATTCCCAGGTTTGTGGATCTTGGGTAGCAGATAGAATAACCCTGGTCGGGGCTCGGGGTGTGTGTCTGTGTAGATTTGTTCCTGTGTTTCTTTAGGGAGTTTATTAAGTAGATGTTTTAGTTTCTTTTGGTATTCTTCAGTGGGATCGAACAGTAGTGGCTTGTAGAATGTGGTGTTTGAGAGTTGTTTGGCAGCCTCCTGTTCATAATCCAATCTATTCATGATGACAATGGCGCCTCCTTTGTCTGCCTCTTTGATTACGATGTCAATGGTCATCATTAGGTCTTAAGTACCGGACTCCACCTCCCCCATTGTTCTCAATGCACCTGGATATCTATAAGATGCCTCTGTGTTACCTATTTTCTGAATTACTGCATTTGAAGAAGAGAGCTGAAGTCTCTCGAAAGCTTATGCCTGCAAATATTAAATTTGTTAGTCTTTAAAGTGCCACAGAACTCTCATTGTTTTTATCAATGTACTGCTTGTGTTACTTGTGTTTTCATATGGAGCTTTACTTCTCCCTTCTGCAAGTCCCGTCCCAATGGAGCTACCCAAAGGACCTAAGACTCCAGCCCCAGACTCAGATAAAACACCCCCATCCCCACCCTAAAAGAGCACATCTGAGTGAATTGGGTCAATCAGCATTCTCAAGCTGACTCCTTATGTGTCCCTGGACTCAGCAGGCTGGACAGAGCAGCACTTCCAAGTTGCCACCCTTATATGCCACTGGCACCACACCAGAATAGAGTACATCTGAGCAGGCTGGGTCAAACAGCACTTCCAAGCTGTCACCCTTATATGCCCCAGGTCGAGCACATCGTTATCCCCACTTTCACTCTACAGTTGTTCTAGTAGTAACCCCCTTGATGAGCAAACCCCACAGGATTGTTGGGTGCAACAGGGACCTTTAGCTTAGGTAAGAAGTGTTGCTGCAGAGCAAGATAGGGAAGCCAAGAACACGCAAGAGTAAACGAAGTTTGGAGAGAGAGACTGGCAACCAGCTTGATTATAAAAGTTATTTTATTGCCAGATATATAGAACTTATGATAGTAATAGCTATGCAAGGAGAGAAAAACAACCAAACAGTTACAATATTTCACGATTTCACTTGGGGTATTGGGGAAATCTAGCCCAAGTTTGATTATAAAAAAGTCAGGTTTAGAAAGTTATACTTGGACTAAGAGAGAGAGAGATCAAATTAGGTCTGAGGGGGAAAAGTGAGCTTAACCGGAGAAGCGAGAGAGAGAGAGTTGGTCTCGCCATTCAGAGCAGCTTGAACCGGTCAAAGGTTCCCAGGAGACAGGCTGTTCAGCTTAGGGTCCGGAGTGCTTGAGAGAGGCAAAGCCCCCAACACTATCAGTCAGGAAAAGGTAAAGTCCCAGTGGAACTGATGCAGTTTTTGGATTCAGGCATCAGAACAGAGTTTTGAACTTGGTTAGGGGAATTTGTAGGGAAGAAATGGTGGTTCCAGGAAGAACAATAGATTTGTTTCTGAGTAAATGATGACTCAAGGGAATAAACCAGAGTTGTTTTGTTTAGGCTGGACAATAGGAACTGATCATTCCTGGCTATGGGCAGTGTTCCTTCGAGGGAGCTCACAATGTAATCAGGCAGATTCAGTGTTCTGGATATCAATAAAGGATCTATGACTAGGACTGATCTGATAACTGCTGAGCTGGGTGCGTGCAGTTATGGATTCATTAACATCTGAAGCAGAGATCTCCCATCATGCCGTGTTTCCCTGCTTCGCTAATCCCAGAATTCAGTGAGGTTCCTGCCTTGGAACTTGGTTCTCCATTCGGTACGCTAATACAGATGTTTCCTCGTTCCATCTTTGATGCAAATTTGGCTCTCTGTTTTCCATTCAGTGTGCTAATGGAGATGCCTCCTTCTCACATGTTTGATGTAGATGAGGTTAGGGGAGTGGCCTTAATCCTGTCACCCTTGTCCAGAGGGGTTTAGGTGTGTCTCCCACTGATTTTCATTGCTTTTTGTAAGTCTTTTTTCTGATCAGTTCTGGTTCAAGTGGCAGCTGCGGGCAGGAGAGGGAGAGAATTCCTTCATGAGTCAGAAAGGTTGGGTACTGTTCCCTGGTTCCCCAAGAACACAGCGCTGACAGGTAACAGAAGTGGAATTTCAGAAATTCCCAGGACTTTAAAGGAGTAGTGGCAGGTAGCTGCAGAGCAGCGAAGTTCAAACTGATGGCCAGAGCGGTCAGGATAGGCACTGTAGGACACTTCTGGAGGCCGTTTACCATGACATAACCAATTGTGGTGTCTAGACTGACACTGTTGATTTAAGTTGGGTGAAAAAATCTCTATGCCTGTCATCAAGGTGGTTTTATTTTGTCGAATAAAATTGGGGAGTGAGTGATTGCAGTGTGTATACCAGCACTGTTTTGTAAAAAAAAAAAAAAAAAAAAGCTGACTTTGGTCAACAAAACAGTCCAGTGTTCTCTCTAGTCTTATAGAGCTCTTTTTAGCCAAGAGGCCATGACACAGAGAATTAGTAAAGTATTACAATCTCTCACTACTGCTGTAGAAAATATAGTACTAACATGCTCTTCCACTACACAGATCATCATGGTTCTCACACTTTTTGTCAATCTCTCAACTGCTGTCTCACACAATTTGGAAACCTTGAAACTGCAAATCTGATCAGTTTCCTAAAACTTCTGCCTCTACGAATTAAAAAGGCAGCAAGTCTACTGTGAGCATTTCTACTAGTTTAACATTTGTGGCATCTTATGACTCACGTGCAATATGTCCTCACTCTGATTAGATCCTCCATTTGATGATCTAATACCTGTTCCATCTCTAACTTTTGTGATCCTCTCTTTGTATGCTTATCTGTCTGAGATACTCTCATCTGGCTCGCAGAATCAGTACATCTCCTTTGAGTCTGACTGCTAGCAGTTCTCCTTCCTGAACCCTTTCAAATTGAAATTAAGAATTTATTTTAAGTTTTTGTGCACAAATGCTAATATCCTTTCTTGCCTAAACAATCCTGAGTTTCTGATCATGTGTAACTACCATTAAAAAAAATAAAAGACAGTGGCAATTTGGAACTGGGCCCTATGGGCCATTTCAAAATCCACTCAAGTCAATGGAAAGATTTCCACTGACTCCAAAGAACCTGAGGTAAGGCCTTTCAAGAACATTAATATACAATACAATATAATATTCTATGACCTCAAAATCAGTGCCCATATTTTTTATTAAACTACAGAGAAATAGCATACCATAGAAACATAATTTGAACAATTAATCCCCTCAAGGATATGCTAAGGTGCAAAATCAGCTCCAAGACATCTTGTTTCTGCTACTCAAAAAAACCCCCAAAACCCTTACTTTCTCTAAAGGGATAATTAGCTCTAGTCTAAAAGGCTTAGGCACCAATAATTTAACTTTTCTTTCTATTAATTTTATTCTTTCACATACACACACTCATGACCATATTGCCTGGATAAAAAGGTACCTACCTGAGATATTGTTTTTGGTGATGAAACTTGTTTAGAATTCAGAGTAACTCATGACTTCTATTTTTAGGTCTGTCAATGACTCATTGTCAGTCCTTATACAAGTTATACAGAAAATCTGTGGCAAAGTGGCTCAGATTACTTATTTATAAAATAGGTATAATACCTTACCTATCACCAAATAACAATTAGTCCACATCTATAGAGTCCTTGAGATGAAAAGTGCTATAAGAATTCAAAATATTATTTATTACACAATTACACCATGAACTATTTCAGTAATACCAACTCCAAGCATTCAAAAACCATGAGTAAACCCTAAAAATATGAGGTTCACTTAAAATGAAGATATTTTAAAAATACATTTAGGGTTCTTTTTATTTGCCTTCCGGTTCTTGAGCCATTAGGATACACGTGATCAAACTTCGCTCAGAAACCATCAGGGCTAAAAACCAGTTTTTAAAATAGAAGTGGAGAGTCTGATGTAGTCACATCACCGCGCTGAGCTGGCATTTTAAGAAATCTAGATTGGAGATAAAATTATGAGTTGGCAACATTGATTTTCCTTTCAACTAAGGATCCCCTGGAGTTGGAATAAACCGAATTCTCCAAAGGGCTTCCCCTTGTTATAGGCTCAAACTTTGCTGTACTTTGGCATTATCTCGTAAGAGTCCATTTTATGAATAACATTGTCCCATTTCCCTTTCAGACGACTGGAAGCTCTGGGTTACACAGAAATGGCTGGACTGCGGGGACTGCCCCGCCAAACCAGAATGTTTCAAGAGTGCTCTGGGTCCATGTATACGTATGCATGGCGAATTCCCAGAGAAAGTGCTAGCATATGATGCCCAGCAATGTGCATCAGGATGCCTGGGGTATCCAGGACAATACACCTGGCCAACCTGCAAGTCGCTGAGCTCTTTGCAGTTCTCCCAAGCAGCAAACTCTGGGCCACTGGGTTACCCTCCATGGAGGCAATTGGGAGGGGGATCAGCTACTTTATGCCCCCCCCCACCCAGAGATGGAGACTCAGGGCTGCATCTGCGCCCCAGGCCCTCCGCAGCGCGGGGGACTCACGGGTGGGTCTGTGCTTCGCCCTGTCAGCGTAGCTGGGCTCCCTTGTCTGCCCACGGGAGGGGAAGCCCTGGACTAGGAGGCGGGACTTTATCCCCCGCCATACACTGATTGGTCAAAGACGCTCTCGGCACCGTCTTACTAAAGCGCCATTGGATCGTCTCTCCCCCGCTCTCCCCAGGAAACGACGGTTGTTATGGCGACCGGGACGCGTCCAACAGTTCCCGCTCCCCCCATCCCCTGCCCTGTCAAACCCGCATAGGACCGAGGTGGGAAGGGGGCGGCGGCGGCTCCTGCTCTCGCGAGAGGCTCTCCGGGTGGGGGGGAAGACACCCTAGCAACTGCGAGCGCCGCGGGGCGTAAACAAGCGGCCGGCGGCGATGGAGGGGGAGGCGGCGGTGGCCGGAGCCGAGGGACCCTTTTGGCTGCAGCGTATCCTCGCCCCGCGCCCTCACAGCCGGCCCCCTGGGCCTGGTGGGCAGCGCAGCGGATTGGGGAGGAAGGGGTCGGAGGGGGGGCGGTTGCTGGCGGTCCTTGCTGGAGGGGGATGGTCAGCCAGGGCAGGGGGGGTGTTGAGGGTTTCGCCGGGGCGGCTGCCTCAGGCCTCCCCCCCACACTCCTTCTGAGTCCAGGGCAAGTTCAAGCGATGGAGCGGGGGCTGGGGTCGCCTAGAAATTTGCAATACTGCAGGGCAGCCTCCGGGCCCATCTCTCTCTCTCAGGGGCCCCAGCACCCCAGCTCTGTCCCAGATTGAGGGAGCGGGGGAAGGACCTTCTTTATGGCCCCTTCAGCCAGGCTTCTCCCTGGCACCTGCAATATGGGCTCCGTTCAGTGCCCCTCTAGTGCGGTGATGGGTATTATTAATACAACAGCAGCATTGAACTCATCAGGTACAGACCCACCCCGTGGGAGCAAGGCCAAAAATCAGGTAATTATGGTGGGGGGAAGCTGTGATTGCCAGCTTATTTTACAGAGGCAGAGTGGCAAAGAAACTCCCTCATTTGCCGCTGGCTAATAGTGAATGTGAGGGGCTACCCCCAAAGTTAGTGCAGTATTAATTTTTTTTTTTAAATTTGAACAACTGTTAAGGCTCTAGTCCTCATGATTAGGAAGATCTTCTAAATGTGAACTGAATGTAACTTGAATCAGTGCCAGCTGCCTTCCTCTGCCAACAGAGGACTCCACAGCCTCTCTGCTGGGGAAGCAGAAAAAGTCAAGTTGTCATGATTCTTGTTAGTTTCATGGAGGGGACTAGGTTCAGAATAGTAAGGGTGGGATTGTCCACAGTCTTGTCCATTTCCATGTGCTCTCATGATCAGCTGTTTAGAGTGGGGAGGGGGGGTGAAACTAACAAGAACCATGACAATTTCACTTTTCTGCTGCTAGTTAGGCAGCAACTGAAGCTGTCACCTCTTACGCCTTTTTGTATTTGTCTCTCTCTAGTAAGCATCTGGAAAGTTTTTTCAAGCCCTTCTCATCAAGCACCAAATACCTATCAGAATGTAACCCGCATTTGCTCATCCTTCCACCGGGCATTTTTTGAATCCCTGATCTTGAGTAAAAGGCTCACATTGCATCATCAAGTGCCTGAATCATCTAATCATGCCCTAAAACTATTTTTCATTCAGTAATTTATACAAGTAATATAAGAGTTTTATTACTAGAGTCCAGTACAGCAATTTACAAGTTTTTTTGTGAGTTATGACATTTAGAAACAAATCAGTTGGGTTCCTTTTCAGTTATAAAAGAGCACAAACAAATAATAAGTTTGTGGATTCAGGGGGTTGGGTTTTTTGGGGGGAAGGGGAGAGAGGGTAGTGTATATTTAAAGTCTGGCAGGCAAGCAGATCTGAGTTCTGTTCCTGACTGACTCACTTTGTGCCCCTTTGTAAGCCACTTCTGTGATTCAGTTTCTGCTTCCCTAAAACAGAAATTTGTAGTTTTCTTCAGTGCCCTGTTGCTGATAAAAGGCATCATGAGTGTCTATATTTATAAATACATTTAAAATAATAAAATTTGTATACAACTTTTGCTCAAAAATGTAATTGAATGAGGAATTATGTCTTTAAAAGATTATGCATCTGAAGTATGATTTTTGAAAAATATTTTCAAGATTAACATGAGGTTTTATTCCACATGCACAGCACCTGCAATACGACAGTAGTCTAGACTATAATGGCACATAAGGGTTATCAAGTCAGTAAACCACTTTAAAAAAAAACAAAAAAACCAAACAAACAAATAGCAAGCCACCCTTCTTGGAAGCACCTACATAATCAATAGCATATTGCATTAGTTTGGAATGTCTGGTGGATATGGCACTGTGACATTTTTATCCACATTGTAAAAGATTCTATAATTGTTGAATGGAATTGTCAATATGGAGAAAAAGGTATGAAGTGTTGCACATATGTAAAACTGTTTGACAAAATTGCTCTCTCATATTATACAATTAAGCATTTTTACTCAAATTGTTGGATGCACAATATGGTATTTAAACTGTATTGTACAAACATTCAAACCTCTATTTACTAATACAATATGATAGTATCAAAAGGCTGCTTAACTAATTACACAGTGACATTAATCCTGGCTTTTATTTTATAAAATGATACTTTGTACATTTTCAGCTTCAGCGTGCTTTGCAAACTTTAAGGTACTATGCAGTTATGATGCTAGTGAATTAATGGTAAATCCTAATTGTTATACAACCAGCAAGGTAGACAACCTTTATCATCCCCTATCTACTGATATAGGACTCTGAGGCCCATAAATTTAATCTGATTTACCCGTGGCCACACAACATGATGGTAGGAGGGCCAGAACTAGAATTCAGGCATTTGTGATGCTCAGTCACAGACCCACATGACTAGATAATACTTGCCTCAAATGTTGTTATACTTTTTTGCTATAATTAAAGTAGTTGCAGTTACATTGTGATTTTTATTATAAAAATGCTTGTAGCTTTCTGAAAAGTTCTCCTGTGTGGCTGAAACTCGCTATTCCTGATCTCAGCTCTGTTTTTTTTTTTTTGACGCTGAAATAAAATCCCTTCATGATCTCAAGTTATCGGAGAGTGGGGAGAAAAATGTTCCCAGACTATTAAGACGTCTTTGGCTTATCCATAACTCAAAAATATCTGTAGGGCCCCCTAAACCTCACATGTAAATTACTACTGAGGAGCCATCCCTGTGCTGTTTGTATAACTAAGGCAAATTGAAAAATTAACATAAGAAATTTAATAAACCCACTTCTGAAATCATCATTTCAAATCAGCAAAGGATTTTTGCAGCTTCAACTAATGAAGCCTTGACCTTTGTCAATAACACAATTAACTTTTTCCTTTACTTGCCACTTTCTCTCTATAGCCGTATAAAAATAATACAACCAAGAACAATTCTCCAAATGAACCAGGGGTTTTAGGGGCCTGCAGAGAGGCACACAAATCTGATTCAGGTTTATAATCAAGGAGTGAGTACAAATATGTAAGTAGCACACATAAGTTGGTCCCTCCTTTATAAAAAGTTGGGCCTTAGCATCCATGCTGTGCAAATAGGACCTCACTTTTTAAAGTCTCATTCACAAGATACCTGCCCCAAATGAAGTAAATTGGATCATGGTCACTTTATGTAGAGTGAAAGGATAAAGAATGAATTGATTCTTGAGTGTCTAGATTTTAAAAAATGATTCTTAGACTACTTACCAAACTCAAAAAAACAGTACTTCTGACCTCACCAATCAATTCTTCTGCTACTAGAGTTCCTCTGCTTTGACTGAACCTATTATACTCCAGAGCCATGCAAGAAACCTGTGATTTCCCTAGAATACATTTTAGTCCTGGTCTTCCTTCCCTATTCTTATAGAAGTAATAGGTCAGAAGCAGCTCTCCTCCCTGTCTCAGCTTGTGAACACTTGAGCAGCTACAGCTAGTTGGCCCTTTCTTCCCAGCTAAGAAGCAGCTAGTGGTTCTTGGACCAATTTGCCTGCTTTTCCACTCCCTCCAGTTAAAGGAGCAGAGTTCAGGCATCACTAGTAGTTTCTTAAGAGCATGAAAAAAAACCAAAGGTAGCTGTTGATGTAATGTCCCTAGCCATTTATCTTTGGGAGTGAGGAGCTAAGACTCAAGGGCCAGACAGCTGCTAAAGTCTTGGAAGGTTGACCAGGGCTCCTGTTCTTCAGGACAGCTCTTCAAAGTCCTTTCCAAAGTGCAACTGTTCTCAGCTGTGTTCACCTTGCCCAATTCAACAGGCACATGGGCTGCTGCTGGGACACATTGGCAGAAGGAGATTGTAAAGCATTCATTGAAACACACACTGCTCAATCCTCCCATTAAAAATCAGTTAATCCAGTTTTAGCTTGGTGTAACTGAAAGTAGATGTAGGACTAGTAAATCTAGTAGTGTGGGATTTTTTTCCCCTCTTGGATTAAAAACCAATTAACCACCCAATCCAGGGTTATTAAAAGCCAACATCTTGTAAAATTAAAGTTTTAGAATAAAAAAGCCCAAAGTTAAGAGGTAAGTTAAAAACAGAAAACATTTTACAGAGAAAACCTGGGACACAGGGAGGTTGTGATTTATCCAGTCCCTGTATTCTGTCTTTCAGTAATTAGGCCTATACGTATCTGTGCATGTACATGAGAAAATCGGAGATCTATATATGCATAAGGCTAGATAGGAGACGTTCATTATGGTTACAAGCATAACTCTAATTTGTGTACGTACATTCTGTAGAACACGTGAAGGAGTCATGCGGCTGGGTGTGCACAGATGGTGTACTGACCTGTTTACTGAAAATCAGGCACTTATTCTGTCAGTGACTTCCCTATTCATTTTGCTGTTTAGAAGAGAAAATCAGCTGTCTCCAACTTTTATCTCAAGCTGGTATCTGAGAATCAGCTGTGTTGCTTCTGCTTAGGACATGATAGCAAACAATAAACATTCTGAGAAGTTGAAATTTAGCTGACAGTTTTATTGATGCACATTGTTTCTGCACTGAGGATAGTAGTTAAAAAACTGTTTGCACCTAGAACTAGATCAGGGAAGCTGGATGGAAATCTAAAAAGTAATCTATTCTATATTAAATGCACGTAACATGATTGTTTTATTTCTTTTCTATGCAAAGGTTTAAAATTAAAGCCTTTTAAAATTTAAATTTGTTTGCAAAGTAATTTGTTGCCAGGTTTTCTTCAGAATTATTTTTCAATAGGAAATGTCTCTAGACTTACATAAGGTGATTGTCAATGACATTCTTGGGGACACAATCAACAGTATGCCACACTAGCAAACATTTTAATTTTGCTTCCAAGAACCATTTTTGCCTTTCTGGAGTGAGAAGTACTTATTTTAGTTTCATTCTGCACCAGTTCATTGTGTTTTTAAAGGAGAGATGAACTGTAGTGTATTTGAAGGAACCATAAAACAATTGTCAAATGAAGTTTTACATTTTGCAAGGTTCACTGATATATAAGTGAATGTTCCTATTAGATCTATACTGCAGATCTTTCACAGGTGTGCTACAATAAGTGTTTTGAGTGGATAACAGAAGCTTCAGTGCTCAATTTACTGTTATTTTTCCCTAGAGCGTGGATTCTCAGATGTGCATTTGTGATATCAGATCTCTAAACCTGATAACAAATGGTTAGTTGTCTAAAAGGAAGAAATTCACACAGAGGTATAAGGACACTGAAAGTCTCCTACTGCACTATAGCCACTGTGATGAATTGATTGTGTACTTGAGTGTAGAGTTTGGCCTATTGTTTATATTAAACACAGCAACTGGCTTCTAGCTATAGCAGAGAAAATAGGTTGTATTTTAATGCTGTCCAATCTGCAATGAAAAGTTTGAGTGCTAAATTCTGTTCTTGAATGCAGAGATATGCCTTTCATTGGAGCTGTGTATGGGTATCCCAGGGCCAAAGTTAGCCTTGAGTATATGAAATTTGGCCTTACGCAGAACAGGGGAGCGGCTGATAGTTTCTGATTTATGGACAGCTGTTTTTTTGGGTTTTTTTAATGATCATTTTAAAATTATTTTAATTCTCATTGGAAAGCACCACATCAGCTGTTTTAGACTTGACACAATATACAGAAGTTACCATTACAGAAGACTCTGAAGATGATTATCAGTATGAAGAGGTAATTTACTTAATTATAATAATACCTTTTACTTTTATAGTGCCTCATCAGTAGATCTCAAAACTTAGGAGATAATCTTAAGACATATCTGTATTGTAGTATCCATCTTTTCTTTTCTTTTAATGCAACAGTCATTATGGTATCTTAGCACAAAAGAAGTAAATTCTATTTTGTGAAGCATACTTTAAAATATGCACAATATTATGCATATATTTTCATTTCATAAAAAGTAGTAACATTTAATTTATTAAGTCTTATTTCCATTTAAATAATTTTGAAAATGTAGTAAGTAGTAGCCAAATTTAGCTGATTTCAGCTTATTCATAGTGAGGAATTTGGGTATTTATTTAAATATGTTTATATTCTATAATATATCTGTGCTTTCTTGGATTTTGTTTTCAATATATTAATGTCTTAGTCTTTAATGCAAAGAAAATTCTCTAACTAAAGCCCATCTTTGATCTCTTTCTATATAGTGGTTGTGTGATGGGGTGAAAACCCCACACAGGTGAATAAAGTGTTAGTAGGAGCTGGAGAGCTCAATTAGCCCACCTTCCTGCACCTGGAGGGTGTGTCAGCCATGATTTGTTATCAGACCCAGCTGAGGTGGAGGAGCTGCGTCTGCTCATAAAGCAGGGAAGTGAAATTTATAAGAGGGTATGTATGGAATAGAGATCTTTTACTCTAGAAAAGGAATTATAGGGTAGCTGTAGGAGAAGATAGAGTATTGGGCTTAGGGCAGAAGTAGGGCTTCTAGGAAAACAATGTTGATAATCAGTGTTTGCAACAATGAGCTGGGGAGACTCTAGTGGGACTAAAAGATGGGGAGTAGAGGGGTAGAGATTCTGTTAGCTGGTTTTGGTTTCTTTAGGATTTTCTGTGTTTTGTTGGGAGAGGCTTGGGGAAAGCCTGGGAATGTCCTCTTCTGAGAGAAGAGTAAGATTGCAAAGGGTGAGTAGAAAATGGTATGTAATGAGATTTGTGTGTGATGTTGGTTGTATGGGACATTGATGTTTCAGAAAAGATGAGACTTCTAAGTGATCTGGCTGGAGGACTAAATTGTGAGAAAATGACTACTTTAGGACTACGTGTTTAGGTGAAGAGAGATTGTTATACCCTGTTGTGCTACAAAGGGGTATGTCAGCAGTGAGTCTACTCTTTCATGAGTAAACTGCTTTGTCAGGCACCATCATCTAATTCTAAACCTGGTGACATTTATAAGAATCTTTCTATTGAGCTTTGGATCAAGCACCTAGAGATCAGGGTTGAAAGTTTGACTCCAAAGAAGTCAGTGGGAGTTTTTTCACTGACTTACATAGGGCTAGGATACCATCTTGAGCTTTTATTTTTAAACATCATATGCTTCAGCACCAAGTAGAACAATAATCAGTTATGTAACTATAACACCAAACTCTTAATAGGGCTATTAACAAGACTTTCTTAACCACTGTGTGCTATTGGGACTTAATTATATTCTGGAAGAAAATATAATACATGAATGCACATTTTAATGTGACTTCATTTATTTTTTGGGTTTAGGTTCCAGCAGATGATGATTTTAGTGTCCTGGAAGGTGATGAAGATTTGGTAAAGGCTTTACAGACAATACAGGAGCAGGATGAAGATGCACAAATTATAGTAAGAGTTTTCTGAAGTTCTTTTGTTAAGAATCCATCAGTAATAAAACTAACTTCTATTAGCTTAAAGGTTAGACATTAGCCACTGTTTATTCAATATAGATATGGAGAAAGACTTTGCCATGTCTTATGGCATAACATTTCTAGAAACATTAGAGATGTGATAAAATGAATGTATTTAAGCTCTCTCACCATTACATCTACCCTGATGTTTCTCTAGTACTTTATTTACTGTTTGCCTGCTTGTTATATGTTTCATGCATCGCTTAATATTTTAAGGTGAATTACATTTCTTTTTAAATGTGGTGTTAGGATCTTCTCTTCTAAAGGGAATGAGTTAAATGAAATATCTAGGACCTGATTCAACAAAGTACTTGACCCATGTGTTTAAGTTCCATTGACTCATATGCTTAAGCCCTATTTAACATGTGCCTAAATGCTTTGCTGAACAGGAGTAGAACTATTCTCATGCTTTTATTTATAATAATAATAAAAAAAAAAAGCCTCTAGCTGCTTAGCTGAATCAGAGATGTGATGAAATTATCACCCATTTAACATTTAGTATTTTTAGATGCTGTTTACCTTTACAGTAATAGAATAGCTTGTAGTGGTGTGGTGGGATTCTATTATGTTCACTGCATGCATCAGCAAGTTAAATTAAAAACCTAAATACTTTAACTGGAAAACTATAACATGACATCACTTTATTTCTTAGAATTCAGAGTAATACAGGAGCCCCAAAACAGTGAGACACAAAGCAGGCTGCTCCCTAAAACAGAGAGCCACAACTAACTTCTCCCTGCTGCAGCTGGCTCTTAGCAAAACTGATTATGTTGCTAGGCCCAGATCACATGCTTCCCTACAGAGCCATGCCCCAACCTGGAAGCAGGACTAGGAAACCCCCTGAGCATTTGAACTGATCACAGCTTGAACACGGTTTTCAATTTGCCATAGTGAGTTCAGGTACTATTTGCAATTTCAGAAAAAATTTGGCTTGGTTGCTTATAGTCACATAGCAAGGTTATCTTTCCTTTCTATTGTATCACCATGAATTTTATTTTCTTCATTTAGGCAGTGAGCAATTGTCCTAATCTTTGTGTTCTATAAAGGCAAACTAATATAATTTAAAAAAAATGAAAGTTAACAGTTGTGAGTGACAACTGAGGAAAGAGGCACTTTATTGTGCACTTGTGTGTAAGTAAGGGCATTTGTTCTGTGACACACACTACACCTTGGATGAAAAACATTGAAAATAAAAAGCCCATTGTCTGTCTTAAAACAGATTCAATTTTTAAAACTTGAAGCAGTGGAAATATTTGAAAATTTTCAGCCATCCTCTGATTATTCAACTTGGCATTAAAATAAAACTTAAAAAACCCAGAATATTTGGGTTATTAGTAGTCTAATAATCTTTTGACTGTGGTAAAACTAGGTAATCTTTCAGCTGTTCCGTAAGTGCCTCTTTCTCTGTTGAACTGTAAGACAGCATGCTACACAGAAACACTTGTTCTAGCCAAACAATACATTAGTTTATATACACTTTGTAGGAACATCTAAAACTTCCTGCAGTTTTGATAGCAAAAAGCGCCATGTGTATAGTTAGCCTCAAGTTCAGTAAGATTTTGTGTTCTAGCTAAAAGGTTTCTCTTTGCTTTTGGGCTTTGGTACTGAGATACTTAATACAAATCTTTTCATTATAAATAATTTTGGAAACGTAGCATATATAAATGAGATATTTTCAGCCATTAGATGGTAGGATCTGTAGTGCAAAACAAAGGTACTTTTTAATCACACTTGTTAATTGCCTTAATGCTTTCATAATTAAATGTTTACTGCTTATTTTATGAGAAGTATCTGCTAGGTTGTTCAGTGCTAATTTACTGGAAAACCCAGGTGTTGAAGCAAGTGGTTGTGATGACTCAGCAAGTAGTAATCTTCTCTCTGATTGTCTACTGAATCAATATCCCAACCCTCTAAGAAACACAATCTTCTATATGTGAGACAAGACTGAGGCAATGAATATTTGTGGCCATTAGATTCCCTGGCACGTCTTGCAAGTGGTAATCCCCGTATTTTGGCTAAAATCCAACATAAATTAAGTCATGTCAGGCACACTTACATGCCCTCTATTGCTTCAGGTCAATTGTTGTACACTGTACACGGAATTCTATAATGTCTGCGTTTAAATAATGGGTGACAATTTATAAGTAAGGAAATAAGTATCCAAAAATCTGCCCCCATAGATTTAATTTGATCCTACTGACCAAAATTCTGCATGTTCCTGTTTCTTCTCTCCTGGCTTCCAGCTGAGTAAGTTTAGAAGAGATTCCTTCAAATGTATTATCCTGAAGGGAGGTGGCAGCATAGAGACCATCTTGTTTGGAGTTGGTCTCTTTCAGCATTCCTTGGACAGAAAATTCCTCTGAGTGCTAGCAGATGGTGCTATGACAAGCCCTAGATATGAAGTCCAAATGTGTGGGGTGTGGTTTTTTTTTTTTTTTTTTTTTTTTTTTTTTTTTAAATTATATTATTTTATTGGGCATGCTTGCTATTGTCAGACCCAGCATCCACTGAGGATTTTTGTGGCGGCTGGCTTTTTTTTTATTCAGTAAAAGAAATTAAACAAACATTTGCACTGAATACATAAGCAGAAGAACTTACATGCTGATTCTAACTAACTACTCATATGGTCTTTGTCACTGTAGTATCTGAACCCCTCACAATCATTAATGGGTTTTATCCTTTCAGCATTCCTGTGAAACAGGGAAGTGTCTCTCCCCATTTTTCAGATGGGAAACTGAAACACAGGATAGGTTAAGTGACTGGCCCAGCATCACAAGAAGTCTGTGGCAGGATCAGGACCTGCATTCCACTCAAAAATCCCAGTCCAGTAGATTTCTAATCTGTACTCTGCTTCTATCCAGTTCCTTGCTCAGGTCTAGCCCTTGGGTCTTAATATATTAGCTAGATGCCACTATCAAGACTCTAAAATATGGGTCAAATTAATATGTGGTAAAGTTCTGCTGATTGTAGTGGCTTTATACCAGAGATGAATTTGGCCCAGTGTTTTAAAACTGGTCTTATGAAGGTATTTTAAGGACCAGCAAGCAGCCTATGGTGGTTTGACAGAGACCTCTTGAGCCCAACTGGTGGTAGGCATAGGGGGTGCATAAGGGTTACACTCCAGTTCCTCAGAGTGTCTTCTGAGGTCTGTAATGAAAGCCTGTGTCATACATCAATATGATTGTGAAAAGCATGTCTGGATGTTGTGTAAGGAATTAAGTATTTACACTGAATTATGTTCTTATGGTTGGTGTCTACATTAGTCAACCGGCAAAGGTGAAAAGCAAACTTTCTTTCAGACAAAGGTTTGTCTACTCACCTTAAGTATTGTATGACTCAGTGAGCCTCCACTCCCAAGACTGAGCTGAATACTAACAAAAGAGATGGACTCCTTTAAAGAGGACAACCGCAGGCCTTAACCTTTCTAAGGGTAATACAATGAACTTTTGAAACTGTATCTGGTATACAGATAACCCCCTTGGTAGTCTTTCAGTCTGTGAGGGGAAAAGCTGTCAGTGGGCTTGATCTTATGAGAAGGGATCTCAACCAAAGTGGTTGAAAACACTGGAGGAAGAACTTGGAGTAAGCTGTCTTGTAGGAGATGGGGAAATGCCTTGTTAAGTTTAGTCTCTAAAAAAGCATGTTACTTTGTTGTATAGGTAAACATTTTGTTTCCAGTAGTCTTACTCACGGTCACTTGAATCTCTCTTCTCTTGATAGTGAAAACAAGAATTTACCTAAGTGCTGTGTATTCAGTAGTGCTGTATTCCAAGATATAACTAATAAGTTGTGGTGTACTGCTCTTAAACAGTACTGGTAATTCTGAGAGTGTTCAATGGAACAGGAGTTGAACACTACAGGGAATGCTTGGAGGACTCGAGTTGATTTGTGTTGTTGCTAACCTATACAGAGAGTGAGGCCTGGAAGGTAGTTCTTGTGTTGCCAGAGGCTGGTGGTTTCAGAAGCGGATCCCCAGCAGGCACAGACAAGATTTCCTCACACTAAGGGCAGGTGGTGGTGAGGAGCCTTGCTATCCTGGGTAGCCTTGGGATGTGTCTCAGTTGGGGAATTTACTTTAATTGGGCCAAAAGAACACCAGGAGCATAGAAAGGAGACTGCTGTATTGCTGCTGCTGTATTCTGTATGGCTATTGTATTTTCCCAACCAGAGCATATCTGTCTGTGGCACATCTTTAGTAAGTCAAAATACCACTGTGCTGGAGTGTGCATTGGTGTGCAGTGTGCACATAATTGAGGACATTGGTCCTTCATGCTCAATTCATACTGCCCATTTAAATTAAACATGCGGTTTGTATCATACAATATCTGTGTTTAGCTCAAAGTGCCTATGAGATATTTCAGTATAGAGTGCTGCATATTCTTAGTTTCCCAGGAGAGCTGCTCTTCAGAGCCAATTTACATTTGAATTTGTGTTCAGTAGAGCTCCAAATAGGGTCACTAACTTCCTGGAAGTGGGTGGAATTAGCAACACCCCATGCCCATGCTGGCCAGTTTTGAAATAAGTGACTGAAATAACTTGCAACGTCCACCTTTGGAATGATGAAGGAAAATCTGAGATTTAGGGTAGGTTCTTTTGGGGCTTTTCTTCTGTAGCCTGATTTTAAGTGTATTGGTTATTTTATAGGGTTATAGGTTTGCCAATTGATTGGATTAGAAGGTTCTTGTCCTAAATCAGACTCCAGAAGGACCCCTGGGTGTACAACAGGAAGTTTCTTAGTGATAACACAAAATGATAGACAAATAACTGATATAGGAAATAAACAATCAAATGGATAATACAATCTTAATTTTAGAGACTCGTATAATATATATATTTCTATTATATGCTTTGGATTCTTATACTCACGCCCTTCCCTGGTTGAGAGAGATGTTTGATTTCTCAACCCTTGAGTAGAGGGGTGGAATAAGCACTGCTAGAGAGCTAAGAGCTATAAACTAAGACTACAAATAAGATTAAGTATAGAATAAAGAAGAAATCTTAACACTAACTAAAAGAAGCTTCAAGCAAGAGTAGATGACGATTGCACCAAATAGCACGATCTTCCCCTTCTTATACCCTAAGAATATTGGTCTTCCTTCTAAGTCCATATTTGGATTATCCACCCCCAAATTATTGGGGTATGCATACTCTATAGGCTGGTAGGTTCATGAATATTAAGGATATCCATGATATTTTACTTCCCATTTCAAAGATTCCATTACCTCACCTTTTATGCCTGATATCATTGCTTTCAACACTTATTTAGGCCAAAGGTCCCGAGTATGTCTGCTAACTGCCAACTAATTTAAGACAAACATGACCGTATATGTCTTGTTTTTGTTATACCATTAACACTTTCAACACTAGTTCCTGAATGTGTATAATAATAATAACGTAGCTGTCATCCAGGATGTCCTGTAAGGTACCTTGCATTACAGCAAAATATATATAAATGCATAATTCTATTATAATCATACTTGTATCTATAAGAAAAGATACATATCTATATAATGCAAGCAAGCAGGCTAGTTCTATAGGCTACACTTCCTATTTCTATCCAGGCTCTAGAGTATTAACTGTAGCATTCACTGATAAGATTTGGAAGGGACACATGCAGGCAGGACCTGGCTGAGGCTCTGTGGAACTGACAGCATAACAATACTGTTCTGGACAAAAAAAAATATCAAAGCAAACTTCATTTTTGAGGTGATGCACTCCTCTCCTCAACATGATGCATGGGTTCCTGAAGTCAATGGAAGTGGCACACTTGTAGTGTGGCAGGGTGGAAGAGGATTTCACAAGTAGGAGGCAAACTGGTTAGCCAAGTACTGTGTCCATTTTTCACCTTGCCATTATCCATTAACATTTGTGAGCCTCAATTATTGAGGGGAAGAAAAAAGCAAACAAATTGGCAGATTACCTACTAATTACAATACTTTGATACCTATGGGATAGAATGTGTCTCGGTCTAAAATCCTGTTTCAAACTCTTCTCCGTCTCTGATAACTCAAATTGGCAGGTGTACTGCAATTTTGTTGTAAAGCCAGATGGAATCCTTTCCATCACAATGTATAATCTTGCTTGATTACGTTTTAAGAAACAAAAGAGAGAACTCACAAGGCTAAGCCTAAAACTTCAGAGGCCTCATTGCAGCGTCTAAATTTTCTCTCCACAGCATTAGTGAGTGCAAATGGCAAAGCTAGGTCTCCAATTACTTGCTGTGTGTATGCGTATTTCTTTGTTTGCATCCAAAGAAGAGGTCACTTTTGACACTTTACCTCATATATAAATGAATAATCTCTTTACCCCCAACAATTATGGAACTGCTTTTTAGTAATATTTTTCTCACACAGGTTAGATGTCTTGCATTGTTTTTATTCCACTGGCTATTGGATGGAGGATGGCCTTGGGGTTTGATTATAGACTAGGAAGTAAGGGGTTCTTGTAGCTTTTTCAGGGGTTGCGCATGTTTAAAATAACAAATATTAAACTTTAATTTCAGGCTCAGCAATCAGTTCTGACTTCTAAGCATTCAGTGTCTGAAATACCTGAAATTGTGGATGACTTTCTTTGCAATTTCCTGGTCAGAATGGGGATGGCCCGAACCCTGGACTGCTTCCAAACTGAATGGTAAAGCTTTTAAAATGTCCATCTAACTGTGAGGCCTCTGGAATAAATGTAGACAATCCAGCCTGTGTGTGCTTCTAAAAGCCAAACCTGCTGTGAGAAACCTACTCTTCAAGAAAATAAGCTTATGTTGAGAATTGGAACAATCATTTGAGCCATATTTTCAAAAGAGCTGAAGCACAGCAGCTCTCATTTAAACACCTAAATGAAATGACCAGAACTTTAGACGTTCTCGGAACCCACAAGCTTTCACCATTCTCACTTTTGAAAAGTGCTCAGTGCCTAAATAAGTGCCCAGATTTTCAAAACATTTTGAAGCATATGTTATTGAATACTTACCTCGTATCTTGAGGCAGAATGATCGCAACTCTTATTTTATTGGTTAAAAAATTGATGGCTACCCTTGGTTTTTTGTTTAAAGTCAGTGCTTTGAAGAGTGGCCCAGGTTACTGACTACGCCTGGTTTCGTCTCTGTATTTTTAAGTATGGATACTTTTGTCTTACAATTTACAAGCAAAAGTCGTATAGGAATTCCATGCACTGCTTTAAAAATGTGTTCAGTCATATACTTTGTTTACTGTAAGAATGACACCGCTTCTGTGGAGAAGAGAGCTATGTTATGGATCTATGGGGTGACTCTAGTAGCAAGATTCTAATGATACAGCTTTCATTATCAGCCTGTTTCAAATCCTCCAAGTAAGTTCTTCTCTTCCTCCTCCCTCCCAAGCTATCTACTTGGTGTCTTAGTGTTGCTTTTAAGGCAGGGGAGAATTCTTAGGCTGATTGACATGCTGTTTTGGAATAATGCAATTTGAAGAGATTGCTTTCACAATGTGAAAGACCCTGAACTTTTTTACAAAAATATTTAAGCCTTGAAACTTACTTGTTTTATTACTGACTGAGGCACTGTCTTGTTCATTGGATGGAGCTTCAGCCATTTGTAAGACTCTGGTGTTACTTAAGCCTTGTCTACACTAACACTTATGCCAACAAGATTGTCACCCAGGGTGGGGGGAAAAAACACATCCCTGAGTGAGTTTTGCCACCATAAACACTTGTGTGGACAGTGCTATGTCAGTAGGAGATGCTCTACTGCCAACATAGCTACCGCCACTTGTTTAGATGGCTTTTATTATGTCAGTGGGAGAGCTCTCTCCCATTGACGTAACGTGGCTACACAAGCACTTAGACCTGCAAAATGTTTGTAACTCGAGGGATGAGAGGGGAGTTCCACACCCCATGAGCGACAAAAATTTCCTTTGCATAAGTGTGAGTGTAGACAATGTCTTATACAGTTTCCTAAGCCAGACATTGCCTGTGGAGTTTGCTGCTTTTTTTTTATACAATATAATTTGTTAAATATAAATGCAGAAAAAGCACCCTGTTACACATTCAGGAACTCTTGCATCTAAGATGGTAAGCAGTTGATGCATTAATATCAGATATAAAACTCTGATGGTAAAAGACAGCTACCCCTAGATGGATATGACTGCTTTTGTATGAAACTGAAACTTTGAAAGGGCAATATCCTGCTTAGATTCAAGTCTGTGGCAAAGCTTCCATTGACTCGAAACAAAGAGGATTAGACCCTAATTTATGGAATTGATCTTGCAAACCTTTACTCGCATGAATAGTTACTCATGTGGGCAATCCCTTAACTTCAGTGATACTACTTTTGTATACATAAGGATTTTCAGGGTCAAGTCCTATGCTATTAAGACACTTCCTCTGAAATACACTTTTATGATATTAGCAAGTGGTTTTTAAACTGGTTTTGAGTTGCTGATTTACACTGCTAATGAGGTGAGCGCAGATGAGTGATCAAGTGCTTCTTTGAACTGGTATCTTCCTCTTGCTAATGTACAGTTGATCCATGCTGTGATCAAGTCCTAATGGGATTTAAAATTAGAATAATTAGTTGAGAACTTCTTTCATTTTCACCAAAAGAGCTTGACTAATTTATCAAATGATCCACTTAAATGTAATCTGCCTAAGATTTAATGCTGTATTAAATTAGACAAAACTATTAGTGTGTTTTATATTGCAGTTTGAGAAAATAGTACTTTCTGTCTGGCTATATAAAAATGTTTCATGTTCATATTGATATCATTTTAAATAAGTACTGCCATGTCATAGGGTAGCAGCATGAGTGAAAAGCAGACTCTGCAGAGTTGCAGTGTCCTCCCTTGTGCAGCTGCACCAGTGCATTGGAGGAAATTTTGCTCAACCAAGGATAGATCCAGTGCAGCATAATTCCTTCCTGGAGCAGCAGAGAAACCAAGAGGCACAGTATGACTGAGACCTTGTTGACACTGGCAATGGAGGTTAACGTAATACCACTTAAAGTATGCATCTGCATTGGCACGCAAGTTCCACCAATCTAAAGCACAATTACGTCAACCTAGTAAAATCACCTCTGCAAGTGGCATAGCGCTAAAGTCAAATTCCAGGAGTTGAATTTGCATCCATGTAGGCAGAGCGCAACATAAATCAACACCATTGGCCTCCGAGAGGTATCTGATGATAATCTGTTGTGACTGCTCTGGACATTTGCACTCTACTGTAATGTTGTCATGTAAAAAGGAAATAGCTTCTCCCCTCAAGCCCCGGGAAATGTTGAATTCCCCTTTCCGTTTTGGACAGCATGGAGAGTGCTATGTAGCTAAACTGCTCATGGCAACTGCATGGCCCAAACATGTGCCAGCTTGGAGTCGACTAGAGGTCTTGGATCTCATCGGTCTGTGGGGCGAAGAGTCTGTTCTGGCTCAGCTCCGAGCCAGCAGAAGAAATTTAGATATCTACAAGAAGATAACTTGCGGCATGTTGGAAAAGGGGCACCTGAAGATCAAAGAGCTGAGGCAGACTTACCAGAAAACTAGGAAAGCTAACAGCTGTTCTGACTCCTCGCCCAAAGTGTGCTGCTTTTACAAGGAGCTGCATGCAATTCTCAGCGGTGAACCCCACCACTGTGCCACCACACATCAATACTGCCGAAGAATCCAGTCCAGAATGAATGAGGAGGACTGTGGAGGAGGAGAGCAGGGTGCAGGAAAGCAGGATCTCTTTTCCCTGAGAGCCAGAACCTGTTCGTTTACCCCCAGAGCAGCGCAGCCACTCACAGGACAGTGGGACTGATCTGGTGAGTTTGTGTGGCTTTTTTTTTTTTTTTTTGGGCATGGTATTTTTCCCAGTTCAGCTTATTCAAAGGAGTTTGTGGTTTTTGAGGGGATGGTCTTCCTGGGTGTTGGTAAACTTCAGTGTAGGGTTACTCCCGGAACAAACTATTTATGTGCAGAGGTATGCTCTGGGAATCCTCTGTGGATATCTCAAGGAAACTTCCATGTTAACCTTTGCAGAAGGTTTCTGGGGAGGGCAGCCTCATCTCTTCTGCCACGGTAGGATACTTCTTCCCTGTCACTCTGCTATTAAATGAGCAGGCATCATCCCAGAACACAGCATAGCAGCATAAAAGCTGATGCTTGCAGCAAATCTTTCCTTTCCACCTGCGTTACCTTCAGGAGATTGATATCGCACACAGTCACCTAGAGAAGATGGTGCACGTTTAAAGTATCCCCCCAATAAAGTCACTCTGTATTATTCCTCTGCTGTGGACAGGGTCCCTGGGCACCTCCCCAAGGCTATTCCTAGTCTTAGTACTGTTGCAATGGGCATTATGGGTCGGGACACTGGTTGCCCTATGTCTTGTGCTGCCACAATTCACCGCAGTGTCCTCTAACTTGTTCTGCCCACTTCTTCCCAAACTGGTCCTTGGCATATTACAGGGGAGCCGGGTGATCCCTCTCCTTGTTCAAGTGTGGATTGTGGGTTTTGGTGCTAATGAAATCTGTCTGTAACAGATGCAAGGGCCCCTTGCTTACCACGTCTGGAACGCAACTCTGACTTGTCCAATATGTACAGATTGAAATGCAGGTCTAGCTTAGCCTTGTGAACATGAAGGGGAGTTTTTACATTGTAACATTTCCTTTACTACTTTGGGTCAGCTAACAATGGCAACTTTGTGCTTTGCTTTTCTTACAGCCGACACTTTGGCCTTCAGCCTCCTTCCCGAAGTCCTGCTGAAAGACTTTCCCAGATTAGGAAGCGGGGTGTGTATGTGTGAAATGCTGGATATGTTCAGTGAACTAATGAACACCTCTGCAGCTGCTGACAGAGCTGTGAGCCTACAGGATGTCCTTGTCTGAAAAAATAGACATGGACATAGAACACACTCCTGTGCACATCATGTGATACGCAACAGGAGATGTTGCGTATTATGGGGGATCAGTCTGCCATGCTGAGGCATCAGGTGGAGCTCCAGAAAGAGCAGAGGCAGGACAGACTCCCCTCTGCAGCCCCTCCAAAACCGCTCCACTGCCTACCACTTATCAGCCCCCACCCCCAAGTGCTCTAGAAGGAGGCTGAGCGAGGTGCAGTATGTGCTGCGTTCTACACTGGTGGAGGTGAGCAGGAGGATGCGAAGGCCCCCTTAAGGACTGCACGCAACTACAGTTGCTTGCACCCCCATTGAAACAGGTCACAAAACTGTACCATTAAAAAAATCTCTTTATTCCTGCATAACTTGGGCAGGAAAAGAAGGGGAGGAGCCCGCTGGAGTGAGTGTGGGGGTTAGGAAAGAAAGTCACAGCAAAGATGTACATTACTGTGGTTCATTGCAAAACCAGTTTTTCAGCGCGTCCCGTAGGTGAAGCACTCAACGGTTGGCTCTTAGAGTAACACTGGAATCTGGCTGCTCAAAATTTGTGACCAGCTTATCAGCCTCTATGGCCCAACCCTGAGGGACCTTTACACCCTTTGTTTCTCACAAATTATGGAGCATGCAGCTATAACTGATGAGATGTTCTTTTCACTGATGTGAAGCCTAGTAAGCAGACATCTCCCTCTGGCTTGTAAATGGCCAAATGCACATTCCATAACCATTCTGCAGTTGCTGAGCCTGTTGTTGAAATGCTCCTCCTTGCTGTCTAGATACCCCGTGTAGGGCTTCATTACTCCAGGGAGCAAGGGGTAGGCAGGATCACAATGGCATTTCCACATCCCCAGTGTTGATTTTTTGGTAGGGAGAAAGTGCCTGCCTGCACCTTATTGGACAGACCTGAGTTCCTAAAGATGCATGTGTCTCATGCATCTTTCCAGACCACCCCCCATTAATACCAGGGAAACGTCCTCTGTGATCCACAAGGGCCTGCAACATCCTTGAGAAGTATCCATTCTGGTTTACGTACTCCAGCAAGAAGTTCAGGTGCTAGGCTAGAGATATGCATGCCCTCAATTGTCGTCGTCCCCTTCTTCCCCCCCCTCACCCCCCCCCCCCAACAGATTGGGAACCCTGTTTCAGTAAACCCCTCCACTATGTCCTGCACATTTTCCAAAGTCACTACCCTTCTTAGCAGAAGCCATTTGATGGCCCTGCACACTTGCATCACAGCAGCTCCAATGGTGGCTTTATTGCCTCCTAACTGACTGGTAGCAGTCTGGGGTTGCCGGCTTCCACAGAGTGGTGGCCTCTCGCTTCTCCAGTCAGAGCTGGGTCTCAAGCGAGCATTCATGTGCTTCAAGGCTGGGGACAGCGCTGTTCAAAGTGGCCTTTTGTATAAGAAAGTTGTGCAGCCACTGCTCATCATTCCACACCTTCTTAACGATGTGATCCTACCAGTCTGCTTTTCCTGGGACCAGAACTGGCGCTCCACGGGTTGAAGATGATGCGTGACAGCCTGCAGCAAATGGGAATTGTTCTGCTCTACGGCTTGTAGCAGGGTGGCCTCAGTAACATCACTATTTTCCATGCTGTGGCTCCTCTCGTGCCTTTGAAAATACTGCAGGATAAGCTGTAAGATATTTGTAATGCTCACGGTGATAGTGAAGAGCTGAGCAAGCACCATGTCTCTCCGGCAATGGATTGTGTGTGGCATAGAAGAATGGCACGAAAAAGCATTTGCAGTTTGTTTGGGACAAGAAAGGAGGGAGTACATTGCATCATGGGAGGACAAGCTTCCCAAAAGCCTGTGTAGCTAGTTGCACTGTGGGATAGCTACCCATGGTGCACTGCTTTGAATGTCAACCCAAGTGGCAACGCAAGAGCCTGGTGGAAGGAGAATGATGTGATCACGCACCTGTGACTTCTGAAATTCAGTGGGTGAAAGTCAATTTAAAGTAAATTGCCTTCAGTCTGCAGTGTAGATATACCCTGAGTCACAATCCCTTGCTCATGCTACTAAAGGGGCAGTGTAACCATATGTTGCCTTTTATGTGGGCCATACTATACAGTGAAAATCTGGTCCTATTAGAGGAAAACGAAGGACAGATTTGCATGCTTCGTTGGAAGGCATTCAAAACAATTCATTCTGGTCTTCAAGGTGATATGGTTTTTATTGAAATATTGGTGTATTTGTAGCCCTATGCATTTATAGGGCACCTATCTCTTTAATATAAGAGTGCACTTTATATAATTTAGTGCAGGAGTAAACAAAATCTTTCCCTAATAGTGAGTACATGCTAGTCAGCACACTGTTTTCCACTATGGTGGAAAACAAATTTATGCTACTGAGCATTTAATGGGAAATATGTAAGGCTGCTGAGGTGTGGTGCAGTTAGGTATCTACTAAATCTTACCCACACAACTGCCTTACAGTTGGATAACGAACAGGCAGAGCAGGGCACTGCAAGTCCCCACTAATCTGTTTCCGTTGTAGATTGGAGGGCCTATTCTGAGGGTAAAGAGATAATTAGTTAAACTTCTATACTCTCTTCCAGCCTGGCCTTGCTGCTGAGACTTCCACTAAGAATGGTAGTGTTTGACAGCATGCCATCTTAAATATTAAAACTTACAAGTGTTAAAAATGTTATCTGATACACAAAGATTGACTATCAACCTAATTAAGTACCACATCCATTAGCTAACCACTGCAGGATCATCATACCACCCAATTCCTTCAAAACACTTTGAGACCTGAATTTGTTTAAAGATAGTTTTGCCAGTGTATTGAATTTCATGATTTCAGCATAGACCTCAATGGGCTTTAAATTGTAACCTCACAGTTAGTGTGTCTGTTTTTTCTCCTCTCTCTTGAGAATCTGTCTTGGGTACTTGTTGTTTCGAGTTAAGAGTCAAGAACTTTGGCAAAGCAATGGTAACAAACTTGAAGAATGCTTGCCTGTAATATGTATGCCTGGCTCCAACGAGACTTTCATTTTGTTTCACAATTCCATTCCAAATTTTAAAGTAAAAGAAACAACTGTCTAGATAGAAATACTCTATGAATTTTCATGGGCAAAATTTAACAAAAGACTCACCACTTTCTGCTCTAGCAGCATGCTTTTTTTTTCTCCTCCTCACTGAAAAAGTAATGAGACATGGATTTTTAATGCTCTTAAAGAAGAGCATGTTAATTTTAATGAAATACAATTTGTTCTGATCAATCTCTTTCAGGGTTCTTAACTCTGCTAGGGGCTAACTTAATCAATTATCCATGTCTTACGCATCTTCATATAGAAAGTCATGGCTTTTATGCTATGGCGCTAGGGCATTCAGTTGAGAAATTTGTTTGACAAAAAGAGTACATAAATTGAATCTCTAGTTGGTGGTGTTGATGATGATTTTATCCCATGAGCAGTCATAGGTTCCTAGCTACTGTAACCAGCAGTTGTACTGTTATCTGAGATATCTGGGGGGTGGGGTAAGAAATCCTATCGCTCTGTCCTGAACCCACAGCCTTATTGAGCAGTACATCAAAGGAAAGATTCTCCTTATTTGTCCAGTTGTGGTGGTGGGGTACAGAATGCAGCCCCAGCTGCACACAGGTAAGGCCACTTAATACTTCCCCATCATGATCAAGAGGGCAGAGATGGGAGAGGCCACTGCTGCACTGCTTCTCCTATGCCTTAGCCAGGAGATCTAATTAGGCATGAAAGGGTAGTGTGGTGCACCTTGACTCTGGCTGGCTGTGTGGTAACTCACATGAAGGGCCTGCAGCAGTGATCCCCTGGCTAGTAATGACTGTTCATAGTGTGCCCTACCCATACACGTAAGTTACTTGGTAAAGTATTAATTTAACATATCCCATCTATTAGAATATACTTGAGGTCTATGCTGTGGTGTTTAGCTTCGTTTCACAGTGACATTGAATTTGTTTGAATATGAAATTTGAAGTTGTGAAACATAAAGAATGAACTTATGTCTAAAGTGCTACACTGGGGTGCCGGAGAGCTGATATTCATTCCTGTGAGACTTCCTGTGTGACCTAGACCTACACTTTCAAAAGCTACTCTTAATTTTGGGTGCCCCTCCTGATGCATCCAGGGTCTGAATTTTTCAGAGGTACTGATCAGCCATAATTCCAGTAATACCACCTTTTGAAAACTAGACCTCAATTTCAGTATGTCACTTGTCCCATTTGTAAAATGGACATAATAGTCCATTGAAATCAGAGTTCTGATTAAAAATTGAAAGTACAGTAAGGTCCTGACTGATTTTTTGGGTGGGAATTTCCAAAGTGAGTAAATGACATATGAACACAAGTGCCATTAAGTAATTTAGATGCACTGACAATACCACTCTTGTAAGAGAATGTTGAGAATATATAATAGTCATAGATAATTTAGATGAGACCAGTTTTAATTGTTCTCTTCCTCTACCCCGAACTGAAAGAGTGAACAGTAAGATTCACTTTTTTACCTTCCCAAAAAGCAGGGATATTAGCCCTAACTAATTAATTTGGGTTTCTTAGAGCGATTTCTAAATATTTCAAGTCTTCCCCAGGCTGTGAGAATGAAAATTTAATACAACTAGATAGGAAGCATGTAGAAGAAAAACACTGGTTCATTGGGTAATCTGATATTAGTGTTTAGTAACTGAGAAAGAGGTTCAGTTTGAGATTTAAAACAAACTGGTTAGTGCCATCTGAAAGTTCTTCCAGAAACCTGTTTTTCTCAATAAAAAAAACATTAGTATTACCATCCTAGACTGTCAAATGTTTTATTAGTGTCAAGTGACAAAGCCATACTTGGGCTGAGGTCACTTCTGCCAGAAAAAGCCTTTGATTTTAATGAAAGTTTTATTTAAAAATCAATGACATGATATGGCTATAGTTCTTTTCTTGAGTCTCTTGGGTTGTATGGTTAGCCTATGTGATATCAAAAGCTACTGTGGGGTAAGAAAACCAAAAGTGGTGCTAGTGTTAATTTTGCTTTGGTTAAATACTATTGAATATTTTCAAAGATCACACAAATCCTGTCACTTTTCTGGTGGTAAAAAGATTCATGAGTGACAGTTTCATTCCTACCTATGAATGGCAATCTCTACTCCTATGGGGAACCAGGGGTAACCCAGACGTCCCAGATCAGCAATTAACCTTGGCAAAGCCCATATGCATGGAAATAATTTCTAACATTCACCTACATCCTTTGAAAACCTTCCACTGAGAATAAACATACACATTTTCAACTGCTGTGATAGCTGCTCTCAATGGTTTACGCCCTCCATAGGATAGTCTACAGAACTTCTAGCTTTCTACAATGTGTGTTTACTGATATGGCTATAATTTCCAGGTTGCAATTATTCTTTTGGAGCCTGTTTGAGTCCTGTTCAGGAGAAAGTGTACAATCTATCCTTCCTGGTTCAAATTTCTACTGCTGCCATGCACAATGATGGTATAAAATGCTGGTGCAAATTCAGTATATTTGCTTTTGGCAAGGCAAAACCTATTGATGAGATTTCCTCTAGCAAGTTCAGCCCCAATACACATGTCTATGGAAATCAGGTTTGATGGAGCCAAGAATTCTAGGTGTAAATTGATTGATATAGTTCCATTGAGGTGATGCTGAACTGCTGTAAATTGGCATAGCTCCTTGGAGCATAGTTTCATTGATCTCAAAGGAACTATGACAATTTATACTGGCTGGGTATCAGTCCCTGAGAATGAAGCCAGATTACCCACTCAGAGCTAAGAAAGCTATGCACTTTAACCTATGTGTACTAGGGAGTAGTCTCTGTGGCTGTGGAATCTGAGAACTCCTTTATAATGTCTAGTGGTACAGAGGCACCTCAAATTAACTGGAGCCCATCGGATCTTGGATTTGTGTGTAGATGTGTTTTTAAAAAACAAACAAACAAAAAAAAACCACACAAGTCTTGGCAAATCTTGAAGTTCATACTTGCTCCCGGCTCGAGTAGAACTCCGACAGAAGGTGCCATATAGGAGATACTGTTCTTGTGGCTATTATCTGTCCTTTTGTAGTGCCTGCCAGCCAGCCAGCCAAAGTGAAATTTGCCTTTCTGCTGGGCGGTTCTGCATCTCCAATGACCTCAATCCCATAGGCTGAATTGCTCCAACGAGTCTGAGTCTTAGATTGGGTAAAGTCACAGACACGGTCCCTAGAATGTAAGAATGACTGAAGGGCTGCATGTGTGTTACGCAAATGTACGTGGCTACCTAAGGATCACTGTTCATTGCTCAGGATATGGGTTGGTCTGCCACTGTTGAGCATAAAATTGGCTGTAAAGTTCTGCATTGCAGAAGCTTGTAGGCTCAAGATTTGGCCTGATAATAACAAAAATGTATAAATATCACATTGAGATGGGAGTTGTGATTGATTCCAAAATAATCAAGGAGAAAAATGTAATACTGAAGTGAGAGGGCTATTGGTAAAATGAAAGTAAAGGGGGTGTTTTATGATATTTCTCCAGGTGAATTATGAGTTCTACACTTGATAGGGTCATTCATCCACATGTTCCATAGCTTGCTTTGAGTCATAGAGGCCATCAGAAAAATATGCATGTGTTTGAGACAGTGACCTAAAAGGACTGTATATATCTATGGAGGCTGCTACTTTTAAAGGGTTACCATGTGAGGTGAATATTTTTCCTTTAAAGCTTTCTCTTGATAGCATAAATCAGAAGAAAGAAAGGAAGGAAAAGAACAAATGTTCAGGTTAAGGCAGTATGCTACAAATAAGATGTTTTGACTGTTATGAAAAATGCTAACATGAAAGGGACTAAAATAGTGCATAACATAGTGAGTGATACTATAAATGTTTGAGTATAAGAGAAGAATTTTTCAATGAGACTGATGTTTGTGATTATAGTTAATATAAACATGAGCATAGGAGGGACAACACTGGGGTGGGGGAATAAAGGAACTTAAATTATAACATCAGTCCATTTATATTGCGTTAGGTATGAACTGATGCAGAAAGGTGCAATTGAACGTAAAGATATTGGCTTTGTCCCAGATATGTACACCTACAATCAGCATTTAGAGATGGAGAACAGAAGGTTAAAGAAGGAATTGGAAAACTATAAACTGGCTGCCAGGTATGTTAGTTTTAATGGAACTTTCTTTCTAATGCTCAGATAAATTAAAATCAAACTTTTAATGGAATTAATACATTTCTAGTTTCTCTGTGCCTCTGCACATTCCCACTTATGGATGAGACCCTGAATGAAATTGCCAAGTATCTCTCAGCTCTGCCTAGAGAGCTGAGTCTGAATTTCTTTTGTGTCTGGTTGTTGGACTTTAGTTGATATTTAAAATCCAATAGTTACAACAAAATACTCCACAGGATTATGAAAATGTAGTGTATAGGGATAAATGAGAAGTTACCATATACAGCTATATAATGAAATGTTACAAATTGTAGAATTGCAACAAGTTGGCACATAAAGGAGAATAATTCCTCATTCTACACCTGGTCTTGTAGTCTTTTCAAATCGAAAACTTCTATTGTTTATAGGCCCTGTTTAATAGGTATGTGTGTCTAAATATATATGTGCACATTATTGACTGTATTTATGCATATGCATCCACAGTAGCAGATTTTTCAAGAGACACACAAATTCACACAGTAATTTACATTCAGACTGTATAACAGAGATGCAGCAGTGAATTACACTGCAGTCTTTTTAAAAAAAAAAAAAAAAAAAAGTTTTCTACATTTGTATTCAATGTTGATGTGCACTGAGAGATGGACTGTGGGTAAAACCATCCCCTAATTCTTCCGTGCACCCTTCCTGAACCTTGGGTCTGGGTGTACAGGGGAAACCAGGCAACCAGCTACTCCAATTTGAGTAGGCAGGGGAAGAGTGGCAAACTGCATTGTAAGAAGGAAAAGCAAAATCCTAGCTCTCTGAAATTGTTGTTTTGGTGGTATCTTCTACAGATTTTCTCTGTAGAACAAAGCATGTTGCTCGCTTTCATAGCGTAACAAACTTTTGACTCATCAGGGCATATCTTCAGCTGGTGTAAATTGTCAGGCCCATTGACTTCAATGGATTTATGGCACTTCACACTATACCATATATTTCAGTTGAAAGGCTTCTATAATCAACCTTTTTCCCCATTGGTGGTACAAAGGGTTATTTTCTGATGCTTCCAACTAACATTACAATGGCTTGATTCTGCCATCTTTATTTAAACTAAATTCTGCAAATAGTCCCATGGAAATGAATGGGACTACTCATAAAGTAAGGTGCTATAGTATGTCTGTAAGGGTGATCAAATAAGAGTCTGTGGGTGAAGTCAATGGGAGTTTTGCCATTGACTTCAATGAAACCAGGATTTTACCCTATGTCTTTTTTTTTTTTTTTTTTTTTTTTTAATGTTTCTCTTCCACCTCAACATGTCAAAAGTGATACTTTAACACTGAGTTATATTTCTTTTCAGTTTAAGAAAATATCTTTAGGAGGTTTTTAAGATCTTTTATTAGATTTCTATCAGTTGACCAGCATAACTAGACAGGTCACTATCAGACGAGAGTTTACTGCTGTTATACAAAATAATTGGATAAATTTGCATTTTCTTTTAATATTTAAATAGGGAAAGAGTAAGAAGGGACACAGTATAGATGAATACTCCAATTAGATCCTTTTATGTAAACAAAAATTTCTTGTCTCCTGTTCCCTTTCTCTCATAGGCAGTCAAATCTTATTCTGAATGTGTTTCTACTGCATAAAACCTATTAAATCCAATTTACAGTTGAGTATTTTTAGCCAGCCCAGTTCATTCTGTTGTGGCTTGATCTTATAGCCATTGAAGTTAATGGCAAAGTTCCCATCGAGGTCAGTGACACAGGATCAGGCACTTTGTGGAACATCAATTATCCTTATTTTGCTATGTAATATTTTATAAACTAGCGCAGTGCAGTTACTTGAATGGTGAGTGAAGCTAAGCATTTGTGGTATCCATACAATAAGGGTTTTTTTATCTTTCAGAGATGTGCCTGACAGCAAATATTTATGACCAATCAACCTATTTCAGAGTTACTGTTAATGACTTTCTTGTTCATATACCCAGTATATGATTGGAGGGAACATCCTTGCTATAATGAAGGAACTGTAGGAACTGTTCCGACAGACAAAATTCCCTCCTTACCAATTTTCAAACATTCTCAACACAAAATAGGGTGCTCTGAACATACTGGTCGGGGGGGATGCTGATTTGACTGATTAGAAGATAATACTCATGCTCAGTCTATCAAACAGAAAGTTTGCATGGTGAGATGCATCGCTGTGAAATGTATTTGAAAATAGCTTCTAATTAAATTTGTTGCTTCTGAGCTTGCTGTTCTTGACAATCATCTCGCTGAAAAAGGATGTTATTTGTGACACCACCAGTACGAGGGCACAGTGTAAGAGACTGTAAACCAATTGCCTCCTGCTTTACTGTTGTTTAAAAATCATAGGGAGAGCTTTAGTGTCTAAAAGCTAAATGTAATTTTGTGTTAGTTTAATATAGTATTAAACTGATTGTATGCAACAGTAGGCACATTTCACCATGGATTTTCAGCATTTAAAGAGAAATTCTTGCTCCGTTTCAATTCTTGTGCACAATAAATGCTACATTTTTAATAAGATGTCTAAAAGCCTCTGTATGCCTACTGAAATAACTAGAGAAAACACTAAAACAAATACCAGAGCATGTGTAGAAATGACCCTTCCACTCCTGCAATACCTTCACAAATATGAATTACGATGCAAAAACTTTGTTAAAATTGATAGGCCTAAATTTCAGTTTAGGATTTTTTTTAATGAAGAGTCTTTTTTATAAAAACTAAACATTTTGAAAGTCATGGAAATCAAAGTTAAAATTGCTTTTATTTTGAAGAATGTAAAAATGTAGAGACACCTCCCCCCTCCCCCCAACAATCTTCATTCTCCTCTTTTCTTTGTACCCTTCAGATAAAATCCTAGGCGTGTATAAATTAGCATAGTTTCATTGAAGTCAAGTTCTGATGACTGGGCAAGGCAGTTGCTTTGTCATCTGCTGGAACACTTCTTTCGCTATAGCAAGGACGTTGTCTCTAGCTGTATAGTGTATGAATAAGAAAATGTCGAAAACATTAACTCTGAAACAATGTATTTAAGAGTACATTAATTGAGATTTAAATCAACAAGTAACGAACACATACCTGGAGGGCTTGATGCTCAGCTGCGGTAAATCAGCATAATTCCATTGTTTTCAATATTGATTTACCCCAGATGAAGATGAGACCTTTTTGTATATTAGTTACTTTTCAGTCAAGTAACATTACAGTTTCAAAGCTAGTTGAAATAGTAAATATTGGTTATCTCGGTGATTTGAGATACCTTGAATCTCTTAGGATTTGTCTTTTGACGTCAGAGGTACCTTCCCGTCCTATGAGCCTATGTTGTTGTTGTTTAAACAGTATTGTATGTATTTAAACTATAATAATGTAATACAATTTATAATATATTATAAAATATATGTATGATTGTTTAAACAAAGGCTATGAATTACATGTGCATATCTCTCTAATGGTAATCAAATTTAAGGTGCCCTTAACAACAGAGGGTCCCAACCACCAGAATTAGTTATAAAATTTCTAGCACCTGATGTGGTGGTAATCTTTTAGGCAGATGTGGTGATGGCTGGATGTATAGCTCTTTGGTTTTGTTTATGCAGTATAGTAGTAGCAATTATTAATAGTTACCAGTGAATACCAGAGCCATAAATCTGATATTTACATGTTTTACAAACGCATGGGCATTGTAATGCTAACTTAAGCTGATGAGGAAATCTAGCTATTGTTTTCATTTTACAGATAGGAATCTAATCTATTTTATGGCACAAGAGATTAGGAGTCTAACTTTCAAAACTGCATGCAATTATATACCATTTACAGCTGAAGTGGGACAATCAGTGTAAAACCTTCCTCAGAATTTATAATCATTTAAAAAATTGAACCCTTGCTTGACTTCCTTCTCACCACACCAAAACACCCATACAAATTTACTTGCCTTTGCCACAGAGAGAAACTCCTTTTTGTGTTTGTTTTTTGCGTCTTTGTTGTGCGCAGCATTTCATACAATGATGTGCTGCATACAGTGTGTAGGTAGAGGCAAGATATTGGTGTAAGTGATAACACATGGTTTCTAAAAGGTTCCACTTTATATTACAGACAACTCAAAGTTTAGGGCTGGAATCTTCAGAGTTTACAGGAGTTAGATGCCAAATTCCATTGCGATTCAGTGGGACCTGGGTGATTAACTCCTTTAGGCTCCTTTGACAATCCCAGCGTAGTTCTATAAATGGTCCTTACACTAAAATCTCTGGCATTCATACCCCCCAAAAGGGATAGCAATGACAATGCTACAGAGGAAGTAGAATCTTCCACACTCTGAACCACCAATGTGCTTTGATCTGGAAGGATCATCTTCAGGAACAAGGGCTTTCTGACAACTCTAGTCTTCAGTCTCTCATCTGAGGCTATCAAGTAGCACTGTGATGGTGTTCTTTGAGCAGACACAGTTCAGTAGGAACTAGACTGAGACTATCCCTCATTTCAGTCACTACTAATCTGAGTTGGATTTGAATCTGTAATTTAGGGGTTGTCTACACTGCCTCATGATTAGGACTATGAGGATGTGAATAGCAGTGTGTATCAAAGTGCTGCACTGTAACCGAACCTACAGCATCCACTAAGGGAAACTAAAAGGTTTCTAGCTAACGTATTCCCCTTCAAACAGGGCTGTGCTAATGTGAACATAGGAACCTTTTAGTTTGCACCTGCAGTGGAGTTACAATGCAACACGTTGGTACACACTGCTATTCACACATCTGTAGTCTCAACTCTGGGACAATGTAGACATAGCCTTAGAGTTAAAAGATTCTGTATCCTATTACCCATCTCTTAAATCATACAGCCTCCCAAGTTCCTGTCTTAAAGAAATTGAATTACAAGTTTCACATTGTTTTCATGCAGCAAAGCTAAAGAGGCTCTGCAAAAAATACAGAAAGAACGTGATTTCCATCGAATGCACCATAAGCGAGTGGTTCAGGAAAAAAACAGGCTCATTAGTGATATTAAAAGGTAAGCACACTGATTTTTTTTTTTTTTTTTTTTTTGAAGTCATTTATCAGAAAGCTAAGTGAGTTTGAATTGTTACTTGGCAATATTATAGCATGACTGAATTTTAAAGTGTTAGGCCCAAGCTAGCTAAATTTAACTAGCATCCTGGTAAATGGCAGTTCTGCCCATCCTTAGAAGCAGAGATATAATGTCTCCAGTGTTCAGAAATTGGAGGGAACTTCTTAAGATGCAGAGAAAGGAGACATATGTACTCTATTTGGTACATAAAGCATGTAACATTCCTTGACTGTCAATTCCCTTTTTTCCATGGTGGTTGGTGAAGCTCACTTGTTTGTTTGAATATGAGTTAGACACAGTAAATCAGTCTTCTATTTTTGTCATTTAGTTCGTGTTCTTGACACTTGTTGACGGTTTTGAGCTAATCTGTAGAATTTTGTGATGTACTTCTTTTTGTTTATTTTGGCATTTTTGCTGTACTGATACAACTGTGCAGGTTTTAGTATATAACATTTATAATTTCTGCTTTCCATGTTGCCTTTCTTAACCTGAAAGAAAGGACTTTTTTTTTTTTTTGTTTAAAACTACATTTGTATATTTGAGATGGCCCTATTGATAGGTAGAATGAAGGAGGATCAGAAATATATAAAAGCAAATAGTACTTTGCACTTATACAGCATCTTTCATGTGAACATCTCAAAATGCTTTCCAAAGGCAGGTGATATATTTATGACACCCAGTGCTATCCAGACCAGTGAGGGGCTGTGTTGCCCTGCCTTGCAGCCTTGGGTATCTCGCAATGCTTTGCTGTTGTAGCTTCCAACTTGGGTTGCTCACAATCAGCCTGCCAGCATGCAGGTCACAGTCTGAGGATCTTATATAGCCACAGTCTTGGTCCAGCAATTCTGACTTTAGCAGCTTGTCAGCCACTCTGGCTTCCAGCAACCTTGGCTAGTACTTGCAGGGTGACCCCAACACACTCCTAGTCCTGAATTTTCCCCCAAAAATGTGTTCTGCACTGCCTAGCCCTCTCCTGGACAGTTCAAATATTTTAGGTCCATTGCCTATGTAATGGAACACTATACAACAATTTGCTACTTTTAAATGGAGTTACTCAAACAATTCACAACACTGGATTAGTGTTTAAAGAGGTTTATTTAATTACAAAGAGATTTTTAAGTGAGTATGAGTATAAGGCATAAAGTCAGAAATGGATACAAGAGATATAAAGATAAAATACTTTCTGTTAACTAAATTTAACAAACTAACCTTGGTTCAGGGTAAAATTCTTCCACATGCTCCCTGCAACAGGGATGGCCAAATTTCAGGTCAGGATCTCTTCCAAAGTCAAATGGCTGATTCTTTTGTTGTCTTAAGTGAAAAAGAGAGGCAGGGGAAGGAGTTCAGGGTGTTCATGCCACTCACTTTATAGTTCAGTCCCCTTTTGAAATGCATTTTCCTGAGGGTTATCCCTACATAATTCCTTCCTGCTATCAGGATGGAGACCAGGAGTCTTGTGGTGAAAGAGGTTCCATGCTATTGTTTGCTAAAATGTGAATTGATCTGTTACTGCTCCCCTTACATTCCAAAGAATGACCACTTGTCAAAGTTGATGGACAATCACCTGTCTTCTGACTATAGGCACCAGCTTGTTCTTTGTCTTTAAGAAACAGGTTAATCCAGTTCCCAGACTTGTCTGGTACCATATTTCAATCATAATTTCAGATTATGTTGTTAACTCTACATATAATGTTGCTACATACATTTCACCTGATATTATTGAACGGTAAGTTGTTTTCAGATGATACCTCACAAGGCATATTTTGTACAAATATCATTGCAGTAGTATGTAGGGTTTGAATACAGGGGTGCATTTTGGTCACAATATTATCCCCATTTTACATATGAGGAAGCTGAGGCACAGAATGGTTAAATAACTCATTCAAGGTCAAACAATGAGTCAGTGGCAGATTTGGAAGTTGCACACTGGTCTTGTGGCTCATAGCCTGGTGCCCTAACTTCTAGAGAACAATGCATCCAGTAAAGCAGGAAGATGCTTTTGGAAGTTGTGTTAACGTATGAGATGGAAACAAGTTCCTTAGTGGAAGTTCAAGACTGTCAGGGTATTTGCGTTGAAGAGATGTATGAGCATCACTTTGCACACTTTCCTTCAGATATAGTACTCCAGCTGACAGTAACTAAGTTTGTCCCATTAATTTCTGTGTGAAGTGCCATGGAGTGATAGATGATACCTTACCACTCACTGTGTGGATAAAATTCATGGGGTGAAGTCCTTGACCTAGAATTTAAAAAAAAATCCTTTTTTATTTTATCATTATTAACATACATGAACTTTCCATATAAACATTTAATCTTATAACGTGTATTTATCACCTTTAAAAGATCCATTAGTGTTCCATCAATCTCTTTTCTGTGTATTAATTCTGTTCAAATTCCTAAAGAATGGTAACTACACATTATAAAATCTACTTCATATAAGGCTGTCACTTTACCGATTCAAAGAATTTCTAATACTTTCCTTCTCCATGCCACTAATGGTGGGGAGCCGTTCTTTTCCAAAAATGAGCTATATCACATCTGGCTGCTAGTAGTAACTGCATTACTAATGTGTCGTTTTCAGAAACGAATAACCTCCTGTGGGCTATAACCTAATAGAATAGGTTCTGTGAGTGGCCTACATTTTAGTTACCTTGAAAACTTTATTTAACATTTTCCTCCCAAACGCTATCATCTTAAGGTATGTTGGCACATATGGTGGCCTGCAGCAGACATATGCTGCACACCCAGCTAGCATGTGTATAAATAGCAATGTAGATGGCGAGACACTGCTTAGGTGAGTAGAGTGCCCTACTCACCTGAACCCTAGGGTATATATTCTACACAGCTCCCCATATGCCCAAACAGTGACTGCCATGTCTGCACTGCTATTTTTAGGAATGTAGTGTCCTGCTGCTTGCTGGAGCCTTTTCCTGCTGTAGTGAAAGACTCCGGCAACAGGGAAAGGTTCTGGCAGCTCCCCACTATTGCAGCCTTTCCCTGCTGCCTTCCCCTTCCCAGAGCCTTTCACTTTTTCCACATGCAATTACACACCATAGTGAGTATGGATGCAGCCTACCTAAAGGCCACTGCAAGTGTAAACAAGGTCTTAGGTCATTCCTCCAGTATATACAGAAAGATATCTAATTCCTCCACATTATCTTCCCTTAGGTTTAGGACTTCCTTTTTTGTATAAGGAAAATATATGAAATGGAGGGATATACTATTGATAAAGTATTTTTTTGTAAATTTCTTTAATGGTTAAACAAATAGATGAGAGAGTGGCTTTCCTCCAGGTATTTTCCCATTATTACAAAGTGACCTCTGATTTTTAGATCCATTTTTCTCCAAAGGTTGTCTTATGTTCAAGATCTGTTTAGTAAAAAGTTGTACTACCTGTGGAAATCAGGCCCTTTGAGATGGTCTTTCCATTAATCCTTTTTAATAATCTCCTGAAACTTGAGCTTTCTACCTGGGTTTTGAATTGCTTTAAGTGCAAATAAGCTCAAACTGTTATGACTCTTTCCTATGAGTTCTTTACTATTAATTTCCATTATTTCATCATTTTGAAATAGCTACTGCTCCTGGAAATTTTTGTGCTCCTTTCCTTCAACTAGTATTACCTGTCATTCCTATGCTGGTCAAGATTAGGTAACTGACCAAGGGTAGGTCTACACTGTAGTAAAATCCCCATTGCAGCAAATCTCAGAGCCTGGGTTCATTGACTTGGGCTTTGGGGCTCACATTATGGGGCTTAAAAAAAAAAAAGTGTAAATGTTCTCCATTGGGCTGAGCCTGGGCTCTGAGACCCACACCCCTGGATGGTTTTCAGAGCCCAGGGGCCAGCCCAGGTGGAGATGTCTATACTGTTTTGCTTTAGGCCTGTAGCATGAGTCCCAGGAGCTCAAGTCAGTTGACATGGGCTCTGAGACTTGCTGCTGCAGGGTTTTTGGTGTGTGGGTTTTTTGTTGTTGTAGACATACCATAAATAAACAGTGATAATTCTTCAGAATCTCTCTTCCTTGAGTTGATCAATTTTAAAGCGAGCTTTAGGCCGAATCCTCGGATTTGCATATTTTAATCCCTCTCAGCACCCCTAATGATTTTGGCTGACTCGCATCATATACATTTTAACTTTACAGTCTATCTTACTGCAAGAAAAATCCCGGTTTTGTCTTTTTGCCAGCATTCTGGCAAAACATAATATTCTTGAAGTTGTTAATTGTTGTGTATTGAGCTGAACAATTTCTCCTGAAAAATGTAGCAGAACATTCTCCTATTTTGATTAATGAGTTGGTATGGGAGACTTAGCTTCTTGTTAATACGATGAAGGGATCCAAATATAGTTTCTACTGTAATTAATGCCACAATTTCATATTTTTCTAAATTAGCAGCCTACTTGGTTGTCAAATCCTATCTGCATTTTTCTTTCTCCCAGTGAAATAATATCCATCTAAAAAGGAAGCAAAGATTAAAAAGGTAGCAAAGATTAAAAAAGGTTAATGTATGTAACGCACTTACTGTACTTTGAAGATTAGGGGAGTTGCTGAAAAAGAAAACAAAACTGGATAGATTACTTCAAAAGGTTTTGGTGGCAGGATATACAGATCCTATTACTGAACAACTGAGACATACTTCTTTTGTTTTTGTTTTTGAGGGGGAAGTACTTCAGTGGGATGGTTGCATGCTAAATAACATTTGCTGTCTCCTTTGTTTTGACCTTTCTACATTCTATTCTCTATAGTACATGGGGGGAAAAGTTATTTAGATGGAAATCACGGATTTAACTCAGTCATCCTTTAAAATACTTTTGGCTTTTTATTGTTCATAGGCTGAAGGCACATTATGCATCATATGAGCCAATGCTGAGGCAGTTGACTGAAAAATATCAGACTACACTGAGACAGAAAATGCTAACCAGCTTGGAGAGAGACAGAGCAGTTGGTCAGGTAAAAATACAGTCAACTACACTGGCAGAAATATACAGGCAGCTGATTCATATTTTTTTTAAATAAAACAGCAGGCTAGAGGTTGAAGAAAAGTATTTCTGAGTTTCATGTGACTTACTTACAAATATTTTGTAATACAAATATTTGAATACAAATATTCTTTAAAAGTTTATACAAATCTTGATGCTTTAGTTTAATGTAGCCAGACAGAATGTTAAAGTCATATCTGCCTTCAAGTACCCTGATGATGTCATGTAGTTGAAGAGCCAAAATTTTGTTAATTGTTTAAACTGGATGTACCTATAGTCACCTCAGTATCAATCAGAAAAAATCACTAGTACAGACTCCTGGAATTTGTTCTTTGCTAGGCCAATCTAAAACTGAACACACAGTCCTGCACCCAAGTAAACATATTAACAGGAATAGGTCTACCAGAAGCATCATCTTAATCATTCTTTCAGCTTTCATATTTCAGAATGAAACATCAGTGGAAATATGACCTAGTCAGATTACTTATGCTGAAACCATATCAAAGTACTATAATTTTGATAATATATTAATCCTTATGGATACTGCATAGGAAACCATCCTCAAAGTTTATTAGCTGCCAAAATAGCTTTAATCAAATATTGTCAGTCAAAAAGGTTTAAAGAAAGATGTATCAATTTATCTTCAATAGTTTCAGATACTTCACAGCATACCTATAGAGATGCAACATCAGTACTGCTAACCTCCACATAATTTAGCTGAGGCCTAGACAATTACATAATTACAATTATACATGTATTTTTCTACTTGGGAATGATCTTAAAACTCCTGCTTCCTGAAGTAGTATGTACCAGATAAACACCTTTGTCCTCCAAGTGGAGATAAAAAGGTTGTGTTTTGCCTGTTCCTGGCCCTTTTAATCTCATCTAAAGGTTGGTGTAGATGACCTCTTGCCCCTTTAGGGATGGGTTAAGAACAAAAGTCTACATAAAGGAAAATGTCCTAGAGGAAAAGAAGGGTTATGGCCAATATATTGACACAGGAAGAGATCAGTTATTTAAACACAGAATAAAAGATTTATCTTGCAAAGTCATCCTCTGGTGTAAGGAAAATGAAAGTTCTTATACTTGACAGTTCAGCTTACCAACTACTGGGATGACCAGCATTCCTTAATGTACAGTACCATATCATGTCATCAGTTGTATCGTGACAACACCTATAGGCCATATTGTACCACCACACTAACTCTTAATTCAATGAGAAATTATGTTTGAAAGTTGATGTAACATGGGCATAACTTTGTCTATATTTGCCTTGTTTTAAAAAAATATGTAGTAATCCAACCAGAAATTCTGGATAGGTTATTTTATATCATTGTTGGACTAAATATTTTCAAAATGAGTTAGTCGAGCTGTTTCTTGGACAGGAAATTGAATGAAATGATTTAAAATCTCTGTATATTCTGACAGAGGTAGAGTGTTAGATAAATCAGTAATTACGTATGGTATTTACTGATTGATTAATTATTTATACATATTTGTTCTGTCTTCTGTACTTGTGGTTACAGGGTACAAAAGCAAAGTCCTCATAACTGTTCTTTATTTTTATTCTTTAGGTTACAGGTTTGCAAGCTACGTTACAAACTTTAGAATCTGGGCGTGCCATTGAGGTCCCTGTGACTAGAGGTAAAACATTCCCTTAAACGTGCACATATACTGTGAGGAAAGAATCTAGTCTAATTCAGAACTTGATATAATGCAAAGTTTGAAATACAGTGGTACTTCAATTTACAAACACCCAATCTTTTGAACCACAAGTTATACAAACCCTTTTTCCCCGTGGGGGGGAAAAAAAATCACATAATGAAAGGGATGTCATTGAAGAACAAATTAACACCCCTTCACCTTCTGATGCCTTCAAACCATGCAAGGCGATTTTCAAGGTCTTGAAGGACAAGAAGAAAGCAATACAATACATCTTACTGCAACTTAGGCATGGTGCATACTGTAGTTTGAGATGTTCATCTTAGTTTTATGAACTCCTCAATCACCAATTAGTTCATAAAATAGTGGTCCTACTGTACTTGCATTTCAAATGTTTTACTAGTTGTTTTAGGGACAGCTACAAACTAAGGATTTAGTTTTCTTATTCTCTCAATTGGTTCTATTGAGGACAATGAAATTACTCAAGCAAGTATTCCTTACAGATGTGTAAGTGTGAAAGGATCATGACCTAGAAACCTAATTTGATTCTGCCATCTGGTCCACTACGTAATACATAACCAGGAAAGCAGGCTCATGTAACTCTCTCTATAAGGTTGGAAGAATTTGATGTTTTGAGAGCTTTTAAAAATTCTGGTATTGTAGAGCTCAACATCTCATTTGAACACATTAATCTTCTGAGGAGGTTTTTAATGACCGTGTATAGTACCTTCTGCAATAACACTGTATCTGTATCTAAAGGAAGTACTTGTCCTGATACTTTGAAAAAAGGAAGAAATTAGTATAAATATTAAGTGAATTTTGTGGCATTTTCAGTGAAAAATGTCCTTTGCTGTGCTTTTTAAAAGTATTTCAGGGGAAACCATGTCTGGAAAGAACTAATAGCCAAATCTTCAACTCTTTGGGTTTTCTAATTCCTGTATTTGAATGAAGGGGACAGCAAATATTTTCCTAGATTATTCCATGACTTATTTAATTCTTAATGCAGATATTATAGCAATCATCCAAATCTTTCACCACCATAAATCCCTTCTCTTTTGTTCACGGTTTGGTTTGCGTCTCTCTTAATTTAAAGGATGCATATTTTCACATTTTGGTTTGTCATGACACTAAGCATCCCTGTATTCACACCCTATATACCATTGTAATCTTTGTTTAAAAAAAAGTGTGCCTTGTGAGAGCATTTGAAAAAATTTGCTGTAACAATGTTATATGTAAAGTTATGAATTCCTCCATGTGATATTAGTACACACTCAAAATCACACAGCCTTGCCTAGGTAAAAGTTGTTAAAGGGGGTCTATCCTAAACAAAGGAATGTGTATTTACCTCACTTTACATATAGGTAGTTTAACAGGGTACTCAAGACAGCAGGGGATAAGATGGCAGGAAACTGACCAATTTGGATTTCAGCAGACACAGGTGGGGGAAGAGCCTGGAGCTACCTTCTCCAGTAGACTGTCACCACCTTTATTACTTGAATACCCTTTTTACTTTGAAGGGTAACCCTCAGCAGAATCCACTTCAAAGATTCAGTGGATTATAAAAGAAAGGGGCAGAGAACCCTAAATTGTCTTTCATCTAAGAAGACACAGGCACCAACACCGTTAAGCCTCTGAGAGAGATCCTGACCAAAGAAAGAGTCAATCACCATCTTGCTGGAATACTGTGGGTGAGCTGTTCAGCCATATAGCTGTTACAACCAATCTATTCTTGGACCTGGGTCGTCTTAACAATACAGCAAAATCAAATCTATGCTTGACTCAGATAATTCTATTCATAGATTCCACACTGGATTAAGTGTAAGGGAGAGTCTTTTAGCTGTAGGTCAGGCTTCTGAGGTTGAGGCAGCTTATTCTCAATGCTCAGGAGTGTCCAATTTAAGAGTAATCTTTTTTTCCTCCCCCCCCCGGGTCTCATGGTGGTCACTACATATGTAACTCCTTTTGTACAATGCACAATGCCTATGCAGCACTGGATGTTTCAGGTTTACAGTCTGTCTGGGAAAATTTGCTCTTGTGGGTCACCATACCTCCAAACATCTTAATGAGAATAAATATCCTAGGAGATGTCCAGTTTGATCCTCCAGCAGCTTTGGTGGTGATAATTTCAGATGTGTTCAACGGTGGTTGGGGGGACACATCTGAATCATCTTGCAGTTCAAGGGCATTGGTCTCAGGAGGAGATTCTGCATGTCTGTGTGTTGGAGTTGAGCCATTTGTCTAATCCTCATATCCTTCCTTCCTCAGGGAAGGATGGTGCAAGTAGTAGGACACTGCAGAAGTATTGTCCATTATGTCAACAAGCAGGGGGGAGTGTGCTCACTTTTCACCTCTTTGTGCAGAAACAATAAGGTTATGGGATTGGTGCATCTTCCACAATATGTTTCCAGTAACCCTGCATTTGCTGGGAGAGAGCAGTGTGCCTGCAGACCATCTTAGAGACATGTCTCGGATACAAGTGGTCCCTGAAGGATTAATTGGTTTACCACATGTTTGCCAGATGCGATCGGCCAGACATGGACCTATTTACAAGTTTTAACAGGAAATGTTAACTCTTCTGTTCCGGAGCCAGAATGGACAGCCAGTCTTCATCAGATGATTTTCTACTGCACTGAGGAAAGGGCCTGTAGTATGACTTTTACCCCCTTTCCATTGATCCAGAAAGTGGCAAGGAAGGTATATCTGGACATGAGGATGATTATCATTGCCCAGCCTGGCTGTGCCAGCAATGTTATGCTGTCTCCTCCAACTGTCCAGCAGAATCTTTGTGCATATTCCTCTGTCATCAGATCTGTTGTCTCAGCTGGAAGGGAGGTTTCTTCATCCCAACTAGCAGTCCCTCCATCTGACAGCATGGGTGATTGACTTCTTCAAATTAGATATAAAGTCCAATCAGACAATATTACAAGTCAAAATGGACCAGATATGTGACTTAAATGACTGGGAAGGGCATCTCTCCTGCTTCCATATCCGTGCTCTGTGTTCTAGAATATTTGATGTTTTTTTTAAATCTGAAGTGTTATCTAATTCATCATTAAAGATTAATTTTGCAACCATTTCTGTCTATCATACTTTAGTTGATGGTAGATCACACTTTGTACATAATACCATTAAGAAGTTTCTGAAGTTTTTATTTAATGTGTTTTATTTCTTTGAGAGATCCTGTCCCTCTTGGGAACTTAATTTGGTTCTAGCCATGCTGATGAAACTACCATTTGAATCTTTTGCTGAATGTTCTTTACGTTATTTATCTATTAAAATGGCTTTTATTGATGCTGTAACATCTTCCAGAAAAGTGAGGTGAGCTAAATTCTCTTATGGCTGATCCACTGTTCACCATTTTTCATGAAGGTAAATGGTTCTTTAATGTGACCCTAGCTTTTTGCCAAAGGTGGGGTTTCTGATTTTCATGTCAATCAGTCCATTGATTTGCTGGGTTTTTCCCCGAAACCACATTCTAATAAGGGTGACTTGGCTTTATGTACTTTGGATGAAAAAAGGATTCTTGCTTTATTATTTGCACAGAACTAAAAGGTTATGTAAATCATCTAGATGGTTTGTTTATGCTAAAAATCGAATGGGATGTATAATTTTTCCCTTACCATTTTTAGGAGCATTAGGCAATGTATTGTTGAATGTTATCCTTTGCAGAGACTCCTCTTCCTGGGACAATATGTCCACATTCCACTAGAGCTGTGGCAACCTCTCTCCCTCCCCTTAAACAAGTCCTTGTGGTGGAGATTTGCAGAGCTGTTACCTGAAGTTCTGTTCACACTTTCGATAAAGCATTGTGGTTTGGACTTGGCCTCTAGGGCAGATGCTGCAGTTGATAGAGTGGTGCCTCAGTCTATATTCACTTAGGACTCTGTCCTTGCCTCCATGTTATTTTCAGCACTGCTTATGAGTCTATCTCATAAATGGGAATATGCAGAACCATTCAAACAGGAAATGAACGTTACTTGTAACTTGGGTTCTTCAAGATGGCTCTGCATATTCTTGCTCCCCACTTATCTGTCTGTCTTTGCCAGAGTCCTAGCTGTGTATTGTTCCCGGGCATTGCAGTGAAAGGATCTGAGGTGGTAGAGGGTGCTCCACCTCATCTATAGTCTCACTCTCAGGATGTTCAGAGATCCTGAAAGGGAAGGGCCTGGTGGTGTGAGTGTGCTCTAATGGACACTGCTGGGAGAAGATTTTACCATAAGGCACCACAAGACTGCGCAGTACCCATGAGTGTGAATACACAACTATTTTGAAGAAATCTGGTAACAAATAACCTTTATTTACTGTTCATTGTTTGTTTGAAATATTTTCTTAGGGCTAGATTCTGATACCCTTAATCATGTGGAATAGCACTTTACTCCTCAAGTCCCACCAAAGTCTCCCAAAAGATGTTGGCCATGCAATGTTGTGTCCACTGGACCTGCTCCATTGTGTACGTTAACTCTTAAGTTACAAATGAATGTGTAAACGTTTGTACCTGAGGAGATGTCCTCACTCACTTTGTCACATTTCAGGTCAGGAAATGGTGTATAGGCTTCCTGTTCCATGCCAGTTTAGGAGACCGGTGTTGTGGCACTCACTACTTTATTGTGCTGTGGTCTGAAGACCTGGGGCATGGGTTCTTCCTCCACTAGTGTTTTATATTATGGGTGCTCCCTCAGTCTCTTTCATATTAAACAGTACTTTCATTTGTTCTTAGGTGATTCAAAGAATCACGGTCCTGCTTGCACACACAGCACTTGTTTATTGCCCCAAAATCTTGAGCATTTTATAATACCAAAAAGTGACAGTCAGAGGAGCACTTAGAAATAAATAAAATCACTTTACATATACCATACAAATGATTAAACTCTTCAGTCATCCACATGCTCTCACAAGCTTTGATTTACCTCATACCCACTACATCACGTTTCAGATGATATTTCATTTCATTCCCTTCTAGTGCCTTCAACTCATGCTTTTTATTGCTTTATGTAGGTCTTGCTTGTGCCTCAGTGCGTAATGCATTTTATTCAGACAGTCTGCACTGCATATTGAAAGATGGGTAGCATATTCTGCTGCATGTTGACAAAAGCTTTTTCAGGCCGTAAGGTAATTGAAACCTTGAGTGGTGGACCTATGCACAGATGTAAATTGGAGGAATTTTGGTGGCTGTTTTTTCTGAATTTGATATCACGTATAGGGAGTACTGAGTAGAGAATGTGATGTGCTCACAATAACCTCTGTGGGGCTGAGGATGTCCATTACTGCACTTTGTACTAGCTGTAGTTACTCCAGGGTTGACAGCTTCATACCCTTATAAACTGCCTTGGTATAGGCTAGCTAAGAGTTAACAAAGTAGTGTATCTGGCAAGTTGTCCTCTGCCAGGAGAAGTAGTAGTTTCCAGATCAGCTGTAGAGGATAGAATTTATTGCTCATGAACACTGCAGTGTGAGGGTTTAGTGTCAGTAAGGCATGCAGGAACAACCCTAACATATAGACCTACTTGATCAATATGCATGTTCAGTCAGAAGGGACTGCACTGTAGCTGTGTACTCAAAGTTTTCTTCTGCCAACTAGTATAATCTCCATTTTCCTCAAATTGAACATCAGCCAGCTGGTTTTTGTTCAGAAATTGAGCTTGGCTTGCAATGGGCTAGTGTGGTGACAGTGATGGTGCTATATGTTGTAAAGGATAGCCAGAGCTATGTACCTGCTGCATATATTTGGTATCAACCCCCCTGTCATTTTATCAGCTCTCCTAGGGGCTATGAACACACAGTGAATAGGACAAGGGATAAAATTAATCTTTGTCGGACTCTTCAACTGAGTGGTCTGATGGCAGATGTACAATTCCCATCACTGTCCTCTGAGTGTGTCCCTTCAGGTTGATCTCAAACCACTTTTGTACATTTCCCTGGACCTCTGCTGAATCTTTTAGGCGGGACAGCAGTATGTCATGATCAATTGTGTGGTGTGTTGCAGAGAAGCTCGAGAGAGAGAGTGGTTCTTGGTCCTTTAGCCATCAATACTCATCTGTGCCATGAATGCTGTTGCCATTCCATATCCTGATCTGACTCGACTCAGATCAGCTTTGTCTAGATGAGCTAGAAAGGAGAAGCTGTGGCATTTGCTGCATGTAAGGCAAGCCTTAAAGTTTTTATCTGAAAAGAACAAAGCTCATAAGAAAAATAGCCTTATTGGTCTTTTTCATGCATGCAAAAGAGGTGCTCCGGTATCTAAAAATCCATCTCATAGTGGATATGCTGGTGCGTTGTTGAGGTTTACAGAGCAAACTGATTCAATCTCTCCAATGGGCACCAGAGTTCACTCACTACAAGTGGTAGCTGAGAAGGTATAGGCCTCTTAGGATGAAAGCTGCAACTTGGTCATCCCTGCACATATTTACCAAGTTTTACAAGATGGATCCTCCGTCTTCAGCTGATGCAGCTTTTGGCAAGTGGGTCCTGCATGCTGAGGTGATCCCTTAGAAAGTATTCCCTTACTCTTTCTCCCACTATTTTGTTCTCTTCCTAGGAATTTTTGTCACTACTGAGAAAATCCTAACCTGAGTATCTGTGGACCCAGTACTGAGATAGAATGGGAGAAGTTGTGCTTGCTTATCTGAAAAATTGCCCTTCATCAAAGTGAAAAATCCACAGATCTGTCTCCTTGGAGAAAAGAGTTCTGTTTAGCTTATGGTTAAAGTTCTGGGCTGTTTTTCTTGTTCTCCATGTTTTTTTTGTTGAGAATTATTTTTGAAAGGTGCTGGTGCAGGTTGAGAATCTTTTTCCCATGGTCCGGAATCTGGGGGAAGCATCATTAAACTGAGGCAGTCTCTGAAAGACGGGGAGGCCGTCTCTAATCCACTGTCCAATCAGTTTTGATTCTGCCCCGCCTCCCCCCCACAGCTGCAGATGGGACAACTGACACTGAAGACCTATGGACCTTTCCCTCCAAAGAAGGGTGAATATTCATGTAATCCATCACAAATCTCCAATTAGGTAAAGCCAACTTGCAAGTCTGAATTGGTGTCATTTTTCCAATGATGTATAAATCAAATATAGACCCTCTTACCTGCTTCTTCTCTGATATGCTGCAGGTGCATTTATTACATGCATATATTATTAAAGAACTATCACACTTTCTTGCTGAACTAAAACTACATTACTTTAAGGGAACGAACCACTGCCTACAAATTAAAGCTAATTCTTAAAAGCCTCTGAGTTTTGGTTCTCATTTTTTTAAACATTTATTGAACATAGTCCTTTTAAAGAAAAACATTAGTGGTTAGAAGATGGGAATTTGATTTGATATGAAACTGTAGTAGCTATTGTCAAGTCATAAAGACGCAACACATTCTGTACTCCAGTGGCTAACACTTTCATAAATAAATATGAGTTCAAGTTACTTTTTAATCAAATATTCACCAACTCTTAAAGCTAAGTGTGCAGATGTGTATATGCTCAGTTAAAGGTAAGGGATTTACAAAAAGAAACAAAATGCAACCAATGATTCAGCAAAGTAAGACTTCTGGCTTTACAGAAGCTAGCCAATTGGAAAGTGTGGCGGTGGTGATTGGTGGTTGTTAAGAATCATAGTGTCATAAGTCAAGTTTACTGTGCTCCCTTCTAGTGCTAGGAAAAGCTTTTGAAATGTTTTTACATTGAACCATTGATATTTTATGCACCCTCCCACCCACTGAATTTTTGTCTACCACTGACCTCCAAAGAGCTAATAGAAATGACATACTAGATTAATAGAGTATGAGGCCAGAAGGAACCATTGTGATCATCTAGTCAAACCTTCTGTATAACACATGCCATAGAAATTCCCCAGCGTAATTCCTACAGAACATATTTTAGAAAAAAAAATGCATCTTGATTTGAAAATGGTCAGTGGTGTAGAATCAACCCCACCCTTTGGTAAATTGTTCCAATGGTTAAAATAAGCTGTACATTTTTAACAAAGGGGTAATTAAGTCTGAATTTATCCACCTTCAACTGTCAGCCATTGGATCATGTTATCTCTCTCTGTGCTTGGTGAAAGAGACTTTATTAAAGCTACTCATAGACTGTAATTCAGTCCCTCTTTAAAATTCTCCCTATTAAGCTAAATCGATTTGAGCTTTCTTGAGATTATCACTATAGGGCATGTTTTCTAGTCCTTTAATCATTCTCATGGATATTTTCTGAACCGGTTCTAATTTGTCAACATCCTTCTTAAACTGTGAATGCTAGAATTGGACATAATATTCCAGCTCTGGAATAGTTGGATATTTTACGCATCCAAGGGTTGCATGAGCCCTTTTGGCCATAGCATTCGCACTGGGAGCCCATGTTCAGCTAATGATCCACCCTAATTGCCAAATCTTTTTCAGAGTCAGTTTCCCAGGATAGAGTCCCACATCCTGCAAATATAATTGATTTTCTTTGTTCCTAGATGTATACATTTACATTTAGCCGTAGTAAGATACGTGTTTGCTTGAGTCCCTGATTTATCAAGTAACCTAGCACAGTGGTTCCCACCCTTTTCGAGTGAAAGGCCCAGTAGTTAATACTAGGTGTAAAACACGTCCCCCTCGTCCCCTGCCCCCCTTATTGGCCATAACCCCTATAAACACATACTAATAACCTTAAATGACTAATAATAATAATAAATTACTCTTACCTGAGTAAGAAGCTAAGTCTTCCCTGGCACAGCTATCAGTGCGTGCCCGGGCTGGCCCTGCCTCTTCCCCTCCCTCATAGACTAATGATAAGGAAGGCAGCATTTGGCAGGTTGGCTGGGGCTGCTCCAGGCCCCCACGGGTGCGGAGCTGCTCCTCCCCAGTTGGGTGCCTGGCTGCTGCAGGGCGGGGGGACTGTTCTGGCCTGCTGCTCCTTTGAGGGGGCTGCTCCTCCACTCCACCCGGTGTGGCGCTCGAGGTTGCTGTGCCTGGTGCGGAGCTCGGGGCTAAATGACCTCAATATTACTGAAGCCTCATGTACTCTCTGGAATCTTCGAACCCCCCCACCCCCAACCCCCCCAGTAGGGTCCTGCCCCTCAGGTTGGGAACCGTTGATCTAGACAAAATGAGAGTCCTGTAGCACTTTAAAGTCGAACAAATTTAATTTCTGTAGGCATAAGCTTTCATGGGCTGTAACCCACTGACACATCTGACAAAGTGCTATAGGATCCTTGTGGTTTTTGCTGTATACAGACTAACACGGCTACCCCTCTGAATTGAGCTAGATGACTGTATCAGTGACCTATCCTCTTTATTATGTACCATATCCCCAATTTTTGTGTCATCTGCTATCTTTGTGATGATTTTGTTTCCTTTGAGGTAATTTAATAAAAATATTAAATAGCATAGGACCAAGAATGTATCCCAGCAAGACCTCACTAGAAATGCACCTGTTTGAAAATGATTCTCCATTTAGAATTACATTCTGAAATCTTTCAGTTAGCCAGCTTTCAATGTGGTACCAAGTCAAATGTCTTACAAAAGTCTAAATATATTACACCAACACAATTAACTTTTATCAACCAAACTTGTAATCTCATGCAAAAGGATATCAAGTTAGTTTGATAGAACCTATTTTACATAACCCATTTTAATTTGCATTAACTACACTACCCTCCCTTCATTCTTTATTTGTCAAATTTCGTATCAGCTGCTCCATTATCTTGCCCAGGATCAATGGCAGGATGACAGGCTTTCTTCTAGTCTTCTGGAACATCCTCTGTGTCCCAAGATTTACTGAAAATAAACATTAACTGCCCAGTAAGCTTCTCAGCCACCTCATTTAAAACTCTTTGATGCAAGTTATGTGGACCTTTAGATTTAAAAATGTCTAACTTTAGTAGCTGCTGTTTAACATCTTCCAGAGTTACTAGTGGAATGGAGAGAGTGTTATCCTTATCACATGATATATCTACATAATCTGTTTTTTCCCAAATACAGAACAAAAATATTTATTGACCACTTCTACCTTCTCTGCACTATTATTGATAATTCTACTATTTCCATCTAATAATGGACCAATACCATTGTTAGGATTTGTTTTGTTCCTTATATACTGAAAAACTCCATCTTATTGACCTTAACTCTGCTGGTCCTCTGTTTTCTCCGTGTGTCTCTTTGCTTCCATTATCCCTTCCTACATAGGGATAAATTTTAAATGCAGTGAACTGAAGTTAAACTGTTAAAGAAACTGTGTAATGAAATCCTCCTTGATAACATTGAAAATACACAGTGTGACAATTAGGGTAGTCAATGATTTTTTTCCTTGCAGCTGTTAGAGCTACAGGCAGAGTGTTAAATAACTTTATCAGAAGCTTTTCTCTCTCTTCTTTTTCTGGTGAACTATTAGATATAATGGATTCCCTCCTCTGGTTTCCTAAATAAGTAAGTATTGGTTAGTAATTGGAAATCTTCTTAAAGGGCTAGTTGAGCAAAACACTTTAGCATGCAACTAACTTCAAGTGTGGTCACGCCAACTGAAATCCCTACTCACATGCTTCTTTTTAAGACTCCTCACATTTGTTACATTCTAAAGACTTTGCTTGAATTGGGGCCCAAAAGGATAAATTATTGGAGCCAATACAAAAATTTACATTTTTTTTCATTGAGAAGAGGGATAGCTCTTTTGTGAAAATTGTAATGAAAAATTTCCCCGTGTTCAATACCAACTTTTCTTAAAACCTACCCTGTCCAGAATTTGAAAAAGGAGTCTAGATAGAGAAGGACTAATATTAGTTCACTGAATAATTATTATTATTTGTTTGTGTTTGTTTGTATTGCTGTAGTCCTAGACCAGGATCCCATTGTGGTAAGTGTTGAATACAGAACAAAAAGACAGTTCTTTCCCTAAAGATCTAAGTAATCATTTGCTGGTTAACATATATATTTGAACCCAGCACTGCTATTAGAATTGGTTCTGAAAACCATGCAATTAACTTGTACTGAGCTGGTAACATTTCATTTATTTTTTTAGAACCTCCAGCTGCTTATTTATTACCCAGTTATGAAATCTAACTCAATGACTTTGTTCATGGTTGAATTAACTCACTGCCAGGCCTCTTAACCATGCCTCCTCCTTCCTTGACCTGATGTAACCCACTCTTGGGATATTATGCAAAAGGAAATTTCAGAGATGCTGGTTATAGTACTTAAACCTGGCTGACCCTTTTCCAGCCACAAGGCAGTCAGAAATGGGAAGTCTGAAAACACGAGCTGTTGCCGATTTATAGAGCATAATCACAATCCTTCAGATTTTGGTCATTCTTTCAAGCAGTTACTGACTTTTTAAGCTCTTTAACTTTCATGGCTCTGTGGTGGTTTATAAATATGTATATTTCACAAGTGCAAACAAACCCAATGTTCCATGAGCATCATAATTGCTAGTGGACAACCGTTACTGAGTGAGGGGAAAATCTTCCACATGAATACAACAATTCTGCATTATATAGTACTTCAGGAAATGTTGTTGTTCAGAGCATTTATTGCAGTAGTCTTCACTTTTAAAGCATTGATAATAGGGCTAGTCTGTTTTGTAAGACACAGTTCTTTTTAACTTTTTATAGCTTTTATTGGAGTTTGTCATACAGAAAGTTTTGATCCTTATTTAACCTGGTGGGTTTTTTTTGAGAGTTAGAATTTCATGACTGAACTGAGCTTTAGTTCCAAAGAGCAGATGTTTATTAGATATGTATATTTTTTGTTTGTTTGTTTTTTAGCCTACTTATTTATTGTATGTGGTTAGAACTGTGTAAATAATGGATATTTTAGGTCACTGGCAATTCCGAAAAGAAAAAATTAGGGTTGACCAAACATTTTTGTTTAATCCAAAATGAAACATTTTATATTGATTTTTTGGTGAGCTTTTTAATGGTTTACATTTACAAAAACAATCAAGAAAATTTAGAAATAGAATTTCTCAATGTTTTGTTTTTCACATTAAACAATATGGCAAAACATTTCAGTGTTTTCAAATCTGCATCCCCCCCCTCCCCCCCGCCAACCCCCTCACAGTTTTGGCTGAAAAGTTTTACCCAGCTCCACATATGTTTTAAGGTTGGGATTTTCAAAAGAGACTTAAGAGCCCAAATCCCATTGAAATTGTTCCATTCTTACTCCTCCAGGGGTCTAGAATCCATTCTAGTGCAATACCAACATGCATAGTATCCCCTATGATTGCCATGGAAACTTCCCAAATATGAATCAGATGTAAACCAATGTGAACATCTCTGCTTGAATCTGCCTGAAATATTATGAACTTTTCCATTCATCTCAGTGAAACCATAACTGAAGTCTAATAACAATTTAAATATCATCATTAACTATTATACTGCTGATTATTTTAGCAGAAATATCAAGCTAATATGTTTGTGTGTCATGTTTTGGGAGGCAATGGCAGATACTGAAATGAAATACAATGGGGAAGCTAATTCCTGTCAAATAGTGCTGGAGTGAAAATTCAAATTCCCTCTCTCTAAGTTTTTAGTCATCTCTACCTCTGGGGGAAAAGGAAAGAGGAGGTGCTATATCTTGGGTTCCAAAATAATTCCCACACCTTGGATGCCAAAAATTACAATTCTCCCCATCTAGTTACCAAAACCTCCAGCTTTTCTTTGACTTACTTCTACAGTGATATTTTTTTGTTTTCAATACTAAAATCTGTACCATGGTTGAAAATCTGGGGCATTGGTAATAGAAGTTAAATGGACTCACACAAAGAACTTGTATTTATGGGACTGAACTGAGCGGGAGAGTAGTAATGTATAATTCTGGAGTTATTGATACATACAACCCGATTACTTGGATATTACTTTATTTCAAAAACCTATTTTGCATTAGTTTCAGCTTCCAGTTCTGTTTAATTTGTCACACAGAGATTATTGCTAGGTAAATGAGATTTTTTTTTTTTCCAGAAGAACAAAAGAGAAATAAATTCTAAAGGATTAAATTGTTTTTATTTTATAGCAGGTCATAGGTGCGAAAGGGAGGATGAAAGACAAGGTCCTACCCAGAAAGCTGTTCAAGAAGCCAGGGAGCAAAAACATCTCTATGCTGGCGTTGCTCTGTATGATCCAGCCAAAGATCCAACAAAGCAGAAGGGCAAGAGGTATTCAAAGGTATGAAACTTTCATTTTGCTTGATATTGAATCTAAACTAAACTTCTTTATTTTACTAACTTAGCAGGAAAGATAGTCGGTTAATGTAACTGAGTCTGACCCTGTACTCTCAGATGTACAGAAAATGTAAGTAAGGAAGACATCTAACAGTTAAAGAGCTCTTGAGTGTGTATCTTTCTAGCTCAATTATCTGAATAGTTCAGGTAATTGAATGAAGTTGTAGCAATATACAGGACTAATGAGGCAGGGTCGGAAGTCCTGCTTAGAAAGCCCAGCCCCTGGGCAGGTGACAATTAGGCTAGAGAGCATGCAGAAGCTGCACTAGAAACTCTGTTTTGTAAGGCTCTAAAACTGCAACATCAGCCTAACCTTGCTTAGCCGGAAGCAAGTGTTGGAGCCTTTCTGAGCGAGAGAAACTTTTGACTACCTGTATGTAAAGCCTGGAAAGTCCAGCCCCAGTCTTGTCCCTCCTGTCTCCACAGATGTCTGATTAAGCTTGCACAGCAGCACATACCTTACATGGTTCCATCTCTTATTCTGCAAAGACAATATTTCTGTGGTTGACATCAGCAAGGTCTCTCCTCTCTGACTAATAGTTTTATTTTTCTGCTCCTTCCCTTCTCTTTCTACCCCTTCCCCTGGGTGACAGCTCAGTTCTATTGCTCTGTTCAGTCCTTCTCATCACTGTATAACTGAAGCAGCTCAGTTCTGGCCAACCTCCCTTCCTATTGTCATCTGAATACTGCTGTGCCTCATTCCACACTCAGCCTATCCCCAGTCTCCTTTGGTGAACTTGTCCAGTTGTTAGGAAATTTAACCCTTTGACTTAACCCAGATAGCACTTATATTTATTTCTGGCTACTGGGCAATTGGATTTTTCCTAGACTAGCAGGTCAGAGATACGCCTGCCCCACAGAGCATTGGGGTGAAGAAATCCTGGTGCTACTTAAGCCAAAGGGAGTTTTAGTATTGAGTTCAGTGGGGCCAGCATCTCACCCTTGGAGATTATAAGCTCTCTTCTCCGATTACATTTATAAATGCTAATTGACTGAATCTGGCAGGCTTCTCTGCTGCCATGGATCATATCAGCCTCAGGTGAGTCCTGTCCAGGTACCCTGAAGTTTTGTTTGCCCATGGAGTTAGTTTAGAAAACCAGAGAATAAGTCCAAAAATAGCCTACCAAATATTCTAGGACTAGTCAAGGGTACTACTCCTTGTTGAAAAGACAAAATAAACCAAATCTGGCATTTTTGGAAAAGAAGTTGGAAAACTTCGATTTTTAAAGTATTACATTTTATGAATATATTGTTCCAGAATGTTTCCTCTGGTGGAAAAGCATCCATGAGAAACTATAGGTGGTGGTTTTCTTTTCGGCCAAGTTGGAGAGGGTGGGGGAATGCCAAAATCAGGTTTAAAACAGGATGTTGCTGATGTCAGAGGGCTATTTACAGCAGAGACTACCGTCTCTCCATAACAACCTCTGTCCTGCAAATCTTCTCCCCCATATCTACTGAAATACAATTCTACTTTGAGAAGTGATTCTAAAAATGATACTTTGAATCAACTCCCCAGATGCCTGCTCCAGTGGGAAAGATTAGGCTATGATTGACTGCTTTGATCTCCCCTATAATGATGACTGGGATCAGACTAATGGAAGTTGCCTCAATTGCATTGTTTGCAGCAGAAACGCCTGGTAAAACATGCCATGTTTTAAACACCGTGGTCCCTCACTTAGTCATGGTCTGTGTGCAACATTGCAATTTATGCTGAAGATAGGGTCACAAATAACGTGATGTGCCTGATTCTTTTTTAAGATTTCTTTTCTAAGATCCCTTTAAGTGCTGTGGTGTAAAGGGGATTTAAGTGGAGGTAAATTAAAGTTACACTCACTCTACGACCCCTTTACACCAGTCTGGCAGTGAAAGGGGTCTTAGAGTAAACACAAATCAGGCTTCATGAGTTCAGAAGGGGGAATAAGCAGCAGGGACCAATACAATTTAATAAACCTGTCCTTTATAATGAAATAGGGAAAGAGAAATAAAAGAAACCATGTGAGAGAGAAATAGAATTGACTGTAAAAAGAATGTTTTCCATAGCTTTTCATGAGGGCTCTGTGTGTTTAAAGCTTAGCTGAAGTCAGAGACAGTGAATTGTTCATCTACTCTCTTATACTTCTTTCAAATATAGCCATGGATTTGTTACCAGTAAAAACAAACAAGAAACTCTCATGAAGTGTCTTTTGATACATGGCAAAAATTAGAAAATATTTGTATTAAATTTATCTGTGCAAACATGAACGAGTTCTAACAATTGAAGTGTTTTTAACTCTTTTGAGAACACTGTGGTCCAGCCATCTGCTAAACAGTGATTTGTTGGTCTGACTTGCTCAGTATCAACTAACTACAAATATGGCCAGTAGCTATCAAGTTTTCTCCAAGGACAGTCAAACACTTCAGTATCCCAATGTCTTATAATAGATGAGGTTTAATTTTAAAACCCAAAGAATCTTTGATATAAAACCTACTACAATAAGAGTGAGAGAGCAGCAAAGGGGTTTCTTTACAGGGAATGGATTTTCCTGGTTCCAAAAGTTTTGTTTCAAGACTTAATTAGGTCACAATATATTGGTTTCCTCATCTGTTAATATCAAAACTCTATTCTGTAATTTTCCGATATCAATTCCATCAATACCTCATAGGTTAAGAATTTGAATCTGATACTTCATAAGACATTTACGTTAATGAAAAATCTCTTACAGCTCAGTTAACCTTTGATAATATGATTGCCTATATATATAAATATGTTTGGAGTAGATTTTTATTGCTTTTTATTATTATTAATTTATGTCAAATTTCAGGTAGAGTGCACACCATAGCTGAAGACTTTGTGTGTTTGTTTTTTTTATTAGCAGGGCAGATTCAGCTTGTCAGTGTCATATGTATTCTGGCAGTAATTTATTGTAAGATGTAATTTCATTCTCTAAAATTTTATTAGGTGCAAAACTTTATTGAAAGGTGCATTGTAAAGCTCAGGGGCTGAGATATTTTCTACCGCTATGGAATAGAGGTTGAAAATGATGATGGCAAATGACATTTAAAAAAAATATGTTCACAGAAATAAAATGCAATACTAATATATGAATCACAGCTCTGGTAATTGTTAGGTCTCTGTGTTTTGATAAGATCACACGTGCATGTAGGTAGGAAGTGTGAGCTGTTCCTTAGAACAGAAAAGCTCTTTGGAAAAGATACAAAAAATAGAGTGAATAAACTTAAAATGCTGATTCTGAAAACATGTATGTACATAAACAACTTTCTAGGCCTAGATGTTCTGCTGATGTAAATTAGTACAGTTCCATTGACTTCAGCGGAGCTATGTCAGTTTTTGCCAACTGATGTTCTGTCCCCTTGAGTTGAAGTCCCATGTCTATAGATACCAACATGCACATGTGTTTACGGGAGTGGGACCTAAGACTTTTAAAATTGTTCCTATGCCTCATATATATGTTGCTACATAAGAATTATTTATAAGACTATTATTGTTACTGAAATATTCAAGGAAAAATACATCAGTGGAGCAACAAAAAAACTTTTTCAAAATGTTTTTTCCAAAGGAATTTACACAGTACCTGTGGTGTTCTTTTATATAAGAATTGTATTTCACAGTGATCCCCTCAATTTCTGCTCTGAGATAGAGGAGGATAGAGGAGGAGAAAAGCTGCAGCTACCACTTAGGGGGTGTTGGGAAGGATTCCTGTCTTCCTCCTTACTCCTGCTTTCCCCTGGGGGATGTTTGTACCACTCAAACTCTTTCGCTCCACAATAATTTCAAGCTATCTCTGCATTTCTGCAAATGTAGGCATCCAGAGTCAGATCAACCACCCACTGAAGTCAGATGTCTTTCCATTGATTTCAGTGGGCTTTGAAGCAGGACTCAAGAGAGTCCCACCATCCTGAGGTTAGGATGAGGAGATACTTTGTGAGGTAAATTCTCTCTTTTGAAACTCCAGGTGTAATTTTTTTTTTTTTGGGTGGGGAAAACACTAATATCATAGGAGGGTTCCACTGTATTTTGTTTGGAATGAATGCTTACTGTATTCTGTTTGAAGTGCCTGAAGGTGGACTCATTTTTTAGAATATACATGGAAAGAGAGCTTTAATGACAGTGGGTCTTTTCTATGTAAGGGAGGAATTAAAAAGAAAAATAGAAATCTAAGAATTTTGGCAAGAAATGATGCTGTCTAATTGGATGACAAAAATCCACATATTTAAGTAGCATATACAAAAAACACAGTTACTACATTTTCCATCTTTATTGTGATTTTTATTATGGTAAGACACTTCAAGCAGTGCATTTCTGGGAAAGGATTATAGTTTATTGGATCTGAAGCCATTGACCTTAGATCATATTATCATACAATGAACCCAAAGCGGATCTATCAAAGGAATGCTTTACTGTCATGACTCATTGCATGCTAAGTATGATATAATAACATGGATATCTTGGGAAGGATAATTACAAAGGAATGTTGAAAAGTATGAGATCTTTGGGCCTAATTCTGATCTCAGGTACTTGATGCACATTGCCAGATATCTTATGAAATCTGCTGTTGAGCTAGCACAAGCATAGCAGCTGATACAAGATTTATAGTAATGCATTACTGCATGCAGCATGGAAGATCCAATATGAGCTGTTACAAGAGCTAAGATGGTAAAACCAATAACTGTTCATATGCACTGCCCTGAATTTATTTAAATGGGAAAACATAGAAAATTAGTATTTTAGAAAACAATTGAGGGTATTATCACACAGTGGTAAGTGGTGATCTTTATTGTAGCTTATAATGCTATCAGATTTGCACTGTGTCTAATAGTGGCTTCCATCTGAGGTCATGGCTCCACTGATATATTAAGTGCGTCTCTAGGTTTGTATGTCTGTCGATATTTGTTGAGTGAACCAGAGCAATGGTCTGGTCTGATCAAAATGCTGGTATAAATTAACCTCCCAAATAATCCATATTTTTTCATCCATAACTGATGGTTATTTGGCAAATGTTGTGGGCACAAGATAATGCCACTCATAGCTGAAGTAACTTCATTCTTTAGCATTAGTCTTTGTGTAGTCACTAGGGACCTGTGCTTTGTGAACTTCCTCATGTGCTGTAGCTTACTAAAATAATCGTGTATGCATATGTTTCAGTTCCATTTTCCACATCTTCTTGGGTTTTTTCCTTGGCTATCTTATAGCTTGATTCTTTTTAAGCTAAACTGTTACCACCCAACTCTGAGACTATGATCTCATGACCACCTTCCACTTCACCTGAGAATTCACCACTTCAAATAGAGACATTTCAGGTAATAACAGACATGTAACCATTCAGAAAAAGGTTGCCGTTACCTACCATGCAGTGAGAAAAATGGGCATATATTACTAAACTCACACAGTGCCCGCTAACCAAACCAAGGCACTAGGAAGGAAGCCCATGAACAAGCAACATGAAGAATGTTAAGATGTTATTTGTGGACATTGTACTAACCACCTATGTGCTTCTTGCTACACCAGTGAGGGTTGACAGATTTTGCAATCTGTTTATTTTGGACATTTTTTATAAGCTGATAGATCAATGAGGAATCATAATTGTTCTTTGCCTATCCAGATTTTGCTGATTTTAGGATGTCATTATGTTTCTCATATGTATTTTCTACTACGATCGTCCCCATTATTGATACTGGGTAGTGTTTTCTGACGCTTCTTTGGACTAGCAGTGTTTTGATGACCTTAACAGTTGAGGGTCTGACAAGATATCTGGCACTGAATTCTACAGGTAGCAATTCAGTTATGATGCAAGGGCATCTAGGAGCTAAAATATATTTTAACAAAAATATGTAAGCATAAGTGTGTTTAAACTGCTTGTAATGCCCTTATTTGATAGCGGTGTGTATCTGAAAGCTTTATTGCCAGCCAGATGTGTAATCTCTACTCTGCCATTTTTGAAGTCAAGCTCTCTCATCAGAAGGATCCTTTTACAGACCTACACTCCATCAATGAACCTCATTGTCCTGTCTCCTGGACTATGACACTCCCCTTTGGTGTATGCCAGCAGTCATTTGCAATTTAAATACCTTGCCACTTTTTTTTTCCCCGTTTCTTTAAAAGGAATCCTATTAACCCATTTAGTGTTCCGTTGAGCAGTTTTACACATCCGCTCTCTGTCACAGCAAGAACACTTCTGCCTGCTCTCTCCCTCCAGCAAGAGAAGGCTCCCTTTTACAGGGAAAATCAGGAGTCCCCTGCTGTGGGTGAGCCACAGGGAAAGGCAATTTCCTTTGCTCTGCACTTTAAATAATACACAAAATAAACAAAGAGGGTTAGGATAAAGGGAGGGAAGGAGGGAAAGCGACATGTCTAACTTCAGGGTCTACATTAATCATAGACCTCTAAAAAGTTAGCCCAAATTGCTTTGAAAGTTTCAGGAATTCTCCCTCTGTGGAATGGAGAATTCGTTAGCTGTGAGGTCTGCCTATCATTGAGCCAGGCATCTATGTTTGGTGGGGATCAACTTTTCCATTTTTTCAGGATTAATTTTTTAGCAACCAACCTGCATGTTGGAACCAGACTTCTTTGTTACCAGGTAACCTCCAGGTATCAGGAATATATCTAAGAATGAAGCTTAAGGAGGGAGGGCTCCAACATATCCAGTTTTTGTTACCTTTAAATAAAAGTGAAAAGACTAAAAATCACAAAAATGCACTATTCAATGCACCTCAGAAGGCTTGGGAGAGAGAGCCCCTCTTCTTGGGCCCTTAGGAGCTGCAAAAAAATCTGACACACAAGTTTGCCTCATTCACTTTGCACCACAAAATATGCACTGATATTTTTCATCTTTCACCTTTGAATGTATGTTTGAGGGCAGTGTAAGTTACGTGTGGTGATACCCAATGATGAAAAATTACATGGAAGAAGAGAATTTGCTGAATCTCTTGTTCATTTACGGATTTGTTAATGTTTGAGTTATTTTGAAAGGTATAGAATTTTGTCAAGAAAATTAATTTTGGAGGTATTTCCTAATTCCATTGAAACATTATTTTAACCTTAAATTTGTTTTTTTTTATTTAAGATTTTTGCAGAATAAACTTTAGTCTACATGACGAATTTCATAATAATTCAAGTGCTATATAAAGAGTTGGGTAGTGTCTCGCACAATGAGTCCTGATCTTGACTGGTGTATCAAAGTGCAACTGTAATACAAATAAAGCTTGACTTTGTGATTTATACATAATTATATCAAAATGTTTTAAAGGAAAAATGTATTTCAACAGGAAGAATAATCACCCATTTATTTTTAAAGTAATATTCTTCCAAAATGAACATTCTGAATACAAATTTCTGTAGCTAATTTACATCAGCATTTAAGAATATGGTTAAAAAAGAAAAGGACTATGCATGCGACAGCACTGTGTACTTAACAAAATGAAAAATTAATGTAAATTGAATGAGACTATAGTTAGCAATACTAATTGTTTTTATGTTTTTCTATTTTAATGTAGGTTAGTTTAAATTATTCATGCACAATACTGGATCTCTTTCAAATTACATAAATGTGATTGAAATGTAAAATAAGAACTCAAAAGCCTAAAGTCTGGAGGAAAGGGGCTCAGGTGCTCATTTAGTGTGGTATTTATATTTGAAATTAACAATTCTATGTTGAATTATGGATTTTCACTCTTAAATCTTTCCCCCAATATTTAAACAAAGCTTTTGCATATGTAAACATCTCCTTAAGAAAAATGAAATGCATTTTTCATGAAGCCTAACTGTAAATGTTGAATCTCTCTAATATGCCACAAGCATCCTGTGCGTAAACATGGTATTAGCTCTGCTATTCATCATATTCAGTGTTGTTTACGTTGTATACTTAAACAATACTTGACTTCTAGGAGTATAAAATAAAATCTTAATTGTTTTTGATAGAATATACTGAAGATGTTAAATGAAAGAAAATGCTAAGGTTACACTCCAAATATCTTATGAATTAATAACCAGATTATTCCCCTGACCATTGCAAATGTGTTCCTTTGGGATGTTGTCTATATCTTTTAAAAACAAGGAGTTTTTGCTTAAGCAGGATTAAGAATCTCTATAAATATATACACACACAACCCCTTTCAGACCAGAATGGGATTTAACTTGGAATCAGAGGCTCAATTAACCCCTCTCCAGGTGCACCTTTAGTGACAGTTAGGGCTGGGTACAGGATTTGAAAAAAGGAGGAAGCACAGTAGTTGGGAGGAGAAAGGGGAGAAGAGCACAGAGGCTTCTGCAGCGGTGAGCTGGACGCCTGACTAGAGATAAGCTATAGTCTGCCTGAATCCCTGAATAAGGGGAGGAGTGTGCCACCCACTGCGCCATGAGGTTGACTGAAGCACAGAAGCCTGTTTACATTCCATTTTGAGACCTATCAGTTAGCCAGTTTTTAATCCATTCAATGTGCACCATGTTGATTTTGTATTTTCTAGTTCCTTAATCAAAATGTCATGCGGTATCAAGTCAGTGCCTTACAGAAGTCTAAATATATTACATTAACACTATTATCTTTATCAACCACACATGTAATCTTACCCCACCTAAAAAAAAAAAAAAAAAAATCAAGTTAGATTGACAAGATCTATTTTCCATAAACCTGTGTTGATGGGTAATAATTATGTACTTTCCTTTAATTCGATATTAATTGAGCATATATTAGCTTTTCTATTATTTGAATGACAGGGCTATATTTACCTGGATTGTCCTGTTTACCCTTTTAAAATATTGGCACAACATTAGCCTTCTTCCTGTTCTGTGGAACTTCCCCAGTGTTCCAAAACTTTTTGAAAATCAATATTAACAGTTCAGAGAGCTCCTTGGCTCAGCCAGGTTTTTTTTTTTTTTAAAATATTTGAATGCGAGTTGTCTGGATCTGCTGATTTTAAAATGTCTGTCTTTAGTAGCTGCTGTTTAACAGCCTCCTTAATCACTGTTGGAGTAGAAAGTATTTTGTCGTTATATGGTACTAATGCGTAATCTGGGTTTTTCCTAGAAATACAGAACCAAATACAATTTATTGACCGTGTATGTGAAGGGGTTTGCTCCCCACAGGCACTGTCTAGTGATTAGGTGAGGGCATGACAAGTGATTTTCTATCTTGGACCCCTCTGCTGATAGCCCTTCTGGCCCCATAGTGGTCTGTCCTCTTCTGCATAGTTCGCTGCCCAGCAAGGGACTTCAGGACTTTATCTGGCTAGAGTCCCAGACTTGGGACTCTGTAGGATATGGGGCCTATTTAATCCTGAGTATCAGAGGGAGTCATTTTGCTTCCAGCTCCCTCTTCTGGGTTCCAATCCAGGGTCCAAAAGATAGGTGACTGAGTCTTGGACTCTGGAATGCTATGAAACTGCCTTCCTAATCACTTTCTGCTGGTCTCCCTATGCAACAGGTTAAAGCTAAGGCTTGTAAACAAAATAAATCAAAGAAGAAATCTCCAACCTTGCAAACATCCAGTATGCTTTTCACTCAGCAGGTTGGGTAGACCACCAGTAGTTAGGGGCTCTAGTAGCAGAACCACTACTCCCCCCCCCCCCCACCCCTCCCGCCGCAACCGTGCTTCATTTTCAGAATTTCAATATGTAGCTACTCTGCTCCGCTTCAAGCTACTCCTCCATCCTGTGCATACATTACGGGTGTGATGGCCCAGAGCAGCTCCTTAACCCCTTCCTCTACAGTTTGGGGTTTGTAAACCCCATCATAGTGTTATACTTGTGTGTTTTAAATCACTTTGCAAAATGCATTACATGCTCCATCACCAGATCATCTCATTTCCACAGAGCCAGATGGTGGTATCAGCTTTACTCCAGAGCAGTGCTTCCCAACCTGTGGCCCAATCAGCGCACTGACATCCTCAGTGCCATACAGGCAGTATATATATTGTGTGGATGCAGCCCACATAACACAGAGAGCTGCATATGCAGCTTACAATGGTCTTCAGCTGTACATCGTTTTTACTCGACGATGACTGTGGAGGAGGGAAATTTATCACTTGTTAGGTTGGTGATGAGCACCAAGTCTAGCATTTGAAATAAAGCCTCTGACAGTTCGGGCAGGAGAAATTGGAGAGCTGCTTGATATTCTGCCATTGAAGATGGTGCTGTTGATATGCTGCCTTTCTGTGCGCATCAACTGGCTGGGTAGAATCATACACTACAGATCTCCATTTACATCAGTCTCTGGCAACTTCTTCCCAGTTCGCTGTTAATATTTGCTTTCTTCAAGTTCCTTTTCAAAACATCCTTGTAGGGCAGCTTCTGCTCTCCTCTATTGCGCTTCCATTCCTTAGATTCACCACAGAGGAGAATCTTTGGGAGCCGCTGATCTGGCATACAGAGAATATGATGACCTGTCCCTCTCAGCTGTGCAGCTGCTAAAAGTGCCTCAATACCGGGCATGTATGCTAGCTCTGCTCAATAACTTGGTGTTTGGAACTTGAACTTGCCATTTAATGTCTAAACTATTCCGCGGATGTCTCAGTTGCAGGCTTGTAAGCTTTTTCATGTGTCGCCTACATAGGGTTATTGTTTCCATAGAATACAGAAGTGCAGTCAGCACCACAGCACAAATGACCTTCATCTTAGTTGCTGTAGTGATGCTGAGCTGATACCAAAGATGTTTCAATAGTCTTTTAAATGCTTTGAATGCTGACTGAATGTGATATGCAACTTCTTCATCAGGGGCGTTTATCGCTAGCAACTGTGCTTCCTACCTATAAAGGTGTTGACACATTTAAGAGTTTCCCCTTGACAAGAATTTCAATTCTTCAGAATATGGCATCACTGCCTATATTTTGTCTATTGGATGGTTGGTAAAGAAGTTTAGTTTTACTGGTATTTATCTTTAATCCAAATTGATTTGCTGCTGACACAAAGCAAGTGGTTATCTCTTGGATATCTCTGAGTGAATGAGCAACTACTGCTGAATTATCTGCAAAGAGAAGTTCTCTAATGCTTTCTTCATACATCTTGGAGCTGACATGTAATCCAGCCAAGTTGAATAGCTTCCTATTGGTTCTAATGCGAATGTAGACTCCGAAACAGGTTTTCTGACACCATAGTGAGGAAGCTGGCTAAGAACATAGTAAAAAGTGTGGGAGTAAAGACACAGCCTGGTCGCACACAATGACATACATCAAATGAGTCAGTAATATTTCCTGCCACAGAAACTCGACCAGTCATTCCATCATGAAAATCTTGTCTTATCTGAACAAACTGTTCTGGAAAGCCATATAGTTTAAGCAGCCTCCATAGGGTTTCTCTATCCACTGTGTCAAAGCCTTGGTAAAATCGACAGATATTACGACGAGGTCTTGATGTTGTTCAAAGGCCTTTTCTTCTAGTTGCCTCATGGAGAAAATCATGTTGTTTGTTGATCTTTTAACACAAAAAAACCCATTGACTTTCAGGAAGAACACTTTGTGATATATTTTTAAATCTGTTTAAAAGAAGTTGAGCCAGGACCTTTCTCAAACTGATAACAGAGCTATACTATGATGATTATCACAGACACCCTTTCACCTTTTCTTTTGTAAATAGTAACAATAAGAGCATCTTTGAAATCCTGAGGGAGCCCTTGGTAAATAGGTTGAGAACCACTTCTCCAGAGGAATAGAGCTATATATCACAAGTAGTTCCAGTGAAGTTGATTTGATTTTTTTTTTTTTTTAAAAGCAGAAAGTGCCATAGGATTTTTAATACCCGCTAGCGGTTTCATATCCCATCTAAAATAATCCTCTTCCTGATTCCTTAGCAATTTTCCTCTTTCATTCAGTCTTATTCCTGTCTCTCATACTCTGTCTATTCCTCATCTTTTCCATAACGCAGTAAGACCTTCCTACTAGTGCACTGAATTAAAAAACAAATGACCTCCCCCTTCACCCCCCCACAGCTTTAAAAGTCTTACAGTGTAGCATTTTGTTGTTTAAAAAAAACTAGCTAAAAATACAAATATTGCTTCAGGTAGGGGTAATATAACTCATGATTGACAAATTCAATTTAAAATGTTTTTTGTGTAGTTTATATCATTTTTGTTTTTGAAGTTTTCCTTTTTATCATGTAGTATCCATGTTTGTACAGTGCATATAATGTACAGTATATTGTAAGTCATCTAAAGGCGATTAGCCAATCAAAATTGTGTGTGTGTGTGTGTGTGTGTGTGTGTGTGTGTGTGTGTAAGGAACTTGTATTTTTGCAGGCATGCCTCACTCAAACAATAGAAAGCAAACAAGCATTACAAAACCCATCAAATGTTTCTGTTGTACTCATAACAAATCCTACTCTTGAAGTAATAGAGTAAAAAATTGAGATTGTCTGCTGTGATTTAAATCTGTTGCAAGCAATTTTCACTGGTTAAAAAGTAAAAGAACAAATAAATAAAATGGGGGAGGAAAAAATCCCAGACCTCCTAGATTTTCAAAAATGCTGTCAGATAATACCATTCCTTCCTTGCTTACATATGAATACTACATGTGTGGCACCTGTGATAATAGGACTATATCTGTCCTACTTACACGCTTGGAGACTTAAATAATATGTACTGATACTTTGAAGTGTTTAACAATAGAACTAAATAATGTAACGTTATCAATTAGCAATAACACAAATAGCTGCAACACCTCTGTGTGTCTCAGCTGTTGAAAGATGTCTCCTTGCATTCCCTTAGCAAAAGAGAATGGCTTAGCTTTTCTTTGTAGTTCTCACGCTGTCAGAATACAGAGTAGAGTGATCTTAACTAAGAGATTTTCAGTCATGATCCTTCACATTTCATATTTAAAAAAAAAAAAAGAGTCCTATTGTATGGTATTTGTGCACCAGTGTTGAGAGAACAAATAAAAACATTCATAAAGGACTTGGTAAAGTCTTACAGTGCTGCAACTGTGTTGTTACAATTAGAACAACGATTATCTAACAAGATCCAAACTGTTTTCTTTTCCAAGTGCAAATACAGCTAACACAGGGATGAGCAGGCAGGGCTGGATAGCATGGAGCTGTGATATCTGGTCTTGGCATGTAGGGCTTTGGGGAATATATGGGTAGTAGGAAGAAACTGATAAGGAGTTGAGCAAGACATAAAAGAGGTGCAGGGGACTGGGTGTGGAAAACGTAGATTACTGTACTCTTTTAACTTTTACTAGTGTAGTACCTAACAACCCTCATCAAAGATCAGAGCCCCATTATGCTACACACTTTGCAGACATGTTAGGTGTATAAAAGGACACGATAAGACAAACTCTCATTAATTTTAAACTAAGCATAAGAGAATGCCCCTTCCGTTTCATAGCCAGTGGTGCACAGGGGAATGATGTGGACAGCATCACATCTGACTCCCTTTGAGTGTCCTAACTCAGTGGCTCACGTACTCATTTTGCAGCTAAATGAACTCGCGCTACTTTCAATGTGAGATTGAGCGTGACACAAACTCAAGAGCTTCAAGATTATTGTCAAGCTCTTTAACCATGTCAGCCAGATGAGCTGGGTACTTTAGTAAGAGAAGAGCTCAAAGTTTTTATTGTGGATAAAAACATTCACCTTTTCTCTTTCTAGTGTGTTCTGCTCAGTACCCTCATATCACGCCAGGTATAGCTCTCTACTTGCCACCTGTGCCTATAGATTTGCTGAAGCGTGTCAGAGGCTCAGAAGAGCTATTGGAGCTGGGTTCCCCTTCTATGGACTTTATATAGGAGCACAATTTCTTAACTTTTTAATTCAAAACCTTGAGGAATTCATATTAACAAATATCATTAACAAGACTAAAGATTGAAAATGTTTTGGTGCAGTCCAACTGTTATCCATTCTAATAGTGCTTTACAAATCTGCATCTTTAACACTCCTCTCTCCCTCCCCACCCCCAGACAGAGATTAACATGTCTGGCAATGAACAGTTAAGAGATCATCTGATGGAAATTGCTATAGAAATGCTAATTATTATCATATGACAATGAAAAAGTCTTATATAGCAATTGCTATTCTATAGCCCTTTTTATCAGATCTTTGTCCAGACTCATAGGCACCACAATAGTACAAATAATAAAAATATTTTGCTAACTCAGCTTTTTTTCTTAATATCTGTCTTTTAAATGTGATGCTGTGTGGATCACTGCCTCTTACCTTTTTATTCTTAGAGAGTATTCTCTCTTGAATCGAAGCTATGTAAAGTGCACCCAGATGTTACAAAGGCACCATATCAATCAAAAGTAATGATACTTTTGCCTCTCACACTTAATGCCTTCTGTCCATTCAGTCCATGAGCTGCCCTTCAGCCCTCTTTCTAGAGCTGACCAGTCTGCCTTTGCTCAGATCCTTCCCTTGATATCCCCTTCCAGGCCTGAAATAGTCAATGATGTCCCTAATGTATTTCCTAGGGGTGTTACCCTTGTTATGAAAACTGGGTTTGCACTCCCTTTTTGCCATTTTGAGGGCTCAGACTTTCCCTCCTAAAGCATATCCAGGTGTTAGTATCCTGTTTTATCCTGTCATTCATAAATACAAATGTTAAAACTAAATATTTTGTAGGCCCCAATAGTACATCTACACTGCAGCTCCCAGGCCAGGAAGACCTCTTTATGCTAACTCACAGTGTGACATTGCAGCAGTGGCAGTGGCATGGGCTAGCTGCCTGAGTCCAAGCCTGCCTGACTCCCTTTGTCCAACCTCGAAGGGCTCTAACCTAAGTGGTGCCCAGCTCCCAACATCCACGGTATTTTTAGCATGCTATCTCAAGCAGAGAGAGCATGTGCCTGTCTACCTACTCTGGAAGCTTACTTTCCAGCTCCTCTGTGGACATACTCTAAGTTAAAAACCAAAAATCAAATCCTTCAAAAAAAAATTTCCAAATCTATCCTAAATTACTGCGAGGAAGGAAAATTATTCTCTTTTCTCTCATTTTCATTCTCCTCAAAGTCTGATTCAGAGGTTAAAGGGAGGGAGATCTCTTCGAACAAACTAACAAATTTAATTGAAAACCCACACAAAAAACTTCAAGGTGGTATTAAGATGACAGGTAAATAGCTTCAGTGTGAGTGCATATTACCTTTCTCGAATGTTAGATTTAAAAAAACCCCAAACCCTAATATTAAAAACCTAGGAACTGCAGAGTTGAGATTACACATCTCAAACGAAGCACCCAAAATACTTTAACTGAGCACTGGCAGACATGCCTGCATGACATTTTCCCTTTGCATGTAAAATATTGAAATTGTATACCACATAAAAATGTTTTATATCTATATGTTTCCATTACTAAGTTTGAATGCCAGACCTTACAGGCTGGTATTGGTTATATACTTCCTTAATGCTTAACATTGATTGCCATTAAAAAGTCAACCTCTTAGCAACAATTAACATAGCTGTACATGTATTTTGAATAAGAAATAAATGTTATTTCCAGTTCCACTGTGTGAAAAAACTGTGTGGCAAATATTGATTTTTTTTTTTTTAATGGGCTCTCCCTATATTTGAGATTTTAACAGATTGATCAAAGTAACAACTGAAAATGGGAAATTGTGTCCAACTTATAAAACTGGTCTGTTTAACATGAATGCACTTACCACTCAGGAGACTCCATCCCTCATTCTTTCTCTCTGCCATCCCTGTGCCTGACCCTTTTCCTTGTTTATATGTATAAGTATTCCCCAACCAAGATACACACAGTCTTTGGAGGAAGTCTCCTGGGTATTCTATGATTCTGGCATGCCACCTACACAGAACAGAATATATAACCTCAAAATCTGATTGAACATCCACAATAATGGATACTGCCTGGGTACCGTTGTATTATAATGTAGCTTAATCAGCTGGAATAATGGTTCCATAGCTATAGAAAAAGAAACCAGAGAAAATCTAAATCTGGACTAATGATTTTTTTCTTTATTGAAAGTCATCAGCAGTATGGAACCACTATTAGGCTTTTTCAGCAGTAGGAAAGGATAAACATGCATTTGATTGTGAATATTGTGGAAAAATATACATATATGGTTTAACAACAATTCTGGATATATTCTTCTTCCCCCGTGCAGGAAAGATTGATTGCTAATGATTCTAAACAAAATATCGTGGGTACTTCAGGCTTTCCACAGCAAAATGTAATGCACCTTTGATAGTAACAGTGAGACGAAGGATAGGCAAACACCACACTAGCGCCCACACAATTAATTAGAATGGGAAATCCCTGCACCAAGAAAGACAAAAATTCATAAATATAACAGATATGAAGTGTGAAAATGATATACGAATGATCTTAATACAAAAATGCAATACAGCTTTACCTTGCATAATGCATCACAGAATTAGTTATATAGTAATAATGAAAGGAGAAAGAAAGTGAGAGAAAATGATAGGAAGAAGAGAGATCATTTCAGCTGAGATGTGATATAAAATGGAGAGGGTGAAAAGCTGGAGAGTAGACTGCTGTTTTGTATGGCAGGAGGTGCAAAGTATTACATCTGTCACATAAGTTTAAAGGGATAGAGTTTAAAGGGATACATTAGTTTAAAGGGATAGAGAAGAGGCCAGTGCTAGATGACTGAAAGGATAGGTGAGGGGGGTAAAAACAGCTAACATCTGCAAATAAGAGGAGCAAGTTTTTAGGAAGTTTCAAATAAAAGGAGGACAATTTGCAACTTGATTTAGAAATGAGTGGAAGACAGTTTGAGAATAGGGTGGTTGTGGGTTTTATGTTCTGTGAATGAAAGTGAGCAATTACGATTCTACATCTGCTGGAGTATGGAGACCTGAGACTTTGAGAAGATATAGATAAAGGAACTGAAATAATCAAAGTCAGAAGAAATGTAATCATAACGTTAAGCAAATTTGTAAACATAGCAGGTGAAGGAAGGGAAGGTGATTTCCTGATGATGCTAAGATTACAGATAGTGGGAGCAAGGGGGTTGACTAGATGACCTCCTGAGATCCCTTCCAACTCTAAACTTCTATGTTTCTATGAAAAACGAGGCCTGGGTCAAGAAGAAGAGGTGAGATGTATTTGAGGATTGCACAAGGACAGCTATATTTGGGAGATTTTCTTGAGGGAGAAGAAACGTAAAGCTTTCTAACATAAACAGACCAAGAGGGACAATAAGGAAGAGTAAGAAATGACATGGATAGTCAGATTTATTGAAACTGTGTACATGACTTTGGTATCTGTGTGCCTTAAAAATATTGAAAGACATGTACAGATGAGTTTCCTCTGCATAAATGTTAAAGTTAGAGGCAGCTTACAGACAGGAACGTAGATAAAGAATGGTAGAAAATGCAAGAATGTACAAGCACTCAATCCTGTTTGACTCCTTTGATTAGAAGTGTTGGAGTGGAGGAGAAACCCCAGGCATAGATCCAATCAACAAATCCAAGAAGGATTTCTCAGAGTTGCCATTTCCTCAAAGAGGAGCTTGGGGCTACATGGTCCTCCCTTCACCTGTCTGATTCAGTGGCTGGGACTAAAGGAGCAGGGAAAAGCATCAGAAGCTGCAACAGTGTTGCGTAGAATAGGCAGAGGACCATAGGGAAAGGTTCAAATCACTCCCAACATCACTACAGGAAACTCCCTTTGCTGTTGGGGGATGGAACAAATGATGCTAGCAGGCCCTTTGAAATTGCCTACCAGCTTATCTCCCTGCTTGCTGCTCCCACTGTGTTCAACTCTGGAATAACCATTCAGGGAAGCATCACCTACACAGAAACAGGGCAGTAGCAAATTACAATGGTGGTCTTTTTTCCCCAATTGCTGGCAGATGTGCTCTAGGTGGGTGGGAGCACAGAGGGAGGAAGAAAGGGGCAGAGAGTTCAGGGACTATGAGTGATGGCTAAAGTGGGATAGACTCACTAGGAACTTGGAGTGGGGCAGAAGCATAGATTCTGTATGGGGAAAGGGTAAGGAGAGAGTGTTATGATTTAGAATTGGCATTTTAAATAGAAAAAAAAGGAGCAGAGAAAAAATAATCAACATTGAATTTGTGCTTAGGGATGCATAAGAGTATTATTGCAACCTGGAGTCACCACCAGAGGCAGAGCAGTTAGGTAAGAGTAGAACCATGACAGAAGAAAACTAAAAATGTCTACATCCTGTATAGCTAGGTGTGTGACAAGGCAAGGTACCATAGAGTTGTCTACATAATTAAACCCTGTACTGAAGTCAAAGAGGAGAAAAAACTGTCGAGAGCAGACACTAGGTGGTCATTGCTCACAAAAAAAATGTTTTCCATAATAAAGGTGTAGTGAAGCCCAATTTTAAAATTGGTCGTGGATATTGTGTAGGTTGTTATGGAAGATAAGAAAAAAAGGTATCTTCCCAAGTACTGCTGAAAGACAGAAATAGGTTTGTAGCTGTCGTATTGTAGTTAAAGTAAGGTTCTGAGAAAAGAATGGACCATTACAGATTTTAAAGACTTGGGGACAGTATCAGAGAAAGTTGTTGCCACATATGGAAATAGGGGAAGCAAGGGCAAGGATACAACAACCAATGACCGCAGAAATAATGAAATCAAGAGAGGAGGTTATTTTCCTAAGGTTCTGGATAATGTTAGCAGGATGTGAGATGTGGAAAATGAATGGGAGAAAAAAGTGAGTGGGGAGGAGAGGAAGTATGTTACATATCAATAGCGATGATTGGTGTGAGGTGTTGCAGAGTGGGAGTTGTGTTTATGAATTAAGACAGTTCTATGGTAGGTAGCAATAAGGAAGCAAAACCCTTTTCAGCTGGCTGGAGAAAAGCTGTGCTGGGGGTTAGAGAAGAATGTTAATGGATGGAAGCAGGAACAAGGTTTATCAGGCTCTTTGTGGACATAAAGAGACTGATGAGATTTCCAGGTCTAGCTGTAGACACACATGGGTTACACAACGCTGTTTTTTCATGCACTAGCTTATGCACTTGAGGGTCTGTAACTGGTTTGAAATTTGAATACTAAAGAGAACCTGAGATACAGGACACAGAGTAGCTTGGCTAAAAGTGCACTTTATGTGAGTAGTTTTGTTCCGCCTGCCAGAAGTAAGAGCTACATTATTGGTTTAAATGCCCTGGAATTCTGTGATGCCACAATTGGGGGATTTGAATATTCTAGAATTGGCTTAGCCTGGGACTTTGTTCATTTCCCTGGCTTTCTAAATAGACTTTCTTGTATGTGCAGAACAAAACTTAAAAGTCCAGAAATAGCAAATATCTAACCCATCTTCTGCCAAATCCTGACTAGAGAAAATGTGTACTTAGCTGTTCCTAAACAATATTAATAATTTTCTCTTACTTTTGTTACTTATACTACATTTATTAGTTTCTTTTATAATGCCATGTTCCAAATACAGCTTTGTGTTGCGTAGGTGAAAGCAACAAAGACACTTTGCGTGGAGACTTTTCTCCAGCCTGACTTTTGCATCTGATTGGCTAAGATCTCTATCTTAAACCATAGCCACTCAGTAGCTCTCTAGCCTGCAACAAACTTCCAGGTTTTAACAGCTGATAGTTGGAGGGTCTAGCAGTCACTAGAAAGGACCAGGTGGAAGCACTTTTATCCATTCATGGTTTGCAGTAGAAAACATGGGACTTACCTGTATACTCCTCAGAAGGTTGTAAATACTTCATTGGGGCTAGAACACTGACAGTTTAAATATGGAGTCCATTGAATTTTCAAGGTTATTTCTGCTAGTATTACAGTGTCAGTGTTCACATGCTACTTTTTCAGATCTGAAAGAAAGAAAATCAACATTTCTTGCAGCAAAAGGGATTGATACTGGTCACATTATTTGCTTTAGCAAAGTTCTCATTACATTTCAAGTGAAGTTCTGTTTGATTATGATTTTTCCACTGTTATATTACAATGATTTTCAGCTTCCTTCTGTGGTAAGTCTCAAGCTTTACAGAATGAATTGGGAAAGTTATATTAATTGTTTCCACCAGTACATGCATGCTTCATTTCTCATAGTGTATGTGCAAAGAATTCTGAGTGCAGAATTAAAATAGGTATCTGCAGGGAACAGTGACTCAGCCATCTCAGCGGATGAAGAATGACCCAGGAGACTGTACTTGCATTCTTTGTGTGTGCAATTTTATTCCACTGATGAAACTGTGCCATTTGGTAGTGCTCTGAGGATTGTAATCAAATAAGCACACTTTTTTTTTTTTTTTTTTTAAATAGCAGATTTGTCCACTGCATTTATTCTCCAAATGGGACAGTGTCTTTGAATTCCTCTTCTCAGTGGAATTTTCTTGATATGTTGTCTGAACATGATGTAAAAAAGTTCCGACTGCTAAGTGCCAGATATACTGTTTCATATTTATTGTGTTTTTATGGATTATTTCAGTTTCCATTATTAGTAGCAGAATTGCAATAATAGCACCTCAGACAAAATTTAGGGCATATGGGCCAGGTACTGTATATATATTTTGTAAGAGAGTCTCTGCTACAAAGAACTTACACTATAAATAGACAAGATGAACAAAGGATCAGAGAAAAGCAGTAATATCCCCATTTTACAGATGGGAAACAGACACACAGAGGCTGAGTTTGTGTCCAGAGGCAGAAAGAGAATCTGTTGGAAAATCTGGAATTAAATCCAACTCCCCTGAGTCTCAGAGCAATGCCCTAAGATCAAGGCCATCTTTCCTCTCTTGATTTATATTTAGCACTGCCTGTCTCTATACATGTTTGTTATCAAAAAACAGGATGGTGTGCAAAGTCACTATGTCTTTTTATTACTTTTTGTGCTATGACTTTAAAACAGATAATCAAGGAGCTAGAATAGTATTTCTTTTTGTGATAAGAATATGAAAATTGATTGGCGTATACACACTGAAAAAGACACAATCCATTTAAAAGAAGTTACCTCCCATATTAATTTACATATAACTATCAGATTTTAAGATGGTCGCCTAGACTCTCAAATTAGCATATTTTAATTGAACATCAAGAAACTGTTCATAGTTGTTACCACCAGAAATTTGATCCTCTCCTTTCCCATCAGGGCACCTCATCCACATGTTGCTATAGGATTACTATAGCTCAGGGTACTGCTCTCTGGTGGTGCCCACAGGGCCAAGGAGGATCCCAGTTGAACAGTGGAAAGGTCTGCACACCAGAAAGTCCAAAGTTCAATTAGACATAGGTTATGACCGGCTGTGACGGTGCATGTAATAGTCCTGTTGCCTTCCATGGATCAAACTCTTCCCCAGGAAGGTGCTGTTCTTCCCACAGCCCATGTAGCTCAGAGTTGCACGTAGCTACAAAAGATAAATATTGGGCTCCTAACTTACTGGGGTTACTTTGAGCTCTTAAAATTCTTGCAGCTGCTGACCCATCCTCCTTTTGTAAACTGTGAAGCTTTTGTCTGACCCTTCACCCCTCTTTTATTTAAATCCCTGTCTCATAAACATAAATGTGTTTTACCTATGTGCCCTTTGGGAAAGGGACTCTTTTTCGATACCATATAGCATTTTGAGGCGCTTCTGCGGCATACAAATAACTGTAAGGCACTCAAATCTATATTCATTGTGTCTTAAAAATCTATTATTACTGCTAGTCAAAATGTAACTCTTACTTTTAAAAAATGGGTAAAAACACCCTGAATAGAATACCTGGTAACTAGACTGCCCATAACCACGCTCCTTCAGGGGCTAAAAAGTCCAAATTAGGTCATTGATTTATAATTGGCTTCTACCTTTTTTTTCCTGTTGGCATATATTTTAGGGCCTGGTCCAAAGTCCGGTGTGAGTCTTTAAACCGACTTCAATGGCTTTCAATCAGTCCTATCGTGTTTTGTGCTGCTTGAATGTGTTTTGGCAGGCCATACCCATTTTGAGTGTTTTCCATCAAAAATCTTGGACATACAGAGTTATGGAGATGATCATCCATTTTACAGGGCGGTAGCATGCAGTGTGGTCCTTAGCTAAGTGCAGCAGCTGCTGTCAGCCTCTCAAATGTCTGATCAAATGTCAGGATCTGTAGTGCAGATCTGATGACGCCGCGTAGCCCTGAGTGCACAGGTTTAGAAGCAGAATTTGAGAACTATTTTAAATGTTTGCCATGCATCGGAGATTAGAATCTGGCCCTAGCAGTGCTTTTACCTCCTCTTTGCAGTATGTTCATCCTCTGTAACTCCAGCAAGCAAGTTTCTCTCCTTCTCTAAATTGGTTTCATGTGCATGGCAAATTGTAATACTGTCAGATTCCCACAATATATCCACGATAAATAATCTAAAACCTGATTAACTATTCTGAGGATGCCATTGGATCATATATACAGATAAATGTTTATTAATGTCTCTTTAGACATTTGTTCTAAACTTGCAATTATTTGTTGATAAAAGCTCTGCCTCAGAACCAACTGCTGTCATATTTGAGTGTATATGTAGTCAAATTAGGTGAAATCTTGGTGCTGTTGAAGTCCATGAGAGTTTTGGCATTGACTTAGTGGAGCCAGGATTCAACCTATTACGTCTATGAAACTTTGTATGTGGTTGTTACTGTTCCCAGTGTGAATCGTACCTTGGCTCCTCTTTCATTCACTCCTATTTGAGAGAGAACTTTAGTCCCCACTCCCCTTTCCAAGCCACTGGTCTGTGCCTGCCCTTCTTTCCAGGCAGAACCTCCAGTTCAGTCTACTTTTACACTGGATCACCAGGTTATAGCACCTCATTCTCAGAATCATATTACCTCTGCAGGCCCAACTGAATTCGAACTTTCCTGCAGAATTATCTCTCGGAGTTTATAACTACATGGGTTAAAATAAAAAATAAAAATCTAAACACATACTATCTTATCTAAACCTTGACCTGGCCAATTTTAGATAGTCACAGCATTGGGATGGACGAGATAGTGCAGTCTCTACCAGTCAGTGTCTCTCTCCTCTGAAAGTCACAAGTTACTTGTCTTGTTAATCATTCCAAAGTCATTTTAGTCAGAATTTCTGCCTGAAGATCACCTGGGGTATGGAGCAGAGTAGCTGAATCTGAACAAACAAGTTTGTGTTTCTTCAGAGAGGTATTCTTGGAGGTAGATTGCTGGTATTGTCCCTTTGAGCACCAGTGAATTGAATTCTGTCCTCAATCAGTATTTGTGGGTTTCTGCAGGATTTAATCTTAGCTACTTTTTAGCCAGCCATATAATAACCACCCGAGCCCAGAAAGATAATTATAGATATAGATTACATTCATAAAAATTAATACAGATAATTCCAACATTCTTCACTGTGTTCATGTGCTATGGCTGCTATCAGATGATATGTGACACTTGAAATGGTTAATGTAGTGCCAAAATCTAACCATTTTAAAAAATATGATGGGAAAGTGGTTTTTTTCAGTTTCTTCATTTCAAAATGGCAGAATGGTTTTTGCTCAAACTTTCCATAAGAGATAAGATCTGAAAGATGAAAGGTTTTATATGTAATATATACTCTCTGACTGTGTGTGTGAGACATTTGATACGTGTGTGTCGTAAATTTAAATAGTACTAGAAGCAAATTTGACAAACTTTAAATTAAACAGGGAAATAGTGCCACAATGAATAGAAGTGCCTTTAAGAGTGCCAGGGGAAAACTACTTTTGATTTGACTGAGTTATGGGATTGTGAAAACTGTCCTTTGAATGTGCACAGTATTTTGGGAATGATTTCTTTTTTACACATTTCATTGATGGTTTAAGCAAAGATTGTTTACATATCTGCTTTGGCTGCATACTGAACATGTACATCTGCTTAGGTGCATAATGAAAAGGTGGGACTTCTAATTTAATAATCTAGTCCTATGATTCAACTACTGCTGATTTTTTACTTACGTTTGAATTCCCTTCAGTCATATATCTTGTATGTGGGTGACATGTCTTGTGTTATGCAGAGGTCAGGCTTGATGATCAACATTGTCTTTTCTGGTCTTAAAATCTATAACAAGATCTCTTCTTTTAAACATAAACGGCAGCCCAAATGCTGTTATGGAACAAACTTTATAAAAGTCTAGATACCTAGGTCTGAGATCAGCAGAGGCAGGGTGGTTTGCGCCTTTCCGCCCCTGGTGATGTCAGGGGCGGATTCAGGCCCAGGCGCTGATTAGGACAGTTTTGAGGGCTCCCCTAACTTGTACTTTAGCTGCCATTAACTCTGAGGAACTTGTCGGTATGTCTACACTACACTTTCACTATGTCCAGACTCTGATTCATGTTTGAGCCCAAGCTCCATTTCTGTCCATGCACAAATCAATCTGACTCGGGTCAGCAAGCACTCAGGACCCAGGTCCTAGGACCCTGTTGTTGTGTGTGTGTGTGTGGGGGGGGGAGGGTGGGGGAGAAAGAGGGGGATGAAGGGTCAGAGTACAACTCCCACTGTGACTCAGGTCTAAGCTTTGTCATTTTGGAGTGTAGATGCAGGTCAAGCCACAAACCTAAGTTAGAAGGTCTATATAGTGCAGTATGGACTTGTTAGCATGTCTGAGACATGGGTCTAGTAATTGTAAACTAAGGTTTATGATGCAGTGTGGACATTTAAGTGCAGGCTTGGACACACTAAGTCCATAAGCCCAGGTCCAATAGACTCAGGCTTAATGTGCGGTGTAGACATACTCTGTATGGCCCAGGGAATAGCTGGGGCACAGTAGATGACCCGGATGCATTCCTTACACCCAAATCTAATACTATATCAGCTAGTTCTACTGCCAGACCTCCTTATAACCTATGAAGAGAGCACCTAAGCATTCACCGATCAGAATGTTTAGGATTACCATCACACTACTGTAGATTTGTAATGAAACTGAGTTGTTGTGCCAATTTTCTTGTGTTTTTATATGAAACGTAGGCATAAAAATATGCAGAGGAAAAATCTAGTGTATATTAAAGTGTAGTTTTACTCTGAAACATGACTCTCAAAGAACAACTAGAATCCAGCTTCCTCTCAGAACTTTATTGGTTTTGAAGGGCTAACGGTAATAAAAAGCAATAAAAACTTCCACCCATTTCAGGAGATATGATTCTGAATACACACAAACCGATCTATTGAGTTAAGCCAGTGCTACTTTTCAGAATAAACCTCGCATTAACTCATCATGGCATCTGTTCTAACCCCTGTAAATAAATTATCTTCCTGTGTAGCGATCTTAGACTGAGTTCAGAAATTGAATAATAACTTCAAGTTATGATATCTTACAAAAATGCATGGTATTGCAATTGTGTTATTTGGGAATAAGGTTAATTAATTCCATTCTTCAACCCTTTCTACACTAAGAAGTTGGCTGACTGCGATTGGAACTGAAAGTGAGAGATTTACAAAATCACCTAAGGAATTGAGGCAAGACTTGATTAATAAAGGAGGGTAATATAATTAATGCCAATCAACATGGGTTTATAGAAGATAATGTTCGAAACTAACTTGATACATTTTTTATGAGATTACACGTTTCGTTGCTAAAGGTAATAGTGTTGATGTAATGTACTTAGACATCTGTAAGGCATTTGGCTTGGTGCTGCACAATATTTTGATTAAGAAACTAAAATGATACAAAATCAACCTGGCACATATGAAGGGATTAAAAACTGGCTAATTGATTGGGATCAAAATGGAATTGTAAATGTAGAATCATCACTTAGTGGGTGTATTTCTGTTTTATCATGGAGTGGGCTCTGCAGTGATTGGTTATTGGCCTTGCTCTATTTAAAATTTTTATCAATGACTGGGAACAAAACATAAAATCATTACTGAAAAAGTTTGCAGATGACAAAGATTGTAGAGAGGCAAATGATGAAGAGGGCAGGTCACTGATACAGAGCTATCTGGATCACATTGTAAACTGGGGGCAAGCAAACAATATGCATTTTAATATGGGCACATGCAAAGCGATACATAGAATCAAAGAACTGTAGAAATGCTGGACTGGAAGGTACCTTGTTAGTACTGCCTGTACTGAGGCAGGACAGAATATTATATAAATTACCCTGGCAGTTGTTTGTCTAATCTATTCTTAAAAACCACCAATGACCGAGATTCCGCAACCTCCCTAGGTAATTGGTTCCAGTGCTTAACTGCCCTTACCGTTGGGAAGTTTTTCCTAATGTCTAACCTAAATCTCCCTTGCTTCAATTTAAGCTCATTATTTCTTTTCTTGTCCTCAGTGGATAAGGAGAATAATTTATCACCCTTTTCTTTGCAACAACCTTTTATGTACTTAAAGCCTGTTACTATGTCCCCCTCAATCTTCTGTTCTCTGGACCAAACAAACCCAGATTTTTCAATCTTTCCTCATAGGTTGTGTTTTCTAGATCTTTAATAATTTTTGTTTCTCACTTCTAGACTTTTTCTCAATTTGTCCCCACCTTTCCTGAAGTGTGGCACCCAGAACTGGACACAGTAGTCCAGTTGAGGCCTTCTCAGTGCTGAGTAGAATAGAAGATTTACTTCTTGTGTCTTGCTTACAACATTCCTGCTAATACATCCCAGAATTCTTTGCTTTTTCTGCAACATTGTCACATTATTGACTCATATTTAGTTTGTGATACACTCTAACCCCCAGATCCTTTTCTGCAGTACTCCTTCCTAGGCAGTCATTTCTCATTTTGCATTTGTTCAATTGATTATCCCTTCCTAAGCAGAGTACTTTGTATTTTTCTTTACTGAATTTCATTCTATTTATTTCAGATCATTTCTCCAGTTTGTCAAGATCATTTTGAATTCTAATCCTGTCCTCCAAAGTGCTTGCAATCCCTTCCAGCTATGTATCATCTGCAAACATTATAGGTGTACTCTCTGTGCTATTATCCAAATAATTTATGAAAATATTGAATAGAACCAGACCTGGAACAGATCCCTGTGGGATCCCACTCGATATGCCCTTCCAGCTTGACTGTGAACCAATGATAACTACTCTCTGAGTACGGTTCATCTGGGCTATATTTCCCTACTTTCTTTATGAGATGGTCATATGAGACGGTATCAAAACCCTAACTAAAGTTGAGCTATATCACAACTACTGCTTTCCCCTAACAAGTCTTGTTACCCTGTCGAAGAAGGATATTAGGTTGGTTTGACATGACTTGTTATTGATAAATCCATGCTAACTGTTACTTATCACCTTATTATTGTCTTGGTGCTTACAAATTAATTTTGATTATTTGCTTCATTTGCTTTCCGGGTACAGAAACTAAGCTGACTGGTCTATAATTCCCTGGGTTGTCCTTTATTCCCCTTTTTATAAATAAGTACTATATTTGCCATTTTCCAATTTTCTGAGATCTTTCTTATCCTCCACACATTCGCAAACATAATTGGTAATGGGTCAGATCTCTTCAATCCGTTCTTAAGTATTCTAGGATGTATTTCATTAGGTGCTGCCAACTTGAAGACGTCTAACTTGGCTAAGTAATTCTTTACTTGTTCTTTCCCTATTTTAGCCTCAGATTCTACCCCATTTACACTGATGTTCACTATATTAGTCATCAGCTCACTGCTAACCTTTTTGGCAAAAACTGAAACAAAAAAGGCATTTAACATTTCAGCATTGCAGTGTTTTCTACTATTGTCTTTCCCTCCTCCATTGAGTAATAGGACTGCCCTGTTCTTAGTCTTCCTCTTGCTTCTAAAGTATTTGTACAATGTTTTCTTGTTACTCTTAATGTCCCTAGCTAGTTTAATCTCATTTTGTGCCTTGGCCTTTCTAATTTTTGGAGATGGAGCAGCAGACCAACCAAGCCTGAATGGCTTGGTGACTTGGCCCATGTGGTCCTATGACTGCCACACCAAAATTGTAGTCTTACCTGTTGCTAACAATTATTGTCATCAAAGGGTCACTTTCTTAATGTAGAGAGGGTCTTAATCTCTGATGCTGGCAAACTGGTCTGAAGGCTCTGTACTTTCACTATGAACTACAGGTCAACATGTTCCTATATAATAGCTTTATTTGTGTTAATCATCCAGTGGGCTTGGGATAAAAGTTATTAGTTAGCAAGTTGTCTTGAAACTGAATCAATATAATGAAATGCAAAAGGGAGTAGGATGGGAGGCACCTCTAAAGAAAAATTGCAAATGTATCAATAACAAGTGGTTTATAAATGTGTTTACCGGCCCATTATAATGACCTTTGAACTCTTCTAAACTATATTTGATTATAAATGTTATTGAGATAATTAAAATAAGAACATGATTACATATGAGACGTTAAGAATTACAGATTCTATAACCACTTTTTACTTCCTGAAAGAACCCTTATAACAAAGCAGCAATTTAAAGAAATATGAAGTTTGGCTTTTTAAATGTTTGAAAAATGAGAAATTAGTAAAGGAAAAAGAACCACAAAATAAATAAATAAATGGAATTGTATTTAATGGCATCAGTACTTTATGAATTATACCACAAAGTATTTGACAGATATTGCAAAGAGTTGTTCTAACCTCTGGAGAACCTTTGGGAAAAAGTATGTTTCGTCAAATAACAGAAATTCTAAAATGGGAAGTATATCTGAGTAAATTACTCAGAAGGCAATAAAAACAGGGTTTTCTACTTAAAAAATTGACAGCATGTCATATTATATAAGAAATAAAATAAAAATTAATTAAGCTGAACTCTAATTTACAACTTCCTTGAATGGACAGATGCTCCCAGATTAACTTCTTTACTAATGGTCTTTAGCATATCTCTCTCCTCATGTCTCTTTCTTTATCTTTTTCTACTTCCACTAGGAATATGTCTTCCTCTTTTTTGTCTGTTGTTTTCCATCCAAAATCTCATTTGACTTGCACAGAGTTGATAGCACAAGTCCTAATCTCTCATTCATGTTTCTTGGAACTTTCCACATCTTAGATTTTTCCCTGAGGTTAATTAGGCCAGCCATGTAGAAGTCTATTTAAAGTGGTCCAATGTTGAAAGCTTTCTAATCTGAGTAGCGGTCAGTGTCCAGCAACAAAGAAGCATTCTGATATTCCACACTGGTTAAAGTGGCTCACTTTTATCCATAGTCTTTCTGCAGTGAACTCTGTGATACCATTAACTGCCTATGTTAGCAAAATATTGGCAGAGCTTCTTCCAACACCCACATACCCATTCTGCATTATACAGACTTCCTCTTTTCTTTCTATGTAATCCTTTAATTTATTTTAATCTGTTTTATAATATGACCAGTCGCAGTGGGTGTTTTTGTCAATATGTGGACTAATCTAGTAGTTTATGGAACAATGTGCTTAATCTGTTGATCCACTAGGATCCAAACTATGTGTTACAACAGCTGGACATGTCAGTAAAAATTGTTTTGCAGTACTATAATGAATCTCACTACAATCAGCACTCAGGGAGCTGCTGTTTGTCTTTGGAATCTGTCTATTTCCTGGCCTCCTGTACAGAAGAGCTGGGTGGGAAATGGTTTTCCTGTCCCAGGAAAATACTTAAGATTTCAAAGAAATTTTTTTCATCCTGAATTGGGATGAGAAATCAAAATCTTAATTTTTTTGCAAACTAACAAAAAAACAAAAACAAAATCAGGTTGGGTCCCTCAAAATGCTTTAAATTATAATTAGTTTGAATTTCTAAATGAAAAGTTGTTTTGAACCAGGAAACCAAAATGTTTTCATTTTGAAACTGGAAAGTGAAATGGGATGTTTAGAAAACTTTTTTTCAAAGTTTTTTGGAGTTGAGAAATTCATCAAAACTACCCCTTCTCTGTGAACAATTTCAGTTTTGACAAATTGATATAAAAGAGAAACTATCACACTGAAAGATTCCTGAGCAGCTCTACTGTTCAGTCAGAGCCCTGCATTTCTTCTTTGTTTTGGGAGTTCCACAGACACACAGGAGCCACAGGATTTGGTCCGCAGTGCTGACTAACATTAAAGAGCCCCATTTCTGTAGCTCCTGATTTCCCAAAATACCAGTTAGAGAGTAAGTAGAAGAGAAAGAATAGAACTGAGAAGAAACATGTAGCATCTATTTCATAATGAAATTTTGTAATTGAAAAGAAAATCCAGAAGAACTCTAATAATTCCAGAGCAATATAGTACTGAAATATTTGCATTGTTATATTATGTAAAGGCAATTTCCTGTATTTGATGTGCAAATGGTATTAAAAATACGCCAAGGATTAATGGATTAAAAAATGTTAAATATTGAAACACTTATTTCCAGAGTGTTTTAATTCTTCCTGCATGTATTGGAAGTGTCACAAAATTTGGTGCTTTTCTTAAAGCTGCTGCTCCAGGAGTCATGGGATTTGAGAAAACCTTAACTTTACTTTTTTTTAGAAGTATGATTCTGGCACTCATTGGTGTGAGGAAAAGCTTGAAAATATGATCTCCTAAAGGCTCAAAAACCATAAGGCAAATACAAATAATCCTTATTTATTATTTTTTTAAATCTCATAATTTTTAAGCCAATCATGATTTTTTGCAGCCTGAGTTATGATTTTTGAATGGCTGGGGTTGGCAATTCTGCACATATGTTTAAGGAATCTTGAACTGAAATGCTATTCTTTGACTACAAATTAAGGGTCAAATCTTGCAAACATCTTATGCACATGAATAATTTTATGTACATGAGTAGCTTCATTGAGTTCAGTGGGACTACTTATGTATTTTACAGTTTGCAGGCCCAGGGCCCAAGTTATATACCATTCCCAGTATTGCCAACCTAACGAGCTGAAAAATCATGAGGTTTGGTTAAAAAATCCTAAGGGTTTTTTTTTTTTTTTTTCAAGCAATGCATTTTGAGTTCAAACCAATTCAATGAGAAGTGCTTGTTTCCCAAGATACCTCAGATTACAAATGTGACAACAAGGTATATATCTCTATATCTCAGTACTTGGCCTTTCAGTTGAGAGAATCAACAAGGGTGCTAATTAGTGCCAGCTGTGGTGTAAGCAGTGGTGGATCATGCATGATGCATGGATTCAGACCCCCTACTTCATGGGGACAATTGAAGCTTGTAGCAGAAGAAGCATCTAATGCTGCTCAAGGTCCAGAAATCTATTGATAGGCACCCTGCTTTCTAAGGTTTGACATCGCTAGTGGATCAATGAAAATAAAGTTCCTATGTCCACATTAGGAATCTGAGACCCTCATTTTAGATAACCAGGTTTGAAAATTTGGGCATAAATTGCCTAGTCAGTTGATCTCTGTGGCTAACTCAAGGAAATGAGGAAATAAATAGGGCTAATAAGTTGTTCAAGGATACCATACCTTTTAGAGTTGTAAATACAAAGAATTAGACCCTGGCAACCCAACATGAACCCGCTGGGACCCGTCTGCAAGTGTTGGGGTGGGGTCTGGTGTGAAAACAACCCAACTCTTTTGGGCTCGGTTTGGGTAGTATCTGATCTCCTCCTGCCTGGGGGGTTGGTGCAGTGGCTGAATGACCCACTCCTGCCAGCTGCCACTGCTTCGTTGCACTGTGTATATGCTGCAGAGCGAGAGTCTCTGCGACTTGTCAGCATACTCAATCTGCAACACATACAGGGCAGCAAGGTGGTAGTGGCTGGGGCACCAACCCCGCAGACAGGAAGCAGCCACTGATGGATTGTGGGCATGGGGAGCAGAAGGCCCCCCACCAGTTGAGTCCCAAGAACGAGGTGGGGGGTGGTGCCGGCACAGGTTTGGGCTGGTTATGAAAATGTCTTGACACTCTTGGGATAGGGTCAGGTTTGGGTTGTTATGGTCTAGCCATGTTCAGGTCCAACTTTCAGATTTGGCCTGAGCAGATCTCTGCACAGAACTGAACAGTAGACCATAACAACCCAAACCTGACCCTATCCCAAGCTCATAATAATCTCCCTCGGTTAATAGATGTTAAAAATGATGAAATGTCTAGCTCATAACAGCAATATTGATAAAGTGCTCTACAAAGCTGAACTAACTTCAGGTCTATCGTATAACCAGAACTGCCTACTTTAACATGCCTCATTAAATTGTATGGGCTATGCACCATGTTTTGCAGTCATTTAAAATATCACTGAAGTCTGGTAGAACCCTAAGCAAAATTTAAATCTCCAAAATAAAACTATGCTCTAGTGAAGTTTGCATATTTTTACACCAATGTTTATAGTTAATGATGAATATAGTAGCTTTCTCAAATGTAGGCCTACATTTGAGAATGAGACAGGTAACGTCCTCAGGAGTGACATGCATTTCATTGTGATGTGCCGAAGTGGTCTTGAAAATTTCCTAGTCAAAGTATAAAATCTGCTTGCATGTGTTTTGCCATAAGGACGGATAGTATTTTTATTAACACTATTTTCTTCCCTTTATATCAGACTTGCAAAATTCCTCTTCTAATTTGCAACTATATTCTCTGAAGCTCTTTTCTATGAAATCATTGACGTTTCCACAATTTTATAGCTGTGGTGTATAGTTACATTGTGGGGGGAAATGGTCACGTTTTACATCTCAAAAAGGAGTGAATGATCTGCTATATTCAGGGTAATTATATATTTGACTATGCTGGAGAATATTCTACCATAATAACGGACTGATGTCATGGCAACAAGAATCAGTATCAACACATTGAAGATTATTAGCTATAAGATATGAGAGAGTTTATTTTTCATCTCTGCTGGGAATTTATATACCTAACCATTTATATACCTGCCATTAGTGGGAATGGGAGTTAGGTGTGTAAAATCCAAGGGTATCTGTAGAATAGACTGTGCATTTTATATTTGTAATATGGAATTAAATGATTTTGCTGATCAAGGGATGAGAATTAAATATACATATTTACTTTTATCTGTCAGACCCTGTAGTCAGAGCCAGAGTCTGTAGTCATGAGACAGGAGTCAATTATCTACAGGGCCAGAATACTGAGAGTTCAGAAGCAGGAAGAAAACTGGAGATCAGGGCCTTGAGTTGGGAACCAGAGTCAGGCTGGGTCAGGATACCAGAGGGTCAAATGCAGGAGCCAAACTGGAGGTCAGGAACCACATATCAGATGCTAGGAGTCAAGCCAGGGAAGCACAAGACACACAATCTAGAGCATGATGGAGGGTATTTAGACAGCTTCTTGTTCCTACTGCTGTCTTAAATAGAGCTGGCAGGACAATCAGTTGCTCTAGGACTCCTTCATGCCGGGCTTGGGCTTCATTGGTCCCAGGTAAGCAGTTGTCAGTAGGTTGCCAGGTATATGGTGTGAGCATGGCTGCTCCCATGAACCGTGTGGGCCCATATTTGAGATTGAAGAGTCATGATTAAGGATAAGATTTTGTCACAAAGGCCACGGAAGTAATGGATACTATGACTTTCAGAGACCTCCGTGACATTTTCTGCTTCAGCCCGTGCCCTAGGGTGGTGGAGACCCTGGCATTCCGAGCTGGTGGTGGAGGCCCTGCAGTTTTCAGCCACCAGTGCGGGTAGCAGGGGCTGGAGTTGTCAATCCCCTGCCAGTAGTCAGCCCTCACTATTATTTTTAGTAAAAGTCACAGACTGGTCACGGGCTTCCATGCATTTTTGTTTATTGCCTGCGACCTGTCTGTGACAAAATCTTAACCTTGGTCATGATAATATCCTTATTCCTAACACCAAGGAGTAATAAAACAATTGGGTAATCATTATGTAGCGTGGAGACTATAACAGAATATAGTCAGCTGAATTACTAGTGTATTGACAGCATCCTGTCTGAGAGCTCACAGTTACTCAATTTATGGACCTAGTAAAGATTGCTAGATTTGCTATATTGCACAATAGATATGGCATGATATTTACAAAGACAGGGACAAAGGTAGGGGCAAAAAATACGTTTGATCAGGCAAGGAGTTTCTTATGTAAACCGATCTAATCCTTCCTAACCAATTATTGAATGTTTGGGCTGAGGGTCAGGACAGTCCTTGACTTTTACTGACTTGTTCACTCACTCACAACTTTGATACTGCAAAAATTAAAAACTAAATGCTGCTGGCCTCACTTATGTGAGGAGTCCTGTTGATTTCAATAGAACTACATGTGCAAGTGAGACGAGAGAGAGATCCAAAAGAGTTCTTAATATGGCCAGTGTACAGGCAATTCCAGAAATAATTCAGTTTCTCTGCTGCATTACTATCCTTTACAGCTGAACAAAGACTTCACAAAATGTGAAGTCTGAGGGCCAAATTTTTCCTGAATGGAAGAGGGTGCAAGGAGCTTTATCCCCACCTTGTACATTCCCCCAGAAGGCACAGGAAGAAGGACAAATCGCATTCTCTATGCTTAACATAGTGTGAAGGCTGTTCCTTCTGTGTGAAAACCACACCACTTGTATAAAGCCTGTGAGTATTCACTCTCCAAGTGAGTGGAATGCAGAGCAGTTGGGGAAATGAAATCTATTTCACAAGCAAGAGTCTGGGTTCACGGCTTCTAGACTGGTCCCAGCCCTCACTCCTCCAAGCAACTCTACCAGCCAATGAGCTGGAATAGTGGTTGCAGTCCCTCCATGCCATATATCTGGGGTGGGGGGTTTTGAGCGATGTATTTGCATGGATGTGGGTCTGTGACCACTCCCTGGCCACTCCTATTGTGGTATTCTGCAAATGCCTATGTGGCTCCAGTTTCCACAGCACATACAATGGCACCCTTGTGTGGCTGTTCTGCCAGGGGAAGCCCCAGTCAGTTTTTTTATAGGGCTTAAATAATGGATATTTGGATTAATTTGTCTGTATGCCCGTAGTAGCGCAAATGATGACTCATGCAGCCTGCACATTTCTGTGGTGTGCCAGGGAGATTAGGAAGAAACAGTCTCACAGCTCCACCTGGGAGAATCGGTCCTTATGTCATTATAAACACTTTATGTTGGTGGTATACGATTTTGCTTTGGATCCTTTACATATATAGTTAATTTGTTTTGAATGTTAATGATTAATTAATTAAGAGATGTGATTGTCACAGATATTTGCCAGCATGTTCACTGAGTTCATCTGGAGCATGAACTGTGCAAAAATTACTGTTTCTATAGGGTTGTACAGTATGAATCATATAAAATATGTTCAGAAGGTTTCTTTAGTTTGATATTTACTTTTACTTACTGTACTAAGGGTACCAAAGGGTAGTCAAATTATGATGGTAATGATCTGAAAAAAGATTACTAAATATTATTATGCACATTGTTGAATTGTACACTTATTTAGTATCAAAATCTAATCTTTTTGTCATATATGATGGTATCCAACTTTGTTCTTGTTCCCAGGTCCGCTGATATACTAAACGATGCTAAGTATAATTTTAACTACTGTAATAAAAGAAATACACCACTAGTTAAAATCAGCAGCATTTCTTCTCAAACCTTATATTCCTTTTTTTTTTTTTAAATAATGAACAGTAAGTTCATTTCCATAAAGACATCAACCAATGCTAATATGAGCTCAAGCCGGGAAAGTATCATTAGGCACCAGAGAAACAGCTGTAAACAAAGTTACCACTGTGTCCCTATCTTCTTCACATCACAGGCAACTGCTGGAAGGAGTTGCCTTGGCAGACCCTTAACACTAACACTGTAAGGAGCAGTTTCAGTTTTAAATTTACTGTTGGCACCAGTACTTAAATTCTGTCTGAACAGTTTGATGAACACAGTGGTCCTGTAGATAAAGTAAGAGCAGTTTTACAATGGCTTTTTTTAATTAATCTAACTTTTACTATCTATTGCATATTATTTTTATGTTTATTAAAAAAAGAAAAATCTTTCAGGGTTATAAAGCTGAATAAGGGAGATTTATGTAGCCACAACCTTTGTGGGTGATTTTTATGAGTTTTATTAACAAGCTAAGCAAGATGTGGTATGCAATAAAACTGAGCTCTCTTGATATTGCTTTCAATATTTTTCCTGATATTTTTAGATGTTTATAAAATAATTGTAGTTCTGATTAAAACAAAACACTCTGTAACGTGTTGTACTACGATATAATGATGAACCCAGTGACATTATAAAAAGCAAGTTTCTTCAATATTAGGGATCATACAAGATTTTGATAGATTGGGAATGTATTAATGATGTTCCATTTATTGGATATACATATTTCTGCATTGCTTAGATTATAGTTTCTTGCACACAGTGCTAACAGTGAAGAATGGAAAATTGGTCTGGGTGGAGAGAATGAATAACAAAATGAAACAACAATGGTTTGCCTTATTTTACACTCATATAATGTGATGCTTGTGGTATAATGCTTAGAAGCACAGTAATTCAATGATTTCCTGTTTAATAATTTATACATTTTCAATCAAACCATCTCCTCTGTACCAAAGCTAAGTCACCTGGCTTTGTGTGGGTCAAGAGGGTGGGACCAGAAATCTGCAGGGGTGGGGGAAATACGAACTGACCTAAACATTTCTTCAAATCTCAAACCGAACTTAAAACAATTTAAATCTATCTTTGTTAGCTAGCCGGTTGTTATTCAGTGCTTCAGCATCTGCATCTTCTGTTTTTTGTGAAGACCAGGAGTAATAAGAAAGAGGTTGGAAATCTCTTGAGCAAGCTTGTTTTCTTAAAAATTTTAGCCCACATATGAAATCCCTATAACTTTAGATTATAAAAAGCATTTAAATTTTGAGGTGCTGTACTGACTGGAAGTTACCTGTCATAAACAGAGATGCAATTAAGATGGTTTTCACCCTTCTTTTGATGTATACATTTGGATTTTCAAGAATTTATGTATATCCGCACTTTGGACTGAGTGGGTTCTTAATGAGCTTAGCATCATCTTGAAAGCAGTTGGGGCTGGAACTGGGATGCAATACCGACCTCTACAGCGTGGTTCTGCTGAGACACAATGGCCCTATTCTAGCAAAGCCCTTATGCTTAAAGCATGCTTCTGAGTAGTCCCATTGACGTCAATGGGATAGCTCTCGGGTTTAAAAATAAGCATGTGCTTAAGTGCTTTGATGGAATGAGATCTCTATTTGTTCTACTTTTATATGGCTCAATAATGTTTCCCTTTTAAATGTATGCATGTATTTATATAACATGTATTTATTTATTCCTTAGTCACATCAGGTCCTTTATCTGGCTTTGTATTATTGATTTTTTTGCTTCCTTTATTTTGGGGACAAATTTTCAAAAAGACAGGATATTTTTCTCTTTTGTATGCATTCCACATATTTTTACATATCATGTAAAATGAGGCTAGGATCAAATGCTCTGCACCCTTCCATATTTTCCCTTCCATAGGTATTATCACAGATCATATTCCATATGCTTCTACATAGTAAGGTCCCAGTGAGCTCCATGCAGGCAGGCTCATGTGCCCATGCAGAGCAGGTTGGATAAAAATCAATGAGGTTTTTGTTTTTTTTTAAGTACAAAAAATCAGATTTTTTTTTTTATTTAAATCGATTTTTTTTTTAAATCATCAATAAATTACTAAATTTCTCTCTCGTTTAAAAAATAACAGTTACAATTAAAACTTATTACAAACATGCTAAACCTACACTTAAGTCTCATAAAAATGAATTAATGACTCTAGTCTGTCCAGCCTAGCTACCAGCTCTTGCTTCTTGAAAGTTCTGGGCTTTCAGTTTCTGTTTCAGTTTCTGTTTCTCAGCAGACTAAAGACACGTGCAAAGAAAGACATAGGCTGAATAAGATTGTTGTTCTGTGCTTTATGTGGTGGTGGAGCTGGGCCACACAAGGCAGAGGAGTTCGTTAAGACACTATCTTAAAAACAGAGACAAAGGACGGAGGCAGAGTAGAAAGGAACAGTGGAGTAGACTGGAAAGAAAAAGGGAAGACATAATTCAGTACGCACACAGCTTCCTATATTCCCTCACACTTTTGCCACAGAAAAACTGTTATGGCTTCTGGGCATAAGAAAGACCCTATATGGGAATATTTTGAAGAAATTCCTTCCCTTGGTTAAAAAGGAACACGTGTCAAGTGCAGGAAGGAGATGTAGGGCCTACTTGCAAGAATGAAACATCATAATGAAAACTGCTTATTGGGAGAAGTGATGTGGATGAAGATGTGGATGTGTCTGAAGAACTATGTGGATCAACTGGTTAGTAACTTAAATAATTCACTTTGCAATGCATCATTCTTCAAGACTCTCTCTATACCTTTTAGTATAAATGTGATTTAACTAGTAAATTCCCAAGCTGTTTGCTATGTTGGATGTTGCTAGAAAAAAAAGTTTAGTTTAGCTAATCCTTATGGCTTGTTTAATTAGTTAAGTAGGTTTAGAATCTATCACCCAAGTATACGGTACAGAAAGCTGCAGTAAGAGAAATCTAGAGTTGCCAGTTGCCACTGGGTGTCATTGTCTTATTTTATATTACATAATACATGCCTCTTATTTTAGAACATCATGGCCACAGACCATAATGGTGATGCCATAAGTCTGTTCCCTATTTTACTTCAGCATAACTCAGCTTTCCCAAGGGAACCCCATCCTATACTTGTTTTCACAAAAAACAGAAGTGCCAGTGAGGTCTATGGGGCTTACTCCAAAATTAAGTGCACTCTAAGTGCAGTCAGTCTTAGCTTTTTTTGGTAATTTGGAATCGGATCTGTATCCTTGCTGAAAAAAATGTAAATGATTAACTGAATAATAGAGTGAGAAGAACAGCTATTCAAAATCATTTTTGATTTTTGTTTCAGGATTCCATTTAAGCATAAGAGATTTTAACTGTGACTGTCTATCTGCAACAACTTCAGAGTCATCATTTGATACTTTTAGCAGCAGTGCTGCAACTTAAGGTATTTCAGACAACAAAGTATCAGTAGCAAGCAAAAAATTTCAGTCATCCAGTAAAACCACCACTAGGGTTTGTAGTAAGGACCAGCAAACATCATCATAGATGAAAAGATTGCTCGGTTCATTTATGCTACAATTTCTCCTTTTCGCATTGTTAACAACAAACACTTCACTGACATGGTTAAGTCCTTATGACCAGTCTATACTTCACCTGGTGGAGCAGACATTGGTGGAAGGTTGCTAGATACAGTGTATGAGAAGGAACTTGAACAGTGAGCAAGAAATACTGATGACAAATTTGCCAGTTTAAGCCTTGATGGGTGGAGCAATGTACACAATGACCCAGTAATATGTGCCTTTGTGACAACAGAAGTTGGGGTTGCATATCTTTCAGAAACAATAGATACATTGGGAAATGCCCACACAACAGAATATTTAAAAGTGGCAGTGAAAGCTGTAATCAACTGTGAACAAAAATTCAACTGTCACATGTGCAGTTTTGTCACAGACAATGCTGCAAACGTGGCAAAGATGAGAAGATACTTAGAAGAAGAAATGGAAGGATGCTCCTTAATAACATATGGCTGCAGTGCCCATTTAATGCATCTTTTAACCAAAGACTTAAGTACGTCTTCTGCAGGAATAAAATAAAATGTTATCGAAGTTGCAAAATACTTTCGTAACAACCATTTTGCTACAGCTTCACTGAAGAGAGCAGGAGAATCCAAACTAATTCTCCCTCAAGATGTTCGATGGAATTCTGTCGTTGATTGTTTTGAACAATTTATTAAGAACTGGCCTATTCTCATAAAACTCTGTGAAGAAACCATGATAAAATAGATGGAAGTATCTCATCCAAAGTATCTAACATTGGATTAAAGAGGAATGTAGAGGATATCCTCAGTATATGGAAGCCTATATCCATAGCCTTAAACAAACTTTAGAGAAATTGTTGCTGCATTGCTGATGATGTCGAAATTTGGAAGGCACTTCAAGAGACATTGAAGAAAGAAATACCTCAACAGAAAGTTAAACTGCAGGCAATAAAGAAGCAAATGGATCAAGCACTAACTCCTACTTCATTTTCTTGTGAACATTCTTGACCCCAGATATAAAGGTAGATGCCCAACTTCTGAAGAAGATGCTGCTGCCATGGCACAGACATCTCAAAATCACTCCTCAGTTATGCCAGTCATAATAAATTTCAGTGCTGGAGCGGAACCATTTAAACAGTTCATGTTTACTGATGATGTTTTGAACAAAGTCACTCCCCTGAATTGGTGAAAATCATTAGGCAGGCACCTTGAAACTGAGTTCCTTCAGTTGCTAAGTCAATTTTTCACAGCAGTAGCTTCCTCTGCAGACACAAAAATAATATTTACATCGTTTGGTATTATCACTCACAGCTAAGAAATGGACTGGGAGTTGAAAAAAGCAGGAAAACTCATATTTCTGTTTGTCTATGAATAAAAATGACAGTGGGAGTGGGGAAGATGAGAGCTAGTTGTAGAAGTTTGAAGGACAGTGTACATTTAGTGTTGTGATGATTTGTCTGTTAGAGTTAATAAAATTTGGAGGAAAAAAAAAAAGAGTTTAAGGACAACCATCAGCCGGCACTTCAGGAGACTGCTGCAATTGCAAATGTGAAATATTTATGTAACATTTAATATTTAGTTTAATAAAATACAAGTGCTATTGTGTTTGTGTGTGAGTTATTCTTAGCATTCCTAATGTACTGCTGCTGTGTCTGCAGCTTGACACAGGTAAAGAGTATTATGTGCTATTTCCTAAATTAATAAAAATCAAGTTATCTAAAAATTTACACAAAGTATACCCTCCTAGATATTGTAAAATGCTGTATTGAATTCTAAATTAACATGTTTTAGTGATCAGATTTGCACCATTGTTTAAGAAATATGTGACGAAGTATCAGTGGGAAACTTGATTTAAATCAATTATTTACTTGGTGATTTAAATCGCCTTGATTTAAATCAATCCACCCTGATGCAGAGTCCCATTGAAATGAATGGAGTGCCACGTAGATACAGTGGTTGATGTACCTGGAGCTGCTTGCAGAGAAGCTGCCTAAAAATGAAATTTTCACTCAATTTTTATATTCATTCATGTGCAACTCAAGTAGACTGTTGTGAGATCATCTACTCAATGGAAATACCCAGTCCATTTAAATCATACAAATGTCAAATGTACATGGACTATAGTGGCAGATTATTTATCTTAGAACAAAAATCAATGCATACCTGCAAAATATTTCTTTTTAAAAGCATTGTACCTCATTTTAAAGAAAATCTGTTTCTGTTGGACCATTGGCAGGTATATATGTGTAAAATAAGGGTCACCTCCCCAAGAAATTGTAAGTTTCTTCTTCTGGTTAATATGCTACAGCTGTTCTTTACCAAAAAAACCCCAAAAATAACAGCAACAAAGAGTAACTCTTTTATAATAATAAATGTGGTTTTTTTTTCACTCTTCTCAGTCTCAAAAACAATTAAAAGTTATTTTTGAAAATGAAGCCATTTTGAAAGGTTTAAAAGAAAAAATGTTTTCAAGCAGAGATTAAATTTGTCAAATTTTTGCCTGGAAGGTGTTATAAACACCTGAAAATAATCCTCTGTTTTGAATAGACATATATAAGTAAGGGTGTGCTTCATAGTAGTAATTGGTAATAATATTGAGCATTTGTAATTAGAGCTGGTTAAAATATTTTGAGAGAACAATTTTCCATTGGAAAATGTAGTTTTGTCAAAATCTAAGCATTGTGCAGGAAAGTTTTTGAAGGGAAATGTCAAAATGAATAGTTCCACTTTCTCATTTCATTTTATTAATGTTGAAACATTTTGTTTCAATAAGATTAAAACTTTTTTTTACTTTACTATTCGTTTTGACTTTTATATTATAATAATTAGATATATAGTATTATGTATTTTAATATAGTATAATGTCTTGACATTAATGAAACAAAATGTTTTGAACGAGAGTCTTGTAGCACTTTAAAGACTAACAAATTTAATTTCTGCAGGCATAAGCTTTCATGGGCTGTAATGTCTGACAAAGTGGATTATGACCCATGAAAGCTTATGCCTGCAGAAATTAAATTTGTTAGTCTTTAAAGTGCTACAGGACTCTCGTTGTTTTTGCTGTATACAGACTAACACAGCTACCCCTATGAAAATGTTTTGAAGTTTCCAAATCAATTTTCTTTTCAGAATTTCCATTCCTTGACAATTATTGAAATTTCTACCTTTTGTTCTGATTCAGAACAAAAACAAATTTCAAAATGCCAGAATTTCCCATGAGACGGAATTCTATTTCCTGATCAGTTCTACTTATAAAGTGCTTGTTGTCTTCAAAGAAATACAAATATTAATTTTTCTGAGTATAGCTAGATTTTGGGCTTCCAATGTTGTGTTTCTTAAGCTCTTCTATTCTTCCTTTACCTTTTTCCAACAAAATATTTGTCAAGTATGTTTTAGATTTGCTTTTTGTTGCTCCATGGGAAAATTTAGACAAAGTGATTGGTGAATTTGTGTGTTTCGGTTTTTGAGTGTCCAACTTAAGGCTACTTAAAGGGTCCTGATTTTCATGGGCAGGTGCTCAGCACTTTCTGAAGCCCTTTTTAAGGTATCACAGTTTAGACACCCCAAAACTGAAATACACTAACTCACCAGTCCCTTTTGAAAATATAAGTAATCATTTTTATGTTTGCAGGGTTATTGTAGCTGTATTGGTCCCAGGTTATGAGAGAGACAAGTAATCAGAGTGTCCCAGCTAAATACAAGGTGGGACAGATTGTTATGCATAAGGAGTTAATTCATCTTGCAGGAGACCACTTAAAATGAAGTGGGCAATTAACACCTCTGCAGTCATAGGATAAAGGAGGGTTAGTAGATTTCAAATTGTAAAAAGTGGGCAAACTAATAACCTCTCAGTTCTCACCCTCAAAGGAAACTTGCACATCTTCAGAAGACAAGCCTGGGAACTTACATTCATAACTCTGCTCGACACTAAAAATCATGGACTCTCAGACACTGGTTTTATGGCTCATTAGCACAATTTGTAACCTACTAACTCTCCTTTGTCCTATGACTGGAGAGTTGTTAAAATGAAGTGGGCAATTAAGTGGTCTCCTGCAATATTGTTAAACATAAGAGGTTAACACATCTGTCCCAACTTGTATTTAACTGTGACACCCTGAATACTTTTTCCAGACCTGAAAATGGGTCTGGGTAGCTTGAAATTTATCTTCTACCAACAGAAGTTGGTCCAATAAAAGATACAGCCTCACCTATCTTGTCTCTATCATTTTTATGTGGCTTTCTAGTACTAATCAAAAGAATAGAAAATAAAATGTCACAATTCCAGGAATAGAAAATACATTTTTAACATGTTGCGTCAAATTGACACCTCTGAAGATTACATTTTTACTTCACTAAATTAATACTAGAGAGGGGCTGAACTGGTTTGAAAAGATCTAGGAATTTCCAAACAGTCTTGTGAGTGGATCACATAGACTGACTACCTAACCTACTTTCTGAGGCTATGTTCAGACTCATGGTGGCAAAATCGCCGCTGCCAGATCGATCTTTCTGAGTAAGTCCACCCCCTCAAGTAGCGTAGTGCTGAGCCCCGTCGGCTCAGCACAGTGAGAACAGTGCGCAGAAGGGAAGCAGAGCAGTTGATATCAGTTAAACAAACTACTCTGCGTAGTTTGTGTAACTCCCGTCAACTGCCGCCAAATTGTTTGGTATGTGTGAACCAGCCCTAAATTGCTACAAGCACCTATCTTAAAGCAGTTTTTCTGGAAATGACATTGTAGTCAATACTGATTCTTTCTCCACTTCTTGCTTGTATATAGATAACTTTTCTTTTAAAGCCAATTATGTCCTCCAAAATATAAGTGCACTTACAAAACATATAAACACCTTCCTGAAACAATGAAATGAACAACCTTTTTAAAAAGTAGATACACTTCTCTCTCTGTGTGTGTCTCTTTTCCCACAATAAGTTAAAAACTGATTTTAAAAGAAGGAGAATAAGGTTAAAATAGCTGATCTAAATGGTGCTTTTCCAATTACAAAATGCATAGTCATTCTTCATTTTGGGTGATAGCCAAGGCAAGAATATTTCATATGGTGAAAACAGTTAGGCAGCCATACAGGTCAGCACTTCGTGAGGATATTTGGACATGTATGTTAAATAAATAAGAAGAACTTAACCTTCACAAGTCTCTCCACCCTTCCTACCTCCCCATTGCCCTTTCATTTGTTAAGTCTCTTTATTTCCTTTTAAAATGAATAAACTGATATATCCAGAGGAGCAATCATCTGCCTTTCACAGGATATGCCCCTTTCATTTTTTTTTTTTTTTTTTGCTTCAGTCTTGATTAAAAAAGATTAATGGTGACCAGATATTCAACACAATTAATATTAAGAACAAGAAGGAAGGAAGGCAAGTCAAAATAGGGAAAGAACACATTAAAGAATATTTAAATAAGTTAGATGTATTCAAGTCAGCAGGACATGATGAAATTCATCTTAAAGTACTTATAAAACAAGCTGAAGCAATTTTGGAACTGTTATCAATTATCATCTAGAACTCATGAAAAACAGGTGAGGTCCTAGAAGACTGGAGAAGGGCAAACATAGTACCTATATTTAAAAAGGGAAACAAAGGGGCCGTCGGGTATTATAGCCTAACTTTGATACCTAGAAAAATACTTGAACGAATATTAAACAATTGGTTTTTAATCACCTAGAGGACAATAGGGTTATAAGGAATAACCAGCATGGATTTGCCAAAAACAAATCATAGCATACTAACTAATTTCCTTCTTTGACAGGATTGCTGGCTAGTGAATAGGGAGGGAGCAGTAGATGTGATATTTCTGGATTTTAGTAAGGCTTTTGACTCAGTCTCACATGATATTCTCCTAAACTAACTAGTGAAATGTGGTCTAGATGAAATTACTATAAGGTGGGTGCACAACTGGTTGAAAGATCATACTCAAAGGCTAGTTACGGTGGTTTGCTATCAAACTGGGAGTGCATTTAATGGGGTCCTACAGGTTAGTCCTGAGTTCAGTACTGGTCAATATTTTTATTTATAACTTGGCTAATGGAGTGGGGAATATGCTTATGAAATTTGCACATGACATCAAACTAGGAGGGGTTGCAAACACTTTGGAGGACATCATTACATTTCAAAATGACCTTGACAAATTAGAGAATTGGTCTGAAATCAAGATGAAATTCAATAAAGATAAGAGCAAAGTACTAAATTTAGGAATGAGAAGTCAAAGGCACAATTACAAAATGAGGAACAACTGTCTAAGTGGTAAAAACAATGAGAGTCCTGTAGCACCTTAAAGACTAACAGATTTCTGCGGGCATATACTTTTGTGGGCTGCAACCCACTTCATCAGATGCATGAAGTGGAAATCACAGATAGGAGGTATATATGTACATCCAAGGGTAAGAAACAACCGTAGGGAGGGCAAGTGCTAACAAAGTCAATTCAGTTAGAGTAGATGAGGCCTATTCACAACCGTTGATTAGAAGGTGAGAATAAACACTAATGTCTAAGTGGTAGCATTGTTGAAAGGGATCTGGAGTTAGAGCGGATCACAAATAGAATAGGAATAATAATGTAATGCAATTGTGAAAAAGGCTAATATCATTCATGTATTAACAGGAGAGTTGTGGATAAGACATGGGAGGTAGTTGTCCCTCTCTGCTCAGCATTGGTGAGGCCTCAGCTGGAGTATTGTGTCCAGTTCTGGGTGCCACACTTTAGGAAAGATGTGGATAAATGGGAGAGAATTCAGAGGTGAAAACAAAAATGATAAAAGGTTCAGAAAACCTGAAGCATGAGGAAGATTAAGAAATACTCGGCAGGTTTAATCTTCAGAAGAGATGACTGAGGGTAGGAAGATAACAGTCTTCACCTGACTGTAACAAAGAGGACAGTGATCAATTGTTTTCCATGTCTTCTGAAGATAGGACAAGAATTAATGGGCTTAATATGCAACAAGGGAGATTTAGGTTAGATATTAGGAATAGGCTTCTGAGGGAGATTGTGGAATCCCACTTACCGGAGATTTTTAAGAACAGGTTGGGCAACCCCCTGTCATAGATGTTCTATTCTTACTTGTTCCTGTCTCAGCGCAGGGGGCTGGGCTTGATGATTTCTTGAGGTCCCTTTCAGCCCTACATTTCTATGATTCAATGATTGATCTGTGTTTACAGGTTTGGAAGTTGGAAGTCAGTGACTAACATCATTGCAGATGTAGTTTTCAAAGCAGAGCTACAAACTGATGTTGCAGAGATCTCAATTGATTTTTTGAAATGGAAATAGACTCCTGCTCCTCATCATAGGGATTTTTGAGTTACTGAGTTACTTCCTGGTGATCTCCCTCTGAATAAAGCTCTCTCACTTTGCAAGCAAGGTAACAAGTTTGATTCTGCTGACATTTGCCTAGTGAAGCTGACTGCCTAGACTTCCATCTAAAACAGTTAGCAAAGCAGAATCATAACATTATAGCCTCATTGATATAGACAAGGCTGAAATTAGACATGAGTACACTGATCAGGATGCACAATACTTCCTAACAGTTCACATATCCCTTACACTATGTCAAGCCTTTCTTGAATTTTGGGAATGATTTAGATGAATTCCATTCACACACTATTTGTCTTCTGTATGTTTTGACAGAAGTGTTTGCCAGCCTATCATCACCCCTATTTCTGCTGTGTACTCTGGTGCTTCCGCACAGTAGATCCCCAGAGTACATAGTATATTTTGAAAGCTCCTGGTCTTACGTGCTTTAGGACTTCTGGATTATACTGTGCATTCTGGGATGTAACTGACCTGAAATGGAAGCCCTAGAACAAATATCAATTCAAACCAAGTAGCAGCTGGACACCGCAGAAAGATTGGTAGACTGCATTCAGGCAGCTGCAGCTAATCTTACTGGAATGGTACTTGAACTTTCTATCTAAAATTACTATGGAGTCTCATCTCTGACAAATTCTGCTAATGTAAGGGAGAACCCCTTTGGTTTTTCTCAGAAAAATCCTGACTGAGGTCCACAAAGTTGTCCTGAAGATTGCTGCTGTCAGAGGTGGGAATGTGTCCTTACAGTAAAGATACAGGACAGGGAAGGAAGAACTCCTTTAGGCATCTCAGGAGATTTGTAAATTTGTTTAAATAAGCAGATAAGTATCTTAACATCTTGGTCCGAGGAATTGTCTTGTGATTAAGGCACTGTATTGGGACTCATGAGATTTGAGTCCAATATAGCTTTGCTGGGTGACCTTGGGCAAATTATTTAATATCTCTATGTCTCTGTTTCCCATCTGTTAAATAGATGGGAAACTGCAAATAGTTTCTTTTCCTCCCAATCTTTGTTTTGTCTATGAGACTGAGAGATCTTTAGGGCTAGGACTGTCTCTTCCTGTGTGTTTGTACAGTGCCTAACACAATAGATTCCCAGTCTCAGTTGGGGTTTCTAAGTGTTTATGTAATACAAATTAATAATCATTATTGAATAGTGGGTAGAGCACTGAACTGGAAATTGGGAGGTCTGGATTATATTCCTGGCTCCCTCATAGACCTGCTGTGACACCTTGAACATTTTACTTTGTTTCCCCATGCCTTAGTTTCTCTATCTGTGAAATGGAGATAATGATACTTACTCCTCTTTGTAAAGTGTTTTGAGATTTATGGTACCAGTGTAGAAGAGCTTAATAATAGTAAAATCTGTAAATTAGCCCTATCTTGTGATTGGCTGACACAATCCATTTCACTGTGTAACTTTAAATAACAAAGATACTGTGATTTTTAAATGACACTCTGGGCATATACAAGGGGTCATTTGTTTTCAGCATCAGCAGAGACTAAGACTTGCTCAGAATGGCCAAGGTTCATGGAGATTCTCTCATGGTCATTACTTAGAAGTCAGTGTTTAATTTTACAGGCAGGAAATGCATTAGTCTGTTTTGTACATAGTGGGGAGAGAGAATCGTAAGGCCTTTTCATGTGCAATGTAATACAAATGTAATACACTGTGTATGCTAGAGCAAACAAAATAATACACAGTTAATAATAAGTGCACATTGCTTTGGATGCTTAACTTTTCTATTTCTTTGACTTTTGTGTATGCAAATTCTTGTTGTTGATGTTGAAATAGCATACATATTTGCAGTTAATATTTGCATTTTCAAGAAAACCTCTGTATGCTACATCTCAGCTATGCTGCACTGAGGATTTTCTACTGTTCTGAGGGTTAGTGAATGAGGATTAGACAATTGAGCTCCTGCCTCTGCCAAAACTTGTTGGCATGCTCCTTCACATCCGAAAGCACTGTGCAACTGTGTAACATTTTTATTGAATGATACTCTTAGTATAAGGATTGTGCATTTATTTCACAATGCTAAATAACTGTAATTACCTTAGGGCCCAGTCTTAATCTTGTTTAACTCCTATGACTTCAAAGGGAACAGGTTTGGGTTCCTTTGGAAGAGCAGGACTCAGAAGTTATCCATTTTGCGCATTGAAGAGGGGGAAAAAACATGAGGAAGGATGGTCCAGTGGTTAGGGCACTAGCCTGGAACTTGGGATATCTGGGTTCAATTTCCTTCTTTGCCATGGACTGCCGATGTGAACTTGAGTAATTTGTTATAACCTTTCTGTCCCTCAGTTTCCCATCTATAAAATGGGAATACTACTACTACTTTTCAGGGCTGTTGTGATGATAAATACATTAAAGATTATGAAGTGCTTTGAGATGTACTGATGTTAGGCACTATTTAAGAACTAAGAATTAAGATGTGTTAGTTAATAAACAAAACAAAAAGATCAATAATAAATGTTTATTGCACTAGGCAGAATCTAAAACTGGTTCCAATTCTAAACTCCATGCAAAGTAGTCACCTTGGTAGTAAATTTGATTGATTACATTATAGGGCCAGATTTTCAGCTGATGTAAATTGCAGTAACTCCACTGACCTCACATTTAATTTGGACATCAGTGGAGTTACCACTATTTACATTATCTGGGCCATGAATTGTGATAGAATCTTCATAGTTAAGGATGAATCTCATGTTCCTGAATAATGCAGTATTCACACTCTTAAGGAGATTGAAACTGTCATTTCAAAAATGTACATGGAGGACCTTATTGCATTGTTAAATTGATAAGGAAAGTTGTAGTTGAAACTGGTAAGGGATTTCAGAAATGTCTTTTAAAAATAATAATGAAAATATGTATATATTTTTCATGCTATCCTAGTGCTTTTTTGCTGACTTAACTGAAAACCAGAGCTGGTTGTAAAAACGAGAAAAAAAAAATCATAAAAATTTCCATAGAAAATATTAAAACTTTTTCAACTAGTTCTACTCAAAATGCCTTAATCTAAACTCTTCAGATTTGTTACACTTAGTTACCCATGCTAAGATGAGTGTGTTTGACTGTAGTGGTTAATTGTAATAACCTTAAAATGGAGTGATGTATAATTTCCAGTAAGCACACAGTGTTGATGTGGCATAAAATTCATGCTTATTATTACATTGTGATTTCAGAAGAACATGTTTAGTAGTATGCATGCTTGTTTTATAATGCCCTAACATTTACATAGATGAAAGCAATGGGGGGCAGGGAACATGTGGGCCTTAGGCTATGTCTACACTGCTGTAGTGCTTCAGTGTAGACGCTTACTATAGCAACTGGGGTGGGAGGTGTTCTCCTGTCAGTATAGTTAATCCACCTCCCAGAGAGACAGTTTCTAGGTGACAGAAGAATTCTTCCATCCACGTAGTGCTGTCTACACAGGTAGATAAGTTGGCTTAATTATGTTGCTCATGGGTTTGGCTTTTTCACACACCTGAGCGATGTAGCTGGGTCAACCTAACATTTTAGTGTAGACCTTATCTGCATGAGGAGAGACGTATGTACTGGGATCATATGGACTTCTAGCCAACTTCCCCAAGGAAACTCCACAGTGCTCTTTGGCCTCTATCTGTTCCCATAGACTCACCACTGCACCTTCCCAAATTTGGCTCCTTGTAGATTTCCTAAAGTCCACAGAAGCTGCTGCAGGTGTCTGTGAGAACGAAGGGGCTGATGCATATTTCAAAAGCCTGTTTTGGGCTATTACAAATATTTATAAAGAAACTTGACTTTTAATATTTAATCATAAATAAATTATGGTTTGACCCATAGCTTTCTGCAATACATGTGCAAAGTTAAGGTGTTTTTGGAGGCTTTAATGTTCCTTTCCTTAGGTTTAAAAGATTGGGTGTCTGAGCATTTGAAGCCAATTCATTATTTTAAATTTGCATACATTTTGTGCACCTATTAATTTAACTTTTTTTTTAACTATTTTTTTTTTTTTGCCTGTGAATTAGGAAAGATTTCTGTATTGACAATTTTGTTTATCGTCCACATATTGCAAACAGAACTTGAAGAGTTCAGGGCTTAGTTTAAGTCATATTTCCATTTCTGTTTATGAAAATGTTTTCACTCTGTTGTTAAAATTAGGCAGTTAGGCATTTTTTGTAAATTCCATTAGATGCCTATCTGCATCTTTAAGTGCCTAAACAACTTTGTATATCTGTCTGTCATTGTAAAACAACACATAATAAAGAGAGACTCTAACCAAATAATTGCCATCAATTCCATAATTAGAGAATGAAATGTTTTCCAAAGGAAAGTGTGTTCTAGTATTTTAATCAAAATGCTTCAACATAATAAGGGGCTCAGTATACCACCCTTACTTTGGTCTCATTGGGACTACTTGTTTAATAAGAAAGCATTTAACAGGAGTAAGAGTGATAGAACTGGGCTCTTAAAGACTGCAAAACTTTTGGGGCCAGGTTTTCAAAGGTCTTTAGGTTCCTAAAGATGCCACAATGTGCCCAGTGGGATTTTTCAAAAGACCCCAAGCAGATAAAGCACCTAACTCCCAAGGATTTCCACAGAAAAAATTAAAACTCCCACTGATTTCACTGGGAACTCAACTCACACACTTATGAAAATTCCACTAGCCATCCATCTGCATCTTTAGAAACCGAAATACTGTTTCAATAATAACATCATTGCAACCTTCAGGTTGCACAGGGAAGCAAATAAAGAGTTAAATTAATCACAGTAATATACTGTGGCTGAAGAGTTTGTGCCACAGCGAGGGGGGCGTAGCCTCCTTCACAGACTGACAAGGAGGGATGGCCACGCACTCCTACAGTCCCATAGCGATGCTGCTGGTTCAAAATAAAGGGTTCCTAGTTCACATTAGCATATTCCTCTTTCACACAAGACTATGGGAGTGTGAGCTAGGTACCTTTTGAGTTCACACCAACAGCATTCCCATGGAGTAGTTACAGTGCAATTCTTCGGTGTGCTCTATAGTTCACACCTCTGTAGTCCACATTGTGGGACTGTGTAGAAATAGCCTGAGTCAAAGAAGAAATCCTTACAATAAACAATGTTGCTAAAGTTCTGTATGTGTATTTCTCTGGAAAACCAGCTTCTGAGATACTGATAAGTTACTGTTCAGAAGTGCGTTTGCAAAAGAAAAACAAAATTATTGAAATATGTAGTACATGGCTGCTGAAAAATTTTATAAAAGATACAGACTGTAGAGGGAAGAGAATTTACAAATGTCTAGGAGCCAAATTATGAGTAATGCTGACCATCTGCATCTTTCTCGGTCCAACTCCTGCATTCATTAAAGTCAAGGCAAAACTCTAAGGATGAGGTTTTGCTGTTGTCTCATTGAGCTGTGTGCTGCCAACCCCATCTCCCCCAACATCTCTGCTTGGTCAAGTAATATCTCCCTGCTGTATCCGGCAGCCTTTGCTATTACAATATTAGTAATCAAATCAATTCAATATAATATTTCAGACAGTGGTTAAAGCATTATAGAATGTCTGGCAGTATTAAGTGGATTTCTTTTCTTTAGGAGCTTCATGCATGATATGAGTTGATAGTCTGTTTAGATCACTGATGTAGAGCTTGTCAAGTGTCTCTCTTGTCTTCCTTTTTGTGCATATTCAGTACCTGAAGTAGCTTGGTCACAGTACTTTCCCCACAGTCTGTTACATTCCTTTGTAAGATCTGTGTGATAAATAGTAATAATAACTTATAGATCTCAAAGCACTTTACAAAGGAGGTCAATATCATTATCCCCATTTGAAACATGGGGAAAATGAGGCATGCAGCAGTGGAATGATTTGCTCAAGATCACCCAGCAGGCCAGTGGCAGAGCTGGGAACAGAATCCAAGGAAAGCTGCAATGTGGGTAAAGGATCCAACCTAGTACCAGGCCCTGGGCTGGAACCCAGTATCAGGGGTAGGATTTGGGTTCCTCTACCAGCCCCAAGGAAGGGGTAGGTAAGCCCTTCACACTTGTGCCCAGCAAGGGGGCAGCAGACTGAACTGAGGATGGGTTGAAGAAATGCCCCAGAGTGGGTGGAAGGCTTTTTGTTTCTGTTAAACAAAGTTTTAGAATTTAGTTTGGACACAAATGACCCTGGAAGGGGTGGACTAAAGACTGTGACCTGGATGGTGGGCTGAGTCATTGGCTAAACTACCAGACAGAGACATGACCACCGCAGCTGAGTGACTGTCAACAGGGGGTGCTAGTAGAGCAAGAAGCAGATATGTCATTCCTTAATGGACTTGTCCTATGCCATGAGGGGATGCTAAGTGGTGAGTGGACTCTACAAGGCAGCATGAATTAGAGAGAGGTTTTAAAACGTGAATTAAAATGATATCCTTTTAATACTCTGCAGTTTTGGAATTTAATTGGCTTATGCTTATTCCATCAGTTTAATCATAAAACTGAGCAACTATGACTGAGTTCAAGAACTAGTGCAAACAGACACTAAAGGAATGTCAGCATCCCTGCTGTATGCACATACTCAGATTATACCATGTGGATCTTATTCCATCCTTAATCTTAGTGGGTGATGGGGATTTTAAAGAACACTATAAGCTAATTTATTGTATAAAACTACTTTCAACAGTGTATTTTGGGGAATGTTGCAAACATGTACGGACAACTGAGTCTTTTTAGAATTCTTTTAAGGTTACAAGCACTTTTTTTAAAGTCCTTAAAGTATATTGTATAAAATTAGAGCTCTCCTGACCTTCTTAAATGACAATCTGTTTTTAATAAAGCCCATTTAGCCAGACAAATTAGTGCCGGTAATAAAATCTTCTAGCTGGCTGATTATTTTTTAGAAAATATTTAAGCGTCTACATGGTCAGAGAATTGAGGCTGCAAAACCATATGGAGATAGAGATAGAAACACATTGACTGTTTAGCATTATATCCTGGATAAAGATAAAATATGCCTTTCTAAAGGATATGTATTAATATTTTTTTATTTTTCTGATAGTTTGAAAGACAATTTTATCACTAAAGATGGGATTAAATGAAATCCCTGGCTCAAAACATCCTAACCCTTGGAATGTTTGAAATCTGTAATCAGGTTAAAATTTTGCTAGTAGTCCCATCTTTATGATGGTTAGACCTAAATCCTTAATCTGGACACCATGGAACTTGTGGGCATTTGAAATCCAGTTCTGACTTTTGCAGTTTGAGCCCATCTCTCTTCTGCAATTCATTACTGATTGTCTAATACAATGCAGACTAGTCTAATCTAGTCTAGGTCTTTATACAACACTCATCCCCATGGTATCTTTGCTTTATTAGAAATCGCACATGCAATTTAAATATCTGCAAAAAGTTCAAACTTTGATGCTGAAAGATAAGTACTTATAACACCATAGTTAAGGATCTGATTGAAAGCCCTTTGAAGTTGGTGTTGGATTCTTTCCGTTGATTTCAATGGGCATTGGATCAGAGCTTTAGGGCCAGATTTTCAAATTTATCTAGGTGCCTAAAGAAGCAGATAGATGCCTACTGGATTTACAGAAGTGCCTAAAAAGATTCGATATCTAAATCCCATTGATTTCAGTGGATTTAGGCACTTTACCTACTTAGGGCTTCTCTTCACTTGCAACTGTGTCAATGCTGCAGCAATTGATGCAGTAGCAACTGACTGAGCAGATTTGGTGAAGGTGCACTCAGTCAATTGCTGAGCCGACGCTGATACTCCACTGGAACGAGAATAGTAAGCTATGTCAACGAAAGTGTCCCATCAGCATAACTTAGGGAAGACAGTGCGGCTACTTGACACAAGGTACATCAACGTCAATTACATTACCTATGTAACGTAACTTGCATACCTAGCGTTGACGTAGCTGCCTAGTGTGGACAGGTCCTTAGGCTCCTAGTGGGATTTTCAAAAGCAGCTTTCTTCCTCTTTAGGCACCTACATACCTTTGTAAATCTGGTCCTTGGTGCCTAAATAACAAATGACTTAATTTTCAGAAGTTGTGGATGCTCACAAGTCATTGAAGACATTGCAAAACTATAGATGTCAGAACCTAGAACCTGTTTAGCCATCTTCTCACTCAGTCTCTTCTTCCTGGCATTTCTAAAGACAACTTGGACAAGAAGGAAGCACTCAAGGAAATGAAGAAAAATGGGGGGAGGAGGAAGACGCCACTAAAGAAGGATAAAATGAAAATTGTCCACTAACCCTTCGCTATCTGTGTAGTTTCCCAGCAGTGTAGGCGCCAATAACTCTCTGCACCAGGCTCCTGGCTCCTCTGAACCTACTATAATTGACTCCCTTCCAGATGTGGATGGGCTTCTGTGTCTGAAGCTATCTACACAAGAATGCATTCGGCACCTCGGTGTTACTCCTCTCTCCTGCACTCGATTGGGACGTTTCTCATTATGCAGCCAGGAGATACCTCTCTTTGGGACATTTTCCCATCTGCAGTGCTTTTACCATTTGAAACCTTACAGTGCCAGCAATCCTCTCATCCAGGAAGGGGAGAGGGAACACCTTCAAAGAAATTGAAGGCAGTGGGTATCTCTGACCCCATCATTTTTAGTTGCAGCTCCTAGTATATTGTAGGACGGTGGTTCTACATCCCAGGCCACTTGTCCCCTTCATCCCTCATCTGCTATTGATTCCAGTTCGAGGGTCTCTATTGGAGGTGATGTAATCTCCGGCCCAGTATACACTCTGCTAGATCCTCTCAATAGCTTTGTGTACTGGATTCTCCTTCCCTGCCCACTCCCTGGTCACTATTTTTCTTCCTGAGAGAGCTGGTGATGTGCAGGTCTCCCCTCTCAACCTTCCTCTCCATCATTAGAAACCTTGCTGCAGCTTATTGGACTCTTCAGTGCAGGATGATTAAAGTTCAAGTGATGCTGGTGTTTTACTGTAGTATAGTTTTCACTTTGCAGGGCTGGATATGTCAGCTGTGTCTAGTTCCTTGAGGGGATGCAGTGCTGTGCCCAGACTCTCTTTCCTTCCCTTCCCTCCTGTGCTTCCCAGTGTCAGATTTTTCCCTCCATTTTAGTGCCCTGTTTCAGGAAGTTCAGGGATTCCATTGGTGCAAAAGGAATTTCCATTTTTTGTACAACAATTGGAGTAAAGTAGTTTGTTTCTTAGTTTGCTGCAGAGTTGATTTGTGAAATCCTGGCCCTATTGAAGTCAATGGCAAAACTCACACTGAAATAAGTAAGGCCAAAATTGTGTTCCTACTTCCTCAGTTCAGCTGTTCTCCCTGTTACTCACTGTCTCTGTATCCTTCTGGCTGCTGTACAAATATACAAGGTGCAGAACCAGATGCTTAGTGATGGAAGTCAGTAAAATCTGTCTGTTTACCTTAGATGAAGTTCTGGTCTACAGTCTCTGTTCTAAAGAGCTTAGAGTCTCAAAAGACAAGTGACATAGAAAGGGTACAGGAGGGAGGTAAAACAAAGGAATAGGGTGAATCTGTTCACACATGGGTATGAGCATGAATACAAAAAACCACTTTTGCAGATATTTTAGATGCATAAGCATACAGGTTTAATAAGTTCTAACAAGTCTCAAATTGTTTAAAAATGTGTCCCTAGAAGTCTACATTAATGAATAATTATCAGACTTGGATTACTCTGTAATACAAAGGCCTGTTGTGTTCTGCTCCTGAAACAATAACTTGTGTGGTATCCACTGTAAAGAAAGACTGAGCATCTCTTTTTGATCAAGGGTTACAGAGGGAAAAAGCAAAACAAAAATAAATACACAGGATGCCATATAAGTTCTAATTTTATACATATAACACAGACCATGAGCCCCATTCCTGCTTCTGCAATTGAACCCTGACATCTCCACTTTGCTTCTGCAAGATGTATCTGGTTTAAAGTAGGACCGATCACAATGAAACACATGTTAACAGGTTGTATCATAGGATCTTATGAGAAATGCTGTATATGACAGATGTCAATTTTCTGCACTATCCTGGACAAACCTCCTTGAATTAAGGTTTAGTATCTTTGTAGTTAATTATATTAAAAATGCAAACGTTAGTATGTAACCTCTCTAGGGAGGAGGCCTGACTAATGTAAATCCTGGGAAGTGTGGTGAGTTTCAAAGGACTATTTGAATCAATGTGAACTTTTTAAAGTTAAGAAGGTTTCACAGGAAGTCTCTCAGCAGAGGAGTATGCAAATATAAACTCCTCTGGGTATCCAAGAACTCAGCCTTTAAAGCCTGATCAGGAGGAGGGGATCTTTTGTCTGCTGATTAAATATTACAGGGGTGTCAAACATACGGCCTGCGAACCTTTTTAGTCCATCCCACGAGCGGCTGGGATACGGCCTGCGATCATTTTTGTTCCAGCCCCTGGCGGCTGGATAGTGTCCGCAAACCTTTTTGTTCTGGCCCCTCGTTGTTGCCGCTGAAGGGTAAAACGCCGTGAGTTGCCGCCGAAAAGAAGGATGCGCCATCAGTGTAGATGTACCCTAAGTGTATGTTTTCTTTCTGGACCATAAGGGGGAAATACAAGGGTAGTTTTCCTGAACTGTGACACTACATTTGCAAAAACTCACCTGAGCTAATGAAATAAGTGTGAACATAAGTAACACTGCTAACACTCATTTTTTGACCAAAATGTAGATATTTTTTTAGTAAAAACAAGCTTTTACAAAACTGAAGACCAAGACAAATGTTTTCATCTTTATTTCCTCTCCAAATTATGTTGAAAACAGTTGATCTTTAACTGATAAAGACTCCTGTATGATGTTTGCAACACAAACATTACAGCTCTGAGACCTGATAATGAAAATGGACTTCAATTTTTTTATTGTCCAAATTGAGAGAAATAAAAAAAGTAAACAAATAGGAGTAAGTAAAAGGTAAACAGCTTAAGTAGGACTGATTTAGTGAGTGCAAATTATAATGCATAGGCAGCTCTAAGTTACACTGGAAGCAATAATGGTTGAAGATTGGGGGAAATTGAAAAAAGTGGCTTAAAATCACCTTTGCTTGAACATGAGTTTGCTATAGTGCAGGACTGAATCCAAGATTTTTAAATTGACAGTGTCCTTAAATTTCTTGCTGTAATGCTGGCTAAACAATCTCAAAGGATTGCTACTGGTTAAAGAATAACATGTTGCATAATAAATTGTAAACTGACATTCATCCTGTGATTTATGAAACTGGTATTTATGGCGTAGAAATTTGGTTTAAATTTTATATAGTGTTGCTCTGCTGCTGGTTTAACCAATTTCACTTTTCAGCAACATAGTTGCCACTATCAGTAGGTTCATAAATGGTCATTTTAATTAAAGTACAAAACCAAATTCTTCTTTTATTTACATCCATGTACTTGCATAAATTTCAGTTAAGGTGCATGTGTATAAATGACAGCAGAACTTGGTTATTATTTTCCATTATATTTCACAATTTACAGTGTAGATTTGCTTCTCGCTTTGAAAATTTATAAACTGCTGTGTTGAGTGGTGTAGCTGCAGTCTTTTCAGATTCAGAGACAAAGGGATGGGTTTGGGCTACTTTGAACAACTAACATTGCTTCAGAAGTATACTCAATGGAACACATATTTAAAAGAACAAATAATTAGGTCTTTGCATATACTCAGTGTTATCACTTAGACACCAATCCTGCAAATACACTTTTGCTTAGCTTTGTACTTTATTGTTTGCAGGACTGGAGCCAGAGTGTATTTTACTAGAAGTAATATTGAAGAACCAATAGTGATCAATGGAAAAATTAGATAAAACTGTACACATGCAAAAATAAATTAATAAATCATTTGTTACATGAACTTGTGCAGTAATCTCAAGAATTAATACCTCTTTCTTTTTTCCTAGGATTCAGAGTTTCCCATAGATACTCAAGTGAACCCTTACCTTGCTCGCGCCAAGGAATGCACCCGACCATTGAAATCTGGAGTATACAGGATGAGCCACACTTTAAAAGTCCATGATCTAGCAGTCAGCTGGTAGGAACCTTAACAATTTATTCAGTTTATTAATATATAAGTATTGAATTTTATGTTTCAACAGGTCATAGACAGCAATTTGCTGAAAGTGAAGGGACTGTTCTTGCTGAACATCTAAAACCGTTGTCAAAAGCACTGGGCAGCCTAGTGGACTGTGCTGAGTCCTTGACTAAAAGACTTAAACCCTCATCTATAAAATGTATAGAATACTTTCTCTGAGATTCGCATGCTATTTACTTACTGCCATAATCATATCTCTGCTGCTCTGGTGTAAATCTAGAATAAATTCATTGAATCCAGTGAATTCCTCCAGATAGTCCCTTTTACCAGTTGAAGTAACTGAGATGAGTATCCGGACATTAGAAAAGAATAAATGCCTGTGTCTATGTCCTTTCCCTCTCTGTAGTTCATTTTGTCAGAGTGGATTTTCAAACCAGGTGAAAAGCATATGTTATGGGCCAACATTCTCAATATATCCATTAAAAATAGCTGGAAGTTTGGCATAAAAAAACTGTATGGTAATTGAGTTTGAATGTATGTACCTCTAATGTTAACAGCTGTTCTTTATAGACATTTAAAGAGTGTGTAAATTGGTCTTCAAGAGAAATAAAATGAACAGAATTGGCTTGCCAAGGTATAATAGATAGGTACTGTGTAGTGCTCATCCAAGTTAGTCTGCATCTAATAGGGACCTATTTAACATATTCATCTATTTATAGTGCCATGTTCTTTTACAGCAGCATAAAATAATTAATAATAGCATCAGAGGCTAACGTTTTTTATTCCTGCTTTTTATTTTATTTGAAATGTTTTGTTATAGTTGTACATAAGGAAATGAAGCATTCTTCCTCTTGTTTAAATATCAGATCTGAATGCTTGTCGTGAAAAACTTTTCTGGTTTATTGGAATACTTGCATGCCTCTTATCTCAAGCAGAATAATTGATGGAGAAACTATTCCATCACATTTTCTTGGTGTTCTTGTTATCTGTGTGTGCACCATCCGTTACAATGCTCCATTCAAAGCTAGTTGTTCAAGGTTTTGGGCACCAAATGTTATTGCATTGCTTTTGGATCATACCTGTCTGCATAATTGTTTTTAAAATCTCCCCAGGGAGCACTTTGCATTGTTGACTACGAATAATATTTATAAAGTGTATGGTCCAATATTATGTAAAACATACATTTGTTTGTTGTAATAGAGGCGGTCTCCCCCTTAAGAGCCAGGGGACCTAAGATCAGTTAGCTTTGTTCAGGAGCAGAGCCACTTCAAAAACAGGTGTTTGGACCTTGTCAAAGGGATTATCAAACCCAGCTAGAAAGGGGTAAGGTGACTGCTTGATGAACATCTGATTTCTATAAAGGCTGGAAGAGTGGGCGGTGGGATTTACAGGAAACTAGCTGAATCCTGTGGTAAACCATGGGACTGGGTTGCTCTGGGAAGGAAGTCTCTGGGTCAGGGAAATGTAGCTGTTGGGCCTATGTTGAACTGTTTTATTTTGGGGATTACTTAAGGTTGTCAGTGCAAGAACAGACTCTGAGGTTGGCATTAGTCTCTCCTGGGCTGGGGAGACAGCCTAACACCCTAACTATCTCTACATACACTCTTTAAAAAGATAGCATATATTCCTGTTTACATGTAATTGGATGCTCTGAAATCCTTTTAGTCCTGCATGATACTCTGTAGTGGCAAAGAATAGGTCTAAACAGTTATGTCTGGGCAGAGTAGCCATATGACTTTAGAGATAATAAAGAAAAGCAAATATAAAGGATTTAATGAGATATAGGTTTTCCTGATAGGATGAGTCAAAGATATTTTTCCTCAAGGATTAGCTCATCATTATATCTAATTATAGTAGTTTTCCCCATTATTATCAGTGGCTTCCTGCGAAGATATATTTTTTAATCTCTTGGAGAACTCAAGCAAATTGATTTGCTGTAGAAAATGTTATAACATCCCCTCATTCTAAAATTACACATTAGAGATCTGCAAAGACTCAGCGATCTTCTGTGCTTTATACTTGTGTTCAAGTCTAGTTTTGGAGAATTAAAAGGTCAATGCTATAGTCTGGTTCATCATCCAATTTACATGTGGTTTTCTTCTTATTTAAAATGGAATCCTCTTCAGACTGCTTGCATGTTTAGGATGTAAAGACAGTGTTGCTTGTTGTCAATTGTGAGTCTCTTCCTTTAACAGCCAAACATTTTAGCTTCCAGGTAAAAATGCTCTGTTTGCCAAACTTCTATGGAGCAGTGATGACATCTTCTGTGTATTAAGGAAAACCCAGACTTTTAACAGGGTCTTTATCAACTAACCCTGCTATTCCTGCATACAGAGTTCAAAACTGAGCAAATGTTATTTGAGCAATTGCAAATTAGATAATCCAACTGCATATTATTAGTACCTTAGAAGTACCTAATAGTCCTCCATTTGCTATAAACTGGAAACGGTGTTGAACTTAAACTCTTCCTTCAGACATTCTTTCAGGGCTTCCACTGAAGGCTTTCGGTCTTGTTCTCGTGAATCAGAGAGAAAAAATTAGCTAACAGTTTGCATAATTGCACATTCTGTGGCACCATTTGATATATGAGCCATCTGTCTGACATTGTCTCTTTAATGTCTAAAAACTCATTTTTTAAAGTGCCCAAATCTGGGGAGTTTATACAGCTGTTTGAGATGAGTTAAGATTCTGTCAGATACTTAAGAACTGTCGCCTTACTAGAAATAGTGTGTGTACATTAGATAATACTTTATGAATGTAGTTAGCAAAATCCCTCAAGTCCCCAGAAAACGTATGTAATAAATTTCTTCGATGCATTATGACTTGTTGAATCTTTACTGAGAAATATATGTAAGAACAGCAAAAGGACCTCACATTCCTTTACATGGAAACAACTGGCTTAGGGGAATGGGAACGTTGTGAATGCTAACTTACTTACTTTCCTCCTAATTCTTCTTTTAGAGGATGCAGTTTTCCTTCTAGCTCCATTGAAGTGGCAATGGGTCTGCCACAGAACCTATAAGTCACCACTCTTTTCCACTCTTCCATGTGGAGGATGTGTGGGATCTTTTGCTTGCATGAAGCAAAGGGAAGCACTATCCCTCAGGTCACAGTTGAAACTGATTAGTAATTTTTGGACATGTTTTTTGGTTGGAAAATACTGATTTGACAAAACTGAAAACTTTCATGGAAAACCCATTGGTTTTGAAAAAAATTTCATTGCAATGTTTCTCAGGTTCCAGAATAACCAATAGCCCAGTACTATGGCATCATCTGGGATATGGAAAACCTGGTTTCTCTCTGCTATGCCAAACTTAGAGCAAGAATTTGAACATGGATCTCCTGGGTCCCAGATGAGTGCACTAACTACCAGTCACTGTCTTTCACTCTCTGGCTAAATTAATATTTAATTGTTTATATGAAGTGGAACAGCTCCAACAGGAGAAATTAACTTTATAGCCTGGTGTTTAGGGCACTTACCTGTTATGTGGGGGACCCAGTTTCAAGTACCTGCTCGCCTGAATCAGAACCTCCTTTTCCAATATACAAGGTGAGTGCCTATCCTAACCACTGGACAACTCTGGGATGGGTCTCTGTTTTTTCACTAAAAATAAAATAAAAAAGAAATGGAAAGGTCTCAGAACACAGATTTCTCAAACTCTCAATTTTTTGGAAAACTGAATTCATGTTTTCCATCCAGCCTTAGTCATGATAAAAAAAACCCAATATTTTGTGCCTAATGTGCCTAATATGTGATGGGCATATAATGTCTGCAGTGTGAGAATTTTAAAGCTTACTTTATTTTCTTTGCAAGCATATCTTAAATGAAGTGTAGTAGAAATATTTTTGCTTTTCATAACAAGCCAGCCCTACCTAACATTACACTGATGATGCAACTTTCTGTAGTCTACCTCTGAGGAGCACTGGTAAGGTTTAATACACTTTCATGTCTGTGCCACTTTGCCACTTGCCTTGTGTTTCTTGGCTTCTGAGACTCTTTTTTTTTTTTTGGCCTAGGATTTAATATTTTGATACAGAGATGTCTGAGGCATATATAAATACTGTGTTAGCTCAAGTATGCATGCACACGCACATGTTTCATGGTTTCTTTCAATCTCTGGGGAAAGAGTCGTGGATTTCAGACTCATTGTCCAGGTTTGGCCTGGAAGTCATGGAAAATTAGATGGGTTCATTCATAGAATCATAGGACTGAAATAGACCTTGAGAGGTCTTCTATTGCAGGCTCCTACAGGTTGAGTAGAAAATACTGCAGAGAAGGCAGTGATCAACTGCTGGGCCTGGGCCCTCTATTCTGAAGTGAGATTGCTCCCAATTTTGATTATCCCAGGCTTTGAGGTTCAGGTGGCCTGTGGACCCAGTTCAGGCTCCGGCAGGTAGGGAACTATAAACAGACTGTCTTGGGCCTTCCATGGCTTTAGAGCATTCACATGATAAATTTGTTGGAATTTTCACTTGTGTGGTTGCAGAGTTTCATAATTCACCAGCCCAAATCATTATATCACTTCATAAAGCCCTTGCTAGTGGGCCAGCAGCTTTGATTCTGCACTGAAATAATAAGAGAACCTCTTTATTATAGACTGCTTCTTGGGTATTCTGGGCATGTAAACGGTTCTCCCTGGTCAATGAACCTGTAGCTTCAAGCGTCTCCCAAAGGTTAAGGATGTAGTATACCATGTTATTAGCTCAAGGTGACTGTTCTTCCCACATTACATAATAGCTGTAACATCAAGAAGTCGGTGGAAGACTATGGTACCTCTCATATGGCAAACAGGAGAGGAGGGAGTAATTGATCCCAGTGTCAGATGTCCATAGCAATGAACCTCCTTTAGCATACACTTTAGGATCCTATTGAACCAATATACTAGCCTGTCTGTTTGGGAATGGTGGATAGACATTCAGAGGATCTTTTTCAACAGCAAACATAGTGCTTTATTGTGTGGGACATAAAGCTTGTTCCCTGGTATTGTAATCTCCCACGGTACCCAATCTGGTTTTCGTAAGTTCTGAAGCAACCACTTTGGCATTAGAGCACAGGCGTATGGCCTGAGACTACTGGGTAACAGTCTATCAACACTAATATGAACTGGTAGCCTGCAGTGCTCTTTTCAAGGGGGAGGCAGAGTACATATATTCCAATGCACTCAAAGATTATATTGCCCTCCTGCTAGTGAACTGAGGGAGCTTTATCTGTTGGCTGAGGACCCAGGAGCTGGCACTCCAGGCATGAGGCACAGAAGCTGAGAATTTCCTTATAGACTCTGGGCCAAAAAAACTGGGCTAAAATTAGAGCCAGCATTTTCTACCTCCTTAGGTGATGAGGTGATGGGCTATGAAGCACCATCCCTGAAGGGCACCGGATCATTGGCCAGTCCAGCCCCGATGAGTGCTGAGCACCCCCTATTTTTTCCAGAGAATCGGCACCTATGGCAGGCCCTATCTTTGTAAGCCTGACAGGAACAGGGTCCATGGAAGATTGAGGCTCACTGGCCCCACCGTGGTGGACAGCTGTAGTATGTTGACCACTTGCTCTATTAGCTGCTGCTGCTGTTGGGCTGTTTGGTCATGGATTAACTGCTGCTGCTGGTTGGCCATTTTTTTGGAAGAGTTGCTGTCACTTTTGGAAATGAGCATTCTGCTCAGTCATCCATTTTAGTAGTTGATCCATATCCATTCAGCAATGGGGTTAAGAGGAGGAGGATGGTCGTTCACTTTAGGGCCCTTTTTAAAGGCTTGACCAACTCCCTTGCACAGAGACTGGTTCATTGCCCACATTCTTCACCAAATTTGTAATGGCGTGGCTAGAATAGTGCCCCCTTGTGCCCTTCCCAGCATCCTGATGTAGCCAAGGGTCTCTCCAGGGAGACAAAGATAGGAGGAAGTCTCTGTCTTCTGTATTCACTGGACTTTCCTACAGTTTTAACCCCTTCAGGGAGCTGAAGGGGCTTAGCCCCAAAATGTTCCTAAGCAAAAAGTAAAGTCAGTTCACTAAAGGTCATCCCCAGTCTCCTAAACAGTTACTTAGTTGAGTGTCACTCTCTCTATTGGGAGCTAAGTGCTTCTCCCCCAGTGGCTGCCCTGGCTATAAGACCTGTTTCTCCACCAGCAAATCTCCCCTATTGCAGTGAGGCACAGCTCCATACTGTTTCCTTGCCTGTCATCCCTGAACTGAGCCAGATTCTTTCTTTTTATTTTTCTTAGGCTTGGCAGAGCTGCAGGTGTAGCAGGGTGGGACTAGATGGGCCCACTGGCTTTCTTTAACCTCTTCTGCTAATGTGAGACCTCTCTGCTCCATCACACCTCTGTTTTGCTGCTTCTTTGCTTCCTTTTCGTGTGTGTGTGCTTCATAATAGAGAAGTGCATGCAGTCCATAGAGGGGATTACTCTGCGTAGTTTGCGTAACTCCCATCAACTGTCGCCGAATCGCGCGGTAAGTGTGAACCAGCCCTAAGTGACATGACAAAGACCTCTAGTTTGGTTGGTTGAATTGAGGTCAGTAGTGATTGGAAGTCACTTCTTTCATTGGATGTATCAAATGAGGTGTAGATTTAATTTTGTTGTTGTTTTGGTGTGCTGGCTTTCAGAAGCACCATCTTGTGTTCTGTCCTGTTATGTGATATGGCACAACCAACGTAATCAAATCTGCATCTGAATGTCACTCAGTGAAGTTCCAGATCAAACAGCAATGGAGTAGTTTCACTGTATTTGTTTAACTCTATTAATTTCATTGTAGAATCATGTACAAAAAGGAGTTTATATCCAAGAGGCTTTGCTTTGATTCTAGTTCCCATTCATTAAGTTGTCTGCTACTTGACAGCAAATTTCTGCATGTTGAGATGCATAAGAAAAGAAGATAATATTTCTTTGGAAAGAGCAAAGAGAGAACAATGTAAATATACCCTGTAGATGATTCAATCATGTTTTCATGTATATTTGAGTCAGCATACATACAGCTTGCCAATATTGTAGGAAGACTGTAGTTTGGGGAAGTCTAAAGCATTGTTGAATGAATTGTCATCAGAACCAAAGTTTTCTATGTATGATATAATAAAAAAAGAGAAAAGGAGAAAATATCATGGCAAAAAGAAGGCACTAAGTTAAAATAAATGAATCAAACTTAAGATAAATAAGTGACTTACATAATGGAATAATTTCAAGAGTAATGCAAAGTGTTTGTAATACTGGTCATATGAAGATGCCACTCAAAAATAATGCCCATGGTTGTCTATACTATTTTAAATGAAGAATTAGTTTTGCCAATAATTAATGTTTTATAATTAATATAGTAAAGCACTTTTTACTTTCTTTGATACTATACTGTACAAATTGCAAATTAATTTGTTAATGCTTCTAGGCTTTCCTTTTTCTTAAGCTGCTTACTTGATAATGTAATGCATATATTAAAAAGTTGTTACATTATACATTACTTTATCATTGTATACAGGAAGGGAAACTTAAAAGAAATTACCTACCCTTCCTTTGTAGGTCTAGAATATAAGATGAATTGTAACAACAAAATGGTAAAAACAAACAAAAATCCTAAACATTTAATTTAAAGTCCAGTCATACATAAAGACATTTAAGTTTTTAACTTCGTCTCTTTGTGATAAAGTCAGACCAGAGGACTACAAAAGGTACTTGAGGGCAGGTGTGTGTCAGCCTTAGAGTGTTAAAGGCCCTTTTCTCTGCAGGCAGGAGAGAGGTTACTGCAGGTTAATTAGAAATACCTGAGCCAAATCAAAAGCTACTCCAGGCCTGTTAAAACCCCACCTCAGCTAGAGAGTGGGGAGAAAGTGGGGGGTACACACACAAGCTGCCAGAAGGCTTGTGGCAGCGGGAGGAGAGACTTCCCCAAAAATAGGAGATAGTGCTTCTCCCCAGGAGGGGAGCAGCAGAAGAGAAGGGGGGGAAAAAAAAACCCAGACAGCAGGTTGGGGGAAAGACTGAGATCACTCTGGCCCTAGGGCGACACCGCCAGGTCTACAGCTCCAGCAGAGGAGCCAGACAAAGGTACTCCCTGGGGTCTGGGCGATATAAACTTACTGATTCCCTCCCTCCCAGTAGGATGGAGGGGCATTCCATAGGCCAAACCAAGGCCAAGGACTCATCCAGGGTGGGGCAGATTTACCCCACACCCGGTCCACCAGAGGAGATGGTTGTTACCTGGCAAGACTGAGGGGGTGTTTTGCCACACTTTATAATACAGCACAATAGCAGTGGTATTTTGATTATACATAACTCTATCCCCCGAATATATTTTGGGTTGATGGATCTCATATGGGTTTTATCCATGAGATGAATGTATTTGAAAAGTTTGAAACAAATTTGTTGAGGCATTTTCCCCTGTCTGAACATTTTAAACTGTTGAAACTGTTTTTTTATTTTTTATTATTTATTTATTTATTTATTTTGCCATTAAGGTGAGCGTAGTACTTGAACTGCAGTGTCTGTCATAGATCTTTAGAGAAGGGAAATATGCAAATATGTATGCCCTGTAGAACTTCAGGTCAAGTTTACATGTATAAGGGTGCATGTGTGTGTAATATATTGTGAGGAAGTTTGCAGAATTATTGAATGACATTTATCAGTACCAAAGGGTAATAAAGACAAGAGAAAGTGAGGTGCATTAGCAAAAAGAGGGCATTGCATAGATATAAATAAAATGTGAGCCATACAAATATGGAACTGAGTAACTTACATAATGAAATAATGACAAGAGTAATGCAAAGTGCTCCTCAAATCATTCACATAAAATTTCTACTCAGAAATTATTGATGTGAAGATTAAATTCCTTAATATCTAGTATGTGAGCTACTCAAATACTATGGAATGTGTCACAGAGCACCCTTTAAATGGCCAGTAAAATCAGTGCTTGCCCACACAAAGAGCCAGATTATGATGGACCTTTTTGCAGGTGCTGTGTAGAGAAGAGGGCTCAGAGAATCTTCCACTACCTTGTACACCTTACATGAAGAGCAGAGATAATAGCAACTCTTGTGCTTAGGAGAGTGTAGGGACTGCTTCCTCTCTGAGACTGCAGGGGTGCACAATACCTAACAGAGGGCAACAAGTTGTAGCTGCACATCCCAACCTCTGCTCCAGTCTATTGAATGGGCTAGATAGTCCAATGAAGCAGGCTGCCCCATAAGAGCATCTACATCGCCATGAACTGCAAAACTCGGGGAAGGATTATGCGTCCTTGAGGAGGTTCAACTCACCCCTACTCCCCTGTCTAAGATACCATTGTTTTTCCTACTTTTAGAATGGAAATATCTGGGAACTATCTAATATTGCTAAATGTTGACTTTTTAATGGCGATCATTTTCTGACTGTTCAATAAACTAATGGCTGGATTTGTTAGATATGTTAATTTCACCAAATATGAGCCTGATTTCCTCACTGCGTTCCTCCAGGTTTACACTGCTGTTACTCCATTGAAGTTAATAGAATTACAGTTGAATAAAATGGTGACTGAGACCCTGTATAATTAATGATAATGGGTTTGTACACTGCTGCATTGAATATTGCCTTTTTGCCAACCATCAGAAGTATGAAAATAGAGATCAATCCTACTTATATTCTGTTTAGATTCTTATATATTGCCCATCACCATGCTATATGGATACATAACTATGTTGTATTTTTATTGCATATCTCTTGTACTGCGTGTGTACACATAACTTCATAGATTCCAAGGCCAGAAGGGACCATTGTCATCATCTAGTCTGACTTCCTATTAAACACAGGCCATAGAACTTCGCCCAAATATTTTCTAGAGCAGATCTTTTAGGAAAAAACATCCAGGCTTGACTTAAAAATTGTCAGTGATGGAGAAGCCACCATGACCTTTCGTAAATTGATACAATGGTTAATTACCCTCCCTGTCAAAAATATACACGTTGTTTCTGGTCTGAATTTGTCTAGCTTCAACTTCCAGCCATAAGATAGTTTTATACCTTTCTTTGCTAGATTGAAGAGCTCGTTATTAAATACTTGTTCCCCATGTAGATACTTATAGACTGTAAACAAGTCACCCCTTAACCTTCCCCTTGTTAAGCTAAATAGATGAAGCTCCTTGAGTGTACCGCTATAAGGCATGTTTTTCTATTCCTTTAATCATTCTCATGGCTCTTCTCTGAATCCTTTCCAATTTTTCAACATCCTTCTTGAACTATGGATACCAGAATTGGACCCAGGATTCCAGCAGTGGTCACATGTGTGCCAAATACAGAGGCAAAATAGTCTCTCAACTCCTACCTGAGAGTCACTTGTAAATGCATCCCAGGATTGCATTAACTCTTTTGGCCACAATGTGACAGTGGGAGCTCATATTCAGCTGATTATCCACCGTAACCCCAAAATCTCTTTTAGAGTCTCTACTTCTCAGGATAGTGTTCCCCACCCTGTAACTATGGCCTGTATTCTTTGTTCCTATATGTATACATTTATATTTAGCCATACTGAAATTTGTATTGTTTGCTTGCCCTCAGTTTTCCAAGTGATCCAGATTGCATTGTATCAGTGATCTGTCCTCCTCATTATTTACCGCTCCCCCCAATTTTTGTGTCATCTGCCAGCGTTGTGATTTGGTTTTCTTCCAGGTCATTGATAAAAATGTTAAATAGCATATGGCCAAGAACCAGTCCCTGTAGGACATCACTGGAAATGTACCTACTTGATGACGATTCCTTGTTTAAGGTTACATTTTGAGAACTATCAATTAGCCAGTTTTGATCCCTTTAATGTGTGCCATATTAATTTTATATCATTCTAGCTTTCTAATCAAAATGACATGCAGTGCCAAGTCAACGTATATTATGTGAACACTATTACCTTTGTCAACCAAACTTGTGATCTCATAAAAAATATACTGTTAGTGGGACAGGATCTATTTTCTATAAATAAATGTTGGTTTGTATTAATTACATAAACCTTTTAAAATTCTTTATTAATAGTCTCACATCAACTGCTCCATTATCTTGTCTGGGATCGATGTCAGGCTGAGAGGCCTATAATTATCCAGGTCGGAGTATGTTCACAATGCATAAAAATAGAATTGTTTTAAAAAGATACAATACCACTCCTGATTGCATTTTTCTTTTTCTCTCTTAACTGCAAATATATTTTCTTTAGCTTAATTCCCTAAAATCTCTGTTCTGGTAAATTCCATGAGCTGCCCAAATGTTGGCAAGGTTAAAAGAGAACATAAGATGCTACCAGTTCCCCTAGATTGCAACCTGGAACTGTGGAAATGAGACTGCTATGCTCCCTTAACTCTCCACCCTAGGCTGTCTCTCACAATGCCATACTAGTGACAAGCAGTAGACCCTGCCAGGTGCTGTTATCACCTAGCCCAACAGCCTGTGGAGCCCTAGACTCAGTTAGATTGCATTAATGTTTGTCTGGGTTGCCTCTCACACTGTGATGCTGTTGTCAAGCTACAAATCTCTAGCAGGTATTGCACTTACACAGACATCCAGAGGCAGGGACACATCCAACTGAGTTACCTGAATGCTTTCCCCAGCCACTCTCGAACCAGCAATAGAGGCACCAGTCAATTCCCCCCAGCTTTTCGGTCTTGCACCCCGGTACTGTACCGTCTTGCACTGGTCAGAAGCCTGGCCAGTGTAAGTTCAGTATCCAGTTCGCCATGTCTTCAAAGGAAAGTGGACGTTCACCAGCCTTTGTAACATGAGCAGATTTCCCAATTCTTCAACCAAATCACACTGTTTTATTAACTACAGAAAGTTGGATTTTAAATGATTATAGGTGGTATGCATAAAAGATCAGATTTGGTTACTTAGGAAACAAAAGTATATTTACAGTCTAAGTTTGACAAACTAAACAGGATTTGAATAAAGCAATGTATCACCCTGACAGATGGTACAAGCAGGATACAGATTCTTAATACACGGGCTTCTCCAGCCTGGGACTCCCTTCACAGTCAAACGTCTTTTTCCTCCAGCTGTATTTCCAGGTGTTTAGTTGTGGGGGGAGTGAAGCCAAGCAATGATGTCACTTCCCCTCTTTTATAGCTTCTTCCAGCTTGCTGTAAAGTTCTCTGGCTATGATGTCGGGAGGTGCCCAATTGGTCAAGAAGTGCCCATTGCGTATGTGATTACTCTGTGAAGTCTTCATTGTAAACAGTCCCTGAGATAGTGAATTCTTTCCTTGATGGGTGTTGGTGATCCATTAATACTGTCTGGCTACTTCATTGTTATACCTGAAAGGCTGGCTTAAGGCTGGTTTGTGGGTGTTTTTCCGCTTCACATCATATTTTAGTAACCTATATATCATACTTCATAACTTCACATACAATGATGGTACATACAATCCAACAGGATATTAATGTTTAGTAGATCAAGACTTTTAAAATGATACCTTACAAGGCATACTTTGTACAAAACATATCATAATTATATGACAGTGGTGAATATGGGGTTCCAGGATGCTGTTTTGAGGCACAGAGTGTCACAGTGAGGTTGTTTAAAAATTACTGAAAAATAGACAAGTTGTTCAGGAGGAAAGTAAATTCCCTGGAGTTTGTTTATTGGAATGCTGAGACTGAATTTCTTGAGTTCATTTTACTTGTTGGACTATTCCCAACAGAATTGTCTGCTAGTTCCTCTGCCAGTTAATTGCCTTCTTAATCTTTCAAAATATACCTCCCTGGAGATTTTCTAACACTATAATTTTAAATGTCCAGATACACTGGTTAGGAAAGTAAGTGAGACAGAAGTCTCTAGATTTTTCTTCAGGATGGTTTATCATTCCCTTTTTTATAGCAGTCATTTAATTTCTGTACACAATACCAAATTTTCAGATGTATTTAAGGTGCAATATTCATGAATTTCCTGATGTTGATGACTGGACTTGCCATAATATTTCACCCATAAAACATCAATAATGCATTTTTAAAGCGTTTTTTTTAAGATACTGTATAAAGAACACTTTGTGCACTGCATGTAGCACTGAGATTTTGTTCCCCACCCCTCCCACTTCATAAATATGCTAGCATGTCATAACAAGTGCCCTAGCATGCGATAAATATATATAGGAACAAGTGAAAAATGCATGAATGTGACAAGCTGTGACAGTAGATTTGTTTACATAATGGATCTGATTCACCATTACTCTAGTTTTATGCCAGTCCCAGCTGGTGTAAGATCTCTTAAGGACTATAGCCAGCTGACATAAGTATAGCAGACCCTACCTATGTCAGGGCAAACACAGATTGGCCCAGAGAATTAGGGAGTTGTAACCAATTCTTGAGCCTGCACCATCTCATCCCTCCAATGGCTATTGGCACAGGGGAGAATCTGGGGTAGAACTGGGGGAATCCGGTAGTGAATTAGGCCAGATATGTCTAGAGCAAGGAAGGAGAACCACTGACAAAAATGTCTGAAGGACTATACATTTTTGCCAGTTAACTAGGAAAAAAGTGGATGATAGAAGTAACACAATTGTTAAAATAAAAAAATTAATCCCTATTTAGGGAAAATGAATTTATAAGAATCCGGGCCAGGTGGAATCCACCAGAGTATTAAAGGAATTATCTGAGAAATGATTAGCATGTTTATCAGTTATATTTAGTTGCTCGTTTTGGACAAAGGTCTCTGATAAATGATGTAGTGCAAGTAAAAACAGCCTTCAAAAAGAAAAGTAAAGGACACTAGTTAGTTTAATGTTAATGCCAAGTGAAATGTTGGACAATCTATTATTGAACATTTGAAGAAAAAATCATGTAGTTCATATCTCATCTGATGTGTTGTTACATGCTATTATTCATATACAACTATAGAAATTAACAATAGAAAACATGTATTTAGTTCATCTTGCCCTTCCCATGCTAAGGCAATATTGTTCTTATGTGGCGTATTGGGCCAGGTGTTGAGATAGAGCTTATTCATCATGAATAACTCTATTAAACATTTCCAGAGGGGTAGCCGTGTTAGTCTGTAAACTTGACACATTCAAACTGGGTTAAACAGAGATTTGGAGTGGCTATCTCACTACTGAAGGTAAATTACTTTGCTCACCCATTCTCACCTCCTACTCAATGGTCGTCATTAGGTCTTAAGTACCGGACTCCACCTCCCCCATTGTTCACAATGCACCTGGATATCTATAAGATGCCTCTGTGTTACCTATTTTCTGTATTACTGCATCTGAAGAAGAGAGCCGAAATCTCTCGAAAGCTTATGTCTGCAAATATTAAATTTGTTAACCTATTAAACATATTATGCAACAGGTATGTAACCCATTCTCTTCAATGGGGTTTTTGTATATTTGTGTTAGGTAGCAAACCTTAAAGTAGGCAAAATTGCTCTCTGCCTGCTGTTTGAATGTACAATAGTCACATATTCCTGAAATGTATTTTTGTAACTTTTTAGTTACCAGATCGGTAAACTTTTGCTGAACTGCAATAAGGTGCTTATCTTCTCGAAAGCAGTTCAGTGTCATCATTTTTTATATTTCCCAATTCGAAATGATTAGGATGCATTACATTCATTTGTATTATAATTGTTGTTCATCTTCAGGGGAACCTTGGTAAAACCTATCACTTTGTTATCAGACTGTCTTAACATTTGGTTATTAAAGGGACACAGTCAACTTTCAAATCACATTTCTTTCTGAAAATTGTGTTGCTGTTGTTACAAGTGAACTTTCAGATCAATAGAATTGTAAGTAAATTTATATATATATATATTCTATATTCAGTCTAGGACCATGTGTAATTTTGTGGGCAAGTAAATAATAGAAAGGAAAGGGAATTGTCATCTGATTTAATAAAAATCTACAGAAACATAATTTCAGTGGTATCACTTTCTGCCCCTACCTCCAGCTCCTGGTCTCTTGGTGAAAATTTTCATAATACAGCATGGCGAGAAATGGGTCAAGGTGAGTATCATTCAAAAGCTCTTTCTCCCACTAAGACAAGGCTACCAAACATGACAAACCTAGAACAGTTGTGTAGCGCTTTATTTTAAAAAAAAGTTTTTAAAAAAATCAGTGTTTAATTATACTTTAACACAGGCATGTCAAATGTGTACCCTCAGAAAGTTACTTGTACTCTTTACTGAAAATTTTGTTATCAGTTAATGCTCAGAACATATTACTTGATGAATTTTTTTTAATGTTAGATTATATAAATGGATGGAGTGCTTCAAGATGATTTGCCATCATCAGCAAAAAGCCTGTTAAGTGGTATTGATTATCAGATTTGTTTATGATTCTAAAAGAGTTTTAATGAGGTACTAGTTAAGACATCAGCATCCATCGAGAAATTCCTGGAGTCCATCTGCTAAAAGTATGCATGTACTTACCTAACATACATTATATGACATAATTACAATCCCAAAGTAATTTATTACAAAGTCCTTTGTTTCACTTTGGTCTTGATCTTTTTATGCATCAGTGGGGAGACAGAGTATCAACTAGTAGCTGAAACTTTGGAGAATAACCACAATGGATGATTTGATTAAACACAGTGCTTGGTAGCACCTTACATACCCTAATAAGTGCACCCATAAACTGAATTTGGCAAAGTTGGAGAGGAAGTACATAAAGCGAGCATCAGGAGAAAGTTGAAGATACTAGGGCAAGTGCCAGCTGTGGGTGAGATTTGCCTTATAGTAGGTCCTATGTCATGCATCTTGAGAAAATCTGCTTCTTCTCTGGTAAGCCCAAAGTCATCCATTAAGTACAATTCCAACATGTGTGACAGGTGAGAATCTGTATGAAGTATTTATTCTTACTGAGAATGTTGCATGGAAAGTAAAGTTGGTGCATTGACCCAAAGATGCCCAGGCACGTGATATTTGGTATCACACTGAGTGCTACCCAGAGAATGTATGTAATGTATTGAGTCAAAAGATAAAAGTAACAAACAAACACTGATTTTACTACTGCAAACTGTATGACTCAGCTGAAGTTCATAAATTGCTTTAGAGAGGCACTAATGGAGGGGAAAGTGGTGGCAATGGCCAGTGCAGAGGCTAAGTATAGAGAAATATGTGCTTTGAATGGGATTGAAGAGGAACAAATGTTCAGCAGAAAGGCTCTTAAAGCAATTATTGAAGATGAACTGTGGGATATGGATGTCATTTTCAGCAATCCTATCTTCAGAAATGAATCATGGTGCATATCCTTAAAAGCTGCAAAAGACATGGCACTAATAAAAGCGGAAGAAAGCACTGATGTCAACAGTAATATGAAGACTCTGTTTGCAGCTGTTAAACTTTTATGAAAAATAATTTTGTCCTGTAGTACATCGGAGTTTAAGGGATCCACAACTGATGCCAAACCTTAAAAAAAGTACTGCATGACCTGTACTACTTTAAATGGTGCATTGATGGTTACAGTGACTTCAGTACCAGCATGTCTGATAGTAAACAAGTAGAGCACAGGCTGCTATAGAATCATAGAAACATAGGGTTAGTAGGGACCGTAAGGGTCACCTACCATCTGCCAAGATGCAGAATTTGTTGAGTCTAAACCATCCAAGACAGACAGCCGTCCAGCCTCCTTTTGAAAATCTCTAGTGAAGGAACTTCCACAACCTCCCTTAGCAGACTGTTCCATAGTCCTACCGTTCTTACACTTAGGAAGTTTTTCCTGAGATTTAGTCTAAATCTGCTATGCTGTAGTTTGAACCCATTGCCACTAGTCCTATTCTTTGTGGCAATAGAACAACTTTTCTCCATCTTTTTTCAGGTATTTGAAGACTGTTATCATGTCCCTCCTTAATCTCCTCTTTGCAAACTAAACATACCCAGTTCATAAGAACATAGAAACAGCCATACTGGGTCAGACCAATGATCCATCCAGCCCAGTGTCCTGTCTTTCAACTGTGGCCAATGCCAGGTGCTTCAGAGGGAATGAACAGAACCAGTAATCATCAAGTGATAGTGATCCATCCTCTCTCGCCCTTTCCCAGCTTCTGGCAAAGTTCCTTCAGCCTTTGATCATACGGCTTGCATTCCATCCCTTTGATCATCTTAGTCACCAGCCTCTGGATCCTTTCCAGTTTCTCCACATTTTTTCTGTACATTGGTGACCAAAATTGGATACAGTATTCCAGCTGAGGCCTAACTAGCAGTAAGTAGAGCGGTACTATCGCCTCTCATGACTTACATGGTGTATGCCTCTGTTAATACAACATAAAATTGAATTTGCCTTTTTTATTTTTTTTTTTTTTGCAACAGCATTGCATTGTTGACTAATGTTAAGGTTCTGATCCACCAGAACTACCAAATCCTTCTCAGCAATGCTGCTACCAAGCCAGTTATCCCCCATTCTGTATTTGTGCATTTGGTTTTTCTTTCCTAAGTGTAGCACCTTACATTTGTCTTTTGTTGAATTTTGTTTTGTTGTCTATAGCCCAGTTCTCCAATTTATCAAGATCCCTTTGAATTTTAGCTCTATCATCCAAAGTATTTGAACCTCCCCAGCTTTGCGTCATCTGCAAATTTGATCAGCATGCTCTCTATTACTACACCCAGATTATTGATGAAGATGTTAAACAATGCTGGACCCAGAACAGATCCCTGTGGAATCCAACTTGAGACATCCTTCCATTTTGATACCATTCCATTAGCAACTACTTTTTGTTTGCAATTGTTTAATCAATTATGTATCCATTTAATGATAGTCCCACTGAGCCCCCTTTTCTCCAACTTACTTATCAGAATGTTGTTTGGGACTATGTCAAAAGCTTTATTGAAGTCCAGATATATTATGTCCACTGCATTCCACCTATTCACCAAACCAGTGTTACCAGATTTGCCCTTCACCTTGGGGTATGCTCATTTATTAGGATTACCTTCCTGGAAGGGGGGTGTGATTCTAGGGGTGTGATTCTACTAATGCACTGCTTGTGTTACTTGTGTGTTCATGGGCTACAAGCCCCCTCCCAATGGAGGTATCCTGCAGGACCTAAGGTTTTCAGGGCTGGGTTCCTCCAGCACAACCCCCCACAGATACGCACACACACACATACACAGTTCAGCTCAACTTAGTGCGTCTGAGCAGACCGGGCTATCAGCGCTCTCAGCTGACCCCTTATATGTCCCTGAACTCAGCAGGCTGGGTGACACCACACTCTCAGTGGCTACCCTTATATGTCCCTGTGCAACACACCAGAATAGAGCAGGCTGGGTCCAAACAGCACCTTTTTGGCTACTCCCCTTAATTGCCCCTTGGAATCAATCAGGCTGGGTCAAACAGCACTTGAGCTGCACCCTCATTTGCCCCTGGACCCCATAGGCTAGGCAGAGTAGCACTTCCTGGCTGTCCCCTTCATATGCCCCTTTACACCACAATTGTTCTAGCAATAACCCCCTTGATGAGCAAACCCCATAGGATTTTTGGGCACTCCAGGGATCTTTGGCTTAGGTAAGAGAAGCATTGCTACAGAGCAAGATAGGGACCAAGGACACAAAGGAAAAACATAAAGTTTGGAGAGAGAGACAGAGAAAGTGGCAACCAGCTTGATTATAACAGTTATTTTATTGCTAGGTATATAAAACTTATGATACTAATAGTAATACCATACAAGGAGAGAAAAACAATCAAACACTTACAATACTACACAATTACAATTGGGGTATTGGAGAAAGCTATCCCAGGTTTGATTACAAAAGTAGAAAGTTATACCTGGACTGAGAGAGAGAGATCAGTTGTGTTGGGGGAAGGAGGAGGGGGTTGATCTCACCACTCCATGCAGTTCAGAGGTTCCCAGGAACAGGCTTGTCAGTTCAGGGTCTGGAGTGCTTTGAGTCTGGCAGAGCCCCCAGCACGATCAGTCAGGAAGGGAAGACAGGTTACAGTGGAACTGATGCAGAGTTTGGATCCAAGCATCAGAACAGAGGTTTGAGCTTTGATAGGGGATTTGTAGATGCCAGGTTTGTTTATGGATAAACAATGTCTGGACAAAAGGAGCTGATCCTTCCTGGAAGGGCATCTTTCCTTGAGAGAGAGCCCACAATGCAACCAGGATATAGTGTTTTGCATATCAATAACTAGAATGTCTGATAACTGCGGAGCTGGATGTGTACAGGTGTTAGTTCATTTACATCAAGAGCAGGGATTTCCCAACATGCAGTGCTTCCCTGCTTCAGCAATCCCAGAGTTCAGTGCGTTCCTTGCTGTACCAATCCCAGAATTCCGTGCGTGTTCCATCTTTGATGTAGATGAAGCTTCTGTTCTCCATTCATGTGCTAACTGAGATGCTTATGAGGCATGGGGAGTTGTCTCACCCTTAATGGGGAGGGTTTCAGTTGTGTCTCCTGCCTTTTCATGTTAAGAATGTCTTTGATTTCTGATTCAAGCAGCCTGCCAGGTGGTGGTGGGGGGGTATTCAGGTGAGCAATTGGTGTTTTGCGCCCTGGTTCCCCAAGAACACAGAGCTGCTAGGTAACACCAGTTACCTTGTCAAAGAAAATCAGACTGGTTTGTCATGATTAGTTCTTAATAAATCCATGTCAGCTGCTTGTACTACCTCTTCATTTTCCACGTATTTGTAAATTGAATGTTATATGCATTGCTCTAGTAGCTTCCCAGGTATCAAGGGTAGGATGACTGGCCTATAGTTCCCAGCTTCTCCTTTTTCCCATTTTTAAAGATGGACATTACATTGGCCCTTCTCCAGTCTCCTGTCATCCATGAGTTTGCAAATATTATTGCCAGTGACACCGAGATTTCTTCAGCTAATTCCTTCAGCATGCTGTGGTGAATAGCATCAGGCTCTAGCATCAGGCCCTGCTGACTTTAAGTCATTCAAATTTGTCAGAATATCTTTGATGTGTTCTTTACTTATCCTGATCTGTATCCCTTCCCCTCTCTTGTCTATGGTAACTTCAGTAGTCATCTGGTCACATGTTATTTTTTTGCGAGAAGACTGAAGCAAAGTAGGCATTGAGCAGCACAGGTTGAAATCTGCCTTTCTGAAGTCCAGTGTCCTTGTTTTGTTGTTCTCATGTCCTCCTTTCCTTAGGACCTTGAATTTTGTCAGATCATGATCACTTCCTCCCAAATTCCTGACCATCTTCAGATTCACAATTAATTTATCTCTGTTGGTCAACACGATATCCAAAATGGATCACCCTTTAGTTGTTTTCTCAACTTTCTGAATCAGAAAGTTGTCCCCTACACATGCTAAGAACTTGTAGAACATATTTTGTTTTGCTGTAATAGTCTTCCAACAGATATCAGAGAAGCTAAAATCCCCCTTTAATACATGCTTGTGTGTTAGATAATATTGTTACCTGCTTGTAGAATTCCTCATTCACTTCCTCTTCTTGAATTGGTCGTCTATAATAGATCCATAACATCGCTACTGTTCTTTTCCCTTTTTCTCCTCACCTGGAGACTCTCAGTAGGTCTTTCACTTACTTCCTCTTGGACCTCGGAGCAAATGTACATGTTCTTGACATACAGCGCAACACCTCCTCCTTTTTTTCCCCCATACCTATCCCTCTGGAAGCTATACCCCTCAATGCTGGTACTCCAATCATGGGAGTTGCCATGTTATTACAAAAACTCATGTACGAGTGTTGAATGAAAGGCAACAGGTTTCCAACACCTACATGACAACTGTTCAGCATATGCATAATTTACCACTACAAGTGGCTGTTTAACAAATCATTTAAAAAACCCGTAGCAAATACCATGAGCAGCTTATGCACAGCTCTCAACAATCCAGAAACTGTTAACATCTCCCAAGATTTGGCAGAATACTTCATTATGAGGCTACCGAGAAGATACTAGATCTATGACAAACCACCTCCTGCTTGACATGTAGGCAGAGGAATCCATTAACAATATTATCAGAAAGAAGGGACTCCATGGTATTACATCTGTCCAGTACAAAAAAATTGACTCCACGAACATCTCCAATGTGCAATGAAGAAGCTACTGTCTGATACTTGCATGAAGGACAAGTTAACCACATACCTTTCAGGAAAAATGTGCCAGCATGTGAAGAACTGCTCAAATTTCAATAGTCTCATGGCACAATGAAGTTGCTGCCTCACACTGTTCAGTGGCATTTCTTTGTAGCTCAAATGAGGAAGCTAATACTAAAATTATTTTGCATGCCATCAGTGCCAGAGAGAGAGAGGTACTACTAAACTCCAGATTTTTGCACAAGACACAGTTTTCTCTGTGAGATGCTACCAAAGACCAAAAACAAGATTTTGTTTTTGTAGCTGTAGCTACAGAACAGAAACGCTGTATATCATTCAGTTGTGTTCCTATAACTCAGACCATAAAAGCCATTCCACTGCCAGGTTCCATGCCCTTTCATTATGTGACACTACTAGAAAGTTGGCTGGAAATACCAAATTCTTATTTCAAGGAATTTAATTAATCCTCCCAAAACTAACTTTCCTCACTTCTGAAAGTGTTTAGAATGTCTGAGACAATCACTGAGGTCATAAATGCACTGCAGGCATTTATGTGCAGAGTTTACCATTTGAAGACCAATATTATGACACTTGCAGAGCTATGTTGGATGTTTTTCCAGGAAGCAGACAAATAGAGGACTTGCCATCAACAAGGGGTACATTTATACCTGGTATCAAGACGGCAAATGATCAAGAAATGGAATGGCTATGAGATAATCAAGTGCATCCAAAACTACCCTCTTTTATCAGGAATGGATGGGTCATAAAGAATGGATTCATCACCAGGTGAATCCATTCACCATGCACTCCCAATCCTTCAAGTAATCAAATGCCCATGTGCAAAGACCAGAACACTAGCAGCCTGCCTTATACAGAGATGTGCAAATGCAGCAAGGAGGAGGATCAGTGTGACATTGTATCTACCATGCATACCTTTAATCGAGATGACACAGATGAAATTATTTGATTAATAAATTTTTGAATCCTACATGTCAAGGACAACTTCCCTAGGATTACGAATGATCAATATCCTATTTTTTTATGTAAGCAAAGCATTCCCCATTTTAAAGTATAATTAAAAAGATGGCCCATAAACATTTTCTCTAATATATATGGCCATAATTGTTCTAAGTTTCTCATGGTATCACTGTGTTTGTGGGAGAAAGGGCTTTTGAATGATACCCAAGTTGACCCACTTCTGACAATGTTATATTATCAAAATTTCCACACACTTGAGGACCTGGGGCTGGGAACCAGTGGAAGCGCGAGCTCACCCCTCCCCCATGCCATGCTGCAGAGGGTGACACCATTGAATTTGCTTCTTTTTTTACATATCAAATGACACCTCCCTTACCTTTCTATCACTAACTTGCCCACAGAATGAGATTTTACTACATTATGCTCCCTGACTAATCCTTTCAGTTTAACTTGGAGAATTTTGTGTATTTTGTAGTCCATTTCACTATTTGTTCGATGATTATTTTTAGCACTGCTCAGTGGGGCTTCACCTGCACATTCTTCCACAAGAGGATGTTTGTCAGTAACAGCAGCAGTGAAAGTGAATCTAAAGAGGCGGTAGGCATATGTATGAGCAGTGGGATGGGCCTGAGCATGTTTAATGTACTATCAAGTATTATCTCAGAAGGACAAGGGCTGTCTCTAGTTAAAACATCTTTTATGACAGCTTTATTTCCAACTCTAAAACTCTTGTTTACCTCAGCAAGTGGAAGCAGAACTGGTATTAGCTCATGATGTAATATTTTGTGCAGATCAACTGTGCTTCGTGCATTCTAGACATAATTGATGTGCTGAAATCTGAGATGATAAGTCTTTATTGTGACTACCTTGTCTTTGATTGTCTTTTGCAACTGCTTAGGGAAGAAAACATTAGAGTCCTTGTGTTTTTCAGTAGGTCACAAAATTTGGTATGGGCACTTGCCTTCTTTGGCATCACAAGCCTTTCCTGAATATAGGCATTCAATTGCACCTGGCCAAATATTGGTGCATTCAGCAGAGCTTACTGAATCCCTTCTGTAGTTAAATAGTTTCTTTTAATATTTTGTAGTGTGTTGGAGGCTGACTTGGTAGTGAATAATTTGAATCTTTGAAGTGTATTTAACATTTCATTTTCATCAACATGATCATGCTGCTTTCATGCTTGTGTGGTTTCACTGCAAGTCATTTCGTCATCTGGTTCGAGACTGAACAATTTTCTGGTTTGAGCTGCAATTGGGGCACATAGGAGAGAGCCCATCTGTTCAATACTGAGGCCATTCTTGTGATACCCTTAATTCTTCTTCCTCTTTTACCAGTGGCATTGAGCCACTCTTGGATGTGGTCCAGATATACCTGATTGAATCTGTGGTTGGAACCTTTCACAACGCCATTGCATCTTTGGAACTCTTCAAGTATCTTCAGAGGGAGCTGGTTCATTTCTGCGGAGTATACAGATCCCCCATCAAGCATCATTTGTGGTCATATTAGTGATATAATAGAAACATTCTTCTGAAGGCATACAGATGAAGCTTCCAAATTCCATCCAGTTCTGGTGAAAAAGTAGGATATGCACAATGTCCATGTGCTGCCACCAGTATTGGAAATTGGGATGGCTGTCATGTCACTCAGCACAAATTATTCCATATGACCACAGAAACTTGGTGATGACAGAATAAACAGTAGGTTATTGTAATCCATGTCAGGTTTCGCAAAATCCAGGAGCTTTTCTTTGCATTTCTTGTCATGTTGTCATAGATAGCTCAAAAGTTGTAGTAACAGTTGCCATGCTGCCTGAAGGGTGATCTTGTGAGCATGAGTTTTATTTTTACTTTTGCATAATTTTTACCAGCAATTGCATGCTCTATTGTTGATCTACCTAAAATTCCACTTTCAGTCCACACGTTTGAACATTCAGAGTTCTGTTGCCTCAGCACTTTTAGGATGCTCATTGATATTCTGATTCCACAATTAGGAAGTCTACTTATCGTTATATTCTGGTACAGATCACATTAGCTGCATCAGCGTAGGGAAGAGTGCTGGATCAACAGTCAAGTATACATGTTTCTGTCAAAGATAATGTGTGACTTGTGCTAGTATTTTCATGACAATGTTCAGTATATCAACCTCATGAGCAAAGAATTGAATGATAGGCATGTTTCATGTTGTTAATGGAGAGTTACCGTTACTGCACTTTACATTAAAACTTGTCCAGCCATATTCTGAATTTTCAAATTGATGTTTAAGGAAAAATGCCGTGTCTTGTGCTTGTGCTTTCTCAAAGCTGACTGTCAATTATTTGCGTCCATTAAATCATTCCTCCAGGATATCTTCTTTGAGTTTTGGTTCAGCTGTACCTTCTGTGATATTAGCAGAAAAGATGGTGTTCATGACATCTGGAACATTCAAAGTAGTAGTATGTGTTGGCGCAATGTCCTGCGGTATCAGATCAGATGCGAGTCCTCTGTGCCAGGCTGGATAATGTGTGGCATGAAATGTGTTTTAGCCCATCAAGTGTACACTCATGTATATCAATGATATCTTTCGTAAAACAGGTAAATCTTCCTGTAGCCAGATTTGATGTGATCATTGTTCCATCCTCATTCTTTGTCATCATTGTGCTCTTGGCCAGTTCTGTGTCAACTTGAGGTACTTCCTTGTAGCTAGTACAGTGCCCAGCATTGTGAAACATCTGGACAAGTTTTTCTGATCTTGTGGCCTGGTGAAGGGCGCTTCCAAGCCTAACATCAAATCAACATATACATCACATCAGGATAGGCCAAACAGCGCACACGATCAAGCTTTCATGCTGACAACATTCTTGTTTTTGTATCTGTACCTAAAGATTCTGTTCTTAACCTATAAAATCTAACAAATTTGGATTTCTATCAAGATATAAAACCAGTTGTGAAAAATCATAAATTCTGGTTTGATTGTTTTATTAGGAATTTTTTAAAAACTTATTTTCACATATTTTGAAACCACATTGGCAATCATGCTCTTATTTTCTGTATTTCTATTCTGTTATGTTCATTGTGGCCTACATTAGGTATTTAACTGGCTGAAGGTGATGTGTCTTGGGAAGTAGATGGCAGAAGTAATCTTACCTTATAAAATTGTTTTAATCTATTTTTGATTCTTTTCATAAAAGGTGAAATTTTTCAAAAGTGCATAAGATAGGTATCCAACTTGCATTGTTTTTCATTCCTTCCCAAAGGATAATATTAGGGCCAGATTTTCAAAACATCCTGCAGCAGCTCCCATTTTGGTATCCAAATAATGTCCACATTTTCAAAAGAGCCCAGCTCCCATTTAGGCACTTAAATAAATGGCCAGAGTTTTTAAAAATGCCCAGTACCCAATAGAACAATGGGAGATGCTGAGCACTTTTGAAAATGTTTCCATTTCACTTAGGTTTCTCAATGAAAGCTGAGCTCTTCTGACAATCTGCCCCCAATGGAGAATGCTGAGTACTCTTGATCTTCTGCATAGCTTTAAATTTGAAATTAATGATGTAGTTTAGATTTTTTTCAATCAACAATGTAGAAGAGAGCAGTCTGCAAAGATGAGCAAGTAACAAACTGATCCTGTCAAACCAGACAAAAGAGCATCTTGATTTGCATTTTAAACTAATTGATACTAAAAAAAAAAAAGGGGATACAATGGTGCTTGCAAGATCATTATCTCTTTTTGTTTATTTCAAAACAAATGAGATCTATAAATTAAACTTTTCATCAAAATAGATGGAGCTTTCTATTCCTAATCTGTCTCATTTACACGTGTGTTGGTACTTGAATTTGTATAAGGAAAAGGTCACCCTGACCAAAGCCTGTGCAAAGTTATGATCATGGGTGGGTTGGCTGGTTGTGAGTATTCATAATCATGAAAGTTAATAGATTGCACCACTGAAAATCAAATTTTCTATGTATCTGTCACATTCTGAGGTGCAATCCAGACCAGTGCAGGGTTGTTACCACCTGTTCTGCAACCTGGAATGCCTCACAATATTTTGCTGTTGTAGCTGTCAGTGTGGCTCCTTACAAACAGCATGCACATCACAGCCTGAGTGTCTGTATATAGCTGCAGCCCACCAGCAACATTGACCCCAGCAGCCTTGGTTACTACTTGCAGGGTGACCCCAACACACTCCCAGTCCTGAATTTCCCCCCAAAATGTGTTCTGCACTGTCCAGCCCCCTCCTGGACAGTTCAGATATTAAATTACCCTGCTCAAGGGTCAATACACAACAGTGTGCTACTCTAATTGAAGTTACCCAACATTTCAGTTTAAACATTACACTGGACTAGTTTGATTAAAGCATAATGCAAGTTTATTTAACTACAAAGACAGATTTTAAGTGAGTACAAATATAAGGTATTAAAGTCAGAAATGGTTACAAGAGAAATAAAGAGAAAACATTTGCTAGTACTAAAACTTAGCAAATTTTACTTAATTCAAGGTAAAATCCTTACCACATGCTTGCAGCAATAGACTTGACCAAATTTCAGGTCAGGATCTCTCCCAAAGTCAAAATGGCTTGTTCCTTTCTCTTAAGTGAAAGAGAATTAGATAGGGAGAGATAAAAAGAGAATGGGGTGTTCTTGCCTCTCACTTTTATAGTCTCAATCTTTTGAAGATTACCCCTCAAAGCAAAGTTTATTCAAACAGTAATGAAGGCGATGAGAGTCTGGGAGTGAGGTGCCCCCATGCTCTTTCTTCGCCCCCTGTGTATGCTGAAATGCAGATTTGCCTTGATTCTCTCATAGTATCAAGAATCTTGTTTACTACATATATGTAAATTGGGGTAAACACACATTCCTTTGGTTAAGATAGACTTGCTTAACCACTTCTACCTAATTAGGACTATGTGGGTTTGAACACGTGCTACTAACATCAGTTGGGAAATTCATAACTTTACATATAATGTTGCTACATACATTTTGCCATGATATTATTGACCAGTGAGTTATCAGTTTTCAAATGATACCTCACAAAGGATATTTTGTACAAAGATTATTACAATAGCACGTAGGATGTGAATTACAGGGGTGCATTTGGTCACAGTATCTCCAAGCTATTTACAATCAGAGCTGCTGCAGTGATGGCGTTTTGTGAAGCCAGAACTATATATAAGGCATCTGGCTTTATTTAGGTGTCAATAATTCCTTTGTTTGTTTGTTTGTCCTTGTATAAAATTACATGTTTGAGGCAAGGACTGTCCAAAATAAATTTGCCTTACGCAAGTTTATGACTCATAGTTATCCAAACATCTGCTGCCAGCTTACTCTGTCCTGCTTTCACTGTTTTGCTTTGTTGTTTTAAAATTGAATCTAAACACAGAGACAGTAAAATCCTTTCCATTTATTTGTTGAACTTAAAAGAGAAAACTTGTGATTTGGCACATTAAGGAAAACATTTTGGATCCTTTCTTAAATGTATTATTTTAAAAATATTTCTTTGAAATGGCAAGGCATAGAGAAGGAGAAATCAAGGAAAGAATGAAACCGATAAAATAGGGGAAAGTAATAAAATACATAACGAGCTTGCTTGAAGAGTCTGCTTAGTTTCTTCACCTAATGCTTATATGAACTACTACAGTCCTTCTAATATGAACAATAGTCAAAATATTATACAAATATCATATTGACAATAAATACCTCTTTAAACAGCTGATATTGCTGAATGGAGCTCCACTGACCTTGCTTCATCTGGAGAGAGATGGCTTTCAAAAGTTTGTTTCTCTGCACTACATAGGTCAAGAGCTATTTTACACCAAACAGAAACATTAATTGGAAAGTTACTCATCCACTGACCTAAAATGATTTTCTAAACAGAGAAAAATAAGTTGTATTAGTTTTTTTCATTACCCAGGAGTCCTACCAAAATGGAAATCTTATACCAAAAAGAGCTTAAATTGAATATATAGGGAGCTAACCTTTTCAGTAGCTTCACATATTTGAGTGAATACATCAGTCCAAAATGCACAAGACCACAACTAGAGCTTTCCAGAAAACAATTCCATTTATTGAAAAATGTTGAGGTTTTGAAATTCTGTTTTTTGTTCTCAGGTGGAACAAAACCAAGAGCTTTCAAAAATTTTCACAGGAAAAACGAGAGAGAGAAATATAAATTTTGTCAGGGGGAGGGGGAAGTGGTTAAATAAAAAAGTCAGCATAAAAGTCAACAGTTACTACACAGTAGTATTGGAGATTACCATCTTTTCTTTTCTCAGAAAAAGAGGCATCTGTTTTAGCTTTGTGGAAGTAGAATGGTTGTCAATAAAAGCTATGTGAAACTATAAAACTGTTCATGTTTCATATATAGAAGAAAAGACAGAAAGAGACATAATTTTCTCGAAATACTTAAAGTGATTAAGTTATTTTCATTGGGTCAAGAAGATCTAACAAGCAAGAGGATTAAAATGTGTGACAGGGAACGCTGTTAAGACAATTAAATGATAAATAGAAGATCATTGAAGGGCTGGAACAAGATAGCATTAATGGTTCTGGAATCACTGTCATTTGGGATATTCAAGACTGGAGACAAAGCCAGTCTACATTAGTGATGATTTACAAATAATTAAATCAGTCCTGTCACAGTCTTGTGCTGATGGGACTAGATGTCAGGTTGGAGGTTCTGTCTAATGCAAATGAGTCTGGAATTCCATAACAAGGGGTCATCAAAATGGAGAAATTCTAGATCTGGAGAAAAGCATCTGATAACAAGGTCAGCTATACAACTGAATAACATTCTGTGGGAGGATGTGAGGGACAACATTGCTAACAATGTTCAAGATCAGAAAGTGTACAGTAGAACATTGAATGAGAGTGGATTAAATGGTCTAGCAGGTCTGTTCCAGCCTTATCTTTTTATAGTTTCACATAGCACTTAATGAAAGCAGGAATAGAAATTGTTTTTTCAGGAGGGAAAATTTGCAACAGTTGAGCATCAGCTTTAAGGATAGTATATATAACAAAAATGCTAAAGACCCATTAAGGCTGTAGTGTAGTGAGTTATGAAGAAACCTAATTAATACTGTTTTGGGGGAACACAGATAAACAGTTATTTAGTACAGTGCTTTTCAGCTCATTTAAATTAGTTAATGTTTCAGCACAGTATCCCCAGTAGGGGCTCATTGAATTGACTCATTTGAATTGAATTGTAAATCTCATTTATATGGTTTTCTTTTTTCACCCTGAATTCCTTTATAATTAAAGATTTTGCTGCCTGCAATCAATGGCTATCCTAACTGCTTCATTTTGAAATAGTTTTTGATAATATCACATTTACAAGTTATGGTGGGAAAGTAGCAGAAAAACAAACATCATAATACCAGCTGCCTAAACAACTGTAAATTAACCAATCAATACAATTTTAAGGTTGTCAGTAAAATTTTACAGGAATCAATGAGGGCCAACTGTTTAAGCTCTTTCCTAAATGCTGTCATTTGCAAATCTTTTTCCTTATGAAGACATTTGATTTTGTAATATATACATAAGAATTTCTACAAAAATGTCTACAGGCAGTAAACCTGGAATGTAGCCCTTTATTGTCTGAGTTAAATTTAAATACTGTGGTTTCAGACAGTACATGCGTTTCAAACCTGAACTTAGATTGCTAACCCATCCCCTTTATTGTATGACCATAATTGCTCAATAATGATAATGTGGTCAGCAAGGTAAGAGGAAAAGAACCAGGGCAGTGCAGAATCACAGGAACCTAGATAAGAGAAGATACCAACAAAGACAGAGTAATCAGCATTTTGTAAACAGCTTAGAGATATAGAACAATATGTGCTAGCTAGTGTCAACTTAGTGATCTGATCAACTGTTGTAAGGGAAATAAAACTTTGAACTAAGATCTTTGTATGTAAAAAACAGAAATGATTAATAAACTTAAAATGTACTTAAGATTTTAAAACTATACATAAAGGCACAACTGCAAACTCTCCTGAAGAAAAGAAAAGATAGGAAGAATAGTAAGAGGCCATTATAGCTCCATCTGGAGCTTTTTAATGACCTGAAAATCAAAAAGGAATCATACAATTATACTCTAAGTGGAAACTTGGACAAATTGCTAAGGAGGAATACTAAAGAACAGCACAAGCATGTAGGGACAAAATCAGAAAGGTTAAGACGTAAAATGTTACAGCTAGCAAGGGACAAAAAAGGCAATAAAAGAGGTTCTTTAAATACATTAAGAGCAAGAAAAAGACAAAGTAAAATGTAGGTCTTTTACTTGGTGGGGAAGGAGAGCTGATAATATCAAGAAGGCTGAGGTATTTAATGCCTATTTTGCTTCAGTCTTCACTAAAAAGTTTAACGGTGACCAGTTACTGAACACAATTAATATTAATAAGGGGAAAGGAATGCAAGCCAAAACAGGGAAAGATAAAAGGTTCAAGAATATTTAGATAAGTTAGATATATTCAAGTCAGCAGGACCTAAAGAAATCCATTCTAGGGTACTTAAGGAACTAGTGGAATCAGTCTCGAAATTGTTAGCAATTATCTTTGAGAACTCATGGAGGACAGCTGAGGAGGACTGGACAATGGCAAACATAGTACCTGTCCTTAAAAGGGGGAAGAAGGAGAACTCAAAGAATTATAGACTGGTCAGCCTAACTTCAATACCTGGAAAGATACTGAGAATAATAAAGTTATAAGGAATAATCAAGGATTTGTCAAAAACAAATCATGCCAGACCAAACCAATTTCCTTTTTTGGCAGGGCTACTGGCCTAATGAATAGGAGGGAACCAGTAGATGTGATATAGCTTGATTTTAATAACACTTTTGATACAGACCCACATGAAATTCTGTGGGTACAATCTAGATAAAATTATGATAGATCAACAAAAAGACTAAAATATCATCAATGGTTCACTGTCAACAATGTGTAAACAGGGTCAGGAACTATGTAATATTTTCCTTAATGATGTGGATAATGGAGTGGAGTATACTTATACAATTTGCAGATGATGCCAAGCTTGGAGGGGTTGCCAGTGCATTGGAGGACAGAATTAGAATTCAAAATAACCTTGACAAATTGGAGAATTGGTCTGAAATCAACAAGATGAAATTCAATAAAAACAAGTGCAAAGTACTACGCTTAGGAAGGAAGAATCAAAAGCACAACTACAAAATGGGAAATAACTGGCTAGGTGATAGTATTTCTGAAAAGGATCTGTGGGTTAGAGTAGATCACAAATAAAATATGAGTCAACAATGGTAAACAGTGGTGAAAAAAGGCTAGTATCATTCTGGGGTGTATTAGCAGGTGTGTCACATGTAAGACATGGGGAGGTAATTGTCCTGCTCTAGTCCACGTCTCTGAAGCCTCAGCTGGAGTACTGTGTCCAATTCTTGGTGCCATACTTTAAGAAAGATGTTGACAAATTGGAGAGAGTCCAGAGGAGAACAACAACAATGATATTAAAAAACCTTATGTGATATAGCGAGGGCAGAGGACAGTAGGAGAGTGGTGGAAGGAAGGTATGTGAGCCCCAGAATGCTCAGGGCTCTGTTCCCTGCTGACTAGCTTAGAGCCATTAGGGGGCAATTAGGAGCAGCTGAGGCCAGTTAAGGACCAGCCAGGTGCTTCATAAAAGCCCTCTGCTCCAAACAGTCAGGGCGCGAGCTGGAGGAGTAGGAGTGCCGTGCTGTGGAATGGATAGGAGTGCTGAGTTGAGTGGAGGAGCAGATCGGAGTGCAGAGTTCTGTGGACAGAAGGAAGATACCAGGCTCAAGAAGCCAGAAGGAGGGGGAAAATTAGCCCAGGGGAAGACAGTGCAGCTGGGAACATGGTGCCAGCAGCACATAGCTGCTTCTCATAGGGCCCCTACCCCCTCCTTGGGGAAGACGGGATGACTGGAGACGCCCTGGCCCACTACAAATAGTACAAGCATGAGACCCACTGGAGGGGAGCCGGCCGCTTGCCACACTTAGAAAAACTGACATAGGAGGAAAGGTTAAAAAGGAATGGGGATGTCTAATCTTGAGAAAAGAAGACGGGGGGAAGGGGATCTGATATGTCTTCAAATATGTTAAGGGTTGTTATAAAGAGGATGATGATCAATTGTTCTCTATCTCCACTAAAGAGAAGACAATAGCTTATCTGGTCCTGCCTCTGTTCAGGGACCTAGACTAGATGACCTCTCAATGCTCCTACCAGCCCTCCATTTCTATGGTTCTATATATTTTGTAGCTTTGGTGATCTTCAACTTTTTAACAAATCATCTGAATTCATATTTAAAAGCAAATATGCCACTGATTTGCAGAACCTCTGAAATATTATTAGGAATTATGGATCACTGGCTGAAGTGCTGCAAATGTCAACATATTTCAAAATCACCATATGACTAAATTAATGAATACAAATGTGTTGAGTTTATAGCATTGTCAGAACTAAATATTATACAGCTATGTTTTTATTTTAAATCTCTGGTGAAATTTACAGCAAATACAAGGGCACTTGCTTAATAACAGGATGTGATTAATATTTCTGTCTTTACTCTCTGTACCATACATTGACAATTTGAGAAATCCATTCTATCATGTTTTGTGGGAATGGTAGTCTGACATTTTGTAGTTATAGTGTTTAGGGCTCAATTCTGTACTTTCTTGCACTGATGCTCTCCCACCATCCATGGTGAAAACACCCAACCAACATTCATAAAGCTGCCAGGTTATAAAGCTTTGTGCCTACAAATCACTCCCTGTGATGCTGTGTATAAGAAAGGTTCCCATATCACTGTTGTTGCCATTGTGACACAATTTCCATAAATCTTATACAAAGTGTATCATGTAGAGTGTCAATGGAAAAATTAAGATTGATTGTCCTCTTTATATGGATATATCATCTTTGTATCTGAAATTATGAGTATTGGCTATGTGATTGTATCTTAAACCTGTGTTTGTATTCCTGGGGGATGCCCTCCAGATAGAATTTACATTAGGGCTAAATAGCAATGTGTTGATGGCCCATCAAAGAAACTCAGCTCTCACAGTGGGCCATTGAAGAAACTCATCCTGTCCAGATAGCTCTTCCTGAGTATGCCTTACTGTGGGGTGCGAATGGCCACTCCTTGTGAATCAGCAAACCATGTAAGGACGTGTGACCATGAACTCCATCTTGGACCAGTAACTTTCTACATACAGGGGCAGTGGGCTTTGTTTGGGATAGTAAAATTCCATGCACCTGGCAGAGGATACAAAAGACTCCTGAGATCTCCATTTTGCCTCTTTTCCTGCTCTAATTCTCTGGGCAATGAATTTACAAATAAAAAGGAGCATCTTGAACAATGGACTGAGGATCTTCCAATATTTTGGAAGTTACCAAAGTGACTTTACAAACCAGAAGTCTATCACTGCTACAAACCTGAGATAAGGACTTTGTAGTCATTTGTATGTATATGGTCTATTAACCATTTATAACTCTGTTCTTTTCTTTTATTATTAAATCTTTAATTAGTTTACTAAGGATTGGCTGACAGTGGGATATTTGGGTAAGATTTGAGATTCATATTGACCTGGGGGTATGTGTCTGATCCTTTGGTATTGGAAAGAACCTTACATATGGTGAAATGGGTTTTCAATAACTTCTCACTATATTAGATTGGGTTGCCTGGATGGGAGCCAAGGGCTGAAATGCCTAAAGGAGATTGTGTTTGTCTTCTGGTTACTGAGCGTGGTACTGCAGAAGCTCTTTTGTTTCTGGTTTGGTGAATCTAATTATAGAGTAAACCACCAGTTTTGGGGATTGTCTGATGTATTTCTTGCAGCCTGCCCTGAGTGTGGCATTCTCAGTGTGGCCCTTCCAGGCAGCCAGTCACACTCTTGTCTGGTATTGGTTAGGCTAACAGTGAGCTGGTATGTCTACTTTTCTGCTAATCCTGCACAATGGGGCCATGCTCCTTCGCTGAGTTTCCTAGACTGTAATACTACTAATAAATTGCTCTATGTATGTGTGGGGGTGTGTGAAGTGGTAAAATGGAGACTGATTCTACCATAGACTCATAGACTCTGAGGTTAAAAGGGACCAATATGATCATCTAATCTGACCTCCTGCACAATGCAGGCCACAGAAACTCACCCACTCACTCCTGTAATAAACCTCTAACATATGACTGAGTTATTAAAGTCTTCAAATCATGATTTGGAGACTTTAAAGTACAGAGAATCCACCAGCAAGTGAGCCATGCCCCATGCTACAAAGGAAAGTGAAACACCCCCATGGTATACAAAGCCCACAGTCAGCATCACTGTTACATGCAGAGAAGTAAATCACAGATCACAAAGACATGGTTTGGTAGAAATGATGCCTGGCTAGTATCCAAACCAGTTAGAACATATGCTGGTCTGAGTAAGTGCTGGCTATGATTTGATTTATCACATAGCCATCCACTGGTAGTTTTAGGATTCCCATCACTGTAGAATCTGAGCATTATGTTTCAAAATCATTATACATCATGTACTTTGCTGCTCTCCTCTTATAGGTTCCAGTTGTCTTGTTTCCATCCTCTTCTTTCTTGTTGTTGTTGTAATTCCTTCCATATCTTTGGCTATTACAAGAAAGCTCTGGCAAAAAAGGTCTTGCAATACGTTCTGAAAATGATGAGACGTGAGCTCATCTTCTCTCTTCTAGTTGGTTTTTCCATTAATTGGGACCCTGAAACTACAATTTTTTTTTCAGTGAGAATTTTTGAGATTTCTAAAAAAAATTCCCATTCCAAATCAGGAAACAAATGGGGTTTTAGTAAAATGCATGCATGCAGCACTGTTGTGATGTGCAAGGCTGCTGCCAAACATGGGATCTCTGAGGTGGATGCCCTGTCTTTGGGTTGGAGATAGGTTTGGTTGCCCCCAAACAGAGGGAACGGGCTGCTCTGTATCTGTGAAGAACAGCACAGTTCCTCACTGTATGTGTCCAAGAGCAGCTCTGGAAGGTGCTTCTGCAACTGCCCATGAGAGACACCAGGGGGCAGGGAGGGCAGAGCTGATGGACATTCAGTGTAACTACATCATCACTAGTTGATGGAACTACTTATATAATAAGTTCTCCAATACTGCTGTCAATACTTTGAGAAGAATGCTGATAAACTGGAGGGTTTTTAGAGAAAAACCATGAGAATAATTACAAATTTGGAAAACATATCCTATAGTGAAAGGCTTAAAGAACTCAATCGAATTAGCTTAATAAAGATTAAGGGATGACTTGTTCACAAATGCCTACATGAGGAACAGAAATTTGATCATAGAGGGCTCAACAAGATCCCATGGCTGGAAGTCCAAGCTAGACAAACAGAGATACAAGATGGGTGTATTTTTTATTGGACCTGACTGGTTAGCATAAGTAATTAACACATATTGTAAGAGACCATTCAAAGTGAAGTGTGTCCCATGACACCAACATGGGACAATTTAAGGTCATCTCCACCATCACCTGGACCAGAAGTTTCTGAGCTATAAGAGAATTTATCAGAGGAGACTGAGGAAGGAGTAGACCAAGATATCACAGCATCCCATAATTCCTCATCACCACCCAATGAGGCTACGTCACTGCCTTCTACCACGGTTGATGACTTTCAACAATTTCAAGAACTTTTCAAAAGAGTGGCAATAAGCCTACCTCTGCAGGAGATAAAGAAAAATCAACGCAAACTCTTCCAGATACTACACACATCCACCAGTGCTAAGATTGCCTTACCAATAAATGATGCTTTAATGGAACCTGCCAAGGTCATTTGGCAGATGGCAAGCAGCTGTCCCACCAATCTGCAAAAGGTTGGACAGAAAATACTTTGTCCCTGCCTAGGGCATGGAATTTCTATATACCCACCTTTCTCTAAACTCCTTGGTTGTAGATGCAGTGAACCAAAGAAACAAACAAACACAATATAAGTCTATACCACAAAACAAAGACAGCTGTGGTCATGCGCCACGCATCATGGCTGCAATCATCAGGCATTCCAAGGGATCTGCACTTAAAAGTAGAAGACTTATCTTTTGGCAGGGAGAAATTATTCTCAAAAAAAAGATAACGTACTCTACTCCATGAAAGACTCGTGAGTGACTCTGAGAATACTTGGGATCCATACACCTTCCCACAAGCATAAAAGATACCAACCCTATCAACGCAGAGAACCCTCGTTTACCCAATGACAAAGGCCATTCAAGGCATATAGACAAAAACAGAGATCTTAGAGATGCAGGTCAAATCAAACCCAAGCTTCATCCTCTCAACCATCACAGGCAAAGCTATCATTTTGAAGCTTTGGTCGAGGATATGAGAAACCTCCCCACCACTTTAGCACCAGCAGCCATCACCGCATGAATTTTTGGACACAATTACACCCTTTTTACAATACCTGGGCATCAGTGACCACAGACAAATGGGCCCTAGAGATCATCCGAGCGGGCTACTCTGTCGGTTTCACAACCATACCACCTACCCAACCTCCCTCCCAGTCCCTTCTCAGGGACCCCTCTCATGAGTACCTGCTACAACAAGAGGGGTGTCATCTCCTACAACCAGGGGCAATAGAACCGGTCCCACCACAATACAAAGGGGAGGGATCCTGTTCCCATTATTTTTTAACTCAGAAAAAAAGCAGAGGTTGGAAGCCAATACTAGATCTCAGGAAGCTCAACAAATACATTTGTGTCCAAAAGTTCAAGATGGTCACTTTAACCACAATTAATTCCAGCGCTGGAACAGGGAGACTGGTTCTCAGCCCTCGACCTGCAAAATGTGTATTTTCATATCAAAATATACCCAGCACATCGGTGATTTATTCGTTTCACTGTGGGAGCAGAACACTATCAATACAAGGTATTGCCATTTGGCCTTTCTACCATACTATAGATCTTCTCCAAGACACTCGCAGTTGTGGAGCACATTTATGCAGACAGGTGATAGTCATTTTCCTATTACTGGGCAACTGCCTCTTGAGAAGTCCCACATGCTCAGAGGCATTACAAAATACACAGAGGGCCATCTAGCTCTTTCAAAGCCTAGGACTTCAAATAAATTAGCAGAAATCAACCACGGTATCACTCAACAACTGGAATTCCTAGGGGCACACCTTGAACATCACTACCAACACAAATATTCTTTACACTAACAAATCTCATTTCAGAAATTATAAATAGCCTGTACATCACAGCGTGTATCTGCATTCAACTATTGGGGCGTATAGCAGCCACTATATTCATAGTGCAACATGCAAGGTTACACATGTGCTGCCTCCAAGGATGGTTACATTTCTTCTACACACCAAACAGGCACAACCTAAACAAACGACTGGTACTACCTCACAAAATCAAAGACTCACTACGTTGGTGGTCATATTCAGACGTCTGCAACAGCATACCATTCCAACGAGAACCATTCCAACGTCTGCAACAGCATACCATTATCCAATGATAATCACTACAGATGCTTCGCTAGTTGGTGAGGGTGTCCATGTGCGAAATCTTACTATTCAAGGACAATGGTCTCCAACAGAAGCTCGTCTGAACATCAACCTACTCAAGCTAAGGGAAGTGTGCAATGCGTGCTCACACTTTCTTCCACAAATAGTGAACAAGTCAGTGCAAGTGACGACTGACAACATTGCTTGCATGTTCTAGATAAACTGACAGGGTGGGGTGGTGCTTGATTCCACTGCCTACACACTGAAGCCACAAGACAGTGGAATTGGTGCATCGGCCAGAATATAAACATCTCTGCCTCATACCTCCCTGGTTGTATGACTACAATAGCAGACATTCTGAGCAGAAAATTCAATCAAGAACACGAATGGGAACTGAACGACATAGTGCTACACGATATATTCCAACGATGGGGAGTGCCAACAATAGACTTATTCACAACAACAACAAACCGCAAATGCCCCCACTTCTGCTCGAGAGTGGGGATATGACATCGATCCCTAAGAGATGCCTTCCTCCTCAAATGAGAAACGACACTACTATATCACCATTCCCATTATTGACTGGGATTGATTATTGATCATCATAGCAATGGAGATATGTCTTCAGGTTTTGCATCTGTTGTTGCAGTGTCTGGTGCCACTTTGAGTTGTTGGGTCATGGTCTGTGGGAAGTCTGTGATGAGTTTGATGAGGTTGAGGGGTTGTTTGAAGGCCAGAAGAGGGGGTTTAGGAAAAGACAAGCCTGGGAGCTTAAATTCATAATTTTTTCTAGACACTAAAAATTATGGTCTTCATAAATACACTGAATTTATGGCTTCTTACAACAATCTTTAACCCACTAACCCCTGCCCCCCTTTTTTGTCCTATGACTGCAGAAATGTAACAGGCCAGTCCACTTGGAATGGTCTCTTACAATATGTATTAACTACTTTTGCTAAACAATCTGCTCCATCTTTTATTTAGGTGTGACACACCAAGTATCTTTTCCTAGACTTGTAGATGAGTCTGTGTAACTCAAAAACTTGTGTTTCACCAACAGAAGCTGATCCAATAAAAGATATTATGTCACCCACCTGTTTCTCTAATATCCTGGGACCAACATGGCTAAAACAACACTTTAAGCTAGACAAACTCAGACTAGAAAGAAAGCACAGTTTTTTAACCATTGGAGCAACTTGCCAAGGTTGTAGTGGATTCTTCATCACTGGAAATTTTTAAATCAAAATTGAAGTTTTCTAAAAGATATGCTCCATTTAAAGCACAGTTGTTAGACTTGAAGTGGGAATTAATACAGTTAATTCCTGTGGCCTGGGAGGTAAGATTAGACAACGACAATGATTCCTTTGGCCTTAAAATCTGTGAGCCATGCTGCCTATGTGGATTTCATGACCTGCCGTCTTTTCCCACTACCTCAGAGTCTTATGCCATCTGGATTCTGTATTGATAAAGGAAATAAGGGACATTTGGGCCTGCTCCATCCTTTCTGGGGGGATATGAGGGCATCTTGGGTGCAGGCTTGTCCCCAACACACATGGCTGGCCAAAAGAATCTGAGTGCATGCACCGTAGAAGTGGAATCCACGTGGACAACACATCTTGATGAACCACAGTTAATGTAGGGTAAATAGCCATTGTTTGTTATACATCTGCAATTTATTTTAAAAGTACAAGCCCTAAAGGCTCAGAAGACACTGCTCTGATGATAAATTACCATATATTTTTTGTATTAGTACCTTAGCAATATTTGTATGAGCTTTGTTATAAGTCCTGTAGGAATTCTTGAAAGTTGAATTGACTTTTTTTTAATGAGGTGGGTGTACATACAAAATGATATGAGCAGTTTTTTGGTTTTGTAAATTACTTGGCTTTATTAATTAACATAGCCCTTTGAGAGCTCCTTGTGTGAAGATTACTTGTGTTTCTCCAAGATAAACAACCAAAAATGCAAGTGTTCAACCTTTTGAGACTAATATTCTTCTAATTTATATAAAATTTTACTAAACTAAATTTAGTTGATGGAGGAAAGGCAAAACCTCAGAGGAGATGTAGTAAAGGTAATGCACATCCACCCATATTAATTCCTCTGTTCTCTATCGCTAAAATATACTTTAAATTAAAGAATGTTTGGGTAACTTGTAATGTTTTTAAATTAAAGAATGTTTTAGTAAACTGAATAACAAAATGAAAGAGAAATAATCCAAAGTAAAACTTTAAGGGGAAAATTAAGTCAAGCACAAAGGGTGAGCCTCTGCATACCATGTGTGGTGAGGAGGGGAAGGTACATTGGAACCAGATAGGATGACAGTGTGGGTGGCATTGGAAGCTATTCTAGAAGGGAGTTCTAGATGCCTAAGTATGTACCCTTTTTTCCTGCCTTCATCAGCAGCAATTTGCGAGGTTTTCATAGACCTGGACTCTTCTAAACCCAGAATAGGACCAAAATCTTTGCAAGGAAACTGCAGTTCCCATCCACCTGTCAGCTAGCTTTGCAGTTTTCTGCCACATGTTCAGTAGTCCTAGACTATGTCTCATTGCATTGAAATTTGTATCCTCATTTGCATCCCTTTGTTATTCAATAGGGATAACACAGGTTTCCTAATGAAATATATGTCACAGTTTCATACACATTTCTTCTGATCTAGAATTAAGCCTGGTGTTGACAGTAGATCATCTGCATCATCTCCCAATGGTGCAAATGAAAAAAAATTAACTTGTTCAGCACATTCATGAACATGTCCTGTTGTAGAAAATCACTATTTCAATGGCCTATTCCTTATGACAGTGCTGATTTAACAGCAAATTTGAAGATCTTTGGAGGGACACATAGATCTTTGATCCATGGGACACATTAGTTTCATTGATCCTGAAAAATAACTCATATTCCATTACAAACTCTGATAAGGTTTTTCCTGAAGATTATGTGCCTTTAAGAAAGCTCTCACCACTCCTTTCCTCCTCCCTCTCTCTTGCTGTGCGAGGTAGGCACTTTTGTTGCAGTTGATTGTGGTATACGGCCAATTTCTTTGCAGATCCTCCTCAGAATTAACAGACTTTACTTTCTCTGTGCCACCTGATTTTCTATTTGCCTTTCTGCTGTCTTTCTTCTTTCTCTTTCAGTGTCTTGTTCTGGGGGATTATCCAGAGCTTGGGGACAAGCAAAAAAAGTTCATTACAGAGGATTTTCACTTGCTTGCCCTTCCTTCATCCCTGTTCCCTTTTCTCACTCTTGTTTCCTGGCCAGCCCTATTAACTACGCATTGTGCTGTTGAAAATATCCCCTTCATATGGCTTGCTGCAAAGCTTAATGAATTATCACCAGTTTGAAAGACATCCCTTCTAGATGAATGAAAGACCTTTACTGAGCTGGGCGTGCTATGCTGAGCCAGAACAATGCTGAACTTGGGTTTCTTAAGTGCTATCATTGAGGGTTTCCAAACCCATTTCACTTCACCTTAATCTTTATCATTGAATATAGAATTGATTGTTTGCCTGCTAATCCACACAGATTATTTAGCTAGATAAACATATAGTGACAACAGATAAACTCCAAATAAATGACTTTCCTCTTTGTCATGAAACAGCAACATCCTGTTGACTAGAGCTGGTGTTGAAACTCAGTGTTTCTATTCTGCAGGAAGTTCTGATATTTCAAAATTGTGACAAAAACAAACAAACAAAAAATAATTTCTGCAAAACAAATTTTTATAACAATTAATTCCAGCTCAACCAAAATGTTATGATGTTGCCTTTTTATTTCATATAATCATTTACAATTTAAAATAAATTCCAAAATGAAAAATTGAAACCTTCTAAATGCTTTGTTTCAATTTTTTTCTCACCAAAATTTCACTGACATGTTTCCATGGAAAGCTTTGATTATTGACCAGCTCTTCTGCCGACTACATCTTTCTTAACTCAGGTTTAGGTTTACTTCAGAGAAATGTAGATGTATTAGCTCGTTGTTATTTGCCAAAATCAGTTTGTACATTCCTAATGTTCATGGAATCAGTTTTTGATGCCCTTATTCAGGCAAACTGTCGTTTACTTCAATGGGAATTTGCCTTAGTAAAAAGAGGGTCCCATGATCTCTTTACCTGAATGCAGGTGAATCTGTGCCCACAGTAGGGAAAGAAATGCATGTTTGTGCCACAACCCGTTCTCTAACCTAGTGGAAGCCCTGAGTGGAGGTGTTGGAAGCTGATGCAGGAACTGGCAAGCAAACAAAAGGAAAAATGTGCAAAATTTAATCTCAGCAAGTTATATTCTTTGCCTACTCAGGTTTCTGACCTAAACTGAGTTCCCACAGACTTCAACACCCTTGGCTGAAGGATCCAATGTTCTGTGATTTCAAGAGCTTTGTGTCCTTTAATCCCATAAGTGATGGATACCAAAATGACTTTCTGTTTTAGCTTACATCTCCCAATGTTCATTGACCCATTACATGTGGTAGGAAGGTTTCCTGCTGTTCTTCCCTCCCTGTTGACTTCCTGTCTTCCTGCTGATTTTGTATATAAATGGGGATTTCATTGTTTTGATTCCACGATGTTTAATGCCCAGTGGAGATAAGTAGATAGCTGCCTTCCCTCCTGTCTGGGAGAAAACCTTTTCCTCCCTGTGTTTGGTCACAGACTTTAAAGCATAATATCACTGAGTATCCATAATTCCTTATATAGTGTTAATGCATAATTTCACAAAGCTATTAATCACCAGTATGTCACAGGCTTTCATAAAAGACCTTATTTCATACATTTCTATAATACAATAATAGTGTATACAATCAATTGAATCAAAAGCTTATCACTTGAAGTTCAGCACCCTCTGTCTTTACAGACCAGTAAACCTTGGAAATGTATTCTCTGAAGTTTCTCTCTCCTTCTGGGGTGTAGTCACCATGTTAACTCGCCCCACACACACTTGTTAGCTTTGTGTACCTTGTATGGAAATGTACCCGCATTGTCTCTGTCTGACAGCCAGGCTGGTCAGACAAGCAAATACACATTGCTTTGTCTAAAGCATATTGAGCTTACACACAGATTGCCAGATATGCTTTAAGAACATAATTCTAGCATGTGCTTATAACGCTTTGGACACATCTTGTACATATATCACACAAGAATATGAATGAATGAGTTATTAGTTTTCCAATGATGATATACATGCCACCCTTTGGGTATATGTCATGACAACAGTGTGCTAGGTATACTGAGTATGTCAGGCCTGACAAGAGTTGCTGACACAGATGAGTGAACCACTAATATGCTTTTGGGTCACAATGATATTTAGTTGGAAATTTTAATAATTTTTACAAACCTAGATTTAAGAATATGATATAAAACAAACAAACAAACAAACAGGTTTTTTTTTTTATGGAGCAGTTATCATATGGTAATCTATTTTGAGATAATTTTTGTTAGTACCTTACCTATGGAATATTTGGCATTTTTCTGATTCTCAGTGTAACAGCATGAGTAGACTGGCATTGTGCCTTTAAAAGGATGACAATTATACTTTACCAGCTGATGGAAGACAGATTTGGAGTAGATGAACTGCTGGTATGTTGCATACTTGCACTGTTTGCTATAATTACACAGTTGATCTCTTACATAGTTTGCTTCTTCAGCTCTCTGTAATTTATAATTATGTCACAATCATAGCTTTTCAAATGGTTGAGAGTACTATTACATCAGAGCTAAAAAATTCAAGGGCTAATTATCTTCATGGCTCCTCTGTGTATCTGTTAATGTTTTTATGGGGCTTTGAGGGAGAGTTTAGAAATTGGCGAAATAAAGTGCTAAATACTAGAAACAAGGTAAAACTGGATTCAGCTCAGAATTCAAAAACTGGATTAACGGTATAATGATTTATAATGAAGGGTAATTATGCTCTATCAGTTTGGTGACAGATGGGTAGAAATCAAATGTGGGAAAACCTGCGTGGCCAGCAGTCTGTCTGTCATCACTCTTTTTTATTTTTGAAACTAAGTAAACAAAAGGGCTGATCAAATTAATAAGTTTAGGTAAAGTTTACTTAAAATCAATGGAGGTTTTTTAAACATAAGAAAGAAGAATGAATCAAAACCCTTGTTGAATTTCAAATAGTGTGATGAATTAGAACTGCACCCATAGAAACAGAAACAAAAAAACTCTCCAAAACATGACCACCGCAATCATGCAAGCCATTCCACACAAGCAGACTCCTGCGCTTACTTGGAGGCCATTTTAATGGGGCTCCTAGCAGGTGCACTGGTTCACCTGTGCAGAAGAGCAGGATCAGGGCCTATAGCTTGCAAATTAGAGTGACATTCTTGATTCATAGCTGGCTGATGATCATGTCTGCATTGGGGAAAGCCATTTTAGCTGGGATGCTGCAGAGAGTTAGTGCTGTGAGAGCTCTACTTCTTTATCCACTATAGGGCCCTGAAGGGGCCATCACCATCCCCTTGGCAGGCCTTAGGGGAAAGGAGGACTTTAAAGCTCAAGAAACAAAGAAGAGCACAACCATTTTGCACCAAATCACAGATGAGTCACAAATTTCACACATTCTTCTTTCCTGATCTAAAAATAAGCCAATAAGCAAAGATATTACTTAGTAAAATAACATCAAATAAGTCTGTCAGTAAAATATCTTAATCTAATTGAGATAGAAACTAAAGTTTTGTGTTAGTCTGATTGTGTTAAATGGTGATGTGTGTGTCTACTGTGTAAGGTTCCATGTTAGAATGGAAAGTGAATTTATTGTGGGGCTGAGGATCATATCCAAGAAATCTCTGAATTGGAGTCAATGTGGACATTAGATTGTAAGCTCTTTGGGTCAGGGACCAACTTCTGTGTTTGTACAGAGCCTTGCACAATAGGGTGTCCTGGTTCATGACCAGGTCTCCAGGGCACTACGTTAATACAGATAAATAATATACTTACTGTTGGCTTAACTGTTAAAATCCTTATTTTATTGATTATGTAGTTAAGAAAAGCCGTTGGGCAACCTTAACTCTAAAAGTTAGATTTAAATTTTAGATTTTGTTTTCATACATGCTTCTCAAACTTCTCAAGGCACTGTAGCTCTTTTAAATATTCTCTGCTTCTTGAGTTATGTATTCTTTTATTGAGTAGACTGACTGACACTTTCAGTCTACAAGACAGACACACTTATCTACAAGCATTCAGTGAGTGGTTTTCCTGGGTCAAGAGGTATCAGTTCTAATACTGTTCTCATTCCACTCTATTATGAACTCCATCAAGTATTTTACTCATTTTTATTGCATTTGCAAGTAATAGAGTAGTGTTATTGGAGGCTGACTGGATGATAAATGCAAACTCTTTTATTATTTAGAATTGTGTATTCAAGGCATTTAGGATTTTTTTTAATTAAATGGCACAAAGGGTGTTAGAGTGACAAAACCATCTGCTTCCAATCCCAAAAAAGCAAAAGCAGAGAGAACTTGTATGATAAATTTAACAAGTTAGATTAGTTAAAGACACTTCTTACTTTTACCCATCATTATTTTTATGCAAACACAGTCTAAGGGGAAGGCTTCACAATAGGTTCCCATTTGCGGGTCTGTTCTCCTACTTGTTATAGGGACTGAAATACTCAGTAACAAAGAACTCTAAATAGCGCTTGATTTGATCCAAAAATGGAAGCCCTTTAGAGCCTCTCTCCAAGGATTTGTCTACATTGCAGTCAGGGTTGTGAATGCAGCAAAGATAGGCAGGATTGAGCTATCTTTAATCTAGCTAGCGCAGGTACCAGAAGCCATAGCAGCATGGGTTTCATCAGAGGCAGTACAAAACCACATGGGGACCCTGGGTACTTGAATGGCAGTTCACTGGAGCCTCACTACCAGAGATGGTTAGATAAAGTTACCTCACATATGTATAGACATGCTGCAATCACACCTCTATTGCCCTGTAGACATACCCTCAATCTCTAGGGCCCCCCTCATTATCTTGGGTGACTGGAAAGCTCTACAGGAGCAGGATGCCTCTTAGGGACTGTGAGAGGCCCCTTAGAAGCAGGATAGCTGGATTGCAGCTAGGACATGCAGTACCAGCCATACCAGATCAAGTATGTTCTTTATTAAAAAAACTTAAATTTCCTCACCACTAGAGGGAAATATTGGTGAGTAACTGTGGTTATCAATTAGAGCTGAGTGAATAGCTGAATTTTTGGTTTGGTAGTCAAATAAAAAAAACTCCTCCCAAAAATTGTTTGGGTTTACCCCCAAATGGAAATGTTTTGGCTTTTATTGCTGAAATGAGAAACCTTCTGTTTCACATGGTATTTTTACTCCTTTCTAAAAATAAATGTAGCTAGATTTTGGAACAAAATATTTTGAAGTGAAATGTCAAAATATTTTATGTAGAAAATGTCAGCTGAGAATGTTTTGGCTTTTTATTTTTTTGTTTGGCCAAAACAATTTGCCATATTCAGCCTAATATTCACATTATATTTTGTCTACCTAAAATTGCATTTTTCGGCAAATAAACTATTTCACCAAAAGATTTTTGTGCAGCTGTTCAGTATTGCCAGTTCTTGAGATTTTATTGAGATCATGAGAGATCTCATGATAATTGTGTTTTTTCTTAAAGCTCCAGCTCTTGGAGTCATATGAATAAACCCCCCAAGTTTCTAGCCTTTGGGATTGCTGAGAAAGGCTCAAAGACCAGAAGGCAAATAAAAATGACTCAGTATATTATTTTTTTAAAATCTCATGATTTTTGAACACTTGACATCGCAAATGCTGTCAATCATCTATTCCTTTCTTCTGATTGATGACCCTCCATTGGATTCAGAATTCAACTCTAAATTTAGTAATCTTTCACATTTCAGTGATATTTCTCAGCTTTTATTTTTCCCTGGTATAGATTCCTTCAGAAGTTTTACCTTTTTTTCATGAGTAAGTCTGCCCTTTGGCAATAAATCTGCTTCTTAGAAACTTACGTTTTTTGTATAAATAAGATTTTTTTTATTTCAATTTTTGTTAGCCATTTTAGTTGTATTTTGTTTTGGAGATTGAAGGATTTAGTCCATATATTGATGTGTCTTTTAAAGGCCACTGTATTGAAACCTGAGGGCATAGTACTGCTAGAGATTAGTTTAGCTGTAATTTGGAGCAGACTGCTGGAACTGGACTTTTCTGCGTGCTTGGATTTACTCCCAAAAGACAATCCACTCCCAGTGATTACAAGACACAAATGTCAGTCTAGTTTTTCCCTGGCTTGAATGGGAGTTTTACCTGAGTAAGGACTACATATGCCATGTATGCAAGCATAGCCAAATGGATTATTTGAAAGCTTCTAATTTTTAACTTTTATGTTTCCCATTTATTTATTTTTTTTACTGAAAGGCTTTCCAAAACAATTGGCTGGTAGATAGTAAAATGATATAACCTATTTTTAGATGCTTATGAAAAACCATTTCATTTTTCATTTATCCCATAAATGCTTCACTAACCTCATGCATCCAGTTTTTTAAAAAAATACTTAAAATTAACATGTCAAACAGTTGTTGCTGGATATGGCACATTAGAATATAGAAAGTTGGCTGGATGCATCTCAAAGTTAAGTTCATTAAAAGGGAATTGGAATGAAATATTAATCTAAAAGTCATCAAATCCTCGTTGAAAAGAAATGAGGGTAAGCTTTCAAAAGGTCATACTTCTGATTAACCATTTAATGCCCTTTTACTCACCCAAAAGACACGTTCTCAGAAGAATTATGGAATTGTCATTCTCTTCTTATTTTCTCTTTCCATTATCCATCTTTTATTTTTATACCCTGACATTTCCTGCATGTCATACTTCTTAGTCAGCAACAAATGCACACAGTGAATAGTTACAGCTTTCCAATTAGCACACTCTAGTTCCATACACTATGAACTATATGAAATAAGAATCATTAATGGAATTGCAAATGCAAATCCCAGAGCAATCGTGACTCAGGGATATTTTTTTAAAAGTTCATTAAAGTAATGTTGCAGTTCTGACATATCTGGCAATGTCCTTGTTATAGTTACAATTATAAGGCTTCCCGTAGAATATATCTGCTGTTCCTAGTCAATGGGGTCTTTATGGAACATGAGTAGGTCTCTCAGCACTAGGCAAGGTGACATTACATTTGATTAGTTGTTCTTTGTCATTGTAATATTGTAGGCTAGGTGGTATTGTAATACAAAAAACTGCATTGAGGGTAAAATCCTGCTGTATTGCTTTGGGGCATAGGAGTGAAGTGATACGGGCCACACAATGAGCCCCTGAGCCATCTTGCGAAAACAGTGCAGAAGGGCATGGGAAAAAAACCACACTGAGATGCAACCTACTGCTGCTCTTGAAAGGAACACAAAGGGCCCTATGCTAGGGGGTTCTGCCTCCTACAGACTTACACACATGCTCAGAATGGGGACTGATCTTGTCCTCAAAATGACAGACTACAACTTTGTGGGGTTGTGGAGAAATACGGCCATGGTAGCTTGGGCTCTTCCCTCCCACCCCAAGGGCTTAAGAATACAGGATGGTATCTCATCTTGTTGTATGGCTAAACTTGTTGGCTGCTACTCCTCCTCTGTCCTGCCTCACACCCATACAACGTGAGGCATTTAGCCCTACATTATTTTATTGAAAGTTAATCTTCAGCTGAGAAAATCAGAGAGCTTAGTAGTTCAGAATCTTGGCTGGATTCCTTTCCTTAACTCACAAAGTGTGGAAAAAAGCAGAATGAAAGGGTATGTGTTAAGGATGGTGTGTTTCTGTGGGATAGAGTTTATAGTCATCCGTATTCTTAATTCATAGAATTCATTTACCTGTTTTCATGTATTCCAGAATTAATGTCCTTTGGTTTTCACCAAAACTTTGAAAGTAAAATAATTTTTTTTGTAAAATTCAGAAAATATGGGGGGAGACTTGTGCCAAGCAACCATAACAATGCATTACCTATGGCTGTATTGACTCCATACTCTTTTTACCAGAAAAGTTTGTCACTGTGGCTGTTGTACCATTAGATATGTTAAAAGGCCCATAAGAAGCCAGGTGGGCCTATAATCAGATATTTCTGAACATTTGCCTCATTGTGTTTTGCTTCCAATGTTTTATGTCTACTAAAAGTCTGTTCTACCATTAAAAAAAAAAAAACATTATTGGCAATGCCTTCACAAACCTTGGATACAATCCACAAGTTTAAGAGTTCACTCCAGTACCTTTTATGGGGAAACTCGAATTACCAAAAGGTACTGAAGCTGGGTTCTATAATACAATGGCCTACTGCACATTTGGAACGTACTTACTGAATCCTGGCATGACTGAAACAATAACTTGGACACTGCATCAAGTAGAAGGCACTAAAGTTAACATGTTGAGTAACACAATATTCTACATATATTCAAGGGGGTCTAACAACTTTTAATTTAAAATCTCAACAGTTACTTGCATTAGAACAGATTTTTGCATTTGATTTTGTGTGTATATGACTATCTGACTTCCTTACTGCATGTGTCATATTATAATAACAGGAGCAATCTATAGTCAATAGTAACAAATATTCATAATGAAAAAAGTCATCTTTTTGTTTACATTATGTAAATCTGATACAAAACATAAGATAGAGTATGTATCACTAGCATTTGACTTAGTAATGCTGCATGTAATTCTCTGAGAGCTGGTCTACATGGTGCCGGCGGTAGACAGGACATACATTGCGATAGCTTACGTATCTCCCATTGACATACTTACGTTGACGTACCGTGGCGTCTTCATAGTGCTGCGTCGACGGGAGATGCCCTCCCGTCGACGCAGCCTTATTTCTTTTCAGGGGGTGGACTAATTGAGTAGACCAGCGAGTGCTCTCCGATCGACTGAGTGGGTCTAAACGATGCCGCTTCATCGATCCGTGCTGCCGTGGCAGTGTAGATATACCCTCAGAATATTTTCTGTTCTAGTGTTCGGTCAGCGCGATATTCTTTCTTTTTTTTTTTTTTTTTTAACCTTAGTTAAGAAAGAACTTGAACTACCTGACTCTGGTTTTTTGGGGTTTTTTTAAGTGCACCTTAGCTAACTCATTCTTCAAGCTGCCAGCCTTTGACAGTCTTCTGGTAGCAATGAGCCAGGAAAGAAAGATTTGTTCACTATAAATGAGGCACAGTGAAGAGCTGTCCTTAGTGAACACATGTACTAAAAGTTTGCCTGCCATATCATGCAGCCTGCCTCCTTTTCACAGCTACTAATGATTTTAGCAATGGCTTGATGAATGTTAAACTGTGGAGAAAAGCTGCATTGTGGACACAGTAGACCCATTCCTTCCATGAAACTTCTGTTATATGTTCAATGGTAGGGACAGGAATACATAAAAACCATAAAAATGGGCCCTTTGTAGGTTAAAAATAGCTGACCACAACTTTGGCTAATGCAAAAGGTTAATGATGAACATGACCCAAACTGGCTTTACATTCAAAAGCTTAAGGGAGTAATAACCAAACCACATCTGCTAAGGTCACATAGAGGATGAAATTTGGTTTTTGAACATTCTAAAGTGTAAAAAGTGCACTGACTGTAATTATATACTGCAAATGATAAAGCCATATACAGTAATTTGAAAGTCTCAGGGAGTAAATGTTCTGACTAAAAAGTCTGTAATTAAGGAATAAAGAAGAGGACAGGCTTCTAGAATGAAACATGCTTCTGAAATAGGCATATTAATCAGTAATAACCGTGTAAAGATCATTGCTGTGAGAGAAGGAACTATGTCACTAGTAAAGTGTCTCAAGATCGCTGAGCAAGAGCAAGGTCAATTGTACACCATGATTGCTACTAGAAATAATGTTGTTATGAACAGAATGTTAACAAAATACTGTCTGATTTTTGTTATTATTAAGATTAGTCTTGTTGATGTGATCTTAGATTAGAATTTGGTATTGGGGGAGGAGGGAATTGTACATAAAGGTGATAATTCTGTCTTGTTGTATTGGGGTTTACAGAACCCACACTAAGATAAAAGGAGTGGTGGGACAGCCCCATCCCTCAGCAGCTGCTGGGCATATTCCCTATGGAGGACCTGCTTAAAAGGGAGCTCTGGCAGTCTGGATAGGGATAGTGTGGATGAGAATCTGCGGAGGCAGACAGACTGCAGCTGCTGAAGCAGAGCAATCTACAGGGGCAGGACTGAGATTGTGGGTAAGACTCAGCCAGGTTCCCCCCTTCCTCCTGACTATAATGGGGGAACAACCAAACGCTGAGGGTGAGCTGGGAAGCCTTCCCTCCACTCCCAGCTGAAGCCCTAAATTACAGAGATTGTGTAAGCAGAAGGCTAGGGCCACAACTGCAACTGAAAGGAAAGCAGGGAAGATAGGAGGCTGCCTGGGGAGGTTGATCTGGAGTGGCAGCAAGATGGGACTAGCCATTCATCACTTTTATTCCCTTGAGCCCTGACCTGGTTGAGAGGGAAGGCTTGGGTCCCCCTATCCTTCCCCTAGCCTCCTGGGAGATCCCGGAGATCTCTGGGGTGGGGTGACAATGAATTGTGGCTTGACTACTTGCCCCTGCACTGCTTAGAAAAGTTGCCTCAAGACTGTTTGGCCATGGTCGGACCACTAGGCATGTTGGCCCCCAAGCAAAACCTGCTATAGTTGTACATAGTCTGGGCTACGTTCCAAGGAACCTTAATCCAGTTTTAATTTTGGATGAAGAATTGTACCTGTTTAATCTATAAATCATCTTATGCAGGGGCTTGGGTTTTCTATAGCCATAGTATTACCATGGCCATAGTATCTAGGAGCTTTGGTGGTAAATTAAATCTGAATAACAAAGTCTCCAGTGAAATTCTGTGGATCAGATTACAGAATTCACATGTACAAAACGTATTTGTGAATGTAATGTAATGACAGGGGAGATGCAAAATTAGAGGCCAAATCTGGCCAAATAACGGCCTTCAAATTGTGGTAGAAGGATTTAGCCATGCAGCTCCTGTTAACATTGATAGGAGTCAGGTGGCTAAATTCTCATTCATCTCTTTAAAAACAAATGTTCCTTAGATATCTTTATCATTCACCTCTCTACTTCACAGGGTGGGACCAACCCAATTAACACCCACAGGCATAAAAGCATTGTATGCCTTATATTTTTAACCTCTTACATCCAATGTGCTACTCATAAATCAAAGGGATGTCACATGGTTCTAGAATATGTTGCTGTCAGTTTTATTTCAAATAACATTACTGCTACTCCTCTCACTTGCCCATCTCTAGTCCTTCTCAGTCCATGCTTACCTCTTCTCCTTTCCAGTCCATGATGGACCTCTCCCCCCTACTTACCCATTAGCTGGGTCAGCACAGCTACCAACTACATGCCAGCTAACTACCCACTCTTCTAGTTAAGTATGAGCTTCTCCTTTGCTCTTTCAAAGCTCTCCATACCATCACACTTATTTATTTGTTTTCTTTCATCTCCTCCTTCAGCCCAGTGCAAGCTTCTCTCTTGATCATTTCTTTCATCTACTCCAAACTCTACTATTGATGTTTTGCTTTCTTTAATGCGACCCTGAATATTTTGAGCAACCTATCAATGAAGATACACTAAGCTGCTGCCTCCTCTCTTCCTTCAATATCTCATAAAATTTCATCTTCTCCATAGCAAAAACAACGAGAATTTTGTAGCACTTAGAAGATTAACAAATTTAATTTCAGCAGGCATTATGCTCATTCTCATTGTTTTTGCTATATACAGACTAACATGGCTACCCCTCTGGAACTCATCTTCTTTATAGAATCATAGACATGTATGTCTGGAAGGGATCTCAGGAGGTCATCTTGCCCCTTACCCCACCATCCCCATGCTAAGGCAGGGTTGAGTATACCTAGATCATCCCTGACAAGTGTTTATCTAACTTGTTCTTAAAAACATCCAAGGACGGGCATTCCCCAACCCCCCTTGATAACCTGTCCGAGTGCTTAGCTATCCTTACAGTTAGGAAGTTTTTCCTAATATGAATCTTCGATCTTCCTCGCTATAAAGTAAGCTGATTACTTATTGCCCTATCCTCAGTGGACATGGAGAAAAATTGATCACCATCCTCTTTATAATAACCTTTTACATGTCTCCCCTAAGCCTTCTCTTCTCTAAACTAAACATGCCCAGTTCTTCCAACCTTTCCTCATAGGTCATGTTTTTCTAAACCCCTCATCATATTTGTTTCTCTTTGTTGGACTATCTCCAATATGGTCATATTTTTCTTAAAGTGTCATTCGCCAAACTGGGCATACTACTCCATGCTGAGCCCTCACCCAGGCTGAGGAGAGAAGAATTACCTTCTCTGTTTTAGGTGCAATGCTTCTTTTAATACATCCTAAATTAAATTGCCTTTTTTCGCAACAGTATCCCACTGTTGACTCATATTCAATATGTGATCTAGTATAACCCCGGATCCTTTTCTGCTGTACTGCTGCTTAGCCAATTATTTCCCCATTTTGTATTTGTGCTTTTGATTTTTTCTTCCTAAGTATAGTACTTTGCACTTGTTTGTTTTGCATTTTTTTGACCAATCCTCCAATTTATCCAGATAATTCTAATCCTGTCCTCCAAAGTGCTTGCAACCCCTCTCAGTTGGGTGTCGTGCAAATTTTATAAGCATTCTTTCCATTCCCTCATCCAACTCATTAATGAAAATTATTGAATAGTACTGGACTTAGACAGATCCCTGTGGGATCCCAGTTTGACAGCAAACCATTGATAACTGCTCTTTGAGTTTAGTTTTTCAACCAGCTGTGCATTCACCTAATAATAATTTCATCTAGACCACAATTCCCTAGTTTATTAATGACACTGTCATGTGGGACTGTGTCAAAAGTCTTATAAAAAATCAAGATAGATTATACCTACTGCTTCCCTCCATCCACTAGGCCAGTAATCCTTCAAAGAAGGAAATTAGACTGGTTTTATATGAAGCATTCCCATTTTAATCACCGCACATGATTTCGTGCTTATTCTGTATTGGACTGTACTTGATGATGAATAGAGACTGTAAGGTTCTTTTCTAGGAAGGAACCCATTATTTTCTGTAATATTTATAAATAGTATTTATTTGCAAATCAGCTTTGGTGTAGTGTGATGTAAATTTAAAATTCTTTATAAATAATCATTAATCTCTGAATATTACTGTATATATTTTTATTAAATATTCACTTGGTGTTCTTATAATACCTGCAAAAAAATTATCTGCTAACGTGGCACATCCTTGTTTATATTGCTCAACTGTGTGTCCACCATACCTGTAAATTACAACCTTCATTGAAAAACATACTGTATATCATCAGAAATGTTTTGTGCAGTTGGAAAGAGTGAAATGATTTTTGGTTAAATCTTCAGAAGCCATTTACCCCTCAGTTTTCTAAACAGTGTATGATCCCATACACATACCCAGTGTATGATTCCATAGATTTTAATGGGAGTTAATGGCTATGGCCCAATGCAACATTTACAAATGCAGACACTGTTGTATTGGGGATTCTGTTTTCTGTGTGTGATTCCTTGAAAGTTTAATCAGATTTGGTAGGTATCATTTCTGCAAATTTTGTTGCTTTCAAATGTCAGATGCTCAGCATCTCTCAGGATTTGGTTCTTAGTTTGTGTCACTGAACACATGAACCTAGTGAAACACTGATTTACACGGTTACTATGCTGACATTTATCTGGGAGCTGTTAGAATTGTTATTTCTCTATATCCCACAAAGTAACAGTCACAATTAGCATCTCATTTAGAAACTTCTGGATGTTTTGAACTTTGCCTTTCATGATTAGCATTTTTAGTGAAAAAAAGAATAATTTTCATGGATATAAACAACGGATTTTTTTTTTCAAAACAATTTTCAATGTTTGAAAAACAGCTAGAAAAGTTTTGAAAGTTTATCAAACTCTGAACTTCCTTGGTTTTTCCCATTGAGTGAAGGTAATATAAAAAGCATAAAGGTGCAAGGAAAAATACCTTCATTTAGAATGCATGCTGTTCACGTTGGCCTTTATACATTGAGAGAGCAGACACTTATTCATTGACCCCATGCAGGGGGCCCACACAGACATTAATGCACCGTTTCAGCACTACACTAATGCCCCAATGACCTCAGTGAGACTGCTCGTTTGCTTAGTGTACCGTCTAGATCGGGGCCTAGAATACTGATTCAGTGATCACTGCAGCTGTCTACTAAAGCAAATGGAAATATTCCCACTGACTTTTATGGGCATTGGATCAACCCGCAGGGATTATTCATTTATATGTGGCACATAGCGCAAGCCCTCTGTGCTTGAGTTTATTTCACTCTTAGACCTTCATAAATTCATTCTTGTTTGTCAACATATAACTGTTAATTTTGATTGATTGGGTGATAATGATTGTGTGGGATGGGACTTTCAAAGGGGCCTAGGTGAGTTAAGTGTCCAATTCCTACTGATTTTCAATGGGACTTGGGTACAGATCATATAAGCTGGAAAGAATATCTCTCACACAAATGATTCCTCTTCTTCATGCACTGTGGAAAGGGAGGATATTGACTGTATTTATTGGAATGCTTTCTGCCATTCCCACCAAGTGTTATTTTACTAAGTGACCAAGAGCAAGTGGCTGAGATGTGTTGAGATGTGACTTATGAATAGCACTTTTAAGTGACTCATTGCTATTGTCCTTTTTTGTTCAGGCACTATAGAGAAATATTTCATTCTATAAGCCGAATAAAAAGAGAGAAAAGGACAAGTAATATTTTCATTCTTGAATCTCAGTAATTACAGCTTTTCTGCTTGCATATCTCTGAAAGGTCTGAAAGGAAAACATCACAAAAAATAATCCATTCAGGAGGAGAAGAGAATGTTGTCTCTAATGGCTTACGGTGGTTGACTGAATGCTTGAAATTACCACTGTGATAGTAAACTGCCTTATTTTTTAAAGCAATGTATTCACTACATGCAAAACAAGTGTGGATATTTTTCACTTCTCACAATTTTAAAAAGAAAAGCAAGTCTGTGAATGTGATTAGATTTTAACTATCTTCTTGAAAGTTGAGTTTAGGTCAAAAAGCTCTATAATTCAGCTGTGTTCTATCATCAGTTGGGATGAGAAGGAGATAAAACTAAGCTAAGACTAGGAGGACTAGATTCTTGCATATAAAACATAAATAGAAATGAAAGCTTTCAGAGTTAAGCTAAGATTTCTTCAGAATTCAACAGGAAATTCTATTAAAAAAAAAAACAACTTGAGGTCTGTAGCACTTTAAAGACTAACCATTTTAATTTCAGTAGGCATAAGCTTTCGTGAGTCTCAGCTCACTTCCTCAGATGCAGTTGGTAGAAATGATACAGCAAAATAGGTAACATAGAAAATATATAGAAGGCAACATTTACATATTTTGCTGTATCATTTCTACCAACTGCATCTGAGGAAGTGAGCTGAGGCTCACGAAAGCTTATGCCTACTGAAATTAAAATGGTTAGTCTTTAAAGTGCTACAGACCTCAAGTTGTTTTTTGCTGTATACAGACTAACACAGCTACCCCTCAGGAAATTCCACGTATATTTCCTCCCTATTGATTGTTTGCCTTAGGGTATTTGTTTTTTTTGTTTTTTTTTTTTAAACCCACTATTATAATATCCTTGAAGATACTCTTTGCTTCATTGGTCTCCCTTCATCACATCATCCTCTGAATTGTTAAATAAATTTCAGGAGCAGTGTTTTTCCTCTGTTAAACCTGTGCAATCCCTTTAGAGAAAATGGGGTCAGCACGGGAGTGACTGACAGAGGAATTTGAAGGCAAATGATTAGATACTCAGCAGCGTCACACTGCAAGAACAAAAGTACCAACCACATGTATAGAAAATGATATGATCAGTTTAAACTCATCAAGGTTTTTCCCCTCTTCAAATCAAAATAAGAAAGCCAACTTGCATTTCAACAAGTGAGTTGATTATCTTTCAGAAGCAAATTCACTTCCGGGCAGTCTTCCGTACAGCCCTGGCAGTAATTTGCTCTTCTTAAGAGAACTTTGACAAGGTAGTGTCCCTGGTATCCCAAATCAGAAGGCGAAACATGTCTGTCAGACATTGGGGATAATAAACCTGGTTCGGGACTAGGAAGTATGCAGGTAATTTGCTTCATTTCCTGTTATCTCAGTGGGATCTAATAGAAATATGCCCTCCAAGTCAGTGTTCTCTTAATGCATCTCAAATTGTAAGAGATCTGTCTGGGGTGGAGACTTGCCTCTGAGCTCTGCAATATTTATGAATAGTTCAACTTACTCTTTTCCAATCTACATTATCTTGCACTTGTCTTAAATTTTGTCTTACATTATGCTGTCTAAGCCCCTACCTTTGTTTAGTCCTTTTGGAGTTCCTTAAGTTCTCTTTAGATTTAAATAGTTTAAATAATTTAATATAATCTGTAAATTTGCAACCTCACTTGGATAAAAAAAAAAAAAATGTGGGAAAAGGCCTCTTGTTCTCTTTTATAGCGAAGTGGCTGTTTCCATGCCTTAAGGAAACTTGCATGGATAAGGGGCTTTTCTCTGCTTTGGCTTCCAAGATACATTCCTTTAGAGGAATATTGGTTTCCTGGGCAGAAAGAGAATCTTCTGAGGTAAAGATTTCCAAGACATGAGCTAATCACCAGATAAATACTTTTACTTGATATCAGATAGATATCAGCATGTCAACTAATGCAGCCTTTGGATATAGACTCCTGGAAGCCATGGTCCAAAGCAACACCTTGTAGTTCTCCTCTCTTAGAGTAGACCACTCAGTGTTTGTTGTGGATGTGGTAGATATAGTTCATTTCTAGGATGTTGGGCTTACGAGCATGAAGAGGAATTTTTGTCATGGCATGCCTTGCAAATTCTTTTCCCAGGTGAGGAAGCCACCAATATGGAAACAACATTTCAGTATTGTTTTTAAACTGTGTGGTGTTCTTTGAGTGATTGCAGGTGTTTGTGCAATCCAGTGCACAGTTTTCAGGGAGTTTTTACCCTTAACAGTACCCGTTGGTGTGGCCTGAACACCCTCTGCTGACTTGTGCACCACATGCAGGCATAAAGTGCTGAGCCATCTCGCGACCCTCTCAGTTACTTCCGTTCTTACAGCCTGTGAATGTTGTTGGAGCTCCCTGTCCTAGCTTATGCAAGTCTTTACATGATACCTGCTTAGTGTGAGTGTGTGTACGTAAATAAATCAATAACTAAATAAAAATGTTTGATGTGGTTCCAGCACCCAGTTTGGGTACCAGGTCTGGTACCAGAGATATGCTGCGCTTTCTGGGTTTCAAGCCCTGCCATTGTTTGCAGCAAGAAAATTCATAATAAGAACCATCACCCCAGCTGTCTTAAGTGCTTGGGGAAAGCTCATGTGAGCAACAAGTGTGGCATTTGTAAGGGCATTAAGCCCCATTCAAAAAAAGACAGGGCAGCTTGGTTAAATTATCTGCTGATGGAATCAGAGCTACAGCCTCTATCTGAGCCCTTAACCTTGATCCGAATACTGAGCACCATAACATTGGTCTGTACACATCACCAGCATTACCAATACCGAGAGGCAGATCAGCATCACCAATACGAACGAAGAGCATAGGAAATTGGAGTCTCTCCCAGTGTTATCAAAAGACTTGTAGAGGGTTGGTTCTGCTAAAGACTCAGGAGGTTGTTCAAAGAAGAAGCACTTCCTAAAGCACACCTCTAAACAAAGGAATTTGTTGACTCCAGAACCCAGGGTAGGCTGTTGAGATCAGCTCCTGAAGCACCTTCATCAGCATCTCCTTGCACCGTGGTGCCACAGAATGTTGTCCTGGTACCATATGCTCCTGAGGTGTTTGAGGCTGAGAGAGAGTTGTAGAACCTCTCCGTGCCACTGTCACCAGCGGTTCAAGAGACACACCCAACATTGGCATGCAAATAGCACCTCCAGTGCCTTCACCTCTGTACCTAGAAGCTCCATCGTATGTGACCATCAGGATACCAGGTAGGCTGGTACCATCCAGGGGAAAGCCACAGGTGATCTCCCGGCTTCCCTTTCTTCAGAGTCTGATCCTTCTTCACTGGTACCAACAGGTGTGGTGCTGCCTTGGTCTCAAGAAGACGCATCTTGATCATCAGATTCTGAAGTGGGATCCTATGTATGCCAACCTAGTCAGTCCCATCAGGAGGGATAAGTTCACTTGCCTGCACCTCAATACCAGCAGGAAGGTTATAAGAGGGACATGTGAGCTATGCATCATTGGGGACTGATGCTATACCAGTGGCTCTTTTGGAACCTGTGGGGCTCCCTGCCTCCAATGAAGTGTGTCTCTGCGGCCACTTAAGTCGGCACCATCTACTGGGCATTGGAAGCTTCATTGCCGCAAGCACCATAAAGTTGGTACCAACCCTGACACCGAGCATAGCTGGGATCCCTCTTACAAACAGTTGCAAGAAGACCAAGAACTGGACCAGCTTCATGTTCCTTATCCCCAGATGAGGCAATTGTAGCGGTGCCTATTTCTCCAACTCCGGATAATTTTAAGACTGATCAGGAATTGAGGAGACTGGCTGTGGTGCTGGATATTCACACACAGGTCAGGGGAAACCCCGCAAGCTGGTGGACATTCTGACATCTGTGGACTCCAGCTTCCCTTCCTCAGACTGCAAAAAGATTGGTGAGACAATACTATATCTCCTCCCACATGTTCAAGCTATTACATAACCATCCTCCTCCAGGTTCCCTTGCAGTGGCAGCAGCCAATGAAAAAGAAATACAGAGGCACTAAGCTTCAATCCCAAAGAAGAGAGGAAATGAAGCTGGACTTACTTGGGAGGTGGGTGTATTCCACAAGTGGTTTACAACCTTGTATTGCAAACCAGCAAGCTTTGAAAAGACAAACAAGACTCCACATAGTCTCAAAGATTCTACAGCAACCCTGAAATCTCTGGGCATTTATGCTCCAGCAGTAAGCGGTAGGTGTTTTACCCTCATCAGTCTCAGCATTTTCAGGGGTTTTCTCCTTGAACCCAAGACCTTCCAAGGAGACGGAGCAGAGTTGCAAATATCAACCACTGCCTTTCTCTATATCTGCAGCCACCAGTTCATCAAGGTTAGTGGCATCTTCCAAAATTTAATTTTGATAGGCAGGTTGTGAGCAGTCCATCAGTTCCAAGAGTGACATGTTTTTCTTTTCCAGTTTTTGCAATCTGCTGTCCCACTTCCCTCGTGCTTGGGCTACACCACAAAAGATCAGTGGGTTCTAAGCACAGTGGAAGTGGGATATATACTCCATTTTCTTTCTATCCCACCCTCCGGTCCTTCTTCAGGGACTCCCAGACAAAAAAGTATTACTGTAAGACATGCAATCTCTTCTCCTTGCAGGCTATATGCAGGAGATCCCTCCTTTGTTCAGGGGAAAGAGACACTTACTCCCGGTACTACCTGATTCCGAAGGCAAAAGCAAACCTTAGGTCAATTTTAGATCTAAGGCAGTTTAACAAGTTCTTGAAAAAAATCAAAATTCTAGATGGTCACTCTCGCTTCCAATATTCCATCCTTGGAGCCAGGGAGTGGTATGATGCTATCAACTTAAAGGATGCCTATGGTCATGTGGCAATTCATCAGGACCGCAGAACATTTTGTAGATTCGGTGTGAGCGACCACCATTATCAGTTCACAGTCCTCCTCTTTGGTTTCTGGGCTATTCCCAGTGTTTTTATGAAGTGTATCATGGTAGTAGCAGTATTCATCCAGAGGTTAGGGGGTCCAAGTATTCCTTCACCTGGATGACTGGTGTTGTCAAGCATTGACATAATCCAATACATCTTTGATGTGCTAGGCCTCCTGATCAATTCAGAGAAGTCAGTCCTGTCTCCAGTACAAAAATAGCATTTATTGGAGCTGTCCTGAACTTGAGAATGGTCAGGGTTTTTCTGTCTCACATAAGATTACATACAATATGAAGCCTCATTCTGGACTTAGCTTCTCACCATGGTGAAAGGATAAATTTGTGGCTGCTGGGACACATGGCAGTGTTCACTTATGTCATCCAGTATGGCAGACTGCACCTCAGACTCCTTCAGGGCTGGATGGCAAAAGTATCTTCGCCAAGCCTCACATAGGTGTGTTAGTGCATGAACCAAGTCACATCTCATTCTCCCTGAATTGGTGGAAAGACCCAATCAATGTGTGCAAGGGAGGTTTTTTTGCCCCATCTCAGTGCTCATTCCTGAGCCACAGATGCTTCAGACCCGGGATAAGGGGCTTACCTGGGACACCTGCAGGTGCAGTGTCTTTGGTTTCAAAGATCTCAGTCTACTGACAAACATCAGGGAGGTGTGGGCTATCTGTTTAGTTTGCCTGGCATTCCTCCTTTGCATCAGGAGAAAGGGTGTACTGGTCCTGACCAACAATACGACTGCCATGTTTTATGTAAACAGAGAGTTCAGTCCTCACTACTTTGTCGAGAACCAATCCTTTTCTGGGACTTTTGTATCAGCAACTTCTGAAAGCAGCCCTTCTCCCAGGGGCCCAGAATACACTGGAAGATTGCCTGAGCAGGTTGTTTATCTGTCATCGTGAGTGATCTTTTTGCCCAGACATAGCAAGGTCCATTTTCCAGCTCTGTGGAACTTCCCAAATGCATCTGTTTGCAACAAAGGACAACACAAAATGTCACCAGTTCTGCGTGACGAAGCCCAGTTTATTGATGTTTGCTTTCTACTGTCTTGGTCAGAGTCTACTGTATGCTTTTCCCCATATCCTTCTTCTGCCAAGAGTTCTGTGCAAGGTCAAACAGTACAAGGTAAGTCTTGTACTGATCACCCCAACTTGGCCTTGTCAGAACTATTTTTCACAGGTCTTGGACCTCTCATTCAGTTCCAGTGTTACTCTCACTTCACACAGACCTAGTTTTGCTGAATTGTGGGTGCCCCCTCCATCCCAACTTTCAGGCCCTCCAATTGATGGCCTGAAAATGTTATCATTAATATTGGCAGAGGAGTCTTCTCCAGAGAGGTGCAGGAGGTGCTTCTGAATAGTAGAAAGCCATCAACAAGAACAACTTACCTTCCGAAATGGAAGAGGTTTTCCATTTTGTCAAGGCTGAAAGGGATCTCCCCCATTCTTGCTTCTATTCAGCATGTCTGCACTTTCTTTTGTTTCTGAAACATCAAGGATTAGTGGCTGGTTTGATTAGGGTACACCCAACAGCTATAACAGTATTTCACTCTCCTGTGGATAATTGCTCCCTTCTTTCCAGCCTGATGGTTGTACAATTTTTAAAGGGTTTGGACAGGCTGTTTCAACACATGCAGAGCCCTATTTCACCATGGAGCCTGAATTTCATCTTAATAAAGTTGATGGGTCCCTCCTTGAAGCCTCTACTCTCTTTTACACCTTTCAATGAATGTAGCATTTTTAATAGCTATTACATCAGTCAGGGGAGTTGAGTGCATTAGTATCAGGTCATCCATATACTTTTTTTATGCAGATAAAGTCTACCTTCATCCTCATCCAAGATTTCTTATAAAAGGGGTTTCCTCTTTTCATATCAGCCAAGCAGTTTTCTTACTGACTTTCTTCCCAAAGGCTCACAGTAATGAGGGAGAGGTGTCACTGCATGCTCTAGATTTTAAAAGAGTGCTAGCATTTCATCTGAAACGGACTAAATCTTTCAGGTCTTCCTCTCAGTTGTTTGTTGTATTTGTGGACAGAATGATGGGCAGCTTGGTGTCCAAAGGATTTTGTCATGCACATTCGGATGTGTTTGCCTTTTTTACCAGTTGTCTAATGTGAAGCTGCTGAATTGAGTATTGGGTCATTTGACTAGATCCCAACCAGCCTTTGCAGCATTTCTGGCTCATGGGCCGATATTAGACATTTGCAAAACTGCAACCTAGTCATCTCACACATTTGCCTCCAACTAAGCAATGTCTCAACAATCTGGATACAACACTAAATTTGGACAAGTGGTTCCTCCAGTCCCTGTTCAAACAGACTCAACCCAGTTGCGGATGGGACTGCTTGTGAATCACCCACAGTGGAATGGATGTGTGCAATCATTGAAAGAAGAAAAAATGGTTACTAATCTTTATGTAACTGTTGTTCTTCAAGATGAGTTGCACATGTCCGTTTCACGACTGACTCTCTTTGCCATCTCTATCGGAGTCATTCTTATAGGAAGGAACTGAGGTGGGTCTGGGGCAGTTTGGCTCCTTATGTCTGCGTGGTGTGCACAAGACAGCAAAGGGCACTGGAGTCATCCCATCAGGTACCGCTAAGGGTAAAAAGTCTCCAACAACTGTGCACTGGACTGCATACACATCTGCAGTGGAATGGACATGTGCAACACATCTCGAAGCACAGTAGTTACAGAAAGGTTAATAAGCATTGTATTCAGAATTTCACTGCAATTGATACTAGATGCTAAAGAAGTTTTGAATGTGGAGAAGATGGATTGCTGGGGTGGAATGGAAAGCTGGGTATGAAAAATACTAGCAACAATTCAGGGCCTATCTACTACAAGACAACAAGGAGATTTGGTAGGGGAAATAGAAGTGGGTGGCAACCTAGGCAGCAGTGACCATGAGATGGTCGAGTTCAGGATCCTGATGAAAGGAAGAAAGGAGAACAGCAGGATACGGACCATGGACTTCAGAAAAGCGGACTTTGACTCCCTCAGGGAACTGATGGGCAGGATTCCCTGGGAGGCTAATATGAGGGGGAAAGGAATCCAAGAGAGCTGGCTGTATTTTAAAGAAACCTTATTGAAGGCACAGGAGCAAACCATCCCGATGTGCAGAAAGAATAGCAAATATGGTAGGCGTCCAGCTTGGCTTAACAAGGATGTCCTTGGCGAACTTAAACGCAAAAAAGAAGCTTACAAGAAGTGGAAGCTTGGTCAGATGACCAGGGAGGATTATAAAAACTCTGCTAGAACGTGCAGGAATGAAATCAGGAAGGCCAAAGCACAATTGGAGTTGCAGTTAGCAAGGGACGTGAAGGGGAACAAGAAGGGTTTCTACAGGCATGTTGCCAACAAGAGGAAGATTAGGGAAAGTGTGGGCCCCTTAGAGAATGAGGGAGGCGACCTAGTGACGGAGGATGTGGAGAAAGCTGAGGTACTCAATGCCTTTTTTGCCTCTGTCTTCACACACAAGGTCAGCTCCCAGACTGCTGTACTGGGTGGCACAGAATGGGAAGGAGGCAAACATCCCGCAGTGCTGAAGGAACGGGTCCAAGACTATTTAGAAGGACTGGACATACACAAGTCCATGGGGCCGGATGCAATGCACCCGAGGGTGCTGAGGGAGTTGGCTGAGGTGATTTCAGAGCCATTGGCTATTATCTTTGAAAGCTCGTGGCAACAGGGGGAGGTCCCTGAGGACTGGAAAAAAGCAAATATAGTGCCCATCTTCAAAAAAGGGAGGAAAGAGGATCCGGGGAACTACAGACCGGTCAGCCTCACCTCAATCCCTGGAAAAATCATGGAGCAGATCCTTAAGGAATCCATTTTAAGGCACTTGGAAGAGAGGAAGGTGATCAGGAACAGTCAACACGGATTCACCAAGGGAAAGTCATGCCTGACCAACCTGATTGCTTTCTATGATGAGGTGACTGGCTCTGTGGATGTAGGGAAGGCGGTGGATGTGATATACCTTGACTTTAGCAAAGTTTTTGATACTGTCTCTCACGGTATTCTTATCAGCAAGTTAAAGAAGTATGGGTTGGACGAATGGACTATAAAATGGATAGAGAACTGGCTAGAGCATAGGGCTCAACGAGTAGTGATCAATGGCTCCATGTCTAGCTGGCAACCGGTCACAAGCGGAGTTCCCCAAGGGTCGGTCCTGGGGCCGGTTTTGTTCAACATCTTTATTAATGATCTGGAGGATGGGGTAGATTGCACCCTCAGCAAGTTTGCGGATGACACTAAGCTGGGGGGAGTGGTAGATACCCTGCGAGGTAGGGATAGGATACAGAGTGACCTAAACAAACTGGAGGATTGGGCCAAAAGAAATCTGATGAGGTTCAACAAGAACAAGTGCAGAGTCCTCCACTTAGGAAGGAAGAATCCCATGCACAGCTATAGATTGGGGACCGACGAGCTGGGCAGCAGCTCTGCAGAAAAGGACCTGGGGGTAACAGTGGATAAAAAGCTGGATATGAGTCAGCAGTGTGCCCTGGTTGTCAAGAAGGCTAATGGCATATTGGGCTGCATTAGGAGGGGCATTGCCAGCAGGTCACGGGAAGTGATTATTCCCCTCTATTCGGCATTGGTGAGGCCGCATTTAGAGTATTGTGTCCAGTTTTGGGCCCCCCACTACAAAAAGGATGTGGACAAGTTGGAGAGAGTCCAGCGGAGGGCAACAAAAATGATTAGGGGGCTGGAGCACAGGACTTATGATGAGAGGCTGAGGGAACTGGGCTTGTTTAGTCTGCAAAAGAGAAGAATGAGGGGGGATTTGATAGCGGCCTTTAACTACCTGAAAGGGGGTTCCAGGGAGGATGGGGCTAGGCTGTTCTCGGTGGTGGCGGATGACAGAACAAGGAGCAACGGTCTCAAGTTGCAGTGGGGGAGGTCTAGGTTGGACATTAGGAAAAAGTTTTTCACTAGGAGGGTGGTGAAGCACTGGAATGGGTTACCTAGGGAGGTGGTGGAATCTCCATCCTTAGAGGTTTTTAAGCTGAGGCTTGACAAAGCCCTGGCTGGGATGGTGTAGCTGAGATTTGTCCTGCTTTGAGCAGGGGGTTGGACTAGATGACCTCCTGAGGTCCCTTCCAACTCTAATATTCTATGATTCTATGATTCTATGACACATCCCAATTTCAGATTGTTGGTTTGCCCATAGATTACATCTTACAAAGTAATACTAAAATTCTACTTCCTACATGGCTACTGGAGCTCATCCATTTAGATTTTGGTGGCTGTATCTTAGTAGTGAAAAATAATTAAACCTTTATTCTTTTTGTAACTGAAATTTTAAAACAGTATATTGTGGAATGTGATTTTAAAAAACCTGTTATTTAAGGCAAAAAATTGGGTCTTTTTCAGTCTCTTATAACTCAATATGTTCTATCTTTGAGTGATTGCTCATGTCCATTCCAATATAGGTGTGTGCACGCCACAGTGCATGGTTCCCGGAACTTTTTTCCCCTTAGCAGACCCCGTAGGGCCAGCTCTGGTGCCCCCTGGAGTGCCCTGCACATGCCGCAGCATATGAGGCACTGCCGGCCGTACGCCCCCTCAGTCTCTTCTTTCTGCCCGCCTGTGATGGTCGGATGGAACTAGCACTTGCTCTCTGCAAGTGCCATTCCCCTTCTTTGAACTCTTTGTTAATCAAAGTACCTAGTTAGTTTAAGTAGTATGTTAGGTACTGTAGTTTAGGAAGAAGTCCCTGACAGACTACGTCCCGGCCGCCTGGGTTTAACCCCCTTCTTTTCCCCCCACTCGGTACCTTAAGTGCCTGGGGGGACAGCAGACAAGAGTAAGATATGCAAGGCTTTTAAACAGTGAGCCAGAGGCAGAGAGATCAGGTTTAAAGTCTTTCTCCTATCGCAGCGCTCCACTCTGTGTCCGGGTTGTCCTGCTCTCCCTTGGTGTGGAGCACATCATTGGCACCGTCGGCACCGGATTCCACTCGGCATGGAGCAGCATCCCCGGTGCCGATGTCGAGGAGAGCGCAACTCCCCTGCGCCGTGGGTACGGGCAAGGTCGAGGACAGAGATGCACCAGCCATGACCCGTCGAGTCCCCTCCGGGTCTGCATCTCTGAGCAGGGGTCCACCCCCGACTCCTGGGAGTGGGAGAATGCCCCTGCCAATGTGGAGGTCTGGCAGCAAGAGCCTTGTTGGCCGGCCTATGCCACCTCCGCCCCGCCCCCCCCGAGGATGAAGGGGCCGGGATCCCAGGACCGTCAGCACTGGATTCGACTCGGCATGGAGCCGACGGCGAGGTGAGCGCGTGGAGCGTGGCACTCACCTGCGCCGTGGGTGGCAGGGACGCATATGAGCAGGGAGCCATCCCCGACTCCTGGGAGTGGGAGAGTGCCCCTGCCAATGCAGAGGTTTCAGGTGGCAAGAACCCGGTTGGCCTGCCTACGCCACCTCCGCCCCCCGTCCCCTCTCCCCCCCGCTGAGGGAGAAGGGGCTAGGGTCCCGGGGCAAACCCGCGTGGGGTCCCCTGAAGGGCAGTGGAGATCCCCGGTCCGCGGAGGAAGATCTCCCACCAGACAGCCACCGGGGGTAGAGCAAGGACGCTCCCCCAGCAGGTTGGCGGCGCTGCAAGTCCTGGGTGCCGAGGCTCCTTCCCCCAGTACCGAACCCCCCGGAGCAGTAGCGGGGCTCTCGCGATGCCGCAGCCCCAGGTGGTGCGGGGCTCCCGGTGGTAGTGGGGCTCCCGGCGGTAACGGGGCTCTCCCGGCACCGCAGCTCCAGGCCGTGCCTGAGCTCCCGGCGGTAGCGGGGCTCTCCCGGCACTGCAGCTCCAGGCAGCCGGAGCTCCACGCGGTGCCGAGGCTCCGGTGATAGCGGGGCTCTCAGCAACACCACAGCCTCACGTGGCACTGCGGCTTCACGCGGTACCGCAGCTCCACGTGGTGCTGCAGCTCTCTGTGGTGCTGAGGGCTCGTGGGAGCTGCCCCTTGATGGTCCCCTTCCCCCTGCCCATACCGACACAGGCAGTCCTTGTCGTCCTCCATGGCTGAGGCAGCGAAAACACAGTCCCCGGCATGGGCACAACACCCGTGACCAAGCACGGCTGCCTATGTAGCGGCTCCGGTCCCACAGGGGGAACAGTAGTCTGGACGGCCGACGCCCCCATAAGGTGTCCAAGAAGGTGGCACAGTCAGCCTCAGCTGGGACCTGGGGTCAAAAGCCTTATTGGGACCTATGGAACACCCAGATGGGACCAGGGCCCCAATCCACTCTGCTAGCAGGGGTACAGTCAGTGCCCTGGCACAGTGTAAGGGGCATAAACACCGCTCCTCAGCTGAGGAGTTGGACCCCGTGGAGGGACCCGCTACAGGTGCATCCCTTCAGCAAGGGGAGCACCTGCAAGACTTGACTCAGCAGTCCTCTTCCTCCTCCCTGGATGAGGCAGCCTCTGGGGATCACATGGCGCCACTGGAAGATTTCAGGGCGCACCAGGAGCCGCTCAAGAGGGGGACCCCTACCTTGAGGTTGGATTCTGCCTTCCTGCATGGAAGAATCATGGTGGATAGGGCAGCGCTCCTAACCTCCAATGACGGTGCTGCCATGGCAGGTAGGGCCATAGCCCCCCCAGTTCCATGAGAAAGTACTCATGGCTGCTACCCTCAGGCCTGTCCAGGAGGTGCAGGAATCAATCCAGGATCTTCCCTTTCATAGGTCAGCCCTCTTCTCCAACCGGACTAATGCGGAACTGCACGGCCCAAAGGTCTCCAGGGCCATGCTTCGCTCCCTGGGCCTGTACACGCCCAGGCTTCCAAGCGGCAATCATGGCCCAGGCGCAGCAGCGACCAGGACCTCCGCATAGGCCCCTTTCAACCCTACAGAAATATGGACAGAACTAGGGGGTTTGAAAAACAGGCTCAGCCCCCCCAGCTCGTCCTCTGCCCCAGCAGGGGCCCCCCAGGGGGTCAGGCAATCGTAGGAGACAGTGCGATGGTGCACCCGAGGGTGGCACCCCTACTGCTTTCCTGACCCGCCCCACTCTGCCCTGAACAGGTTAAGGCCCTTCTATCCTGAAGGGGCGCCCCCAAGGGTCTGAGTCCCGTACTAGACCTGCGTCGTTTGAACAAATATATCGAAGACTCAGGTTTCGCATAGTCTCCCTAGCCTCCATAATCCTTGCCTGGATCCAGGAGATTAGTATGCCGCCCTCGGCCTATGCAGACGCATATTTTCGTGGGTCCATCCTCCGGAGCCACAGGCGCTTCCTCCACTTCACAGTGGCTGGCTCTCACTACCGTTTACAGCCTGCCCTTTGGCCTACCTTCGCTTCCAAGGGTGTTCACCAAATGCGTGGCAGTAATGGCAGCCCGCCTGAGGCATAAGAGTGTGCAAATCTTCCCTTACCTGGACGATTGGCTGGTCAGGGGCAGGTCCAGGTTCCAAGTGCAGGAGAGATTGACCCTCACTTGCTCCACGTGCAGCAGGCCGGTACTGCTCATAAATGAGCAGGAGTCCACACTAACCCCAGTGCAACACATATAATTCATGGGTGCCATCCTGGACGCTTCCACGTGATGACCTGCACGTCCATAGTGAGGCTCGCTCGCCTGAGGCACAGGCCGCTTCAGGCATGGTTGGCCTCGGTATATGTGCCGAGCAGACACCCACTGAATTGGGTGGTCCAGTTCCCCTGCCCGCCCTAGCCTCCCTAAACTGGTGGATGTTCCCCAGGGTAGTAGGGAAGGGCGTTCCATTCACGGAACTGGTCCTGTCAGTCACCTTAATCTCCGACAACTCGTATGTGGGATGGGAGCCCACATCAGTGCCAACCTGAGCACTCGGGGGCTCTGGTCGGGGGAGGAGAGGTGCCAGCAGGTCACCGTGGAGGAGCTCAGCACCATTTTCCTAGCGTGCAGGCTGTTCCTCCGATTCCTGATGGGCAGAGTGGTGCAGGCGCTGCCGGACAACACCGCACCCATTTTTACATAAAGAGGCAGGGAGGGGCATGCTCCTCCGTTCTCTGCGAGGAAGCTACCCGTCCGTGGGGCTTTGCCGCAGGCATGACTCTGCTGGACTGCCTTTCACCTCATGATCGCCTCAAGAGGTCGTTTCTACCCCACTACGACTGGTCGCTGCACTCAGGGGTAGTGACTGCGATCCTCCAGAAGTGGGGTGTCCCCCAACTGGATCTGTTCGTGTCGGTTTGGAATGCGCAGTGCCAAGGCTCGGATTGCGCCGGGGTCATGAGACTGGGTTGGTTTCTGATACGTTCCTCAGTAACGGGACAGGGACCCTCAGGTACATCTTCCCGCCCACTCTACTCCTGCCAAAGGTCTTACTGAACATAAACAGGGGCAGGCGGATGTCATATTCACTGCTCAGGCCTGACCGAGCCCGCGCTGGCTCAGCATACTGCTGGACCTTTCGTTCGCCCCACCCATGGGGCTCCCGAGGTGGCATGACCGTCTCTCCCAGGGCCACAATCACCTGTTACACCCGTTCCTGGATTCCCTGCAGTTCACGGCCTGGAGGCTCTGTGGCTGACGGAGGTAGAGGGAGCCTGCTTGGTGCAGGTCCCACAACTCCTGCTGGGCAGCAGGGACCCTTCTACAGAGGTCGTGTATCAGGCTAAGTGGACATGGTTTACCTCTTGGGCGGAATCCCGGGGCATTCCACCATCCTCTTGCCTCCACAGGCAACCGTGGAGTACTCCGGGGTCTGGTGCTGGCCTAGCTGACGGTCCACTTGGCAGCTACTCTGGCCTTCCATCACCCGCTAGCGGGGAGATCCCCGTTCTCCCATCCCATGTTGGTCAGGGTGCTCAAAGGGGTGGAGAGGTGGTATCCCCAGGTCCGCAACCCGGTACCTCCCTGGGATATCAGCCTTGTCCTCTCGAGACTCATAGGGCCCTCCCCCTTGGAACTCATGGCTTCATGCCCTCTGCCGCGTTTCGTGGATGGTAGCCTTCCGGGCAGCCATTACCTCAGCTTGGTGGGTCTCCAAAATTACGGCCTTGACCTCGGAGCCCCCTTATACACTATTGTATATGGATAAGCTGCAGTGGAGGCCACGCCTGGCCTCCCAGCCTGGGTTGGTTTCCCAATCTCGTTGTAACCACGATTGATCTCTCCTGTGTTTTTCCCAAACCACACAGTTTTGGGAAGGAGCGGAGATGGCATTCGCTAGACGGGAGACGAGTCCTGGCCTGCTACATTGAAGATATGGCCGTTCCAGAAATCGGCGCAGCTCCTCGCCGCTGGGGGTGGGGACCGGATGAAAGGATCACAGGTCTCCACCCAGCACATCTCTGCGTGGATCACATCCTGTATCAAGTGCTGCTATGAGCAGGCGAATGTGCCGCTGCCGGGTGTCATCACAGCGCATTCACCCAGAGCTAAGGCCTCATCTGCGGCTTTTCTGGAGAGAGTTCCCCTGCAGGACATCTGTAAAGCAGCAGCCTAGTTGTCGGTCCACACCTTCATGTCCCACTACGCCATCATTCAGCAGGCGAGAGAGGACGTAGGATTCGGCAGAGCCATGCTGAGCGCAGCTCACCGGTAACTCCTACCCACCTCCGAGGTATGGCTATTTAATCACCTATTTTGGAATGAATATGAGCAATCACTCGAAGATAGAAAACATGATTACTTACCAGTAACTGTTGTTCTTTGAGATGTGTTGCTCATATCCATTCCACCCCTAACCCCTGTGCTCGCTGTCGGAGTTGGCAGAAAGAAGGGACTGAGGGAGCGTAGGGCCGGCAGTGCCTCATGTGTTGCGGCATGCGCAGGGCACTCCGGGGGGCACCAGAACCGGCCCTACGGGGTCTGCTAAGGGGAAAAAAGTTCAGAGAACCGTGCACTGTGACATTCACACACCTATATTGGAATGGATATGAGCAACACATCTCGAAGAACAACAGTTACTGGTAAGTAACCATGTTTTTTAAGGGATTTTCTTCAGGTTTTCTGAACAAATCCATATCTGAAATGAGCCAAATTGTAGAATGTTTGAGACCCAAGGAAAACATTTTGGAAAGTTGTAAGCACATGAAAATGAAAATGTTAATGTAATTCTGAATGTATATTTAAGATTACCATACCTTACACTCTTATATTACACAAAAAAGTTGCAAAAGATCTGAACTGTCCATATTCGTATTCTCTGGTATTAGCAGTTTCAGATAGAAATATTTTTTCTTCAAGATATTTATTGAAGAATCCCAGAGGATAATAAATTGTTTACTTTGCAGAGCCAGAAGCTCTTCCAAATTTCCCTTAAATGTATTAAGCCTAAAGTTAAAATGCAGCCACTATGTATTCATGTGTGAGAGACTTCTGTAGAGCAGTACTACATTATGTTGGTACTTAATTTGCTTATTTTCTATTATATGTGTGTTCTTAGATCTCTGCTATCAACATGTTCATCTTTTTCTCTCTGACATTCAGAATGTTACCCTTTTCCATTGCTGTCTGTGTAATGGTGACTAATTTTCAAGTTAATACATTTATGCAAAACACAGACTAAATATAATATAATATATTAACCTTAAATATATATATTGAAAACTGTAAAAAAAACCAAAAAAACCCCAAAAACTCTCCCCCCCCCCCCAAATAAATACACCTATGCACTATTTTCCCTCATGGTCATATTATTTTACCTTATTCAAATTAAGTATTATTGGCAGTTTTATGTTTTCACCAACAGGTGGCACTAGCATTTTCTCCAATTTTTTAGATAGGTAACTGAACTTTTAGGCTCCAAACAAGCATTGAGTTGTTCTGATGGTACCTTATGGTTACCAAGTTAAGTGTATTTCCTTATCCTGGTTTCTTGTGGTTGTGTTTTAAGCCTATCATGGCTCACACAAGGAAAACTGATAATGTTTTTGAAGAAACAGTTTTATTTTGAGGTCAAAATAGGATTTTGTAAAATGTATGAATCAAAATCTAAATATTACTTCGGAAAAGGATAGAACAGAGAAGAAGGGTAGGGTTACTTAGCTTTAACAAAATATATGGCGCTCTAGCCATTGAAATGAAGTTTTGTAAAATGTAAATTCTGAAAAAGTGTGACATCTTTTGGTCTCAGGTGACTTTGCTTTTTAATTGTGCAAACTATGAACTCAACACCAGAGGTATAGCAATATTACATTACAATCTTCCCTTGCTTCCAAACAGTGGTGCCAATCTTTGATGCTCAATCTTTCAAAGCAATATAACAGCTTTAGGGCTGCAGGGATCACTTCTGAATTACAGTCTGCAAGCTTTCCAAGTGAAACTCTCCAGGCACAGATTCATCTCATCTCCACTTGTAAGGTCAGCAAGTGAATGAACTCATGGTAACATAATTTAATGCAGATTCTCTGGGAAAGAAACACAATTATTGTTGGGTACATCAGCATGCTTAGTGGAAATGTGTTCTATTGTTGTTTCCATGGAAGACAAAATGGTAAGAGAAATATAAAGAACTGGAAGGCAAGAGGTCAGCAGAATTTATTGCAAACCATGAGAAAAATATATTACTCAGTTAGGAATATTAATCTATATCTATACCTGTCTAATGCAATCTATTTTATATTTCTAAGGTGCCTGTAATGATGATATCTAAAGATGAATTAACAGGTGTGGTCCTGACAGGTGATTTATATACCGGTCACATCACATTTAAAACATTTTAATTATTCCAGACTGGATTTTAGGTTATCTTATTCCTTGTAAGTTCTACATCATAAAATATTTAGAAAATCATTTAAATTAAATATTGCATTAACCTCAGGTTTTTATTTAACTCCAATAATTTTCACAGTTACCTTTTGGGTGCTTGAATTTTGTGTTGTAGTGTAGGCAGGAGCAAGGAGGCCCATGTGGTTATGGTTCAGGAAAGTTCTTTATTAGTAATAACCCAGAAATGACACAATTGTCACCACTGCTACTTGTATAGAGTTACAATATAAAATCTTTAAGACTCTCCCAGCACAAATCTCATCTCAGTACATACATTCCAAATGAAATCAGGGAAACTATATGAAGAAAATACACACAGAATTCTACTCTTCCGAAGTGTGCGTGAATCATTTTGAAAGCCTTAGTTTTGTCTAATTTCTGTCTATGATTACTATGCAAGAGAGGAAACACTTCTTGGGTAATACAAAGATTTTTAAAAAAAGACTGTCGAGAGCCTTTTATTTTCACACATACTTGCAAAATAATTCATAATAATACTAGCAATAATTCATAATACTAACAATAATTGAGACTAACAGAAAATGTTTATTGTGTTTGTGATGGTGTGATTATTTTTGTCTTGGTTCAGTGGCAATTACAATTTTTTCATTCAGCCCTAATTCCTTGGACATTATAAACTGGATTTCCTGCATTTTTGTATTTAGTTCATACTCTTTATGGCATTTGGATATAAATAAAATATTATCCCACAATAATTATATGCAGACTTAAGAATTGCAAATACATCTAAACTTTAAAAGTAGATTTGAAATTTGGCTTGAATATCAAATTCACTTCTATGGCCCAGTCATGCCATCCATATTCAGGCAAAACTAGTGGAGTTAATAGGAGTTTTGCCTAAAACTGTGTTGCAGTGCCCATGTTTCCTTGCCAGTTCAATTCAGGAAAGTGGCTACCGCAAGGGACTGGGAGCCAGGACTTTATGAGTGATTAAATGTTTGACCTTTGGCAAGTCAAGTGAACCCTCTATGCTTCAGTTTATCAATACCTGAAATGGGTATGAGGAGTGACTTGTGAAATACCTTAATGTCATCAGATGAAAGTTATTATATAAGTGCAAAGTTTTGGGATTGATTACAGAGAAGTCATTGGAAACTTGGTTCTAAAGTGCTACTTTCAGTCTCACTGAATTGTGTGAATAAAGAGTAATTTCCTAGGTTGAGTGTGCTCTCTAACATCAATGAAGTATATATGATACAATTTTTTTTCAAAATTTGTGTGCAAATTGGTAACGAACATATCTATATGACTCACGTTAATATTGTCATTAGGAGATTAAAGGCAGTGGGGGCTGGAGTCAGCCATAGGATAATTAGAATAGCTTGTGGAAATGCTGAATGTCCTCTGCCTCAGTGACCTATTGCAGACCTACATACCCTGCCTTGTGCTGTCTGTAGTGTATAATGGTAATAACGTGGGAAGCACAGAATAGAGGACAGCAGTGTAGTTTCACCAGTGATACATGAGCTATTTTTTCACTGTAAAAATGCAGCACAGAATGTGCCAGTGATGAATTGTGCATAACTCAGAGTAACTGTTCCATGAGGTTGCTGCTATTGAACAAGTTGGTTTGTTTATGAAGTTGTTACTGTTAATGGTTACAGAGGAGAGATGTGTGCTTTACTTCTTGCATGTCTGGAATGAAAATGCACATGTGCTAGGTTAGTGATTATTGTAGGGAAGTGCTGGCCCCACCCTATTTGTTCCTGTGTGTTTGTCTGAGTATATCACTTTACATTCTGCCTGATGTGTGTATTTCATCTCACAAAGTCTCACTTACTGCATTTCACCACAGGATAATAAGTAACATCCCTTGTGCACATCCCTGTGTGTGGTTGCCATTTCCTGGGCACACTTGGACGTTTCTGAAAATCCTGAGGCCTGTGTTCTCCTCCAGACATTGGGTAAATAATCTGTGGAGAAGGCAATGTTGGGGCTGAATTTCAGAGCTGTCCTCCAAAAATTAGCATTGTATTTATGGTGGCCCAAAGAGACAACTTTCCTCTATCACTTCAGTGGGCTTTGGATCAGTCTCCAAGAGTCTTTTTTGAAAGCCAGACTAGATTGTAAGGTTACAGTCCATTTCTCCTGATTCCCAGTTAAGTATTAGTATTTTAGCCTACAACTGCTCCATACTAAAAAATGTGTTGTAATGCCTATTTTTCTCAAAATTCAGTAATTCGCAATGGTTTGCCCAATAATTGTTGAGAGCTGGCAAGGCTCCATTGGAATTTTGTTTAAAAACAAAACAAAACAAGCCCAGCAGCTTCTAGTTAGAAGTCTTCTTTCACAAGAATCTATTCATGGTATTCTGGCTTGTATTTTTTCTTAGTATCACTATAGTTTATCCTTGCTTGCTGGTATAGGACAACACCAATAACAGTTTCAACCATTGCAAATGACTCCTATGTTGTTCTTTTCTATACACCTAGATACCACCTTGTGAGTCAAATTCTGATCTTAGCTGCATATTTTCAGAATCTGATTCTGCTTTTGCATGAGTAGCTATCATCGTACTCAGTTTTGCCAAAACCAGGCAGGGACACCAACATTATTTCTATTTAGTTTTATAAAATAGATAGCTGGAGATCTTGAGTGAAATGAATTGCTCTTATTTCTACTTTTATTAAGTTGATTTGCAGTTCATGATACCAGTTTTAAGCAGGAGCAGGCATGTCTGATTGGAGGAGAGGGTTTGTTGAGTGAAAAGAAATAGTACAAAAAGTATTCAACCATGTGCTGAGCAGGCCAGGGCACTAAATTAAATTTCACAGCTTTTTTATTATAATTATGAGCAAATTACCATTCTTAGTAATTTTTGACAAAAGGATAACAACCTCAACTCAGTAGAGAACATCTGGTCTAGCCTCTGTTGACTGAAAATCAATTAGAATCTTTAATTATTTTTGTGCATCATCTGAATAATGATCTGTGGAACAAAATTAATTGGTCTTTCATTTGGTAGAGTACAATGATACCTTCATTGCAATGACAAACATTTTGTTAGTGTTGGATGGATTTGTGTATGCATGTTGGAAAAGCTTGCCCCATGTTTGAATCATGTTTGAAAAAATTCCTATGGGGTGCAACACAATTGTGAAATCAGTATATTCAGATCTTTGAAGAATTCCTATCTAGAGGAATGATTGGGTGGCACAGAGTGGCTGTAGCAGCTTTACATACCTGTCCTCCTGGCTTTTAGTGTAGGGGATGTGACTAGGGCATAGGTACACCTTAGTGATCTCTGGCATGTCCTTCTGGGTTCTAACTTTTACCAGAGACTGTCCCAGTCTCTGGCTGGCCCTAGGAGCAAGGAAGCATAAAGGTAGCTTTAAGCCCCTTTGCCTTTACCACATCAGGCCTTGCATCATATTCATCTTGGTTCAGCTGGAGGATCTTGACCATAGTATAAGGTTTATACTATAATTATACTAACAAAAAAACAAATTATGCAGTTTTGAAAGTTTTTTTGTAAATTGTATTGCGAAATCCGCCTATGGATTAAACTTAATCTTTTCATCAATGACCTACTACTGTCTACAGGGATTTCTTTGTATTCTTATTTGGAAAAAAAGGAGTGCAGAGGAGAGTTTCTCATTAAGAGCTGAACTCAAGAAGTGCTCATGCAACAGTATAGTAGGACTTCTTCCCTTTGTCCTTCATCAACATTTCCTGATGTTGAGAGCATTGACAGGAAGCTATATAGTCTCTGGGAGTACAGCAATCAAATCTCATTACAACTCTAGGTATACCATATTATTCTGTCTTTAAAATTACACTGGCGTATAAAAAGATTACACTTTAAATACCTTTTTAAATGAAATTAACTTTTACTGGTTCCCTATACTTGAGAGACTCCCTACACTTAAAATGGGAAGTACCACTGGAATCAGTAATATTATTAAAAGCAAATAAGTATTTCTTAAATATTATTCAGAAAAAAACATCCTGAAGTGTTTATTTGGGCACTGTCCTTTATGTACAAATATAAGTGGTCCACAAATTGTCATCAAATTGCCTCTCAATCTTCAAATCAACCAACATGTGACACCAGTAATCAAAGGATATATCTACACTGCAATTAAACAGCCATGGCTGGCTCATGTCAGCTGACGTGGGCTTGAGCTAAGGGGCTGTTTTAACCATGGTATAGACATTCAGGCTTGGGCTGGAGCCCAGGCTCTGGAATCCCGAGCCCAAACATCTACACCGCAATTGAACACGCCTATAGCTCGAGCCCAAGTCAGGTGACATGGGCCAGCTGTGGGTTTTTTACTGCAGTATAGACATACCCAAAATGGCTGACCAATAACTGAAGTGTTGAATGCCTATATTTTGTTACACATTGCACCATAATTTATAGATTATAATGTTTGTTTGTTTTTTTAAAAAAGCACCTATTAAAAGTATGTCATCTCACTGTCAGAATGAAATAAACTAGTTTTTAAAAACAATACTTGAAAAACGAATTCTATCTCATCCATATATAGACATTCTTCTTAGGTTGATGGCAGTACATGACTTTGGACCTTCATCACGCAACCCAATCACTTGAGCTACAGGAAGTATTATCATACTAGATAGATCATACTGTTTGTGAATGGGTTATGCAACTAATTAAGATTAGTAGTAGGATATTGGAGATCTGGAATTCTGAGTCATGTCCCTGGCTCCCTGGGGTGGGAGTGTGGTGTGGTACTTAGATATAGAATAACCAAAGTGCACTGGCATTGGAGAGTTTTCCCTTAGGAGTACCCATTGGAGCAGTGCACATGCCCTACGCCTCTTCAAAGACCCTCATGCCCTAACGCCCCTTATTTCCTTTTTACAGCCAGCAGATTTAGTTCAAGCTCACCATATGTGAGTCTTCTCCTCTCAGTTTTTTTCTCTTTGTCATGCTTGTTTTACTGAGTTTTTATTTTGGTAAATAATTTTTAATAGTTGCTTGTGGTAGTACCATAGTCTAGTTTAGTTTTTAGTGTAGTTTTTATAGTCAGTCTTGTTTTGTGGTGCCTGGCACTGAGGGTTATGCAGTGGGGTCTCTATCCATGGCACTAACTCACAGACTTGCTGCTTTCTCTGCTTAAAAAAGGGTCATCTTAAAGAAAGGTGTAACATCTGTTGTTCTTTTAAAAAGAGAGCACAGATCATCAGAGAATTTTGTCTGAAGCAGTACTTTCTGGAGCAGGCTATGAGGCCTTCAAGTCGGATCACTCTCAGCCATCTTCCCCCTCTGAAGTTATGGCAGGGGGAAAGAGATTGCTCTGCATCTTGGGAACTGCCTTGAAAGAGGACCCACAAGATGGATTGATATTAAAGTTAGATCCAGGCAATCAACCCATGTCTCCCCAGTATGGGGGTAGGAGATTTCTGATACCATTCTGTTGACTCCAGATCTATCTGGGGGATTGCCATCAAGTCTGGTATCTACAGACACAGTTACAGCACCACTGCTTTTGGTACTTTTAACCCCATAGGCCTATGTGGTAGCAACAGACCAATTCTATTTATCCATGCCAGCCTTGCCACTACCTCAGGAATCAATGGGACTATTGATACCACCTGCTATTCCAGGCCCTTCAACTTATTCAGAATCAAGGCTGTGGTTAATGCCATCAATATCCTTGGTACCGGTGATGAAACAGATGTCATCTTCAATGCAGCTGACTGTGGATTTGGTACCAGTGCATTCCCCCCGCCCACGTGGTACTGTCTGTATCCTTCATCTTGGTGCTGGGGATCTCATTACCTAGACTCTTCTCTAAGTCCACTCTGTTTTCTTATCACTACCAGGGAGTACAAAGAGGCAATTCCCTGGGCCTATTGGCAACATGTCCAGTACCAAAAACACTCCTGGTTCTTGGGACTAACTTTTCCTTTTTGTCAAGGTACTCATAGCCCCACTTGGGTCGTCTCCACCCATGACCACAGAGGGCTTCTCAAATTCTGATATGAAGTCTTCTAGCTCTTCTTCACCATGGTGGAAGAAATATCGCCGATCCTCTAAGTACCCTGCAGAAGAAAAATGTCAGTACCAAGAGTATTCCCATTGTTACAGTAAGGACAGACCATCTTGGCTCCTGCTATAGTGGCCTCCTATGCCAGTCCTCTTCTCACAGTGGCCCTCCTGGGACACGTGGAGTGCTGCCCGCTCATGTAGAGCTGTAGGAAGTAGTCAGGAAGTAGCTCTTCCTGCCATCAGAGGGAGCTTCTCTTATAGGTGCAGGAGGATGTCCATCCTCTAGAGCCGCATCTCCGGAGGAGCCTCTGACAGAACAGCAACCATTCCTTAGGGAGACAACCCTGGCTACATCATCTCTCTTCCTGTCACCTCTGTAAAATCCATTAGTCCCAGATTCCTCATCTCCCCTCCCAGAGGATGTTAAATTTTTCCAGGACCTGCTTTGAAAGGATGGTGTCAGCTCTGGGTATACAGGCTGAACTAGTCCAGGAAAATACCCACAACTTACTGGACATTCTACCCTTACTTATTGGACTCTTACTCTGGGAAAGATTGCTCTCCCGATAATTTTTTATTATAACCTGCAAAGACTTTATGGTTAAACCCCTCTTTCACTTACCTTGACACCTAAACATAAGCATTATGTACCTGCTCAGGGGGTTAAATACTTTTATTCACACCTACTATCTAACTCTATAATAGTCACAGCTGCCAATGAGAGGTCTTAGTGGGGGAGGTCCAAAGCAACAACAAAAGAAAGAGCTTGATTTATTGGGAAGGAAAATGTATTTGACTGCCTTCCTCCAGATGATGATAGTGAACCAGCAAGCATTGTTGGCAAAATATGATTTCCTCAGTTGGGAGACGATGGTTACATCCTGGAGGATGTAAGGGACAAGTTTAAGTCCTTCCTCACAGAGGATAGCTGATAGATGAAGACTTCACTCCAATCGGCGCTTGATGTTGCAGATGCCTCTTCAGGGGCTGAGGCTGATGCAATTATTATGAGAAGGGCAACGTGGTTGTGAAATTCTGGAATAGCACTGGCCATTCAACAGTCGCTGGTTACCCTGGGGCTATAGAGGAGGTTCCCCCACAGTTTTTTGGGGTTGGGTTTTTACCCTGCTTTATGATCCCCAAAACCAAAAGGAACTGAGACCCATACTCAACCTCCATGCTCTCAACAATGTTATCTAACAAGCGAAATTCCATATGGTTAGGGAAAAAGCTGATCTACACTTTTACAAAGGTCACAATTTGTAGACGTTTTGCCATGTGTTCAGAGATCAGTCAAAATTTTCAGTTCAAGTTCTATTTCATTTCTAAAGACAGCATATGGAGCAGTATTTAGTCAACAAAGACAACTGATCCCAACTTTTTACTGCACATCCTTCATAGTTCATAGCACTGAAACAAAAAATAAAATAAAGTTATTTCTGCTATTTACTACTGTATTTACAGTGTCATACTGTTGTTGTCTGTTGGCCTTTTAATGACAAGTTTTACTCAATCAATTATTATGGTAAAAGGGACCACCTAAATACCTGTATAAATGCAGTAGATGGTTAATTGCTAGGGTTCTCATTATGGTGTAATGTTTTTAGCTATAAAAAGCTTTCAATCACTTTAGTAAATTTTAAAGTTATTCCTAAATTATTCCTTCTTTATTCTTTAACTACTTCCTATTTGATCACCATTAATCATAATAAAAAATAGAAAAGTAATTCAGTCTGACTCAGATAAAGTATCTTCTACATTTGCCATTAGTAAAACAAGCCTCCATAGTGGTTATTTTTTCTGGAAAACAGCTTAAGGTATTCATTAAGCGACAAGCTGCTTTTCAGAATATTATTAGATGTTTAAAATACTTAAAGAACATTTCCCATTAATATATGTTATATGATTCTTAAATCTACTTAATGCTTCTGACATGTAGTGTTTTACAGGATACATCACTGTCTGTCATTCCTATTTTACATTGAACACCTAAATCTGAACAAAAACAATTAGAAAAAATGCAGACAGGGCAAAAGATTTATCCTTCACCACATAACGATCACAAGGGCTGAATTTGAAAAATCTGATTAAATAATTTAATTATTGCTCAGATTCTTGAGGATCATGGTTTCATGAATTCTAAGTAGAAAGTGGAAAAGGCTTGAGGTTGTGGTCTAATATTATCCATGTCTTCAGGTGGAAGTAATGCCCAACTTCAAGCATTTCCTAGCAATGGGCCAAATTCTGTCCGTCTTACTGACAGTAGTCTCACTAAGAACTTGTACAAGACAGACAAACAGGATTTGGCTTAGTACTGAATCAAATTCTCCCCCAGTCACGTGCAGGAAACTCCACTTATAGCAGTGGAGTTACATAGATGTAACTGGGGTCAACATTTGATTTTGTCTCCATATGTTTTGCCTCACTTGACAATGTAATATTTTAATGTTAGAAGGGAAGTAATGATTAATTGTTCTGTTACAAATGATTAAAAACAACATGCCTCATCATTTTTCTCTTTATGCGGCTTTCCTGTTTGAACTGTATTTCTGAATATTAGCATGTCGATTGAAGAGAGTCAGGTTCCCATGTGCTCTGCAGCAAGCTAGACCTAAATTCTGGAGTTAAGGTTTCTAAGTATGAAAATAATTAATACAGTCAGCACAGTAGCCCGTGTGGGTTTTTTTTTTTCCTCTTAAATTCAATTGCACTGTTCCTAAATTTACAGTTTTCAGTTCATTGTAATTCTTACACTGACTACATACAGTTGTGTTTTCTGGGACCTAGTTCCACTGGCATGACACAGATGGGTAGCTTCTTCTTGAATGTAGATCAGGCAGGATATCTACTAAGACAAAGCTCTCGTTTAGGAAGACTTCACCTAGCCTAGCTGTGCTCCCTCTCTGTGCTCTCTTACTGGGAAGAGGTAGCATAGTGCAGCTTGTTTCCTTTTTGGACTGTGCAGCATGCTCTTTCCTTGCAAGAGGCTTCCTATGGAAGGTTTTTCCATGGCTCTTATCATTTTCCTTCACCTGGCTCTGAACCCCCTCTATTTCTATTATGCAATTTTTGCGATGAGATAATCAGCAATGAGCACACTACTCCTTCAATAAGGGTTATATTCCTCACCCAATTCTACAGCCTTGGAATTGCAGAACACACAGGGCCCTGCTTATAGTGCAGCTAGCTAAATCAGTACACAGTTGTTTGGTTGTCAGTTGTAGATTCCAGTATAGTGGCAAGTTCAAGTGTAATGCATGCTAAGATGTACTTTCTATATTGATCCACTAGGATTTTATATTGATCCACTAGGATTTCTTACTCACTTTCTTTAGCACTAGCAGGACTCACACATACAAATCCTAGTGAACAAAGTGGACATCTTCGAAGTAAATCCAAAGCCCTGATGTGGGAGGGCTGCATCACTAGGGAAAAATCAGTTGATCCAAAGAAGAGAGACCCAGTTTTTGCGTGCATTGGGGGATATTTGGAAGTTGCTCTTATTTCCAGAACTGGATATCACTGTCATGTTGTCACCATTATCCAGTATTATTCTGTTCAGTATCTATTCTCCCAGTTGTAAAAGAAGTGATTGTGTTGTTGTAGTTAGAAATTAAATACAGTTATAGCAATACCAGACCTTGGTAACTTGTTTGAATATTTATTGTTTCCTTTCCCTGAACACCCCGGAACAGCAATCTTTCTTGTTTGCTCTTGTACAAGTTTCATGAGCAGAGAATAAAAAGTTCCAGTGAAGTCAGAGAAGGTTCAGAAATACTGATGTTGCTGAATGACAAGTGTTTAAAATGAGTGTGGTTTACAGATTTATTTCATGCTATATAGATTAGTGTGAAAAATATCTTCTGAATCAGCACTGAGAAATAGCATAATAACCTTTTCTTTTTTTTAAAAATCATTGAATGTCTGTCATGGTTTTATTAATCAAATAATGAGTCTCTGGTGTCTTTGGTTCACTACATGGTTCACTACATATCAATGTCTGATCATACTCTTGGGATAATTTCAAAGGTATAATGAATACTTGCTTCTGATAGGATTTATGTACAGGACTTGTCATATTGTTCTCACCTAGCAAGATCTTCGCAATGAAGTAGAACACCTCGTGCTTTCCTTTCAATTAATGTAATACCTTTAAAGTTTTAGATTTTAAAAAATAGTCTCTTGGAACATCTGATGCATGCATTTTACTTTTATGTACATACAGTAATTAGTCATTACCATATAGAATTAATTAATTACCTTCACTTTGTTTCTGGGGCATCTTATCATGGGGTTTGTAATGAAATGACAGCAAATGTTCATGAATGGTATTTTAATGTTATAAGAGTGAACATGGCTTAAATAGTTAAATTTAAAGGATGGGACTGGGAGTCAGGAATTCTGCGATGTTGGGCACATCATTTAACCTCTCTGTGACTCATGCATCAGAGGAATCAATTTTTTTTTAACTCTATTAACTTAAATATTCCTTTTCAGACAGAATTTCCACACAAGGAAAGATAGTTATGCAAAGTTTGCACAGCATAAATGAAATTTATTTATGCTGAGAAATACAAAATTTGAAAAACCTTTTTTTATTCATGAACTTTTGGGCTTCAAAAACCTGAAACAGAACTCTATAGCAGAGCTAAACAACTGTTGAAGTAAAATACAGAAGATGCTAACATAATGCGTATAGTGTGGAACTGTGCCATCCTTCAAAAATACTAGGAAAGTATACAACAGCCAATGAACTGCTGGAATAGAATAAAAATACTCCACTGGCTCCGAGGATATTTCTTTTAAGTATTCTCCCTTGAAGACATTTTTCTCGTATATGTTACACAACAAAGAACATCAGGAAAGGCCCTGACTGTACATGAATGGATTTCAGAAGTTTCACAGTGTGCCACGTATGAAGAACTGGCCTATATTGTAGACTGAAAAATAACACTACAGCAATAAGACAAATTGACTATTACTTTCATTATACCTTTATGACTCCATCAGGATCCACTACTATGAACCCTGCATCTGTGTGGAGTCCCATTAAAATAACAGTAACAGGATTTCTCTGGACTCTTTCAATGAGTGGCCATCTGCAGATTTATTGTTAGAAAATGCTATAGCTTTTTTGGGCAAGCGCAGTATGCAGTATACCCTATGCTAATTTCATTCAATCTGAAGTAGGAAAGCCACAGTTCTGAGAGAGTTAAAATATATTCTATGGCCATTCAATAAATTAATTTGTAAGTATACTTATTTGCATAAGTTTGGCTTCCACTAATCATCATCTGAAGTGCCAGAGCTGTCAGAGCAGAGTTGAGTTATCACTGTCGTCCATAACAATGAAACAGCATCTAGAAAGATTAAAGGGGACTGCTTTTGGCAAATTTATGCCTGCATGTTTGTGCAAGTGTAAGCAGTTTAGCTAATCACCTCCACAGCATATTATGGTATTTTATGAATGATTAATTTACTGAAATCTACAGCTCAGTCATGTTATATCATTTTACAGATCACTTAGGGAATAGGTGCATTTAACTCATGTATCCCAATGCTGTAAATCCATAGGCTCACTTAGCCAAATTACTTCAGAGATTTTTTTAAAGAAAAGAGTAATTAATATTTAAATTAAAATCCACCCTGGGAGCTACATTCCAAGTGAGTCAACAGCTAAGCTAATCATCCACTGGCTTACTTGAATTTCCAAACCTGTTCATCTTCTCTTGAGTCTTCTCACTCATACCTGTGCAGTAATATAATAGATTACACAGTAGTCTCCCTTTAAAACTACCTCATTTTTGTCTTGGCAACTAGTAATGTTGTTGCAGTATTCCTTATACAAGTGCTAGGGCATAAAGGGGGTACCACATTTATTAATTTAGTTAGTTAGTTACAGAGGCAACTGAAAGATTTTTGTGGGTGACCTCTGTAACAGACAACTTGCATTAAAATACTCCTTGTAGCAGGGCTGGATTTAGGGGCAGCGGACTACCTTGGGTGATAGACTTTGGGGACGCTGGGCTCAGAGTGCTGTCCTTGACCAATTGTACGGACCTTCACCGGACGCTGACACATGGGGAACGTTCAGACGTCGGTGATAAAGACTTCTGTCCAGTTGGACAACATCCGTCACATTTTGCCACACAGGAAGCACTCTCACTCCAAGTTCTCCAATTAATTCATGATGCAGAGCTGAAGGACACTTTTCCTAATGTGTGGATAGTGTGGTAAAGTCAGGCCAGATGGCTATGAAAAGGTATACTATTTGTAATCCAGGGAGTGGGCAGAAGCAAGCCCGCCCACTGCTAAAGGCCCCTCCCCCAGCGTAAGGAGCCCGGGATACAACTGAGTACGGGGGAAAACTAATGAAAAAACCAGGAAGCGGAGTGGGGGTCACAGGGTCAAACAGAGGGAACCAGAATGGGACACCGAGCAGAGAACCCCAGACAGCGCCCACTGCTTCCGGAAAGTGTCAAGGGAGCCAACGGATGCTGCCCAGAGGAACTCTGCCCGGATGCGTGAGTGGACAGAGGAACGGAAGTAGACCCCACAGTCGCAGAGCACCTCCCCTCCCCAGCCAACCTCCTCTCCCTGGTCTTGTAGATGGCCATTTTGGCCAGGGCTAGGAGGAGGGTAGATGAGGAGGTCCCGTGATTTTGTGGGGCCATGGATGGGTATACCAGGGCAGGTATGTGAGCCCTAGACTGCTAAAAGCCCTTTTCCCTGCAGGCAGAGCAGAGGTTACTGCAGATCAATTAGAGACACCTGGATCCAATTAAGGGCCACTCCAGGTCTACTTAAACCCTGCCTCCCCAGAGCGGAGGGTGGGAGACAGGGGGGCAAAGAAGGAGAGAAGGAAGCTGCCAGAAGGCTTGTGGCGGGAGGGGGAGAGGATCCCCCAGACTAGGAGATAATGCTTCTCCATGGCCAAGAGAGACAGACAAGGGAAAACCCCTGCCCGTCGGGAAGGACCGATGCAGCTCTGATCCTCCAGGGCTTTGCCACCACCTCTACAGCCCTGCGCAGGAGCCACAGGAAGGTACCTCCGGGGGTCCTGGGGCATACAGTGACTGGACTTACCTGCCTTCCCATGGGGTTGAAGGGCACCCTTCAGGCCCTATGGCCATGAGAGACTGTGGGGTATACCATAATAGCTTTGAGGATTCAGCTCACGCTGCCAGTCACAGTTGCGAGTGGTGAGTGCAGCTTTTTGAAGCTTAGGCTCATTAAAACATATCTTTGATTGATGATGGCTGAAGAGAGGCTGACATCGCCTGCTATTTTATCTCTTGAAAATGCCATTGGCTAGTTTTTGGATCTCTCTGATGCTGTGCTTCAGTTTACAAGGGCAAAGGCGAGAAAAACAACCTTTTGAACGAACGGACAAGGTTAACGTTCTAAGGCTGTCACCTACTGTAACACTATTTAATACTGTCCACCCAATGTTGGTGCACAGTTCAATTTCTTGATAGTACAGTTAAGTTACTCTTAAAATCAAGCAATTTCTATAAGCTTAGAGGAAAAACATTTTTTTTATTTTTATATATGGCATGAATAAACACAGATTTACAGATCTTAGCATGCAAATTTATCATCTTATATGACAGGGATAAATCATGCATGAAAATCATGCATCCAAGGCATGAAATGGGCTACAAATGCAATACAAAATAAGATATTCAAAAGTTTAACAATGGGGGTGGAGGGCGCCAAAGATGCTCCTCATCTGGGGCACCATTTGATCTAGGGCCAACCCTGCCTAGTAGTAGAGCCAATTGAGGGACTTAAAAACCTGCAGCTGGAGAATTCTGATAGTGGGAACAGAGGTAAGTGAAAGAGTCAGGAATTAAAAGGGGAAACGAGTACAGCAAACTGTTACTATTATTTATATATTGCAGCAGTGCCTAGTAGTCCCAGACATAGACCAGAACACTGTTGTATTAGGCCCTGTACACAGAAGAAAGCGACTGTTCCCACTCAAAGAGCTTACAGTGCCAGTCCTGTAACTAGACCCAAATGGATAGCCTTCTGTGTGCATGAGAAACCTCAAAGTTCTTCAAAGGTACAAGAAGCCAGCCGCATGAATCTGATTGCAGCATGAAGGCCTAAACTTACATCATTGTAGTTACTCCCACTGAGAGAGAGTTTTTTGCTTTTTTTAAAGAGTTGTGAAAATAAGGTATAGTCAGAAGTTAACTAGCACCGGTAATTACGTGTATTCTATTGCTAATAAAAAGGAGGTGATTTCTGAGTGACTTGGTATAAATATTCTGTTTTAAGCTCCGTCACTAATTTACAGTGCAGTCTTCAACTGTAATTTCACCTTGCTGTGCTTCAGTCACACATCTATGAAAAGAGAATAATAATAGTTACCTACCTTTAATGGATGTTGTGAGCCTTCGCTAGTTGTCTGTAAAGTGATTTGGGATCAGATGAGAGCTCTTCAGAAGTCCAAAGTAGTGGTTGTATTATTATTATTATTATTTTATTTATTATTATTATTACTATTGTTGTTTATTACTAACTACTGGTGGGCCTCCTCCCTCTTATTTTTTTAACCCATTCACTCTCCTACCCCTTTTGCTCAAAGAAATTGAGTAACATGTATTTAAGATTTGTGAGTATAAATATTAGAGATTTTGCTAGCAAAGTCACTTATTTTACCTAAAGGATATGTAAAGGTGACAAGTTTTGGATAACATTTCCTTTTATGATGCTCCAAGTTTGCTGCTTTTAATCATGAGAAGTGTCAGGAAGAAAAAGAAACAAAATAGTTTCTTAGGAAATTTGTTTTAAAAATGAACTGTGTATATTTTATGAAATAAAAGTGTTTTAAAGTAAGCACCACATTGAATACATGAAAATGGCACACAAGTGATTTAAAAGACCTTCAGTTATTTCATTTCCTTTTTTATCCTTTAATAGAGCGTTTATGTATCTTCCATTACTTCTTATCAAAAGGAAGACCTCCTCATAGAAATATAATGCTTGTTTAACAGGAAATTGAATATAGCCCATCAAAATGTAGACCTATGCTAATGTTTATTAACTGTGCTATTTGGACAGTTGGAAAGCTTTTAATGTTATTTTGCGGAACTGTGCTGTCCTCATCCAACATTCATGAAAATCCTGTATAATAAAATTCACAATTGCAAAAAGATGACATTGTGGTAATGCTTCACATCCATTTTCCCTGTTTTTCATTTGAATGCTAAGAATACAGAATCACTGGTCACAAAGTCTCTGTCAAAAGTATTTTTCTTATGCAAAAAAAAAAATGGGTATAAAATATAAATGATATGACTGAATAGTAGATGTATACGAGAACCTCACTCATTCACACTTGACTGAGAAAACCCAGTAAATTCAAATGACTGAATTTGGGGAATTGATGAGGACTTGAATGAGCACAATAATAAAGCACGGAGAATTCCTCACAAAATGCACATTGTTCATTTAGAGCCAGATTGTGACCCAGTTAGTGCAGCAGCAGAGGAATGTAATGGGATACAAGGGGCCTTTTTTGCCCCTGAGCTGGCTACTCATATAACAAGTTAAAAGGCAGGCCTTCCCAAGTGAAAGCAGTCTCTGAAAGGCTAATAATACCCCCTCCCCACCGTGCAGAATGGGGAAGAGGCAGATCTTTGGCTCCACATCCTCAATGCAGTGGGCAACATAGTCACGGCAGCAGCATCAAACAAACTGTAGTGCACTGGATGTAGATGCAGCACAGTTTATTCCCTCTCTGGAGCAAAAAGAGAACCAGATCAGTGTTGTTTGAACAATTTTTATAGTGGGGGTGTTGAAAAACATTGAACCAAACAGTAAACCCTGTATATGCTGTAAACCACTTCAAGCTAGGGGGTGCTGCTGCACCCCCAGCACCCATTGTTCCAGTATCCCTGAACCAGAAAGGAGATTGTGACACTGTCCTGAGATGCTCTAGGAACAGAATAACAGTGAGCTACACCTTACTCATACTGTAGCCTTTATTTAGATAGACATTTTAGTTTACATTACTTATAGTAGTTCATATTTTTGAATATCTAGCGAGGTTTTAGAACTGTAATATGACCTCTTACTATGCCATCCTGTTTATTTAAGCTTTGTCAAGAAGACAAGGAGGATCTATAGTTTTTATTGTATTTATTGATGTATGAATGTATTTATTTATTTATAGTGTGAATTATCCAGTGTGACAATTAAAGTGTGTCTTAGTGAGAGCCTGTAGATCTTGATTACTAGAATGAAATATGTTATTTTGAGACACCCGTAATGTTCTGTTTCATTACCTAGATTGACTATTTCCAGAAAATTCAGCAAATATGTTGAAAAACAAAACAAAATGTATGTCTTGTCAAACTTCTATCTGTTTGAGAAGGAAAGAAATTTTCATAATGTGCCGTTTAGTCTAGTTGATTTAGTAAGCACATTTAATGCTAATAGTCAGCCCTGTGCCTAAGCTAGGATGATGTCATCTGTGTTTTCAAAGTAAATAGAAGTGAGTTTAAATAAAAATGGATTCTTGCACCCAAAATGTCAGTCAGTGTGATGGAATAGAAAACCACATCTTTTGTAGGTTAGATGAAGATATACATTACACTGATGATTCAAAAACACAGAGTGAGAGAGAGAATGTAATGCCCATTACTTGTTGCAGGAAGGCTCAGTGTGCACCTGTTTGTTAGCTGAACTCTTGTACTAAATGCCTGCACCTGTGAAATCCAGCAATTGACCTCCAAATGGACCTGAGTCATATGCAATATATGTTAGTGGAGTTTGAAGGGAGGGGACATGAAAAAGCTCTGGCTAGTGCAAACTACAGCATCATATTTGTCGAGCAGCCCAGGCCAATGGGAGGAGATAATATCAGCGCTTCACTCCCAGCACTAGCTCCTCGGTCTTGTACTAGACCCATTTCACGTTTCTGGTCTTAATTTTCAAAATCAGCAATAGGCTGGGCCTGTACTGTCTCAGGGACAGAATCTCCATTGCCCTCCATGACAGCTAGCTTTAATCATTCATTATAAAGTTGACCGTGCTTACAGTTGTGGTGTCCCCTTCCTCCAGAATTTAGGTTGTCATTAGACCTTGCCATGTTCAAAATAAAATGTACCACTCCTGTCTTTGCTACATCTGTATCCAGAAACTCCCTCACCTGCCTTAACTTATGACTGGATGTTGCTGTATGTAATTTTGCTGGTGCCCAGATATTAAGGTACTAGGATGCTAGGAACTAGGATTCCTATTCTGAGAAATTCCAAAATGTCAAAAATGTTTTCATTCTTAAAGGGGGAGCAGGAATTCCAAATTTCATTGAGAAAAAGTCAAAATGACACCTCATTGTAATCTTTTCTACAAGTTTCTGAGGTTCTCTGAACTGCCCAGAGCCCCAAGAGATAAGGTGCCTGAGTCTCACAGGGCTTCTAGGCTGCTGAGAAGCCAGGAATTGGAAGCCTTGGGACCTTCAACTCTGAGGCAGCCACCTTTGTGGGCTGTCCCAGAACCAGGGACACTGGGCACTCAGGCTGCTGAAGAGCCGGGAGTTTGAGGGGCCAGGCTGCTGAGGAGCTGTGTGGGTGAACTGGCAGAAAATCAGGGAGGCTTTGAAACCTATCCGGCAGGCAGGGTTCCATTGGAGTGGAACCGCATCAGTGGCACACCTTCTTGGGAGAGAGCTGAACAAGTCCGTTCCTCACCATTTTCATAGCTAAATGCCAGACTCCTGCCTCTTTTTGGATAAGCACTCTCCAAGCAGCAGCATCTGCTTTCAGTACCAGCCCTCTAACCACTAAGAAGTTATTTTATTATGGTTTTTCCAGTTCCAGCTCCATAGCTAAGGTTTTGTTAAGTGTTGCATTTAAGATAGTTGTTATGAAGCTTCAGCTAGTACAAAATGCATGCCTTCTGAATAAGTGTGACCCAAGAGTTCATGTTACACTTCTGCTCCATACACTAACTGCCAAGTCATTTCTGGGTGAAAATGGAGGTATGATTATGTACAGAACCTTCATGGATTTCTAGGTCCTCGTTTCTCAGGGGTCACCTCTCCCACATTTTGGCTGGCTGTCCCACAGGTTAAGGTTTCAGGAAACAGGGATAGTGGTTCTTAGTGATAAGATTTTTACTTTTGAAATTTGCTCCTGCTAGACCCGTGTAGCAGTATGAGCCTGGCCAACTTTATAGCATGTTATAAGATTCAGCTTCTAGTTCAGGCTTCCCATTCAATGCAATTCTGGAGTATTATGTCTTGTAGACCAACTATGTTGTTTCCCCATCTCCGGTGTCATTGAGGAAGTTAGTTTGGTGTTGTGGAGTAGAGTCTTAGTGAGAAATCCTGGACCCATAGAAGTCAATGGCAAAACTTCCTTTGACTTCAGTAGGACTCGTTTTTCACCCGTAATAGGTATGATTGTGAGTTTTGGGAAATTATTGTTATACCTGAGACTTTATCTGTGTAAAGAGCCTCCATATACTATGGTGATGGATGCACTTTAAATGTGTGTAATAATATATGCTTACATAGTAAAATCTTACTATAATTCTTAATTATATCTGACTCCCTACTAAGCCTATTCTGTGTTAACCCTGTATTTCCACAAGCAGTCAGAAAATTCATTGAGCACATTGAACCCCGCATTTGTTCTACTCCTTGATGAAAATGACTAAACATAATAGAATGGATCAGGAGTGGCCAAACTGTGGCTCATGAGCCGCATGCAGCTCTTTTACAGTTAAAGTGCAGCTTGCAGAGCTTCCTATGATCCCCCCTTCTCTGCCTACCAGACTGGAGTAGGGAGCTTGGAGCTTCTGCCCTGCGGCAGCGGGGTAGGGCTAGAGGATTCTGCCATGTGGGGGGCTGGGTCTTGGGGGGGTCAGTAAGTTTGGCCGCCCCAGAATAGATTTTAAAAGTATATATTGATGTAATTCAGTTTTTTCCATATTTTATATTGCTTTATCAACTAAGATTCATGTTAAGACCTATAACAAAATTAGAAATAAAAAGTGCTAGAGTAATAAAGGCAGGGTTTTCAGACAGGTATGCCATACTACAAAGAACTATACAGTACATGAAGCTCAGTGCGAAACTGTAATTAACTTTAGTAGGAGTTCTGGATGCTCAGGGAATATAGGATCAGGCCCCATGTTAACAAATAGGAACTTTATAGCACAATTATAGCAAACTAATCTGACAAACACTGTCTGAACAATGCCGCCAAGATGAGGGTTATGCACATGTGATAGTATCATTCCATTTTACAGATTTTTGAAACCTGATGTCCCAACCCATGCTTAAACTCTTGGTGGATATCATCAGCTTAAATATGTCCATCCTTGTGCTAGGAGTAAATAATGAACCCAATAAGAAAAGGTAGATCCTCATGTTAAAATCCTCTTAGTCATAATTCATTAATACATCTCAGCTGGCCAGAATAATGCTTATATTTCTTCTTTAAACTGGTTCAAAGGACAAGTGAGACACCACTGTAATAGAGAAATTCCCATGCCTGAAAAAATGAAGAAAAAAGGTATGAAGTACTGGACAAAAGGGTATTATTTTTATCAAGATCATAGACTCTAGTGCATAGTAATTGCCTAAAAATCAATCCTGCTAGCCTCTTTTACACTTTATTCTATCTAGGTATTTATGTAGCTCCCATCAGTGTAGCATCTCACAAACGTAACTGAATTTTTTCATATTACAGCCCTGTGAGGTAGGAAAATGTATTGTCCCAATTTTATAGATAGAAATTGAGGCACATAGATTTCGGTGACTTGCCCAAATTCACATGGGAATTCTGTGACACACTGTCAAATAGAACCTAGATCTCCTGAGTTCCAGTCCAGTGCTTTTGTCATAAGACTATCCTTCCTCTCATTATTAAATGAATCTTTGCAAGATCTTATAAACCTTGAACATTATTTTTGTATGTCTTCACATTCATTTCCTATGTCATGTCTAAATTCTCAGGGCAGGGGCCTGTCTGTGTTTTCTGTGAGGGATTTGCCTCTACCCAATGCGGTGGCACAAATAACTGTTTGTCTTCTGTGCACGTATTGATATAACACAATGTATACTCTATGTAGCAATAAGTAGCTCCTGGAAAACTTACTTGATGATTAATGCACAAGCCATGAGATCATTTATGTGTTGTTCCTACTGTTCTTTTTAAGAGTTTCTGAAATGAAAAATCAAATATGAAAGATGCTAGTTGAGAAGTGTGCATACAGATTGTTTGTGAAAGTCACATATTGAAAGGAAGACGTGGTGCCCTGGCAAGGTGATTCAGGGATCTTCAGATGGAAGGGGGCTTGATGAATCAGGTACAGAACAAGTATAATATGGTCGTTTCTAAAGCTCATTTTACAAACTGAAGGATGTTCAACGGGGCTTGACACACCTGTGAAGACGTTACATATTTTCCTCTTTTTTTTATACTCTTAATTATCACTTCAAAGTCCCTGTACCAAGGAGTTGATGGCTTTATAAATTGGTCCTTTTGCAGGTGGGAAAGAAAAGGGTTTCATTAAGAATTAACTGAATATTTTTCAGAAGAAAATCCATTATTTATCCCTGTGTTTCCATCCTGGAAGAAATAGAACCCATCTCAGTAGACAGGAAAAGCACAAATTCCTCCTATTAGCAAAGAAGTTGTTATTGGCAAATCTGGTGCCTATATTATAGAATTGCAAAGGGTGAGGTAGTCCCAGACTGTGGACCTTGCAGCAGGTCAACTGATCCCGAGAATGGTAGGGCATGGCCTAGAAGAAGTTCCAAGATGTTTCACTCATCTGTGTGACTGCAGCATCTGAAAATGTGGGAACACAATTCTTTCATTGGTTCATCTCTAGATATTTATGTGCATTTTAGGACTTAGTAGCTGCTTGTGGGAAAGAAAATCATTTACTGATAATTCATGAAGCTCTTTTTGCATAGTAAGACGCTGATTTTGAAGTATCTCCTGTGCTGTTTGGGGAATGGAATCTATATGCTAGGGAGATATTTTCCATGAAAGGGGAGAGAAGCTTAGTCCCTGTCAGAGATTCAGAGGCCTTACAGAAAACAGAAGTGGCAAAAAACTGAGAAGTGTTGGACACAGAAGGATGAAGGAAGCAGTGAAAAACACCCCCTGCCAAAAACAGCATCTCTTGCTAGTCACAAACAGAAGGTGCTGCATCTAGAGGAGCATCGGGAAAAGGAGTGAAATGAGCGAGTCCTGATTAAGGGCCAGGTTGTGGCCAGCTCTTGTTTGACTCAGGGTGGGGGCTGAGAGGCGGGGAACCAGGGAGTTTCTCACAATTTGCTTTTCTTGTGGATAGGCCGGCCAGGATGGTCTCCAGTGCACTAGGGGACTGCAGGTTCTGTTACCAAGACACTGACCATAAGAAGCGCACAGTGCCAATGGAAGAGGGAAAGGGCAAAGGAGGGTTAGAAGGCGATCCAATATATACCTTATATATGTAGCTTGTTGGCTGGAATATTATGTTCACTTCTGGGCAATTCATTACCAGAAATGTATTGACAAATTGGGGAATGTTCAGAGACAAAAATGATCAGGACGCTTGAGTTACTGATGTCTGATATAGATTTAGGAACCATAATCCATGTATTATTCACATCTAGACTGCACTACGCAAATCTGACACTTTTCTTAGTGTCAATTTTGACATTTAAAAATTTCGTCTCTTGAATGGGTATAGCTGCTGCAAGCACATTATGTAAGTTCTCTGCACTCTCCACTGTCCTATTCTAATTCCAGCTCCCTGTACTAATCTTCAAGGACCTTGGTGGTTTAGGACCAGACTTTGATTGCCTTTCTATCCACAATCTACCAAAACAACTTTGGTTCACTGAGGAATAGAAAAAAAATCACTTGCAAAGGTTAAACTTTATGAACCAGGAAGCAGACTTTTGATCCTTGTTTGTGGAACTCTCTTGTCAGAAAAGATAAAACCAAACCTGATCCAGTAATTTTTACAGCCCAGTGCTAATCCCAGTTTAGTCACAGAAGCCTACTGTTATGATTCAGGTTCAGCTTTACCTTTGTCTTCTCTCTCTGTAGACATCTCTTTCATTTGCCTATATTTGCATTTCTCTCATAGTCTAATCCCACAATTCACTCCACATTTAGAGTGGATCACCACCCCTGTTTACCAAAAATATTACCCTTTCAGGTCCAACTGGCTTTGGCCCCTGCTATTGAAGTCCCTCCCTGGAAGCTGTGATCAGTCTGAAAATGCAGTGATAGAGAGCAGCTTGTCAAAACAAAGTATTTATTAATCATATGAATATGATAAACAGAGAGAAAAGGATTAAGACAACAAAAGCATATTGTCTTATCTAAACTCAGCATTTACCTCATGCAAGTAGGCAGGCCTGAATTAACCTTGGTACCTCCCTGTTCTCATGTGGACCAAGCTATAGTATGTTTTTCTGCAGACCATTTTTCTCTCCAGCATCTTCAGAGGCTCAACTTTTTAGCTACTTTCCAGATTTTTATTTCAGAGTTCCTGCCTAACAGCCCATGAAGTTTCAAGCTGGAATTTTTTCTCCTGCCTTCCTGTGAGACCAGGGAGATCCTTATTCCACATACATTTCAAAGGAATTATCATCTTCATTGTCTGAATCCCAGCCACTGGGGATGGTCTGTGTCCATTGATTTTTGGTTCCTGCAATGGTCAATAAGACTGATGTAATTCTCTGTTACCCCATAGCCAGCAATACAATAACCACCAAGCCCACAGAGTTATATATAACTTTAATAAATTAATACAGATAACTCCCACATTCTTCATGCCTACCCACAATAACAGGTGGTATGAATGGTGAAGAAGAGAAAAGAAAGGGAGGACTGGTGGGGAATCCAAGTTAAATAAACAGTGGAACCTAGGATGACAAGAGCAGAGTCAATTTTGAGAATTTTGTATTCTATTTCAAGCTCCTTGAAATGGAAAGGGCACTGTTAAAATCAAAAGCCTAATAAAGGGCTACACAAATGAGTGTTCTGTAGAAGAGACTGAAGAAACTGGATGTGTGGAACTTAAAAGAGACATATAGAGGGACATAGAGAACTAGAGTTAGACTGTAAGCCCTTTGAGGATTTTTGATATTTGTTCAGGATTGAGAACATTGGGAATACTCAATGAATAGTATAATGATGCAAAAATCTTGACACAATGACAAAAAGGAGTAGTATTTGGTGTGGCTAAGGCAAAAATATAAGGAGTGAAATCCTGATGACAGAAAAAGGAAAATTCAACTGAGATTTTAGGAATTAGAAAGTCTACAAGTGAAGTTAATTGGGCAAAAAATAATGCGCTAAGAAAAGTTATTGAAGCATCTTTGTTTTATTTTAATTAAAGGAAAACTGGATTTAATATTTGTCAAAATGGAATACAGTAACTTATGTACTTATTCAGAAGGATGGGCTATATGACCCAGAAAATCACTTCCTATCCCCTTCTAGAATGGAATGGTGACTATATATATGACTTGAATCTGCTGTTGTGGTCAGCAAACCTGTAATATATGCATGCATCATTGTTTGTTAGCCCAGTTCACATTCACATTATCTAAGACAGGATGTGGTCATTCATTGCAACAAGATATGTCTAAATGATCCACATATGTAAATGCGTATGCTAGTGTATGTGTTATTCAGAAGAGTAGAAAATATATGGGTAATTTACAGATGACTCTTCAGAAACATAATTTAGTTAAAATTTCAAGGCAGAAAAATGGTGGATAAGATACCCTACTGAAAGTGAGAGGTAAAAAAATCCATCAGTGCTGTCTCACATAACCCTTCCTCCCATCCACAGCCTTCTTAGGCACAATAGCCATGCAATTAATTGAAGCTAACTGGGAGCCCATAATGAAAAGTCTAACATCATGTAGCTGCTTTCATTAATAATATCATTGTCTTTTGTCAAGTTTAATAGCATTTGGGTTTATCCAGCTGGAAAAAGTTAGACAAAGACAGATAGACAGGCAAGTCTGTTTACTGTCAATTAACTTAAGAAGAAATGCAGCCTTGCTTTTTAGATACATCAATCTTGACACTTTCTGCACTTTTTAGGTTTACTTATGAAACTTTGTGTACGGGGGCTGTCAGCAGTTTGATTAATAGTAGAAAAAAGTAGTTGTAGAGGACAATAGTTGGAAGAGCTAATGGGAGCCACTGCTTATTTCTTGTTATAAAGATAAATATCTTTATAGTACCCAATAAAGTTATAAATAGCTGAAAAACAGAAATTGGTATTAATCTTCAGCGAGAGATTAAGAAAAATAATATAAACTTTGCTGCTTCTTATTCTTGTTGGACTATCAATTCTGTGCAAAATACAGCTATAACAAAGTTTGGAAATATATTCTGATAACTAGAAGCCTTAATTTCACACCTTTGTAATATTACATAATTTGGGAATTCACCTTCAATGTCCTAATTGTGAATCCTTTGCTGATGCAAAATTTTCAATGAAGCTTCTGTGCAAATTATTGGTGGACAAGGAATGCAGGATTAATCTCTAAATCACTAAACAGAAATATTAACTCATTATTATGCAACAAGCAGGTATTTGGTTATTGAAAGTCCTGGCTATCATTATTTTCCAATGCTGAATTTGCACTTCAACTTATCCTAACATTAATTATTCAATAATATGATACTGAATTGTGCTTTGTGAATCACCCTTATGTATTTCATCAATGTATTTTTGTGCTTCATTAATTAGTAAGTGGCTGGAAGTAAATGATCATCAGGTGTCAATCTCCACAAGATGCATTGGTTTGCCATTCACTGCCAGATTAGAAAATGATTGCAAATTATTCCCATCATGTCTTTATTCTTCCATTCTGATTATAGCAAACTGATTAAATCACATGACATAGGGTATTAGAAATGTGTATTGTAATCTAATAAGTAGCAAGGAAGTGATCACTTTATTGATAGCTGTAGTGTGCTGGCTAATATAGTTCATGGAATGCAGAAAGAGGAATCATAGCCCTTTTGCTTCTGCTTAAAGTTTCAGATCCATCCTGTATAAGTTAATTTTATTTATTTTTAGAGTTCTCTGATGTTTCTGTGCACATCTTGTGACCCATGTAAACATCTAAAAAATAAACAATATCTCTTTTGAAAAGCAAAGGAAGAAGGTACATTCTCCAGATAAACCTTTCTCACTTTCACACACTGTGTTATTGTTCATCTTTGAGGGGGAAAAAAAGGTGGCCCTTACACTATACCCTGAAGGCCCTCAAATTCAACTCCTCAACAAGAGAGGGAGAGAATCCCCGATTGGGAGCAAAGGGGTGGGAATGGGCTCTTTATCCTGCACTTTTAGAAGCTCAAACGGTGCTGATGCATGAGCTATAGAAAAAATATGTTGTGAGACAACAGGGGGATGGCGGGCAGGGGGGACACCCATACACAGGAAAGGAGCTGAGGAAGATATGATAGCTAACTATATATTTCTCCACATTAATAACTGTGGGCCAAATTCTGCCCTCTGTTAAAGTGATATAAACCTAGAGTGACTCCACTGAATTTACATTGGTTTAAGTGAAAGCAGAATTTGGCTCCATCTTTCTGAAAATGGCCTGAATTCTTCATTTACGTTCAAGGCCTGGCCTCCATTTTGTCCCTTTGGCATTTATGTGATGTCACAAAGGAGTCGTAAAGCTGCCCTAACCATCTAGCAGCTGGCGTACAGGTGGTGTAGCTAGCCCTACTCAACTTCTTCTCCCAACCCCAGTAGGGATATGTCGGGTGCATGTCAAGGAGAGATGAGGCATAGTTATAGTCTGCTTCACTCTGGCAATTCTTGGGGACTATTACAAACTGCATAAATTAAAGCAATCCTGAGGCTACTCTAATTTACCCAACAAACTGGCTAGCACTTGGGATCAGGAGTGTGCAAAGGTAGCTTGAAAAGACACCTTTACCTTCCTTTTCTTCATGTCTACTGAGCAGACCGCTGGTGCTCCTGAGGAACAGGGATTCTCTATCCATGTTTGATATTGCCAGAATACCTGGCTAGAATTAATACCTTACTTAGGTACAGTATGCATGAAATCAGTGTAACTAATCCACATATGAAGTTTTATGCAGATAGTGAATGCCAATTGCACTCATTCCAAATTTAATTTTAATTTTAATTAGCATGTCTCTTGTCCAATAATTTATCTGCTTTCAGAAGCAGTGTCTGGACTAACAGTAGAGTAACTAAAAACCACAGATCCTTATCTCAGTGCAACCCTCAGAACTGTCACTATATTTTCTCTAAATGGAAGGATATTCTTAGCTCAAATTTATGCAAATTATCTTAATCAAATATCATTTTGCAAGAGGGCAGAGTAGCAAACTCACTGACAACGTTTTATTCTTACATACTGAATAGTTTTTAAATGTGTTGTAGTAACAGAATTAATCTTTATTAATAAACATGTCAAGTTGGATGGGGCTGGGTAGGATGCAAAAGAGACTGCCAGATGCCAGCTTCACTGGAGTATAAAATGCTGACTCCTTTGTATTGATGCTTACTGGGAAAAATGCCAAAGAAATGAGAATTTGACCCAATAAAGGTGTACAGCTGAGATCAGGTTTAGAAGAACTGACCAGTGTTATGAATTGCCCTTCCCCCAGAGCAATTCAGTCAAGTTCAAGAGAGACTGGGTGGTTTTAACAATTTATTAAAAACTACAACACTATATGATCCTAGGCTACAATTAAAGCACGTAAGTAAAATCTCATCCCTTGCTGGGTGGTCTGGTGAGGTGTACTGTCTGTGGTTGGATGAATCTGTTTCTGTCTAGAATCTGTCACCACTGCACCGCCATCACATAGCACCAGAGAAGCCACCAACCTTTATACCATTTTTCAATTCACACGTCATCATCCTTCTTTTGCTATCTGCTATCTGTCAATTTTATTTTTAGACTTGCAAACGTTATTTACCTCACAGTTTTATAATCTGCAGCATCGATGTTTACCACCTTTCCCTGCCAATTCTATATTTAGCGCTACATGACCTGCAGCTTCCATCTAATGGAGGAGTAACTCTTGCATATTCAAAATGGAGGCCAGGGGTACAAGATGGAGTCACTGAGGATCTCCCGTATCACCAGGCTATAGCCACACTTGAGAAAAATGTTTCTTATACATTTCCTTTACCCATGTTTGTCTATGCGATTACCATGATAGCAGAATTTTTCAGTTCCAACATAATGTCAGAAGCTTTTGCTTTTGTTTGGGCATGAATTAATTTTTTAATATACAGCATATTGCACACAGTAAATACAAATTGAAACAGAGTTTGAATTTAGAATTTCAACATTAACCAACTTTTGTAAAATAATAAGGCCATATTCTGGTTTCTCATTAAATATGGAACATATCCCTAAATGATGATAGATTGCATACTTAACACAGTGCCTTTTGATTGTGAATTTTATTTTATTTTAAAAGCTAAATTTTTAAAGAGAATAAATTTCATGTTATCTAAATATTGCTAATTTGGATTAGTGAAGATTACAGTTGTGCAATGCGAGTATGCTGTTTCATTTCTTCTATGTTTACAATCAATTTACTTGGGATAACCATTAAGAAAAAAAATCTGTCAGCAAAAGTAACAAATATATTGTTGCTATTGTACATAACCTACTCAGACTACCTCTTTTCTCTTTGATTCTGTAACATCATATTGTGTATTTAGAAAGCCTCAAAATGGCAGACGAATCAGTATTACTAGTGAAGTTTTATAGTCTAGTCATATTCTGTGTATTTTAGTCTGTTTTTTAGATTTCTTACGATTGGGGCAAATTATACCTAGCTCTTGTACAGTGGGGAAAGACTGCTAAAGATAGAACCATGAGATCTCAGAGAATGATTTTGCACTACTTGGGACTGTGCCTAAAAGGCATAATCTAGTCTTTAAATATTTATGTTCTTTTGTACCTATTGGCCTTCCTTCTGTATGACACTTGCTGTTGGGAATGTCTGGAAATTTGTAAAGTTTTCTCTTTAATCTAGTGACCTATAACCCCCACCCTGCTCACAATTTTTTTACTGCTTTCTCAAATTTAAGACCATATTCTAGGAAAGAAGAACACTTATCAAATTGTAACCCAAGTCATGAAGAATTTTGTTTCTTTGCTACAGAAGTGATTCTTTCCTGCTACCAACACTATTCAATCAATTCTATTTCAAACCAGAAAATGAGCCCAGTGGCAGTGTGAAATAACTGTTTTCATGAGTAATGGTATACAACAGACATCTAAAATTGGGTGTCACAAAACCAAATCTTGAGAGTTGGTAATACTGCTAATCTCTGCTGCATCAATGGTTTTAATTATGACTTGGAGGGAACTCTCTCTTTGGGGGAAAAGTAATTTGATTTCACTGCAATTTCAGTTTTGTGTCGTTCCCTTAATACTCTATCAGTGCTGTCATATCACGTCCTTTTTGTGATTTTTTAACTTCTGCTTTTTGTGAAATAGACCTAATAGAAAACTGATGTTACCTAAGGTCTTGGTTAAGACTAAAAGTCCCCTGTAATGCACTGTCAGTTAATAGTTACACCACCTTGACATTACTGTGAAAATATCTGTTCATAAACAAATTCTTTGGCCCAAATGTTCTTTAACAAACCCACGGAAGAGGAAATGGTCACTCAAAAGTCAGTCATGCGCACAACCTGATATAGTGTCCTCATAGTGGGAGAAGTTAGTGGCAACATACAAGGGTCTTAGTCTCTTAATCATGTAGCATGAAAGGATCCATGAGGCATCTTTTGGATAACTATGTTGAGCACCAGCTCCCTGTGCATTCTTTACAGGCACACTTTGCCTGCCCTCACAGCCGTTTCAGTGGCCATATTTCCACTGTCTCTCTCTCTCACTCTCAGTTGCATACAGATTCCATGAGATGTGGAAGCTGCAGATTAGACATTAAAGATACAAAAAGAAATGTTAACATCTGCTGGGATTGACATATGTAAAATGTCAGTTTGTCAAAGGAGCGTTCTACCTACAGGATTTACTCATGGGTTTGTGGATACCCCAGCTGTGCATTGTTTGTACAATGGATCTTCGATTGTCTCAGGAATTCTTTTGGGTTATGGTGAGGGATTGTGGAGGATGATTGTCCACAGGTCTCCTCCTTCCACAATTTCTGGACAGATTTTACATAATTAGAGGGCATTAATACTCCTATGAAGTGAGAAACGGGAAAATTTGGCCCTTTGTTTTCTTGAAGTGCTAATCCCTTCACCTTCCATATGTATTTTCAAAGTACTGAAGGTCTGTAACAGCTCCACTGATGTGATGAACATTTCCATCTATTACTGCAATTAGCTTGATTCATCCTATGGGATGTTGATTCACTGTTCATTTTTGACAAAGCAAAATAGCTGATATTTTGTTTCACAATTCGTTTCCTTTATTCTTTCTTTCTTTCTAATCTTCTTTCCACTACCATCATCTCCTTCTATTTACTCTCTACTTTTCCATTTTGGATGAAATACACCCACATTGCCTGCATTGTGGAAGCCTAATGGCTACCCTGCATAGCTGTGGTAGTCATGCAGTGGTATCTTTGCAATTGCTGCTCACCAGCAAGCTGCACTTTCTGCTATCACCAAATGGACAGGTGGAGCATTAGGGCGGCCACTGAATGAGAATCCCCACAGATGGTAGATGGAGTTTGAAGGCTGACTATCCATGGGAAGTGGGTTGATGCTCTGCAGCCAGGCATCCTGCCCTCAGGTCTAGCAGTGAATTTCCTTTTCCTTCCAAGTCCTCTGCAGGAAGCTGCTATAAATCCCAATTACTCGGCTTTTATGTGGCTTTCCTGAATGTCATCTTTAAAGAACAGTTTGTTTTTTGTGAATACAGCTACTGGCTCTGCCACTCCTGCAGCTTCCAGTCTGTCCTTCTCATCCCAAGCAGTGCTGAACCAACACTGCTGGAGACTAAGCTCACAGTCAGTGATTGGCATGAGATGCTGCTGCCTTCATTGTTAGTTCCCTGCTGTGGAGCCATCAAATTAATAGTAACTGTGGCAGTAAGAGGAAAAGGCTGTAAGCAGTTATAGTACAAAACAATAGACCAGACTTTAAATCAGTAGGATTGAATGTCATGGAGTTAGCAGAGATGGGACAGATCAAGAGTTCACTTTTTTGCTGTTAAACTCACATACAAAGTTACAGGTTACATCATCACATCTGCTCTTAGGCCAAATGTAACAAACACCAGCAAGACTGATACCTGGAAATTTAGCACTACACATTAAATTCTGACCCCACCGATGTGCCACATCTTGAATTAGTGGTTTGGGTGTTGTAGGCCTGATTAGCCCATTGCTATTCCATTAAATGTTTACATTCCATCTCTTTAAATTTATATATAATAATAAATACAGCGTGCGATTTTAAACTTAAATTTAAATGGGGCTGGTAGCACCACATATTATAAAGGTTGACAGGCATTTCCAGTGATAAGACCCAGTTTTCAGTTGCTTATAACTTTGCTAAGCTTTAATCATTTGGGCTGACATTTTCCATGCTGGGTGTTTGCCACAAGCTAATATTTTTGGGGGGGAATATTTCAGTCATAATGGTTTTGTGCATTGATTTGGCTCTGTTAAAAAAGTCTTGAGACCTTCACTTTGAAATGCTCTAGAACCTGCATGCTTTGGAGGTGGGACTTGAAATTTGACAGAGGTTTTAAAGAAGAGAAATAGGCATGTTAAGGTTAAAGCAGTTGAATGTTGTCCTGGAGAACTATATTGAATCCCTGCCTCTGCCACAGAGTTGCTATGTGAAGTTGGGCAAGTCACTCAAACCAAATTTTTCACAGGTGATCACTAATTGTGTGTTTCTCACTTTCTGGATGCCTGAATTAAGATCCTGGGGTCTGATTTCTAGAAGTGCAGAGCTCTCACAGCTGTAGCTGATGTCAATCATACCTGTGCTTGAATATATAAAGTGCTATCTACGTAGATACTCTGAGAACGCAGGATTTAGACATCTCAGATTAGGCACCCAAAATAAGTGGATTCTTCTAACCTTAATCTCACTGTGCTTCTGCTCCCCTCTGTAAAATGGAGGTAGAACCACTCCCTCTTCTCACAGGGGGGTTTTAAAGATAGATTAATGTCTGTTAAGCACTCAGATACTATAGTGATGAATGCCATAGAAAATCCCATGAGGAAGTTAATAATCCTCTGTTCAGAGCAGGGTCTGTGTAGTGTGCAATGAATAAGGCCTGAAGCCACACACTGAACCATGTGGATAAAACAAAATGTTGAATAGCTGCTTGCTATGTGAGCACTGTCCATTTTGGGCACTGAATGAGGCAGGGTCCTCCAGAATAAATAGCTTGTGATCATGTAATTACTTTATCCTAATGCATACACACTGGAGACCCAGACTGAGATTGCACGGGCATCGTTAATTCTGGCATGTACTAAGGTTTGGTTACTGAACTTTGCAACCTAAATATTGTTCTTTGAAGGTAGTTTTTTCTGTGTGTAATAGATAATAAAGTTGGCTTTTTATTCTAGGAAGCAGGTTTAGCCATGTAGATTATTAATTTCATCCTGACTTCAAATTTCACAGCACAGTAACTATGGTATTAGATCAAACCAAAATCAGCACTGAGCTATTTTATTTTTTGACAGCTGTTTTCTTAACATCTTTTTATCTGAATGTAAATATATGTTGGTACTATGAGTCTCTACTATCGATTGTTGTTTTAATTTTTATTTGACCTTAATGTATTTTTCCTGTGTTTCTTGACAATGCATTAGAACATCAAGTACATATACATCTCCTATTGACAAGCTGTTACAGCTGTTAGGGATGTTTAGATTCCTTGTAAGCTAGCCATTTGACATTTCCATTTTCTGCAGAGTGTATAATTTGAAAATATATTAGTGTCATCACTCAGATTGCTATAGCTAAGCCTTGTTGGAGTTTCTATTGCCTCATTTCTGAAATGTATAGTTTGCACAGTTAAATTCATTGGCATGAAAGATCTGAGTCTGGGAGCAAATATTTTTGTAACATTTGAATAAGCATTTGGCCATTTTTCTGAGTTTGAGTAAAAAAAAACAAAATGACTTTTGAATGCACTCTTTTGCTTGGATACCTAAAATACATTTTACAGACACTTTGTGGTACAGAATTTGCGGGACAATGTAACTGTTTATTATCTTCAAAAAGTGAGATTCTCTGAGTAGGGAGCAAGATGTAGTGATAACATACAGGCAGCATGTTTGTGGCTGGTGGGGACTAAGCATATTTTGTCACTTTTTAAATAACTGTGTGGTAAGGGAATGAAACAGTAGTGATGGGTTTTAGTGTTGGGGGAAGCATCCAGAGTCTTCCATTAGAGAAGAAGGCTGTAGAAGGAGGAAGGGAAATTGGCAGATCCTGGGATCTTCAGGGACTCATTGGAATCCTTTAAGTAAAGGAAAATTATATTAATGCATTTATTACACATTTTCAGAATGGTGGAGTCTCAACAAAAGGCGGAACAAGCCTGTCCGTACATTATATTACAAGTACTGGGTTATTTATAAGAAGTGGGCTCAGATAGAGTTAGTTTTTTTTTGTATTTACCTGTAGATGATCATTATTATTTATGATTATTTACCTGTAAATGATCTTTTTAATACTGTGAAAAAGTAAGTGCTTTCCCCAAATGCTAACTGTTAGGGCAACTGACAAGGGGTTTGGAAGAAAGCTAATATGTGTTTTCTCTGCTACATTTTAATAGTTGGAAATACTATATTTCTATTTCTTTTCTCTTATTAATAAAAATGGACTTTTATCGGATGTGGTTGTCTTCCCCATCCTCTGAGAGAGGCAGTCAGGGACACTTGGTTTTATTGCTCTGCCTACGAAGACTCAAGGAAGCAAAGGAGTTGAGTGTCAGAATTCCCTTATAGACTTCAGGCTGCCCCCTCCATTAATTTTTCTTTATGTCCTCCATCTTGGGAGCATGGGGATTTTTCTCTTTCTTCTTATAACCCACTTTTGTTTTGTTTCTATGGAAAAACAGAAATATAAAGATTCTCCCATCCATTGGATCTGACTGGAGGGGATACAAAATAAAAGAGAAAATATGGAAGGTGTAGTTACTTTCTTTGCTGGTAGCAGGGTGATCTCACCAAAGGAAATAAACTTCGGGAGCCATTTCCTAGCCTTCCTCTCTGTGATGATATTGAAGAGCCTGTGTATCTTTCAGTAAGGCCTACTTCTACAACAAAGCATGGCTTATTACATTGCTCTCTGGCTGATTCAAAGTGATGTGGGATAACAAACTGCTTTTGAATCAGGAAGAGCAAGGACCTTAGCCTGCATCTCCTATATGTGAGGACAGTGTCCTAACTACCAAGTTACAGGAAGTCTCTCTCTGGGTATGTCTTCACTGATGGTGGCAAAATTGCCGCCATCAGATAGATCTATCCGGACTGATTGAGCGGTCAGTGAAGAAACGCAAAATCGATCCGGAAGTCGACGCAATAAAACTACCCCTTCAAGGACGTAGCGCTATGTCGAATGGAATGCATTTTCCGTTGGCACAGCGCAGTGAAGACGCCATGTAGAAGAGGAGTTACGAAGTCGACAGTAGTTTTGCAAGATACTGTGCATAGCTTGCGTAACTCCCGTTGACTGTTGCCAAATTTCCAAGTAAGTGTAGACCTGGCCTCTGTGACCAGCAACCCCTGGACCCAAAAAATTCTTCCTGAATCAAAATGCTCAGGTTTCAGTCTGAAAACAAACATTTCAGCACAACTTCTCTTTTGCAAAAACATTAAAAAGGTTTTGTTTTTATTCCAATATGAAAGAAAAACAAATTTTGAAATCAGAATTCTTGTCTACTGGACAGGTCTCCTCAAACCCTCCCTGGGTTCATTTTCTGTCTGGACTAGCTTTTTGCCCTCCATTAGGAAATGATTTTTGTTTTGCAATTCACAATAACTATATATTGCCTCTAAATACCTCAGAGATTAATAAAAAGAGCAAGCGATAATGATAAATAGCCTCTTTAAAAAAAGGTATACTACAATACTGAGTACTACTAGAAGGAAACGTGATTTGTCCATGTATCAGTGGAAGTAATAGTATTTGATCATGTATTTAAGGATAATATTAGATATGGTGATAGATACTGTTTATGCATAAAGGAATAGAATAAAAATGGTCTGGGCAACCTTAATTCTGGCATTTCTTAACTTGGGTGTACTTGACTTAGCAACCTTAATAATCTTCTTTTAGCACAGGTGGTGCTCATGTAATTTTGTATTTCTTTTTAAAGAAAAAAAGGGAAAACACAAATTCTAAAATTTTATTATGCACAACTATAACAATCCTCCCCATGAGACATCAGTAGGGTTTGAACTGTGGACCTTGAAAACAGACTTCTATCATTTGAACTAAAAGAGTAACTGCTCTTTGGGTCAGGGAAGTCTTTCTGTTCTGTGTTTGTACAGCACCTTGCACAATTGGGTCCTAGTCAATGACTAGGGCTCCCAGGTGCTAATGTAATACAAATAACAATGATAATACATTGGACTGTGTAAGAATAGACTGTTGTCCTTTGTGAATCAGCTACTAGAGGATGATGTGTACATGCATAATGCACTGAAACAAGTATCACATATGCAGGAGTTGCCCACTTTTACCAGCAGTATAGTCAAGCACACAGATTTAGCACAGTTTTTCAGAAATACAGTGTGGGCAAGCAGATGAGATTTTGGTCAGTCATATTACAGCACTGGGTTCTGTTCCCAGCTCTGTCAGAATTGACCTTGGATAATTGTTAGTCAGAAGAGGAAGGAGATAGATCAGGAGCAACCATGGCTGAGGAAACATAGATGCTATTGCGGCAATAGCCGAAATGTAATGTGAGCTATTATAAACAACAATTCTTTTGCCATCCTTTCTTTTACAAAATCACACTCTTTTGCCACCTGTCATACACAATCTGTAATGCACACACACTTCTGCCTACTGTTCCCTAAAATTCACACAGACCAGCTTCTACCTTCAAAATCTCTCTCACACTGCCTTCCTCTCACAATCGATCAAAGATGCAAACACATATGGGCTCCTCCCATGCTGGTCCACACACATTGGGTTTGTTACACTAGCTCTTTCCCCAGAGTCCAAACAAATATTCAGATACCCCTCCCCAATACAAGTGGTGCCTCTTCCTCCGCTCTATGTCTTCAATCCCCAGTCTCTCTTCCCATTCCCCCTTTCTTGGCTTTCTCTCTGCTCTTTTCCTTCTGTTGCTGACCCCTCAGCATGCAAAAAGGGAATTTGTTGCGGGAGGAAGTGCTGCATTATTTAGCTTCCCTCTTTCATTGCAGGCTCTTGCAGACCAGCAATAACAAGATGAAGGGTTAGACAGAGCATTTCTTCTAAACTAGTCACCTGAGCTGACGAGGTGCAAAGGGGAGCTTAAGAAGTGCCCTGCAAAAGGGTGGCAAAGCTATTGTACTGCACATTCCTGGAAACAGCACAAAGAATTCCAGCTTGGCCAACCACAATTCCTTCTAGGATGTTTGCTGTCATGTGGCTCCCTCTTCACTTTCCATCTTATGCAGAGCTTAATTTGTAGGTGCAATCTAGCTCTATGTATTACAACTGAATTTACTATACTGCAACCAAGTTTTGTATTAGCTCTTCGGATTTATTAACATTAGAGAGACTTTATAAAAGACAGTTAAAAAATCAAGATTGCATTGTTTTGAAAGACACTTTCATTGCCAAATAACATGGCAAGAGTAGCTGTTCGGAATCTAAAGCTTAGTCCTAAGGTAAATGTAAGCAGAAGTAAACATTTGCTACCATGGAACTGTTACTCTACAGGACCAATCTGTTTCTATTGTTTTTTTTTTTAAATAACTTAAACTCTATTTGCGTTATTTAATCTAATTCTATAACATAAATCCTTTTTGTAAACCAAGATCTTACTCTGTTTTCATGAAAAGTTGTGAATGGCTGCTTTTGCAGCTTTAGAAACACAGAGAATGGCAAACTTTGCTGCTTACCCTCAGAATGAGTTCTTGAAGTGGGGGAATTTCTAAGGCCAAACACTTCATCTATGGCTGAGGGTGGCCAACGGTGATGATTTCAGGATTGTACCAGTACAGCTTCAGCTGCCCACACTGTCATGGCAAATCATCTGGGTATGTTCAAAAAATTGTTGATACAGATATTCAGCTTAAAGGCAAAGCTCTCACTTTGTGCTCTAAAATTCTGTTGTGCATTATATTCTAAGAACTTCTATTTATGTCAGTTTGATATGATATAATTTGGTATTTGGAGTCCTAAAGGTAAGGAGGATAATACTTTCTCTTGTAGCTTTCTCTTGTATGCCAAAAGCACCATGTTTGCAAAGTGGAATATCCAGATGGCACTGTTGCTGCAGGACAAGTGGTGTGTGTGTGTACAGTGATATTTCTGATAACAAGCTTTTAAGCAAAATTGTCTATTCCTGGTGTGTGACTAGTTCAGAGTTCCTACATAACTAGTTTTTGAAGTTATTTAAAGGATATGGTGAATGGTTCAGAGGTGTGCTGAACGATTCAGAGTAATTGCTATAATTGTAGCTGGTGATCCATTATAATAACTGATGCATGGATACTATTGATTATATATACTTTGTTTGCTGAACTTCTCTTCACCTCAGTAAATATGGGTGATACATCCACCATCTGAATTCATGTCTGCATACTAAAAAGGGTAATCTTCTTTTGTGACTTTGACAGAAACCACCCTCAATTAAATCATTTTTATGGCAAAGGAAAAAGGAGAAAGCTTGCGTTGTTTTGTTTTTCTTAAGACTGGACACTCTATCAGTTGTTTTCATTCCTGAATTTTCTAACTGTATTTTATTATATTGGTTCTCAACCGGAGTCTGCGTTCTCAGAGGTCTTCCGGGGGTACATCAACTCATCTAGATATTTGTCTAGTTTTACAACAGGCTACATAAAAACCACTAGTGAAGTCAGTACAAACTAAAATTTTATATAATGACTTGTTTTTATTGCTTTATATACTATACACTGAAATGTAAGTACAATATTTCTATTTCAATTATTTTATTTTATAATGATATGGTAAAATGAGAAAGTAAGCAATTATTCGGTAATACTTCACTGTGACACTTGGGTATTTTTATGTATGATTTTGTAAGTAAGTAGCTTTTAAGTGAGATGAAACTTGGGGTACTCAAGACAAATCGGTCTCCTGAAAGGGGTACAGTAGTCTGGAAAGGATGAGAGCTACTGTTTTACTGTATACCAAGCATTTATTACATGGAAATATTTTTCCACTAGTTCATATGTTAAAAAAATTACCAAATGCTTTAATTAAACAATTACTGCACAGTTATCAATACCATATATTCTCAACTCATCAAAGTTTTATAAATGTTGTTTATGGAAATATTAGCTATCCTAGTCTTCAGGGGGGGAATTCTGGTGAAAGCAATCAGTAGTTAATTGAGATACAGTTTTAGATATAAAATTTACATTTAAAAGTGTCTTAATAATAATAATAATAATAATAATAATAATATTCCCCTTGTTTCCAAACTACCATAATCTACCTCTTGGTTTCTCTCTCCAGTCTTCCCCCATTCCTTCTCCAGCTTTTCTGTCTCAATCCATATTCGACAAAGGTGAAGATTCCTAAACATTTTTTTTCCTGAAAAATGCCCTTTGAATAGATGAACACCTGTGTGTGAGTCTATAAAGAGCTGGTTGTGTGTGTAAAATATAGAGAACCATCTAAAACATGACAATGTTTAGACCATGGTGGCAGGTAATATTATGAGACATTAAAGCACATGTAATTTTCAAGTAAGTAACATATAAGCATCTTTAATCCTACACTTCCCAAATTCTCAAGGAAAAAAGCCCCAAACTCTTGTCATCCCTTGTCTGAAACAGAGAAATCATTTATTCCAATTGAAAGTGAGTGGATGGTAGAAAATATGACTTAAAATGCAAGTCTAGACTCATCTATGCCAATGGAGCTACAGCAGGATACTTCCTTTATAAGCAAGCATTGAGGGGATTCAACTTGCACATCCTTCTCATTGGTTTGTATCCACACATAGAAATCTGACTTGGTTTTCCTTAGAAGAGAAAATTTGTTAGTATTTCTGTGGTTTAAGTGACCTTTTGCTTGATTTAATTTTTGGTACCAATTTCAAGTAGTTAAAAATGTTCTCAGCACTTGTATTTTAAAAAGTTAGGTTTACCTCACTTAAACAATCTGACTTGCATAATATTTTCCTTTTTCTGATTAACATAATTACTGTTTGTTTTTTGTTAAAGCCTAATAAGCAACCTTCTGGTTAATCTTTAGGTATCCGAAACCACTGTTAACCTTCTGGTTAATCTTTAGGTATCCGAAACCACCTATTCTTCAACAGCTCTACTTCTGTGAGTGAGATTCCTTCTATTAAGCCTTTTCTTTTTTCTGCCCTTCTTTTCTTGAGTTCCACCATCTGCCATTATTATTTCACCAGCCCTTCCTCAGTTTCTGTCTCTAAAGAATCTTGTTGCATGTTCTTGAATCTTTATACATATAAACAGTGTTTAACCTTCCCTTCTTTAGAGTATTTTACTGTAGAAGACTGATTCTGAATGTAGATTGAGAGTTACAGTACAAATCCCCACCTCTAGTGATTTTAAGTCCTTCCAGGCCCTGGCTGTAATCTCACCCAGCTTTTTTTCTTCTTTAGCTTTTAGTTTTTTAAATCTCTTTTTGGCACAGAGAGGTTACTCCATAGCTGTTCCCTGAATCATGTCTTTAATTGTGAAACTTTGCAACTGACTTTGTCTCTTACCAGCCCTGCGTTGGGGAATTGGAACCCTGTGTGCCATTTCTGTTTTTATCTTTTTCACAAAGATTTATAAATCATTAATCAAGGTTTGCTCATAATGAAATTGGTTTCCTCTTGCTACGTCTTTCAGGTCTGTCTTGATACTGATCTTGTTTCTACTGACTGTGTTTTCCCTGTAGTCCATTGCTGCAGGTATGTCTTGCTTTCTGTGGTATCCCCCATTCTAGCTTCCAGCACAGTGACCCTGTCCTTCAAAATCAGCAATCTCTGTCATCACAAACGGAATTGTGAGACATAATTGTCTGAAACTCAGTTTTGTAGCCAACTGGCTTTAATTTTTGGCCTTGTCAGCTTTGTTTGTTTTGGGTACTATCTTCTCTGGCGGACAGAGCCTTCTCATTCTGCAAGCTTGATGCGCTCCTCTTTGTAAAATATGTTTAAATGAATAATTTTCTTGGAGTAAATAATGAGGTCATGGTCCATAACCAAGGCTTCTAAGTGCTGTAGTAGCAACTTGTGCTCTGCTTTTTGATGTACTGTTGTGTTGTGATGTTAAGTGAGTTTTAAGGGGTCAGTGAAGACAGATTCTTATACTATTCCATCAATGCTCAGGTCTCAGACAGATATTTTACATCTGACTTCCTGCTGGTCCTGCACTGCTGCTGGTTCTCTTCAGAATGATGGAAAAGTTCAATAGCCCACATTTTATGACATGGGCTTTTAGGTTCAGTATATCTCTTGGTCTCTGACCATTATTAAGCACCATAAGTAATCCGCAAAAGTTTCTCCATGAATGTGATCTGACCACATTCAAAAATCTCTCATTAATGAGTGAAGAGATTTAATTGCTGTATAGACAGCTTCTGACTTCTCAACATTGTGTTAATCAGTTCAGGGCCAGTGCAGATCTTCTGAATTCACCTACTGATTCAGAGAATCAGCTTCTTTCCTGTAATAGCCATCTCATATCTGTATTTTCATTATTCATATTCATTATTTCATATTCCATTTTGCCGGAAGAGTGCAAGAGTTGACATATGTTTGTGTGGTGTTGGGTGGTCTTTTTGCATTTTTTCCCATTGCTGTAAACCAGTTTTCACACTCACAAAGTAACTCCTTTTCTCTAGGATGCACAGTAGCAGAGGGTTGCACACCAGCCACTGAGGCTCCATAATTTCTTCAGAGTGTGTGTATGTGTAACTGGGTAAGGGTGTGCTATAATATATATAACCCTTTTTCCTGCAACTCAGTCTACTTTGGTGCTGAAGCATAGGTCAGACCTCAGTCTTGTCAGAAGGTAAAGAAAAGTATTACACAGAGTTAAACTTCTGAGAGTGCCATACAATTTCTTCCAATAACATTTAATATATATAAGCATCTGCAACCAGCATTTGGAATACTCATGAAACCTTTTCTTAAACAACTAGTATATAATAACTCCATTGATATTTTCTCACACAGATTTCCCAACTTTATTGCTGTTACATAAGTTTGTCAGTGCAAAGCTATACCTTAACCAAACACACGCACGCACACACTCCCCCTAAACTTTTCTCCCCTCTTTAGACTAAAGAAAATCAGTAGCTGCAGTGCAAGCATGTGGGTTACACACATGTGGGCTTTGCACAATAAATTTTGACCTTGGCTCTTTTCAGCGGTTGGTAGGACTCTACATGATAGATGAGTATATTTTCACAAAGTCCTTTATTTTCACAGCGTAGAAAAGTTGCATGCATTTACATTGCTGTGCTGATATTTTGGGTTCCTTCCTTTGTCAATTAACCTTATAGGCTGCACCTGGGGGAAAGTCAGGCTTGGTTCATAAGCACTAACTGAAGATGAAGCGCGGCAGGACAGGAGCATGCTGGGCTTCTATAAAGCCAGTAGTTGAGAAGGCCAGTGTGGCTGCAGCAAGAAAGTCTTCAGTTGCTCTTTATGTGGATAGAGAGAAACAGAGAGGTGGATAGGAGGAAATGTGGGGGGGCAGCAAAAGTCCTGGGCTCCTGTCCCTGACAGAAGGGGTTTACCCAGAGGAGTTAGGGGAAAGGAAGCCTGTGGAAGGCAGAGTAGGAAAAAGTCCAGAGAAAAAACAGCGAAGTTTGAGATTGTGTAGAACTTGGCTGCTGCTGATATGGTCACTGGAACCAGAAATAGTGGGTGGGCCCGAGTTCCCCTACTAGCCACTGGGGAAATGGCACAGACTGGGAACTGGCACAGAGGACTGCCAGGGGCAGTGTATGAACACTTGGTCCAGAGGGACTCTTATGCCCCAGAAAGGGAAGATTGTATAGTGACCTAAGTGGAGGGTTGAGTCATGAAAAGAGAGCACTCTGATTCTGGGAGAGCAAGAGGCGCTGCAGGGCAAGTGATGGAGGGGTAGGGGGGCTAGACTGAATAAGAGCTGATCCCCAGACCTAGCCACAAGGGGCACTCCCAGTGGTGAGTGAATCCCGTTACAGGGAGTCATTTGGATCTCTGATTCTGCAGCATTCTTTCCCCCAGTGCAGTCTGAACTGTAGGTGGACATGGGGCATCATCCCCAAGTTGGATTCTCCATCTGCTGAAAAGTGCAAATTGGCCTTAAATTGTTATGGGCAGATGTGAATCGGGGAGCAACAACCAGTGGTGCCCCCTCTGCCTACCTCCGCCTTCCTCTATGCTGTGCCTGTGTTCAGCAGTGAGACAGAATGAACTACCACAAACATTGACAGGTTAACCCATATAGGAGAGACACACGTGTGTCTCTCCTATATCTCTATACTATATGCAAATTATTGTCTTGCACTTCTCCTCCAAAGATGCATGTTCTCCTACTACCTTTGCTTGTTGTGCCCTTTCATGTGAGGTTGTCAGTGCCTCCTCATCTGTTGATAGTGCATTGAGATCAGAGACAATGTTTCTATCTGAAGAAACTCAAACCTGTTATGAAAATTATTACAGTAGCTCAATCCTCTGTTCCCCATGATCATTGCTTTCACCTTTTTCTCAAAGGCAATGAATTCAAAGAAGTAATCAAAGAAAAAAAGTAAACTTTTAGAAAAGACAAATGATAACATGGGAGAGTCGCCTCTAACTTATTGAGAAACACTTAAATTAGTCCTTGGGGTCATTTAGTAGGATACTACCATAAAAAAATAATAGGGCTCTCCCTTGCTTATTGCTACTGTTACCTACCCCTTCCTCTCCATCATTTCGTTCTTCAACTTATATTGCTATTGGGTATATGATGTCTTTTGAACCATCAATTCCCTGTTTCCTTGCCCACATATCAGACTTAATTCACCATTTTCTGTGACATGGTTAGCAGCAACCCAATTTTTGCTACTATCTCTTCCCCAAATGGTTCTTGAAATGACAAATTTATCAACTTTAAGATCTGAACACCTCAGAAATATTTTAAAATATAAATCTGTTTTTTTTCCCTTCCTGTCTTGTGAGAGGATTCACTTGTGGGTTTTTTGGGGTCAGTCAGGGATGTGTTTGTGTGTGTGTTTGGGGGAATTACTGGGGAAAAACCAAGGAGAAGAAAGGAATTTTGCATATTGTTCTGCTTGAGAAAGTTTCCTCACTGGTGTAAACAGGTGGAACCCCATTGACTTTCAGAGAGTCCTACCAGCTTGCTCAAATAGTACTTCTGAATTTTTAGGATTGAGAAATAGCAAGAAAACCAAGAGAATTTGTACAACATAAATTGAAAATATAGGAAATTGACTTCTTAAATACTTACCACTTTTCACCTTCAAATTGCTTCACAAATTTTAATTGATTAGTCTTCTCAACAACTCTCTCAGGTTGTTAAATATTGCCATCCATATTTAAAGATGGGAAAAATGGATTAGAGATGTTATAAGATGAAATTGGGTGAAATCCTGACCTTATTGAAGTCCAGGGAGTTTTTCCATTTATTTCAGTAGGGTCAGAATTTTCACCCATCTCAAATTTAAACTTCAGGCTTATGAATTTAAAATAGATTACCTACTACTAATACAAGCAACAGATAAGATTAATATAACTGAAAGAGATTGAAGAATAAAGTTCAGTTTTTTAGTTTTTGTACATTTGACAGCACTTCGTGTAAGTCCATTTATCATTTTGCTCTCATATATTCAGTTTTCCCTGTTTGTTTGTGGGTTTTTTGTTTGTTTGTTTGTTTTTTTGCATGAGCCCTTCTCACAGGAACAATCCAGGGAAAAACATTTTAATAACAAAAGAAAATGTTGACCCCAAAATTGGCAGAGGGATTCAGGGACTAAAACTACTTTTAACTCATATTTGAAATTGACTAGGTTCTGAATTGACAGTGACCCTTTAAGTGAGTTTAAGGCAATAGTTGAAGAGTCAGACTCAGTCAGTGTCAGTGCTGGGATTAGAGCCCAAGAGTCTTGAGCTCTAAGAATGCCTCTGACACATTGTGTTAAAATATTAATGATTATTCATGCAAATACAAGGGATGTTGTAATAATTGGTTCTAAAGATGTACCCTAATTATAACTGTAACTGTAAAAAATCAATAAAAGTGTATAAAGTATCAAATTAATCTATAACAACAAATACTAATGGGAAAAGGTGCAAAAACAAGACCTACTGAATTAGTCCAAACAAAAAGGTCTAATATAACTCAAGGACTGTGATAAGGTTATGCCTCATTGTAAGGCCCCGTGGATCTAAAACCCAGGCCTGCAGCGCTGCCAGATAGCTGGCATCTGCAGGATACCACATGGTGGCAGTTGTAACCAGCTTGCAGTCCACTGCCCATGATCTGCTGTGGACACAGACCATGAGAAGTCCTGCTGCAAAGGGACTGACACACGTAGCCTCATGGCTCCCCACCCTATATAAACACAAGAGGTATTCCAGGAAGTGTCCAGGCAACAGTATGGATCTTCTGTAGCAGCCACGACCATTCCTGCTCCCAAGCTCCTGGCTTCAACCTCAGTTTGATCTGGACTTTGCCTCCTGACTGGGCCCTGAAATCTGACTTGGACTCTGACTGTTGATATCAACCCTGGCCTAATCTCTGACTTCGAACTTTTCTGTTACTCCCAGCTTCAGATTTGACCCTACTCTGACCCTTGGTCCCGACAACCCTTTTTAGGATCCTGACACCAGTAAATAAGAACAGTATGAGACCAAAAATCAATTAACTGAACAGTGTCAGAAAATAGGGCTAATTGGTGGAAAAAATAATCAGGGGATAGGCTACTTTGCCCATCTCTCTTTTTTGGGGTTCTTAAAGAAAGACTTTGGGGGAGAAAAATTGGCTACTGGAATGAGCTTCACCATCATGGCTGCCACCCTCACAGTCTCTTGAAACCAAAGACCATCTTCACCATAATTCTAAAGAATGTTCTAATCAGAGCGGGTTAAAGAGCGACCCAGATGACATCACCACCTCCACAGGCTCCAGCTAAATCCCAAACACCACTTGGGATATAAGACTTTGTCTCCTTGCCCAATTGTGTCCTTTTCCTTCCGCACCTTATTTCTTCTCTTTCTTATGTCTCTCCTCTTTTCTTCTACCTAATAAGTATATCTTAGCTAGCCAAGACTACATATTTTACAACACTGCTCTGAAACTATAATAAAAAAACGTCAGCTAAAAGCAATGAACTAGTCAGTCTAATGCTGGTACATTTCAGAGGGGCTAATAAACCCACAGGCTGTGCCTGTGTTTCTCCAGAAATGAGGTTGCAAGTAAAAGTCAACACTAAAATGCAGAAGCTGTGTTTTCTGTCTTTGCTGTTCTTTTCTCTCCCCCTTTTTTGTGTTTTCATTTTGTTTTGACTTCTTTTCTTCTTTTCACAATGCCAACAACAGCTTCAACCTATCTCTACTAACTTCTCTTTTTATCCCAAAAACTAATTATTACCATCTAAAAGACTGTGAAATGGGTTTTTTCCTTCTAAAACCTCTTCCCAGCTAAAGAGAAAGGGAACAAGAAATATTAAAATAAAAGCCTTATTTAATACTTTACATTTGAAATGCTTTAACTATTTTCCCTTCTTTTCTATATCTTTAATAGAAATATCTTTTTAAACAAAATTGAGGTATATTTGCCATGATACTAAGCAATCTAACTCCAAACTTTGTTTAAAACTATTTAATGTTAAACAGTAACTGGGTTTATGTTAACACTTTTGCCCACATAACCCATCAACATTAATATAACAGGGACAAAATATATTTAGCTTTGTGTTAGGCATTAGGGATTACTGTATATCTGGTGCATTTGTATTTTGTGTCATGTGTAAATAAGAACAAAGTTTCATGCTCTACTTTTTAAAGAAAATTATATCCATTAAGTTATTAAATGGAGCATTACCAAACTAGTAATGCTTTAAAACAACAGCAAAATGAAATGGCAAGTTTTTGAAAGCATATAGAGGTTTCAACTGGAGTCCTGTGGTTTAGTTTAGCTGCACATAGAAAACCATGTTGTTCTTTCAATACTCTTTCTTGTTCCTTCCAACTAAAGATAGTTGTGAATTAAAGGTAGCGCCTGGCAAAAAGTGTGCTTGTCATTTTGTGCACTTCACTTAACCCATTAACTGTCACATTATTTAAGCAAGGAAGGCTTCATAAATCAAGAGTAAATTTCCCAATAGAAATTTACTTTTTCACAGGGAAACTTTTGACATTTAAGAACATCATAGTATTATCTTGCTTAATAGAAGTGGCAATATATGCAAGTAGTGTAAATGAAGAAATGCATTTAGCAAGTTGAAGTGGTAACATTTTTTTTCAGGTTACGGTGTGGTTATTTTTTCATAAAAAGGTACACACATATGAGTATAGTATATTTTGGTAATGTAGTAATTGTAAATATAAAATGTGTACATTTTTGTGCACAACTTGCAACTTCATAAAATTTTCAGACAGGCATGCTTAGAATGCCAATTTTTCAACACTCCAGGTTTTTTTTCATTTTTAAAGAGAAATGGATATAATTATAGTGGAAAAGTTCCATTTTTTTTTCACTCTCAAGTAAACCAAATTGCTTTTCCTCATTCATTTAAACAAATGAACTTAGAGCAGAGATCAAGGATGCAGATGTTCAACCCAAAAAGGTAATATTTTTGGAAAATTATGAATTTGAAAAAATAGAGGAAATTGGAAAAAAAAGGAATAATTGTAATGGCTTCTGCAAATTTAAACTATAGTGGTCACCACATTAAACAACTGTTAACCAGGAATGTTCATACTGCAAAGCAAGCCTGAAAAAGAACATTTACACAAAAATAAATGTACTTTTTATATTTATCTTTTCCCCCTTTTGCTATTTATTGACGCTAATGTTCACTTGTTAAATTCTTTCTCCCTACCAATTCATCTTTTCATTTTGCTTGTTCATGCAATGAAGTCATAATCATATATATTTAGCTCCCTTTGTAAAGTGTTTTGAGATCTACTGATGGAGATCAGTATATAAGGACTAGGTAGTATTATTATTAGGCACCGCTGTCTGTGGCCATGGAAATTTTTATGTCACTAATTTAGCATTTATAATTGAAAGCTTCAAACCTGCCGTGAAAACTGCACTAAACTAGCTAATATACAAAGTAAAGTAGCTAGCTCAGAGTCTTTCACAAACCCTATGTTAACTGCCCTGGCAACTGAAGTTCTCTTATCACAGACCAGGTAGAGGACAAGAATTATCTGTACAAGCTTCCCCATAGTGCCCCTATAATGGGCTTCAGTACTGTTTTGGAAAGACCACCTTTTAAGATACAAATAGTTCATTCTTGGTGTCCATTAGTTTTAGCCTTGTTGTTGAGACTGGTAGTCTCAGCCTAGCTGTTGGCAATTCATGTTACATACAGTGAACTACAAAAGAGACCGCCGTTGGTAAGGACATTACCATTACCAGTATTGTGGGTTTTACTGTTAGCATCTTTGATACTGTCAGTGAAATATCAACTAATGCAAAAAGGCAGTGACTAACACAATGTGACAACTATTACATTTGTACTGTGCTAGTATTTAAATTACAAAATGAACACTATTCCTATCACTTTCAGGCATATTTTGTCTCATTCAAAATATCTGTGACCAAACTGAACTTTCCCTGTCCGACTATTCTATTTAAGTTACTTGACAATGAAATGCCATTACTTGCAGCATTTCTGACTTAATATACTAACATTTATTAATTTCTAAATGTATTTAGTAATTCGGTCATAGTTTTGCTGAATACAATTTACTAAATAGATGGTCTTTATATAGGAGTTATTGCTTTAGTAACTAGGAACTATTTATGATCATTAAAAACTTAAATTGCTTTAGAGACTTGCAGTGTTATAATCGGAACATTTTAAAATGAGGAATTTTCAGCATCCACATTTTGAGCATGATAGTGGTTAGCTGGTTGTCAGCCATTTGTTAGGTTCAAGTTTTCTGAAATTCATTCCTAGTTTCTGTTGAACCTTTGAACCCATTGATAAATAGATAGCATTTGAATAGCTTTGAACAGTGTGATGCATTTTATATTACTGTAGATGTTTTGAAAATGTCACCATACTGCAATTAATTACATGAACAATTTTAAAAAATCACCCATTAGCATTGGTTATTAAATCGCCTAATGTAGGGATTTTATTCTCTTATTTGTTTAATTGTTTAAAGTTTCAGAAAATGTCAACTCAGACATCACAAGATCAGCTGTAGCTTTAAGACAAAGAAATAGCAGTATAGCTATGAGATATATATGAGATACAGGTCTATCCAGCACAGATTCGTTTTATTTTGTTCTTGATGCAGTATGTGAATGTCAAATACGACCATACTATAGCCAAGCAGAAGGGCTGTTACACTACAGTTACAAGCTGCTTGTTTTTTCCACAGAAGAACTTTCTGTGAATTGAAGGACCACACAGCACTTTCTTAGGCCTTTTTTCACCCAAATCTTTTACTTTTTTTTAAGCACATAAAGAAAACTCCAAGATGTTTAAAGCAGGGCTGAAGCTCCCTGATATTGTAGCAGACCAGGAGTGAGAATATTCCCACCTTGCAGATGTGTACATGAGAACATCAACAGGATAATTGTCATTCCCCTCATCCAAATTTTTCTCGTAGGTTTTAAGGCCAGAGGGAACCATTATGATTAGCCAATCTGACCTTCTGCATGACACAGACCATTATCTGTGGATGATCTCAAGTGTATTTTATAGAAAGACATCTGTTCTTGATTTAAAGACTTGAGGTGGCACAGGAGTCAATTTTTTAAAACTATTTCCCCCACTCTATTGTTCTGACTAAGGCTTAGAGATTTAAACAGCTTGTCTCGTCAGCTTCCATAAAGTGTTTTAACATCTCCTTGATCACCTTTCTATAGTTTTGTACCCAGACAGGTGCACACTAGAACATTAGCCTGATTTTTCCGTGTATTAGTTATTTAATAAGGTTATAGGCTTGCCAGTTGCTTTGATTAGAAGATAATAAGGTTCTTGTCTCTGAATCAGGCTCCAGAAGAGTTTTATAGGTACCCCGGGGTGCACAACAGGAAGGTTCTTAGTGATAACCAAATTTGTATAATTGTATAAGTTTTATTAAGGTAACATAAAATGATAGACAAATGACTGATATAGAGAAAATGAACAATCAAATGGATAATGGATAATCCAATCTTAATTATATATATATATATATATATTGACTCATATGATATATATATATATATATTTTTATGATATGCTTTGGATTAATATACTCATGCTCTTCCCTGTTGACCTGGTTGAGAGAGATGTTTGGTTCCTCAATTCTTGAGTAGAGGGAGAGAGATGGAGTAGTTTTGATACCGACATCAACACTTTTAACACTTGTCTAGGCCAAAGGTCCCGAACATATGTATGTTAACTGCTAACTCATCTAGGGCGAAGGCCATGACCATATATGTCTTGTCTTTTTATACATCAACACATATCTAGGTCAAAGGTCCCAAATATATGTATGCTAACTAGTATCTGTCATACAGGATGTGGCCTGTAAGGTACCTTGCATTACAGCAAAAAAATGTATATAAATTTATAGCTCTATTATTAATCACACAATCATACTTAAATCTATAAGAAAAGATACATATCTATATAATGCAAGCAAGCAGGCTAGTCCTATGGGCTACAAGCAGTAATATCACTTTTCATATGTTCCACACACTTTTAGCCAATAAGAAAACAGCTGAAGGGCATGGTGTCACTAATCCATGTAGAACAGACCTAAAGATAATTAATTGCTTCATTGCTGGATTAAAATAACAGTGTGAACCTGGCCACCTATATTAACACTGTATCCTTGTAAACACGTTCTATTGAGGAAAAAAGAAACAGATACATTTATTTTTGTTTTTACTGTTAAGCCTCATAGGCAGTGTGCTGTGTATTTCAGTAACTCTCTATTGGGAATTGTCACTAACGAAGTCCATATTCTCTGTAGAACTTAAAGACATTCTAACATGAGGATTACATGCAAAGCCTCTAGGCAAGGTGAAATTATTTCTACATGATTTGTTGTCAACAATAATATTTTCAAGGTCTCAGCTATTGTCAACACACTTATAAAATGTTTTTACTAGTCAGAATGTTTTTACTGGTTTGAGAAGTATTTCCTCTGTGTTTAATGGAGAATACTAGTATAACCAGTAAACTTTCTAACCAATATTAACTTTGTGTTTATACTGTACTGATTTATGTTTCTTAATCACATATGCTGTAAAACTTAGTACCTTTTTATTAAATTCTTTATTAAACTTTCTTTTTTCTCCCTCCCATATAATTTTTAACAAATGTTGGATAGGACCGAATGCACAATCTGAATTTACTCTTTCTTTCATATTTGATTATTTTTCTACTTATATTTTAGTTTCTCTTTCCTTTGCCACTTTTATTCTATGGGACGAAAATCTGGTTGCAGGATAGTGTTTAAAAATGATCAGCAGGAATTTTCTGCATTATTCCTTCAGGAATGCCACTTTGAAACAAAATATTTGCTACAAAATGTCTTACTGATATATCTGCATGATTAAAGTTTTCTTTCCTTTTTAACATTTCAAAAAAGTTCTCTTCTAACCTGTTTGTTTCAGGGTAGCAAATAACAGTGCTAGTATGCTTTGTGCTATTTAAGAATGTCTGAAATTCCTCAATTCTTAATTGAGAGCTATTGTTTAATAAGTCTTATTTGGAATCTGTTTTCAGCAAACCATTTTGTCAGAGCTTCAGTGGTTTTGCTAAAGGAAGTACCATTTCAAGCCACATCTAGACAGCTTGCATACGCATCAGCAGTTAAGGGAGAGGTTAGCTTGTCTCTTTTTGCAAGACAAAATTAATCTGTTGCCAGTCTTTGATCCCATTCATTTGGAGGGCACGACGCAGTGACAGGAACCTTTGGTCCACATCATATTGTGCATTCAACAACTTCATGTCATGAGCCATACTTGGCTTCCAAAGATAGGCTTTGCTAGGAGATTATCTAATTCAAGTTGGTTTGCATGCATTGTGGTAACACCATATGGAAACCTCCATTTTACAATTATTCAGCTGTCACCTTGTCTTTCAGGTTGCATATGAGGAAGGGAGGAAGTGTAGGCAGTAGGAAAAGGTAGGAGTTAAAAAACCATCAGCCTGATTCAGCAAAGTATAACACAGAAGGGCTTGGATCAAGCAGGTATAAAATAGGTGACAAAAACAGTAAGATAAGGAATATGAAACACTTAAGCCCCATAAATAAGCCCCATTTCCAAAATTTAATTGAAATCTAACTGTCCCAGGGTTTTATGAAGAAAGATTAAGCTTTGTGCAATTTACCGGAATCATAAGAAGCTTCCAAATAAGGGTAATTCTCTTGTAAGTGGGTTCAAATGATTTCCTATGTGTATCATGGGTATCAATTGCCCTGCTGCTCAAGTGAAATGTCAGTTTGTCCAAATGAAGGTCCTATTGCTAAGTTGTTCTATCAAATGCAACTTTGAAAGAACCAAAAGTTCTTCTTTGAGTGATGTCCCTGTGGGTGCTCCATTTTAGGTGTTGTCGCATCGCAGAGATCTTCTCAGCAGTACTTGCTCGGGCCACATGCTTGCAGCTCTTGTCTCACGGTGCCGTTGGCGTGTCTTCTGTCGTGTGCACGGTCTGACCCCCTCAGTTCCTTCTCAACCATCCACGGGCTGAGATGGTGCAATACCAGAAGTCAAAAGTTTTTTCCTCTAATTTTTTTTTTCTTTTTTCTGAGTAGCAGAGCTTATAGAAATAAGACATGCCAGGTTACCCTGGTTTCAAGAGGTGTACCTCTTGTAGAGAGGCTATGCCAGTGTCTGATGGACACTCACTCTGTGTACGCTGCTGAAACCCATATGCCACAAAAGTGTACACACTGCAAAGAACTCAACACAAGAGCCAGGAGGAACAGATAACTGATGTTGAAGCTAATTTTCCTGGAAAAAATCCCTCAGACCCTCATCTGACCCAGGCCCAGACAAGCCTGAAGCAAAACGAACACCAAAGAAAAGGGTCTCTTCCCCTACTTCTAGCTCTGCAGCAAAAATAAAACATTCGCCTAAGAGGCTGTCCCCCAAACCGAGTACCAAAGAGGCAAAAGGATCTTCAGGTACAACTTGGTCAGTGCCACCTAAGGACTGAAAATGTCCTGGTGTGGAGTCGAGCAGCTTACAAAAACTGTCCTTCTCCAGTACAGCACCGCGTAAAAACACGGTGCAGAAACCTCCTTGACCCATGGGCAATGGTGACTTCGGCACCACCAGACTCAGTGTCGCCAAAGAAAAGTACGGTGCTGAAAGACACATTAGCACCTATGCCGGCACCGACACCGATCATGGCACTGGCAATAGAGAATATGCAGGATGCATCACTGATAACCAGTAAGGTACCAACCATGGCAGGACCAGGAAGGCACCGACAGCGACACTGACTGTTAGTGATACACTGCTCATTGTACCTACCTCTGATATGGTTCCATCCTCAGCACAGACAACCATCACAGAACCGATGGGAGCCACGGCACCGACCCTGGCACCTTCAGGCAAAAGGAGCTGCAAACAACATCACATACAACCTGTGCAGTCTTCATCTCCAAGATCAGAAGGCACCCTGGGGTCACCGGTACACTCCCTCAATGCCGATGATAGTGATGCAGAGGAAGTTCAATTCTCATCTGAGCACTCCTCCCCTACCAGACCCTCACTAGTACCTCCTGATTATGCCTACCATAGGGGATATAAGCCATATCCCTACTATGGTCCACCATGGTTTGCCCCTCTTATACCATATCACGGGCAATGGTATAGCTGGGATGCCTGGTCCTTCCATTCAAGAGCATACGAGAGACCTACTAGCTCCCAGCACCACAAAATCTGTGAGACCATCAACTTCAAATACAGTGACTGAAGCAGGGAAGGAACCTCAGATGAAGAGCTTCGCTGTGGATCAGGATACATCTCCTCCCACAAACAAATCATCATGTTCCCCAGATGAAGCTGTGATTTCCCCGGCACCTAGTGTTGTCAATGATCCCAAACAGTTCAATGATCATTTTAAGAGGGTAGCTCGAGATCTGGAGATCCCTCTAGAGGAAATAACACAATATCACCACAAGTTGCTGAAAATATTGCATATGGCAACACCGTCCAAAATCGCAATCCCGATAGATGAGGCTTTAATGGAACCTGCTAATAATATATGGATGACACTGGCAATCATTCCTTCTACTAACAAGAGGAATGATAGAAAATATTACATTCCAGCCAAGGGGATGGGATTTTTATTCACTCACCCACCTCCGAACTTGCTTGTGGTAGATGCTGCTAATCAGAGAGGAAAGCAGATAAACTATAAAGCCACATCACACGACAAGGACGGGAAACATCTTGATTTATTAGGCAGGAAAGTCTACTCATCCTCTACTTTGTTAATGAGGATCTCTAATTATGCAGCACTTCTATCTAATTATGATCACAACATTATGAAAAGTTGTCACAATTTACCAATGACATCCCAGACACTAAGAGAGATCAATTTAAAAAACTGATTAATGAAGGACAACTTGCAGCAAGGACATCCCTGCAGGCCGCTTTAGACATGGCAGATACCACAGCTAGGACAACAGCCAAAGCCATCGTCATGTATAGGACTTCCTGGCTTCATTCCGCAGGTCTTCCAAGTGAGTTTTTCCAAGGGAGCTGCCCTTCGACAAAACACAGCTTTTTGCTGCCAAGATGGATGAAGTTCTGCACTCAGTGAAAGATTTCAGGGTGACCCTCAGAACACTGGGCGTATATACACCTGAAACAAAAAGAAAACAACACAGGTTTCAGCCCTACGCTCGCAGATATCCCTTCCAACCCCAGTATAAACAGTACAAACCTCAAATGGGAAGACAAAGATCACACTGACACAGACAGCCACAACAGTCATCTACCACTTCTCAACCTACACCTTGTACAGTTTTGAGAAGTTGATCAAGGGTATGAGAAACCCCAATCAACATGCAGTGCCAGCCTCACTAAAGAAAAATTTCAAATTTTGCCTAAGACAGTTCCCTCCCAATTGGTCAACAATAACAACAGACAAATGGGTTTTGGAAACAATCAACTCAGGATATACCATCCCATTCATATCCATCTCCCCCACCACTACTCTTCCCTGTCCCTTTTCAGTGACCCAGCTCATGTGCAAGTATTGCTACAAGAAATAGAACATCTACAAATAGGGGCAATAGAACATGTACCACTTCAGAATATAGGGAAAGGATTCTATTCCCACTATTTCGTAGTACAAAGAAAGAGTGGGGGACGGAGACCCATATTAGACCTCAGGGCATTAAATAAATCCATGAGGCGACAAAAATTCAAAATGGTCACTCTAACGACTATAATACCAGCACTGAAAAGAGGGGACTGGTTCTCAGCCCTCAACCTACAAAGATGCATATTTTCATATTACTTTCCACCCGACGCACAGGCATTTCCTAAGATTTACGGTCTCCGGCAACCACTATCAATACAGATTTCCACCATTTGGCCTTTCCACGGCACCAAGAGTGTTCTCCAAAGTGCTTGCAGTGGTAGTGGCACATTTAAGGAGACAGGGAGTTACCATCTTCCCATACTTGGATGATTGTCTGATAAAGGCATCTACTCAAAACCTAGCCAGACAAGCTACCGATCAAGCCATAAAAATATTTCAAAAATTTGGACCAAGGATAAACATTGAAAAGTCCACTTTAAATCCAACTCAGTGTCTGGAATTTATAGGAGCGGCCTTCGACTCAACAATAGCCAGGGCATCACTACCAATGCCAAGGTTCGGATCTGTTGCGGACCTGATATAATTAGTAAGGAATAGCCAGACCGTAACAGCGCGTGTAGCCCTACAGCTTTTGGGTCACATGGCAGCTACAAAGTTCGTAGTGCGTCATGCATGTCTACACATGTGATGTCTCCAAGGGTGGCTCGCTTCAGTATACAGACCGAACAGACACAGCCTGAACAGTGTTAACAATACCAAATATGGTAAAAGACTTTCTGATACGGTGGACTCAGGAAAATAATATGATGATAGGAATTCAATTTTCCCAGAAGCCATCACCACCGATTATGATCACCACCGATGCATCACTCCTAGGATGGAGAGCTCACATGCAGGAATACACAATTCAGGGAAGATGGTCAGAATTGGAAACTTACCTTCACATAAACATATTAGAAGTTCGGGCGGTGCAATACTTGCAGACACTTTCTACCACACATAAGGAACAAATCAATAAAAGTAATGACGGACAATATAGCCTGCATGTTCTACATAAACTGCCAGGGAGGAGCAAGATCCCACTCCCTATGCAGCGAATCAATGAGACTATGGAACTGGTGTATAAAACACAATATCGACATATCAATGGCATACCTGCCTGGCAAACAAAACATAATCGCAGACAATCTAAGCAGACATTTTGAACGAAATCACGAGTGGGAACTGAACAACGAAGTCATCAAAGAAATTTTCCATCAATGGGCACATCCAACAATAGATCTCTTTGCCACAAAACAGAATCTCAAGTGCCACCTTTTCTGCTCGAGAGCAGGACTGGGATCAGGATCGATGGCAGATGCCTTCATTCTCAACTGGGATGAGGGACTATTATATGCATTTCTACCCATACCAATGATACACAAGACCATGCAAAAAATCAAGGCCAACAAGGCAACTGTGATAATGATAGCAGCAACCTGGCCGAGACAAACATGGTTCTCAGATCTCCTTAGCATGTCATTACACAAACCGATCACACTTCTCCCGAGACACGATATCTTCTATCAGGATGCAGGCCAAATTTTTCACCCAGAATACGAAAACTTCACCTCACAGCCTGGCTAATAAATGGTTCTCTCCCAAAGAGTTCCAATGCCCTGAACAGTTGAGACAGATATTAATAAATAGCAGAAAACTAACAACAAGGAAGACTTACCTGCAGAAATGGCATAGATTCCAATCATGGTATGAAGAGTGATGAACTGACGCATCATCTTCTTCTATTCTGATGATTCTTGAATATATAATGGAACTAAAGAAAACAGGGTTATCAATTAGTTCCGTAAGAGTACATCTATCGGCGATCACCATATTCCATAACAAAATAAATTATACTACAGTATTCTCTCACCCGATAGTAAAAAGATTTTTAGCAAGGTTATAGAGAGTATTTCCAGTTGTTTGTGCCCCCACACCATCGTGGGATTTAAGTTTGGTTCTCGGAGATATTACTAAGCCACCATTTCAGGCTCTAGCAACATGTTCGTTCCTCCACATGTCCATGAAGGTTTAATTTCTGGTTGCTATTACATCTGCCCAACTAGTAGGAGAGATTAGCGCGCTGATGGCTTATCCCCCCACATGTTATTTCACAAAGATAAAATCACCCTTAGACCACACCCTAAATTCGGATTTCCATATTAACCAACCCATCCACCTACCTACTTTTTATCTGAAACCACATACCAATCCATAGGAGGCGGGCACTACGCACTCTGGACATCAGAAGGGCCATAGCTTTTTACCTGGAGAGAACAAAACAATTTCGAAAATCAGATAAATTGTTTGTGTCACTAGTGGAGCGCTCAAGGGCAAGGCCATCTCCAGCCAAAGGCTATCTAAGTGGATTTCAACATGCATTCGCTTATTCTACAAACAAAAAGGCTTACAGGTTCCCTCAGGGACCAGAACTGATTCCGCGAGAGCAATAGCCACTTCTGTAGCCTTCTTGAATGACATCCTATAACGGACTGTGACAGGGGCTACCGGAGGGTGGTAGAAAGGCGCTATATTAGCCTAAGAATGACCAAGGCCCTGTTCCCCTAGCAGCTGCCTAAGGCTTCCTCCAGGCTGATTAGGGTCAGCTGAGGCCAGAGTCAGCTGAGACCAATTAGGGTCAGCTGAGGCCAGAGTCAGCTAAGACCCATTAAGCACTGCCTGGGGGCAGATATAAGCTCCCTGCCAGCCAGGCAGGGTGCTCTTCGAGTATGGAGAGTTTGGAGATCTGGAGCTTTGGAGAGAAGGAGAAGGAGAAGTGTGAGTGGCAGGAGCCAGAGGAAAGCAGGGGCTTGCCCGATGGAGTGGCTGTTTAGCCCCAACGAAGACCAGGGTAGGGAAGTAGCCCAGAGAAAAGACTTACACAGTGCCTTATAGCAGCAGCCAGCCACTGCTGTCAACCAGAGTTTCTGGGCTGGTGTCAGAAGAAGAGGGCGGGCTCGGACACCCCCTACCCCAACCTTAGAATCTAAGGTCCCGAGGGCACTGCTCAGCCTGCGAAGGCCTGAAGGAAGAGGGGGCAGAAGCGAGGCGGCCGCCATCTTAAGACTGGTGGGAGCCTCGGGCGGCCATTTTGTGCCCACCACACTGGAAAAGTGCTCGGCCCACGGGAGCACGAAGGCCACCCCATCACAGGACATATGCACGGCTGCAACATGGGCAGCAGCTAATACCTTTATAAAACATTATGCTATTGATCAGGCATCAGCCAGGGATGCTTCACTAGGACTAACAGTACTGTTATCCGTACAAAACAATTCATTCCTAAGTCCCTTGTCCTATACAGTCACCTAAAGTGGTGCACCCATAGGGACATGACTCGAAGAAGAAGAAGAAAAGGTTACTCATCTGGTGCAGTAACTGGTGTTCTTCAAGATGCGTGTCCCTGTGGGTTCTCCACTACCCTCCATCCTCCCCTCTACTTTGAAGTTCTAACTGTGTACTCTGTAGTGGAGAAGGAACTGAGGGTGTTGGGCCACGGATGAGATAGAAGACGTGCCAATGGCACTGTGAGAGAAAAGCTGTGTGTGCAGAGCCCAAGCGAGTGCTGCTGAGAAGATCTCTTATCGAGGCCGCGGGACGCAATGACACCTAAAGTGGAGCAGCCACAGGGGGACACATCTCAAAGAAAACCAGTTACTGCACCAGGTGAGTAACCTTTTCATTTCCAACTCCATCAACGTTGCTTACACAATCACTAATCTTGATCTCAGTTTTAGATCATTTGAAATACTTAAATGGCCTTTCTCTTTGATCAAAACTATATTACCACTCATGTAACAAAAGACTTCTATGAGAGGATTTCACTCTTTAAAGATGATCCCTAATTGGGTTCTTTGACTTCTAAGGATGGTCTCTAACTCCTTTAGTTAGGGGAGTGACAGGAGAATTCTGTACTCATTGAGTAGCCACTTCATTTGATGACATTCCTGACAGAGAATCTGTAAATAGAAAAGAAAATTTCCCATTAAGAGAGGCAGAAGGAAAAGCCAAAAAGCTTTAAACCCTGAGAAAACTAAACTCTGTTAAATTGCATAGTTTCTGGTGAATTTATGCCTTGCTTATGATAAGAGGATAAAGGTTAATTAATTAAAGAGAAAGGAAGGCAGTCAGAAATCTGAGAGTATTTTACATGTTGGTGGTTGTTAATTTTGTGTTTTATGTAGTAATTCCAATGAATGTTGAAATAACAGTATGATTAAAAAAGGAATACATTTGTATGAGTTGAATTATTTTGTTACTTAAAATATATATAATGGAAACTGACCGTTTTCAAAGAAAAACATAATATTCATATTAATGGAAATGGAGCTAAAAGAATACAGATTAAGAAGTTTCGTACCATGCAGTATTTCCATAATTCAGGTTGGCATGGACGTTATCAATCAAAAGAAAAGGGAATTTTGTTGCAGTAGAGTAATTGGTACAAACACAGTGTCATATTACTCTATCGGTGTTTTAGAATGAGACTTCCTGGCATCTGGAATAGGTGTTGCTCCCGTGCCTGGTGCAGATTATTGTTTTGAAGGAGAAAAAAGAAGAGAGAACTATCCACCAAAGGATGGATCTCTTGCTGTTTGCAATCATCAGGACTACATGGAGATTAACAGTGCATTCACCCCAGGTAGATAGACTGACCTACTACTGGCTTTTTGTAGATTCTGTACTGATCCAACCCCAGCAGTTGTGTAGGAATTTTTGTGGATAGTTACTTCAATGGCTGTATTTCCAAACTGAGTGTATGTTGTGAACAATCAAATAGACTCATGGAATGGACTGAATGTTGTATGTGTTTTCTATCTATGTATCTGTGAATGTTTAAACTGTAAAGGTGAAGCAAGCAACCAAGGAAGGAACCCCATCTCCTTTTATCCTTTTATCCTTAATGCTTGAAAGGAAATCCTGAATCCGAGAGAATTAAATGACATTACAAGATTCAAAGGACTAGCACAAAAGGTGTAACTGAGAGGGATTTTTAGTCCCCAGTCACGTATTGCTGCCATATCCCTAGCTGATGTTTGCTGGACTGAAGAGCTCCAGTTACACTATTTCATAGATCATCTACTGACATAATTTGGCATCTTTTCCTGCACAGGCCACTGGTGCTATATTGAAGACAAGAAGATGCTCGAGGTCAAAATATTCCCTACTTAGCATTCAAGTATTTATGTTTGTAAGTTCTGTGTGTGTGATAGAATAAGGTATTTACCTTATCTCTGATAGTACATCACTGCTGTTTCAGTAGTCAAATCCCACTCCTTATATTCATCACTGTATTGAGCTTTTAGGTTGGTATCAAAAGAATTGAGCCTTTTGTTTTAAGAACCACTGTCTGCAGTGTTCCTTTCTGGGAGCTAATTGGGAGAGGCTGGGCCTTTCCGAACAGGGCTTCTTTCTTTTAAGACTCCTCTTGCCTCCAAGATTGTCTGCCTGAGCCCAAAGCTGTTCTCTAACCTCTTCTTGCCTGGTGCATGGTTTGTGCACCTTGTCATAGTACCTATTAAACTGCAGTGTTATAGCTGTGTTGATTCTAGGATATTAGAGAGAGAAGGTGGGTGAGGTAATCTCTGATTGGACCAACTTCTGTTGGTGAAAGAGACAAGTTTCTGAGCTTCCGCAAATTTCATCTTCAGGTCACCTGAAGAAGAGCTCTGTGTAAGTTTGAAAACTTGTTTCTTACCAACAGAAGTTGGTCCAATAAAAGATATTACCTCACCCACCTTGTCTCTCTAATTCATTGAAAATAACCGTTTTGTCTGGTCACACGTCCTGCCTATTTGTCCATTAATGTCAGTTCAGGAGTTGTTGTTCTTAACTTGCTGCCACAGAGGTAGAATGAGCAAGCAGTAGGGTAACCGCGTCTCCTTTGAGCATGACTGTTACAGAGAGACTGTAAACCTGGGTCAGGGGAAGCAATTGGATGGAGTGGGGGGAGGTTGAGAAGTGTCTTAAAAGTGAAAACAGAAACCTGGGTATAGGATTCACCAGTATGTCTGTTGTACGTCTGTAAATAGCTCTGGTATGCATCAGATTTGTGCAGTATGGGAGGCCTTCTAGTCTCTTCTCTGACATAGCCAGTGTGTATCTGGGATCATTGATGTTATCACAGTTAGTACTAGTTGTTGGTATTAAGACAAAAGAGCTCAAATCAAAACTGGCCTGAATCTGGATATGAAAGCAGTGTCAAATAGTGTACAGGCCAAATTTAGAGGAATTAGTCTTGAGCATGCTATTCTGGATCTCAAATATATATATATTTGGAGGCCAGTCATATTTAATCCCTATCCGTAAAATTTTCCATTTACAATTGCAAAGTTCATTCACATTCTAGAAATATAACCAGCTCCAGTGTTGGTCTCCATTTGAAAGGTAGTGAATATTACTGGAAATGGTAAATCTTTATAGAGGCATAAATTGAGAAGGAAAACGAAAGTGCCCTATGTCAGTGGCTGCTCCTAAAACTGTGACTAATTACCATCAAATTCACGACAAATGACAGTGCACAAGTGTATTTAATAACAGCTTTCAACCAACCTGCCCCCCCTGCCTTTCAGAATATACTGCCTTTGGCGGGTATGATATTCTTATTGTCCTCTTGTACTGTATTGGCAGAACATTAGTTTTTCACAAAGAACTTCATTAAAATAAACCCACACACACATGTGCCACAAAGCACAATCCAGGACTTGATGTAGATTACAACTGAATGGCCCAAGTGTAAATGCTTTCCAGCTTTGACAGCTGCTCTCTCTTTTGGCTTGATAGATATCAAGAACAAATATATTCATGGACACAGTGAAAGTGGGCACTCAAAAACGAAGGCAGATAGGAGTAATGGAGGACTGGATTAACTCTGTTTTATATGATCAGATCTTGATTTCAGACCAAACAGATATTATCCTTAATATAATTTAGATATTTGAATTTTATAATTATTGTGTATTCTCAATTTTGATGGATGGTCTCAAGCTAATTTTGGCTTTACTACCATTTATGTTAAGGGCATATCTACACTTGAAACATGGCTTAATTAACATGTTTGTAAATTCCAGAGTAGACAGAATACAAATGGTTTTGTCCCATTTGCAGGCTAGCGTTAAACATGACTATCAACAAACATTTGTGTCTTGTCTGCACTAGAATTTACAAACCTGTTAATTAACATGTATTCAAACATGACTAAATGTTAGTGTAGACCTACCCTTAATAAAAAGGATACAATTAAACATAAAAAACATATGAGTGTCAGATACACTAAAAGCAAGAAGAATTAAAAAGAGAGAACCTACACAATAATTGAACAATCAGAGAAATGCTTTCACAGCAGCCACAGTATTTCATTTTAATTTACTGAAAATAGTGTGATCACAGCTAGAAAAGTGGCATAATTGTTTTCTTGTCAGATGATCATGTTTGAAGCCCTGGGACCCATGGACAATTGAGTAGGATTTCCTTGTTCCAACCTATCCCATGTACTGTCATTAAATGGAAAACTGAAATTTTATTGGCCTGCCTGAACTCTGAATCCAATGTTTCTCTCTTCATGCTGGCCCAAAGACAGAAAAGAAAAAACAGATTAATTTAGTCTGAGAAACAATCCTGTTACTGTACATCTGTGTCTTGATATATGATTGAAGCAATTAGCAGTCTGATTAGTATTCAAACTTAATGTGCTGTGGGAAGAATAATATGTTACACTCACATAGCTCCAGTCATTCAAGGATTTCAGAATAATTTTCAGTACATGAAGGCTGCAGCACTCCTTTGAGGTATAGTAGGTATTATTATATACACTTACAGAAAGGTAAACTGAGGCACACAGCTCAAACAGTGGAATAGAGCCTCTTGCTCTTTACATGGGGGGAGGTAAGAGCTTCAGATCACAACCTCTCCTCTTGCTGGTATTTCATCCCCTGTAGTGTGAGGAGATGAATGAGGTGGACCAGGGCCTCAGTGCCACTCCCTGCTCAACTCAATCACTGGAGCCTGACTGTAGGGGAAATGTTTTCTGATCCCATTTCCCCAGAACATATTCTATAGCCAGGGGAAGGGGAGGAGTCCAGCTGACTGAGTGTAGCTGTTCAGCCATTCAGACCAGCATTTCCTGCACTGGGGGAGGGTAATCAGGTTGAAATCCACATCTCCCTAGTTGCTGTGGCAGCAGGTGAAGCTTGGGTTGGGAAAAAATAGAGAGAACACTAGAAAGTCTGGAAGCCAAGAATAAACAGAAGGCAGGAGGCAACAAAAACCATGGGGAGATCATGACTAAATAATTTCAGGAAGGGGGAGAGAGAGAGAGAGAGAGAGAGAACAAACAATAGTAAATTGTTTAAATTAAGGGGGGGATGGCTGTATTTGATGCAAATTAGACTGGTGGCTGAAAGAAACTCAGATGTATGAATTAGACACTGCTCTCTACAGGGCTCTGTTAGAGCTATGTACAATTGTGGGTCAGAGATTGTCTGAATAAATAAGACTGTGCGTGCAACCTAGCTATGATCTCATGGCTGCTTCAATATGAGAAGCTTTTAGAAAATATTCCACAAGGTCTATAGTCGCCTATGTGACATTTTTTGAGAAATGTCTTATTGCAGAGAAAGTCAAGACTGCTACCTTGATTTCCACTTGTAACTGTACATAGCCTTGTGCCATTGTCTTACCATGTAGGTCTGATATCCATTTCAGACAGCAGTTTTACTGAGTAATTTCTTCTCAGACCCAATATTTTAGTAGATGGTTGTTATTGTTGTTTAATCCCCCAAAATGAGAATCTAAACTGTACTGCCAATACTCCAGGGAGAAAGAAAAGCTACTTGCCTTATAACTGGTTGCTTAACTAGATAGTTAGTGTAGATGCACATTGCCCAGCCTCCCACTTGTTCAGAATCTTTTGGCCTGATTCTCCTTGTCTAAAGTGCTGATTCAGCAAAGCATTTAAACACATGAATAATCCCATCTTTATTCGGTAAAGCACTTAGCAACTGCTTAACTTTAAGCAGGACTGCTTACTTACATCTTTATTAATGTGCTTAGGTGCTGTGCTGACTCAGAGCCTTGGTCAGAATTAACTCTTTAGTAGAATTAATTCTTTAGTAGAGTTAATGAAAATGAATCAGATTCAGGCCCACTCTTTCATTTTTTGTTTAAATGGAGCAGACCTTGTGTGGGGCTGGTACAGTGACTCATTCTGCCTTGTGGAATATTTGGTTGCACTAGGGAGCATATACATGGTCCCAACAGCCACTGACTTCCTGTGGGTTGAGAGGTTGGCACTCAGAATTCATGCATGCTTACAAGCATGGATCTATATGAAAAATCTACCTAAATAACTATAGTTACTAGGTACTAACTTTTCTTTATTGTGCTACGATGACATCATGCTGCCTGCAGTGATTCAACATTGTTAAAAAACCAGAGCACAAACCCCAAATTGGTTGAGAGTTCCATACCTAGCTTTCACAAACCAATTATCAAGTGTAAGCTCCTCAGGCACTATAATAGCCTTAACATGGAGTCACAGACAGTCCCTTTGTGTACTCAGATCTGTCTTGCCACCCAGGTGAGCCTACCTTTGTGATATATGGGCCCTTACACCCAAGAATCATAGCAATATTTGGGTTACTTTGAGTCCCAAAGAACCAGACCTTTACCCCAGGTCAGTTGCATCATAGATCACACACCATAGACAACGCTTGTAGACAATCCTATAATAAATCATATACAGATTTATTAAATAGGAAAAGGAAATAAGAGTTATTTACAAGGGTAAAGCAGGTAAACATAGGTATACAAATGAGTTACAATCTTAAGTTTTAAAAGGTAATAGAAGCGTCTATAATAAACAAGCTCTGTATTTCCTTTAGGGCTAACTCAAGCTAAGCAGCTGGGGATCCCTTGCCTATGCCTAGAAACCTTGCCCTCCAGAGTTCAAACAGCATAGAGATACTGTTCCTTCTTGTTAGGGGTTTTTATTCCCTCCTCCCATATGATCTGAGCTGTGAACTCAGCTGATGGTAGGATTCCACTTGCATGGGGGAAGAGGTAGGATTCTTGCATGGGGGAAGATGGTAGGATTCCACTTGCATGGGGGAAGAGCAAAGCAACAAAATCTTTTGTCCTCTTTAATTTTCCACAATAATCTGTCTGGAGTCGATGGACCTTTCCTGTTGGGCAGGACATAATACCTATGATTGCAGATTGGCACTTCACGCTAGTTTAATGTGCCTTTCTTGTCTGGTGATTTACCTGGTTACAGAGGCTTACAATACCTTACAGTAGGGGATACAGATACTATAAGTGAGATTAATGCAGGCAGCAGCTCACAAGCATTCAATAAAGTCTAAATACTAAACACATTCTAATACCTATTTTAAGAACACTAGTACACAGGTGAGCCAGACTGATTTCAGCTGTGTATTTGTCAGTGTTCAATTGAGAAATGGGGATGCTAGCGTGAGCTGGCACCTGGTCTGCCAGCATCACAGATGTAGTTTATAAAGCTAATGATTTAGGAACTTCCTTTTACTTGTGGAATTAAAATTAACATCTGATCCTCCCCCCCCCCCACCGTTGGAAGTATACTTATATGTGATGTCCAGTGATATACACGGATGTGAAGAGGTTTTAAATGTGATGGTAGAGGTGAACATAGCTGCTGGAGGTGTTGCTGCACCCAATTGCTTGAAGTAATAATAACACCCCAAATACATGGTTTCTGCCTTCAGTACACCCACTATAAAAATTGTTCCAGCACCACTGGATCTGGTAGAACTTTGTTAAACCCACTGATGAGTGTTTTAATGAAGGGATTTGTTTAAAATGTGAAGTGTTTTCATACAGATTTTTTTTTTAAATCAAAAAAACATTAGGCTGTTTTACTTGAATGTTCATTTTATTGCCCAAAGCCGAAGAAACTATAAACATAAAAAAGATGATGGCAGCAAGTTTACATTACATATCAAAATGTGCCTTCTACTTGAATTAATTACATAATATTATTTTTTCCCTTTAAATATGGGATATCCATCTTTAAGCCTAATTTGAGCTATTTATCATCCTTATAAAAGTAAAAGAATGATATACTCTCTTGCAAAGATCCATCTATGTTATGTGTTTTGCATGGGCCACACGCAAAGTGCACTTTAGAAAACATTTTCAGCATATTTGCCACATGTTGTCTAGCACCCACAGCTGGCAGTCCAAACAAACAGTCATGTTAAAAAAGTAACCTAGAAAAGAAGTGGGAGCTAAGTGCTGCAATGATTTAGTTGACTTCTAGAGAGCTCTTCCCTAAACCTTTATTTATGCAAAAGGCAATGAATTTGGTGCTTTCCTACATCCTATTGCTATATGATATAAACATGCCATAAACAGTCATTTCAGTAGTGGCTGAGTGGATCAGCGTGTTTCCATCTCCATTTTGTTGACTGTGGGCAGACTTTAGTTTGGAGGGGATGTTTTATGGAGTTTGTCTCCACCAAACTACAGCTGTTCTAGATTTGTTTTGGTTACTGAGTTCAATGCTATGGATTTAATACACTTAACACTTGATTTAAAGGGGTAACTTTTTCTGGCTGTATACGCAGACTGTAATCCTTGGTAATAATGGCACCTCCAGTGAAGCATAGAGCTCTTCAACTTTCCCCAACAACTGTAGTTCTAAAAAGCTGGTTCAAAATCCAGTGTGGCCCTTTGAAGAAAAAGGTTGTGAATCAATGTATTAAATTCACATTAGTATACAAAGGTGGAAAATAGGTTAAGGAATATATTCCTCTCTTGTGTGGGACATCAACTGCTCAGCACCTACCACCATTACTGGAGTTGCATGACTATGGTGAGAATATACCCATTCAGTGGTTTTTATTTATATTTATCCAGGTTTTTATGCTCTCTCTCTCTCCTACTCATTAAAGTCAGATTCTAAGTCAAAGTAGAATTTATTGCAGTTTCAATTAACCCAAAATTATTTGTGAAGTTGACACTAATTTGCTGAATAGTTTTGTCCAAAAAATATATTTTGGGACTTAGGTGTCACTGCGTCACTGAAGGGAGGCTTTCCTTATTACCCAATGTTTAGACCACTCACCTGCAATATGGGAGTCTCAGATTCAATTCCCTGCTCTGCTTGATGAGGAAAAGGAATTTCACACATTGTAGGAAAGTGCCTTTGTCATTAGGTATGTAGTATTTTAGTGCCTGTATTTTAGATAGTCATTGGAGCAGGGACTTGTCTCCCCCACAACCTAGGTTTGTGCCCTAGCTACTAGGCTGATGAATCAGTCTCAAATTATTTACCTAGCATAATGACTATTCATTGTCATTATGAGTGACTATGAATTGCCACTATGAATGTGGGAGGCCCACATTCAAACTCCTGCTGCACATCAAGCAGAGAGAGGAATTGAACTAGGGTTTCCCACATCCCATGTCATTGCTCTGACCACTTGGTTAAAGGTTATAAGTGAGATGTCTACGGCTGCCACCTAAATCTACCCCTTTACAAATGCCCTCAAATTATTTTTTTATTTGCTGAAATATTTTGCAACTTTCAGATTGAGTTGGACCCAAACATTTTTTTAAAATGCTTTTATAACTGCCATCGACCCAAACGGTAAGTTATTTGCCCAGCTCTGCAATAAGCTGTGCAGACATAAAAAACAGATAGCGACAAGGAAAATATTATTTTGTTCATGGCCTGTCTTCATCCAGTTTCTTGTCAAATTCAATCATCATTACATACAATACCGTGATGATGTAACTTTTTGAAAGTATATAACATATAATAGTCAAGTAACTAGAGAAGGTTCTCCGAAGACTTTCTCTCTCTTTTTTTTTTTTTTTTATCATATAGAGCAATATTTGTGCACAGTAGAAGAACAGCTCCTTTGTAAGACAAGGTCAGTTGCACATACTGATTGAAATGAAAATGCGCAAGGACAGTTCTAATTAGTAAAGGTCTAGAAGAACATAATTTAAATGTTCAAAAGTGACTAATGATTCTGAAGACTTCTAAAAGGACCTGATTTTTAGAGGGTATATGTTCAATGCTTTCTAAATATCACAAATTTAAGGCCTCATATTTAGAATGTTTAGATATTCTAAATATCACAAATTTAAGGCCTCATATTTAGAAAAGTCAGTAGGTCAGTGTCTTAAAATATTAGTAAGAATGTTAAATAAAATCATTCTATAATGAAATAAATGTCTTATGGCACGTGAAGAAATTCTGGCATCAGTTAAGTCAATAAGAGTTTTACCATTGATTTCAATGTAGCCAGGGTCTCACCAATATTGTTTAAATAATCTGTAAATATGGCCTATCATAGCCTGTCATTGTTCCATATGTGAAAGGTTTCAATTGACCACAGAAATAGGGGTATATGTAATGGTATATGTATGTTATTCCTAGTTTAAATCTTCTTTTCATATTTTGTATCTAATAATGTTGACAGCAGAGTCTTGTCCAGTTCCTGTAAACTTTGTTGAACATGTGCACCCATTCGCATGTCTGAAATACACACCAAAAATAAAGAATGGGGAGTTCAGTACAGAAATGTAAAGAGAGTTTCTTTCACTCAAATTATATTTTAACTCAAAATTCTGAGTAGTGGAATAGAGCCCTAAGACGTATTTTCAGTGGTTCTAGTATTTAGGCATTTGTAAGTCAGAACAGCCTGCCATGAGAAATAACTAATTAATTTTCTGATCTTTAATGTCACAAAACATTTGAATCTTTATTCAGTAGATCATAATGGATTAATCCATAAATCACTTACATTTGCATCTAAACTTCACTGGATATAATAAAACATTATGTAAGACTATATTTTATGTGCCTTAAAGACAGATGTCAGTTAATTCAAGGTTGACATCAATATGACACTATTTTTAAAAACAAGTGAAAATGCTAATAATTTCCCATGTGGTACCATCTCAAATGCTTTACTGAAGTTCAAATATATTAGATGTACTGCAATTCTTTTATATAAAAATCAGTTATTTTCTCAAAGAAGGAAATGGGGTTAGTCTGACATGAAATGCCATTGTTAAACACAAGTTTCATAACATTCCTTTTACCATTTACCTCCTTTTTTCTCTTAAATATAGGTTTGATTTTATTCTCCAGTCACATGGTACTACCCTCAAATACATTGATATGTCAAAAATCCATACTACCAGACTAGCAATTTTATCTGCTAGTTCTTTCAGTATTCTGGGATGGAAGTTATCTTGTCTCCCCAATTTGTGTGCACATTTTCCATATTATTTTCCATATTATTATCGTTATTGAAAGCCAAGGGAAAGTATTCATTTAGTGGGATATACATAGATTGTCTTTAATATCCTTTCCATCCACACCGCTTACTGACCCAAACTCATCCTTTTTTATTCTCTTTTTATTTGTATGACTAAAAGAACCTCTTTTTATTTATTTCAATATTCTTTCCAAGAGCTAATTCAATGTGACTTTTAGCAATTCTCATTGTATTTCTACATTTTCTAACCTCCGCAATGTCACTTTCTTTGTTTAATCAACCTCTTTTTGTGTTCCCAATAGGCTTTCAGCTTACTTCTAATAACCTTTTTGAGATGCTTATTCATCCAGTAGGGTCTGAAGCCTTTCCTTACAAGCTTTTTCCCCTTGCTTGGGATGCAAATTTTAGATAGTTATTGTATATTTGTTTTGTTATGATGAGGCAGCAAGCAGACACATCTTCTCCCTGAAAATCATATGCAGATGGGAAAGTATCAGGAATAAATTAATTTGTGATTCTGTAACAATTCCAGAATCCAGTTTAGCATGTAAAACGGCAGATGATGTGGCCTAGCACAGGTTTGGGAATCAGAGGATTGGTTCTAGTTCCAGGTCTGCCATTCCCTCAGCTTTGCCATGATAGCCTCCTTATGTAGACATGCCCTGAGTCATGTTTGGAACGTAAATCCATAATCTTCCTATGGAAATCACACTAAAGTCTACAGTTTCAATAAATCATTTTTAATATGTCAAACTAATGCATCACTTTTTGATACAAGTAGATTTTGTCTGCTGTGCAAAATGATGTCAGGTGCTGATTCAACAATCAATTTAAAAACACCATTTGAAATTCCTGTATCATCAGAGCTCTTACACAGCTTGCTGTTTCTGGTATTTATTGTATAGCATACTGGCAATAGAAGAGGCAAGGAGGACTCCTGTAACATTTATCCCTCCTTGTATGGCGTAGGACTTTCCTCTCCCAAGTTTCAAACACTTTACCTGAGTTTACAAAGAGTTTATTTTGTGGTTCTGTATTCGCTAATTCTACCAGTGGACTAAGACAATAATAGTCAAGGAGATTATGATGGGTCTTCTAAATATTTGTACAAGTAGTTTTAAAGTATTGGCGAGAGGAGATATCGACTGAAGGGTGAAGAATCACTGTGTATAACAGAAGAGTTTCTCTGAGAATTCCAAGGGAAATAACCTGTGTTGGGAGGCACAAAGTAGCTACATTCACCAGGCCCCTGCCTCAGATCCTGGACATCTATAGGAACAGCTGGAAGCAAGGAGGAGGAATCACTATCATGCGATCAGCCATCTCCAAGCAGATCACCAACAACTTCTTTGCAATCAGCCAGTAGATACCACTGCTGTATTCCATTAGTCAGAAACTAAAACCAGCTATGGCTTTGGTTTTGCATTTGCAAAATATAACTGGGGGTTTTGAAAACCCAAACTACCCCCAAACTTTCTGCCATTTCTAAGAGAAAGATCCAAATGTTTTTTAATGGATTACATCAAAATACTCATGTATTACAAAACATCATGGCCCTGTGTGACTTCATACACAGATAGTGTGGCTTTATTCGGCTTAACAAGAAGTAAAACTTAATGAAACTGTTTCCTGCAAATAATACAAAGTGTTATTCATAAGGATTTGAGTAGTTAGTGGTTTTAATACTGCATAAATATCAGAAGAAAATATACTTCCAAAATGTTAGTAGAGGTGTTTATACACATAAATACACGATGTAGTTTTGGAATGCAGTAGGCAATGCAGGGTGCTAAATCCTTTTATAAACCAAGCCTACGCATTTCAGCAACGGAGATTACTTTTTCATAAATTCAGAGTAATCTTATTTTTCTAATTCATAGCAATGACTCACATTTTCCCCACCTGAAGGAACAGTTAATAACCCTCTCATTGTTCCCATGTACCCACCAATGGAAATGATCACTTGTGTATTTGTACTTTATGTTTTTAGGAAACATTACACAGAGGAGACTTTATCAAATGGACATGACTGCATGAAGAATTGCCCTCCAAAACAAGGCTCAGAAAATAGACCTTAATGAATCTGTCAGATTTTATGCTATTACCAAGAATTCTTTTCAAATTGAATTTATATTTATTACTTAGTTTTCTTTAAGGACCATTGCTTTATTACACTGTTGACATTAACACTTAATACTAAATGTGGCCAAAATGACATTTTGATGTTTTTTTCAAGGAAAACAGGTTGAAATATATATTGGCAGAGTTTGTGGCCAATAATATGTAATCTTCTTCAAGGTGGCTCCTACATGGCTCCTGTATATTCCCACTTGTGAGATGTACATCTTGGCATAGCTGAGCATCAAGAGTCTTCTAGAAAAGCAGACTTTGTAGTAACTGCATGAGAACGTCTTGTGGCACCAAACATTCTGAAGTGACTGAGGTGATGATTAAAGGTCATGCAGCACCCAGCCACTTCTGCTCCTTCTTTTCCATGGCAAGCTGATAATGCAAACACCTTTATTGTATGCCCATAGAGATTTCTCTTGGTTTGCACCAAAAATGCAGTTGCAGATTTAGATATCTTTACATATTTTTTTAGATAATCTAAGTGATGTTAGTTAGTGTATATGTACAGCTGGTCAAAAAAATTTCAAGGGAATAATTTTCCATGATGTCCTGTGTCATTAATCATATAGGTAAGATGGAGTGGATCTCGGAGAGGGTCTTCATTTCAGGGGAACTGGTGCCATCGGAGAAGAGACAGAAGAAATATAAGGGTGGCAGAGTATTTGGGCACATGTAAATCTTGGCTGTGGCTTACTTCAGTCATTTATGGTGGTTGCACTTAGAGAGTTCATTATTGTTTTAGGAATGCTGCCAGTCTTCTTAGTAGTCTCCATTTTAAGTAGAGGGAAATCATTCATATCAGCAGAATTTTTAAAACCAGTTAATTCTTCATTCCCTACTTAAACTCCCATTAGGGTCAGTGCGTATTCAGCATGGATTTTACTTTAGAAAGGACTGCTTCAAGGACACTAAATTGTGGAAGGGTTAATTCATAATGAGAACTTCAGAATGCTGAAGATTTGAAACTTATTAGTGGATCTTCACCTGATGTCAGTGCTCCATTCATGACAAAATCCACTTTTAAACAAAAGCAAAGGCAAGTATGTTACCAGAAAAATCTTTTTAACAGAGCATTGTAAGAACATATAGCCTTCCAATGGGCTAATTTAATAATTTCAGTGTAGAAAAATAAATTGACCTTGTTTTGATTAGCTAACAAATATGTAGAAACATCATTTTGCATGTTTAAATATTTCAGGGTCCATTCCAATGACTTTATGAGAGAAACTATCAAATTAACATGGGTCTATGTTAATCCCTAACGTCTTCGAAATATATTGAATTTTACTATTTTGAAAACAGGATTTAACTTTTCTTTTAGAGATCTGAAGTATTTTTTTAGATGAAGACTTAAAAATGAAGGTAAAAATATTTCATTTGAGTGCAGCATAGGTAAAGGTTAGTTACTGCTATTTAGATGATGAGTATATCAGATTTATGGATGTATGGCTTTCTATTTAAATCAAACACATTGTACACTAAGAAACTGACTTGACAGGCAATTAATATGGAAATATCTGTGTAACAGTTACACTTCTCCCTATAAATGGGAATTTCAGCTACTCATATTTTTAAAACAAAGACACCCTTTGGAGGTAGCTTTTAGAAATATGGAATTAAGTAACCATTAGAGTGAAGTTCTGGAACAAACTCCCGAGGGGAGCAGTGGGGGCAAAAAACCTGACAGGATTCAGGACTAAGCTTGATAAATTTATGGAGAGGATGGTATGATGAGATGACATGACTATGATGCAGGCATTTGGACTAGAAGACCTCTCAAGGTCCCTTCCAGTCCTGTGGCTCTATGATTTTATGAGATTGTTTACAATGGCATGTGGATAATCTGTGACTGCTCGGAGCAAATATCTCCAATGTCTGGAGCTGGGACAATAGATGGTGAGATCTCTGCATTACTACAGTGAATTCTTTCCCAGGTGTCTGGCTGGTGGGTCTTGCTGACATGCTCAGGTTCTAAATGATCACCATATTTGAGGTTGGAAAGGAATTTTCTCCCATGTTAGATTGGCAGAGATTCTGGGGGTTTTCACCTTCCTCTGCAGCATGAGGCCCAGGTCTCTTGCAGGTTTAAACTAGTGTAAAGGTGGATTCTCTGTAACTTGATGTCTTTAAATAATTATTTGAGGACTTCAGTAAATCAGCCAGAGGTTATGAGTCTATTAAGGAGTTGGTGAGTGAGGTTCTGTGGCCTGCAATGCGCAGGAGATCAGACTATATGATCACAATTGTCCCTTCTGGCCTTAAAGTCTATGAGTCTGAATCTATAAGTATATTAAGAATCTTGTTCCTTACTTTTAATGCTATCATGGTAGTCAGACACACTAGTGCCTGTGTGCTGTAATAATAATGAAATGATTACTACCTAGGAAAAGCCTTGTTAATTTAAAATTCATTTCATAAAGCAGCATCATTTTGGTAATTAGAGGCATCACTGACAAGAGTTAGTCTATAATCAATTAATCAATCTTTTCAACTAATAAATTGAAATTTATTTTAAATTCAAAAGTTTTATTCTAATCAAAGCGTTGAGGAGGTGCAGTGTTCCAAGAATAGTTCTGGTTTCAAGAAACTCTTTTTGTATTTTTCTAAACTGTTAGATTGCTTTTAGAAGCAGACAGACTGAATAATTTTATATTCTTCAGTATGAAAAATCTCACTTCTAAGCAACTGATAATCTGGGATCAAGATTAAGGTTATGTCTACATAGCAAAGGCTGTGCATGGGCTAATCTACCTGAGTTTGCTTGAATCCAACTAGCATGGGTAACAATAGCAGTGAAGATAGCACAGCATAGGCTTCAGCCTAGGAAGTACAAACCCAGCATGGGCCCTGGATATGTACTGTACTTGCTCTGAAGACTGCATTGCATTGTCTTCTCTGCTGTTGTCAATCTGAGATCCCTTGCGGAATTTGACTGAGTGTGCAAGGACCTTGTTACTAGTTGATACCACTCGGGAGGTATTGCAAGGGTTTTGTCTGTGGAGATGATTTGTACCAGCAGGGAGGTTTTGATAATGGAATGATTTCACATCAACAGCCATAAACTGCGCCCCTAACCCCTACCAGTCATCTTGTGAATGCATGCCACTGGAGCACAGGTGAATGGGGGAGAGAGTGTGTGAATGGTGTGACACAAGCCATCAGCACTAGAAAAAATCTATTCATATATTCAATGATGGAGGAAAGTCTTATAGTGATGGGCAAGTGGCAAAGCAATAGATATGGGGATCCTGTTGGTTGTAGCTTCAGCTTTGCATGTAGGCATCTCACAACACCAATTATCATAGCTTTGTGGAATATTACGACTTTGTGACAACCCTATCACCAGCTGACCTGAAAGAGACACAGAACTTGTTGCAAGAGAACTGGCCAGGTACAGGGTTGATATTGCTGAACTCAGTGAAACCAGGGCAACGCGGATGAAGGGGAACTCATAGAGGTTGGTGCAGGGTACATGTTGTTATGGTGAGGTCATCTGTCCACAGAGCCATGAAAATCAGCTGTTGGTTTTGCCATTAGTGACTCCATTTGCTTCCTAGTTCAAAAGTCTACCTAAAAGCATAAATAATTGTCTTATACTTCTATGGTTGCCACTGAAACATAAGCGGTATGTTGCCATCATCAGTGCTTATGCTATAATGTGATAAACTGATGATCATGGGGGACTTGAACACAAGGGTTGGAAGTAATGCAATAATCTGATTCATGCCATTGCATAGTATGAGACTGGGAAAGAAAATAGCAATGGAACTCTGCTTCTTAGTGAATTTGTCAAAGGGCAATTAGCGATCAGAAATATATTTTTCCGTCTACTAGACAAAATGAAAATGTCATGGATGCATGGAAGATTCAAACAATGGCATTTTATCAACTACATCATTGTCTGGGGGTGAGATTGGCAGGATGTACAACTCACTGCAGCCATGTATGGGGCAGACTGCTGGACAGACCATCACATGATCCACTCCAATTTGTTATTAGCAATTCAACCAGTGCATTGCAACTCAAATTCTAACCCAGTCAGATGACTCGATGTAAAGCAATTACAAGATGAAGCTACACAAGCACACCCTTGTAATAATATTGTGTCAGCTTTGCCTGACCCTGCTGATATGACTACTAATGCTAAAGTAAACAGTGAGGGGGCGACTTTTTGCAACATTATATATCGAGCTGCACTCGCCACCTTCAACAGCTACTCACTAAAAATCATGAGATGCATCGCCTAATTCTTGTATCCCATCTCCCTGTTGGCAGAGTTATAAGATGCTGATGTAAGCTTAGAGACATGTAGGATAAATGGTGGAATGCCAAGGTAGATGAAATTCAGTTCTATGGCAACTGTCATGAGACCAAAGACTTGCATGTATCAATCTACACTGAAAGACTTCTATACTGCTTTGAAAGACATATATAGTCCTGTGCATACCACTGCAGTGCCTTTGAAGAGTGTGAATGGCCTAGCACTGATTATTGATATTATTGACCTTGACTGATTATTGATTATTGCATTGGTGACTGCATTTTAGTGATCTTTTCAGCGCACTGTCCAACATTACAGACAGCCACTAATAAGAGTAGTGGATCAGCCGCCATGTAATGATAACCTGGATGCAATCCCTTCCCTTGACAAAGTCAGTACTGCAGTCAGTACCATGAAGAACTGCAGGGCCCCCGATCTCATGGCATTCCTGCAGAAATGTTCAAGTATAGAGTTGAGATCCTGGTGAGGCATCTTCATGGAGTATTTCTCAATATATGGAGTACTGAAGATGTGCCACAAGATCTCAGAGACACCACCATTGTCACCATATACAAGAGAAAAGGTGAAAAGTCTGATTACATACACATTGCAGTATCTCATTACTCTCCATTACTGGAAAGGTTCTGACCAGAGTACTCTTTGATCGTCTGCTTTGCAACATAGGTATTTGTGTGCCACCAGAGTGCCAATGTGAGTAATGGGAGACATGATATTTGTAGCCCATCAGATGAAGAGAAGTGCAGAGAACAACAACAGGACCTCTACACAGTCTTTATTGAGTTGGATAAAGCACTTGATATCATAACTAGATCTGGGCTTTGGCAATTATTATGTAAGTTTGGTTGTGCAGAAAAATTCACCAACATTCTGAGGCTCTTGCATGACATAATGCTCGGATGAGTCTGTGTACATGGTGTTCTGTCTGACCCATTTCCTATCACTACTGGTATTAAGCAGGGCTGCGTAATTGGCCCACTCTTGTTTAATCTCTTTTATGCAACAATGCTCGATGCTGCTACAAGAGACCTGAATGTCGGCATTGGATATGTTTCCAATCTTCTGGAAAACTATTTAATCTGAACAGGCTGTGATCTTCCACAAAGGTCTTCAAAGCAATAGTTCATGAGCTGCTGTGTAATGAAGACTGTGCTCCAGGAGCACATACTCTAAAAGAGAGAGAATTGATTATGGACAGATTCCACAGAGGCTGCAGAAAGGTGCAGGCTGATAGTCATTCTGAAAAATACAGAGGTCATGTATCAACCTGCACCAGGGAAACCCTACACAAATCCAGAAGTCACTATTAGCAACACATAGCTGAATTCTGTTACAGACTTCTGCTATTTTGGTAGAATTTCGTAGAATGATATTACTATAGACAAAGAGCTAATGTGTTATCAACAAAGCCCGTTCATCATTTGGCAGACTACTGGGCAGAATCTAGCAGCAACATGGTAGTGCTGTCCAACTTTTTGTATGGTTGTGAGACCTGGACCTGTTTCAGTTATCACATTGAGCTTCTAGATAAGTTTAATTTACGACATCTGTGTGCCATACTTTGCATTAAATGACAGAATAAAGTTACCAATAGTGAGGTTCTGGAACATAATCACTCCACAGGGATTGAAGCCATACCTATCGCATCACAGTTACACTGGGCTGGTCATGTATTGAGGATGGATGATAATAGAGTGCCAAAACAGTTGCTGTATGGTGAATGGAAAGTGGACAGCCACATACAAGAAAGACAGAAAAAACACTTCAAGGACACACTGAAAGATAACTTCAAATAGTGCAACATTGGTGTTGACAGCTGGGAGCTGTCAGCAACAAATAGATCAAGCTGGTGAGCAGTAATTAATGATGGGATTACCCAGTTCAAGATTTAACCACTGTATGGATCTTGAGGCACAGAGGCTGAATTGTAAACAGCAGCAAACTCAGCAGGCACAGATTGTAATCTCTTCCTCTGCATTATGTTACCTATGCACTTTATGTGGAAAGGACTACCACTCATGAATTGGCCTTTTTAGCCACAATCATATTCACAAGACGTAATACGATCATCAGCATCATCTTTGGTCATAAAGGACAACAACAACACACCTCCCTTGCTAGCTGGATTCAATCTACAGTAGGTAGGCTATACACTGCTTTTGTTGTGTAGACATGGCCTAAAACATGGCTTATTGAGTCCTGAATGGTTTCAACCTTCTTGTCATGCTGCAAGGGAGTTTCATAGACAAGCTATTAACTGAAAAAGAGGGTCTTCTTGCAACTTACAAACCTACACCAAAGGACTTACGCCAGTACAAAGAGAGTAGTGCACTCACTAACATAAATAATGTCCCAGAGTTCACTGCACAGCATAGTTAGAATGTGCATGTGGCGGTCACTACTTCTGTGATTGTTTATTTTTCTATTCTTAAATATTCATGAATTCAAATATGAGTCAAAGATTTGTTGCATTCTGAAAATCAATGGAAGTTAGGTACTTAATTCATTTACACATTTTTGAAAATCACACTAGCCACCTATATACATCATTAAATACCTTAATACTTTTGTCAACCTGGCACAATATTTTAATTGGTTCATTTTGTTTCATTTGTGTTATAACAGAGAAGTGCTAGATATAGGGGAAAGTGTTATTTAGATTACTGTCAACATTTTGGGGAGGAGAATGTATTTTTTATCTTAGTACTATCAGTATAGATTCCTCTTCCAGGGTGTTCATGCACTGATTGAAAACAGTGACCATGTGTTTGCTTATCCATCAAGATGAAGATTTGGCATGAAGTTGTGTAGGGGAATCATAGTCCTATTCCCTCTACTTCCTTTTAACTATGGCAGACACTGATGTCAAAACTCCATCTGGCATTCACCATTGTTTCATAAACTATAGCAGTCTGGTATTATTGGAAATGTTTGTTTTCTGGATTCATTAGTTATTTTTGTTAAATTAGTAAGCTCTTAACTAGATTCATGATTCTGAGTGATTCTGAAGTCTGTTTCACCAGGTTTGTTTCATCAGTCAGTTGACTTGATTTGATAAATCAGAATTGGGGCCAAAGAAGACATAAACACAAAGGACCATACCTACAGGCCCCTAGATCCATGTGTCATGTGATTTAATCACGTTGTCATTGCCATCACAGTGTCATCACATTGCCAGTGTCACCACATCCTTTTTTTCATGGCCACTTCACATTAGCAGTTCATAGTCATCCTGTGATCAACCAGTACGCTCAGGTCCTTCTCCTCCTCTGTCACCTCCAACTGATGCGTCCCCAGCTTATAGCAAAATTTCCTGTTATGAGTCCCTAAGTGCATGACCATGCATTTTCCACTATTAAATTTAATTCTATTTCTATTACTCCAGTTTATAAGGTCATCCAGATCTTCCTGTATGATATCCCTATCCTTCTCTGTATTGGCAATACCTCCCAACTCTGTATCATCTGCAAACTTTATTAGCACATTCCCACTTTTTGTGGAAAGGTCAGTAATAAAAAAGTAAAATAAGATCAGTCCCAAGACTGATCGCTGAGGAACTCCACTAGTAATCTCTCTCCAGCCTTACAATTCACCTTTCAGTATAACCCATTGTAGTCTCCCCTTTAACCCATTCTTTATCCACTTTTCAATTTTCATATTAATCCCCATCTTTTCCAATTTAACTAATAATTCCCTATGTGGAACCGTATCAAATGCCTTACTGAAATCTAAGTAAATTAGATCCACTGCATTCCCTTTGTCTAAAACGGGTGGGTAACGTCCGGCCTGCGGGCCGTATAAGGCCCACGAAATCATTTGGTCCGGCCCGCGGGACCATTTGGTCCGGCCCTGGCGGCGGGGTGGAATTCGGCGGTGGGGGGGAATTCGGCGGTGGCGCAGTTTCATGGTGGGGGGTTCCGTGGGGGGGAGGGGGCAGTGCCTGCCGCTGAAACCCTGCCGCCATTTGCCCCTTTTCGGCGGCGGACACTCAGCCATCTTCCGCGTATCACCATCAGGCCCTTTGCAGAAAAAAGGTTCCCCACCCCTGGTCTAAAAAATCTGTTATCTTCTCAAAAGAGAAGATCAAGTTGGTCTGGCACGATCTGCCTTTTGTAAAGCCATGTTGTATTTTATCCCAATTACCCTTAACCTTGATGGCCTTAATTACTTTCTCTTTCAAAAAATTTGTCAAGACCTTGCATCCTATTGAGGTCAAACTAACAGGTCTGTAGTTACCCAGATCACTTTTTTTCCTTTTCTTAAAAACAGGAAATATGTTAGCAATTCTCCAGTCATACAGTACAACCTCAGAATTTACAGATTCATTAAAATTCTTTGTTAATGGGCTTGCAATTTCATGTGATGTGCTAGTTTCTTTAATATTCTCGGATGGAGATTATCTGCCCCCCTTCCCTCTCCCCATCCAATTTAGTCCCATTAAGTTGTTCGAGTTTGGCTTCTATATGGTATGTGATAATTTCTACCTCCATATCCTCATTCCCATTAGCCACCCTATCACTATCCCGAAGATCATCATTAGCCTAATTAGAAATGAAGGCAAAGTATTTGTTTAGATATTCTGCCATGCCTAGATTATCTTTAACCTCCACCCCATCCTAGTGTTTAGCAGTCCCTCTTCTTCTTTCTTGATTTTCTTCCTATTTATATGGCTATAGAACCTTCTACTATTGATTTTAATTCCCTTTGCAAGGTCCAACTCTACCTGGCTTTTGGCCTTTCTCTCTTTATCTCTACATGTTCTGAACTCTAAAAGGTAGCTTTCCTTACTGATACCTCCCGTCTTTCACTACTTGTAGGCTTTCTGCTTTCTCTTAATCACCTGTCTGAGATGCTTACTCATCCAGCTTTGTCTACAACTCTTGCCTATGAATTTTTCCCCTTCCTTGGAATGCAGGTTTCAGATAGTTCTGCAGTTATGACTTGAAGTAATTGTAAGCCTCTTCCGCCTTTAGATCCATGAGTCCTTAAGTCCAGTCCACTTCACCAACTAATTCCCTTAATGTTTTAGAGTTAGCCCTTTTGAAGTCAAAGACCCTAGTCACAGATCTATTTTTGTTTATCCTTCCATTTAGTTTGAACTGAATTAGCTTATGTTCGCTTGAACCTACAACCAGTTCTTCTATGAGGTCCTCATAGAACACCAACACCAAATCTAAAATGGCATCCCCTTTTGTTGGTTCAGTAACTATTTGGTGAAGGAATTCATCAGTAATCACATCCAGGAAAATCTGGGCCCTATTATTACTACTAGCACTTGTCCTCCAGTCTATATCTGGTAAGTTAAAGTCTCCCATAATCACACAGTTCCCAGTAGTATTTACTTCATTAACAGTCTTAAGGAGGTCTCTATCCATGTTCAAATCAGATCCCGGTGTTCTGTAGCACAACCCAAGCACTATCCCAGGTGAAACTCTAGTAGTTTTCTTCCCCAATGTGATTTTTACCCAGACAGACTCTGTCTTATCACTTCCATCACTTCTAATTTCTTTACAGTCTACCTCATCATTGATATACAATGCTACTCCACCATCGTTGCCTTCATAACTGTCTTTCCTAAACAGCACATACTCTTCAATACTTGTACACCAGTCGTGACTACTATTCCACCATGTTTCTGTTATCCCTATAATATCAGGTTTCACTTCCTCTATCAGTAGCTCTACTTCCTCCTTTTTGTTATCCAGGATCCTCGCATTAGTATACAAACATCTTAATTTTTGCTGTTTGGATTCGCTCACATTCCTTACCTGATTTGTCACTCTCATTCTACTCCAATATCACCTATTAGACTGTATCTACACTAGCATTCCTCCTAAAGTCCATTCTTCTCCCCACTGCTGTGTCCTTTCTTGCTTCATTTTCCTCCCTCTCAATGCTAAAATTAGGCGTGGAAATTACCTGGGCATCTCCCAAACATCTCCCCCAACTCCCTAGTTTAAAGCTCTCTTAATCAGTTGTGCCAGCCTCCATCCTAGAAGTGCATTTCCCTCCCTACTGAGGTGAAGTCCATCCCAAGGGAACAGTTCTCTGTCCATGAATGCCTCCCAGTGACCATACATCCCAAAGCCCTCTTTACAGCACCACTGCCTGAGCCATCTGTTGATCATCAGAATCTTGTCATGCCTTTGTTGTCCTCTTCCTCTAGGGACAAGCAGAATCCCACTAAAGATCGCCTGGGCCTTGATTTCCTTAAGCGTCTTCCCCAGCCTGGCATAGTCTTGTTTGATGTGTTCTAGCAAGACTCTAGCTATATCATTTGTACCCACATGAAGGACAATCAGTGGATTCTTTCCCACTCCCATTAGGATCCTCTTCGGCCTCATGTCCACATCTCGTATCCTCGCATCGGCAGACAGCACACCCTTCTGTTCTCCGGATCAGCTCTGGTTACAGGCCTATCTGTTCTTCTCAGGAGGGAGCCCCAATCATGTAGACCTGCCTTTTCCTGGTGACGGTGTGATTCTCCAGTCTATCCCCTGTTCTTCCTGGCTGCAAGTCATCTCATCTACTATTCTCCTTTGCAATCCTCTGCAACCATTCCTATATCCTCCTAGGGCTCTTATTGGGTGATATCTCCATTGGCTCATCCACTTTTTGTATAGGACTATCTGCTCTTCTCTTCTTCCATGCCCTCCCACCTTCAGCAACCACCTGCTGTGCCCCTTCTTCATTTTCCAACTCCGCAAACCTGTTTCTGAGCTCTATTTCTCCTTCACTAGCCCATCTTTTCGTCTGCCGGGTTCTTGCAGTCACATGCTTCCACTGGTCACTTTCCTCACCCAGCATTCACCCCTCAGAGTTTGTTGGTTTTGCTTCCATCTGCAGGTCTGGGTTTTTCCCTTCAGCCTCCTCGTTCCTTTGCTCCATCATCTGCTCAAACCCCCTTCTAAATTCAACCGGAGTTTCCACGTGCATCTCCAACCCTCAAATCTTCTCTTCCATCAACTCTATGAGGTGGCACTTCATACAAACGAAGCTCTTTTGAGGTACCCAGGATCATGTACATCCCACAGCTTCCACATCCAGTTATCTTCATTGTCTCTTCCAGTGCTTGAATGACTACCACCTCTGTTGTAGATTATCTGTATACATCTATGCTTCCTACTCTCCATCCCTAATTCTTTGGAACCTTTATTAGGGATTTTGATTAAATGGAAGGAAAGTTGAGGCTCCAGCTCCTTATACAGAGTCAGTTTGATTAGCCCTTGCAATGGGGCTGGTGATGGTGGGGCAGAAAAAGCCCACCTCACTGTATAGCCTGCTCCAGGGTCAATCACCATATTCATCCCTGTGTGAATACCATCTAGCCCATAACCTTTCCCAGAATATTTGGTTCCATATGAGAACATCTATGCATCCCCCAAAATCACTGCTTTTCAGAGGGTATCAACCTGAACTCTGAGAGCACATGCACAAACCAGAGATGTGTATCTATTCACAAAGGGCCTAACTGTGCAATCCTTTTGTTAACAAGCACTTATGTGATTAGTCTCATTGACTTCAGTGGGCCTGTTCATGTAAATGCTCATCAGTGGAAATAATGGTTGCAATCGGACCCACAATCTACTCAAAGAACCTGTTATTGGTCATTAGATTTTCTCTCCTTCTTCCATCTTTCTGACATTTTATAATTCAGTTGCGGTTTATAATATCTCTAAAAAATCCACTGAATCTCAACATTTCTTCATTGGGTGTTTTGATAATTTTGTGCATGATATGGTTTTAGGGAGGGATTAATTTCACTATCTGGACCAGGTGCATTGTTTGAACTTCCTAATTATACAGTGTACTAGAAAGAGAGCAGAAAAGATTGCTAGTGGAACTCTGCCATTGCACCTTATTCCTGACCAGCAGCTTCTCTATTAGCCTCGCCAAGGGCCACTGTTACATACAGATTTCTGGTCACGGTATATTGTCATAAAATAGTGGTTATTGTGATGAGGATAAATGTCCATGTAATGGATTAGGAAGAGATCACTGGTCTCACTTCCATTTTTAGCCCTGCTGGAAGCTTCATAAAAGGCGAAAGCACCAATAGCATTGCATTGTTCCTGTACTCAGTTTAAGGATGGGAATATAAAAAAGACATATTTTGACAATTATATACATCATCTATTTGATTTCCAATGGGCAGCCAAAATTGGAGCTAGCACTACAATGTTTAAAAGAGTAATCTCTATCTACACTGAAAGAAGCGTAAACATTTTCAAATTAGAATATAAATCTTTTATAAATGGTCATTATCTACATTAATGGTGGTATTGAAACTGTTCACTGATTCTGTTTTTAATACATCTGTGTTTTTGTCCACTTTTTTCAGTATGAACTTGTTGTCTTCATCTTTGCTTTCTTTTTCTTTGGTTGTTTCCTATGGCTACAGCAATATGTTATGCAAGTAGTATGATGATAATTATTTATTCTCAATGTCGGGCAGAGAAAGTCTATAGAAACTACAAATTTGAACTGTTGTGCTTTCTTTATTTTTAAAAAATAGTTCCTCTTCTCCAGTCTTGGAGGCTAAAAATTGTACTCTCTCCTCTAGTCACCTATTCCTTTGTGTATCTTGTTAGTATTCCATCGTAATAATACTCAGCATCTAACAAGGATACTGTGAACACTGTGCACCACAGCAAACTAATCAGGCTATGGGGAAGTGGTTCTTGTTCCCTGAAACAGCCTGTTGTGCTTTTGAAAACAGTTGAGAATGATCTCCAGCATATATGAAAGAAGAAACAAAAACACTTCAGAATAAGGCACATGGGGTTGTTTCCTGCTCTCATAACAATATGTTACAGAATTGATTTTTTTTCATTTGCCTCATATTTTATTATGCTTGCTTTATTGGTGTGATGGTAACTCTGTTTAGCTATCTTGTCTGTGTAAGCAAAATTGCTTTTACTGTTTCTTATTCTGTTGCTCCTCTTAGTGTATTTTATGATGGTTTCTGAGTGCAATATATTCTGGTTTTCTTTTAATTATATTTCTAGCATTCATATAGGTAGGTTAATTATACAGATAAAAGTGGGAAAGTCTGCAGAATTCCCTGAGATGTACCATAGATTCCCACAGAACCTAGATAAAAACCCTCACAGATGTTAATGAACATGCTCAACAGATTTCTCTTGACCCTGTAGATTGCTTTTCCTCCCCACAAAATGTTTTGAAAACTATAAAACTGTGAAAGTATTGACTATGTTTTCTTTGTGCCTACCAAAATTCCACCTCAAGAAAAACTTTCAAGTTAGTAGTAAGTTCGCTTAAGAACATTTCTTGTCAATCAAAATCAAGAGAAATGACTAATCAACATTAGCATTTTAAATCAACATTAACATCTACAAGTTCAGCTCAGATCTTAAAATCCAAACACCATTATATGCAAATGCAGTCAGTCTGCATAGCCGATCAACACACTCATTCCTAACATAGAATCATATCCAGTGCATGCTGTAAGTTTCTCGCAAGGAAATCAAATACATGACCTTAACTGACATCAGTTAGATGAAGCCACATTGTCTGGACACATGCCATTAATAGTAGTATTTATTTAATTAATGAGTTAGTTAATTAATTAATTAATTAATTATTATATAAAGTAAATAAATTATAATTAATTAATTTATTTATTTATTTATTTTATTTTATTAATGAGTTAATTTATTTAATGAATTGTTTGTTCCTGAAAAAATATGAGGTCAGAGTTAAAGTCTTATGTGTTTGTGAAAAATAAGAGAGTTCTGGCAAAATCACAAAGAAACAAACACAATCCCAGCTATTTATAGTCTGAATACTTTATTTTAAACATTATCTTATGTTGAGCTTTTCTGTAATATGAAGCCATGTGGTTAAATTTCAAGCATGTGATGTTTTATATTGTCACTGAAAAAAAGTCACAATCTGTATGGAAATTTTTATAAGTGGGTCTTAATATCTTTTAGAACTCTGCAAAGAAGGCCGTAAGGTAGAGTTTCCCAAACTTTTGAAAACTAAGCATTTCCCTGAGTATCAGTAAAATGAAACCAATTGCTCCTCCCTTTAACTCCACCATGTGTTGTTAAAGGACTAGTCAAAATAAGTGGTCTCTCAGAGTAGACTTATCTTCCAGTAGATCTTAAAAGCTTTTTCTTTTTTCTTACATACTTTGATGAGCAGTGTAATAGTTAACCGTACTGACATTGAAAGTATCATTACTGGCAATTAAATAAGGACCCATTTAATTATTTGGGCCAGTTCAGACCTCCCAGCTATTCTTTCAGGCTGTATGCAACTCAGACAGACATCACTTCATCCGTGTCACTGGATCACAGTTTCTTGGCAATCATAACAATTAGAGACTTATATTTTTTTTTAAATGAAAATTGGACTCTGTAGAACAAATGAGCATCTGGTCCATGCCCCTTGACTAATCCTTTATGCCCACCCACCCAGGGTCACACCCTACAGTTTGGGAAATGATGCCCTGAGCAGAGTGAAAAGTACCTGAAAATTAAGTTTCTCTTTTTTGACATAGTTCATGGCTGTGATTGATTTTAGTAAAAGGTCATGCTTATTTAAAGGTATTTACACACCACTTCATGTAGATGAAGTCTTAACTATGGAGACACTTGGGCACCTCCATAATGTGCTATGTACACTTATAGTAAGATGTTTACTTTGAAGGTATATGGAGAGTCTTAGGCATCAAGCTCTGAGATTTTTACTGCTCCTACCCAAGTGGTCCAGAAATTATCATCACATTCCTATTAAACTGCCTTTTAACTTCCATCTTCCCTCCGTTGCTAAAATAAATCTACAGGTCAGTTCCATGAGACTTAACATGAGATTTGCTTGTTGGGGAGGCGGTTAATTAACAACAGAGAAATCAAAACACTCCCTTTTGGGAACTAATGATTTTGTAGTTTCCCACACTTCATTTCAGCTAGCCCTTTAAGTGAGAATTATATTGTAGAGATGAATTTGTACTTTGTGTATCTCCTAGTCAATGCATTACGTCTATGCCATTCAGTTTGCCATCGTGCTTTTTTAAAAACATGGGATTCTCAGTACTATAGCTACAATAGCTACTTCTGAAGCTGTGTCATATGTTGAGATTCCTCAGAGAAAAAGGGGAAAAAACCTGTATTCAGCAAGAAAATGGGAAAAAAACTGGTTGATATTTTACAATTTTACAATATTTTACAATGATTATTTCTAGTACACCAGTCTTCTACCTGTGTCAGCCAGATATGCAGCACAATTATTTGAGCAAATCTTAAATGAAATATGCTTAAACTAATATATGTTAAGGCCAATTTTTTCAAACTTGGGTGTCTTAAGTTAAGCACCTAAATAATACTATCTTTATTTTTAAAGACTAGAATATTGACTAGAATACGACTTCTGAATGCTGAGTTCCTCTGAAACTTAGGCCATTAGTTATGATTTGTTTTTCAGTATCTGGCTCCCATTGTGCTAAAAGCTGAACACAAACAGTAAGAAACAGTCCCTGCTCTGAAGAGCTTACTGCTTTTATAAGACAAAGGAAGTATTATTATCCCCATTTTATACATGAGGAATTGAGGCACAGAAAGATTAAGTGATTTGCTCATTATCACAAAGGCAGTCTGTGGCAGGGCTAGAAATGAACCAAGATTTCCTCAGTCCCACTCCAGTGCTTTAACCATACTAACATGAACTGAGTGAAATTGATGACTCAATGTCTACCTGGGTTTGCAGAGAGCCTGAAACAATACCTGCAAGGTGTGAACTGCCCCAGTAATTTAAATAGGTGCTAACTCAACTGGCAATTTTTATGCTTTAAATGTCAGCATTGTTACTATTTCACTGCTCATCAAATCATATATGTGCCTAATTATGGATTTAGGTGCCTAGCATTAGATTATTTTGGCCTATATCTCCATATATATCTTTCATTTCCTACACAGTATTTTCTAGAGGAAGAATTCTTCATTTTGTCCAGTGTTGTCTCTAATGCCAGACCCTGAAACATATTCTGTACTGATAAAATTTCTATCCTTTATTATCTTTAAGCCCCACATTGTTTTTTACAGCATGGACGTATGCAAAGCACACTCAGAAACATTCAAAGAAAATATGATGAAAAAAATATGGCAGTGCTTTTATTACTGGAATATGTAAAAGTTATGCATGATCTTGATACTAGAAGGGAAGTTATTGAACCGAATACAAATTCATAGAATCTGCTTCAGCTGTCTATAACAATTTAGCACTTTTGTTGGCAATGACATTGCATGTAACTGGTTTGTTGGTTGAGGTACTTGACTGTAATTGTTTTGAAGCATGCTTCTGTCATATTAGAAAAATTCCACAGAGATGACTCAGCTTCAACAATGGAATTTGATATAACAAAATCAAAATATTAATTTAATTGTGACAACAACCAGCAGTATCATTTTTATTAAAGAGAAATTTTTCCTGTACTTTTACCTATTTATTTAGTGTATTTAATGGTCCCAGAGAGAGAATTTTTTTGGTGGGATAAAAAACTCATAGCTATTTAGAGTCTGATTTTACTAACTTAGAGCAGATTAATTGAAACCCAGTGATCCTAATTATTATCCATATATCCATTATCCATATATTTTTACAACAATTTTGTCTTCAACCTCTTGAATGGTGTTTGCATTATGAAATGAACATACATACCATACCATCGCCCTCTGTTGTTCAGACTGGAAATAGTTCTTCCAATTCCTATGAATCCCAAAATCCTCTGAAATCTTTCATATTTTAATCAGTCTTGGTCTCACTGTTGATGCAACCCCATTAAACTAATTTTGTAAGCAGGCTTTGAGAGCGTTCCTTTGAAATTGTATATTGCACTTTTCAAATAAAGTAAATATTATTTAAATTCTGATTAATTTAAATTTTGTTTTCAGAATTGGACAATATAAGGCATTAGTTATCATTATTATTGGCAATCTTAAGAGAGACAACCCCAAATGAATGATTGTTGTTTGTTGTAGTATGTTGTAACACTTTGTTGTCACTATCATCAGCTCTAAAATTCTTGATCATCTGTCTAAAATGCATAGAGAATAAAACTCAGGAATTGAACAGAATTAATGCACAGGCAACCTTCATTCTGGCATTTCCTAACTTTTTAGTGCTTGACTTTATTTTAATGTAAGGTTTGTTTGTATTTTTTTAACATAATTGACATAATAATTACATGTGCTTGCACCTATTTACAAATCACTTGTTTCTCTGTATGTGTAATATACCTTATGTGCTGAACAGTCTTTTTGCTTTCCATTGCCTGGTAGATGGTACTTAATATTTGTGTGGAATCTTGTTTTGAAGAATGAGAGAAGGGAAAGGGCCTTACCAAACACGATTGCCTTGAAATTATTTTTGACCAGCTCCATTGGAGGAGAAGCACATGCACATGAGCTAGTCTGATTCCACGCAGTAGAAGGCAGTGGCATACATAAGACCAGTACATCACAGTATTAGGAAGCTTGCACTACTAGTGTTTATGCTGTATATACCATGGATTAATTAAGGAGTCCAATTTCCATTATTATCAGTTTTTATTTTTGAACTCTCCTTAGAACTAAATTCTTTTTGCAAATAGGACCAAGATGAGGCAGAGCTTGCTCCACTGCAACTTCTGGCAACCATTTCAACATAAACATTTGTAACAACATAAGTGAGAGGGCTATGTTTGTTTCACAGTTATTTCGTTAACTACCATATAATATACTTCAACAATAGCACCAACTGGCAAGCAACTGTCCTCAAGAATGTCTTTAGAACTTTCTCTTTGGAAATTGAAAAATGTTACATGGATGAACGATATTGTAAGACATCTAGAACCAATGGAGACTTGAGGCTATCTTCACATAGACAGCATTTTCAGAGTAGAATTTAGGCACTGCTATAACCAATCAAAAAGAAAAGGCTTCAGAAGGCATATGGCCACAGTATCCTTGACAGAGTTTGAGAAAGTGACTCTAACTTTTGTTCTGCTAATGTTCTCTGTTTAGATTTGATGCAGAAGTGATTCATGTCTCCACCTTTTTTCCACCAATAAATGACATTTTTTTTATTCATATGCTATTGCCTTTGGGGACACCAGCGCACATGCTAAATTCTATTAAAAGTAATTCAAGGGCTCAGCCACGCATGCAGTAATTATGATTGTGAGCATCCAAGGAAAATTAGTGTATAATGTCTTAATTAAAGCAGGATAATACAATTTTAGTTACAGATTGGATTATATTAAGTCTTTAGAATAGTGAGTTTTCCTTTTACTTTCATGTAATTAATATTAGTATAGCTGTTTTAATAATACATTGCATTATTAATAAATATTTTGCCAGAAAGAATAAGAAAATGCACAAAATAATCTCTTGGAAAGTCTAATAAATTATGGCACTGTAAGATTGAAAAATTCCTGTTTACTTTTGTAGACTGCAGATACTTGGAAGTTACTTTCTTAATTACTTGTTCAAGAAAATGTGCTTGCATCAGTAAAACTGAAGGAAATTGTAATATACTCTATAACCCAGGTTTCATCTTTCACATTAACTTCTGAGGCTGGTACACTAAAGTTTTACTGTCTTGTTTGTCTGAATCTTTATTTTATTTATCTATAGCAAATTACAGTTAACACACACATTGGTGTGATGTTAGGTTCAGTTTTAGGACTGAGTCATTAAGCTTCACTTCATAGTACCACAGATGAGTTGCTTACGAAGGATGAAATCCTGGCACTACAGAAGTAAGTGGCAGTTTTTCCATTGACTTCAATGGGGGTGACTTCAGTGATTTCACCCAAAATATCTACTAATTCAATGGAATGCAAACTTACAAACATCAGAGAATTTATAATAACAACATCTTAACTAATTATAAGGCTATTTACTAATAGCAGACTAGTGACTAAGATATGTATAAGAAAGACATGGTGGGTGAGGTAATAACTTTCATTGGACCAACTTCTGTTGGTGAGAGAAACTTTGTAGCTACACAGAGATCATCTATAGCTGAAAAGCTTCTCTCTTTCGCCAACAGGAGTTGGTCCAATAAATTATATTGTCTCATCCACATTGTCTCTCTAATATTCTGGGACTAACCCAGCTACAAAAAGAGTGCACATAAGATTTGTATAGATTTTCCCCTTTTCTTGTATGAAATAAAGATATTAGTAGATTTCAGAGCTAATAATATGTAGAATGTGTGCACTCACAAACTCACCTAATCAGCACAGCAAAAGCAATCATTTCTAATCCTTTGGATGAATCCCTAAAATGCTGCTGATATTCTTCTGAATGTCAAAATTTAGGTGTGAATTGTGACTTTAAGGCACAACCCTGTGTAAAAGCCAATGAAGAGTTTCACCATCCTATAGGTGAGATTTCTTCTAATCTAGCTACTGGTCTGTCTTAGATATTTATAAGGTTCCAGTCACCATAAGAGCTGAGTTATTTTGATTTTAATTTGGTCCCAGCAATATTGTTCCCACTCTTTTTAAAAATTAAATAGACATGAAGATTTTACCAGTAAATACACAGAACTTCAGGGTAATGACTACAAAACTTGAAAAAAAAACCCTGTTATATTGTATTTGAAGGACACAGTCCTACGTTTTGTTTTGTGGCTCAAGTAGTCTGTTAACAAATATCTACTAGTAACATGACATTGTATCTTTTTATTGGTGTCGCTATGACTTAAAAAGCAGAAACTGATTTATCACAGAAGTGCTGAGAATAATAGATACCAATAAGTGAATGACTGTACCATTTCTGAAGTATATTGCTACATTGATAATTTGATTTGAAGCTCCATTTGTAGAGAGTACCTTCAGTTTTGTATTTTCTTACACGAGGTTGAACCCATTTTATACTTTTAATTTGGCAAATATATGCTATTCCTTTGTTTTATCTGACTATTTAATATTTTTAAGCATCAATAATGTTCCTGATGCTGTACAAGAAACAGGATTAAGGCCCCAATTCAACAGTCCATTCTTATTCAGCAAAGTACTTAAGCATGTGCTTAACTTTAGGCACATGCTTAAGTCTAATTGAAATCAAGTTAAACATGTGCTTAAGTTTTTTGCTGAATAGGAATAGACTTAACCACATGCTCAGATTCTTGACTGAATAGGGGTCCATGACTGTACCTGCCCTGAATAATCTATATTGGGTTTGACTGGCATCTTGTATACCACCTGAATAAGGGACAGCAAGCATGTTTCTGCACTGCCCCTGATGCTGGACAGAGTCCAAACAGTGCCAGAGAGAGTCACAATTTGGCCCTGATTCCCTTTGCTCCATGTGGAAGTAAGTTGTGTCATCTCTTTTCACGTACTGTGCTGCTGTACCAGGATCAGAAATTGTGACAGAACAGCTCTCTTTTAATAACTGACACTCCACAGACTGACTGGATAGCTGTTATCTGAATCCAGAAATGGAAGGTCTTGTGTAAAAAATGGCTGTTGGATTTTGGTTTTAATTTCTTTGTAAGAGGGGTGGATTATTTCCAAAAAATAGTTTTCTCCAAAGGCATCAGTCATATTAAATGCTCTCTTTAGCAGAACTGGCTGACAAGCTAGGAATTGAAAACACTCTCCAAAGCCATAGCTATGTGACCTAAGGCAGATATTACAATGTCCCAGCTTTCTGCGCTCATCTTATTCTCTTCCTCTAAGGATCAAGGATAAGGCTAGACAGCTCTCTAATGGCTCAGCCATTAGAGACACTTGCATTCCTCTTTCTCGATTAATTTGCTTGCTGTTCAGTTTCTTACATGAAAAATGTATGGTTTTGTATAGTTTTTTTCTCCATTAGTTGAAGGAATTGTGAACTGAACTTCTTTATATTTAGAACATCTTATTGTGGTTTTACTTATTACTTCCTATTTGTATCATAGATTTTTGCTATTTCTTGGCTCTTCAGATTCATCTCTCACTCAGTTTGAAAAATTATTTGTTAGAACTCAAGATTGCAGGTGTCTGATCATACACTTCACATAACAATGTGTGTGTTCTCTCTGATTCCACTAGCTTAATTCTTTTTCAGGAAGAAATGTTGTCTAGTCAAGGGATTTTGCCCTGTCAGAACTCTGCATTTCAGAGATCCTTTGATAATCAGGAGAGGCATATTCCTACAACAGAGATTTTGCAGTGGGGAGCCGCTGAAGGAAGTCATTCCATTATGCCCTATCACATGTGAATGCTTCAAACTTTGAAGGCCAGCAGCTGGAACAGTGTGACTGGGATTGAGCTGTTTGCCTAGATAATGGCACCACTAGTTTTTCAGGCTGACCTCTCTGCCTCATGTGTGTGGCCTGCTTGTGAGTTCTCTCTTCACTATGGATTAAATGGAATAGGAGTAGTATGCATTTGAGGATGGGAACTTGAATCAGGCCCAGACACTCCAAGGCATTCTGTCTAGTCAGTGCAGTAGAGTCTCAGGTGTCTGGGGAGATCAGTGCATGGTGTTTTGAACGAGCAAACAAACAGTCCCTCCATAGTAAAAAAACAAATCAAAACAAAACACCCACTAACCTGTAAGAAGACTAAATTCACTTCTGCAAGCGCAAAGAAGTGCAAGCTATGCCTCACAGAACTAGGAGAGGGTGGGGAATCTACCCTCCAGGGAAAGCAGCTTGTATTTCTAATGGCACCCACCCTCAGTGAGGTGTATCTTTAGATTCCTCCAAAGTCTGCTCAGGAAGTGGTGATGTACTGAACCAGTTCAGTCCTCTGCAATATTAACTTCACTCCCTGTCCTGCCAACATCCCCAATTTAGGGCTATGCAGGCTGCCTGCAGTTAATTTGCTGGAGGGGAGGTTGGAGCCATTTTTTTTCCCTGCACCTTCTGCTCAGCAGTCTTTCTGCCATCAGATGCCTCTCCCCAGGTTTCACACATAAGCTGGTGGAAACCAGTATAAATAGGGCCAGCATAAAAATAGCTGCAGAAAGGGCTGGAAAGCCAGTGTAATGAGCCAGCTGGGAAAACCTTGACTCTATGCCACTCCTTCCTCAACCCATAGTGGAGGGGTGATGGCAAAAGCATGGCCAGTGCGTTGCACTTGGACAAATTCTAGCTATATAACAGGCCCTGTGTGCTGCCTGGGTGGCAAAATTTGCAAATGATACAAAACTACTCAAGATAGTTAAGTCCAAAGTAGACTGCAAAGAGTTACAAAAGGATCTCACACAATGGGGTGCCGGGGCAACACAATGGCAGATTAAATTCAATGTTAATAAATGCAAAGTAATGTACATTGGAAAACATAATCCCAACTATACATATAAAATGATGGGGTCTAAATTAGCTGTTACCACTCAAGAAAGAGATCTTGGAGTCATTGTGGGTAGTTCTCTGAAAACATCGGCTCAACGTGCAGCAGCAGTCAAAAAAGCTAACGGAATGTTGGGAATTATTAGGAAAGGGATAGATAAGACAGAAAATATCATATTACGTCTTTATAAATCCATGGTACGTCCACATCTTGAATACTGCAGATCTGGTCTCCCTATCTCAAAAAAGATCGGAATGGAAAAAGATGCAGAAAAGGGTAACAAAAATTATTAGGGATATAGAAAAGCTTCCATATGAGGAGAGATTAGTAAGATTGGGACTTTTCATCTTGGAAAAGAGATGACTAAGGGGGGAGATGATAGAGGTCTATAAATTATGACAGGTGTGGAGAAGGTAAATAAGGAAGTGTTATTTATTCCTTCTCATAACACACAAACTAAGGGTCACCAAATGAAATTAATAGGCAACAGGTTTAAAACAAACAAAAGGAAGTATTTCTTCACACAATGTGCAGTCAACCTATGGAACTCCTTGCCAGAGGATGTTGTGAAGGCCAAGACTATAAGGGGTTCAAAAAAGAATTAGATAAGTTCATGAAGGATAGGTTCTTCAATGGCTATTAGCCAGATGGGCAGGAATTGCTATTTGCCAGAAGCTAGGAATGGGTGATGAAATGGATCATTGATGATTACTTGTTCTGTTCATTCCCTCTGAAACAAATAGCAGTGGCCACTGTCAAAAGCCAGGACACTGGGCTAGATAGATCATTGGTCTGACCCAGTATGGACATTCTTCTGTTCTAAGATCATATGGCTTCACATTTTGATCCCTCTCCTCCCCTTCTCCATCATTAACATAAGAGCTAGAGACATTTATTTATTCATTTTAATGATAGCTCAAATTTTGCATAAAATTAGGCATCAACAGCAGGATGCCAAAAAAAAAAAAAAAAGGCAACCTGGCAGCCTAAAGGGTTCTGCACTATAGGGTGAGATCCTGACTCCATGGACATCAATTACAAAATCCCCAGTAACTTTAGTGGGGCCAGGATTTTCAGTCCATAGATTTAGTTCTAAAAATGATAATGCTTTTTATTCCTTTTCAGTTTGTATGTATGGGGGGAAGGGGGGGAGAAGGGGGTGCAAATGGCTTGCCACCATAAAAGGATTATGTGACACATCAAAATTCCTAACCTTAAATATCTTCTAAGAAAAAAAATATTAACCAAAAGTATTTTTTATCAACAACTTCTGAAGCATTTAGGCTAATACAATGCTTTAAATCAATTTAGCCTTTTAAAATATCATTAGTACCATTTTGTCACCATGAACTAAGCATACTGTACCTGCTTTGTATGGTCCTTTCTTGTGTTTTGATTTTGAAAATTTGGTAGAACACTATTTTTTTCCATTAGAAATACTGGTGTTGAAAAGTTTTAAGTATTAGCTGTGAGCATTTCCTGTCTGACCTTTTACAAAATCCTTAGCAAATGAATTATTGCCATAGGGAAAAAAATACATCTCACAGATTATTGTACTTTCTATACAGAATGTTAACTACAAGGAATTCACTGCTGTGCAAGAGAAAGGTTCAACCATATGCAGAACTCACTTATTTTTAGTAGGTTCCAAGATCAAGGAACTCATAAGAAAAGCTATCTTTTTTCCCTGCTAGTACCTAGAGAAACAAGTGTGTGTAGTGCAGGTAAAATTTCCCTCCTGAACTAGTGGATGCAGCCTAGACTGAATCCAATTGATGATTGGGCTAGAGTTGTTTGCATCAGCATGTCTCCTGACTAACCTCACCAGTCCCTGGCTAACCCCACCACTTCTGGTCTCCAGGCTGCACAACAGAGTGAATAAAGAGTTTAAGATGCCTTGCACTGATGTGACCTTTCCCGTAGGGAGATTTTCCTATATCCATAGCATACAATGATGCAAGACATAGTAAACAGGGAGTAAATGTGCTTACATTTTCTTAGTAAACTGTAGTAACATGCTTTTTAACTGAATTCAAGCTATCCTCATTTAGGCCTTGACTCAGTGTGTTAGCATGTGGTTTGCTGAATCAGTGTCTTAATCATGGGAAAGCGTATAGTATTCTAGATGACAATCACAGTATCTATTTGTATGAAATTGTGCCACATTCATGCATACACATATGCCTTATCTCCACAAGTGTTTAATCTATCTCTTCAATTAATTTAACACATTCATGCAATGGTTACAAGAAGTCTAGGTATACAAAAAAAGCTATTAATCAGAAAAATCAATAAGTTTCTGTATTAGATCTGGCTGAATTAAGGTCATCTTTAATTGATCATAGATGAAACACTACAGGTTATGGTGCTGCAACTAAAACTCAGCTCTGTATTCTAGATGTTTTTTGCAATACTTCATTGTTTCAGTGATTTATGAACTTGCCATTTCAGCATGTATGAAGAATTGGTTAAGGTGACCTTGAAAGGAAGAGGGGGTATTTTCACTTTTTTTTTGTTAGCTTTAATGCATGAGCAAAACAACCAGAAGTATTTTTTCCAGATTTGACCACAGTATAGAAATCATAATGAAACACTATAGCAAATGTTAAATATTTGCATTGTATACAAGATTTAGACAGCTATATTCTGCTTAGAGAGATTTCATTTTTTGAATCCTCTGAATGCTAATATCAAAAGCTTTTTGAGTCCATTCCTGAATTTGCATAACTAGTAAGCTGTTGTTTAGACACGCACGTGTGTGTGCGCACACAAACTATACGTGTGTTTGCATGTGTATTCTCAGGCTGTGGTGCTTAGGCAGACCCTATTAGATGTGGAAACATTTTTTTTAAATCCTGCAAATAGTTACATATTGGTTTGGAAGGATTAAACTGTGATCAGTAAATGGTGGTAAATATTGATTTCACCATGCACACAGATGAAAATATTTTTCCATCTATAATAATCAAAATGTAGAGATAGACAAAGCAAAAAAACAGATGCTTGAGAAATTATTACAGTTTGACTCAAGGATATTTCCTTAGTCTGATTCCCTCATTGTCTAAGCACCCCATAATTTCCTGCAACTGTGAAAATTGATTAAATTGATTTAAAAAATTGTAAATGCTTAAAACTCATAATTTTTGCAACTGTGAAAATTAAAATTTATTTTAAAAAATTAAATGTTTTAAAATAAGCATCAATATTATCCATCAAAATTATCAACAAAATAAAAATGAAATTTTTTCAAGCCTGGTTATATACCAGGCATTCAGATTTACATTGCATATCTAACCCACGGTACATATCCAGAAAAGGTGGATAGGTGCATGGAGAGGGGTTATTTCTGGATTCACCACCTGTTTATGCCACATCTTGGAACACAGTACTGGCTCCACACATGTGGCAACTGTAGAAATTTCAATTGTCAGTGTTCCCAGGGCTGCTTTTATAACCACTTTTCACATACATGTGCATGACTGCAGTTATAGATGTGCAATAAGCCTGCTATTTATTAACCTTCACATATTCATATTGCCACTCTTTGTTGCAGGCTCAAGTCTTAAGACTGAAAATGCTCTTTAAAATACCATTTCTTTAAAAAAAACGTAATAACAGATACCCGTATACACATTTATCTTTATTTTATTATATGTTTTCTTAGTCAGCTACGCAGTAGATTACTTCCTATTTCTCTTGAAAAAACTCCTGAAAACAAGATTTGCTTAGGTTTCGTAGGGGAAATAATGTATTGAAAAAATGATTGAAAATTAATTTAGTTTACTGTATTATCCCTCTGTGCAAACATTTTCTATTTTTGTCTTTATTTCTTTATACTTATGTTTTATTTTTTGCATTGTATCTTTTTAGATTAATGTTTTCACTACTTTCTCCCTAAATATACTTTTAAATGCCCTTTTTAATCCACAGCAGCCAGTAAATAGTTTTCATTATCCTACATTCCTGCTTGCTCATCAATACATGAACTACGTTTTATGAGCAAAATCCTTTGGCCAAAACTAAGTACCCTTTGAACCATTCCTAAAGGGGCATCTCTGATATAGATGCCTCCCCGGTGGTGTAAATCCAGCTCTAAATCACCCATTTCCCTTGGTACCAACCCATGTAGGGGGCATTCTGGCATGGGTTGGGGGAGAAAACAGCATAGCTGAAATATGCTGCAATCCTGGGACATTGGAATGGTCCTTAGCACAGCCACAGGACGGCTCTAATTTATGTGAGCTAGGGACAGCCTGCTAACTGTGAGAACTGGGGGAAGCAGAAAGATAGCTTTGCAACCTTTGTGTCTTGTGCCCCTTGGCTGTGCCATGCATGGGCTCAATGCAGCTGGGTTTGGGGCTGAGAAGCACTGGCAATGTCAACTTTCAGCTAATCAGCTATTAGTTTTAATCAGATTTCTGTTTACAATCTGGACAAATAGCCAGATGCACACTCATTTTATTTGTTCCCGTTTATATATTACTGATAGCTGTCTATTCTGACAATGTCACAGGAATGGTCGCTTCAGACTCAGGTAGAGGAAATGTGAATCTCAAAAACCTGTCTCTGCAGAAGTTTGGGTCTGTAATCTAATGACTAACTGGGAATTCCCTGGGTGTCAGACTGATAATCTTTGACTGGCAGTTGAAAATAGAGTTCTTTCAGTGTTGCCTGTCAAAGTGTCAGCTACCAAACCCCAAGACACAGACTTCAAGAAGCTTTGGTTGCCCTATCAATACATACATTTTAGTATCTGTTAATTAAATCTGATTCTGCCATGCTCAATATTCTGCCACATAGATCAATCAATACATTCCTCTACTTACTATATTTAAGTAGTTGTCCATGCTCAGAAAATGTGTACATTATTATTATTATTTATGTTGTGTCCAAAATGTGTTGTGTGCTTTACAAATCAAGTAACAGGCACCCACGCTGCTCAAAGGAGTTTGCAAGGTAATTTTAGACATGATACAGCGAGTCAGAGTAGCAAACGGTGGAGGGGGGAGTAAAATAAAGAGATTACATGATTACTGATATTTGTTATGTACGTGTCTTGTTAGTTCTAATATATTTAACAACGATTATTATTTGGGGAAAGGAGAGCCTGAGTCTATACTGGAGCCAATGTATAGCAGAATAAGTCCAACTTTGGGAAACAGAACTCTCCTGACTTTCTGCAAAAATCCAAAGTTGTTCTTTTCCTTTTGGAACAAAAAGATCTTCTTTGTACCTTACAAGTAAATGAGGAAAAGCAACACGCATCCTGAGGTGGCTTCTTCAAGCCCCAAACTCCTAAACCCCAGCACTATGTTGTTCTATAGAAAATACAGGGAGAGAGGAAGGGAACTCCTTAAAAGGAAGGATTTCAAATATATAGTTAAACCTGATGTTTCATATCAAGTCTCTGTATTCTGTGGAAGCAAAGGTCTCTGGTTTGGACTTGATTTAATGGGGTTGAACAGCATTTGAGCCATGTGGTGGCTGAAATTAAGGCTTTATAAGACTGTGGAAGGAACACCTAAATTTGTGAAATCCCCCCCCTCAAAAACAATAAGAAAAATATTAAAAACTCAAGAAGACTAAATGAGGGTTCAAATGTTTGAATTCTAGATTTCTGGATAATTTTGATGCTGTATATTATAGAAAAGTTTATCTACTAAACTTGATACACTATGGGGTTCCCATGCATAAACCTCGAGAAAGGCTCTAAGAAGCACCAATAAAGTCTCTCTATCCAATGTTCGTGACACGTAGAGAATCCTGAAGGCAGCTTCAGCTGCGGGTGACATCACATACAAAGGCAAAAACATTTTATCATTTTGTGACTTAAAATGGCCTTAGCACAAGAAGTTTACATTCCTCAAAATGACATTTGGAAAAACAGGAGAGAAACCATCATATTATTTTCTGCTAAACTCTGTGTTATTGAAGGAGGGAAAAGTGGAATCGTTTGAGCCACTAATTCTATTAAGACCCTATCGGAAAAGATTCTTAAAGCTAAAGGATAGATTGAAGTCAGTGGAACTGCATTGATTCATAGCAGCTTAGAATACGTTTGATTTCTCCTTCGAGTAATTATCCATATGCATATTCCAATTGTGCATGTACCCGAGTTGAAAGTATTTTGGCCAGCAGTGTTCACTGTAGTCACACAGGGCATAAATTGGTGTGGGAAGCCAACCATCACTCTGTTCCTCTCCCCATTTCCTGGTTTCAAGATGGAGCTGCATGCTGTGTGTTCAGCAAATTGCTGCCTCTTTTTCAACTTTGTGAAAATGGTGTAGTTAGTTGTTACCTGTGAGTATTTTGTTTGCTATTCCTAGTTTAAAAAAAAAAGAAGAAAGAAAGAAAGAAATGAGACCTATTCCTAAGAAAAACTGTATCTTTCTAGTACAGGAATGGCTTCTTCTAAATTTCCTGGATTTAAATATTGCTCCTCAGGAGGCAGTTTTGTGTCCATTAATGGTGGGCACATAAAATGTTTATTTTGTTTGGAAGAATCGTACAGCCCCAACAATTGAGTTATTTGCAAGTTCTACTTTCACAGCATCCACAAATTTACTTAATGGAGAAATCAGTAATACTGGCTGGAGACCCTGGGTCACATAATCCCCTAATCCCAGGTGTACATGATTTGGCTGCAGGCAAGAGTGCTAGTACAGAGTCCATACCTTCCTGGGCCAATCAGGAACATTACCTGTTTTAAAATCCCACAAGCTGAACAAGAAACTGTCTGCAAAAAAAGTACAGGGCATGGAGGATTCCAGAGGTAGATCCTTAACTAAGGATTTCTCAGAGAGAAGTGTGACTTCCCTGCACTACTCTGCCTCCTTATAGACCTTGCAACCTGATATGGTTCCTGCTGAAGCTCAGTCTAGCCACAGCATTGAGGCTTTGGCACCATCAGGCATGCTGAGCACTCATTTTGTGCAGTACCACCCCAGGCTATGTGTACGTTTCGAAGTAGGAGTGTGATTTCCCCTACGCACATACACATACCTGTGCTAGTTTGTACTCAGCTAGGTTCAGCTGTGCCTCCTCTGCTGCTCTGTGTGCTACTGTGGCTACATTGCTATGTATACTCATGTTAGCTCAATGAGAACTAGCATGACTACTTGCATATGAGCAGGGGAATCATATCCCTAGCTCATAGTATAGACATAGCCTCAAGCTCCCGCTATATCTCAGTGCTCAGTACTTTGAATTTATCTTTCTGCTTCATTGATATCATCTACATCTAGAACTCCAGCACCACATTCTCAGCTATGGACCATGTTGGCACCATTGACTTCAGCTACCTTTCTGCTAACTCAGCTGTTGACCCTTCTACATCATGTGGTACTAGTAACATTCACAGTACTGGCAGATGTTTGAGTCTTTTAGGAGCTGGATCACCAATGCTAACTACTGTGGTGTCTCTTGCAGCACTGGGCCCATCTTTGACTGTGGTACCGAATACCTCTACTGCTCTACCATCAATTCTTGTATCAACTGTTGGAGTGTTACTTCTCATCATCATCTTTGATGACTTTGGATGACAATGTTGGACACCCACACATATTTTCTAAGAATATCTCCTCCAATTTCTTCTGTCCCGTGCAAAGATTCCAGAGACTCCTCCTAGGACAGATAATATGATGTTCATCACCTTGGGCATGGCCTACCCCATGGCCACCAGGCTATTGCTCATCAGTGTTTATGTGGCTTTATTGGGGGTCACAGACTTCTTCTGGATGGGGATATTATCCTGGTAGACCTCACATTCCTAAGAAACCTCCTCATTCTGCAGCATCATTTATCCAGGCTACTCCTAAGCATCAACCTGTTCAGCCTTCTCTTCAGTCTGAGGAGTTATCTGAATGAGATGGGATCTCCTTAGCTGATTTGTTGGGTCCACTATTGTTTCATTGTCATTCCCTGAGGAGAACATGACTGGATGTATGCTCTGGATGACTGGGTTTCAGGACCTGCTTAACAAGGGTCTCAGACTCCTTACAAATTCCCTGGGAAGAGGTCCAGGAACTGAGTCACAGGTTGGTTGATATGTTTCCATTTGCTGCATCTGGTAAAATTAAGCTATTATTCATAAATGGATATGGACCCAGTGGAAGTTACTTGGCTACAGCAGTCTCCACCTCCCAGAAACTGAGTAAGAAATACTGAGTAAGGTTGCGTTAAGGGGGGATGAGTTCTTTTACATGCACATGCCTTTTATGCACATGCCTTTTATATGCCTTTTATGCCTTTTATATGCTCATATATTAGATGCCTCAGGGTCTATCACTGGCTCCTAAAAGAAAAAAATCAGACATCAATTCTATGCCCTGTAGATATCAGTTTTACCACTTCCCTTCTTTGACTATAAACTAACAGAGCCCCACCAAAAGAGGCAGCGTTTCCACAGGAAAAGACAATCTCAGCTGCCCATTCATTGTTGTCTGTATTTGGACCAAAGCTCTCATTTTGATGGGACAGTCGAGAGATGCAAAGCCACTTCCAGGGATCCAGAATCACCAGCTCTTCCTCTTTGGTACCATTTGAATTTCTTCAGGCACACCATTTATGATGGAATATTTTATGTAGTTTTATACAGTGCCTACTCCCTCCTCCTTTCCTCATCCCTGGTCAGTGGGCCATCTCATGAGGGTCTACTGAATCAAGAAGTCCTCCTGCTTATTTCACTCTGAGCATAGAAGGATTCCTCCTCAGTATCAAGAGAAGGGGTTTTACAGCATATACTTTGTCCTTCCAAAAAAGAAAGGAGTATGGTAGTCCATCTTGGACTTAATAAGGCTCAACACCTTTATATAGAAGTTGAAGTTCAGAATGGTTATGCTGGCTTCAGTAATTCCCTCTCTGGATCCCGGGGGCTGGTTCACATCTCTCAACTTCCAAGATGCGTATTTCTATATTTTGATAATACTATTGCACAGGAAGTACTTAAAGTTCATGGTAGGCCACAAACATTTTCAGTATCAAGTTCCACCTTTGGCCTATTGATTGAAGGTTTTTACCAAGGTTCTTGTGGTCATTGTGGCACATCTCAGAAAGAAGAACATATCTGTATGCCATTACCTGGATGATTGGCTAGTTTGGGGAAGGTCTCCTCATCAAGTATCAGCTGCCATTTGCCACATTTTCAAATCATTCTAAGATCTTTGTCTGAAATTCAACATACAAGAATCTAAACTGACTCTTGTTCAGAGGCTCGAGTTTATAGGGGCAGTCTTGGGTTCCACCAAAGCCCATGGCTTATCTACTTCAGGACAGGTTTAAGAACACGTCTGTCTTAATAATCAAACTAGAGTCAAACCCAAATACCACAGTGAAGGCATGTCTTGCTCTTCTTGGGTATATGGCTTCATGCACCTGCAAGACCACACCTTTAGAGTAAGCAGGTCTGGTTAAAGTTGGTGTATTTCTCCACCAGATACCAATAGGACATATTTCTGTGTGTCTCCACTAGTACTTTCCTCCCTAAAATGGTGGGAAGAGCCTGGAATACCTGAAAAGGAGAGTCCCCTTTGTACCTCCTCACCCATCCAAAACTATAGTGATGGACTTTTGATGGTCTGCAGGCTCAGAGCCTTTCGACTATGTGAGAAGCATGGATGCGCATTAGTCTGCTAGAACTCAGGGCAGTGCTCAGAATCCTGTCTCACATCCAAGGTTAAACTGTCTGTTTATGGTCCACACTCACTCTTAGAGCATTCCTTGTATTAGTGTGTAACGTCACCGGTATCCTCAGCTCCAGTGCTTCCTGCAGGCCATCTGCTTCTCACCAGATCTTCCATGGCTCGGCCCTCTGGCCAAGTCACATAAAGTTCAGACACCCCCTGGGATACTCAGAATCTCAGTTGACATACCAAAAGTCCTTACCCCTCCTGGGCTCAATTCATCCTTCCTTCTCACTCTTATCAGAGTGCTGACTACTCCAGACTTGTCCCCAATGTCAGTCCAAATGCAACCTAAACAGCTGTTCCACCACTGCTGAGCCTTTCTTCTGTTCCCTGTTTCTTGTAGTCACTAGTTCAGGACTCCCCCACAGGACCCTACCTTTCTCATTGTGTGTCTTTTCTGTTCCATTTCTCTTTTGGAACACTGGCCCCAGGACACCTTGCCCCTGGCTCCAGGCCCCCACCACAGGAGTTAGCTCTACTCCTATGGCTCACCTGTCCAACAGCAGCCTGCTCCAAACTGCTGGACCTCTCCAAAGGCACCAACCAGCTCTCTTCCCTGAGTTAACAATCAGATGTCCCCTACTGTCTCCCTTCCCCAGGAATCTGACCATCTTCCCTGGAGGCTCTCCCAGTTACGTTCTAGCCCTAGCTCAGGGCTCCTCCCTTACATAAGCCTGTACTGTTTCCTGAATTCCCCTAGCCTATAGTCCCAGGCCTTCCCCAGTGACAGAACTCTCTTCCTTTCTCTAACGTGCGATCTCTCTTCCTATCTGAACAGCTTCCTACTTATGCTGTTCAGGAGTCTTCTTACAGAACTCATCTGCTTCCTTGCTAATTGTCAGACGAGACACCACGTGGAGGACCAACCTGCTCTCAGGTGTAGTTTATGGGGCCATCAGAGGCAAGTTAGTTTCTGATTCTTCCTGAAGGACCACTGGCCCCATGACACATCCCTGGATCCTAGGGGACTACAGGAGAACAGGACTCCCTCTGATTCAGGTTTGACAGACTGTTCATCCAAATCTGGGGCCAAATCCTAGTTCCCCTGAAATCAATGACAAAACTGTTGATTTCAAGAGAAGATGATTTTGCCCCAGGACTAGGCTTTGCTTACATAAACATACGATTAAATAAGGAAAAGTTATTTCAACCCCATGGTCAGCATAACAGGAAATCTGCAAGGGACTGCAAATGAGTATGTCTCAAGTTGTAAGGGGAAGCATAAGAGAAAGGAACTGCAACACTATGACTGTGTACTACTGATACAACAGACCATGGGAAAATGTCTGCATGAATCCTTTATTCTCTGAATTCTGAGATGACAAGAAACAGAGATAAGGAAGGAATACCAATTTCAGTTCTACTTGAGATTAAAAGAATGAAAAAGAGTTAAAGGGTTCTGTTTGCTACTGGAAAGCTTGTTTCCACAATATTTCATATAATGATGAGCATGTTTAATAGGAGAACTGGTATCCCTTTGAGTTACACTTTTGTTAACTGCATTCCCAAATAATAAACTGGCAATCCCAGGCTTTCTTCTGTTAAGCAGGTTACTTTGCTTTTTTGAATAGTGAAGCGTGTTCAATCTGCAAAATGAAATAAAAAAGAAAAATAGGAAAACCATTCAGCTCACTCAAAAAAAATTTTTTTTATTTATCACCCAGTGCCCATTTTCTCCTGAAAACTACAAGGTGCCCGTGCTCGACTCCAACTGCATTCTGTATAAGAGAGCTGTCACTGTATTTCCTTAAATGCTATTTTACCTTGAAAAGCTATCATTTGGTTCTTATATAGGTGAGCAAATGATATGAAGGAGGGCAACACTTGCTTTTTTAAAGTAAAATGAAATTTCAGAAGATAAACTGTCTTGTTTCCATTATGTGTTTTTTAATAAAGAAGGCAGCAATGAAGGTCGTTTTCAAATCTTGGTAACTTCATTAAAAAGCACTCAGTAACTCATTTTAAAAACGTGCAGTATTAGCTTTTAAGCTATTTATTCTCTTTGAAAAGACACGTTTGTTTTCCCCCTAAGTCACATACTTCACTCTTTGTAATTCAGGGAGGAATGTGTTGTTTTTCAAGAGACTGTAAACGAGAAAAAAGAGTTTTTGTGAAACACTCTGTTCAGGAAGATCATCCCAAGGATCTTCCAATAGCTATCAGATTTGGGGCATCAGGAGTTAGTAGATTTCATGTATTGCTCATTTATTTATTTATTTATTTATTTATTTCATCCATTGCTCACCCCTCAATTTTTGGATGTTGTCACTTGCCATTTATCCGTCAAGAAATCCTTCATTCCCTTTTCACCTGCAGTATTAGTGGGTCAGTCAGTACCTAGGGAATCCCAGGCTCCTTCCAGCCTTTTCCCTACTCTGGGGGTGCAGTGAAGCCTTCCCTTCCCAGCTCCTGATCCTGTCTGGAAGCAATCAAGTGAGAAATGCTAATAAGAGTTGTTAAGAGAGAGGCTGAGGGAACTGGACTTGGGTACTCTGCAAAAGAGAAGAGCGAGAGGGGATTTGATAGTGGCCTTCAACTACCTGAAGGAGGTATTCCAGGGAGGCTGGAGCTAGGCTGTCCTCAGTGGTGGCAAAGGACAGAACAAGGAGCAATGGTCTCAAGTTGCGGTGGGGGAGGTCTAAGTTGGCTATTAGGAAAAACTTTTTTCCTTAGGAAGGTGGTGAAGCACTGGAATGAGTTACCTAGGGAGATGGTGGAATATCCATCCTTAGAAGTTTTTAAGGCCTGGCTTAACGAAGCCTTGGCTGGGATAATTTAGTTGGGGTTTGTCCTGCTTTGAGCAGGGGTTGGACTAGATGACCTCCTGAGGTCCCTTCCAACCCTCATCTTCTATGGTTCTATTCCTGCTTACCTCACTACCAAAATCATTTTCTTTTTATTCTTCCTACCTCATCAAGACCAAATTCTAACTAGATGCTACAGTGATGGGATTATATAACAATAAAATTAATCATAGTGATTATAATAATGACAGTGAAAACCACAGGGGCACAAATGGAAGCACAGCTGGTTATTCCATGATGGAACTTCCCAGTTGTCTGGCCACACATCCCTACATGCAATATTATCATATACCATCTGGACTTAATCTTCCATTGGTTCATTTTCTGCATCACTAGCTGCTAAGAAGCAAAACCACATAAGATGTGAGTGTAAGCCTCAGATAGAACAGAACAAATTACTGAGAGCCAGATTTTCTTAAGTACTCCTCTCCTAACTTTATTAATAGGAGTCGCTGGCTGCTGAGCTCTTTGGAAATCTGACACGTAATGTTCTGCTGGGGAACCAGTGGTGGCTGGTGACTTTTTTGACAGGAGAGGCACCTATCACAAAGTCTCACAAATTCCAATATACAGCATCCTCCTTCCAATCCTGGCTGGGGTTCTCTCCTGTGCCACTCCAGCATCACAGCCTCCCCACTTCATTCTGCACCTGCAGAGATCCAGTGTCACTGGGCCTGTGACCCTGCAGGGAGCCCTCTGCCTTGCTTACCTGCCAGGGTAGTGGGAGCAGTCCCCAGGCAGGAACTATTCAGCAGTGGGATGGCCTCCCTTGCGGCTGGGGGTTTGTCCTCCTCCTTACCATCTTGGCCAGGAGTCTCTGCTTTGCCAGGCCAGTATGACTGCAGCCTCCCCTACACCTTACGCCCTGGTGTCTTGGCCCCTTCCAGGGAACCCCCACCAGCCCCACTGTGTCACTAACAGGAGGGGGTCCCCTGCAGCCCCACTATCAGAACCAGCCTTAACTGCTGCCATTCTGCTGGGCCTCACCAAGCCATGGTTACTACAGCAACACCCTCTTAAAAGGCCTCTTGGGTGTGGTGAGTTGCCATGGCAACAAGGCAGCTTCTTGAGGCACTATTACCTACACCAGGATTTGAGCCTCACTCCACAGCACTACATTTTCTGGCATTGCCTGTCACTACAGAGAGAGTGAGTAACATGCCCAACATAAATCAAACCACGAGCACTTCTTGTGGATTTACCTGTTTTAAAAGGTACGTGCTTAACTGTCCTTAAAAATCTGTATATATACTAAAATGTCACTTTTGGGAATTAGGTTCTGAATTCTTTGGTTGCCTCAGAAATATGGGACTAAATGATCATTATCTGAGATTATGTTAAAGTAAACTCATTATCTGTATAGTAGCATGAGCACATGCTAAGAATATCCACGCTACACACATAGCACACAAGTTTATTATTTCCATCTAATCACTTTCGCTGTCTGGCTCCTTAGCAAGGTGTGGATTTTCCAGGGAGCATGTCAGATACTTTTCTTTGGTGTTACTGAGTGTCTTCATATTGAGAGGTGAATCTCTTGACATTTCATTGTGCTGATGTGAGGAGCATAAATACATATTTTCCTCTCATTTAACATAAAATACCTGGGATGTGGACTGTAACTCTGACAAGTTGCCAACCTGAATCTATGGAGTGATAGGAGATATATCCCCCAGGGAGTGTCCATTTGAAGTTCTTCATTGCTAATGCTTGCTTTGTGACCTTTCCATGAGCAAATGTGTGTGGCTATAAATATGCATCTGTCCCTCCATCTCCCGCATGGCTCCACCTCTGAACAACAGTTATTCATTCAGCCAGCAACTCCCATGACTACATATAGGGTGGGAGAATTCAGAACTAAGGATGTGTTGAGAGCAAAATTCTTCCATTTTGGCTAAGTCACAACCTGTCTTTTTTCAGAAATTTATGTTTCATGTGAGTAAATGCACAGTAAGCAGAAATTACTGTTACAGTGGTTCTCAACCTTTTCCATACTGAGACCTCCTCCAATTTAGTAATATGAGAGAGGCAGGTTTGGACCCCTGGCACCTTCTTGCAACCCTCTGTGATACAGAACGATATAAAGATGCTCAAAGTAGATATAAGGCAATTTCTGCCATGGATTAGACAGGATGATTTTGATTTTTCAAAGCAAGAATGTAGGATTAGCCACACCATATCAGACCAGTGGTCCAGCTAGCTCAATGCCTGCCTCCAATATTAGCCAGTGACTGATTTATTTATTCATAAGCACACAAAAGCTCAAACTCTATAATGCACTCAATCGTGCAATGCTCTTCATTACAATGGACTCAACCTGTAATTAAGGTCGGTTGATGTCCCAGAGTGTGAGATTACATTGGATCTAGTTCAAATTGTATAACTAACAGATATTATTAATAGTCATAGATTATCCAATATTTTTAGAAACCAGACACAATTACATTATTGAAGCTAACAACCTCATAAGACAATCACAGGGGGATTCCATCATGTGAAGCACTACTTTCTGTAATTTCTTTTACCTTTACCAGCCATTACTTTCATTGTCTCTCCTTGTTCTCATATTTTTGGGGAGGGATAGAAAGGTGTTTTTAAGGTACCAGTAAACTTAGTGTCTAATATAACGCGTGTGTCATCAGCACTGCATTAAAGGCTATAGTGAAATTTAGCAGTACAAGCATAACACTTGTGTTTCCTGTCCATACCCAGGAGCAGGTCATCTTTCAGTACTAGGTCTGTCTCTGTGTTATGTCCCGATCTGAAACTCCCTCAGATACCATCATAGAGTAACTGAAACAATGAGAAATCTATGGTTATTTTAATGATTGATACATTATTAAGATGATAGGAAATTTACCAGTTGCATACCTGTACATTTGTAATTTTACTTTCTTTTGATTTATCTGTTTTGAACAGATTAGTTTATTTTCTTTTAATCCATATATTTGTTAGCCCAACAACATATCCTGGGAGATGTAGACTGGCCCGGGAGATGAGCCAGGGAGCTAAGGATGGGGGTACAAGGCACCTGAAATACAATTCCTATGAAGCACCATGATGGTATTTCCAAATCAAAATTTTTGATTTTCAGATAAAATTTTCAGCCTAAAAGTGTTTGATTCTTGGTTGAAAATATTGATTTTTTTTTCCCATCCAAAAATGTACTGTTGATTTTAGACCATAGACTTAAGCTGTGGACTGCAAGCCAGAACGTGCTGCATTTTGATTCCAGTTCTGCTACTAATGTGTGGCCTTTGGCAAGTTGTCTTATTTAGACTCGAAACTCCTGCGGGCAAAGACCAGGTTTTCCTTTGTGTCATGTTCAGGGCTAAATTAACTGTGAGAATATAACAAATAATTAAAATGACAATAATTAATAATCTCTCTGTTTTAGTTCCTTATCTCTAAAATGAGAATAATACTGGTTTTCCTTCGCAGGGGCCCTAAGAAGATTAATGTTCATACAGTGCTTTGACGATGTAAAGCACTATGTGAATGCCAAATATTATTGTTACTTGGATTCTCATAGAAAAAGAGGAGGTATTCATCAGCCCCTCTTGCTACATGATGATGAGACACCAGTCTCAGTATGCTTGATATTTTGCATATTATCATTTATATCCTTGAAGTACTCTGATGGCCAAGAACAGGTGATCATTAGCTGTATGAAAAACTTGAGGGTTCCCCCCTAAACTTCAAAACCATGCTAAATTTAGTTTCCTGTTTGACAAGGATATTTATGCTTGATCTGAGTTATATACTGTCAGCTATATTTCTGACAGGAGATCCTGTTTCCTGGGGGAACATTTTAATTGATAAAAAGAGGCATATTTCTACCTTCCAGAAAAGACAGAATTCTTCACTTAAGCCTGTGTAGTTTTTCTAGTTAGCACACTAATTCTGGGGTCTGTGTTTGTGCACTTTGCCAATTTTGATCAGAGTATGCTGGGAGCATGCAACTCTTAGGTGTGCATGTGGAGTTAAAGGAAAGGGTCAATTTGGGATGAGAATAGGTCCCTATTTCCTGTTGCTTGTTTAATAGCTTTGTCCTTAGTTATTCAGGTCTGAACCACACTTACATTAGAGTTTATTGGGCAGTTTTAGTATTCTCCATAATTCTCTGGCTGTTCTTTCCTCTTCCATGGATGATGCGTTTTTCTTTTCAAGAAGTCCTTCTAGTGATTCACCTTAACCAGCATGTTAAGGGATCTTCAAACATTTTACCTGATCCTTTTCTTGTTTCAAGGATATCTTCCATGCATGGAATATTACAGAAAATGGCAATGACATTTTACATTACAATGGGAAGGAATTATCAGTGTCCTGAAACAGACCTAATTACTGAGAAAAAAAATCTTCAATTCAGAATTTTGACAGGTGGATTTATAGGAAAGCTTCTTTCCAAGTAATGCTTTTCTAAGGGACATTCTTTGTACTGAGTGTTTGGTTTCATTGTCAGTAGGTGCACATTAATGTACCCATGGGTTTACCCCACCACGCTTGTCTTAGTGCATTATCCCCATCTTTATGGGTAGGATCCATACAGCATCTTCTTTGTAACTTTATGTTGACTTCCAATCGTTTGTCAGGTTAGCTTTAAAAAATGTTGAGTAGGGTCGTGCTTCTGTCTCTTCACCTTTATTAGGAAGACTCTCCAGCTTAGCTCCTGAGGTTTTACTGCTTGCTGTTTCCAAGAATGGGAATCTGTAGTGGCAAGAAACTGAGTAACCTTCCGTAACTGGAGTTCTCTAATCTATTGGCTTCACAGATACACACTCTTCCTCCCACCTTCTACACTTTTCTTTGGATCACTCTGTGGCAGAAAGTTTTGGAACCCACTAATGACTGGTTTTGAGGCACTGGACCCTAAAATCTATGCTTTTAAGGTCCTCATCAGACAACACAAGCTCCCAGAGTGGAGGCAATATATTTAGTTTTACAGTGATAACCTAGTTTACTCATTTCTGATGGTATAAAATGCATATAGTAAAGTGATCCTATGTTGGATTGAGACATCCTTGATTTCTTGGGGTGGTTTTTTTTTCCCCCAGGAGATAATTTAATTTATTATTCTGCGTGCTTTTATTTTTCCAGATTCAAAAGAGGAAGTTTGTAAGAAGCAGTTTTAGTGCGTCCAATGAAATAACATTAGCTTGTGTAAAATAACAAATACAAAGTTCAAGAAGTGCGTAGTGTTTGCTGTATGATGAAATTTTCAAAAGCAAGAGCAGTTGTAGCTCTGTTAGATCCAGGATATTAGTGAGACAAAGCCGGTGAGGTAATATTTTTTATTGGAAGGTAGTTCAATAAAAGACATTACCTCACCTACCTCGTCTCTCTAAAAAAAAAATGTGTAACAAAAGTCTAATTCAATACCCATCTCTTAGTCCACACTCTCCTCCTTGAAAGAGCAAGTACTAAGAATAGGGGATGAGATCTTGCCTCATTGAATTCAGTGGGAGTTTCTCCATTGCCTTCAATGGAGCCAGGTTTTCACTCAGGAAGTATATCTTTACATATCAATGCATACTTAATTGAAGTACCTATCAGTAACAGTCCCCACTATGAGTTTTGTGGGCATACATGAAATAGGCCTTTTCTAAGTAGAAATGGAAGCAAGACTTATTTTCTTAGGCAGAGAAACATCACACAAACACCTAAATAGAGCCATATACAGTTTAAAGAAAACATATGAAATATCATATGATAATATTGTTATAGTTAATATCGCCCTATGGATATTTAAATTTGGACACAACTTTCCTGAATTACTGAGTAGAGTGGGACCCTCGTATAGAGCTCTGATACAGTGAAAATCAGTCCATAGTGAGTCGAGTGGAAGTTTTGTTTCAGTGTAGTGTGGTATGCAAACTTCATTCTTGGTTAGATCTTCCCTTTTAGGTCAGGTGCAGCAAGTCTCACATGTAGCGGAACCAGTATGGGTCGTCTGCGCAGGGGCTGGATTTGGGGAGGATGCACAAGGTATGTGCACATATGGGGAGCAGAGCCAGCTCTGCTGGAGTGCCTCAAATGTTGTCAGTCCAGGGAAAAAGCAAGGGCCAAGGAAACAGGAGTTCATGCCTTCCTTTCCCTTCCCCCACACTCTCCCTGTGGAGATCACCAATCACTCAGGCTGAATGCTCTTAACAAAATTTGGCCCCTCAGATAGGTGTCCTGTGAAGCAAGTTACTTCAACTATAGTATACTTCCATTTTTGTAAAATACAAAACTTTCCCCATGACAATAATAGTATATTGAAATATTTTCCTTTGTGGAAAAAAAAATTCTCAATTCCTTCTTGTATAGTACCTTGTTGCCATAGACTGAAGGCAAAATGAGGTAATCCAATGTATGAGGCTCTGGCATGAGTTTAAGGAAATTAAGGCAACAATCCTTGAATAGTAATCTGGTAGACAAATTCAGATCTTGAGGCCAGTTGGGGACCAGAGTTCAGATCCTGATGTAATTTAGAGTACATGGAGGGCTACATGTTACACTGACAGTAAAAGTCTGTCAGGCATGTCCCTGCCTGGGAGGAGAGAAGAATGTGGTATAGAGCTGCTTTTACATCACCCAGGAAATTCACCTATGCTAGGGATATAACTGACTCATTAGGGCATCTTTCCAGCAGCCTGATCCACACAAAGCACATGGAATGGTTGGTAGGGAAGATGCAAGGATCTGGCCCTACATTTACACACGTGTAGGTATAAATCAGAGTAATCAATGTATTAAATGTGATTTGTAAGCATGCTTGTTTTTAAGACACAGTATTTAAAATCCGTCATTCTTTACTTTGCAGGCTTGCATTTTAATTTTACCTTGGTACCCAGTACATCCGTGTTGTAAATTAAATTATATATGTATAAAATAGCGAGCCCTTTCTTCAGTTGTTACTCATTTCTTAGGCAAGACTCCTGTTAAAATCAATGGGAATTAACTTGGGTGAGATGTGAGGAAAACTGACTAAAGTCCTCAGAATTTAGCCTGTGGTTTTTTTTTTATTGTTTGTTAAGCAGAAGAGCACGACAGGATGTAAATCACCTTATATGAATCTTTGCCTGTTGTGTTATTTGGCATGAGGCCACAAACAAAGTGCTGTCATTACAGCTAGGTGCAAATTAGTGTGGCAATTCTCACACTGGAGTCCTACTGTGTTAATAAAAGGTTTTCATCTCATTAGCATAAATTCTGAACAGTGAGTGTAATATTCAGAGCTGCACATTCATAGCAGGCCATTGTGGTAATTACAGTCATGCTTGGGATTACTGGCCAATCAGATCGCTCTATTTCATCTTCTTATTTTATAATACAGTATCAATACAGTAGATTTGTTACTTAATATATTATGAACAGGTTAGACAAATGTCTGTCAGGGATTATCTAGTTATGCTTGATCCTGTTTTAGCAGGGAGGGTTGGATTAGATGACCTCTCGACGTTCCTTCCAGCCCTACATATTTATGATTCTGTCATTAGTTAGGGCCAGATTCTAGTCTGCATTGTTCTACTCCATCAGCAAAAACAGATTTACAGCCGGTCTTAGTGGCCAGCTGAAGACTTCTGAAGAAAAAAAGGTATCCCCATGTAGAAAAGAGCCAGCACAGGGGATGTATCAAGGTGAAGGACCATGAATGGAGAACTGCCATTGCCGCTGGGTATAACTATCTTCTGTGGTGGAGCAAATTGGTCCCAGAATTTTGGGGGCTCAAAGTGATGTGTAGCCATCTTCTATTACAAAACTCCCATGATTCTTGGAGGAAATTATGGAGGAGCCCCTAATGTAACTTGTCATAATGTGAATTCAGTTGCTTGATCAGATAGTATGTTTTTTTTTCATCACTATTTCTTTTAATTTTTTTTCTGTGAATCAGCAATACATAAAGTTATTGTCTATTAGCATTTCATCTCTGTGTGCCAATTGTTGACTGACTTTCTTTCTCTGAACTGGCAACATGTGCGAGGGCAAATTTTTGAGTGGTTAAACTACACTGTGACAGTCTTATAATGCTCTTTATTAATGAATGTAATCATTATTATTCTTTCTTTGTATTATGGTAGCATCCAAAGATCCTATCAGACCTAGAGCTGGGTGAAATTTTTGGCTGAAACTTTTTTTTTGCAAAAAAATGCAGATTCAGGTCTACTGAAATTTTCATCTCAATTTCAGTGAATTGTTTTCAGTCAAAAGGAAAAGAAATATTTTGGAAAAGTCAAAATTAACCATTATGACATTATCAAAATAAAGCATATTGCTTTTTCAGAGTAGATTCACAAAGGAATTTAGGAACTATTCACAAAAGAGAAGAAGGTGGTGGTGCCAGTGTCTCTGTTATAATCAGTTAGCCCAGCAATTAGAAAAATTGCATAAGATATGCGAGACCTAGGTTTGAACCTTGCTCTGTAGCAGAGACTTGAATGCAGGTCTCCTTCCCTCTCAAGTGTGTGCCTGAACCACCACGCTGCAGCCTATTTTGGTATTTGTTTCTCTGAGTCTCTCCCATTGAAGCTGTTCCACTTTGTATAAATTCTCACTCAGTTTCTCTGGCCCAATGACTATTCAACTATTTTATGTATTCACCCCTGCTTCCTATTCTAACTGATTCTGTTGTAACTGGTGGGCGTCATGGTAGGTCTGTTGGGTCTTGATGTCTGCAGGCCTGGAATTCCCATCCTGGAATCTGTACTTGTTTTCTATGTTTATAAAATGCATGTGAAGGTGAGTGGCTAGATAAACTTCTAGATAACTTAGTTAAATAGAGTGCCATCCCTTGACAATTAAGGTAGATGTTCTGGAAAAACCATGGGAGTTTTTGGTATCTTGTGGGATTCCTTCATGAGAAGGAAGAAGATCCCTGCTGATTTGGTTTGCATTTTAAAACACAGTGGAATAAGGCAGTGTACAAATACATCTAAACGTAAGTGTGAGAAGAAAAAAAGTTCTGAGTAGTTTAAAACAGCCACTGAGACTGGCTCCCTCTTAAACACAAAGCCATAACTGGAACTAAAATTCAATATGGTTGCCTTAATGGAATCTGCTTCCAATTACACTATGCTTTTAATGCACTTGTCATTTTATTTATTAAACAAGTTGCAGATTCATTGTAGCATAGTTGTTGTTTTTAATAACATGACCATGATGTAGTGGTAAAGTCAAGGCCTGGAATTCAGGATATCTGCATTATGTTTCTGACCCTACTGTTGCCTTACAGTGTCATATTTGGCAAATCATCTATCCTTTCTATTCCTTGGGGTCAACATCAGTAAAATTAAGATTATGGTTATGTACCTTGCAGAGGTGTTGTAAGAGTCACTAAATTATGTTTTAAAGTACTTTGAGATCCTCATTTTCTAGAGGTGCAAAGTATAAATTAGGTTATTAGAGACCATGTCGTCATTTTTTTGCAGATTGATCCATAAAATCTTACCAGTGCTGCTCATCTCTCATAACTAATGATAGAAGTCATGCAAGACACTACATAACTTCAAATTAACTTTATCTCCTCTACATATTTTTATAGTGTACCACCTTGTAAACATACATAAAAAATGTGTTCATGATTTGAAAAGGTCCAGAATACAATAAACTCAACACTCTGTACAAATTACATACATCAGGTGGAGTAAATTCACAATTAAGTTTACACAATAAGATTATGGATCAACCATCTACACGACAAACATACTTCACTAAATTCTGCCTTGACTTACTCTCTATGCAACCTAATTGACTTCAGTGGAACTGCACAGGGTATAAATCACACCAGAATTTGGTTAATTATTTACAAAATATTTAAAATATCTGTGCAAAGACAGTATAGTCTAGGAGATTGGTAATGGATTTCAGAGACTTTCACTTATCATTGGTTGAACTCAGTATTGACCTGAAGTCATTACCTTCTAATGACCTTTCAATAGCCTGTGTGTGTATGGTGGGGTGTATCTTATCTATTGCTTAGTAGACAAGTGTTCAAATCACAAATAACATCAAATCCCTTTGGACCAAAATAGCCCAAATCTGTTGATTTTCAGTGCATGCTGCAAGGCAGATGCAGACTTTCAGGGCACACTGCAAAGTGTATCTTTTTTGGAGATCTGATAAAAAAGCAATTCTGTAGGAGTGTTACGTAAGGAAAGTGGAGAATTTAGTTTATATTGTTGTGCTGTCTTGTTATGTATATTATTATATATTATGGGGTTGATGTTTTTATATACTGTATTTTTAATTATTTGTCAGAGACACAGTGTGTGCAGATAGTGTCTCTTATTTAATAAATAAATGAAAATTGGCAAAAATTGGCACTCCCCTTGATAGTCTCTATAATGTTAACTTTGCAATCGGTATATAGTTTCCCAAAATGTATTTTTATGAAATGAAAGTGCGAGAGATGGTAGGAGAGGGACAACTCTTATAAATGAATTTCATCATCATTGGCACTGATGTTTTTATTTTCTCATGAAGCATTAGACTCTTTCAGTGTATGTTCTCAGTGTCCCACTTCCTTTTCCTCAAACAATTCTATCAGCTTTTTTTCTTGTAATATCTAATGTCCATTCTGAGCACACAGAATCTTTCAGTGACATATTGAGAGTGCTACTGAAATATATTTTAGAACACACTATTGGGCTCATTTATGCCTAAGCTTGCCAGAATTCTATTTTTATTTTTTTAAATAATTTTGATGGATAATATTGATGTAATTTTAAAGCATTTTTTCCCCATTTTTATCAATGTACATGTTCACAGTTGTGCAAAACTATGAATTTTAAGCATTTTTATTTTTATCAATTTTAATTTTCACAGTTTGAGGAAATAATAGGGGAAGTGAGACATTATTTAATGAGAGTAGGCATTGAGATATAAAAGTTATAAAGCTTTATAAATGTTAAAGCACAAGTTGTCAACATCACATGTCAGAATATACAAAGTAAATATACTTAAATTAAACTACAATAAGTTCTCAGGCAGCATTTGACTTACTTTGCTTTCTGTAAATTTTGATTATTACCAATGGTGTGTGTGTGTATGTGTGTACAGTGAAATTGACATTTATCAATAAAAATCTAGCCTTTCCTAGTAATGCCTGTTTTGTGCAGTGTTGGGAGTTGGGCAAAGTTATATCACTTCAGTGGGAGCTTCAGGAAATAATGTGCAATATATGCTCCTTTCCTGGCTCAGGCCCTAGTGTCTTCCCTGCCTCCTTTGTGGTGCTTAGCATCCAGTGGTTAGTAGTCTTGTACTCAGCTGATTGTTGTGGCGCAAATACAGAAGAGCCCTCTTTGTGCACCCCAAAAGAAGGCCAGCTACAATCTGATCCTCAATTAGCTGGGCTTTTCCAATAATTTTAGGAAATCTTCCCTTGTTTTGCATAAAGCACAGTGTGATGAGACAGAGGTGAGACTAATTCCAAATATCTATTATAAATAGATTCTTTGTTATAAATAAAAATGTATCTAGATCTCTTTGCATTTTTTTTTTTTTTTTTTTTTTTGCTCAGAGTCAATAAATAATGGAGGAACAAATTCTCTTCTAGAATTCAAATATCTGTAGGCACTTGTCTTAAAACTTGCTGCGTCTGATGCCTCATCTGAGAGCCAAACTGCAGGCTGTATTATCTCTAAAAGATAACATGTTTAAAATGTTCTTGACTGACTCTCACTTTTCATATCTGCTTACTTGTTCACAGCTCATACAAAGTGGAAACAACATTACTCTAAACATGAGATGCATATCATAGCTCATGTAATTGTTATAGACAGTTAGGCCACAATGTGAAGACAATAATCTTATGAACATTCAGCCTTTCATGTTTTGTCGCCTCCCTTGTGTAAAGAATATTACTGAGTCTGCAACATTGCAGGGTTCAGAGCTAGTTATTAATGAGATATGAGGCAGTAACACTTTGGATGAAGGACGCATATCAGTGGTGACTACAACATGTACAGATGTTATTTTTTATTAAGAGCTCGTTAGTCAAATTATTTTCATTCTGTCCCAAGTACAAAGGAGAAATCTTCTGCAGCAGTATAAATCTTACTTTTTATAAACCTCATTATCAATAGTTACAGCCAATTATTTTGCAATGTGATGTATATGGTAGATTGTTTCTCATGATATAAACCTCCGTCAAGGTCATTTTGATGTGTCCATAAGTTATGAAGAATGCTTTGTGGCTTATCAATCATTATATTGCTCCTGCAGTAACTGTTCTAGCAAAAGCGTCTTGCTGTGTGGGATAGAGCTCCTGGGATTTAATGGTCTTCAGAATAGCTGTAGGTGTAATTTGTGAGTTCGCTGCTACAGGTATTTTTTGAGGGGGGAAACATGGTATAGGGAGCAAACTGAGCACAAGATAAGATAGTTTTTATTACATGATCCTTATATGTGGGGTCAGAAAGGAATTTTCCCCCATGAAAGATTGGCAGTGACCTTGGGGGTTTTCATCTTTCTCTGTAGTATGGTGTTTGGGTCCCTTGCTGAGATTATCTGGGTCGCTCACTTAATCAATTCCCTGCCATCGCGGAGGTCTCGGGCATTGGTGCAACTCGATCCTTCCTGTTCTCTGCCAGTGGCACATAATAGCTCATTCTCCTGGGGTTGTAATACTTTAGTCTAATTGTGTGATTGCTGGGTTTGGTGTGTGGGTGCTGGGTGGTGTTGGTGGCCTGTGATATAGTGGAGGTCAGTTTAGAAGATCTGGGGGTCTATTCTGGCCTGAATCTCTATATGACTCTGTGATTCTAAGAGGGGACAGTTTTCATTTCAATTTGGCATGAAAGTGAAAAGTTCCAAAATTCTCATAGAAGTGCATAGAGCCCAAACTCTGGGGCAGTCCGTTTGGCTCCTCTGCAGTCTGCCTGCCTCTGCCTACTGCGAAACCATGGACTCTAGAAATCTTGGGGTTTTAGAGCTGCTTGGCACTGAAATTTCCACAGAATGTTTCACTGAACATCCCCACAGAACATTGTGATTTCAGCAAATTCTTACCCGAAAGCCCCCCTCCCCCAGTTTAAATTCTTTTTAAACAGAATTCAATTTTTCTTCTTTTTAAACTGCTTAACAGTTCACAGGCATGAGTGCATTCCAAGCAAACAATGGCCATTCAGGTAGCAAGCTGAGTCCACTGCTTATTATGCATAAAATGTTGATTTTACTCTTATCTCTTCCTTTTGTCTATTATTCTGTTTGTTATCTCTTGTCATAATTCTAGGCTGTGAGCTCTCTGGTGCAGGGTCTTTCTTATTTACATGTTTATATAATACCTAGCACAATGTAATGCCTAGAAAATTGACTGGGGTCTCAAAGGAGCTACCACAGTACAAATAATAAATAATAAAGCAAATGTAGCAATTTGAATAGTTTGTCCTCAGGCCTGAGCAGAAACCAATGAAAGTTGCATTATTTCTCTGAGTAGCAGAATTTGGCTCTTTTTAATTTTTGTTCCGTGTTGGTCTGTTAAGGAAATTATAGGCAACAGAAAACTTAGAATTGAGTGTTACGCAGTCATTTCAAAGTGCAGTATCAAAGCAAAAGCACAAAAGACTCTAAGTTAGTCTACAATACTTCAGTAATCTAAAATATATTTATTTGTACTGTAACATAGAGCTTATTGACAGATATGTAGAAATCTTTTAGGTCTGATAACTCCACAAATAATGGTTTAGATAATGTGATTTTTTTGGTCAGTACCTGCACCAGCACAAAAAATACACTAATTTTAGCTTATGGAGTCAATGATCCTGCAAACTTCTGACATTTTAAATGTTATTTACAGGTTAAAAACCTGAGTCAATATTTTAATATGTTATAATTTGTTTATTGCTCTTTTGAGATTTTCTGAGATTTTCTGATTGTGCCAAGACCAGCTGCTGCTGAAAGCCTGCCTAAAGCATTTACAAGTGATTTTTGGCTTTGAAATATGAAAGGACACTGCTAGTATTGTTTCCTGCTCCTTAGTCGTTTTATGGCACAGAATGATTTCCTCCAAATGCCTTGCTGTTGCTAGGAATATGGAGGAGCTGCAGAGGAATGCAGCCCCAGGCTATATTAATTTTCCACTGGGATTTCCAAAGGGCATGGGGGAGGAATATTGTGCATGCCCAGCTCAACCCCTGTCCTCCTACCATCTTCCCCATCATGCTGCTCCTAAGTTAGACCCTTGCTTCATGAAGAGAACCCAATGGGAGCAGGACAGTTCTGTAGCTGTGGCTGTTCCCCTTCTCTTCCTAAACAGAATGGATTCTCTACTGTCCTCTGACTGACCAGTTGGTCTGATCCCTGCTCTTCGGTGCAAATTAGCAAGATTCTCCAGAAGATGTAAACACTATTCCAACCTTGTGTTTATTAAGTGATGTTCCAAATATTGAAAATATCTCAAGATCACAGCAATTTGTTATGATGAGTATCATTAGCAAGAACAAGACAAATGATATTGTGACAGTGTTTTGTTTCTCCTCCAGCAGAGGCAGAAAGGATTGCTTTGCTCAGGCAAACTGCAAGTAATGAGAGGGTGATATTCAGCATATAAAATAGGATAGATACATTTAATCATGTATTAAAATGTTTTATTGATCACATGGAAAAAGTGAAATATGATCGAAATCACTTATACTCATTTCTGTGACAGCATGAAAAACACTTTTGTGGAAGATTTTCTATATCTTTGTTTCAACCTTTATTCAAGGAGTCATATTTTGTGTCTGTATGCTCTTTAATGCTACTATTCAGTGAGTTTGAACATGCCAAGCTATGTGCCATGATTATATTGCTGGCATTTGGGTCTGTGGTGGCTCTCAGCTTCCTCCAATGGCTTCATGCAGATGTTAAAAAGTTAGGTTAGAGAACCAAGATTTGTGAAATTCCCAAACTCTGGGTCTTTGTCGCAGACTATATCCCACATTAGGGTCTTGGCAGATTGATTGATGGCAGGCATGTACTGCTCCCTTTTGAAACAGCAATAAAACATGGGTCAGAGTGTGTTTCCTCTGCCTCTCTCTGCCCTGCATCATTTTGACTTGAACCCTGTGCAAAGCTAGAACCATCTGTTCCTTCTGCAATGTGATTCCTATGAGTCAGGGCAGGATTTTTTTTATGGTAAAGTAAATAAAAGAATGGCAATTAAACGATCAAAGTCTATAGTACCAAAAGCTTTATTGGAAATTGTGGGAAATAGTCATGCAAACAAATCTGAAAAAAGACAAGGGCAGAAAGGAGTTAATGGTCTGTCCTGGAGGCAAGGACTGAGACTATCCCCACTATATAACTCCCACCAGCAACAGCAAGCTGGGAGGGAGGAAACACTTCAGAGCTGGCTTGTCCAGGAAAAGTGATTTTGGTTATGTAGCAGAAATGACATAGAGGATGGGTTGAGTAGCCAAGCCTGGAGGAAATGCTTTGATCATTCTTTATGGTCTTATTCATTTGATAATAAAACCAAAAGAAAGCCATGAATTTTGCGCTTACACTGGGTCTATGGCCTGTGTTTTAACATAGGTGGGAAAGTCACATGTTCGCAGTCCGTATACAGTATATTCCAAAGCAATGGCTTCCAAAGTGCACGGTCCATATCACTCATGACAAAGTGCTTTGCAGCTTTGTGGTGAAAAATCTAACCTTTATTTAGCAAACTCTCCTGTAGATTGTGTCAGTTCTGCAGTCATGTAACAAACTGGAAGCAAAAATTAATAAAAAGTTTACTAGAAAATCAATTACACACTACGTGAAGCACTAATTTAGGGGTTCTGCAGAAATAGGAAAAATTCCCTGTGTCTTTCAACAGTTTTTACATTGCCTCTGGTTAGTGGGAGAGGCAGGAAGGGTATTCTTGCACTGGCTCAAAGAATTCACACAATATTTCATGCAAATCAATATGCATATTTTTAATAACGAAAGTGATATAAAAAAGCCTTACCATCACCCTGTTTTATGGTGTAAAGTAGCTAAATGTGTAGAAGTAATATTGTACAAGAATACCATTCTGTCTGTTTCATCTGTGTTCATGATTCAGTCAACTGAATATATAACTTAATACTATATATATAACTGAAACTATATAGATTTATGCTAGCAAGATGTTTCATCTGTACACCTTCTCATATCTGATGAGGAGGTTTAAATATTCACTGTCAAAACACCCTGCTGATCTCTCTGCAGTTTCAGTTAATGAGGAAAAAATACACTGATACATTGTACAAAAGCATTTTAGCTAGTGCAGCCCCATTTATTCTTTAATTTGATGCCTCTGTGCATCACAAAATCAACCCTTACAAAAATAAATAAATAGAAGTCCAGAATTAATCTTCAGCTCCACTGAGCCTCATGATGGACTTTGTCTCCATGGAGCATTGGGGTGTGGATTCAGATCTTGCATGTCACTTGCTGAGCTCTGTGCCGCTTTCCACTCCACCCCAAAGAGATACACAGTTTGGTCTGCCTCAACAGCAGCTCAAGGAAGGTCTGTACTTCCTCTATAGAGCAGTTGCTTTCTCACCTCTCTCTTCAAACATACTTCTAATACTGGACATTTAAGCTACTTGTTTTCACTGGGTCACAAATACAATCATTTATCTAACTGTAACTGAACCTCTGGGATCTTCTGTCCTGTATTCAACTCCTCTTCTCCTTAGCAAGCCCATCAACACCTGCACCTCTACAGTGAAAAGGGATCTCATACAGGCAGAGCCAGAGGAACCCTTCTCAACTCAGGAGGCTATACAGCCTTCTGCTCTAAAGAAAATTTGAAACAAATCTAACAATCTACCCTTTAGGGTAACTTCTGACCCAAGTTATCCATTTCCCTCATTTACTCCGACCAGCCTTCCCACAAGCCAAAGTCAAGACAAAAGAAAATCTCTGCCAGATCTGTCTGTTCCAAAAAGAAATTACATGTCTAGTCCCAGTTTTCAGTACTCTCTCTCAGAATTAGGTGTTCCTCTTCTGAGATACCTCATTGTAATCTATTTTGCATACGACTCAGAGGAAAATATGTAGGAGGCAAGTTTACAGTCCTTTGTCCCTGCACTCCCTTGAATTCCAGCCATAGGAGAGAGGATTTCTCCCAAGTGAAGCTCATGAGCTCCAGCGAAAAGCATTAGGAGTGGCGCTTCACAAGTAAAGGGAGAGGGAGAGCTGTGCCCCTGCAGAGATACCTCCTCTCAGTCCCATCTGTAAAAATTAGGTGCTTGGCAGGGCCTAACTCCTTCGTTCTGAGCGCATAGGCTCTGCAGGAGCATCGTAGGGTGTACATCAGCCTAATACATTGTTTTCCAGGCAAATCCTTCCCCTCTTTTTTGTGGCTCAGTGGTGTCTCCTAGGAGCAGAAATGAAGAAACCACCCTCTGCAAGGCATGCACAGGAATGTTTGCAGGAGAAACAGAGCACATCCCATCAGTGACACATATCCCTGTGGCAACTCTCAGGGGAACGGAGGCACATTGGATCCAGGGAGTGCTGTTCCAGTTACTGGTTGCACTGTTCCTCAGAGACTTCACACCGAGCAGGAAGAATTCTTCTCCATGTATCTGCCAGGAGCCCAGCCCAGATATTTGGGATAAAATATATAGATAAAGATAAAATATATTTATTTATTAGGCCAAGTGGTTTTGGCAATATAGTGACCAGGTCAAGGAAGTATTGGGAAAGCCAATTCACTTTACTGTTTTAACCCCAATAGACTTGATTCACCTTTACACTAAGGACACTTCAGACCATTCTGGCAGCATAAAAGGGGCCTTAAAGTGGGTATAAATAGAACTTATGTCTACTTTACTCCACCAGAAATGTGTAAAGAAGCCTAATATAAATGAGAATCAGCCTCTGGTATCTCTAAAACATCCCATCCAATTTTATTCTGGGCTATCCTCTGGGATATGCCAACATAGTTAGGTTGGTTTGTTTTTTTGCAAGTGCATGTGTTAGAAAGGGTGTAGTGAGAGCCTTTAAAATGGGGCTTCAGCCTTAGCTGAAAAGAGACTAGTACCTCTGTATCATAGACACACACACAAACACACACAAACTATTAACTGAAACTGTAAGAATAAACAGAGTCCTATCTTGTCTTCAGCAGTGTTCAGTGAGTCTGAGTTAGTGTCCGAAATAATCCCTTTTCTGGGGTTTGGCCTTATAGATAACTCAAAAGCAATAACACAACATATGCTTCTTCCATGAGTTTAGCTGCCATAGTATTTCCTCCACAACCTTCTCTTTCTAGTTCCTCTTCTCCTGAGGGGCATGCTCACCTCCCTTCATATTCAGTGTCCAGTTAACAAGTTGCATCTGCCACAATAAATCAGCCAATCTTCAGCAGTTTTATGTAGGGTTCCAGAACTTGCTGACAGGATAGGTCAACAGAAGAGCTCTTCTGCTCTGTTCCACAAGTTTGCACACACAGGAGGGCCTAATCATATGAGATGCTAAATGTCTCCAATTCAGACTTAAGCGTGCTCATCCACTCACAGGAGTTGACTGCCTAACATGTAGTTTTCTTCCTTGTAAAATCTTTTCTTTGCACCATGCTAACTGTATGCTTGGGTGACTCTGATGTGTTCTTTCGTAAGACTGTAAATTGTAATGGATTTCTTTGCTTCTTGAATTTCTGGATACCTCTGTGAGATGATCTTGCATTGAATGAAAATGCCAAACCTCATGCAAGCTGTCAGTCAGTGTTAGCTAGTGCACATGATTCTTTCTCAATGAATTGATTTTGCAGACTCATCTTCTGTTTTTATTCCCATGAGTCTGCTAACAATTTGGTCATTAAATTGTGTCCTTAATGCTTGCTCCTCTGCCAATCATATTTTCATTCTCTTGTCTTAGTCTGCAGAATAAAAAAATACACGCTTGAGGTCTAGTTGTTTGGCCATAGGATATTTCATAAAAGTGATATATAAAAGAAAATAAATTATTGAATGATAAAACAGCTTCCTTGCAGGAAGCATCAAAAGCTTGAATATTTTAACTGAGTGTCAGAAAGAAGACCAGAATAAGCCTCTGTGTTAATTTTTCGTATATGAAATACAAGCTTCCTTTTTTCCCTATAGTAACATAAAGATGTCTGCTTTTTATTTAAATCTAATTGCTTGGTTTAGGGTTTGTTGTGACTGGCTGTATTAAATCTTTGTCTCCTCTCTGTATCAAAGATGTAAGCAGACTGAGAAAATGAATCTCATATGCTTATATTTTTTAATTTTCTTTTTTTTAAATCACTGAAAACCTAGATACCTAGTAAAAATAAATCATGCCTTTTAAAGAATTAAAGTTCTGTATTTATTGTACATAATCTCCAAATGGGGACAATTTAATCTGTACATTCTGGACAGTGGACAGTGCATGTTGATGGATACGTCTACCAGCAGGAAGAAAACCAGACAATTTACCATCTGGGGCCAAATTCAGAGCTGATGTAAACAGGAATTTGTAAATGCAAATCCACTGAAGTCAGCAGAGTTATTGTTTATTATTTGTTTTATGGTAGTGCATAGAGGCCTCTCTTGAGAATGGGGCCCCATTGCACTAGGCGCTGTACAAATACATAGTGAGAGGAACTTCAGTGAAACTATGAACATACTTAAAGTTAAGCACTTACTTAAGTCCGTTGCTAGACCGGAGACAGAGTGCACCAGACTGAAGCCCAAAGTGACTCACTCAAGGTCACACAGGAAATGCTTTGACAAAGGCTACGTTTATACTGACGGTGGCAAATTCGCCGCCGCCATATCGATCTTTCTGGATCGATTGAGCGGTCAGCGAGACCCGCTCAATCGATCAGGAAGTCGACTGAGTAAGTCCAACCCCTCAAGTAGTGTAGCGCTGAGCTGACGGGAACTCAGCGCAATGTAAACAGCGCAACGGAAGGGAAGCAGAGCAATCGACGTGGGTTACGCAAACTACTCCCGTCGACTGCCGCCGAATCGTGTGGTAAGTGTGAACCAGCCCTAAGTTGCAGATTGAAACCATATTTCTCAAGTCCCAGTGCAGTTCTTTAATGACAAGATCATTCTTCTGCTGCATACACTAAGATTGTATTTGACCTTGGGTATATTATGGTACGCTTTAGACTCTTCTGTGAATTGTTTTCATTTTGTCCTTTTGTATCTGCATAGGTGCCACTGAATACCTGTTTGTTCTGTGATATGCTTCTCTCCATTCCCTTTTAATCTCTCCATCCCCATACCTTTTTGTCATTATTATAGATTGCCACTATGTCACATTGTTTTCTTAGAAGTGGAACGGAAAACACTGCCTCCTGTTAGGCAGCCGTGAGGCACCCAATTCACATCAGGTTAAAACCAGCGGTCTTGAGATCCAAGAGCCCAGCATCCTGCCTATCATTTCACAAGAACTGCCCTCTTACTTAATGTCTGATATTTGGGACTCACCCATCAAGACAGTGGTGTGGTGGTTTTGTGGTGATATTTTACCTCAAGTCAGGAAGAAGAAACATAGTGTGAAGAGGAATTTACACTGATGAAGAAATGCACACCTTTGAGGTGCAAGGCCACAGCCCAGCACCCAGCTTCAGAACCTGGGTGGGGTGCTGGGCAGAGTTTATTCTTACTCAGTGACTGGGATAGGTTCCAGGGGGTTTGCATGATCCCCTGCCCCCCGTCCCTCTCATAGAGAGAGGTTAGCTGAATCCCTGTAGAGTTGCATCCTCAACCCCAGCTCCTCCTTTATCCTGCCCAAGCACCACCCCCACTATGCTGCTACACAGGAAGCCACTGCAGAGGTATGCATCCTCTGTCTGCCATCGTTCCCCTTGGGCAGCAGAACCCTTCCACTTCTGCCTGTGTTGTAGGGGATCCTTCATGGTCACAAGGGCAGATGCAGGATTTCTCCCTTAATGTAGATTGCATTAAAATTTACTTACCCAGGCACAACATTTATTCACCCACTCTTCCCATGTGGGAATGAGGAAACAACTTGCTTGCCAGGAGGAGTGGGCGAATGTAAATTACATAATACCTTGACAAAAATTAAACACAGAACCATTAAGTCAGCCTTGCAAAACTCCAGTGACATGATTTTATTTTGACAGTTTAATGTTGTTTCTGTAGACCTACCATGGCATCGCTGCATTTTGACTATGCTGTCAGCTCCATAGATTTATCCTGACACTGTTGTATTTCATCTTGATGCCATAGACTTGATTTGACATTGCAATGCCACCTCCATATATTCATACTGTCATTCTTAGCCCATTGTCTTGATATTTATCAAAAGAAAGACGGGCTGCAGGTTGGGAACTGGGGTCAATGTGAAGGAAAATTTTGGTGGGGTATGTAAGAGGTGTGCACAAGCGGATGCTAGCATCTGATGGGGGAAAGGGGTTGTGCTAGGTGACCAGTGTTCACTGGTAGGCCATGTAGGGACAGTATGACAACATATGACTCTCTACTAAGAGGTGGTCCTTGAGGTGTATATGCACTCAGCCAGTCTGTTGTCAGTTTCCACTTTCACTTTCTCAGCCTCTAATGTTGGTGGTAATGATGATGGTGGGTGTTCCAAAAAGTGAAATCAAGTAGCCACGGCACCAGGACGTGTCCTGAAAACAAACATTCCCAATATTAAGGAACGACACAGGAGGCTGTATCGTTGCGTTTGTGGAACTCAGATATGCTTTGTTTTATTTCCCATTGATATCATCATTGTCTTCATGGGCTCACATCAACAACTGGATATCATTTTGAACTTGTAATACCTTTATAGAAAGACAATATCACTGTTTCCCCTTGTTTTGATATCTTAATCGATTTGCGTTAATGTTGTTTAAAGGAGACCTTGAGCAACAAAGTCTGTCTACTCTGCATTCACATTAAATATCTCATGGCACTATTTGTAGGAGTTTTTACTACCCTTTTTCCCTCTGTTGGCCAGCATGCTAGTTGCTGTTCTCCACTCCAGAGGTAGCTGCATTGCAGTGGTGGTGTATATAGTAATATAGGACCAATGGGATCACCTAGTCTCTAGTTTAGCCTCTTCCTTATATATAGTTTTGTCAGCTAGTTATGGAGTGGCCTCTTTGCAGCAGGAGGGCTTGATATCAGAACTAAATGGATATGTATTAAAGTGACTATGCTGCAACTGGGCCACTGTATATCTGTGTATTCTGACTCCGTGTGACTAAACCCATTTGAAATGGCATGCAGAGTTTTTTGCTCACACAGCTCTTTGGCTTTTAGATTGATGGTAATGCTCTAACAAGAAGGATCACCTCAAAAATGACAGCTTGTCTTGTGGATTAGTTCCTCAAACACCTTGAATTACAATTTTATCTGCTGCACAGTTTAGACACAGCAGAAGAGGAATGTTTAAAATATCCAGCAAACTTCTGGCTGACCATGGTACAGATCCCCATGGAGGATTGTTCTAATATTGCATGTTTAATAAAGAGCTGCAGGAACTCACCAAGCTATACATATTAGTGATTGTTAGATCCATAATTTTGGAGTCCAGATGGGCCACATCACTGGCAATCTGACACATATTAAAAATGTTTAGAAATGCCTCCAAAATGGTATTTACTGTATGTTTTCTATTGAAAACCTCTCAATGCAACACTGCTGTTCTTCTGGTAAATTTGTATGTCTAGTGTGCTGCTAGTCCCAGAAAAGATTATATGATGCTTGTTTATTTCCCCATGGCTGTGCCATATTTCACAGAATTATTATTTGCTGCCAGAACATTTTCATAGATACAGTGATCAGTATTAAATTGTCAGGTTTTTTACCACGAGATAGCTTCTGAGATTACCATAATTTACCTTTACACTTAAAGTAGAAGATATCTATAATAATTGGTGGGTAATGGTTGGAAAATGTTAACAACTTGTGCTGTATCACAGATAACACTGGGGGTAAAAAACATTGTGGGAGGAAAATGGGTGATGGCTCCAAAAATTTGAGAATCCGTCCAAGTGTACACACTCAAAAATTTGAATCCTGCTTAGAGATTCCTCATCTCCCTACATTTCAGTAAGGCAGCTCGCCATGTGAAGAATTAGGCAATTTTGTAGCCAATAGGATTCTGATAGCTCTGTGAACAATTCACAGTGGGGAAAGGAAGGGATATGAATGAAAATGGCTGACATAATTAAGATGTACTTGCTATAAATAATGGAAATTTACGATAAAATTCATGCACATCCTACAGCCATGAGAAATGTTAGAATTCTCTATCATAAAGGATCAGTAGTACTGAAGTCCCTGATCCTACATTCGGATCCATGCAGGCAGATCCCTCCTTTCCTTTGAAGTCACTGGGGCTCCAGACAAGGACAGGGATATGTCTGTACAGATCTATTTGTGAGCATCCCTGTCTCAGGGCCACATTATGCCATCAATGTTTAAGCAGAGCTCTCCATTAAAATCAATAATGGGATATGAGCTCTGGTTCCTAAATATTTTAGTAGTAGTAGGCATTCTTCCATTCCAAGAGACCATGAGCATGCACCCCGAGAGGCAAAAAAAAATTAGCTCAGTTGGTTTTATGGCAGCCACGGCTGTGGCTGAAGAGATCCGCTTGCACCCTCAGCAAGTTTGCAGATGACACTAAGCTGGGAGGAGTGGTACATATCCTGGAAGGTAGGGATAGGATACAAAAGGACCTAAACAAACTGGAGGATTGGGCCAAAAGAAATCTGACGAGGTTCAACAAGGACAAGTGCAGAGTCCTGCACTTAGGACGGAAGAATCCCATGCACAGCTACAGACTGGGGACCGACGAACTAGGCAGCAGTTCTGTAGAAAAGGACCTGGGGGTAACAGTGGATAAAAAGCTGGATATGAGTCAGCAGTGTGCCCTGGTTGCCAAGAAGGCTAATAGCATATTGGGCTGCATTAGTAGGAGCATTGCCAGCAGATCGCAGGAAGTGATTATTCCCCTCTATTCAGCATTGGTGAGGCCGAATTTGGAGTATTTTGTCCAGTTTTGGGCCCCCCACTACGAAAAGGATGTGGAGAAGTTGGAGAGAGTCCAGCGGAGGGCAACAAAAATGATTAGGGGGCTGGAGCACAAGACTTATGAGGAGAGGCTGAGGGAACTAGGCTTGTTTAGTCTGCAGAAGAGAAGAATGAGGGGGCTTTGATAGCAGCCTTTAACTACTTGAAAGGGTGTTCCAGGGAGGATGGAGCTAGGCTGTTCTCAGTGGTGGCAGATGACAGAACAAGGAGCAACAGTCTCAAGTTGCAGTGTGGGTGGTCTAGGTTGGACATTAGGAAAAAGCTTTTCACTAGGAGGGTGGCGAAGCACTGGAATGGGTTACCTAGGGAGGTGGTGGAATCTCCATCTTTGGAGGTTTTTAAGCTGTGGCTTGACAGAACCCTTGCTGGGATTATTTAACTGAGATTAGTCCTGCTTTAAGGTCCTTTGATGACCTCCTGAGGTCCCTTCCAACTCTATGATTCTATGATTCTACTTAAAAGAGGCAATCTTTGCTGCATTTGTCACATTTAAAGGTGGTGTTTTGACCTTTTAGGCTCTGCCTTCTTCGAGCTCTTTTCTCCTCTGCTAAGATGGACTGCTTCCTCTCATAGCTTTGGAGACCTTTATTGAGCTCTTGTTCCAGAGGCTGTGGTCCTGAGTATGAGCTTCCCAGTTATCCATATCCATGTCCATTCCTTTGAGGTCTCACTTGCACACATTCTTGAAATACAATTTTGGGCATCCTTTAGGTCTTTTTCCAGGTGCCATTTGTCCCTAGAGGATGTCCTTTGGGGTGTGCCCATCATTCATTTGGCACACATGCCCAAGCCAATGGCGGCATCTCTGTTTAAGGAGTGTTTGCGTGCTGGTATGCCAGTCCGCTTGAGCATCTCAAAGTTGGTGACTCCGTCCCTCCAGGAGATTCCAAAAATTTCACAAAGACAATGCATATGAAAAGCTGTTGAGCCTTTTTTCCTGATGAAAGTATAAGGTTCATGTCTCACTCCCATACAAAAATGTACTGATAACACGTGCAGGATACACACAGATCTTTGTGTGTTCAGCCAGTTTATTGTTTTGCTAAACCCTCTTGCTCAGTTTAGACATTGCAGTTGTTATTTATTCTTAAATGGAGCATTGATTTTTTATCAAAACTATTCCTGAGTCATTGAAATTAATAGAACTACAAAAACATTTTATAAAACAGGTAATCATTTTAAACTAGCAAAATTTTAGAGCGCATTATTATATTTTATTACTTTTGTCATCGCCTTGTGATTCCATCAGATGTGTTTGCTATGCCATAGTGTTTGTGGGAAGAGGATGGATCTGTTATTTATAAAACCAGATTCCATAACCTCTCACTAAAGAAGGAAAAGAAATTAATTCAACATAGCTTTTTAATTGCTACAGAGAATTAAAATACATCAGAAATGAAGTGACAGATTTATCCTTTCTAAGCTAACTTTACAGATTCTCCACCAATGTCTAACAGAAAACAGATGCCAAAGGGCAATGCAATAGAAGGATAAAACCATCTGTTTTTTTTCCCCTCTGTGGAATGAGTTGAGCTAAAGCATTTAATATTAACTGGCTGCTGTAAAGTCTACACTTCCACTTTTAGGAGACACAGTAATTGTCCTAAAGGAAAATAAAATAAAATTTCATGCCTAGTCTATATTGAGATCTCTGTCAGTATATACTGGTGTCTATGGAAACATTAATAGGTATTTGCTGTACACCTTGCACATCGTGATAGAAGATGGGGAGTCCTGCCATCCCTTGTGTGAGCACCCCTTTCTGTGCTTTTGAGAAACGTGCGATGTTACAATTCATCTGTGGCACTGCAAAGGAGGGATCTGTGGATGGGGAGGGGACAAGGACAGTGACTCTGCAAACTTAATTGACCAAAAACCCAGCTTGGGGTTAGGGGAGCAGGGTGACCACAGACTGGCTACTGAGGAGTTTGAAGAGGTGAGTTCCCTCTTCATCCTCTCTCCAGTGATTTCATCTTTGCACAATTCATTTACACAGGATTTGTGCAACTGATGAGGATTTTACCCATAGGCTTTGATTCCACAAATGGCTCGCCCTTACTTCCACAAACAGTTCCTCTTGAGATCTTTGTGACTCTGCATTTAGGGGTTCATGCTTGATGGACCCATTGCGGGATCTGGTTGTCGGTAAGTAAACTGGAAATTTAACAGTGCCTAAAATGCCATTTGTAGACAACATCTGTATATATTGGCCAAACGCCTTTAACGAAGAGCAATGTGTCCTCAAATTAACTTCACTTTTCTGGCTTAGACACAAACATCACAAAGCATCTTCGGGAGTATGGGAAACTGAAGTGGCTGGAGAAAGAACTGAGGGAACAAAGGACCATTAGTGGCAAAAAAAAAAATGGATAGCTTGTTAAATATGCCTAACGTTCATTCTTTGAGTTCAGGAAATTAATTTTTTTGCGGACACAAACAAACGTCCCAAAGCCGCGATTTATTAACCTTCTAGACATGGCACAAAGACCATCATTTTTCTTGGGCATTTTGGGAGGAGGTGGACTGTGAGAAGTCAGTTAGAACTTAGGAACAGTTTAAAACATGATTATTGATTGGTGAGTATTTGTGAGAGCTGTGTGGGAAGTGCAGTTGCTACTTTGATTTTTTTAAGAATTGGGAATTAAATCAGTTAACTTAAATTGGGAAAGCTCTCCATTGGGCAGTTATACTGATTCCAAATTGAAATAAAGAAATAGTAAATGGTGCAATGACTTAATCATAGGACTGGAAGGGACCTTGAGAGGTCTTCTAATCCAGTTCCATGCACTAAAGACAGCACTAAATATTATCTAGACCATCCCTGACAGGTATTTTTCTAATCTGCTCTTAAAAGTCTCCAGTGACAGAGATTCCACAACCTCTCTAGACAATTTATTCCAGTGCTTAAATACTCTGACAGTTAGGAAGTTTTTTTTAAAGTCCAACCTAAATTGCCCATGCTGCAATTTAAGCCCGTTGCTTCTTGTTCTATCCTCCATGGTTGACAAGAACAATTTTTCCCTCCTCCTAGTAACAGCCTTTTATGTACTTGAAAACTGTCATCATGTCCCCCCTCAGTCTTCTCTTTTCCAGACTAAACAAACCCATTTTTTTTCCGTCATAGGTCATGTTTTCTAGACCTTTAATCATTTTTGTTGCTTTTCTCTGGACTTTCTCCAGTTTGTCCACATATTTCCTGAAATGTGGCTTCCAGAACTGGACATAATACTTCAATTGAGGCCTAATCAGTGCGGAGTAGAGCGGAAGAATTACTTTTTATGTCTTGCTTACAACAATCCTGCTAGTACATCTCAGAATGATGTTGCTTTTTTGCAACAATGTTACACTGTTAACTCAGTTAGCTTGCGATCCACTGTGACACCCAGATCCCTTTCCGCAGTACTCCTTCCTAGGCAATCATTTCCCATTTTGTATGTGTGCAACTGATTGTTCCTTCTTAAGTGAAGTACTTTGCATTTGTCCTTATTGAATTTCATCCTATTTACTTCAGAATATTTCTCCAGTTTGTCCAGATCATTTTGGATTTTAATCCTATCCTGCAAAGCACTTGGAACCCCTCCCAGATTGGTATCATCTGCAATCTTTATAAGTGCACTCTCTATGCCATTATCTAAATCACTGATGAAAAATATTGAACAGAATCAGACCCAGAACTGATCCCTGCAGGACTCTACTTGATATGCCCTTCCAGCTTGACTGTGAACCAATGATAACTAGGTCTCTGGGAGTGGTGTTCCAAACCATCTTATAGTAGGTCCATCTAGGTTGTATTTTCCTAGTTTGTTTATGAGAAGGTCATGCAAGACAGAATCAAAAGCCTTACTAAAGTCAAAATATACCACATCTACTGCTTTCCCCCATCCACAAGGCTTGTTATCCTGTCAAAGAAAGCTATCAGATTAGTTTGACACATTTTGTTCTTGAAAAATCCGTGTTGACTATTAATTATCACCTTATTATCTTTTAGGTGTTTGCAAATTGATTGCTTAATTATCTGTAAATGCGGGTTAAGTGGCCAGTGGAGTTGAGTTTCACAACTGCTTCATGTCATGGGAGTAGAGCAAAATCTAGGGCATATGGGTGGCCCAGTACATTTTGTAATGAATTATCCTTGCTGTATTAGTTGTGTATTCATTCAAAAAATCTCAACTATTTTCCTACCAGAAAAATCATGGAGCAGGTCCTCAAGGAATCTATTTTGAAGCACTTGGAGGAAAGGAAGGTGATCAGGAACAGTCAGCATGGATTCACCAAGGGCAAATCATACCTGACCAACCTCCTTCTGTGGAGATGACTGGCTCTCTGATGGGTGGAAAGTGGTGTACATGATATACCTTTTAGCAAAGCTTTTCATACAGTCTCCCACAGTATTCTTGCCAGCAAGTTCAAGAAGTGTGAGTTGGATAAGTGGACTATAAGGTGGCTAGAAAGCTGGCTAGATCATCAGGCTCAATGGATAGTGATCAATGGCTCGATGTCTAGTTGGCAGCCCATATCAAGCGGAGTGCCCCAGGGATTGGTTCTGGGGCTGGTTTTGTTCAACATCTTCATTAATGCTCTGAATGATGGCGTGGATTGCACCCTCAGCAAGTTCATGGATGACACTAAGCTGGGGGAGTGGTAGATACACTGGTGGGTGGGGATAGGATACAGAGTGACTTAGGCAAATTGGAGGATCAGGCCAAAAGAAATCTGGTGAGGTTTTACAAGGACAAATGCAGAGTCCTGCACTTAGGATGGAAGAATCCCATGCACTGCTACAGACTTGGGACTGACTGGCTAAGCAGCAATTCTGCATAAAAGGACCTGGGGTTATAGTGGAGAAGAAGCTGGACATGAGACAACAGTATGCCCTAGATGCCAAGAAGGCCAGTGGCATATTTTGCCGTATTAGTAGGAGCATTGCCAGCAGATTGAAGGAAGTGGTAATTCCCCTCTATTTGGCACTGGTGAGGCCACATCTGGAATACTGTGTCCAGTTTTGAGCCCCCCACTTCCGAAAGGATGTGGTTTCAGCCTGCAGTCATTACTCATCTCCTTTTACCCCCAGACACAGACCCTTCCTTTCCCCTGCCACATTGCCAAGAAACTGGCTTGACCTGATCATTTACAAATGCTAGGAACATGTTCGGGTCCAGAGTGTTACAGTACTGAGAGTTGTGGACCTAAGTTAGAATGAATGTACTGTGGAACATCCATCTCCCCATTTAGTCACAGGGAAACATAGACTAATCCAATACTCAGCTCAGCAGCCTAAGGCACTTCAGGTACAAAACTCCACCAAATGAAATCAGTGCCATGCTCTTGAATTGCTGAAGCTTAGTTACTGATAAGAATGGATTCAAATTAAACTGCCATCAGTCAGAAACCAACTTATCCAGAAAAGTGCTTTAAAAAAAAGTCCAGGAGTGTTTCTGAGCAAGCTCTGAACAGTTATGTGTACTAAAAACTAACAGAATACAGTAAGCATGAATACAATCAAATTAATATTGTAGGTAAGCAGACAAAGTAATTTGATTGACTCAAGTGCATTAAGTGATTTATAATTGTTGTTGCAATCCTGCCTTCTGAATTCTAACTCCAGGCACAATACATAGCACATATATCTTACTTTACCAAATATCCATTACTGTGTATGTGTAATCACTTTTTCAACATACCGTATATGTCTATGTATCTGATATTACAACTGAACTCTAAGTATCTAGGGAATTTAAAAAAACAAACAAAACTGGGATCTTCTTTAGAAGCTTGCTTGTGGCGTATTAAGCTGTATCAGCTGACATGCAAGTTTTTAGGACATTGGTTTCATGTCTTATTCAAAATTCAATGACAGGAGTCACAAAACAATGCCCCCCAGCAAGCTGGGACAGTCGCGGAGATTGATCTCTTAATATTAATATGAATCTTTCTCCTTTTGATAAACAGAGGTGCAACGTTTTCATTGAACTGCCCCAAAGCAGATACAGTGATTGGTATTTTTTTTTCTGTTGTATAGTTATGAGTGATCAGTCATCTGAAAATCAGTTTTTCTTTCTTTCTTTCTTTCTTTCTTTCTTTCTTTCTTTCTTTCTTATGTGTTTGTCTCTTTATTTTGTGAGACTTTCTTTAAGGAAAGGGAATCTATGTTAATGCACTTATGCAAGGAATTTGCTGCCTAGTAATGGGCCAGTTTATGATAACACCAACTCACATTGAGTAATATCTTACTCCACAAGTAGACCTGTTAATTTGAATAGGACTACTCGTGGAATAAAGGCACTGCTCAATTTGAATAGGAATGTCACACTCTGGCCCAATGTGATTAAAGGGTTTTTAATAGCATTTTTACAAAAGTTATCCAAGTGAATGTGTTAAAGGAACATAAGATTGGCGCTTTTATGTTTGCAGTGTTACATTCCTTTTAAAAAGTTTATTAGAAGTGCTAGCATAATAAATCTTATTTAAACAACTAGTAAATGGATTAACTACAACGTGTGGAAAGCCACTGTGTATGGAACAAAGGAATTCAGATCAGCAAGCCTTCAGATTCTGAGTCCTAGGGCCATGCTAGGGGGAGGGCGATCAGCATCACAGTCCTGTAATGACCCAGGAACAAGCCCTATCATTTTGCAGTGTGGACACAGTTCAAGCTGCAGACCCAAGTCATAGTGCAGTATGAGCGCGTTAGTATGGCTATGAGACCCGTCCAGCAGTTGTAATGCAATGTGGAGGCTCAAGCACAGGGCTTGGAAACACCAGGTTCACAGACCCAGGTTTACAAAGCAATGTAGATGTACCCTAAGTACCTTTGAACTTTCATACGGAGGACTTCTCTGATCATTTAGCCCCCTGCTGCCTCACTTGGTTGTTTGATTTTTTAATCCTGCATCAGCTTTCTCCCTCTCCATTGATGTTGGATCAAGTTCTTTATTGATGTAAATGGCACAGATTCATTGATTTTAATAGAGTCAATCCATTTACACCACCAGGCTATTTGACCCCCTTTCTTCATAACTGCTCTCTAACTTCTCAAAAATAGAGTTCCCTTTATCTAACCACTGCTTTATTTCCTTAAACATGGCTCACTTTCACCCAGCTTCCACTGTTTTATCTAACGTCTTCATAACATCGAATCCACCAACCTCCATCTGTGTAGTTCTCTCCTCCCATCCCTTTCCACACTTATCACCATTGAGTCTGTAGTTAACGACATCAACTTTAGTTTCTCCTCCATCACTGATACATCTCTCTCAATGCACCATCCATCTCACTAACCCCCAGCCATTGAACTCATACTGTGTACGAGCTCTTGTTCTCATGCCACTGCACATCTTTGGTGAAAATTGAAAAAATGCATAGCTTTCCTTCATTGCTAATTTATTCTTTCCTCCCACACAGCTGCCCTCTTCCTTGCAAACCAACTCTACTTCTTAAGTCACACACCTACAAGTCCTCTCCCCTCTTTTTTTCTCCTTCCCACCTTAGGACCTCACTGACTTCTTCAAGAGGATTTCCTTCTCTCCTGTCCCACCCCACTGTCCTCCTCTTCTCTTGTAATTAATTCAGCTACCTACACTCCACCTGTATGCCTTCCATATGTCCCTTTCACTGCCTCTTTTCCTGGCTATTGATTGCTCTTGGTCCCCACCCTAACCGACTCCATCTCTCTTTCTCTTTGGACTCCATCCCCTCTAAGTACAATAACCCTCTTCCTGAAAAACACTGACTCTGAAACTCAGCTGTCTTTCCAACTACTCTCCCATCTCCCTCATCTACAAATGAATTGAATTTGCAGTTTAAAACCATCACTTTGACTTCCTCTCCTCTAATTCACTCCTGAACAGGAGCGTGCACAAAGGGGGGCAATCAGGTGCATTCTTCCTCCCCAATAATTGGTGGGAGTGGGGGGGCACAGAGCTCCTCCACTCCTCTGAGGCCCGGCAGGGAGGGGACACATTCCTTCCCTCCTTCAGGGCCAGGTGGGAGCATAGAATGTTCTCCTCCAAAAGCACTGGAATTTAAATGTCTGCGCACACCCCTGCTCCTGGATGCACTCTAGTCTGGCTTCTGCCCACTTCTTGTTACTTAAACTACTCCCACTATCCTATAGGGACCTCTTCTTTGTCAAAAGTCAGGACCTTCACTGGTTCATTTTCATGGAGCTCTCTGCTGCTTTCAACATCGTTGCTCACTCAGTCCTGCTTGATGTCCTTTAATCCTTGGTATTCGTGGCACTGTCCTCTTACGTTTCTACTTCCACCTCTCCAAGCATCCTTTCAGCATTTCTTTTGATGATTTCTTCCCTTCTTGTCTCCCACTGTCTGTGAGAGCCCCTGAGTTCTCCTAGGCCTCCTCTTTTTCTCCCTCTACATCTTATCACTCAGTGACCTCCTCTTCTCAGACACATTCAAGCATTATCTCTATGCTGATGATTTACAAATCTGTCTCTCAACTCATGACTTGTTTACCTCTGTCCAAGAATGCATTTCAGGCTGTCTCTCCAACATTTCTGCGTTGATGGCTTGCTGACAACTTAACATAGCTAAAGCAGAGCTCCTTATCTGTCCCTCTAAACCCTCTACACTTCCCCCATCCTTCACTTCAGTTGACATCCATATTATCTATGATCAGTTAATATTCATGCTGTCTAAAAGTATGCCACTATGAATCTCCTCTTCTCTGGCTTTGTTGGCACCACCACCAAACCCCCCTGTCATTTAGATTTGTGACCCTGCTTTCATCTTTGATGCCTTCATTTTCTTCTCCACTTAGGCTCATTCAAAATTTTACTGTTTTTCCTATTGCCACAATGCTAACCTGCACTCGTAATTTACCTTTTGATTATTTCAATCTCCTCCAAATTTGCCTTGCTTGTCCTCATTTTCTTTCCACTAATCCATCCTAAATGCTGCTCTCAAGATCATCTTTATTTTGCACACTCAATTCATGTCACCTTTCATGAATCTCTGCATTTGTTTCCCACCTGATTCAATGAATGGTGTGAGAATATCTTCATTTGCAAAGATGTCCAGACAGTGTTCTTACATAGGACTCTGCCTCCATTTCCTCCTACATGTCATCCAAACGTCTCCTGACTGTTCCCTTTGTCTGCTTCTCGTATTCTATGCCTCCTTTCATGTTTCCCTGGGCCCTGGCACTCTCAGTTGATGTGTATCAATCACTCTCCTCCACTCCTTCAAATTTCACTTCTTAATTTCCACCTCTTCCATGAGGCTTAATTGATGTTGCTTTCATACACAGCCCTTTTTTTTGGTACCTCTGCTGTACTTGTTTTTGATTTTTTTGTAGGTCATTGGGCCAGCGGCTCAATTTTCACTTGCTATTTTTCAACTGTTGTGAAGCTGTGTATACCATTAAGGTATTACTAATATTTCATTAATAATCCTCTCACTCATTGCATTCTGAGGCAAAATGGTTGTTTTCTCCCTCAGATATGCTTTGCTGGGTTTTAGGCATAGTTGTGAGAATATGGAAACTGTTGCTTCAAACACTGTGGCATTAAACAACCCTTTTAAAATAGCTGTGATCTGTTTATAGAAAGCAATATGTTATTTAGCAACAGGAAATATCTCCCTCTGAAGAGAACCCAGGTGTCATTTCTTTTGTAAACCCTTTTAAGACTGCTAGCCAAGAGGAAGCTAGCCTCCAGATGACTCCAGCAAATATAATATAAAACATACAAGAACATGTTGTTCTATATTCACACATTCAGGGATTATGAGCAGTGTTGTTTTAGGTTTATTCCAAAATCTTAAAAAGTAAACTGGGCTATCATCAATAATAGATTTCATTTTTACAATGTTAACATTTTATTCCTTGGACACTCTTCACAGCATGGAAAGGATAATTACTTTTGCATTCAGAAGCCAAGATAGTGAATATGTAGAAGATATATTTTACTTTCAACTATCAGACCAGAATGGAAGCACCATCTTTCACAATAACAATCATCCTCTATAATTTGTAAAGCAGCAACAATCAGCTAGCTATTTTTGTTATCAATCCATTATAGGCTGCATGGCTTTTTAACATTTCTTTTAAATCACAAGACCATATTAAGGAAATTAATTTTGATCCTCATAAACACTTTCTGCCAGACAGAATCTGCATATCATGGTAAATGATCTCAGTCTCTTTGTAACAATGAATTCGTGCTTAACATTCACCATTTTTGTTTAATTATTTTCATAGTCCACTGACTGTCTTATTATCTATCCTTTTCCTAATGATTCCCAGCCTGCTGTTGCACATTGAGTGGATGTGTTCAGAGAACTATCCACAATGATTCCAAGATCTCTTTCTTGAGTGGTAACAGCTAATTTAGATCCCATCATTTTATATATATAGTTGGGATTACGTTTTCCAATGTGCATTGCTTTGCATATAACAACATTGAATATCATCTGCCATTTTGTTTCCCTGTCACTCAGTTTTGTGAGATCCCTCTGTAACTCTTCACAGTCTGTTTTATATTTAAGTATCTTAAGTTGTTTTGTATCATCTGCAAATTTTGTCACCTCACTGTTTACCCCTTTTTCCAGATCATTTTTGAATACATTGAACAGTACTGATCCCAGTACAGATCTCTGAGGGACACCGCTATTTACCTCTCTCCATTTTGAGAACTGACCATTTAGAATAAGGTAGTTGATCTTCCTTGCAGGAGAAAATTCTTCTCTCAGGGGCATGCCCAGCTCCCCGGGGTTTAAACACTGCTTTATGTGTAGGCCCTCTGTCTTGCTCTCGGATGGGCATTCACAGTATGTCTGCTGCCTTGGCAAGACACACATCCCACAGAAGTGCTCACATTGCCATAACCTGAAAGACTGTGCCAGGTAGGTGAATATTTGCAATTGAACCTCCTTTAGATGGAGAAGTCTCTGTGCCTGGTGTCTGAGCCTGAATCAAGGACCCCGCCTGGACAGCGGTCTCCTACTGCAGCCTCTGACAGAGGCTCTCCTTTATTGGCTCAGGCAAAAGAACACTCCAAAAAGAAAGTCACCAAAAAGTGGGCTCTGACTTCTCAGGAATTTTACAAGAAACAGTGTTTCCCAAATTGTCATACCCCATCGGTACTGACTGTACTGGGACATTCCACAGCCGATGTATCAGGATCATCCAGTACCATGGGTACCACAAGAGCAAAAGACCCTAAGTAGGCAGGCTCAGTCAAGGGCAGCAAAGGGAAATCAAAACTCTCTGCCTCAGCACCATCAGAGCTGACCAAGCAGCTTCATACCACTACATACCACGGCGCCACCTTCTGTAGGCACAATGCACACAGTGTGATCCTAGTTCAACGATGCTCCCAGAATGGCAGCAATTCCTGTGCCATAAATACCTGCTGGTCTCCTCAACACCAGAATCTCCTCTTCTTGGTCCTGACATCACTTCAGCATGGTTGGTACCAAGTCATTTTACCACGCCACCCAAATCTGCTCCTCCCTTCTCAAGTGATGAGGACGATGAAGACGAAGAAGAAATCTACTCACACCACTCTCCCTCCCTCCACGTCTACCAGATTATGTCCATCACAGCAAAGGGACTATCAGACAGGGTCTGAACCTCAAAGCTGGTATGGATACCCATGGATGCCACCGATGCCTTCCCCACCACAATGGTCTTACTGGAACCCTTGGGCACCATACCCCCCATGACATCACAAGCCTCCCAGTCCACCCAGGGTGAGGCCATGACCTTCCCCTTCATCTTCAGTACTGGGATTCTCTGAGCCCCCAGAAGAGGCAGCTGAAGAGTCAGATGATTTTTCAGACCAGGAAGCTGTGCCACGAACCAATATCATTCTCTTCCCCGGATGAAACCATCAGGTCCCCTCCTCCAATCACAGGGAATGACTTTAAACAATTCCAGGAGCTCTTTAAGAGAGTGGCAGACTCTTTGGACATTTCACTAGAGGAAGTGGCTGAATCCCAGCCTAAGATATTTTACATATTTTATATTCTCTAAAGTTGCTTTAGCAATTAATGATGCACTCATGGAACTAGCGAAAACCATCTGATGGACCTCAGCAACAATCCCATCACCTGGCCAAGTACAACTACATAAACTACTAAAAACTGTCAGAGTTTATTTAATTCCTGCCAGAAGAAAAGAGAGAACAATTTTGGGCCATCATCTCTGAGGGGCATCTCACTGCTAGAACAGCATTGCAAGCTTCACTGGATTCTGCAGACACCGTGGCTTGGTCTGTAGCCACAGCAGTAGCCATGTGATGCGCATCCTGGCCACACCTCTCTGGTTTTCCCAGAGAAGTACAAGTAAAGGTTGAGGATCTTCTCTTTGAAGACCCTAAAATATTTGCAGCCAAAATTGATGAGTCCCTTCACATGTTGAAGGACTCCAGAATGATGCTGAAGTCCCTGGGCATCTATATGCCTATGAACAAGAAAAAACAGGGCAAGTACTATGTGTCACAAAGATTTTGTTCTGTGCCTTACACACAACCTCTGAGACAATATGACCCACAAAGACAGAGACGGAGACCCGCAAGAAGACAACAGTCCCTGCCCCAGCCTTTGATATCCCAGCAAACTCCATCAAGACAATAATTTTAAGGTTTTGGTTGAGGGTCCAAGATTCCCACAATTTCAAGTGCTGGAAACACCTGCTACTTCCCATCCGTTCAGAGACCATCTGACCCCATTTTACCCAGCCTGGCAGACAGTCATGTCAGACAGATGCGTATTAGAGATAATTGAGATTGGCTAGTCCATCCCATTTACCTCCATGCCCCCTACCCACCATCCCTCTCCGTCCCTCTTCAGGGACCTCTCTCACGAACATCTACTGTGACAGGTGGTGAACCACCTCATACAGCTAGGCCCAGTAAAACCAGTACCAACATAATACAGAGGGAAGGGATTCTATTCACATTACTTCTTAACACAGAAAAAAACTGGAAGGTGGAGGCCCGTTCTTGACTTAAGAAAACTCAACAAATTTGTGAAGATCCAACACTTCAGGATGGTCACATTGGCAACCCTTATTTCAGCATTAGGAAAAGGGGACCGGTTCTCGGTCCTCGACCTCCAAGGCACATATTTTCATATAACAATAAATCCTTCATACAGGAGGTTCCTCAGATTTATTCTAGGAATTGATCACTTTCACTTTGTAATGCACTTTAAATATAAAGTACTGCCCTTTGGACTATCCACTGCCCCCCGGGTATTTTCAAATGTCCTCACAGTGGTGGTGGCCCATCTCTGCAGACAAGGGATAATAATATTCCCCTATTTGGATAATTGTCTATTGTATCGACTCGAAGCTACTCAAAACACAGTAGCTGTTTTCACACATAATTTTTGGGCTGTAGGAAGCCGCTGTGGCCTCCCCCGGAGCCAGAGCCCGAGGAAGGGCGCAAGCACCCTGATTGGACCACCTCACATCCTGCCACGGAGTCTGCCCGGCAACAAGGGACCCGTGCCGTGATAGGACCACCCAGCCAGTCCAATCGGCGGCAGCAGGGCGGAGCCCCGACAGGAAGGGGAAGTATAAAAGCCAGGCCCCTGAGCTCAGTAGGCCACAGACTGCTGCCAGAGACAGACGTGCGGCCCTGCCCACAGAGGCCTAGGCCAGAGCCGAGCCGCCGACGAACCCCGGCCATACCTGGGCCTGGGGACTGGATAGGGCCTTCGCAGAGTTGGACCAGGCAACCCGGCCAGGACGACTGGGCCGAGCTACCCCGACCCCGAGCCTGGGCCCGTGCTCCGGAACCACCGGACTGGGCCGAGACCCCGGAGCAGCCCGAGTGGTGGGCACCCCCGGAGGCTGGGCCGGATCTGGAGGAACTGCCGGCCGCTGAGCCCCTCCCTGAGGCAGGGCAGGACTTGGAGGAGCTGCCAGAGGCCGAGCCTCTCCCCACCTACAATGACCTTGAGGAGCTGCCCCCTGAAGAGGAGCTCCCCGCCTTACCCCCCGGTCGATGAAGAGGGACTGACGGCGCTATGCCCGGCGGACTACCCTGGCAGCCCGGAGGAGGCAGGTACTGGGGTCAGTGGGGAGGAAGTAGCCCAGGGACAGCCACTGCCTGTGGCTGAAGCCGCATATAGTCAGTGTGTGGCAGCGGGAGCCCCGCCGACACAATGGCAGCCGCTTCTGCCACTACTAGGGCTCTGGGCTGGGACGCAGTGGCGACGGGTGGGCCTGCGTCCCCCTCCCCTTCCCCTTTTCCCTAGCCACCCTCCGGAGAATCTCTCTCCTGACTGATCCTGAAGCCGTTGCCTTGCTTGCTGCTCACCCTGCCTAAGGGTTGGAGCAACTGACTCCTTGCTCGCTCGCCCCGCCTGAGGGCCTGAGCGATTAACTGCTGCTCACCCTGCCTAAGGGTTGGAGCAACTGACTCCTGGCTTGCTTGCCCTGACTGAGGGCCTGGGCGATTAACTGCTGCTCACCCTGCCTAAGGGTTGGAACAACTGACTCCGTGCTCACTCGCCCTGACTAAGGGCCTGAGCCATTAACTGCTGCTCACCCTGCCTAAGAGTTGGAGCAACTGACTTCTGGCTCGCTCGCCCAGATTGGGGGCCTGAGCAGTAGACTAGGGTGCTCACCCTGCCTAAAAGGGTATTGCTAAGACTGCTCACTCGCCGAACACGAGCTATTCCCCCGTCTGTAGGAAGCCGCTGTGGCCTCGCCCGGAGCCAACACGCTTACATGGGCCTACAATTAAATGCCCCAAAATCAACATTAACACTTATGCACAAACTGGAATTCATCGGAGCCTAGCAAATTCTCCGGAGACTACAGCCTCTCTTCCCCAACAACAGTTCATGATTTTACTCCATGATATTAGATAATCCACAGACATCAGCCAGGGCTTGCCTACCATTGTTTGGCCACATGTCTGCAACGATGTTTGTCATCAAATATGCAAGACTGCACATGTGATGTTTGCAAGCCTGGCTCTGGACAGTCTACATTCCGCACAGACACGGCATAAACAAATGCCTTACGATGCCAAGCAAAGTAAAAGACTCCCTACAGTTGTGGACATGACCAAGCAATGTTTGTGCAGGAGTCCCCTTTGTATAGAACCCTCCAGGAATGATACTCACTATGGATGCTTCCCTACAAGTTTGCGGGGCACACTTGCATGCTCTCACTATCCAAGACCATTGGTCTTCATCAGAATCCCTCCTACATAAACCTACTGGAGCTATGGGTGGTTTGCAGTGCGTGCTCCTATTTTCTACGTATGATCAAGAACAAAACCATAAAAACTGTCAAAGACAGCTTTGCTGGCATGTTCTATGTAAACTGACATGAGCAGGAGGGGCACGTTCATGCTCCCTATGCATGAAAGCCGTGCTACTTTGGACCTGGTACATCAGTTACAATGTCGACATCTCAGCCTCCTGCCCACCAAGATGTCAGAACAACACTGCAGATGCATTAGCCAGAAAATTCTCCCAAGACCACGAGTGGGAAATGGACCCCTAAGTACTATGGAATATATTCAAACAGTGGGAGTTCCCAAGTATAGATCTCTGTGCGACCACACAAAATGCCAAATGTGCACAGTTCTGCTCCAGAGCAGGATTGACTTCCGTTCCCTGGGCGACACCTTTCTCATCAAATGGGACGTACACCTACTGTACATCTTCCCTCTGACCCCTCTTCTATCCTGGGTATTACACAAGATCAGAGCAGACAATTCCAAAGTCATCTTGATAGCTCCCATACATAGTTTCCTTACCTCCTAAAGATGGCTGCATGTCCATCACACACTTTTCCTCTTCTACCTCTCACAAGATGTGGGCCAGATTCACCTGTTATACTTATGGAATAAACAGCAGGATCTTATTCAGGAGACAAGGCAGAATGCCTCATTTATTATGAATACAGAAAATATTTGAAAAAGCAATTGCCTAATACACACTTACACACACACATAGACACACACAAAGTTCTGCAGGAGGGATATAATTACCAGTCTTTGTGTTGCTTGAGCTGAATCACTGGCCAGGTGACTCAGACACGAGGATGGATCCAGGCTCTGTCGATCGCGACACAATGCTCCTTGGGGTTTGCAGAACGAGCCCAAAGTCCAGGTTTCTTCACCCCATTTTTATACTTATCCCTCCCCATTCAGGTCTATGGATTTTGTCATGTCAGATAGTCCTCGTTTGATGTAATCGTCACTTACGTTTGATATCGCAAGTGTGACAGCTTTCCCATTCTTCTTTCATTCCTGTTTCACACTTTGTCTTGTTCCTGTCCTTGGGTGTTAACTCCCCTGTTTTCTGGGGTTATTTTGATCTTCGGCCATCTGGGTTGTAAAAGTTCTTTAAACAAAAGCATCTTCTCTCCCTCCTGCCCTTGGAGGCTGAGAACCATTACCTCAGCAATTACTTCCTCGCCGTCTTATCTCAGCAGACTCAAACTGCATTCACTCCTCATTCATACTTACTAAAAATCATTACATTCTTATCACATTACATTGATACATTATCTTATACTAGCTTACCAACATAATAAAATCCTTATACCTACACCAATTCTATTAATACCAATTTTAGTAAAAAGAAATAAAAGAAATCGTATTTGCCTTCTGATTGCCCCATGATTTACACATCAACCACATTCCTGATACGCATTGGGCATGTTACTTTACTTGTAAATTATCACAATTAGTTTTCAGGGTGTTCCCAAACATTCATACATAGAGTTTCACAAACAAGGCCCCAATGTGTCATAAATGTTAAATCACAAAATGTTTAGGCAGGATGTTGCCACTCATATGTTCAAGCAGTCAATTATCATAGTGGAGCCTGGGGTGGCATGAACAAACAATCAATGTGTCCAGAACATCCCTATCTATAATGCCTAGTTTTATTCTTTCTCAGTGTGAGGATTAACCTTTAAGCTTCAAATATGTATTCATGGCTCGGGCCTGCTATGGTTCAGGCCTACATCACAGTGCTGGAGCCTACACACCACCCAAACCTGATAAGGCTTCACCTCAAGGTGTGGCTCGTTCATGGCTCCAAGAAGCCAAAATTACCTGCCCAGAGGAAGTTATATAGTCTGTTATATATAGTAACGGAAGTTATATAGTCCGTTACATTCTGTTATATAGTCATAGAACAACTATTCAACATACAGACCTACACAAATGGAGGCAATTCACTACATGGTACCAAAATAAACAAATCATGGCAGACTCTTCTCCTTTATCTCTGGTACTAGACTATATATTGGAACTTAAGAAATTGGGTCACTCCATAAGCTCAATCAGAGTACATCTCGCAGCTATTACAGCTTTTCATTGTAAGGTGGATGAGTTATTGATTTTCGCTCACCCAATCACCAAGCACTTTCTTGAGGACCTTTGTAATATTTACCCCAAAATGTGAACCACTGCTCCATCATGGAACCTTAATCTTGTGTTATGAGACCTTACTGGACCACCATCTGAACCACTCACTACTTCACCTTTCAATGAAGGTGGCCTTCCTCATCGCTATCACATCTGCCAGACTGGTGGAGGAATTAGGGGCCCTCATGGCACACCCATCATACACAACATTTTTCAAAAATAAAGTTACCTTAAGACCGCATCTCAAGTTCTTACCTAAGGTTGCCTCCTCATTCCATCTGAATCCGCCCATTTATCTCTCATCTTTCTTTCTGAAACCCAATGGGAATAAAAGCGAAGGAGCAGTTCACACCCTGGACATATGAAGGGCACTAGCCTTTTCCATCAAGAGAACAAAGACTTTTTGACAGTCACCAAAATGATTCTTCTCCATCACAGAAGTCTCAAATGGAGATGTCATATCTAAATAGAGACTGTCTAAATGGATCTCCAAATGCTTTTTCTATCGTCAACAACTTCAGCGCCCACCAGGGACCCCCACATACTCCACCAGAGCTCCCTCTGATTTCATAGCCTTCCTAAACAATGTCTTCATTATGGACATCTGCAAAACAGCAACCTGAGCATCAGCGCATACATTCACACAACATTATGCAGTAAAGCAGCATACATCATCAAATGCAGTATTCAGACTTATCTTGTCATCCACCATGATTACAACTCCAAAGCCCCTTCCTTCCAGTGAAGGACACCTAAAGTGGATCACTCACAGGGACACTCCTTGAAGAAGAAGACATTACTCGCCCTGTGAAGTAACTGAGGTTCTTCAAGATGGTTGTCCCTGTGGGTGCTCCACTACTCTCCCTCCTTCCCCCTACTTTGAAGTTTTCACACTAGATACTCTGGGGTAGAGAAGGAACTAAGGGAGAGTTGGTCATATGGCGATATGTAACCACCTGAGTCGGCACAAGATGGGGACATTGCATGTGCGATCCAACCAGGCACTGCTACTACAAATCTTTGATTACTACTGCAGGGGCACACAATCACCTAAAGTAGAGCGCCCACAGGTACACTCCTCAAAAAACCTCAGTTACTGCGATAAGTGAGTAACCTTCTCTTCAGAATTTGGCAAAGCATTACACTTACAATTGCATTTGAAAGACAAAGCTGATTTAAATCACAGTACAGTAGCTTAAAGTAATTCTTCACCGAACAGGTAAAAGTAAATTTGCATTAACTATAACAGAGTTGAATTAGCAGTACTGCTAATTTAAATTCAGAGGAAGAAATGAAAACATACATTCAAATTTTAGTTCTGGGAGCAGATCCTCACGTTGAGTAAATGGGCATAGGTCTATTGAAGTCAGTGGAGCTACATCAATTTACAGCAGCTGATATTCTAGTCCCTGGACTAGATATTTTTTTCACATGTGAATAGTGATTTTAGGCCCAGATTCTGATATATTTATTCATGTTGGATAACAAGTTATTCCATAAGATTTCAGTGGGACTGTTTGTGAAGTACAGTACTGGTATAATGTGAGTAAAGGGATCAGGATCTAGCACTTTATTGGATATTGTATATTGAGCCAAGTCCTCTTTGCCTTGTTCATGTGAGCAGTCCCATTGATTTATTTGGGAATAAAGGAGCAAAAGATCTCCATTGACTTCAATGGAGCTATGACAATATATGCCAGCTGAGGACATCCTCCAAATGAACAACATTTGAACCCTTTAGGTCATGCTTTGGAAACTCTTTCATCACTCCAAAGATCGACCTGGGAAAATAGATTCCACCTTAAAGTTTTAACAAGTTCCATTATTTTGATCCTGCTAGAGGAAATAAAAGACTCCGCCAAGCCTTTCAAAGATTATTAGGACATTTAAGGAAAAAAATGAGAATTTTATAAAGCTTCACATTGCAAAGTTAATTGGACTCCAGCAGTTCTAAGGAGAATGTTGCCATTTAAAAGAAAATTGGCCAGGGTTGGTGGATTAGTTTCCCTATTAGAGAAAAAGTTTGGTTATCCTGAAAGTGGGGAAATTAGTCCGTGGTTCCCATTTAAACTTTTACATACTTCAGACTTTTGGCTGCAGTCAGCAGTAAGAAGGCTTGCCCCTGATCAGTTCTTTCCCTATCAGCAGATACCAGTGAGGAAATTAATATGCAGTTTTAGAGCTGTGAGTGCTTGCAAAAATCCACTTGGCAAACAAGGTCTCTTTTTCTTGAAGGAACAAAGGAACTCTAAGCTTTCTATGATTGGAAGTTTCCCTTGCTCATCTCCTGCATTAAATTTTCTGCTAGTGTTAGCAGATACCTTATTCATCTTCCTAAGGATGTACCAATACTAGAATTACTTTCTCTCATATATTCCTTTTAGGGCCAGATGTTCGTGTTAGTAGTAAAGGGAAATATTTGTGTGAATAAGGTTTTGTGGAACTGGGCCCTCAATTAGCTTTCCTGGTGGCCACAGTGTTAAACTTTGTCCATGGTTCCCATTTAAACTTTTACATACTTCAGACTTTTGGCTGCAGTCAGCAGTAAGAAGGCTTGCCCCTGATCAGTTCTTTGGGTACTTTGATTTACTTCAAAAAACAGTCTACCTATAATCAACCACATGGTTTCATGTAGTCATCATAGCAGAGGTGAGTCTTCAGGAGGCATCTGAATATAGAGGTGCTATGGGCCTTATGGACCAGTTCAGGACAGGAAGAGGAATTCCATGTGTAGGGTGCAGCATGGAAGTTTGTGCATTGAAACTTGTGAAAGGAGCAGATAAACAGGGTGATGCATCTGGTATTGCTGGCAGAACAGAGGGGGGAAAGGAGACAAGAGTGGCTAAATGTGAGAGATGGAGTAATGCAGGGTCGTTAATGGGATCACAAGAAGCTAGAATATGGGAAAGCAGTGGTGGAACTGAAGATCAGAACAATAAGTGGGGAAGTTAATCATGGCAGCTTTATTTTGAGTGCATGGGAAGAGAGCAGGGAGACCAATAGTCAAGATGGGAGATCATGTGGGCCTGAGTGAGAGGTTTAGCTATAGAAATAGAGAAACAGACAAATTTTGGAAATGTTTCAGAAGAAGTGGCATGATTTAGATGTGTGGAGCAATGAAGAGAGAGGTTTCAAAAATGTCCCCCAGGTTATGGGTGAGAGTGACAGGAAGGATAGCAATTTACTCTGCAGAGAATATGAAGAATGGAGATGTTTTGGGAGGAAAGAACAAGATTAGGTGACAAGACTGAGAAAAACCTTTGTGTCAGGTCTACTCTAGCACTTCCACTTTTGCTTGGATCAGTGCAGCACTACCTATTGGGGTAAGAAATTTCCTAATGAAACCAGCCTAAGAATGCCTGCAAGTAAAGAATTAGACAAAAAATGAGAATCACAAATCACAGTGTTTCAGAAAAAATGTAATAGCTATTTAAAGTGGTAAAATCTCTTCTAGAAAATAATCCCAAGGTGAAATTTAAAAAGGGAGAAGAAGAGAGATACCAAAAACTCGTTTGCAACAACAATAACTACCTCTTCTGTGTTTTCACCTTCTACTGAGAGCTAATAAGACTGTCAAATTGATGTAAAGCTCTTCCTACTTGCTAAATTATAGCACCTAAATCTACATTACCATAATATGTGCTGAAAATGAAATACTGGCCTGTTTCAGAGCCTGTGATTTTCTTTTATTACTTACAGGTGATTTTGTAAACTTAGTTATAATTTTTGTTCTTTACTTTTTAAAGAAAAACTATATTCTTTTATGTTATATATCCAGTAAAGTGGATGAAGTTTTAGAGATAGAAATGGAGGACAATTTTGTTTCTTTTTCCCTGATGTCTTTTGAAGCCTATGGGAATCAGTTTCAGATGAAAGGATGTCACTGTGAAGTTGAGGTATAATATGGTTTTAAAGGAAGGATGGAAAGTACAAGAGCCCTGCAAAATGGAAACAATCCCCTCCTTAAAAGGCCTGTTCCTGCAAACCATTATTGATGCAAGTATTTCCACTGCCTTCTTGTGAGAAAGGGTTTGTAGATTAAGACCCTTAATAAATAATGTAACTATTTTTTCCATCTGAGTAGAGAGATACAAAAACTCTTTTTTCTTTATCTCACCTTAAAAAGAGAAGCTATTTTGTAGATAACTTTAAGAATACTTTGTTGTTTTCTGTACTTAAATACTCTGGCAGGCCAGGGGCATAAGCTAAATAACCCAGAGTGTATGTCATCTGTGTCTGAAGTCAACATTCTTTTAATAAAACTTCTTGTGTAAGTATTACTGTAAAATTTATCTCATTTCACTTTTGGAGGATCAAGATTTGTTGTGCATGGCATTCTTTTAATTATTTCAGGTGAAAATTGTAGCATAGCTGCAATTGTAGCAATAGCTGTAGGGAGCTTTTGTAATGTTGCATTGGTAACATTGCATTGGTAACATTACTGATATTTTATAATTATTTGATTATTATATTATATAATCAGTTAGTTATATAACGTCTATTTATATTTAAAACTTAGAGTGAGGATACATATTATGAATTCTTATTCTATTCAGCACTGAAATGCCACTTTGCATAATTCAGACTAAATGACTACTGAGTCTGATCATATGAATTAGTAATTTCAATAAACCACGTTCTGATGATGAAACACACCATTTTTTTTTAAGGAAAACACACAATGTGATGGACTTTGGCTGACTCTTGTTTAAAACAAACATAAGGAAGTACTTCTTCACACAATACATAGTCAACCTGTGGAACTTGTTGCCAGGGGATGTTGTGAAGGCCAAAAGCATAACTGGGTTTAAAAAAAGAGAGAGAATTAGATAAATTAATGGAGGATAGGTCCATCAATGTCTGTTAGCTAAGATGCAACCCAATGCTCCACATGTCCTTATACCTCAGATTGCCAGAAATTGGGACTAGATGACAGGGGATGGATCACTCAATAATTGCCCCATTCTGTTTATTCCCTCTGAAGCTACTGGCCCTGGCCATGCTGGAAGACAGGATACTGATCTTAGATGGACCATTGGTCTGACCCAGGATGGCCATTCTTATGTTCTCGTGAATCCATATATAATGCTATGCAGCATTCCCAATGGCACTCAATCTGCAAGGAGAATACGTCCCTTTGGGATTTACCTTGATGATGATGAGTATTGCCAATGCCAAACATTTAAAAATCATGTCAGTACTCAAAAAGAAAAAATTGAATTAATTTTGTTTGTCTTCTGGTTTTTGAGTCTGTGGGGTCATGTTTTTAAGCTTTCTCTATACCATAATGAGTTCTACAAACTTGTGTTTAAAAAAAAGGCTATAAGCTGGTGCTATAAAAAAATCACCAATTACCATTAAACTCCGTAAGTACTAGAACTCGGGGTGTGGTGGGTGCTGCTGCTTCGTCTGGCTTGGAGTGGTTTCCATCATATACTGGGTTTAAAGTTTGGTTCAATGGCTCTCAGTGCCCCCATTATACAAATTGTTCCAGCCCCCCGTTAGACTCCTGATAAACTCATGAAATTTGTCAGCGTTGGATATGGGCCTCAATGACTAGCATATTTGGGCTTCTGGTTGCATCTCACAGCTGTGGCAAAACAGTCATATGCATAGCTCCAGCAGCTGATTAGATTAAGCATCCAGATGTTTTCTATCATCAGAGCAGCACAGAGCATTTGGAGTATACATGCAAATCTGTCCCCAAATATGTGTGAGTGTATCTGTAGCCATATATCAAGGACTTTCATTTTTATGTACAAAATGCGGGTTTTTTTGTTTTTTTTGTTTGTTTTTTTTTTAGTAACTTCATTCCCACTCTTCATTCCTTGGTGTTGTTTCTTCTCACTTAGACTTGATCAGATTACTGTTGCTATAGCTGTACTATTTCTTTGGCTTGCCGGGAATTAAAATAGATTTTTCTTTTTTGTATTTGAAGCCATTGCCCATAAATTGCATAAAGGAACAGTGTGCTTGAACATGTAGCCAGTGGCTTTGTTCCCTGAAGACTGAATTTCTCACCAGTATAACATGCTCATTCTTAGGGGATTTTATTCTGAAAATTTAGATTTGATGGTCTGGGAAAATCTGCACCAAATAATAGTTTGGTAGAGTAAATTTTATACACGTGTTTAGAAGAATCCTATTTTGTTAGTGGAGTGAATTCAGATTACATAGTATATTGAAATACTTTGGCTACTTTAATACATAGTAAACAATGAATTAGAAGGAAATTGCAATGAAGGGTTGATATTCTAAAACTAAGAGAATGGTGTTTAAGAGTTTTGTCATAACATTAAACCCTAAAATTGCATGTATGTTATTATCATAGAATCATAGAAATGTAGGGCTGGCAGGGACTTCGAGATGTCATCAAGTCCACTTCCCTGCGCTGAGGCAGGACCAAATAACAGTAGACCATCCCTGACAGGTGTTTGTCCAACCTGTTCTTAAAAACTTCCAATGATGGGAATTCCACAACCTCCCTTGCGAGCTGATTTCAGAACTTAACAATCCTTATAGGAAGAAAGATTTTCTTAATATCTAACCTAAATCTTCCTTGCTGGACATTAAACTCATTATTTCTTGTCCTACCTTCAATGGACATGGAGAACAATTGATCACTGTCTTCTTTATAACTGCCTTAACAAATCTGAAGACTGTTATCAGGTCCCTCCCTCAGTTTTCCTTTTTCAAGACTAAACATGCCTAGATTTTTTTAAAACTTCCCTCATATATCGTGTTTTCTAAACCTTTTGTCATTTTTGTAGTTCTCCTCTGGACTTTCTCCAATTTGTCTTCATCTTTCTTAAAGTGTGATGCCTAGAATTGGACACAGAACTCCAGCTAAGGTCTCATCAGTGCCAAGTAGAGCAGGCCATTACCTCTTGTGTCCAATATATTACACTCCTGTTAATACACCCCACAGTGATTTTACCCATTTTCACAACTGTATCTCTTTGTTGACTCATATTCAATTTGTGCTCTACTAGAACCCCCAGATCCTTTCCAGGCATAATATCTAGCCCATTATTCCCCATTTTATAGTTGTGCATTTGATTATTCCTTCCTAAGTGAATTATTTTGCAGCTAACTTTATTGAATTTCATCTTATTGATTTCAGGCCAGTTCTCTAATTTGTCAAGGTTGTTTTGAATTCTAATGCTATCCTCTGTTAGCAACTGCTAGCAACCACGTCCAGGTGGTGTCATCCACAAATTTTATAAACATACTCTCCATTTACTGTACGTCACTACAGATCATTTATTAATTTATATACTATATAAATCCATAATGGTTCTTAAGTTTCAAATAATTTAAAATTAGGTTAATTAAAGTAGGGAGATTTTTGAAAATGCCTAAAGGATTTAGGAGTACAAGTCCCATTTGGGAATTATAGTTCTAAATTCCTTAGGGCCTTTTGAAAATCTTCTCTGTAGCATGTTTGTTGGAAATTATTGAAAGAATCAGAGTAAATAATGTGTGATGAGGTTTTATCTTAATGAATTTGGGATGGCTGCATTAATAATGCATGAGTTATCTAAGAAATCCCAAATGAATGGCTATATAACCATTATACCATACCATCATGGATTTGGTAGTTCACAAATGTAACAGAAAAAACAATTTTACAAATGTGCTAGGGGGTTTAAAATTGGTTTACAGCCAGTTTCTCTGGTGTAGGGCCACCACGCTCTTTGTCACATCACTCAGTAAAGCTATCTAGGTAGGATGGAAGGAATGATTATCAGTGATGTGAAGTGCTACTAGGACAGACAGTCCACGAGATGGAAAGGGCCTGATTCTCATTTACACGCAGGCCCCTGGTAATGTAAGAGGGATCTTAAAATCAGTGTAAATGTAACATGTCCACTCAAAAGTCCCCTTTACACTGCCAGAACTCTAAAGGGATCTTGGTGTAAATGAGACTCATATCCAGATCATTTAAGGAACAATACGGTAGCTAATTAAAAGTATGATCTGGGTAGATGAAGCTAAAGATGACCAAGTTATGCTAGTGACTTCTAAACAATGCCAATTGTCTTAGAAACTAAATAGCATTACTTCCGTATTTGCAGTATTCCCTAGGCTCATGCTACAGTAACCCTAAGGAATACTACAATTACCATTACCTATCTTTATATAGGACAATATTTTCAAAAGAGCTCTATTCCTACCACAACCCATACGCTGAGCTCTTTTGAAAATTTGGCTGTAAATGTCTCATTTACAGTGCTGAGCACTTCTGAAAGTCTGGTGCCTATTAAAGTAAACAAAAGGGAGCTCAACTCTTAAAATCTGGCTCAATTTATGGATTCTGAGCACTTGAAAAATTGCCCTTGTGCTCTTTTATATGTTTGGCCCTTAAGGCAAAACTGGTAAGATTGTAAGGGCAACCACTGCAACTTGTATATAATAAACTGTGGACAGCATAGGGAAAAAAAAAAGTCTACTCAGACAGACAACACTTGTATTAGATGGAGGGAGGAGAGCAATATTCTGTGTTATAGGATAGCTTGCACAGTCTGCATGTTCTTCCTGCAACAAATTTACACAAAGGAGTATATGCTTTTTACAAATACAGATGGTATAAAGAGTTTATTGCCCAGTAACCTGAAGTGACTAGAAAGGAGGAATCACTTTCTGGTTCAGAGCATAATTTAAGGTCCCCTAAGTGGAACAGGGTATCTTTGAAGAGCCTATCTTGTTAATGTCTTGTTTAACACATCAAAGCAAAGAAAGGATGTCTTTATTTCTCTTTGTAAATCAAAAGAAAATTATGACTTGTGATTGCATGAAATCCTGCTTCAAAAAGTTCCAGGTGTCCCATCTGTATTTGGGGGTGAATACATTGTCATTGGTAGTATAGAAATAGCTTTCAGTTTGTAACACCCGTACTGTATTTCCGGGACCTCACTCTAGCAAATTGGATGAAGAAATTGGCTCTCACTTGATCCTGGCTCCTACTATTTTTGTTTTAAATTATTTTGTGAAGAGAGATGAGAAAAGAAGCTTAAAGATTTTTCCATTTTGCCGTTACATCAAGATTCTGAAATATCACAGCCATGTTAACATTCAAAATATTCATTTTTAGCATAGTTTCCATTAGATATTTTTAAATATTCAAATGGTAGCTCGCTCTTTGAATAAGAGGTACAGTAAATTGGAAACACCCTAATTGATGTTTGATACATTCCTTTCTTCTGCAATTGGATCAGGGTTATTCTGGCCTTCACAGAATTGGTAAAGTATACATAGATATTACCTGCCAACCCTAATTTATTTGAACAGTAGTTGTATCATATAGGAAGTCGACTGAGTAGCAACTACAAAGCACAGTATGTGTTTTTGCTGCTGTTCTTTATTGCATGGACTCGATTAGCACTATTGTACTATATGATAACTCTTATCTCCCTTTAAAGCACACTATGGATTGGTGTCGCAACCTCGGCAGTAGGTCGCCTGAAGTACAATTCTTTTTCAATTTTTTTAAAGCACAGTGTTACCTATCTCCAAATGATGGGTGACTTGGAGGGAGCAAGCAGAACTAGCAGACTAAAATGCTGCCCAAAGTGCTATAACTGTTGGCCTCCACTGTTAGATCAATCCTCCATTCATAGAATACGGATGGTTACAGTAACTGTGTAGTAAGCCTTTTTTTGTAGGCATGCTTTAATATGATGATCCATCAGAGTTCTATTCTTCACCAAAGGGTTTCTACAACACTCCTTAATGAATCTTTCTGTCCAGAGAACTGGAGAAATGATGGTAATCTTTGTTCTGTTATATAGAGAAGCTCTGGCAAGTGGAAAACTGTCCTACCTTCAGATGCTAGCCTTTGAGGATGTGGACTATTGAAGGGGAGGCATAGTCCACAGAAACTGCTCAAAGGAACAGAGGGAAAACAGCATACATTTCTTGGAGCTGAGCACAGCAAGAGAAGAAGAAATTGGAAAACACAACATGTAATAGCAGCAACAGATAATGTAATCAGTCTCCTAATTAAACTGGCAACAAAGAGACCAGAGGTTCAGTGGAAGCCCCTCCACAAGTGAACAATTTGTCCCTCAAGTGTATCCATATAAGAGGAACATCAACCTAATGGCAGACTGGCTGTCTCATGGTGGCTGGATTGAGGGGGGCATTTATTATATTATTTAACATCAGTATGTCAAAATCATAATAATCCATGTGAGATATGCCATGTCAGGTACTGGTAGAAAGACTATAATGTGCTAAGTAAGATGATGATGTTTATGTTCATGTGTTATATGTGTAATGGAAGTTATGGATATGGTTGATATATCTGTATTTCAAATTGTGCTCTGTCTGGGCAATTCCCCAGACAGGATAGCTACAGCAATAGTCTGCTTAATGGCCCATTAAGAAATTCACAGGAACAAGGGGCCCAGGGGGAGAAGCCAGGGATATATCTGATGAGTCACCTGGACTTACTCATGTGACTCTGGATTCCATTTTGGGTTCCTGTAAAATTCCACAAGCAACATGGCACAGACCAAAGGACATAAAAGGCAGCTGCCCGGGATCCATTTTGTCTTTAGTCTGTCTTTCAGTCTTTAAGTCTTTCCTCTCTACTTACCTCTGGATCATCTCATCTACAGCTGAACTGAAGCTGTGAAACAAAGGACTGAGACCCATCCAGATACTGGATGTACACCAGAGAGATTATACAAGCCTGCAAACTCCACAGTTCTTCTAGAAACCTGATATATATGGACTTTCAAATCATTTGTATGTATCTGATTGCTTTAATCTTTAACATTTCTCTTATAGTTTGTTCCTTTCTTTTTTATAACAAACCTTTAGTTTTAGTTACTAAAGGATTGGCTGGCAGCATGGTATTTTGGGTAAGATCCAAACCTATATTGATCTGGTACTGTGGCTGACCCTTTGGGGTCAGGAGGAACCTTTTGGGTAAAGAGTATATAGTTTTAAATAACTGGTCTATTTACGGACATAGTGGTTGATTGGGGAGCCTGAGACTGAAATGCAGTAAAGGGGACTGTGTATATTTGTTTATTGGCTTTTTGATAATCCGTTTGTGGAATCAGAAGCAGTTTGTGGCTGGTTGGGAAGTCTGACTTCTGTGTCACCCACCAGTGTTGGGAGAATCTGCTCTCCTTTTGCAGCTCGCCCTGACCTTGGCATTTTCAGGTGGCTACCCTAGGGATGGACGGGTTACAGGCTGAACAGAAGGTCCTTGCAGCCAGGGGAATACCTGTGATCCAAAAAGCTTTTGAATGGGTTGTAATATCACTTGGCATTCTAGGCCTCCACAGAAAATTTCAAAGGCCTGTTGTACTTTTCAGGAAGCCCAATAAATGAACTCTGCAGTCAATACTCCTCTGCTGCAACTGTGGTCACAACATCTTCTATGTGCCTTCATCCAGTATCCCTCCTGCCCAGACAGTACAGAATAGAAGGTTGGAATGAGCCAAATGCCATACTTATTACACCATACTGGACACAGAGACCACGTGTGGTTTTTTTGAAACTCGTACTGATGTTAGCATATTGAGACCTCCAGATGAAACCAGATTATCTCAGCCATGGTCCAGCAAAGTACCAGCACCCACAGCCACTGAATCTGGTATCCTGATTGCTTAAAGAGAAGCTAAGAGAAAGGGAGAACTGTCAGAAACAATAGTCAACAATTTTATTTTTTTCAAACAACCATTCATGCATAAATCATAATCCAGAACAATTCAGACACTAGTTTATATGGACCTGAACATCTTCCTAAAACCCTAAAATATCAGAGATTCTTGAATGCATGAAAGATGGATTTAGGGCCGGCCCCCAGGAGAGCCTAGAAATTGGGAAGCAAAAAAGTGTCTTACAGCTGGCTTTGATCCCCAACTCCACCATTACAGGCTATACCTCCTGCGAGGCACAGTTCAGAATGAAGGCCACTAATCCAACTGAACTTTATCCAAGTATCTATATTATATATAAATGTAAAAGTATATAAATGGCTGGGGTATTTTTACTCATATCCTCAAGGCAAAATTAAAATTATTTTAATAATCTATTGCTGAATATTGAAATGGTTTTGCTTGGAAGTTAACTTTGAACTAATATACTTTAAACCATCCTCTGTGGGAAGTATAAACTCTGGAGAAACAGTTCATTGGAAGGTCCCTTCACCATTTGACTGGTGACTGACAGCTCTAGCTGTGAGTAAAGAGAACCCAATCAATTTGTAAAGAATCCAGAATCCTAAATAATCAGGCAGCTAAGAAATCCATTTTCTGTCGTCTTTTCTGTATACTGCTGATGAATTTCTACTTTGCAATGACGGATGCTGGTGGTGTGATCAGTCTTTGAGAACTAGTTCAATGGATAAGAAAAAAAAATGATGCAGCATCTATAATGGCAACATAAGTTAATTTTGAAGTTACTGCAAGATCTCCTTTTTTTTTTTTTGTTCAGATCTTGTGATGTATTGCTGTGCCTAACTGCTTTGTTTAGAAAAGATGTCTTACTAATAAAGCATCATAGCATATTCTCTTGAGTTCAGTCTTAATGGTATTTCCTCCAGATATTGTGATGGAAATTCAGCTAACTGGCAGAATTTATTTATCTTTTATACTAAGAATATGCACTAATAATGGTATAGAACCTCTGTAGCAAGTTGTAAAGTGTGTATGAAATTACAAAATAAAATCTCTGCCCAGTTCACTGAATACAAGTGTTATGTACTGTGCTGTTTAATGCACTATTCATTTGGGACATCACCAGCACAAAGACCAAAAATTAGAGAAGAAAAGAAATTTAAACATTTTTCTTTCTGTCTTTCTTTTCTTCTTGGCTCTTTCCTGCACATATATCCAGCTATCTATTTCATGCATTCCAGAGATGGTCCTTATAGAGTCTTCCCACCAGTTAAATTACTTTTTTAAAAAAACCACCTTTTTATTATATTGTATTAAATTCTCTATGCAATTTTCAAAACTATACATTTCCCCAATCTGGTGCTATAAGTAGTACATTAGCTGTCTCCAAAATCTAAAACAAACTACAGTGGCTTTTGACAGTGCTAGAGATCAGAGAAAGAACATTTTTCAGAGAAAGTCATAGAGGCAAAGAGTCAGACCCTTTCACAGAGTGCCCCAAGTATTATTCTGGTTAAGGCAGGTAGAAAAACCTACCTAACTGATTGACGGCTACCACCAGGTAAATTGTGTCCAATTACTAAATGCCAGCTCTGTCTCTATGTAGTTACATAGCCTAACCGTCAGAGACACTTAAATTTGCACATGGGCTAATTCCTTTACTGTCTTGTTGCATTTTCATTATCTTTTCAAAAATACAAGACTTACTCAGCCATGAATGTATTTCTGCACAATCAAAGGTCTCGGAAATAATCATGGGAGGCGGGGGACTGGGAATATACCTCCAAGAATAACCTAGTGTGCATGAAAAAAACCTCTTGTGTTTTTAAGTAACTGCAAGTTAATACATATTCATGACTTATGTTTGTGAGAATTTGCAGAACAACAGAAGAGAGAGAAAGAAAACATTTCCTTCATTTAATAAAAAAAACTGCAAATCCTCAAAAATATGCCCATATCAATGTACTTTCCCACCATTTACTTGGGAATTTAAGTTGGAAAATACCAATAGTTTAAGTTGTGTAATATGAAGATTTCAAAAGGTCTCTGAGAAGTAGAAGTCTACTTTTTCAATACTTCCAAATGATGGTCCTCTTATACTGCACTTGCTTGCCATTAAAGGTCTTATTCTCTTGACTCAAGGGAATACAGCTGATTGAGCTCTTACTGAAATTCTTCAGATTCTCCTGGGTTTCTGCTCCCAGCCTGTGACTCTGATAGCACCACCATAGATCAAATTCCTGAGCCTCTATTCAGTTTCACTTACAGTATAGTGGTCATCCTCACCAGCCCCAACAGCCATGAGTTCATGTTCTCTGATATCATTTGAGGGGATGTACTTACTGCTATTTGCTCTTCTTGTTTCTGTATTCCTGAACTTAGCTGATAAGTTTTTTCTTTTATCTGTGTTGCCTTTCTTTTGGCAACATTCAAGCTTTATTCTTTCAAAAGCATTGAGTAACATTTTAAAATACTTTTGGGTGGAGGGGAGGAGGAGCATGATAGAAAGTCTCGATTCCTTGTACCTTTTTAATGTCAAAGTTTATTTTTTCGCAACTATCAGAAAGGATCCCATTGGTAAGTCCAAGAGATGACATTCGTCTTTTGTGAACAGTCACGTTCAGTGTTTGTGCTGGCTTGACGTCAACCATGTTGCTTTTGGGTGTAGTATCCACTCGGGGATGCCTTATTTCAAACTTCAGCTCCTGGGGAGAACTTAGCAGGCTTTGGCTTGATTCTCTCAGAGCAGAATAGAAACTTTGAGGTAAAAGTTTTCAAAGGTAGTGTTTGGGCATTATGCCCACTAAGAGTCCAGTTCAGCTGCCGAGTTCAGCTCTTGCTTGTCTTAATAGATCCATTATCATAGTTTTGTGAAATTGGCAAGAAAATGTACCAGCCAAGGCAAAAATCTACTAGGTCACTCTATAAACGCAAGCCATAAACTTCTCCATCAATACAATGTGCGCAGGTTTGCACACACATTCACATATGCTCGAACACATTTGCACTCTCATTCTCTCTCTCTCTCTCTCTCTTAACACACACAATCTCTTGGACTCATTCTCAAAGAGCTTAGGATCATGCATTAGTGGCATTTCAACAGCATCAAATCCGTTTCCTTGCTCCCATGTGATGTGTTAGAGCATAGGGTCTGTGCTGACACTTTAATGTTAAATTTTCCCACAATGGTTCTTAAGGGCTCAGCTCTGACTTGAAGTCAAATTGAAGCCTCCCTGAAGCACATGTCAATTGCTGTGTAGTTAGTTAAACATACCATGCCTCATTATGCCTTCTCACCTGTCTTGTATTCATTCCAGCCTCCTCAGTCCCAATCCTTTTAGGAGAAACCCTAGTCTGCTAGGCACTAGGTAACTTCTGTACAGCCTGGTAAATTACTTCCCCCTTCTTCTCACAGCCACATATATGCTTTATGCACCAAATGCCAGCCATCACTGCCCACTTCTTAAATTTTCAAATAAACATCTTCGTGCTTTCTTCTATGTTGCCCTACACACTTGGGAGGTGCTCCCTGTACACATGCACAAAACTACCTTCAAATCCCTTCTCAAAACACTCCCTTGCCGTGATGCCTGCAGAAAGCTTGATATTGGTAAGGTTGCTAGTTTGCAGAGATCATAAGCTGTCATGTTGACCAGTATTGCCTCATTGTTTACTTGTACTTCGCCATCTATCTATATCCATCTCTTCTGTATTGTCTCATATTTACTTTGTAAGCTGTTTGGGGCAAGGGACCATCTTTTTGTTCTGTGTTTATGCAGTGGGGTCTTGATCCCATAATTAGAGCTCCTAGGTAATACAAATAAATAATAATAATGCTCTCTCTCCCTTACACTCCCTCTTTGTGCTCATCTGCAGCTTACTTATTCTTGGTGAATTATGTTAGATGATTAACCATTCCATTCTGTATTTTAAAAAGAGTACCTAAGTTTGTGATGAATATATTCTTAGATACAAGACTGCAGTGCCAGTGAGTAATAACAGACTGTCATCCAGTTTCTCAATCGATCCTATGGCACGAGGTTGAAAATGTAATAATACCTATCACATACACATGGTGAAATCATCTCTTTAGTAAATTAAATAACACAGACTCTCCCATAAAGCACATTTTCAAAGGAATGTGTTGTTTACAATAAAAAGGGACCACAAGAAAACAATCCATTTCTTATATTTTTTCCCTCTTTATTGTCTTTTCCTGCTCTTTCCCCATTTTCTTTTCCTCCTCTAATGTACTCTTCTGTTTGTCTCCTATCTGTGGAAATGTTCTCTTTTCCAGCTATATAGCGCCAAATCTTTAAATATAATTTTATGATTTTTAAAATCATACAATAGTTGCTAGTTTTAGTACTACAAGAGTGAAAACAAATCCTCAAAGACAGAATGAAAGAGGAGCATTTTTGGATAAAATTGAAGATACTTTCTAAGGTGTGACTTTGAAGCTGATAATAATCTAATGCCTTATGATTTGCCAATTGCATTGCATACTTGACACTAAAATTCTAGAGGCAAGGATAGGCTGATGCAACTAACAACAAGATTAAAGGAGTTAACAGACCTTCAGTAGTTCTGAGTTCAGAAAATGGGGACATAAAATAACAGCCTGCAAAAAAGAAAAATTTGAATGGCAATTTAGAGGAGCAGACCTCGAAGAAATCCTGTGATCTGAAAGAGATGAGAAAGTCCATTTAATGCCTTATCAAAAAGGTTGTTGACCTAGAAAAGCAACCATGGCTCCCGCTCCAATTTTAGATTTTAAAAGGATACCTGTGGAGGTCAGCACATAAAAGGTTTTATTTAGACTCTGCTAAAGAGCTTTTTCATTGAGATTTTTTTTTGTCTCACTGAGAGCCTGTGATGATCTACATTAATGTTCTAATCCTAAAGAAAGAACTAGAGCAGTAACCGCCCATTTCCTGAAATGGACCAAAAAAGCCAAAATGCATACATAGCTAATAGGCAGTGTTGTTCTTGTAGCCATACTGGTCACAGAATATTAGCAAGACAAGGTGGGTGAGATATCTTTTATGGAACCAACTTCTCTTGGTGAAAGAGGCAAGCTTTTGAGCTTACGCAGAGCTCTTCTTTAGGCCCCGTAAGCTTGAAAGCTTGTCTCTCTTACCAATAAAATTTGGTCCAATAACAAACATTACCTCACCCACCTTGTCTATCTAATACATAACTAGGACATGTAAGGAAATTTACACACCAAGGTTTTCCATCCCCAAAACTTCTTGGCCCTAATGCTGGGACTCAAAGAAGCTGAGAAACTCAGGCCCATCATGGAAAGCCAGAAAGGATGAGGGCTCCAAGCATTAACGTTATACCAGGGGACTGAATACTGTGCAATGCTAAAAGGTCAAATGCTCTGGCTGAGTTACTTTTCCTGGCTCATTCTGATGAGTGCCATTCCAATCTAGCTGTTGGGGAAATTCCTGACCAGGTAACGTGGAGGATGTCTTTATGAAGAGAGAAATGCAATCAGATTCTGGCACAACAAATTGGTGAAAAATAATAGAGAAAAATATAAACACTCATTTTTAATAACTATTTGCAAGAAAGAAACACAGTAAAGTTGAAAAAAGTGAAGGGGCATGAGTGTCTGTAACATGCAAGATTCATAGATATGTGCTGTGTACACATGCAAAGTTGTTAAGTCAAATTTCACATGGAGCTTTGTTGTTTTGAGAAGCTAAAAGTCAGAAATAATGGTTTGTAAAAGCTCCCATGAAAGCTACATTCTCCATTCCCTTCCAGAGAGTTTTATTTCTTTCAGTAGTAGGATTCGGGCAAGTTCATTTTGCTGAAATGTGTGGGTGTTTGTATGCCTTGCAGTATCAGATACGACACTCTTTAAACAAAAGGAAGGCAGTGAAAACACTTTTTAAGGGCATAAAATAATATTGGGCTTTTATAATCCAGCCAAAGGAGACTCCACTTTTGCATGTGTGTTCAATGTGAAAATCAAGGACTAATCACAGAGCAAGGTGTTGCTCCAAGTGGACTAATTTTGTTACACTATCACAATATATAGGGAAGATTCAGGAGAGCGCTGACAACTCCAGCATGTAGGCATATTATTAGTTGGATTAATTTTGATTAATGTTGCCAGAGTCCAGCAGTGCTTGTTTGCTTCCTTGGTTCTATATCAGAAAGAGCAGGAAATGGAGATTTCTGCTCTACTGTCTTAAAACTGCTTTCCTAGTTTTGAGTGCCAGAGTTATGCCCAGCTCCGAATCTTCTTTCTTACATGGAGAAATTGGTAGTAGCATGTAGAACAGCACACTTTATAACAAATAATCATCTGCTAATTGTGATGGTTGCCCTCTAAAGCTCAGTATGCATTCCTCTACTGGCAAATAGCACTGTAGCACTTAGTTTCGAAAAATTGTAGATAACAAGGAGTGGGACTGCAGATAAGAGACAAATTGGGAATCAGGAATGTTGAATTTAGCTTTTGATCTATGCAAAGTCAATGAGAGTGGAGTCTAGTGTAGGATCTGCTATTTGATGATTATCATGTCATTACCAGAATGGATTGCCTAGGCTTTCTGCTTTTTAAAATGAGAAGGGCAATTTAGGACAAAGAGGCAATGTTAGGTTTCACATTAATCTCAATATACATTGCGTAACAGACAGAACCAGAATCTGATCTTCAGTACTAAGATATTGCTCTTAGTATTATTTAATATTCATATTGTGGTGGTGTCTCAGTTGGGTGCTCAGTTGGGTCATGGATGTGTTATGCTAGTTGCTGTACAAACATAAAGTAAATTAACAATCTGCCCAAAAATGTTTATTAAAATTTTAATGGTTAATGGAATTTGACTAATTTAAATTTCTCAACCACAAACTTTCAAAAATCTGTAATGTCCTTATTTTTTAAAAAAAAGTGTATTGACATGCATGTGGAAAGCTGATACTTACCTATGAGATTTAAAAAACAACAACAAAAAACCCCAAGCATGTTTTGGAATACAGGCATTTTTACTGTACCTGGTAAATGGTGAGAATGTTAATCATGAAGCTCTCTAAACAATCTCACCATTTTTTGCTAGAGTGCAGGCAGTGATTCTTTGGGGACAGGTTATGTTCTCTAGGGCAGTAGAATAACTTGATTTGGCATTCTCACTTTCGCTCATTTGCTTAGATTACATTGTTCTTATTTTCCATGTTTTTGTTTATGTGCGTCCTCTAGTCAAGTACTGTTAAAATATTGATTGAAAACCAGACTTTAAGGTAAGTGGGCCATGATGTTGGATTATGATTGGGATTGGAAATATTGTTCTAATTCCCACAGAAAAAATTGTATTTCTTTACATGGGATGCCCTTTAAAAGACTAATGAACTTCCCTCATCCCTCACTCCAAGTCTTTACCTTAAACCAAAAGACTTCTTCTCCTTGTTCAGTTCTTTATGCTTGCGATATATCCACCCCACACTGTCCCACTATTCATTTTACCTAGCTGGCCCTAACAGTGAAAGCGTAGACACAAATAGCAGTTGATTCAGATAAAAGAGCCCTGTTCCATTGCAGGGTGGAGCCAAAATTGATGGGATCATCAGAGGTGTAGCTAGGCTGATGTACTTCACATGTCAAATCTTAAAGGCACAGCGGTGCCCAAAATTATATGAATGCATTGACTGCAATAGGACAGCTCTGAAATAAACGTAGGCGTTATTTTTAATATGTCAAAAGATCATGATCAGGCAGGGTGGGCCCTACCGCTAAACCCTCCTTGTCAGAAGAAGCCCGGAAACCTCTGGAAGGGTTATGGGTGGGCGGGTGGGTAAGTGTGTAACACCTCTGGAAAGGTGGGCATGTTTGAATTTAAACCACAAATACCCTGATTGGCTAAAGGGCACAATGCCAATGTCACATTTAAATTATGCTGATAAGGACTTTGTATGGGGAGGACTTGAATATTCCAATACATTGTTAACAACATTCTCTCATATATTGTTACAGTAGAGGTTCTTTTTCTTTTTGCATGTCATTATATTTAGTTTTCAGTGTACAATAGCAGACTGTACATTTTGTACATAGACAACTACTAGGGAAAAAGAAAAATCTCTAGTAGTTATTTATGGGTTGTGTTTTCCTACATTCCTGCTGAATGTTTATTTAATCTGTGTTGTTTCAAAAATGGTCTCTCTAGGTCTGAGAATGACAGATAAATAAATGAGTAATTAAAAAATAGGAGCATCTATGTCAATGTAAATAGAGTCAATAATATCATTGATAATTATATGACTCAGGGAGCTTCCACACACTGAAAACTAATTGGACCGAGTAGAGATTGGATCTGGTTTTTTCGGTAGTTGACAAATAGGCTTCCTTGTGTGGTTCAGTTTGTCTGAATGGTAGAAATTTTTCAAATTATTTAGTAAGCACACAGAGTCAGGATTGTCAGGAGAGAAGTTATTAACTGTACAAGTACTCAGTTGATTTGGACTATTGTGGCTTCTGAAAACATCCTATTCTCACTGTGCAGGTTCAGAGGCTTACCACAGATATTATCATAGTTGCTGTTATACCTGACACTACCTTGATACTCATACTTACACCTTCCTTGAAAAGTGCATGGATATCAAGGAACATATGGCAGAGATGTTTGTTGTCCTTTCTGCTGTTTGTTCTGTACTACACATAATTAAACAAACATTGACAGCTTTTCGGGACAATCTCTTGGGTTATTGACTTGGACCCAAATTTTTAAAAGTGATGAGTGATTTTGGTGGCTGAACTAAAGACACCCTATAGGGGCCTGGTTTTCAGAGGGTGGGTGCAATTCACTCTTTGATAATCAGGCCCCTTCAAGGTGGGTCCCCAAAAATGGAGACAACCAAAATACTAGTAAGCTTTGAAAAGTTGTGCCTAGGGAAGAAAATATCGCTCAAAACACCCAACAAATAAATAACTCTTACATAAAAGACAAAAATCCTGGTTTATAGTGGGCTGAAGATAGTCTTGAGATGAGTACAAATGATTTTCAATATTGTTCTTCTCTGAAGAGAGATTTGGAGGAATATTAAGCAATGATTTTGCATATGTAAATGAGAGCTACCTGCCTGCCAGCCTCTGAAATCAGTGAAAACTATTACTTCTAACCAGCCAATTAAATAGTATATGCACATCTCTGCATCCCAATTAATTTAGCAGAAGTAGGTTTTTTTTTCCTGGTCTTCTATATAAATACATGCTTATCATTGTTAATATGTTTATTAGTAGTCATATTGAGATACTGGCATATTCTATTTAATTAAACCCAGGCAGTTCAGGTGTAAAATTTAAAATTAATTCCTCAGAGTCTCAGAGTACATAGATTATATTTGTCTGTTGTTTTGTAATATGCAACATATCCTAATTCTATTACCGAATACTTATGTGCTAGGATCAGCTATTTTATAACTAAATTGGCTTTAAGCAAAACTGAAATGCTGCCTGTGTTGTGGGGGAGAGATTATATTCAAAAAATTATGTTTGAATGGGCAGACAACACTATAAATACTTGAGTCTCCAGGCCATATTGTTCCTGTTGTACCTCCATTGGTACACTAGTATGAATTTGGCCCTTGATTTCTCCATCTGTTCATTTTTTTGTGTGCTTGTAGCTACTCCCGTCTCCATAAAGAGCTTCCTCCAATGTCTTATGTTTCTCTTCTCCTCCCATTAGCTCATTAGTAGTCAGAATATGTAAAATCTAAATAAATCGCCTTCCAAGGTTTAGTTTTGAGATTACCTCTTTCACCCTGTGGACATACAAGGAAGGGTTGTCTGATACATTGTTTACTTGCAAAATTAATTTGGAATAACAAGATTTCAACAATTAATTTAATCTCTAAGGGGGTGGGAGCTAGCATGGCTAGATTTCATTTCAAAATATTTCTGAACAGTGAGGTTGAGAAATACAGTTGTCTTAACTTCCTCACACCTCAAAGAAGAAAAAATGGTCATCTCTTCTGAAACAGTTAGTTAATGCTGGGGGAATGCATATAATACTGTTAATAGCAATATTTTAAATTTACATAGCACCTTTCACCCAAGGATCTGAAAGAGCTTTACTGTAGTGGTAGAGTAGTGTTCTCCCCATTTTAGAGATGGAGAAACTGGAACATACAGAGCCTGATTCATAGTTCAACTGTAGCAGGCACATAGACCCCAGATGCAAGAAGTGCTATGTGGGAATAGGGATGAATTTGATCCCCAGACTTTGTGAGTTGCACAGAAGCCTAAAGTGACAGAAATAGCAATAGTGATCATGGGCCAAAGTCTGCTCTGAATGTAATATCAGAATAACTTCATTAGTTTAATCCAGATTAATTGACAGCCAATTTTTTTCCTGATGTCCTGTCCCCTGCTGTAACCACTACAACTATATTTCGGGAGCATTTTGTCTTTCTACTACTACTTATGTGGCATCTCCATTACTGGAAGTTTGGAACCTTTGTAACCCATTCTTTATGACCCTCCGTTAATTTTTTTGTGGATGAACAGTCCTTTTAATCCACTCAGGATACTAGAACGTTCACCCGAGATCTTTTTCTGCCTCATGTTCTTCTGCCATCAACTTTCCCTTCCAATGCCCGTAAATGCATCATCTGCCGCACCTCTTAAAGTGTGTCTGGCAGATCATATCTTTCTTTTCATGATTAGCATTTGCTGAGTTCTAATCACCTCCAATACTCTATTGCTCTATCCATAATATTTTCAGAATTCTTCTATAATGCCATAATTTGAAGGATTGTCATTTCTTTAATATTGATTGTTTAAATGTCCATGTTTCATAGCCATAATTTAGCACAGACCAAATGTCTTACCCAGGAATGCATGCTCTTTTCCCAGCCAGTCTCACAGACACAAGTCACAAAACCTGAACATCAAAAAGTTCAATTTTGTCTTTTCATGTTCAACACATGATGTTCTTGATTTAACATTTTCTAAGCAGGAATTCCTGCTACACAGAAAGTTGATTCAAAATGACAGAAGCATAACTGCTTCTAGGTTAACACATCACCAAAACCACTGACACAAGATCCACCGCCTGTGTTAGTAGTCAGAATAGAAAATATTATGACATCAAAATTAAGCAATGTTTCACTGAAGAGGTCATCTTTCCAGGTTATTGATGAAGAATTATGGAATGCTTGTCTTGCCACTTCCTGTCCCATATTTCTTTTGTGAATATAATACAAGATAGTGATTTCCATCCCAGATGTTCAGGAACTTCTATGAACACTACATTTTAGTGGAATTTCTCTCTGCCTCGGTTTACTGCCTGTGAAATGGAACACAACACACTTACCTCCATTCTAATTCTTTGTATACATAGTATAATAAATGTGCTTTCATCAGACAGTTGTTTTGAATGCAGTGTTTGTGAAAGGTGCTTGAATCCCTCTAATCACAGAACAGTTGCAGTGCAGGCAGTGAAAGTGAAAGCTTCCCCCTGTTGTTCTACCAATTCGCCTTTAACCTTGTTCTGGAGGGATTATCTCTGAGATGACAAAGCAGTTCACTGTGCTGAAACTGCCGGTAACGTTGCCCATTACAATGATAGCTTTTATGAAAACACTAGGAGCTACAGTGCAGACATCAACTTATTTTATATATGCCATTTGTCTTTATATGATAGTGATTTCAGTTACTCTTACCTTAAGAAATGCACACATAACTTACATTGAACATAATAAGGGCAAAATTTAGCCTTTGGCATGGGGTTTGAACGGATGATCCAGAGTGGAAAGCTGCATGCAGCAGCATTTCCTCTGCTTTGAGATAGTTCTGTGTAGTGCTAGTTGGGATAAAATTATTTCACTTGTTATTCTATTTGAGTAGTTTTTAAAGATCACATTTTGTCATCTCTTTAAACCACTGTTATTAACCAGCTGATAATTATGTCTAACAAGATTTTTAAAAGTCAAAGGGGAAAAAAAAGATCTAATTTTAACTTGACTGACTTTAACAATGTTAAAATTCACTGAAAATTCTTTCTTTCTTTGTTGCCTGTAAAATATGTTGGACTGAGAATTAAATATATCAAGAGAATAAACAGACCATCAGTTTTGTAGCATTTAGCTGGCTTTGACATCATCATCTTTTTCAGTTAGCAGATGTGTGTGTTGAGCTACAATATAGGTCCCAATATTTGTCTTGTTAATCAGATATTCTTGAATTATTTGGAACCTCTTCTTATTTTGTAAACATCCAGAATCCTGAAGCTCACAGGGTTGCCTGCAATATAACAGGAGACCCAGGAGATCTCTTCTAGTCCTTTGTTCTATATGTTCCGATGTTCTTAAGACCTGCAGTTTGTTGAAAAGCAGACACTCATTAGTTTAACAAAAATCTCTATTTTTCTTCTGGGTTTTTTGGTTTAAGCTGTCTTCTCTCCATCTTCCTTTAGAGATTCCAAACTTCTTGGGTGAAGATCCATCTTTATTTTGTGTCTTATGCAGTGCTGAACACATTGTCAGCACTTAATAAATAGTGCAGTAGATATATTACCAATATTAGAAAAAAATAGAAATTAGAGATGGAAGTTAATCCATGGTTCCTGAGAATGTTGGATTTTTCTCTAGGATACATTTTCTAGTCCATTGTCTAATTTAGTTTTCAGGGACCAAATGATGAGCCTTTCGCTATTGGAAGACTATTCCACAGTCATTAACACATTTTTCCTGATATTCAACCTAAATTGGTTTTGGCTTATATCTTGCCTCGCACCTCACTTGCATAATTCCTCTCTCACCTTGATGGCTTTCTTTCTTGGTATCTTGTATGCAGTTATTACCTTTCATCTTAGTTGTCCTTTGCCAAAGCTGCCAACACTCTCCTTCCTAGGTGCAGGTATCTCCAGTGTGCTAATTTACACTAGTGCAGCCACCTCCTTTCTGGCTTCCTTACATCTCATCCATATCTGCCCTACTTCTAGACTAATCAAAATGCTTCTTCTTCGAGCCATGTCCCTGTGGGTGGTCCACTTCGGGTGCTCATTCGCCTCTTGAGCTCTTGATCGGAGATTTTCCATTAGCAGCGTCCATTCGACCCAGGTACGTGTCCTATGCATCCCTGTGCCACACAACAAGTCTATATAGGGCTGTGCAGGTGAACCACTCTCAGTTCCTTGTTAACTGTGTCAACCTGAGACAGAGCCTTAGCGTGTCCACCTTGAGCATGCCTCGGCTAATCTCTTATATAGGTAACTATAGTTTTTTATTTAGAACTAAATATAGGAAGTTAGAGGACTGACTTATTTCTTCTCCCTCCCCTTCCTTAGGGAGCCTTATTCTCTGGTAGTGCATGCCTGGCTCACCAGGTTTTAAATGTTGCCTCTTTTGTCGAGAGGCTACACCTGTTAGTGACAGCTACTCCAAGTTCGTCTGTTGCCTGGGGGAGTCCATATCTGCCAGAAGTGCAACTACTGCCTTGTCCTCAAATCCAGGGCAATGAAGAACAGGGAGATTAAACTGAGTGCTGCTGATGAAGCACTCCCTTCAATCAGCTTCTGAGTCAGGTCAGAAGACGCCTCCCTTTCCCCCACTTGTCTTCAGACACATCCAGTGCCCCTTCAACCTCCATGCAGGTTTCACCTAAGAAAGGGAAGGCTATCAGGGAAAATCTTGTAGAAGAGGAGCTCAAACTCTCATCATAAAAAGCCAGCTCCGAAAAGGCCCTGGTCCCTCGCTATATCTATGGTCTTGGAAACCTCAATCTTTCAGCTTGGTACTGTACAGACAAAAACTCCTCCTCAGGTACTGATGGGACCAGAAGATCCTTGAGCTCTAATGAGAAATATGGCTCCAACAGCCCCAATACTGCCTATGAGAGACAAAGAGGGCAAGGATAAGCTTTTCAGACTGGTATTGTCTTGCACAACCTCACCATTGCGACTTACCCATTCAGCGCTCTTGGTACTGGGCAAATCATAATGCCCAACACTATCAGCACCTGGGTCAGTATACTCCAAAGGCACCATCTTCTTCAGCTACCATGTTAGTATCAATCCCTTACTGAAAGGTCGATTCTATGAAGAAGTGCCGTCTTCCACCCATACAGCCCTTGCTCTTTTCCAAGAATTGAGTCTCTAGCTAAATGTAAAAAAAATCCCTGTTAACCCTGGTACAGAAAATGCAGTTCATAGAGGTGTACATCTGTTTGTTGACAGCCAGGGCCTATCTTCGTACAGTCAAATTGATAAGTTTGTCAGGGCAATTCAGGGGTATGCTCAAACTACAATAAGGAACGGTCTCCCGTTCCTGGGACAGATGACAGCTTGCAATTTTGTGACTGAACATGCAAGGCTGCACCTCCCCTGCTTCCAGGGCTGGCTCAGAACAACCTGATCGCTGGGCAGAGACACTTTGGACAGGCAGGTGACGGTTCCCTCCAGGTGAGCAGCTCTCTAGACTGGTAGAAGAATCATCACAATGTCTGTGTGGCATTCCTTTCCTTTGCCCTGCTCCAATGGTAACCATGACAACGGATGCATCACTGTTGGCATGGGAGCTCACTTCAGTGCCCTTACAACTCAGGGTATATGGAAACCTCAGGAAACCAGTCTCCACATCAACCTGTTAGAACTCAGGAACACTTGCTCAATTTCCTACCCTCATCAGGGACAAATCATTCAGGGTTATGACAGACAATGTGACCTGCATGCTCTATATCAACAAATAGGGATAAGCAAGATCCCTCTCCCTGTGTGCCAAAGTTCTGGAACTGAGGAACTGGTGTATAACCCATCAGATCCAAATGTCAGCTGTCTACCTCCCAGGTATGCAGAATGCCACAACTAATATTCTCAGCAGATGCCTCTCCCAGGACTAGGAATGGGAGCTAGACTCTCAAATTCACCACAGTATATTCCAAAGGTTGGGACTTCCACTGGTGTATGTTCCACATCCAGGAACAAAAAGTGTCCTCTGTTCTGCTCAAGAGGAGGTCTAAGCCACTGCTCTTTGGGCACCGTCTCTCTCCTATCTTGGATGCAGGTGTGCTCTGTGCATTTCCTCCAATGCCACTAATTCAAAGGGTGATGAACAAAATCGGACAGGACAAATAATATAATAGTACCAACCTGGTGAAGACAGGCTTGGTACACTTGCCTGCTCCACCTGTCTGTCCAACAGCCATTCAGGCTTCTGACTTTTCTTCATCTTCTATCTGAGGTTGGGTGTTTCACCCCAACCTAGAGGTTCTCCTCCTCAAGGCATGGATTCTCAGTGACTCTCAGGGTTACAATCTTCCAGCTCTGTGGAAGTGCAACAGGTGTTACTGAACAGTAGGAATGAGTCAACACAAATTACTTACCTGCAGAAATAGAAGATATCATTCCATTGGTGTTATTGCCAGTGTCTGGTGCCAGCATCTCTGTCACTGTCAGTCATCTTGGATGACCTGTTGGATCAAAAGAATTCAGGGTTATCAGTTAGTTCAATTAAGGTCCACTTGGCCATGACATCAGCCTTTCATCCTCCAGCAGGAGGGTTTTCCATATTTCCTCACCCTATGTCATTAAGTTTCATTAACAGTTTGGGGTATCTCTTCCCCCAGGTTAGGGATCCCCCACCCACTTGGGACCTCAACCTGGTACTTAAATACCTCAGGATACCTCCATTCATACTAATGGCAAACTGCTCTCTGCTCCACTTATCTTTGAAAATGGCCTTTTTAGTAGCTATCACATCGGCCCATAGCAGTGGTTTTCAAACTGGTATACTTGAGCTCTCATCAGGGGGTACATGAGAAAAATCCTGTAATGGTAGACAATGTGTTTTATTTAGTAAGACTTGGCAATTTAATCGTAGGCATATTATGACTCTATCTTAAATGGGGGTATGCAGTACACTACATGATTTGGAAAGAGGTATGCAGCCTAAAAAGTTTCAAAACCACTGGCCTATAGAGTCGGGGAAATTGGGGCCTTGATGGCAGATCCCCGCTTTACTGTGTTCTTCAAGGACAATTCTCTTTATGTCTACACCTCAAATTCTTACCGAAGGTACTATCAGAATTTCATTTTAATCTGTCCATTCATCTATCAGTGTTTATTTTCAAAACCACATAGCCCTCTGCAGGAGACCTGTTTTCATACCTTAGATGTTTGAAGGGCACTGGCCTTCTACCTAGGCCTGGTCTACACTGGCTGCGGATTTCGGCGGCAGTCGACGGGAGATACGCAAGCTACATATAATAACTTGCATATCTCCCGTTGAGCTACTAACGTCTACTTACTGTGGCGTGTCCACTGCGCTGTGCTGACAGGAAATGCCCTCCTGTCAATGCAGCGCTACGCTTCTTGCCAGGGTGAATTCACAGAGTTGACTTCCGGGTTTGATTGAGTGAGTCTTCCAATCAATCAAACTCACAAAATCGATCCTGCACTGCTGGCGGCAGTGTAGACATAGCCCTAGATAAGGTCACCTAACTATTAATTTCCATCACAGATAGATCCAAGGAGTCCATAATTGCCGCTCAGAGACTGTGTCAAGGTAGATATTTGGGTGTATTGTCATTTGCTATGATACGGCTGGAGTCCATCTCCTCAAATGGGTGATAGCACATTCTATCAGATTGAAAGCAACATCCACAACATGACTCAAAAACATTCCAGTATCTGAGATCTGTAGGGCCACTGCATATATACACTACAATATATACATTTTCTAATCACGATGTCTTGTACCATGCCAACAGATCCAATGTAGTAAAGTTGTATTATTGTCCGTTCTGGACTCAGTTATGACGTTCCCTCTTCTTTCTGGGGATACTGCTTAGGAATTACCTGAAGAGCAGCACCCATAGGGACACTACTCAAAGAAAAAGAAGTTGTTGTTATTGTTCACCTTGTGCAGTAACTGTAGTTCTTCAAGATGTATGTCCCTATGCTTGCATTATTACCCACCCTCCATCCCTTCTGCTTCGGGATGGTTTCTGTGGGACATTTGGATGGAGAATGAACTAAGGGTAATTTGCCCACACAGTGTTTTATAGCTTTAGTGTGTGGCATGAAGATGCACAGATGCATGCATTGGCCAAATGGATACTACTAACAAAAAATTTCCCAGCAAGAACTTGAGAGGTGCATGCGCACCTGAAGTGGAGGACTCATAGGGGGACACATCTCAGAGAACCACAATTTCTGAAAAAGCTGAGTAATCTGTTCTTCTTCTACTTCTGTGGCCATGTCACCCTCTTGGAATTTCTTCACAGGCTTCCGTTCCTCTTCTGTTTAAGCATCTTGGACTCACCTTCCAAACGCTTTCCACTCTAGTGCTTCTTTCCTCCTAGATGCTCACGCAGTTTCCTTTTTCCTGTCTTATGCTCTGTCTTTTCATGTCCTTAGTCTATATCTGTAATAGCCTCCTAGTTCCTCTATATTACAAATATGAAAGTAGCATAATGTTAGTGTATTCAGGGAATTGTTCTTTGAGAGGAGTCATGTGAGTAGAGTTATTTACGTAGATAAATATTTGCAGGATCAGATTCTTAAATGATTAGGTGTTTATTCAAATTTTTTAAAAATACCCAAAACCCCAGAAATCTCTGATCTCGAAATGAAAGAGAATCTGGGTGAAATCCAGACTCCAGTGAAGTCAATGGGAGTTTTGCCATTGACTTCCATGGGGGCAATATTTCATCCTCTGTTTTATTGCTAATAATTTGGTAAGGCTGTTACAGATTTCTGACCAAAGATTATTTTCAAATTTGGGCATGGGGATTCTATAATACTGTGAAAATCATGGGATACTACCTTTTGTTAAATCAAAGCTTCAGTTTACACAGTTTAGTAGACTCCGGTTAGTACACTGTTTGCCAACAATCCTAATGCGTTACACATATCACTGCCACATTTCTTTATTGTTTTTTATGTTTCTTCTGTTAGAATTTGTATTTTGTAATTTCTATCTTTTTCTTTTATCTCCATACTCAATAGGTATGACAGGGTTTTCTAACGTTTTCTGAGCTGCAATTTTGACTTATCCAGAAAAACTCATAGCATTCAGATGTGTGTTAGTGAAAATAAAACAGAGTTTAGCATTTATGATCTGTAATTTTATTTCAGAAAGACAGTAGAAATTTTACACACATTTTATTAGACAGAAGACTTCAGAATATGCATTATCCTTTTCAAAACTACAAAGGCTACGTAGAATTCAAAGCATAGTTTCCCACATTACAGTCACAGAATCAGGTATCTTGCTATTTTAAAACTGAAAAAAAAATAGCATCACTTTGTCTCGGAAGTATAAAAGGCAGAAACCTAACCCAAAAGAAGTGAATATAACTGTAAACAGGTCAATTGTTTTATACTTATTGAATTAACACAATTTATTTAAAATGTGAATGCTGAATGGTCTCTGAATAGTTTAATTGGGTTTTGTAACTGATACTCATTCCCTTTTTTAAAAAAATGATTGGATTAACTATGGATTAACCATATTTCTCATCCACAAAGGGAAAGAGAATTAAAGTAATTTTGTTTTTAAGGTAGTAAAATAGTTTCCTGTTAAAAGCGATAAAGCCATTGACTTTTGCTTTGCAATTTGAACTGGTCAGTTAGTAACTGTTAGTAATTGTCTCTGGTCATTACAGTGGATCTTGACTCAGATATTCTGCTGTTGGGATAGCTTTGCTGGTAGGGAAAAGAGAATGTTGGTGCTCAGATCTGCCATGCAGAACTAAATTTTGCCCTTTGATGTTATTATATGTAAGTATAAGGGATTGATCCTATTATCATATATTCACATGAGTAATTTTACTCAGATGATGGTCCCGTTGACTCACCATTGTGTCTTAAAAGCAAGACTCCAGCAGACCTTCAAGAGAGAGTTCTACAAGTGAGGACCTTGGGACCAATAAAGTTCTATTCTAGTCAAATGACAGGCGTGCAGATAACTGATTCCCCTGCTTCTGTCCAAAAAGGCAAGCAACCAGTTGTGTTATGCAAATCCAATTAGCAGTGCATTACAGTAGTCTAACCTGCATGAGAGTAAGGCAGGACTAACCAAGGTGAGATCCATATCTTAGAGAAACAGGTTGGTTTTTCAGATGAGATGGAGATACCACTTGGATGCAGGGTGGACCCGCATGATGACAGAGCAAACAGGAGTCAATTCCATATTCCACACCTGTGTCATTAGTGAAGCTCTGAATAATGTGAACACCCACAAAACTTCAGTTGAAAGTGAAATGCTGTAATTCAGGCATCCTGTCCTCAGTGCTGCTGAGAGTCAGAAGTTTTAGCCACTGAGACTACACTTATTCTGACTTGACTCCTTCAGGAAACTACAATTTTGCTTGCAGAAAACCTCTCTGATCAACATAACTGTGTACCATCTGAGGAAATCAATAAAAGCATTGTGTTTCTTGTACGTAATGGTCTTGTGAAATCCTGGGGCTTGATGCTGATCTCACAGGCTCTCATTTTACACCAGCCTAACTGTTGAGTTCAATGGAATTATTCTTAGCCTACAGTAAAATCAGAATCAGAATCCAATCCCAGTGTACCAAGCCCTATTGATTCATTTTGAGACTGGAGGGATGCTTATAACTAAGCTGTTCTATATTACTCCAATACTTCAGTTCTATTTTTCATTAGAAGAATTATGTTCCCCTTTTTCAGTTATCTTGCCTGAGTAATAGTAGGCATATTTTAGTTAGTATGTAAATGAAGTAGCAATATCAGAGATCAGGATAAATTGGATATCACTAGCAGAAAAGATTTTCCCCAGTGTCCTGGCTAAAATTTCCATTTTTCTCAACTGTTGTATAGGAGACTATGCTTAGTTGGCTGATTGTGTTCTCCAACACAGAGGTGCTGCTTTGCAAGGGAGCTATATGCATAGAGTAGCGGTTACCAAACTGTGGGTCGTGACTCCAGGTGGGATCACTTCATCAACAGATGGGGTCATGGCAATCCCAAGTATACAAAGGATGCCATTTTACAAAATGGCCTCCTCTGCACAGAGTGACCTCACACGCACCTTATACACAAGGTCACATCAGACAGAGGATGCTATTTTGCTCTACAGAATGTCACTCTTCATGCAGCATGACCTTACACACACTGTATGTGTGTGAGCTCATGCAGTCCAGAGACACCATTTTGTAAAGCAAAATGGCATCCTCTTTGCAGTGTGACCTTGCATGTACAGTGCGTGTGAGGTCACACTGCAGGGAGGACACCATTTTTAAATGGCAGCTTCCATGCTGTTTGGGGTAGTGGGAAACAATGCATCTGAAAATGGGGTCATGCAGGGAAAATGTTTGGAAACCTCTGGCATAGAGAGTGAGAGCCTCACACCTACTCTGGCCCCTTTATTCCACTCCAGCACTTTTATGTGGTGTAAAGAGGTCCTGAAAGTCCCAGTTCCATTCCATGGAAGATTCCTCTACTGCAGACTTTGTGGTACACAGCTGTATGGCTGCCTACCCAGCACCTCCTCAGAAGTGCTGGAGTAGAGGAAGTGCTAGTGTTGGGAGTGGTATGTCAATGTGCAGTGAAGAGTTTGGGCAATGCCATCATGGCACAGTACAGAATCTCACCAAGAGTCTATGAAACACCTTGGAACTCAATCAGAACAAAAGGCGCAATATCTATGTAAAATATTGGACAGGATTGTAGCTTGGTGGTACCATACTGCCACTTAGGAATCTCTGGGAGGAATCTTGCCTACAAAAGATCCAGTGAGCAGAGGGTCAGAGCAAATACAATGGCTGCATTTAAAACTTCCTTATGTTTTTCCCAGAGTCTACTGTTTTTGGGGAGATTCCCTGCACTTGCAATGGGAAATACTGCTGGAACCAGTCATTAGAAAAACAAACTTTTGTAAGTGTCAGTGTTATACTTTTGGCCAGCAAAAGTGTGTCTGCAATTTTCCCCATGGAAAAAGAATTGGAAGCACAATTCAAAATAATTCTGCCTCTAAATAAGTCATTTGTATTAAAAGAATAAAGTAAAGAGAGTTGGAAAAAAATGCAAAAAAGTATAAATAGTCTGAGAATATCAGTGTTTCACTGTTTTATTTTAACCATCTAGTAGGAACTATTCTTATAAAAGGGGGAGATGTCAAAATAGAAAAAAGTTAAATAATAAATTTTAACAGTACAAAAACATAACCATATGGTAGCACAATATACAATTAATTTAAAAATATGATTCATTCATCCATTAATGCATACCTTGCGTGGTTGAAAATATAAACCAGACCTGGCATGTATTAAGGCATTGCTAAATCATATCCTATCATGGTTTATTATTGCATTAAAATCAATTTTGGCTTTCTTATTTGCTGTCAGTGATAGACTGACTCATGCCTTGTTAATTACCATTTCTCTCCTCTCTGTGCCATTGATGACATCCTCAAAATCCTATTTCTGTCCTCTTCCTGCTCCTGTGTCTAGGCCTTCTATAACTGTTCCAATTCTGCATGGACTTTCCAGTCCCAGTGTACCAAGCCCTATACCCATTTTTCCAAAACACTCACAAACACTAACTCATATCAGTCAAACATTTTCACTACCCTAAGATTCCATAGAAGGATGGTAAGTGGTGAAGTGGTAAAGAAAAAAATTACAAGTCAACCCTTTCTTCTGAGCCTCCCAATATATCTCTGATCTGTGTCTTTCAATTTGGAAGCTACTCTGGACAGGGACTGTCTTCATTTGTGATTTGTACAGCTCAGAACTTAATTTATTAATAAATAACAATGCTCAATGCACAGTATAGTGACTAGTTCCAACTGTGTTCTTTGGTTTTGTATGTTTCTTTTATAAGTACCAAAGACAGAACAGACAATTTAGCAGCTTATTGCATTGCTCAGATGGTTAAATTAATTTGGTTTGTCCTTGTGCCTTACTTCTACCCAACAATTACTATACTGGTGCAGGAACATGCTATCTGTCATATCTTATTGTTTAAATACTTTTCAGACATCTTTTTGTTTACACGTAGTACCTAAGAGACAAATTATAAGGAATTTCCATTAACATACTCTGAAATGTAACTTGTTTGCTACTGACCTAGAAGAAAAAAATTAATGAAAATTTAACATATTAAGGTCTGAAATGTGCTTTAATGAAATGCAGTATTTCAGTTACTTATGTATTTATTCAACGTACAGGGTACCTATCCACGGCTGAAGGCAGCACAGAACAGTTACAGAATACAAATGACTAAGTTAAAGATCCTATGGCCTATTTGTATCCCTGAAATATTCTAGAAGTTTTCAAATTAACAGATAACTGATAGTGCGGTCTAGATGGTCTCCCTCTCTAGAGATATCTGCATTAAGTCTGACAACAGAATTCCCTAAACACTGGTCAGAAGACACCCATTCTAATTTGTGTGAAATATGAGGATGCTCTTTATTCAGACCTCTCTAGTATACTCGATTTAGTGTGACATATCAGTTTTCTTGCCCTCTAGGACTCCTCTGTATGGGTACAGTGTCTTCTGCATTTCACAGGAGGCAGGCAGCCATCTTCCTCTTCTTCAGCCTTTATCCCTGCAAGTCCTACACAGGCATATTGATTCCCCCTACCAGTAGAGTAATCTTGTGCATCAGACTCTCTTTGCAGCACTTCCTGTCAAGCTATATCAATAGAGAGACCCAAATGCTCATTTTAATGGCCCAGTAGAATCTATCTATCTATCTATATATATACACACATAAACCTTCCAAAAATACCACTCCAAGGGAAAATCACCACTTGCATCTCTGATAATGGGCTGAAGAGGTGGGGCCAATGGGTGGGGGAAGAAGAATGAAGATACTACAATGACTGGCTGATCGTAAATGAAGAAAATAGAAATGGATCAGGCACTGGAGAGGGGAAATGGTTCAAGACAGAAGAAAGGAGGAAAGAGGTGGATGATTGGGAGGAAATATAAACTCTCTGTCTCTCTCGTGTGTGTGTGTGTTTCTAAATCTTATTTATGCTATTTGAATTGGCCAGAGAGCAACACAAAATGCACTCCTCCCTTTTAGTATTTACATCACCAAAGTGGTGGTCTTGTTTGACTCTAGCTATTCCTCAAAAAGGAAAGTCTTTATGCAGAACAACTTCCAGTCTTGCATACCCACAGAGAGGGTGTAAAGCTGTGGATAATGAATTGGTATTGCATGTAAATAGCCATATAGGTCTACATTCTGGGGGTTTTTTCTGGATTTTCAACAATTATGCCAATACACACACATTTTGAAATCAATAGTATCCCTTAGTTCAAAATAGTGGGGTTCTGATGATCTACAGGTCATCTGCAAAGTTCGCTTTCCCTCCTGAGGCATCTATAAACAGGTGTGGGGCTAAAACAAGAGGGGTATTTGTGCTTTTGGGTTGCCTTATCTGCTGGTGGCATATTGAATTGTACTACTGCATTTTAGTTATGGTTGGATTTTGATTTTCTTGTATATTTAAACTGTGTTGAGTGCTTAAAAGTTAGGTATTTTCTTTTAATGTGCATATAAATTTAAATACAAAAATAACAATGCTTTGTTGGCATGATCAGCTATACAAGAATTGCCCAGGTTTAAAAGAGAGACAACTCTGAAGTATCTGTCACAGGCCAAAACAATTTGAGATGGGGTTTGCGCTGAGCGAGGTTTTTACTCCTTTGTCTTTTTACTGCTTGTATCTATTTCTGATCAGGTTACTATGCAGTGTAATGCCATCTTTCTCTTTTTTCCCAGGCTTAGAAATGGTTTTTCCTCATTTCTTACTGTAGAAATATCTTTGGCCATTCTGACCATTTAAGGAAATGTTCTTCTTGTGCTCCTATGTATGTCAGATTTTGGAGTAGAAAGTGTTTCTCTCTCAATCCCTTCTCTGTTGTGTTAGTTGCACATACACTTCTGTCTGGTTTTGAAATGTGCTTTGTCTCTCCATCTGTAGTTCTTCCGTGGTTTGTGCGAATGGTGGGGGAGAGGAAACAAGTGTTCCATGCTTCATTCATTTTTCACCTATTCTTGTATGGTAGCCACTCTCACATACTTGCGTATTTGGAGCTTGAAAGGTTGTCTGCATGTGTTTTCAGTCACTTATTCTCAATGAGTAAGGCATGGGAAAACCTGGAAAAGATGGACAGCCTGTAAAACACAATGACAGGTGAAAATGACAGTATCTGTTTATTCTGATAAATAGATTTCTTTGTGCTGAACCTCTTCACTCAAAAAGGGATATAAAAAAAGGCTAAGATTATCCCTCAGTAATCTGAAAACAGACAACCACAGAGGCTTGAGCAGCAAAAATGGATTAGTGGTGCTTTCCTTATCTCTTGGAACCAAGCCATAAAAGTAGGAACCCAAGATATTGTACTTTTAATTTCTTCCTTTGCATGTCTGAGAGGCAAGCAAAATGAGTTTGGAACTCAGTGGGAGTTGTATCTTTCTCTCTCTCCTTAGAGACAGATTCATGAATCCTTTGGGGGAGGGGGGAAAGTGAAAGTCAATGGAGAAGAGTTACTGAACTATAAATATTAAGGACTATATTTTAACAGGAATTCATGGAATTGTATGTATATAAAATTGAATATCAATGCTGCATCTTTAATTAGTTCCTTTCTAACCTTCCTTCTTCTTCTGGCCAAGATACAGTGTTAAAGAGACAGCAGCTATTAACTATGGTAAGTAAGCAAAATATGCAGTCATTTGGTTCCCTTACTGCTTTTTGACAGGTATTGGGGATACTTTTCAGTTCTTCTTTTTAAGGACCAAATGTTGCTGTCTGGTGATCTAAACTGGTGTAAACCCGGAGTAATTTCATTGATGGAATTTGGCCCTTCATATGCATTAGAGTGATGCCTTCACAAGACCTGTTCAGGTCCCAACATTCTTTTCCCTGATAATATCTTCCTTACACACTGTAATATGGGGATTGATTTGATCTTGAACGGGCAAGCATTTTAGACCTGCCTCACTGAGACAGTAGAACCCATTTAACCCTTTCCCAGTAGGATCAACACCTACTCACAGAGTGAGGTTTTTCAGACAAACATTGCCATTGTGTTACAACCACTTCCTTGATCTACACCCCACGTGTATTTGGAGTGTCTGTATGCTGCAGCGCATGTCTATTGGTGAATGTCCAGCTCAAAATTAGTAGTGCTTTGGCTCCAACGGGCAAGGATTCTGTTTGCCTACCACACTGAGAGGCTTGTTTAACTGCTGTTTCTGCTTCTCCTGCATGTGTTCATTATACCCCTTCTGGACCTTTATCCTCTCTTTGTGGCTGTCTGTGTGCAGTGCAGATAATAAGAATCAGTGATGTTGATGGAATCCTGATGCAGATCAGGCTGAAGATGCTGCTCTCTGTATACAATTTACTTCCCTTGGGGAGGATTTAAGGGGGGAAAGCAAATTCCAAACATCATCCCCTTCTAATCTGCTGTGCAAACAAACATTTGCAGGTGCAAGCTTTTGATTTGATAGCTGTCTGGGGGAGAAATTCCAAGCATCAATCAAAGTGGCCAAAATGTTCACCACTTTCTCATGCTAGCTGCACCAGACCTGATATTTACGGTTCCAGAGGGACTCACGTTGCAAAGTGTACCCAGTTACATACTCACCACTGAAATGCAGCCATTTCTGAGGTGCTGGAGTGGCAGATGACAATTTAGGAAAAAGGAGTTTTAGGCAAGGACTCCTGAACAAACTTCTGTGCATACAAATGGTGCCATGGAATCTACTACCCATCTGGGGGAAAGAATTCCTTGGATTATCAGATCTCCTCCCTAATATTAAACTCTGTGGTAGTCTATTTATCAGTTTTGGAAAGATAATTGGCTGAATCATCCTTGCTGGGATTTCGTCTGGTTCCAGAGGCCTTGTTATTCTAAAAGTAATAATTCCATCACTACCTTCTATTCTAAACTAAAGTCCGAGATCTCTGCTGAGCAAAGATGGCCCTTAACAACTGATTGTGTGCTACTGGGGCCTTTCTCATTCCAGCATTTATGCAGGTGCATTGATTTCAATGAGAGCTGTGCATACTATCAAGATGTTGGACTATTTTATTTCTGAAATAAACTGTGTTCAGAATGAACCCAACAATCCCATTTGTTGTTAGTCAAATTAGTGATTAAACACATTTGAATGAACTCAGAACAGCCCATCCCAACATCCTCTACTGTTTGTTCGTTTGTTTTTTGAAGGAAAATTATTCTTCTTCCTTTACCTAGTTTTTGGAAAACTGCTAATTTTCAGTAAGCAATGACTAATAAGGTGCTAGCTTTGCATGATATTGATTCAAAAGAGGAAGAGAACCATCCAGTATGTCTGTAGAGGCAAATGTAAATGTAAAATTTTGCAAATTCTAAAAACTACTGTTACCCAGGGTTCCTTGACCCATTAACTTTTAGTCTCTGCGAGTCGGTATCAGGAAATAAACCAAAGGAAACGCAGTACTTTCACCTACTATATGGCTGGATAGACAAGTCAAAACCAAGTGCTTTTAATTTAAAGCTTTACTTAATGTTCTCCAGCAATTGCCATTGGAATGCTTCTACCAAAGTCTCCACTTATTAGTTTTAAGCACATATAAATAGGTGGTGAGGATACTCCAAAAACTTGATAGTTACCCCACAAGTCTGAGGCAGTCTTCAGGTGAATCAGTCACAGATTTCCCAATGGCCAATCCTTCAGTCTGCCCTGGAGATCCTTCCACATGTGTCCACAAAGCAATCCACCTGACTCAGATTTGCTACCTACCTCTTATACTCCAAAAGTTACAGAGACATGTCAATCAAAAGAATATTACATAGCTGAATAAACAGATCAATCAGTGGGCAGAAGCAGGAGTGAGAGACGTGTCATTACAAAAAAATGTTAAAGCAAACAGTTTTAAGCTGCTAGTCTGATCGCTAAATTTCCCCCTACTGACAATTCTAAAATATATCCAGATTTCCTGTTTTTCACAGACATTTGCCCCAGCATATTCAGAGAAAGAGAATGCATACAGCCAAGCTCACTTAACGTGTTCACTGTCTACCTCTTCTCCCCTCCTCCTAGTTTGATTAGTTATACTAAATTCCTGCAAAGGCCTGAAAATGGCTAAAAGGAGCAAGCAGAATAATTGATAATTCATCCCAATAATTGGCAGTGGCTTGGACACCTGGCTGGTTGCTAAAATGCCTCTGTATTTAACAAGCCACTAAATAGAAAGGATTAAAGTAAGATTTATTTTTTTTTTTGAGTTAAAAGTTTGTTTAAAAAGAAAAAAGAAGATATTTCAAAATGTGGGGTAAAACATTTTCCTTGTCCAGCAGTTGTTTTAAACCTATGGTATATATGATTGACATGCAACCCACAATGTCACATATCAATGAAATTTTAGTGAAATCAATGAAATATTCTAATCCTAAGGGGAGAATTGCATTTTTTTCTCATGAGCTAGCTTTTCAAAACATCTCTGTTGAAATGAAATTTTTGATTTGCTGCTAACAGCTGCAGAAAGAAGGAAAGAGTTCTTCCTTGCAAACAAAAGCAAGAAAATGACATTTAAAATTGTAATGTCCCTAAGGGGAAAGATATCTGTGCAGTGTTGTTTAAACGGTATTGTCTCAGCATCGTATGCAGTTTTATAGTAATATAATAACTCTCTTCAGGGTCTCAGGGGCTTCCAAACTAGATCACTACTTAGATGGGAAATGTCTCTGATTATGAGACTTGAGGAAAATATATATAATAGTATATGTATGTATAATAGAGAGATTTATTCTCAGGTAAGCTATAGTTGACAAAAGGGACACGATATCTTGAAGGATGCCTTGTAAATTTCTACTTATGGCAGACAACATGAGAATCAATTATATGAATGAAGTGATTTGAGAAGAGCCTGGAAGATGGGGCTCAATAGAGGTGATGTTCTTGGAAATATTTAGTGATAATCCTGTTTACAAGGGAAATAAGAAAAAGCTGATATTGGAGACCTGCAAATGTATGCACTGGAATTATAGGCCCCGATTCAGTAAACCATTCAGCCTTTAAGTTCCACAGTCTTCAGAGACTTGATTTCAATGAGGCTTAGGCAGGTGCTTAAAGCGAAGCACTTGCTAATGTGCTTTGCTGAATTGGGGCCATGATACAGGAGAGAGGTTTGGATACATGGAGCATTAGAATGCCAACAATGATTAATGAAGACTCTAATCCACTCTCCATTTAAGCAGATGAACCACTGTTTTACTGAGTTCAAACAAGCCGGGCTTGTCAGGTAGACTTAGGTAGAAAATGGGTAGAACACAGCTCTTGCTTAATTAATTTTTTAAAATCTAACAATTCCAATTTGAGTAACAAGTTAAAAACAGAAAACAAAAACAGAGATATTGACTGCAGCCAAACATAAATTAATTGACTGTAAAGGGCATATTAATATAAATGAATAAAAGGAGTATTAGAAATAAACACCTGTGATGGGGGTATAGCTGGCATGTGTTGCCTCCTGCTGGAGGCCACCCTACCACTTTATGCACCCTGCCCAAAGAAAATGTCCTTTAGGGGAAAAACGCCAGCAAATTTTGAGTTTCAAGAGCTGCTTAGTGAGGCCACCCAGGATCAGCTGTGGATGGAACCAAGAGAATTGGTCCTCCAATGGTTAGAAGGGCTGGGAACAGACAGAAACCAACCAGGACCCAACAGGCAGGGTAAAAAGGGCTCGTGGCTTCTTCCAAGGGGCAGTTCTGGATGAAACTGAGTTGGGGAAGGAAGAAGGATCTCTTTTGTCTGAACCGGAAAGCCTGGCCTGGTCAGGAGTTTAACTCTGGCTGCACCTTTTTGATTGAGTTCATGGAACACTGTTTTTGTTTGGGTGTGCACAAGGATTTAATGGGACTATTTTTGCAGGGGCACTTTAAACACCAGCCCCCCACCCAGTGCCTCTGGGCTCTTTTGCATCCCCCCACCCACCAGGTCCCTGCTGCCTTGCTAGGCTCCCCACCCATCCGCCCTTGATCCTACTGCCTCCTGCCCAGTTGTCCTGAGCTGTGCACCTCAGGTGGGCTCTAAACACTCACTGGAGGCTTCAGGCAAGGAAGGAGTGGGACTCAGCAGGCTTCCCTGCGTCCCTTCTGGCAGAACTGTGCTGCCAGCCTGGCTTCCCTGCACTAAGTACCACATAGCAGGACTCAGTGGGAGCTCTAGCTTCAGTGCCTTTTTCAGGCATGTCCCTTCAGCCATGCTCAGCCTGACTCCCACCTGGTAGAAAGTGGAAAGGATGGGCTCGGGGAAGGGAATCCCAAGGTGGCGGTCCAGGGCAGAGGCTGAGGGTGGTGGAGAGGATTATTGGGGGGGCCCTGCTGCCCCCCCCTCGTGCACATCCCTGGTTTTGTGGACTGTAAAGCCCAGGTGGCCATCTTGAATCGAATATCACTTTGACTGCTGTATAATTTTAGGGCACTTGCTGTGTGGGTCTTCACACTGGTTCAGGTGAACCAGTGTCAGCTCCTCAGGCCCTGAGGCTGTGTCTACCATAGAACATTGAATTGGTGGCATGGATGCTAGCCATGCTCCTTCAATGGCAATTGTGCCTGCATCGCTATACTACACAACTGCAATTCCACTGCCCTCTGGGTACCTACCATTCCCAGCCCAGCTCTCTGAAGCACGAGCTTCTGGAAAATTTCTAAAAGCTTTAAAGGAATCAAGGAGAATTGTGGGGAAAAGTAGGCCAAACTGCTATAGTTGGCTAGGAAACTGTGTAATTCCCCAGGTATTTCCCCACAGCTATTTCCTGGTCCCTGTTTCCCCCTCAGTGATGGCCAGCATGAGTGTTCCTCTCTTGCCTGACAAGGAATATTTTTAAAAGCAGTTGTAAGGCAGCTGTGATGAGGAAATGGGGGGCAGGGCTTCCCCATACCCTGAACCTGCCAGGTGTGTAGATGAATTAGTATCTGCTGGAAGTGTGTTGTGGAGAAACTGAAAGCAAGATGGAGACAGCTGATCCCCTACAATGACATTTCAGTGACAAATGAGGCAATTATAACATCTACAAGCTGCCTTTTGTGTATGATACCTGAACGCAGAGGTGAGGTCTTTAATGGACTGTGTAGTGAGGAAGCAGCAGAACTTGCAGCCACGTATGCACAGCAGGCTAGAGAAGCTGTTGAACCTGAGGTTGTTGCTTTATATTAGGACAGCCTGCATCTGGCATATGGCCCTGGTTGGTAATGCTCTGTGTACACTTTTTGAGACTGATGCTGGGGAGTTGTGGGATGAATCACCAAAATGGATATTTCCTTTTTATTTATTTTTTTAAAAGGAGAGTGAATGATACATTGCTCATGGGATTTATGTGCTTCTGATGGCTTTCTATGTTTCTTCTTCTTGTGGTTAATTAATTAATGATTTGTATTAGTTATGGTGAGGGAGTTTATGGAGGAGTGAATTAATATTTCATTTGTATTAAAGAACAACATGATTGATGTTCTAATTACATGGATACTTGTTTTCAATATTCTTCTTTATTATACAAAAATATAAAGACCAGCAACAATAGCAAATCAAGGTAATATATTTACAAGAGCAAAATAGATACAGTTTTTCAGGTTCATGGGTTTCCATTTTTTTATGCATTACTCTCACAAAGGGGTGGATTGTATAATAAATGGATGTGAGAGAGCTGGGCAATAAGGGGCTGTCTAAGAAGTACTGTTGTACTGCTTAAAACTGCCCTGTTGTGCAGGTGATGCAGGTACATGTGCAGTTGTTGGATGAACTATATAATAATTATTATTCTTAAGTATTCATGTACTAAGGATTCACTCCTATAAGGCACTGAACACTCAAGCCGCAATCCATCAAAGCACATAAGCACATGTGTGATCTTATTGACATCAAAATATATTACCGTGGTTTGCTAGTGACCTGGTCTTCATAGGACTACTCATTTTTAAAATGAAGCACTTGCTCAAGTACTTTGCCTTGCAGGATCAAACGTTAATTGAATATTTCCTAAAGACACTGTCAGTCCTCCATTCTCATTTCCCATGTATTCATCCCTGTCTGTTAAATGTTGCCCTCATTTTTGTCCTTTTTGAAATGGTACATTCAGTTCAAGCTTCCCTTCTTGTCTCAGTGTATGTCCAGTAATCCAGTATATATTAGTGTCTATATATAACTTACATACAAATGAGTACTAAAGACACTTTTAGACCTCATTGGACCATTACTATGTTTAATTTGTAACACAGTTTTACAAGAAAAAATATTTTAGAAATGATTTAAAGATTTTGAAATGTTATTTGTGATACTTTTTGTATCTCCCTTCTTGTAAAGCTAGGCTTCCATAGTAACATGCATCCAACTGTCAGGCTTACAAGGGTGAAAAAACTCACAAATTTATTGTAGAAAGCTTTAAAAATTATTGAAAATAGATTTTCTATAAATCATAATGCAACTATAAGTACAGATATTTCACAAGCTAGTGCAACGTTTGCAGTTTCCCATTGCAATATTGTCTGTCATGCACCTCTGATCAGTGTCATTTGTAGGGAGAGACGATAAGTACAGTGTTTGTGCCTTTAAAGCCAAATCCTAAAGTACTGAGTCAGGCCAAATTCCCATGAACTTTAATGGTGATTTTTTTCCAAAGTAAGAGTCTCCACAAAGCCCATCAAAATAAGTGAAATACTCTATTGACTTCACTAGGCTTGGATCAGGTGTCAGGACTTAAGGACACACATATAGAAGAGGATATATGTATGTAATATATATACACACATACACTAGATGCACAGAAAAATAACATTTTAATATGTAAAGAATTTGTCACTTGGAAAGACTTAGGAGTAAATGTTCAAAGCCATGCACAAGGATTTGGTGCTTTGATTACTACTTATATTAATGAGATTCCTGCGGCTAGAGCCCATGCACCACTTTGAAAACATATCCCTCACTGTCCAGTTACAGACTGTAATAAGACTGATGAGTATAAATGAATTTATTAGAGCCATTCTGGAAAAAACTTTTGTACAGGAATGCCTGTTGCATATTAACGAGACTGAGGGTGGCATATGTCTCTTTTCTACGTAGGTATGGCGTGGTGCTCTGTGGTACTGAATTTTAACACAGTGACTTATTTTCTCAAGCCATACAATAATGTTGCAAAATTGACTCCACTGTCAGTAATTCTGTACTGCTATGTTGTTTGTGCCTTGCTGGCTATATGGTTTTCGAGGAGCCAGCAAACACATTGTTTGCACATTATTTGTTACTTTCCGATATACTTTATAAACTGACGTGCATAATACCAAACTAAATGACTATAGGAAAAAAAGGTTATTGTGTGTGTCACCTTCACACAATAGGCTGAGCCTTGGCATCTGTGCAGATCATTTACTAACTTGAAACTCAACTTAAAGCTCTCTGCAGCTACTGTAGGTGATTTCATCTGCACGATTGCTATTTAAAGAGAGAGAGGGAGTTAATTCTCATCTCAGAATTTCATGTCCCTATTGCTTCTTGGAATGTACAGGAAGCTGATTTTGGACAGTTGCCCTTTATAAAGACTGGGAACATCGCTACATAGTCTATTTGTCATAGAAAAAAAAAACCATTAGCACAGTAATTGTAGAAGTGTGCAATGCACAGTTTAAGGACTAATGTTGGCAAAATTTTTACTCCACATGGTGGGAAGACTAATGGGGCACATCTTAGATTAGTTTAGTTTTACAAATAGTGGCACCAGAATTAAAATTCATTTAGACCCTTATTCTACTTAATTTCTAGTCCATTTGTCTGGTGGATGTGTCTGTTCCTAATTTTTTTTTTTTGCTTGGAAAAAATCTCTTCCTTAATTATATGAATGAAACAATAATTATATTTAAATTGAAGTTAAGGAAGCCTGAAAAGTCTTCCAACCTGAAGTCATTAATGGTAATATTAATATTTTACTTGACATCAATGTTAACTTTTGTACATTCCTGAATAGCTGATAGCAAATTAAATTTTTGCACACCTGTGTTTATGACATAATGGTGTATATATTTTGAAGCATTCATAATTTAATATGATTTTTGTTGTTTACTTATAGGAACTAACATTATTTCTCATAGTCCATTGGATCCCTGATCAATGTAGATGATATTACACAGATATTAAGTGTGTAAAAAAAAAAGTTGGTCAGACAAAATGTATACATACTGTATTTGATTACAATACTGTCTCATATTTTTGCATACTTAGGCGAGAATTGTTTTTACATAAATGCATAGGGGTCTAGTAGTGCTAGAAAATATTTCTGTCTTTGGGATTTAGAATAATTTGGGCTCACCATGAATAATGTATGATTGCTCCATTTGAAAAATTCTAGTCTAGTGCAGAGTCAGTCACCGGATATACTGTAATGCCTTGCCATTACATCACCAAATGTTCTCTAAGGTATACAAGTTTTGCATTGCGTAGAGTATACGAGTATCTTATTGCAACACCAAGCAGTCTACACATTTCTCTCACCTTTGCCCATTCCTAACCTCCAGCAAACTAAATTGCCTCATTATCAAACTGGAGAGATAAGGAGGGTACAGAAATATTTTTATTGGACTAGCTTCTGTTGGTGAAAAAACTCTTCTTCAGCTCAAAAGCCTGTCTCTTTTACCAGCAGAAGTTGCGCCAGTAAAAGATATTACCTCACCCACTTTGTTTCTCTAATATCCTGGGACCAAAACAGTTACAACAACACTGCAAGCAATCATTATCAAATTGTAAAGCATACATACACACACACCCACACACAATGCTCTGCCTTTGTTTTGTGGGATGTTAAGCCCCTTGTCTGCATTTCTAATTCATCCAAACCGTCTTATCTAGTAATTCTCAGACTTCTTCATAGGGGGAATGACATAATAGTAAGATTATCTTATAGACCAACTCCCCTGCATGGTTTTTTCATAGATTCCAAGGTCACAAGGAACTATGGTGATCATCTAGTCTGACCTCCCATATAACACAGAGCAGATGGTTTAGGAAAAAAATCCAATCTTGACTTTAAAATTGTCAGTCTTGGAGAACCCACCAGGACCCTTTGTAAATTGTTTTAATGGTTAATTACTCTCATGGTTAAAAATGTATGCCTAATTTCCAGCCTGAATTTGCCTAGCTTCAGCTTATAGCCATTGGATCATGTTATATCTTTCTCTACTAGACTGAAGAAACCAATATTAAATATTTGTTCCCGGTGTAGGTACTCATTCTGTAATCAAGTCACCTCTTAACCTTCTCTTTGTTTAGCTAACTGTAGACTGAGCTCCTTTAGTGTATCACCATAAACCAAGGCATGTTTTCTAATGCTTTAGTCATTCTTGTGGCTCTTCTCTGAACCCTTTCCAATTTATTAACATCTTTCTTGAATTGTGGGCAATAGAACTGCATACAATATTCCATCAGTACCAAAAACAAAGAGAAAACAATCTCTTTATTCCTGCTTGAGATTTCCGTGTTTATGCATCCAATGATCACATTAGCCCTTTCAGCCACAGCATTGCACTGAGAGCTCATGTTAAGCTATTTATCCAGAATGACTCCCAAATCTTTTCCAGAGTCACTGATTTCCAGGATATAGTCCCTCAACCTGTAATATTCTTTGTTACTAGATTTATATACATTTATCTTTAGCTGTATTAAAATGCATATTATTTGCTTGTCCCCCAGTTTACCAAGTGATCCAGATCATCTGTATCAGTGGCCTGTCCACTTGATTATTTACCAGTCCCCCAATTTTTTTGTCATCTGCAAATTTTATCAGTAATGATTTTATGTTTTCTTTCAGGTCATTAATAAAAAGGTTAAACAATGTAGGGCCAAGAACTGATCCCTGCAGGACACCATTAGAAATATACCCATTCAGTGATAATTCCTTTTATCCAGTTACATTATGAGACCTATCAGTTGGCCAGTTTTTAATCCATTTAATGTGTGCCAGGTTAATTTTATATTTTTTAGGTTTTTTTATCAAAATCTCATTCAGTACCAAGTCAAATGCCTTATAAAAGTCTAAGGATATTACATCAACACTATTACCTTTATCAGTCAAACTTAATCTCATCAAAAATATTAAATTAGTTTGACAGGATCTATTTTCCATAAAAACAAGTTGAGTGGCATTAATTCCTCCTTTAACTCTTTTTTTAATCAAACCCCATATCAAGAGCTCCATTGTCTTGCCTGCTATCGATGTCAGACTGGCAGTCCTATAATTACCTGGGTCATCCCTTTTGCTCTTTTTAAATGTTGGCAAAACGTTAGCTTTCTTCCAGTCTTCTGGAAGTTCTCTGGTATTCTGAAACTTATTGAAAATCAACACTAATGGCCCAGCAAGCTTTTCAGCCAGCTCTTTTAATACTGTAGGATGCAAGTTTATCTGGAGCCGCTGATTTAAAAATGTTTAACTTTAGTAGCTGCTGTTTAACATCCTCCTAAGGTGTGAATGGAAAATGTGTTATCATATGATATGACTACACCATCTATTTTTTCCCAAATACAGAACAGAAATATTTATTGAACACTTGTATCTTTTCTGCATTATTATTGATAATTCTACCATTTCCATTTAGTAATGGATCAGTACCGTTGTTTGGATTCTTTTTGTTCCTAATATTCTTAAAACTCCTTATTCTCCTTAATTCTGATTGTCAGAGATTTCTCCTTGTGTCCCTTTGCTTCCCTTATCAATTTTCTAGAATTACTAATTTCTGATGTATATTTCTATCAGTTTCCTCTTTCTTCCATTTGTTTATCTAGCTGCCCTCACTTCCCATCTAAATCAGGCTGTTTTTTTAACCAGTACAGCTTTCTTCCTTGTTTGTGGGATTGTGGCTTTTTGGGCATCTAGTAAAATGTTCTTAAACAACTCACAACCATCATCCACATTTTTCTGACTAAATTCTTCCTCCCACCTGATTTGGTTCATAACTGTTTTCAGCTTTGTGGAATTAGCTCTTTTAAAGCACCTACCATATATATCACTGGTCTGAACTTTATTCTTTTTGCACATTATAAATGTAATCAAGTCATGATCTCTTATACCTAAATTACTATTAATTTTTAGTTCAGTTATCAGTTCCTCTTTATATGTCAAAACAAAGTCCCCCATGTTGGATGCAACACTTTCTGAGTTAGGTAATTGTCATCTACAATATTTATAAATTCCAAGGATATTATAGTACTGACAACATAAGATCTCCAGCATATGTTGCTCAAATTGAAGTCCACCATGATTGTGCAGCTTTTTTCATATACATTATAGATAGATGCATCAGGAGCTGGTCATCCTTATGTGTGTGGTTTGGTGGTCTATGGAAGACAACAACTAATACCCCATCTAGTGTTTTATATCTTAGGACATTGATCCATAAGTAATCAAGACCATTTTCTTTTGAGTTATCAGTGACTCAAACTGGTAATGCCATTTTTGACATAGACTGCCACTCCCCCTTCCCTTTTGCCTATTCAGTCTTTCCTAAATGCATTATAAACATTAATCATCCCACCAGGTTTCAGTTATACCAACTAGATCAAATTATGCTCATAAATGAGTGTTGCAAGGGGGTGTGGCCTCCCTCAGAAACAGACAGGGAGAAATCCTCACACATGCACTGGTGGCTGGAGCCAGGACACCCACACTCACCCACCAGAAGCAGAAGGGTGGGACAGGAAGTATAAAAGGTGAGCCCTCTAGCTCAGTTGGGCTGGAGCTACCAGAGGAGAAAGACATCCCTCTCCCGTTGTTGGTGCCCAAGCCTGACCATGGCAATGCTACGGACCTGGAGGACATGCCAGAGCTGCCTGGTGCCTGGGACCCAGAGGAGTCATCGGAGCCACCTGCCATCTGCAACACCGAGGGTCTGTTGGGGTTATTACTTGCTGTTTAACCCAGGGAGATGGACAATGACCCCAAGGCCCAGGTACTCCAGGGAGGGGAGGTAGGAAGTAGCCCGGGGAACCAGACAATAGTCTAGTTGTACTGTGGCCTGACACCACGTTGGTGCGTTTCGGCTGGAGCCCTGCTGACTGAGTGGCGGAACACACCACTGTTGTGAGGGTCCTGGGCTGGGACCTGTTGGAGTAGGATGCAGCTGGGACCCCCATCCCTTTCCCTGCTGCTGACCCCACCCTTTGCATGGCAGCTGTCTCATCACAGGGTAGGAGGCCTGATTCTGTTCACCTTCTGCTTGTGAGCTTCTAGGCTGCTTAATTGCCCCACCTGGCCTGAGGGCCTGGGGCCATCAATTCTGTAATTGCCCCTCCCGACTCCATAATTGCCCCACTCAACCTGAGGACCTGGGGCCATTGACTGCTTGTTTGCTGTGCCCCTGCCACAGGGGCCAGAGCCCTTGAACGCTAATTTCCCCCCTGTGAGCTTTTGTCCCCACAGAAGCACTGTAGAAAGGGGGCATGGCCTCCCTCCCAGATGGACAGGGAGGGATGACCCAACCCCTTATAATGAGTAATTCCACTTCCTCTTGTTTGATACCCACGATCTTAGGCAATTAAATAATTTCTTCTTTTCATGTCCTTTGGTTCCTTGATTAAAATTGTTCTCAACATCTTTTGAGTATTTAATCCCCAGCAAGGTTCATCTGTCTTCCTTGGACAGTTGGAGAACTCTTTGTGGGCAAACTTGATTTTCTTACGGTTGCTCTACCTTTGATCTACCACAGGCATGACCCATACATCTCTTATTCCCTTGGACCACCTAGATTTTGAGAGGTATCTTCCATAGTTTCCATGCTGGGGACCAGATATTGATTGGAAACCACTAGCTGTCTGGAATTCCTCCCCTTTTTTTCTCTTTGGTAGACACAGTCTGCCCATCCTTGTCTATCTACAGCCTTGCAGGATGCTGTCATGACCCCTTCCTCTGGTGGCTATGAACTGCCAGGCCTCCTCTCTGACTTCTTCTCTCCCTGACTACTTGGTGGCCAGCTCCTTTCTTTCTTGAACCTAAATATTGATGTTAGGAGCATGTTGTCAACCTCCCCCCTCATTCATAATCCTTTAGCATCCCTGTGACTTCTACAGCAGTTGCTTGCATAGGAAAAGTAACATTAGGAAAGTATTTAGTGTATTCTTAGCTATCTTTTAATGCAATATAGCACCTAGGAATAAGAGGGGAGCCAATGTCCAGGGCCTGATTCAGTGCTCATTGAAGTAAAACAGAGTGTTTTGATTGACTTCAGTTGGCTTTGGATCAGGCCACAGATGACCCTCTAGTTCTCCACAGACCACCAGTGATCCACAGAGCAAAATTTAGAAACCTGTTATTGGATCTGTCCTCCTTGGTTTTGCTGTGATATTTGTGTGGGATTTGAGGCAGCGAGTGCTAAAGTTGAGGTGAAATTTGAGACCTTTCTATTGCTTTCTTTTAAGATTTGAATATACCATAACAAACACATATATCAAACTATAGGCTTTCCTCAGACAAGGCATAGACTGATTTTGAGCTTATTTCAATCTCCATGATGACTAGGTCTGAATAGAGACTGGGAGTGGCTAGCCCACTACAAAAAATAATGTTCCCTCTTTTGGCATTCACACCTCTACATCAACTGTTGTGAATGGGACTCATCCACCCTGATTGAATACCTTGTTAACACTTGCCCTTCTCACTGTGATGTAACTCACCCATCCTTGCATGTGTATCTATACCTATCTAACTGAAGTTTCCACTTCATGCATCTGACGAAGTGGGTTTCTGCCTATGAAAGCTTATGCCCAGATAAATTTGTTAGTCTTTAAGGTGCCACAGAACTCTCATTGTTTTGCTGAAAACAGACTAACACGGCTACCCCTCTGGAACTCATGATGGCCTAGAGTCTTACAACAGTATGAAAGACAACTTCTTTTTCCTTCTTTTCTGCTCAAGAAAGAGGCTTCTCAGTTGTCAAAGTCTATTGTAAAAGCACATATTCCTTACGTGTTCAATAATGGGCAAGGAGGAAAGCAATGATGGCCTTTGAGGCTGATGCTTATCCTTCATTATAGCTCAGTTTGAAGTGAATTGAAAACAGTTTGGAAGCAAGATAAATGCCAACCCTTGAGGTAAATATTGTATAAAATTGCAGTTGTTGATAATAAGTAATCCTTTTAGTCATGTGTAGGATTTTACCCTTCCAGCACAGTATATAGAAGCACTCTCTGGCAGGAATGTTACTTTCTACTCAGAAAGTTTAGGAAGCCTTGTTGACATTGTGTGATATTTTGAAACCAAGTTAGTTAATTGGCTATCTCTGAGGTACAGGAGAAGACTTGTGATTTAATTGTTAGTACTGTTTTGAGATTTGTAATCAGAGTAAACATCAGGAAGCCTTTGATCTAAGGTGAGACATCTTTGATGGAGCTAAGTCAGTGACCAGTGAAATGTCAGGGTTTTTTATTTTCCCCCCAAATCTTGAGTGAAAATGTGATATGTTCTTTTATCTCAAAAAAGATCATGTTAGTTACAAAAAGTAGCTTTCCATTGATTATTAAGTGTGAGATTTGAACTCAAAGAAAATTGTACATAATTAAGCGCTTTAAATAGCATCAGGTGCCAGGAGCATACAACATCCTGTGTTTTAGCTACAGCTGAAATCCAACTTCCATTCTAATTCCCTATCCTTTTCTATTGCTCAGAAATTACTAAGACAAACTCCTTTTAGGCCAATGTTTTCCATATTCGGTCATAACCTGATGGTGAATATTTGAGTGAAAGCAGTTCAGCTGTTTTTAAATTATTGGAGTGTAGAAATAAACCACCAATTTTCCTATATGTTCTAATTATAAATTTTGCAACAGCTGACACTAGAAACTTCAAACTCAGTTAGAATCTACAGATTCTAACAAACTACACAAGAGTTCAGAAAGTTCTTTTATTAGTTTTAAAGTTAGAAGCTGAAATGCTGGCTCCACTGAAGTCCATAGTAAAACTCCCAGGCATTATAAGGATTTGTAAACTCCATAGAGAAAAGGAATTTCTCTACAGATTTTATACAGTCAGTTAAGGCTGGTACTGTTAGAGATGTTGGGTCCAGGAGCATGTGGAGATTATAAGCTCAGCAAGAGATATAGCCATTGATCTGGGAAGCCTTTAGTGTAGTTCTAGGATGAAGGAACTAACAAGATCTCTTGATAATACCAGGAAGGTTATTAATAAATTCTACAGAGTGTTTAGAAGTTTTGGTTTTTTGCATTTAACTTCCTTGTAAAAAAACAAAACAAAACAAACAAAACACCCTCCAACCAATCCCCAGACAAAAATGCAAAGAACAAAACAAATAAACAAAATCACCTAATGAAACATTGTTGAAATGTCAACCACATGAAAGTCAGGAAATTCAAAAATTAAAGTTTCTCCATATAGTGTCCACATTGCACCTGTGTAGGATTTTCAGTTCCTGATGCCCACATCAAATGTAAATGTTAAGATATTGTTTGCTGTGAGCACATATCTCAAAAAATGGGATATGAAAGTTGGCTGAGTTAAAGTTGTAAAAGCAGTTTTAACTTTTGGAATTTCAAAACTTTTGACTGTTGATATTTAATCCTTAAAATGGCATTGATGGTATTTTAATTTTATTTTTTATATTTAAAAATATATAATTTGCCTTTTAAAAAATAAATCCCCCTATAGTTGTGAGGAACTTGATTCATTGCATGAGGATGCTGTGAATGCACGAACCAACACACTTGTGTATCCTAGAGACTATGTATGGGACCTGTGCATTGAATGAGGCAGGTGTCCTGTGGGGATAAAAGTAGTATGTGGTCAGAGAATTAAAGTGGATAGGCACAAGGGGGCCAAATCAAGGCTGTACAGGCAATCTTAATTCTGCATTTCCTGCTGTTTGAGTTGTTGTCTATGCAATTTCAGCTTCCTTTTAGGAAAGACTGAGTGGCCTGTCTGCAAACATTTTGTTTTTGGCAAGCTGGGATGTGAATCTACTCAGCACTAGCCTGCTGTGAACTGTCTATGTGGACTCTGCTAGCGAACTGTTAATGATCATGAGCAGGGACCATATGGATAGTTAGTGTGTGTCAGGGAAGTGTGGGGCAGTTTTACACGCCAGGCTGCCACAAACTAAATGTTAGTGTAGACAAGCCCTAAGTTACAGGAGTTTAGGCTTTCTCAGGGTCATGTCTGAATTGGCCCCAAAAATCCAATTGACCATACGGAGAATGAGACATGAGAGGGAGTATATGAGACCTCTTAACATTATTATAAATCATTAAAAATATGAAATAACAGAATCACATACATGGTTATTTTTCTTTTTGGTATAACTTTAAGATATATCCTTTAGACGTAGCTAATTAAACAGCGCACATCATCTTTCACTAAGACTTTGAGTGATCAGCCAGGAACCAATGAATGATTTACAATCTAAACTGTAAAGTACTCAGAGATCTTTCGACAAGGAGACTGATAGATAATTCTGAACAGAGCGGGTCTCTCCTGAATGAGTAGCTTCTGTAACATTGGCCTGTTCCATTGTGACTGGATGGAAAGGGTGGATATTTGAAGATACATATATAAGGATGGTTTCTGACATTTTTGTGTTGAATTATCTTTTTTTCCAATTGTATTCTAGGAGTGCTTTATAGAAAGTATATAAACCTAATAGTACATAGCACAAATCTTAATTTAGCAAAATACTTATGTTGTTCAAAACCCCAAAAGAGTGGAAGAGGAATCTTGAAATAAAGTGTGATTAGCTCTGATAAAAAAAAAATCCTAAATCCTTAGAATCATTACTTAGCATTTTTCATGCAACCAAAAGCAAATGGAAGGAGATAAATTCGTGTCTAAAAGAAAGGTGCAATCCTTTGCAAGGCATATAGTTGTGAAGTATGCTTCTTGGATTATTTCTGAATTAGAGATACCCTTACTAACAATTCAGACATCAGTACAGAATTGTTCATATTTGCTCTGTGTTTCTCTAGTGACATAGTCTGATATCTCAATTATTCATGGGGACCCTCTCATACAACTAGAACAAGATATACTTTCATTAAAAGACTAGGAATAGTCTGAACTTAGTGACCCTGGTTATCTGAATGTTCCATAGTGCTTTATCATGCTTAATAAATGGCAGGGCTTTTGTGGGTTGATGAGATTTTGTTTATTTGATTTTGGATTTTTTTATCTTTTATTGTCAATATTCACAAAATATATGTCTCATACTTTGGAACATACTAGTGATATTTAATATTTTATTATTCCCAGCTTCAGTTATGTCCCCAAATGAACAAATCTTTTATTTATTCTGTATTCCTTTGTCCTCTCTTGCTGTGTATGTTGGGGAATAAGAAGGATCCTGAGGGCCATTTCTGATTTCCCTAAACAACTCTGAATCTGGGTTTTTGAGTTCTCCGGTTGTTTTCAAGTATTTTGAGGGTTTTTTGTTTCTTTTCTCTTTCTCCCTTTGTGATGTTGACAATCAGCAAAAATAAACACCTGGGAGTCAGAGAGGGAGTTCAGAGACCACTCTGAATGGGAGAAGCCCTGAGTCTCACAGGGAACAGACCTCCTGGTACTCTGCTCTGTGTCCACCAATCCAATATTCATATGCTTAGCAGTCATGACCCTACTGGGCACCTGGGTGTATACAGCTGTATGCCCGCAAGCCAACTTTTTGTCCCCTTTCTGGGGTTAGATCCCCTTCCCCAAAGGAGTGAGGCAAATCGACAGCTATTAGGTTTGATGTAGAAACCACCTGGTGACATTCTCTGGCCTGCACTAGCCATGAGATCAAACTAGATGATCATAACGGTCTTTTCTGGCCTTAAAATCTGTGAATTTCATTTATGTGAGGATTAAGGTTTGTAGAAATCAAATTTAACTTTTAATAGAAGATGTGGATTAAAGCCCCTGTTCTGGAAATACGCATGCACACATGTAGCTTTCCTCACATGAGTATTTCCATTGATCGAACCCTAAGGCATTCTCTGATTTTTACACCCAAATTAAACAGAGCATGTAGTCCTCCAAAAATAACAGAAAACTAGTAAGGAAAGAAAGTGGTCTTGAAAAGTTAGTGCATTGTAATTTCTTATTAAATTAGAAATTTGAATTGACAGTTTGATACTGTAATTGTAAAATTAATCTTTAAATACTTTCCCTTATCAACCCTAATAATGTAACAGAATTTACCAAGTGGTACGTATCAAGTAGCATTAATTCCAAACCTGAATAAAACACACCACTACTTCTACCCATCTGTGAAAAGCTGACTGGGAATTGTTAACAACAGTGATGAAAGTCAAAACAGTCAAAACAGTCAAAACAGGCTACAGATAGAAACTCTTGCTGTAGTGATCTGCATCTTTTCAAGTTGATCAAGCTAAAATTGCATTTTAGAAAAGGCAGTTTGTCTTTCATTACGAAGGAAGACAAGCTATTATCTCAGTACCCCGAAAGTACATACTTCAATAGCACAAAGGGCAGAAAATAGGCCTCCATTATGTATTGAGCAGGGAATGTTTTTCTCATGTATTCACTGCAGAATACCTCACACATCAAAAGAGGCTCTGACTTAGGGGTTTATTGTGAGCCCTGTGCTAGAAGTCAGATAGAGCCATGTTGCAGTGGGTATAACATGAGGCATTGTCCAGGGATGAGAGGGAAGCTCAGCTGCTGCTCTCCCCATAACAAGATTCAGCATATGTTCTGTTCTATGACTGGCCAGCACCAGAGAGTAGGGGGACATAACTAACCACATGTATGCCTATGCTACACTAAGCTGGAGCTCTGGGACCTAGGCTTGTGGACTCCATGTTTCCAAGCCCACATTTGAGCATCCACACTATATTTTAAAGCTAGGTTTACAGTTCTGGACTTGAGTCTCAAAACTGTGCTAATGTGTCCCCACTACATATACTTCTGACTCAGGTCTGTTGACTGAGCTGCATCCACACTGTAAAATGACAGGACTTGCTGGAACTTAGGCTCTGACCTACCCCGATACTAGGGCCGTAGGAGCTGAGTCCTGAGTGGTTGCTGATTCTACTCAAATTGATTTGTGTGTGGATGGAAGGGGAGCTTGGGCTCAAACCTGAGTCAGAGCCCAGGCTTAATGTGCAGCATAGACATACTGTTAGGCAGCAGTATCAGAGACCAGCAAACTCTGCGATAGAGGCTCATGCTGCATGGGGATGCAGTGGGAAAAGGCTTCTTGTACAATTCTCCTCATTTGTCCACCTGCCTGGGGAGGGGGGTCATCACAATCTGGCTTGGTATGTTTAGTGGCACTCGGACTCATCTCCATTTTAATATAGTTTCCCTTAAACAGAGACCAACAGGAAAATCTGCACAGCTTCTGTGAAATTGTAAATGATGCGGAATATTTTTGACATTAGTTTTCAGCAGGTGGAAATGTACTCATCTAGTTTTTTTTTTTCTCAGTGACTTTAAAATCTCTTTATCCAGTAGAATAATAGTTCCTTTCTTTTCATTGTCTCCGTTAAATGCAACAAGTCTAAATGAGAAATGGCCTGGAATTGACGTGCCTACAGGTATTGTTTGTTGTGATTATTTATTATTTGTGTTGTGGTTTTGCCTGGAGGCACAACCCCATTGTGCTAGGCTCTCTACAAACATAAGAAAGATGGTTCCTGCCTCAAAGTGCTTTCAATGTAAGTAAAGATCTTACAATAAATAGGTAGCACCAGTAAATCCTTAGGGAATCATAGGGACATCCATGCAATCCATACAGGGTCAAATTGTATCAAGGCCAAGAATATTCACAGTTCCTGTTCTAAATGAAATGTTGGGACTATTCCGTCTGAGTCCCCCCCATACCCCCCCCAGGTATACGTTGCCCCAAAATGGTCAGGAGGAGACAGGCCTATGGCGCTACTCTCCCCTGCATATTGGAGCATGGTGCACTGAGGAAAACAAACTGTACCTTTGCCAGGGCTGGGGATTGACGCAGCCTCCTCACCCACCAGAGAATTCTGATCCTCCGGGGCACAATCTCTGCCTGAGTTTCCCCAGAGATGGTGCAGCTGCACATTGGCCTCTCCTTGGGGCTGTGTCTAATGAGCACAGTCTAACCCTCACAAGGGTGCCAAGCAGCTTCTTTACATTCTGTGAAGGACCCATGTCCCCTGAACTGTCAGTTTAGTGCAGGGTAGTGCAGAAATAAAGGAAGTTTGACTGTTTGTCAGATCACTGTCAGTGGAACTAAGGGGCTACAGGAAAATTGTGTGCCAGATGTTAGACCACATTAAAATCTTACTGACATGGGGAATATAAATTACATATTGGTAAATCCACGTGAGCAGGCACAGCCTTCACACCAGGGACAAAGTATCTCAGAAAACAGAAGTAACAAGAAGGTGTAAGTTGCTGCCCCCTGCTTTAACGTACACCTTCTTGTACCTTCCAGTTGGTTTCTCCTGCCTTACTCTCTGTTTCTGCCTCTGGGTATATAAATCAGCTCTTCTTACGGCACACCAACCTCCTGATTTGTAATTTACATCATCATTAATGTCACCTGTGAATTTGGCTCATAACTTTGGGAAGTAAGAGGAGCAGTTTTCAATAGTTACCCTGCCTACTCTCGGTTCTCCACTAGGGCCATCAGGAATATGTATATGATCCTTGGATTATAATAAAATACTTGCCTTACACTTATTCACACAGATTTTCCTGGGGCTGTTCAAATAATTGCTAGCCTAAATTTGGATTAATTTTGTTATAGTTTAAATATATCTATCTATCTGTCTATCTATCTATATATTTAAATAGTGGAAGTCACAGCTTTGTCATAGTCTAAGCTATGTGGCTTAAAATGTCCACAGGTACTTCAAGCACAAAGGAAATATAATCTTTTTCTGTAAATTATATTCCTGAGCGTCATAATACATGAGAATGCAACATTGGTTATAATGTGTATATTACCTATGGGATCTGTGGGTAGCCTTCCTGCTCCCAGCAAATCAAGAACCCAATCCTGCAAAAACTTATGTAGGTACTTAACTTTCTGCATTGTGGAGTTAATGGCACGTTCTCAGTACAGAAAGTTAACCGTGTTCAAAATTCTTTTCAGGATTGGGGCCTACAACATATTTAATGTCAGCATGATACCTATGAATAGAACATTTGACTCGGGTTTGATTGTATATTGGACCAGTTTTTGCTATTAAGAAAAGTATTTAGAGAAATCTACATTTCTGTTCATAGAATCATAGAGTTGGAAGGGACCTCAGGAGGTCATCTAGTCCAACCCCCTGCTCAAAGCAGGACTAACCAGGACTAACCTCAGCTAAATAATCCCAGCCAGGGCTTTGTCAAGCCGCATCTTAAAAACCTCCAACGATGGAGATTCCACCACCTCCCTAGGTAACCCATTCCAGTGCTTCACCACCCTCCTAGTGAAAAACTTTTTCCTAATGTCCAACCTAGACCTCCCCAACTGAAACTTAAGAGTGTTGCTCCTTGTTCTGTCATCTACCACCACTCAGAACAGCCTAGCTCCATCCTCCCTGGAACCTTATTTCAGGTAGTTAAAGGCTGCTATCAAATCCCCCCTCATTCTTCTCTTCTGCAGACTAAACAAGCCTAGTTCCCTCAGCCTCTCCTCATAAGTCTTGTGCTCCAGCCCCCTAACCATTTTTGTTGCCCTCCACTGGATTCTCTCCAACTTCTCCACATCCTTTCTGTAGTGGGGGGCCCAAAACTGGACACAATACTCCAAATGCAGCCACACTAATGCCGAATAGAGTAGAATAATCACTTCCTGCAATCTGCTGGCAATGCTCCTATTAATGCAGCCCAATATGCTATTAGCCTTCTTGGCAACCAGGGCACACTGCTGACTCATATCCAGCTTCTTATCCACTGTTACCCCCAGGTCCTTTTCTGAAGAACCGCTGCCAAGCTCATCGGTCCTCAGTCTGTAACTGTGCATGGGATTCTTCCGTCCTAAGTGCAGGACTCTGCACTTGTCCTTACTGAACCTCATCAGATTTCTTTTGGCCCAATCCTCCAGTTTGTTTAGGTCCTTCTGTATCCTATCCCTACCTTCAAGGGTATCTACCGCTCCCCCTAGATTAGTGTCATCTGCAAACATGCTGAGGGTGCAATCTACCCCATCCTCCAGATCATTAATGAAGATGTTGAACAAAACTGGCCCCAGGACCGACCCCTGGGGCACTCCGCTTGTGACCGGCTGCCAGCTAGACATGGAGCCATTGATCACTACTCGTTGAGCCCTATGCTCTAACCAGTTCTCTATCCATTTTATAGTCCATTCATCCAACCCACATTTCCTTAACTTGCTGATAAGAATACTATGAGAGACCATATCAAAAACTTTGCTAAAATCAAGGTATATCACGTCCACTACTTTCCCCACATCTACAAAGCCAGTCACTTCTTCATAGAAAGCAATCAGATTGGTCAGGCATGACTTTCCCTTGGTGAATCCATGTTGACTGTTCCTGATCACCTTCCTCTCTTCCAAGTGCCTAAAAATGGATTCCTTGAGGACCTGCTCCATGATTTTTCCAGGGATTGAGGTGAGGCTGACCAGTCTGTAGTTCCCTGGATCCTCTTTCCTCCCTTTCTTGAAGATGGGCACTATATTTGCTTTTTTCAAGTCCTCAGGGACCTCCCCCAGTAGCTACGAGCTTTCAAAGATAATAGCCAATGGCTCTGAAATCACATCAGCCAACTTCCTCAGCACCCTCGGGTGCATTGCATCTGGCCCCATGGACTTGTGTATGTCCAATCTTTCTAAATAGTTTTGGACCTGTTCCTTCAGCACTGAGGGATGTTCACCTCCTTCCCATTCTGTGCCGCCCAGTGCAGTAATCTGAGAGCTGACCTTGTCTGTGAAGACAGAGGCAAAAAAGGCATTGAGTACCTCAGCTTTCTCCACATCCTCTGTCATTCTGTAAAGGGCCCACACTTTCCCTAATCTTCCTCTTGTTGGTAACATACCTGTAGAAACCCTTCTTGTTCCTCTTCACATCCCTTGCTAGATGCAACTCCAATCGTGCTTTGGCCTTCCTGATTTCATTCCTGCATGTTCGAGCAGTGTTTTTATAATCCTCCCTAATCATCTGACCAACCTTCCACTTCTTGTAAGCTTCTTTTTTGTGTTTAAGTTCACCAAAGACTTCTTTGTTAAGCCAAGCTGGACGCCTACCATATTTGATATTCTTTCTGCACATCGGGATGGTTTGTTCCTGTGCCCTCAATAAGGTTTCTTTAAAATACAGCCAGCTCTCTTGGATTACTTTCCCCCTCCTATTAGCCTCCCAGGGGATCCTGCTCATCAGTTCTCTATGGGAGTCAAAGTCTGCTTTTCTGAAGTCCATGGTCCGTATCCTGCTGTTCTCCTTTCTTCCTTTTGTCAGGATCCTGAACTTGACCATCTCATGGTCACTGCTGCCTAGGTTGCCACCCACTTCTACTTCCCCTACCAAATCTTCTCTGTTTGTGAGCAGCAGGTCAAGAGAAGCATGGCCCCTAGTTGGTTGCTCCAGCACTTGCACCAGGAAGTTATCTGCAACACTATCCAAAAACTTCCTGGATTGTTTGTGCTCTGCTGTATTGCTCTTCCAGCTGATGTCAGGGTGATTGAAGTCCCCCATGAGAACCAGGTCCTGTGAACTGGAAACTTTCCCTAGTTGACTGAAGAAAGTCTCATCTACCTTGTCCTCCTGGTCTGGTGGTCTATAACAGATACCCACCATGACATCACCCTTATTGTTCTTGCTTCTAAGCTTAACCCAGAGACTCTCAACTGGATTATCTCCAGTTTCATACTGGAGCTCAGAGCAATCATAGTGCTCTCTTACATACAGTGCAACTCCTCCACCCTTTCGCCCCTGCCTGTTTTTCCTGAACAGTTTATACCCATCCATGACAGTCCTCCAGTCGTGCGAGTTACTCCACCAAGTCTCAATTATTCCAATCATGTCATAGTTTCTTGACTGTGCCAGGACTTCCAATTCTTCCTGCTTGTTTCCCAGGCTTCTTGCATTTGTGTATAGGCACTTGAGATAACTAGCCGATTGCCCTATTTTCTCAGTATGAATCGGGAGGTCTCCCCTGCTGCATCCTCCTCCTTCTGCTTCCTTGAGGTGTCCCACTTCCCTTCGGGCTTAGGTCTCCGTCCCCCATCGAACCTAGTTTAAAGCCCTCCTCACTAGGTTAGCCAGCCTGTCTGCGAAGATACTCTTCCCTCCAATCAAATGCAGTAAAATCTAGCTACTTCACATAAAGACTTGGGGGTCCATTGCAATTTACTGAATTTTGCTCATTTTCAGGTAAGTGAACAAACCAACAACAACAAAAAAACTAGGAAAGTTTTGTTTGGAAAAGTTTTGCTTATTTTCAATTAATGATCTTTTATAATATACTCTAATGTATAAAATATTTTGTATAACCCTGTAGTGTTGATAACAAAACTTCATTGCAGTATAGCACTCTGCTATTACATTTTAAGGGGATGCTATATTTGGGTGAGTTATAAAGTAAATGGATTAACAAAGTGCAGATTAGTGAGGTGCAGCTTCATAAATATGCATACTAATTGTGAATCCGTGAGTAGTGTGTAACTGAGACTGAAGATTTTGCATGCATGATATAGAGAAGGGCTAGGTTGGAGGACTCCATGGGTTAATTTCTCAGCCTTTCATTTCTGGAGAGGTGGATTAAAAACCCTTAGAGGATTAGGACAGTTGATGAATTGTGGTCTACAAAGGATTGCTGGATGGTCTGAAGGGAAGGTTTTAGGTATGTTGGTGCCCTCCTGAGTAAAAGCTGTTTGCACCTTTTTTCCCCCCCTGTTCCTAACTCATACAGGTAAAAAAAATAAAATGAAAAGGGCCACCAATATCAATAGAATTTAAAAAAAAAAAAAAAAAGGCCCATAACTGAGATCCACCCTGAAACACAGGCTAGCATGTTGGAATATGAAAAAAAATTATTTGTATCTGAATGTTGTGGGATTTGCCTGTATCCTAGTCCATTGTTTGTTTACTGGTTGACAGTTTTGCTTTATTTTCTGTTTTACTTTTATTTTGCTTTCACTCCATATTTTCTTTTCCTTCCTTTTTTTGCTCTCTCATTTTGTTAGAAGAAGGCAGGCTTTAAGGCCCTGGGTAGGAATACAGGGATTTTTAACAAAAAAAAATCCTAGACTCAGGTGCTAAAACCCAGTATTAAAAGTCAAGGTAATAATTATAGCTGAGGTAAGATGGCAGGTGGGACCAATTAGTTCCAACCAAGACATAAAGGAGGTGGAATGAGATACCTCTAATAGCAGTTCAGGAGAGGAATACTGGGAGTACCAGCAAAGTCTGGGGGGGTGTTGAGGGTGAGGCTTTTCTGGTAGTTTTGTTTTTAAATGATCAATAAGGTCAAATCTCAGAGGGGGTGAGTTTGGCCAGTGAATTCTCCTCTGTGGAGGATGGAGGTAAGGACTTTCTCCTTTGGTTTCTCTCTCTCCCCCCTGCCTCCTCTCCTATCCCAATTGCTGAAGAAGCAAGCAGAGGGATTTTCATGGCCAGTGACCAGATGGCTCTATTGTCCCCACTGCCTCCTGTTTCACCTTCCCCTTCACCCCACTCAGCTTGTGTTCCTAAGGAGACATATATAGGCCTCATGGCTGATGGCCCAGCCTTTGCATTTTCATCAGCCATTCACCTCAGATGGTTATGTACCAGGATTCTTCTCAAAACCTTTTCCAGGAGTGCACATCAGTCTGCCCCCTCTATTTGCTTGTCTGCATTTCTGACTTTCCTGTTTGTACTTTGAGTAGTAAAGGCACATAGAAGTACCTTGGGATGATTTTATTTATGTGGGCATCTGCCTAGTTGGGCCACATCTAATGTTGCCACTGGGGGTACAAAAGTGCAATCCAAGACATGCAATCCAAACAAAACCATTCTTTCTACTAGACCATTGGTACCGAAAATATAGTAATTGGTTTGATTTGTTACTAATCAGCTGAGAGACTTGGGAATAAATCAAAACTTTCTCTATGCAATACTAAAATCTGTGTTTTTAAGATGCAGCTTGGCAAAACTCTTAAACACAGACATACGTGAATAGTGCTACTGATTTCAACAGGACTGCCAGTGTTCCTAGCAGTTAAACATATAATTAATCGTTTTGCTGGTTTGGGCGTTAGTGACTTTGCCTTCTGGCCATCCTCTAACCATTTATAGCAAACATAAGAAGCAGGCATAAAGGCCCCCAACAAATTCCACAGGCTTAATCAGATAATTTCAAGAGGGCTTAGTTAACAACTCACAAATAAACAGGGTGATTTGTTTTGCTGAGAGAGACGTTTAGAATGGCTTATAGTTAAAGGAGTTACTATAGTTTGACCAATATATGGCAAACATTTTTAATGCAAAGATATTAACTATATTTCTACATTTGGCAGCAAAGCTTTCCAGAATCCAGTTGCCAATCTGAAATACTAATTACCCAGTATATTCTTACTATTACAGGTGGAGCTGTTAGGTAAAGCTACTGTTGCTTAACAATTTCCATTATAAGACCCAGTTTTCAGTTGCTTATAACTTCACCAGACTGTAACTGTTCAGGCTGAAATTTCCAAGCCCAGTTGTCTAACTCAGGTTGATTTAAAAAAAAAAAAAAAAAAGTCTGAGAATGAGATTATGGAAAAATGTACTGATTTTACCTATGTTAAATTCTTACAGTTGTTGGGCTGAGAAGCTCTAATGTCTCTATTCTTTGGAGCAGGGACTCAAAATTTATCAGAAGGGTTGCCCTGGTGTCAAGGATGTGCCTTTTGTCATTCCTGTGAAAATCCACACAAACTCAGCTAAATCATGAAGCTCTGAAAATTTCAGTTTGTATATGTTCAGTAGAGGGTTATTAGAGTTTGGCAGCTAAATTCCATCTGCACCAACCCTGCTCCCTCTTAATATAGCTCCTGTTTATCAGTTGGTCTGCACATGTGCTCTTCCTATGCAGTGACTGAGCAGGACTTTCCCCGCAATTTCTCCTCCCAGGTGCCAGCGTCCATTGTGATACAGGGCATCAGAGCTGAGTAGGGAGACTTTCTCCCTTACTGGCATCTTGGTGGATATAGAACAAAAGCCTGTTTCAAATGCAGAATACTTGGGTGCATAACAGGAGGAAGACCTGGGGGGAAGGTGGTAGAGAGGAGGATAGAAACCAGGGGAGGTGGGAATAGGGACAAGAGAGTTTATAACCACTAATCCCTTCCAGAATCGGGATCTGAACCCAGGATTCCTGAATCTCAATATTCCTTTGTGGTCAGCAAATAGCTGTGAAACCCACAGGCAAAAGGTGTATCCCCTACCTTTGCAGTGACTGTCCCACAAAGAATAACAACTTACCACTGCTGTCAGTTGCTCCATTACCTCAAGTGATAAGGGACTCTTTTGTAGATCTAAAAGTCCCTGCCCTACTGATGTCCCATGTGGGAGCAGAATGTGGTCCCCCTCCATGATGGAATTTCTATGGTCACATTATTTGTAAAAACTTAGGAAATAACATTAAAAAAACCTACATTAAAAATGTTGGTATGGTCAAGCACTCAAAAATTAGGAAATGCCAGAAATTAAGTTTGCCCGTGCATCCATTAATTCAGCTTCTTTGTGGATATGTGTTGTGATACAGTGTTCAGTTACATGATCACATACTATTTTTCCACAAGACCCCTGCTTCATTCAGTACACAGGCTGGACTTGATCTGGGGATGAATCAGTTTTGTGTAGTAAATGAGGCTGTTCTCTGAGGGGACGCCTGCCCCATTTGTTGCAGAAGTTGGCAATGTGTAGTGAGTGAAGCAGGAGATTGCAGGAAGACAAAAGACGGTCTCATGGCTAATGCAGATGAATGCCATGCTGGAAAATTGGATTTTATCCCTATCTTTGCCACAGGGTTCTTATTTAGTGCTGGGAGAGTCACTTAAACCAATTTTTTTCATAATTGGCCACTAATTTTATATTCCTTGATTTCAGAGTGCCCAGTTTGAGGCACCTGGGACCAGGTTTGAAGAAGAGCAGAATGTTCCCTGCTCCTGCTGAAGTCCTTGAGAGCTGTTCTGTGAACATATAAAGTGCTATAAAAATGCTAAGTCCTCTGAAAAATGAGGCCCCAAGTGTCTCAGTAAAGCCACCAAAAATTAATAAACAACTTTTGGCTTTAATCCCTCTGTGCCTCTGTTTTTGCCATTTATAAAATGGGGATAATATACCTGGGAGGGGTGTTGTGAAGATAAATTCATTAATATTTTAGCAACATTAATTATCTATTCACTGATCTCTGTCCATCTTGTGTACTCAATGAGGTAGGGGTTCTATAGATATAGTAGTTTGTGTAGCACAAAGGAGGCCAAGATAAGGTTGCCTAGGCAATCTTAATTCTGGCATTTCCTAATTTTTGAGTTCTTGACTTTGCAACCTTAATATTGTTTTAATGTAGCTTTTTATGTAGTATGTATTTTGCTTTGAAATTTCCTTTAGCCTGCACCTTAAGATGCTGTATGTTTACTATTCAGTCAAGGTAAATTAATATAATACATGAGTGTTTTGAAAGCAAATTACTGAAAGCACTATAGATCTACCACTGCAAGTGATGAAGAAATTTAAATGATTTCTGCTGCTGAAATGGGTATATAAAAATACCTGTTTCCACAGCACAACAGCAGCAAATGTCTGAGAGTTCTCCTACTGCTGCCTGTGTCCCCTCTTCCCGCGCGCGCGTGCGCGCACACAAACACACACTCACACACACACACACACACAAAGAGGAGGAGGAAACTAATGTTCATATAACACGTCCTGTTATTGATTTTCACCCCAATCCACCCTAAGTCTTCTGTGCTGGAAATAATTAGACCCTGTGAACAAAGATGAAGCAAGAATCAATTCAATGCTAGGTTGCCAAAAACGAAGACAAGGGCACCTAATTAATGTTGTGCATAGCACTCTTTTTTGGATGAATGTGCTTCCCGTTTTAAGAAGCAGCTCAACGGTGGTTATGTCACCCAGCGTGCTGTTAATTAAATGGTGTTAGCTTTATGCCTGTACAATTCCATTGGGGGAAGGGGGGAAAAACAGTCGGAACAGCAACATTTTACAGGAGTTCAGCAATTAAAAAGAAAACTCTATACAATGTACAGTGCGAGTTCCATTCCAATTGCAAGAGCTTATTTCCTCTGATATATAACACACTTTATTGTTATAGGGCATCCTTTAACAAAGAGCAGTGCAAAGCACTTTAGAAACCTAAAAGGAAGAGGAAAGGAAGGTTTAAAGACTGGATTTGAAGAGAGGAATTATCTCAGTGGCTTGGCGGGCAGGGAAGAAACTGTTCCAGACAGATGGGGCAGGATGTGCAAATGAATAACTTCCAACTGTGGACAATTGTAGGGAAGCTATGAAGCAGCAGCCAGGTTAGAAGAGTGGAGTGAGGAGGTGGATATGAATCTAGAGTAAATCGTCAGCGCAATCTTGAATTGGATGTTGGAAGTGAAGGTGACAGGAATGAGATTGTTTAGCAGGTTTCTGAATGTAGGAAGACTTATAAAAGGGATGATTGAAAGCTGAGGTCAGGACCCATTGATGATCTCTTTAGACACCCAGCCAGCTAATTATGGAAGTATTGTGAAGGGCAGAATAGACAAATTTAGAAACAGGAGAGGCAGTCAGAAGATAAAGTATTGGGGTTTAGTATGACATCAAGATTTCAAGAGGTATCCAATGATATTTTTGTAATTTTTCAAACAGGAGAGAAATCCAACTGTTTAAAATGATGGGATTAGCCAAGCAGAAAACCTCAGGCTTTCAGTTTTCCCATTGTAGGCAGGCTTTAGTGATGCCTAAACACATATTTTATGCTCTAGACCTGTACAGCAGCTTCACTGCAGGAACTCCTTGCCTCTGAGCAGACTTCATTTATACAGGCCTTACTGGGAATCTACTTCTGTTTCTTCCTGCCTCCTACCATTCTCCTTCTACATCTATTACGCCAGTGGAATCTGAACAGCAGCCTGGTGAGAACTGTGTTCCCAGGTCTGCTCCATCACCATATGTGCACTGGCTCTGCTTCTGCCTGCCATGCTGCCAGTGGCTTTGCCCACATGTGCTTGCCAGCTGGGAAGCTCCAACTTAATGCAGCCTGCCATGATGTCTTCTGAAGGTGAGATGAAGACTGTCTGTAGGCCCTGCTGGGCCCCTCTCCCTTTGACCTCCATGGACTCCCCTTTATGACTGGTGTTATTCTGAACCCTCCTTTGTAGCCCTGGGGCTCCTTTCTGGTTGGCTTACCCCCATCTTGGCAATAGTACTACTTTCCCATCAGATACAGTCATGTTATCACAGATTTTTTTGTGCTTCACGGTCCACCTATATCAATGAGACTTCTGGGCCGAGACAGGTTGACCAGTATCAATTAGGTCTCTCCTTTGTCTTGTAATAGGCTGGGGATGTTACTCTTCATGTGACCTTTCCTTCTACTCCCTCCCCAGCTACACACCAAATTGTGACCAGTCTAATTTATATGTTTATTATGTATTCATGATTGTTGTATCTGAATAATATAATTTCCTCTCTCTCCTCCCCCAGTAAATGTGAGGACAATATCCTCCTCTTTATCTAAGAGTGGCAAGATCTCCTCCTCTTTTGAGAATCCTTTCCAAATGAGTATCTAATTGTTAAATCCCTGGAAACTGAAGATTTTCCTGTACTATAAGTTGGTGCTTTGAAATAGGAGAGCATATGTGGGTGTTTCTTGATAGAAAGCTAACCAAAATAAGTGAGTTTTTGAGTGGATTTGAAGCAGAGTTAGATCCTTGGTCTACCAGAGGAGGGGATCCTGGTCTATGGAGCTGTGGAATAAAGATGTTTTTCTGATGTGACATTCACGTACTTCTTATGAGTGGAACTCTACTTAGCTGCTATGTATCCATTCTCTCCAGTCTGATCTCACCTTAAACACTTTGCAAACTACTAACATTAAATCAACTCTTCTTTGTTGGGTATTATCTTATCTGTCTACAAAAATACAGTTTCTCATCTCTCATTGCATTTTGATTCTGAACTATATTGTTGGTCTATTTAAGCCATTTGCTCCACAAGGCTATGTCCTTCTTGGATGTAGGACTAAGCACAGTGTTGATGCTCAGTAAATATTGATTTAAGTCAAGTGATTACGCCCAAATAAAAAAGAATTTGGTTATGTTCATTGTAACAGGTTCACATTTTCTTTTGTAGATGCACAATGGCTAAACCAAAAGTAGACTAAGTTGGTATGAATTTTCAGGCAAGGGTAATAATAGATTCATAATGTCTTAGCCAGTATGTTCCTATCACTTCATTACACAAAAGGAAAACCTACAGAACATCTTGAGAGTAGAACTGAAATGGATTTGCTGAATTTAGCCTAATCCCAGTGAATAGTGGCTGAAATCTTAACAATAAACCAGAGCTACTGTAGTGTAATTCACATTTCAGTAGTGTCTGTGCGCTTAGAACACCTTAAGCACATGAACACAGTGGACTAACACACAGTCTGATTTCCTATTACCCATCTCTCTTGAGTATATTATTTCTGGAACAGTGTTAATGATTCACATTGTTTTTGTTGGTTCATAATTTATCATTTTTAATTTTTTATAGCACTCATTTAGGGAATCAACTCCGCAAAGCATTTAAGCATGTGTCTAGGTGCCTTACTGAATAGGGGCCTTAAGAGTTTAAGTCCCGTACTGTTTCCACTGAAGTTTTTGTTTTGGGAGTTTTGCCATTTACTTCAAATAAAGCAGGATCAGGCTTATAATATATAAAGGATTTGTATATCAGGTATCCTTTGGAAGCATAAATATTTACACACACCATCCAAAATCATGGTAATGTAGACCTTGCTTTTGTTAAAATCAAATCATGATGCTTTAGATTTTATATAACAAGATTAAACTGAGTCAGGTTCTTACGTCTCTCTCTTTTCGTCCGTAGTTTGGCTTTACATCCACGGAAAGACATCTTTGTGACTGCAAGTGATGACCATCTCTGGAAGATGTGGGCCTTCCCTAATGGGAACATCATTATGACAGGTGAAGGTCACACTGATTGGCTTTCTGGCTGCTGCTTTCATCCAAGGTTAGTGCAAATAATACCCTCAACCAGCGCTAATCCCTTCTGGGGAAGTGCTTGTTTGCTCTTTCATCCCTCGGTGGCCTGCTTTGATGACTTTCTATTCTCAGAGTAACTCTGTGCTCTCTGCTGAATTTCCAAACATGTAGATAAATGTTCCCTTTGGCTTTCACTGTGTTGACTTAAGATTGATTGCTTTGGATATTTTGTACGTCTCAAACTTTGTGTACATGCTGGCACATTGAACAAATAGTACTGAGGTTTTTTAAGTCTAGCTGTGTTCATTCTCTGTGTGTCCCTGCACCGTGATAAACACTGTGTTCTTTAATTGCTTAGAACAGCTGTCTTCCTTGTATAATCATTTTTGTGGGTCTTATTTAAGATATTCAAAGTGTGTGGCTTCCCCCTACCCCCTCTATGGAAAGACAAATGATTTAGCAAACAAAAAGTAATGTTCAGAACAAGTAACAGTCATAAGTTACCAAAATAGTCCAAAAATGATTTAAAATTAATGGTCATTCTGTAGAAATATGTAATTTACTTGAACTCTGGAAAAGTTAGCTTTTCATCTGTTAGATTGGAGGTGTATATAGTAAAATGAATTTGCATCAGATTTATGTTGTGCACTGTGGCTTGCAGTTGTAGTAGAGCCCTTTTATTTTAACATGGTGAAAATCTGCATGATTCCACAGCCCAAATTTTAACTTAAAGCCTTATTAAGCCTCCAATTCTGTATTTTGTTTTTCATTGTGAGGTATTATCTATGCTGGTCTTCAGAAATAATTTAAAAAAAAAAAAACCTCTTTAATTTAAAAACTTCTGTTGGCTTCTCATATGTTTGAATCTTTTTTTTTTTTTTTTTTTTTTTTTTTTTAAAGTGTAGTAGTATTTTAGTCCCCAGTGCAGGAATGCATCGCTATTTGGGAGAGAACTTAAGCACATGCTTAATATTCGGATTATACCATTTTCTTCAGTGGGACTTACATGCTTACATGCTTTCCTGAAATTGATATTACTGATTAAGAGGGAAAGTGGCAGACTTGATCCTCTGTTTCCTTATGCTCCCAAAATTTCCCTTGACTTAACTGGGAGTTTCAGGTGCACAAGTAATGTAGGTTCAGACCACAAATATGGTGCTTATGCTTCAGAATACCCTCATAATGCTTAGAAGCAGTTATATATATATATATATATATATATATATATATATATATATATATATATATATATATAAGGGGCATTGCTTTGATATTTGAATGAATTAAAAAAGAGAAGGTAACAAAGAATAAAGTAGGGAGGCGGGAAGAATGGGAAGTTGGGTCTTCCATGTCGCTTAATACCACAGATTTTTTTTTTTTCAATGAATGGTCACTCAGATTGAACTGAACTGATAAGCATTCAGTACATTCCATATCAGACTTATAGATAAATAGAACACTGCCATTCTCTCACCTCTTATGAACATAAAACTCCTCTCTGAGAACAGAAAATACAATTATGCTATCACTTATAAGGCAGCTGGGCATACTAATCAGATTTTGAAAATACATTGTTACCGTGACACCGATGACTCAGATTTTTTAAAAAAATTCTCATTAGTCTTTGACCAGCAGACAGTTCTTTCAATAGGCCTCCCTGTTTCTCATTCAATTATTAAAATTTAAAATGAGTAAGATACATCATTATTCACTTGCAATATGAATTTACTCCAGCTGAATGCTATATAAAGAGTAAAAGAAATGCTGCTACAATATTCGTCTGCTGTTAATGGATGAAATAAATATAATGGGAAAGAACACATTTAATCATAGTCTTTTTTTCAGCTGAGGGCTTCTACAATCAGATGTTCCAGACGTGAAATTAACAAGATGGAAGTGGAAAGTTCTTGTACAGGGTGTCAAGATTAAAATATAGACATTCATTAGTTTTATTTTTATTTCCATGAACTAAGGGTTTATTCACCTAGAGGGTTGAGAGGAAGGATATTCCTGTAGCTAGACTACTCAATGGGGATTCAAAGACCTGGGTTCAATTCCCTGTTCATACACAAACTTCCTGTGTGATCTTGGGCAAGTCACTTAATTGCTCTGTGCTTCAGTTCTCCATCTGTGACATGGGGATAATACCTCCTTTCTTCCACCCTCTCTCTGTCTTGTCTATTTAGATTCTAAAATCTTCAGTAAAGGCACCGTCTCTTATGCTATGATTATACAATGCCTAGCACAATGGGGCCCTAACCTGGCTGGTACTATAATGCAAAGAATAATAATCTATCTTTAGAAGAGATTAAAAACAAAGCTCTTTTACATGTTTACAGGCTCAGTTGTGTTAGAGCTTGGGTTTTATTTACACAAGACAAGAGTTTTGCTATAAATAAGGGAATAAATGTTCTCCTTCGAGTCATATCCCGGTGGGTGGTCCACTTCAGGTGCATATGCGCCACTTGAGCCCATGATCAGAGATTTTTCCATTAGCAACATTCGTTCAGCTGCACATGCTTCCTATGCCTCCTCATGCTGCGCAACAAGATTATAGGGATCTGAAGACGAACTGCCCTCAGTTCCTTCTCACCTTCTCAATTGCCTGAGCCTGGGGTGGAGTCTTAGTATGTCCTCCTTGAGCATGCCTCGACTATCTCGTATTCTGTTTTTCCTGTGGTAGTTTGTTTAGGATTAGTTAGTATAGTTAGTTGTTAGTGATAGTTACAGTTAGTTAAAGATAGGATTGAGTGGATTGTTTTGTTCCTCTTCATCCCCTTAGAAACCGTCATTCTCCCGGCTGGCATGCCTGGCTTGCCAGATTTTGAACACTCTCATTGAGAGGCTACACCTTTTAGCAACAGCCACATTAAGTGTGTCCATTGTGGGGGGGAGTTCTACATCTCCCAGAAGTGCAACTTCTGCCTGGCCTTCAAATCCAGGGCAAGGAAGAATAGGGAGATTAAACTCTGATTCTTGATAATGGAATGATCCCTTCTGGAACCAGCTGCTGACTGAGGAGACCCTATCTGTCCGTCTGTCTCTGAATAGATCCAACTCCCCTTCAACCTTTGTAGAGGCTTTCCCTAGGAAAGGAAAGACTTTAGAAGCTTCAGGGAAAACTTCCAAAAAGAGGAGCACAGACTCTCACATTAAGGAGCCAGCTCTGAAAAAGCCCAAGTCACCTGCAAGATCTATGGTCTCCGAACCTTGACCTCTGTGTTTGATACCATTGAGTCAAGGGACTCCTCATCCAGTGCCAGCAGGGCCAGAAAGTCCCACAGCTCAGAAGAGAGACATGGCTCCAGTAGTGCCTCATTATCCTCTCCCAAGGACAAGGAGGGTAAGCATAAGCAATCTGGACTGGAACTGTTGGGCTCAGCCCTGCTGTTGGTGCCTACTCATTTGGCACCCTCAGTACTGAGCAAGCAATGGCACGAGATACCCTCAGTGCCTGCATTTGTATGCCCTCCTCCCCCCATCAACTGTACCATCGGCTTTGGCTACTGTGTCCTTGGCTACTGCATCAGTACCAATCCCATACTCAGTATCATAAGAGTTCAGATACACTAAGGACCTGTCTGTAATAGACAAAGCGGAGTCCCTGCTCCTCATGGGTACTGAGCGTCTCTCAGTACCGAGACCCTGGTCTCCAGACCACTACTGTCCACTGATACTGCAGGACTCTCCACCCTTTTCTGCAGGTGCTCCTCCATTGGACGATATTGAGGAGGATAAAAGGGACTTCCAGTTAGTCTCCTATTTTTGTTCAGGGTTTTCCAACATATCCTTTCAGCAACTTACTCTTTGAAAGTCACAGGAAAGTTGGTGTTTGTCAATGAGGGTGGTGGACGCAACCCTGCATGCCACCCCTACTTCCATTGGTGTCATTGCCACTGTCTGGTGCCTGCATCTCTGTCACTGTCAGTCATCCTAGATGACCTGTTGGATCCAAAAGAAATCAGAGTTATCAGTTAGTTCGATTAAGGTCCACTTGGCCATGACATCAGCCTTTCATCCTCCAGCAGAAGGGTTCTCCATATTTCCTCACCCTATGTCATTAAGTTTCAATAATGGTTTGGGGTATCTTTTCCCCCAGGTTAGGGATCCCCCACTCACTTGAGACCTCAACCTGGTACTTAAATACATCATGAGACCTCCATTCGTACTAATGGACACTTGACTCTGCACCACTTATCTCTCAAGATGGCCTTTTTAGTAGCTATCACATCAGCCCATATGGTTGGGGAAATTGGGGACCTTGATGGCAGATTCCCGCTTTATTGTGTTCTTCAAGGACAAGGTCTCTTTACACCCACACCTCAAATTCTTTCCTAAGGTACAATCATAATTTCATCTTAACCAGACCATTCATCTACCAGTGTTATTCTTTTCTTTTCCCCAAACTGCATAGCTCTCTGCAGGAGCCCTGTTTTCATATCTTAGATGTTAGAAGAACATTGGTATCCTATGTAGATAGGACCAAACTATTTCAGAAGTCACCTAGACTGTTTATTTCCATCACAGATAGATCCAAGGGGTCTACAATCTCTGCTCAGAGACTGAGTGTCGAGGTGGGTGTATTATCACTTGTTATGATGCAGCGGGCATTCATCCCCCAAGGATGATAACCTTCTATCAGATCGCTAACAGCATCCACAGAATTACTTAAGAATTTGAGATATGTAGGGCCACCACATAGGCTTCAGTATATATATTTTTCTAAACATGACGCTTTGATCCATGCCACCAGATCTGATATGACACTTGGTTCTGCAGTACTATCTTCAGTTCTAGAGTCAGCTCAGAAACTCCCTCCTCCCTCTGGGGATACTGCTTGGAAGTCACCTGAAGAGCAGCACCCATGGGGATGCTACCTGAAGAAAAAGAAGGTTACTCACCTTGTGCAGTCACTGCGGTTCTTAGAGATGTGTGTCCCAGTGGGTGCTCCACTACCTGCTCTCCTTTCCCTCTGCTTTGCACTGTTTTCCATGGGATGTTCGGGTGGAGAAGGAACTAAGAGTGGTTCACCCATGCATCCCTATAATGCCTCAGTTTTCAGCATAGATAGGCATAGAGAGCATGTGCAGGCTGAAAGGATTCTGCTAATGGAAAATCTCCAGCCAGGGCTTGATACACATGCACAGCTGAAGGGGAGCACCCATCGGAATATACATCTTGAAGAACTGCTGTTACTGCACAAGGTCAGAAATCTCTTCCTCTAGATCTTTACGTAGTGGTGCTAGGAAAACTGTGCAGACCATTTTTAAAAATCCTTTGGTCCATTGCTGTTGTATTGTTTCTATATGTCAACATGCATCACTGGCTTATTTAATCCTTTTCTGAAGTTTTTCTACAAATTTCATTTTAGGGCCAAGCATAGGATTTTTCTACAAACCACCATTTATTTTCAGCCATTAGTTGCCTGGTACAGTACAGTAAAGTGATTCTCTTTCACAAAAGCCCTTTAGAACAAAGCCTAAAAATCCAGTCTGAATTTTAGGAGTTGTAGAGAATTCGCCCCAAGGGCCAGGTCCAATAAAAGATTCATCTGGTGTCTCAGCAAGGCCATACAAGCTCTGAACTGTAATTGAAATTAATCGAACACTTTTCTTCATATTCACCTAAAAATCCCATTCAGCACCAGAATACTTTTTAAAAAATTGCAGGGCTTAAAAATATTTAATAACCATATTGCTGACTTCCTGTGGCAATTTTATATTTTATGGCCGACAAAGAGAATGCTTGCTTTGTATTATTCCCTATAGAAATCTTGGAAATTGCCGCCTTTAAACTTACAGCTAATGTAACCCAGAACAGAATCTGTTCTGACCTTTACATTGTCTTTCACAAAGTGAAGTTGCAAAGTCCTCTGGTACTGCTTTTCACCAGTCTTAAATAACTGGAAAGGGAAAGAAATGGAACAGTCTCTACACAAGTGAAAGAACAGTACATATTTCATTGGTGGAGCTGTGTGGAAAATAATCATTCCGAGTTGACCATAAACAAAAAGTTTTCAATTTTTTCATGGACCCAACCAAAAAAAAAAAAAAAAGGAGAAAAATTGTTTTGAATTGAATGAAATGTTTCCATTTTCTCATAATTTTTTTCAACTGACAAAATTCCATGCATTTGATGTGGATTTGGAAAATGATTTGGCTGACCTGAATCTGCAAGTTTTGACTAAAAAAATTCACCCAGCTCTACTTATTGACCAAACCTTGGATGCATGATTGAATTGAATTTTCTTTCCAATACTCATCTAAATCGAACTACCATATGACGTTGGAGTCAGATTGACTGCAGCTGCATTCTTATTAACTGGGTAGGAATTTTACTGAGAACAATCTCGTGTTTAGAATAATTCCCCAGGAAAGAGAGAGATGATGACAAACCTATTTTCATCACCACATTATTTCACATACACAACAGATATCCATTTATAACTACAGCTATATTGCCTGGCACACCAGGGTTGAATAAAGGGCTTCCAGAACTAAAACCATGTTGACCTAAATAGCCAGAAGACAATATATATAGGGAGAACAGAATGTCTGTGTTGTGGTCCCTTGTGCAAATCTGATAGTAGAATCTGGCCATGAGCTTTTTTTAAAAATGAAAGGAAAACTTCAGACAGGCCCAGTCATCTGCAGAGCACTGCAGCTGGAGGGGCGGTGCTTTCTTTTTGAAGTTCAGGTGACAAGTAGTTAAACTTCAAAGGGAATCACCCTGGCTTTCTCCAGTCTGGCTGAACAGCACTTTGAAGGTTGGAGAACTGCTTTCAGGATTCAGTTTTTATTTAAATCACTGAGGGCTAAATTCTGGCTCATCTTGTGTGAGTATGTGGAGGGTGATGGGAAAAGGAGTGCTTCCTTCCACTGCCATCCACAGAGATCTCATGCAGAATGCTGACATTAGAAATCACATCTGATGATTCTGGATGGCCCCACAGTTTGGAGTTGTAGGCAAAATCCCATGGACCTAGCACCCCTGACAGCAGCCTCCAGAATGAGCAGAGGGAGCTCATGCTGCACTCCTAACCAGCATGCAAGGGGAGCCATACAGTCCCCTAGTTCTTTCTGAAGCGTTCTGCCTAGATCCTCCCCAGAGCATCCCTGCTCAGTCTCTTCAATGCCATGTTCCTCACCTACAATGTTCCAGTGAGGAACCGGAGTAAAAGTGGGTTATAAACTAGTGTGTATTCAGCTCTAGACTATTTAGAAACTGACCCAGATTCACCACAGGATCTAGTCTGGCAGAGACCTGATGATGGGGGAAAAAATCTGCAGCCTTCTGTCTCCCTGTGGAAACTTAGGGTGTCAGCACAGTTTCCACAGAGTACAGGCAGGGTGACCAAAGAATGCGCTGATTGTCTATCACGTTAGCTTCAACCAGGGAGGCTCCTTAAAACTGAAAGCTGCTTTCCTTTTGTCGCCAATGGAAACCAAGAGAGAACACAAGTGATTGCATCAGTGTCTGCTTTCCCTAGTGGTGAAATTCTTCCTCAGGCACAGAGGTCCTGACTGGTGCAGGGAGGCATAATTTGCATCCACCTACAACCCCTCTGGTGAATTTCATGCATGTTGACACTGCAGTTAGGAGTGTGATTGCCACTCATGTAGACGCACCTGAGCTAGCTTGGATACGGATCAGTGAAGTTGCTGCCACACGGGCTTCCACATGAGCTGTGCAAGAGTGCCTGAAACCCTGGGTAATTATTCTAGCCTACAATGGAGCCCATCCTGCCATAGCTTTGCTGCTCCAACACCCAAGCTGCCTAGATGAAAGCTAGCTCAGGGATGTCTGCACAAGCCGCAGTCACACCCTGTAATTGCAGTGCAGACATCACTTCAGCCACTGTACTTAAAACTGAAGTCTGTTTGACCATCAGCAGTATTAATGAGAGACGTAAGGTTCATGGGGGGCTGTTTTAAAATTCTCCCCAGTGCCCTCCTATGCTTTTAACAGCACTGTATAGTTCTTCAGCCACTTTTCTTTCTCACATCCTATTGCAAAATATAAATGTTTTGTGGTAAAGCTCTATGAGGACTTTGCCCAACCTCCAGCACTGAGCATCTCTCAACTGAGTCGTCAGCAGTATGAAGTGAAAGGGGCTGATGGGACACAAACTTCTCAGGAAGAACCAGGGTTCCTAAAACATGTAGGCGAGGAGGAAGGAAACATTAAGGTTAGGCAAAAATCATTTTCAAATAATTGTATTAAAAATGGTAGAAGAATATCTCTGTACTACTTTAACGTCTCCCTTTTCTTTAAAAACTGGTTTTAAAGAGATTTTTGTAAAATAATAAAACACCCTAAAGAACTATATTATAATAGCACTAAACTACTTCAGGGCATGTATTATATTTTATTGGCCTATTAATACTAGCCTCGGGTGGTTGAAGCACCAAGCCACGCAGCGTACCTGAGGTGTATGTTAATGGCCCAATAAAACTCACCATGGAGTGTCTTAATGCTATATTACTTGTTCTCCACATATGCTAGTATAATGTTCAATGACTTAATATAGTACTGAATATTAATAGAGTACTTTCTTTTCTGAACATTTTTTGTAGACTTTCTCATGCAAAACAGGAATTGAGCATGTGAAACAACATGAACTTTTTATTTCAGATCCTCTGAATGTAAAAGCAACTATGAATAGTAATTTTGATTCATTCTCAAGCCCTTGTGCTGCAAATTGTGGGCTCATGAACTGGTAGTATTCTGTTGATCTGAGCATTCATTATAGCAAGAATGCACCACAAATATTTTATAACCAACTTCCTGGGTCTCCTACCTGTATTCCTTCCAGAGCAGTACAAGGTGAAAGGCTTTGTAAGCTTTCTGAATCATGAACTGTCATTTTCTGTTTGTATAGCGCCTAGAACAGTAGGGCTTAACCAGGTAGCCTCTAGGCGCTACCGCAATATAAATGTTTAATAATAATTTTAGAATGGAATTTTTTTCTTTTGACCACCTCAGAATGTCCAAATTTCTCACTAACTACGGACCCGCTCTGTAGCATGCTAGCTTCCTACTGAGTTTGAAGTCTGAAGAAAACAGCAATTAATGAATGGTTGCTTTGTTAAGTTCAATATCAGAGATCTGTACGCAACATGTCCAAACTGGGGCTCTTAAGATGATATGGGTAGTTCCTTTCCTTTCTTTCTTTAGGACATGAAGCGAAAGAGCAAAATAAGAAAAGGCAATAGGAAACCCTGATACCACTTAAGTAGGAATCTGTCTGACAGATTAAAATAAAACAAAAAAAGATGTACCTGCTCTTGTGTGAAATCACAAACTTTTCATATTGCCTGGGGAGACAATTTTATTTCAATATGAGCTCACTGGCTTTTTTCTGAGGCTACCTCTGAATTCTGCAGTTTAACTGTTCAGAAGAGAATTCTACTCCTTTTTTTTTGTATAGGTGTTGGGAAAAAAAAATTTGCAGTTATCTTTCTGTCAAAGGATCATCTTACCTCCTAGGTGGTTCGAGGAATGCATAGTTATGACATCATAACTGTGAGGAGCTTATAGCCTTTCCCTTTGAAAGACTGAGTGGGCTAGTCTTATTGCCCAAAGTTCTATGTTCATGTGTAATCTGGTCTAAGTGGTTCCCCCAAGATGAATTGGAGGTATCGATACATATCTTTGGAGAAGTGGTAGGAAAGCAGAAAGTGGAAGAGGGCATTTGGGAGAAATGCCCAACAGAAGAAGGGCTGACAGGTTGTATGAAAGAGATAAAGAACTTTTCCGAGACTGTGTAACCACGGTCAATAATGAGAATTAGCCAAGAGTGAAGAGGTTTAAAACAGAGCCTACTTTGATGTGCGGAGTCACCCTCATTAATCTTAGCACCTGTGTTTTAAATATATGCTTTGGTCATGCTCTAAATCTACTAAATCTTTAGCTGAATCTATTGATAACAACAATGGGAATTTACAAAGAAAGCTGAAAGAGACAATGTTAAACAGGAAGAGAGAGATTGCTGCAACCTGCATTAGTCAAAAGACAAAAGGAGTAAGATTTGTGTCTGGATTTACAGGCCCTTTTATTAATCTCCTTTGAAACACTCTGTTCCATAGCCCTAAAGGGCCCAGACCCTCTAATGGTGAATGGTAGCTACTTAAAAATATTTCAGACTTGTGACATTGGTTTACATGACTCCAAAAGAAGCAATTCTGTGATGCAGAAGCAGTTCTTGTATTTGCTACAAAGAAGCATTCCCAGTCTATAACTAGGGAGAAATCTAAACTGAAAATGGCCCATTGACTATTGTCAAGTATTTTGAGGATGAGGATGCAGCTGGTTTGAATACCAAGGCGAGATCAATGCTCCCTCCTCCATTCCCCATGTCTCAGATTGTATACTCCCTATAGATTGAACCAGTGAGCAGGGATCTAATACTGGTAAATGCAACTACATCAATCTAAGTCAATCTTCTGGTCCGTGATAATGCTCTCAAACATCAGTGTTCGGTGAGAAACAGCTACTGAGTGCACAGAGAGTCAAACATTCTATCAATCTGATTCCAAAAATATGTAGGCTGCTTTCTATCTGGCTGCATATGGTAACTATTTTTCCTTAATAAACATAACTACAATGAGTCATGGAGCAAAGACAAAGGAAAGTGATTTGATAACAAATTGACCAAAGACTAGAGTTCTTCATGGTGTCAATATTATTTAAAAAACTATGCTGAGAGCAAATATGTTCCTCCCTAATATTTCAATAATTTCTAACATCAGTCTTGTATAGTATGTTTCATTGGCAAATACAGCCAGCAGCAAATGGATTATCCTGCTATTGTATCTCTTCTCTTGTTTAATAGGTGGACTTAAACTTAGAGTATGCAGTGTTGTAGCTGTATTGGTCCCTGGATATTAGAGAGACAAGGTGGGTTAGGCATGTGTAAGCTCAAAAAATTGTCTCTCTCACCAATAGAAGTTGGTCCAACCAAAGATATTACCTCACCCCTTTGTCTCTTTAAGCTTAGAGTCACACTGAGAGTATTCTCTGAAGCTAGAAAGGTTTGTAGATCAAGCAAACACTGTCAAAATCATGACTCCAGGACCTGCTAAATGCCATTATAAAGTAATGTTACTTAGCTCTAGTTAAACAAAACAACATTAATCTGTACCTAAACTGTAAAGAAGCATTAGCTTATGTGACTTGACCTTGCTGTTTGATGGTCTTATTAATTTCAGAGGAGACCTTGACATGGTGTTTTAGGGGTCTTGGAAAATTCTGTTGATATGGAGACAAGTGGAGGAGTTTTTAAAAAAACGTCTTAGAGAATATTATTGGGTTCTGTCTAGACAACAGAACATGTGGCTTTGAAAGGTTCCACTTAGGACTGGCCAGGTCAAAAATCATGCCTAAAGTAGTGCCATATATATATATATATTTTTATGTTGAGCCACTCAGGTTTAAAGGTGACTCTTCAAAATGCTTATCCCTTTGGAGAATGGAAGAGGCCGAGAATTTAAGTATCCCCGTGATCTAGTCTCAATAACTCTGTCGTCGACACACTCAGGTTTTGCTATGGAAAAGTGTTTTTCTGCCAACCACTGCTGAAAGTGCAAAGTACTGCTAGGGAGCCGAAAGAAAAGGGACAATTATAATAAGTAAGGGCCAGATTGTACGTGGCTACTGCACATTTTCATAGGGGTCAGCAAAAAAACTTCCCCATTCCTCATTTCCTACTACCAAGGGGCCTGTTCATAATAGCAAGTCCTGTGCTCTGGGGAGCTCTGAGACTCATTCCTTGCTTCTCTTAGGGAACAGAATGGTGGCAAGGAGGAGTGCTGATGGCACTGTTCCCTCCTCTCTGGCAATGGGAGGAGTGGCCAGTCTCTGCAGTCCTCACAGTGCTGCCGTGAATGGCCACTGCAGAACCACGCGGTGTGGGAAGAGTTTGACTGAAGCTTCCATGCTAAGTCATGCAGCTCCACCCCCTTCCCCACACAGGGCTCTGGGGGAAAAGCTACAGCCTCATCCCTAAGGAATAACATAAAAGAGAGATGTATGGCTCATATTCACTGCAAGGTCTCTGTTAAATGGTAGCGTGATAGAATTACTCAGTTTTGTGGCTTTAGGTAAGAAGGAGGCTTTTAAACCTGATTCAGATTTCACTATAGAAACACAAATCTTATTTATCCCTGGTAAAACTATTTGTGATACTGAATAAGGAAACACACTATGTCTAATATATTAATTAGGACTTTTAAGTTGCATTTTTACTGTAAAGCCAAATTGATTTGACACATTTGTGGAAGGCTTTGAATGACACAACTCAACAAAGCCTTCTTTTATTAGACTACATATTAAATATAATAATAACTTGAGCCTTTTTGGGGAGATATGATTATTTTTCAGTCACATAACAAGCTTTGCAAAACACACTAGTTTTGGCAAGCTAGATACAAGTCAAGAGACTTTTGAAAATGGTCATAGCACAGAACATACAAAAAAAAAAAAGCTTTTTTTCCCCCCAAAAACCCATTGTTTTCAAAAGCCTTTCAGATTGAATGATTTTTAGCTGTGGAGGGATGTACTCACCCACTGACACTGCATACTGGATATAACAAAACCTGCATTTGGAAAGTAGTGTTGTCTATTTAGTCCATTTTCAAACTTCAAGGATAAATAATTGGTAAATACAGAGTGGGCAGAATATCTGAGCAGTACTTATTGTACAACAACATATAAAAAGAAACAAATTTCACGTAACAGAAGCTTCCTTCAAGTGAAGAAACCCCACTACTTTTACTTCACAAACCCTGTCTTGAGTGGGTGGACATTAAATTCCCTTTTGGATTCTCAATCTCCTTCATTTTTATCAATAAACGGCCTTTTCCTGGACAAACGAATAAATCACATATAAATGAAATATGAGCGATTACACCAGAAGCCAAGTTTTTGTTTAGACTAATCCAATATCTTTGGCCAAACGTCTCAATGTCAAAAGCTTTATAAGTATTCTGCAGGATCAGCCTGGCAAAGAGAAATCAATAACCAGGTAATGGATTTGATTAAAATGTTTATTTTTTTTCTCCTTCCTTCCATCCCCACAAGCCAAATGTTCCTACCCATACTAATCTGCCACTGGTATATGTAACTGTTGTTTAGCCACTCTGCTTTTCCAGTGTATGTGTGTGAGCATATACATACACATATTTCATACAGGTGTGTTCTATAACACATCTCAGATATTAAACTCTCTGTGTCCATTTTTTATAATGGCATAGGCACAGCTCACATATCATTTTTCTTTAGATAGATTCATCCTAAAATGCACCATTGCAGACTACAGTATGTTAGTGGGTTTTTTACCAGAGCAGGATACACAGTGAATGATCACAGAGTCAAAGAATCATAGAAATGTATGGCGGGAAGGGAGTTTGACTTCCAGTTAGTGCTGGAAGCTATAAAGTAGATTAATATCTACATAATAAGATTCCAGGATTGTCACTCTGAAACCTAAAATGTCTGTTGAGTCAGTGTGAGGTGATTGAAATAGATATAAACATGTGGAAGAGTTCTTATTGTTTAGGATATCACAGGTTGAATCAACACTGGATTTTGCAGTTTGTTGTTCAATTTTTCAGTTCTCAGCCATTTTGACTTTACAAATTACACTTGTGTAGCGTACAACTACAATAAAGGCACATCTACACTGTAGGCATTACTGGAGCATAGCCGTTGCTATGCCACTGTGATGTAGAGCTTCCTACGTCAATGAAAGGGGTTTTTCTGTTTATGTAGGCAATGCAGAGCAGCAGCAACTTGCCTGACAAAACTATTCTCCCATCCATCTAGCCACCTCTACAGCAGGACTTAGGTTGGCATAATGACATTGCTCAGGGGTGTGAATTTTTCACACCCTGAAGCAGCGTAGATAGGTCACTTTAAATTTTAAGCATAGACCAGGGCTAAGGCATGTGTCTATGCTATTCCAAGAGTCCAAGGCTATTGTAATATCAGGGACAACTCAGTCAATCATCACCCTTAATCTACATCTAATTTGCATGCAACAGTTTCATTGGTTGTATGAGGCAGACTGCACAGATGATGGATTAGCTGGCCCAACTGCCACATTTCTGCACCATACATGTGTGGTGTGTACAAGGTCACACTGTGTGGAGGATGCCATTTTGCTTTTCAAATGGTGTCCTCCAGTCTGTCTGGGTTCCTTGGAGGAAATATTTCATTAAAATGGGGTTGTGCCAGCCAAAAGTTTGGGAACTCTTGCCTTAAGTATACACCCTAGCCCAGAGCCATAGGTAACACAAGAAAGACAGACTTGGAACTGAGAACAAAGACACCATATAATTTTATTTTTATCTTTGAAACAAATCCCTCAGTTATAGACTTGTCCTTGGAAAACTGCTTAAACTAGAAATACATTGCAGGACAAAACACAAAATATAATAGCTTTTTCTTAGATCAGGAAACTTAAAAGTCTATCATTATATTGATTTAAAAAGCAAATAACTAGCAGTTCTATGCTATGGTTACTGAATAGGCTTAACTTTTCATCAGGAATGACCATTCGCTAATGCAAAAATCGTCTTTGGTTTCTATGCCCCGTTAGGTAAAAATATTGACCACCCTAAATTAAAGTAATTCACTAATATTATCTTCATTGCAATAATTTAACAAACAGCAGGAGAGACGATGCTGATGACTGTTCAGAGAAGTCAAAGGCAGAAAACTAGCTGACAGGGAATAAGCAATCATTCTTTTGAACAATTCAAATGTACATGTCAAATAATTCCTAGAAGGAATTGTATAAAAATAAAATGCTGTCCTTTGAGACTGCTGTGAAGTTAGCTACTTGGGTGATTTTACGTATTTATTTTCAGAAAGTCATAATTGAAACCTATTGAAATTTTTGTATGGACACTAATAAATTGTGTTACTTGGTAAATGCCCTTTCCATATTAAAGACAAACTACAATACAATCTGTTTTTATGTAAAATGTGTCAGAAACATTTTTGTGGCTAGGCTTGTTAAGTGCTTTGTGCTGAACGACATACTGGTTGAGATAAGAGGAAGTTTGGTTCATTTGGAGCTGGATAAAAGAGTTGTTTGATATCTGCATATATTGATTTGAATAAGAAAAAATGACTTCCAATACTGTTTAAGTTGTGGCAGAAACTGAAATAAATCAATAAATTTGCATTTGGGAAGGAGAAAAATGTTTATGAAATTGGGATGAGGTGTTGGCCTTCATTTGAATTTCCTCTTTCTTTTATGCTTTTTTTCCTGTATGCTACTAAGTAACTGGAATTCTAGTAACTGTGAAAAATATGGTTGGTTTCTTTATACATTGGTATATTGGCAGTTTCCTGAAGATACCAGGAAACTTCCCCTTTGTGTTCCTGTAGTGGGAGTTAACTGGACATCCCTTCAATTACTGCAGAAAAGACATACACACTCTGAAATGTAATTCACGCATGCCAGAGAACGGTACACTGAGCACATGCCAATGAAGCTCTCAAGATACACATTTTTGACATTTACGTCACAGAGAAGAGCTTTGCCATCAGTCTGGGTGGAAGCTTTGCTTGTGATGGAAGTAATGTCTAATCTAGTAGAGACTGTTTTATTTAACCTAAAAATTGTAATGTACAAAAGGAGGAGAGGATAATGTCCAAGGTTACCACTGTGACATTCACAGCATTCACACAAAAAAGCCATCAAATGCACTTGCTAAAGGTTTTCAGTGGAACACTACTTTCATACTTAGAATCCAAGATGATAACACGCTAATCAAAAGCAGAAAAAAACAAAGCTGGCTGCTCCCTGAGGCATCACTCATTCCGCCTTCTTCTAGATTCTTTCCAGACACTCTGTTGGACTCTTCCACAGAGCCCTTTAGCCTGCAAACAGAACCAGGAAACCCCTTACAATTAAAATTACAGCCTACAATTCCAGCCTTCAATTTTCAGATACACCACAACCACTTTCAAAATATGCTTCAGTCCTATGGGATATCCAGAGATATGACTTAGCTCTGAAAATGTATACATTTAAAATGAGGGTAGTATGGTAGAATGAAACCCTAGTATATTTTATTCACTAGTGGACTACCACATACTCCAGTGCTCTTGAACATTTTTCTTTCTGGTAGACTATTGATATATTAACTCATGGGTTTGTCTGCCCTTTAGTGCCAACATGAAAAAATGACTTTAAGGCCTTTATCCTTCCATTGGATCTCTTAGTGTAGACTCCTCCACCCATAGAGAGTCCCTTTGAAGCCATTTGGAGTCCATCTGAGATATGGGAGTGTGCTAGTCATCCCCATGGCAGGATTGTGGTCTTACATTCAGTGTTAAGCCTTTCTATAAACATAAATATATTTCAATTCCATTTGTTACTTTTCATAATTAGAAGTGTTCTTAAAAGCTCATAACATGTGTGTCAAGTTCCACCTGTATGTGGATATTTGACCGAAAAATAGATGTTAGTCATATTGAGACCGCTCAGGCCTGGTCTACACTGGTGGCTTAATTCGAATTAAAGTCCCTTAATTCAAATTAATTACTCCCACATCTACACTTGCGCATTGTTACTTCGAATTAAGGAGCCTTTAAAATCGAATTAATAAAAGCACCTCTGCAAGTGGATTAGTGGTGCCTGAAGCGCATCAGTTAATTCGCATTAGTGTGAGTGTGGATGCAATGGGACTTAATTCGAATTAATTGGCCTCCAGACTGTATCCCATTTCAGTACCCTCCCCCAAAGCAGCTCCGGGAAGATTTAAATCTTCATTTCCTGCAGTGAATAGGTTTAAAATCCAAGCTGCAATCACCCCTCACCCCCGCACACACACACACACACACAACAAGCCCTTTGCAGTTTGTCCCTTTGAAAGTTTAGCCCTTTAAAGTTTGTCCCATTGAAAGATTTCACCCCCCACCCCCCTCCCCACGTGGTGAATGCGTTTTAAATGCCAGCAGTGAGAGGAAATTCTTTGCTACATTGTTTCAGTGGCCAATCATGGAAACTGATACTTTCTTAAGAGTTTATTCACAGTGCTACATGTGGATACATTATATCATGCTTTCCATCAGTTAAATGGAAACATTTGTATCACTGTATTAATATACTAACTGACTCCATTGTTATTTATCTTGCATTCTACAGACACCTGTAGAATCAAAATCAAAGGCAAGCAATATACAGTGGGTGCTAGGGGGAGCATAAAAGGCAAACAGCATACAGGTGGGGGGGTTCGTTTGGTGAAAGGAAAAATCAAAGGCAAGCAATATACCCGGGGTGGTGGGGGGAGCATAAAAGGCAAACAGCATACAGTTCTAAAGTAATCTAGGATAAGCTGCGATGTATTTGTCACGGTCAAAATGAGAGCATAGTTCAGCTGGCTCCATGTGCCTGCAGCAATGGTGATCGGAGGAGTAAAAAAACAGCATGAAAATTCTTTTCCTGTTTGTTTGAGGGTGGGGGAAGAGAGTGGCGGAAGCAGCGCTGCATCCTGGGATGATGACACTCGTCACAACAGCCTCTGTGGTTAGTTGCACTGTGGGATAGCTTCCCACATTGCACTGCTTTCTAATTCGAATTAAGGCTGGCCAGTGTGGATGCAAGAAACCAGCACAAACACTGTAGTGTGGACAGTCTGCAGTGCTTTCTATAGATCTCTTTCTGTAATTCGAATTAAGCTAATTCGAATTAGTGCTGAAGTGTAGACATAGCCTTAGCCAACTTTAATCATAGTGGTGTGAAGGCACTGTGATTACCTTCACGTGCTGTAAGGAGTATATGTCAAATATAATATTGACAAAGTTATTTCAGTTAATCAAATTCACCTGAGTAATATGATCTGAACTTTAAAACTTTTGGAAATTAAGAGTAGAGTATTTGATCAGATTTGTGAGTAATCAGATCCTGTGTGGAACCTGAACAGAATTTACTTAAGAAACGTAAAGGTGTAACAAGCTATATACAATAACACTATGGTAGAAGAACGCAGGTGATACATGTCTATGTAATATGGACAGCTTCAGAATGCTAAGCCCATTCATTCAGCTAACATACAAAATAGCTGTATTTTCACACCCTCAGATAGGTTCATATTATTTATTTTCATACAGCTCTCAGGACTTGTCTACACATATGATGCAGCCGCACCGCTGTTGTGCATAGTGAAGCTGCTATCTATGCCGATGGGATTGCATTCTGGGGGAGATGCATTATCTATGGGAGCTGCAGCATTGTCTACACCAGGGATTCAGTCGATATGACTGTATCCACACCTCTGAGCAATGTAATTATACTGACGTAAATCTGTCGTATCGACGGAGCTGCAGTGTGCTGGATGCTTCTGAAACATAGAAAACTTCACAGTCCCACGTGCACATGTCCTTTTATTAGAGGTTAGCCAGAAACAGAACTTAAATCTGAACCCATTCAAATATCATAACGGATTCAGATTAGAATTCCAGATCTTCATCCATCCCTGTGACTATAATTCTCCCCTTTTGATTCCAATCTATTTTACCTTAGGGTTCTATTATTGATGCCCATCACCGTTGTATCTGGGTGCCTTCATGTAATATCAATAGCAATAGTGAAATCTCTATTGGACTTCATGGAGTCTCCAGCATATCTTCCTGTTCAGGGACAAAACTCTGCTTGGTTCCCTTCTTCCTCCTTCCCCCCTGCCACATCATCATCTTTCGTCTTTTTCCTTTATTTTATTTATTTGCTCTTTTTATGTGGCTGATAAGGTTTCGGGGCAGAAGAGGTGTCAGTACTATGTATCAGCTTTATAAATCTCATGTGAATTATGGTGTTGTAAAATCTGGGGCGTCCCCAGAAATTTTACACGTTACATCCCAGGGCTCCCCGCTACCTCTCTTCCAGTCAGCTCCCTGATGTGGGCACTCAATGTCGCTCCCTGTACGTGTGGCATGACTTGGGGCTGTTGCTGAGCGAGTCCTGCAGGCAGAGCATAGGGGACATGGGCTGCTGGAAGCACGGTAAGGCTGGTCAGGCTCTGGGTGGAGCTGTGGTGTAGAAGCCAGCCCCACAGCAGCAGTAAGAAGATGCAGCACCCGCGCTTTGACTCCAGTGGCCCTTCCATCATAATGGGTGGGGTGGCGATATCAAAACTGTGACTGAGTGGCATTGTGACCTGATGCACGGGGGTTACAGTGCTGCTCAGGTTTGGCCTCTCTGTCAAGATGGAGGGTCATGGGGCCAAACGTGCATGGCCAGTGGGGGACCCAGCGTTGATCTTTCTCACCGCTGCCATAGGGCCAGTTTCTGCACCAGGGCACTCTCAGGGGCCCCTGCCAGTGGTATGCACTGTGTGTAACATGTACGGTTTTGGGCGCCACTGTGTAAAATTATGACTGAAGATGATGGAAATCTTGCAGGGGCACTTGATCTTGTGAGACTTACATTTTCATCTCACAAGATGTAAGGGAATCAAACTTAAACTCTAATCTTGATTTGACTTCATACCCAAGTGCTGAACAGACAATTTGATCTCCTGTAACAGCCCCCCCACCCAGAAGATGTTCTGCTTTGAGAACTATCTGGGGTTATTCTAACAGAGGCTGACATAGTTCTTGGCTGAATCAAAAAGGTAGAAGAGGATCTAAGAGAAATCCTATATTAAATCCTTTTCTCCTCTGGTGATTCTGTGATGCCTACTGTTAGCTTGCAGAAGGTTGTCTTGTTAGAATTTATGTGAGTATTCTCTATAAGGGTTACACATTTGTTCCAGGAAGGGTTTGTAGAAGTCTGTCCCCTGCTTCTGGTGTCCTTGGGTTGTCTGTGTTCTAAGTGACTTAATGTCATCTAGTTCCTTAGTTTTCAGTGGTTGTATGACAGCTGCTACCTGGTGCTCAATAAAATAAGTCAGATTTGTGGATGTTCCTCTTATTCATTATAAAGGCTGCCGTTATTTTTTTCTGGATTCTCACTATTAAGGCTGCAGTTTTTTTTTTTTTTTTTCTGGTTTGATCATTATTTCACTCTACATTGGGTGGAAATTTTGGAGAATGTCAAAGGGTTGCTGCTTCTTCATTTGGGTTGCTAGCAGTATATTTGCTCTGTTCCCATGTTTTCATTTAATACATTGTTCAGTTCTGTTCAGTTTTTGTTCTAGAGATTTGATCATCTCTCTTAATTTAATCTTTTTGTGCAGCATTTCTGTTTGTGCAATTATCTTGAGGCATTAAATGTTCTCTGTCCATTACTATTTTCTTTTATGAATTAAAGGCAATTATTTTGTCCCTGAGGACTGTTTTTAGGGTTTCTCATGGGGTTACTGGTGATGTAGGCATATATATGAATTGATTGAAATATGCATATCCTAAAAGGGAGCTGTTAAGATTATATGATTTAGTACTACTGCTGACTGGAGGACAGCAACCTTTCAGGCTTTCAAATGGAACAAAACCAAAATCTTTCCAACATTTTCTGGAATATGGAATTGTCAAACTGTCAAGTTTCAGGTGAAACCTTAGCTTTGCCGTTCATGTAGGTGTATGTGTGGCCTGTGGTTAGGCCACTGCCCTGCTATGTGGGAGATTCAGGTTCAAGTTCCTGCTCTGCATGATCCAGAGTGATCTACGATGAAAATCTCTGCTCTGAATCAGGCAGAGCAGGGGCTTGGACTGGGGTTTTCTACATCCAAGGTTAGTGCCCTAATCACCAGGCTATAGAATGGGCATGCCTTATTTCATTACACCAAAAGTGTGCTGACCAGTTCTATCTAAAATATGTTATCAGTGATGTATGGTCAGTGCTTTAGGATGCTCTATATTTAGCTGGAAGCATAAACTTTGGAGGAGAATTATGTGAACAATAAGCACTTGTTAGTAAACTACATTGATGCCACATCATTTAATGAAGCATCATGAGAGCCCTTAATAGAGCTTCTGGATTAGAGAAAAATCACTTCCTGGAACATGTACATATGATTTGGATAACACTTTTACAGAGCACTTTCTTAATCTGCATCGTTAACCAGGTGGTGTTAATATTAGGATAAAAGAGAGGATTCAAAGTAGCAATTCCACACAGTTGCAGAAGAACGAGCTGCATACTGTACAAAGGCAAAATATGGAAGGAAAACAGACACAAGAAATTTTCAAATAACCTAGAACCAATTTTACATAAGTAGAAACTCACTTTTTAAAGAAAGTTTTTCAGTTAGAGGTATTAAAACTATCTTTAGGAAGAGTTGGGTTTCTCAAAACATGGGCACACTGTTGTGCAAACCAGACTGGCAATTTCCTGCCGTGTCCTGAATGAGCTTTATTGAATTAGGTTAAGCCTTATTGAATTAGTTTTGGGGTCCATTGTATTAAAAATGCAATTGTGTATGTGTTACTATGGACTGATTAATACAATACCTTGAAGGTATTAGGAACTTCAAAGGACTTTTTAGAACAATACATGTGAAGTGGATTTCCTAGGAAGTACCTGGGGATAAGGGGAATGAAAATGACCCACTTAAAATCTACTTTTTTGAAGCTTCACGCTGGGGAGGAAAACCCTTCTTTAAGATGCATTCCTCTCCTAAATGAATTAACCTTCTTCATAACGGGCCACAGTTTGTATACTATTCTGGGTTTATTATTTGTCTAATTACCAGCTTCTGGAACTCCAGATCAAAACCCCTGAAGTGTATAAAGGGTGGACCAAACATGTTATGAGTGTGCTTGTTCTGAGCTGAAGCTGAGATGAACCTGAGACCACAAAGGAAACCCCGTAAGTGGGGTTCTGAAAGACTGCTCCTGTTAGAGCTCATATTACTGTTGGGATGAAGTCTGCTAAGCTTATTAGCATGCATGTCGTTTCTCTTATTGTATTTAATATGTTTTCTCTGTAGTGCTTTTACTTTGAGAATAAAATAGGCTTACATATAAAGAGTGTATAAAGGGTGGAAAAGAATACACACTAGAAGGGATTTATGTTGACATTAAAATTACCCACCCATTGTTTAATACTTTCATCAGTAGGTCTCAAAGTTCTTTACAAAGGAGGTCAACGTTACCATCTGCATTTAGCAAACAGGGAAACACAGAGTTGAAGTGACTTGCCTAAGGCCACCAAGTAGGCCAGTGACAGAGCTGAGAAGAGAACCTAGGTCCTCTGAGTTCCAGTCGAATGTTGTATTTGCTTGTCCACATTGCCCCGTTTAAGAGCTTTATGTATTAACCTCACAACAATGCACTGTTTAAGGCAAACTGCATTACGAATCTTGATTGTTAGTATGTATGGCTTTATGTGACTAAATGTATTAATTTATGTAGACATTCAGTAGAACATAGGAAGAGTTTTGATTGAAATTATTTGGCAAAACAGTATTGTAAAAATGTTTATAACTGCTGAAAATAGGAAAACCACTTCTGCTACCCTTACTCACAATGAGTAGCTTAACAAAAAGAAGGTTAAGGGGTGACACAGTCTATAAGTTCCTTCATGGCGAACAGAAATTTGATAATAGAGGGCTCTTCTATCTAGCATACAATGATATAACAAGTTGCAATGGATAGAATTTGAACTAAATAAAATTCAGACTCAGAATAAAGCATAAATTTTTAAGTGAGGGTAATTAGCCATTGGAACAACTTACCAAGGGTTGTAGTGGGTTCTCTATCACTGACAATTTTTAAATCAAGATTGGATGTTTTTCTAAAAGATATGCTATAGTTCAACCAGGAATTAATTCAGAGAAGTTTATACAGAAGATCAGACCTAAGTGATCCCAGTGATCCCTGCAGGCTTTATAATCTATGAATCTATCTGATTATTCCCAGTGAAGACAATGGGGGGAACTTGCTTGAGTGTTACTCAACATAAGAATGGAAGAACTGGGTCCATCAGGATATACGTAGCCACTAAAAGATTCTGTTTGAACAAAATAGCATTCATTACATCTAACTGCATTCCCACATCATCACAATGTGTCAGACAAGAGAACTTCCAAATATAAACCTCAACCTACTGCCCTTTGTGTTAAGAAACTTTCAATCAAAACTAGTGTTTTGCATCATTTGTTGGATTTGCCCCAGATGTTTATTATAGACATAGACAAACTAAACCACCCCAAAATTTAATCTGCCATGAAGAGATGTTTCTATTCCCAGATACTCAACTGCAGATGGCAAATGAAGATAGTTTACTTGCAGCTATTGTGGCAGGTTTTCAATTTTTATCTTTTGGCTTTTGCATTTTTATTCCCTATTCTGGATGCTTCCAAAACCTCTTTAAAGGCAAGTTAGTGTGTACTAAGTACTTAGCCTTCTACTGGGTGCCTAAATTATTTAAAATTTTCATTTAATTATTCTTTAATTGCATGAATTTGAAAGGAAGCTCCGTAAATTTCTAAGAGGACTAGACTGGAAAGAACTGTATCACTCAGGGTATTTGTACTGGGACTGAGAGTTGTGCATTGCAAACTGACTCATTTGAATCCAGCCCAGGCCACAGCCTGCTGTCTGTCTGTTTGTCTTCTGTTGTGGTCTCGGTGCACACTGTTAGATTTGGTCTTTCCCACAGTTAGTGGGAGATTAACAGGTCACAACTGAACATATCTGACCCAGCTCCCTGTACCTGGGGTTTCAGAACAAACAAGCCAACAGCATAAGAGATATTCAGAGCTCTTTGTCCTGGTTCCCGTTGGTGAAGAAACCATTGGGCTCAGGGAAATGCTTATGAGAGAGATCAAAAAAGCATGGTGCAACCGCTGGAGGGGCTTGATTGAACCAACAAAACTGTGCCATAATAGCAAAAAAGCACAGGCTACCATTTGCAATCTGAACCCTGATGGACAACAATGAAAAGGGGATCACTACAGTCTCTTCCAAACAAATTGCACACCAACTCATCCTGAATGGCAAACCAGTCCACAAAGCAAAGCGTAGAATGAAACATGTTAAGCAGTAACTTTGCTCACTCCTCATAAACGCTGAAGTCCACTATGAGCACTGAGGATCTGACAATATCAATGAAAACCCTGAATTATGGAAAGGCAGCTAGTCTCAAATGTATATTTCATGATCTATTACTACACTTCGGAATAAGAGCACAGAAGGGGGTACTTACAACTTTAATTCTTGCAATGCAGATACCCAACACTGTGAAAATAGCCTGCAGTGGTTACACTACTCAAACCACAGAAAGATCCTAACTCTGCAAAGAGTTACTGACCAATATCCTTACTGTACTCAACCTACAAGCTATATGAGTGGATGATAATAAGTAAAATAGCCCCAGTAGTGGAAGGGAAGCTGATTGATGACCAAGTCCGTTTCTGCCCAGGATGATCATGCTGCGGTGAAGTTGCAAACCTAACTCAGTACATTGAAGATGGCTTTGAAACCTGAAAAATTACAAGGGTTGTATTTGTTGATCTGTCAGTTGCTTATATCTCTAAACCATTGTGCACTTCTAGTGAAAGTGGCAAAAAATTTTCAAAATAGCAAGATGGTCCAGGCCATCTCCTCCCTGATATGGCTGCTACCTAACCAGAAAGATTTGAGGACATCGAGCATCTTCTAATTGGCTCTCTGAGTGTATCTGGAGAATACTATTGCACATGGTTCCTGAATGCCAACCCTAGATAACAAAAGTGTGTGCCTTCCACCTGAAACACCATCAGGCCAAGCAAAAACTCCAAATACCAGTAATTGAGCATTAAGAACATCCAATGTATCTAGATGTCATATTGGACCAAATGCTGACATTCAAAGAGCACATCAAGAAGCTGAAAAAAGAAAGTGAACCCCATGAATTGTATACTCCATAAACTGACCAATACAAAAGGGGTAACTGATTCCAAAACATGCTGAGCAATCTGTCTCACCCCGTGTTAGTCATCTGGGGAGTACTATGCCATGATCACGCTCGAGCCATGCCCACACAAATGATAGTGATTTTAATTAATCCTGTAGGATCAACACAGACACCTTGAAACAAGTTCTCACACTGTTGCTATACTTCCTCACAGGGATTGCGCCACCGTTAGTGAGGCAGCAGGATGACTTCAGTAAAAAGGAGAGACAAAAACAGGTGCATCATCAGAGACACCCACTGTATACTGGACATATACTACCAACCAAGAGGCTGAAGTCCAGAAAGGGCTTTGCTTCTGAAAATCCGTTACCCCAAAATACCACTGTGGAAGGCTACAAAGTAACAAAATGGTGGGAAAGGCCAATGATCTCGGAGAACCTGGTTCCTTCATGACAACTCCCTCAAATGAAATACAGTGTACTCTAACTTGAACGAGACTTGGGGTCACAAAGATTGGTGACAATATGACCAAGTGGAGGCTGAGGAATGACCCCAAATGTGAATGTGGAGAGCCTAGCCAAGCACTTGAACATTGACTGATGCTGTGCTCTCTGTCAACATTTTGTATACCCGAGAAACTGTTTGAGATAAGTAGTAACACCAGATGTTGGCTGCAGTTTTGGAGCAATAAGCTTTTGTTATGATGACCTACAGTATATAAAATGAATTGACACTGCCAGTCTATTTCCTTATAGACATTAGAAAACAAGCACAATTGTCAGTGAATGCAGAGACCAAAGACTGAATTTGAATGCAGACTGAACTGTCCTTACTTTTAGAAATACTGGGTGTACCTCTGCATCCTCACTGAATCAAACTGGCAGAGGTATTGTTGGGAAAGCTTGCTTTGTGGAGTTGAGGATTTCTTTCTTTAGTTTGACAAGCCAGCATCTTCCACCAATACTCTGTTCACTTGAAAATGAAAAAATATTTACACATTTGGAGAACCAAATAAACATAGCACATGTGAGATTTAGTCAATAAATTTACTTACAACCCTCCCATCCCTCTCAAAGCTCATGTGTACTTTATTTTGAATCTTACTGGCAGTTAGAGGCATGTTCTTTTTTAAATTATGGTGGCCATGTAACTATACCCAACTAGTCTTCATTTCTGAAACACATTGAAGCATGAGGATATCTGACTGAATGAGATGATGCTGCACTGTCTTAAAGTACAACTGCTCTTTTATGTAGCCAAAGACCTTTCACAGAAGTGCTTGTCTCCCATAGAACTGGTGACAGGTGGTTCTCAAAAAGAACATTCCCTTTCCATTGCCACAGCTTTCCTACAACACCAGAACCACCTGTCAACCAGCTAGTGGAGGAGTGGAAACTAATTACAATATCTTTGAACAACAGACATACAGAAACATATTAGTGAAGGCTCTAACTACTATGAAGAGTGGGATGAAAAATGACCCATAATTTGCACTAGGCGTATCCTGCATTACCAGTTTTGGAGAGAATTTCTAAAGGCTTCCAGAAGGCAGTTTTTGTGTCACATCTTTGTTGAAAGTAGCAGTAATTGCTGACTTGGTTGAGCCAGAAATATGACGAGCCTTTTGGTGCAAAGGCTATATTAACAAACATAGATAACTGAACTATTCAGTCAGTCCTCCTTCCTTCAAAAAAGCAAACAAAAAAGCTGATTTGTATTTCATCTAAATGTGTTCAACATTCCTTAGTGCTTTTAGATGCAAGATGGCCAGCTACATGGTTGGAAGTAACTGAGAAGTGACATCAACATGTTAGTGGAAGCAATATATCACTGCTCAGCATGATCTTTTTAGCCCAATCCAGTGAAATCGGCTTTCTGAAAGACAGAGACTCTTTCTCTCTCTTCCCCACCAGTTTGGTAACTGATTTTTTTAAGGGTATTTAGCAAAGTCAGAGTGCACTCACTGGGACCAAACCCAACCAATCCTAGTACAACATTGGAGAGCAGAGAAACAGCCGGATGTGGTTTGAGTACATGTATCCTGCTGGCTAGGACTGGATTCCTCAAGGAAGGCCAGGACCCTGCAGTTTGGAGTGATCTGTTGCTTCTGTGAGGAGGTGCTTGCTGCTATGTTTGCTGGACCTGAAATTTCTTAACTGGTTTATAAAATGCCAGTTTAGGATTGAGTTTGCACCTCTAAAATTAAATTAATACTTGTCCCAGTTTTGATGATAAATGAGAAGAAGAAAGACCTTTCCGTATGCTTCTGATTTCTGACTCCTTCTGTGGCATCAGCTACCTGGATAAATGATGTCATTGTGTAGATTAATAAAATGGGTTCTTTCCTAGCCTTGTGTTTTATTTTTAAAGGAGTGTCATACTGCAGTTATAGCATGAGAGATGTGTGTTGTAGACTCATAGAATAAGTGAGGGAGAGGGAAGGCAGAAAGAAATCAAGAAGGCATTGTATGCATTAAAATAGGGAATTTTAATTTTAAAAATCTATTATAAATCTGATTTACAGCATAGCAAAATTCAGTAAATAAGTCACCACATTTTCAGGCTGAGTCTTTAAATATATAAGTTTCTGCTAGAAACTAAGCCATACATGATATCTAACTGGCATTGATATCTCACCTAGACTGAGTTCTTAGGTGTTGCAGACCAGTTAAATAGTCCCTTGATTCCACCCCTTTTATATTTCAACCAATCAGCCTCCTCCACCATTCCATGCTGTGTTATATTTTTCCTTTGATTTAAAACAATATTCCACTTTTTCTCCTCTAACCAGGAGGTAATAAGGGACCACCACCAACAACCTATGTAAAGAAGAACAACAAATCAAAATGAGAACCAAGCAAACAGCTAAACTAAAAATTGGCCATTTCATGCCCTTAGTGGGAAGCTGCAGTGCTGCATTCTTAGCACCAGATGGTTCAGCATGAGGGGATAAACAGCTGCACCCACAAGCCCCATCACATGATCTAAAACAGGATCCATGAGCAAATACCCACTCTCCTGAGTTAAATGTCCTGGTCCCTGTCTTTTGTAATGAGGTCTGAATGAAGGAAGAAACCAGCGGGGCACATGCAGCCTGCTATTGCTTGTTTTTCTTCCCGACCTTTCCCCTCAGGCCTTCCATATAGTTTCAGCAAAGGATTTTAATGCAACTAAAATAGCTTTTTTGATATTAACCCAAGGGGTAAAGCTATTAAATGTTTTTCTCATACTCAGTGATAGCTTGCTCTGTCAGAAGGAGTAGTACAGCAATTCTGTAAATCCAGATTTAGAATAATTGCATGCTTGTAAAGTAATAATTAACAGAAATGTTATTTTTGCGCTTTAGGATTGATTCTATTGCATTTTTATTTACACTATTATTTCTCAAGTATGATAAAAGTTGATAGTTTAATGTGTTAGCCTGTATTTCAAAATATTTTAAGTTGTTGGTTTTATTTTATAAAATTAATTTAACTTAAATTTACCTCACTCTCTTCCTGAAAACTTAGTGCATCCAGCTGACATTCTACTATTAAACTCCAGTCAGGTGTTCCCCATTGCCACTATCATTTCTAGAGTTATGAAACAAAACTTTAAGGAAGTCACCCAAGCTCTTCTTCTGACCCTCTCTATCCTTGTTTTCAGACCCCATAATTATCACCCCTATCTATGAATCTCTGCTCATCTACTACATATGAGACTGTAAGATGATCAGGATAGGAACCTTGTCTTATTTTATGTCTGCAGAGCACTATGCATGGCACATGCAAGTAGCATAGATGTCATTAAGTTTATGTATGTCATGTAGGATACAATGACACATTAGTTGCACTAAATCTCTTGTGGTGTCTCCTAAAAGTAGACTAACAACACCCATAGTACCACCTCAGGAAAGGTCTGGGTTGGAAAGCAGAGACTGGCCTTATATTACCAAAGTTTAGCAGATTCAAGTTTTCCAAACATGAAGGGAAGAAAATTCAAATGTTCAGCTCTTACCACCAGCAGTCAGTTCTAAGATAGTAACTGAACAAGAATGCTCCAGCTGACCTCAGCTGTTATGAGCATCTCCACAGCAGGAGCAGTGGTGTTTCAGGCAGCCAAGACTCAAACCATATAACCATATAATAAAAGACTTTACAGATTTCCTTCCCCTCAATTATCATGACTTACACAAAATGAAAGCCATTTCAATTTTGCGGTGGGAGGTTGGAGTAATATATTCCCTTGCATCTGATACCACCAATAGGTAGGCATTTCTGCTGTAGCTTCCAGATAGTCTTCAAGGGCAGCCCGAATAATACACTCTGAAGATCACAAAGGTAAACACTTTTGGCTATTGGCTATTTGGCTATTGAGGCTGTGAAGTAGCCATGAGCACCCCCATAATCACACCTCTTCATTAATATGGGGACAATCTGTGTTCTATAATTTAGCTACTTCCTGCATCAACCAGGTTGCTTTTATTCATATCCCAGCATACCCTGAACACTGTACATCTTGGTATGATGAAAATAAGACCAAGCTAATGGCCGTGCAGCCAAAATAGTTCTATTATCCCACAAATGGGCCTGCAATGTTATATGGAATTGGATTGGTGACATCAATGAATCTTGCAGAACCCTGCACAAGACCGTTTGGGACAGAAACTCAATTGTCCAATATCACTCAATTGTCCAATATCACTTTCCCTCAGGCACAGCTTCATCAACAGACCTCATGGCCAATAGCAAGAAAGGCTGTGTGGAGATCTAGTTGTAGCAGCATATATACCTGACCTTTTTCCATTCAGCAAGGAGACTACTATGCATGGAGGCATAAAGGGGTCAGGGAAATGTGCAACTCAGATGACAATTCACTTCTCCCTAACTTTACCTAAAAAGACAAATTAAGAGACAAGCCAACAGCTGTCAGGATGGCCAGCATCAAAAGGAGGATTCATAAGCAAGGGCCTAAAGGCAGCTTTTTTGAGAGAAACAGTGTGAAGTCCCCACTTGTGAAGATGTCAGTGAGAGAGTGAGGCTTTGAAAAGAAAGAAGGGAAGAAATATGCTTACTTGAGTTTTATACAAATGTTAAACAAACAAACAAACAAAAAGCGCATATATTACCAGATCATTTCTTTTGCACTGGTATAGCCCCAAATGAATAATAGAAACTCACAAAAATGCAGAGTGTACAATTCTAATGCATAATTGCTTCTTTCTGATATACCTCCCCTCCAGGTCATAGCTGAGTAATGAGATTGTGACATGCAAAATGGCCATCCTTTCTCCCTCCACTGCTGCTTAATGAATGACTCATTATTGGGTGATGGATTGTGATAGTATCTCCAGTGAGATCATGATAGGTTAGATAAATTATCCAGTTGTCACTCTTCCCATGTTTCTTGTTTTCTTCTCCTCCTTAATGGGATGGTTACATCAGAAGTAAAGGAGTAAAGCATTCTCATCCCTTGCCTTTCTGCTCTTTTCTTTCACCCTTTTTTCGTCTTCTATCCACACTACAGTCCTCTTGGTTTAAAATGCCACAGAATAATGTTAATTTAAATATTGCTTTGATTTTAAAATAGAGATGTTATTTACATCTTTGGAAAAATGTGGTGTCCTGTTGCTCCCAATGTAAAGGTTTTCTGCTCTTCCAGAAGGAAACATGAAGACTTTCATTTCATTTGAGACACACAGATGTTGAAAATTTCCAGCACTGCAGCCATACTATCCACTGAAAGACATCACTGAAAACCTCCCAAAAAGGAATTAAATGAGAAAAATAAATATTTGTATATAAAAAGATAATTGACTAGATTGTATAATTCTTACATCTATTTAAAGCAACTAAAGCTGATGGTGAGGGAAATGCATAAGAAATGCAGACAGTTAATATTAAATAAAATGTTTTAGCTGCAACAACCTATTCTGTCGTGGTCTGGGACCTCCTGCCGTAGCACTACTGGAAAACTGTAATGTCACTAGGTTTCTCAATGGGTTAAAGTCAATGGAGTTGCCCCAGTCTGGGATTCTAGCCTATTTTGTTATATTAGAAATAGGAAACAGATTAAAGCCTAGGGAAAATGAGGGAGCTGAAGGGAGAATGTATTTGTAATGTAGGAAATCTGTGTTGTCCCTGGTGTGTGTCTAAAGAACTTTTTGGAATTCAGGAATGGGAGAAGTAGATGTTAGGGTTGAAATAAACTTGGGAATTGGTGGGAAGAATAGAACAGGAGGGTAAAGGAATCAAGTGCCAGGACCAGCAATCAGAGTTAAATACATACATCTGGCAATGGCATGGCAATCAATTCATGGAGGGGGGGCACTGTTAAGCTCACTCCAAGAGGCTGCGTGGAGTGGCAGTGCTGGTCTTTGATCACAAATCTGGAAGCATCTGTATCTTATATTTTTTAATTTAGAACAGAATGAGGGAAAGGTTCAGGAAAATTTACCAAGAGTTGATGCTCTGTTTCCCTCTGAGAAGCTGAGACTGATCTTTCCAAAACTCTTTGTGCTCTAATAATTAAAAAAAAAAAAGTAGTTTAGCAAGGAAATTCAGCTCTTGAAACAATGCAGGAAATTACAGTGTTAATGGAATCTGTACTGGAGATAAAATGTGAAGTACTACTTTTAATAATAAAGTATATTTTATTTTAATAAATCTTTGGTCCTTCTAAAAATCCTGAATACAATCTTAAAAACAACCTATTAGATCAGTGTAGGACTGTTAAGCTGAGTGTCATTCTTTCTCAGAGATCAGGAAAGAATATAGCCTAATTTGTAATAGTTGGTATGCAAAATTGTGCACATGCATTTCCAAGTGTTTGAGCTGAAAGCAAAAGTTGGTATTGTGTCCTATAGCTACTGTGCTCCCTTATGTATATGTATGGATGATAATTTATTAATACAGTTTACAGTAAATGAATAAAAACATCTGGAAACAATTAGACAGGAAAGCAACCAACATCTGCCTGCCTTCTTTGCAATTATGGGAAATTAGCCAGGTGGAATACACCTACCTTCCCCTGAGTCAGTACTTCAGGTGGAGATAAAAACCTCCAAGGTCTCTAACCAAATGCCCAGGTGAAGATCCCAAATCTGAGGATCAGTTAATCCCTGTGCATATAGGTCCTTATTCAAAGTCTACTAGCTTCATTGGGGGACTTTCCATTGACTTTAGAAGGCTTTAGATCAGGCCCATAAGCACAAATCCCTATATTAGGCATCTAACGTCATGTATAACTTACATTACTTTTTATGTCCAAGTACATTTCTCTTCCAGTCTTAGTAAGGTTCTGCCAGTAATCCATGAAATGTATATATTGATTACCCTATGAAGGGGGTGGAGAGAGAAAAAGCCCTCCATCTAATTAACCAAAACTCTTTTTTTCTCCTGTTAATAAATCTTACATTTGTAGAGTCCCTAATGGGAATTACTGCTGATAATTGGGTCTGAGTTAGGTCAACATTGGTGTGGCATTTACAATATATTTTTGCATTGAATAGTTACTATATATTTCAGTAAAAATATCAATAATACATCATAAATCCGTGTGTATATAGTATAGATAGATAAACATTTGCTATAGATATAATTTAATGTCAATTTATTGAGATTTTAGAATCAGGCAAGTGTAAAGATAAATATTATATCAAACATGTAGAGTGGTCACACTTTTTAAAACTGTCATTAACTGTGGAGAACAAAATCTTACCTCAGAATCTGTGCTATATCCGTTATCTGTAAATGTAATGAATGGTGCAGTTAGGTAACATAATATTGGAAAAAATGTAAGCAGGACTACTGCATGTATAATTTGTTTATCATCGGGACATTTGATTCAGGAGCATAACATTAGGTTTTTAAAACTTTGATGTGTGTATTTTCATGATCACTTACGTAAGTGCTATCCAAGTTTGCCAATGTCATAACTTCAAAATGTATTTTCCGTAATGAAATGCTGTTGGGTCCAACAACAGACATTCCCACCAACACTGCACAGCATGTGTGTCAACTGTGGGCTTTTTGTGTGCTGTCAGGTGTCTTAGGGATGGCATGGATATAGGGGCAAATCCTCAGTTGGTGTAACCCCATCGACTTTAATGAAGCTCACTTGATTTACACCAGGTGAGGATCTGACCCTTAATGTTGCAAAAGGTATGCTATTGGGTACCTTTATTTTACACCTTCCTTACATTTACTCACCACCACTAGAAGCTATCCTTTATGGGACCTTTCCTTTCACATGCAGTATTTTTAGCTGCCACACACTCTGCCCTTCCCCTTGTTCCAGAAGAAGAACTAGACTCCATTTGCACTACCACAGAATGCCAATTGGGATCCATTTAGACTACTTTCCTGTGTATACCTGCTTTCTGGGCAATTTACATCAGACATTTGGTTTACATACCTAATAAAGAAAAAATTTGAGCCAATGAACTTATGTTTCATGTAGCTTTTTTGGGACCATGTATTTAAAAGTTTGTAAGTTAATAAAGCCTCATTATAAATCACAATAACTATAAATGCTGCTATCATTTTGAATCAGTCAGATTTTCCATCAAATCCATTTTATAGCTGTTCCCAAACTTGTTTTAAAATTATTTTTGAATAAAAAAAGTTAAACATTCTTAGCCCAAGGATATGTTTTTTAAGTAAATTCCCCTCCCATCATCCAAAATGTGCTCTTTATAAATGAATAAATGGAATCATAGCTCATCACTGTGTTACTTTTATATGCCCCTTGAAGTCAGAGTTAGCTTGAATTATTAAGAGGGCAAGTGATTCATTAATTTGCTTTTTGCAGTTTGGCAAAATTAGGGTCTTGCCCTGCGACCTTTCCTCAAACTAGATACTTTTATCCTTGGGAATATTTTAGAAAGGGTAGCAGAACTGAGCCCTGTAGTTTTAAAACTGCAGGGAAATTTAACTTTGAAAAGTTTCTCCTTGACATGAGGTGTAACTGCTTTTTACAAATCACGTAGGTTAAAAATGGCCTAAAACTATACTTAAGGTACATCTATACAGCAAAAAAAGATCTGTGGTAATGAGTCTGAGAGCCCAGGTCAACTGACTTGGTCTTGTGGAACTCATGCTGTGGAACTAAAAATAACAGTATAAACGTTCGGGCTCAGGCTGGAGGCCAGGCTCTGGAATCCAGTGATGGGTCAGGCCTTAGAGCTCTATCTCCAGCCTGAGCCAAATGTCTACACTGCTATTTTTAGCCCCGTAGCATGAGCCTGCGTCAGTTGACCCAGGTTCTGAGACTCACTGCCGGGTTGGTTTGGGGTTTTTTTGCAGTTTAGCATACCCTTAGGCAATATTTCATAATGCCAAGTGAGCCTTTAAGATGTATCCGATAAATGAGACACATTTTTCAAGCTGTCTCAGTACATATGTTTATGCAACAATCTGTCAGAAATCTATTGGAAAAGAAAGAGGGGGAGGAAGTAATGGATGTAAAATAGGCCATTCAGCTACAAGCCACAGAAGACTGAATATCTCAGGTTGCCATCAATCTGAATATACTCGTAGGAGCGATTTCCTGATGTGACCTCTCAGGTCGGTAGTGCAGCTGTTCTCAATCCTCACATTTTCATGTCAGAGGGGTTGATGGAAGGATGTTCTCAACAGAGAGTCCTCAATTCTGGACAACACCTCCTCTATCAGTCTAACAAACCCAGAGTTTGTTGAATCTTTAAGGCAAGATCCATCCACACAGTAGTTTAGTTTCCTGAGGGCTGTAAGATTTTGGTCTAATTCCAGTTGGGTTTACTGGGGGGGTGAGTGGAGGGTGTTATGTGATACACAGGAGCTCAGCTTAGATGAGCTGGCAGTCTGTTTTGACCTTAAACTCTGACTCTAGGTTTCCACAGCTATTTTCTTGATGTGGATGAGAAGTAGTAGTTCAGGCATTATTTGACTCAGGGTATGTCTATATTGACGGTGGTACTGTCAGCGCCCCCACATCAATTCTGCAGGATCAATTGAGCAGCAGTGGAGACCCGCTCAATCAATCTGGAAGTCGATGCTTTCAATCCATCCCTGCAAAAAGATTAATTCTGCATTGATGGGAGGGCATTTCGCCTGGGTGCAGCGTAGTGGGGATGCCATGCTAGGTAGAAGTTAGGATGTCAATGGGAGATAAGCAAGCTATTCCATGTGTAAACCAGGCTTTACCACAAATGATTTTAAGTATGTGATCCCAGAGCATTTTTTCTTTGATGCATTTATAAATAAAATAGAGGGCCAGATCACTGGCTGGTGTAAATTGGGGAAGCTCTGTTACCTTCAGTAGAGCTATACTTATTTACACCAGCTCAAGATCTGACAAAAAATCTGAGTGGAGTTCTGTTTTCACACATTTATATAATATATAATGAAGCTGTTGTATGTTGACGACTGTAATTAAACCTTACTGAGACAGAAGAGAGAGAATTATAATGTTTAAATAATAATTTATTGGTTAAAAACTAATATGGATTTTGAAAAAAAAAATTCTTCCCTTAACCTCTTTTACTTGCATATGAAAGTAGTTGTTTGAGCTTGAGTTACTTTATTGCTGAACCTCTTAAAAATAAATTAGAAAAAGTGAGTGGTATTTATAAAATCCATGTTTACTTTCCATTGAAGTTGTTTTAAGTGTTTTTTTCTTTTCTCTTAATATGACTTCATTAATACACACAAAAATGCCAGCTTCATCTGCATCTGTATCAGAAAGCTGTGTAAAGAAAGGACTTTGCTGAGATTTTTCTAGCACATTTCTTTTTGATTGCTGTATTTTATTCAAAATGTAACTATAGGTGCCCATCCTGTACTTCTATAGAGAAAAAAGATGGTTTGCAGAAGGCCTCGAAGTATTCTACCCCTCCATCTTTGCTAATGATCCTTCTCCTCTTTTTTTGTCCGCCTGGTAACAGTGGCACCAAATTGGTCACTTCAAGTGGAGACACAACAGTGCGGATATGGGACTTCACAAAGGGTGAATGTATTCTGACTTTAGAAGGACACAGTCGTGCAGTATGGGACTGCTCATGGCACTCCTGTGGAGATTTTGTGGCTTCAGCTTCCATGGACAACACCAGCAAAATATGGGACATTAACAGGTGTGTACTTATTGAAGATCATTGTGTCACTGATTGATAACTATAATTAACAGCAAAATGTGATATGTTTTAGATCACTTGTAGAGAGAGAGATTTTTAGGCCTCATTCCAGTAAAACCAAGGTTGGGTTTCAGCACAAGTAGTCCCACTGAGGTCAACACTAGGATAATGTATGTGCTTTGCTAAATCAGGGCTTTAGTAAGCAGCAAGGTGGGAAGCAGGTAATTTAAAGTAGTTCAGAACAAGACTGTTTTATTCTGCATCTGAATTTCTTTGGTGTTTTTTCAAGATCAATGGTTTGTGGGGCTTTGTGACAGAAACTTAATTTTGTTTTCTAGGCTTTGTTTCTGGTGCATGACTACACAACACCTTTTAAACTAAGACTAACCCAGTAGAACAATATTTCACTTATTTTCTTTGTACTGCAAGTGTGATTCCTGATTGATTAAAGGACACATGCCCTATATCCTTGATTTCCTTCTTTGATCAAATTAGAGCCTACTTCATAAAAGACACTTCTGGAAATACTGGTGTGTTTCTGTCTACAGCTCAGTTAATAGTTCTTCACTTTTAATGAGATGGCATTATATATTGCTTAATTTGCGTATATGGCTGGAGGTATACAAAATAAAATGATTGAAAGTAAATTTTAAAAATTGTCCACTCTGGACTCTTGCGTAATTAGGAAACAATAAAACTGATATCTATAATACATTCTATTTGGATAGGTATTATAATGATTACCATCATTTGAGTGTCATCAGTCTGATTGGCAAAGTACAACACACAGCATGACACAATCCTTGTCCCAAGGAGTTTACAGTCTGAATTAGACAGACAAAACTGTTTAAGATAAACCTTAGATCAGTAGAAAGTCAAATTGAAAATTGCAGATCTGCAAGGTCAGGATCCATATGGACCATAATTCTCAGAGAAGAATTGTTTTTTTGACATAGGAACTGTGGTTGTTTGACATACTTTCCCATGTAGATTCATACTTCTCAGTCACTTTCCCCACTTGAGGAATCTCTTGCGAAGGAATTCTTGAATTAGAGGAAAGGACTGAAGGTTGGTCAAGTGACAGTCCTCCTTTGATACCATCAGAATCCCATGTGAGGGAAAGTAGATTGAGTTGCCCCCAGGGGAAGCTACTTTCTATAAAATTCCCACCTCGAGCAATGGGAACTTGTTTATACCAAATATGTGGAACTATATGGGAAATTATTCCAGAGAACTATGGTGGTTGTGGTCAGTAAGCCTTTTATTTTTAGTCATTTCTCGCCTACCTCAGGCTCTTGTCATTTTCCTGTTCCTTATAAATAGCGCTATATTCAGACAATAATATTTTTTTTCTAACACAAAAATCTCCACCTCCATGAATTGTTACAGCATATGCCCACCCTATGTACACATAGTCCATCTGAATACTCTCATCATCCTCTCCTTGTAATTCCTTGAAGAAGCTTTCTCATATAGGATGTCTTTTCTCAGTCCTATCTAGAACAACCTTCTGTGATAGTATTTATCTTTTTCCAGTTTTTAAGATCAAGCCTAACTTAAGTTCTTTGCTCATTTTCAATTAATTTGAAGTAATTCAGCTGTTTTGTGCAAACCAGATTTGTTACCCCATTATCCAATGCACTTGTTTATTTTTGATAATTCAGTAACAGCTGCTTGGAAGTCACAACTGATTAATTTAATTACACTTTTTGTCTCACTCAGCAAAACTTTTATGTCTATATAAGATATTGGTTGATTCTCCTCTTCTTCCACTTTACGGATATTTTCTTAATGGGAGTAGCCTCATTATCAGCAGGTCCATCAGAGACTGTCACTTTTTCCTAACTTAGATAGAATTTTATATAGAATCATAGGAATTGCTGTACTGTATCAGATCATCCCATCATCCGGAGTCCAAGAGTTCATGGTACCAATTGCTCCAGAGGGAGGTGCAAGAAATGCCGCAATAGGCAGTTATGGGATAATCTCCCGCTAGGGATGGTTTCCTCATAACCCCAAATAGTTAGAGGTGCTCAAAATGTGAGGGTTTATGTCCCTTCTAAAAGTTCTTTGGATTGTTTTTTTTGGGGTTTTTTTTTTTTTTTTGGTCGGAGTTTTTAGTATTGTATCTCCAGATATTCTTGTTATCCATAGAAATGTCCAATCCTGTTTCTGAATCCTGCTAAGCTCTTGACCTCAATGTAGTAATGAGATCCTCAGTGTCATTGTGTATTGTGTAAAAAGCAATATTTCCTTCTTTAAGTATTGAATTTCCCACTTTTCAATTGCAGTGATGGCCCCAAGCTTAGAATCATAGAATCATAGAATATTAGAGTTGGAAGGGACCTCAGGAGGTCATCTAGTCCAACCCCCTGCTCAAAGCAGGACTAACCTCAGCTATATCATCCCAACCAGGGCTTTGTCAAGCCTCAGCTTAAAAACCTCTAAGGATGGAGATTCCACCACCTCCCTAGGTAACCCATTCCAGTGCTTCACCACCCTCCTAGTAAAAAACTTTTTCCTAATGTCCAACCTAGACCTTCCGCCCTGCAACTTGAGACCGTTGCTCCTTGTTCTGTCATCTGCCACCACCGAGAACAGCCTAGCCCCATCCTCCCTGGAACCCCCTTTCAGGTAGTTAAAGGCCGCTATCAAATCCCCCTCACTCTTCTCTTTTGCAGACTAAACAAGCCCAGTTCCCTCAGCCTCTCCTCATAAGTCCTGTGCTCCAGCCCCCTAATCATTTTTGTTGCCCTCCGCTGGGCTCTCTCCAACTTGTCCACATCCTTTTTGTAGTGGGGGGCCCAAAACTGGACACAATATTCTAAATGCGGCCTCACCAATGCCGAATAGAGGGGAATAATCACTTCCCGTGACCTGCTGGCAATGTCCCTCCTAATGCAGCCCAATATGCCATTAGCCTTCTTGACAACCAGGGCACACTGCTGACTCATATCCAGCTTTTTATCCACCATTACCCCCAGGTCCCTTTCTGCAGAGCTGCTGCCCAGTTCGTCGGTCCCCAGTCTATAGCTGTGCATGGGATTCTTCCTTCCTAAGTGGAGGACTCTGCACTTATCTTTGTTGAACCTCATTAGATTTCTTTTGGCCCAATCCTCCAGTTTGTTTAGGTCACTCTGTATCCTATCCCTACCTTGCAGGGTATCTACCACTCCCCACAGCTTAGTGTCGTCCGCAAACTTGCTGAGGGTGCAATCTACCCCATCCTCCAGATCATTAATAAAGATGTTGAACAAAACCGGCCCCAGGACTGACCCCTGGGCAACTCCGCTTGTGACCGGTTGCCAGCTAGACATGGAGCCATTGATCACTACTCGTTGAGCCCTATGCTCTAGCCAGTTCTCTATCCATTTTATAGTCCATTCATCCAACCCATACTTCTTTAACTTGCCGATAAGAATACCGTGAGAGACCGTATCAAGCTTGACCTCTTCCCTGTTCCCTCCAGCCTTTCCCCCACCCATTCCCACTTCCAGCCCTTGTCTCCTGCCCCCTGCTCTGATTCCCAGTCTCATTCTCTAGGTTCCCCATTCAATGTCTGTCTCTTTGTTCAGCCAGTCACAGTTTTCCCCGCACCCTTGCTTCTCATCAGCTCTCTTCTCTTCCCCACCATCTCCTTCCTCTAGCCCGGCTTGTTTCGAGTGTCAGTCTCCTTACCAGCCAGTCCCAGGTTTCCCTGTCAGGTTCTCCAATCTCAGCCACCCACTTGCTCCCCATCCCTACCCTGTTTCCTTCTCTAGCCTCCAATTCCAATTATGTGTCTCCACCACCACCAGACTCCTTGCCCCAATCTAATCTTCCTCACCCTCAGATCTGGCTTTTGTCCCCTCTGCATTTGAACCAGGCAGTTTTCTCTTCCACGCTGCCTGGCTCCAGCAGGGGGTAATTGAGAGTACAGGAGAGACAGTCGTCTGCTTCCATTTTCAGTTCCTGGACCAGGCCTGGCCTGCTGTTGTCCAAAACTGCAATTGCAGGGAAAATCCTGCTCAGCTCTGGGCTGGAACACGCTCATTGCTGATGAATTCTTCAGAGTTTTGGAGCTGCAAAGGTCTAGCACGTCGCTACAGAGCCTATGTGAACTGCAGTTTTTCAAAGCCTTAAAACTGGGCCAAATTTGGGCAGATTTTCACAGCAATGGCAAAAAGTACACGTCTGGCACATTTCAGGTCTCTCCTGAAAAATTTCAAGTCTCTGCTCTAAAACATGGGGCACTAGATGGCTTCAAAGAAAATGTGTCTGAATTTTTTTTATCATGAACAAAACACTATTTTTCACTTGCCTTGTTCTTGGAAATGGATGAACCATTATGACTGAAATAAATAAATAAAATCAGTTTGCAGCAGACACCCAGCCTGTGAAATTTAAGCCCAAACAGTTAAAGTTTAGCAAAATTATAAGCAACCGAAAACAGGTTTTTATAATAGGAAGTGTTGGGCAATCTTAATAAGAGGCTGTTCTACCAGCCTAACTATAGCAGCAGTCATTCGGACAAGAATTAATGGTCAGTATTAGGTGGAGGCTTCTCATGTCTTCATGTATTGATCTCTTGTATAATTGCCTCTCTTCTTAAACTGTTGTAACTTTATTATCTTTCAGCAGAATTTAAAACATATTTGTGACCTCTAATGAATAGTACTAAGAATAGCTTTAATTTTATGTCTGAATGATTTTAAATTTGCTGATGGGTGGTTGTGTTTAGACATCTTAAAATATCATCTCCACCAAGGAAGCTTTTGTTGTCAGAGAGATGAAAGCATAGCTTCACCACCAATCCTACCCTCCCACTCACGCTAATTTGCAACTAGCCTTTCTACTTTGTCTGTGTTAGATATACATGTTGCATTTGGCAATGGGAGAGACTCATCCACTAATACAACCACAAGTAAACAGCTCAGTGACAATGTGAAATACTATCAGTACATAATTGTTAAAATCTTAAATAATGAGAAAGTCTAAATGGGTAGAGGGAGTAGGAGGTGGTACAAAAATGTGACATAATATCCCTGTCAGAGTTAGAAGACTCAATGGTTATTAAATTATTAAGCTTATGTGGAAACTTCACTGGTTGATTTTTCTGTGTTGTCACAGAGGCCTGCATTCTTGCTTATTTACTTTAATGTGATCATATCAAGTCTACAAGGCAATAATAGAGTTTGTCCAGCAAGTCTACTGAATTTAGATCTCTTTGTCTGATTTACCTTAGAAAAGATTTTCTGTATGTACAATATGTACAAACTGGTTGTAAAAGATATTTGCAAACACTGTTTCCCTCAAATAGAAAAATATTTACTATTTCCTACATAAGAAATAAGAAAAAAAGAAAGGTTGTGCTTCTCTACTAAACTACCTCAAGCTGGGCATAAAAAAATTGAAAGGCACTGAAAATTAGATTGCTTTTGAAAATGTTGACCTTAAAATTTTGCACACTGGTCCATGCAACAAGATTCTCTGTGCATAATTTATCTATTATGTCACAAAAGACATGGGACTTGCATTCAGTGTACATTTTATTAATATTAATATTAATAATAATTTGATGATGAATGTATTTATCTTGCAGAAGCACCCTTAGGCCCCAGTCAACCATTGGACCCCCTACTCTGGTAGACAGAGCACACGCACATAATGAAAACACTCTCCTTTTCAAAAAGAACTTAAAGATTACATGAAGTGCTTTTTTAAAAATGGCAATGCTTCAGCATGGCTGTAGGTGCAAACAAGCTACTCTCTGTGTAAATTTAATGCACCCTTTGTACTATAAGGAGAAACCTGCCTTACTGGCAGCTGGAGATTCACCTTGCAAAGAGGCGCTGTTGGGGATGAACCAGTCCCCTAGCTACCATCAGGGCAAAAAGGTGATGCTACTTGCCAAGCTTCACCCACGGCCCCTACAACTCTGCCTGACGTCGGTGTGCTCCCCATTCAAGTACCACATGAAAAAGAGGGTCAGGGTCCTGCGTCAAGTCCTGAGAGAGCTGAGCTGGGAGCCAGACTCCAGGTGGTACGAAAGGGAGAGGTTCATTCTTAGCCCCCTGTCTGACAGTGGCACTCAATTATATATTCATCAGGAACAGGATAGGGGACCCATCAGGCTGGCTTGCATGGTATTCCCATCTGTTCTATGGAACTGCGCAGGGCGGATCTTCACAGACAATACACCTGCAATGCATTGCATAAGCAAGCATCCTCTGCCAGGAAACTATCAAGCTATTGACATGGTGCCATCAACACAAGATAATCCCATTGAACTGTTCTGGCAGAAATTTCCCTCCCCAAAATAGAGACCTGGCATGAAAAATTTCAGCCCATCCAAATAAAGGTACCCAGCGCTGCCTACAGCAGCAGAGGCACAGCTGTTTGGTTGCTCAGGTTCTTTCCTCTTACATTTTTAGATACATTTCAATGCATCATATTTGAAATAGAATAGATTTATCTGAGCACAGGTTCCAAACGAGTACTTCCATAGAGTAAATACTGATCCAGTAGCCCCTCTCCAGTCTCCACTCTAAGCTGGCATTTTCAGAGCTGAAACAAGCAAATGGAGGGAGTCCCATGGTGCCGACGGCTTAGTGTGGACTCTCTGGCAACTGACAGATTTTACCCTGAAAGTGGGTTCTGCTATATTAGAAAAACTCCAGTTGTGAGCCATCAAATGGCTTAAAATAAAAATTTTTCTGATGTGCAGTCCCTTGTGAAAATTGCCAAAGTACTGAGCCAGGTGTTGCTGTGTTCAGTAGACATCAAAGAGAAGTCGGCTGTCTGTTCCTGACGGCTGCTTCCCATTTACCAAAGCCTCTAACTTCACTAATCTGACCGTGTGGGCACTTTCCATTTTCACTTTATTTTAGAAAATCTATATTACACGCTGTTCACAGCTCCCAATTCAACCTTCCTAAAAGAAAGTATGTGTTGTGTTTTCCACGCAGGCAGCCACTTTCTCCTCCCCACAACCGAGCTGCTGCTTCTTCAGCTGCTCCTCGTCAGCACATTGACATAAAGATTTTGTTTTACTATTGGACAGGCTGAATCTAGAGCACAGTAAGCTCCTTTTATAGAATGTGAAAAGTAGGCCAGCCACCCATGAGAAAAAAGGGATCTGATGGCAGCAAGGAGATCCAGCCTGTGGCCCCAATCCTGCAAGACAATCAGATGCAGATGACCTTAGTCCCACACTGACTGCACCCAGGTAAAGGTTCATTCCGTACATAATGCTACTGTATAAACCCACACCTTGAACACTGCAAGTATTTCTGATCACCCCATCTCAAAACAGATATATTAGAATTTGAAAGAGTTTGGAGAAAGGCAACAGAAATCACTAGGAGGATGAAATGGCTTCCATATGAAGGAAGATCAAAAAGACTGGGACTGTTCATCTTGGAGGAGAGACAACTGAGGGAAGATATGATAAATGTCTTTAAAATCACAACTGGTGTGGAGAAAGTGAATAAGAAAGTGTTATTTACCCCTTCACATAACATAAGGACCAGGAGTCACCCGATGAATTGAATAGGCAGCATATTTAAGACAAAGAAAAGGAAGTACTTTTTCACACAACATGCAGTGAACCTGTGGAACTCATTGCTAGGGGATGTTATGATGGCCAAAAGTATAACTGGATTAAAAAAGAATTAGATAAATTTATGGAAGATAGGTCCAGGATGGGCAGGGGTCCAAAAGACTGACTGCCAAAAGCTAGGACTGGATAACAGGAGTTGGATCACTTGATAATTGCTCTGTTGTGTTCATTCCCTCTAAAGCACCTGGCAGCAGCCCACTGTTGGAAGACAGAATACTGGGCTAGATGGACTATTGGTCTGACCCAGTGTGGCCAGTTTATGTTCTTACAGAAGGTGTTTCAAGATAGGGGCCTAAAGAAAGGGAAAAAGAAAAGTTGGATATTAAACCATATTAACTTTATAAGAGAACAGTGGTTACTATAAATAAAGGCATCTCTTGTTACCATATTTCTATGTATTTTCCTCTTTTCTTTCATTATGAACTATTTTCCATAACAAAAGTTATGTCTAAAAAGAGAATATATTACTGTGCCTTTTTGTAGAAATATAACAGTTATACTGTACTGCATATATATGTACTATAGTATACCATACTATTCTCTCATCTGGAATTCAGCTGTCTTAGCCACAAGGCTATCCTTTCTCTACCTGCAGTCGCTTTCTTCATTCACCACACACCTTGCAACAAACATAGCAGAAGTGCTTCAGACAAGAACCTCATTCACTGCACAACCCGGATTTATTCCCAAAACACTGTATAATCTGTGCACTGAATGACCTATGGGAGAAAATGTGATCATATACTTAAAGCTATAATTCAAAAGCACAAGGAGGGGGGATTTTTTTGTTTGTTTTGTTTTTTGAGTGCTTGACTTAGCAACCTTGACACTCTTCTGAAATAGATTTTTAAAACTTAATTTCCTACTTTTTTTTAATTTAGGCAAATTCTACTCTACCAGCTCTACTTCTCCATTTAATGGGTGAACGTTTTTAAGCATTTGTAAAACAATGTATTTTCTCCCCTGCCTTATTCTCAGAAATAGCCAAATCATTTTTACAGAAACATGCCAGAAAAATTCAACCTGAGGCTAACACCCAGCATGGGAAACTTCAGCCTGAATTGTTAAAGTTTGGCAAAGTTATTTAAAGAAAAAAAAAGGTCTTATAATGGACAGTTAGGCAACCCTAACTGTAGGCTCTGCCTATAATATTTCTATTGTGATTAAGCCTAAAGGCATCGATCAGGAGCCCATTAAAACATGGAATGAAAATCTGAAAGAGTTTACAGTCTAGGGGTATGATGAGAAAACAGGTGTATACAACAAAGAGATTGGATGGGGGAGGGATGATTATGATTACTAGTATGATTACTATATTAGTAATCAATGGGTCACAGTCATTCAATTTAATCCACTGCTAAATTATTTCTATTATTATTAATCTCATTTTATGAATGAGTCTTTTTTTCACAGATAATGTACTTTGATGGGTGTCCTATATAAATTACAACACTCTGGGAAAACATCATATTGAAAAATACTACAAGTGCAAGAGAGATATCAAGGCTATTAACTGTCACCTTTCCAAAGAAGATGCTTTATAAATAAGCAATATGCAGAAAATATCTCCTTGATGCCTATTATCTATAAAGTATTTTCATCAGTAGATCTCAAAGTGCTTTACAAAGGATGTAAACAGCATTATCCCCATTTTTGCAGATAGGAAAAATGAGGCACAAAGAGGAGAATAGCTTGCCTAAGGTCACCTGGCAGACTAGTGGCACCATAACACCAGAGTTCCTGAATTCAGTCCAGTGCTCTATCTGCTAGGCCACATTTTGTAGTAATGAAAGGTAATCTTTGTTTTTCTCTAGAAAGAAACTCAAATTTCATAAAGAAATTCTCTTGTTTATATATTAGGAAATGATCTCCTCCCCAGTAAATATATAATTTCTGCAAATGCTGAAGGCAGTTTCTTTCCTTGGTAGTAAATTTGATATCAGCAGTCTTTTTTGCATCTTTTCTACCAGTTAACCTGAAAAAGTTACTTCGATAAGCATTTGAAATCAGATCTCCATCGCTGGTTAGAGTTAACTCAGGATTTGAAACAAGAGGCAGTTCCAAAAATACAATACATTTATGATAAGACATTAAAACACGCATAACTTAGGAAGAGTATCATGTATAGTATTTTGCAAGCAGTCAAAAATATATATAATTGTCAATGATAGGAAAGCTGGGCAACTACAGGAAAGCTGGGCAATTACCACATGCTTGTTTTTCTATTTTTACTGTTAGAATGGGACACTGATTCCGAAACGTCTGGTCTTTGCAATGGAAATTATTCACAAGCACTTTTCTTTTCTGTAGCTTGTAAGCGTCTGCGATATATCAAGCCACAAATGGCATTCCTACAATCAGGATAATGTAAGGTAGCTTTGTAATCTTCAATGTTCTTCTCCTGGAGTGCCTATTTGCCCTTGATTTAAAGATCTGTTTTGAGTAAAAAATGCAGAATCTTTTTTCCCCCAAGAGACATACAAGTGCTATAAAAGAAGCACTATCCATATTACCCACCCTTGCCTACCAGTATTAACTGTTCTGCAACAACGTTATTGGTGGTTTTGAAGAGCTTTGAAGTCTAGCTGTCTATTAAAGGAAATGAAAATAAAGTATGTAATGATGTAGTGTCTTTAGGTAAATAGAGATACTTAATCTAACTGCTCGGATGGAAGTACTGATGTATTTAGATATATCCAGCCTTCACAGGCTGTACTGCTTTCTGTAGTAACCACAGGAAGTAGCTTGTGGGGAAGAAAGGGTAGAGGAGATGCTAATCATTATTTTGTATAACAGTCTTATTATTCACCAGTGTAACTAAAATTGAAAATATATAGCTGCCCATGTTAATAGCTCAGCAAACAATTCAGGATTGTTTTCCCTGACCATAAATTCAGGGCTGTCAAAGTCATTATGGCAAGATTAATTGTGATTATCTAACTATAAATCTCTTCAGAGATTCAAGGCCTAGCTCTGAAATGCAAATCAAGCTTAGCTTAAAGTTCCTACTGTAAACACAGATTGACAGTTATTTAGCTCAGCATGCACATGCTGTATACAGTATATAAGATATAAAAACTATGTTATTTATGCCTTTAATTTGAGAAATTGTTTGCAGTGAATGGGAACATTTAAAGTAAAGGGGCTAAATTCTGCTCTGATCTACACTGAAATTTAATGGAGCCAATTTTCCATTCTTGCTTGGGCCCTTTTACACTGTTCCAGTGCCATGAGGAGGGTGGAACCAGCCCTTGAGAAGAACAGCTGTATAGTGCGCTCTTGCAGTCTCCTGTATGAATAAAGGTATCAGAATCAGGACCAGAGTTACTTGCTATTCATTATTCCCTACTCATTATTTGTCATTTTATTATTCAATATCTCCCTGCTTTCATTTAATATTACCTATTTTTCCAGTGCTCCAGGATTTGTTAAAAATCAACATTTTAAATTGCTCCTTGGCCAATTCTTTTAATACTCTTGGGTGCAAACTTTCCAGACCTGCCAATTTAAAAATATTGAACTTTAATAAGTGCTGTTTACCCTCCTCTCTAGTTACTGATATAATATAAAGTATCTCATTATCACTGTAAGATATGATTACAATGCTTCTTTCTAAGTACAGAATAGAAATATTTATTTCTACATTATGATTGGCAATTTTACTCTTCTTATTTAGTACCATACCATTGCTAAGAATGTATTTGTTCCTGATATATTTGCAGAGTTTCTTCTCATTTACTGTACTCTACTAGCAGATTTTTCACAGATACCCTTATCTTCTTTTACCTATTGTCTGCATGTTCTAACTGCTGGTCTGTAGTTGTAATTCTACTCAAAAGAAGTGTTATGAGTTCAGGGAATTCAGATTTAAGAATAAATGTGAAAGAAATTAAGGTTAGGAATTACAAAGTTAGTGCCCACTTAATAACTGTGACACACCTCTGTAATGACACTATATAATATCTGTACAATTATGATTAACCCATCATAACAGAGTTAGTAGTACCGCAGGAGATTTAACTGTGATTTTAAAAGATACAGTATACAGTTTTTATATTTTTTTCTGTAGTGTCTCTCTGGGACGAGTTAAGGTTTTTGGATTACATAATTAGCTAGGTAAACTGCAATTACAGCTGCTTTGCATCAACCAGAGCAACACAAAGTAGCCAGTGTACAATCCAGTATCTCTCTACCTCATTTACCTTTGTGTTCTGCTGGACTCTCTTCCCTCTGTATTGCACTGCTTCTATTCATTTGCCCTCCTTGGTGAATAGAACTGATGTAATGGGTAATTTTAAAATTACGTACCTAGGGTTAATGTTATTTTTTATGTTATTTTTCATAGCTGAAATTTTTTTTGTCAATGAAGGTTAATGCATAAAATCTTCTCCTTCAGAGAAATCCATGAAGAATTGCCAACTTTCGAAGTGGCTGCCTTCTCTTAGTGTTCTGTATGGGACTGTGGTTATAGCATGCCCTTGGTTAACATGTCCTCTTTTAAAATGGCCACCATCTCCCATTGTTCTCAGAGGGAATGAGGCCATAAATGTTCTGTTTTAAAATGGCCACTCCCTCATCTTCTTCCCTGTAGGAGTGAGTCAAGTTGCCCTTAGGAAGGTGGTGGTCCCCTATGCAGTCTGGAAGTAAAGAGGAGCACTAAGAGGGGCTGGTGAAGGATGAATGGTGATGAATGTCTTTTTAAAGAATACTGTGTAGCCTCAATCACACTGAGAACATTTGGAGATACCAGCCATTTTGAAACACGGAAGTTCTTTGTGGGATTCACTGAATAATATTAATAATAATAATCATGTTTATTGCAGCAGTGCCAAGGGACAAACCAAGAATTGGATTCCATTCTGCTAGGGGCTGTACAAACACAGAGTAGTCAAAAGTTCCTGCCCCAAAGGGATTGCATCTAAATAGGCAAGATAGACTCTTAAGCTACTATTGTAGAAGAAATTTTCAGTTATGAAGAATAATGATAGAAGTTTTCAATAATCCTGAAAAAGAAATCTTTAAAAAAGTCTTAAAATCTATGCACAAGTTTTCAAAGGTTTAACTATATGGTGAGTTTGAAGACTCTTTGTTGTTCTGTTACTGAAATGATTCAGGACAAAACAGGACACCCGGTGTTAAATTTCTTAAAGAACCCATTTTAAAATTAATTTGAACTGATGAATGCATTAATGGATTTACTTGTAAATTCAAAGGAAAAAGCATTCTGTGCCCAAAGACTAAGTGTAGTAATTTTCGAGAAAGATATACATAACAGATAAGATGAAACTATACTTTATAAACTATGTAAGTGCAAAATTCCACTCATTCTTAACTACAGAGCTGTGAGCAACACCTCAATATTTTATACTTATTTACATCTAATTGTAGAGTAGTACAAAATATTTTTATAAACAGAACTTAGTTACTAAGAAATACCTCAATATAATAAAATAAAAATAGCATAATATTTCACATCTGTTTCAAAGCAACATACAAACAGTACTTCATGAATCCTCACAACAAATCTGTGAGGTAGATGGATATTATTTATTATTACTATTATTTATTATTGTAGTGCCTAGGAGCTCTAGTCGCAAACAGGGAATGTGGTACATAAAAAGGTTAAGTGATTTACTCAAGGTCACACAGTGAGTTAGTGGTAAAGGCAGAATTAGATGTTACCCAGAGTTCCTCGACACAGTAACTTTTGGTCTCAGCAAGTCGGTATCAGGAAATAAACCAAAGGAAACACAGTACCTCTGCCTGCTACATGGCTCACCTAGACAAGTCAAAACCAAGTACTTTTAACTTAACGCTTTACTTTATTAGTCTCCAGCAATTCCCATTAGAATCACTTTTACTGGAAGTTTCCACTTATTAGTCTTAAGCACATACAAATACAATAAATGCTTAGAGTACACCAAAACTTGATAGTTACTCCACAAGTCTGAGGCAGTCTTTGGGTGAATCAGTCACAGATTTTTGGATGGCCGGTCCTTCTGTCTGTTCCTGGAGATCTTTCCAAATGTGTCCACAAAGTGATCAGCCTGACTCAGACTTGCTACCTCCCTCTTATACCCCTAAATTTACAGTGACATGTCAATTAAAAGAATGTTACATTGCTGACCAAACAACTCAATCACTGGGCAGAATCAGAAGTTTCAGAGACATGTCATTAAAATATATATATTGTTAAGCGATCAGTCTTAAGCTGTTAGTCTGATAGATGAATTTCCCATACCGACAATTCTAAAATATATCCAGACTTCTTGTTTTTCACAGACATTCTCCTCTGCATATTCAGAGAAAGAGAGTGCACAGAGCCAGGCTCCCTTCATCTGTTCACTCTCTACCCTCTTCCCTCCTGGTTTGCTTAGTTATGCTAAGTTCCTGCAAAGGCCTGAAAATGGCTAAAAGTAGCAAGCAGAGTAATTGATAGTCCATCCCAATAATTGACAGTGGCTTGGACACCTGGCTGGTTGCTCAAATGTCCCTGTACATAGAAACACTATTTTTTTCATTCTTGGATAACATAAAAAATGTCTAAATGGATTTTCTTCGAACTTTCTGAAAGAAAGAAGGGAAAAATGTTTGGCAAGGAATGAGGTTAGAATGACTACTGCAATATTAATTGTTATTTAAAAATGTCGCTGGACATTATTCCAACTGTCATTAAGATAATATACTATGAAGAAATAGTTTTCAGCAAACTTTTCTGCACTTTGGTCTTGCAATGATCAGATAGGTTACTTATAGGAATAAGAAGCATCAGAAGTTACACTAGCTATGATTAGAATTACAAGGGCTATCAGTTCTCAAGGCTTCAAGGCATAAACTAATCACCAGCTGGGGTCAAGGACAAATGCTCCTCCATGGCACAGTATTAAACTACTAAGCATATAATGGGAGTTTTACAACTTCCACAGAAACATCCGTATTGGCAGCTGTTAGAGACAGGTCTAAATGGTTCATGTTCTGTCCTCATATGGAATGTGTTGTCACTGGAGCTGCCTGTGTGGGTGTCGCTTGTTTTAGAGTGATATGCATACCTCTTTCTTCCCTAAAAAACAGTAATTGGTTCATTTCCAGGAGTGTTTTTTGGATGTGTTCTTTTCCAAGTATTAAAAACTATTAGAAAAATAAGAAAAAAATAGAAAATTGCACTCTGTTGGATTCTGGAAATGGGCTTGAAATGTACAGCAAAATTATTTTTTTGATTAATTAAGGCATATCATCATGATTTTGATCAAATAACTACATCACTTAAAAATAAGATGCTGCTAAATAGAAATATTTTTTCTTAATTCCCTTCTCTATAAATTGTGGTTATTATTCTGTTATTTGAACTCTACATTCAGCTAGGTATATAAGATTTCCATTAAAGTTAGAAACCAGACATCAGTGGTAATTTCACTTGGCCATGTATGTAACATTTTTGTTTCTTAAAATTATTTTTGTTTCCTTTTAAATTTTTATTATTAATACCTTCCAATATGGCTTTGTAAAAGCATTTAGTGGTCTGATTCATCAGTATGTTCCAGCTGCTCTGCATCAAACCAAAGGTGCAAAGATATCCTAAACTAGGCTTAATCAGCTGCCAGGAGGGTTTGTCGGTGATCACTGGCAGCTAACATTAAATAGAGCAATGTTCAGACTTAAAGCTACTTTTGACTACCTCCACCCTTCTTCTGACTTGCAACAAGCACATATTGGTTGACCTGCAGAACCCAGCCCTCTTTGTAGAAGAGTTTTAAAACAGCTGTGTTTATTTGCTAACAACACTTGTAAATAGAATATTTTGTCTTATTCACAATGTGTAGAAATTTTAACTCTGGGTCTTGTAAAATATTGTATATAGTTCCATGGAAACCTTCCATAACCCCATATAAAATATGCACAATGCCATAAACAGCACTTTGGACAGGCAGTTTATTTTAGCTAACAGTACAGTCTCACCAAAAGTCCAGATCCCTTATCCAATCACATTCTTTCTACTTCCAGTGCCTTACTTTCAATCTTTTCTTTCCCCATCCCCTTTTAACGTAAATGTCATCCCACAGCATCCCAAACAAAACAAGGATTAATTCTCTTGATGGAGAGATTCAAACGACACTGAGAGCTGTCAAATATTTTTATACTAGTCACTAAAGACAACGGTTCATTAAGATGAAGTATTTCTGTCATCACTTCTATATTCTCTCAGTTCCAGTTAGTGCAAATTTTATATGCACTGTATGTGGTACATCTTAAAAAGGTATGTTACCCAAAAGCACATATGTTACATCAAAAGTAATTGCAAATAGTTTCACTGCTTACAGCTCTAGTCAGGTGAGAAGAACTGGCCCGTTCTTTATTACTCATAAGCAGTAGTACATGGAAAGGCACAAGCCCCTGAATCCTAAACTGTTGTTAACTGTTAATGTATTCTAGTTTGAAATTAGATGAGCTGGTCATTTGATATGAAAGGGAAAGATTGTTGCAATGGATGCCTCCACACATATCAATTCCTCTCATTTGGATTCTAGTTCTTTTGGCCTCAGGCAGTCTTCAGAGATGGATCTTTTTTTAGAGTTCAGAAAGAGTAGGCTTTGCATAAATTCTTAGGTTGTCAGATGATTTTTCCACCCTAAATGGTGGAAGTCTCATCTTCTGCCATATCAGTGTCCTTTTAAAGCAGCCCATGTTCATCTTTGATTAGCTTCACTGCAATATGAACCTGAGTCACGTAGCAGCCCTTAAACAATGACTTCTTTGGTATTAAAAAAAAAGTCTCCAGGGCTCTTTATTGAAGTTGGCAGATACTGAATTGTCTTGGTACTGTCTTAAAATGTGAATAAATATAATTCCGTACAACAATTCTTTCTCCCCTAAAACACAAACCGTTTTCTAAAACCTGTGGGCTGAATTCTGTCCCAAAGCTTAAATGCACCCAAATGAGCAAGTACAGACACACATGCAGCTATTTCTGTGTCATTGCATTCTGGCTGGCAGCAGCCCTCCTGCACAGATCTCTTCTTCTAGGGATCTGAATAATTGACACAGAAGAGTGGATGCAGAGACCACTGTTGATACTGGATGCTTAGTGATCAGTGTGAATACCAGTTCAATAAGGTTTAATGTGCAAGGTTTTCTATAGATATACTAGTTGAATACAAAGCCTAAAATTAACTACAGTATATCACACTCACTAAACCTGGAGAGCTAAGCAGTCACTCAGAAGGCTGTATACAGGAACGGCTTTCTTCAGGGGCCCCACCAAGGAGTCAGTGGATCCTCTGTTCCGACCGGCAGCACCTCCCGCAGAGTCAGGCATTGATGGAGCACTCCTCTTTGTCTAAGCAGTGACTTCTTATGCCCTTCCATAAACAGCTTTCACCTAATTACCTCTCCACTCATTATCATATATGCTAATTACGTACATTGGGTTTTCATTCTTAACTACATTCCATTCTCACCATGATAATTGGGGTGGTCAAAACAACATCTGGTGATAGGAGGGGCAGTGTAAAAATATGCCCCTTGGCAATAAAAAAGTGTACTCCCAGACGTTCAAGGATAACTTGTTGTTATCTATGTGCAGCTGCAAACATACATGTTGTGTATTTCATAGAATCATAGAATATTAGAGTTGGAAGGGACCTCAGGAGGTCATCTAGTCCAACCCCTGCTCAAAGCAGGACTAACCTCAGCTATATCATCCCAGCCAGGGCTTTGTCAAGCCCCAGCTTAAAAACCTCTAAAGATGGAGATTCCACCACCTCCCTAGGTAACCCATTCCAGTGCTTCACCACCCTCCTAGTGAAAAACTTTTTCCTAATGTTCAACCTAGACCTCCCCAACTGCAACTTGAGACCGTTGCTCCTTGTTCTGTCATCTGCCACCACCGAGAACAGCCTAGCCCCATTCTCCCTGGAACCCCCTTTCAGGTAGTTAAAGGCTGCTATCAAATCCCCCCTCATTCTTCTCTTTTGCAGATTAAACAAGCCCAGTTTCCTTAGCCTCTCCTCATAAGTCCTGTGCTCCAGCCCTCTAATCATTTTTGTTGCCCTCCACTGGACTCTCTCCAACTTGTCCACATCCTTTTTGTAGTGGGGGGCCCAAAACTGGACACAATACTTTAAATGCGGCCTTACCAATGCCGAATAGAGGGGAATAATCTCTTGCCGTGACCTGCTGGCAATGCTCCTCTTAATGCAGCGCAATATGCTATTAGCCTTCTTGACAACCAGGGCACACTGCTGACTCATATCCAGCTTTTTATCCACTGTTACCCCCAGGTCCTTTTCTGCAGAACTGCTGCCTAGCTCGTCGGTCCCCAGTCTATAGCTGTGCATGGGATTTTTCCTTCCTAAGTGGAGGACTCTGCATTTTTCTTTGTTGAACCTCATTAGATTTCTTTTGGCCCAATCCTCCAGTTTGTTTAGGTCCTTCTGTATCCTATCCCTACCTTCCAGGGTATCTACCACTCCCCCCAGCTTAGTGTCATCCGCAAACTTTCGTCTTATGTGCCGAAGTATGCAGAAACTGAGACATCTGCAAGGTTATTCAGTAGTCCTATTCATCTCTGCCAACCGGAAGATGTCATGCTACAGAGGTCAGAATAGCCAAGAAAGCAACTAAAGCTATGCTAGGGCTGTAGGACAGTGGTCAGGCAACTCAAATTGCACTGGGCCTCCAACAACCACTGTCAGCTTAGGGGATGTATGTGCTGAAATTGCCCCTTCAAGGTCCAACCCTAGGCCTGTCATGAGAACATCTTCCTCTACTTTCTCCATGAGGTTTTGGGGTAGCCACAAATGGGGCAGACAACTTCTTCTCTGTGTTTCCCCTGCTGTTAGCAGGTTTTGTCATGGGTCCTTAGGCACAATATCATGAAAGAATTTGGCCCCATGGCAGCCAAATTTGTCTACCTGCTTGAAAGTATTTACCAATCTGAGACACATTTCATATAAATCAATTTACGAAACACAGCACCAGCAAAGCGTTCGGCCTGGTAGAAATTTGGAATTTCCAGATAATGCTGAAACATTTGACTTCCTTTGCATTTCAGTGTCTCTTTCACTCATGTCTATACCATCTAGACAGAGACTCTATTCCAGCTATTGAGATTCTTGCACAACTTCACTGAAGTTGGTGAGCTATTCAATGTGTGGTAAATAGTCACAGCTCTTTCTTTGCTACCCAGGAGAGTAACTCCAGCCAGGGTGGGGAGAACAGAAGCTACTGACTCAGTACTTCCCACCGTCAGCAAGTGGCAGGGGAGCCCTATTCAGGACAGAATTTTTTTTTGAAATATCAAAATTTTTCCCAGGACAGGAATATCATTTCCTGCCCAGCTTTACTACACATCTTTGAAAATCCAAATCTACATAATCAAAGAAGCCCAACTGCCATTTTGTTACAAAGTTACGGATGTGTGTGTTCAATGTGTATACATCTTCTCCCCCACCCCTTCATACAAGGTTAACGCAAAATGGTGCAATAGAATTAAAATAATTCTTTCCAAACCAACCCCAAACCTACCTTCCATCTGAGAAGTCTTGACATTTTCAACTCACAGAATAACTTCTTTGGAAAGATAGAAGCATCTGAAAATAAGGCTTGGAATAGAAGTACGTTCTCAGCCACAGCTATAGCGTAAGTAGTGGAACATAAAAGGGCCAGTTTGGGGACCCCTTACTCAGAGTCATGAGCAGTCACATGAGTATGAGTCTGAGTGGCTGCTCATCACCAGGATTAAGGACTTTGAAACTTGGCCCATACTAATTAGAACTAAGTATTTAGTGTCAAATTCTGATGTCCTTACTCATGCTGGGTAGCACCTTATCCCCTGAGTGGTCCCATTGGTTTCAGCAGGATTACTCACAGAGTAAGGTGCCACTTGGAATGAATGACAGTATCAGAATGTGGCCCTTAGTTTTACTTTCACATTTGGGGTTAGATTATGGCTTTGTCACAAACCTTGGCTATGGGGCAGAGCACAGACCATTCTGGGACTTGATGCAGGAGGAAAGTAATCTGTGCCAGCCCTATGCCTGGTTCCTCTCACTCCCTGTCCTTGCCCCCCATTTATGCAAGAGGGAGAATAATGGCTTTTTAAAGAATTCCCTGTTCCCTACAATACTAGTAGAGCAGGCAGGGGGCAAGAACATGATTACATTCCCTTAGTCGCTGGTGAATGAAATGGCTCACAATCAAGTCCATAATGTCAGTCTGATCAGATAGAGGGATCTGGGGCTGCAACTGCAAAGTATGAATGTATTTGAAGTTATACTGTATCTGACCTGTGAAGTTATACCTACCATTGGCATAATAAAGTACTGGATTTGAGTTTTGCAGTTAAATTAATGTTAGATTTTTCTGCTTAGAAGCTGGTTTTTAGAGAGATAATTGTTTCTTTCACTTTTATGGTAATAGCAAAGATCTGAAGTAACAGCATCTTGAAAGTTTAGGTGAAAATAATGGCTTGAGGAAGCAGTGTGTTATACAGTGTATAAAATTAACAGCTAGTGCTCTGGGGTGACAAAAATCTAATCTTGACTGTGTGAACTTTTTGCATAATTCTTATTAGGTTATCAATCACTGTTTGACATTACTTTGATTACATATTCAACACCTCTAACAATCGTATAAACTTAGATTACATTCTGCAATTTAGGATTTACACAATCTGTTGATGGAAATATCTTATACTTATTTAATGCAAGGAGATGATTTTTTTTACTGTGGGTATAAAACAATGCCACATCTTCCAAATATACAGTGCCAGCCCTTAAAATCTTAGCAGTCACTGACCTGTTAACCTTATTGTAATCTTAGATTTCATATACTCCATGCTGGCTTTTGGGGCCAATGGCAGAGACCGACTGCAGAAATATTCATGTGTATGCTTATAAATTTACTCCTGTGAGTTTTCTGAATTAGAGCTGGGCAAGGGAATAATTTATTCTTCAGTTTCCTGTAAGTGAAAAATAAAAATCAATTCAACCCAAACTGAAACCAAAAATTCTGAAAAAAAAATTGGCAAATCAAAAAAAATTCATCAGAATTTTTGTTTCTGGTCAAAAAAAAAAAATGTTTTGTTCAGTTTTCAGACATTTTTAAAAATAAAGGCAAAAATAAATAAAAATTAAGATCTAGATTCACAAAATGGCCAGAAGAGGAGGAGAAAGAGGTAGTATTGGTAATGGTGCTCATCTTATAGCTTTTTACCCCAGCAGTTAAGGCATTCTCTTGCAGTATGGTAGGACCCTGTTCAAATCCCTTCTCCACACCAGTTAGACTGGGGAACTGAATACCATCTTTCACATCGCATGACCTTCACCTCTTCTTCTTCTTCCGGTTGTTTTCTGAATGGCACCTTAATTGCAAAGAAACAAAAAATGAAACTGAAAAAAAGTGAATTTGTGTCAAATTCGTCAGTAGTTTCAGTTTAACCAAAACTATATTTTTCAGTGAATAAACTATTAGTCTGAAAAATGTAATCCAACTCTAGTCCCCATTAAGCCACTGGAACCATTAACATGTGTAAAGTTAAGCACTTGTGTGTGCAGGATTGAGTCCAAAGTGGACATACAACAATCAGTGCTCAATAATCACAAATCACAAAGGGGTCAATTATTTGCGGCTCTCTATCCACGTCTGTTGAAACCAAAATATGTGGAAAGTCCTCAGCTCTCTCAGGGTCTGGCTGTATGTCTATAAAAGTGTTGATATGTACTTTATGGTAAAGGCCAGATGACTTTCAAACAGATTCTATGCTGTTATCAATTTTGTTTTGTCTGCCTATTCTGAAAATCTTTGGGCCTTGCTTATGTCATTAATATTCAACGCTTAAGTAATTTGCTCATAGTCTAATGAACGTATTCTCTTTGTTTTACTGGACAACCTCAGACACAATTAAAAGTGCACTTCCACTCTGAACCGTAAGTGTACAAAAAGCACTGTGGGGTTCCAGATTTTTCTCAATTAATTCTGTATTAAATTTGCAGTTTACAGGTAAAAATGATTTTTCTGACTGCCTGAACTGCATATTCAACCTGGGTTCTGAAAGTCAAGCTCGATTCTTTAATCTCATTCATTATTACCAGTAACTAAGATTTTGCAGACCACATGCTGTCCTAAGAAATATTTGTGCAACCCATTTCATCTTCAAATTACAGCTTCAGTAATACCTATGTAACCCAACTGAAAATGCTGTGGTTTTCCCAAGTGTAAATAAAGGCATACATTAGCCTGAAGAATCTTGCCATTGTCTTCCCCTTTCTCATACACTCAGTTTATTACACAAAACGAGCTAGTTTATTTTGGAGTGTATTCCAGTAAAACCAGCTTACCAACCCTTCTGACAATCCATAGGCTGGCCCTGCATAATAGTGATGGAGGGCCAATTTAAACCATTGTCTCAAGATGAAGCTTGGGAGGAAAGTTTCATCTAAAATAGTTCAGCCATTTCTGAGAATGTGGCTGGGGAAAATTACAACTGTTTTAACCTTGTAATGAAAAAACTCTTATAACTGTTTCATACATGCTCAGGAGACATTTGTTAGAATTTGGCAGCTAAATTCTCTAAAGGTTCTGTCTGCGCTGGGCATCCTTCACCCTCTCCCAACTCCTACGTGTGTCCTGACTGAGGGTGCACCATTCCCACAAAAGTGACCGAGCATTCTTCATCCAATGGGCTGCAGGGACTAAGCAGGACTTTCTCTACTCTAGCTCTTCTCTAGCTCATCATGGTGCCAGGCACAAGAACTGAGAGCAAGGACACTTCCTCTGCTTTGTTCTCAATGATCCCCTGGCTTGTAAATGGGTAGCATGGAGAAGGAGGAGCAGCCTGAATGGAAAGTAGAAAGATGAGGAACTAAAAATAGGGGAGAGAAAGAGAGACATGGCGGGTACACAGGGAAAAGAGCTTGGGAGGTAGAACCAAGAGGTGGGGACAGTGGCAAAAGCAGAGAGGCAGATGATGGGTGTGGGTGGCAGGAACAAGAGGGGAAAGAAGGGCAGGAACAGAGGGAAGGGGAAGGATAGGAGTAGGGGTGGGGAGAGGACATGAGTCATGGAGGCAGGAAAGATAGGAAGCAGAGGTTCTGTGGGAGAAAAGTATGTGAGCATATAATTAGAGACTGTACCATACACATATGCACAAAGGCAGGAGGGAGGGAAGAAATTAAAGTTGTACGGGCAACCTTAACTCAAGTGTCTCCTAACTTTTGAGTGCTTGACTTTGCAACTTTACCTCACTTTGTCTCTCTAATATCCTAGATCAGAGACAGCAACAGGGCTTATGCTTAATTTCTGTCTCCTGGCAATGCTGCCCCATTGTAATTCTTTCCCATGTAACTAAATGTTCCTAGAGAGACAAGGCGGGTGAGGTAATATCTTTTATTGGACCAACTTCTGTTGGTGAAAGAGAAATTTTAAAGCTACACAGAGCTCTGCATAAGTGCAGAAACTTGCCTCTTCCACTAACAAAAGTTTGTCCAATAAAAGATATTGCCTCATCCCCTTCTGTGTCTAGTATTCTGGGACCAACACACCTACAGCAACACTTCAAACATAAATATTGGTTAGTCAAGGGAGAGCTCGTGCCCAAGTTAAGATGGCAGGAGATGCACCAGGATTCCCTCGGATCCTTCTAGGAGTTTGTGATTCCATAGTTATGTGACTGAGTGCATAATATCTAAGGCAGCAATTATACAATCCCTACCAGCCCAAAATCAGAAGTATGCTTTGTATAGTCACATCCTAGCATATCTGACTTTTAAAAGGTTGGTCTCTTCTGAGCTAAGCCACAGATCAGAATAAGAGATGACCTTTGGAGTTTAGCCTCTTATTTGCTGAGTTTTCAGTGCTTTCTCCCTATAAAACCAGACAGAGGCAATGCAGTAATTTGTTTCAGTGGTTATGAAAAATAAACTGAATGAAAATTATATCACCTGTATGTTAGACCAGGAGGCAAGGCTTTTTTATTCCTCACTCCAGCAGCTGCTTATTAGAGAACCAGAATGATATTGTATTTGTTGTGGTGCTGTGTCTAAGTGCACAGCAAATCCATTATTCATATCTTCCCAAGCTCATAAAGCCATTGAAACAGTGCAGCATGTCTCCTTAAGACTGCCACCCACTCAAAATCCATTTCATTTGGACAAATAATGAAACTCTCCTCTGAAGAAAACCAATTTGAAAACACACTGAAATTCATTTTACTCACTTTAATATTTATGTGCTTATATTTATTGTGTTTCAGCCATTTTGTACTGTTTTCAAAAGTATTTGCTCATTTAATAGATTGAAAGCAATGTCAGTCAAATTTAAAGTAAGGAAGAAAATCAACCCAAAATAAGACAAGGGTAACAATGATGTGTGTATTGTCTCTATACTAGGTAATTAAAACTGAGCCATTAATAAGCTGTATAGAATTGTTGGGGGAACCCCAACAGTATATATATTTTCATGTTAATTTACTATAGCACAGTATTGGCTCCAAACTCTGTGTGTTAGTATTGTATAATATTGGCACAGCATGGAACTGGGTATTTTAGCCTATAACCTTTCATTCTAAAGATTAATAGACCCTGGCTCTGAGATGCTAAGACTATATGAATAAAAAGGGCATTTCTTCCAAAGAAAGAAGGAGAAATACCACTAACACTCAGCTGCAACTGCATTGCTTGAATTTGACATGCTGCAATATTTTTATCTGACTTTATTTTTGATTCAGTTATTTTCTTGTATGAACCCATAGGAATAATAGGATGATCTCCAATGGAATTATATCAGCACCTTGTGCGTAGTTTTGGTGGATTGCACATTTGGATGAGTTAGGTGAATGCAAATTACTGTAAAGTTTCTTACGTGTATGTTGAGAAATCTGAATCACCCACATTGTATACTAATCTTCTTGATTGGGTAGGGAGGAGTCAGATGAAAACTTTCATGCCATCCTGTTGTATTAAGAATCTAGAAATCTGATTAAATGAAATAGTAGATTGGTTCTGTCTTCCTCCCCACAAAACCAATATCTGCCCTCCATCACTATTATGCAGGGCCAGCCTATGGATTGTCAGAAGGGTTAGTTTTTCTGGAATACACTCCAAAATAAACTAGCTCGTTTTGTGTAATAAATTGAGTGTATGAGAAAGGAGGTCTTTATGTTCCTTCCCCTGGCCTCCAGCTATATAACTGGAGTCCAGCTGTTTGTTCCTGTCCATGGGTATACAACAGTTGACATTTCACAAGGGAGAAGGCTAGAATCTTGCATTTTAAAAAAGTGAGTGGAGGTTCTCCTCATGGAGCCCAAGGTCAACTTTAACAGATGCCACAGGAGTGCCCCTTCCAGCGCATCAGTGGGCAGGAGAGCCTTTCCTTCTTCAAACATAAACTCTGCTAAATCATGACAAATTCCTGAGAAAAAAAAAGACCTTGCAAATATAGTTTTCAACGGGACCAGGCTCCGACAATTTAATACAGACTAAGGGTTAGATTTTCAAAAGTGCCTAATGGAGTTCTTGAAAGCCAAGGGGAATTAGGTACCTATGAAGTTCTGAAAATCCCATTAAATGTTTATCTGCATCTTTAGATTCCTAAATACTTTTTAAAATCTGCCTCATAACATGAGCTAGTTGTGAGTTTTTCAACAAAGCTTTTTTTTCCCCCCTGAAAAATGCCAATTTGTCAAAACTGAAAATACTTGCAGAATAGTGTTGGGATCAAGACACAACTTGAAAATCTTTTGGTAAAGATGTTCTGAAATTGTTTAAATGCCCTGTCTTGACGTCAAACCAGAAAAGTTTCAGTTATTCAACTCAAAAAAGTGAGAAAAGGTTGAAATCTCAATGAAACATTTTTAAATTATCAAAACAAAATGTTTCAATTGACCTGAACCAATTTTAGATTTTTATTTTTGGTTTGTGAAAATTGTCAAGATTTCAACTTTTTCATAGAATCATAGCAATGTAGGGTGCTTCCGAAGGGACCTCAAAAGATCTTAGATTTAGTCTATCCCTCCATGATGAGACAGGACTAAGTGTACCTGGCTCATCCCTGACTGGTGTTTTATAATGTGTTCTTAAAGTCCTCCAGTGATGAGGATGCCACAACCCCTGACATAGCTACGACAGCAGAAGTCTGTAGTATAGACATAGCCTTAGGTGCATTTAAAAATCTGACCATAAACCTAGAAATGACTCTGAAAACCTATAGCATTAATAGATTCTTTGTGTGAGAAGTCTATACAAGGGATGTAATTTTCTATTAAATATTATGTGATGTTTAAAATTCCTATAGGAAAGTTAAAATTTACTACTATATTCTTTGGTACTTTTTCATAAGCAGAAGTAAGCAGCATCAGCTTCAGAATGACACTTTGAGAACGTCTACAATTAAACATCTGCAGTTGACCCATGTCAGCTGACTTGAACTCGTGGGGCTCAGGCTGCGAGGTGGTAAAATTGTGGTGTAGACGTTTCGGCTCGAACTGTAGTTCAGGTTCTGGGACCCTCCCCCCTCATGGGGTTCCAGTGTTCAAGCACCAGCTTGAGCCCAAACATCTACACCATCTACATCGCAGCTTTGCAGCCCAAACCCTTCAGCCTGAGTCAGCTGATATGGGCCAGCCATGGGTGTTTAGTTGCTATATTAGACATACCCTTCAAGGTTCAACAGTAAATGTGTGTACTACTACATGATGAGGTCAGGTGGACCATGTGCAAAAGGAGGTGGAGAAGTTTAAAGGGACCTGCATCACATGCCTTAAGAATTCCCTAGAGGCTGGGCAAGGTAGGCTGGAACACAAATCAGCAGGTCTTGCTGAATTCTACAAAGAAAGGGCTGGACAAGCTGCTGAGAATATTGGGCCATGTCGGGATGGTGAAAGATGGCTAGTGTTGGAGATAAAGGGCAAGTTTTCAGAGAAAATGCCAAAAGTGGACTTTGTCAGTCATTCACCCAGAGGGGTGAAATTATAGGCCATTTATTGAGTTTTATTCTGGTTTAAGAATCTGTTTGGATTGACAGATGTAGGCTGTTTTACAATTTTGTTCTTGCATCCAATAACTGATGGAAACATTTTGTAAATCTAAAAATAAATACCAGATCATGGAGGAGAACAGGAGCTATAACAGAAGTATCTATTTAACCAGATGCTTGAAATAAAGTATAGAAAAGACTGGATATCGAATCTAGAAAGTGAACTTCCCTGGATGTTTTATTTGAAAAACAAAAGCATAAAATTATGGCTGCAGCAACGTGTCTGGACAAAGCAGGCCTAAAGAAAGCTTAAGGATCATTTAAAAAAAAAAAAAAAAGTCGCTTGGAAAGCCATTTGATCCCTCAAAGTACAAGTCATGGAAGCTTTCCCCTTTATGCTGTTGCTTTGTAGCAACCAACAGCAATATGCACTTGGATGGATTAAGGGAAAAACCTGGATTTAGTCATCCAAGTAAAAGTTTTACCTGTATGAAGGCAGTGCGAGAGAACAGAACAAAAAGCGGTAGCTTCAGAACATGCCTCATAAGAAACACTTACCAAAAAGTGACATCAGTTCTGTGGTAATTTCAGCTGATACATGAATTGAGGATAAACTACCTGTCCTCAGGGAGTGAGTCATATATTCTATTCTTTTGCTGCAGAGCTGCTGAGTAGAAAACATGGTCATACTTGTGCTGCAGTGTTTCATGATTACTTAATTAAATGTTTTAAATTTATTTCTGGTTGTTTTTAACTACTTATGTGGCACCCAGGTTTCCTTGGTGGGGGTAGGAGAGGATTGCTTGATAAAATAAAGCCAAGATTTTCAAAAGTGGCTAGTGATTTCAGATGCCTCGGTTTTTAAGTACCCAATTTGAAACCCATTGAAGGGGCATGATTTTCAGAAAGTGCTCAACCCCCACCCTCCAAAAATCAGACTCCTTTCAGGTGCTGGGCCCCAAAAATGGAGGTACCCCTGATTACTAGTCATTCTGAAAATTTTGGCCTATTTTAATTAATATGTTTCCATTCATAATACACAATAAGATACTTACTTTAGCAAACATTTTTCACCTGATTTTGAGAAGTGCTGAGTCTTGCGTGTGCTGTTGACTTCAGCTGCAGGTGGGCGTGCTCAATTCCTCTGACAGTCAAGGCCTGTCTCTGTGGATATTTTAAAGCAAACGTTGACAAAATACAGAGGCCAGCTGAGGCGATATTTTAAAAGAAAATGAAATACACATTTAGATCTGATAAGAAAAATCTGTAATATATTCTAAGCCTTTTTATCTCAAAGGGTATTGTCTTTGAGCAAGCTAAGGCATTTATGAAGTATTTACACCCCTCCTTCCCTACAAAAAAATGGCAATCCTGGAAATGGAAGTGCTTTCATCTACAACATCAGAACAGATACAGCTTGCTGTACAACAGCCCAGGCTTTCCGGGTCTGCCTTGCCAATGTGCCTATGCCCCAGGGGTAGGAGTGATAAAGCAACTGTCTCCATTCATTCTGATCATTCACTCCTTTGGCTTTCTGTTGAGACTACCAATGGAGGTGCTAATTACCTTGGGGTTTTTTGGATCTGAATCCTCTGTGAGGCTGTATACTCTGGCTCTGATCCAGCAGAGCCTTTAAGCACATACTTAATTTGAAATCCAATATTAGTCCTGCTATTCACATGTGTGAAGTTCAGCGCCTCCATAAGGTCTTGTCTAGAAGCAGAGTTTTCACTACTGCAACTATAGATTTGGAAATCAGCATAGCCCACCAATGTGGATGTAATTACACTGCTACAAAGGTGCTTTTACTGCATTCAAACTAGGGATTCTGCCAATTCAATTATATCAGAATAAAACCACACCTTGAATTGGAAGAGTTAAATCGGTATAGAAACTGTTTATAGAGTAGCTCTAAGTCTCTGTAAGATTGGAGCTTTAATTTTATTCTTTTGTTTTAGCAGACCTTTTATCTTTTCTCCATTTAAAACCAGAAAGGCATTATCTGAAACAGAAAACAATCTAAATAATACTACTTACCACTTACAGAGCACTTTACATCTTCAAAGCAGTGTAAAAACATTATCTGACTAATCCTTCATTAAGATAATTAGCAAAAGCCTCATTATTAATATTTTAATCCATTAAAGAACAGGTGGCAAAGATTATAGCCACACACTGTTAGGCTTCTTCACACCCTTCTATTAAAGCCTAATTAAAATAATACTAGGAAAGATATACTTTAGTCATATAAAACAAGTCAAATAATAGAATCAATCAGAAATTATTTTCAGTATTTACCAAAATAAATTCTGGTTCTGAGGACTATTTAAAACACATAATGTCTTCTATTTCTTCTGAAGACTATTTAAAACACACCCAGTCTTCTTTTGCTAGGCATCTTCAACAGGAACTTGCAAAAGTCTTTTGTTTTAGAAAACACAACAGCCACCACCATAGTATAGTCGATACAGAAACGAGTAGAGCAATCAGAAGAGTGGAAGATAAGGGGTCCTCATTGCATCTTAGGAGAGCAACAACCATCAGGCAGCCAAATGCATGGCCAACACGGTCGCAACCACTGTTTCTTCACAGATTCCTCTTGGTGGACTGAGTAGTCTTCTTACTGAGTGTCCACCCAAAACTGGAGACTTCCATGAACCAAACAAATCACTCTATAGTTTCCACTACTATACATGTAATGGCACTCCTCCAGAAGTTTCTTACTATATTTTTCTCCTCAGAAAATTACTTTTGTGCAATAAGAAATTTTGTGTTGCCCTCTGCTTTAATTTCTTTCAATAATATAAGTTCTGTCTTTAAATTTGTAATCAGCTGAGAAACATAAGCTTTTCAGTCATGGAGGCAAGGCAGGAGCTTTGGTATTTGTCTCCTCCAGCACTTACGGAACCCTTGTTTCCAGAGCTGGGAGTATTTTTATGTTCCCTAGTCTCATTTCAGATTATTGTTCTGACTAGAGAGTTGCTTTCTCTCAGTTAATTGTAAGTATGCAATCAGTTGAAGATGTGTTCACCAAATGCCCCCTATCTGCAAATATTTGTTTTTAGTCTGAATCCTTCGTGAGCTATTAGATGTCGCTGAATATACAAACAAGGCACTGCTGTCCCTATCTATCCTGGGCAGAGCCCAAGCATAATTTTTTCAGGCCCAATACAAACTTGTAACATGGGCCCCATCCCACAGACATACCATAATCCCTTATCCCATACATACAATCTCATGAGCCATGAACATTTTTTCCCTCGTGGTAATGGAGGTTTGCAGCTTGGGCCAGGGCCTCCGGGCCCCGATAAAGTGTACCCGTTTCCCCCCCCCAATGTGGGGGCCCTGATCTTGGATCGCTCTTTGCGTGTCCTATGTGTTGTTTAGTCCCATATGTTTGCCCTCTCTGCGGCGTGTTCAATGGAGGAATTCTTTCAAATTACAGAAATGCAACAAAGATAATTTTTAGACTAGGAGAAACATGCAAGGAGCTAAGATCCTGGAAGGTCCAGTAAATTTCCAAGACAAGCCTCCAGTATCACAACTAGATTATTTTCCTGTTCTTTTTGAATGTTTCTGTTGAACAGTGCATTAACACCACCCAAACTCAAACATTGCTCATGCCCTGAGCTGCTCCCCATAGGTAGATCCGGGCACCCCATGGAGAATGGGATACTATGTGCGTAGAAGGGTTTGCCTTCATTGAGCTCACTGCAAGGGGAGAGCCAAAATAGCATTCTGCATTCCCTCTTCCAGCACTGTGCTAGCTGTTAGCCAACAAAAAAATATCCCCAGAACTGCTGTGACTTCATTGTTTATGTTGGCACCAGATTATATTGTTGCATAAACAAATGGCCTGATCTTGCTTCCATTGAAATGAATGGGAGTTTTGCCATTGACTTCACTGTGAACCAAGGCAGGACCAATTATATTTTTTTTATCATGGCAAGACAATTTATAACATGGTGTCAAATAATAGGTGCCATGTTAAATTCAGCTCCATTCAAAATACAGGGAAAGTATGTTTGCCAAGTTTCTGAAAAGAAAACTGCCATCAGTGTAAATTAAAATGCTTCAGCAAACCCAGCAAGACCAAAATGTAAGCTCTTAAAAATGACTTGTATCTTTTTAATTAAAAGGGAAGCAGTTTGAACCATCTCAGAACTTGATTATTTTAAGAATGGACATACCACAGTTAAATTATGAGACTCATCCATTTTCATTTTTCTCAAGGAGGTATAACAGAAGACTATAATAATAGTTTATTACTGACTTATGAAATTGCAGAGTCAGAAGAAATGTGTTCATTTATATATCTAGAAAATATTAGGAAAACATTGTACCATGTTGGGGTGGGGGTTCCTCTTGTTGTTTCTAGCAACCTTTGCTTTGATATTAGTGGACTCAGTGGAGGGAAGAGTGGAGAATTTTAGCTTAACAGTTAAGACTGTATTTCTTCAGGGATTGGTTTCTTTTTACATGCCCAATTTGTTGTGTACTGGGCTGAGGGTTTGGACTGCCAACCTCCTATGGTGATAAACGAAGGCCCAATCCAGTGCCCACTGAAGTCAAAGTCAAAACTTGATTGCCTTCAGTGGGAGCAGGATTGGGTTGCTACACTGTAGTAACCAATCTCCAGCCACTGCTTGCTTTACTCCCATGACTAGTCCCACAAACTCAATGGGATTGCTACAACGAATAATGAGAGAAATGGCACTTAATCTTAATTTTACCCACCAGTGTGCCTAAAAAGAGTACAATGAGAAAATCCAGCCATTGAATAAGGCAGTGTAATTGCAGTTATGAGGCTTAGTGACTTAAGGCTAGACTCTGCAAATTGATCCGTCCAGGTAGGTCTCCTAAATCATCACTGAAGATAAGGGACTGCCCGGGCAGATTTATTTGCAGAGGATAGCCGCTGATGTTGGTAGAGGATTTTGAAGATGAAAATACTCTAAATTCTGAGTTTTATTAATATAAATTATTTATACAACCAATTAGCTGATCATCATTATATTTCTAAGTGTATGTAAATTTACATCAGAGAAGAGAATTTCTGTACTTTTGCAAAAATAATAATAAGCACCTATGTACTCCAGCACTTTTCTTCTTTGAAGCACTGTGAAAACCTTAATTAAACAGAAACTGTAAACTGAGTATTCAGAATTAGAGCATAACTTTATTTTATTGAAGGGAGGTAATAAAAGCATATCTTGTATTGAGCTGAATGGCTCATACTGGCAATATCATAGACATCTATATCTTTTCTAAGACAAATATGCTTTATAGAGGACGTCTCCGCTCATCAATGTCTTATGAAACCTTGATTATGTATAGTGAATTAATGGGTCAAGAAAAAAATCATTGTTATAAGTGATGGTAGGCACTTTTTATTGAAATACTAGTAGTTTCATATTCTTGACATGAATAATTGGATGTGTCATATGTGAAGCTACCTAGAAATAAAGTAGAGGTAATAAAATGTAGAGACATGATAGGATGTATTTATAACATCATAAAACAAACTGGCATTTTAATGTCTTAAGCCAACCCATTTGCTATACTTGTTTTTTGATCTTGGCTACAAAGATTCTGTGCCTGACTTAAACATGTTTTGGAGATAAAGTCACATAGTGGGTAAGTGATAGGATATGTTTCTGTTGATGGCATTCTCCTTTTTATTGGCCTAATTCTATCAGTTTAACAGGTTTGGAAGATGAGATTGGTGTGTCATCCTACAAAACTTTCACAGAACTACTGTGTGTAGATTCTTTGTTAATCACTTTGTGGTGCAAATTTCCCGCACATTTAGTTGATAGCAAAGACCGTTCAGATGGTAGGATGTTATGTGTAGTTATGAAAAAGGAGCTTAGTGTTTTTTCCATGTCATGATTTGAGAAATCAATTGATAAGAAAGATGCTGTTGTTTGAGGGTATTAATGCTTTTGATAATTTTGGTATGGATGGTATGTGAAGGGGCTGTGACTGAAACCCTGATTCAGAGCACATGCTTAAATCCCATTAACTTCAGTGGTACTTAAGTATGTGCTTATGTGCCTTTTGTGAATCACGGCCTAATATGGCATTGGAATAAAATAAGTTGCACTGTGTTTATTACATCATTAAAGTTGTGTCCGTGCTTCATGACCTTTTTTCAGTTGTAACTTACTACACAAGGCCTCATCTCAAGATTAATTATTTAATTTTTTATCATTTCTTTAATTTAAGAAGATCAGCTGTAGTTGATTCTATTTTTAAAAGGGTCATAATTTCTCTAGGTTTAATTACCAGTTTGTGTTGATTAATTAGCATGAACACCACCGTTGGCTGATCCCTTTATACCTAATAGTCATCCTACAGCTTGGGTTTTGCTATTTTCAGAAAGCAACTCTGGGTGGAAGTTGGTAGCTGACAAAGTAGCAAGGTGTTGGAATTGGTTTGTCCTGTTTAGTCTGGTTGGGCAAAGTGCCAATAAAGTACCTGCAGCTGCCATTTTAGCAATTTTTACAAAGTGGTATTCAAAGTTGCCAAGCCCAAATATTCAATAGTCATAAGTCAGGACCCCCCAAATCAAGAATTTTTTAAAAATTAACAATTTGGGTTGTTGCTATTTGCCTTCTGTTTTTTAAGGTACACTGGGGTGACATTTTTGTGCTGTTCTCTGCTAATATGAGGTCTAAAAACTTATTTTAAAAAATGAAAGCAGAGATACTCATGTATTTATATGACTCCAGTAGCTGGGTCTATAAGGAAACTGCTAAGTTGTTACAAATACCTCACCTACCATGAATAGGAGGTTTCCTCTGTTTTATGAGCTGCCTAGTTAAGCCCATCTGTAATGAGTGTGTGTTTTATAAGGAGAAAAGGCCAGAGCCCAGTTCTGCTCTTTGTTTCATCAGGCTATATCTGGAGCAACTGGTTTTAGAACAATGGAGTTTCTCTGGATTTACTCCATGTCAACGAGTGTAGAATCTGGTCTATTGTGTATAAAATGTGCCAGAATCAGTTGGTATATTGCGTCAAACCAAGTTTTCTTTTTCCAGAGCAGAACATCTAGATAAAAGTTTTCCCTTCCTATTAGAAGTGAGCTTGTGTGCAAGAAATAAAGTCACATTTAAATTATATCTCAGCTGGACGGGAAGATGAGTTTGTTTTATGTAGCAGTCAGAGGTTCTCAGAAATATCAGTCAGTCAGTTACCAGAGTGGTAAATTAAATCTGGAGTGTGAGACAACTTGCTCATTACTACACATTGATATGGAGGTTGCAAAGAGAGAGAGAGAGAGAGAGAGCTGCATCAAGCCTAAGTGTTTGTGTTTTTGATGGAAATGTACAACTCATTTCCTTCCCTTCCACTGCTGTTATGGTCTGTCACTTTAGTCCATTTTCACCTTGCTACGGCTTTCTGAATGGGCCTTCCTGCTATGGCACCTAATTAATCTCTCACAAGTCTGTTCTTGCAGCTGGTCTGCCTGGGATGCACCCTCTCTTAGGCCTCCTGAACAATACTCTTCCTCCCTCCCCACCCCTCTGTTGTTGCTCTCCCATCCCACAAAGAGATGAGATGTAGTGCTCAGCTAGCTTTTTGGGGAAGAGTATGATATCAATCCTCTTATTATTCTACTGTACAGAAGTAAATCCCCCAAAGTGCACTCATCCTCACTCTAGCTCTCTTTTCTTCTTCTTCTAATCGGACATAATGTGACATTAAGATATAAACTGGCCTACATTTTCAAAAATTCCAGGTGGGCATTCAGCATCACCAGTCAACACTTTAAAGTGTTCTGACTAAGAGAAAATGCTGAGTACCCACCATGTGAAAATCAGGTTCCCTTAAGGGATATCAGATTGGGCACCTGAAAATTGTTGGTCACTTTTGAAAATGTAGAGATACCAATACCCGCGTGCATGTATATATATCTGTCCTGTTGGTTAAAACAGTGTGACCCTGGGGAATATAAAACATAATAAGTTATTTTATCACTATATATCAAATAATCTGAACATCAGACAAACTATGCAGTAATCTCTAAAAACCAGAAAGCTACATGTATGACATAAATAACAGATTCTTTAACTTGGATCCTCGTTACAAAATAACACATACTATGCTATATATAATAATTAATATATAAGATAGTATAATGTAATATCTAGAATAATATGTAATTACTTTGTGTAATATACAATGTACTTGAAATATCTTTCTTGGGTAAAATTTCCATTTAGAAAGCAGCTATATGCATGTGCACGCACACAAACACAAACTACTACATCTTCTGCAAAAACTATATTGATCTTCAGATGCATAGCAGCATATACCTTCTAACCTGGAAAATGGAAAGGGATCTTAAGTAGGTCTTGGGAGCTCACTTTGCTCTGGCAGATCAGTGTGAACCTCTGGCAAAACTCCTCAAGCTCTCCTGGTCCGTATCATATCTCCAATGATTTTTTAGTACAAAAAATCTAGAAGAGCTCTATGAGTCTTCTGGCATCATGCAGGTATGAAATACCCCACAAAATCTTTAATTCCCTCTGTGACAGCCTTCTAAAGAGAATACTGTAAGAAATTTGACCTTTTTCAGTTGAGACCCCCAGTAATTTAATTTGCCAGCCCAACGTATTCAGTAGCCAGCACAGAACTAGTGTGTTTCCAGTTATCAAACCACATGTGCAATGAATAAAATACTAAACTAACACTGCAAATTACAGTGGGCAGTGATGGCTGACTGCTTTCAGTTTGTTTGTTTGTCTACCCCTCTTTATTTGAGGGACTAGGACATACAGGACAGAACTGATGACATTACTAATTGTAAAATTCTTGTCTGTACGTGTGTATTAAATTAATCTTTTTGAAACCTTACATAGTAACAAAAAGTTGGAAACTGGCTTGACAAGCAAGAAAGGATGCAACAACTAGTTATGGGCAAAAAGGAATTGCTTTTGGGTTTTCATAAGATCATTATCTTCCCCATCCAAACTGTTTCAGAAGCAGGGATGAGTTCTCATCCTCTTTTACTGGAAACCCCAAAGTTTCAGAGCAAAGAAGAGCTGGTTAAATGTTTCTGGTTTGGACCCATCTATGCTTACAATACTAATATCCCTTTTCCATGCCCTTGTACCTGACCTTCACTAATCCTAATATCAATCTTGGTAAAGCAAAGTAAATAATAACAATAAAAATCAAATCAAATCAGTGCTTTGAACAGGCCTTGCACTTCTGAACTGAGGCTCTTATTTCACAGATCATAGAAATATAGGGCTGGAAGGGACTTCAAGAGATCATCAAGTTCAGTCTCCTGTGCTGAGTCAAGACGAAGTGAACCTAGACTATCCCTGACAGGTCCAATCTTTTTAAAAACCTCCAGTGATGGGGATTCTACAATCTCCTATGGAAGCCTATTCCATTGCTTACCTATCCTAATAGCTAGAAAGATTTTCCTAATATCTAACCTCAAACACTCTCCTTCCTTCAGTGTACATGGGGAACAGTTAATCATAGTTCCCCTTACAACATCCCTTAACATACTTGAAGACAGTTATCAGTGTCCCTTCAGTATTCTTTTCTCAAGACTCAGCATGCACAATTTTTTTAACTTTTCCTTACTGTAGATATACAGTCTGTGTAAATGCTCTTTGAAGTATCAGTAGGGTGGTAACTTATTTCACACTCTTTTGATCTTTATTCTTTTTCTCTCCAATGCAGTAGATACCTCTCAACCTTTCAAAATTTCAAATAACTTCATAGAAAGCTTAGGGAACATTTTAATGATGGTTGTTTTAGCCTGTGCTATAAACCTTCCACTGTGTACTAACGTCTTTGAAAATAGTAACTAAAACTATGTCTACACCAGAGCCTATATCAGCATAACTTATGTCACTCGGGAGTGCGAAAAAACCACCTCCTGAGCGATGTAAGTAACACCAATATAAGCCTCAGGTGCACAGCACTATGTAGGCGGGAGAACTTCTCCCACCAACATTACTTCTCCCACTTATGGAGATGGTTTTATTATTCCGACGGAAGAGCTCTCTCTCGTTGGCATGGAGCATCTTCACCAGCGCTGTACCTATAGACATGGCCTTAGACAATTAACTATATTTTAAATTTGATTCTTTTTCACTGCCATTGTCTAGACTGCTCATTCTCTTTAATGGCAAGAGCTTTATTTCTGTCATGGTTTTCTTTTACAGTGAGAGGTGCAGATACACCATGCGTGGCCATAAGGATTCGGTCAATAGTATAGAGTTTCTTCCATTCTCCAACATCATTCTCACCAGCTCTGCAGACAAGACCTTATCTCTCTGGGATGCCAGAACAGTGAGTAAACTGTGGTTTTGTACACTTTCTGAATTTATGGAAGTTAGTGCAAATACAATGGTTGATTAATGCAAAAGAAGAATGAAAGCCAGTGCAGAAAATCAACAGATGTGTTATTAGGGGACTTGGTAGTAGCATACAGAGCCTTTCCTGCATGGCTCCGGTCAAAAGCCCCTAAGGGCCCTTGAACACAAAGTCAGTGGCTTCAGCAAACTGTCCTTGACTTCTGAATAACAATAGTTTCTTTCAACAACTGATCTCTAATCGATGTAAGTAGCTAGGGACTGCTGCTTGCAACGGCAAGTGGCAGAAGTTCCAGCAACCGTCAGAGGCAGAAAGAAGGGACTGGGGGCCCGCGGGGTCAGCAGTGCCCTTTATACCGCGACATGAGCGCGGCACTCCAGGGGGCGCCTGAGCTGGCCCTGCAGGGCTTGCTAGGGAAAAAGGTTCCGGGAATCTGTGCACGGGGTGCGCACACACCTAAATTGGAATGGATATGAGCAACACATCTCGAAGAACAACAGTTACTGGTAAGTAACCTTGTTTTCCTCTTTAGTATTATATACTGACCAAAAATTTAGTACTCTGTAACAGCACTTTGGTGGCCTCTGAAATACGTTGGTCATCACAGTACATTTGCTAATACACAGATATCAACATCACAGAAATAACGGCCACACTTAGATTCAATTGTTGTCTTTATTGGCTTTCTTAGCAGAAAGACTGAGGGCTGAATCCTAACATTATAACTTACCCTTTCAGAATGGAGTTGAGAACACTCTGTGTGCAGAAGACTGCACTACTACAGCCCTGGTGTATTTATTCTGCAAATAGAACAGCTGTCAGTGAGTTCTGTCTGGCATCTTTCATAAGCATTCAAATTCATTTTAAATTATTTATAAAGAAAATGTAGAAATGAAGAATGGTGGGGGGGATAGGGACGAATAAAGGATATAATTGTGTGTAGGTCTAATACGTTTATTTTTCTTTTGGAGGGAATGGCCTTCATAACTTACTTCTGACTCTCTCTGGGTCATTCTCTCATGAAGGGGAATATATCACTGTGGCCACTGCCTGAAAATGTGCAGCTTTCCCTTTCATTCTTTCCTAGCCTCACTTTTTCCTATGTGATAAATACCAGGATTGATAGGCATTGACACAGTATATACTGTACAAAATATATGCATGATGCTCGATACGTTGCAACCCCTTGATCTCTGTTCTTTTCAGTCAACACCAGAATGTTTACACCTAATTGATGTTTAAATATCTGCATCTAATTGATAAGGAATGTAATAACAAAAGTTCATTTAGGAATAAAATAAGAGGGATTTCCACCTCCCCATGGGAAACACAAAGTAGAGGGCCAAACGGGGAAAGCACATCCACCACCATGGTATTCCTCCTACACTGTGGGAATTCTGAAGTAGCTTGTTGAACTGTCATTATGGCCCCTTTGCAATACTGTAGCAGCACAAAGGAACCAGAACCTGGCACAGAATGCAGAAGATCATGTTGGTGTGAGAAGTAATTATGTGGGGGATGAAAGAGGAAGAAAAAAAATCTGTGTATTAAAAGTCATTGCTGTAATAGTTACGCAAATGTTAGAGGAGAAAGAGAAGTTTGCATGAAGGGGACAGTGGGGTACTCTGAAGTTCATTAGCCACTTTCTATTTATGGATCATAGAAACAGACAGGATAAAGGTAATTTAATAAGAATCATGAGCATTAAGCCCAGCAAGTTAAAGTGAAGTCAATCAAGACTCATTGTTCTTAGATATGAAAGTTTCTGAGGAAGTTTGACATCAAAGTATGAATAATTCAAAAGAAAAGTGAATATTGAAATACAAAAAGAGTTAAAACTTAATTGAAAAAAAGAACTTTGTTTATATTAAAATAACTTTTTAACCATAACTTAATGTCACATTATCAATAAAATCTCACCAATATTGCTTTGTTCACTAACAAAATTAGTCAGTTACAGATACAGCATTCACTATGGTTTGTCCTTTACTAAACTTGGAATTAACTCTGTCCAATGTTAGTTCACCTGCACTGGTTTTCAACAATGAATACTTTTCTAGTGTAGAAAAAGCCTTTATCCAAACATAGTATATGTTTAAAATTGTTTTGCACGTTTACTCTATTTGTGTCCCTCAGGATATCTTGCAAATTTAAGATAAGTTGTTCATATTTGGAAAGCACTTGAAATGTCTAGTTCATTATGAACACCTTATTTCTTTTACATATACTGAATGATCAGGTTATACTAATGGTCTCTTCCAGAAACACGGAAAACAATTTAGTCACATTAGTCAGACTGGAACAATGCATTTTTCCACCTCTCTGGGATCAATTAGTATTAAGGCATACACCTAAAGATGTTCTTTAATGAAACATGAAAATTATACTCTGGTTTATTTTCCTATAAATTGGGTTTAAAGCTTCTGTTCACATTATTAATCACATCTTGCTCTTAAATCATTAGCCCAAGTCAACTCTCTATTATTAAACATAATGGATGCAGAGAACAGCACGTCAATTCAGTCGAAGTCAAATGGACAGATCAGCTCTGAATTTCAGAGGAAAATGGAACATAAATTTTTATAATCACAAGGCTTAACCTATAAAACATCTTGCAGAGTTGGGAAATTAATGAAATTTGCATGGGGTTTTTTTTCTAATAGCAAGCATGGTTTGTTCCAGCAGGCTGAAAATATTCCAGGATTTAATTAATATTAAATAGGAAAGAAGCATTTTGTTTTCAGGAAAATAAGATTATGAAGGATTAAATAATATTTAGATGATCATGGATCTTTCCAAAGTTTTGGAAAGAAACAACATATTGAATTTGAAATGGAAGCATCTTAATATGGCCGAAGTCCTGTTGGATTACATCACTGTAACAGAGGGCACAATTCAGTAGTGGAATCTCTTGGCAATAAAGCTGAAGATTTTTGTGCTAAGCAAAGTTGTTGAATTTATTTCTCTCTTTTTGCCAGTTTCATAGAATATTCTGAACATTTTTATGCTGTCACATCAGAGTGAACATCTTCCCTTCTTGGGAATTGCAATATGTATCCAATGTTAAATGTAAGACATGTGAGAGAACTTCAAGCCCCTAAAGCACACTTCACCTGCATGGATAGTTCTGTCCAAGATAAGATGACTGCCATTCATCTGTATTTCTCACATTCTAGTGCTAATCAAATTTGTTTGAAGAAAATAAAAACGAGTCCGAATATCCAGTCATCTCAGCCTGCCTCTATGCTGAGCTTTCAACAAATTGGATGAAAAGAAACAAACAAACAAAAAAATTCAAAGCATGTATTTGTCTATATATGTGAAGTCATATTTAATTTATAAACTGCTTTATCCACTATCTGAGGTAAAAATATGTCAAATTTTGTAACTGGAGATTTCACATTCTGCAACTGGTATGTAATAGTAGTTGCCATTAAAAAGTTAACATTTACTAATAGTAACACACTGTGGTGTGATCTTGCAGAGACTTACACATGTACTTAGCATTACCCATCTGAATAATTCCATTGACTCAGTGGGACTACTTGTGTGTAAAATTAAGTATATGCATAACTCTTTGCAGAATTAGGGCCATACTGTGCGTAATTTGTATTCTAACTATAGGGAAATACTAGGTAACTGAGATATCATTCTGTAGTTACTGCTGGCAAATGTTGACTCTTCAATGGCAACCACTGTAATTAAACCATGTGTAGTACAATTTATGTCATTATCCATGATTTGCTTTCAGATTTTGGCAGTTATTTTGCAGCACAATCTAACAATTTCAAACATGCTTTTTATTCTTCCATATTCTGTCTGCAGCAGAATGCTAGCATAATAACACAGGTGATGCCATTCCTATCCTGCTGTGAAGCTAACATTCCTGGCATTCAAATAGGAAGGCAGCAAGCATGTCAGATTTTTACTGTTTGAGTTAAAAATGACTTAAACATTAGTAAAACAGCTCAGCACAACAGTGGCCAATCTTATGTCCAAACTCTATGCATCAAACCTTATCAATGACAGTAATTTGTGGACTGAACAGCACAGTCTAAAGCTAAAAGCTCTGAAGTAGTGTGGTGTCTTTGATGAATAATGTAGACACCCACCACAGCAGAAGAGGAAGAAAACTGGATAGACTGTCCAAAACACTGACACTTCTGCTTTGACTGCAGCAAATAACTCCCATTAGTGCTAACTCATTTTCTTAGAGCCTGTATCAGGAAGGTCTGATGACCAACTGGGCTAGTGTTCAGGTCATGGCTGTACAGTTTTTACCATCCCTGTGTGCTCCAGTTTCTCCCCCAGGAGCTCTGTCACTACAGAGAAGCAGGGTGGCAAGGTAGGGGGACCCAGGTCCTACAGGTTTATCAGAGTGCCCAGTCAAGTCATTGAGCTATCCCAAATTATGTTTTCCCCTGTGTCACTTTCTACCAGTCTGGAATTCTTCAGGTTAGGGTATCATCAGAGGCGTAGCAGACTCCCCTGGGTCTCTTAGTGTCCTGTTCTCTTAGGGCTTTCAACTTGAAATCCAAGTCCCTGCTGCTAGAGCAGCCCTCACAAAGCTGTTGCTGTCCCTGGCAGAGCTCTCAGCATTAGCCTTGCATCCTGTTGCCACATGCAGCTCATTCCCCTCTCTCTTGGGTACCAGCATCCTTTTTAATTGTGCCCTGCACCTGTTGAGAGGTGGGACATTCCTTAGCTCAGTATTTCTCTGTTCCCAGCCTTTGTTCAGTGGTGGGTCTGAAAGCCCTGTCACAAGCCCTTCCCACCACTTTCAGAATCCCTGGGCTACTTATGTTGACACCCTCACTTACTCCCCATCTCAGAAAAAGAAGTCTGCATTTTTCTGATCTTTTCCATTTCAATGCAGTACGTCAAAGCAGTATGGTTGAGGGACGAATACCACCTCATGATTTGGGGGTTATGGTCCTTCATGGATTGTAGCCATCCTAGGAATGCAAGGCCCCCACAGCCCACAATAGTGCTAGAGCCTCCTTCTCTATCAGTGAATAATCAGCTTTTCAGGGAAGAAGCTTCCTGCTAAGATATAGGACAGGATGCTCCTGTCCCCCTACTTTTTGTGACTGTACAGATCCAAGACCAATATCCGATGCATCTGTTCCTAAAATAAAAGGCTTTGAAAAGTCGGGATGAAATAAAAAGTGTTCCTTGAACCAGCAATATTTTTTAGCACATGGAAGGCTCAGTCGCAGGCATTGGTCGACCAGATCTTCCCGGATGAGGCGTCTTTTAGTAGGACTGCTAAGGCTGCAGCTATTATGGCAAAGTTGGGTATGAACCGCCTATAATGCCCTACTAGCCACAGGAAGTGGTATACTTGTTTCTTCATAGAGGAGATAGGGCATTCTGACAAGGCTTTTACCTTCCCTACTAGTGGGTGTAGTGATCCTGCACCCATGGTGTATCCCAGGTAGTTCACTTCCCAGTTGGTTAATCAACATTTATCCAGATTAGCTGTCAGCTCGGTCTCTTGGGGTATGTCAATACTGACGGCAGCAAAGTTGCCACTGTCAGATCAATCTTTCTGGATCAATTGAGTGGTCAGTGTAGACCCACTCAATCGATCAGGAAGTCAATGCTGGTAATTCACCTCCTCAAGTGGCTCAGTGCTGCGTTGATGGGAATGCAGTTCCCGTCAGCACAGTTCAGTGAAGATGGCGCGCAGAAGGGAAGCACAGCAGTTGACGGGAGTTACGCAAGCTACACTGCGTAGCTTGCATAACTCCCGTTGACTGCTGTTGAATTTCCAGGTAAGTGTAGACCAGGGCTTGGAGTGCCTGTAGGAGCTCTGTGAGGTGTTTTATGGGGTTGTCACAGGTCCCATTGTAGATGACAATATTGTTGATATAAGCAGCTGCGTACTGACTATGTGGGCTCAATATCAGATCCATTAACCTCTGGAACATAGTCACAGTCCCATGCAGTCCAAAGGGCATGGTTGTACACTGAAAAAATTGCAGGGATGTATAGAAGGCTGTCTTTTTCCTGAATTTGGGGTGAAGGGGGATCTGGCAGTATCCCTTAGTTAGGTCAAAGTAGATATGTACCTGGCAGCTCCCAGCATCTCTAGCAATTTGTTAGCCTGCAGCCTGTAATAGGCATAGAATTTGAATATTGCATTCACTTTTTGAAAGTCTATGCAGAACCATGTTGAGCGTGAGCAATCTCGAACTTCACCACTCACCCGACTCCTTGACAACTCTCAGGGCCAACATATTCTGTGGCTCTTGTCACACAGTCTCCCACATTTTTCCAGGTAATGGTGGTACACTTTCTTGCACTTTCTGGCCAGTTTCAGTCTCTATACAATGGAATACTAGGTACATCTGGGACTAGTGTTGCCGAAAACTTAGAGAGGGATTTGCTGATGGGTTTGTGTGTCTGTTGTTCCTGGTCAGGTTATAAGTCTTTCCTGACTGATATGGTCCCTGACTGAGGAACTGTCATGGCACAGGGGCTGAATTTAGGCTCACGGGGAAATGGAGCGATTAAGAGTCCGTTTCATTCTTTCCACACTTTCCATAAATTGACATGATATATTTGGATAGCTTTCCTCTTTCCAGGATTGCATACTTTGTAGTCTACAGTCCTCATTAGTCTCACTATTTCAAAGGGCCCTTGCCACTGAGCCAACAGCTTCGATTCGGAGGTAGGTAGCAGAAGTACCACTGAGTCCCCTGGTTGGAATTCTGGGATACAGATGCTCTTGTTATACTTCTTCTCCTGGTCTTCTTGTGCCTTCAGCAATTTCTCCAGATCCTCCCACTTGGAGTGTGGGAGTGGGTGATACAATATGAAGACACTGTAGGAAGCAGTGACATTGATTGAGAACAGTATGGTGACCTTCACACCCACCCACAAAACACCAAAAAGGGGACCCCACTCAACACCAGCCAACTCATGACCAGGGGAAGCATGAGAGGAACCTGGCGGCTCACAGTCAATGAACAGGAGTAACACTCTATTCTGGAGAAAATAAAAAAGTGAGCAGCAGAAAACACAGATACAAAACGGCACGGGTTGTACAAGGAAAGATCATGCAATACACCAAAACAATTATAAATACAGAGAATGCTACATGATGTTATAACTCTTTCTTTTCAGTAAAGTTGTAGTGCTTGAGAAAGATGCTGGATTCATAGCTCTGGAGAGTGAAGTCATTAATTTATACACAGAACACGGACAGCATGGATTGCAACAAAACAAGATTCCCCTGTACTGCCTGGCTAGTGTGCCTCAAACATTAGGGGATGTGTGTCTGTGTGTATAAGCTTTTGAGCTGTCTGTTGAGATTGCTAATTCGTGCCAATTCTGGTGGTGTAGCATTTTTATGATATGGACATCTGTCCTGTCACATTGGAATTAGTCTGATCCACCCATGTGTTTCACACAGCCACAGAACAAGGGCTAGATGGCAATGAATTCAAGTCACTGAGGACCTGCGTTGGGCCCTAATCCTTCAATGCCACCCCTCTTTGGCCTCAGTGCAGCTCCTTGTGGCTGCAGGTGTCCAACTATGTGGTTCTCAGTGCAAGATTGAGTCATTGGGTTGCAGGAGGTACTGATTGTGAAAGCCTTGACAGCACAAGTCTGAAAATTATGGGAGGTTTCTGCAACCCTGGGATAAAGGGGGTTCTGGCTCAACAGAAGAGCCATATATTTTTGAAAAAGCTATACTCTGAATGTATTTTGGAACATAGTGAAGAAGGGTTGGATGCTAGTCATTTGGCTATAAAAATCCTGAGAGCACAACAGTTTGAATAAACTGAGACTTTTAGTTAGTTTAGGCTTGGTTAAACGGGGCTGAATTGTGTATCATAATTACTAATCCCCTAAACCATCCAACCCCCTTTCTCCTGCTTCTAAGAAATACTGATTTTGATAAAACATTTTAAATAGTTTTAGTACTAACTAAGAATCTCCTATTAGTCACATTTGCCTTTGTGTATTGGGAGCCTCAAGAGACTATTTCCTATGTTCTGCAACAAGTTTACTACCACCCTCCTGTGACAGGGTGGTGGGGGGAAAGGGTGAACCCCCTTTTAAGCCCTCTGCCATGCTGGTCTAGCTAGCAGAAGGGCAGCAGAGCAGGTAGTTGGGTTGGGGTTGATTGCCTGAGGGAAGGCAGCTGGGCGGAGATGCAGATTGAGCAGTTTCCCAGGGGAGTAATTTAGCCCATGAACAGCAGCTGCCCGAGAAGCCCTAGAAGGTTTATAAGCCATGCCAGATGGTTTGGGAAGACAGGGGAGAACCAGAACCAAAGACGCCACGCGATGCGTACTCCAGATGCATGCTGTAAATAAACCAAGGTGACTGCAAGTCTGTGGGTCCTTGTCTCCTTTTTGACCCAGAGGGAAAAGGAAGAGGGAGGCAGTGGCACCGGAACTGTTACATCTTCACATTCATTTGACTTGTTGGTGTTGATATTCATAGGCTAAATTCAGCAAAGTATATAGACCTGGCAATACACAAAGGCAAAACATATAGACCTGAAAGTAGAGCTACCTTAGCCAGCTAACCCTAGAGCAACCAAAAGGTGACTCATCCTTAGAGAAGGCATATCTATGCTAGTTCAAGTGACACTGGTGGATCTGTTTCTGTAACTTACATCATGAAATATGCCTGAACCAGAAAACTAAAATGCAAATTAAGATCTAGATAATAATTCCTCAGAATACTGAGGATTTTTGGAGTTGTCTGTTTGATTGGGGCTCCTTTTGAACTCATGAGGATTGTATTCAAGATCTGAGTGGATATACTTTTTTTTTAAGAAATAAGGTTATTTTTAAAATCTGACATAGTTTATGTACATTATTCAAGTCTGATCTCTATAAAACCTGGTCAAAGATTAAAGCTTTCAGTCTTGAAGACCGAGCATTTCATGAAAGGTTTAGCCTTTTAATATCATTGAACCTTTCTGCTAGAAGTCCAGGCCCTAGCACAAAGAGTTAACTGGTAACAAATATCTTTTATTTTGTTCTGCACTTGTAAATAATAGGCCTCCTGTTTTATAATCCCTGCCTTGGATGAGCAGGGGAATGTGTGAGTCACAATGAAATATGGAATAAATAACAAGCAGCTGTGAATTACTGGGTTATAATTCCATCAAGAAGTTCTGGGAGTGTCATAAGCCAAAAAAGCCAAGCTTTCTGCTTGCATAGTCATTGGAATGAACCCCAAAGTAGAATTATAACCTCATAATTCTTTTGGTTAGCCCTGACATTGCTGACCTCCCCCTTCCTGGTCTGCATTCCAGCTGCACAGTAAACCCAAAGCTGAAGACTGTGTATGTAACAACAAACGTGTTTCATTACCTTTTTGCCATTGTATCCCCCCTTGTTCCTTTCCCTCCTTCTCTGTTTGTTTGAAATGCCTTGCTGTGCTACATCTCATTTAGATTTTAAGCACCTCAGGGCGGGGACCCATCATTTCTGTTGGTTTGTAAAGCCCTATACACACAAAATATTCCTGTTTATTCCCATGCCTGCACTTGCCCGCCAGGTGTTTGGTTCCTCTCACCAGCTGGAAGGCAAATCGTTTTGCAGTCCTAAACTCATGAGCCTACTCTTCATTACAAAAAAATTATAGGTGCTGACCTGAAATTAACCAAGTCCGAGTAAAATCCTAGAGAGCATAAAGCGATATGTAGAGTAAAGACTAGTCTTCACTTTGACCTGCTGACTCATGTGAAAACTCCAAAATGCTCAGCAGGATTTTACCTGGAGTTAGTTAACTTGAGTTGAGAGCATACCATTTGTCACAGTGAAAACAAGGCCATGGTGGCTCAGGTTGCTGCTGCAGCAGTGTGTGCCACTATGTTATTGGCTGTTGTTGTCCACTTCCGTAGTGTTTCTTGCTCCAGCAGTAGCTCCCTTTTGTAGCTCAAGTATTGTAACAAGAGGAGGAGAGAGACCATCACCTATCTTATCTTAAAGCCAGGTCTCCTGCAACACCCTTCAACCCATATGCACCTGGCTGTCTGTCACAGATTCTTAACTCTCCTCAACACCAAAGCTTAGCTAACTTGGTGGTAGTTTAGAGGAGTGTATTGCCAATTCCCCAGTCCCAAATATAATGTAGAGTGGGTAGGCAGAGGGTGGTGGACACCCCCTCCCCATTCTCCTCCCCGCTTCAGGGTCCCCAGAGCTCGGGTTCTAATCGAAGCCTGAACAGCAATTTTACAACCCAGGGCCTGAGCCCATGAGCCCAAGTCAGCTGACCTGGGCTAGCTGTGGGTTCTTTATTCCTGTGTAGATGTACCCAAGGAGAAGAGAGGGTCTGGGGGCAGGGGCAGAAGGCATGGTGGGTGAATGAATTTGGGCAGAGCTGAGGAGGGAGGAGGATTAGTTGTAGATTGTTTCTCACTAGTTATCAAGTTGGTTAACAAATTTACAACGTATTGTCTAGGCTGCCTGCACCTGCTCCTCCGGCCCTGTGTTTTACTTTATATATGTGGATCCTAGTCTTGCATCCTTGTTGTGCTCTGGATCAGACTTGTGCCTTCCAACATCTTCTCTCCTCTCTCCTTAAACTTTCCCGTTTACTGCCATGCTTGCCCACATATTTCCTAGGGAGCATGACTACTTATCTCCCATCTAGCAAGTCATTCACTGCTGCCCCTCTCCTCCTGCAGGTACCTATAGCTTTTGCTGCTGCCTCCTCCATCTCGAAGTTCCTTCTCCTGCCTCCTTCTTACCTCTTTACCAGACAAAAATTGTCTCCCTCGCTGCTTTCCCTGCAACTCCATTGACTGTTCCCTAACATTCTAGTGCTTCCTACTTCACTTCTTCTTTTTCATCCTTTACTAATAACCAAGCAGCTTCCCTGTCTGTCTTTTGGGCTGGCTGTTTCAGCCATAGAATGTAGCCGAATCTTGTAAATCATGGCTATGACACCTCACCTATAATTATGGATAACGGATGGTCATGGTTCAGGCCTGGAGCACCATATATCACATATACCTGTGCGTGAAACCTCCCTTTGATGTAGTACAGATGCTGATGTGTTGTAAACGTTGCATGGGGAAAAGAAGTCATAGAGCAAAATGTGGGAGAAAACTCATATATTGCCAATAGAATCAGATCTTATCAATTAAAAAGCCAGTGTATTAATTTTAAATTTGCTGCTTGTCATCAGAAAATATTAAAGGTAGTTACAGAGCTTTTTAAAAAGGTATACTTTAAAGTGTGTTAAGCTACAACCATGAGACACACATGGCTGTAGATGTCAGTAAGTACTTATTCATTTGTGGCTTCTGACATACAGTATCTATAGTAGGTATTCCTGGAATGTGTAATGTCAGGTTGTGCTGATATGTCACTGATTTGGAAATAGAATGAGAAAAGTAAGCAGCATTCCTGTCTGGACAGCAAAAGGATTGACCTGAATTTGAACTTTTTAGCTACTGGTAGTGTATATCTGTAATGTGTGTACATGATATATAGCTACCCCTATGAGTTTAATTTTTATGTCACCAATGTCACTTCCAAGCAAAATGAGAGCAAAATTCTTTCAAAGACCTTGGAAAAGATCTGACTGAAAAATAACATTTTCATTGTCTTCTTGGCCCTGAAATTCTAATTAAATTATTGATTATGAAGTAGGCTGTTTTCTTAATAGTTTTTAATTTAGCAATTAAAGCAAAGTAAGTAATTAAATGGATGGAATTGCAAATGCAATCTTGGAAAGGTTGTTTTTAATTTAATCACTTTATTGGAAGAAGCAAAAAAAATAAATTAGTCATCAATAAATAATTTGTGTGTGTGTGTGTGGGTGTGTGTGGGTGTGGGTGGGTGTACAAATGTACCCATCACATTGTTCCTGGGCGGCACATATGTCAGTTAATGAAAAAAGTACAACGTTTATTATTTGTATTGTGCTACAAATTGTCAGGCGCTGTGCAAACACAGAACCAAAAGGCAGTCCCAGTTCTTGAACAGCTTACTGTCTAAGCATAAGCCAAAAGACAACAGGTGGACACAACAAACAGGCAGAGGAAGCCCAAGGTAGTAATGAAATGATTATGTACAGCTTAATAAGCAGAGCTCACAGCACATCCACTGCCTAACTATTGGAGAGGTTTTTTTGGAGCCAGTAAGCCAGGGGAGAATATTTAGGAGAGATTTGAAGGAGGACACTGAGATGGCATTGCAGATGTTTATCTGGAGCTCCTCCCATACAAGGGACAGCATGGGATAATGCATGAAGGTGTTTGCTGAAAAATTTTCCAAATGGGCAGTCAAGGTTGGCGTCACTGGCAGAGCGGAGGCGGGAGCTGACATGTAATTGTTGTTTAAGAGAAAGTAGGTAGGGCAGGGGTAAATAGGCAAAACAAAAACTTCCATGCATTCAACAATAAACAAAGCACACAGCCAAATATCATTCCTCCAAAAAGTAAGAGTCTGATTAGAGGAGGCCTGATTGTCATTTACATAAAGTCCCTTTGCCCTGGTTTTGTAATATAAAGGGACCTTAGTGTAAATGAGAATCATGGCCACAGACTGTGTGCTGTCCCCTGACGTTCTTCAAGTCAGGTTCTGTCAGGCCAAGAAGGGAATTAATTTGAGTCCAGGACACACTCCTCAAAACAGACTGCCCTGAATCCTGGGTCTTTTAAATATAAAGACTTCTAGTTTGTGTACCTCAGCCCTTCTCAACTTTTGTAGTGATTCATGGACAGGCTATGGTAGTTGGGACTGTAACCTTTTAGGGCATGTTTACACTGCATCTGAGACCAAGCTTCCCAGCCTGGGTCCACAGACTTGTGCTAGCAGGACTTGTGCTAGTCCTCTAAGGATAGCTGTGTAGATGTTACTTGAATGTTGTGGCTCAGACTAGAGCTTGGACTCAAGTCCACCTCTTCCACACCCCCAGGTTTCAGAGCCCAAGTTCCAACCCGAGTTGCTATATCTACACAGCTATTTCTAGAGAGCTACTGCAAGCCCCACTAGCACAGGTCTGTACACATACCCATACAGATCAGTAGCAACACTTTGATGGCACATGGTAGCAAATAGGAAGCCAGTGAAGTCTTTGAAGCATTGGTATAATGTTTCCTCAAGCTTGACTGGCTGCCATACTCTGCATCAGCTGCACCTCTGAGAGATCATGAAGTGTAATCCAGTCTAGTGGCGACAAAAGCATGGATGACTGCACATCGGAGAGAAATGGTTGCATTTGGTGGTCTTAGCTTATGTGAAAAGAGTCATCTGGTATTACAGGAGTAATTGAAGATCCATACATAGCCCATCTGCGTGAACTTTATGGACGTAGGGTGGGCAAACCCCTTCATAATGGGTAGATGCCATCCCCATTGTACTCCGTTGATGCTGTCCCTAGATAACAGGCATCACCCATGTCTTATCTGGATTTAGCCTCAACTAGTTTCCTCTTATTCAAATCTCATTTTTGACAAGGCATTGAGGAAAGAGATATCTCACTATTAGGGTCTGATGGAAGATATGTAGCTCTACATATCTTCTATATGCTGATGGCTCTCCAACTCAGACCTCCTCGCTACCTTCCCCACTGCTTTCATATACCCATTGAACAAAACAGGTTACAGAAGGGAGTAGGGTGACAAGCTAGTAAGTGTGAAAAATTGGGATGTTTGGTGGCAGGGGGAGTTATTGGTACCTATATAAGACAAATCCCCGAATATCGGGACTGTCCCTATAAAATTGGGACATCTGGTCACCCTAGAAGGAAGCCATGCATAAAAGACTTGTGGGGAGTAGCACCCTATAGATGGTTCACCCCAGTGCACCTCATCTTCTCTGCCAAATAATGTGAAAGGAGAGGACTGAGGCATAGCCGTATCTTCTCTCTCTTCTTTTTGGAGTGATACATGCTCCAAGGAAACAATGCTTATGTTCCACTGAGCATACGGCCTGCCATTGTGACTAGCTCTTGCATGCTTCCCCAGGTTGGAGTAAAGACCAATGACCATCTCACCCACAGTGAATACAGCTATTATGTGTTGTATTTAGCACATCCAAAGTTGGCATTGTACCCCTAACTCAAAACCTGGGCCGTTATCTGACTGATCATATATTTTCCCCCATCCCAACCGCACCTTTGCCAAACTCTACAATTTGTAATTGTGTTTTCAGTGAATTAGTCATTTTAACTATACCCCTGAAGTTCATCAGAAAGTCTGAGGGAGGTAATGGCTGTAGCATGACTGCGTTCTCAAACAGAACCATAAAAAGGAACATTATAAATCGTTTTCTTTTCTAATAACAATAATGTTCAGAAGTAAATAATATATTCTCAGAAAACAGCTTTCAGGTTGGGTAAATGCAGAATCAAAATGTTGGTGTTTACCCAACCTGGAAACCATTTATTGCATCATATACAATATTACTCTCTTCTAACCATTATTGCTTAAGTAACAAAATTATTTCCATTCCAGTTTCTCATATCTTTAGTGTGTGGCTTTTTAGACTTGTTGTTCACAGATCATTGACATAATAGAAGTAGAAACACTGTGTTGTTGGAAGCAGCTTGAACTGAAAAACAGGCAGACATTTTCTATTTCAAACTGAAAACGCTTCATCCTAGGTTTCATGCTGTCTGGAGTGGCTCACAGCTATGAGTGCCTACCTCAGAGTCGACACCCCAAACTGGTGGTACGGTCTATAACAGCGTTCCTCAACCCATGGGTCAGGACCCAAAATTGGGTCACCAGAATGGTTCAAAGGGTCGCGTGGCAGCTCCTGTACCATGGGGCTGGCTGGGCTCTCCTCTCTGCTCTAGGCACCGCAACTTATCGGGTCCCAGTGCCACTTAGGTGCTGCCCAGCCATCATAATGATGGGATTTGGGGAGGCCAAATCTGAGTGAGTGGCCCTGCAACTCCATGAGCGATGTCACACCTTCACTCCCGCAAATCTAGTCTAGTCAGGGGGGCAGAGCCAAACCTGAACAGCACTGGAACCCTGGAGTTTGCAACTCCAAGAGTAGACAGCCAAGCCCAGTCAGCCCCACAGTGCAGGAGCTGCCACTGAGGGATGAGTGCTGGGCAGAGCCCAACTTCCCTGCGGGGTAGGACCTGACCAAAACCACCCCAGGGCTTCCACCCCCAGATTATTTACTGGGTCGCAGCAGACCATGAGCATTTACAAATGAGTCCTGAGCCCAAAAAGATTGAGGACCAGTGGTCTGTAAATAGATTTTACGAGCCCAGTAACAAATGTGAACTCTTAAAGTACTACACTAGTCTTATAATGGAGTCTCAGTGGACACTCCAGTCTATCTTGCCATCCAGGCAAGTTGGATTTAACGATAAACGGTCACTTACACAAAAAAATCACAAAATATTCAGATTGCTCCCAGTTCTGAGAGACCATTACTTACCCCAGGTCAATTTGTACCTTAGATCTCACACCAGAGACAACACCTATAGACCACGCTTCAATAAACTAACTATAGACTTATTAACTACGGGAAAAGAATAAGAGCGTTATTTACAGGTTCAAGCAAGCACATATACAGAAATGAGTTTGTCTGTGATGCAGAAAGTGACAGTTGTAGCAATCTGTCAGTTCAAAGTGTCTTTTGAGGCAAATCCACACCAAGCAGTATGGGGATCTCTATGGTTTTATGTTTAGGAATCCTTTCCCCTCAGAATCCAGACAGAATAAAAGAGTCAGTTTCACCTTGTCAGGCATTTTTATCTCCTCCCAAGTCCAAACTGTTGGGATGGGTTCATGCCTCAGCTTTTCCTTCGTGGAGAGAGTTAGGAATGCTGTCAACAGGGCCTCTCTCCATTGATGCTACACAATACCTCATTTGCCTTCAGTGGGCCATCTTGAACACTTTACCTTAATTAATGCTTCTTTTCTGGTTTGGTGAGTTGCACAATTACAGAGCTTTACAATGCAAACACTCGATGTAACTTTATACCATGGGCTATAAAGGTTATGAGTGAGATCAATGCATGCAGCATCCTACAAGCATTTTATAAAGTCTAAACACATTCTTATCAACTTAACATCTAATATCTATTTTGATAATGCTAGTCCACAGATAAGCAAGACAAGTTTCCAGCTATGCATTTGTAAGTGGTCACTGAGGCCTGCGGCCTTGGCATCATCTGGCACCTGGGCTGCTAGCATCACATTGGGGCTGCTTGACAATTTTTCCTTAACCATTTTTTTTTAACATAAAATTAGTTTTTCAGTGTATTGATTTTTGTGGAAGGTATCCACTTTCCTCACCGTTTAAATTTTTTGTTTGAAAGCTGAAACCCAGGAAAAATTCTGTTTTCAGCTGAACATTTTTTAGGGTTTTCTGAGCAGCTCTATTCCATTGCACTAATTATTCGCATCTTCTGAAAAGAGGAATTTGAAAGAGGACTAACTCACTATTTATTTCTTATTTGTACTACAGCAGTGCCCACAATGTTATCCATATTATGTATTATCCACGTGTAAACAGTCTCTTCCCCAAAGAGCTTCTAATTTAATGCTCCAATCCTGTAACTGATTCTTTCCTTGCAGAGGAACCCTTGTGCCATCACTGGGACTCCACATGGGTGCATGGAGTCCGTTGCAGCTGGGGCAGAAGATTAAAATCCACAAGCAAAAATTACTCCTGTTGCCCCTTGAACTAGTCTTTGGAGATAAGATAGACCTGAGGAGGGGTTTAAAGGAGAAAGCTGTGGCATCTTGGATCTGTTCAAGGATAGTGTCCCACGTGTGAGTTTTGGTGGACAGTGAGCAATTGCAGTGCTAATCCAAATGTATTGAGTTCTTGACCTTGATCCAAATAAAAACTTTGCAAATACAAGTTCAGTTCACACAGAATTGTCACTGTATCAGAAACTTGGAGCTGCTCTGAGACTCTCAGGCTCAGGGTGCAGAGAAAAGGTCATCAAACTCTGTGCTTTAAATTCAGATTTCTCCCACCGTTGGTTATTAGATAACTACAGATCCCATTTTAATCAGCATGATGCAACATTGTCAAATATGAACACTCCGTGTTGAGAAGCAGCATGGCACAGTGGAATGGGATTTGAGAGGCCAGCCTTCTCTTCCTGGCTCTGCCGCTGACTTGCTTCCAGACTTTGGGCAAGTCATTTCACCTCTCTCTTTCTCTGTTTCCCCTCCAACCCTTTGTCTTATCTGTTTAGACTGCAAACTTGTCAAGGCAGGAATTGTCTCTTACAATGTGTAGGTGCCGTACCTAGCACATTGAGACCTTTGGGGCACTCCTGTAATACAAATAACAATACAGGCCTTAAAAAGCCCGTTCTAAACACATGGAAGTACCTTCTGTCATATGTTGCTCTAAAAATCCAAAGGCTTTTCCGCTCTCTCTGGCAGGACTCAAGTCCTAGAACACTAACTAACACATGTACATCTCTCTTTAGAAATCATATTTCTTCCCCACTCCTTCTTTCTTCCATTCCTCCACCATGAGGCATGGAAAGTGTGAAGCTGGTGCAAATGCCAAAGACGACCGGCTGGTAAGCATGAAAAGGGCAGGACAAAGCATACACGGTATCATCAGTCCTGCCTTAAGGCAGTGCTTCATGCAATGGCATGCTACCGGTTTCAGTAGAGGTGAGGGGGCTAAGGGAGCAGCTGTTGCATACAGCATTATCCTTTTTGAGGCTGGCAGATGTTCCAGTAGAAAACCCATTGGGAGTCCATACTGCTCAGAGCAATCCTGACACCTGCTCCACAGCTTCTGTTCCGTAACAGAGGAGGTAGCATATAGTTGGGCCACCAGAGGTAAGCTGGCTTCTGAGCAAGTTGCTAGGGGGAGGGCTATCTGTGCAGATGCTGTGAGATCCCTGGATGTTCCAAGATTCTAGAGCAACCAATTATACACTGTAATTACATGATATGCTTAAGAGAGAGCAGCAGTATCTTTCCAAGTTTGACTTTCTAGTCAACAATAGGATTGTACTTCAAATAGTGACATTAACATATGCTGTATGCATGTTCTGGTGCCCTCTAGCTAACTGCCTGGATAACTAGCATCATCACTTGTCCCAGGACTTCTTCATTTGACTATAACATTTCCTCAGGTGGGGATGATGCATTAGAATCACATTATATTATTATATTTTCTGCGTATATTCTGTGTCCTGTTGTGGGAGGCAATGATAGGCTCTTTAGTTTTCATGACACAATTAGACATCTCTCTTTCGTTGTGTGTGTGTGTGTGTGTGTGTGTCTCTCTCTCTCTCACACACACACACACACACACACCCTCCCCAAGTCCATGCACACACAATCCAAAGTAGCATTCAATTGTGAGTGCACTAATCCCTTCATGAATGATACTTGGAGCTGCATTGTCATCTCTCACTCTCCAGCAGTTTGAACTCTGCTGTGCTGAATTGAAACCACCAATCTCAGAGCCCCACTTCACTGTGTGCCTAGCAGGTGATTGCAGATTTAGGGTGGAAGAACCAGCTTACACAGGGGAATTGCAATCTGGGGCTTGATCTCTCAAATTCAGAACTCTGGCAGTATCTTTCTGCAGCACTGCTTAAAACTAATTGTTTCAGAACCTGAAGTGTACTGAAACAAAACACAGAAGGAATGAGACATTGCCAGAAAGGGGCTTCATGCTGATCCACTGAGAACTGGCAGTTTCTGAATCATTTGCAGTGGCTTTCAGATACAGAAAGAATCTTCCAATAAACACAGATTTCAGTTTGAGGGTTTATTTAGCATTTAATTTTCTCTAAAAATATATGGGTATATATCTCATTTTTGTTTCGTTTTGTCTCATTTTTGTGGCCTGAACCCAGCATTTCTGCCTGCAAGGGCATTTCAGGCTAGTGTTTTGCTAATGATAGTGCTTTACATGCCAGTTTCTCACTCAACTGATTGTTTTGTTTTGGTTCCATTCCCCCCCCCCCCCCAAAAAAAAAAAATGCTATATAAAGAATAAATAATCTTTCAAAGAGAACAGACATTTTTCACACACAGATTAGAAACACTGGGACAAAAGTGATATGCAAGGAGCACAATTTAACAATGTGACAGAACCTGTGCCCCTAATCTTCCACTAGTGGTGACTAGAATAAATATATGGGGCCTGATTCTCTGTTCTGACCACGCTACATTCAGCAGAGGCATGGGTGTGCAGGGTGGTTTACACCACCTTTGATCCTCCCTGTATTCTTAGCCCACAACTCTCCTCTCTCACTCTCTCACACACACGCATACCACAATCCTGCTCCTAGTGCCATGGATCTATCCATACACACTTGGAGTGGCAGGGGAACCCTTCATCCCTCCTACAGAGGATGGGAAAGTACAATGGAGCATCGTCTTCCCCCAAAAAATAGCAGCGGCATTTCCTTTCCCTCACTGGAGCGGCAGAGGTGGCAGCAGAGGAACCCCTGAGCAGTTACCTCAGCAGCTGGGATGTGTCAGGGTGTGTGTGTGGGTGGCCAAGCAGGCTGGCAGGGCCTACCCCTTTTTTCTTTTCCTGCCATGCACAGAGTCCTTTGCTGGGCTGGTGCTGATGGGCCCTCTGGAGCAGTGGCTTTGGGAGTTAACGCCTCGTGAAAATGCATGAGGCAATCACCCCCCTCAGAACCATTGTGTCAGGGTGACTACAGACTTAGACAGGTGTCCTGACTGCAACTAATGCCGGGACTTGTTTTTAACCTTTGCTTCATCATCATCCTGATGGCTACAGGCTTGGTTTTTTTGTTTTGTTTTTTTTAAATGAAAGCTGGGCGTCTGATGTAATCACGTGACTCCAGAAGTCATAGAACTATCATGTCTGTGTCTTAATCAGGCCCTGGAAGAGTCAGAGAATCTAAGGCTAGAAGGACCACCAGGTCATCTACATTAACCTCCTACACGTCACGCCACCAAATCCCACCTTGTTACTCCCGTATTGAGCACAATAACCGAAATTAGAATGAAGTATTACAGCTCTCAGGAGACTAAACTATTGTGTGCCACAGGCAGGGAACAGGAGGCAGCAAGGTGCTCCAACCTGTGTGGCCATCACTCCTCGTGGCTCACCTTTGGGGGGCTGAGAGCTGGAGTAGCATAAAGCTGCTGTAGTTGGCTCTGTAACATCTGGGGAAGCCCTACATTAAGCACATTCCCGAGTGAGCAGAACCCCGGCTTTCACGACTTGGTTACACTAAATAGTGTAAGGGGCTATGGAGCAAGATAGAACTGGGCCCTAGAACTTAAGTAAAGTATTTGATGTAGGGTCTGATTATGCAATTATTGGCCTTAAAACACTAATTGATTTCAGTAACGTAATTAGTCATCAATGTAATTTGAAATCGGGATGAGTTTTGACTGTGTAGGGATGGCAAGGATCAGACATTGTGAGAGAAACACAACAGACTGGTTTACACTGAAAAAGTGGCCAAGAATAATTTTGTTTTTTTTCCAAATGTGATCCCTTCCTAGGATCCTTGTTTCTCTCCAGACTTGTTTTCCATTGGATTTTGCAGTGTGTTCTTGGCTCTGTTCCCTTTTAATCCTGCTATTAAAAATTAACACTTTGTCAATTCCTCCCTGAATAAAGCAGAGCTTCAAGACACAACTTCCCCAACACCCATGTGCAGCAGTAGATATGACCCACACTGATGGAGCTCACAGAGGGATTAAATTGGGCATACTCAGGGAAAACGCTGCTGTTCACACATAGGGGGTTTGCCTTTCAGAAGCTGACTCAGGACCCTCTGCAGCTGATCAACCTTAAAAGCACACATACATACCTCTCTCATGCAGGTGTTTTGAGATCTGATGTATGCCTTGACAACAGCTTTAGATCTTGAATATTATATCCCGCAAGAGCAATTGTCCTGTTTTATACAGTACAACATGAATATGCCTCGGATACAGACCATATTTCTATCCTTAAAGCTTTTCCTTTTAATCTGGAAATCATGGGATCCGTTAATCTAAAGGATAAAAAGAACAATATTCTTGTATAAGGTCATCCCCCTCCCCCAGCACTTAGAATTTCCAGCTATGCAAGACTGATTTTTGGTAGAAATGAGTAAGAATGGCCAGTGAAGATATTCTTATTAACTAAGGTGTGCATGTGGGTGTACACATTTTTCTGGGTATATTTTACTCTGTCTCTGGAACAAAATTGATTTGCAGTAGCATATTATTTTATTGTTAGTCCTAACGTGATAGAGACATGATTATTGGACACTGGATAATGAGAAAAACTGAAAATAATCAAGTAGCACTGATCCAAATTTAGTACCTTTTGTGATTATAGCTCACCATTGTCTGCTATTTGACTTAGATGTTCAACTTTAAAAAAGATTTACTGTATAAAACAATCTAACCAAATGAACTGGTTTACATTCCTCATTAGCCCCTATTCCTAATTAACTTGAAAAGTTCCAGGGGGGTAGCCATGTTAGTCTGTATACAGCAAAAACATTGAGAGTTCTGTAGCACTTTAAAGACTAACAAATTTAATTTCTGCAGGCATAAGCTTTGGTGGGCAGTAACCCACTTCATCAAATGTAAGGAATAGAAATCAGATTGGAGGTATATATATACATCTAAGGGTAAGGAACAAAAATGTGAAAGTTAGGTATAAGCAAAGTCCATTCAGTTAGAGTAGTGGAGGCCTATTCACAACCATTGATTAGGAGGTGAGAATGTATGAACAGTGATAATTACTTCTTGTAATGAGAGAACCATTCCAAGTCCCTATTTAGACACAGTTTGATTGTGTCAAGTTTGCAGATGAGTTCCAACTCTGCAGTTTCTCTTTGTAGCTGACTTGAAAGTTGCTATACTTCTACAAAAAAACCTTCAAAAACAGACTTCAGAGTGTCCTGGGAGGTTGAAGTGCTCTCAGATTGGTTTATGGATGTTACCATTTTTTATGTCTGATTTGTGTCCATTTATTCTTTTGTGTAGTGACAGTCCGGTTTGGCCAATGTATGTGGCAGAGGGGCATTGCTGGCACATGATGGCATATATTACATTAGTAGATGTGCAGGTGAATGAGCTTCTTATGGTGTGGCTGATGTGGTTAGGACCTGTGATGGTGTCACTAGAGTCAATGTGTGGGCAGAGCTGGCAATGGGGTTTGTTGCAGGGGTATGTTCCTGGGTTAGTGATCTTCTTCTATGGTGTATGGTTACTGGTGAGTATTTGCTTCAGGTTTGGGGGGCTGTCTGTAAGCAAGAATAGGTCTGCCTCCCACAGCTTGAACGATATGCTTGGCATTCCTCATCACATAGAAGGAAATGATTAATAACTTTTTTTAAAAATTGCTTTATTTTCACACCTTTATTCCATTTTTAACTGCCAAAACGAAGCAAATGTCTGGGCGGGGGTGTGAGGAGGATAACAAAAGTAATTACTTTCCTCTTTCTTTAACTTCCTCTTAATTACCTTTTAATCTATGTTGTTACGCAAAAAGCAGCCCTTAATGCTAATGTGTCTAAAATAGAGAAGATAGTGATTTAAATGATTTAGATAAACATCTGCCTAGCACACAGGCATAAAATTTACAAAATTAGGAAAAGAGTGGCTGGCTGCCAGCTTTAACTGACAGCAAAATCAAGATTTTGCTTTCTTTTTTGAGTCTTTACCCTTATGTATACAAGATCATGAGGAATGAGCTAGGCCTCATATATAGTAGTTTGGGTCATGGGTTGGTTCTCATAAAGGAAACTCTCCATACATCACAAAACTGTTAGAGGTTTTCTCAGGAATAAAATTCAATATTTTAATCAGTTTTGAGTAGATTTCTCCCTCTTAATCTAAGAAAAGAATTAGAGAATCCTGCATTGATACCACCACACTATTCTGTTTTATGGCAATAATCATTCACACTATTTCAATGGGGTGAAAGAAGTCAATGCTGTTCTGAATGGGTCAGATTCCGTTTATTATCTATCCAAAGAGTGAAAGTAAAAACAGCAAAGCAAAGAAAAATAGCAGGGGACGGAGGAAAAGGGGAAGCAAACAAGGTGAAGGAAAAAAGAGAGAAGACAAAAATTGGGACATGATTTTTTTTTTCTGTTTGCCACTAAGAAACCTAATAAAAGGCCGTGTAATAATGATGGACTTGCAATCTCTAGTGTCATCATCCTAACCCCCAATGCCATCTGGAGGCCATCTGAAAAGTCTGAATGCAGCAGTGAAGTTCTGCCTGGCAGAAAGAGGAACTGGTGATCAATTTTCTTCCTGCCAGGCAGGTCTGCTTTGCTCCATTCACATTCACTTTTCAATATCCTATCTGCAAAAAGCTTCCAGACAGTACCCAGGAAGACAGCACACTGAAACCAGGGATTACAAATCAGCTGTTTTTATTATCACCAAAGCCTGAAGCTGAACCCCGATGACAGACAGTGCAATTCTTTTGTTCAATAATTTAGGTGTTTCTTAAGGAGTATGAAGAGCCCTCCCTTTATTTTTTCAAGACACATTGCTATTCTGTAGCCACTTGTGGGAGGCATAGTGGGAGAGAATTCACACTGAGGATGCTGAAAATTATGACGCTCATGCCCCTCTTCTGCTGCACAGGATTTTGTGGTCGTTCAGGAGCAGAGGTTCAGTCAGATTCATGGCAGAGGGTTTCCTCTGGGAGCCTGTGCTCTCCCATGTACACTAGGAAACAGAAGTCGTATGTGTATCCAAAGAACACAAGGTCCTGTGTAGACAGAATGTTGAGAACAAAGGTGTGTGCCTTGTTCATGGACCTACCAAAAAAAGGGCTGGGTGGAAATCCTTTGGAAAAGTCCTGGGCCCTTGCTGCTGTGAGAGAAATAGGAGAGAGAGGGGTCCGTACTAGATGTGAGATATAAGCTGTGCCTAGGCCTAGCAGCAACATAGTCCTCAGGGCTGAAGGGAGTCTGTGAAAAAGCAGCATAAAGAGAGAGAAAAAAAAATATTAACATACTGGGAAGTAGTTGTGGGACAGAATTTGGTGTCTCCTCCCCCAGCTTGCTGGCACCTGCAAAAAAAGACCATCAAAGGTGAGTTCTTCCCTCTTGGTGGAAGAAGAGGACAGACAGCAACTTGCTGCAGCCGGCAGGGAGTTGGTAGAATATTTGGATTGTTCATCAGTACAGTTATTTAAATGTGCTGAGTTTCACTGGTAGTGTTTTCAGGGCAAATGACTGGTTGGGCAAATGACTCCAGGGCTATGGAGTTGATCACACCTTTTAATGGATGTTAATCAGAAACCATGGCCCTGCAGCAGTGTAGGCTGGAATGGGGGAAAAAGAGGTAGGTACAGTTAGCATAAATTTTCTAACAATACTCAGCACAGGGCAAGGACTGTCTGAGAGCTTTTACAAAAGGGATAAATAAAAATGTAAAAGAGAAATTATTAAAACTGTCCCTTGATAACTAAACGGTTGATCATAAATTGGAGTGTCTATGCAAATGAAGTAAATAATTAAAAACCTCCAAGAACAGCATTGACTAGGTGGTTGATGGCTGGCAATTATAAAAGCTGAATTTTTAATATGCATACATCTAAGGAGCCAGTAAAAATTAGCTGCCAGACTAATGGACTTGCCTTTCTTTCAAGGCAGAATTTTAATGAGAGCATTATTTATAGCAGAGCCGAAGAACGAATGTACTCTTGCTTAGTCTTGGTTTTTTTTTTTTTTTTTTTTTTGTTCCCTGACACCTTATTCATTAAACTGTGATCATCTTTAGATAAGAAAAATACTTTACACAGTGAGGAGCAAAGGTCAGCTTGACCTCTGTAATTAGTCTTGGTTTGTATATTGTAAAGACAGTGCTTCTTTGAACAAAATAATGTTTATAAAAGCCGGTTTGCAATACGTACTCATTTCATGCTGCTTCCCAGGTCACCTGTGTGCACAGTTAACTGAAGTGAAAATGAAGATAATGGGAGACTGTAAAATGCCCATTATAGCCCCTAAGGATGTAATGCCACCTACCACACAGGACACAGTGGCACAAGGAGTGTTGTGTCCTGCATGGTAGGTGGCATTACACCCTTGGGAACGATAATGGACATTTTAAGTGCGTATTTTGATGGTCTGAGGTGGGTCTGAGCATGGCATTAGGAGACACAAACTCCTGAATTCTAATTCCAGCTCAGATACCGGACCTGATCTGACATTGCCCTCGTTCTGTTTACACCAGGTAGGCCCTCACACAGATGCCACAGGGCAAAGTTACCCCTCCCTCTGTGGAATATCTCCAGCACAGATGCAAAGCCACTTCATCAGTTCTGCACCACCTTCACAAGAGCCTGTGGTGCTGGGGGAAGACACCCAGGTGATTCTGCCCCCTGAAAAACTCTGTGGCTCATTGAAGCAGGGGCACAAGCATAACAGAGCTGGTCAAATGCATTTTTCCCATTAAAACTTTTGCCTCATCCCCTGACTGAATGGTAAAAGAGGACCATTCTCATTTTGGTTGGGCATTTCAAATTTTTGGCAGATGTTCAAGTCACCATCTGATTGGTCCAGACCAGCATCGCCAAGAAGAAGACCCAAGTTTGATCACCCAGCAGAAATGAGATAAAATGGTCTGTCTCCTTCAGCTCTGAAAGCTGAAGATTCTCAGATTATTGAAGTCCTGGCCTGGATACCTGGGAGTGCTCCTGGTGACATCAGGTATCTAGCTTGGATAGGCAAATTTAACCATCTTTGTGTTTTCCAGCAATTTGGGTTGCCCACTAAGCCCACCAGGAAAAGACTAGTCATGTCCATCTTTTGGCCCACCTGTGATTGGAGTGTCAACTTCTGCTGATGGCTGTGCTAAAGTCTGGAGATAAGTAACACCCAGACTTTCTCTTGGGTGATGACCCAAATCAGTCAATTGACCACTTCCTAAAACAGGGTACCTCGTTAATAAGGAAGTGTATGTGTATGTGTGCATGAGTGCTGTAAAGATTGTCACAGAGTTACAGTGCGTGTTTGGGTTCTGTAACAAGTTGCGATCAAGATCGTTATAAAGTAGCTTTGAAACTGAACAGGTACCATGGCAATCTAAGACTGTGAAATACTGTACATATGTCTACCATAGTTAATGGTTTCACACTGCCTTTCAAGTTGTAAGTATATAAAGACATAAAATGAGACCAAGTGTGCGAGCCTCTTGAGCTGTGCTCAGTCTGCATAGTTATAAATGTTATATTAGATAGTTAAGAGCGTTAATCAGATCCTGGGCTAATACAATTTGCTGGGAATTGGGTGCAAAGGGGTAGACTAATACAGATCCATTGGGAAGGCGCATGCAAGTCATTGACCAAACTGTCTTATGCTATAGCTTTGTATTGTTTTTCTTGTTGTGTTACCAACACTAGAGTTGATAATCAATTGTCACAAGTGAAGCTGTATTCTGAGGGACTCAGTCAAAAATCTAAACCAAGTCTCATTCCCAGGATAGTGAGAGTCCTGTAGCACCTTAAAGACTAAGACATTTACTTGGTCATAAGCTTTTGTGGGTAGAAACCCACTTCATCGGATTCATGAAGTAGAAACTTCAGATTGGTAGGTATATATACACATGCAGGGATGGGTGAGTTACATCACAGTAAGGACGGCAAGTGTTAACGAGGTAAATTCAATCAGGGTGGATGAGGCCATACACAACAGTTCCCAGGGTTGTGACTGAGTATAAGTGTTATTTTCTATTGTGGCTGTATTATTTATTCTGAAAACCTGGATGATTACTGTATTGATCAGCTTTCTAGTTTGATAGAAGAATCATAGACCAGTATTATTTTTGCCTTTTTATATCCTATCCTATCCATTGCTGTTATTAAGAATAATTAATAAAATTCCATAAAATTAAATTCAACTCTTTAATCCTTTTTCTTTAGTTAAGCAATCAAAATTCAAAAACCCTAAGTAAGATGGTACAAGTAACCAGCGAAATAGTTTGCTTAACTAAGGTTTGTCTTGTTCCATATTCTTCTTATAATGTTATCATGGTTTTGATTCATGGAATCATTCTTCCTAGTCACACAATCACACTCTGAGGAAAAGAAAGAACTCAGGAGGCAGTTATTAACAGTGTGTAAAATTAAAATATATCACAGGAGATGCAGGATAGGTTTGAGATATTGAGTTTACAGGATTAAAAAAAGGCTTGGTAAATAGTAAGGGTTTTTAAAAAAAATGTTGTGGAAGGAATATGACCTCTTGTTTTTCCATGCATAAGTCAACCTGAAAGAATGGGGTATAGGAAGAAACTTCCTAAGGGCAGGTTATTCCATACTGCCTGTTCTGTAATTTATAACTTCCTCTGAACTGTCTGATGCTGCCCTCCTATAGACACAGAGTACCGTACTAGCTGGGTTTTATCTGATATAGCAATTTCTGTGTTCTGGGAGATTATCATTGGGATCAGGAGAGTGGTCTCAGAGCCAATGTTAAAACATGTATTTTGGGGACATCATAGTTCAGAAGCCTAGTACTAGAATGTGGTGCCTTTCATGTCTGTGTCTATGTCAATGGTTGAAATCCAGCCAAGATCATTAGTGACCAAAAGTTGTTACTATCTGATGTTGTTTAGTGGCCTACATGAAATGAATCAGTGGTCTCATTCTTTTCTTAGGAAAAATGTCCATATTACAAATACAGTTTCCACAGCTGGCATTTCCACAGAGTAGCTAAAGACTGAAAGGGTATTGTGATGGGGTGTTCATCTCACACCAGAAAGGAAGGAGTTAAAAGCAGCCTAGGGAAGCTGTACAAGGAGCAGCCAATCAGAGAGTGGCTGCACAAAGCAGCCAATCAGGGCCCAGCAGGCCCATATAAAAAGAGCTGCAGGGGACAGCAGGGTCACTTGCCGCAGAAAGCCCAAGGAAAAAGATCTGGGTTCCAAGAGGGCAATCCTTGGGACATAACCAGTACCTGGGACAGAGCAGGTGCTAGCAGGGACCAAGTGAGCTAGAGAGAGCTCCTGGCTGGCTGCTGGGATTTGCTGGTTCGAGGCTCTGAGAAGAGGGCAAAGAAGGTGCTGGGGCTGTGGGGAAGTGACTCAGAGAACTTAAGCACTTATGGAGAAGTTAGGAGGCAGCAGAGGGCAAGGTCTACAAGGTCCCTGGGCCAAGACCCAGAGTAATCAGTGGGCCTGGGTCCCTCCCATTCACCACTAGGGGAGTGGCTGGATTAGGATATACTCCCCCTTCCCCCCGGCCTCCAGAAGGGGGAAAACACAGATGGTGACACAGCTGGAGGGCTGAGTCATGAAGAAGATGCTGCAGGGCTTGGACCTTTGATAATCCCAGCCATAGAGTCTAGCATAATGAAGGTCAGAAAGTGCCAAAGTCTCTGATTACAAACAATAACTTACAGTAGAAAATCAGACTGCAGTGGGAGCTCTCATCCAATGCAAGGTTGTTTCAAATACCTGCAATCTTTTAGGAGGCAGGAATTCACTCAGGGATTGCTCCAACACAGAGAAATGTCCCAGTGCTCTCATGAGTGTGTACAGGACCCTAGTATTATTGCGAAGAATAGCCAATGGGAGTATGGCACATATCCAAGCTGCCTAAAAAGAATTTTCCCTCCATTAGTCACAAAGAGGCTCCACAAGCTCTCCAGCCATGGCTCCGTAGTCCTAGATTAAGGCACCTTCTTCCATTTGGAGATAAACTGATCCTTATGTCTGATGCAGGCTCACAGGGACCATGCACGCATGCTGCTCCTGGGGCCCATCCCCGAGAGCCAGAGCTTAGACTCCAATTAGGCTTGATGTGCCCCAACATGCTCTCTCCAGCAGCCTCTAAAATCCCTTCTCAAATTGCATCCCCATCTTCTGATTGGAAACAGCTGGCAGCTGGATTTCCTGCCAGCTGTCTAACCAGCCACAGCTCCATGATAGGTAGAAAAGGCCAGCTTCTTTTGTCTGCTTATTGCCTAGTCAGTCAGGACCTTGGGGGCAGAGCCAGCCTTCATGGCACTGCTGCTGATCTATGGAATGGGGGCTCCACAAGACTATTTGTCCGTTTAAATCTTATTTATTTCTGCTCTGAACTCTTTCTCTCAAAAAGAGCAGGAACCTACAGTGGTTGCCTGTGTTTTTCTGTGTGATTTTATTTTCCCAGAACCCTTTTTAAGTGTCTAGTATGGTATCACAGAAGAATCAAAGGTGAAAAGCCTATGCTTTTACCCGCTGAGCTATCCAAGGCCACCCTTGGCGATACAAGAAAAGAAAATACAGTGGTAAAAATATATATATCCAGTCATAGATTTTAGAATGGGACATGTGGCAAACAGAAGCGTTTAATATTTTTCCCCAGTGTATAAAACCCCTAAGCATTCAACAACAAATCAGTACTGAACAATGGCGAATGATTCTCTGGGTTTTGAAGACTTAGAGTTCATTCTGGAAGCAGGAGACTATCATAGTGGAGTGAGGAGGGAAGAAAAGGAAAATAATTTTTACAAGCACTCAGTTGTTGCTCTTCCTATCTTTTTCTCAGAACAAATTCAGGTAAGATTTTAGGCTTTAATTTATTCTTAAGGTATCAAAATACAGACATTTGTTTCCCCCCTTGCTGCTTTTTATTTCCAACTAGCCACTGCTCCATTCATATTGATGAAGGCTTTTGTGTTCTTCATGCTCTGGTTTGCTTCATGTTTAATTTCCTAGGGCTTTGCCATAATGCCTTAGTTTCTCAAGGTAAGGGGATTCCATTTCCAGGAAGGGAGGGATCATGCCCTGATATTAACTTGTAATTGACAAGACTTTGTTTTATAAACCAATGTACTCTATCACTGCACTGAACAAAAGCGGGTTTTCATCAAAAGAAGTTCCCAGAGGGATCACTTACTTTAAAGGAAATGCATTAATTAAAGCACTCTGAAAAGTAGTGGACGAAGAAATGCATAACATTTCAGATAGATTTTATGCTACATTAAGCCCTTTTTTGACCTTCATCTCCAAATGGTAAATAGAAATGTAGTTTTGAAAACCTTAGTACATACTGGTAGTACAACTTGATTGTTTCCTCTGCTATTTCCTTAGAAAGAACAACAAAAATAGAGTGCAGTTACCATATCCACAGCTGAGGCTGTTTCGAGCCCAAGTGACTAACATTAATAAATGAGGATAATTAGACTTGATTTGCATATTAAAATGGTCTTAATTAAACACAGATTCTGTAAACGTTTTAAAGGCTGTAATCGATCTTTTGCAGGCTTCCTTGGTTATTTATATGATCTAATAAAGACTAGAGGCTTTGTTAATGAGACCTCTATTTCCTAACTTGTATGTGTCAATGAGATTATTTCACTAACAATTATGGAGCAGGCTGCCTTTAATAACTCGTAAAAACCTAAGGCTGAAATTCTTTTGTCTGAATACTACATAAAATGATAGATCTACTATAATGTGAGCCTGCTGTGTATGTTTTCTATTTTCCATTACATACTGTAAGGCGCTGTCTAGCAATCCTTACTCAGGCAGAACTCCCACTGAGTCACTGGGAGCTTTGTCTGAATAGGCCCTGCAGGATTGTCCTTCTGCAATGTTTAAATAATATATCTAATATTTTATACAGTACAAGACATATGCAGGATAGATTTGGTCAGAGACTCCCATTCATGTGTCCAAAAAAGGCAGATTTAAAGTAACGTTTCTTTCCATATATATATAGCAGCATGCTGCAGTTTCAAATTGCAGCATGTCTATGAACTGTAGGAAACGTTTAGTGCAGAGCAGCGGGGTCCACAAGGATACTTAGGTTGTGGCGTGCTGGAATGCTGTAGATATACACTCCAGTTTGCATCATGGTAAGTGCTCATGCAGACATACTCTCCAACTAATGTGCAGTCATGCTGCAGTTTCACTACTGAACTGTGAAAATGCTTCAAGGAGTGTTACTCTTTTTCAGTATTTGCTTGCTAAAGGTTTATGCCATTATACTAGCATCTTGGGAGGAACATTGCTGTGAAAGAGGTGGAGACCACTGACCCATCAATGTTTACTCTCTTCAGGTGCTAAGTGGGTTTTGGAGAATTAGTTTTTGTCTTGACAACGTTGTCTGTAACAGGCAAGAAATCTTTCAGGAGAAAGTGCTTCAGATCCATTTTTATTTTTTCACCCTTAAATTTGTTAATGGTCCCTTATCCCATTATTTGTTAAATGTTTATCAAAAGCAACTGGTGCTGACATTTTCTTTACCATGGGACGTGCCCTTGTACGATTTTCTGGTTTCACCTGTCTCTGAATGTTGGTTTGAAGGCTGCAAGGATAATTACATAGTTTATACTCCTGTGAGCACAGTCCTCAAATGCAATGCCTGGAAACAAAAAGTAAAACAGAAATTCCCTTTTCATTTACATCAGAGGTATTCTTTATAGGGAAATATGAACAAAGCTAAGCTTAATGACATATATTTTTTAAGTAACCACAAAATATAAAAATTAGAAATTATATTCCTGCGGTGTGATCAGAGCTAAATGGGTTATATAACATGGAACAAAATCACTCAGCACTGGTCTAGTTCGGTTCCCACTGACGTGAACTGTGGACCATGGGAGCAGAGGTAGGCCAGCAGTGAGCCATTCTGAAAATCCTAAAGCTGCAATTTAGCATTGCACTTAAGCATGTGCTTTTATTTTTAAGCATGTGATTAGTCCAATTGTGCTTAAAGTTAAAACCATGTGTTTAAGTACCTTCCTGGATCTGAGCCCAAATGATTTGGGATAGATACTTCAGTGCGTAATACAACATTGGAATCAGTGGGAGTTTTGTGGAAGCAAGGGTGGCAGGATGAGGTCCTATGATTGAAACTGATAGGAATTTTGCCATTCACGTCAATGGGCCCAGGATCTGACCCATTCCATAATTCAGTATCTGTACCAAAAACATTTACTACACGTAAATTGCAATGTATGGTAACCATTATCATGAAGTTGCTGTCTTTTTAAGTGATAACTGGATCCTGGGCAGAACAAGTTCAAGGCCATAGGCCCAGGAATTTATTAACTCAGAATGTGGTTATCACTGTATTTAATGGGAAGCACCATCCTGTCACTGTTATACTGACATTTAATTTAAATATTCACATTTTAAATAAAAGATGAGAAAAAAATCTCTAAAGCCCCCCCCAGAGAGTTGGTCAAACCTGATTAAATTATTAGAGTGGGTTGAAAGTGACTGTTTCAAAATACTGACAACATTTGAAATTCAGCATTTTGAAATTTTGAAAAAAATTAGGAATTTTGGATGAAATTTTCACAATTCCTCAGACAGAAAGTCCCGGGTGAGAAAGTGGTTCCCTTTCCATGCCCATTCAGTGCTTAGTTTCTCTACTGAGACTGCTAATTTGTGTGGCAGTTGGGGTTATGGCTCTCTGCCCAGTAGGAAATGGATTGAGAGCACAGGTTATTTTCTCATAAACCAACGAACAGCAATTAGATGGTGAAGGAGCTGAATATATACATTTAAAAATCTATAGCACAATCAACCCACCTTGTAGATGAATGAACACAATAAAGGATACAGAACAAACGAGGTGGGTAAGGTAGTATCTTTTATTGAACCAACACTGCACGGAACAAATACTAAGACGCAAGAGTATAAAATGCCAATTACAAATTATATCTGAAGACTTTTAATAAAAATTTCACGATTGTTTATAGTTGGAAATACTGCCATTGTTTGCTTCTTGTTTTAATTTCCCCTCTTTTGGTTTATTTCTTCATTGATCTGCTGTGTTAGACTTGGAAGGGGATGTGCTATGTCTAACGGGTTTGACAATAGAATTAAGAGTGTAAATGCAGTATAGTTACTAATGAGTTTGTGAAAATAAAAATGAGATTTAAAAAAACCAGATAGCGGTCAGAGGGGTAATAGCTTTGCTACCACTGACCTGACTTTGGATTCTCACTGGCATTTTGAAAATGGAAGAGACTCTTTCACCACTCTCTTTCCTTGAGCCACCCAAAGTTTTATCTTTTTTTTAATAAACACTCTTCCATATGTTTTCTGCAAGGTTTTCTAAGTTCTGTTCTAGTTAAACTCTTTAGTTTTGTTCAAGATAGGCCAAATAATCAGTGTTCTGGTCTGATTTAGAATTAGACAATGGTTTGGAGTTTGGGTCTGAATCTGAACCAAGGCTATGGTGCCTTGAAGTTGTCTAAATACATGTGAGCGCTTTTCAAGAGCTTTTAAGTGGAAATAAAATGGAAAATGCAACATATTTTGCAATATTTTTGCCATCCTGAGATGTAGATTTTATTTATTTGTTTGTTTATTTATTGAGAGTCATAGGTAGAGAAGATAAAGAAATAGCGTGTGCAACTTTAAAAATACAATCACTGGACACAGGCAAGGAGTTTACAACCATAGAAGGGGTGCAGAAATCGTCAAAATCTTATGATATCAGCTGTTTTTGTTAAGTTTCCAATAAGTTGGGCTGCATTTGAGCCACATCCAAAAATATAAGACCCTTTCTATATTTGACTTCACACAGAATCAAAACTCTAAAGGCAGGGAACTTGAATCCAGTCCCCTGCTCTCTAAATCTGGGGAGGAAAAAGAGCTGGCCGATTTTTCAGTTTGACTCATCTCTATTTTTTATATTTAATTCAAGTCCACTTATATATTACTTGTGTTGCCATCCACCTTCATGTCGTCTCATTTACAAGGCCAACATAAATCCTCTTGAATGTTCCATTCTGCTTTCACTGTGGTCATTACTTCTCTTATTATGCACCATCAGCAAATTCAGTTATTTTGTCATTGATCTTTTTGTAGAGCTCCTTTCAAAGTTAAGCTAACTGTGCTCAGAAGACTGAACATGAGAGAGCCCCATTATATCCATGTCACGTGAACATAACTCATGAAAACTCTTGTTTGCTTTTCAGAGTTTTGGAATAATGAGTTCATTTAATGCAGTGGTTCTCAACTCATGGCCTGCAGGCCTCTTGCAGCCTAATCAGCACACAGCTTTGACCAATGTGACATCCTCAGGGCCATATAGATAGTACTGGATTTTGCCCACAATGGTAAATAGGTTGATAACCACTGATTTAATGTGACCTTTAGCTACAATAAAAATGAACTACCCTGTTCTGTGCGGGAGAAGGGTCCCATCCCACTCATGCAATGACCAGAGCTGAGGGACGCACTCACTCTCTCTAGCACCATCCTTTCTGACGACCATCCTCCAGAACCTCTCTCGGGTGGATCACTAAAAGTACAGGGGGAGGAATGCAATCACCTAAATAGGACGCTAGGATAATTTAAGGGCAATCTGATATCTTCATGTATATCTATGAATCCATCTGAAAAGAAGGAATGGGTTCTGTGTCTAGGGTTGTCTGCAGACATCAACCAGGTGAATAAACACTTTATATAACTGTGACACTGGGCCAAGAAGAGTTAAGCCTAGCAGACTGAAATAACCCAAAATCAATCTTTAAGGACATGTTTAAAGTTATTGAAATGGTAATTAGAGCCATTCCTTGTAGGTAGTTAGTGGAACCACGTTAAGTAAACCCAACTGTTTGATAAGAAAGTATATAGCTGGAAGTTATTTGGTGGTGTTTACTTGTATCTTGTTAGAGGTTGACAATGTAGATAAACTGCTTTCTTGTCTGTTACTATTGTTCTATTGATTCAGAAATCAAAAGAAATCAAATTAACATCTAGATGAACCTTGGGTGTAATAACATCATTCTCTGTATTTCACTTTGAGGTTTAAGTAAACTGTCTGTTGACTGTTTAATGAGTCGTTACTGATGTGTGCCTAGGAAGTAAAAGATGTTATTTCAAAGACACAAGTGGTTACCTATTGTTCATTCAGGGAAATACTTGCTGAAAAGAGACTGTCATAGCCTGCTAAAAGACTATAAAATAAGCCTCAGACCCAATCCTTTTTATTTTAGGATTGCTTAAATCTTGACAGGGAAGGTTTGAGTCACAAATCCGAGATCCCAGCTTGCCTGGTCCACCTTGCTATTTTCTCATGAAAAAATTATACAGACTCTATATATGGACTTTCTGTTGGTCTATAATCTGTGGAACTCAATCTGAAAGAATTTCTGCAATACAGTTTATCATCTCATTTTGGAGCCGACCCATGAACCTTATTTTTATCTGTATGTATATGATCTTTTAACCAATATTATTTCTTTTTTTAATAAATATTAGTTTAGTTAATAAGCATTGGGTTTAAGTATGTATTTGGGCAAGATCTGAAATATTCATTGACCTGGCTGGTAATGTGTCCGATCCTTTGGGATTGGTAGAACTTTTTTTTACATGTGTTGGATAAAGATTTTCAGTAATAGCCAATTCAAATGTGATGGGGATCTGGGTAGAAGCCAGAGGGCTGGATGGCTTTAAGGGAACTGTATTTTATTGTTTGAATAACCAGTGAGGTGATCAGAAGCTGTTTGTTCCTGGCTTGGTATATTTTATGGAAGAATAACCACCCATGTTTAGGGCGTTGCCTGCCCCATTCTTTGCAGTTTTGCCCTGTTTAAGCTATCTCACCGTGGCTCCCCTAGGCCAACATCACAATAATCTTTAGGTTCTTCCAGCTACAGCTCCTCAGATATCCTCTTCAAGGACATTGGTACCCCATAGATACCTTGGATGTCTTTTTAAGAGGTGGTCTGTCCAGCCTTGCACTCTCCTCCTCACAAGCCATATGGCCATCTCCACCCCGCCACCCCAGGTTCTTCAGGGGGTACCATGTGCTTACTTTCTTCATCTTGCTAGGTACAGACCACCCTTCACTGGTCTTCAGTGAGAAGAGGAGTGGGAAGTGGCTGACTCCTACTAATAGAGTAATGCCTGAGCATCAGTCTCTAGATATTTTGTGAGGGGTGTGAACTGTACCTATTCATTTGAAAAGGTTGTTGATTCTGAAGAATAATGTTGATTTAAAAAATCGGTATTATCCACTCTTTCTCTGCTGATCAAGGTATGTAAGCAAGGAAAGGATGATCTTAATATGAAGAGCTACTGTGAGGGGAGTTTCATGGTGATTTCATCTTTTGGTGTGTCATGTAGATGGCACATGGGAGAGTACCACTACTATTTATTTTCCAGTTGGATCCTGATGGACTGGTTGAAAAATGAGTCATAAGTTTAAAAAATGACTCCCACCCTGTCCTCAAGCATTTTTGGAACAGTTATCCTCTGATGTGGCCTGGACCAACTGAGTTCAACACTCATTGTAGCAAAGTTAACTGAACTGTAGACATCGCAACAAGGCAAAAACTTCTTCAGTTAGTATTGAATTCAGTTGACTTGTCCTACACTGCCTGAGGGAAGGTTGTACAGTTTTTGACACCCTTTGTCAAAAACAGGTAGTCTTCCTACTGTGGAGAAGGCCTTAGGGTCAAATAGTCAGCAGTCTGTTTTTCAATTACATCTATTTTTAAAACCTTCTCTGGGGAAATGGCATAGAAACTCTGCAAATGTATAGTAAATAGGTCACAAAACCATATTTCTTCCATGCCTCTGGTTTGTTGAAACTTTTTTCTGTTGGGTTGGAAGCTGATGAATCCTGAAGAAGTTCATAGAGGAGAGTATCCTACTTGGTTGTGTCTATTTAAATATTGCCTCTGGTTAAGGGTTTTAGCAGACTGAAGTATTAGAAATCTAAGTGTTAGGAGAAGACAAAAAGATAATTCACTTTCATCTCAAGAACAAAGCCAAACAGAAAGGCTTTTTCAACTTTCTTAATTCATGAAACATTTATCTTGGAGTCAGATTATATTATAGAGGCATGAATATGGTCTGTCAGCATTCTGTTATAAACCCCTGTTTTCAGGGTTTCATAGGAGAGCCTTCAAGGGTCGCTTTGAACTGACTTAGCATTCAAGGTCTTGGACTGGAAGCACATTTTTCTTCCCAATTAAGAAAAATAAGTTTGAACGTTTTTATCTTGGAAGACTATTCAGTGCAAAAGCTATGTTAATGCTACGTTAAGGTGAAGTTCAAATGCATAAAAGTGAGGAAAGTCAGAAATAAGTGCTTCCAAAGTAAGATGGCCTTATCTCCTTCCATATTTGTAATGACCTATTGCCAGTGGTATTGTATATGCTGATTCAAAGGTGTTTCCAGGGGTGTTGGAACGAGGAGTGCTGGGGGTACAGTAGTGGTTTGAAGTGGTTTTCATCATAAGCAGGGTTTACAGTTTTGTTCAATGGCTTTCGGCATCCCCACTATAAAAAGTGTTCCAATGCCACTGCATGTGCCATAATATTTATGTGGAATGTGTTGTGGGAATCTTATTTTGTTGTGTTTAAATTCCCAATCTTGACAGGTTTCTAGCAGATTTTTTTTTCCTGTTGAAGGGAAGCCTGGTCTTGTGTTTGAAACATGGGAGTAAAAGCTGAGAGGGCATAGGTTGTGTTGGGGGGAGGGTGTAAAGTGGGTAAACTGAGCTGCAAGTCCACCCAATTTAGACTTAATCAATTCTCGCCTTTATTTATACAATTTCAGACAGAAGTAGTGTCACTTATCGTGTCTGAACATATATTTATGCCATACAATAGTATCGGACAAAACAGAATATGTGGAGGGCCCAAATTTCCACATTCTGGGGCACTGAGAAAATTCTCCTGTACTTCATGCTGGCATTGCCTCCTCTGATCCCTTGGTCTGGTCCTTCAGTTTGTGGTCCATTGTTTCTCTGATTTGTGCCTTATTCACTTCTTTTATACATTTTTACATTCCATATATCTTTTCTCCAATCATCTTCTAGCACATCCACCCTTTAATTCTTTATGTAACCTGTACATTTCAATTTACCCAACTCCTGCATTTTTTCCGCTGTTTTGCAGTTTTTATGTCATATTGTTTTGTGTCACTCGGTTCTTGGGTTTTCTCAATAAAATACTTCTTGTTGTTACAGGTTTGTTTGTTTCTACCTCAAAACTTCCAGAACAGCATTACCTTTGTTCTGTCAGCAATAACATCATTTTAAGTAGATTGGCAACTCAAGGCCTTGGTCTAAGTGTTACCTCATCTAAACTGATTCACTATCCATAATTACAAATTATTACAATATATCTATCAAAACTCTTACCCTTACCATTTAACAATCGTCATTTTTATATTTCAGTTGCATATTCATCATACCCCTTTAATCTCTTTGGAGAGGAGGAGTTCTGGAAAACAGGATGATTCTTTAGTGTCAACGTTCCTTATCTTCTTTAAACATGACTTTTGAAAGGCCTTTTTCATTCAAAGTCCAGATTTGTTTGTGAATTGTTACAAAAAAAACCTTCATTCGAAGTTTTCCAGTGAATGCATTTTGAGGGATGTCTTAGTTTTAGGCCCATGATGTTTAGTTGCTTTTATTGGTACAAGCCTGCCACAGACTTCCTGTGTGATTTTAGACAAGTTACTTAATCAGTTTATGCCTTGGTTACTCCACCTGTACAATGGATATAATACTACTATTTACGTACCTCATTGGGTGTCATTTGTAAAGTACTATATAAGTGCAAGGCATTGTTTATTTTAATTAATAAGTATGTTTTATTTATTTTTAGAGTAAAAAAGTTATTTGCATATTTGAATCTCTAGCCAAATAAATAAGTGTATGTAGGCTTAGATATGTATATCGAAAATATCATAAAGAATTAAATCAGTAAAGAAAATGATATACTGTACTTACAGAGTACATTATATTCAATCAATTATAACATATTTCTCAGCCAAACCTTTCAGCCTTGTAAAGCATGTGTTCTTTGTGGAAGTCTATCACCCACGGTACCTAGAATCACAGAATGACATTCTATGTCCAAAAGGAGTTCAAATTATCAAAGCCTTCAAAATGATTGAGCACTTCCTTAAAACATGCAGCACAATATTTTTTTACACTCTCATAAATCAAAAATGCCTCAATGGATTTTGTTAAACCGGCAATTAAATACATATTAGGAAAACCCAACTGCTGCGGTAAGCAGTTAATGGTCTGACTTAATGCCACAGATGCAAAGAAATGAAGAGCTGAGCTTACATTTCTATCCTTAACCTGCCCAGTTTTGCCTTGGTATGCATCACTCAACAGCAGGGAGGAATTAGAACAGAATTTCACCATTGCCACTGAATTCCCTGGTTTTTTTGTGTGGTGTAAATTAGACCTAAGAAATTATTTAAATTTAGGTTCCTTGTTTCAGTGTTCCATGAGGATTGCTTCAAGGTTACCTATTTTAGCTTCTCAGCTACAAGGAAATGGCAAAATGCTTTCTGATGCTACCTTTTCTTTTGTGCTATGCTGAGGTTTAAAAATAGAAGCATCATCAGGATCTTTTAAAATCTTCAAATGATTCTAATCCCAGACAGACAATTAACAGCTATGTTTAGTGAAAGCTAACTGTTTGATATGCACAAGTGGGGGAGGTTTCTGTGTTATTTATAAACACTTATTCTAATATTAGTTTAAAGCTTTGAAATGAAAAATAATATTTATGATCCATTTTTATCAACAAATGCTTTACTTTTAATACTTGTTTTCTTTCAATGAATGCTGCTGCTGTGTTGTTTTTCTTTATGATTGTTACTTTCATGGCAAATCTACAAAAGAAGAATTTAGTGCACATAAAAGGAAGTGGCTACCAACTAGTAATTCAAAGAGAATGTAGGAAAACTCAGTTTTACAAATTTAATTTCAAAGATATCAGAAGACTGATGACTCAGTTTAACAGTTACAATAGCATTCTTCATAATTTAGTGCCCCATGAGGCTCCTGGGTTTTGTACCTATGGAGATTAATACATTCCTCGGCGGGGAAGGGCCTGGATAAATTTGCTGCTCTTTTACAGCTGTGGAATTCTACATTAAGCATTTTGCTGTCTTATTTTCCTCTCTCTGGAGAGCTTCCCTGACTGTGCATAGTTTAATGGTCATTGGACTTGCGAAAATGTCTCGGGAGCTTCTGACCCTAATCAGAGAATTTTCCAAAATAATGATGTGGGATAAGATCTTCTCTTTCTAACAAATCTTTTCCCTTATTATATGAGTCAAAGTACTATGTTCCAGAGTTTGCCTCTTACATTCTTGTAAATGGAGAGGTTCGGTCAAATGCCTGCCATACATATTGCTTTCTTGGTGGCAAGAAATACTGTCAGTAAGCCAGGCATTGTGGTGTGAAGTGCTGGAGTGCCAGTGATGTTTGCATCAGTTCCGCCAGCCTAGCCTCAGCCAGGGAAGGCATATAGAGTGGGATCCATGATGGTTCTGAGGCATCTAAATTCGAGGTGTAGGCACCTCAATCTCAGGCAACCTTTAGGTGTCCAAGTCCCCGTTTTGGTTCCACTGCAACTCACAAAGCTCTCACCGAGCCCTATAGGTACCCAAAGACACTTAATACCTAATTTTTCAGAATAAAAGTTCCCTCGGTGCCTACGTTTCTGCCCCTGGACACTGCTGTCTCACTGCACATACCAAGACACTTATCTCCCACCTACACCCCAAAGCAATTCATGAAGCAGGGAAGGACTACACTTGTGCAGCCACCTAAGTTGTGTGCGGGGACTGATCTGATAGGCAGCCTCTGAGCATACCTGCTGTATCCAGTCCCATTTAAAATATGTCCATAGGAGAATGAGGAGGTGTTAGAGCACTGACCTGGGAGGTGGAACACCCAGGTTCAATTCCCATTTCTGCCAGATGGGGAGAATGGATCTTAAGAGGGGTCTCCCAACTCTCAGGAGAGTGCTGTAACTATGAGCTTTGGGATATTCTTGGGCCTTTAACGATTACTTCTCATACTGTATGGACCAGATTATGCAAACGGCAAAGGGACCGTGCCCCAAAGATACTGTAGAGCCATTCTACCTCAATGGGAGCTCCACGAAAGCATGTTCTTCAGGACCCCTGCCTCATTCATTCTCCATGGCTCAACCTCTCAACTGAGTGTGAAATTCACCCCTTGAACATAGGACACTCAAAATACTTCATAAGTAAGACTTAAGCCGCTTGCTCTAGCTGTCTGCAAGGGGTGAATTTCGCACTGAATGAGACGGGGTCCTGACGATATACTACATACAGTCAAGTAATTACAGACCAAAGCAGAATGCATGTGCAAGGGCGGAGGCACAGTTTTAAGGCTGTGTGTGCATCATTAATTCACTTGAGTGCTCAGCTTTGCAAACAGAACATTTTCTTAACATAGGGGCTGACCCTGAAAATACTTATTACCCCTTGACTTCCCTGGGGTTGCTCACTGTATTATGCACTATATGTTCAGTAGTAAGAGTTTACAGGTTCAGTCATATAGTTTTTATGTATGCAGTTAAAGAACAAATCTTAGAACTACTGGGGCTGTTGAAGGGAACAGTAAAATTTAAACTGTAAAAGGTATATTAGATTTATTTGGAATTATTATCATCAATTAAATTTAATCTGCTGTTACAGTATATAATATGATGAATCTAGCGGCATTGTCATAATTACTTTTCAGAGACATTATTTAGAAACACTTTAAAAGATCAATGTCTCTTTTCTTTGTTGGTGATAAACATTGTGTTCTTTCTAGAAGGAAAGTCAAGAAGTGCTCATTCTGAAATATTGTGTCCACGTGTTTCTTGCCTTTTCCTGTTGAATTCTCGTGCTTGTGGGAAGATGGATTTTTTAAAAAGGATTAGCGTACATGTATCAGAGTGCAAGTCCCATAAGGGGAGATGGGCCTCAGCCTCACCTGTAACATGTTCAGCTCACCTCCCCAGGTGGAGAAGAGGAGTAATAATAAATGAGGTCATGTGACTAACTCAGGCAAGGTCTAGGACAAAAGGGCGAGGCAGATCTTGAGTGGGAGCCCGTAACACTCCAGCAAGGTAGGGCTAGGAGTGTCAGGCAGGACAGAAGCCTGGGAGGTTGCAGCTGGCCTGAGAAAGCAGCAGTAGGTGAGTGCTGCAGGGGGCAACACTGGCCACTGCAGGAAGTAATGGGGATATTGGGATTATAACCCAGCTCCAGGAAGGAAGACTGAGGACGTCTGATTTGAGCAGACAAGACTGGTTGAATTGGGGAATCAGTGTCCAGCAATGGTAAGCTGGCATGAAGTACTAATGTGTATATGGATTAAACAAAGTGAATCCGCCCTCTGGAAGGAGCAGGTTTTGGAATAATGTGGACTGGATGGAGTTTGGAGGAGCCCCCTAAGAGAGGGAAACTGAGGCAGGGTGTGGTAGAGTCACCACAGGCTCTTTGTGTGTGTGTCTCTGTGCACGCACAAGCTCAGGAGGGATCGTCCTGTTTATAGTCCTGAACGTTAAAGCTGCAGAGCAGCCACAATTCTTACTGACTTCAATGAGATGTGACTCTTCAGGATTAAGCTTTACAGCCTAGTGTTGGGACTGGATCCCGTAACCCATGCAGATTCACAGGCAAACTCTGGCCCTACACTTGTATTCAGTTTCATGACTAAAATCTTTTGAGCTGTAAAAATTATAATCTCTTTATGAAAAAGTCACAAAATGCCAAAGCTGAGATTTTCATCATCATAATTTGAACAGAGTGTAAATTAATGTAACAGACAACTAGCAATCCCAGAGTCCTGTGTTTATTGTAGTTACCATTTCTGTGAGAACCTTCTCTTCTGCATATCCTGACTTCTGAGTAGTTAAAATTGTAAGTTTAACCTTTCATTGGTGTGCATGTTTGTTTTAATATCCCTGGCATTTTTTAGGGAAAAGTAAAAAAGTGAGGCCCTGTCCTGAAAACACAACTTTTCTGATGTGCGTTGAAGTCAGTGGTGCTGCTGACGTGCTTAATAGAAATTCCATACTTTTATTGTTCTTTGCAAGTTAGCCTAGAGACTAGGACTAACCTTGCTGTGAAGGTTTAGTTTATGAATTTCAGCAATTTTTGAGTTATCCATGCCCCACAGAGCACATTAAAATCTTTTCTCAGTGGAAAACCTATAATTTTTCACTCTCTCATACTTCTGAGTCGTTGCACAGTTTAAAACTTCCCCCAAACAACAACAATGGGTTGAGGATAATGATTGTAGATTCAGCTACACTAAGAATTTCAGATAAAAGGAGCACAAGAATAGAAGGGGTATGACAGTGTGTAATCTCAATAGCAGTTTTTGCTATTGGTCACATTTACATAAACAAATATTGATTGGTTCCAATACTAGTAGCAGTAAAATATTGGCAAAAGTGCAAATGATAGCATGTGATACATTGCCCAAAACCTTTGGCTATTTTTAATGGAAGGCATCTTAATGCTATTTCCATTTGAGTCAATTTGTATTTATTTTTACTAAGATGGGTTAATTTTTTTTCTCTCCATTGCCCAACTTATTGACAGGAAAGGCCCTAGCTTCCCTTGAGAAGAACATTCCTCCAAGGCTGGGGGAGTCCTGGTAAATGCACCTTGTACTCCAGATCTAGACTTCAAATGAAGGGAATAGTGGTTGATAGAGTGAGTGTGTGGAGGGGGAGAGGGGGCATTAGATGTCTCTCTGGAAGGGATCAAGCTGGCACAGTGGAGGCAACCTTGGAGTCTTTTATGCCAGGCCTCCATTCCCTGAAGACCCACATCATCTGTCCCCAGGACAAGCGTGTTGCTGATTGCTCTTCTTCTTGCCAGTAGGCTGCTTTCCACATCTGGAGATTATAGGTTGACTGGCTTGTTTCTTCCACCTTGGCCATTCTTTCCCTTGGCGGAAGATATCGTGGTTTGTGGCATTAGGTATTGTGGTGCTATACACAGAAAGTACATGTCAGAAATCAAAGATGACATCTGACCTATACTCCTGGCCACCCTAGGTCAATTTGTAGCCTACTGGGGAAGGCAATAGAAGATAATTAATTTTGATTTCACTGCTTTTGGATTTTTAAGAAAGACATTAAAGGTGTGTGTATAATAAATATAAAACTACTACACTTTATTGAATCATTATTGAAGCCTTTCTTGGAAGCTGGCACTCTGCTTTCCAAAGGACTATAATTGTATGTGTCTAGTTCATTAAAAGCAGAATCCTTTTTGTAAGAGAGCCATTATCTGACAATATTTTAATGCATCTTTTCTACTAACCACAATTATAAATGCAGATGTGCATCATCACATATCTTTAAATAATCTGCTCCTTGTCATTCATGCAGAAGTGCAGTAGCTGATTTTTAGCATGTTGAATGACATGCATCTTTGTACATGATAGTAAAATCAAGCTCTTTATTGATAAGGAAGTACTGTAATGTACATAGCTATAACTCTTTTAATTGTTTTCCTTTTTTTGATTGATTTCCAGGGGCTCTGTGCTCAGACTTTCTGTGGTCATCTGCATTCCTGTAATGATGCGACGTTCAACATGAAGGTAAGTTCTATGCACGAAGGCTTGATTTCTCAAGTCGCAAATTATAAAGCCAGAAGTGACCATTGTGATTATCTAGTCTGACCTCCTGTATAACACAGGCCATACACCTTCCCTGAAATCATTCCTGTTTGAATTAGAGCATATCTTTTAGAAAAACATCCAATATTGATCTTAAAATCTCCATATTCCTCTTTTGTAAACACTCTTCATGCACAGATATTTCTCCCTCATGAAATTGACAATCCTATAGGAATCTCTCACGATCCTATGACAATCCATGGGGGCACACACACTGACTACTGTATGTGACATTCCAGCTATATTCACAATAAAGCTCCATCCCTGTGACCAACCTTAGTTTGTTTCTTGCTGCCTCTGAGCCATTCCCCCTCACTGTGACTGTACAGTTAGTTTAGTTAGCTGACATTTCCTGTTGGCTGTTAGTCATTTCCTGGGTAGTTGGTTTTGTTGTTGCTCTCTCTAAATGATATTCTATATCATTTTGAGTTGGATTAGTGGTAGAGTGCAGATAGATGTGGAGAAGGTGTGGACCTTCATGGCTGAATTTCATGTGAGAGTAGACTGTTCCTCACAGACCAGCACATTAAATGCTTAAAAGGCCCGGATCCAAAGCCTGTTGAAGTTGGTGCACAAAAACCCATTGATTTCAAAGGGCCCAACATGCCCATGAAAAGGTTGTGTCCTCTGTAAGCGCTCAGTCTACTGGGCCTGAATTTACAAGCTCCAAACCTGGAATACTCTTTGTTTCGATATCTGAGAGCCTCTTCTGGGTTCCCTATAACTAGTGGAGTGAAGGGAGGGCAGGGCACCCCAAAATCTTCTGCTAATGGTGGGGAGCAGGACAAGGCACAGCAGTGCTCCTCCCACCACACTGTGCTTCAAAAGGGCTTCCTGCTGCATGAAATGGAGAAGTTGAAGCCGCTCTGCTTGCATTCGATGGCAAGACTGGGAGATTGGAGATCTGGTGGCTTGTCTGGCTCCCCCACCTCTCTTGACCAGACAGCTCTATTGTTTGGGGGGGATGCTAATCCTCAGAGTCCTCCCCAGACTGGCATAAGGGTGATGGTCCCACAAACACTGTTTCCTTTCTCTTGGGCTTCTGCTCCCTGCTGTCCTTCTGGCCAAGTGTCTTCCAGCGGGTGTCTCTGATGCCTGTCCTTTACCCTCCATCTCATTATTGCAGGGTTTTGAGGGCCATCCGCTAGCTGCAGGGAACATTGGATATTTTCTCCTTGCCCAATAGGGGCTATTGCTCAGCTGTCTCCTGGTGCCCCTGAGTTACTAGGAAGGAATCCTAAGGGCTAATCTTCTCATATGACCTAGTAAGGGGTAGGCCATATTCCTGGTTGGGGGATAGGTACTCCCATGGGATGCGAACTCCCTCCTGCACTGTATTTTGTTTTAAATGATGCCTATTTTGGGCAATTACTTATCCTGACCCTTAGTATTTTGAAGCATGATGGCCTTGAAAAGATAGAATATAACTATTTCATGTAATTAGAACAGTGAATAAAGGCTTCATCATAGCACGCAAGGGTACAGGCTGGCCTTTATGCTGAGCATGTACTAAAGGACTCTCATCTCCGGTGCAGAATATCCTACATGACCTAAAATAATTAACAGGAAGCCAAGGGAGTGTGTGCCGATAATCTTCCAGATAAGCATGTTATTTTGATAGAGACTATTACAGCAGACATTAAACTCTAGGCTGAAATCACTGGTTGACATTCTCAATGATTGAATTAGTAAAGATGGAAACAGCCAGTGCAGTATTGATTGGACTGAGGGAGGAGTGTAATTTCAGAATTGGTAATTACAGTTGTATAAATTAATTGTACATGCTCAGAAGGCAAGGCAGCTAAACCTGAGGTATACATGTTTCAATCGTCAGATTGTCTGGCCAGCATAGCTAGGACAACATTGCAGCTGAAAATAGCACTGAAGGAATATTTTCCAAATCTTTTCTCTACTGGATACCTACTGAAAGATTCAACTATTTGGTGGAACCCAGTAATCTAAAGGACTGGCAATTCTGCCCTCATCTGGTCATGATGGGCAAAATATCTAAAAGCACGACGTTCCATTTTCAAAGGTGACTTAGGCACTTCAGCCCAAGTTTCATTAAAAATCAATAGGACTTAAGTTCCTAAAGTGCCTAACTCACTTCTGCAAATATGACTTAGTCTCTTAAACCACTTAAGTTGTTTTGAAATTTTATCCTTAGGCTCCTATGTGCCTAAGTCACTTTTGGAAATGAGACTCTAGAGGACAGTTTTCCATTGTTACATGAAGTATCAATTACCCAGTAGGTTGCATTCTATATAATCACATTGTATACTATATAAATTCTTGTGGAGCTGTCTGAAACAATATGTATTTTGGATAAAATGAATGAATGTCAGTTGTTTAGTATTTCACGTTACTGGAATCACAGATGTTACTTTTTGTTTAAAAATACTTCAGAGTTGGATAGACTTTTAGGGCCAACAATTTCAAAAGTGCTCAGCACCCACAATTAGCAGTTATATTTTCCAAAGAGATTGACTCCCGTTATACGTCTGAAAATATGGCCACTGATTTAAGTATCTGAGTGTGAGCTGAGCACTTTTGAAAATCTTTTGAAAATTATCACATTAATTTAGTAGGTATTCTGTTAGCAGTTAAGATTATGGAAAGACTTCTATGACACACTGTTTTCAGTTGTTTGTAAGTTTTTGTAGCATTCTAGGTTTCTGTACCTAGAGGTGAAATTGTCTTGGAGCGATTGAACAAATTCTGTTTAGCCATAGAGAGGTGGAAAAATATCTTTTCTTTTGGAAGTTAATATCTTATTTGCTTACTTCTCCATAATTACATCACAGCTAACTTTTCATCTAAAATGCTCAAGGTGGCTTTTGCTCGTGCAGGATTAGGCCATTTCACTATTTACAAAAATACATAAGTGCAGATATAGTTTAGCACATTTCTTTAGAGTTTACTGTGCACGCTCAGACTCTCTTCAAAGGCTCTGACACTGACCAGAATAACAGATTTCATGTAGCTCAATTAACTGGAATTGCTAAAGTGCACCATCCCAGGGAGACCCAAGTGAAATAGCACCTGGGAAGTAATCCTTTCTCCAGCTTATGTGGTATTATGGGGGCTTTATCCAAAAACAATTGAGTGGGCTTTGGTACAGACAGATACTTTGCATAGTGCAGCTTATTCACCCCTCCATAACAGGTTACCTCCACTGGCCCAGGCTGAATAGGAAAGTAGGGCCATAGACACACCCCTTCCTTGTTCATTGTGGATGCACATAAGAGGAAAAGTGGGACAGTTTTAAAGGGCAATCATTGTACTGTTTATTCTGCAAAATATTATTATTCTGAGTTTTGGAAAATAAGACCGTATGTGTATATTTGTGTTCAGCAATGAAAGGAAACCAGTACAATTGCATAATATAAATTTCACTGCGGCAACTTGAACTGGCATTCAATTTAAGAATTTTCTCTCTAATACACCTGTATGAAATTTTAGGAATTTCATAAACCACTCCATTTGAAACAAGTCCTCATATAGCAGAGTCATACAGCACTTTGCAACTTGACATGCATTTACATTCTTTGTACCTCATTATCTTATTGTAACCTCTGTTTACCTCTGTGGAATTACTTCAGATTCAGTGTAATTTATAGCAAAATTTAAACCTGTGTGTGTGTGTGTGTATACAAAAATGCTTGCATATAAATGAAGGAATGAGTCACCATTCATTAGTGATTGTTTATAACTGCTTTTTCCACACCTTGTCTGCATTAGAGTTGGGGGGAAAAATTTCAGTAACAAAATTTCCTTAAAACAAATAGTATTTCTGAAATTATCAATGCCCAAAAGGCCACACAAAACATTCTTCAATAGCAGGATCCAGCTTTCTCTCCCCATGCAGAAATGCAAACAGCATTTCAGGTCAGTCTTCCATTGATTTACTGAAGGACAAATAATGTCAGACAGTTCTTATACCAAAACAAAATTTCAATTTTGTTTACCTCTTCAGCAGTCCAGCTTGATGTCAGCTACCATTTAGCTGGGCCAATAATATTGATATTTGATGTCAGTTCTTATTCATTACTGCACCCAAATGATGCAAAAGCCAAATCTTTTAGATGTTTCCATGGATGGCCAAATAAAGCCAGGGGCTGTCAAACTATAGCTGACAGACGGAAACCAGAAAAGAACAGAATACAAAATCAGACATGTATCTGCTGCTGTTATTTATGTATTCAGAGTGTTCTGTTCTTTGCACAAGCTCAAAGCCAGTCACTTATAAAGGTTACCTAGTAATATCAAATGTGTAATTATACATGCAAAAGGCTAATAGGTTCTTCTTCTAGTTTATTGCTGTCTTCGTGCATAAGAAATATAATTACAGACCTGGGTTGCATTCTAAATACAAATATTAGTAGTATTAGTTGAAAATTATTAGAAGGGAAAAAAAACCCTGAAAAGTATTCTTATAAAGGCAAAGGGAGAAAGAAATTCCTATTCTGTCAAGTGGTGGGGCAGAGAGGAAAATATGCACCAAAACAGTTATTCCTCAAACCGTTTTTCACTCATTTTGCTGGTAGATAGAGAAATTCAATCAGATGCAGGTGAAATTATAGAACGATCCTCCATTCACAAGAAGTAGGACAGATTCCAACTCTGGTGGCTGGGAAGATCATCTGAGTCCCCATTCCTTGTAGCGGCTTCTCTGGGATTCTGTCTCTTTCTGCCACATAGAGTATTCACCACCCCTTCCCCCATTTTACACCATCAATACTCTGTTTAGAATCCCACAAGTAGTCATTACCTATCTGAATAATCAAGGTATGATCAGAAAAGAAGTTCTGAAGCCATCCTCGGAGGATCCAGTATGTCCATGTCTGCCACATATATCAAGGTCAAAACTAAATATAATGCAGAAATCAGATTCTCAAACTATGAGACTAGACTAGAAAAGCTCTCTTTGATGACTATTCCAAACACCAGAAACTCTTCAACCTATTCACCTCAGTAACCATCATAGACAATACCTCTGTTCTTCCAGTTGCTGAAACACAATGTCTTGGAGAGTGGATTATGTCTTCTTTCTGTGGAGAATCCCCTAGAAGTACACCTTTTTTCTTGTCCCGCTGATACTCAGAAAGTCGGGAAGACCAAGAAAGTTCATGCTCCACAAATTCTTATTGTACTGTGTTAGCCTTGCAAACCATAATTCTTTTGCCTTCTGGAGGGGAAAGATAGTCTCATAATTAAGCACTTGATTGGGACTAAGGAGGTGTGGATCCCATCCTTCATTATGCCACAGCTTCCTGTGTAACTCTGAGTTCTCCATTCTTTATTCTATTTCCTTATCTCAGAGAGGTGTTTTGAAGATAAACTTATAATACTTGTAATACAGTTATGGTTCAGCTCAAATAGCAGTGTCTTGAACCAATCTGGCTGTCCTTAGCCTCTGGGTACCCAGTAAACAGATAATACAAACCTGTGAATACTCCCCAAATATATGAACTGGGGATTTTCATCAGGGCCTTAGGGAATCTGGCACTCAGATCCCATTGAGCTGAACGCTATGGTGATGGAGGCCATTAAAATACTTACATTGAAAGATCATCCCTCACTTCTTTATGACAGATTATGTTAATCCAGGCACTTTCTTTGTCGAGCACTAATTTAGCACACAACCTCCCTTCAGCTCTGCCTTTTCACTGTAAAACAGAAAAATGTAGTTCTTCCAATTGGTAGTTACACTCCTATTTTCATCCAAGAAAGACTCAACTTCTAGGATTACATTTCTTGGATGAAAATAGGAGTGTAACTATCAACTAGAAGAACTACACATTTCTGTCTTAAAGTGGAAAGGTAGATCTGACGGCTTTGAATATTTCTCTCTCTCTATTTTTTGCACAGAGTTATGGAAATTTTACTCAAAAAGATTCAATCTACAGAAGTTAGTTCTCTCAGTGTGCAAGTTGCCTTAGGAATCTTGGATTTAACAAGCCTTTCACTCTCCCACAAGTTACTAGGTTGTTGAAGGCTTTCACCAGATTTAGTCCTATCAAGATTTATATCTCTAAATGGAATCTTAAAAGAATAGTTATCAGTCAAGGTAACATCTTTCAATCTCATCCTCCTTTATTGTTTTAGCCATTAAATTCTTTCTCCTTTGCTATTACTTCAACCAGTAGAGGAGGTGAACTGGAGGTTCATTGAACTTAATCTCCCATTCTTCCAAGATAAGATCACATCCTCAATACTTTTCCTTCATCCGTCATCAAGATTAACATAACTTTCCATTTGAACCAAGAATTTCTTTGTTCTTCTTTGGTTGTTACCAAAGAAGAACTCAATGGAGTCCAAAGAGCATCAGGTACCCTTCACAAAAAATATTCTCTTTGCAAAATGTGTCTATCTTTCTTCCTTATTGTAAATCCAAAAAAGGTCTCCGAACTCTCTAGAAAGTCTTTCAGTCCCACTAAGCAATGGCAAACCATCAGCTCTAAAATCATTCCTCATCCAGCTATCTCTACTTTCTCAGCTCTCTCTCTCTCTCTCTCACATGGAATCCTCCAGGAAAAAAAGGAATATAGGTTCCCATAATGAGATTTGTAGAGCCACCTTTTGAGCTTCAATGCTCCCCTTCACTAGACAATATGAGATTGATGTCTGCTTGTCGGCAGATGTTCCCTTCAGGCATCAGGTCCTGAAAGCTGCTATGTTTTTCTAAGCTGTTTAATATCTTTGTTCTCTTCCTTACATAATATATTGTTTGATGTATCCCAGTAGTATTCCATGTTTCTGGATCAGTGAGTACACAACAAATTGGAATGGGATAATCCCTGTCTGTATATTGGTTATCTCGGAGTAAATGCACACACCATTGTGGAGACTGTCTCCATCCTTGCTTTGAATTTTAACTTGTCTCCTTTCTCTGTGGTGTCCAACATGACACATCTGTTTCTTTGGACTCCTATGAGGTCATATACCAGATACATGCCTCCTAAACAGGTTAAATGTGGTGCCAACATAAAAATTCCTTAAAAACTGCCTTTTTGTCAAAGATTTATCGATGATGTAGTCAGTAGTTCTCTATGTGCTTCTGGAATGGTGAATGCACTTGCTCTGAGAAGAGTAATATAAATGTATTTACAGGTCACACAAGATTGTCTCTTTTATTGTGCCAATTTTTAATCTATTTAATCAAATACTGGCATCTTATTAAATGAAAAACAGAACCGATCAGTTAAACTATACTTTTGTATGTAAATAAGCTTCATGTTCTATAGAATTTTTGTGACTTTTCCATCAAAATGTTTTTGATGGAAAATGGGGTTTCTGCATAATCAAAAATTTTCACAGGGAAATTAGCGAGACAAGATGGATGAGTTAATATCTTTTATTGGACCAACTTCGAGCTACACAGAGCTCTTCTTCAGGTCTGGGAAAATACGCCAGGTGTCACACCTAAACACAAGTTAGAACAGATTGTTTAGCATAAGTAGTTAAAACATGTGCTAAGAGACCATTAAAGGAGAATGTTAACTATCCAAGGAGACCTGTTAACACCGCTGCAGTCCTGGGGACAACAAAAGTAGGGTTAGTGGTTTACAGATTGTTTTAATAAACCATAAATCCAATGTCTTTATTAAGATAAAGACACTCTTACTGAAGGACTATCAGGACTCATAGAAACCTTCCTTAAACCACTCACTACAGCTTCTTCCAGGACACAACTGACCTCTTCCACAATAGGGGAATAGCCATGGGTACTAGGATGGCTCCCCAATATGCTAACCTCTTCATGGGACACCTTGAGGAAGAATTTCGGGACAACTACATGAAACCAATGATGTACTGGAGATACACTCATGCTGTTTCCATCCTCTGGAAAGAGGATTCCTGAACTCATTAAAAATGGTTCTGAGTTTCTTTCACCAACAGAAGTTGGTCCAATAAAAGATATTACCTCACCCACCTTCTCTGTCTAATATCCTGAAACTCTCACAGTTATACCACCACAGGAAAATGTTGACTTTACAGGATTTTTTTATTTATTTATTTTCCATTTAGAAAACCAAAAGATTTTGGGGGGGTCAGTTCAACATTATTCTTTGTCCATGTGACATATGAGAGTACAAGCCAGATCAGTGAGTAGCTGTGTCCCTCCCGCCTTCTCATGTGGGATGCCCTTTACAATGCCTTGCTGCCGTAGTTTCCAACCTGGACTGCTCACAAACAATCTCTAGCATATACATCACTCCCAACTTTGTCAATGTGTTTGCTGCAGCTAGCCAGCCACATCTTGGCTCTTACCAGCCTTAACGATTACCAGGTGACCTCCAACATACTTCCAGTTCCAGATTTCCCCCTCTCCCTCCGAAACATATGTTCTGTACTGCCCAGCCCTCTCCTGGACAGTACGAATATATGGAGTTCATTATTTCTTAAGGGATTAATATGCACACAACTTGTTACTCCAAAATGAGTTACCCAAGCTCTTCAACTTGAACACACTGGATTAAATAAAACAACAAAGCATGTTTACTAATTACAAAGAGAGAGATTTTAAGTGAATACAATAAATGAGGCATAAAAGTCAGAAATGGTTACAAAAAAAATAAAGCTAAAACACTTACTGGTGCCTAACTTAACAAATTATATCAGATTCAGAACCAAGTTTTCTCACCACATGCTTTCAGCAGTCTTACTGACCAAACTCTTTGGATCAGGACCTCTCCCTGAGACTCCAGCAACTGCTTCCTTTGTCTCTTCAGGTGCAGTGAATGTGATGGGCTGGGAGAGAGAGAAGGGTATCTTGGGGTGTCTGCTCCTTCTTTTTATAGTTCTGTCCCCCGATAAACAAGCATTTCCAGCTGGAAGCAAAGTGACAGGTAGTCTTTATGGGAGGGAACTCCATGCTGTTTTTTTGCTAAGATGCAGATTTTTTGCCCCTGCTCCGTTTCCTACCAAAGAATGGCCACTTAGCATCAGCCTTGTTTACACCTGGTTTAAATGTCACTTTACCCTTTTTCTCCAAGGAACTGGTTTGGCCACAGGAAAACAGGTCATGATTTCAGTTTATGTTTATAACATCACATATAGTGCAGCTACTTGCATTTTGCCATGATACTATTGATCAGCAAATTATCTTTTTAAATGATATCTCACAAGGCATAGTTTGTACAAACATTATTACAGTAGTGTGTAGGGTGTGAACCCAGGGGTGTATTTCATCATAATCAACATAAGCTACTATGGTGTCTCATGGGAGCTGTTCTTTGGATGCTTCATATTTCTATTCTGCAGTAGAAACTAGGCTTCCTGGCTGGACTACATCTCTCATGATACACTGCAGCCTCTCCATGGGTGAGCTGCATTGGTGAATTGTGGGAGATGTAGCCTGCCAAGGAGCCCCACTCACAGGGGGAAACTGGGGTATGAGGTACCCAAATACAAGACTCATGCAACACCACAGTGGCTCAACCAGATGCAGATTAATGTCAAAACAGAACACTTCAACATTTCAAAACTGAAAGAATTCAGAACTTTTTGTTCATAAACATTTTTGATATTTTGACTATTTGTTCTGTTTTGGGGTTTTTTCTGGGGGAAAAAAAGGTCAAAATATCAGAATTTCCTATTGGATGGAGATTCTGTTATTTAATCAGCTCCAGTTTTTAATAGGACTGACTGTACATTTGATGCCTAATCTAGTGTAACTGACCTTGACTTAATATGATTCTGTATGGCTAAGGAACTGCACATATCTTAGGTCAGTTTGAGCCTTTAAGAGATTCTAGAAAGAAACAGATAATAAACACATCATATATCATACCTCCCTTCATACATTTGAACTTCGTATTTGCAAAATATTAACAAAACAGTCATACCAATTTGTGCCTAAATATAATTACAAGAAAAAAAGATTATCTCAGTTAATGTGATTTTTGTTAGCTTCATTGTGTGTTCTTCAGCGAATGTGGCCCTCTCTATGTATAATCCAAGAAACAAATGCTATTTAACATGCAAAACTTCAAGCAGTGCAGAAGACTTTGCCCTTCCTTCTCAGAGGAGAATTAATTTGTATATCCCAAGCAGCAACAGCAGGAATAAGGTTTTTAAAATACACCTCCTGGTAGAACATACTAGCATTTCCTGTGGCAGATTTACATTGTGGGCCTCAGCTCTACCTATTTCATTTTAACTGCTGTTTTTTAAACTCACCATTTCACTAAACAAACAAGACTTCATATAAATACTAAGATCCATATATTTCATTGATACACTCATCAGACAGGTTCCTCACCACAGACGTATGCAGATTCACATGCATTCATGCACCTACATGGATGTTATACTGTTGTTCAATTAAATTTTATAAGATGCATGCATATTCATATATGATAGAATATGGCTTTTATACAACTTTTTCTCCCCATACTCACCCCCTTTCCTCCCTCATATGACAGTAGTCTTCAAACAAAACTGCAAGAGATTTAGGCTCTGATCTGCAATAAGAATTTTGCCATTGACTTCAGTGGGAACAAGATTAGACCCTTAGAGAGCTTGTTTCTAATTTAAGATACACAGGAACATAATGTTATATACTTGGAGGTATGGTATATGATTTTACATCATACACAGGAATGCACCTGTCTAAAACCCATCTGTCTCAGAATAGCATGGAGCCTTTAGGGTCAAATTTTGAAAATGCAGCATTTGTTTTTGAAGGTGCAATTAGTCATTGTGTCATCCCCAAAGGTACAATCTGTACTGTTGAATCACTGTGTTCCTTTAACTCTCCAACCCAGGGTGCCTTTTACACTGCTTTGCTAGTGAAAAGCAGCCTCTCCAGGCTCTGCTCACACATTGCCATTAGCATGTAAAGTTCAGCTAAATTATGTGAATGCTTTCACAGCCACTCATGAATTACATGTAGGGTGACACCCACAAATTCTTAGTCCCAGCCTTGCACCCCAGAAATGTATGTCTTGCACTGTCCACACACTACTGAATTGAATGCAAGCTCATCAATAGTCCGTCATTTATGTCAAAGAAAATGATCATGCACCAGCCTTTGTTAACCTGAGTACAGATTCCCCAAACACTTCAACCAAACACACTAGTTTAGCTAAAACAATAAAACACATTTATTAACTAGAGAAAGATAGATTTTAAGTGATTATAAGTGAGAAGGCATATAAGTCAGAGTTGGTTTAACAGAAGAAATAAAGAGATAAATAAACAAGCTAATTCCTAAACTTTACCAAGCTCAATAAGATTTGAAAGCAAAATGGTTTCTCTCCCGCAAAAACTTTCAGCAGCCCATACTAACTGGAAAGCATTCTGTTTAGGATCCCTGCTCCTCAAGTGATCTTGCTTCTGTGAGTGGATATGGGGATGAGGAGGTCACTGTCACTGTCTCTCTTTTTTTATACTCTGACCCTTTGTACTGGAAAAGTCTTTGCTGTGTCATGGGATCAGGCAGTTCCATGGCATACGTGAGCTGCCAACTGTCCATCAGGTGAATTTTAAATGTCTTGTTTACATCTCCTCTGCTGGTGAATCTCCAGTTAAACAGGATGATGGCCTTCTAGCATCTAGCCGACGTGCCATTGTGTCTTTGTCTTTGAGAAAATGGTCTGAGGGTTTTATCTAGAACTAAAGCATATTTCAGTAACAAACGTATAGTAAAATCTCATACTTTCACATGCAGTGTTGTTATGCACATTTCAGCAGAATAATAATATTTAGCAGATTTTGAGTTTTCAAATGATATCTCACAAGGCATACTTTGTACCCAATATATCATAATCATATAACAGGGTGAACATAGGACAATCATGTAGATTGTCGAAATATCAGATTTTGCAGGTAAACATCTAGATTATATCACCTGAGAATAATTGTAGGTGCATTGACGTGTCTGAGTTTAGTAGCTGGCACAAAAACAGAGATAAATTCAGAATCAGAATGAAGATCATGTCCTTGAATTGATGGGATGAGTTTGTTTAGTTCCATCATCCACTGTGTTCCAAAATATTTTGAAATTAGAAAGGAAAACTTTATGTTATTATTATTACTACTACTACTACTACTATTATGTAAAACTGATAGAGCAATGATTAATTTCTGGAGTAAAATTCTGATGAAGGTGAAAATTTTGCTGACATTTTTCTTAGTTTTTTTTCTTTTTGTCAAATTGAAAACCTGAAAATCAAAAATATTTCCGTTTTCAGCAGCTGAAAACTTTTGTTTGGTTTTTTCAATTAAAATGCAAAAAGTTTCAACAACAGTGGATAATTTTCAGGCAAATTTCTGTGTCAAAAAAAAATTGGTGAAAAAATTCAACCAGCTTTATTTTATATTGTGTGAATGCATGAAGTATAGTTAAGTGGTGCTTGTTTGCCTTTAATGGAAAATGTTTTCTGATTTATTAGCGCTAAGCATTAGGGTAGATAAGTTCTTATTTAAAATGATACTTGATATGTTGCCACTATCAGTGAATTTATGGAATCGTATATTACATACACATCAGTAAGCAAAATAAAGCTATGGTGATAATGTTATTACAGTGAATACAAAGCTAATCAATAATGACTGCCCACTTATTTTTAAGTGTGTAATCCTTTACTTTAATGGTATGTAGAAGCTGAATTACAATAGAACTCTTGAGAAGAACACATGACATCTATTGTAATACCCTATGAGTTCATTATGATCAGTGCTATCAAAGGGAATACCTAATGAGGTAACATTGTCACCTAACTTTAGTTTAGGCATGATAGCTTTCAAAATATTCAGAAAAGCAAGTAATAGCAATTAGCATTCACCTCCTTCTTCCATTGCACAACTCCTGGAATTCAAAGACACTGCTTTGATGGATATAAAGAAAAACAAAACTGATCATCTTAAGCCCCTGTACAAAAAGAAGTAGTTCTCTCTGCTGTACTGTTTCAATTGAAGTGTCAACGATGGCTAGCAGTAACTCTGCAGGGAGTGCAATGAGCTTCAGTTTTCTATGTAAATTTATGCAAAGGACTTCTGCAAGCCTAGCATGTGCTGTTCTCAAACACCTCAAGGAACTTCTTAATACTTGATGTGGCAGAGGGAAGAGAGATTCCCTCTGTTTCACACAGCAAGAGGGGAGCCTGCGGAATGCATGTAAACAAAGAAAGAGAACAATGATCTATCATTATTTGAAAGTTGGTAGTACTAGAAAATCTACTGAAACAAAAGCTCCCCCTTTTTCTTTATTTAGAGTGATCCCCATAACCCAAAGTTATGAAAAGTGTGCTCTTTATTAGCCTCTACTTCCTCCCACAATGTAAAATTAGTAAGCCAGAAATAATATCATCCTGGCATTTTCATCATTCCTGTATCAAATCATTTTATTGAGTCCTATAAGACTGAGGAAATAAAGCCAATAGCAAGTAGTACTGATCCAAATACTACTCAGCTTTTGAGTTTGTCCCTTTCCTTTGTATGGTATAACACACCCACCACTTTTCCTAGGAGCATGATGCCTTCTCAACCCCATCATCATTTCATTCTGGGAGGCATATTGATTGCTAATACAAGAACACTCTTCTCACTATGTATAACCATTTCAATATGATATTTTTTACCCTGCTGTAAGCAGATTATGTGTCTACCCTGCTCTTACCCCTTTTGTTGGTCTGGCTTTATTGCCTATCCAGAGAAGAGTAATGAAACTTAAACCTCCGTCTAAGCTTCTCCCCAAGCTTGTCTGTTTCTTGGATTTTCCTGCAGAATTTCCTATGTCCAGTTCCTTCTGCCCCTCAGACGCTCCAACCCCCCTTTTATTAGATTGAAGCTAACAAAATCCACCTCCCAGCATGAGCTAGCAGTGATTACTTTGCATCTTGATAGAGAGTTCTAGCTCCTGAATTTAAGGTTGCTCAATGGAGACACTCTGCATTTTTATGAATGATCCTCCAAACCAACACACTGTTCAGTGTGGCTGTTTCCTACTCCGGTTATGGGAGTATGTGAAAAAAGAAGAGCACATTGCTATATAATCCTCCTAATGGGTTTGTAATGATGCAGTTAATTTATCTATGGTCTTTATGGACCTCAGCTGCCAGGAGCTTGAAGGGAAATCAGCCAGCAAAATAACAGAGGTAGGAACAAGAATGATCTTCACTACCCACTAGCACAAAACATCAGCCAGCTCATTGGCAAGAGATCCCCTTTGAGCTGGGGATAAAGATGCTGATAATATCCTATAAGTGGGATCTCAGGATAGATTCCTGGCTGGATTTTAACATTTCTGTGTTTTGATTTTCATTGTGATTGTTAATAGTAATGACAAAGTGATGGGCACTCTATAGATTATTTGTCAAACACTGGCGTTGAGCATAGTGCTGTAAAGAACATAGAATGAAGGCCATCCTTGTCCTAAAGAGCTTCCACAGTGAGTAGCATTACTGAGACCTGCTGCTGTGAACCATATTGTCAATGAAAAGAGTAGAATAATTAACCACATTAGATATAACAAAAATAACCAGATTAATGTCTTGCACTGGGCCCTGTCTCTTCCCAAACTTTAGCTCTAATAGACAGCCAAGCGATCCAAAGATAGTGGTTGTCCACTGACAGACCTCTCCTGGCAATCCTAGAGAGTTCATCTCCAGACTCTAATGCAGTAATAGTCTCACAATAGTCTCACAGATGATTGTGTCTGCCATGATGGGAAGAAAATCTCTATGGGAAGAAGTATCCTCTTAGTAATTGCCTTAGTCTGTTCAGGGTTTTAAGAGTGTTAGGGACATGCCAAGAGACAGTGGTGGCATCCCTATTCCCGGAGTCCTAGATTTTTGTGACATATAGTTGCCTTATAAGACAAATGATATTACCTTACTGTGATCATGATTAAAAAGATGAACTGTAAAAGGAAAAGGCTAGTGAAAAGGTGGATAGAGGAAAACTTGTAGTAAGTGGCTGTAGATAAACTCTAATTATCCCATTTTTCCCCACTCTTGACTAAAATAATGTATTCAAAATACATTCTTTTCTTTTGAAATGGTAATCAATATAGTCAGAATCCTTGCTGCACTAAATAATTCTGAGTCATTCTTAGAAAAATTATTTTCATTGGAAGAAAGATGATTTAATCTTGATACCTGAAAATGATCTGAGATTGATTAGCCGTAATTCTAATAATGGGTTACAGATGGATTTTCTCTTCTCAGATCTGATACTTTACACGTTTAATTAGAAATTAAAAGCTCTATTCCCTGCTTCCGCTGCAGCAGATCTTCTGGCCTCAGACCACCCCTGCTCAGAGCTGTGCAAAAAACCAGATTTCACACCACACAGAGAAAGTACCACTGTTATTTCCAACCTTAAATTCTGCTCCATCTATTGTTTATTTTTTGTATTACATTAGTGTCTACAGCTACTAACAATGATCAGGGCTTGACTGCTAGGTATACAAACACATGGTAAGAGACAGTCCCTGCTCCAAAGAGCTTGCAATATAAATGGACAGTACAGACAAAGCATTTAAGAAAGGAAGAATTATCCCCAATTTACAAATAGAAAACTGAGGTACAGAGAGCCAATGACTTGCAAAAAGTCACATCAATAGTCTGTGTTAGAATTTAGCAGAGGTATGTTAGTGGATAACCCCTACTTTTGGACTTTTTGCATCCCAATCAGGTGCCTTAAGCATAAGTCCATCTTTCCTCCCCCATTATGCAGCGGAACCTTACTGCTTCAGGTGTCAGAGTACATCTGTCACCATGTAGGAAAGGAGTTGGATCTGCCCCCTCAGGCAGACATGACCATTACATTCTTTGGAAATTGTGGTGACCACACTCTCGGCTGTTTATTCCATAAACACTTTGTCATGCCAGGCATCAGTCAGACACTCAGTAGTAAAAGATGGGGTGAGGGATTGTGGGGGGGAACTCAAAGAAACGTCATCCTCATGAGCATGTCATAGGGTTTGATCTAGTTTCCATTGAAGTCAGTGGGAGGATTAATGATATAATCACAATAATCCATTAATAATAAAATATTATTTTCATGTACAGAATTGTAGTTTTGAAAACAAAGGATCAGATTCAGACCTCGTGTAAGGGAGTGCAACACCACTGACTGGAAATGGGTTGCACTTGCCTTCCCCAGGTCTGAATTCAGTACAAATGTCTAATTTTCTTACAACATAAAAAACATAATGAAACCTACATTAGATGTTCTTCAATACTGTACCCTTTTAAAAGATGTGCAGAATGTCACAAAGCAATTAATAAATCTCCTTCAGAGTTAAGACTTTACAGGGGCAGCTCCCCAAAGGAGTTTATCGCAATCAGAATTAGATAAAGCCATTTGATTATGTTTTAGGCACTACAGATCTACCGTGCATATATTTAGAGGTCTGTTATTAATGGAGAGCCATAACTGTTCATATTTTTTATCTTTAATGAGATATAACAATAATCAAGAGGTCTTTACACAGGATAATCGGTAACATTAGTATCATTGTTACTAAGATTTTTCACAAATGTACTGTAGTAATAATTTTAAAAGGAAAAGGAGATAGCATAATTAGCAAAAACTTAAAGTAATTTAGATCAATTCTTTAATATCTGCCAATGGCTGGTGATACTGTTAGACTCAACCTTGTTGTTATAATTATTAATTATTTGTATTATGGTATCCTCTAGAAGTGCCACCTGAGACTGACAAACCATTGTGCTTTAGGACTGTAAGTTGTACACATAATAAGAGACGCTTCCTACCCCAAAGACCTCAGTCTGAACAGGCAAGAAAGATGAAGAATTGGGGAATGGAAGTGTTTTATTCCCATTTTAGAAATGGGGAACTCTTGCACAGGGAGATTAAATGACTTGCAAAAAAAGCACTAAGAATTCAACCCTAATCTCCTGAGTTCTTGCGTAGTGCCTCAGAATTGACCCTTAATCATAAGACCAACTTCCTTTTTTAATTACCATAGAGCAAAAACCTAATAGAGATGTACAATAGTTTATGAAATATGAGAAGCAAATTTCCAACATCTGTCTTATCAGCTTTGTGAATCATCCAGATGATGATGGATCTGTTTGACTAGATGAAATAACAGAGTTGATGTTTCCTCAGTTGAAGTGCAATATAAAGCATGACAAAGAGAATGGAGCACAATTTTTGCCTTGATGTACTGGAGTTTCAACATTTCTCCTTAGATCACATTTAATTCTTTCCCTACATGCAAGAAAACCATGGTCCACTGCTTTAATACTCTGACGATAAATATATCATAAAAAGACTTTTTAATGTGGCAAGAAAAAGAAAACAAAGCAAGGCAGAGGGCTTATTCATGAATAAATAAAATAATAATAATAGGGATGAAGATGCAGAAAGCTCACATGAGAATTAAACCCAAGTCCTCTTTAAAGCATTTGAAAAAGACTCATTGCCAGAGGCAGAATGTATTAGTTTAAGATGCCACGCCAATCACTTACTTTTTTCTCATTCTTTAAATAAAATGTAGCTTCAAAAACTGTCCTTAAAGCACAACTCCATTCCTTTTCTAATATTTTGTTCACTCTCATTAAAAAGTTGCTGTCCCACAACTTCAGGGTCCAACTCATTTGATTTAGGAAATGGGTTAATAGAGATTACACTATGCCAATGAAAAGGTAGAAGGGAATAGTAAGCTCATTAACAAAAAACATTCAGTGGCAGTCTTAGCATAGTAGCTTTGTTAGTTATCAATTTACACATTTACTGATTTACACATTAATAATCAGCTACCATTCAGTGTATGCCAAGGCTGATAAAACATTTGATAAGCATTTTAAATAATTTTTATAAGAACTCTAAATTTTTAAAATCTTTTTTGTGTAGGTCTCTTGCATTTTCATGTAAATATGAAATGTAAATAAGTCTTTTTATATTTACTTTTACTGTAAATTACTATTATGTTTTATAATTATACCACATATTTGTTCTGAATTCTGTGAAATGTCTGCCAAGAACTTTTGACACAATAGAAATTATTTTATTCTGATTCTTAGATTGTAAGGAGCAAGGATCATCTTTTCGTTCTGTGTTTGTACAATGTCTAGCACAATGGGATTCTGGTTCATGATTAAGGCTCCTAGGTGTTATTGCAGTATAAACAATAAATAATAATAGTAATGATCCTTGTAGATAACACTTGAAGCTATCCATTTTGATATGGTCACATATTACTTCATGGATGAGAATTTAAAACAGGAGTGATGCAGATCAACTGCTAGATATACTTGTATTAAGTGCAAGCTAAGGGCTTGATTTAGGATGACCAGCTGTCCCAATTTTATAGGGACAGTCCCAGTATTTGGGGTTTTGTCTTATATAGGCACCCATTACCCCCTCACTCCTTGTTCCGATTTTTCATACTTGCTATCTGGCCACCCTAGCTTGATTGTGAGTTACTCCACTCTTCTCTTGTGCTGCTCAGTGCAGCTAAACTGGCTCATAAGAGGAGTAAGTTGCAGCAGATATAGGACACATTATTTTCCCAGAACAGTACAGATATGTACTGTCCCTACTCACAATTTACCACTAAGACTGCAAACACTTTGGGGCAGGGACTGTCATTTACTATATGTTTATACAGTGCCTAGCACAATGAGACACCTTCCTGGTTGAGCCCTTTAGGTGTTATTGTAATATAGATGTTAAATTATAACAACAATAAAGAAAGGAGAAGTCTCATAGTAGAGACCCATCAAAAGGAAAGGACTAGAGTTACAGAATGCCTTCCATGGTTATATGAGTTTGGGTTAGATGGGTTATTATTTACTACAAGGAGTGCTGATTACCTTGGTTTGAATCTGGCAATACTTGTTAGGCAAGCTTTAAACTAGGTAGCAATTAGCAAGCATTCATGTAATACAAGAGAGTTGGAGTATACTTCAAGTATACAAAGCAAGGCTGAAGATGAAGATGTTCTGAACCAAAAGATTAAAATCAAGAAGGGTATTAACCCATTAAATCAACTGTACAGGAATGCAAGAAGCACAAGCAACATGCAAAAAGATGTAGAAGTCATATTAAATCATAGAGATTATGATATACTGGATATAATAGAAACTAATGATTCTCATAAGTGGAATGCCAATATTGATGGGATAACCTACAGATGGGAGAGAAAAGGAAGAGGAAGTGGAGTTGTGGTGGTCTATTCCTAAAGCCTAGTGTTTAAAGTAGCCTACATGGAGGGTCTATGCAGTACCACTTCCCCTTGTTAGTGGGGTAGAGGAGGATCCATATAAAAGAGAAGTCCCTCATGCCTACTTATGCCCCATCCCCTCCCACACTTTGGGTGCTACCATGTGATAATCTCCCTTGGACCTCTGACAACTCTCCACTCAATAGAGTTGTGGATGTTCAGCACTTTTGAAAATCAGGTCTTGGGTGTCTCAAGTTGGACACCTAAAGTGAGTGTCCAACTTTTGAAAATATGGGGTAATGCCTTTATGAAAGTCTGCGGTATTTGCCCTCAGAGCTAATTCCAGTGTCAGTATTTTTTCCATTGAAAATTAGCTTCATTGAGACTTAATTCAGAATAAACCCATTATTTGTGAATTGTCATTACTGCCTCTAAGACAAGTATAAGTAATTTTTTTTAATGATTGACTTGCCTTTGCAATTTATATAAACTGAACCTTGTGAAAGGAACCAAATGAAACTATAGAGAATTAGATGAGTACATATTGAGCCAGATTTTTAACAGTGCTCAATACTCAGCATGGAGAGGTTGTTTGTAAATCTGGCTAATAAGCTCTTCTGAGGGCCTGCCCTCAGCTATCGGTGCCGAGTAGAGCTGTCCACAGGACAACAATTACATTTCAGGTTTCAAAATTTGTTTTCATTTTGCATTAGAAAGAAAGTTCCAAGAACAAGTCCCTGCTCTGCCTGATTCAGAGCACAATTTTTCATCCCAAGTCATGCCAAATCAGCTTGAACCTGGATCTCCCACATCCCAGGCCAGTACCCTAACCATCCAGGTATTCACAGTCTTTCCCTGAGACCTAAAAAATATTCCCAGTTGACGTTTCATGGAAACTGATAAATCTTTGCAAAATATTGCCCTTTGAAAAAACAGCATATTTCACCAAAAGTTCCAACCTGCTGTACTGCTGAGTACTTTGTAACATCTACTCTATGGTGATTGGAATAATTTTTCAAAACCTTGTAATCAGAAAGTTGAAGTGTTGTCCCTCATTACTTTCTGAGAAATGTAGATGATGACTGACCATTGTTCGTTTTTCATTATTGTACTTCCAACATTTCTTTGTAATACGCCAGAAATAAATTTTGAAATATTACACCTCCTGCAAATGAACCTAAACATTTCATTATAGTTATACCTTAATACTGGTTTGCAGGTCATTACCTTCTCCTTTGGAAGGCAATGGATGTCTTCAGGTCTAAAAGCCTCTATTTGCTTGATGACCCTGTGCTTTTTCCTTGCATGGATTACCTCCAGAAAAGGAATGAAAATTAAAGGTACAAGGCTTAGACACAGAATCTGACCCATTTTAAAATTGTAATAATCTGAGGCCTGATCCTGAATTCATGTAATTCCCGTTGAAGTCAATAAGATGCGTTCTGTTCTGACAGACTAGTATATCAGAAGTACTTACATTGATTTAGGTTGAATTACTCTAGGTTTACATCAATGTAATTCTGATATCAGAATTTGGACTCCCTATATTCTAAAATTCTATAGAATCACAAAATCATACAAATGTAGGGCTAGAATGGACTGTAAGAGGTCATCTAGTTTAGCCCCCTGAACTGAGGCAGGACCTACCTAGACCACCCCTGTTTGCCAACCTGTTCTTAAAATACTTCAATGAGGGGGATTCCACAACCTCCCTTAGAAGCCTATTCCAGTGCTTAACTATCCTTACATTTAGAAAGTTTTTCCTGTTATCTAACCTAATTCTTCTTTGCTGCAGATTAAGCCCATTACTTCTTGTCTATTTTCAGTGGAGATGGAGAACAGTTGATCATTGTCCTGTCTGTAACAGTCCTTAATATATTTGAAGATTATTATCAGGTCCCTCCTAAGTGTTCTTTCTCAAGACTAAACATGCCCAGATTTTTTAACCCTTTCCTGATAGGGTTTCTAAAACATATCTTTTTTTTTTTGTTCTCCTCTGAACGCTCTCCAATTTGTCCACATCTTTCCTAAAGTGTGGACCCAGTACTCCAGCTGAGGCCTCACCAGTACCAAGTACAGCAGCACAATTACCTTCCATATCTTGCATACAACACTCCTGTAGTTATACCCCAGAATATTAGCTGTTTCTTGCAACTGCATCACATAGTTTTTTCATACTCAGATTATGATCTGGTATAACTCTAGATCCTTTTCAGCAGCAATAGCACCTCCTCATCAGTTACTCCCCATATGGTGGTTGTGCATTTGATTTTTCCTTCTTAAGTGAAGTACTCTGCACTTGTCTTTATTGAATTTCATCTTGTTGCTTTCAGACCAATTCTGTAACTGCTCCAGGTTGCTTGGAATTCTAATACTGTCTTTCAAAGTGCTAGCAATCCTCCCATCTTGACTCAGGAGATGAGAGACTTACAGCTAAAGCAACACCTTCTGGAGCAGGTCATGAGGCCCACTTTGGCCCTGAGGCCTTCGTCTTATTGGTGATCACCTTCAGAACCAGCTAGTGATGCTACTGCATGGTTTGAACTCCGGGTTTCTCCCAAGAGGAAGAGGAATCATACTCCTTCCTCTGTTGTTGCAAGAAAGAGGTCCCATAAGATTAATCGGGACCACTGTAGGGCTCAGGGAGACTCTTCCTCAGCTTCTAAGAGGAGTGCTGACTGGCACCATACACCTGCCAGCACATGGGATGGAGCAGGTCCATCTAACTGCTCCCCAATACCACACCGAGATCAGAAGCCCATAACACCTACTCCAGTTCTGGCCCTGGGGTGTCTGTTGAGTCCCGTACTGCTGATGTTGGCTCCAGCGCAAACTGTCTCCACATTGCTGGCGTATCAGGTGGCATCAGACCTGCTTTGCTTCTCAGTCCCCGACTCTCCACTAGTTGAGGAATTTTCCAGTGCCGTAGCATCTACCACTTCATCCTCTGTTGTGCCTGTGGCGCCCTCTGGTTGTGTTGTAGAACTGCTGGGTTCGTCAGCACCTCAGCTTGCACTGCCCAGGTCCCAGACAATCTCTGCCCATCTCTGAAGGCCCCTCGACACTGGTGTGCCTTTCGGCATCATCATTGCCCTGATGCAGGTCCCATTGTCAAGTTCAGTGCCACCCTTGGCCTCTGTGCCTGTGCCTCTTCTGGTACCATGTGGAAGTGTGTCTCGTTTGGTACCACCAGTGCCAATTCCCCACTGATGCTACGGCTGTGTTGGGCTTCGGATGAGTCCGATCATTTGTTCACTACATCGGGACTGGCTCCCCGGTTGTTAATGGAGAATATCTGGGACTCCTTGAGATCCAGGTCAGGGTCATCCTCCTCTTTCTTGTCATCAGTAGTACCAGAGACCATCCTCAGATTACCATCGGTGCTGCAGTTGGGACAGAGGCTCTTGGCTCAGTGCTACTGGCTATGAAGGCCATATGCCTTTGCCCAGGGGCCTCCTTGGGATACCCTGCAGTTTTGAGGTTCCACTCTTAAACCCACTGAAGAGGAAGATCCCTGGTCCCATTGGTGACTCCTGTTCTTGAATCACCTCAGTTATAAGCAACTGCTAAGCTCATTCCCTCTGACTTGCAGGGTTATCCCAACAAGATTCTGTGATTCAAGAACAGCACCTGTCATTGACACAGCAAACTCCTTCTTTTTCCTCTCCAGATGACTCTCTCATGCTGGGCTCTTCCTTTCCCTGAATGCCTGAGGACTTTAAGGCATATAGGATCTCCTTAGGCATCCAGGCTGAGTTTCTGCAGGAGAACATGCATAAACTGCTGGGTATTCCCTAATCATCAGCTCCAGGAAAAGTAGCTCTCCTGATAAGTGAGATTCTCTTGGAGTCTGCAAAGCCCCTTTGGATTATTCTTTCTTTGTTGCTTTGCACTGCAAAGCATGTTACAAAGCAATACTTTGTTCCTGTGCATGTTTTTGATGGTTTCTACTCCTGTCCGTCCCCTAACTCTCTTGTGGTAACTTCAGCAAATGACAGAGCATGACAGGGATATATAAGTTTACATCTAAAGACAAAGAGTCCAAGAGGATTGATTGATGGGGCAGAAGATTTATACCTCCTTTTCCGTGCAGATGCGCATCATGAACCATCAGATGTTGCTCTCTAAATACAACTTTGTTAATTGGGAGACCATGTTTAAATTTGTGGATAAGTTGCCAGAAGCCACCAAGAAAGAGTTTAAGGCATTAATTGCAGAAGGCTGTCTGGTAGCCAAGACTTCATTAGTGTCAGCTTTGGCATGGTGGATGCCTCGGCCAGAATTAGGGCATCAGCTGTGACCGTGAGGATGGCATCATGGCTGGAGAGTTTGGGCATTGCACCCAATGTGCAGCAGACCATTGAGGGCTTAGCCATTTGATAGTAGGCTTTGTTTTCAAAAAAGATAGATGAGACCCTGCATTCTTTTAATTCCCAAGCTACTTTGCATTCCCTGGGAGTTTATAATCTCACTATAGAGACACCACTATTAATTATTTCAATAGCAGCCATTAATTATTTATTAATTTGTTTATTATTATTATTATTTATTTGTTACTAATGATTAATTAATTAATGAATTATTAATTAATTATTACAATAGCAGCAATACCACTTGCAGTGTTTCTTCAGACAGTCCTCCTTTCCTGCAAGGCAGCAGGACTGCCCTAGGAAGGGAAATAGATCCCAGAGGTGAAGGCTTTCTGGTTCTGGAGTTAGCCAGTTGACGCATCCTCCCCCGGCATCCAGCCCATTTTCATGTGTGTGTCCGGGGCAGTGATCCTGTTGTCACCTCTCCATCACCATTCCCCTTTGTTTGGAGGCAGGCTGGCTCATATTTATTGAGTTTGGGACTCAATTACCATGGATAGCTGGGTCCTAAGCACTGTCAGGTTGGGTTATGTCATATAGTCCCTCTCCATCCTTCCTCCTACCACCTGCCCCATCCCTCTTCAGGCACCCCTCTCATAAGACACTGCTCCTTGAGCAGGTTCAGTCTTTATTGGCTTTGGGAACTGTAGGGGAGGTTCCCAGCAGTAGCAGGGAGAGGGATTCTACTTCCAGTATTTCCTGGTTCCCAGGCCCAAGGGGAGATGAGACCTATCCTTGACTTCCACAACCACAACAAATACATCAGATATGTGAGATTCCATATGGTCACTCTAGCAACTATCCTCCCCACCTTATATCACAATGGCTGGTTTGCTGCTCTGGATCTTAAGGGCACTTATTTCCACATAGCAATTCTTCTGAGCCACAGGAGGTTTCTCTGGTTTGTCACGGCATTATCAGTATGCCATGCTCTCTTTTGGTCTGTCTTCCGCTTCCCAGGTTTTTACCAAATGCATGACTGTGGTGACAGTGTACCTCAGGAAGAGGGGAATTCATATCTTCCCATATCTGGATAATTGGTTACTGAGAGGCAAGTCCAGAGAAGAAGTCCTCTTTCATGTTCAGTTCAGCTTGTTTGAACATCATGGTTTCATCCTAAACAGTGGGAAATCAACACTGGCTCCAACTCAGAGAATCGAGTTCATTGGGGCCTGCTAGACTCTTGAGTTCAAGAGCATTTCTGCAGATCGACTGATTCCACGTGATTTGCCACCTACATCTGGAATTGCAGTCTCAACCCTCAACCACAGCCCAAGTATGCCTGAGGTTGCTAGATCTTATGGCTGCATGCACACAAGTAGTCCAATATGCCAGGTTGCACCTTCATCCTCTTCAAATGTGGCTGAAGTAGGTCTATCATCCAAGCCATCATCCCTTGGACAGATTGGTCTGACTTCCTCCACTGATTCTGGTCGTCTTACGGTGTAAGCGGCTCAGAGCAGTGTGTTTCCTTGACTCAGTCCCCACCGATCAGGAATATGATTACTCCTTTATAAGTTTGGGACTGCATCTGGTGTCACTGAAAGTTCAATGCCTGCAGTCAGAACAGGAAGCTATTCTGCATATGAATGCTTCATGCCATCTACAATGCCTGTCAGGCCTTTCAAGATCATATCCGGGACTCGGCCATGCATTGTGTGCATTATGTGAACCGACAGAGGGAAGCATACGCTAATGTCCCATGTCAGGAGACAATCAAAGCTCTGGCAGTTTTGCTTCAGGGAAAACCTTACCTCTGAGGCTGATCATTTACCTAGGTTCCACAATCACAGTTCCTAGGGTTGATCAAGGATGCAAGTTTTCCCATATGGGGTGGGGAATAAGACGGATCTTTTTCCTCCGCCTTCCCTCTGCACTGGCCTATGAACCTAGGCAGCTGAGCAGAGAAGTCCAAAGATGTTACAGCATGCACATTCTTCCTGAGGCACAGTCTCTCATGGAACTCTCAGTGGGGCAATGCAGCTCCATCTTGTTTCCTACTCTGGGCTGCTAAATGCCACAACATAAGCCAGAGTGTCAATGGGACACTCTGAGTTGCATGAGTAAAGACCGTTTAAGAAGAGCGTATGAGTAAGGGTTCCAGGATCAGGCTCAACATTTTTAAAGAGAAATTATTGTTTGCTGAGGAACTAACATGACAAAAAGTTATATCGGAATGTATAATCTATTATAAGCAGAGCTGTGGAAAGCTCCTTTGCTTGTTTTAAACAGTTTATACATTTAAGACCAGACTTCATTATATATGCCTTTCACATTTTTCCAATATATGGTGCAAAACTATGACTCTTTCTGCATCACTTCAAAGAGTAGAGGGAAAAAAAGCCTTTCCGAGTTTGGCAGCATTTCTCAGTCTCTTTCCATTGCTTTGATGCAATAACCTATCTTGTAATATTGAGCCACTATTCACACTGTTTCAGTTATTTTACCCTGCACTTTCAACTTCCTGCCTGAGATTCACAGAGTCGTTCTTTGTGCAGTATTTTTTCCTCAGGAGTTTTGACACTGAATAAATGCATGACCCCTAAGTATTTTAACATTAACATAATTCCCCTTCTACATACTTCAAGTAACCTCCCCCTGCCATTTTCCCAGAATTCTTATAATATTCCTCTGAAAAACATGACTATTTTGTATATATGGGATAAAACATGCAGACGCAAGAGGTACATAGCCCTACCTGGCATTGCATCATGAGCTGAGTCAGTAAAACACATTGGGCCTCCGTGTATTGAAGAAAAAAGGGGCATGGATTATTTCTATAACTGATGAAAAATCAGAGAATTTATAGATATGAGCAGCCCTCTTGATATAGCTATTATGTTGTTTGAAATTAATACTAGGTGTAAATTGTGGTAAGTAAAATAACTGAAACTATGTGATGGTCAGCTCATGATTTCCCTCATGAAGAAATATGGCCAGAGACTTGGATTCTTGTTCTGTTGATTGACTCACAACCTTAGCAAACTGGAAGTTTTTTTTTAAATGTAATTTTATTTCTTTTTCTTTTTCTTTTTTTAAATTTTTTTATTTTTATGTATTTATTTATTTTGGTTAGGCCTTCTATGACTCAATAACTCCTAATGGCTGCTAGCAAGAGGGTTATAAAATATCCTGATTCGGGTATGTACATTCTGGTTCACCAAAGAATGTCATGTGAGGTCTTAAATGAAAGCCAGGGTCACACAGGTTTGTAATATCATTGTGAAATATATGTACAGATACTATGATGCAGTTATGCATTTGTTCTGAAATATGTTCTTAGATTCTGTATCAGAGTAGAGGTGGAGAAACAGGTTTTCTGTCAGACAAAAGATGTTTACTCACCTTTCTCTCTGTCAGATGTAAATTAAGCATGTAAGCTAACACAATGGATGCTCATTTACATAGAAAGTTATCAAAGAGATCTAGTCAACAGAAAAGAACAGAAAAACAAGTGAAAGGAAGGTGGGTTTATGATCTTTGGGGCTATAAAGAGAAGGCAAAGAAAACACCCCTTTATGCTGAACCTAGGAAGTAAGTAGGCAGTATGTTTACATTCATGAAAACAGGATTTCTGCCTACCTTGATAGAAGAAGCTGCAAAAAGCTTTGGATGTGATAAACATCATTAGACATGAGGTTCGTCTAATAGTTAAATGGAGTCTCTAGAAAGCATGTTAAGATTTCACTTTACATGTAACCCTTTGTTTCCATTGTCCTTACTCACTATTACTGGTATCTTGAATCCAAGTGCTGTGATATTAAGCAAAGGGCTGATCCTGAGATGAATCATACAAGCTCGTGTGTACACTGTTCCCTTGGGGACAGCGGACATGATAATTCGCCTCTTTAAATTCCTCCAATAGCACCATCTGCCATGGCTAGCCCAGTGCAGGCTACGATTATGCTATATTGCAATGAAAGATTAAGTATTATATTGATTGAGTTTTGATGAGATTACTGTACTAATTATATTTATTGTGTGTGTATTTATATTTTTAACGACCAGTAATAGCTTTATTAACAGTCAGTTACTACATAAGCTTTCTCTGAAAATAAACATAAACCTTAATAATCAAAATAACTTAAAAAATCAAAATGTTAGTGCTGGTTAACATCAAATGTAGCTAATATTTAAATCTTGTTTTGTGTATATAATTGATGTGAGATTAAAGTGAAGTTAACCTAACAATTTTTATGACCATTTTATTCTGAAATATGGTTTTTAGATAAATTATTTTTAAAAATGTCATTCACCATTTTCTGTTTTCCAAAGGGTAAAACAACAAGCAAAACACAAAAGCATTTAAAGATATGATTTCAGTTCCAAATAGAGCTTCTCACAGTTACCAGGCTAACTGCATCTTTCCTGGACCCTGTGAGCACACCCCTTTTAGGTCTCAGGCCTCCAGCCATCGCCTGTGTCTTCAGGTGGGATCGCCCACTCTCAGAACAGGCCCTGGGTTGAAGTCCTCTGTGTATCGACCATGGTTACCTCAGCAGATCTGACTTCTGTCCAGACCCCGCAATTCTGTTCCCTCTAGGGCAATGACAGTGGTCATCATAAAAAGCCACCTCTAAGACAAGGATTATTTATTTAGAACAAAAACATTTAAGAGAAAACCAATCTTAAAAACAATGAAACAAACTGCAGACATATCTAGCTTACCAGGTTTTTAACCATCTTCCTCATGGGGACCCCAAGACTTCACTTCCTATGAACTCCTCCACAGAGGCTTTCTCTGTGTCAGCTTGTCTCTTGTCAGAGCTCACTGACACCTCCCTGGATAATGCCTGCCCCCAAATCTGGGCACCTTTTCACTGTTTATAGCCCGTTAGTCCGGTCACTCCCAGTTTTGGCATGACCAGGTTTGCAAGTGGTTGGAGACAGGATCCTTGAAACTAACAGCTTGCCCCATTGTCTTTCAAGTGTGTGCTGGAGTGTTCTTATCTGAGAAGCCATTCTCTTACCTTCATGTTCAGACCATGTTAAATTTGGGCATTATAGGTGCATAATAAACATTTCGCTACCCCTGATATAAGTTAAATCAAAACAGTCACAGAGAATATTCAATAACTTCCCCTCACTATCCTGATAACCTACAGTGTTTGTAAAACTGGTATATCTCAGAATTCTTAACATCAGTACTCATCAGCTCCATGTCTATCAGAGTGCTGTCTTCCTTTCGGTAGTACAAATAATAATGTATTCATTTTTTAATACTTGGCAGGGTGACACCATTGTTTCCTGTGACTCCTATGGTGTGATGAAATTCTGGGATGTTCGGAAGGTAACACCTATGGTATCTATAGATGCAGGCCCCCATCCTGGCAATCAGGTGGTCTTCGACCCATCTGGTAAGATCTTTTCTTAAGCTGGCAGTCCTGACTATCAGAAGAGGTGTTTTGCTCTGAAAGCATTTTGTAACTGAGTTTAAATTTCTGAGGCCAGATCCTCAATTGGTGTAAATCAGGATAACTCTATTGGCTTCAGTGAATCTATGCCCATTTATACCAGCTAATGATGTGACCCATACTTATTTTAATTTGGCAAATTGTATTAATGCTCAATTATTAAAACTAAACATCTACAATGATGCAAAAAAAGAATTACAGAGGTCAGAAATGCTCACTGTCTGAGGAAAAGAGAGAGATTTATTTCTCCTCCTTTTCTACTGCTCCATCACGTTTATACAACAGTTGTGTTTCATAACCACCCATGATAAATCCTATTATTCTCCCTGCAGAGCTCCGCATATAGAAATAAGTGGTGTATTACATACAAAGAATTGAAATGCATGTATAGCTCAACACTTTTTGCATCATCAGCCATATATTACATCACCAGCATTGTGAGTGACTGTTCCTTTTTTATTTTTAATAGTGCCACTGTACAAAATGAACAAAAATAGCTTTGTTTTACACAGGACATTAATCTTCACTTCCAAGGGGCAGATAAGCAGTTGTATCACAGTACAAATTTAGGCCCCTATTCTGGGAAACATTCCTGTTCAGAACAACTTAAAACGTGCTCAACTTTAAGCATGCACTTAAGTGCCATTGAGGCCAATGTATAAGACACACAGAAATAAACATTTAAATCAAATATGAGAAATGAGAGACAGCAGCACTTTACTAATAATAGTACTATAGTCACAATGGTAAAAAAAAAATATATTACAGAATATAGAATATTATTTCACTGAGTTGCTATTACTATAAAATGTTCCTTAGAACATTGTAGCATTTTATAAAGGAATTTTAGAGATCTCTAGATTTAATCATTAAAGAATGTATTGTCATTCTAGAAACTATGTTGCCATTATACACTTTCCACTACTTCCACAAGTCAAAATTCAGCTGTGTTCTGTATAAGAGTATAAAGTTTAGGAAAATGGCTCACATTCTTCATGAATTGGATTTGAAGCAGTTTTGCTTTTTCATACCTGGAATGTAATGTAGGGTCATTTGTAAAGGAGTCACATCCCTGAAAAATGCAGTAGCAGTATTTTGAGCCAGATGGAAAGTTTCCAGTAGAAAGCTTATCAGCTTCAGATAGTCTGAATGAACAAAATTTCCCATCATTTGGATAAAATCCAAAATTTTCTCTGCAGGAGTAACCGCAACAGAGATGTCAAGCTGGGAAGAATGACCACAAACCATAATATAAAAGAATGCAGTCATAAGCAATATCTGACTAAAATAAAATTTTGCAGTATCTGTATCTCTGTTATTTGTATGCTGGTAGTGCTTTAGATGACCCAATTAGGATTACAGGCTCTTTTGGTTTGAGCATTGTATACACAGAGAATGAAAAGGCAGTCCCTGCCCCAAATTGCTTAAAATCTAATTATGTGTCTTGTTCCCATCACCGAGATATACGCATATAAAGATCACATAAATAAAATATTCATCTCCTTGTAAAGCACTGTAATTATACTTAATAGAAGATTTTTGTTTGATTTTCTTTTGCCACCATTTTAAGGTAGTTACCTTGGGAAATCTAATGTAAAGAGATGGGTTTTATATTTTGGTCTGAAGATGGCAAGATCCTTTGTCAATATGACATCTGATGAAAATGAGTTCTCCAGTCCGGCTACCAAGAAAGCCTCATTTCCTTGTAACATTACTGGGAGAAACCAGATGGTGCTACTGAAGATGCTCTTTGCCAGTTCTGTTGTTCTGAATGTTACTGTTGGCAGAAGTGCTTATTGGCGGCTGTGATGCAGTTCTTTTTAGAAGCTTTTAAAGACCCTTAAAGACCTCTAAGGATGGAGATTCTACCACCTCCCTAGGTAATCCATTCCAGTGCTTCACCACCCTCCTAATGAAAATTTTTTTCCTAATATCCAACCTAAACTTCCCCCACTGCAATTTGAAACCACTGCTCCTTGTTCTGTCATCTTCCACCTCTGAGAACAGCCTAGCTCCATCCTTTTTGGAACCCCCCTTCAGGTAGTTGAAGGCTGCTATCCATATGACCGGTACAGGGATATTCATTTTCTCTCTGAGCCTTACTCAGAGCCCAGTTAAGTTAATGGAAAGACTCCTGTTACCTAAAGAGGGCTTTGGATCGGGCCCCCTCTGCCTTAGTTTTTCTCTGATTGAATATCAATAGTAAAGTCTATTCTCTCTCTGCCTGAGCTTTTCTCTCACTGAATCACTTTCTTAGGTGTAGATATTGTCTTCAATTTATACCTATGTAAACAAAATATTACACCCTTATGCTTGCAAGTCTCATTGTAAATATAGCTTCAGGTTTTTCAGGGAGGTTTCTGAGAGAAACTACAATGCTAGCTCATGGTATGGAAAGCGAGACAGTCCTTGAGATAGCTAGGGCACAGCCCACTGAGGGACTTGATCATCAGGATCAAGCTTAACATCAGTGCTACAAAGACATGCACATCTGCGTAACTTTGTCCACTCTGAGTACCCATTGGCTCATTGTATTCATAGTTAGGCATGTGGGTGAATCTGTGCAGTGTTGGGGCCTAACATTTCTGTAACTTATCCTTTATTATTAAAAATAGATCTGGCTGTTAGTAAGTAAGTTGACCACCATCTCCAGGTGCTTATATCACCTGTCTGACACCTACAGACCTGCAACTAACATTCACAAACCATGCATGGGTCAGAACCCCTCCTTTCCTCATCAGCAAGCCACCAAGCTTGCAGCATATGATGCACTCAGGTGTTTGTCACAGTTGCCATCCAGCAAATACACCTGAAAAGATGAAGAACAGCACAGTTAATAGCAACTGTTAGTGTAAAGAGTGAGAACTATAGAAGCTTCAGGACATTCTCTTTGAACCCTAATGTGCATATACTACCATCCTGTTGCATAAGGAGAGACATTTGGACTGTGGCTGAGATGCAGAAACCAGGAAGTAATACCAGGAAAATGTAATGCAGTTTAATATACCTGGCAGATACTGTGGAATGGGACATTTTTTGCCAGTTTGCACCCATTTTGGGGAGAGAGAAAAAAAATTCTGCTCTATGTAAAAGGAGTATGATGACTATATGATTTCTGCTGCAATGTATGCTGTGATTTACAGACTGCTGAGCTCTCTAAACATGTGAAAGGACTCACTGTATGTCTATATGACATCTGAAAACACTGTTAAAAGAACATTAAGGTTGCCAGGGCTCAATAGTTAGGAAATGCCTGTAAAATCTCCTGCCAAATCTCAAGTCACTGCTCCAAAGCATAGAGGCGCTAGAGCTTCGCAACAAAATGGTTGTGAGAATTTTTTTTAAATGGGCAAAAATTGTAGTTTTTCCCAATCTAATGGTGAGAAACAGCAGAGTAATTTGAGCTGAAACTTTTTTTAGGCAGACACTCAACAGGGAAAATTTCAGCCTGAATCATTTGAAGTTGGAAAAGTTATAAGGAACTGAAACCTGGGTCTTATAATGGAAAGTGTTGGGCAACCTTAACTATACAGGTCAATGCCTGTGCTGCTTAGAATATTTTATTAGCAATTTTATTAGCAGGAATTAGCAGCAATTCTAACCTTCTGATCCTCATACACTACATGATCTCAAGTCAAACAACAAGAGGGATTTGTCTGTAGTCATTTTTAATTGAGTAAAAGGGTGCCAAAACAAAATTGAATACATAGTCATTTTCTGTAATATGTAAGGTTGATTTCATAAATGGGATATCCTTTAACAGAAGTTTCAGTTAATTTGGTCTGCATTTTATTTGCAAAAACACCCAGGCTAAGTAGTACATTATTAGCAAAAGACTGTAGGCTGCTCAGATGGCACTAGAAATAACCACTAATCTTATTTTATGTAGAATTGAATTTAAAACAAACATTTAAATGCAATTTGTACAGACTTTGAGCTCAGAGGTTCCCTCTCCTTTTTATTTTAGGTGGAAAATAAAAAGCTGTTCTGCTTGTTTTTATTTGGTTGAACAATGTGCAAATTTAAGAAAAGGACAAGTATTTTATTCTGTGAAAATGAAACATGTAATGTGTGGTTTTCTAGCACTTACGGTGTGATGAAAAATCTATAATCTTCAGACCTACAGTGTACATTTTAGAGTTCCTCTGATGTTCTTCACCCTTTTCTTGCTGACCTCTTAAGGCTTGTCTTCACTTACCTCCGAGATTCGGCGGCAGTCAACCGGAGTTACGCAAGCTACGCAAAAAATTTGCGTAACTCCCGTCGACTTCTCTGCTTCTCTTCTGCGCGCTGTCTTCACTTCACTGTGCCAATGGGAGCAGCATTCCCGTCGATGCAGCGCTATGCTACTTGAGGAGGTGGTCTTAATATGTCGATTTCTGGATCGACTGAGTGGGTCTTCACTGACCGCTCAGTTGATCCAGAGAAGTTGATCTGATGATGGCGAATTTCCGCAGTCAGTGAAGACATAGCCCTAGAGAGAGAGTACTAAACGCTACCTGGGGACTTAGACTGTACACCAGCACAAGAGAGTAAGAACCCTCTTTACATTTTCTATTGACAGGCTATCCTGGCTTTCTCCACTCTCTGCAATAGATGGGAAGGTAGGGGTGAACCTTGGTTCCATATTAGACCCCTCACTAGCCAGAATAGATAAATCAGCACCTGGTGGGGGGTTAGTAACTAACTGCTGGTGTAGGTCAGTGGTAAATTATTACATCCAGAAGCAAGGAAATAGCAGGGGAGGAATTGTGACTAGAGCTGGGGGGATATTTTAGCACAAAGAAAAAGTAGATAAAAAATAGCCGCCTTCTGAAAATAGAAGTTTTTTCCAAAAATTGTTGACATCTTACTTTTTTTTGTTTTTCATGAATGTTTCCAAAACGTTGTTGTTCATTTTTTTTTTATTGAAATCATGATTGAAATTGTGATAGAACCTGATTTTGATCATTTCTCTTAAAACTTTGGAAAATTCACAGAAATGTTTATGGAAAATGGATTCACTGTTAAATCTGTGAAAAGGGAACAGTTCCACACTCATAAATTCTATACAAAAATGTTTTTCTTTTTTCAGTCAGCTGTAGCTGTGACTCGTGAGGTCTGTGAAGCACAATACTTCCTGGGGCTATTCCTGGACTGGTGTAACCTAAAGGCATAACCTAGTTTACAGTAATTTGACAACAGGGGAGGGGTGTAACAGAAATAATCCTTCTTCTAAAAGAGGAGAAAGAATACATTCAGATCCGGCTAATTTGTTATGTGTTGTGCCTTAAAAAAAGAAACCAAGCAAATAATTACTTCTGCTTGATATTTTGTACTGAATTGTATTTTAGAGTCTGATCCTGCAATGGGAATCACACCCAAAAACTATTTTGTTTCCTTAACTTCTGCTGGAGTTTTGGTTCCAGATCCTTGCTAGAAATTGGTGCCAATGGCTGTGATGACAGTGACATTATCGTTCTCTCCCCTTGTTTTGGTCACTTTGCACCTATCAGGAGGTACAAAATGGAATCTAGTTCTAACTGGCCAGCTGAGGCGTCTCCCAGCAAGGAGAGCTCTCACTTAGTCTAATGCAGCTCTCCTGCAGTAACTGCCCGGTCGTAGGGGCAAGGCACAATGCACCTCCACTCCACCAATCCTCAGCTTTTGGGGATCACAGCCAGCTGGCACAAACTGGATCAGTCTAGAGTTCAGTTGCAGGATTGAATCTGCACCATTATCTCCCCATTTTTTCCTGGTGTCCTTACCTTGCACTTTGTTTAGTAACCTCTTACTTATGGTTAATATAATACTTCACAAAAAAATATAACCCTCACGCATTGTTTGCAGAGTTAGCCTTTGTAGCAGCAGCTTATTTTCTCCAAATAGGACAATGATATTCTGAATTTGTGCAGTTTTTTAGTATGCCTCTAATTTCTGTATTGAAAGGCATGTGATTATTTTATATATACATATTATTTTATTTATTACAAGCATTCTATTGACCTGCATTTTTTTAAATCCAAAAGGCAGATTATATAACAACACTAATTATTCTTCAGGGTACTTTTTCCTTCATAGTTCAAGGTCTGAGATCCAACCTCATTGAGGATAAAATAAGAAGAATATATAAATATAGCTTGTTGTATGTGACTCATCCTTTGCAATTGTACTGGCATTTTTCTGAGTTTGGTTTAAAAATTCAGACAAACCAAAAATCCCTACTTCTGATTATTTTTCATTCTCGTTTTTCTATCTTACATGCAGTGGTAAAGCTGCACCTATCAGGAAGAAAGGAGGTGTATCAACCATGTATTTAACAGCTCATCTGTCCACTTCCCTCCAGTTCCTTTGCCTTCTTCTGCGTGGAATAATTGGAGTCCGTGTCACTCATCCATATTTCAGCTTCTTTTGTCCATAATTCTGCTTCTGTCCTACCTTCCAGGCCTCTTTAAAACAAAGGAATAAGGGAAAAAAGCCAAACCAAAAGATGGAATCTGAATCTGAGGTGGGATGAAAGACGAATCCAGCAGAGACAGGGGACTGGTTCACAGTGACCGCGCGATACGGTGGCAGTTGATGGGAGTTACGCAAACTACTCTGCGTGGTTTGCATAACTGACGTTGACTGCTCAGCTTCCCTTCTGCACGCTGTTCACACTGTGCTGCTGTTCCCGTCAACTCAGCGCTACGCTACTTGAGGGGTTGGACTTACTCAGTCGACTTCCTGATCGATTGAGCGGGTCTCACTGACCACTCAGTCGATCCTGAAAGATCGATCTGGTGGTAGTGATTTTGCCGCCGTCAGTGTAAACGTAGCCAGGATCTCTGCCTCAGAGTCCTTGGTTGCTAAATGAGATGCGCTTTCAAGTGAGGAGCAACCCAGAGAGCCAGCTAGTTCAGTAGGTCTTTCAAAGGGTCTGGGTCATTTTGCAGGCTGTGTGGGTATGGTTCCTGGCCCATCTTTGGCCTCTTAAGTCCTTCCAAGTAGCCTGGTGGCAATCTATCCATGACTTCCAGGATCCTTTCTTCCCAAGTTAGCTTAGTACGCCTTTGCCTAGCAGTTCTCCTAACTCCACTTTTAGTGGGTCTCCCTTTTCTATCCTGAATTTTCCCATTGCCATCTGTACAGATGCCAGCTTTTTGAGTTGAGGTGTCTGTGGGGATCCACTCTTGGTTCAAGGAGAATAGTCTTTCTCTGACCAACAGAGACTGACAATAAATCTCCTATTGCCTCAGGCTATCTTCTTAGCCCTCCAAACTTGAGAATCCCCAATGTTCCACAAGCATGTATGATAGTGGAGCTACCAGTAGTCAGCAGTCTAAATGTAAATAGAATAAAGAAGACAAGGACCACTCTTCTCCTTTTGGTAGTAGGTCATCTGGGTGTCTGGTTGATATCCTAACATGGAGCTCTTCAGGACATCAGTCTTCAGTTCTACTGTTGACTCAGCCATCACTAATGAAGACAATGGAGGTTTAATATTTTTCACCTCGGCTTTATCATCCAAACTCCTTTGCATTTGCACCTAGTTCATCAAGCTCAGATCCCTGCTCACAGGAGTTTTTGCAAAACATTGGGACAAACAGCTACTGGTGCCCCAAATCCCCAGTGTTCCCAGGAAAATAACCAAGAATAATTCAGAGGTGGTGTGTTTGTCCCCTCACGCTCAAACAGCTCTGGTTTTTGAAACTGGTGCATCTTTCAGTGGACTCCATGTGGAAGCTCCTATGTCCTCTGCACCTGTTGGCCTATGGCCAAATTCTCTTCCCTTGTGCTGCCTGGCTGTATTTCTGTAACTCAGGATGTCTCTCTTTGTGTTAAAGTCTTACAAGCAACACATTAATATAAGCCCTCCTTCTTCTCCAGGTACTGCTTATTACATCTATTGGCTGTTCTTGACTGACTCAGTGGATAGAATGGGAATATAGGGATGTAAAACAAGGCAAAACTGCTCAGTGATAAGTCCTTAGTCCCCATCAGGCAGCCTTCTCTGACATCTGCATTGCATCTGATTTTTCTCTCTCTCTCTCTTCCTCCTCCCCCCTCCCCCGCACCTCTGGAATTCTCTAACTGGAAAGAAGTGGATTGTCCAGGGCCTTCATAGGTAGGATTTGACTGACAGGTGTTTTGCGTCCTTGTAGGTGAAGCCATAGCATTGTCAACTCCTGACTGTCTCTGCCTTCCAATGGGAGGGAATTGCCAGTGAGTAATTTTCCTTTGTTTACCAAGGGGAGAGTTATACTATATATTTATGCCATGACATGAACATTTTTCAGGGTGACCATAGTCCATGCTCTTTAAATGTGTAGAAAGGAAGGGAAAGAGTTTTTGAATATGTATAACTACATTTCCACTATATACTTGTGAATTAAAATGTATGAAATATTTGTATCTTGGAAAAGAGAGGGAGTAGGGTTTGCAAATTCAGTGCTTAATATTTTTATACTTTATATAAATGAAGGATTGTATTCTATGTTTGTGTCTATTGTCTTTGCTAATGTGATGGTGACTGAGTACTACTGCAGGCAATTGCTTTGAGCTCTTACCACTTTGATAAGATTGACTCCATTGATATTCTCTTCATCTCTGTTGGGGAGGAATGCTTCCTTACCTCAAGTGCAGGAAGATGGACAGCTGTTTAATAGAGCCAGCTTTTGTCAAGTAGATACACTGTAGCATTAAATATTCTCTTCCTATGTGCCTGCATATCTCCAACATTAAAACAAGGTTCTGGATGCAAGTGTGGTACCTTATTAGAGTAATATACTGGTCTGTTAGTTTTGTTGAGTAGCCCAGGTCGAATGTGGTGTTAGCTGACTGGTTAAACATTATTCTTTAAGGAAGAGCGGGACTCTAGGCTATACTGGCATTAAACCCATAACCTGGTGAGGGGGAATCATTTGTTCTGAGAGTGAGTGTCAGTAACGTCCACATGATTTTGCAATCCCTATGTTAAACTAACACAAACTGAAAGTAATTGGAGGTTTGCACTTCCCAATTGGAACGTAACATATCAAAATTTTGATTCTCTAGAACCTAACCATAAATCAGAAAAATATATTTTTCAATAGTTTTTTTTTTAATCCCCTTAAACTAGGGACAAGTATTTTTAAATATAAACCTATTCAACATCTCAAATGTTTTCCTATAGCATTGGCTGCTCTTGTGACCTAATTGTGACTTGAATTTATATTAATTCCAGTTCACAAAGGTACAATTAGTAAATTCCTAGTCTGAATGTATTTACAATTATTTAATGAAATCTCCTTTCTTTTATTCTGGAAGCCTCACTGTTCCATCTAAAGTTTGGCTTAGATACAAGACTTCATCTCCTGATTAGCTTATTCCCACAGACAATCAGACACTTTAGATCTTTGAAGGTCATCCTATCCTTTCTTCCATGAAAGCTTCTCGTAAAGATCAACAACTTAGTCAGGTTTTGTGCTTTGAGTAAGGTTTACTCTATTATACTTAAATAAAGGGATCAATATTGCCTTTATTTATATAATATAATAAAAAAGGAGAGATTTATAAAATAAAGTATCAAATTAATCTGACTGTATAAGATCCAAGGGAATAATCCAGCTCTGGGGACAACGAAGGAAGGACTCAGACCTGAAGCCCAGGCTGGGCGAATCTAAGTTACTTTGCATTTTTGCTATGACCAAAGCAAGCAGACACTGTTCATTTTTCATTTGGGCTTTGAGTTCAGTTTGGGGACACCAGGGAGTTGCGTGGGAACCGCCACTCTGAAGAAGGAGGCTGAGGAAGAGCCTGGCTTTCCTATTATAGTGGTGGACTATACTTGTGACTCGGAGGAGGGGGGTTTATTTTGAACAATTTGTGTTAATACATTTGCCTGACGCCAGGGCTCTATTGAATCAAAGATGGAGTTTATGAGGAACTTTGCAATGGGAAAACTGAGGTTGGGGCCACCTCTAGCCATGACGGGCTGCTGCAGGAGGACCTGCTTTAATACAATGTGTAGGTAAGTAATTTTACTTTAGGTTTGCTGAGTGCAGTATTGTTTTTTTTTTACTAATGTACCTACCTGAGCCCAGAGGCAAGGAGATGGGACACTTTTAAATTCTAAAAATTAATAATTTAACTGGCCAAAGACTGGAAGTTCCGGAGCAACAAGTCCCTAAGTTCATGGACATGAGAATCAAAGTCCAGGTGGAAAGCCCTGACGGATCTGACTAAGCCTTTGAGGGAAGCCATTTTCTCCAACTTAAATGCTGGCCTCTGTGGGATGTGAGGGTGAGCTGACACCTCAGATCCCAAATGGTGACAGTTCAGAGTGAGAGACTCTTGCACTCTAAACATGACTGTCACACTGTGGCCCAGGCAGATTTGCTCTTACCTTCTGTTTGCCTTAGACTACCCCGCTATAAAATGAGGATAGAGCTCAGAAAATAATTTACTCTAAATACCTTTTTTTAATTTTGCCTGTTTTTCTGCTTGTTGCCTGGCTTACTTCAAGTATTTCCTTCTGGTGTCCAGAACAACAACCTGGGGTCACTCAATCATCCTCCCCTCGGCAACGTGGTTCTCACACATAGCAAGCAGGTCTCCCAGACCAACGGTGCCAGGAGCAATCACCCTCTCTTGGTTTTTGCACTTGCTCCAAGTTCTATAGGCTGTGGAGCTGGGGGAATGGAGAAGGAGGGACATCCTGGCCACTTTTAAGGAGTGGGCCCTTGTTTTAGGAGTGGTCCCATGTACTAAATCAGTACAGCTGACGCCAAGGCATGCAGAGCATTACTCCAAGTGCATAGTGCCACTGAAATTTGACCTGGCTGTCCCTTCATATAAATGAAGGGCAACCAGGCCCAATTTCAGTAAGAGGCTTTATGACCTGGCACACCGCTCACAACACCACTGAAATTTGGCCCCTCTGTCCAGAGAGAGGGGTGGCCAGGCCAAACAGTATTGCGACCTAGCACACAAGGAGTCTGTTCCTTCATGGTGTAGTGAAGGAGAATCCGCTGAGAACTCAACTCCTGCATCATGCAGGTCAGAGAGAAGAGAGACTCCGTAACCAAAGGAGACCTGACATTCTTGTCGGGGTGGGGCGAGACTAGCTGGGACTGTAATGGGGGGGAGGGACTGGAAAAACACCCCACCAAAATATCTATATTGGCACCACTGCACCACACGCACCTGCTCAGACCCCTCCCGGCATGTTGTTTTTGCCCTTCCCCTAGTGATCGTACTGCTTGGAAAGTTAAGTGGCCTTCCGGGCCCTGAGCAGTGGTGCTCCTCAGGATGCGATATGAAGAACGTGTTGAGAGGCCAATCTGTCATGTGGTTCTATCGGATATCTATTTTTGAGTGTTGGCTCCCCTGCCTGGCCACCCTCCAGAAACTTAACCAGACTTCCAGGTGCCCAATGTGTTGCCATCACCTGATGCTTTTCCTTCCAGGGGAGATACTTTCTGATGCCAGGGATCAAACCAGCATAACCCAGGACTAATTCTAGCCCATTGTATTTTCCTACTCCATTACTCTTTCTTTTGTACGTGTCTGGCTGTAAATCATTCAGGAGCGTATTTTAAACCCTTTTATAATAGAGAGAATTTCAAACTTTTGGAACAAGGGACATTTAACCCTCACATGACCTCATCTTAAAGGCCCATGTGATTACTGACTAGTAGGAGAATGTGTCATTATTCCCCTCAACAGATTTATCTGTTCTTGTACTGTAAGGTGATCTTGTTTATTATTATTAGATGTGAGCCTGAGATGCACAGTTTAGCTGTGAGTTAAGCTGAACCCTATCCCTAAAATACAGCATTATTTGAATTCAGGGTTTGGTGTGGTCTTTTGTACAGAATGGTCCTACCGTGAAACTTAAATCCCAGTCTGGATTTTGACTTCTCTTTCTTTCCCCCTTCACCTTGGCAAAGTTAGTGGTAGTTCAGATCCTAGGGTTTTATTTCAGGCTCCTCTGTAGCTTTTGTCTCCTGAAGGTATGCCATGATGGAGTTGCAGTTGTCTATTTTAAATTCTCTGCTGGTAAATTAATATCTCAAAGATATGTTTTAGTAAATGAAGGCTCTGCTTTCACACAAAGGAAAAGGACTCTTTCAGAAAGAAAGGAAAGAAAAGAATTATAAGTGGCATTTTTGTCTGTGATTTCTACTCTCTATATCCCTTCCTTCACCTCAATAAATCTGCCAGTCTCAGCTTGTATCTGCTTGATATGTCCCAGATAACACAATAGGTACTCTACAGTGGTGATTTATTTATTTTTTATTATTTTAGCTGTACTTACAAGCCTGCCCTTTAAGAAGCTTGATAAAAGCATTGAATCCTTTACCGAAAATTTTCATGGTACAGAGTTGTAATGCATTTTCAAGCACAATTGTTTCATAAGGGGAGTGTTTGCAGATCACTAAGATAACACATGAGAGGGGTATGTTAGGTCATAGTCCTCAATCCCAATTCCTTTTTAAAGTTGGTATATCTTCTTGTCACAATTAGAGCTGTGGGGATGGGGAAATGTGAGTGACTCTAGACACTGCAGTACCTACGGGACTGTGGTATCCATAAATCTGTTAATTTATTCTCCAAAGTCTCGCATGAACCTGGTTCTAGCTAGGGTACAGGGGAGGGGAAGCATGCAAGGATCCTTCCCACAACCTTGACGTCCCCCACATAAAAGTCAAGCAAAATTTTCAGTGACCAGGTTTGAAGGGACACAGCAACTGTACCTCAAAAATACAAGCCACCCAAGGGGAAGGGAGAGTGGTGTTATGACACAGCTCTGCACTGCCCCAACATGAGTCAGAGTGTATATTATAGAATCTGGCCTCAACTACTCTGAATATTGATTACTGTCCAAAACTAGTCCCAGAAAATTGCTTTTAGATTGTTGCTGTTGGGTTTCAGTTAACTGCAGATGTTTTTTAGTTCTTTTCAGTAGCTGAAGAATGTATTTTAAAAAATGCTTTCCTCCCTCTGTGCCTTTTACCTTTGCAAAAATGGAGGAAACCCTTCATTTTTTATTCTTCTGTTTTTAATTGCATATTGCACATGTTCCTGTACAGGTAAAACCAAAGGACACAAAAGATATAGATGATGTGTGGAAGAAAAAATAGTTCTTATTAAAGTTTCATCAAGGATGGCATCTAATTGCTTCAGAGAGTGCACAAGTTTTAGGTCAACTTCCCCATGCTGTGTTCATTTATTAATACAAATATATGTTCTTGGGGCATGGTCCAAAACTCTCTGAAATCACTGGAAAGACTCCTATTGACCTCCGCTTCCTGTAGATCAGGTCCCCAATGTGTTTACTGTGATTTCTGCTATGAAGCCTCTCTTACTATTAATAACTTTCTGAGCAGTACTGAAAATCTCAGTGGCAGTACAAAATTAAGATCGTTTAATCAGTCTATAACGCCCTGAATTGTCTTTTTAACTGTATATTTTAATGTCACAACATATATATTTTACCTCCTTCTGGTAACGATTCATATTGTTTTGCAAGTCACTGACCAATTTATGTTTTAATTGAGGCCATAACTAAACAGAACTGAGCATCACGAAGCCGATGCTCACCAGAGTATTAAGATGTTTAAATTTGCATAGAGTTTAATATAAAAAACCCTTTATATTGATTTTTTCTTTAAAAAATTACTAATTTTTTTTTATCTAAAGGGCAAATATCTAGAAAGCATGGTAGAATGCCTAATTCTTCCCTCTACAAGGTGTCAGTGGTCCTCTTTAGACTTAATGGGCCCTGGGTTCTTTGTTCTTGATGCCTACACCTAGTGGACAGATGCATAAATTAACAGGCAACCCATATAGTCTCTAGGACACTACAGTTTCTAATTACAGGAAATCAAGGACCAGTAGAGTGTCAGGCTGACCAAACATTTTATTCCTGGAAAGGATAAGGGTAAATTAAAAGGAAAAGGGAACAGGCAAAAGGAAAAAAGGATATCTAATAAGCAACCAACCAATCCTGCAGAAATAAACTTTTTCCCTCAAAAATTCACAATAAAGTAAAAATAATGAGGATACCCCCTAAAGTCTACCCTCAGGCTTTAGCAGGCTGGCAGAGTTGGAGTTTGGAGAAAGGGAAGTCTTGGGCATCAGCTGGCTCCTGGGGCAAGAGAGGGCCAGATGCAGTCTGGTCTTTGTGATGAGGTAGAAGCTTTGGAGCTCTTGGATACAGATGCAGGGGAAGCCTACATGACTCAGCTGGCATGCAGCCCTTGAGAGACAAACTGGGGTCAGGCCTGCTGCACAAGAGAGCCTCTGGGAGCTGCATTCTATCTGCTGCTGTTCCTTTCCGCCAGCAATTTCTTCTACAAACACTGTTAATATCTGGGCTCAGCTGACGTGCCTGGGCGGTCCCAACCATATGCAGGCTGTCTGGGTCCTGCAGTAGGTCAGCCTGATTGTCACTTGGGCTCCTGGTCCAGTTCCCATAGGTCATTTATTTTTTAAACACACTAGCAGCCTGTTTCAGTTAAATCCCCCCAGTTTGCACGCTGCTGTCTGTGAGAGCTCCTGGGAATCGCTTTTTCTCCAAACCTGTCCTCCCACACACACTGACTAGAAAAGGTGATTACATTTGCTACACATTTTATAACCGTTCATTTGTATTGTTAAGTTAATATTTTAAAATCTATTTCATTTCTTTTCCTATTAGAAAATACTTTTGTTCTAATAATTTTTTGAAGTTCCCATTTCTGTTTTGTCTTCTCTTTTGAGAATTACAAGTCACAGTGGCAGAGAGGTCGACCTTACAGTAATCCTATGGAGGGGATCAAAAATGGCAAAAGCAGGGGCATTTAATAAGTGAAACCCCAATAGCTGTGTATCTATAAAATAAAGAATAGATGCTACTTCATGTATGGTTGCACAGACAATAATATTCAGTGCACTTTTGCTATAAGAGCAAATGTTTTACTAGGAAAACATTGTGTGAGGTCGTTCTTTTTTTTTTAACCCCCTGCTTAGGACTGGCTAACAAGCTCTTATCTCAAGAAACTACCCAATTAGGTGAGCAGACATGTTTGCTGAATATAGATACCATAGAATGGTCATTAGGACTTTGCTTGTGCCATCATAAAAAGCGAGAATAGTGGGCCCTTTTCAGTGGGAGCAGGAGCAGAAGTTAATAACATGACGGTTGGCTTCTGCTCTCTGTACTGACAGGGTTTTCTATGCTAGCCTCTAACTGGTACGATACCTGTCTGATTCCTCAGAATCATGGAGGAGAAATGTGAATCTCATCTCTGCTATATCCCAGCTATTCATCATGGATAGAAAACAATTACTGAGAATGTCATTCTCTGACTAACAGGAGGGACTCCACCCAGGATTGTCCTATATAACGTGTGCACATTGTAACATAATGAAACTCAGTTTAAAGTTTTATGCTTTGGCTGTTTGGGTCCTAATACAATCCAAATGGCTTTGATTTCATATGTGTTACTCAGTTTTATAAAGAAATCACACAACATAGTCAATCTTGGTTTTTGTAGGCAAAACAAACACTTTCCAAGGAGCTATTGTGAACAGATGGACTCATATTCATAAAACAGACAGCCCCCTAAGAAAGTGATTTGTTTTTGCATAAAACTTATTGTTTCCATTGAGGGTTACACTGCCATTTGGTCCAATTATTTTTCATATTTGGACATCATTTTGTGAACATAGGAAATGGACAATGTGTCAGGAATAATTAAACAGTGTGGTGCCGAAAGCCCTGGTGGATGTGAAACATCATATATTAAAGAAACCAGTTACCTGTGGACCTGCCATTTCTACTTACACAAGCCCATCTGTTTACAACTATTTTTGTTCCCCAAGGAGCAATATACATCTTATGTGAAGAATTCCCACTAGAGGTCATAGACTTCTTCCCACACAAAAACGCTGTTCTCTTGTTTATTTTTCCCTCCTTCCTTTCTAAGAAACTATACAATTATTATTATCCAGATACAGTTTCTTAGAAGACTAAGTAACTAGCCTTACCATATAAAGTTAAATGAGTTTTATCTCTTGTCATTTTCTTCTGAAACCTGCCCTGTGATATATTATTTGTGTTGCCAGTTGTAATGGCTTCAAGCCAGCAAGGCCCATGGGGTTACCAAGAAGGCTTAGAGGATGGAGCCTTGCTACTGGTTGCTAGGGATCAGTGGACCAACATGATGACTGATTCTAGGATCGAGATTCTGTTTTTGTATCATGACAGCATGGGGAGATCAGGCAGAAAGAAATCAGAGATAGCAGTTGACAGTGAATCCAAACTTCAGCTCATTCTGATTAATGTAATGGTAGCTGTTACTAAAACCATTACCTTATCTGGTTTGATTGCAGATGAAGTGCCTGACTTTGCATGCGTGATTCAGCTGTTGGTGCAGATTTTTCCACCTGTGTGCTTGATTCAACTTAAGGCTAGACTCCTAGAACAGGAAATAGTTGTGCTTTTGGCATATCAGATGTAAGTGGTGCACAATATTAACTTGAACGTCTACAAATGATATGTGAAACCTGGGACAAAATGAATTTAGAAATCCTGATAGTGTACAGGCTACTTTATTGTTCTCTCAGTTTTTTACCTAAACAGAGTTGCTGTCAAGGTTGGTGCTAAATTTACCTGGATGTAGTTATGTGGAGAAGCTTGAGCTGCCTCTTGACCCATTCCTTTTGGTTTCCATTATTGTGTTGAATTTTGGGTTAATTAGGTACTTTGTGTAAGTAGTTCCCCTTATTTTTGTTTGCTCATATCAATCATTTGTGTCTTAGGTACATTTTATGCAGAGATTTTTATCTTCCTAGAGATCTGGAAATAGTGTTCTTTACAAGTTTAGGCACAGGAAAATAAAGACTTTGCCCAACCTATCCAGTGAATCTAGCAGTCAAAGGCAAAGATTAATGGACTGGTTTTTAATTAGGAATAGATCACAGATGAGGAAATTTACTAAATCTATGGGACTCTTTGCAGAGACCTGCTTTGGGCAGCTATGGGAGAAATATCATCTACAGTTTCCAGACAGTCAGCAGATAAAGGTTTCAAGCCTTCTAGCAATCTCTAGCAACCCCAATTCTGTGTTTAAACAATTTGAATGGAGAAGAGAAACAAACATACAAACACTCGTGCAGCTTTAGAATCAATAGCAACTAAGGCCCGCATATGGATGGATCAGATGTTGGATTTGATTTATTCCTCTATATCTGAAGTAAAAGATCTTCAAAAGGCCACATCATGCCTATTTCAGAAAGAAAGCCAAGTAGCAAGTAAATTCACTTTATCTATCTACCTACCTTCCATCCATCCATTTATCTATCTAATTTCTCATTGTTTTTTTAACCTACCTATTTTTAGGAAGAAATAAATGTATTGACTTAAATAATGTGCATAACGGCTAATTAAATTAATCTTAAGTTCTTTTCTATATTTGAATAAAAAATATTATGACATTTGAACCATATACAGTATCTTCATATAAATACATGCTCTATTCAGATATTATTAAAATTGCACCAGTCTCCAGAAATCAGATAGCTTTAATTCACGTTTCCTTACCCATATATTACACATTAATGGTCCTGAATGCTAATTGTAATAGTTTTTACCTCTACTTCCTTCAGCTCTCATTATTCAAAGATGAAAGTCTATTAAATAATGTAATTAAAACCCAAATTCTTACGCAAAATGCTAGCAATTATTAGCAAATCCATAATAAACCACTTCTCTTGTTCTGAAAGTAACTATTATCAGAAAGCTACCGGCGAAATTCTCTCAGCTTTAAATCAATATTTCCCATCCCTCTGAACTAGAGCATATCAGATTATACAAGTGTGACTGGTGTGTTGAGAAGTAACCATGTTGCATGCTTTCTAGTCTGCATCAGTAAAGAATTTAAGCATCTGCTTAAGCACATGAGTAGCCCCATTGGCTTCCCTAAAATTACATACCTGCTTTGTGCTAAGTGGCTCAAGGCTAGAGTGCACTGCAATTTGTAGGATCAAGCCCTCTGAAAAAAAATTTGACTAAGAAAAAAATGAATATGTTTATGATGAAGTGACTTATCTTAATAAATAAGACCATTTTCTTTCTTATTCATATAAATGTTCTCATACAGAACTGCGAGCTTCCTCCAGCTAATTACCGCATCTAGCTTAGCTTTACACAGTACTTTACAAAATTATTCTCTTGATTCATTCAAGCTTTTGGCTGTAGAATGGCAGGCCCATGGCTTCTGTGCTTGTTAGATTAATATCAGAAGGCAGAATTTGCATCGGGCCAATCGGCAGTTAGTCATCAAATCAGCAAATGGAGCTAATGTGGAATAATAATGGGAGATCTTGTTTCCAAGTACTGAGGACTAAAATACATTTTACACAGTATGCAGCTCACATAAGAAAAATCACAAAAGCCATTAAAAACTGAATATATCTTATTCGTCATGTCAGTGGAGGTGCAATCATTATCTGTTCCGTGACATTTACGATTTTCAGGCAGTAAACATTACTGTTGTCCATCAGCCTAAGAATTTTTTGATACTGCTTTTAAATGCCAGTTATGTAAATAATGTTCCATTTTTTTTCCTTCTTAAAAGGCCACACTTCAAAATATTTTCATTGTTCTAGAGGCCTTTCCATTGTGAGAATGTATTAATGTAGAAAGATGCAGGGTATGAAGAGCACAGCAAACGTAGCTTAAAGAAAGCAGAATTGATTTCTTTTTTGCTTTGATATGATTTTTTTTTCATCTATTAGGCTTGCATATACTATAATCTAGTCTTTCTTTGGCTGGGTGATGTCTTTGATTGATAGAATACTGAGTAAAAGTTGGAAACACTTTGATAGTGAACTTAAAATGTTTGCATTTGTAGTCTAAATGGTGAATTATGAATCTTTAAAACATTTTAAAATCTGGAATCAGTAACTGCATCTAGGTAGAATTTTAAGTTACAACTAAAATACATTTTTGTTTGAAAATTAGTTTCTTTTCCACTTGCCTCCCAGGACATGAGGTCAGCATTCCAAGCTGTCTTGCAACAACCCATGGTATCACAACTATTTAAAAACCAGTGGATCCCACCAGCTGGTCTATGAATACTTCACTGTGCAACTTTAAGTTTCCTATCTCTATTGGTAGGATGTTTTTTGGGGTTTTTTAATGGACTGCTAATTAATTCTGGGGCTGCTACACCATGGAAAACTCAAAATCCTGTTGACCTTTAATCTATAGTCTGACTGCAATCAATTGATTAATGTTGAATAGAGTATTGGGTAACAAAGATAGTGTAGTATATTGAGTCACGACACCATTACCATCATGAAAGATGACAATTTGGAGGGAATATATTTTGAAAATGAAGCCAGCAATCTTGTTGGTGAATATTAGATTAAATAATGCCTCCAAAATGTATACACACTGGATAAGAAGGTGATGAAAAATCTAAGGCAGAACAAGAGTGTTTTATATTGGCTTTTAACCTAGCATGTGGATCTAAAAGCCAAAATGAATAACAGTTATACCCGCCTCCTGTTGAATACATGGCTAACAGAAGAATGGTGTAACACTCCCCAATACAGAGCTTTGGAGCATTATTCAAAGAGACTCAGAAGCAATTAACCTGACTTCACTCAACAGGGTTTCTGGAAGCAAATAAATGGTATAAAAAATTCATACTCTGAGTTTTTGCTACTGTAAATGCATATTCAGTGTTTGCTCATTTTTATAGTGTAAAAACATAAATTTAGGCAAATAAATGTTATAATTGAAAGAAACTGAAAGTACATTCAGTCTACAAAGTTCATTTGGAACTTATTTTCATATATTTAGAGTTAAAATGCTTCCAATGGCATGTTACAGACTTGCTTTTTCAATTCTTATGGCCAGCTTGAATTTGACTGTTTTGGTGAAGTGCAAAACCTTTCTTCATTCAAGGAGATCTTTGCTTACAGCCAGAAATGTCAGCCCTAGAGAATTAACTCGAAGCAGAAGAAATCATTGGGATGTTGGTTTAACCAGCCTTATGTTTGTCATGTCTTATCCAACTGACTGCTGTTCGTCATGATCCCATTTGTACTGTACAGGGTTGGCATGAAAATGATGGGGTTAGTGAGGTGATCCCTTTGGAAGCATTCAAACTTAGCTAACTCATTTTATTCAACAGTTGTGTGTGTGGGTGCTTGTGTGTGTGCGCACGTGCTAGGGTGTATGGGTGCAGTGAATCTTCAGATACAATCTGGCCTCCTACTGTAAGACAACTGGATCCCAGCTGTTTGTGCATTGCCAGCATTTAGAGTATTGCAAGGGGAAAATATCCAGCTAAGATGAGGGGGCAGGGCATGCTAGACTCTCACCTGATAGAGGGCTTTATATGCATTCTGGGGATTCATAGCACATGTATAACACTTCTCAAACATTAACCAATTAATCATCACAATGGCCCATGAGGCAGGCAAATATTATTCTCATTTTACAGATGGTGAAACTGAGGCAGAGTGGTTAATAACTTTACCAAGGCTGTAGAGGGAGCCCATGAGGTTGGAAAATAGGAGTCCTGAGCCTATTCCAATAGACCTCTTATGCTGTTGAGCTGCACTTTGTTGTGATCAGACCACACTGCAGTGGCTATGATGGAGATAATTCTCCCCTAGCTTTTTGTGCCCCTTCCCCAGTGACATGCCCCTAACTCTAGCTGGGAATTCCTTACTGTGGTCCTCTTACAGTCTTCTTCCTGCTGCCCATCAGGAGCTGCCGCTTCCTTAATAAGGGGAGAAACAGGGTGCTCAATCCCAAGCACTTCTGTTCTTCTTGAAGGAGAGGAGGGAAATGGAGGGGGCAGAGCAGCTGCAGCTGCTGCTTTTTTCACTGGAGGGGTGGGGGAGCAAGGAACAGAGTCCAGCTGGAAGAGGAGGTGGGAAGCTGAGAGCCCAGGAGACGTGTGTAACCAGCAGAATCTACATGGAAGCCCTGCAGAGAAGGCCATGTGGGATGGAGAATGAATTGATTTTTGTGAAGGCAGATTAATTTTGAGGCATCAAATTGATTGTTCTGGGAAAGGAGAACTAAGTGATTTTGGGGGATGAATTAATTGATTTTCGAGGAAGAAAATTTGCATGCATGCCTGTAGCATAAGTAGGGCCCTACCAAATTCACAGTCCATTCTGGATAATTCCAGGCTGTAGGATTTGGAGATTAGCCAATTTCATGTTTTCAGATGTTTACATCTGAAATTTCATAGTGGTGTAACTATGGGAGTCCCAACCCAAAAGGGGGTTGTGGAGGTGTTGCAAAGCTGTTGTTGGAGGATTGCAGGATTGCCACTCTCACTTCTGTGCTGCCTTCACAGTTGGATGTGGGTCCAATCCTCCCTGTGCTTCTGGGAGCACCCCTGTTTGGGAGCTCCTAGTTGCTAGTCCTGGTGAATGGTAGATTAATTCCTGGGCCCACAGGGCCTATGCCCAGGGGCCCAAGCCAATTTGGGGGCTTCCTGGAGAAATGGGTGTCCTGAATCCTGGCAGGAGCCATGGGGCAGAAGCCCTGAGCCTTGGCAGAAGCCACGGGGTGGAAGCCCCGGGCTTGGGCACCCCTAGTCATGGCAGACTCCCCGAGCCCCGGCAAAAGCTGCTGGGCAGAAGCCTTGAGCCCGACTGCCAGCCAAGTTGGGGAGGGACAGGATACTCTTCCCCAGCATGGCTGCTCTCAGGGGGAGATCAGACCCACCTCCAAGTACCTCCCCTGGCTGCAAGAAGCTCCGGGGGTATCACTTCTGCGCTGCCTCTGGTGGTGGGGCTGATCTTCCCACCTAGAGCGGCCGTGCAGGGAAAGAGCAAGTTTTGTCCTTCCCCAGCCTGGCTGGGATTAGCAGCTAGGAGTCCCCGACAGGGATGCTCCCAGCAGCACTGTAGGAAGCCCCACATCTGCTGCCCAGCTGCGGAGCTTCCTGCAGCAGGGAGAGGTAGCCGGAGATGGATCTGATCTCCCCTGAGAATGGCTGTGCAGGGGAAGGACAAGTCCTGTCCCTTCCCAGCCCAGCTGGGCCTCACAGCTAGGAGCCCATGAGCAGCATGGGGGAAATCAGATTTCATGGGGAAGGGTTTATTTCACAGTCCATGACATGTTTTCACAACCATAAAATTGATAGGATCCTAAGCATAAGAAAATAAAACACTAGTCCATACACAAGTGGATGTTTACCCATTTTGTGTGTGCAAATACATGCTTTCTGTATGCAATTAATCTATAAGTAAATTTTGCGTGCAGAATTCAGGTATCTGTGTCTGAAAAATTGGCCCTATAGATACAAAAATTTGTATAAGCAGCAATTCACTGAATCTTGTATTCCAATCATAATTCTAATTCACAACCATTATGATGGAGAGGTATATATATTCCTGAACAGAAACTATGCTAAAATGGAGTTAAGGTTGAGAATATGTATCAGTAACTTGGGGAAAAATGTTACTGGGATATTGTAATTATGTCAAAATGAAATATTCCAAACACGTGAAATTCAGAGCTACTGTTACATATAAAAGAAATACAAACATGTTAATTTATGGAAATGCAAACAGCCTTAACTGTGCCCTATAGTTACATCATGCCATAGATGTGCAATTATGATTAATACATTTCAGTGTTTGTGGCCCCAGATCAGTTCAATACAATTTTTTTAAATGTATTTTTCCCCCAAATGATGCCACTGTGATGAAACAAAACAGCCCTAAACATGAGTGATTAAACTAGGTTTACAGTTGCTTTGCTTCATTGGAGTGGCACAAAGCAGCTGGAGCATGCCCGTGAAGCTGGCCTCTGACTTTTTTGTATAGATTATTTTGCTACCGCTAATCTGAGGACAGATCCTTCTTACCTTACTCAAGGAAGCTGGTACAATTTAAGTGAATATGGCTATTTACATAAGTAAGGTGATCAGGAATTGAAATTTGGACTAGAGCTGGTACAAAATTAATTTGTCTTTGATGAAAATATTTGGGTTTTTCTTGGGGAAAATTTTTTTTCCTTGTTTAAGTTTTTAAATGAAAACTAAAAACTTTCATAGAAAATTCTTCTTGAATTTTTTTCTGTGGGGGAAGGAGAAGAAAAAATGTCCTAGTCATCTTTATCTTGGACTCCTTTTCTACAGTACCTGTTAAGTTTATGTAATGCTCAAAGCAACCAAGTACTATACAATATAGTAAATGCTGTTCAAGTACGAGTACAGCCCTTGAAAGGATTATGACATAAATTGTGTTATTTCCTTTATCAAATGTTAAATGAGATGAAAAAAGTATGGGCCACTTTTGATTCTACCTTTCCCTTTGTGAAACTCTTGTTGTAATTACATCTGGTAAAATGATTTAGTGTACATTAGTTGTAATTAAAACAATGATATTTTAACATTTCTTCTAAAGGCAGTACCTGTTATGGGATTTTCAAATACACGTAACTGTCTTAGGAGCACAACTCACTTTCAACTTGAGACTTTGCTGCTTAGTAGGGCTGAGGAAATGTTTTGCGCAAATAGTAAATTCACTGGAAAATATATGTTTTTAGGGCACCAAAATTATTTCCAAAAAATTGGTGAATAATTTTTGTGCAGGGGGAGAAAGAACAAATTTATGCTGAGAAATGTTGCACATTTTTATTTTGATGTATTCAAAAAAAGCCATTTGGAACCATTTATTTCAAAATATAATTTTTTTTAACAAATTGTCAGTTTTGAACCAAAAAAATCAATTATTTACTCAGCTCTACTCATAAGTCACTCAATGTACATCTGCACTGCAAAGAAAATTTACCCATGACACCAAGTCTGCAAGCCCGGGTTAATTGACTTGAGCTAGTGGGGCTCCAGCTGTGGGGCTAAAATAGCAGTGTAAGACATTCCCACACAGGCTGGAGTCTCTGCTCCAAGACCTGCCCAGGTTCTAGCTGGGGTCTGAAACTCAGCACTGCAGGTTTTTCTTTGCTTTGTAGACGTACCCTTAGGGTCCTAAATCCATGCTTAGGCAGCTAGGCAGCAGCCTCATAAGCCACTGGTTGTTCATTATTTTAGACAAAGTTAGAAACCTAATTTTAAGCACCCAGTTTTGAAAATCTTGGCCTTAAATTCTTGGGCTGGGAATTTAATTAGCGCTCAGTGTAGTAGAGAGAGAGAGCTTGGAATACTGGGCCTGGTGCAAGATCTGAGGCCTGACCCAGAGGCTGTGAATCAAAGTTAAGCCGTGTATCAAAGCAGGTGCTTACAAGTTCACTGTTCGGTACGTGTACTTGGCAAAGCTTTTGCTAGTGTACGAGGCACTAAATATATTCCAGCTAGTACAGATACATCCCAATTTAGTACAAGATAAGATGGCTTGACAAAATAATGAATAGGGATGTTTTGTCCAAGATATCAGGAACAAGGGGAGGTAACAAATAGATGTCATGAAAAACACAAGGTGCATGTAATTTTTTTCCTCCAGTTGTTTGTTTCTGTCTATAAATGTTGGGGTTCTTCACCTTAACCCTTTGTGTGGCCTAGTGAACAGCAAAAACTTCTGCTGTTGACTGAGCCTTTCTTGCCAAGGGGCACTCATGTGTTAGTGTACCTGTAACTGCGGAGCTAGGGCACTAGGACCGTACCTTGAGGGAAATAAACCCAGTTGAGTGCCTTTGTCACTAAACCATGCCTGTGGTCTTTCTTTATGAGTAACACCAAGATCTGCTGAATTAGCAGGCTGCTTTATATGCTGTTCGTACTGATAACACTGAAGCTCCAAGGACAGAAGCACTGATAAGCTTAAATAGAATTACTGAGGCAACAACATTCCAGCCTTCAGCACTTAACAACACAGTGTTGACCTAACTTGATTTCAAAGTGAGTGCACATATTTTGAAAATCCCACCCTTGAGCAGCCTAACTGTACCTAGGACTCTGCTGAAAACCAAGAAAGGGTGAATCTGAATTGTGACCATGGTTATGTATGCAATGGAAGATGATGAGCTTTTAATCTTCAGAAATCATTAATAAACATCAAGAGTGGGATTTTCAAAGAAGTTAGGCACCAAACTCCCATTAAAATTTAATAAAATTCTGACTCCTAATTCCCCTAAGCTCTTTTGAAAATCCCGGGCTAATTTAATTTCTTTTATAATTGTTACAGGAAGGCTAATGAAGTATTACGACCTTTACTTGAGTCTAAAATCTATTGGATGAAATTCCGGTCCATTGAACTAACTGGGAGTTTGCCCAGTGACTTCACTAGGACCAGGATTTCACCCTGTCTTTATTAAAGAATACTGAAGAGTGACCCAGAATGTGAGATGGCCACATATTTTAATATTAAGCTTAAGAAACTTTCCTGACTGAAAACTGAATGAGAATAATACTTTTTGAAAGAAGAATAACACTTCTGAAATCACAAGGGTAATACGTCAATTGATTTAATGGGCAGTCAGAAGCAAAGCTTGCAATTGTGGGACTTCAGAAATCTAATTATTTCTATTAATATGCTCACATTAAACAATCATATTTCAGGCCTGTCCCAGGCCTCACTTGTCTTGCTGCCTGTTATCAAATTCAAGCCTTTAAAATCTCCTGTTTGCATTTTAATTGGCCTTGGGAATAAGCAGGAAAAGAAGAATGGAAATAAGTGGCAAAATTAATGTAATGCATTTGAGAACCTGGAGGCATATAACACTCTCTATAGCCCCTGTTTCAGATACCTTTGTGTCTGAGATGTCAGATTCCTCTCTACCTGATCATTACAAAAAAAGCCACTTTAAGTCTACATATATTTTGTGCATGTTTCTGGTGTTAATGTCACACTTGGGGTCTACAGTTATATCGGCTAAGCCATTCTGTATTCCCAGCCGTCTTGTTAAAGTGGGGAATTTAATTCTTGTAAACACCAAGGAACAGGACTTCAGATGAGAGGAATCTGCAGGCTGAGTTCACTGCAAGCTGTGCTAAGCAGATTTCATTGGCTTGCAGGACACCACTCCTTTGCTCCTGAGAATTAAATCCTTCAGGGTCATTCAGTTCTGGCCTCCTTTGGAAAAAAAAAAGTTACAGTCATTGTGCAACATTCTAATCAATGCAGAGAGGATGGGTTTGGGTTTTTTATTCCCCCTCCTCCCCCCTCAATTCATAGGGAATTTAGCTGGTAATATATGGAACATCTATCTGTAGTGCTTTGAGGCAGTGAAATGTTGTTTTTCTTTCTTTCCTCTCTTTACTTTTCTCTTTCACCAGCTGTTTCTTTTTATATACAGCTGGGCAAAGAGCTGATGCCTGACAGGAGCTAAAGCTCCATTATTTAAAAAAAAAAAAAAAAAAGTTTGAAAGACTGAGAACCAAGGTGTGCTCTGGTGTAAGAAGGGGGAAATCCATTGAAGCGCAAGTGACTGGGAAATATTTATACTGAATTTGGCTCAACATTTTTAAATGCTTATCTTCTCTTTTAGCATTAGCCATTGTGATGACTTAAGGCTAGCATGAATTTGACTCTTATGTCAAAGACTTTAGACCTTCATGTAGTCCTGAGTGGAGCACAGGATCTTGTCCAAGAGGTAGATATGGCTGAACCACTTGGTAATAGTGACCATAAGATAATAAAATTTAACATTCCTGTAGAGAAGGAACACTAAAGCAGCCCACCACTGTAGCATTTCATTTCAGAAAGGGGAACTACACAAAAATGAGGAAGTTAGTTAAACAGAAATTAAAAGTTAAAGTGCCAAAAATGAAATCCCTGCAAGCTGTATGGAAACTTTTAAAAGACACCATAATAGAGGCTCAATTTAAATGTATACCCCAAATTAAAAAATATAGTAAGAGGATCATAAAAGTGCCACCGTGGCTAAACAACAAAGTAAAAGAAGCACTAAGAGTCAAAAAGTCATCCTTTAAAAAGTGGAAGTTAAATCCTACTTAAGAAAATAGAAAGGAGCAAAAAATCTGGCAAGTGAAGTGTAAAAATAAAATTAGGGAGGCCAAAAAAGAATTTGAAGAACAGCTAGCCAAAGACACACAAAGTAACAGCAAAAAAAAAAAATTAAATACATCAGAAGCAGGAGATCTGCTAAACAACCAGTGGGGCCACTGGACGATGGAGATGCTAAAGGAGCACTCAAGGAAGATAAGGCTATTGCGGAGAAACTAAATTAATTTTTTGCATTGGTTTTCATGGCTAAGGATGAGGAAGATTCCCAGTCATGAGTCATTCTTTTTGGGTGACAAATCTTGAGGAATTGTCTCAGATTGAGGTGTCATTTGAGGAGGTTTTGGAACAAATTGATAAATTAAACAGTAATAAATCACCAGGACCAGATGGTATCTATCCAAGAATTCTGAAGGAACTCAAATGTGAAATTGCAGAACTACTATCTTGGTATGTAACCTGTTATTTAACTCAGCTTCTGTACCAGATGACTGGAAGATAGCTAATGTGATGTCAATTTTTTTAAAAGGCTCCAGAGGCGATCCTGGCAATTACAGGCTGGAAAGCCTAACTTCAGAACCAGGCCAATTGGTTGAAATTATAATAAAGAATAGAATTATCAGGCACACAGATTAATGTGATTTGTTGGGAAAGAGTCAGCATGGTTTTTGTAAAGGAAAATCATGCTTCACCAATCTACTAGAATTCTTTGAGGAGGTCAACAAGCATATGGACAAGGGTGATCCAGTGGATATAGTGTACTTAGATTTTCAGAAAACCTTTGACAAGGTCCCTCACCAAACGTTTTTAAGAAAAGTAAGTGGTCATGGGATAAGAGGGAAGGTCCTCTCCTGTATCAGTAACTGGTTAAATGGTAGGAAACAAAGGGTAGGGATAAATGGTCAGTTTTCAGAATGGAGAGAAGTAAATAGTGGTGTCCCCTAGGAGTCTGTACTGGGACCAGTACTGTTCAGCATATTCATAAAAGATCTGGAAAATGGAGTAAAAAGTGAGGTGGCAAAATTTGCAGATTATACAAAACTACTCAAGATAGCTAAATCCAAAGTAGACTGTGAAGAGTTACAAAGGAATCTCAGAAAACTGGGTGACTGGGCAACAAAATGGCAGATGAAATTCAATGTTGATAAATGCAAAGTAATGAACATTGGAAAACATAATCCAAACTATCCATATAAAATGATGGGGTCTAAATTAGCTCTTACCACTCAAGAAAGAGATCTTGCAGTCATTGTGGATAGTTCTCTGAAAACTTCCACTCAATATGCAGCGACAGTCAAAAAAGCTAAAAGAATGTTGGGAATCATTAGGAAAGGGATAGATAATAAGACAGAAAATGTTGCTTCATGATAAATCCATGGTACGCGCATATCTTGAATACTGAGTGCAGATCTGATTGATCCATCTCAAAAAAACATATTAGTATTGGAAAGGTACAGAAAAGGGCAATGAAAATTATTATGGCTATGGAAAAGCTTCTAAATGAGGAGAGAATTATAAGATTGGGACTTTTCAGTTTGGAAAAGAAATGACTAAGGAGAGATACAATAGAGATCTATGAAATCATGACTGGTGTGGAGAAAGTAAATAAGGAAGTGTTATTTACTCCTTCTCATAACACAAAACAAGGGGTCACTAAATGAAATGAATAGTCAGCAGGTGTAAAACAAAGAAAAGGAAGTATTTCTTCACACAGTGCACAGTCAATCTGTGGAACTCGTTGCCAGAGGATGTTGTGAAGGCCAAGACTACAAGAGGGTTAAAAAAAGAACTAGATAAGTTCATGGAGGATAGGTCCATCAATGGCTATTAGACAGGATAGGCAGGGATTGCTATTTGCCAGAGGCTGGAAATGGGCAACTGGGCACTTGATGATTACCTGTTCTGTTCATTCCCTCTGAAACGCCTGGTATTGGCCACTGTCGGAAGACGATACTGGGCTGGATGGACCATTGCTCTGACCCAGTTTGGCCATTCTTATGTTTTTAAGGCCATCAGTTAGGGGCTGAACTGCTATTTCTGTAAACTGTTTCGATTAAACACAATATAACAAAGTAGCCAGAGTGGATAGTAATCTTCAGAGTTTGTTAGCCCTTATAGCATTGTTAGGGTATTATTCAGGGATCCTGCAAATGATGCTTTCTGTGCTTTTCTTTTCCATAGATATAAAATCCCATGCAAATCAACAGAACAAATGAAAGCACCTAACCTTAGCTAATGCTAGTAGATAAAGCTTCAGTCTGTTCTGATAAATTTGAGTTATTACAGTTGATTGAGACTGGTTAGTTATTTGACTGACACTGTATCGCATAAGCCCAGCTGCCTTCTGGCAACTTAAGTGTGGGTAGTGCTGGTTACTGTTTTATTCCAAAGGTAAACCTAGTGTGGCCTGCAATATTACTAGACTAAATTATTAATTTCTGGAGATTCTAAATGAAAGAATGGGAAGGTATATGAGTCAAATAACTCATTTGGAAACCAGAATGTCATTAGTGCCTGTCAGTCTTCAGTATGGAATGATCAAAGAATAAAGTAGCAGGGGTTTTTTCCTGTCACCCTCATTTCTTAAAACAGGGATGGTTTGTTTGTTTTTTTCCAGTGCGAGGTATAGGAAAAGGATATTTTGTAATGAGGGGAGTGTGTGTATGTACATGTACGTGCTTGTGTGTGAATATGAACCTTTTACTGACCGTGCATTGAAAAATGGGCATCCATACCATATGATGTTCCCAAGATGCCTCAGTTTTGAAAGCAGCAGGAACAGATCACGAACCTTAAGTAAGCTCAGAAATAGCCAAGGCTGGTTTTATTCTAAAACTGTTTCATCGGGCAAGGGTAGGTCATGTCAACTTACTGCATACTCACTGAATGGATCACATAGGGAGTTATTAACTTATCCAGCTCCTCTGATGGTGGTTTTCAGTACAAGAGCCACTGATCGGGCAGTTTTCAATCTGTTTGCTTTGACAAATCAAGAAAAGTGAATAGAAGCTTAACAGTGGTTGACAAGTGAGTACAGGATTCTTATAAGGAGAAACATTTATGTTATAGTAATGTAATGTCTTTTGGAAGTAAATCCAGGAACACACACAAAAGCACAGAATAAATGCTCTTTCATTACCTGAGTTCCAGATAACTGCTCCACATTCCGACTGCATGTGCATTAGAGCCCCAGCAATGTTGGACTATGCAGATTAGAATACTACAATACACTTAGCGGGACTAAGCAGTGATTTTTAATAGAGATATAGCAGCTGCCGTTGCAAAAGTTTAGGTACTTCTGAAGTCAACTGTCTTGCAGTCCATGACATTTTTGATATACAATGGACCAAATTCTATCTTCACACTCACTGGCCTTATAGAGATGCAAGTGAGAACAGAATGTACTCAAATGCCTTTCTCTAGTTACCAATGGATACTGTGTTTTATATGGCATTCCTTAAAACAGCAGTCCTTTAAACCAAAAGTGCTGCTGGCATTCATTCTACTAATTGCTTAGGCCTGGTCTGTACTGACCAGGACATTCGGTGGCAATAAAAGCTCTACATAGCTTGCGTATCTCCCATTGACTTCCTAACTTCTACTTACAACGGCATCTTCATTTCCCTAAGCCAACGGGAAATGCGCTCCCATCAGCACAGCATTACTCTTTTTCTAGGGGTGGATTTATTAAATCAACTTCCAGATCGATTGAATGGGTCTTCACTTCCTCTCAATCGATCCCGAAGAATCGATCTGATGGTGGCAGTGAAGACATATCCTTAGAATTGTGAGGTCAGTCTTGGAAACATCCAGGGTGATGTGCTGTGAGGAATAGTTTTATAGTGATCATCATTAAAAAGTCAATGTTCAAAAAAATTGGCTGGCATAACTTCACTGAACTGAGTGGAGTTAGCCAGTAGAGAATTTGGCCTAATATTTACAAACATCTACCACACCTTGTAGCTAAATACCACAAAATTTCCCTATTTTTAGCTTACAAACACTATAATATGTTACAGATTCATTAATTTTTAAGGCCCGGACCTCCTGCGTAACATAGGCCATAGGTTTTCCCTTCTTCAAGTCCAATAGCTGTGGCTGAGCTAGAACACATCTTTTAGAAAAACGTCCAATCGTTAGTCACATTGTGTAACGCACTACTGGAAGGTGCTTTGTTCCTACAGCGATGACATGATATAAGAACCTGAAGAGCATAGAATGTCAGATCCTGTGGTGTGGTAGCTGTTGAGGAATGGTGACATTTTCATGGTGACAATTCTATATAATGAAAGGTTGATATTTGCATGTTTTTTTCCATAAACCTGGAAGTAGATGTACAGTATTTTATTACTCACATCTGTACTCTTGAAAGTTAACTGTGGATATGGCAGATAAGTATATAATCTCAATTTAGCTGGCAATTGGCAAAATTCCAGGTTTCTAAAGGATAAACCAAGGGTCCATGAGTTTCAGAGCCCATTGTGAGACTCTTTGCATGCCCTACCAATTGTAAATATAAAAGCTGTGCCTTGAGACAGATGGTTATTTACGGTGTTTTCTCTATTATACTGGATAAATTATTAACTGGAAAATAATTGAATATTGAATATGCCCTGGCACGGAAATAATCTTTCACCAACTCTGTCACATAAGATGCTGCAAGTGTGCATTCTAATTAATGAAGTGGGTGTACTAGATTAATGTAACAAGCCATTTAGATTCATGATCTATATTTGCTTTACTTGTTTTCCAATCACTATCAATTTGTGGCACATTTTTGGCTTTGGTTTCTAAACTTTCTCTGTCTTTTTTTAAAACTTTTGTTATGAGTGCAATGTGAGTTTATGGAATCATAAGTCAGTCTGAATAGCAAAGTAAGAGAGTCTACTTGTTGATATTTATTAATCTTAGACTGCATTCATATTAGAGCTGGGCAAACCAAGCAATAATGTTTGCTGTCTTCCAAATAATTTATCATGTTTAACATATTAATCTACAGTGCAAGAAACTACCTATCTGAAATGGACATCAAAATCACTAATGTATTTCAAGAGGGGAAATCTGATTTTTTTATAAATTATGAAAAATACTCTCATTACAATATTAACAGATCATAAAATGGCCTAATAAATACTGTTGTACATTAATTCATGACATATGGAGTGTAATGAAAACTGGAAATGTACCATGGATTTACTAGTTGTAAAGAATTTGAAGTGTTTCATTCCATTCAGCTGAGTCAAATATATAAATGCAATAAATTTCATTTGCAAAGAAATTGTATTATTCCTTTCCAATGAAATTATGTTCTTGATTACTAAGAATTAACTTCAAGACAATTGACCTTTTTCTTTTAGGTCATCACTGTATTTCTGTTTCAGCTCTTTCCTCTTTTTGTTTAATTCTGTTTACTAACAGTGTGAATGGACAGCAAGAGAGGTAGCAACACTGAGAAAGACATCAGGAAAAAGACCATAATAGAGATAACAAACCAAAAAGAGGAACTCAGACTTATCAGTAGCTGAACTGTAACTGTAAAGAGCATTCTTTCAAACTGTTTCTGTTATGTTGGCCTTAGTCTTTAATGTATGTCTGTGCCCGACGGAGTTTAAACATTCTTTAAACTAGTCTAGCATCAGAGTCAACTCAGGCTTAGAACTCTGAGAACGCTTTACAGCCTCAAAGTTATTTCGATACTCTATTAATAGCACACAGCGCGAGCCTATTCTTAACTGGTTAAATTTCTGTAATCTTTTTACCCAGGAAGATAAAATATAAGAGTTGGCTAAACGTGGCTGAAAGTACAGTATTAATGGTCTTAAACTGACTCTATCTGGCGTGGTAGACCCTGGGTTAAACACCCTGGCCTAAACTGTGATAAGTGATGTGCAGTTTGCTTGGTTTACTTGTTCCTCCCAATCCCCTGGAAGCAAAATAAAAAGATTATACAACCTTTTGTGAAAATACAACCCATTCTCTATAGGAGTTTTAAACGACAATCATCACAACTCACTATTAGAGTCATTCAGCCCCATACTGGTCTGTTTTCTTACTTTCCAACAGTTATGAGAGGCTCACGGGTAAAAGGAAAGAAATAGGCATGCTGAAGGAAAGTGAAAAAAATGTTGGCATTTCCTAAGATTTAGAGCACATTAACAAGAAATCTGAAATTTTAATATAAACCTGGCTTTAAGTTAAGAAAAACAACAGAAATCAATGTCCAAAAAATAATTTGTGACTTCCAATTTATGCCAAAAGTACTAAATAGTCTTAGAACACAGACACATTAGCAGATCACTATTTCTTGGGCATAATACAGATGTGTTCCTTAAATACTTCTGCTAACCCTTTTGAATTATTTAAGCCAGAGTGTATTTTAAAGCCCCAGACTATTCTTTCTTAACAATAATTTTATGAGCTTGCCTGCTTTTTACCTTAATAGAAAGGAAATTACATTAGAAGCTGAAAAGTGGCTTCTATTCCATTCTCCTCTGTGATAGTGTCTATTGATAATTTTCCACTCACATGTTGTCATGGGGATCTGTTTATTAACACAGATAGCTGCTTGCTTTCTTCTTCAAGATGTCCTATGCACGTTCCATTTTCAGGGATTAACTGCCTATCACAATTGAACTTCAGGAACCTTACAGAGAAGCTGTACCCTTCACAGCAATGAATTTTCAGATATGAGATTATGTGAAGCTGTGTGGCCTCCAGCAGTTCTTTCCATAGCTAGCTTCTGATGTTAGAGACCTTTGCTCTGAGTCCAAAGGGCCTTTTCTTGGTTTTACACTAAATTGTTTGTTTCTTATTAGAGTTGTCACAGTTTAGAGTTTCTTAAATAAGTGTTTAGGTAATTTAAGGTAGTTTCTGTGCTTTTTCATAGTTGAGGTTCCACATCTATCTCCAGCTCCACTCTGAGAGATCGCATCCCATCCAGATCCCAAATACCTTGGAGAAAAGGCTGAGTTTAAGCACTGTATTTCCTGCCACTTTGTCTTCCCATTCCCACTCTTTCTTTTGATGCACATACTAACTGCCTGATGTGCCTTGGAGAAGGCCATTCCCCAGATTGCTATTCGGTGTGTTGATCCTATATGCCTTGGGTCCTGAAAGACATGCACACTCAGTTCCAGGTCTTCTTTAGGTTAGAAGCCTTTGAACCAGAATCTCAGATCTCCCCATGGTCAATCAAGGCCCTCTTCTCATGCAGAGTCAGGAATAGCCTTCATTGGTTTTGAATACCCCTGAAAGTTTCAGTGTTTGCAATAAGAAGAACATTCTGAATGCAGTTCCAGGGATACTCCAGCCATGAGAAGACTGGCTCCATGATCTGTTGCTACCAGGGAGCATCTTTAATGTCAGGGACTCTAGCAGCGTCCATTTCTGGGAAGAAACAAGCTGTTGTTGATTTCTTTGTGCTGGAGTCCGTCTCAGTACTGGATAGTCTCTACCAAAGTGGATTGCTGTCGATGCCAAGTTTTCCTTGGATCTGATGTTTCATTTGGACCCAATACTTGTGAAAACCTAAGTTCTGCTCTTCTCTGCCCTAAGGCATAAGCTTAAGAAGTAGCTCAGAGTGTCTCCCCATATTGTGAGACATGATGCAGTTGCAGAGGAGGAAGAAGAAACATCTCTGTAGACTGAAGATCTCTTTTCCTGCTTCTTTGGTTCTGAAGGAACCAGGGATACTTACACCTAAGACTCAGTCTGGCTTTCTATCCTGTGAGGATAGTGCAGGTTCTTCAGTATGGGTACATCGTCTTCTGCACGGTACCTGTTTCTCTGTAGAGGAATCCAGGAGAAGTCCTCCTTCAAATCTGGGAGATGTACTGGGACTTCTGATTTAGAGTCTGAGCTCAGGAAGCTTTCTGATTTGGATTTGGCCTCACCCGGGAAGGGCTTGGAGGCTCACTTGGACGGTTCTTCGGAAAAGGAAGCTGAGCCTTCTGTGAGTTCATGTTTCCCCTTGGGCTCCACTAGAAAGACCTTTCAGGCTTCCTGGGACACTGATGCAAACTTGTTTTCCTTCTGTTAACCCATCGTTGATACGTCCATATTTTCAGCGAGTTTTGGTGGTTGGGGGATCACAAGAGGTCAACTGAGAAGCCCAGTCCTTTAATTTACTCTTCTGCCTCTCCTAAAAGTCTGAATTGCAGTCACCTCCCTCATTGCCATATCTTGTCATGGAATCTACTGCCATCTGTAGCCAATGTTTGCTTAGAGAGAGCAGCTCTGCTATCTTTGTTTAACCAGCTTACCACAGAAGTTGGGTGCTGCTTCTACTGGGACTTCCACAAAAGGGATGTGCAGAAGCCATCTTGAAGAAGATAGGGGGGGGGGGAGAGTGTGGGAGGGCGGTCCTCCCTAAGAACCACAGCTCTTAGTAAGTGACCTTTCTTTCATCCACTCCAGTGTGTTTCAAGTACACTATTGAAAATAAGCTTCTGCTCGTGGTAGTACAGTTCATTTTGTGTTATTCAGAGTTGTGCTAATGTTTTCCTTGACATTCTGCATAATAATGAGCTAAGGGAAAATCCCTCACTAGCCCGTGGTTTACATATTCCCATCAACAAGAAGTTTGAGCACAACGTGGTTCCTTTAACATCTGACATAAGATATTCTGTTAGACATAGAACATTTTTTTTGTGAGAATGTTCTGTCCATTCTGAAAAGTTGGAACCTTTTTTTTTCATAAAGAATTTAAGAAATGAAAGCTAAATATAACTTTAATTAAAAATACAATCACTGATATTATTAAAATGTCATCTGCAATAGGGCAGATGAAGATTTAATATTTTGGTGATCATATTCTTTAGTTCAAATAATATTCAACTTTTGGCTCCCAAATTCATATATCAAAGCATCAACAGGCTTTCCTAATGACAGGAAAAGTTAAGAAAAGCAGTGACTAACTGGTACAGGGAAGGATGTTTGCTGTGATCTCCTGCTTCTTATATCTGCCCTTTTAAAAACATGTGTAAGTATGTATTTTCAGACTACAAAACAATGTTTAAAACTTCCATTTTAATCTGACATTCCTTATGGAAGCAGTTACACAATGAAAATGTTTGTTTTGGTACTTCTGATTTTATTCCATGTAATATGAAAATTAAATGCAGCCCACAACATTCCAAATGGTTGGTTGTAGCAAAATGATGCTTTTTATGCCTATACAGTACATAGTGTACCATATAATTATTTGAAATCCTACAGTGGTTTTCTTTCAGGTCCAAGTATTATGCTGCAATATAAAGCCCAATCCTGCTCTTACTGGATTAATGATGATTTTAGATAATAATTTCTGTTCAAGCTATATTCCAGGCTTACTCTAAAATGCAGATTTATGCTTATATTTTATTTGTATTCATTTTATTTTGCATTTTGGTTCCAGGACTTCAGGACACAATTTATCAATTAATTCTTTTTTATTTATTTTTTGGAGGGGACAGGAAAACAAGCCTTTAAAACAATACATTTGTTTACATGTTAAGAACCAGTTTCCAAAAAAAAGGACACATGAAGATGTATTGGTCCCGCTCCTGGTACTGCAATCAAAAAGAGCACCGCACAGCAGTGGTACAAAGATGGTTTTAAGTTTTCTGTTCCCCCAATCCCAAGGCCATGTGCACCAGCCCAGCCCCTTGTTAGAGAATCCTTAAAACTGCTCTAAGTTCTGCAAGCTCCCAAGGGGCCATCATGGCAACCAGGGGTTGCTGTGGTATAGAGAAGACCAAGCCATGCACCCTACACTGGTTGAAGGAAGGGAGTTGATGTGGGAGGTTTCAAATTTCTAGGATTCCCATTATATACGTTCTTTTGTTTGTTTGTTTTAATTATAAATTACATTAGTAGATAAGAACCAAGATATAATTACAATAGATATGAATATGAATGTTGGTTATCACATGGATTCCCACAATATTGTCTCTTTTGTTTTAATATTTTCTTAATTTTTGTAAATTTACTAATCAGGCTGTTGTTATTTCTTGATCCATGCTTGTGGCTTGTGGGCATTATTGTTGTAAAATTAGTGTTAAGATTCCCATTGAGTTCTCTGATGCAGCATTGTCTTTGTTTCTTGACCATTCTGTCACTGAAGAGCCATCATGGCGCCCTTTTACTATTCTACTTTTTCTAATTCAAAGACCTATTGTACATGAATAATTTTGGCATTTTACCCCATTAGACCACAACGTGGTTTAGTATTTCATTACCCTAGATATACTCTTCAAACTTCTCCTTTGACAGCTGTCATTCTTGTTAGCCACCAGACCTTGGAATAGCGTAGTGAGTGCTTGAAAGTGCTTTCCAGAATGCAACTCTTCTGGCTGTGGGAGAACTCTGGAATCCTTTCTAGCCAAACTAAAATCTGGAGACTGTGCTAGAAGCTGCCTGCTGGATTTTCTGTCCTGTCATTCACAGACATAACTACTGTACGCGGGACAGAAAATGTGGTACAATAAGATGCCGTTGTTTTAACATTGGTAAGTACCTACTAACTAAAAGCATTACTCAGGCCTTTAAAGAAGTACCTTCTTTGAATTCTGCTTTCCTCTTTAAGACTTCTGTTTTATTAAAGTAGGATTTAGAGTGTCTTAGTATAATTTGGGGGATATCCTTTCATAAGGCAGAAAATCAGCTAGATTAGCACAACGTGTAATAATGCTTGCTGCTAAACAATCACTGGTAAGAGATCACAAATTTGTTCTTTCCCCTAACTTGTGGTCAAATAACTACTACTTAGAAGCTAAGAAAAAACAAAGTAAAAGTAATATACCAGAAACGCTTTGTGCTTTCGTTCTAGGCACCTTACAAATATCAGTTGCTAAGAGTATGTCTACACTGAAGTCACAGGATGTAGTACAGCTCATGTAGACACACCCGAGCTAGCTTTAATCTAGTTGCCTTGAGTACTGGAGCACTGCAGCTGTGGCAACATGGGCTTCAGTGCAGGCTGTACAAGCCCACCTAGAACCCTGTGTAATTCTTTGGGCGGCTAGCCCACTCTGAACGCTGGCTGTCACAGCCTCACTGTGCATCAGGAGGTGATTTATGACCTTTTCTGGTGACACAATGTAACCTGATCAGCTGACTGGAATGTGTAATAGAGCCACTTCCATAGGAGAGAGTTCAAGAGAAGGATTGAGAACTCACTTGTAAAAATTTATGTGGACAATCAGTGATTTTTATACCAATATGTCTGAGGAAAATAAACAGCAGTGCATACATATATGTGTGATAGAATGCAGATGCATTTTTTCTGTTCAGGAAAATAATTTGCATTTTCAGAATTGCATAAATATATAATTATTTGATATAAGGTCAGATCATTATCAACCACTTCTGGAAAGGTACATTCTGGGGTTTTGTTGTTTGTTTGTTTTTTTAATAATGAAAAAGTCCCTTCTTCAGATAATATTCAGCCCCTGAAAGAACTGCCTGAAAACCAAAACAAGTAGGGTAGACTAAACATTATTGTGAGATATTGCAGGAATCTCCAAAGAGAGGGTGATCCATTGTGTCATAAGTGATGCACAAGCAAAGCAAAGCAAGCTGAGTATGAGCTGGGTTACATTTTTAACTCGGACTGTCCTGGCTTTAAATTAGCCTTCATGATCTGTAGCTTCAGATCCAGCCCTAGTGAAGGCAATGGAGTTGCACTTATTTATTCCTGGACGGACCTTGATGTGAAACAAATCGAAGCATAATATAAGGATGGGACACAGGTTTTATTTTTCTCCTCTACATAATGTCAAATATACAGAAATAAAAGCTGCCATTTCCAAGGTCAGTGTTTGCATTTTTTTAAATTAAAGAAAAGTTCCTTATTTGTCCTACAGAGAGAGTTTAACGCGTTATTGCAGGTTTTATGCTACAGTAGATCTTGTCTAGATTAGGGTTGGGAAGGTGTTAGCTAATAGGTGTTAACAACCTAGTGTTAGAGTGTCTTTCATATGTGTCCAGCTGGTCAAGATAAAGCCTACCTTGGTTCAGTTCAACTGATTTAACACATGTTAAAGGCACGTTAACTAAAACATGTTAGCTAACACCTTGCTATTCCTGAAAAGGAAAACCTGGGAAGGAGTTAGGATACTCAGTTTCCACATTAAGCTATTTTGTAATCATCTCACTGGGGGAGGAGTAAAGATTTCCCCTGGCCAGAACTGGCAGGAAGTTCCATCCCCCAAATTCATAGGCGTCCCCAAATCCATACAGATCTTGCGACATTTGCAAAGGGTAAGGACATCTCGGTAGAAGAGCCTCCCACCCGTATTTCATGACAGTGTCATTCCATGAGCTGTTGGATTTCCATCTGGTATCTGACAGTGGTTGCACCTAAAGCCTTTCTTAGGGGGTTAGTTCCTAGTACCATTCTCTTCTTGTCCTCGAGAACTGCAGTGCACATAAGCATAAAAACATATGAACCTGGGACAGAATATCATTGAACTACTGCTTTATTCCCTCTGTTGCTTTGAAACCCAATATGCCATATACTTTATTACTTTGCATACGAGGCCTACATTTCGCACTAACATATTGCACGAAGATAGTCTAATCTTTTAAAAAATGGGATTTGTTTAAATATTCAACTTGTGTGATTCTGCTGCAATGGGGGCTGGGGTTGGGTCGTGGCAAATTAAATGTCCAATTGTTCGTCTGTTTAAAATACAGTGACGGCCAAGAGATCTATATTTTGCTGCTACTGTTTTGTAATTCACTAAATCAAAGAATGGCATTTACAATGGAAAGTTATTCTATAGTTCCCTTGTCAGGAAACTGTTTTTATTTTCTCTCTACGAAGAGAGCAGAGTGTGGTGCTATTGACTGGCTGTAGTAGTTGGTTTCATATTCATGATTTAAAAAAAATCATTTTAAAATCCAGAGATCTTACCAGCATCCTTTCTTGTTTCTGACAGCATCAACTGTAGCATTGTTCTGCCTCATGCTATATATCATGTATCAGTTTTTCTTTTTTTTAAAACTGTCAAAAGTAAATAAATGTTGCACTTCCACTGTAGGAACCCAAGTCATTTCACATTTTCTTTATCATGTTTTATCATATTGTTTTAAATGTATTCGCCACTGACCTTGAAAGAAAGCCACTTCTTTTTATCCAGAAGTTTTGATAAAGCTAGCATATTTCTTATTATTTACATTTTCTCTTTAAAAGATAAAAGCCCAATCTGACCTCAAATAATTTAAAATATTACTACAGTGGCTGGTATCATGGTACAGATTGAACTTTTATTTCTGTAGTTTATACCTCAGGAAAATCTCATAGCAAAGATTTGCATCCCCAGCTTAAAAATATTTTTTTCTTTCAGCCATTCATTTCTTTTCTTTGTCTAATTATTTACACATGTAAGTCCAAATCCTGCTTAAGTTCAGCAGCAATTTTGCATCGATCAAGCAAGCAGGATATGGCCTACATAGTATACTGAAATAAGTAGTGCTGTATAAAAATGTTGTTACAGTTGTTGCATGAGTTAGAGAAGGCAAGAATAGTGTTTGCTACCGAGAAAGCAGCATCCAGAAAGAACGCTCACCTGAACGTATGGATGCAGTCAAGTGCATTCAAGGAACATTGCATTTGCCCACAGCTGAGGCAGACCCAAGAAAAAGTGGGTGAGGGCATCAGAAAAGTGGTCACAGGTTCCAGTCATTTCATCCTCCTTCACCTCGCTGTGCACCTGAGGCCTGACCTAATGCCGATTGGAGCCTTTCCATTGACTTCAACAAGCTTTGGATTAGACAAACTAATATCAAAACATGATTATGGGAGGCTTCAAATACAGCATGATGGATTTAGTGCATTCCATGGACCCAGTTCCTCCCTTTGACACCACCAGGTGCCACGTCTCCGCTACAGCGGTGGGATGATTCTCTCTACGTTCCAAAAAGCAACATTGGCCTTTACCTTGAATTTGATTGGCTTCTGCATGGGAGCCTTACCTTCATGATAAAGGCAACGTATCATTAGGGTTCCCAATTTTGGTTGGACATATTCCTGGAGATTTCATTACATGACATAATCTTTAATTCAAGATGAATCTTTAATTCATGGAGTCTCCAGGATAATCCTGGAGGGTTGCCAACCCTGTGTGTCATAAGGACGGCAGGGTTGAAAAGGGCACTGACAAGGCATTAACTGAGCAATCACTTGAATAATAGATGAGTATGGCCAATACCCCGCTAAATACCCGAACACCAACAGAAGCCATTGGCATCCTTCACACCATGAATGGTGACTCCTACATCGAGGCCAACTAATTGGACAGCATTGGTATTTGCCACTCACTGCTTGGGATTCTCCACCATGGCTGCCATTCGGCTCTCTTACCTGCTCCCTGTTGTGATGAGCTACATAAAAGTACTGGCTGGCCTGGTGACTGTTGTTTTAGAGGAGGCAGCATTTCTAAGGTATCGGTCTGTTTGCCTACTTTTGAGATATTTCTGATGTCCTTACTCTGAGCAGATATGGAGATGGAACCCCAATCTTCATTCTGCTCTGTGCAGAGTCAACATCTTTTCTGCAGAACAGTCACGTGGATTTTGTGCTTCCTACCATATACATTTAGGGGGGAATGCATTTGTCTGCATCTTTCTCCTTGCACCCTTTTTTGCTCTCCTAGGATCCATTGGGCCCCAGATGTTCATTAAATACTTTGGACTAGCCTTTAGCTCCAGCCCTTTGGAGCAATCTTTTTCAGAGCTCCACAGTATGATGCAGAAGAGAGTATGTGGGATGCACAATTCTTTAGGACAGAGTTTTCAAACTGTGGGACGGAGGTACAGAAGAACATTCAGGGAGGCGAGTGATGATGCCAGGTGGCTCAGATCAGCCCCGCACAATGGGACTCGGTGGAAGTAATGCCATCTCCACCTCTTGATTCACTTTAGTGGGCCACCCAGCCCGTGGATCAGTGTCAACATCTGCCGTGACTGTACCCATTTCTGCTCCCAGCAGCCTCAGTGCCCAGCACTGGCTTCACCTCCAGAGGCCATCACACATGCCTTCCTCCACCCTGAAAACCCGAGTGCGGAGGGGCAGGTATTGTGTCTATTTTTGTTTGGGTTGGGAGGCCACAAACAAAAATTGTAACTCAAAGGGGGGACTTGAGTTTGAAAACCGGTGCTTTAGGATGTAGGGACTAGGGAATAGGAAATAGACCAAAGTTCCAGCTCCTGCCTTTTCCGTGTCCACTTTGGAGCAGTGTGCGCCCTTTGGGAATGCACAGAGGGAGGTGAGGGAGAAGGTTCTTTCAACCTCCCCTCTATGGCACACGTGCAAAATGGCTCGGGTCTAGCTGCCGTCAGATTTGACTTTGATGAGATTTAAGCATGAGCTTTATTGAACCAGAGTCTAAACCTCTATAATGAGGATTTGATTGGGTTTCAAGAGATTTCAGGCTATTCTTCTAGATAACAACTTCAAAGAACGGTTATCTTTAAAACTGGCATCAAGTTAGAGAGTCCAGCTTTAATTAATATATTTCCATTAATAATTCAATCAAATTAAGGTGTTGGTTAAGAGTCTGTAATGGCATTTTAATAAGGACATTTAATATACTACCAAAAATTCTTTTCTTTATTTTAAATTCATGTTATGGCCTTTATTAGATACAGTTCATGTGAATGTTGCATACATGAAATTAAGCCTTAGATTGCCTAGAATATGTTGTGTATAGAGTTCTGTCTAGCTCTTTTTCTGTACAGTCCATGTGCTCATGGTTGACCTACTCAAATGTTACTCCCAGTGTTAGCTCGTTCTTTTCCTTTTCAAAATATACCATCTCTCTGTTCTTTGGCCAAAGAGTTTCAATGCCTTTACAATAAGGGCTTCATAGAGCGATTGCTGATAATCACAGTATTATTCATGTCCATGCTTTGCTGCTCCTATCAAATCCTCTCTTTAAAAATGTAGCTTTGTAATAGGATTATGCACTTAGGCTCATATGATACTGTCAGACCCACACTGTGAAGCTGCAGAATTTGGCAGTCTTAGTGCATTGATGGGTCAGACAGCTGCCTCCACACCTACATGAAATCAGCTGGGTTGCTCCCATCCTGATAACTTCATATCCACATATTTGTCCTGCTTGTCTGAAAAGACTCAGGGAGGGCCAAGGTTTGTTCTTTCTGCATAAAAGCAGTTTCATTGTCAGCATGCACATTTACTCATGGACTTAGAAGAACACCCCTCTTATGCTTAGAAAATCAAGGATGAATATACCAAATGCTCACACACATACCCAACAACCTCCCAAAAGTCCCCCAGCCTCTCTCCAGTAATGCTGAACATTTCTCCTTATTCCCAATTGCTAGTTTCCCCTGAACTCTTGTAACAAGTCATTTAACCTGTCTGTGCCTCAATATCACCTATATGATAATAATGCACAGCTTTGTAAATCACTTTGAGATGCACAGAGGAAAAGTTCTAGATTGTATTATTCATAGTTTTAAGCCTTACATTTCACCTTTAAGACTGGTGTTCACTTGAATCGACCAGTGTCTCCAGAAAAACTGAACAGCAGCCATTATAAGATCTTTATTAATAATGTAACAGTTACAATTTTATAGGTAAATAGTTAAGATACAGATTCACAGTCCTATAATCTCACATTTACACTCTTGTAATACTCTCATGGTACTGTCTGGTTTATCTGCCTCATCCATGACCCATTTACAATCCATTCACAACACAACAGCACATTTCATTTATTTCTTTGCCTCGCTACAACAGGCCCTTATTCAAACACCTACTGTGGCTACCCATTAACTTGCAAAAAAAATTAACACCTTTATTATTTTTATTTAAGGTTACTCATTCCTTAGCGCCATCAAATCTCTGTAAAATGATTAATGTTTATGGCCCTGTTGAAAGACATATATTCCAGGTCAGATAATTCACTTGTTGCATCATGTATGCCCTCTGCAGTCTCCTGGTATAGCATTTTCTCTCATTTAACTCCAAGTGTGTGAAGTCAGATTATACTTTCAATAAGCTTAAGGTTAAATGTTAAAAATTCTTTCTGTCTAGTTACTTTAGATGAGATATTCTGAGTATTTCTGTGCTCTGTTGTATATAATCTTGTACATCACCCTATGAAGGCTACTTTTGAAAAATTAGTCAATAATAGCCAAATGTGTGCACCATCTATTGGCACAGCACTCAGCAAATTGCACAGTCAATCAGCAGAGGTTCACATATGGTTCCCTTGTGATCTACAGGAGCTGAGAGGGACAACTCATAGGTGATGCTCTCACTCTCCAGGGCAAAAGGTTGCCATGCATAAGCCCATCCTCCCACTCCTCTCATGCCAGACAGCTATTTTAAAAGGAGAATGTCAGCCCTGTCAGATGTGTACTTACACTTCATCTGTGAAATGTCTAATTTGGAAAATGTCAGTTTAGAAGCAGCTGCATGAAAGCCTCATGTCCTTGGCTAAAATGGCAAAAGAGCAAATGTCACTGCACATGAAGAAGTGAAAGCAACATGCAGGCTTTGAGCATTAAAATTCTGCCTGCTCTGGAGGAAATTTCCTGCTAGGTGAATTCCATTGAATAACATGGAGTTCCTGTAAAAAGTATTCACTTTCTGTTGGACAGGCAGCTTTTTAAAGGGACACTGTCAACTTAAACATCACACTTTATTTCTCCTCTTCTATTCTTAGAGGTAACTGCTAAAATAATGTAAAGAGATTGAGAAAAACCCTGTGTTTCCCTGTTTTCAGTGTATTTAATTTGTGCATTTAACGTACTGTGTGTATAACCAGCTTTGCTATTTCCCCTGTGTAGTCCATCAGGTTTTAATTTGGGGGTGAGGGGGATCATTTCTAAACAGTAAAATTGTAAAGCCACAAATTTGGGCAGGTGAGTATCTTCAGCTACTTCGAATTCATGTTTGTTTATGTGGACTAGATTTTTAAGTTGATGGGGTCCCTTTAAGGCTCCATGGCTGTGTCTTGAGCTTTAGCTAATGTTAGAAGGGTAGAAAACTATTCTAATGCCTTAGATGTCACTCCTGCACTTTAAAAAACCCCTGAAACTCATCCTTCAAACCAGCAGAGTCTCCATAACATGACAGCGAGCTCACATTTCTCTGATTTTAAAAACCCTTTGGGTAACTAGAAGAAATTATCACTAACCCTTCCTCTGCATCAGATTGCTAGAAATGAGACACAATCATTCAGGGTGAAATTCATCCCTCCACAGAGGATTTAGATGGATCTTAAGTGGTGCATAGGTCCTGTGTGTTCATGGGGGTGAATTCCAACCAGGGTGCAATACTATTCACCAGGAGTAAGGGTAGCGGAATCAGAATTTAACTTGCTGGCATTCAGAAAAAATACATTTGGGCCTTATTCTCCATTGCCCTGTATTGCGTGTAGTCATTTACACCAAAAATGAGTGCAACATGCTACCATTCTGCTTTGGGAGCCTTGTACACTACTTTGCACTGATGTAAATGACTCTCTATTGCCTTTCATCAAGCATTATTAGACCCATTGAATTTTAATGAAAAACAAACACAAGTCGATAATCGTAGAATTTTCTGACTATCCTAGGAACGTATAGGTCGTGTCCCCTGCCTCTCAAAGAACTAGAATGTTCAATAGACCATGGAAAAACTGACTTCCCTATCTCAAATACTGCAGAGAATGCATGGCGATAAATGTGTTTTAATTACTGCAGTGTAGTAACAGGACCAGATAAAGCATTATTTTAGACTGACACCACAAAAAACTAATTACACTTATGATCGCCATATTTCTCATGCCTTCCTGACAGGCTGACTCAATGAAATATACAGTTAGCAATTTCAGGTTCATGGTCAGTTTCATGCACCAAACACCACTGTAATTTACACTGGCTTGTGGGTCGCCACAAGTAATTAATGTGACGAGAGAGGATATCTGAGATATTCCAGATACAAGTGTGTCTAAAATTCCAGACTCTTTCAGTATTTGGAAAAAAAATCACTCTAAAATAGAGCATAGCCCCATGTAATCCTTTCAGCCCTGATCCTGCAAGTTGGTGCAATGAGGGATCACTTGCCTGCACAGAGGCCCACTGATTTTATTCTGAATCTTTGTGGATAAAGGGTCCCACCCTGATATACATCTTATGTGCTTCAATAGGCACAGTGGTCATCCATGCATGCATCCGCTTGCAGGACTGCAGCCTTAGTATAAGATGTTGTTAAAGAGTTAATGAATGCTAACAGTCACATCTCATAAGCCTTGGGGCAACAGTTAAAACAAACCAGCTACTGCCTTCTGTGGTAGGTTCTGCCTTGAGTTTATATGGCTGTATATTTCACTGCCATATGAAGTCAGGTACACCACCTGACATCTTTCAGTAGCAAAGCACAAGTGCAAAGCAAGCCAAAATTAAGGACAAAATTCTCCTCTACCATCCTCACTGTGAATCTCAAATGCCTATGGTACACTCGTTTCTCATGTAAAACTCCTATTGATGTCATTAGGAATCCCGGCATAGAATGAGGGCAAGACTTAAAACAGAGAGCCATGCTGTTGAAAGTAGAGGGGAATTTTGTCCTAAATTAACATTTCTTTCCTTAACCACAGTTGGCAGCACAGATTACTTAGAATTAGTAGTACAGCCACCTTAGTGAAAACTTGAGACTGCGTTTACCACTAACCTAAAGTACTGTCCAAACCAAAATGAATAACTTAACATGATTTTATCAATATGGGCTTGATCCTGCTCCATTTGTAATCTCTCATTCCTTCTGTTGATTCCAGTCGAAGCATGATCGATTCCCTAGTTGGGATCTGCCTTAAGTTATGTCAGAAATGAAATAACTATCAGTTTTCAATCTTGATTCACATTGTATGGCCACTGGGCTAGTTTCTGCTTTCATTTGCCATCCAGCTTGATTTACATCAGTGGCCATGCATATAGAGGCTCTGTGGGGTAACCGTGTAGTATTGACTTTAAATCCAGTGAGATTGCGTAATAGAATTAACTCATATTGAGTTATTTTGGATTTACACGGATGTAACTGAGCAGTGTTGAGCACTCTGACACTTAACAATTAGCAACATTGATTTTGCCCCTGTCTTGACAAATTTCCATGATTGAGTAAACTAACCAGGTAGCACTTCAGTAAGCATTGTGTGTACACATAAACCTAGGGGCTGCTCTAATGTACACCACTAGCATAAGGTCACTAAACAACGTTTCTCCACTGAAGGTTCAATGTAGCATAGCAGAGGTACACTACTCCCGCACAAATGTTTTCTTTACTTTGGGGATGTAGGGGCAGCTCAATCAGCTTTATGCCAGTAGAAAGTTTCCCTTCACTAGGGGGATTCTCCATTGATCTCTTTGGGCCAGAATTGAGCCCCTTTATGGTGTCTGAGTCATGCAAAGTTGTCAGCGTAGAACCAAGAATCTGGTCTGGAACCAATAAAATATTCACTGGTCTCAAGCATATATATGGGCAACTAATTCCTGTGAGATCTGACTAACAGTAAGTGGCAAACAATATTATAAAAAGCTTTTAAGATCAATTTTGGATCAATTAATTGTCATTTAAACACCTTACATAATTATGATCCTCTCCTTTTTATTTCAATGACTTTTTCTTCACCATGTTTTGGTATCACATTTCATATGTCATCCCAGCTTGCTGTTACCATATATTATAAAGATTTTATTATTTGAATCTATGCCATCTCAAATGTACCAACTGGCTTCTAAGTTCTTCCTCATCCTAGGTTATCTCATTTCACTATATTACATTGTACCTTGAAATCCCATAGCTGACAAAAAATGGATCTATGCCAAAAACATGAGCTCAAAGTGGTTTAGGCTGGGAAAATTAGGAGTTTTAGTAGCTATTTTTAAGTTCTTTATGGGTATAGTTTTAATGACAGCGCAATCTATCCAACACCAACTAAAACATAAAAATCATTTACTGGAATGGGGAAAAGAACACCTTCAAAATATTTGAAAAAAGAACATAAACAACCTTCTTCAATGTCACCAAGAAATGAGGCATAAAGAAAATTTTAGGAGCTTGCTTTTCAGATGAAAATAAGCTGACAGAAAATTGTTCCCTCAATGCCCACCATCAGACACATTCAGTGTACTTAACAGCATGGATCAGAAATCCCTATGAAAATCAGAACTTTAATCTACTATTAATTAACTTCCAAACACAACTAAGTAGTTTTAATTGGCACTGTGGCTTCAAGTTTACTTGCTAGAGTGTAACTAATGAATAGAATTGTCATGATCACAGGCAGTGTGTGATTTCTGAAATGCTTAATTGTACACAAAAAATGTGGTGGAAGATGACCATGCATCTAATTTCTAGTTTACTCTCCCTGTTTATTGATGAATATCATTAAGATATTAAAATCCACAATATGGAAAGCTGTTGTCCCAATGGAGGAAAGAGTAAATGAGGAAGTAATTTATCACAACTGTTGTAGTCCTGACTTGGAAAAGTAACTTCTGAGAAAATTTGCAATATTAATCTTGGTTTTTTTGGGGGAAAAAAGACTTTATTTGAAAGTTCAAGAAGTTTGTTCCATCATCTGGTAGTTTGTACATTTATTGTACAAAATATCACCATGCAAGTGCCCAAGCCACTATTCAGATTTTCTCAGGCAATACCTGACTGCTGGGAAGCATCTGCTCTTGCCATTAAAAGAACCTGGCACTGTATTCCATATTGAAGCTGAATGAACTCTGCAGCATCTGGCCGATAAGTGTGAAAGAACTGTTTGGAGGGGTTGGCGCTAGGCCAACCCACGCAGTTTGCTTGGAAGTAGAAACCACTAAGAACCTAAGAATCTGTGCCCCTGGAATCCTCCGAACCATAGTTGTTTGTGCAGATTGGTGGGCTGATCTGTTTGACCCATTGTGACAGTTCTCAGGGCACCTTGTTACCTGCCTCATCAGGCAGAAGACTTGCTTAACTGGTTGTCAGTTCCCTGTTACCACTAGCCCATTAGCCACCCATGCACTCTCCTCTGGGCTATGCGAGCCCTTACTTTGCCTTGCAGGTTAACAGTAGGTGCTCCCCAGGTCCTGAACTTCTTTGAAATGTTCCTCGGTAGAGCTCATCCCCTTCTTCACTGGATGCTCACGGAAATACTAGGTTTGCTGTCCCCAAGGGAACAGTGTACACACCAGCCTGTGTGATTCCACTCCGGATCAGCTCCTTGTGTCCCACCATTGCCACACTAAGATATATTTATAGCGAAAACAATGTTTACTATCAAAGATTCAAGAAACAAAAGGGTTACAGATAAAACAAAATCATAACATGATGACTAGAGACTAAACTTAATAGGCTAACTTCCTATCTAGTTTCTCCCAGCCCAAGTGTCCTTTGCAGAGTTTTAACCAAGCCTGGTGGAGATTTCATGAATATAACATGCTATCCATTTATTTCCTAAGTGCAGGATAAGGGGATGTATTTTTGCCTTCTACTTATATCCCCAAAGTTTATTGTCTGCCCTCAGGGACAGTAAAACCTTCCTGTTACCTGTTCTTTCTCAGTCCTGCTTCTTCCCAGTTGATTTTGCATTCCCTTATTGACTTTGTAGGTAAATGGGGCTTGGACTATGTTGGCTTACAATGCATAATTTACATGCTGACCAAGAGAGAAGTGAATAAACATGTTTTGTCTGTTGACTCTACCTTGATAGGGCTTTAGGAACATATTTTCGGCATACATATGTAACTCCTTACATAATATCTGTACATACATTTCACAATGATGATATTGACCAGTGTGACCCAGGCTTTCATTGAAGACCTCACATGATATTCTTTGCTGAATCAGAATGTATATACCAGGTTCAGGATATTTTTATCACCCTGTTGCTATTGGCTCCTCTCTTTTTCTCTCTCTTTATTTTTTTGGTCAGGTAGGACAAGTGCCACATACTCTCTGGGGGGAAGCAACTTTCCCTCCTTCCTTTATAGATCATTGAAAGGGAAATATTCCTTTTCCATTGCTTACCAACCTGAACAACTAATCTGTTCTGTGTGATCCGATATATGTCTACTGTCCTTCCGCTATTTGGAGGTGGCAGAAAGTAGAGAACGGGGAGTTTCCTTCTACTCTATTGCTGCCTGTTGCATTGAGGAGGAGTCATACCAACTCCTGATCTCTCTGAAAATGGAGAAGGGAGTGGTGCTAACTGGTGATCCCTTGGAGAAACTGGCGAAACAGCCACCACATGGCTATGGATGACTCAGGGAGGTCCCATACTTAAAGGCTTGCTCCAAAGAACAAAGAGGTCCGTGGAAAGACTCCCAGCAGCTTCAGTTTGCTTTGGATCAGGCTTTTCGTTGAGGAGAGGACAAGGGGACAGATAGAAACAGAGACTAGGGAGGGCCCTGGGCCCTGAATAGTGGTGGCAAGGCAGAGATGCTGTGGGAGACTAGCTCAAATCTGCCAAACATTCATGGACTGAGGGTTAATATTTGTCAGTTTGGCTACAAACCAAATGCACCCTGATGTGGGGTGGTGTCTGGGTTTAGATTAAATGTTTGTACAGTCTTTCATATCTGTCCATTAGTCACAAACAAATCCATAACTGCCCCACTAAGCTAACTCTGTTATCTTGCACCTTATGGAGAGCGTGCATGTGATTGCAGATATGTCATATGTAATCCCTACTAAAATCAATGTGAGCCAAAGTTATGCTGCATATGAGAAGTAAATCATGGATTAGATGTATTATGTGGTAAATTAGGGCATTTTTTATGAGATTATGGGACTGCATTTCTGTGAAATTAATTTCACCTTTATCATATGCTGACAGGAAATGGATAGGAACAGAGTTTTATGTACACACTGGTTTAAATAACAGATTAATATAGAAAGCTAATCCAAAATGAACCACTTTTTGGATTTCAATTCAGATACTCATGCCTGTATAATTTTATACAAGTTTGCTGATTCATCTTTTGTGACATTATCATTGCATATAGTATCATTCCCTTTCATTCATAATGTGAAAGGCATGGTGTTCAATTTATTTAAAATGATATTTAGGCTACTTGTTCTTCTGTTATAATTGAGTGAGGTTAGGTTCTTGGGTTGGATAAGAGGAAATTGTAATAAGTTAGGATTCATAGATCTGTGAAATTGACAGTGCTGGAGTTGTGCAGTTTTTGATACACGAGTCTCCTTCAGTATGTAATTTCCCAGGTTTCAGAATGTTTTGAAGGACAGTAATTTCAAATAGATATGAGCAATTCAAAATTGCTAAACAAAAATGCTGTCAATACTTTTCTGAGAAACCAAGAGCTTCAGTTAGAGAAATAAAGCTCTGAGCTAAATTCCATCTGGTTGTACACGTTTGCTGACCAAAAAAAACCCATTAACTACAGTGAACAAATTTGCAAAAGATGCCCATCCAAATTCTGTATCTTCAAGAAAGACATGAAAAGACTGCCACATGCCGGTCATCCATGACTAATATGATGGGGAGCATTATAGTCCTTAGGCATAGGTAGCTGATCGTAATTCGCTTGCATATCCATACATTCCCGTGTGCACACCTAGACAAAGCAATGGTCCCTACGTATTGTCCCCCATGGAAATTATTCCAACTCTTGGTAGGAGCAGAATGTAAACGGGAACTGTACATAGAGCTGACCTCTGCCAGAACGCACCTACATTGATGACTCTTTGGAGCATCTATACAGTGGGTGCTCTGAAATTCTTGACATTTACTGCTTACAATGCATAAATCCACTGTGACATTTGCAGTGTTCCCCATTCTAAGTGTAGGGAATATCTGTAAATACCACAGGTAAGGTAAATACTGTATTGTGGTAAATGTCAAGATTTTAAGGGCATCCACAATATGCACCCTTTGAGAGGAAAGCCAATTACATCAGTTCCACTGCATTAGAATCTATACACATGGGAATCTCCAAATGTGGAGTTACTTCACTCATGTGGGTAACATGGATATAAATCCACCCGGCTACTTATGAAATGAATAAAAATTCAGGCCACAGAAAAATGCCCTACAGCCTTCAGCTGGTTCCAAAATCCTTTTTTTTTTTTTTTTTTTAAAGGGGGAGGACAGGAAACTATTTCTGTGAAGATTAGGATAGTAAAAACATGATTTCTTTTAACCAAAACAAATATCCTTTTTGGCTGTGCTTCCTTAAATGGCCTGTCACATGATATTACATGGATAGGCCATATTGTGAACTCCCTTGAAAAGACAGAAGTTTGGCTTTAAACCATCTCAAAAGAAAGTTGCCTGAATGTATTTTTTTTATTTACTCATGATTAGTGCTGATATTTTGACTAAGGGACAGATGCTGATATCTTTACATCCATTTGGCCAGATCCAAAATCCTCTGAAGTCAGTGGAAAGACTCCCATTGACTTCAGTAGGCTTTGAATGCAGACCAATTGCAAAATAATTTATTCCATAAGCAGTCATGGAATGGAGCTATTTGTAGATGAAGATCCTACCAAGGGGAAGGATTGTCTAATGGTTAGGGCATTAGCCTAGGACTGCGGAGATCTTGGTTCAAGTCGCTGCTCTGCTGTAGACTTCCTGTGTGAAACTGGGTAAGTGAGTTAGCCACTCTGTGTATCTTTGTAAAATGGGGATACTAGGACTACCCTATCTCGCAGAGGAGTTGTGAGGGTAAATACATTACAGACTGTGAGGCACTCAGGTACTCCTGTGATAGGACCATATAAATACCAGTATAGATAGGAGCCAATGGAACTACTCATAGATTAAGGATATCAGAATCAGGCCTATTGTCTTCAGTGGGACCATGCTTGGCATAAGGTGCTATTCAGCCCAAGTACAGGTGTCAGAATCTGTCCTGACATACACAGAACATATTTCAAAAGCCACATTTCTGTTGTACTTATTTATTTTGTGCATGGCATTACTGCAATCGACTACAAAGTGTGAACTTAAACATCTGTGAAACAAAATAAATGGCCATTAAGTTTGGAAGCACCATGTGACCTGCTTGAAATATTATACCAAACATTGCCTTTGCTTTGTAAGTGAAGCAGAACTTTTGGAGGGGCTGTTGCTGATGAAAGACCCCCTTTAGATCTGGAGGGAAAGAGCATAATGCAAAATGAATCTGGGCAATGACAAAAATAACAAAACCAAACTGTAAGACTAGTTTATATTTTAACAGGAGGAAATTCAGTTTGGTTGCAAGGATTTTCCTGTGCCCTATTTTTCCAGAATGCAAAGAAAGATTTGTTTACACTTATTTGTGAGTGTGACAGAGCAGAGGGATAAACCCCTCAGTTGTCTCTGTCGGTCCTGGCCCAAGGAGCTGGAGCAGGTGCAATGCTGATTAGGCTGAGTCAGAGCCAGGATTAACAAGGTGGAGTGGAACAGCTGGTGACCTGGCCAGGGGGATATATAGGCCAGGGCAGGAAACTAGAGAGGGAGGTATGGGCAAGAAGGGCAGGAGGAGACTGTTAGTCAGACTGCCTGCTGGCCAGGAGCAACGCAGAACACTGAGCCTGGGGCAGCAGTGGGGACCAAACTGTAAGCACTGTAAATAAACAAGCATGGGTGACAGCAAATCCAAAGGTGTGGTGAGTCTTTTGTGGAGTCCTTAACTCCAGGGGAACAGAACCGGAGGGAGAGCAGGAGGCCCTGGTGAAATGGTACACTACAGTGTACTTTAAAGGCATGGAACCAAATCCTGAAAGATGCTAAGGGGAGAGACTGTAGGAACAATATTTGTCTAAATCTGCCAAATATTGACATGCCTATTGTTGTTCATATTAGAGGAGCACTAGAGACTTCAACCAGCATTGGTAGCCATTATGCTAGGCACCATATGCACACAATAAGAGACTGTCCCTGTCCCCAGAGAATAGAAAGACAGAGTGTTGAAGTGACTTGCCCACATTCACACAGCAGGTCAGATGTAGAGCTGAGAACAAAGTCTAGGTAGAATCCAACTCTCCTGACTCCCATTCCAGTGCCTAGTCCACTGTACAATGCTTCCTCTCATTGCCCTGGCTAATATTCTGTTAGAAACCAAACCCATGTCAATGTTTGGTTCTTTAAGGATTCTAGATGAGACATTCTTAACATAGCCTTTCAGTAGATGGCAATATGTGCATTAATCACAACCAAATATGGAGCTGCATTCACTGTTATAACACTTGTGTAAAACATACATGGAATTTCCAATATACCATATATAATCACAATTTTCAGTCCATAATTATTTAGAAAGGCACCCCTAGATTCCCACATGAATAACCTGAATATACTCACTACACAGGCTACATCTTGACTAGGAAAAGAGCATGTGTTTAAAAACATGTTAGTTAAAATGTTTGAAACAGTGGTGTAGACTAGTGCAGACACTTCTAAAAGTATATTGGCTGGTGGGGTGATTGTGCTAATTAACGTCTTCAAATACAACCTCTTTTCCTAGTCTAAACGTGTGTGTGCGTGTCTGTGTGTAATCTTCACTTTTCAATTCCTTTTCCCATTTACATGGGGTCAGAGCTGCCCACGATTCTTTGCCACATCTTCAAATCCATGACACGGGTTCATAGTGCTTCGGTTTCCAGTCCTTCTCTTCAAACTTCTTTTGACAGATTCTTTCCATCATATCCTTGGTCTTCCATGTCTTTTCTTTCTGTCTTCTTCCTCCCATGTTTTTTTTTCCTGATCATTCTTCTCCCATTTTTATCACGTGTCCAGCCTATGTCAAACATTCACTTTCCAGCCTATCTGTGATAAACAGTCCCACATTCATCTTCCCCCTAATTTCACTGTGTGTATGTGTGTGTATATATATATATAATAAACAGAATGATGTCTGGTCCCAACTATATTGAAACTTCAAGGTAACCAAAAAAACCCAAAAAAACAACTGCTAAAGTATTTACTCTGCATCCTAAATCCTTAAACAAATATAGGCTCATTTACTTACAAACATAAAAAGGGACAAAATCACCATGCCTGTTAGTCCCAAACAAACCTTTTCCCAGTGGGAGCAACCAGGCCAGGAAATGGGTACACTGCATAACTGTGCCACACCCAGGGTACTTAGACCTGTCCCTACCAGCAATGCTACCAGAAACATAGAATTCTAGAAGACGAGGGTTGGAAGAGACCACAGGAGGTCATCTAGTCCAACCCCCTGCTCAAAGCAGGAACAACCCCAACTAAATCATCCCAGCCAGGGCTTTGTCAAGCAGCATCTTAAAAACCTCTAAGGATGGAGATTCTGCCACCTCCCTAGGTAACCCATTCCAGTGCTTCACCACCCTCCTAGTGACAAAGTGTTTCCTAATATCCAACCTTGACCTCCCCCACTGGAACTTCAGACCGTTACTCCTAGTTCTGTCATCTGCCACCACTAAGAACTGCCTAGCTCCATCCTCCCTGAAATCCCTTTCAGGTAGATAAAAGGCTGCCGTCAAATCCCCACTTATTTTTCTGTTCTGCAGACTAAATAAGCCTAGTTCCTTCAACCTTTCCTCATAAATAATGTGTTCCAGCTCCCTAATCATTTTTGTTGCCCTCCTCTAGACTCTCCAATTTGTCCACAATTTTCCTGTAGTGTGGGGCCCAAAACTGGACACAATATTCCAAATGTGACCTCACCAGTGCCAAATAGAGGGGAATAATCGCTTCCCTCAATCTGCTGGCAATGCTCCTACTAATGCAGTCCAATATGCCATTAGCCTTCTTGGCAATAAGAACACTGTTGACTCATATCCAGCTTCTTGTCCTCTGTAACCTCAGGTCCTTTTCTGCAGAATTGCTGTCCAGCCAATCGGTCCCCAGTCTGTGGCAGTGTATGGGTTTCTTCCGTCCTAAGTGCAGGACTCCGCACTTGTCCTTGTTGAACCTCATCAGATTTTTTTTGGCCCACTCTTCCAATTTGTCTATATCACTCTGTATCCCATCCCTACTCTCCAGCATATTTTCCACTCTCCCCATCTTAGTGTCATCTGCAAACTTGCTGAGGGTGCAATCCACCCCATCCTCCAGAGCATTAATGAAGATGTTGAACAAAACCGGCCCCAGCACCGACCCCTGGGGCACTCCGCTTGTGACCAGCTGCCAACTAGAAATCGAGCTGTCGATCACTACCTGTTGAGCCTGATTATCTAGCTAGCTTTCTGTCTATCTTATTCCATTCATTCAACCCATACTTCTTTAACTTGCTGATGAGAATATTGTGAGAGACCATATCAAAAGCTTTGCTAAAGTCAAGGTATACCAGTTTCTGTCCTGATGTCTTCCATAATTCAATCCCAGTCCATTTAAGTCATTGGAAGTTTTGCTGGTTAAATAAGGCTCTTGGAATTTAGCATGATAATTGCTGTGGATAGAGTCCTTGTTATGATTGGTTTCTGAAGCAAAATTTTACAACTACTCTTCACTTCCAGGATATTGCACTTTTCAGAGTACATTACAATTATTAAATGAGCCTCAAAATACATCTTTAAGGTAAGTATTGTTCTATCCATTGTACAAAAGGGGAAGTGGTGGCACAGAGAGGTTAAGTGACTTGCTAGAGGTCACATAATGAGTTGGTGGAAAAGCTGAACCTGACTTTTCAGTCCCTTGCTATAAGCACTAGACAACTTTTTGTTCCCTTTATAATGGTTGAGCCTCCAGATTTTCATTATTCCTCTCCTTTCTTCACTGCTGCTGAGAAAAGAACCTTTTAAAATTCAATTTAGCCTTTTTTCTTCTTTCAGATATCTATTAAATAAGTTGAGTTTCTACAGATAGTAACCAGGTTATGGAGGGCATTTCTTTCATAACACATTTCTTAATTGCAGTTCCCAGTTACAATTGCTACCAACTTTAAAGGTTTGGGTACATCGATCATCTGTCAAACCGTGGCAGAATTCTGAATGAGGAGACTAAAGTATGTGTAAGCAGGAGATTGGGAGCATTTATACAGGAAAACAAACCGAATAATATTGTGTGTGTGTGTGTGTGTGTAATGTAATTTGCACAAGATCCTCAGCTAGTGTAAATCACTGAACTCAATGGAGCTACATCCGTTTACAGCAGCTAAGGGTCTGGCCATTTGGTGTTTTTATTGTTTCCTCCTAGACTTCAAGATCCTTTATAATCTGCCTCTCCCACCTCCATCACTCTGGCCTCATTTCTTTCTACGTTTCCGCCACAATTACTTTCTGTGCCTCTCCCTTTACCTTCTCTCTCCACAGTCAGCAATAGATCCTCTCCTGACCATCTGGAACAGCTGTCAGCTTCTTTATTTCCTAATTGACTCCCTATCTCTTTACAACACATCTCTCTCCTCTGGTCTGTAACTCCAAACCCTTTCAGTGACACAACCACCTCCTACTCCCTGTGTTCTCTCTTATTTCAGATCCTTCTAGACCTATCTCTTTTGTCCTACTTCCCTCCCTTTCCTTCTAACCATCGATTTTTTTCAATCTCAACATGATCCCTGTCCCCAAAGTTAGATTCTGTTTTCCTTCAAATCTCTACTCAGTTTTTCCTCTGGGAATTCTCCTTTTTTTCCTCTCCTTCATTTTTTTGGGTCTCCTAAGCTTTTCTCTTTCCTTCTCCTTCAGTCTCTCACCTTGATGTCTTCATCCTCTCTCAGCAAATTCTCTTTCTCCCACCGAGCCCTTCAATGCTAATCCTGATCTTGCCTTTCTGATCCCACACTCTCTTGCATATTTTCTTACTGCTGTCGATTGTGCTGCCTTTCTGGACTGACACCACTTCCCAAGGGGAAGGAGTGCTGTTGTAATGATTGGTGGCAGTGATGTGCCTTAACCATCTTGTTAGAGCACAAACACTGTCACAGTTTTAGAGGAGCCATATTAATTGAACATGGATTTGTTCAAAGGGCTCATTGGATGGATTTTTCCCATGGGTGGCTGGTAGTACAGCTTGCTTTAGCTACACACTGATTCGGAATCGTAGTTAGCGCATTTCCATCAGCTGCCCCTGTTGCATGCCATGTCTCACTCGATCTGAAAATGAGAAAGCCCTGCAAGAATCCGCTTACAAAGACTGAAGTGAAGATGAATACTGTTTCACTATGAAAAGTGAAATGCTGGGATATTGTAAAAGGTAAACAAAACCTAGAGCGCGAACTATTTTACACAGTGCTCATCCTGCCGAGGTTAATCAAATGGCAACCAAACAGAAGTTCACCTGCAAAACGTAACAGGAGATGTTGGGTCTGATTCAGCCCTGTGCTGGCACAGGCACTGGTGCTGGGTAGGAAGGAGGGGTTGCAGTGGCCACTGAGGCTGCTGATGCAGGCTAAAACTGCCTTAATTTATGTCCTTGCTTTACTGGACCCTATGGGTTGTTGCAGGGGAGAGACTGACCTCTTCCTATCTCTCAATCCACACCTTTCCTCTCCCAGCCTGCCCCAGAATGCTCCCTGAGCTCAGGGCTGCTGTGGAGATGGAACAGAGTTGGCTCTGGACTTAGGCCTAGGGCCTCTCTGTGCTGTGCTTGCCCTTTAAGGGCCTTACTCCTGTCCTACAGCCCCTTTGCCACTGCTTAGCTGACCCAAAGGGACCCTAGGGGAACAATGCATCAGGCTCTTCTAAGTATACTGGCAAAGATCCAATGAAGTATGTGCAGATGTTTGCTAAACCATAGGCAGAGTGGGAATTTGGATCCCTCCCCTAGAGGAAGCACCTCGTTCAATCATGATCTCTGGATGCGGCCTCCCTCTGAGCCAGAAGGGGAGGAACCACCATTCCTACCCAAGTAGGTGAAGCCAGACCAACCTCACTCCCTGCCCCACCGGAAGCAGGTAGGCGGGACAGGAAATATAAAAGGCAGGACCCCCAGCTCAGTTGGGGCCAAGACAGCAAGGGAGACAGAAGCATCCGACTCGCTCCAGGATGTTGCCTTTGCTGACGAGCCCAGAGACATGCTGCCTGCTGGGAGCCTAGGCCAGCAGGGAAATCGCCAGGACTGTTGCTAACCACCTACCCTGGGGAGACTGAGGACACCGCGTGGACCCAGGCTGCTGATCCTGCTGATGAACCCAGAGATGCCCTGCCCACTGGGAAGCCTGTGCCTGCAGGGGAACCGCTGGGGCTGCTGCTGGTCACATACCCTGGGGTAACCAAGAATATCCCGTGGACCCAGGTACACTCTGAGGTGAGGAAAGGAAGTAGCCCAGGGGCAGCTGACTACAATTCAACTGTGTTGAGGCCTGAGCCCCATTTAGTGCATTACAGCTGGATTCCCCTCTGGCCCAGTGGCAGAATGCTTCCCCACTGTTAGGGCCCTGGACTGGGACATGGTGGAGTCGGGTGGGCTCGCGTCCCTCTACCCCTGTCACTCCACCTCTGGGGTAGCAGCACCTCACCAGAGACCTGAGCCCCTGTACTGCTTTGGTCCTCACCCCCATGCCTGAGCCATAGACTGCTTGCTGGCCCTGCCCTGCCTGTGGGCCAGGGGTGATCGATTGTTTATTGGCTAATTCCCCGTCAGTAGACAGTGGTCAAGTAAGGTGATGTGGCCTCCCTCTGACCCAGATGGGGAGGAGCAACCGACACCCCTCTACAATCTCCAAAAGTTGAAGCAGTACTTCGCCTAATGATAGTTCAGTTATAGGAAGCCAGCCCTTTCTTAAAGTACAGTGATTTCTTAAGCTAAAAACAGTAACCTTTCAATATAATGAGAAAGCAGGACACTTGAGAAAACTCTTGAGGAGGCTTTAGAGACTTTCCTGTCTCTGGTTGTCTATTAACAACGCTTTGCAAAGTTTCTTTGTCTTGCTGTTGGAAGGCTTTTGGAGGAGTTAACTGATTGTTGGCATGTTGTTCTAGCTTAATGAATACAGACTTTTACTATGGGCCTGCACTTCAGAGTTGCAGAGCACACACACAACCCCCATTAAAGCCAGTGCGAACTCTAGGAGCTCAGCACCTCTCAAAATCAAGCATCAAGATTCAAACTGCTCCTCTGTGATCTGCATCCTCCTGGTTTGATTATTGACTCATGCTTGCAGATTTAGTGGTTTTGCGAGGGCACAGGTGCAGTGGCTCTATACATGCAAGGGTTATATATTTGCATTTCATCTCTCTAAATTAACATAATTCCCCTAACTATCCTCTTCAGCAAATTTCTAATTGCTGACTATTTATGTCTTTACCTGCTTATTGCAAAACTTTGCAAGCTGCAGTAAAATTGGCTTATGGGGCTTGGGTGCTTGTGGCAGTTGAATCATTTATGTTCTGAGCACTTTAAAGAAGCATGTGTCTTAAAATCAGCAATGCGTTTACTGACTACTTTTGCATAGATGGTGAAGTCTGTTTTATTTTAGTGCATCACATTGCTAAATAACCTTGGTTGTTGTTCTTCAAGGTCTTCGTGTTTTGAGCTATTAACAGCTATGGAATGTTTCTAAACTTCATTAAGGCTGCATAACTACAAACTAAGGGATAATCAAAGATCCTTCAGGCTTAACACAAGCATATGGACAACTCACTACTACTAGTTTAAAAAAATTGATTTTTAAATTTTTAGGCCAAGTTCCCCTGTGATACTGTCTTCAATTTATACAAAGCAAATAGAAAAATCTGTGAGAATAAGTAACTGAAAGTTACAGTACTTTGAAAGGAAGAAGGATTACATGAATATTTAATCTAATTGTGTATATGTAAAATTAGTGCAGTAGATAAATAATTTGAGTAGTGATGCATATATTTAATTCATAGTTCTATGCATTTTTTAAGAAAATGTAAGTAGATAAAATCTTGAGCTTAGTTAAAACAGGAAGATAAACACTCAAAATAGTTTACTCTCTATTTAATATTGAAACACACGTGACAATGCCTGAAAATTGCAATTCCCTAAAGGGAGAGACTTAAGAATCTGTGAAATCCAACAATGAAATCATAATAGCTCTTGAATTACAATACACATGGCAGGCATTTCACAGAGCCTGCAGAATTTCAGAGCATTCGGTGTATTGAATTTTTTAGTCATGGCCACTATACATACACTGAATTTTTTTAGTAAACTTTCCATACTTTATTTGCAAGGTTGTGAAGGCAAATAAAACTGAGAGTCACTGTAGTGACTCAAAGGTAAAAGATCATTTACACACACTTTCTCTCTCTCACACACACACTGTTATATCAAATAATTATTTAACTTAATCGGGATTCTGGGATACAAGCCTGATAACATAATACCAGGCATTCATTTTGGTTTTGTACAGACGTAAGCATTCTAACATGAAATATATAAAGATCATGTTAAGAAGAATTGTATGTAGACAGAGATGTCAGCCAGCTCTAGAAAAATCATTTGTCTTCTCTGATCCACTGTTGAACAACTTGTGTGAGAGAACTGTAAGTTATAACAATATCATCAACATCATACATGGAGTTAGAGTCTCAGCTCTACCCAGTAGAAGGGAAAAGCAAAAACAGCCAGGTGCAGTTTCTGTAGCACACACCAGCTCTAGTGGTAGCCCCCAAGGGACTTTCAGCCAGCTGGGAATGGCTGGAGTGCAACAACACTCTAGCCATTTCCATTCCTACTCCTGGTATGCCCCCTACTGTAGGCCAACTATGTCAGCCATACACCAGTTGGAGGACTCCCTATACCAGAGGAATCTCCATCTACGGAAATCTGACAAGCTTCCATCCCTTTGGTGTTGCTGGAGCAGGGCAAAGTGGTTGGAACAGGCCAAAAGATCTAGTATTTATATTAATGTTACAATAGCATCCCCACGCTCCAATCAAAATGGGGGTTCCGTTCTGCTAGATCATACCCCTTTCCCTCCAAGAGCTTACAGCTATGCTTGAGTAATTAATCTATTTCAATCCTCGCTACTTTCAGTTGGAAGTTTGCCTTTGGCTGTCATTTGACACAGAAGCAGCTAGATCTGTGGTCTACATGTGATGTATTGCATTTTATTCTCTTCATCCATTCAATCTGTATTCTCTATATCTCCAAATGTGCATATTAGTACCCGTTATATAAGTGATTTTTGTGATGTGGAGGCTTCTCCACTTAGGACTGGACTGAAACCACCAATCCGTTTCACATATTTTGCCAGTGTACCTCACTACTGACCTGAACAAGATTTAAGCCGGAGACTAACAGTTTGGTCCAAGGGTCATTGAAGTCAACTGCCTACAGTGGGCTTTGGACCAGATCCCTAGAGAAGAAAAGCTCTGTAACCAAGTACCAAGCCCCTTAACCATCCAGACCTTCCTTCATCCATCACATTTTGAAGCTGAGCCAGTTATCTGTATGGGTTCATCTATACTTACAATGATCACATTATCCACATTTTTTTTATATGTGAATTACATGCTGGGCTTCCTATTGCAACTGCAGAAATGTTCTCTTGAAATAATCCCTGTCAGTTAGTCTCTGTAACTTGGAAGTTCAATATTTTTTTTTTAAGTCTACCTATTGTATGTTTTTTACATGCCACTTATGGTTAGGGTTGGTCGTAAACACATACTTTATGCTAGTACATATATGTTGTCCATGGTTTCATCTCTGTTATACCCTTTACAAAAGGCCATATATCAGAGGGCCACTGCAAAATATATTCAAAAGAGATTTTAAACACTTCCATAATAAAGGGATTTTTTAAAATTTTATATGCTAATGACTTCTATGATATGGAAGTATGTGACTGATATCTGAGAAGATGTAAGAATAAAATAAGACTTTTGACATTTTCCTGAAGAACTCAGGATGCAGTAAACATCAGGTTGCTTGTAAACGTGGCTGTGCTCTGCATGAGGATTTTCATCACCCTTTTCATGTCCCGTGCAGCACTGTCACTCTTTCAGCCTCTCAAATGTGCACATCTGAAATGCGTGCTTGTTGAGTAACATACCAACTACTTAGGAATATGCAGCTCTACATAGTGAGTCTCACCTGACGCCAGTTTTTCTAACCCTAGAAAACAGGAGAATATGGAAAATATGGACAAACCATTGTAATTACAGTTTGGTTAGGGGTTCTAGTTGTAGCTGACAAGCAGTATTTTAGATAAGTCACTGAGCAATATCACTCCACATTTCATGCACTGTATTTCAGCTTTTCCTTTTTGGTTTGATTTGGTTGTTCAAACTGACACACATTTGGAAAAAAATATGGCAATGACAGGGTTAACCTTACATCTCACATAGAGTTCTACAGGATTATCTATTAGTTCATAATGTGCTCAACTGGAACCTTACTGTCTGCTCTTGGTAAGGTAGCTGTACTGGCCCAGAAGCAGATTGGAGAATGAATTGTGACTCAGAATCCCAGTTCCTTCCCTAATCCATCCTTGCCTCAGAGGGCAAGGTGGGTGAAATAATGTCTTTTTACTGGACCAACTTCAGTTGGTAAGACACAAGCTTTCAAGCTGCACAGAGCTCTTCTTTATGGAGCACATTACTTTTCTTACGCACTGGGCCAGCTCCTCTGGCTGGCAAGTAGGAGGGATGAAACTAGGGCTAGAATCACATTGTGTGGCATCTTTGCTCCCCTGCAAGGCTAAGTAAGGGATGTGGCAATCTTGCCCAATGTTGGTACAGATGAGTGAACAATTTGCAATGCATATCTTATTTGACATGTCATTTCCTTTTCCACTCCCAGGATGTCCATGAGCCAATCACAGTTTCCTCCACTTACTTAGTCTAATTTATTCAAATATATTTTCAAATCTTTTACTCCATGAATGCATGATGAATACTCTAAAGTCAACATGTCTTGATTAGCTATGATTGGTCAGATGAGTCACATGCTATTGTTTCTGGTGACTTAGTTGATAAGAACACGCAAGCACTTCTGACATGAATATTTGTTCCAGTGAAATTGAAACTTCAGTCTCCAAGAATACTCACACATCTAACTTTAAAAATCACTTTTCAACAATATTTTGACCCCTGAAACTTGATAGCTTGAACATTCAGAGAAATCAAACACAAACTTTTATGTTAATTCACTTTGATGAATTAATTTAAAATTCAAAAGAGCATTCTCAGCAAATAGTTTGTATTATTCACCCGGTTGTAACAAAATCTTAGACCTTCACGTTTACTATGTATCACTCATATCACATATGAGCTTGAGTGTATTTTTCCCTTTGTTGCACCAAGGGAGATATTTACTTAACTTTAAGAACATCATATATGGTTCCAGAGAATGCAGAGGACACATACCAGTTGCTAACAAATAGATCAAAGATCTCCATACAACTGTTGGGTTTCTTTCGTTCATCTTGATATATTATGTAACACATCAGTGGGTGCATAACTGCTATTCCTAATGGAGAGAGCAAGTTTTATTGACAGGTTAGCCAAAGGAAGACAAAAATTATCGCAGTAGCTACATGGTAGATGAAAAGTTGGTAGAAGATATTGAGTTGAGCCTGTTGCAGACTCAGTATGATATGCATAGATATTAACAATCAGTACTGTTATATTTTCATGTACGGAGAAGCAGAAGTGAACCATCCACAACAGAATAATATATTACAATGAATGGTAATGTGGTATTATTAATGATTTCATTATCCTCCATTCTTCTGTCTGCAGATTGGTCTGATTTTGAGGTTTCTTGAATTCATGTTATGCTTGTTTTTTTTCACGTACTTTGTTTTATTAAATTACAGAGTTACTATAATTATATTTTGCAATATTTCTCCTGCAGGCATGGAAGGTTTGTTTTGGGGGCTTTTTAAATGTTTTTTTAATTAGTCAAATACACCCTTGCCACTTGAGCTCAAATTGAAAAAAGCTTTATTCCAAACTATTGATGCATTAGAACACTGTTGGCAGCTTTTTATATTGCTCTAACACTTTGCATTTAATGAGGAAAATGCTTTAAGTGCATATATACCAATATGGCAGTGAGGATGAAAATATTTGAGTAAACTCTGTTCACATTTGCGATCATTCCAGTACTAGTATTTTTGTATAAGATGCAATTTAAATTAACATACAAATAAAAATGTAATACCTAAAGCAGTTAGCAGAGAAGAAACACACACAAAGAACCAGTGGGAAGAAAAGAAATTCAGTAAAATACAATGAATTGAAAGCTTAGCAGGAATTTTCTTTGCAAGATGTAAAGTCATTAAAAACAATGGTTAATCTCAATGATTCCTGTTGATTTAAGAGCTTTAGAGCTCTCCAGTAAACTAGGCAGTTCATATAGCATATTAAAGTGAAGTGTCACACACACTTTCACGCCTAATATTAATGATTAAAGCTATAGACAATTGCTGTTGGAGATACAGAAATATCAGTTTCATACAGATTTGACTCTTCTGGGGTGAAATGATTCATGCAGTAATAGGGCCAGATCCTCAGTGGATGTAAACTCGTTAATTGACTTCAGCTGAGCCATGCTGATTTTCACCACCTGAGGATCTGGCCCTATTTGTTTATATATCATCTTGTCCCTGGAAAGTCAAATGTATTTAAGTTCAATGGTGCTACACTGATTTACATCAGCTGAGGGTCTAGTCTGTAATATTTTGAGTATAAGGAGGAAAAAAGGCTTCAATACACGTGGGACATATAGTAGTCAGCCTATGCAAACATCAATGTAAAGCCTCATATCAGTTACTATGATTGACATAAAAAACAAATCTGTGATGTGTATATACACACACAGGGTAAATCAGCTAGCGTAAATCAGAGTTACTCCATTGGAATCAATGGAGCTGTGGTGGTTGTCACCACTTGAGGTACATGCCCATGCATTCTGGTCTTATTTATGAAAAAATCAAAGCTGACAAAAAATACTCAGACATAGTACATTTGCAGAAGCTAGTAGAGCAACGGCAGGAGTGTCTGATGGAATGAAGCGCCTTAGCCGGTGCTCCTCTTGCACTTGTTTTCCCCATACTGGGAGTGGAACACCTGACATGGGTCAGGGATTGAAGGCAAGAGTAAAAGTGATGAGTAGCAAAATAACAATAATCATCCTGGGCCAAGATTTTCAGCTGGTGGAAATCAGCAAAGCGCCAGTGAGATCGAGGGAGTGATGCTGATTTATACCAGCGGAACATCTGACCCCATTTTTATTTATTTATTTATTTATTTATTTTTACTATTTTCATTTGATTTGTTGTCAGTATCCTGGGTGTTTTGTTTTGTTTTTAACAAGAAATGTCCTATTCTCTCTTCGAGTGATTGCTCATATTCATTCCATTATAGGTGTGTGTGCGCCCCATGCACAGATTCCCGGAACTTTTTCCCTTTAGCAAGCCCCATAGGGTCGGCTCAGGCGCCCCCTGGAGTACCGCGCTCATGCTGTGGTACATAGGGCGCTGCCGACCCCGCAGGCCCTCAGTTCCTTCTTTCCGCCCGTTGACGGTTGCTGGAACGTTTGCCTCTTGCTTTGCAAGTCGCAGGCCCTTAGTAATTGTTAGCTGATTGTTACAGATCGTTAAGTAGTTAAGTTAAATTAGTTTACATAGATAGTTAAGGAAACCCTCAGGGGTTTTCTTCACATTGGGCCATGCATGGCTCAACGGGCTTCAAACCCTGCACCGAGTGTGCCAAGCCTGTTCCCGTGAGCGACCCTCACGATCGCTGCCTCCAATGCCTTGGAGAGCAGCACCGCAGAGATAAGTGCAAGATCTGCAGAGCTTTCAAGCCCCGCACCCAGAAAGAGAGGGAGGCGTGGCTGAAAGCTATCCTCATGGAGTCCGCCCTCCGTCCGGACTCTGAACCAGCGCGTTCCCCTGCAGCACCGAGCATCTCCTCGGTGCAGAGTGCTCCTCTAGCACTGGCGTCGTCGATCCAGGGCCCGGCACCGAAGCACCGCAAGGACACTGTGCGCTGAGACTCCCCCGCACCACCTGCCCGGCCTGGGGGGAGTCAGGAGATGCCCCAGCCACGTGCCATGGAGATTACTCTGGCATCGGCATCTCCACGCAGGGAGCCTTCCCGACTGCGGAGTGGGGTAGTGCCCCTGCAAGGACCTTTGATGCCAGAGGCGTTAGCCGTGGCATGCGCCCTCATGGGCCTGCCCATGCCTCCGTCCCCCCACTCGGCCAAGGGCTAGGGGACCTGCGTCTCGAGGTAAACCCACGCTGGGTGGCCCCGGTGGTTGGCAGAGACAGGAGTCCAAGTCTCCCCCCAGACGATCAAGGAGGGTAGAGAGTGTGGGATCCCCTCCCAGCTCCGGCACCGACTCGTCGAGCTCCTCGACACCGCAGCACCGAGGGCGGTCTAGAGGTTCACGCAGTGCTACCTCTCAGTCCTCCCTGGAGAGGCCAGCTCGGCACCGCACACCATGGCACCGGTCTCGATCCCAGGGGGGGAAGTGTCGACGCAAGACGTCGAGGGGGAGGAGACATTCCAGCTCTAGCAGCTCTTCTCCATGCCGGCACCGCAGACGACGACACCGGCATTCACCATCGTCGTCCTCCAGGAGTCGTTACCCTGTAAAGGGAAGTAAGCGGAGGTCCAGCAGCTCCGGATCCAGATCCCGGCACCAGGTGTCCCAGTCGGCACCGATGCCAGCTCCAGCGTGGCCTCAGGGACCTTGGCAGTGGCCATATTGGGGCCCTTGGGGTACACAAGTGGGCCAGGCTACCGCCTCAGTCCACTCATCAGTGGCCCCTCCCCCTCCCCCCATGAGCCAGCCAGATAAGGGCCATCCCTCCGATGGGGGATCAGACCCTGAGGAAGGCCCCTCCACAGGGCCACTTCCTCAATCCTCCTCCTCATCCCTGGACGATGTGACCTCCCAGGACCATAAGGCTCATCATTTCAAGGCTCATCAGGACATGCTAAAAAGAGCAGCAAGCAACCTGAACTTAGAGCTAAAAGAGCTCTCAGAGGAGGAGGACCCCCTCTTCGGGGTTTCAGGGATGGCAGGGCCATCTAGAGTAGCCCTGCCAGTACACGAGAGGGTACTCAAATTGGCAAAATCCCTCTGGCAAACCCCCGCCTTGGTTCCCCCTATTTCCAAGAGCACTGAGAGGAAATACTTTGTGCCCACCGAGGGGGTTTAATACTTATATAATCACCCTGCACCATGCTCGCTAGTGGTGGACACAGTGAACCAGCGGGACAGACAGGGGGCCCAGGGTAACACCCCCAAAAATAAGGAAGCCAGAAAGCTAGACCTGTTCGGCCGCAAGGTCTATTCAACAGCGTCTCTGCAGCTGAGGATCGCGAACCACCAGGTGCTCCTCGGGAGGTATAACCTCAACATCTGGTCCTCACTGCAGAGGCTCGCTAAGATCCTGCCACAGGTGTTACCCCAGAATCAAGCGGCGGACTTCTCGAGTGTCATCGAGGAGGGCGCTGCAGTGGCAGGAGCAGCCTTGCATTCTACAAGCGATGCGGCGGATGCTGCCAGCAGGGCTATGGCCTCGGCCATAGTCATGCGACGATCCTTGTGGCTCCAGTCGTCGGGGCTGTCCCAAGAGGTCCAGCAGACCATACAAGATCTCCCATTCGATGGTGCTGGCCTCTTCTCGGACAAAACCAATGATAAGCTCCATGCCCTGAAAGATTCTAGGGCTACACTGCAGTCCCTAGGGCTCTACACCCCCCAGGCCTCGAGGCGTCAGTCTCGGCCTCAGATCCAGCAGCAACCTCAGCCTCCCCCAAGGCAGCCCCCCAGACCCGCTCAACCCCGGAGGGGTCGGGAGTGGTTCCGGGGCCCCAACCGCCGTGACCATTCGGGCTCTTCGGCGGGGCCTCAGCAAGGCCCAAATAAGGGCCAAAATAATAAAAAATCCTTTTGACGGTACGCACGAGGGTGGCACTCTTCCTTTCCTTCTGGATCTCAACCGGCCCTTTGCCCACAGACTCAGGCCGCATTATGCTCACTGGCAAAATATTACTTCGGACCGATGGGTACTTGGTATAGTCCGCAGGGGCTATGCCTTACAGCTGACAGCCTTCCCTCCAGATTCCCCCCCACCCAATCCCTCTTCAGGGACCCGTCTCACGAGCAGCTCCTCCCTCAGGAAGTCTGCTCCCTCCTCCAGTGAGGAGCGGTGGAAGAGGTTCCCCCACGGGAAAGGGGAAGGGGATTTTACTCCCGGTATTTCCTAATCCCCAAGGCCAAGGGGGGCCTGAGGCCCATTCTAGATCTCTGCCGTCTGAACAAGTTCATCAGATGCCTCAGGTTCCGGATGGTCTCCCTAGCCTCCATCATTCCTACACTAGATCCAGGGGACTGGTATGCTGCCCTCGACTTAAAGGACGCATACTTTCACATCTCTATCCTCCCAGGGCACAGAAGGTTTCTGCGATTTGTAGTAGCTGGTGGCCACTACCAGTTTTCAGCCCTGCCCTTTGGCTTTTCATCCACCCCCAGGGTGTTTACAAAGTGTATGGCAGTAGTGGCGGCACACACTTCCATACCTGGATGACTGGCTGATCCGGGGCAGGTCCAGGGCCCATGTCAGGAACAGCCTAGAGCTCACGTGCGCAGTGTGCACCAACCTGGGGCTGCTCATCAATGAGCAGAAGTCCATTCTCACCCCGGTGCAGCGCATAGAGTTCATTGGGGCCACACTGGATGCCACCCAGGCCAGAGCCTTCCTCCCAAGGCCTCGCTTCAAGGCGATGGCTGCCATAATCGACGACCTCCACAGGTCCCCCATGATGACAACCAGGCATTGCCTCCAGAGGTTGGGACACATGGCAGCCTGCACGTACGTGGTGAGGCTGGCTCGCCTCAAACTCAGGCCTCTCCAGACGTTGCTAGCCTCCGTGTACGCCCCAGCCAGACACCCTTTGAACAGGATGGTCATGTTGCCCACCCAGATATTGGCTTCCCTAGTCTGGTGGAAGGACCCAAGGGAGGTGTTGAAGGGAGTTCCCTTCAGGGAGGAAATACCATTGGTGACTCTGATCACGGATGCCTCAGATGTGGGGTGGGGAGCACACATCACCGGCAACCTGAGCACCCAAGGGCGCTGGTCACCAGGCGAGATGTCCCTCCACATCAATATCAGGGAACTCAGAGCAGTACGCCTGGCATGCAGTGTTTTCCTCCAGTTCCTCAAGGGCAGAGTGGTACAGGTCCTAACGGACAATACAGCAGCCATGTTCTGTATGAACAGGCGGGGGGAGCGCGCTCCTCGACTCTCTGCCAGGAGGCCATGCAACTTTGGGACTTGGCGATGAGACACAACTTTCATATATCTGCCTCTCACCTCCCGGGGGTCAGGAACAACGAGGCGGACCGCCTCAGCAGGTCGTTCCTTCCCCGACACGACTGGTCACTACACCCGGAGGTCGTAGTTTCTGTCTTCCGCAAGTGGGGTGTTCCCCAGCTGGACCTGTTTGCATCGTCCTGGAACAGGAAATGCCCAAGGTTCTGCTCGCTCCGGGTTCGTGAGCCAGGCTCCATCTCCAACGCATTCCTTGTAGACTGGACGGGGACCCTCATGTATGTGTTACCCCCCATTCCGTTGCTGCCCAGAGTCCTCTTGAAGATCAAGAGAGACAAGGCAGATGTCATACTGATTGCCCCAGCGTGGCCGAGACAGCTCTGGTTCAGCATATTGCTGGACCTATCCATAGCCACACCCCTGCCGCTTCCGAGGCGTTACAACCTGCTCTCCCAGGACCAGGGTCGCCTGCTCCACCCGGACCTGGACTCCCTCCACCTGACAGCCTGGAGACTCTGTGGCTGATGGAGGGAGAGAGAGCCTGCTCCATGCAAGTACAGCAGGTCCTGCTTAGCAGCAGGAAACCTTCCACCCAGGTGGTGTACCGAGCCAAGTGGAAGAGTTTTGCCTGTTGGGCTCAGTCCCGGGGCATTCCACCAAGCTCCTCGCCAATACAGGTGGTTTTGGAGTACCTCCTTCACTTGAAGCTACAGGGCTTAGCTCTGGCCTCTCTTCGGGTGCACCTGGCGGCCATCTCGGTCTTCCACCAGCCGATGGAGGGCAGATCCTTATTTTCACACCCCATGTCAACTAGGTTCCTCAAGGGGGTGGAAAGGCTATATCCCCAGGTCCGCGACCTGGTGCCTCCCTGGGACTTAAACCTGGTCCTCACCATGCTGACAGGACCACCCTTTGAGCCCATGGCTACATGCCCATTGCTTGTCCTCTCTTGGAAGGTATCCAAGTGGCCATTACATCAGCTAGGAGGGTCTCCGAGATAAGAGCTTTGACCTTGGAGCCCCCCTATATGGTCTTCTACAAAGATAAGATCCGACTGAGACCAGCTTTCCTGCCTAAGATGGTGTCTCAGTTTCATTATAACCAGGATATCTTCCTCCCCATATTTTTTCCTAAACCACACGGTTCGGAGAAAGAGTGGAGATGGCACTCCCTGGATGTCAGACGAGCCCTGGCCTACTACATCAAGCGGACCAGGCCGTTCCGGAAGTCGACGCAGCTGTTCGTGGCAGTGGCGGACCGGATGAAAGTCTCACCTGTCTCCACCCAGCACATCTCCACCTGGATCACCACCTGCATCAGGACCTGTTAAGAGCGGGCAAAGGTGCCGCTTCCAGAAGCTCTGACAGCGCACTCAACCAGAGCCCAGGCCTCATCTGCGGCCTTCCTGGGAGGAGTGCCCCTGCAGATATCTGCAGAGCAGCGACCTGGTCGTCGTTCCACACCTTCACGTCCCACTACACCATCGTGCAGCAGGCGAGAGAGGATGCAGGATTCGGCAGAGCCGTGCTGGCGAGGGCGGCGCAATGCTGACTCCTACCCACCTCCAAGGTACGGCTATTTAATCACCTATAATGGAATGGATATGAGCAATCACTCGAAGAGAGAAAACAGGGTTACTTACCAGTAACTGTTTTTCTTCGAGATGTGTTGCTCATATCCATTCCATACCCCCCCCTCCGTCCCCGCTGTCAGAGTCGGCAGAAAGAAGGGACTGAGGGCCCACGAGGTCGGCAGCGCCCTATGTACCACGGCATGAGCGCAGTACTCCAGGGGGCACCTGAGCTGACCCTCCGGGGCTTGCTAAGGGGAAAAAGTTCCAGGAATCTGTGCACGGGGCGCATACACACCTATAATGGAATGGATATGAGCAACACATCTCGAAGAACAACAGTTACTTGTAAGTAACCCTGTTTTTTCATGACTCCAATGGCAAATTCATGGCCTAAACCATTTTTCACTAATCTTCTTTAGTTTCCTTAATATGCTATATTTTTAGTGATTAGCATCTGTGGATTAGCTTCCTTTTTGTAAAAGTGATACAGCCTGGATTGATTAACATGTTGATTGAAAAAGTAAATGAGGCAACAATATTTGAAGGTACACCTGTTCTTAATCACAAATTAATTTTTATGGATATTGTATCTTCTTTTTCCCGGCAACCCTTCCAGACACAGACTTGAAATTTACCCCTTCCTTTTTTGATCGTTGTTCATTATCAGCACCTCTCATTTGCAACTCATTCTTGTTAGCTGCAGAATGCCAAATTCTCCCTCCAGATGAATGAGTAGCTTCAATGGTAGTATATGGACTTCATGTGTGCAGCCAAGGACAGAATTTAGACCATGATATCTTTTAATTTTGCATTTCTGAGCATCTTCATTACAAGTGTCCCTTGGTCTTGACGTCACAATAAAATAGACTCAAACCTCAAATGCGTTTGAATGGGTTGTTAAAATTTCAAACCCAGAAAGTCCAACTGTCATTGAATTTCTCTAGGACTTTGCCCCATCATCCCTAGTTAATCTCTTCATTAGAATCTGTTTATTTTAAATCCAGATAGCTACTTTTCTCTCTCTCTCTCTCTCTCTCTCTCTCTCTCTGATGATAGCTTCTCTGTCTCTCGAGTCAAAAATCTGCAACGATTTCTTTCATTTTGTGTAGCCTTTCTGATTCAATGAAGGGAAAATAGAAAGTGGAACTGTAGGTAGAGAAGGGATGCTGCCAGCAATTGCAGCCTGCACATTCAGAGACAAAGCATTTAAGCATTTCAAGGTGGAAATGATTTTCACAGTAATCAGATTGAACACTCAAGTAAAAAGGAAAAACTCAACCTTTCTACGCTGGTCTTGTGAAATAAGGTGTGAATCATATCGGTAGCTCTGGAAGGGAAATGAGCATGATTAATGAAGCGAATCATAAATTTTAATGTGTATGATAAAACTGTTATTCCAAGCTGAAAATGATATCTTTAGCAATTCAAAATATTGTTAGTTGCACCTTTTAAATCTCCTTTTCCTTTTCATTGCCCACAGACTCTGGCTTGCTGGCATCTGTTGCTAAGATATTAAAAAATCACCTCTTTCCTTCCCTTCCCTCTCCCCGTGCATTTGTCTTTTTATCTTTTATGCATGTGCCAGCCTAGAATTTATATTCCCTGACACCCCCAACAAAAACTGCAGAGTTTTGTTTGTTTAAGCATTTATGTTTGTGTTTCTACAGAAAAATAACCCCAAAATGAGCTAAATTATGTTGTCAGCTACATCATTGAAACTCCACTTAGGTCAATAGGGTTTGTACTGGTGTAATTGAGGGTAAAATTTGGTCCAAGCACAAAGCCATCAACTAGTTGAACCCTCAAAAAAAAGTTTGGTGGCAAATGAATCTTGGTAAGTTTTTAGCAACCTTCAGTGACTGAAAACAAGTTAAACAAATGGAAATAGTGCTCTAATATTGCAAACCTAAGCAAATGTCCTATAAACACACCCTTTACATGTTCCAAAGCCTACTGAAGTCAATGGAAGGAATCCTACTGACCTCATTAGACTTTGGAAGAGGCTTATGAAAATCATAGTTATTGTCTGACCGGAATACATTAATAGTCCTTCTCTTCCACCATTCTGTGTCCTCCAGTGGTCTATAAGCTATACCAGATGCCTATGCTGCCTTAATGCAGCTGGATATGAGAGAAAAGAGATTTCTTCCTCACTCCAGTTGAGGGTCAGTTTGGGATTCATGACTTTTGTGGTGTCTTATCTAGCATATTGCAATTGCAGATGATTTTCTCTGTCAAGTATGTCTAAGCCTTTTAAAAAGAAATCTCGCTAAGCTGTTTGTTTCAATGATGTCCTGTGGCAGTGGGTATCATGGTTTAATTCATATGTGGAGTGTACAAGTATGTCTGCTGTATTTTAAATGCATGCCTTTTATTAAGAGTCTCCTCATCCCTATATTATGGGAGAGGGTAAATCAGAATGTTCAATTGCCTTTTTCTGTACCATTCGCATCAATTACAAAGATCTGGGGGAGGAATTGACTGTGAAGAAGACGGGGACAAATTTTACTCCATCTTTTGTTGTATGTTGAATCAGAGAATTTGGTCCCTCCCCTGCTACTCTGGACACATGCTAATGCTTGAAGTAGCCCATCTGGAGATGATGATGATTCTTTGTGATTGACAAGAAGCACTACCTCTGACTTAAGACTATTTCTGGTGTCATTCTCTATTTTCCTCTAGATGGTTTCTGACCCCTCTCTCTGTGTGTCTCCTGTTTTTTTTCTTTTCTTTTACCTCTCTGGAAATCTGTAATAGCTGTGCATAACCAATAGAAAAATGTAATTGTTCAGAGTCTCCTGAAATATTATGCAGCATATATATATGTTAATAGGATTATGTTAATTAGACAGTGTTAAAATGATATAGAACATTATAAAGGAGGGTACAGTATTTTGCCATAGTCTTATTTTTTTTAATCGGGATAAACATATTGAATCAGGGAGAGCTATAAATATGTGGCAGACTCACTCCTTCCCCCACCCTCCTTCCCCTTGTCACTCTCCCTCTAGGCAGCTCTCTTCATTTTTCTCTCAGCCATGATATCTTGAAGCACAAACAGTGTTCTGTACCTACTGCTAGCAGTGTTTATAGGGTGGGGTTTTCAGAAGCACACAGCATTGGCCTACCTCTAATCCCACTAACGTAAATAAAAATAGAGTTACAGCAACACAGAGCACTTTGAAAATTTCTCCTCCAGTGTCTCCTCCAGTAAATCTGCTAGTGATCCCTGCTGGGATGAATATGTGGACAGCAAAGCAGGATTGCAAATGCAGGGGGCAATCACTTACTCAGAAATGAATCTTGCATTCATTACTTTTTGTACTTCCATCACATACACATACTCCAAATTATTGTTAAAGATCTGGCATTTTAAATCTCTTTTAGGATAGGAGTTCCCATACCCCAGGTCTAAAATCATTTTCACTGGTCTTCTCTGGAGCATTTTTTTTCCACTGCAGTCTTTTCCAGGTGAAGTGCCCAAACTAAATGTAGCATTCAAGATATGCACATATATGTTCATTGCTGATATGTTTGTATTTCTCTGTATCATGCAGCCTAATATCTGATTTGCAGTTTTGACTTCTGCTCTGTGTTGAGCCAAGACACTTACTGAGTTGTCTACAATGGCTCCTAGAGAGGTTGCAACTAATTTAGAACCCATCAGTTTGTGTGTGAATACTTTAAATTAAATAAATCCATATTAAGTCTTGGTGTTAAGACCAAGCCTTGGTCTTGTCTACACTTACCTGATGATTCGGCAACAGTCGACGGGAGTTACACAAGCTACACAGAGTAGCTTGCAAAACTCCCGTTGACTGCTGTGCTTCTCTTCTGCGCGCCGTCTTCACTGTACTGCGCCGACGGGAACCGCGTTCCTGTCGACGCAGTGCTACGCCACTTGAGGGAGTGGATTAACAACATCAACTTCTGGATCGATTGAGCGGGTCTTCACTGACTGCTCAGTCGATCCAGATAAGTCGATCTGATGGCAGCGACTTTGCTGCCATCAGTGTAGATGTACCACAAGATTGATGGAGCTCTATGTTGACATCCAGAGCAGATGAGCTCTTCATTATTTTAAATTATTTTACTGATAGTATGAGAGCCATATTTCACCTTGCAACTGCATGAGGACCTCTTTTTGACACCAACCTCAGTTCTGAGTGATACTCAAAGCTAGGATGGCCACTACTCTTTCTTGCATAGCTGCATGTATTAAGGACAAATCTTTACCAGAGAAACATTTGTGATATGTTCATATCATGTTGTAAGTAAGTTTCAGCCAGATTCCGATCCCCTTATTCCATAAGTAGTTCCATTGACTTCAAGGGGGCTATTTGTGGAAGAAAGTACTATTCAACATGAGTAAGGTAAACAGAACCTGGATCTTTGATATTAAATATATTTCTGCTTTGGATAATTTTAACTGGAGCTGTTTTAAATTTAAATCCAGTATACATTTAGTTTGAATTATGTTTTGTAAATGGTGTGAGACAGAAGGGCTGAGGGACAGCTGGAGACTGATAGAAGGGAGATATAGAAGCTCTAGAATGATCTGGGCCTTATTCCCTGTGAACTGAGGAGGTCAATTAGGAGCACCTGAGGCCAATTAAGGCCCAGCCAGGGGCCTGATAAAAACCCCTGCTTCAGCCAGGCAGCTGGTGAGAGGAAGGAGAGCTGGTGAGATAGTTGGAGGAGTGCGGTGACTGACGAGAAATACGAGATAACCAGATGAAGGAGAACGCTGGGAGGGAGAGTTGCCTGCCAAACTCCAGAAGCCAAAAGGACGGGGGGAAAGTAGCCCAGGGGAAAGTAGCAGCCGTAAGCACTGGTGGCAGTGCATAGCTGCTACTACTAGGGCCCCTGTGCTAGGGCCTGGAGAATTGGGTGGGCCCGGGTCCCTTCCCCCTCTCCCCTTACCCCACAGGGCATTACTGGGCTGGCCAATGCCTAGAAATAGGGGAACGCATGGCACCCAGACACTCCATGAAAAAGAAAAGTGCGGGACTCATAGTAGCCGAGCTAGTGATTTGTCATAATGGAAATTCCAATTCTCTTGATCAGAAATGTAGAGTGAGTCAGAAATTCCCGCTATCCCTGAGTTCATTCAGATTTCATTTGGAATCATAATTTATTTTCCTACAGACATTGTTTATTTTCCTCTTGTTTATGTACTGATTTGAATTACATAGAAAGTCTTCCACTACTCTAACATTGTTACTGGGAATGGTAGAGTTTACCATTACTTGCAACAGGTATCATCTATCTGTTACCAGATAGATAAACCTGGGCAATTTACCCAAGTTCTAAATGTTGCAAAGACCCTAACCTACTCTTCTCCGAAAATGAATATTTCTGAATTGGGTGGTCCTGATTCTTTGAATAAAGCTGCATTTTTATTGTATATTATGTTGGGATATCATCTTTACATTTATGTCTACAAAACTGTGCTGTACCAGATTTGGCTGTTACATTCATTATGACCAGATTATGCAGTGGTTTGGAGGTCAGTTACTCAAAACTGAATCTGTTACTGTTATGAAGAAAGTCTTTTCTGTGAGTCCATATAGCTACATGAGAAAGGACATTACTCAATCTGTATCATCATGGTTAAAGACAACTCCAATTTTATATTTCTTTGACTGCATTTTTTAACTTCCAAACTTCAGTGCTTTCTCAAAAATGATCAGATTAATGCTGCCATACCAAACAATAAAAGCTGTCCTTTTGACTATAATTTTTATTCTCAGACTCGTTTTTTTTTAAAAAAAATCAGTATTTAGTGAATAACAGCTATTTACCAAATTACACCCGGGATGTCAACCAAAGTATCCCACTGTATCAGCATAGTTTGTGCAACCAGGGTTATCTGTAAAGCCCTGGACACTGGATGAACATAATATTGCATTAATTTTCATAGATCTCTGTAAGACTTGATGAATAACTTGAAATGTATGGCAAATGTAAGGACTTCAGGCTCCCGGTGTTCTTACTATTCTTTCTCTGATGTGTTTGGAAGACAGAAATGAAGACCTTTCATATTGTGTGACTGAGTCCAGAACTTTCCTCCCCTTCCTCTGTGGAAGAATGAGAGGAGACTGCAGAGATCAGGAGATACAGCTGGCCAGTTCCCAGAAAACCCTTAACTTTGATCCCCTTGGCTTTTTATGGTCATGCGCAGGTTCCTTTGGAAGCTATCATTCTTTTCAAGGCACTATACCTTGCAGCATCATTGAAAGCACCAATGCACCACTTCCTCCTCCTCCCACGCAAGAGGTTTCCACAGGCCCTCCTCTTCTTCCTTTCACTACAGCCATTTACCTGGCGCAGTGAAGATGGTGGAGAGAGATGGTGATTGAGAGAAGAGAAACACGGTTGGAGGTGAGATAAGGTAAGGGGGGGCAATGAGGAGAAGTTGGGATGAAGGGGATGAAGCAGTTAAAACATCAGCTGGAGAGAAATGGGATGGAGGGAACTTAACTGCAAGGAGCAGTTGTGAGCTGTTCAGGAGAGGGAAGGGCAACTGGTGACGCAAGTGTGAAAGGAAGGAAGAGAAGAGAGGATACACTCTCTGCTCACTGAATCTTGTTAACTCAAACATATCGAGCCTGTTTCCAATGCTTATCTTATAGTGGATTTCTTTTGTTTCTCTCCTTTTAACATTTGTAAGTTATGTGGGTGTAGTCAGCTGATGTCATTCTTACTCCGTAAGAGCAGTGACATGTCCTGATGTAGAATCTCATGTTAGGATTGGAAGAGCCCACTTGAGTCATCCAGTCTAACCCCATTCATAAAACAGCATCTTCCTCTACAGCAATCCCACCAGAATTTTGCTCTATTTCTGAAGATTTCTAATGGATCTGAGTCATCTTATGTAGGCAGTTAATTTCTAGATTCTGCTTTAAAAATGTCTATAACTATGGATTCCTGTTACTAGGATTAACTTGAGCAAACCCAGTTTTGATCACCATCTCCTAAACATGTCATCCTGATCCTTAAACAGTTAATCTCCTATGTTAAATATATATCACATATGTCTGTACACATACAGACTACCACCACCACCTTTTCTAAACAAAGCAGGCTTTGCCAGGGTTTTCCTGCTTTAGCAGATCAGTCAGGTTTTATTACGGGCTGTCATTTGCACTCTGAGAAACTGTAACAATCTTTTCCTGAATTCAAACAGCACTCAGAAAGGTGTGAAATGTTTTTCCTTCCCTTGAGGACATCAATGAAACTATTCTAGACTGAGTCTTACAATCAATGTCTGTAGGTATGTCTACACTGCAGCATGAAGTTGATTTAATTTAAGTCGACCTTCATCCGCCGAGCTGCAGAAGTTGGAGCATGATCACACCATGCTCATTGCTTGGGGGGATTGTGTCCCCACCATCCGTGCTTACATCGACAATCAAAGCAATGCACTGTGGGTAGCTATCCCACAGTGCAAATAACTGTAGTGGCATTTGGGAAGGTTGTCATCCTCCCATGATGTAATGTCCTCCCTCCCCTCCTCTCTTCTTGTCCCAAACAGATGAACGCCTTTTTGTACCATTTTTCGAAACGCTTCAGTCTCTACCGCGCGCTAGCCATTGCCTGAGATGAATGCATTGTGAGCATCACAAACACCTCATGACTTATTCTGCAGGATTTTCAGGGCCGCGACAGGATCTGCAGTGCTAAAAATTGCAGTGTTACTGAAGCCGTCTTGCTATAAACCATAGAACGAAACAATTCCTGTTTGCTGAAGGCTGTCACGCACCATCTGCAGTTGGTGGAGCACTGCTTCTGGCCCCAGGAAACAAGCAGTGACTGGTGGGATCACATAGTTATGAAGGTGTGAGATGATGACCAGTGGCTGCAGAACTTTTGAATGCGAAAGGCCACTTTCCTGGAACTTTGCTCAGAGCTTTCCCCTGCCCTGAAACGCATGAATACTTGCTTGAGACCTACTCTGACAGTGGACAAGAGAGTGGCCATCACTCTGTGGAAGCTAGCAATGCCAGACTGCTACCATTCAGTTGGAAATCAGTTTGGAGTTGGTAAATCCACCATGGGAGCAGCTGTGATGCAAGTGTGCTGGGCCATTAATAGACTTCTGCTAAGAAGGGTAGTGACTTTGGGAAACGTGTAAGAAGTGGAAGGCTTTTCTGCAAAGGGGTTCTCATACTGGGGGGGGGGTGGCGATAGATGGCACGCATATCCCTATCTTAGCACTGGACCACCTTGCCATAGAGTACATAAACTGAAAGGGATACTTCTCTATGGTGTTGCAGCCCTTGTAGATCACAGGGTACACTTCACTGACATCATTGTGGGCGTTCTGGAAAGGTGCATGATGCGTGCATTTTAGGAATTCAGGTCTGTTCAAAAGGATGCAGGTGAGCACTTTCTTCTGAGACTAAAAAATAACTATTGGTGATGTTGAAATGCCAATAGTGATCCTGGGGGACCCTGCCTACCCCTTGCTCCCCTGGCTAATGAAGCCCTACACCGGGCACCTGGACAGCGAGAAGGAGCATTTTAATAATAGGCTTCTCAAGTGCAGAATGGTGGTGGAATGTGCATTTGGACGTTTAAAGGCGCACTGGCGCAGTTTGCTCACTAGGTTAGACCGCAGTGAAAGAAACATCCCAATAGTTATCTCTGCCTGCTGTGTGCTCCGTAATGTTGTGAGACAAAGGGGGAGAAGTTCCCATTGGGTTGGGTTGTGGAGACAGATAGGCTGGCCGCAAATTTTGAGCAGCCAGATGCCACTGCAATGCTGAGAGCCAACCATGGAGCTGTGCCTCTGGAAAGTATTGAAAACCCATTTTTGAAATGAGACACAGTAATGTGCGCCACTTATCTGTGCTGTTTTCCCTTCCTATCACCTACCCATTCCCCACCCATGAAATTTTGTGCTCCCCCACCTCCCTCACCGCTCATCCCCTTGTTCTCAAGAAATAGACTGATGAATTATAAAGCAGAACTTTTTTATTATTGATCCTTAACAGTGGAGGGCAAGGAAGATAATGTAACATTTTGCATGCATTGTCAGAGGACTGAGAGGGGATACAGAACCAAGTTTGACTGCGCAAACAGCAAAAAACGCACATTCCCACTCCCTAAAGAGGCCGTCGCCTCTTTCTGCTCCCCTCAACCAGCGATGAGTGGAGCACATACTGCACCCTGCTCAACCTCTTCCTACACTGCTTCGGGGTGGGGCTAGGAAAGAGTGTGTTAGTTCAGAGTTTTGCAGGGGCTGCAGAAGGAGTCTCTCCTTCCACTGAGCTTCCCGAAGCTCAACCAGAGGCCTCAACACGTCTGACTGATCCCTCATTATGCGCAGCATCTCATCCTGCATTGCACGCTCATATTCCTGGGCTGCCTTCCTGTTGTCCATATCTATGTTCAGTTTGTCTGATAATGAAATCCTCCATGCTCTTAGCTCTGTGTCAGCAGCCATGGAGGCGTTCATTATCTCATTGAACATGTCATCCCGAGGTTGGGTATTTTCGCTTTCTCATCTGCGCCAGGTGCTCAGCAGGCATAGTAGAGGCCGTGTTGAAGGCCACGCTGTCCACTGAAAGGCAAGGAAAGCACAAGTATCTATTGTTAGCTGGTCCCATGGATGAAAAGCAATGTTACAATGTAAAAAGAACTCCCCTTTATATTCCCAAGGGAATGGTAGACCCACATACCAGTCTCTATTGCACAGATCACAGTTCCATTCCAGCCACGGTAAGCAAGTGCATGCCTCCCTGTGCAGAAGGATTGTGGGGCTCCAGTGGTCCTTCCAAAAACCGTTTTTGAAGCAGCAGTCCAAAGGGTGTGGGGTGGGTAGTGGTTAAGTATCCCTTGGGAAAAAATATGGGCATCCGTTTGTGGATCCCTGAGACCCAGAGCAACAAGTTCCTGTCTAGGAACTTGTTTCACTGACGCTAGAAACTATGAATGACCATGGAATAAAAGACACTTTAAAAAAGTAAATTATGCAGGTACTGTAAATGTGTGCCATCTTCCCTAGGTGACCAGGAGTGATATCAGTCTGCTGAGGGTTACACAGGTGGAAAGGGAGGATTTGCTGCAAGCATCTGGGTACAGGCCTGACCCTTATGCTGCTATGTTGTGTTCTGTGATGCCTGCACAATTAATAACACAGTGGCAAAGGAAAGTGTCCTATCGCAGTGGAAAAAATAAGGCTACCCTTCAAGAAATCTTCTGTAAAGGATTGCTAAGTACCTACATGAAAGTTTCCTGGAGATAGCTATGGATTCTCGGAGCATCCCTTTACACATAAATGATCTTTCCGGGGTGAACCCTATGCTTAAGCACACCAACTACATAGAAGCCTATCCCCACCACCACACACACTATTTTTTTTCGCTATTACAAGAAGCTGGATTGGAGCTATAAGCACAGAAATGAGATTTGCAGTACATACTCACCAGATGTGCCTTCCCCGGCATCTCGCTCAGTCATGCTGTCCTGCATCCGGCTAGACTAGTCCTGTGTAGCAAACAGTTCCTGGCTTTTAGGGAGAAGGGATACCCCACTCACCTGCCCCCTGTTCTCCTCCTCCTCCTCCTCCTCCTCATCATCATCATCTACAGATTCATCCTCATTCTTCCTGGCCTCAGCTTCCCCTGAGGTATCTACACTGCATGGTAGTACAGTGGTGGGGTCACCACTGAGAATCACATGCAGTTCCTCGTAAATGTGGCATGTCTTTGGTGACGAACCAGAACAATTGTTAGCCTCCCTAGTTTTCTGGTACACCTGCCTCAGCTCTTTGATTTTAACATGGCACTGCTGCGCATCCCTGTTGTGCCCCTTCTCCAACATGCTGTGCATTATCTTTTCATAGATATCCAAATTTCTTTTGCTGGCTCTGAGCTGAGCCAGAACAGACTCTTCGCCCCACAGACCAATGAGATCAAAGACCTCGGGTCGAGTCCAGGCTGGGGCATGTTTGGGGTGTTCAGTCGCCATGATGAGTTCTGCTGGCAAGCTCTCTCCACACTGTCCAAAGAGGAAATGGGAATTCAAAATTTCCCAGGGCCTGAGGAGAGGGGCTGTTTCCAGTGTACGTGGCCACAGTGCAGAGTGTGAATGCCCAGAGTGGTCATAGCAGAGCATTATGGGATACCTCCCAGAGGCCAATGACGTTGATTTATGTTGTGCTCTGCCTACACTGCTGCACATTTGACCACCACAATTTGACTTCAGCGCTATGCCTCTTGCGGAGGTGGTTTTATTAAGTCAAATTTTCCAGTAATTTAGGTCGGCATAACTGACCTTTCAGTGGAGATGCCTACATTATTTGGTCAACGGGAGCCGCATTCCGTCGACCTACCTTATCAGTGTAGATCAGGCTTATGTCCTTTAGTCAAGCCAAAGATCTGGGCCCAAATTCCTGCTGATCTTAGTGAGTGAGGGGAAAACATGTCAGTATCTATAATTAATGGCTTTAGAGAAGTATGATTTGATCCCTTGATGACCACTATAAAGATTATTAAACTTGAATTCCACTGTATTTTCAAACTAAATCTTGAGAGTATTTTTTTTACAATTTCTCCTCATTTCAACAGTCTCAGAACGCAATCTGTATGTAAATGTATGTATTGTAGAATAAATCATTATTTGATTTGTTCAATAGCAGTAACCTCCAGAAAAAAATGAAGATAATCTTAGATCAAATATAGTTTATTGGTAGAATAGCTGCAGCGCTAAGCACAGGTTAGCTTTAGTCAAGGGTGCTGCTGCATTTACACTTCCTCTTGCATTACTTCAGAATTCTTCTTATTTTAAATTTAGGCCCATGCTCTAGGGCATTGCAGAATCTGCCCCTTACATTCCTGTCCCCAGTTGTGGCAAAGGAATGCTTATCACAGCGGGGGTAGGGAGTGCAAAGGTAGCTTTAAAGCTTATGTGCTAGTATGTGTCTTAGAATCATAATTGTAGTGCAGTAGATTCCTGTTGACTATAATGGAATTTGAATGAGGTAGGCCCAGAAACGGCAAAACATAAAATCCATAGCACTTAGAACTTCAAAAACACCTGTAATGTCTTCTAGCCTCTGCTCTTTCATCCCCTTTCAAGTGCAGGATTGTTTCCAATAGTATACTTAAGGCATGACAAGGGACAGGGAGGAAAGGGGGAGACCACACAATGGAAAGCTTTCTACTAAATGCAATATGTACCCAGAAGATATTAGAAGTCTTTTGAATAAAATGTTTATATTAACTATAGCTGAATAACACAAAAGCCCTTTAATTACCAGTAAGTTATATTCTTAGAATTTACCTGTGAATTAGTTCAGCTCTCATTTAGTTCCATAAGATCGTCTTTATTTACAGGTTGCATGTATTATGCATACTTTATTTTTTTAATAATTGAGTTTTGGGATCAAGGTATTTAGAATAACAATGTAGCATATAAAAGGCTCCTATTGTCTTTGTTCAGCTAATATAAATAACATATACTATGTATGCATCTATATGCTGAATATATATTAGGGTAATTCATGGCACTGTATCTTTTAGCATCCAGCTCCATGATTTAGCTGTGTGCTATGATTTTTATTAAACCAGGTTGATTATCTGTTTTGCAGTGTTTGGAATAGAAGCAGTTTTCATTCTCTGCACACAGTCTGTTTTTTAGGATATTTATTGAAATGGCTGGTGAGATGCAGCAAGCCCGACAATATTCCCCTTGCCTTTTGTGTGACTGCACCGTAATGAAGAATTAATAAGGGATTGCTGAAGAATATTAATCACACTTTCTCAAGCCAGCAGGGAACAATTTAAGAGTGAGAAAGTAAATATAAAGATTGAACAAAAGGGCCTTTCTTAAGAGAATCCCTTTCTCTCATGCTGTGGAGCACCAGTGCAACCCATGAGCGATTGTACAATACAGTGAATTCCTGCCACGCTCAGGGGATCTTGCTGTTGTGGATCCACTGGCCCTACCTTCAAACCTCCCTCCATAAGTCTGTCTGCACAGTGACTGAAAGGTATGATTTCCAGTTTGGATAGACACACACACACTGGCTCTGCTAGGGGTCTGTCTGAGCTCCTAGGTACATAATTGGGTGGCTAGCCTGAGCTGCTGTGGCTGTGCTGCTATTTTTAGCATGTTAGCTCGAACAGACCTAGCGTGTGTATGCCTACCTGAGCTAGGAATTACCTGTCCCAGGTACATTGAAAATATATCCAATATTTCTTCAGAGAAAGCCCCCAAGGAGCACTTCTCTGCTATACCCAGAAGGTGCAGAATGGGGCTGGGTGGGAAGCAATTTCCCAATCCTGTGAAAATTTCTGCGATTTTTGAAAATGGTTCCTGTCCAAAATCAGAATAAAAGTTCAAAATTTGGACAACTTTTATGAACCAACAAACTGAAAATGTCTTGGTTGGGGTCAGTGAAAAGGCCTGTGGTAGGTGTTGTCCCTAAAAAAGATGTTTAATGGAGAATTATAATGCTCTGTCCATCATCTATAGAAAAATCAATTTGTTCAAAGTCTTCTGAATTTTTATGCAGCAGATAAATGCGTTAATAGGATTCTTTTAATTAGGCATAGTGTTAAAATGAAATATAACATTATAGAGAGGAGTACAGTATTTTGCTGTCATCCTATTTTTTAATCAGGATAAACCTATTGTATCAGGGAGAGCTATAAATTTGTGGGAAACTCACTTACGAAGATCAATAGTAAATAAAGACTAAATTCTAGCCTTAGAAGCCCAAAGTAGAAATGGATGAATAATGGAGAAAAAATTATTCATGAATAATTTAAATTATTCAATGGAAAATTCCCCAAGTTCTACCCAATTTGGGGCCTTATGATCTCACTTACACGGGTGTTAAGGTTCAGGAATAATTCCACTGGAGTAATGATGTACAACTGATATAAAGTGAGATCCGAATCAGCCCCCTTATTTGTAGTGATATTTTCAATCATCTCTAACCAAAGATGTGTGCAGGGTGGGTAGCAGGACATAATCAGCTACACCTCTAGTATCGCAGTGGGCTGCTGTTGCCTCGCAAGATGTTTTATATTGAGTTGGCAAACCAGGTTTTGGACACTTACTAATTCTTGCAAGGAAGCAGTGTGTTTAACTGTGCTTGCTGCTGTGGCAGTTTGTGTGTCAGTGGGACTGAGAGTCAGCCATTTCTCCTTTCCAGCTTTTCATGCCCCATAAGACCTCTGCTTAGTGCCCCATCATAGTAGGTACCAGGTCACTCTGTTGCACTAGGCAGCATGCCATCTGCCCATCAGTATGACCCTGCTTGCCTGCTGGGTTGCAATTTAGCTCCTGAATAGGGGCCCATGAGGAACTTCATTGACCCAGCGGGAGCTTGGGGATGCCTGGCTTGTCAGGAAACATGACCGTTGCAAAAGCTCTCTCGCACACAGCAATGAATACACCTGTTGCTCCATTTTTTGCGGTGCTGTGGTCTGCTTCTCTAACACACCCAGCTAGTCCCATAGTCCAAGGCAGAGATGAAGGGTATGGCCCTGCACTCCCCTTTCTGCCCTGATTTGCATCCCCAGTTATGTATGGAGAGAAAGAATGCCTACATTCCTCCAAATCTGGGCCCTACAATTGTTTCTGGCCTCTGTGTGGGGTGTATTAGTGTTGGGAAAGGCTCCTTCCACCCTCCTACATCCTTGCTCTAGGGCAGGGCAGTGTGTTCAAATGCCTCTTCTGAACCTTGAATGCTGGATATGGATTCCCTTATTTCCTATCTTGCCAGCCAATGAAAGAATGATTGGGCATCCTAAAAGGACTCAGAAAAATTGGCAATATCTGAATACAAGCTGTGATATAAATCGTGTAGAGAATCCCACCCAGCACCTTCCAAACTTTCATGAGGGCCTTCAGGAGCAAAGAAATTCCTTGATAAAACCAGTGGTCTTTTGAACCCCCTTGCTGACTGCTCCTTACTGTATTAAATCAAGAATATTCCCTCCCCTACCCCTCCAAGGAAAGTTAAATAGCAGGTGTAGAACTTAATGAACTGCAGCAGCTTGGGTCTAGTAGTGTGGTAAATAGATTGTGATATTCATTTCCAATTAAAGTTCTTTTGCAAGATCAATGAAGCACATTCTCGTAAATTGAATCACAGTAAACTAATAAACAAATTTTTCTCAGCCTGTTGATGGCAAATTATTATTTCCTTAACATGTTAGATCACATCATGGTATTAATTATGTGATGCATGGGCTACCAAAGAACAATCACTTATTTACCAGTATCTTTATTTTTTATTTTTTACCTTGAAATTAATTTTACAGAAAAAGTAAGGAACATTAAGCATTAGTAAAAGTAATTTTATATAAATGTTATTAATATTGGACTTTTGCCTCTGATCCATAAACTTTTTGAAAATCTTTTTAAAGAATATGCAGCAGTAATGTTACTGATTAAAAGGCTCGCTCTGTAGGAAATTAAGAAAAGGAGTGCAATAACCTTTAAACTCAGTTAGTATACAAGACCCATTCATATCACTAGCAACGTTGTTTATGGTTAATAGTGGGAAAGACTTATTTCTGCATCCTTAAACACACTGCTGTAGTTACTTTAGAAAAATTAAGATATTAATTTAGCTGGCTTAAATATCACCGGTATATTCTCACTGTATTGTAATGGTGTGGTGCTTTTATTGAGATTTCACTATCATTATATATGTGTATATTTCCTAGCAGAACTGGGCTTTGATCACTGATTTGGGGCTTCTAAGAAATACCACAATACAGATTATACTAGTAAAAATCATAAAAATAATGCTGGTTGTACAGTAATGGCATGATAGCATTTTGCTGGGATCCAATTATCATTATTTGTGTGTATAGTATAGGCGCAATGGAGCCCTGATCCCTGACTTGGACTTCTAGCTGCAATCACTATGCAAATTATAAGAGTAATAATAAAACTCCCACCATATCTCTTTGAGATTTTTTTTTCGGGGTCTTTTTTTATTTTGTCCATTTCGGATCCAGTTCAAAGCATTTGAGCATGTGTTTCAGTCCATTTCTAATCAACAAAACATTTAAGCACATGCTTAAGTATTTTGCTGAATAGGGTTGGCCTGCTGAATCAGTCTTAATACTAAACGCATTAATTTTTTGCTGGCAATGGACTGCTAGAACTAATGTGTCACAGAATTCTTCCTGTAAAGATTTGAAAGAACACACTTAAAAATAGGCTGATATTTTATTCAGCTTTGATATATTTATCCACTTTATTCTGAACTCTAATGGTATCTCTGGATCTAACTGTGTTTCTGGATCAGTTCATTGCTAGCACCGAAGCTCCTCGCAGGTAGGGACTGAAACAAACACTGCAACTACTGAACTGCTTCCCCAAACCTGTTCCAACAGATAGCAAGTTGAAAGACAAATTATTCCGAAAGGAGAGTAACATACACTAGCCCATTGTGGAATCCATCTCCGGTGGACGTTGTCATTTTATTTTTCACACAAAACGTCTTGTAAATTTTGCAATCAGACACAGCTTTTTTCAGACTTGAAATATAGACATTTTAAATTTGTAGGCTATCTAAAAACCCAGCACCCAGGAAAGTGACTCAGCTCATATATAAAGTAAAATTAAAAAATTCACCTTTTGGGATCACTTTGGAAGTGACTGATGGGTGACTTTGCGTAACTAAACTCATGTGTCTTTTCTGCACAGCCCTTGTCCTTAGATCTCTGTGGTTGTGTAAAAGGTGAACCAAAATACATAGTGAAATACAATCAGCCATTGTCTTGCTCTTTGGCCCAGTGGCAGAAAAAAGCTAGCATTCTCTGGTGCTAACATGTTTTTCAGTTTCACACAGTGAACTTCCCGTGAAACTTATTTTTCTGTCTCTAATATCAAATTAGGGAATAACACAGTGAGGAAAAATAATGTAAATTCTATTATAACTAAATTTGAATGGGTTTTGCAGACATGCACCGGAAGTGGCTCAGATTCGTGGTCCATCCAATCAAATACCCTGTCATGGACAGTGGCCGGCACCAGTTGTTTCAAAGGATGGTGTAATAAAAGCTTTGCAGAGAGTAAAACTTCTTCCTACTCCACATTGGCTGGGTTGGCTTATGCCTTGAGCTATGTGGCTTTATACTATTATAACTCGGGATATTTTTGTTGTATGTGTAAACACCCAATCCTTTCAGTGACATCTTGTGGCAATGTTTTCCGCATACATGTATGCTGGAAGGTCGTCTGTATATATGGATAGCAGCCACGTGATGTGATTTGGTGCAGTCCAGCAGGTCTTAAAAAGTAACTTACACTGGATAGCACTGGCACATCAGTACATAGAGTATTTCTATAGATTACCATTCATAGCGCGCCACACTCCTTCCAATATCTTTCTACTGAGTCACCTTCCCACATTGTTCTTAGTTTGTTGTACTTATCTGGCTCCCATTAGTGCAGTATTTGAGCGTTTTACAGTCTTTAATGTGTTGTTGCTCACAACACCTCTGTGAGTTAGAGAAATACTGTTATCCCAATTTTACAGATGGGGAACTGAGCCATAGAGAAGCTAAGTGACTTGCCCAAGGTCACACAAGAAGCTTGTGGTGGAGCAGGGATTGGGGCGGCACACTAATCGTTGGGCCATCCTTTCTTGAATATGTCCCGATTTCATGCCTTGGATTTGAAAGCTTTTTAAATTTTAGAGGCAGAATGCAAGGAAACAATGACATGACCATCTCTACAGGGAAAAATAATTAACACGAACAGGGTTAAAAAAATAAGTGATGGTCTGACACAGTGTTCACAGAAGTGGTGACATAGCCATGCTGTCTGGAACAAGACACAGCATAGGCATGAGAAGTAAACATTTCTACACAGCCCTGTCAGCACAACTGAGTTCTGACCTGAAATACACTCAATATCCTGGTTCCGGGTAGAGAACTCCAATTGCACCAAATTGCATGGTGGTTTTGTGAGGCGAGCATGTCTTATTTTAAACAGGAGTGAGTTTGAGGGAATATAGTTGTGTTGACCCCACATCCGCTTTTATATTGCATGTAATTGACCAGATTATATATTCTATTAATCAAAGCGAGACAGTAACCTCACAGAGAATGAGTCCAAATTGTTAGTTGTGATGTGTGCGTGCAATATACATTTTCCTTGTGGTCCTAATTACCCCAATTGCACATGCAAATAGGAGTTTCAAATGAGGGGCCTCATAAATCCAGTGCTGATAAATCTCCTCATGATATTTGTTGTTCTAGATCAACTTCCAAGGGCAAAATCCTGTCCCCACCCTGACAAAACTCCCGTGGATTTTCATAGGGCTAGGATTTCACCCCCTAATTTAGGAAAGCAGTACCTTTTTCTGCATACCGAAATTCCTATTTAACAATGCAAATATAGTAATTCTGCCCACACGCAAGTAAGATTTTGTAGTCTTACTTTTTTTTTTTTTTTTTTAGTAACTGAATTTTAATGCTGAAAATAAAAAACACAAATATTTTGATTGATGTTGATAGTAATATTAATGCTATTTTATTTGTATTTGTTATTTGTAATTATCATGAATCTTAAGGTGTAGAATTATTAATACCACATAAGACACCAGTCAGCATACTCATATAGACAGCAGATATGTAGGTAAGGGATACATGGGATCTATCTGAAAGTGGCACCATCTTTTTCAGGTATTTTACTTATTAAGGTCTTTATCCATGGAGCAGCAATTTTCCCATTTCCTCCCTAGATCTTCCAAACCTCTTGCCTTGCACATCTCTACTCTTAATCACTTTCTCACCTTCTTCATTTTTGCACCTTTTCTCTGGGCCTAGAAATCAGTGTGGCTGATCCACAGATGGCTAAAATGATAAGAGAAAGAGGAGGAAGGGAAGGGACCCTGCCCGATAATAGTAACAGTCTCCAACTTCCTATCTGCCTTCCAAGGGGAGTAGTGGAGATAAAATACCTAACTTGTTTCAATATTGAGCTTGATACATTTATGGAGGGGATGGGATGATGAGATTGCCTGCCTACAATGGCATATGGCCCATCTGCAAAGGCTAGTAGCAAAAATCCCCAGCAGTCGGAGATATGACAGTAGATGGGAAGGGCTCTGAGTTACAGAGAATTCTTTCCCAGGTATCTGATTGGTGGGTCTTGCCGATAGGATCCAACTGACCACCACATTTGGGGTTGGGAAGGAATTTTTCCCCAGGTCAGATTGGCAGAGATCCTGCGAGGTTTTCACCTTCCTCTGCAGCATGGGGCATGGTCACTTTCTGGTTTAAACTAGAGTAAAAGGTGGATTCTCTGTAAATTGAAGTCTTTAAATAATGATTTATTTTACTTCATTGACTGATTGACATGAATCATGACTTCAGAAACTCAGCCAAAGATTATGGGTCTATTTCAGGAGGGAGTTGATGAGGTTCTGTGGCCTGCAATGTACAAGAGGTCAGACTAGATTATCATGACAGTCCCTTCTGGCCTTGAAGCCTGAGTCTATGAGAATCTGCCAACTCCACCTCAGGTGCCTGCTTAAAATCCATTTCTTCCAGAAATCTTTCCTTTCATCCATCCCTCTCTCTCTGAAGTGAAGTCTTGTGTGTTTTCAGACAAGGAGTGTATCGTCTTCTATTACTCTCTAAAGCCTAATGTAAAATTATGGCACAACAAAAATGTTGATTATTATTAATAAGAATTTAAACTAAGATTTCTCAATCTGTTTATATTAAATGGTGGGATATTGAAATTAAAATTGCTCCATCTAGAGGTTTGTCCAAACATTTAATCCTAGCTCCTCTCTTGGTGAATCTGAGTGATTTCAGTTTAAGAGAAGTTGAAAACTTCTATAACCAGGTAATAATGTGGCTAACGAGAGATTGAATTTCATACCAGAAGCAGTTACCTTGATTGATCTAAAATTTGAAAAAATTGGTTCAAGACATAATGATATTGACAAGAAAGTCGTAACTGAGTCAGTAACCTCCTTGAACAGGTAAGGTTCTGAGTTTAGAAGAAATAATCCAGTTAATCCAAAAATAATAACCTCCCCCCCAAAAAAACAGAATCAGTTTTAGCAAAGCTAAAACAAGGAATAAAAATATTAGAATTGTAGTCATGACAGAGAGTCTAGGATGAGAAGATCAGGAAAGATTCTTCACAACATCATTTTATTGCACGTGTGTTGTTCCTGTTCCTTTCTTGTGCCATTAATAACTAAATAAAAGTGACTTTCAAAAGCCTTATGGCCTCAAATCATTCTGAACCTTTATCTTATAACTCTGTTAGGTGTTTCTCTGTGAAGAAAACTGGATATCATAAACCAAGGATATTACTCCTGATTACATTCTCATATCCTGGTATACACAATGGAATTCTTAGGGCCATCAGCAAAGTCAAAGGCATTTTTTTATTCATGAGTCCTGGATTGTGTCTTATTCTGGCTATGTACTTGCATTACTAAAGAAAAGGAAATAATATCTGACATTAAAAAAGAATAGAATTACATAACAAGGGGTCTGATTTATCATTGTTCCATACAAGACTGAGAGTCAGTTATGGGGAAACACATGCTTTGCCATCTCGAGCTAATATGATGATGATTTTTTTGTTGCAACAGGTGAAATGGAGATTGGCAGGAAAGATATTAACTAACACTTCTGATTTGTAATCTAATGTATGAATGTTTCTGTGACTCTGCGTGCCAAGGTGGAACTTTCTTTTTTACTCTCACATTGATCTGTGTGTACCGTCCTCATCTGTATCGGTTTTCTCTTTATGTCTAATAGCTGCGGGGACAGAACATCTTAGGATTCCCCTCCACCAGCCATGGTTCCTTTTGAATTTTTATTTCATTACTAGTTACTTAAGCCTCAATAATGCCAGCATATGGTGACCTCACAAATGCACATACCTGCATTTTACATAGTACTCTGTTATAAAAACCTGTTTATAAAGCAGGTACGTTGGTTTTTTGGCAATGTGAAATTATGCTCAAAAACATTATAGTCATTATAGCCAAAAAGCATATCGCAGTTAAAACTCTTATAATTGTAAAAGAATTACAGTGGCTGTACATAAGCAAAATGTCTTCAGAGATGATAAACAACAAAAAAGCATGATCAATTGAAAATACAATAGAAATGACAGTCCCTAATGTAAATACTTTAATATAGACTTTCATATTTGTTAGGCGTTTTGGGGGAGAGGGCGTTTGCTGATCCTCGACTATTATAAATAAGTCTCCTTTTGTTACAGACCATTCCTATAGATTTTAAATTAAAAATCATATAGAAAAATTATTGTATTCAAGTAACATATAGAAATCTGCAATTCCAGTTTTTCAGGTGGCATAAATCATTCCAGCTCCACTGAGGTCAATGTTGAGGATCTGGCTCTGATTTTTCTGTTCATTTCTATACATTAGTTTAAAAATTCCACAGAGAAGACGTCATTCTCTATTAAATAATATGGAATTCCAAATAATTTCTGAAAAACCCTATTACATTTCTACAGAACACTTTGGTTTTCAGGTCCCTAGTAAATTCTATAGAACTGTCCTAAAAGGACTAAATTGTACCTTTGATGAGAATTTGGTTTTATTGGTAGGTTCTAGTAACGCATACAAACCATGCCAGGTCTTTCAGTGCCTCCTTCCCGATGCCCTACCCTTCATTGTCATGCCATTGGACGATGAGGCCAGTTGGGTTTAGGAGGGGGTCATGTGTCACTTCAGGCTCAGTACTGGGAGCTCTGAAGAGCACCCAGTCCAGTTCTTTGAAGAACAGGCATGTTGGAGGACCCTTTCTGAACTGACTTCGGAGATTTTTGCCCTCCAGTACCAGAGCCTCAGTTGCTTTATCTGTTTTTAGACCTGGCTGAAATATTATGAATCATCACCCGTGACAGCCTCTCTGAAACTTCCCAATACAGGTGTAAGTTCCTTGGGCTGCAGGAGAAGTCATGGAGGATGGCGAATTCTGATCACAAATTTATCAGGACCTTTGTGTGCTTGGCTGACCAAGTGGCTGTTCTTGAAGCATGTTCATGTATACTGGGGGAAAGAGTGCAGTGGAAAATTGTGTTGTGAAGTGGTCAGTGTCTCGCCGGGTTATGGATCCCCCAGAGTCAATAATGAGTCAGTTGGATAATACAACAAAATTTTATTAAGGGATATGGGGTACATGCTTTAATACTTAGCTTAAAAGATTATCATATGAAACAAGCAGAGAAAAAGGCAAAGCAGTTACTTTCTATATCTCACCACTAGGAACAGAAGGAGTCGCAGCATATCGTTCGGTACGGGCCGGCTTACACGATTCGCGCTCAGAGTGCGGGAGAGGCGGGGCGGACCAGGTGATCAGGCTAGCAGATGCTCTCTCAATTTGGGCATGGGGCGTACCCCTTTTTATACTAGAGAATGCGTCACAAGTTTAGTAGCTTCGGATTGGAGAAGGGATATACATTAGTACGTGCCAGACTATGACGATGCCTGTGGCCTTGAGTGGAGCTGTTATGGCACTGGATACATAGTCCATTATCGGTGGGCAACAAAGACATCTGTGAACAACATAGGCACTGGGGTGCGTAGGTGGTTTTCTTATGGGGAGGGTAGCAGCATAACAACTAAATGCTGACAACAACAGATGCAGCCTAATAAGGTCAGGTCACGGTTTTACTGTTAGCACCGAGCGGGTGGGGTGCGAGGGGTGGGCATGCTGGGAATTATGCTGCAACAGTCAGCACAGCTTGCTGTTATGGGTGGGAATGGGGAGACAGGGACCTTTCTAGAACTGGGTAACAGTCAGAGCATTGTGGAATAGGGCTGGGGGACTAAGGGCCATGCCCTTCCTCCCATCCACACTACAAACTGGCACAGGTACACAGGAGTGCTACAGCCCAAGGTTTGTTCATACCCATGACCCTCATTCTTGTCCCATACATGCCTTGAAATTCATGTTTCTGAGATTTAAATGTGGATGATAAGGGGGTTCTGGCAAAATCACATGCTTGGATCTGTGTTCAATCACCAGTGTAGACGTAGCCTAAATTGAGTGACATGCCCTGAAATGATAGGTATAGCTGTCAACAAAGTTTACTGCTCTCCATATCTGAATGGATGTAGAAAGTTTCCATGCTTTCTAGCATGTGCAAAAATTTCTCATTCATCCTGAAATCTCAGCACTTTCTTTGTGATGACCATGTAGTTGTCTTCTTGTTTGAGTAATGGTTGAAGGGGCCTTTGTTCTCTCTTTACTTCCATTTTGTGAATGAATGCATTTTTCTTCCATAACTGTATTAATCAGATTGATTATGAAATCAATCAAATATTTGCCTTCAGCATCCTCCACCATACCTATTATTCTTAGGTTTGAGCATCATAACTTGTTTTCCAAGTCTTTGGTTTTATTATCAAAACAGGTAGTATTTTCCGTGTAACTGGAAAATCTATAAACTCCTGCAGAAGAGATTCTCTTCTTCGTCTCTGCAATTATCACAGTAATTTTTTTAGTTTTAAATCTAAAGACAGACTGCAGTCATTCTGGCCTGGTCAGTAGATTTTCAGCATGGATTCTTACAAGCATCAACTCAGTTCCTGGCAAGTTCTCTGTTTGCTGCAGATTTGCAGCAGTCCTTCTCTTTGGTGAGTTGTCTGAAGTAACGGTTCTAGTTGCTTTGAGTAGAAATTAACTTGGAACTGGAGCTGTGTTAATGTGTGTTTTTCTCCATTAGTAGTCCAGACCCTAGGAGCCTTCTTGCTTTGTTCTTTTTGAAATGGCACAGCTTAAGGCATAGTCAAACATCTCAAACACTAACATTCTGTATACTCTGTTTAGGCCCTGTGACTTGGCTCTTAGAGCATTCATGTTTCCATAAGGGCCATTAGAAGAAGTAATGAAAAGAGTCCTGTTAGAATCCCAAACCAATATTTTCTGCTTTCTAAAGAATGTGCAGTTAACCAAATCATCCATTCTGTTGCTTTGCCCCGGAGAGTAAATCTAGTGCCTCAGCTTTGTGTGAATCTGCTTTTGAACTTTCATATGGAGTCTCTCTGTTACATCTTTGTATGCTGTATATGTACTTTCCCAGAGCTTACCTGAGGATGGGACTTAGATGCTACAGCAAGGGGGGTCTAGAAGGTATATCATGCATCATTTCTACTTCTTGTTAAGGGATCTTGTTCAAGAAACTGACAATCTGGGAATTCATTTGGATCTTTGTCTGTTCCTGGAATCCCAGTTGATGCTGGTGGCTAAGAATGCCCTTTATCAACAGGATCTGGCTAGTTGTTTGCAACAAAGATGGAGTATCCAGTTACTCATACATACAATGTTTTTTTTATTTCATGGTACCCGTACAAAGCTGCACACATTTCAGCTATGTAATCAGACAACTTGGAGGTGGAGAAGTGGGAGCCATTTTGCAAATACCAAATGTTTGATCATCTAGGGCTTGATCTTCTGACTTCACTGGGACTGTTCATGTGCTTAAATGAAGCACTTGTTTAAGTGCTTTGCTGGATTGGGGCCAAAGTGTACATGACCTTCCAGAATTGAGCCCATACTCTATTGGCTCTTGTATTGTGAGAATTGCTGCTGGTTATTTATTCTGTTTGTTGCCATTTATATCAAGGATGCCCAGAGCTTTAGATAGCCATCTTTTCAAACTCAAATAATGTGCAAAAACTCCAACTTATCCTGCAAAATATCTGCTTTTCCTGAACAAATTGACCATGCTTGATCCAGATAGTTGCTCATATAATGCCAGATGCTGCTCTCAAAAGGGACCTTCTTGCATGTGCTTTGGTCCTGCTCAGGTCTGCAGAGGTCACTGAAATAATATTTATGCAGTGAGGATCATGGTTCCTGATGTTTTCATTATAGAGGGACTTGAAGAAATTTCAGATGAGCAAGTTCATTTATCTCAATTGATTGCAAAATGATGAATCACCTTGCACTGGAAATCTGCCAGCTCCTCAGCACATCAGGCCTGGATCAAAACTGTGTTGAATGTGAACTCCATGGGAAAAGCCTCTTCCTTCCATTCCATGGTTTGGAGGAAAGTCATTGTATTTGTCTGGCTCCTGTTCTTGTACCTCTATAAAAGAGGAAGACTAATTAAATAAATGATAGACACGAAGTAATCAAACTTCCAGGATTTTATCGCCCAGCCACCTAGCTTCATCTGATAGGCACAGATGATTCAAGTTACATATCAGTAAATGGGTATATCTGTAAGGGGGCAGAAGGGTGAGGCGGGAAAGTAACTGACAAGAAGGTGTAAGAGAAAGCAGGTCACATCTTTCATGTCTTGATCCAGCAAAACATTTAAGCACATGCTTAACTTTAAGCATGTGGGTAGTTCCATTAATGTCAACAAGACTACTTATGCTTCAAGTTAAACACATGCTTAAATGCTTTGCGGGACTGGGGCCTCAGCCCTCTACTTACCTTACATCTTCTTACTGAAGCTGTGTGATTATAGTTTAAGGGTGATTTATTGGTGAAAGTAGTTATTTAGTGTGACAGTAGACATTGTAGATGCAGAGCTATGTTTCTATCACGTAGCCCTCTGTACAGCGAAGCATTTTAACCATAACTATGCACAAGTCCACGTGTAAGCAGAAGATGTGACAGGAATTTTATCTGTTACTTATTTAAAAAGAGGAGAGCCTGCAAATGTTATAATGTGTGTTTTAATGCAAAAATAAATAAATAAATAAAAAGTTTCTCTATTTAAAATAGTCATTTGGGCTAATTAGCATAATCCCTCCCTCTTCCTAAAGGAAGCGAAAATACAGCTCCCTAGGTCAGTGGGAAAACTTAGCCCACAATTATCAATATTGCGTTAGAAATTATGCTGCCCAGAGCGCTGTAACCCTTAGAGCTGAAATAAAGCAGAAGAAATGAATCAGTTTGGCATGAGAGTTGCCTGTTCTTCTGCACAACACTGGCAGCAAATGGGAAAGAGAAATGCCCTTCTGTATTCTCATACACTTAAAGTATTATGAGTAGTCTTCTGCACAGGTGTCCAAGTGATGTGAAATTCAAGCTGAGCAAAATTCTATTGAGAAATCATTTCAGAAGTGGGCAGAGTTAGAGATTTTCTAATATCCCAGGGATTTCAGGTAAATATCAGTCTCCTTATTAAGTTTGGTATCCAGTCTGATTGGCTGCTTTGTGGAAGAATGGGGTTTGACAAATTTCTGTGTCTTTCTCTGGTTTAACCTTTAAAATTAGAATGTTACAAGCTTTGAGGAATTTCAAACAAAACTTCCCTTCAGCTTACAATGACAGCTTCAACTTGACTTTGCTTTACAAGGATTTAAAAACAAAAGAGTTTTCAATTTTTCTGAAATAATTCAGTCCCCTTTTCAGGTTTAAACCCTAGAGAGAATATTTTCAATGTTCTTGAAAGGAACTCTTTTGACACTGATTTAATATTCATCCAGTCTTACTTTGACCTGGCTTGGATAGATTGTTTCTTTTTTAAAAAGCATACCTTTTTCTTTTTGTTTTGTTTTGTTTTTATGAATAGTTGCAATCAAGGTTAACCTTATACCTTTTTACCACAGTGCACTATTGTAACTACAGCTGGTTTGAAAATATTTTGACCAAACAGTTTTCTGTCAAAATGCTCTTTTGTCAAAAGGAAAATATTTTGCAGGAACATATCAATTTTGATGAAATTTTTGATGGACGAAATTCAAAATGATTCAAATCAAAATAGTGTTGTGTCGACCTTCTTATTTTGTTTCAAAATGTACCTATTTTTTGGAATTTTTGTTTTGTGAAAAAAAATTGAAATTTTGTGTTCTGATGCAGAACACAACTTTCACAACACAAATTTCAAAATGTCAGAATTTTCTGCAGCAGGGACATTCCGTTTTCTGACTAGCTGTAATGTAGCATCTAAAAGGGGATCCAAATAATTATTCTTGTGTAACTGGTAAGATGGATATGTAAGGAATATTTATTTCATCCCTCTTTGATGCAGGCTACTGTTTAAGTGTAGTTGTATGGGATTCTACTTAAACTCATTTATAAAGATAATTTTTACATTTGAATCAGGCAGTCATGGTCTGTATAAACTGAATTAGCTGAAAAACAGTTTGGACAGGTACATACCCTCTGCCTTTTTTCTTATTTATGCATGCAATATTCATCTTTTTGTAAGGTGAATCAGGAAGCTAAAATGAAAAATATGTAAAAACACAGGAATTGTCATAACAGATCAAACCAATGGTCCATCTAGTCCAGCATCCTGTCTCAGACAGTAGCCAGGACCAGATGCTTTAGAGAAAGATGCAAAACCCCTATAATGGACAATTTAGCAATAACATGCCCCTGGGAGAAATTTCTGTCTAAACTCAAGCAGGTAGTGACTGGCTATGTCCTGAAAAGTAAGGGCTGAAAGTCCTTACAAATTTCCATCCCAGCTATCATAAGAACTGGTAGGGTTCTTTGAAATGCCACATTTCCTCACATTAGTGTGCAGGCAGATTTCTTGGTTTCTTTCTCAGCCTTCCATTTCCATTACTTCCCATTGTTTCTGACTTCCTGGTCCTCCACATACACGTCCATCACTTATTTCTTACTGTCTCTCCATGTAGCAATTCTGTCACCATCCAAAAAGCAGCTTTATGTCTTAGAGCTTCCTCCAGATGCTTTTGAAGGATTGACAAACCTCTCTGGTGCCAAACCAGAAAGGCATTCTCATCCATCCCTGGTGCTGTAGATCCTGTCAGCAATAGCAGCCTCTGCTGCCAGGATACTAGAGAACATAAATCTGTTGGTAATGACAGCTCATTCACAGCCTCCACAGTCTATGATTATCAGAAGCCCAGCTTTGGAAAGCAGTCTTTCTTTCATTAGAGAAAAACAGGTTGCATTTCCCAACATTAAACAGCCTAAAATTAAAAAAAATAAAAAAAAGTGAGGGCACTGGAAATTACTAACATTGTCTTTGAAAGAGAATTTAGACCGTGATTTTGTGTCCCTCCCCTAGATCTGAACTGCATAGTACATATCAACACAAGAAGATTCTCTTCATAACTGTGGGTGAATGTGCATTAAGACCCACTAGTCAAATTCATGTAAAATCTTGTCATTATTTCACACACACAAGCTAATGGGAGCTTTGCATGTAAAAGGACTGAGAGATTGGAATAGTAAGCAAACCTGCTTTTAAGTGTTGCTCGCTCTTTCTTTCTTTCTTTCTGTCTGTCTTTCTATATTCTATGGCGGGCTTGTAGGCCTGGGAAAGGTTATTTGATATAAATGCATGGGAAAAGTGTGCTGATTAGCTCTGCTTACTTTCTGCTCCTCTCCTTTATTTCTGATGCTTTTAAAGAGTGCTTAAAGGAAAAGTGCTTGGTTCGCATCGCAGTTCATGGTCTTCCTCTCTTGGCACCACATCTTCAGCTCTTTTTTTTCATGGCTTTGAGGGGCCAGAGGTCATTTTTCAGCACCCAGATGAGATGGAGACATTGGGTCTGATTCTCCACTCCTTTACACAGGTTTTACACCTTTGACTCTGTTGCGATCAATGCAATTGAACTCATCTAAAATCAAAGTAACAGTGGAGAATCAGCCCCTGGACATAAGCACAGGATTGGCTAGCATCATGTACCTACAACTGATGTGGTTCCTCCCTTTGGAATGTCATGCTGAGTCTGGCTGATCCAGTGGGCTGAATGCCATGGAGGTGTGGAGGTCCAAGACTTGGCCCCTGGTGATTTACACCACTTGTGTATTTCACTCTACATCATAATTTCCTTGACCATTTGTTCTTCATATCTTCTTTTTCCCTTTTTTTTTTTTTTTTTTTTTTTTTTTTAAACTCCCAGCTTTGTACATTATCTGACACAGACTGTGATCTTAGGATGCTTTTCTTTGTTCTGGTTAACTTCGCTGCTTAAGCATGGTGGTTTGACCCTTCTCTTCTTGTTTTTTCTCCTTTTGCTCAGAGGTAAAGAAACCGTAAGCACGTCTAATATTGTGTTCCTAAAAATACTACAGGCTGATTCTATGGGGGATTACTCCTTAACCTGTGTTTAACCATTTTCCTCATAGTTAAAACATCCCCTTTGAAAGCTCATTGTTTTTGTGTTACCCTAGGAGAGTCAGCCTCCATTATGGCAGCAAATTTAACTATGACCTTTCAGCTCCTTTAATACTGTATTTTAACTTAAAAGCTTTCTAGACCAGTGGGAGTTTAACATAAAGGCAGCAATATTTGGTATTAAAATTCAGTATAGGATCCTGGCATTGTAGGGTTGGATTTGCCTATTTTGTCCTGTAATTTGCTCACCATGACAAAATGAAACATCATTAATTGCTGGTTGAATTTCAGCTGTCATTTGCATTGTGCTGCAAGCTTTTGTTGCTCTTTATAGGATTTACATTAAATAGTCTGGCATACAACTTTGCATTGTACCACTGTCCTGTAGGGAAAGCATTAACAGGAAATCAAGTAAACTTAATGTACTCTCCAAGTACATCTTTGTCCCCCTCAAGTGGCTGAACTAGTGGTTTGAGTCCGCAACTGTCTCCCAGCCTACAGACCTGGCCCTTTTGTTCAGGAGGTGGTAGGTCATGATGTTAGATCCAGAGATCGCTGCTTCAGCCCTCACAGATGACCAGAGCAGGGTCATTGTTACATTAATACTGCCTTAAAACAGATTAAATAAAAATATTGAGTTATTTTGTTTCATCATCATATTGATCCAAGATGACTAAAGCATGGATGATAGCTATTATAGTATGTTCTGGTTAATCAGTATAAAAATGATGGGGAAACAACCACCATCTTAAATCTTTTTTATCAGTGGGTATATGTTCTTAAAGCATTGCCTAGACTAGTTCTTACCTCACCCTTATTTCCTTTTTGTTTCAAAGTAATTATTCCTGATTAAAATAATATGACATGCAAATTTTACCAGTACAGCTGTAGACAGAATTTGATGATGGTAACTGTTACAGCTATGATTATATGATTACCTCTCTCCCCCCCATCTCATTCATTTCCAAGCTCCTTCCAGGGTCAAGTGCATCCAAAAATAGACATGATTTTTCACTTTTTGGGGGTGGGGTGGGGATTTTTTTAGTTAGCTGGAATCTCCCTAACTTTTCTTCAGAAATAAACTAGCATAATGTGGTACAACAAACGGTACATTTCCACTGTAGTACACAATGATGAACTGTATGACTCCTTGTAATATTAATACATTACTTCTCTGATAAATTAAAAATTTGTAGTGATTACATGTTATTTTAGCATATATTGAAGAACCCTTGTGAGTTTGTATCCATAATACTGACTTGAGAAAGGAGTTCTTGGCCAATTTCATCCCATCTTTAAAAGCTCTAACTCTTCCATAGAGGTAGGAGATTTGACATTCACCTCATTTTATTCCAAAAGAACTATTTGCAGTACAAGTTTTAAGAATAACCTGAAGCAGATACAAATCCACTTATCATAAAACTCAATCATTCTGCAGTGTAATGCTTGCAGAATTCTATAAGAGTCCCATTTTTAAGCATGAATAGAACCTCTTTAGCATAACAGTTTTCACAATGTTAGTTATCATTTTTCCATACCATTCTGAAATTGCCAATAGACCTCTGTTGATCAATGAATTAAAACTATTCAGCTCTGATATTTGCTTGCTTGTAATGAAGGATTACCACTGTTCATATTGTTGGGAGACAGTAAATTACAGTTTTGGGAAACTTGTCAGTTCAAAGCTAAGCTAAAACAAAAGGGGAAATTTTCATTACATTGTATATACTGGAGCTATAGCTAACCTGTTAGTTCAGGCACCTTAGCTGACTTGTCAGTAAAAGCCAGTTTTGTGCATCCTTTTCTCTTCCATCTTCATTCTGCAGGCGCGCGCGCACACACACACACACATACACACACACACACACACAATCTAGCTAGAAGAGATATCAATAGTAATTTTTATCACTGCTGGTGCCCAATTTATTGATCTCAGATTGAACCTACTGAATTTGCTTTATTTCCTTTTTTCTTTTTCCTCAATTTTCCAAGTTCACTTTAACTTTTCCTTCACTTAATTCACATTTCTTTGATCTTCCTTCCCCTCCTATTCTTTCCTGTATATCCATTTATTTCTTCTTTCCCTTCTATCTTGGTCTTTTTTCCCCTCCTCTTACAGTTTTGATCTTATTTCTATCTGTTGCTTTTCTCTGCTTCCTGGCTTTACAGTGATGGCAGCCGTTCTTTTCACAAGGATCAAACAATGAATATAATCACACCTCTGTCTGACCCTAAAGAGATACCCTGTCGGAGAGGTGGGAGGCCCTTTCTTGTTAAGTGGCATGGACAATTCTCATTTGATTATCAAAAAACCCAGCTAAACAGTGATGAAATAAAAACAATTCCTGGCATCTTGCTAAAAGCCTGCATTCAAACAGAAGCTGTTATTTTGATTGATTTGCTGCTAGCATTGAAATGGGAAGTAGCTGGCTGTCCAAGTATTAAGACTCTTTACCAGCAGCACAGATGATAGAATTAAGACAAGCCCTGAGGAATATCTTTTTGAAATTTAATAACATAAAAGAAATATTCCACACTTCACTAGCAAATTTAATGCCACACATAGGCTGGTGTTTTGAAACCATGTATTAAAAAAAAAAAAAAAAAAAAGGAACTAGTTTACCAGAATCTATTAAGAATGTGATTTGCACACTGTTTCATTTTAGAAAATCACATTGCTGTCTGAGGCATGTTTTCCTGTACTTTATATCTTTTGAAGTGTATTAATTTTCCCTGCTGGGGAAAATGTCGTTCAAAAGGATGGAGGGAGGGGGTAAGTTGGCATCCTCATTATGCTGTCAGATAAAGACTACTTCAGACTCTTCAAGACCTGTGTCTCTGAAAGAATGACAGCCTAATATGTTCTATTCTTAAATTCTAAGTATCCTTTGATAGCGCACCAAGCAATTTATCTTTAAAAATAAAAAAGTGAAAAGTCTGCTGGTGTGTAGATGTTGAAAGTCATTGGAAGATAGCTGAATAAAATTGAAATTTCTCATATCTTTTGAAAATACAAATCCAAAATGTTGGCACGCTAATCTGCAAATGCATACATCTCCACAGCGTAAGACTAGGTATAATTACCTGCATACTATGAATTTAATTTCCATCGCAAGATCTTGAGACAGGAATATCATATGTGATTGCAGTATTTCCAATAAGAATAATGACTTCTGATGCCATGACCCACTGTGGTGTGAAATAAGTTCATGTTAGTAGGTATATCTGGGCTGAATCAGAAACAAGATTTAATAATGGGGGAAAAAAATAAATCAAGTACTGAACATATATATATTCTCCATCAAGCAGACACTCAGGAATTTTGAACTTCAGTTTTCTACAGCAGTAGAAGCAGAGAGCAATTACATTGAGGATTCAGCAGTGCTGGCCTTTTGCCTGTGATGTCATCATTTTAAAACCCAGACGTAGATTTCTAGATGTAAAGTGACAGGGCATTCATCTGAAAGAGTGAAAGATAAACAGTGTAACAGTATATAAGGAGCAGAAGCTTTATATAATGTTGAGGAATTTACCTAAGCAATTCAGATAGTCAGCAACACACTTACCTATTACTACTAAATGAATAACTCCTATTTGAGAATATTCAGATAGGGCCCAGACTGAGCAAACAGTTTGGTTTAGTTATCTATCAAGTACTGAAGAACAAGTGGATTTGTAACACTGTCTGAGGGACTTTGGATCCATAAAGCAATGAGTGGATTATACTCATCCACATGTAGGTTTTTAATCTCTTTCAGAGATTAAACTATGGGTATTAGTTGTCATTTAATATGTAATCCCAATACAATTCTGTACAAGTTAATAATGTAGAGTAAATTATTTAAACTAAATTGTTTAACTATTGCAGAACTTCATGTATGGGAGACAAATGTGAACGGAAACTGCTGATACAGAACACAGGAGGGGCCTTGAGCATTTTGTGATATATATATGCCTCTCAGAGCACTGAAAGGCATGTCACACCCTGAATTTTCTTCTGAGGCATGCTGCTGCTAAGGTGGAATGTCACAGCTGAAAACTTGGCTTGTGATGTTGCATTCACGTCACTAAATGTTGTTCTAGGAGAAGTCCAAAAGGGCATTTACTGTCACAAGAGAGAGGCGTGGTCTAGTGTTTTGAGCACCAGACTGGGAATCAAAGTCCTCATACTGAATCTGCCTTCAACTCTCTCTGTGAGCTTGAGCAAAACTCATTTTCACTAACCCATTGAATTTCTAATTTTTAAACTTTGGGGTTCTGAATCTTCCAGGGAATAAGAGATGGTGCAATTTTCTACAGTATTTCATCTTTAGCACCTAAAGTCACACCAGCCCATCTACTTGGTCGTTCAGGTTGCTTTAATTTAGAGAGAATTCTGTATTGGTCTGAAACCTCAAACTTAAAGCTGACTCCTCTTCGAATTCATGAAAAGTATCACTGAATCTCAAAGTGAGTTCCATAGACTGCTGTGGGCATACTGAGTACATGGTGGTGATCTTTGAGAAGTTTGCCGCTCACAAGGGGCTGATTTCTCCCTTCCTAATTTCCAGCTGCTAAATGACATTAAAAGACAGCTAAAAATACATCACTTTCCTAATATTCCTATACCTGCCATATTTCTTTATATGCTTCTCCTTAGAACCAATTCCTATAGTGATATTTCATTCCTGCAAATGGGAAGGGTGTTGTGGTTTGCATAATAGTGTATGCAAGGGAGATGTCCACATGACAGCTTGTTTTGAACACAGCCCTTTATCAATGCCTATCTTCTTCCTTGTGATTTTCATTATAACTGTATTTTGAAGCTCAGTTAAATTTCATTAAATAATTAAATGGAATAACTGATTTTTTTCCCCCACTGATCACTGCCCTTTGCAAGTGCAGGCATTCTCATGAATGCTGAATGTATTATGTCTCTGTGATATGCAACTGATTCTTATATAATGCTGTTTTGTCATAATTGCTTTTTAAGAGTGGATTGGAGGCTCATTTTTAGATTAAACTGTATTTATACCGGCAGCAAAAATCTGGTTAATGATATCTAAATCAGTAGATTGTGAGGGTGAAATAATTTTCTTATACTGATGATTATTATTTAAGCATTTAATTTAAGATTTAATCAGTAGTTCACCAACAGTTTAATGTGCTGCAGGAAGCAAATAGCAGAGAACCAAACCTTTCACCACTCAAGGAAACAAAAAACAGCACACTGATTCTCACTCAGTCACAACCAGTGACTGCTAACATACAAAAGCAAGAGCTTTGTTTATGAACTCAAGAGTCTAATCCTTTAGTAAAGTCCTGTTCTTCCACTGAGTGATTACTCAGGCAAAATTCCTGGCGTTCAGTTCTCTTCTGTGTAAAGGGTGATGGGATGGTTTAGATATGAGAAAAATAGGTTCATATGGAAGTGGATGAATTGTGTGTAAGAGTGCACTCCCCCATCGCCTCAGTTTACCCCAGCAATATTACTGCATTCTAAACTGTCTGCAGTGTCTGCACCAGCTCAAACTTTGAGATATGCAGCCAGCTCCATTGGATGTCTGGGTCTCTCAACAGCCATCATAGAATCATTATGTAGTGTTAAAAAATAAATTGCAGCTGTATGACATGCTGGGACCGAATAAACTCTGCTAAACAACATCTTCCTTACAGTGGATGTTTCTGAGCATTAGTTTAAATTAATTTAATTGAAATCTCTTTGGGTTTTTGAAGAAAATATAGACACATTGTCTGAGTCTTGAAACTTCTCAAAGTAAAATTCCAGAGAGTCAACAAAAAAAATTCTTTGTCTTTCTGTCTTTTGCCAGGTATGTGGTGAAACATCTCAGCTCTCCCAGCCTGTGCTGCCTTCCTTACTGCACACTTTCCTTTATCTGAGCTTCAGTATCTCTCCTGGTTCCCCTCTTGTCCGTCCAACCATCCCATTGTTGTCTCTCACAGTCTTCCCATCCATAGAGGTTTTTAAGCTGTGGCTTGACAAAGCCCTGGCTGGGATGATTTAGCTGAGGTTAGTCCTGCTTTGAGCGGGGGGTTGGACTAGGTGACCTCATGAGGTCCCTTCCAACCCTCATCTTCTATGATCTCTGATCTTCTTCAACACTCTGTCCTAGAGGTGGTCCCTTCTCTCCCCCAGGTGATATCTTCCACTCTCCCAGTGGAAGATTGTGTGGAGGCAGTTGTATATGAAGCATTCAAATGGGGTACTGAGAAGCAGAAGGGGGTGGCATGGAAAAAGATGGTGGATAAGTCAGAGCAAGCTATGCAAGGCTCTAGACAATGAAAAGTTTGAATTGGATTTGATGTGGCGGGGGGCAATGAAGGAGAGTGACATAATCAAATCAGACAAAGCAAATAATCTTAATAGCAGCCTTTTTTACTGGGGAAAGGAGGATGGAGGACTGTAGGTGTCAGGGAGGAGGAAGTCACAGTAATGAATACAAGAAATGATGAGCTAGAGATGTCATGAAGCAAGAAGCAGCAAGATTTAGACACAGCCTATATGCATGAGGGAAAGGAGCGGAGAGAATTGAAGATGACACCCAGGGCCAGAGCTAGAAGGAAGATAGTGATATGTTCATCAGTTACAGAGAACGGGGAGTAGAGAGGGTTTGGGAGGAAAAGTAAGCAGTACAGTTCAAGTGTAAGTTGACAACAGGATGTCAAGGGGATGTCAGAAAGACTGGCCAAACTATTGGATTGATTGGAGTTTGCATGGTGAGTTTTCATAAAGAATATTTCGTCTGCCCTCTCTTTAAATGTTCCCTCCTTGAGTTTGTAAGCAGCAGTAAGAACAAACAAAGAAAATCTTAAGAGCAGCATACTACTTACTGTCAGATATCTGGTACTGCATTCATATCTAAGGGTAGGCTCTGGCCCTTAGTGTGTAAGCAACAGAATTTGTGGCCATTCTGGATACAGTTCAGGTCTGTGTAAAGCAATTCCATGTGAAAGACTTATTTCAATTACAGAACAATTCTGGGGAAAGGTTCTGTTCAAAACTGCTTGTTGAAATTCCATTTCACGTGTACTTGTGTGATTGCTTTAGCTTTGTTGTTTAAAGTTCTTGTGAAATCCAAACTAACTCCCTAAAGAGAATATTAACATTTTATAAGGAAAATCAGAGCTGGAACCAAACCAAAGTTCTGGCTCCAAATATCTATGAACTTTGAGAGTGTTTGAATCTGAACATTGAGGCTGGCTTCTTCTGTTGTAATGGGTAAAACAAAAACTCCAGATCTGAACACTCCAGAACTTTGAGTGAGCCCAGACATGGATTTTGACCCAAACTTTGTGGCCGGAGGTTCTCTTAAAAGAAGTTAATGAAGCTATCTGGATTTGCCCTTACTGAGAACTTGGCCCTAGGAAAGTGGGACCCAAGGCTCATGTATAATGGGAAGAAAAGAAGATGTAGTAAAAGTGGTGTTTGATAGAAATGTCATATTGTTTAATGTCTAATTTATTTAAAGATAATTCAGTGCTGAGTTAAACATTGAATATTAGTTGTATTTAGGAACATTTTGTTACCTGAGAAATGTTTTTCATGTGATCTCATGAATAGAATTCTCAGGAAAAAAAAAATATGTCAGAGCACAGATTTCATCTGCTTTAAACCAACAGCTTTTTCAACCTGATAGTCACTCTGTGCACCACCTATTTGAATCGTTGTCTACATGAAACATATGCTTACCATCAATTCTGCAGTGACATGTTTGCCAGAGGAGAATTTATGAAGGTCTTTTCTGCAAATAAGAAAGGACCCAGGATGGCTGTTTCTTTTTGCTGGGCACAGGTAATAATCGTGCTGTTCTCAGAGAGCCTTAGCTTTTCTTGGAATGGCAGTGTGTATATTGCCCATTTCTGTTTGTGTTCTTTCAGTAACATAGCAGTGAGAGAAAGAAGTGATTCAAGCTTTCATTTTAATGTTATGAAAATTGGAGAATGTAATTGCTGCAGTTCCAGAAAGCGGTGGCTCTGTCAGTGCTTGCTATTAACAGACTATTTGTGGACTGATCGGTAGTTAGTTCAAAACAATACCCAGGGCAGGGTTGTTTGTTGTTGTTGTGTGTTTGTTTTTGCATTGTTTCCTTTTCTTTAAAAGTTTAAAATTTGCATTGGATAGGGGATTTATAAAATAATTTGCACTAACTACAAGCTTTTCTGTTATGAATGTTTCCCACATACCTAATTAGGATATTCTGGACCCAATGTTCATAGGCATGCACAGCAATCTGTTTCGTTTGTTGACTGTTGATCCCTGACCTGATCTTGGAGGGTATATTTTTGGGGTAAAATATAATCTATTTGCTAAGTATGTGTACAGAAATAATAATGGAAACAATTGACGCTGTAACAACAAATAGGAGAACCAAAATGGAGGTATTAAATATAGTCAAAATGGAGGTATTAAAAAATAAAAATGCTATATGTCTTCAGCATTAAATGTTAAGGGCTAAAAGTGAGGCCCAGTAGAAGTTGGCAGTTGGTATAAGCTAGCAAGAGTATTATGTGTTTGATCTAATGTTATAAAATTTTGCAGTATGTTTAAAGGTGCAACTTGACAACCCCTGGTGGGTTTGATTTAGTTGGGGTTGGTCCTGCTTTGAGCAGGGGGTTGGACTAGATGACATGAGGTCCCTTCCAACCCTAATCTTCTATGATTCTATGTCTCTTGTGGTAGTTGAGCAATGCATTCTGTGACAAATAGGTAACCCATATGAAAATATGGTAGCATCTTAGAGGACTTTTGCAATAAAGTCACCATGGAGCTAACTGCCTTGCCATCAAAACTATTGGGACATTAAGTGACACAGATGAGGTGTTTACAGTCAGAAGTTTAAGTATGATTAGCCGAATACCACACACGGATAAGGGCCAAAACCTCAGGCATGTGTGGGTGGAATAGGAAAAGGTGTATAAAAGATGCGTTTACCCAGCCTGTTGTGGGACAGTTGGGGATGGGACAACCGGGTAGGAAGCCTAGCCCAGCATCACCTTCTTGGCATGATCTCCACTTACATTTTCTTCCATCTTTGTTTCTAAAGGACTCCAGAAGTTGGTAAGTATGCACAATGTAAGATTGTAAGTATGAACAATGCAGGAAGCCACTTTACTGTATTTATCTTATTCTTATACTTCTTTATACTGATTTTTATATGGTTTCCATTATATTTGTCTGTGTTAACGAAAGCTTATAAAGTTTCTGTGTGTGGTTCACCAATTTCATCTTCTTAATTAACTCTAAGTAGCCATCTGAAAAAGAACTTATTATGTGTTACAAGTGCATATTGCATCCCAATAAATAACTTTATAATTGTAATAACTGATCAGAATACACCTGGATATTCTTGCAATTCAATAAGGAAAAATGCTTCAATGTATGTTGTAATACTCATTTTAGTTGAATGCTAAATATGCAGCATTTTGGAGAACACACAAAAATACACAGTCCCTGCTTCAAATCACTTAAAATTCAACTCAGGTACAATATATGGGGTAACACTTCAAATGTGGAAGATTTCATGGAACCTAAGATTGGCCATAGTGGGCCAGATCATAGTGGCCCCTTATCCTGTCTTCCAGCAGTGGTTAGATGCTTCAGAGGGAGTGAACAGAACAGGGCAATTATTGAGTGATCCATCCCCTGTCATCCAGTCCCAGCATCTGGTAGTCAGAGGCTTAGGGACACCCAGAGCACGAGGTTGCTAATAGCCACTGATGGACCTATCCTCCATGGAAGAAGTGGTTCGTGCTTACTACCCCCGGGAACAGCTGGGGTAGGAATGGATAGTGCTTTGACTCCCGGCCAGTGAGTGGGAAAGGGAAGGGGTGAAGAGCTGAGCCTGCTAATGGGTGTGGCTATTTGCTGCTGATATGCATGGTGCAAGGAGGAAGCCAGGAAGGAAATGTGGCTCAGAGAGGTTTCTCTGAGTTCGGTGCCTTCCAGAGCTACTCTTGGGTTGGTGCACTACCCATTGGTCAGGACTGTGCCTAATCTGTCCCTGGGTTTAGGAATAGAGAAGACTGTTACCCAACTGAGTTTCACCCGTGGGTATCAAAGATTCAAAAAAGTGTTACCCAAAAAAAACAACAGTGAAAGGAACAAATAAGAAAACTTCAGAAAAAATCATGTACACTTCATAAAATACAAAGGATTCATTTTACAAATATAGTTCCAGGGGCATGTGAATGCGCCAGCAGCATTTTACAGCATGGGACTCCAAGGGTATAAAAATCTGAATTTCATCGTATACGGCTAATGATTAAAGTATGTGTGATGGTAGTCACAGTAACAGCACTGAACGAGTAAGCACCTGTCTTTCTCTCAGGTGTTCTGACAGCCTGATATTAAAGAGCTGCAAGTGTCAGAAGATGTAGGAAATCAACTGGCCTCTTTGACAGATTTTACAGTGTAGTGTTTGCACTGTCAAGACAGTGAATATGACAAACCTGAGAAATGACAGTAATAGGAATGTTTAGGTAAAAGAACAAGCCTAATAGAGATGCCACCGTTGACAATAACATGTTTATGTTAAAGGCAGAGCCTCTGCTTTAGTTTTTCCCTGGAAAAGATTTTACTAAACCTATTTTCTAAATCTGTGTTTTTTCACTATCATGGTAAAACACGTTGTAGTTGTTTACAGGGCAAAACAGTTAGCTGCCAATCATTTTATAATAATCTACATTAAAGAAACCTCTTAAACCTATGTATTTATTTATATTATTTATACTGCAGTCGCACCTAAGGGCTTCAGCTGACATTGGGGCTCTGTTGTGCTACATACTGAACAAACAGAAGAAGACACTGTTCCTGCCCTGAATAGTTTACGATCGAAACAGAAAAAAACTTCAGAGATGGGAGTATTATTATCCCCATTTTACAGATGAGAACTTAATCCTCAATTCATTTGTCCAAGATCACGTAAGAAGTTTGTAGAAAAGCCAGGCATTGAATCCAGGTCTTCTGAATTCCAGTCTCATTATTTAACCACAAGATAAACCCTCCTCTCAAGTGAATATTGTTTAGGGCTAGACTTCTCTTAGCTAAAAAGACTTACATGTCTCTAAGGTTTAACATGATGAATAGCAATCTCCGTCTTTATTCGTTTACTTCTTGTCTCGCAAACTAACTTAATAGCCAAAATGCAATTGTTTCCTCAGTTAATCTGGTGCAAATGGAAGGTGAGTACTAGAAGTATTAAAGCTCAAAACAAGTGCTTCTCAGCAGCTTCTTCTATAATCCAGCCCAAGGAGAACCCAAGTGCTTTATTCTATGCACATACTCAACGGTTTAGGAACATTTGGGAACGAAGGTTGCAACTTGTGAGATGAAGCAAAATGATTTTTTTTTCCCCAAACTCCTTTTCTGTTGACATCTTGTATGTACATCTCATTACAGTGAGTTTGAATTCTTGCAAGGCTAAAATTGAGCTTGATATCCAGACCTGCAGAACAACTGACAACAACTCTCAACCACCTGATTCCACTTTAATTTTGTGCATCCGTCATCATAAATGAGAGGCACATCTGAAAGGTTCATTAGGCTCAGTGCACTCTATAAGGCTGTTCGAGGAGCCAAGGGAATTGTATCAGAGAGGTAGGTGTTAATTACAACCGGTTAGAAGTACAGTAGAGAAAACAAGTGTGTGACCTCAAAGTTAGAGCTACAGAATTTATGCAAAGGATGCAGTCTGCTTCAGTATCATATATATTTAAATTATGGATTGGTACTATGGCTTCATGACTGCACCTTGCCATGAAGATCCAGGTTCAGTAGTGGACACAGGCCTTGGGGCCACATTTTTAAAGGTGTGTAGGTGCCAAGTGGGATTTTCAAAAGTGCCTGAGTGCCAAATTCCCATTTATTTCAATAGTAGAATGGGAGTTAGACCTCTAAATCCTTTTGAAAATCCAGAAGGCACCCATCTGCATCCTAAAGTGTCTAAATCCCATTAAAAATCTGACCATTCATTCTTTAAGATAATGATAAGGTTAGATAGATGACACACATGAGTATCCATGGGGAAAATAAGTCATTACTTACATTCTGGTCTGATCTTGAACATCACTGGCATATCCATATTATCATTTGAGAAAGAAAGGAGGATCAAAGTGGCTTGTATTAAATGACTGCAGGCATCCAAAAAGAAAGAGAGGAGTAGAATATTAATAAAAAAGAAGGTTATTTTATGTTCTGTGAATGCTTCTGAAAATCATGTTTCTGTTAATCAGAGACAGGTTTCTGAATGTCTGGCTGTTTTTACGTTGTTTATAAAATGCAACAGAAATATTGCATTGTGAAATGACAGAAAACTTAGGTCTATATATTGAGATATTTAACCCCTTTGTTAGGCCAGCAACAGAAGATAGAATTCTTGCAACTGGAATAATATGAATGCCCTGGTCTTTTAGCTGGACCTCATACTGACTTCCAATGGTATGAGCTGTTTTGCATAATAATTATATACAAGGATCCCAACTCTAAAGAAGTCCAGTGTAAATTCCAGTTTGTAACATGCACTTTGCTATCATTTACGTTATTTTAGGTTTCCCAGAACACTGAGAAAGGGAAGGTAAGATGCTTTAGTTAACATATTTCACATCAAGGTTTGTTTCTCCCTGACTGTTGTAGGAAAGTTGCTTGTAATATCAAAGAAATAGCTAGTACATTTTGAAGAAAGTATTGCATCCAGTACTCAGTCCTTTGAACTGAAATTTCAGATGTGCAATTTTAATAGAAGAATAAAAATGGTTATTAAAAGTAATGTTTATGCTTGAACCCGAACTGTAATCACAGAAATTATTATGGAAAATTTCCCTCTGAGTGGAGTTTCAATTCAGGAACTCACATAGATAATTTTATGATGATTAATTCATTTTAGAAGATCAGCGGATTATACTGATCGTTACTCTTTCCCTCAGTCACCTTCCACTTATGCAGAATTTTAACATTTGACATTTTTCTGTCATTTCCTTGCCCTTAGGGGCATGAACACTACAGCAGCAATGTTATTAATGTCACATTCTCTGAAGTTCTTCAGACCACAACTATTGATCTAGTCCTTACTCTGACATGTCTTCATACTGCTTCCCATTGAATCAGCATCAGAATACCATTAATATTCCGACAAATGTGCTATCATTACCAATGTATATTGGGCCAGCCCGATGTTTAGATTCACATATTATCAAGCCAGAAGGGACCATTGTGATCATCTAGTCTGACCCGTAGAACGCAGGCCATAGGACTTCTCTGAATTGATTCCTGTTTGAACTGGAACATATTTTTTTTTAGAAAAACATCCAATCTTGATTTAAATATTTCCAGTGTTGGAAAATTTATCACTACCCTAGGTGAGTTGTTCCAATGGTTCATTATACTCACTGTTAAATTGGACCCATTGGATCTTGTTATACCTTTGTCTGTTAGACTGCAGGTCCCTTTATAATAAAATTTCTGTTCCCTGTGTAGATACTTACAGATTGTGTTCAAGTCATCCTTTAGCCTTCTCTTTGTTAAGCTAAATAGATTGAGCTCTTTAAGTCTATCACTATAAGGCAGCGTGTTTCCCAATCCTTTTTATCATTCTTGTGGCTCTTCACTGCCTCCTCTCCTATTTATCCACATCATTCTTGATTTGTGGACACTATTGAATTGTGGTCACAATATTTCAGCAGTGCTTGCCAAATACAGACATAACACCACAGGGGGGGGGTATAACAGCCAATTTCAAATGACTGGGTCTCAGTCCCCCAGGCCTATACATGACAATACTACTGACCTTTCTGCCCAAGAAAAATGTTTCACTCCAAGAGTGCAGAAATGAGATCAGTCACTCCTGACAATATACACAAACTCAGTTACCCCCAAACTAGAAAATTCACTAAGGCCACACTTCTCTGATAATGCTCCGGACAAAGCTCTCTACACCAGTAGGATCTTCCTGAGTTGCCCAAAACAAGAGCAGGCACTCTCCCACACTTCTACTCTGAGATCCCCACCCATCACAAAAATAAAAAGCCTCCTTACTTCTCAATGCACCCAAACCCAGCAACTTTATACGTATACGTACATCACCATAACATTTTGAGAAATAGAACTTAGTTGACATACAGTTCTAGCTAATCACTACCAAAAAGCTAAGAACTTTTAATTTCTGTGATGATCCATCTTTTGCTCTATTTCAATGGCTTCTATAGCTTACATCTCCCAATTTACCTTTTGAAGTGCTTTAAGAGCCATCAAACTTTGTAGTTCAGTATTATAGGATGGGAGTTTCAAATGAGATTAAGGGGGTTAGACACCTACCTCCTATTGAAAATCAATGGAAATTGGGTGTCCAACTCCCTTAGGTCAAGTTGACTATCACCAGCCCTTTGACTGTTATTTTTTTCAGCATGAGGATAACTCCTGCCTGTGGTTACTACCAGAACAGCTGGATCTAAGAGACAACATCAGAGATGAAGCAGTGTCTAGTCATTAACGGATCCTGTTCCACCCTATTTTCTCAACAGTATACCTATATCTTCTCCTGGGAATACCCTCCTTGTTTGACACCAGTTGAAGACTACCAGAAATTCCACCCCAAACACTTACACAAACTAAACATAAATGACTATAAATCTTCACCTATGTTTGCTCTCTTCAATTACCTGCTGTTAGGAAATTCTAAGCAGAGTTAATGATCTTTCCACTGTTTACCAGAATGCCATCTGCCATGTGCTTAATCTTATATTCTGGGAAACTCACTTGCAGTGACTGTGTCTCCACAAATGCACTTCAAAAGTGACGTCTAAAAACAGTGCTCCAACACATTCCTCCTTTTAGTTTTTCCTTTTTTTAAAACAAGCAGTTTGAAAACCCTAAATACCATCAAAAGGCCAAATAAAATCTAATTTAAACAAGTTCATGTTCACCTGAAAAATAACTGTATGCTAATTGTTCAGGATCTTATAAAATATTTTAAGACTCTTTGTATAAAGGGTTTTTTTCCTATCAGAAGATACCTGCTTTCTTTGCTTTTTTTTTTAAAAAAAAAGGAAAGTTACTCTATCAAAAAGGAATTTGTCAAGTTCTGAGAACTGTTCAAACTTTGGAAAGAGTGCCTCCCCATCCAGGTCAATAATCATAGCTAAACAGCTTGCTCCATTTGATTGGCCAAATGCTGACCAGATCCTTTGCTCTCCAAAAAGTAAATGCATATGGACAGATCCTACAGTAAACCCATCTTTTGCTAGGGACAGCCCTCCGTCCAAAGGGACTGAAGTATAACCAGCTGATGTGGAATCAATGTTATCTTTCAGTACCATCATGATGACCTATTATCCTGACAATGTGAATCATTCTGTGATTCATTGAAAGCCCCCTACACACTCCTCAATTTCTATTGAGGAATTTGCCAAAAAGTCTTATTTCCTCTGGCTTTAATTCATGTTACAGTTCTCTTCCTTAAATAGTTGAATCTAGTAAATCTGTGTCCTGCCTTTATATACACTTATTCAACATAAAAAGCTAAATTTCCTGTTACAAGGCTCCAACCATGTCAGAGCTGTTAAAGAACCAAATAAAAGTGGATCTGTCCATCATAAGACACACCTACCACAGCCCATGTGCTTAAAGTTAGGCCGTTAGTACCTTCCTGAGTCTGGGACTATGTTCTTTTCTTTCTGTTGATTGCCTCTGTCTCCCTTTATGCTCTTTTGCAGTTGGCTTATCTGAAAACAATAAATACTGAATCACAATAAAACTTCTCTAATTGCAAAGTAAGGCCCTCATCCTGCAAACACTTAAGCATGTGAGTAATTGCATTGAATTCCATGGGACACTTTGCATGAGTAAGATGACTCAAGAGTTTAAGTGCTTGTCAATAACACAGTAATATTTCCTAATGTACATTGCCAGTCTTTGACTAGGTAGTTTTAAGAAAAAATCAGTGATTTCTTAACAGATACTAAGTGTTAGTTCAGTAGCAACTTATTAAAAACCATTCTCGATGTCAACAAATTCTTGAGAGCTCTTTCTTTTTTCCCCAATTGTCTTGGAATGAATTACTATAATATTTTGTAAAATATTCCATGTGAATTAGCACCTTCTTGAGAACATTCTTCTTCATTCCCTCTTATGAAAACTTAAATAAATGCTCAGGGCTGGGGGGCATGTGGTTTTACTAGCAAGAGAAGAATATTTCAAAGTATTTATTCATATGCTTCTAGACTTTAGGAATTATAGCAATGTCAAAGAAGTGCATTCCTAAGCAAAACATGGTTTATATTTGGAAGATAATAAATAATTACTGTATTTGTTGAAACAAAACAAAAACATATAAAACATTTTTCCTATGGTGAAAATCAGTTGCATGGTAAATAACATTCTATGTGGTATGATAGTAATGAAGAATTTTATCTACTGTTTGCAACAGCTGTTAAACATTTTATCTACTCTTACTGAGGCTAGCACTCTAACATTGTAAAGCTTGTAAAGTCTGACACTGGGGTATCTAGATGTCTTCCCTTCCATCATTCCTACACCCAAAAAGTTCCCAAAAATAAATGCTTGTGTGATTTCACACTAATTTTAAACTTTGTGGGCCATATCCTCAGCTGATGTAAATCAGCTTCAATCAGCTCCTCCGATTCACAGCAGGGGGGATCTGTAAATTTAGAGCCAAGTCCTTTCCTCCTACCATGGTGCCTAGAAGGCGTTTGGCAGTGGGTAGGCAGTTTGACCACAGCTTATTACACTTACTGTTGTCCCACTTTACCTTGTACTCCCTGATCTATTGGCCATCTGTAGTCTCTAGTCCAGTATTTCTTAATCTGGGGGTTTAGAGGGGTCGCAAGTGCAGAGCTGGTATTGGGGGTGGCAAGAAAGGCAATTGCCTGGAGCCACAGAGGCACCATGAAACTAAGTTACATGCCTCAGCCCCGTGGGGGTGGGACTCAGGCTTCAGGGGTACAGTAGTTTGGAAAGGTTAAGAACCACTGCTCTAGTCTTTGACTTAGTTTCCAAGCTCTTTGGGTAAGGGACAAACTTATTGTACAGTGTCTAGCACAATGGGGATCCAATCCATGATTGGACCCTATAGGTACTATCGTAATATAAGATATAATAATAATGATGCAAATTGTTGTAGCTCCATTGGCTGCAGTGAAATTTCAACTATTTACACCAGCAAAGAATTTAGACTTTCCCTCCCCTCTTCAAACCCCCTCCCCTCCCCCCCGGCGATTTACCATATGCATTTGACAAAGAGGATGCTTTACAAAGGGGACAGACAGTGAAAACACATTTGGCACAATTTGTATTTTAAAAGATGAGTTGCAGGTAAGGTTTCAAAACAACTTATTTTACAATGCATTATATTGACTAACAATCATGTGCTAAAAATAAGCCAAATTATATTTCACCTCTCTTTGAATGGGATTGCAAAGTCCTGAGTAATGACACTGGTTGAACCATTAATGTAAATCCTTAAAATATAAGTAGTTTTTTGATACTTTTCACTTTGAGGCATCTTTCTAGAGAAACAACAGATGCCTCTCCTCATGCATAGAAGAAATCAATGGAGGTAATCAATAACTCCCTCCACAGGTAATAAATGCTGAGAAGCATTTCTGTCTATCTATATTGATCCTGGAGAATTGCTTTAAATTGGTTCTGATGTGTATAAAAATCATTTTCATATTGATCAAAGTTTTGCTTTCTTTCTATGATGTTATTTCATCTCTGCTACACATTAGTTCGTCTTCCTCCCTATGCAGTTATGATAAACAAAATAGCTAAAATTCATGCAGGATGCTCATAATTTGAATAGAATATAAAATGATTGGATTTGTTTCTTTGAGGAATGCTTTGCTTACAATTTTAAGCAGAGCTGGTGGTGGTAAACTGGGAAAACTGTTGCTCTTGGTTTATTTTCAGTAAGAAATATAACAACTTTTATTACCTCCTTCTTTTATTAGAAGCAATAATCCAAGTCTGGTATCCTTCATTTGCCTGAATAGTCCCTTATTGACTGCTTACATGAATAAAAGCTGAGGGAGTGGACCCAAGAATTTTACATGACATTTTTTAGACTTATCTTGTTCTGTTCCATAAATAAGCCAAAGAGTTACTACTGGGTCTATACAAATAATGGAATTAAAGATAGCACACAAAGCTATTTATATTCTACTTTATCAGCACTAATGTCTCAATCTAATAGGAAACATTAAGTAGTGTATTTATTTATTTGTATGTGGCCTTTATTAGACTTGTTATTTGGAGGGTTTTTTAGCATTTATGCTACCAAAATTCTGTAGAGACACTATGCAGCTTGGGTCCTGCTCAAACAGGAATATTCAGAGTATTCAATAATTAAATTAGATGCATAATTTCTACATTCATTTGCCTGAAGAAAAATTCCACATAAGTATTATCTTATAATTCCAATCAACTAGTCCTTCATTTGTCTTTGGTTTGACATGGACATTTAGCCGTAATAGTTTAAGCCTATAGCAGGATTTAGTGGAGAAGTAGAAAGCAAATTAGGTTAGATCTGCTGGAGTGTTTTCTATGGAGGGCTCAGTTTCTAACTGTTTGATGCATTAACTGCAGAACAGCCTTTAGGGTTGTGACTTATTCCTTTAATAACAAAAAATCAAAGGCTTTGGTCAACATGATTTATCAAATGTCAAAGCCAAATATCAGTAAAACAGTCTGCTTGTTAGGTTATTCCATTGCAAAAATGGCATTGTTTATGGATACTTGAATATGTAGCCTCGTAAAGCATTGCCTAATTTTGTCTTGGCAGAGCTTCACTCTGAATTCATTTTACAAAGACAGCTGGTAATCATTGCTGTGATTTCTATTAGGATCTCATGGAATATGAATTGTCAGGTTTTTTTGTCCTTTGACAAGTATAGGTCTTGTTCCCACTACCCTAGGTAATTTGGCTTTATCAACCCAGCAAATTAATCTTGTCTAGTTTTGTGTTCTAAAGAAATATGTCATGCAGTAACAAATTAAATTAAACTGCTTCAATGTACAAGCACTATTTTAGATTTAGCCAACAATTCGTATCATGAGATGGATTTCATACTACATTTACATAAAGTGGTTTCATTATTATTATTATTTACTAAACACCATAGGTGTGTGTGGTTCTTTACATCAAGGGAAAAAATGCAGGTACCTATTTCCATAGAACTTAAAATCAAATGTAGTTAAACATATAATGGCCATGACTTTGGACTCATGCTGGTTACTCCGCATTTGCATCAGTGTAAGATCAGAATTTGATCCCTTAGTATTGTATGTCTATAAAATATCTCTAATTCCAAAATCTTACACATTACTAAAGTTCGAAGGCCAGATCCTCAGCTGGTGTAAATCAGATTAGCACCATCAATGGCATAGAGCTACACTGATTTACACCAGATAAGGCTTTGGCCCATAAAATACAAAGTTAGAATATCTTTTGAGATACTAACCAATTATGAGATTGCACCTCTGATCTCAAGAGAGAACACCTAGGATATGTTTTGTTTGTGCAGTCTTTCTAAAAGGGCAATGTTGATAAAAGGGCAAGGGGAAAATTGCAATGATCTTCAGGTTTTTGTAATTTTTCAAGCATATATCTGGCCAAATCTTCAGGATTGTCCTTGTAGTAAATCAGTGTCTAAAATAAAAAGCTTGGCTAATCTGTTAATGGCAACATGACAAGTTACCATGCAGGAGTTTAGAACCTGGAGTCCAAGAACAGCTGTGCTTATAGGACACTTGAATTTGGGAACAGGGTGGAGGTAGCTAATTCTGCTGCTGAGACCATATGCTCTGTTCCCTTATTGTGCATTTGGAGGGAAAGGATCAGAAGTCCTTAATCACTCACAGAAAAGTCAAGGAAGAACAGAGAGGAAATGTGACCATACAGTTATACTCTCCCACACATTATATATCTGGCTATAGCCTTTATGTGGCCAGAATAAGGAAATTAAGCTCTATGCTGCTGGCCAATAGAGAGGGAAGGAACAGACAGAACAGATATCAAACATATGAACTAGGGACTATTATGAAAATATCCCACCATTCTGACCTCTGGTGGCCTCTGGCATTTTTTCCACTGTAAAGCAAGTATAACTAACATGGTCATGAAAACAGACCCATCTGCAGCAGCCTTTTGTCTGCATAGTGATTCACACTGGTGCTAGCACCAGTCAGTTGAGCCAAAAAAGTTACCCATATTTCAGTCACAGGCAGGAATGGTGCCATTGCATTAGCAGTAACAGTGGAATAAGTGCTAGAGTAGATGGAGTTCAGGCACTTTTATCACCATGTCACGACAACCTGCTTAGTGGTGAGGCCCATGAAGACGCCATAGGATTTGAGGTATTTGCAATGCCCCTTTTGGAGCCACATTGCTCCTGGCACATTCCCAGTGCCAGTACCCTACTGCCATTGGCTGTCTCGTTCCAGTCCTATTCCCTCCATCTGTTCATGGGTATTACTGCTGATAGAAGCAAAAATAACTGTGCACGGTCCTGCTTTGAACAATGACTGTTAAAATGGCAGCCTGAGTTTCCATGCTTATTGTCTCTGTGACACCTGATCTAATGTGCTCAGTTGCTTTCTCTTCCTCTTTACCAGCCCTACTGACACTGGGATCTCAAGATCAAGCGGGGTCCTTTCCTTCTTATGCATCATCACCTGTAATAAGGAATTATACCATCATTGACACCCCTGTGATTCATTACCATCACTGTGGGTGCACAGGTGTAACAGCCTGGAACTTATTAACAATTCTGTTGATGATGCATAAGCAGGAATAGAATCCAGCCCATTCCCTTAATGGTGTTGGCTCAGTAGGGCTAACTGGAGCAAAACACACATACAGTCTTATTTTTGTCATTAATGTCAGCAGAAATGGTTCTGCATATGCAGAGATACCAGATCTGCTGAGTAAGAAGATGCCATGTTTACATAGCCACTTTCCAGAAGACTCTGATGTAAATGATCTTGTAGCTTACACTGTTCTAACAGAGTAACATGCCACCTTGGGTGAGTTGGCGTCTCTACATTAGAAACATTAGTACCTGTATTTAGCTGCATCTGTGCCAAGCTGCTACTGCAGATAGGGCCCCACTGTCATGAAGAACTGCTTAGTCATTCCTCCTGCCTAACAAACTGAGAAGGAGGCAGGGGTTCAGTAAAGTTCATGGGACTGCAAGTGGCAATGGTGGATCTTTGCTAGCTGTGTATCCAGTGTTGTGGGTGAGCCAGTAGCAATGCGGCTCCAACAGAGGCCTTGCAAATGGTTTGAAATCTATAGGTCTACCTTGGCTTTACATGTTGATTTCAGTCTTGATGCTTTTAAAACTTAAAATGTTTTTAAAGCTACATTCTATGCCATAGTTTTGTCCTCCCATAAAGTGCTGCATCAAAGTGCCTTTGTTAATGTCCACATAAGTGTGCTTTATAAAAACACTAAGTGTAAGTAGAGTTTTACATAATAATTTTGTAATAGCTTTTGTGTGATTTGCTAATTGGAGAACATTTTGATCAGCAATAGAACACAATTTGTTCTCTCTCTGAAACCAGAAAAATCTTGGGGAGAGGAGGAAGAAAGGAGTAAATTTACAGTAATCAGTGAATCATCATAAGCAAGTAGATCAATATTGACATAAAGTGTAACAGAAATGAGTCATTCCTATTATGTGCCCTGTCTTCCCCATTTGCTGTCTCACTCACTCTCACATTCACTCGTACACCCTTCTGCTACAGAGCAAATAGGTTGCTTTATTCATAATCAGCTATAGCAATGCACCATAAACTGGATAGCATTGAATGTGTGTGAAAAGAACCATTCTCCACTAATACTTACACACACCCTCAAACATCTTCCCCAAAGAGTACTAGCTGTCAAACACATTCAGTTCCCTACTTCTTTGATCACCATTGCACCATACAGCTAGTTGTTACTATATTTTACTATCATTTTCAGATATTCATATGTGCCAACCAAGTAACATAAATAAATTTTTCTTTCAGGCATATGATTTATGTGGCAAAGGGTTATAAAGATGTACTTGTCCTACTCCCCTTGAAGTCAATAAGAATTTTAACAAAATGTTTAAGTATATTGCTTCAAATAGCAGTTTGGATTGATTTTACTTTCTTAAAATTATCTGGGACTGTCCAAATCCTGTCTCTTCTGAACATGTGCATTTGTTTCTGTTTTAAAAAGATGAAGTGTGACATTAAGCCCCTACCCAGCTGTTGCAGTGTTAAGACTCTGAGCTAAAAGTCATTTGTTTGGCTCTTTGGGAAAAGTTCCCAGCAATTGCCTATAGAGTCCGGCTGCAAGTGAAATCCATATGTAATGCTTCTGTCAGCAAAGACTTGGTAAAAGAGAGTTTATAATAAATATTCGTATCTGCTGCTTTGGACACCCTAATCCATCCTCTAGATCTGTGCTGTGTCAGGCTTTGTTCTAGATGAAGAAGCCCGGTAGTTATAAAGGTTTGCAAATAGGGCATATTTATCATGGTTAGCTCTACTTCTATACTTCCACCTCTTGTAAAAGTATCCATGGCCACTCCAGGCATAACCTGTGATTAAATGTTCTCAATGCATTTTTTAAATTATTTTTGCCTAAATGTTTCACTTGATAAATTGAGAAATGGCATTTGTTTACCTCACACACTGACAAATGAAGCCATCCTATTGTGATGAGCAGAACAAGAGACATCATCGTCATGAATTATTCTGAAGGGAGGGACGATATATTTCCAGGATAAAATTTACATCAGACTCTGCTACTCTGACTTCGGCATCCTTAAAATGACATTTTCTTTTGGGCCAGATTCTTTCCCACTCACTTGTGTTTGGTTATACATCCTGATCAGCTATTCATGGAGTGAGTGTGGCAACATTTGGTCCTCTTTTCCCTACTCTTCCTCAAAAATTATTGCTTCAATACTGCATTGCCTTTGTGAATGTCAGCATTAATTCAGTTTCTACTGGTGATAGGTCTTTGCTTTCAGGGGGAAAAAAAGTCCTGATACATGAAAAAGGGCCGTAATCATTCTGAGGGTATATTGAACCTGCATCTAATAGCTAAAGGTGTTTGGCCAAGATCATGACTTGAAATACAACGATGGCTTTGTTGAGCAGACCATGTCTGCCTTGAAATTAATGTATTGATTTTGTGTTGGGTTTTGTTGTTGTTGTGTGTGTATGTACATATGTGAAGCTCATGATTATTACAGTTAATTTCTAAGCAGAGAGATTCTCTCATCTGGTGGCTGGGAAAATAAGGGGTGATTCAAATGTATCAGCTGTTACCATGGTTTTTTAAACTGCAAAATAATAAACTTATAAATACATATTGGGCTTGATAAAATATAGAGGCAGCTTGTTTTATAAATAAATGCAAAGAAGCTTTGGACTCTGTGAAACCTTTCTTTCCCTTCTATATCCACTTCTTTATTAACTGTTTAATTAGGCTGAATTTTTTTTTTTGGAACCAGCGAGAGTTATGTGCTCAACTCCTGGTAAAGTTCATTGAATTGAGGTGTCTAAACTCACCTAGGCTCTATTGAGAATCTACACCTCAATTTATTAGGCTATTATATCAGTTGGCCTGATCCTGATTTATTTGGATAGGATAGCATCTTACTCCACCCGTGCTGACTCATTTCAATTAAACTACCTGTGGACTGAAGTGCTTTTTTCAGTGACAGTATCAAAATCTGGCCCAAAATCATTGTATGAAAATAAAAACAGGATCGCTGCCTTCCCAATGAGCAGCAAGTCCAGATCTTCAGTTCACTTAATCACTCTGAAATCTAATCTGCTATAATTGATGGATGTTACTTTCCCATAGAGGAGTTTAGATTATCCCAGGCACAGTGGCATGCAAGATATGGGTGCATTTAAAGAAAGAGTGCACAGCATCAGACTTGAACGTGCAGGCATTTGCTCCCTCAGTGGCCTTCTACAACTCTGATTACTGTGCTCTGAATTCCAGGTCATGTCGTCGCTCTCGCAAGTAACGATGGGACGGTGAAGACCCTGGAACTCAAGTCCGGGCAGCTTTCCAGCTTGGCGGGCCATGAAGACGAAGTGCAGAGCGTTGTCTTTGACCACAAGGCAGAGCATCTGCTCTCGGGCGGCTCGGATGGAACCGTTCGACTCTGGTGCTGAGACCCCGGGCGTTGCTGAATGCAGCCTCAGTACTTCTGGGAAATGATTTGACCCCAGAGCGGCAGCGATCCGCTCGCTAAATGCCTTCTCCAGTTCTTGTTTGCAGATGATGCAAAATAAAAGCTCCCGTGTCTTTCTCTCGGCAGCGAAGTGTGTCTGTCCCTCTGCAGAGAGGGGTTGCGTGTCAGAGCCGCCCCTCGGGCTGCTGCCGGAGAAACAGCTTTCCGATGACGCCTAATGACAGCCCAGGCGAACTGCAAGGAGACTGCTTTGTAATGCAACACAGCGAGACGAGGCGCAAGAGCCCGGCTGCTCCCCCCCCGTCCCTGCCCCCTCCCCCCAACCCTAGCCTGTGAGCAGCTCTGAAGTTTGCCTAACGCAGCAAGGTGGGGTTGTTTCCCTCCCTCCCCTGCAGCCAGGGGCTTTGCACGTCGGCAGGGCCAGCAGGCAGGAGAGCGGCGGAGAGATGCCCTGAGCTTGGCCGCCGCTTCCAGCAGCTGCGGGGCTCTGGGAGCCAGTGGGACCCTTCCCATAGGGGCTGAACCGATTGGGGGCGCGGGGGACCGTCCGATGCAAGCGCCTCGTGGGATGGAAAAGCGCCAGGCCGGGCTCCTGGCTGGGGAAATCCCTCCCCGGGGCCGGTGGCGACGGGGCTGGCTCTGATCTGCAGCCGGCGGGGGCCGCCCCGGGTGCCCCTAGCGAAGCAGCCCTGCCCGGCGGGGCGGGAGCCGAGGCGAGCCGGACGCGAGGATTTGTGCAGCCGAGCCGGCGGCGGGATGGGGCTGGAGCTCCTGCCCTCGACCGGCTTCGGAGGCTGAGCGCCGGGCGAAGGTGGGCAGGCGCCTCTCGGCGGCGGGCTCGGTGCGGGGCCATGGGGGCCGGGGCTGGTCCGGGAGGCGCCGCCGGGCGTGTAACTCCGAGGAGCCGCCTCCGCTCAGACGTTCGCTCACCGCCGGGCCTCGCTGCTTGAACCCGGCGCCCGAGAGGTGAGGAGGGGCTGGTCCGGGGGGCGGCGCTGGGGAGCCTGCGGCTGCTGCCCGGGCTGGGACGTGATCCTGACACCGGCCGGCCACCACGGGAAAGTTTAACTGGGAACCACCCGTCCGTAGCCCAGCCGGGCTTGTGTGTTTGGGGAAAGCCTTTCCCCGAGCCGGTCTGAGTTCGGCTCCCTTCCAGTGCCGCTAGTTCAACGGGGTCTTCTCCATTGCTCCGGAGCATCCAAGATCAGACTCCACCGAGAGAGACCGCCAAACTTGGGGTGGGGCTGAATCGGCTCACATTACCTCCAATGTGAATTACTTTCCGTGCTGCTTTATTTTTTCTTAAATCTCCACTCACCTGAGCACAGAAAAATTGATGCCTACCTGTGGCTTCTACCTGGGCAAAACTCTTTACTGGCCAGATCTTTACAGCACACTTCTCTGTGTGTTTTATTTTAATTTTTTTAACAGCGTGTTACAACAGAGATTGCTGGCAGTACTATAGCACATCACCCTGGTGATAAAAACATATCTAGAACTTCAATTAAGAGGCTATCTTTTGATGTTGACAAAGCTTGTGTAATATCCGGTGTCTCCCTCTATAGTAGCTTCGGAAAACTGCCTTTTTTTTTTAAAGCAGGATCCTTTAGCCTCTTCTGTAAGGTTTCTCCTGATTCATCCTTTTTGACAGATTTTGTTTAATATAACCATTTATCATCAGTATTCACCAAAAATCTGAGTATACAGGAAGCGTTTCTTTTGGGGGGAGGAAGGGGAAATAGATATTCATGTGAGTATGTGTGTATTTATACCTGTGTGTAAATACATTTACATATGTATTCATATACACATGTATTTGTGTGTGTGCTATTAGCAGAATCTGAATACCTCACTATTAATAAATATGAAGCTAATATTTCAGTTAATAAACTTTCCTGCAAATACTTTTCACTGTAGGACAGCCATTCCCTGTCCAGTGATCTAAAAACAGGTCAGAGACCATGTTTCTGCTGGCATTACACTGGAATCTGAATGGCATTTAGAAAAGGATTGAGAATGTGTGCATTGGTGACCGTGATCTGACATACAGCACAGCCATATGCTGAGCCTTTCTTTTTTGCCTAATTCTTCCTGGGACAGGGACAGGCTTTCCTCCCGTTTCAGATCAGTCCATCATCACATTGGCCATTTAAGCAGCACTCTCCATTGCCAAATAACATGGGTGTTCTACAGAGCTGTGATGGCATATGAAGTTTTCGAATGGAGATTGTCACTAACCTAATGAGACAAATATATTACAATAATTCCATGCACTTGCCAGAAATTTTAAAATACTGATCTATGACCTCCTAGCTGGAAATTAATGCAAACCTAAATACTGCTTCCCTGAAAAAAAATCAGTGTCTAGAAATACTGAATAAGAACTGGACTATATAACAAATACTACAGGCTTGATAGATATTCCTGCCCCAACCTCTTTACCTTCCTCTGCAAAAAATGCCACATTTAAAACACTATTTCATTCCTTCTCTCTACGTCTAAATAAAATACAGGATTGTCTTTCATATGTGAAGCTCAAACCTATCTAAAGCTCGTACTATTGTTGTTTTACCTTTTTTTTTTTTTTTTCTTCTTTCCTGCCAGAGCTTCTCTTCTCTTGATTCTTTATTCTCTTAATTTTAACAAACTGAGCTGTGTGTTGTAGCAAAGAGAGTGTAATGGTTACAGCAAAAGGAGAGGAACAATTCCAATCCCGCATTCAGTCCCTCTGAACTACCCACTCACTGTGTAGTTGCAGGCAATCATTCCACTTCTTTGTGTGTCAGATGACCCAGTTGTACAAATAGGTAAAAGCAAACATTAGTCATCAATGTAAATCAACATTCAAATGGAGATTTGCTATGGGCCAATGTATGCATGCACATCTACTTGTGTATATATCTCTATGTGTACATACAATTGCTAGCTTTAATGTTTATTATGCTTTGTTCTCCTTAGGAATAATTGAGAAGAGACTTGTTTCAAATGAAATGACATTTAATATCTGGATGCCTTGAAAGCGCAGGGCTTGGTCTCCAGATACAGGTTGAACGCATGGTCTTCATAAGTCTTTTTGTTGCTATTTCAAGTTATTCTTACTTTAAATCTTTGTTTTCAGACCACCCCCTGGTGTCCCTATGGAAGCAGCTGTTTCTATCTGATCTTAGGACCCTATGTGGAAGTTAGGAGGGAATGGCGTTTCATATTCATGAGGCCTGCCTACTTCTGTTGCTGATCCTTGGGCTGGTCACCCCAGCTGCCATCAATCATGAAGACTACCCAGCTGATGAAGGCGACCAGACCTCCAGTAATGACAATCTGATCTTTGATGACTATCGAGGGAAAGGCTGTGTGGATGACAGTGGCTTTGTATACAAACTGGGAGAACGTTTTTTCCCAGGGCATTCCAACTGTCCCTGTGTCTGTACTGAGGATGGACCTGTTTGTGATCAACCAGAATGTCCTAAAATCCACCCAAAGTGTACGAAAGTGGAACACAATGGATGCTGCCCAGAGTGCAAAGAAGTGAAAAACTTTTGTGAATATCATGGGAAAAATTACAAAATCTTGGAGGAATTTAAGGTATGAGCTATCCTTAGTATTTATGCAATACTAGCATGTCATATGAACTGTGATGGTGGAACTCAAAGGCTCATCAGTATTGGCCTATCTCTGCTCTCACTGAAGTTAACAGTAAAACTCCCATTGATTTCAATGGGAGCAGAGTCAAACCAAAGCTGAGCACTTTTCAAAAATCCCACCCCAAATCTGTACAACAAAAAGTGATGATGTCGTGCTTAGAGAATTAATATTCACAAATACATCAAAATATGTAACTGTCGTCTGGACTTGCTATGTCTGGCTAAGTAGTGCTAATCAAGTTCACTAGTAGCTGAATTTCCATGCAGGTGACTCTAAAATAATGGGAAGTATATGGCTCAATTATTGGTCTTAACTGTCAAGTGTTGAGTTGAGAGTATTTAGTAGTCTTTTTGAAAGAAACTTTAAATGTAGGACCAAACCATAGTTTCATAAAATCTTTACCATTAACACAACATATGTTTGTGATTTTTATAAATTAGATTAAAGGTTTTCCATTAAGCTAAGGAAAATGTCATACTGTGGTTGCAGTAGCGTCTATACCCAACACATGAGTTTATACTCCCAGAACATATATGACCTCCAGACTCAGAGCTCTATAATGAAGACTTGCTTTGAAGGACAACCTGTATCTCTTCATGGGTTTAGGCCTTATCCCTCGATATACTTGCCAGTTTCTTTGCTTCTCTAGCAGTGAAAATACTTTCACATCAGTCTTTGTGTTTTCCAGCATTTCAGTTACACAAGATAGAACTTCTTTATTTCCAGCTAGTATCTTCTCTTGCTGTTGTTTCCTGTAGTAAATAGTATATAGTTTAGTTTTTCTTTCCTGGGGGATTTCCCATCCACCCATAACTAGCATTAGTCAAAATATCCTAGTACAAGCCTAATAGCTTCATAAGGTACTATAGTGCATTGGACACATGTCATGATGAGTGTATCCTTTGCTTTGCAGAAGAACACAACATGAGGCTGCTGAATATGTGACATGTAAAACCCTATTGGAATGTTGGTAGCTTAAGAAAAATTAGTCCAACTTTGCTATCACAGGCTCATCTTTTTGACCCTTGAAGATGGAACGTTCCCATCTTTGGATGACTCATTCACCAATAGGTGGCCAAGTATCCCACCCCATGTGTATTTCCTGGGTCAGGATCAAGTACACATGCTAAAATAATGCAAGAACTTTTTAGGAGAGGTCCTAGATCAAAAAGGATGCAGAGTGGATCTTTATGTCACAAACCCTGTGCAAGAAAAAAAAAAGTCACCCAACTAATGGTCATATTTTAGCTTTATACCTAGAGAAACAATTAAATGAGTATTTTACCACTGATAACACTAGGAGTATGTTTTCAATGTTATGCATTGAGATTGAGCCATAAAACTTCAGTTAAAACAAATAAGATGTATTTGATTCCCTGTTTACTGCCCTGAAAATTAATTCCCACCTGAACTTAATGCTAAATTTTTAGCTGGAGACTGATCAGTAGGCAGAGGAGTTCCAATATCATAATAACCAGCTACCAACCAAGGAAAAGGGTATCAGCTTGTGGAACGTCCCACGTCAAATAATCCTCAATCCAGGACTTCAGTGGAGATACTTCTGATTCAATTTAGATCACAATCAAGCCTTCTCTTGCTCATAGCTGGGCTCCTGAATAGAGTGGAGAGAATTTTTTTCAGCAAATAGCAAATTCACAAAAGGATGCGTTTTCAGGGAGCACTGAGAGGTCACAATTTCAGCCACCGAACTGAAAAATCAATTATCCACTCATCTCCGCTCCTGAGAAGGTGAGAGTGGATATACTGTAGGGTAGAGTGGCACTTACAAGAAGCTTGCTTATTGTGAAACTCCACCTATACTGAAATAGCAAAGTGCTGTTATTCCTCAAGGTATTTCTATGGACTTCAACTCTGTTTACAATGAAGCACAATTCCATAGATATAGAAAAACTTGGGGAGCTGAAAGATAGATCCTGGGCCAATAACTAGGATCCTGTAAATGCCATAGGAGAGAACCCTGGCACCAGGAATTTGCTGGCCTTATTGAGTGGTATCCTGACTGCATTGAATTCAAATGCAGTTTTCCCATTGATGTCAATGGAGCCTGGATTTCCTCCATTATGTCTATAGTAGAAATTCTGAAGAGTTCATAAATTCTGCAGGCTCCATGTCTGGCTTTTCTTTCTCTTGTGGTGTTTAGGTCTGCAGGCTTTCTCAATGCACTTCTGCACATAGTGAAGTCACACTGTGCCAGAGAGGAGAGGCTTTCTTAAATCTGCTTAGAAACATCCTGCTCGTAATTGGAATAGACTCATGCTATTTAACCCTTTCACCTGTCACAATAATTGCTTGATTACTGTTTGTTTGTCAATATCTAAGTTCCAGCATCCTATTTTGTACAGCTATGCTGGTCAATCCATAGAGAAGGCTGATATTAGATTGATTTTTTGCTTACACACATATATGCGCATGCGTGTACACACACACACAGAGTGTATTCATTAATTTCACCCGAACTGAACCAAAAATGTCATATTCATATTAGTTCAAGATAGATTTTTTTTGTCAGGAAAGTTTGGGGTGAGTTGAAGAAGACATTTTTGACAATGTAATGAGTCAAAACTTGAGAGGTTTCAGTTATGGATAATTTTCCTAACTTATTTTTAGCTCACTGTATCTCCTCTTTGGCTTGGCATAGAAAACCCAGATTTGTATAAAATCTGTTGCTCTTAGTGAGTACAGATGCATTTGACTAGATTTGGGGGTCAAAAGGTGGTACCTAGTGAGAATTGCTTCGTTACTAAGTCTTACATTTTCAAAAATCCGACTTCCACTTTGTGGCCACAATTAGTGCCTGTAATTTTTCTGCACTCATAATAAACTGTATGCACAAATGTAAGCATGTGGGCAGCCAGCCACCTAATTTGTACCTGCAAATGAGGTCACTGCTCACTAGCTGTTCAAATGTTTATATTTGCATGCCTAAAAGGAAGGCTAAGCTGAAACTCAAATGAAATCTGTCTTCACAAGTAGTTTGTGTACTTTTTAAAGCCCCTTATATGTTTGTAACATGCTGTTGGGGATAAAGAGAGCTGTGAGCCATTATGTTACCTCTCTACCTCAGCAAGAGTGAGTTTTGCTGGGCATTAGACTGGTGTCAGCCCCTGCCACGCCACTCTGTCTTCCACCCTCACCAGCAAACTCCTCAAGGCTCTCCCGGCCCAAACCTCACCTAGCAGGAAACAATCAATTCACCCCAGCCCTCAAGTTCCTCAGAGATGTTTCTCTGCAATGCACTGTGTATTCACAGAAGATATTAAGTTCACTGCTCTTTTAAAGAGTCACTACATCATAGTTTATTAATTTCACTGGGGTAAATACTACACCCTTCCCTTCCTGAATTGGTTTATAGTAAAAGTAAAACAAGCTTTTTGACAAAGGAGCAAGGATTAAGTGATACCAAATAAGAGAGATACAGGTAGAGGTGGTTACAAGCAACTAAAAGTGAAAACAAGCATCTAAAGGTCCAAAACTTAGTCTAGCAAGATACAGTCTTTGTTCAATTTTAACTCAATAGCTTTTTTTACCACTAATATGTAAACTGAGGTAAGCCCATATTGCTTTGTTTAGGACAGACCTGTTTATCACCTTTTACCTGGGCTAGGCTATCTTGTCATAAACCTCATACAGCAAGAATTCATAACTTCACATATAAAGCTAACACATGCATTTTACAAGATATTAATAACCAGCATGTTATTAGTGGTCATATGGTACCTCACAAGCCATATTTTGTACAGATATCATTGCAGTAGTGTGTAAAGTGTGAATACAGGGGGCCTAAGGTCACAATGTTATAAAAAGGCCAGATAACCTTTAAGACATACTATAGACCTCCTGGCTCTGATGTGGACCTTACAAAATCTTCATGGAACTTCAGGCAAGGGTTAGGGACTGCCTCCTGAGGAATTGTAGGGACACATCAAAGAGTGCTCTAAAGATGGCGGCAGTACCCAAGATCTGGCTCTGGGCATTTAGGCCCAGATTTGTAAAGGTATTTTAGGTGTTGCTGCACTCAGCGTCGTAATATTTGACTGATTTAGGAGGCTGAATCTCATTTTCAAAAGGGATTTAGGCACTTAGGAGTCTATATCAACTGCCAATGGGAATTAGGCTCTAAATCAGTGGGGCATTACAACACAGAGTGCAGCGATGCCTAAATGCCTTTAGAAATCTGGGCCTTAATATCCACAAAACTGACCAGTTTCCAGGGTTTTGCATTGGCTATTGGGGAAGTAATGTGCATGGGAAAAGAGAGGCAGGACCAGGTCATGACTTTTGGGAGGAGCCAGTCCTAACCTAGCTTACCTCACCACTTCAGGAACAAACCCTCCTCTCCCAGTCTGGGGTCCCAACATGGCCTTTTCTGGTCTTTTGCATTAGTCCCACGAAGCAGAATTCCCACCACCCCAGGGGGATTCAGGTTCAGGAAGGAGGGCAGAGCTCTATCCCTTCTACCTTTCTCCTTCCACCATGTTTCATTCTCTTCCCATCTCCCATAGCCACTTCCTGGCAGCTGCTGCCTCTGGATCCTTCTTCCACTCTTTTCCCTGCTTCTAAGATCAAACGTTAGAATGACAGGTTGAGGCTGGCCCTTTCTTTCGCTCCCTCCACCCAGGCAGCCAGGAGGTGGCAGTAGCAAAGGAGTGGAGACGTTCTTCATGTGGTCAGACAATATAAGGTTTGTCCTCTTTTCTCCTCTGCGGGCAGGTGGTGGCCTTCTGTTTCCCCACACCTATGTGGTCAGATAACCTTTCTTCCCCATGCGTCAGCCATGGCTTTCAATTACAAATATCCAAGACCCATGCCATTCAATGCCATTCAATGCTAACCCAGAAAATTCTTCTAACTCTTCCAACAGGTCATGATCTCTCCCCTTTCTCCCTGGATGGGGTGCTGGGGGAACATCGGGAAACAGCCTCAGGTCATCATAAACGCACTTAGTGTTTTAAATTAGCGTTCCTGCGTATGCACTTGTGTAGATTTAATGAAACTATGTGTCAGATGACTCTTAGTGTTAATTAAGCAAATATGAAGGAGTCACGAGACAATCAGACAGCAGCTTTTCTTTGCTCTTGATTATTTTTTACTCTAATACATAATTTACGGAATAAAAGGAGTCATAACTTCCCCCCTTCTCCCATTTAAAATATTTGTTTACAGCATGACTTCTGATACATTTATAATCAAAGGCAAATGCATTTTTGTGATTTATTAGGTTTTCATTGTGAAGAGTCAAATTTTGTGTGTCCATAACCGCTTCTATGCATCTCCATGATTCTTTCATCACTCAGCACAGGAAGACACAGACTGATCATCAGAGTGCTCCTATCTGTGTATATATCAACACATAAAAATACTGTTAAGGAGCATTCATTGCTGGGGATAGACAATCTGTACTGTCGGCCAATATGTTGCAAGAATTGGTTGGTATTAAGGCTAGGCAACCAGCAGGAGGAGATTTGAGTAGGTCTTGCTTCCTTCCACTCCCACCTCAGTGGAGGATCCACTCCAGGAACACTGAGGCCCAGTTACCTACTTTCCTACTATGGGATCCCCCTCCTGCCCACACAGATGTTACCCGCACAGACTCCAACGGCAGGCGCTTCCCACTCTGTATTCATGGCTCCATGCTCACTACCAGTGCTCAGAGCCTTCCTACCCAGCACAATGGTTCACTCCCCCGGTCTCTCATGCACCAGAACTCCAGGAGTTGGAGGCAGCTCTCCCCGCTCTTCAGTACAGACACTCCTTGTGTGCTGCAGGGTGAGCTACTCCAGCCTCCTGCTCCAGCTCAGATGTTCTCTTCCAATATCGCCACAGGATCCCAGACTCCACCAGCTACTGACTCTTACAGCTACCTGCTTTGTTGAACATGTTCTTATTGATACTCTTTCCCGGCCTTGCCATACCACTTCTGCTCATCCTCCTGATCCTTAGCTAACCTCCTTCTTCTGGTACCTGTCCCTAGCCCAGCATTCCTTGTCTCCTTTTTTCTGCTCCTATGTTCTTAGCCACCCTGACTTAATGTCACCCCCTCTCACATCCTCTGCTGCTTCCTTCAGTCTCATTGGCTCAAACCCATCCCCCAAAAGAATCCCTTAGCAGCCAATAAACATTCATAATTTGTACTGAGCGTGACCAAAGGGTGAAGAAAAAGAGAGTGAAAATAATCCATTGCCACTGTAGGATCCTCCATCCCATCAGGGTACACCCGTGATTGATCTAACGCAAGAGGTGACATCCTGGCATCGCTGAAGTCAATGGCCAAACTCCCACTGATGTTAATGGAACCAGGATGGTGTTTTACTGTGAACCTCATCCTCTTTCCCAGCTCTTTTCAGATAACTCATGTCATGTCTGAAATTTGGCCCTGATCCTCAAGTTGACTCTGCATGGGTATGCAGCTGTGTTCGGTTGGCTTAGGTTCAACTCAGCAGGCCAGAAGTCATGTCTTCTTGTGCAGTCCCTTGTCCAGTGGAGTTCTGACTGGGACCTTTGGGGTGGGACTATAATTTAAATAATAGCTGTATTGTGTGCTTTATCAAACACTAATTATCAAATTATTTTGGGAATAGCAACATCTGTCCCATTGTTAATTCTCTTTAAAAATGTTTTATCAATGCAAATATATTAATAATATTTTGGAAGGTAGATAGCACCTTTTATCAAAGTGTGTCCGTGCACAGCACACATTATTCAGCTATCCTCATGACACCCCTCGGAACTTGACCAGTATTAATGTCTTTTTGTTCTGTGTTTGTACAGCGCCTAGCACATTAGGGTCCTGGTCTATAATTATGCACAGTGATGATGAAGATGATAATATTAATATTGTCCATTATATCTTTGGTTAAGCTGAGGCACAGAGAGTTAAGTAATTTTTTTTTCTCCAATGACTGCTAGAAACAGAATTCAAGTGTACTGACACCAAAATCCCTTCTCTAGCCATTAGCAAATACAATAAGTACAGCCTTTTTAAATGTTAATAAAATGCATATTTTGGAACAATAACAGACTGTATAATATTGTTATACCAAGATGAATCCCAAAGCTGATATGCAAACAGCTTATCACTATTACTATAATTTGTGTAATCGATGTCTGCATTATATTTAAAATTCTTAGGTCAGAGTTCTCAGATCTGTTAACTGCAGATTCCAAGCTCCTTCTGTGCACAAAATTCCCATTGATTTCAAAAGGACTTCTGTCCTCATTTTACATGCAGGCTATGTGATAGAGATGTGTAGTGTGGATGAGATAGGAAAATATTCGCTGCATGTTTAATTTTAAAAGCGATCATTATCCCTCCTCAGACTCAGCCTTTCCCAAGTAAATCTAATAGCCCAGTTGCAGCTGTGAAGAGCGTTCTATGTTTTAAAGCAGCATCACAGAGAAGAAATAGGACATCTTAAATCCGAGAAGCTTCATTAGGCTGGTCACGAATTTTCCATATAAAGTTTGCGTCCTCCTTTAATACCATGAATGCTAAGTCTCAGCTTCGTGGTGAACCTGGGAAAGCACTCAAATCAAGGGAGGCTAATAATAGCAAGAGCAAACATTATTAAAACCTTTTGGCAGCGTGCTGACCACTGATCCAAGTCACTAGTAATTTTCAGATACCTATTTGTAAATTACAAGAAACTGATTACTAACAGGGTCACTACAGGGCCCCAATCTTAATATTATTTTTTTTCCATCTGAGATGCATACAGCAGTGATTTTACATTATAACTTGAACAAATGAGGCCTTTTTCTTATATGTTCTGCAATTTCACGTACTGCTAGAAAATATAGTACAAAAGACATTTCAATAATGTGCCTATCCTTTAATAAAAGGAGCCGTGAACAATACTAGCTTGCAAGATAGCACACACAGCCATTGAAATCAGATAGAGGAAACAGAATATCAGTCAAATGGAAAAGTGTGATTTATTATCTCCCTCCTGACAAAATTACAGTGACAGTGTCTATGCAGTGGTATCTGAAATTACTGACTTACTGTATTTCTGTCATAGTTTATACAAAAAATACATAATAAAGTAGAATGGTATGTCATATACTGAACTATAATAATACCTAGTTTAAAAGCGTGCTGTGTTTTTAGATACTGATGGTATACTACATATATAACGTTGTGAAGTTCCCCTCTGCAAAATGGTGTATTACTGTGTTATCCCAATCCCTTGCTCTTGGAACCCATCTCACTCAGCTCTGCTGTATGAACCCCTGCAGTCCTGGGCAGTTAACACACAGCCTCCTGCAAGCAAACTGCTCTCAACTCAGTGAGTGAGTGCTTCTGGCCAGCCACTCATAGGATTATGCAATAGAATTACCCCAGCAAACATCCCACCAGAAAGATTTTAAGTGATTATAAATCAGAGGAAAGCAGGTCAGATTTGATCAAAAGAAAATAAAAGGCAAATTGCATTTTAAACTAAGTTTAACACTTTCAGCAACCTTACAGTCTTAGATGATTCTCACCACAGGCTGGCTGCTCTGCCTCCAACCAGTCCCCCTCCCCCTGTGATCAACACTTCAGTTGCTTGGTGTTGTTTGTAGATGGGAGTGGAAGAGAGAGAGCTCTCACAGCCAAAATGTCCCCCTTTTTACCATGCTCCTTCGTCCCCCTCTGGGGCCTCACCTCCCCCCCCCCTTTCAGGTTCAGGTGACAAACAGTATCTATGCATGGTTTTCTCCATGTCCTGAGACTGTGGTTCTTTGTGGATTCCCTTGTTGACATCTTGTCTGGTTCTTTGTTCTTAGAATGCTGAGCTGGGTTGTTCTATACAAGTCTTAGTGATGTGTGAATGGCCCTCCAGCTCTGTAGAGTTTTGCCTACATCTGCCTCAAGCCATGAGACACATATTTGGGAAGATTACATAGCCTCATAACCATACACATGACATTGCAACAAACATACTACTATAACAATACTATTCAGTGTGCCATGAGCATTCCAAAAACTTCTTACATGACATACCTTGCATCAAACAATACACAGGTACACTATAAGGGTGAACATGAATGAGACACAGTCACACCATACGAGGGCCCATGGGGGTGCAGTGTGTCACAAATGTATATTACATTATGCACTAGTACTGTATTACAATATAATTTGATGTTCTTTACCAAATCTAACATTTTGGGGTGTATGCTGCTCTCAGTTTCCGGGTATAAATCTGGAATAATTCCAGTGACTTCATGTTGGTGTTGTTGATTTGTGTTACAGTAGCATCTAGAGGCCTCAGCTGAGTTCAGACCCCCGTTGTGCCAGGCACTGTATATACACATTGTAAGAGACAGCCTGTGCCCCAAAGAGCTCACCATTTAAATAGATAAGGCTGAAAAAAGCAACGTTATCATCACTATTTACAGGTGAGATACAGAGACCCATAGGGGGAAGTTTTCAAAGGTGCAGATGGGAGTTAGTGCCCAAATCCCATGGGTTTTAAGTGTGTGCTGGGCCTACCTGGCCTTTGTAAATCTCCCCTAGCTGACTTGCCAAAGGTCACAGAGAGGGTCTGTGGCAGCACTAGGAGTCAAACCCATATCTCAGAAATCCCCATCCAGTGCCTTAACCAAAAGCCCATCCATCCCCCTTATGGCAGAAAGGAGAAGAATTTGGTCTGTAACCTCCTGCCCATGTGTTTGGGTTTTTCCCCATTAAATAAGACCCAGGAATGAGCATGTGACCATCACTACTATCACTAAAAACTGTGGCCACATTTTCAGAAGCGTTCACTAATTCTGTGCGCCTCAACTTGTGGGTTGCCAGCTCCAGACATAGACATCCGCTCCATTAAATGAGCCACTAGGTCTACTTCCAAAGCTGGGGGAGCCCCAGGGGTCTGCTGGATGACAAGGTGTCTGCTCAGAGAGGCCTTGTGCCCCTGAATTAGCTCTGACTCTAACAACACCTTCATCTCCACAGGAACTGTGCTGCTAGGGTTATATCCAGGAGAGAATACCTAGCATGCAGCTATTCCCAGGCACTGCAGAGCGAAGGCTAAATGGAAAAGATAATCTAGCCATAGACTATTATCATTCCTGATTAAAACGTGTAGGATCAGACTAAGTATCATCCATATGTCACCTGGCCTGCTCAGCTTCTGTCACTTCTCACCCACAAAGTGCCTTCCACAGAGGTCTCGAGACGGAGGAGATCCCCTTTATTTTTAAAGCAAATAATCATTTCTTTTCATTAGTCTTATAAAAACGTTTCGGTTCCTTCGACCTTAAGGATGAAATCTCATTACTCATAAAGAGGGTTTTTAATATATGGATTTACATGCTGTAAATATATGGTCAGTAATTTGTCATTTTAAATACTACGGGTGGGGCATTTCAAAAACACTTAGAACTGGACATGTCTTTGCTCTCACTGAAATCAATGTGCAACTGCCCAGTGGGAGCAGAGTTAGGAATATATCAGCCTGAAAATATAACAAAGTCTTAGTGAGGAGATAACGTCATAGGGACCAATCCTGCCATCAGCCTGTGAACACAGCTTCTACTGAAGTATATGAGAAAAAGCACAAATTCATGGAAGGTTTTCAGTACTGTAATAGAGTGCTCTGAAAAGTGTAGGCAGCTGGGTTGATGGAGTGTTGATAGTTGAAAATGCTTTACACAGAATTACATTAATTAAAAAGTAATGCCCGAGTAGATAATTATCCTAGTGATTGTTTTTAAACCAAAAATTGAATAAATCATTCAATGACAGCTTTCAATACAGTTGGTTAAAATAGAGACTGTGTCAAGCTGTGATTCTGATTTCCTAGGTGTTAATCAGGGATAACTCTCTTGGAGCCAAGGGGGTTATGCCAGTGTAAAATGAATGTGAGTGAGAGGAGAATCAGGCCCCAAAGCAGCTGCATAAATTATAATGAAGGCAAAAACCACACAGCCAAAGTCACTGTCCTCTGTTTAAGCAGGTGAACCTTGCTAATAGTGAATTAACCAAGATCTATCACTGGATGTTCAGTAAATAACAGCCCATTCCTTAAACACAGGCAAACCATTCCAGCATCCTTTTAGCGAAAAATACCTTTTCTGGTATCCTCTCCTTCCTTAGCTTCCAATCGTGATCATAGATAATGTCATCCCCTAAGGGCAGAAAAGACCTTCTCTTACATCGTTCTGTGATTCCCTACGGTATTTCAAATAATGGCAGCTGGAATTAGATTCCTTCCTGCCCTCCCAACCCATTATTAATTACTATTATTGCTGAGCCGGACTGCCCACAAGAACTGCATGTGTCTCTCTGTGTTCCCTTTACCTAGGGTGTCTGCAGTGAGGATGGGGTGGTCCAGCCTGTGCTCCGCATCCTCACAGTCAGAATGATCAGAGAGAAACTACGCTAGGGGATCCTCATAGAGCTATCCTCCCTCGCAGCTCTTCACAGAGCAGAGAGCTGGCACCTCAATATGGTGATGAATGTTGTTTAGCTTGTAAAATCTTTGGGTATGAAGTGACTTTTAGTCTGTATTTATATAGCTCCTACTGCGATGGGGCTCTGATTCTAGATTCACTGTGACCCAAAAAGTGAGCATCATAAACAGAGGGGGAAACCTCACATGATTATGCTGGGCAGGGAGACATGTGTCTACCTCTATAGCTGCATTGCTTCCCACCCCCTTCCTACCTTCAATTCTCATAGGTGAGTTGGCTGGAGTGAGTTTTTAGGAGGGGTTTGAATGAGCCCAGGGAGTAGTTACCTATTCTTAAGATCATCTATGTTAAAATCAAGGAGATTTTCCCCATATGAATGTTATTCCAGTATTAAATTGAGCCTTATCACCTTCCTCTCTATCTTTCCCTAGATATATTCAGAGGCAATTTTTATAATTCGTACAAATGCTAACTAACAAATCCTCTCTACCTACCTGCATGGATTGTCAGTAGCATTAACCAGCATTTTAACAAAGGAGAAACTAAGGCAAAGATGTTAAGTGACTTGCACAAGGTCACAGAGTCAGTCGGTGTCAGGGCTGCTTGCTCCGAGTCCTGACACAAACCACTAACCAATGGCTTCCCTAATTTGAATGTTCCTGACTATTACAACACAGGGATTGATCCTGAAGCTTCTTTGAAATCAGTAACAGCTAAGGCCACTGAGCACCTGCAGGATTGGACCCATACTATTTTGGGCCTAAAAGATACCCTGTACAGAGGGAACCATTATCTGCTGTGGTTTGTAATTAAGTCCCCTATTTATGCATCCTAAGATTCTCATCCTTTTTTTTTTTTTGACTGCTAATAACACAGAGGCCCAAATTCTGATTTCAGTTACCCTGCTGTAAATCGGGATGTCAATGGAGTTACTCTGGATTTACAGTGATGTAATGATCTGGCCCTACACCCTGAATTTCTGGTTATTACTCTGGCTTCTAGGTCCTTTTCCTTGGTGTTCCCTTGATTAAGGAGACATTCAGAATTTATATTTGCCATCTAGGTGGTTCTTCCTGGATGTCTGATTTTACATTTTCTGACACCAAGTTTCATCACGCCAGTCTTTTACACATTGCCCTAGGCTGTTTAAATACTCTCGTACAACACTGCCATCCTCTTTAGTGTCATCAGCCTCTATTGCCTTAATGTCATCCGCATCTTCCAAGACACTAGCTTAGTCCTTCATCCAAACCACTTACTAGCAAGTTAAATAGGAGACATTTCAACCTGGAGCCTTGTGGAGACCTTTCTCAATATGTCACTCCAAGAACACTTCCATTTAAAAGATCCTAGGCCTGTTTTCTTCTCTCACTCACATCTGTGTAAATAGGAATTAATTCCACTGAAGCCTGGGAGCCAGATTCCCTGCTAGTGTAAAGTGGCACAGCTCCATTGACTTCAATTAGCCCAACGAGGTTCTGCAGGTTAAAATCTGGCATTAAGTGAGAGCTGCCCTTATAGAGATCACGTGGTGCTGAACTGGGACAGGGATTGCCTGAAGGAGTTGTCATGCACCCAACTCCCTCTGCTTCAAAATCCACCTACTGAACTGCCAGAAAACCAGCCCAAAATCAAAAGAAAAAACTTTGTGAGTAAACCTAATAGAAGGAAAAACAACCTTCCCCGGAACAGCAGCAGTAAAGGACACCACCACCCATCCCACTGGCAAACCAAACAGCAGCATCTACCCCACCTCCATTGATGGTGCATTAGCAGAATGGAGAACATAATTCACCCTCCCTCATCCCCTGTACCAGCAACACAGCAAGAGCAAGACCAAGAGGGCTCTGTTCCTAGGGATGGAGGATGTGACCTGCCTCCTCCCTTTTCACCAGACTGACAAGCACAGCAGTAGCATCTGGCAGCTCAGCCATACATTGCGCACTGGACTCTTATGAAATTTGGCACCCTTTTATGAGCTAATTGAAGAATGGCTATCCAGATAAAAAACCAATTCCAGGAGTCTTAGAAATAAGTCAGCTGGCCAGACACCCGGAAAATACAGCAAACTTAGCAAAGCTAATAATTACCTGACTCTCCTCCTGTAACATCAAATATAGGACCTGGTTATCTCTTATGGTGCCACCCCTGTGTGCTGCTTCCCAACCATTAAGCCAGCTTTATCATCTGGCCTGGAATTCTTGCAGCATATGGAGAATCCCCAATGGTGGTGATGCAGGCTGCTCTCTATCTAGAGCCTACTCATGTAGGAGGGGCATAGTTACCTTTTCTTTAGAGCTCTAGCATCTGGAAGCGACAAAGGTAGAATCAGATCATCTTTGCATTTTAGTCAGGTACTGCTCTGAGTACAACTCAGCGGGATCTGAGAGTCAGGGCCATCATTGGTAGAGTGTGTTTTAGTTACTTTAAAAGAGTTATATGGTTATTCCTTTGTTCTTTTGATTGGATAAATAATTCCTCACTGGTCACTGAATTTCAGTGATCACTGTGATAACTCCTGTGTATATTGCCTGGTTTTCAAAACTGTTAAGCACCCTGTTGACTTGGACTTAGGGGTGCTCAGTGTTTTTGAAATCTGTCTAGTAGTTTGTGTTAGTCTCTAAAGTGGATTGAGCTCTTCTAAATATTGTGACAGATGACATTACATAATGCCAGTCATTGTTATTTATTTATATACAATTAAATAACAAACAAATCATTCATCACAAATAAATTAGCTAACCATTTTAGCACTATTTTCTGTTGACAACTCATTTGGGAACCAGTCTTCTTTTCTGTGGCTGTATTAACTATGTGTAAATAGTCACCCGCTAGTTTAGTTGAACACACTTCAGCCTCTGGGGGAGGGTGTGAATCTTTATAATTCCATGTAATGGCCATGTAAGTTACACAGTAGTGTAGCTACTCTGATTGGATGTTTTGAAACTTTAAAAAAAAAATGACAGATGAGAAGCAATGAACAGTGACTAATGAATACTCAGGTGCAAATATACATATTTGTAGGAAGAACAGCCATTCCCCAAACATTAAGGTGAATAAAAAAACCCCAACAAAACAACATCATCTATGCAAATATTTATGAATAGCCAATAAAAATAGGGATGAACATGGCCAAACTGAAGTTAGTCAGAATTCAAATGGATGTTTTCAATTAATGGGCTAATTCTAATACCAGTACTCCCACTGAATAATATCTTCTACCCACTGAAGTCAATGGGACTAATTCCATAACAAGTTGCTGCTCAGAATCCTGCAATATACAGCCACCTCTAATTATAAATAAATAACCTACCATTCCATCCTTTCTGATTGATTCCTCTATCTTGCCTAGGGTGGTGTCAAGCTAACTGGTTTGTCCTCAGTAGTTAAGCTTCTTGCTTCCTGCTAAGCTGCTTAGGAGAAGGCACTACATCAGCTTTCTTGCAATCCCCTTCTATTCTGCCTGAGATCAGAGGCAATTTAAATAGCAATGAAAATTATTCCAATTTCAACTCCTGCAATATTCTCTGATGAATGCCATCCTGTGTCGATGATTTCTTTTTATATGCATCTCTTCCCATTTATAACCTACTATCTTAGCTGTAATGTGGAAGCTGTTGTGACTCCAATCTTATTCATCAACACCTTTTAAACCTTTTTCCATTGCTCTTGCCTCTTCCCCCCCTATAAATGCATCACCTGAAACTGTAGCTACAAAAATCATCTCTGTCAGAGTTGCCATTGTCCTTAGCATCCTTAAAATGTACATGTGTACTGCTGGTATAAGTGCACAATTTGACAGACCTCCCTTTACCTATTTCTGCACTTCCTGCTGTTGCCTTTTCCTCATTCCATCAGTAGACTCTGCGCTCAGGACGGTTGAGGGCAATTAGAGCTGGTACCAATGGCTCACCGACAATGAAAGAGCAGTAAAATGGCATTTATGCAAGCCATGAAAGCTTTGGTGACATACCAGATCTTGCATCTGCTTAGTTGGAAGCTCCATGGCGGTGGCAGCATCCCTGACTGAGAGCAGGTCTTTTGAAACCGAGTCAAAATGAGTCCAAACCTAAGCCAGTTCCCCCAAACTTTTAGAACTGCATCCAGAATTTACAACTGGAGTCCATTTTGAAATCCGATTCTTTCCCAAGCTGCCCATGACATCGGAAACTGACAAGGCTCCAGTAGAAACTGATATAATCACACATACTACATGTTATAGGAGTTTCACAGAGTTATTGAGTCATAGATTTTAAGGCCAGAAGGGGCCATTAGGTCATCTAGTCTGACCATCAAAACCACCCAGCGCCCACACTCAAAACCCAACAATAGAAATGAGACCCAAGTATTACAGCCCACAGGAGACTAAATTAAAATGTGCCAAAGGCAGAGAATAGGAGGGACTGGGGTGCACCAATGCATAAGACATTGATTAAGTGAGAAAAGTAAAGAATTGATTAAGTGAGACGTACCCAGATAATCCTGGTAAGAGACCCACACCCCACAGAGGAAGGCAAAATCCCCCAAGAACACTGCCTATCAGACCTGGGGGAAAAGTCCTTCCCAACCCCACACATGGCGATCAGTTAGACCCTAAGCATGTGAGTAAGAACCAGCCAGCCAAGCGCCTGACAGAAGGAATGTTCTGTGCCACCTCAAAGACCTCACCTACCCTGTCCAATGTCTCATCTCCAGCCATGGCCAGGTCTGGTGCTTCAGAGGAAGAAGGACCAAGCCCCCCCCCCACACACACACACAATCAACCTTACAAAATACAATAAAAATACATTTTCCATGTCTCAGTTAACTTTTTAAAGTAAAAAACATATAGCAACTCAATATTCAGAGAAAATATGGTGAACATGTTTCTTGGTCCAATCTAGACTTAAATCAGACATATATTTCTGCATTCTTTGTGTGGATAAAGGAGAACAGGGTAAGTAATTTGTCCTGACTAAGGTTGTTATCCTAAAAATAGTGGAATTTACTCTGCAGCTGCGACAGGTGTGTATTTCCCCTTGGCTTCAGTGGGCATTGTGTACCTTCAAAAATAGGGCTCAGTTATCATTTCTCTATTTGTTCCAACCCACTCGGATGTCTCATCAACCAATCAGTTTCCTCCTTTTAGCCAGCCCTTTCCGTAAACTTGCATGCATGTATTTCATGGAGAGATGCAACGTGGGCCCGCCCTTACATCCAATGGAGTCAGTGGAAAGACTCCCATTGCCTTCAGCAGAACGGTAACAGGTGGTGTTCAGTAGGTGATGGCTATAACTTGAATTGGATGATAAACCAACCTGGTATGCAACCTTCTTACCATTCCCCCCACCCCCCCAACATATTAGTGAACTGATGTTTGTAACGTTTGCTTTGCTCTACAATTGTTTACTACTAAGTATTTGTGATGAACAAGGAACTGCTCTGTAATAATCTAAGAATACTGAGAGGTAATACTTTTCTGAGCATTGTATGTGACCTGATCAGTGAGGGGACGTTATTGTACATTGGGTTATAAGACTTTCCCTCTGGAAATGTTTTGATCTAGCTTACTAGGGGGCTGTGGGAAAAACAAGCAGGGAAGCAACACAGTGAGAATCCAGATTAGCAACCTGTAAACAAACACTTAGGGGACAAATACAGGACAATGGGAAAAGCTCTTAGCTTTGAAGATCCTATATTCTGTCTCTAATGAAGATGCAAGCCTTGTTTTGCATGGGACACTGGCAGCCCAGAGGTCAAAATAATGACAAACCATTAAAAAGCCTTTCCCAGTAAAGGAGCTGGGGTGGGGGCAATTGTCAGGGATTATGAGGGGACAGGTTGACAAAGAACTAGGCTCTGGCGAGAAGTCTGAAAGAGCTGGTGCTTCTCCATGTCCAGGGAATGTAAGCCCTAGGGAGAAGCAGGCCTGCATACAGACTGGCTTAGTGTTTTTAAGATCTGTTTTCTCTTAAATGCTTTTGGACAAACTAAATATGTGGCTTTAAGAAGGCTCTCGGGTTACTGGTTACCACTGCCATTGCCCTGAGGGGAAATGACCTGCAGATACTGAACCCAGCTCAAGCCTGCTGAGGTAACCACAGTTGATCCAAAGGGACTGCAGCCCAAGTCTGGTCTGAGACTGGGAGAATCATGATTCCACCCTGACAGTCGTCATGGCTAGAAGATTGAGACTTGAGAGGAGTTGCTCTCAGAGACCAGCAGGGACCAGAGGTACAGTTAGCCCCCCAGTTAACTGTGACGGTATTAACAGGGGCAAAAAAGAGCGGAAACTTTCTCTCAAGGACAAAACAAGCAAGTCAAGAAAAAACATTGTGCATTTGTCACCTTAAAAGCTCTTCCGTTGTCTTAGGTAAGTAACTCCTTGTCCACCCTGTAGTCGTGTTTGCTTAGAAATACCTAAGACTGATTAACAAATAGACATAGAATACAGGGGCCAGGCCAATCTAGGGCTAGAGTTTGGGTTCAGATTCAGCAATGCTGAGCTCTTGCAAATCCTTCCGGCAAGGTTTCGACAAAAATGTCTGAAGTCTTGTGAGATCAATTATTTTTTCAATTTTTGCCACCATCTTTGGCTGCATCCGAACTAGATCTGGGAAACGTGCCCTGCCCACACCCAAATCTAGAGAGTTGGGTCGGGATAGTGGGATTTGAATCCAATTAGTTTTCCACATTCCCCACAAAAATAAATAAATATAATAATAATAATCTAGGGGAAGGATCATTATTTTTCCTTGTTGAATCGTTATCTTCCCTTTACCTTTGTTGCCTTCTTGGTATGTCAGATTTATCCTTACCTGCTTCCTTGAACATAAAATGTTTATTTATCTGTGTGTATCCTCTATCCCCATTTTTAATTTTCATTTTAAAAAAAGTAAACTTTACTGGCTGTAGATGTCCCCCACTTGACCAGACAAAAGACTAACATCTTCTAGCCTCACCTCTCTGCTGGAGGGACCAACCCTAGGAAGAAGATAATAGTTCAACTATGCTTTTACTATGGCCTCTTTGCTGAGACTGACAATAGGGGAGCTAAAATAATCTCAGTACTGATGGTGAGAAAGGCAGTGGACTTGGGATCCACCGACTCAGTCTTTAACGGCCACTGAACCATCATCAGATGATGGCCGCTTTGGCTCAATATCACCTTGGCTAGATTGGAATCAGTGCCCTAGAAAATGAGAGCACTTCATTATTTCACCAGATTCCCTGAGCTTTGACAGAAATGATAACCTGATAATCTGTACTGACATCTCTTACGGTGGTCCCAGTTTAGTTACTCTTGATGTTAATGGCAGATCCTGCAGAAGGGGTAGTGAACTTGACCCTGTTCCATCAAAGTATATGGTTCAGAATTTCTCTTGCAAAACATTATCATAGTGATTGTGTGTGTCTATGTATTACTGTATATACATATGGACATGAATCATGTTCCTTCTTTCAATTGGATAGCTAATTAGAAGAGTTCTAACACACACATGCAGAGGTTCTTCTTCTTCTTTTTCAATGCTTAGCTGAACGGTCAGCTGTAGCAATTGTTCACCATTTGGTCCATTCCTGAGCAGCTGCAAGGGCTTGACGAGCCGAGAGTCCAATATCAGAACAGACTTGATGAACCCATGTAAAATGGGGTCTGCCTCTGGGCTGCTTCCATCCTTGATTGGTGGAATTTTATCCTGGATGTTACAAGCCAACTGGAGAACAACATTCACTGGAACATCTTATAACATTCTTGCAACATGTCCAAAAAGTATAAGATGCTGTCTGCGGACAATGGCCCCAGTAATTTGTATACTGAAGCGACCGTAAACATCTGCATTAGAAATGAAGTCATTCCACTTTATGCCCAATATATAATGTTGGCATTTTGTGTGGAAAGCCTCCAGTTTTGCTGTGTCTGAGTGGCATAATGTCCAACACTGGTTGGTTCTTGAAAAATCTTATTAAAATGCTTTCCTAGAGACCTCTTCCAAGAAATTGTTCTTGTTCAGAAGGATAGTGTTAAACCCTGCCCAAAATCTTTTACCATACATAACCCTTTACTAATCTGAATTCATTGATCTCCTCAGAGTTTTTTATAAGGTATTATTAAAAGATGCTGGTTAGGCTATTTGCACTGTCTAAAAGGAAATATCATGACTGTTGGTTCTGAATGGTCTTTTTGTATATCAGGAATTAGTAAACATTTCCATCACTGCTTTTCAATTCGGATGGGAGAACATCTTCAAGAACATTTGTTAATCCATTTGAATTTCACTGGTGTGCCATGCTCTATGAGTGACACACCTTTAAATACCAACCATGGTGCTGCTGAAAACTGGCAAAGTTATGCACTGTATATTATAAAGAGTATCTCGCCATGTGTGATATTTGCAAAGGAATGAAAAGCAAAGCAGCATCAGCATCTGGAAGACAACTTCACTAGGGTCAATAGAATAAATGCTGTTGCCTGGAGGAAAATAAGAACAGATGGGCTGGATAGAGGAGTCAGAAAAAGACTCAGAGGTGTCCCAGATGAATCCCAATTCCTGCGCTAATTCCCAACTTCAGTTTCAGTGCCTTTCCTCACAACATTTGACTCATCTCTGTATAGAAGAGCAGTTCATTCATGAGATAAATAAATAACAGATGATTCAATCAGCTGGTTTCCTGTAGGCATTCCATCTCCAGGAGGAATCTAAGGCTCTGATCCAAAGCCCACTGATGTCATTAAAAAGAATCCTATTGATTTCACTGTGCTTTGGAGCAAGTCCTATATGTGATGGGAGTGGCTTTGCAGATCAACTCCGGGAAGTTGTTCCAGGAATAAGGGAAGATGTGGAAGAAAGCCCTGAGACACTTGTAGGAGAAGCAAGCTTTGTATCACTGGTGGAGGGGAGGGGTTATATGGGTGATGCAATAGAGACTAAGATTAGTGAGTACTGAAGGGCAAGGTTAAGGATGGTTCTGAAGGCAAGAACATGTAGTTTGAACGTGATGTGTGGGGAATAGGAAGCTGGTAGAGAGATTCCAAGAGAGGGTGACATAGATTGAATATTCTCTTTTATCTCGAAGAATATTCATTCTCTGAAAAGTTGAAGAGCTCATTCCATCTTACAACCATACAAAGTTCTCCCATCCCAAAAGCTGCTTCCAGTGTCAAATAACATCATATTTTATTACAGTGTCATTTTCAGGTAACATTAACAACACAAAAGCAAAAGATATACATGTCTTGTTTCATTTACGCAGTTCAAAGTCATGTAGGGGCATCTTCTACATCTACTGATGCTCTTCCATCTCAGGCATATGCAATAAAATAAATTGCAGTGCGAGCATCTCAGCAAAATCAATGTAACTTTGGGGCAGAGGGAAATCACTAAGGATGTGCTAATGAAAGATCTCCACATCATAAGATCTTAGCTGGACTATTCCATATCACTATTGACCAAATTGAGGAAAAACAAAACAGTAATTTCTTATTGATCAGTGGGCAAGTTGTTCTGTCTGTTTTGTTCTGTACTGTTTTTTATTGTTGTTAAAGTTAAATAGACTTGAATAAGAAAAGCCGGTAAAAGGAATTTAGATTCCTGGTGCTTCAGATAGAAACCAAAGCAGAATTGAAGGAGGGAAGATAATTAGACAGAGGATTTGCACCTCCACTGACTGCTTCCCTAACTCAGGAAGTGCTGATTTTATCTAATTTGCCAGAGCCACTAGTAATGAGAGTTGATGGGGATTACAGATTGCAGCCGTTCTGACAAAGCAAAGGAATCTTTAATTAGTCCATTTTAGGGTGGAAATGAATTCCCGGGGAATAAATGATTTGATTCAAGACATATGGAGCCTCTTAGAGATGAACTGAAAAGCTTATTACCTGCCAAGACCCAGAACTCAGAGTGTTCTATCTGTCTTGTACAAATGAGTGAATGACATCACTGTGACCAGAAACATTTCATTGCCATTCTGCTCTCATTTAATTTGGAGGAATTCCATTGAATTCAAAGGCATTATTGTGGCTTTCCCCTCATGTAATGGCAGGAAGAGTTTGCTCCAGTACTCTCTACCCATCAGTTTAGGTGCCAATGAGAGGATCAACTGTTTTGGAAGATGACTGAATTCAGTGTTTGACAGGTAATTGAATAAAATGATTTTCTAGTGATTTTCTTTTCACATGCATTTATCTGTCATTTTTATTTCACTTTCCACGCTTAAGTTCCACTCCCTCTCTGAAGGGCATGTCTATATGGAGCATTAGTGCATGGCACACTCGAGTGAAACTCCACAGCACTCTGGTGTGCTGCACACTACCTAGCTGTGTGATCCCTGCTACCGCACACTGAAAGTTCCCTAGGGTGCTTTGGCTTATTGCTGTTTCAAACAAATCCACACAGACACGTGGTGCGCAGCACACTAGATCGCTGTAGATTTTACACTCCAGCCTGCCACTCACTAATTCTCCACATGGACATGCCCTTAATCGGTCTCCTTTTCTGCATGTGTGTGTGTCTCCGGGCTAGTTTACAATTAAAACTTACAGCAGCACAGCTGTATCAGTACAGCTGTGCCGCTGTAAGAGTGTTTGGGTAGCTGGGTTATGTTGGCAGGAGAGAGCTCTCCCGTCAACATAATAAAACTAGTTAAATGAGTGGCAGTAGCTATGTCAGCAGGAGAGCGTCTCCCACCGACATAGATAGCGCTGTCTACGCAAGCGCTTCAGTGGGCAAAATGTATGTTGCTCAGGGGGGTGTTTTTTTCACACCCGTGAGCAACAAAAGTTTTGCCAGCATATGTGCTAGTGCAGGTAAGGCCTCTGTCTCATGCACAAGCACACACTTATTGTTTTAGGGACCTGAAACAGTGACATTTCTATTTTTTTTAAAGATTTCTTCACTCTCCATTAAAAGGGAAGACAAGTGAGATGAAGACAACTCTCTCTACCTTGTTAAAGGCACACTCTTTAGACTGACAGTTCTAAAATGTAACCAGTTCAGTTTGTTCTTAAGTACGGCTTACCTCAATGACTTCAGTGGGCCTATTCACAGCTTAATCTTGGGCATATGGTTAAATACCTTGTTGAGGGTGGGGCTAGGAAAATGAAATTATTATTATTATTTATTATTTGTGTTGTGGTAGTGTTTAGGGGGCTCTATCAGGGCTCTGTTGTGCTAGGCACAGTGCAAACACAGAACAAAAATACAAACCCTGCCCCACGTGAAAAACAACTGAAATTCTTCTTGATTCTGAAAAAATACCAGCTCTTCTAACGTCAGGCTGCAAGGTTTCAGATTCTGAGCAGGCTGATCCAGCAGCAACACACTCAGGACATTAGGCTTGTTTGTGACTGTGAGGTTGCACATGACATGAATGTGCATTTGAACATCATTCAGTCCCTCTGCCCCTTCCCAAGAGCAGCCACAGAGCTGAAATTTACTAGAATCCTGTTCTTATAAATCTTAACACCAGACTTGCTCACAGGAAGACAACAGATGAACAAAGGAGCATGGTCTGTGACTTGGACTCGTGTGTTCAAACCAAAGCCAAACTGGTGACTTGTTTTAGACCTCCTGACCTGTTCTGGGTCCTTTTATAAAAGAGAGGTAAGTGTGACAATGGACGAAGGACGAGGATGGTCCTTAAAAAGTATAATTCTGATCATTCTCTTTTAGCACTTTTAAAAGTATTTCAGACTTTGCTATTTTGTCCTATAGGGTAATTTGTGTGCACATGATGAATGAATACAGTGAAGTCATATTAAACGCAGATGTTTTGTCTTATGGCAACATATAAATGTTACAAACGTATGAGCTGCAGGAGGAAATGGGCTAATTTTAGATTTGTTCCTAGCCCTCTCCATGTGAATGGTGTCGCTGTGAGCCCAGCAATGAAGTTCACTGTGTTGTAGCAGACTGCGCAGTTCCTGAATGTGTCAACCCAGTCTATGAACCAGAACAGTGTTGTCCTGTCTGCAAAAATGGTAAGAATGCGCCGTATTAGCTTTAAAGGAGTGATAACAGCAAAATACTATAAAGGTTTTTGTTATCTACACGCAGCCAAGAAACTCCATTGGCTGGCAAAGGCCGATATTTGAACATGTTCCTTCTCATTGTGTGCGTACTTTAGTTATCAACTTCCATCAATACGACCCAAGGACACCCTTATTCACATGAGTCAACTCATTGAAGTCAATGGGACTGTTCACCAGAGCAAGGGTTTGTAGGATGTTCCCTAAACTAATGAGGTGAGACCTTCATCTCTCCAAGGTCTAACTCCTGCTTACCTTGCCCCCACACTTGGTCCCACTTGAAGTCAAAAGGACTTTTGCATGAGTCAGGGAAGCAGCATTTGGCTCTAGATTGAGATGACCGGGGTCAACATTTGTCTAAGGTCAGTAGGTTGATGTTGCTCTCATTGGAATCAATAGCCAAACTCCCATTGGTTTTGGTGAAAGCAGAGTTGGGCCCTTGGTGATTTAGCTTATTATTTGCCATTAGTGAGTGTTTGTAGTGCAAGCATGTATTCTCCATTGACAGATGCACAATGCACCACCTGTACCATAATATCACCACATTAATAACAGCCCACAAAGCACAGAGCCTGTGGCAGGATATGTGAACTCTGGTGCTTGGGAGGCTCAAAGCCAGCTGCTAAAGCATCTTTAACCACTGCAGGAACATGACTTAGTCATTATGACTTCATTCAGGGAGTCATGCCTATGGGCATTTCTAGGGTTATCTATGCTTAAAACTTACAGTGGCACAGCTGTATCAGTACAGCTGCACCAGTGTAAGAGCGCTGGTGTCGTCGCGTTATGTTGATGGATGGGTAAGAGGTCTCCTGTTGACATAATAAAACCACCTAAATGAGCAGTGTGTGTAAGTTAGGATCCCTTAGATTCAAAGAGACTCACTGATCACATGACCACAATGTAGTTTACATCATCATATACATCACCTCTGTATTAGGTCTGTTGAGTCCCGGTAGCATGTTCTCTCCAGTGATGAATCCTTATATTCCAGTTAGCTGTGACGAGACCTGAACTTCATCCATCGGTTTCAGCATCCACTGTTTCCATTCTGCGAGGTTCGCTCCAGACAGCTCTTCACTCTTAAAAGACAACAGACAGCCAACAACCAGAGCTGTGGGAGTGGGGCAAGGACAGCTAGTCAGTCACATGAAGGCACCATATGCCATTGCATAGAAAGCAGTGGTGCCTGGTGGATAGAGCACTGGACTGGGACTCAAGAGAACTGGCTTCTACTCCCATCTCTGCCACCTGTCTGATGACTGACCTTGGGCAAGTCATTTCATCTCCCTATAATTCAGCTTTCCCTGTGTGGACTGGGAATTATGATACCGACCTTCTTTTTAAAGCGCTTTGAGATCTACTGATGAAAAGTGCTTTATAAGAGCTAGGTATTATTATTATACTCACCCCCCAGCCATTTCAGATCAAAAGTTCTGGTCTATTAAGGAATGTGGGTTTTGAGGCAAAAGAGGATTGTGGGGAAGAAATATGGAGGATCAAGACTCACCGGTTATCTGTATGTCCATGTCATCAGTCACCTCTTTGTTACTATAGCAAACGTGATGAGTAGACTCAGTCATTCCTCTTTGACGTTATTTTTTTTCCTATTGGGCATCTTAATCGTTGACCTCTCATCTCAGGGGACTGTATCCTGGGAAGCAGTGATTCCGAAAAGGTTTGGGAGTTCAGGTGGACAATCAGTTGAACGTGTCTTCCAATGCAATGCTGTGGCCAAAAGGGCTAATGTCATCCTTGGATGCATAAACGGGAATCTCAAGTAGGAGTAGAGAACTTATTTCAGCTCTGTATTTGGCACTGGGGTGCCTGCTGCTGGAATCTTCTGTCTTGTACTGGTGCCCACAATTCAAGAAGGATGTTGATAAACTGGGGAGTGTTCAGGGAAAAAAGCCCTGAGAATGACTGAAGGATTAGAGAGCATGCCTTATACAGTGATTGACTCAAGGAGCTCAATTTGTGTAGTTCAACAAAAAGAAAGTTAAGGGGTGACTTGATTACAGTCTATAAGTAGCTACAGGAGGAACAAATGTTTTAACAGTGGGTTCTTCAATCTAGCAGAGCAATTGTAACATGATCTAATGACTAGAAGCTGAAGCTAGACAAATTCAGGCTGGAAATAAGGCATAATTTTTTAACAGTGGGAGTAATTAACCATGGAAACAGCTTACCAAGGGTCGAGGTGGATTCTCCATCATGACAATTTTTAAATCAAGATGGGATGTTTTTCTAAAAGATCTGTGCTAGGAATTATTTTGAGGAAGTTCTCTAGCCTATGTTACATAGGAGGTCAGACAAGATGATCACAATGCTCCCTTTTTACCTCGGAATCTGTGGATCTATGAATTCTTTGGTATCTTGACTATAAAAGCGTAGAAAGATAGTGAATGTGTCACCTCCCCCTCGTAATTTGCTAAAATGAGATTTGCATCACTTTCACAGAAGAAGCTAACTAGCCATGTTCAGGCTAAGCTTTTACTTCTGAAATCTCCACTGTACCCAGTCAATTAAAGATTAGTTTCACAAAGGTGCTCATGGAAAATTCTATTTGACAGTCTCACTTAACAGAGTGATGCCCTTTTTTTCTTTTCTTTTTCCACTCTACAGCTTTTGTTTTCTAATCAAGAAAAATATTTCACTGGAAAGATTTGCTGTGATCAAAAGATTTCAACTCCATCTTACTGCTTCTTTGGTTATTGTTCTATAAAGGCAAATGAAGGAGATTTGAGGATGTGATTATATCCCCAGAGCAGCAGGCAATGCAGATTCTTGTTTGAAAAGTTATTCCTTATGAATTTAGTGGGAAAGGCCATCATTTTTGGTTAAGATCGAGCCCTATGTCTTTTGCTGTGGTAAGCAGTGTAGCTTGCCTTTTTGTGTAACCATTGCTGTCATTAATTGGAGAATAATTTCTTTCTGATATATTGAGAATGATTTTCATGCCTGTCTTAATTACGGCTTGCCAAGGGGAGAAGTGCTGTGCAGAGGTAAGGTTAATGCGGAAATGTGTTGAATCTACCCTACCTGACCTGAAGATTCCTTAACAGCCAATATGAATTCCTTTCCCCTGCATCCTGAAGAAGCAAGTTTGGAGATTTACTCCTAATTGTCAAAAGACATAGAACCATTATCCTGTGCTTTGAAAAATTCAGTGGAGTGACTGCAAAGCTTGCTGTATCAGGCTGCTTAACAGAACTGCACATACAGTAGGCAAAGTTCATTGCCAGGCTAAAATTTAGGAGGAAACATTCCTTCTTTCATGGCCCATCATCAAAATTGTCACAGTAAATGTTAAGGGTCATGGCTCCAGGTACTGTACAGGGCTTTTGACTTAAGATGAAAGGTTACTGGATTTCAAGTTTTCCATTAGTGACAGAATACAAAATTATTGCCCCAAGTTGTTCTTTCTGGTCATTGTGACTTTTCCAGAGAAAAGTCTGTCAACTACTGTTAACTTCCATCTCTACATGATCTTAAACTTGCCCATTATTATGAAAATCAAGCTCACCACGGCTGTGGTCTGTGACGTCCCTCCTGCCCCAGGGGCTTTACTTTATCTCAACAAGAAAATTATCCACCCAGTTTACGCTAAAGCAAGAGCAGCAGCCTCTCTACGCAAATTCCTCCTGTCCCCTGAGCTTTTTCACCCAAGTCTTTCTGCACATGTGAGCGCATTCTTATTACTTATCTCCATTGCATGGTTTGTCACACACCCTTGGACCCGTCCATCTCCAACATCCAGCGTGAGACCTCCATCTTTATCATCACTACCTGTTGCTAATTATGCATCAGAATTGCAGCTAGTGTCATTCAGTTGAAATCAAGGGAGCCATACCATCAGACATGAGATGAGTATCTGGCACATTGTCTCCCAATTAGCCAGTCATGTCTACAAACATACTGTACAATTGGCCTGTCCCCTAGTTTGCTTCTTATCACTTAACAGGATTCCCATTACTCTCACCAAAGGCCTTTCTTGATGTTGGCCAAGTCCTGCTTGGCTTTGTGAGTGAGGGAACAAATGTCAGAGCTCATTATCAGTGGAATGGACAATCTTTAAAGCTCTTTATTAATGAAAATTGGGAGATTGCTCTTTACGATGCCTTTAATCCTCTTGAATGCACTCTGGCTCAGCCTGTTTTTTCAGTTTATTATCTTCCAATTCTTCTAATCTGGTTAAAGCCCCTGTCCAAGTTAAATGGGTTCTTCTCGCTTTTGTCTCTGGCCCTTAACAGTTATCACCTTTGGATCATGGGAAAAAAAGCACAAGATGAGAGACACTTCCCCATGCACAGGACTGCTTGACTAGGACCAAGTCCTGAGTTAGGACTTGAGGATTTGGCTCTTCACAGTTAGACAAGGAGAACAGCTCTGCTATAGTGTATTGTCCTCTGGGAAGACAAGATAGGTTTTTTTCCTATGCTGTTTTGGGTTAGCTACAGTGTGATCTTTATCCACTACTCTAAATTGGCTCTGCTTGATACAGTTCCATGACAGTTTTGCATCCCACTTCCCATTCACTGCTCTGCTGAAGAAAAATCCAGATGCATTTTAAAATTAAAAGAAACTAGACTGGTTTGAGAAGCATAGTTATGAGTGAAAACAAGGAAAGGGCAAAATAAGATTATGCAGTCAGTTCCCAGAGGCCTTTAGTCTCATGAATTATAGGCACTATTTTAAAATTCTTTCCCAAAATAATTTTGACATGAGCAAGAATTCATCACTGGGGTTTTTTGTTGCATGACTGTGTCACAGAAATTAATTTAAAAATCCAATAAATGCAGCCTCAGAATAGTTAACATTTTTCTCTGCTAAAGCATGAAATTCTTTTTAGAGCAAAAGCTTTCTCACCCACTTACATGCACATTAATGCAGTTGCTAAAATATTAGACTGTGCCCTGGCATTTTCGATTTCAGGAGGGATGAGCAAAAAAAGCCTTCTACATTTCTGATTTGGGGTCTGGCTTTGACTTTAATTTAATTTTTGTTGCCACCAATCCTCAAGAAGGTAATTAGTTATACACAACAAAACAGATAAAACCTAACACATCTGCAGTGAAATACTTTCAGACAACTATTCTTATTTACTCGTTGCATAGACTGCTGGAGAGATTCATGATGAAATACTTGACAAGAGAAAGATGTTTCATAGATAATCTGTCACTGAGTCTGTAATTAAAGTTTTAAATTACCACACTTGATAACGTCTGATCCTTTCCTCCATATTCAGGGCAGAGTCCCATTGATTTCAACGGGAGTTTTACCTGGGTAAAGAGGCCAAGATCCAGCACAGTTATTATGCACATTTATTTTAATAGGCTATAAATATTAATAATTTCCTACAAATATCTTCATCTTTCAGGGCATGGACAGAAATTAATGTAAATAACAATTTATTTCCTTGCATAGAAATCCATATTTCACCTAAGCTTCTTTCTTAATTTACTGAGAATATAAACTCTCTCCTCATTATTTTGGAGTTTGAGTTAATTTAAAATAAGCATTCTGCGCGCTAATCAGTTTCTTCTGTGACATAGCGTATTTTGCACAGAACATCTCCAAGCACCTGATCCAAAGCCCATTTAAAGTAATAGGAACCTTTCATATGCTTTGGTTCTGGCCCTAAGTGAATTCTACATGCAGCTACATTAAAAGAACAGGGAAGGAATTTTTGCTCTTCCATGGCTGTCTTTTTCTAGTAAACATTTTGTAGTAGTGTATTTAAATTGAGCAATCAGATCTCCTTTTGGCACTATGAGGGTGGTGAAGCACTGGAGTGGGTTGCTGAGGGAGGTGGTGGATTCTCTATCCTTAGAGGTTTTTAAGACCCAGCTTGACAAAGCCTTGGCTGGGATGGTTTAGTTGGGGTTGGTCCTGCTTTGAGCAGGGGGTTGGACTAGATGACCTCCTGAGGTCCTTTCCAACCCTAATCATCTATGATTCTATGATCTATGATTCTAAGAGCTCCTTCTTTTCTAATGGAGAGCTTTTCAAAGACGTCAAATACAGAGAAGAGTCCGACACCTGTTGATGCCTCACTGCCCCTTTGTATCTTTGAAAAGCTTCCCCTTAGGTTTTTATGAGTCTTAACACTTCTAAATGTGAGTAAATAACATCACAGGTTGCCGCCAGGGCAAACATGGCCGATTGCTATATCCATATCTCTCCCAACCTGGGGTGTGACATTGTTTGGAAAGGCCTCCAAGCAAAAGACATAATTGGGGACCCTTCTTACACTACTTTGAACAGCTCAGCTCACCTCCCAGGTGCATTGGGAACTCCCTGACAGATCGTCCTAGAGTCATGAGCTCCCGCCCACTAGTGAGGGTAGGATCAGACCCCTGTTGCAAATGTATCTCACTCACCACTGTCAACATTTTGCTGTTTCATCCAGTCCTGGGATTTTTCCTGAGCAGACAGGTTACTTTGCTGGATTAAGTCATAGGGGCTATTTTGTGTTGTGGACAAATATCCACTGTGGACAAGTTTGTGCTTTTCAAGGTTCTTTTGATTCCTAATCTCCATTTGAATTTACTCCTCCAGAGGTGAATATTAGATGTATTAATTGATCCATTACTGAACTCTTCCAGCTATTTAATCTCACTTACTTTCATAAACTAAGCAGGGCTAAGACTGGTTATTCTGGGGAAATCTAGATGTTACAGGAAGCAATGCTGGTGATGGAAGGAACACTGGTGGTGGAGGAAATCTAGATGTTACAGGAAGCAACACTGGTGTTTCAATCAATAGATTGTAGTCTTTTCTCTAAAATCAGGTAAGAAAAAAATCAGTGTCCAGCTATGGTGTTAGAAGACAATGTAGTCTGGTTAGCTTGCAAAGTCTTTAAGGATGAAAGGTACTATATAAATGTAAATTGTTGATTGTACTTTAGGTGAAGATAATGGATTAACTAACCAGTGTAAGCAATATAAGGAGTTAACCAATGATGACAAAAAAACTTTTCCATTTGGTGTATATACCACAAAGTTATCTGTTAAATTTAGATATACCAAAAGTTTAATATCCATTAATCCAATGCTTGGGTATTAAAAGTAACCAATACTTTATTGCACAGGTAATGTAGCCTGTTACTTACCTACAGAATTTGGATTGTTGACTTATCGTACCAGTGTTTAATGAGAGAGACTGCTTCTGATGTTGATAGCAGTTGAAAAACAAGAAAGAATTGCAAAAACTTACAAAGATTTTGAGAAAAAAATGAGGTTGGGGGGGGATTATCTGCCATTTGACTGTGTAAAACTATTGCAGGATAAAAAAGACACAGGAAATTAAGGCATGGAGTGAAAACAAGAGAAGACGTCAAATTCATTCACTTTTCAGAAAACAATGGGCTTGGAGCCCTGGGTAAATTACTTTAGGGAAAAAAAGCCCAACTTTTAATTATGTCAGGAAGTTATGAATTGACCAGATTTTAGGATTCAAATTAAAACCATTCAGACAAAATGTGTACAATGTGCTGATTGTTTGTGCAGATATATTTTACTCATGATGGGCAAAATATGAGAGAAGATGGAGAAGCATCAGACACGCTGGACTTAGTTTACACAAAACAGTGTTAAGAGGCTGCAGATGGTAGGATAATGTAGCCACAGCACATTTCTTTCAATGTGAATTAAATAATCACGGCAGCCAACCAGCTTTTCATATACTGTCAAACTCCCAGTTCAAATGGAGCTCTGAAGGAAAGTTTGGAAGACCTACCAATTTTCGGCCAGCGCTACTCCAACAATCAGTGGCCGGCTTTTGTTTCAAAACCTTATACTTGGCGATGCTTAAATACGTAAATAAAGATCCCTTTCCTGCCTTGGATTCTCATGCCATTGTTTCAACCTAAATAAATTGTAACATACCATATTAGTGCTTATATTGGAAGATTGAAAGAAGAAGAAAATGTATGACAACATCTTAAAATGGATGCCAGTTGATTCTTTCAGCTAAAGTTTGGGGTTTTTTTTTACATTTAGGAACAAGAACGTAAATGGTGATAATGTTAATTCAATTAAAAGAACTACCTGATTTCCAACGGAGGAAGAAGCATGCTATTTAAAAGACAATAAGAAGACCTAGAAAGAAGCTAATATATTTAGGCCACTTAGGCTTTGATCCAGCAAAACACTGAAACACATGCTTAACTTTAAGCACAGGAGTAGTCCATTGAAGTTGATTTTCAGTGGGATTTGTGCTCCCAAGTCACTTAGGTCAAGATCCACAAAGATGTTTAGGCTTCTAATTTCCATTGAATTCAATGCAAGTTTGGAGCCCAAATAATACCTTTCTGTCTTCGGTAATTTTGCAAACTTCACTCAGATGGATTATTCACATGCTTAAATTCTTCGTTGGATTGATACCACGGTTTACTCTCCATAGACACAACTGTTGGCAGCATTAACATACATTATTTTAAAATTTTTTGAAAGGTAAATAGAGAATAAAGGCATTAAAATAATCTGAGACACCCATATACTGAGCAATTTTAAGGGGATGGTGTAGAATTTGCCACCTTACAAAAATGAGATGAAGTAGCAATTGAAAGAGGTTATGTGCTAGATCAGTGGGAGAAGAAAAGTCTGTGTTTAGACAACAAAAAAGACCTAAAACAAACAGAAGTTAATGGGGTTAACTCTGTCATGCAGTTCAATGCCCACACAACACAGTGAGCACTGGACTATATAACATGAGAGTGATAGATACACTACGAGGGATTCAGGCAGCTAAGGAACCAATCCAGAAAAAACTGCACTAGGAAGACCACCAAAAAATTCCATTGTGGACTTGAATTACTAGTCTGTCTGCTTATGGGTCCCCATCACTTCAATATCTGAGCATTTCATTAACAGTGAATTTATCCACATAAGACCCCTGTGAAGTAGGGAAGCATTATAATCACTGAAACGATGTTGAACTGAATTAATGCATATGAGGAATGGATACCTTTGGAAATTAGGTTGCTTTTAGAGTTGATCATTCAATTTCTGGAATAAGGGAAGCAGAATAGCATCTGGAGGCCGAGGTGGAAGATCACACCTCTTACAGAACTATTGTTAGCCCTTTTTTATTTTTATTAACCCCTTTATATAATCATCTTGAAGAAGCTAAAATACTTGGTCAGCTTATGGGCACACAGAAAGAGATGCCATTTACAAGGCTAGAAAGTTGATGGACAATTGATTTTTCACTAAGGCTGTGGCAAGACTGAAGGGCACAGATACAGAATGTCTTTTACTTATTGGTATCCCCTGGCTCTCTTTTGGTGTTTGAGTCCAAGGTGTTATATGGGATGGTAGAATCTTCAGTCACCCTGAAAGCACATTTGCAAACACTTAAAGCCATAGAAGAAAACAGTGTGTCTGTATGCAACAAGTCCTAATTGTTGTTAGCAATGAACAGGTAAAAACCCAGAAGAAAGATTACGCCAGATTTGGTGTGAATTGCTGTCAATGCAGCTACTGTAATTTACACCAGCTAAGATCTGGCCTGTTGATCTGTTTTAACCAAAAGTGTGTAGATTTGCGTGGTAGGCAAAGAACTGATCCAATACAGAGGGACTGAGCATCTGGGAAATATGCAGTATGTGCTAGGATTCCTGGTTTTAGTAAGGAACACAGCTTGAGAAAGGCCCATGGGACAATTTCATTGAAACTTTGTGTAAACATTTGGGATTCACTGTTAAACCTTTAACAGTGGGAAGAGTCTGCAGATTCCATTATCTCCCCATCTGCAGGGCTGGGCTTTTGGACAGTGTACCTCAAGCTCAGGTTGGGAGCACAGGCAGGCTGATAAAACAGGAGCTGTTCAGAAAGTACTACAATTAAAGCAGGTGTATCATTATTACTCCCTGGGCAATCAAATCATCAGTGTCATTTAGAAGAGTATAAATGATGTTTGTATCCAAATATATTTACTGCTGTAAACCATTTGGCTGCCTCGGAGCTCTAGGACCAGAGACCTCAGCTGGTGTTAAATTGAAGCTAGTGGACCTACACTGATTTACACTAGCTAAGGATCTGCCATTGACTCTGATGTCTATGATGCAGAGGCGAACTATGAAAAGAGGCTCCAGTGTTTTGGATGGTTAAGCTTCTAAAAGAATTAGGGAAGGGTTTATTTTCTTCCCCACAGGATTTGGATTGTTAGTCATAGCTATATGAGAAGAGCTGCAGAGGCTAATTTCGTGTATTTCTAATTTTATGAATGTTTAATGCCTCTTATTGGTGCTTACATAGATGTAGACCAGGGAATGTGTAAAAGGGGTTGACATGTGGAATAATTGATATCTGAGCTGCTCCCTTTACATGAAATAGGGAGTTTCTAGAGCAAAGAGAATATAATAAAAATATGAATTAAAAATTAGAGCTAAGTGAGTTGGGAAGAAATTAGAATGAAAAACACAGTGAGAAATTTTCTGTCCAGGTTTCCTCTGCTCCCAACCCTCCATTCTCTCTGGCTCCCTGGTACAGTCAGTAATTTCAGACCTGGGCTGCTGTCTTATTCTCACTCATCCACCCACACACCCTTTAGAATGAGATCATTCCAGTAATCTTGTTCTGGACATTATCATACGTTAAGCAGCATCCTTGGCTCTAAGTTTGCAGAACTCCCACTGGTCTGGTTAGTTGAGATTTTTAAAACATTTCTTAAGGTGCGTCTTTCATCCCAAGCCCTAACGTGCGGACAGAGGAAGAGCATAGTCAGCTCCTGGGCAGAAAAGAAAGCACGTGAGCTTTGTGGAATTGATTTGCCAGAGGGACCCACAATTTGTTACCACACTTCTTCCTGGCCAGGTAAAAGACAGGCAAATAGGTTATGGAGGTGATGCTATTTTCCCCTTTGCTTCAGGTGAATGAATGAATGTGGTTAACTTTGTGCTATATATATGTGCAAGTATATGTCTATGCAAGTGACAATTTTCCTCTTAAAAGAATTTTTTTTTAAAATCAGCCCTTAATGTGCTGAGCGATCTGCACTTTTTGCTGCAGGAATTAATTTAAGTGAAAGAGAGGCACCTCAGCACTCCATTCCAAATATGATACCTTGACCCTGACCACTTATTGCAGCACTTAAAGGATGAAAGCATGCAAATAAAGCATACAAAAAAAAAATTGGGCTAGAAAACAGATACAGTTCCAGCACGGCAACACTGGGAATTCTATGCCATTGTTGCTCAGTCATCGTAATCAGTTTCCCTCTAGCACCTTAGCCCTTCCCTTCTTGCCCTTTCGCTTAGCTCTCTTCATCCTCCACTCCCTGTGGGTGTTTTCATCCTTTCAGAGCTGCAATAAGTGGTTGGTGTGAAGGTGTCACTTTTGGAATGGAGTACTGAGGTGTCTCTATTTGGCTTAATTGAATTCCTGCAGCAAAAAGTGCAATCAGCTTGGCACGTTAAGGGCTGATTTAAAAAAAATTAAAAGGAAAACCTTCCACAAGGTTGTAGTGAATTCCTTCACTCTTAAGCTAAGCAAAGCTGGACAAGATTCAAATTCCAGGGCTTGGTCACCCTAATGTGTGTATAAAAACATGGTGAAAAGAAGAGGGGAACGTTGTTTTCATTTTGGCTTTCCAGGGAGGAGTGTACAGTTTCCCATGAGCCTGCAGTCTCTTCCTGCGGGCCTCACGGAGTCCTTGCTTGGGCAAAGCTCTCTCTGAAGTGATAGGGAGTTGCAACTCTTATTTTTATGTGAACATGGTAGGGTGGTGTATGGAGGTTTATGCTGGAACTGCAAGCCATCACTGTAAGAGCTGGGGGGCAGGAGGGCGCTTCCTGGTCCTCTTTGCAGACTAGAGGGCTCTCCAGAGAAGCCTGCAATTCTAGGCCTCAGTCAGCAGCTAGCTAAGCCAGCCTAGAGTAAGGTAGAGTGAGTTTTGGCTCTCTGTTTTAGGGTGCGGCTTGCATTGGTTCTTTCTGGGCGTGTATACACTGGAGCTGGGAATTTGCTTCCGAGCTCAAGTAGACAGATACACTAGCTCAGTGCACTCCAAGGCAGTACAGGTGATAGCTCAGGCTAGCCACCTGAGCACATATCTAGGGGATCTGGGCAGGTTTGTACTCGGGTAGTTAAATTCTAGTAAAAATATAAATAATAAGTAATAATAATAGAGGCTGCAATCAAAGAAAATGTTCCAGTTGACCCAGCCTGAATTGTTTTTGTTTTTGTTTTGGCTTTTCGATTCACAAAAGTTCACGAGATGTCTGCTGTTCTTCCTGATTCAGGGCAGAACCTTTTTTCAAACTCTCAAAAATGGGAGATGGGAAAATCTTTTTGTCACTCAGCTCTCCAATTTTACCTGGATAGGTCTGCACCTCATAATGCAGCTAGCCTCAGCACGGAGTTAAAATACCCTTTCTATCTCACTGGCCTGATCGTGAGAGGTGTCAGGCCTCTAAGCTTCCATTACAGCTAGTGGGAGCTGAGGGCGCTCGGCATTTCGCAGGATTGGGCCCTCAGAATATATGTAGGACAAGAGCTCCTGTTATGTGCGACGGCAACTGTGCCTTTAATTACATCTTCCTGCCCAATTAAAACACATGAAAAATGATAGGAGATTATATGATTCAGACTCCTGGTTAATATCGCCTCTGTATTTCTGAATCTCATTAGCCAAAGTCAGGGCATTTACCTGGTTTCTAGTTTCTCACTTGTGCTGCAGAATATAGCAATCTCTTAGCATAAAAAAAAAAGGACTCGGAAACAGGGAGTAAGCAATCCCCCTGATTGATTCCTCATTCTGTAGCCAAGTAGAGTGGAGCGAATCTACTGCAGTCAATTTGCAGTGTTTCTCTGCAGAAGAAACACAATGGACTTTTTAAATCAATGGGTTTGATTATACAGATTCTAAAATGAGCCCTGCAAACCTGGGTTGCTGGCTCCCGGGGAGTCCAATTCTGCAAAATCGTACACACACAAGTAGCCATTCCGCAGGGAAAGCAGCCTCTTTGAAGTCAATGGGATCCTCCCAAGAGTAAAGCTTGTTGGAAGGAGTAAGGTCTGCAGGATCTGATCCATCCTTTTTAATCCCCAGTAAGTGAAAAATAGAATGCATGCTGACGGGGGTGGGGAGGAGGGGCCAAAATATAAATTTCAGTACAGCACAATAATTGCAGATATACTCCTTGGGTGATCAGGTCATCAGATGCCAAATATTAATGAAAGAATTTAGCCTGCCTTTATTTGACACACTGCCATTGATTTGCATACGGCTCTCATGCCCTGGTAATGCTGCAAGCAAAGGCTCGGGAGATGATTTTTGGTTACTTTTCAAGGTGTGTCACACAAACAAGAAATGCATTACAGGGAATGATGAGCAGTAATTATAAAGGACTTGGAAAAACTGTGATTAAAAACGGAGACCTGTCTGTTAAACTGGCAATTACTTTTATTCACGACATGTAGACAGAAACCACCTTTTTCAACTGCATTTTTTTCCCTCTGGAGGTTTGACATTGCAGGCCAGGTTCTGAGCTGGTGTAGACTAGCGTAGCTCCATTAACTCCAGTGCAAATACAACAATTTACACCACCTGAGGACCCAGCCCTGTGTCTGATTTTAATAATAACTTTGCAATTAAATAGTAAAAGCTGAATTTCCAGGGCCAAGTTTTCCGCTGGTGGAAATCAGCATGGTCAGTTGAGTGGTGCTATGCCAGTTTATACCAGTTGCAGAGCTGGCCCCTAGTGTTTAGTTCCGCTACCATTCAGGATAGCTGGGACCAAGGTGCTGTCTCTTCAGACTAGTGGAATGTTGTGTTGATTAATAAACCTACAGGCTGCAAGACAGAATTTCAGCACGACACCCAGCATGACTTTGCCCTTTATGCTGTGCAGAAGCCAAATCCACTGCAGGGGGGAAAACAAGCTGTTTTTTCCCCTTCTAGAGCTGTATGAAACATCCAGTCCTAATACCACCAGCAAATAGCAGGGGAAGGTGAAGCAGCAGCAATGTGCGGTGGAGATAAGAAAGGATAAGACAGGTGGGAAAATGGGAATACTCTACCATTTCATGACCTACATAACACAGCACCCGATGGCGTCGGCAGAAATTCCACTGTAATATCAAAAGGTCTTGGTTTTGCAACCCATTCTGGAGAGGGAATTCAAAGGGGCCTGGAAATGCAAACTTACCAGAGCAAACTTCCATTTATGTATTTTTATTTAAAGTGGAATTGCTATTTATCAGGAACCTAAGTATTCTCTTCTTCACCAGTATCTCCACTGTACCTTGGTTTGCCTTGAAGTGCACTGGACTTCTAGGAATAAGTGACTACAACATCAGTACTCACTCTCCTACCTTTTCTTTGTTAGTTAAGGCAGCCTATATACATCCCTAACAAAGTAACAAATCCAGTTCTTTGGACTGTCTCTTTTTTGCACATGCATGTACAGCGACTAGCACAATGGGCCCTTGATCCCTGACTGGAACATCTAGATAGTACTGCAGTACAAATAATGGGCATTTAAATTAAAATAGCTAATAAATAGCTAATGCTAATAACTAAGACCTTTTGCAAACAGAGAAGCAGCTCTAATTTCATCCAGTAGAGGGCAGTGGCACATCCATATAGGTACTTGCTGTAGGGGATAGTTTGTCAAACTGTAGGTCCCAAATGGCCACAGAGGGGTTGCGATCTAACCTCCCTTTCTTGGTGGCTAGATGAAAGAGGGCTTCCTGAGCTTACTGGCAAGGAGTCCTGCAATGTTTCTCTGCTGTGCCCTAGTGTCACGGTTAAGTCCCATTGCTCTAATGCACCAGAGTCCTAACAAACAGAGCAGTGACATTTTTAAAATATGCGGCGACTCTTTAGGAATCTGCACGCTGAATATCAACGAAATCTCTGACGTTCCCGATGACAGATGCTGCTGCCCCAACCCCGGCAGTTCTCTGTCACACACAGCAGCAGTTTTCTGAATGCATGCAGGCATGGTTATTTGTACTTTGTGTTAGCTTGGAAATGTTGCCTACTCCTTCCATTCTACCCCAGCGCCAGGCTCATGTTTGCGCCAACAAAAAAAGCTCTGCTTCTAAATTCAGGTTAAATAAATCATCAGTCTTCTTGGGAAGCCAGAAAAGAGATTGGAGGAGACTGCTGGTAATTGGAAGCACTAACAGTAACCGTGCTTGGCAGGTCCGAGTGTGATGCTATTTGACTTCCAACAGCAGACTGGATCAGACACTGCGCTCTCAGCAAACAGGCAGTCGTCTCTCAGCCGTGGATATGCATCATTATTTAAAACAATGGCGCTTGAAGGCGTCTCCCCTGGTGAGCGGAGGATTCTGAAGTTTCGTGTAATGGTGATGCATTGCAGCCTAATTTTCATTTACATTAACGGCCTCTTTACATGGTGCTGGCCGTGCAAAGGGGCCATAGCAGAAATGAGAATCAAGCCCACTGTGTATTTTCAAGGACAGCTCCTTAGGTTTCTTAATGGTAGAGCCCTGCTTAAATGTATTCCTATATAACCATGGGCCAGATCCTTGGATGGCGTAAATCAGCGTCTCTCCACTGACACGCTGATTTGCACCCTTTAAGGATATGTGGCTTGCATGGGGATGTGGCTATTGAACTGTACACTTAGACAGGAGAGTTGAACGCAGAACAGCAGTTGCATGTGCTGATTCGACTGTAGCTTTTGTGTTTTTTAGCCCACAGTGGTTTTAACTGGGCAAGCAGTGCAGGTGACACTGGGGAATAATTTGCTAAGTTAGACTACCACCATATTGATCGACTGCCGTGTTTCTCAACTGATGGGTTTCAGCCCCCAAAGGGGTCATTAAAGGCAAGGTGATGAAAATGTTGTATAATTCTAAAGCAACTAAAAGGAAGTTTCCAGAATAAGTTTGGAGTGGCCAAAGCCTTGAAAGTTTGTGAGGTCAGCAGGGGTAGTAACTGTAGTAGTAGCTTTTATGTCCACAGAAGCAATTCTCTCCCACTGTCTCGTTCCCTGACTCCCTGTGTGCACTTACCCATCAAGGTCAAGTATTCTCTGGCAACCTCTTGAAACACAGGATACGTCAGCATTGCAATAAAAGGCCCGTGGCAGGGCTGCGTTGTTCCAGGTCAGCTGACTTGGGCTTACGAAGCTCAGGCTGGAGTCCGGGCTCTGAGGACGTGCGAGGGGGGACGGTCTCAGAGCGCAGGCTCCAGTGCGAGCCGGAACGTCTGCACTGCAATTTTTAGCCCTGCAACCCAAGATCTGCAAGTCTGAGACAGCACAGCTGGGCTCGGAGGCTCGGTGCTGCAGGTTTTTTAATCGCAGTGGTGACATACCTGCAGAGAGAGAAATGATACAAGCTTATTGTTGTCATTGAGATGACAACATTCTTACAGTGAATGTCAGGATGGGAGGGGTTGGGAAAATTGAAATAAAGGGTCACCAACCTGAAAATGTTGGGAAACATTGATATACGGTGGCGTGATGGCACCTTAGGGCTAAAAAGTTCTTCATGCCATTTCCTTCCAATACAATGGGAGTGAATAGCTAATAAACCCAAGAAGATCTGTCTGCATTGAGTTCCATCATGGGCCCAATTCCCTTTGGTTCTGCTCCTGGTACGGTCATTTACATTGGTGCAGAGTGGGTGCAGAAAGTTAGAGAGGTACCATTTTGCACATATGTAAATGGATCCAAACAGGGTAAGGCTACAATGAATCTGGCCCCTTATCCTCTGGAGACAGCTTCTTGCAACGTGAGCTACTTGGACCTGATGAATGACTCTAAGCTTAACGTTTCCATGCCATGTAAATCACTTGTTCAACATGTCATATTTTGCAGTTTTGCATTTCATCCAGAAGTCCCTGGTTTTCATACCTTCCCCAGATTAAATCTGCTGCATCAATTGAGGATTTATCTTGCACATTCCACCTGAAAGTCTTTTGGGACAGAAAGAAAAACACATTTGCAACATCGACAGAAGCGACCTTACCATTAATCTTTAGCTTTTAAACGTGGCCAAGTGTGTCTTGTCTTATGGACTATGTTTTACTTCTTCTTGGTGCTTTTGGTAGAATCCCAAGGGCATATAACTCTCTGAGAATGGCTCTATTCTGCTGAGAAGATGCCATTGGACTAGGCTGACCAGATGGCCCGACTTTATAGAGACAGTCCCAATATTCGGGGCTTTGTCTTATATAGGTACCTATTAGTGCCCACCCCCTATCCTGATTTTTCACACTTACTATCTGGCCACCCTACTTTGGACTCTTTGTTTGAGTGTATTTCTAGCTAAAAGATTAGCATTTAGCGGCAGCAAAATGATTTTATAAAGTGTAAGACATTTGCTCATCAGCCTAGGCGACTGTGGCATGTCACAAGAAGACCGATGGCAAAATGAGATTCTGCATTAGAAAGCTTGACATTGAAGCTAGCCCAGTCCAGCCCACAAGCTCATTAGAATGAATTGCACAGCCCAGCAGGGATAGACTGCACTTCAGAGAAGTATTTAGTCTCGCTGCCTGATTGCTCACTTGTGATACAGTGGTTAACAATCCCGTTCTGTAACATATGTGGCTGACACTTTGATAACCTGCCATTTATTAAGAAGTTCAATCAGGCTGCCCAGCAGCAAAAGTCAGCTTCCAAACAGCTAGGCAAGACTGGCCAACAGCAAATAAAAGCCCGTGGCACAGCTTTATCACTCAGCTCTAGTCAGCTCCCTTTAATTAAGGCAGAACAAAATAGCTTTCAAAAGTGCTTGTTACCAGCAAAAGAATGACATGAATGCAGAGAAGAATCACCCTTGATATTAATAAGAATTGAAAAAAAGAAAAGAAATATATAGTGAGGGCACCATGGCAGTGGTGTCACCGCATGAATAGGCTTTGTTTAATTGCTATTCCCCCACCACCTTCATGCTGCTTCAATAAGCACGTAGGGTTCCAAAAATAAATCTGCTTGCCAGCGTGGCCAACTGCAAGATCTCAAGGCAGGCTTTCCTTAAAGAGAGAGCAAGACACTTCTTTAAAAAGAAACGTTTCCCTGGCTTTACGCTGTTGATCAAACCGCGGCAATCGTTCTTAAGACAGAGAGGTTTTGGGTGACACCTGTTTGAATTCTGATCGTTGTTGCAATCACTGCAGACGAATAAAGAGGAGAGAAGAAAAAAAGAAAAGAAACCAAATAAACAGAGCAACTTCTGGCACTGGCAAAGTTTTCATCTTCCAAGGCCAATGCTGATTTCATTTCGAAAGTGTTCTGCTCGCTTTTGCAGGTTTGGCTATAGCAGTAGCCCCGGCCATATGTACAATGGCCATCTGGAATCTGCTCCTAACTTTAGTGAGCATTACATCAATTTGCCTTGAGACTATGTTTACGGTCTGGCACGGCTGTTTCTTTTCAGTGGCTGCATGCACTTCTTCGTACTCCAATTTACTCCAGATTCTACTACTAGCCAAAACAAACAGTGGTAACGTCCATACCTCTCCATTGAGGATGCAGCCACATACTGAGTACCGAATGCTTTTCCCCTGTGTTTCTCGATAATTTATATCCGTCTTTATTTCTTTTTACAGCCATGTAGTTGTTGAGTTCTGCGTTAGTTATAGGCATTCAAGACTACAAGATCTTGTTTCTTTCTCCAGATAAGGAAATGCTCAAAGGTATAATCAGGGCCTTCCACGGTATTTGATTAGCCATAATTAAACGCATCTACACAAAGCCCAGGATTTTCGATGTCTAGTCTTGTTACATTGCTAATGAATTAATTGGCATTGATGAAATACAATAGGAAACCTCAAGCTTTTAAAGTGAAACATTTTTTAACCATTTTGCAAAATTGTTAACTTAGTATCTAAGAAAAACATGAGAATTTGTAATCAGGGGAGTGAAAATCCTCACCGTTTATGTGGAGTTTTTTTTTTTCTTCGATGGCACGGTCATTGCAGAATAGCGATGAGGTCAGCAGTGGCTTTATCCCAAGCCCCGTGGAAGGGAGATCATGATGTTGCAGGAGCAGCCTAAAATGCAACTTATTCCCGCCCCCTGCCAGTGAGGGAACATACCCTGGGCCAACACCTAGCATAGTATATGTGCTGGTGCAACTCTGCTGGCTTGCACATCAAGGGGGTGGAGCCAAGGCCTTTTTTGGTCACCTCCCCCCCACGGATGTAGGATGGGCCATAGGGTGAGCCTATGAAGACTGCTTTCCCTTCTGCGCTACTACCCACGGTTTGTATCCTCTTTAGTCCCCTGCTCAGCCACAATCTGGCTGCAGGACATTTAATTCCTGGCCACTGGCAAAGCCTCAGAAGTTTGGCTAACAATCATGCGGGGCCAGCGATTAGGGCTCTATCCTTAAATTCAGAAGACTTGGTTTCAATTCCCTGCTCTGCAACAAGTTTCCTTGGGCGAGTCACATGGTCCCAGACGCCTAACTGCCATTGAGTTCAATGGAAAGTAGGTGCCCAAATAACTTTGGGGCTCTCGGCCTTGGTTTCTCTGTGCCTTGGTTCCCCATCTGTACAATGGGGATAACAGCACTGCCCTCGTCACAGGAGTGTAGTGAGGATAAAGGTGCTCAAATACTATGGGACTGAGGGGTTGTATGAATGCCACAGCTAGATTTGACTTGGTTAATGTGGTTGATCCAAGAATAAATCCTCAAGCAAGAAAAAGATCTTGAAGGATTCTAAAAATAATCTGAAACCCATAAAAGAAATCTCATAGGGTGAGCCTGATTCTCCACTGCATTGCAACCTGGGTCGCCATTCATTACAGTGCAAACAGGATATAAAATCCTACCCGATCAGAATGGTATCACTTGTCAGCCACTCTGCCCAGGTGCAGATGCCTGTCGTGTTGTAAGGCATTGAAGAATCAGCCTTTTTGCACTGCGGTGGTGCCCAAAATGACTGGCACACAGAGGTATGACCAGTTTCCAGTTGGTGATTTTAATTAAATGCAACTACTTCCACAAAAAATGGCATATGCTCATTTTATTGGCTCAGCAACCTGACTCTGCCCAGTACTGCAATAAAGCAATATGCAAATGTCATAAATCTTATTAATTTCATTTAAACGACCAGGCCTTAGGGAGGAAAAGTTTGGAGGAGAAAGGGGATTGAGCTGCATCCTTGCTGAAGTGTGCTAACTACATTCTCCAGCCTGAGGCAAAATGGACCATGAACCTATTCATCTGGGATACCTACCCATTTGGGTCCCACTGACCTTAATAGGAGTCTTTCCACTGACATCAAATGGCTTTGGTGCAGGCCCTTGGAGCCAAAACCACTGAGGTCTTTGCTTGGGGACGGGTCCTGTTGTGATTGTGGAGCATGAGTTCCTCCACCCCCAGACCACGAGGTACCACATCCAGGCCACTGTTACAGCCCTGCATTAGATCCTGCATTAGTATCATCAGCACCCCTCCACTGGGACTGGGCAGCCAGGATGCTATCATACCTGGTCTGACCCTTCCGTCTCTCCAAACTGCACCAGGGGTGATTGCGTCTGCTTCCCTCCCATTCCACAGAGTCAATCCTAGAGCGATCAGAGCCCAGGGAGCTGGCTGAATGAGAGGTGATAGAGTCAAGAGTGGCGCTCATTCATTTCAAGTGAGTGTGTTTCTCTGAAGTGGCCTGCACTCCAGACAACACGTGTTAATCAGCATGCATTGTCCTTTTTTGCATGCAGTCCTCCCATGCAATTCTCCTGTTATCGTGTGAGCCCGAAGCCCCTGCAATCCCTAGTGAGGGAAGCACCCGAGCTGCAAAATGTTGCAGACAGATTTAGAGGCAGAGCAGAACTTTCCCAGAGTTCAGTAGATGTTTGGATCTGAAGTTGATCTTCTCCAAAAATTACCCTAGAACTCTGGACTGTTTAACAATTTAATTAACATAATGATGCATAGTCTGAAGACGTAAATAATGACGAAATCCATATACTTATCATAGTAGAAGGGTTATTATGTATTCATCTTCCTGAATTTGTTTGCCCTACTAGGCCATCACTGTCAGGAACTGAGAGTCCCAAAATAAATTAAGAAATTTCATTTCTTTTTCATTTCATGTACATTTCTTTTGTTGTGTTTATTTACTTCTTTGCTGCTTCTTTACATTTATAATGGGTCGCCTAAAACATACTTAGGCACCTAACTCCCATTGGTTTAACAGAAGTCAATGAGATTTAGGCACCTAAATACCTTTGAGGATCTGAGCCCCAGTCATAAGTGCAAATTAGTGAAACTCTACTGTCCTGGGAGACCTGGAAAAGTAGGAGGAGATTTGCTTTATTAAGGCCTCACCCAATGCCCCTGGAAGTCAGTGGGAGTCATTCTACTAACTTCAGTGGGCCTTGGCCCTGATTCTGTGACGTGAAGTGTGTGAGCAGATCCCTGCACATGAGGTGCATGGACTCCAACAGGGATTTTGAGGAGAGCAGGGTTGCAACTGCATGCATTGAAAGGTTGTGGCGAACAGAGTTCAATTGCAGTTGTCAGTTAAATTTGCATCTGACTCACATCTTGCTACTTCTGGGATTGTGGCCTTCCTAGACTGTGGGTTTTGGGAACAGCAACACTTAGCGTCAGAGCCAAGTGGTAATTTCCGCAGTTTAAAAAAAACGCGTTTTCATTCCAAACTGAAAAGAAAACAGAGAATTTCTAAATTTCCCATGAAACAAAAGTTTTGAAAAAAATTTACTTTTGGGTCAATTGAAACACTTTGTTTCAATTCCAACTTTTTAATTCTATATGGCAGTATAATTTATTATATAATGTAAGCTAAAATACATTTTGAAATGAAAAGTTATTTTGAACGGAAAAATTGAAATGTTCCCATAAGGCTGAAATGCGATGTTCCATTCAACGGATCCAAACGGTTTCTTTTCTTTTCTTTAACAATAATTTCGTTAAAACTGAGACATTCCCGTAGAACATTTTGGTTGCAATGAATTGGCATTTTCCAATGGAAAAAGGTTTTGTTTAGAAAACTTTCAACCAGCTCTACTTATTGTTATTGTACTTAGGGTCCCAAATGGAAAGGGAGATCTTTCATTCCTTTGCATAGATCTACCCACTTTATGGGCAATTACTTAATTTTCACATTATGCCAATAATCAATCACTGCACTGACTTTTGCACCGGTGCCGCTTCATAGAGCAACCGTATGTTAACTAGCTGTAGTTCCATTAGCAAGAAAGACTTTCACTGATTCATTCAGCACACACCATGCCATGTAGAACTCACTCACATAAATATGTTTGAATTCTGCTGGTGGCACTATTTTTTAAATGTATTGATTTATTTTTGGTGTTTTAGAACCGTGGTGTTCCAAAATCGGCATAATCACAGTTTCCGCCTCCTTTATGGCCAATATAAAAAAAATTGCAAAAAGCCATCGTTCACAACTGTAGCTGTGGAATCAGATTCTATTCTGGCTTTATACTGACTTGACTTGCAGCCAATACTCTTACATATATCATCCATGATTGCATTTAAAGGAGGAATCACAGTTTTAATTCTTATATCGAATTTATTATTATTTTTTTAAAAGATATAAAAGTGTTAAAACGGACCATAAAAATCATTAAATTTTCAACTAATGCATTACTGTGATGCCAAGGAGTTGGCTAAAACTGGAAAGAACTAGAAAATGTGGAGACAGTGCTTTAACTCTGGAATTAACCTGCTGCTTTATGTGGAAGTATTGATTTTGGGAGCAAAATCCCACCTCTCTTGAAATCAGAAGAGTTTTGCCATTGAGGATTTCACTTTGCATCTTTACAGACATGGAACTGCTATTCACGTCAGTCAGAGTTACATTTGTATATGAACGGTCGGCCTGTGCCTTGTAATAGCAATGGATGGTTTCACGGAGCTGGAGTTCTGCAATACTAGGGTGAACTGATACCACACTAATGAACGTGGTATGAAAGCCCAGGCAGACAGCTAGGTGGATCAGTAAGGTTTAAGGGCCTCTTCCTATTTCCATTTAAATGAATCCGAGTTTTGTCATTGACTTCAATGGAACTAGGATCAGACCCTAAATTAGTGTTCTGTGTTATTTCATAGGTCTTACTCAAATCTGGCAGTCCTAGCTAAGTACAGTTTTAGCTATATAGCTAATCAGTGGGGTTATTTAGAGATGATTTAAACCTATATGCTGCTAAAGTCTTAAATGATTTACTGGATGTCTATATACCTATATGTGAACTATTGTCTTTTTGGACTTCATATTTAAAACAGCAATATTAGAAACAGCTGGTTTTGTTTTGACTTTGATGGAATAAATGAGCCCAGAGTTCTCTATTTAAGACATCACTTTTAGCTGATTCTTTAGCTGACAATTTATACAAGCGCAGGATCTGACCCCAGCTGTGGATCTGGTACTGAGCCATTAGTGAGACATCAAACCTGATATGAGGCATTATAAAACAGGGCCAGGTGCTGTCCCCTTTACTCATTCTGAGTAGTATCTTGCTGTACAAGGAATACCATTAAAATCAACAGGGATATTTGCAAAGTATGATAATAGGATGAAATTCAAGGACAAATGCAAAGTATTCCACTTAGTAAGGAACAATCAATTGCACACATATAAAATGGGAAATTATTGCCTAGGAAGGTGTACTATGAAAAAGGATCAGGGGGTTATAGTGGATCACAAGCTAAATATGAGTCAACAGTGTAAGACTGTTACAAAAAAAATGGACATCATTCTGGGATCCATTTACAGGATGGTTGTAAGCAAGGCACAAGAAGTAATTCTTCTACTCTACTCCATACTGATAAGGACTGGACTGGAGTATTGTGTCTTGTTCTGGGCACCACATTTCAGGAAATATGTGGACAAATTGGAGAAAGTCCTGAGGAGAGCAACAAAAATGATTAAAGGGCTAGAAAACATGACGTATGAGGAAAGATTGAAAAATTTGGGTTTGTTAAATCTGGAGAAGCGAAGACTGAAGGGAGACCCCTCATAACAGTTTTCAAGTACACAAAAGGTTGTTACAAGGAGGAAGGAGAAAAATTGTTCTTGTTAACCTCTGAGGATAGGACAAGAAGCAATGAGAGGGTTTAGGTTGGACATTAGGAAAAACTTTCTAACTGTCAGGATAGTTAAACACTGGAATAAATTACCTAGGGAGGTTGTGGAATCTCCAACATTGGAGGTATTCAAAAGCAGGTTATATAAACAGCTGCCAGGGATGGTCTAGTTAACACTTAGTCCTGCCTTAAGTGCTGGGGACTGGACTAGATGACCTTTCAAGGTCCCTTCCAGACCTACACTTGTATGATTCTATCCAGAATGACAAAGGTAGCAGAATCTAGCCCATAATGAATAATAACAGATTGACCCAGTGCTGTGTGTTAAGGATCTATGGCCCTATCTTGCATAATATTATTCAGACAAGTAATCCTTACTCACGTGTGTAATTCCATTGACTCCAATGGAATACTTGCATAAATAAGGATTCTACATGTATATATGTGTTTGAAGGAGTAGGCCCAAGAGTTTAAACTTTTTATTTATATCTCCTTTCTTTGGCTCTAAATGTCATTCTTAACATTGTTCATTTTACCTCACGTAGGGCGGCAGTCGACCGGAGTTACGCAAGCTACGCAAAAAACTTGCATAACTCCCGTCGACTTCTCTGCTTCTGTTCTGCGTGCCGTCTTCACTGACGCAGAGCAACGCTACTTGAGAAGGTGGTCTTAATACGTCGATTTCTGGATCAACTGAGCGGGTCTTCACTGACTGCTCAGTCGATCCAGAGAAGTCGATCTGACAGTGGCGAATTTGCCGCCATCAGTGAAGACATAGCCTTAGTATTGTCAATGTTAACTTCATTGGTTTATTTTTAATTATTTGGTTTACATGAAGTCAAAAAGAAAAGATCTGTGCCATGTTTGATCTGTACCTTCAGAGCTATTAGAGTTCATTTGGGGCTTTCACTATTTAGACATGTTTTTAAAAGCATATTACTTACCTAAAAGGTTATAATGGCTCAGAAGTAGCTGTTACAGCCAGCTGTTAAAACCTACCAATAATTCTTAAAATGAATATTATTCACCTAAAATGCCATGCCATCTGCAAAGGGATCTTATTAAATACTCTTGCTTATGCATCCAGGCACATTTTGAAATATGCGTTGTTTAAGCAATAGACAGTTATATGTTATGTTACTGCTTTCGAGTAGTGATAGTTTGCCTAGTAAATATATATTTTTAAGTGTGCATAGTAAAAATCTGATTAAAAAAGTAATCCTGCTGCTCTACATGCAAAACAGCTACTTTTCAAATGGAAGTATCTTGGCTCCTTGTACATTTCTTAATAAAGATTAACATTTTCAGGGCTGTCTAAGGTATTTGGGCACTCTATTCCCATTAAAATGAATGGGAATTTGGTGTGCAAATCCTCTAGCTGACTTTGGAAATGTCAGCCTGCATCTTCTATAAAAATAACCCCAAAAATACAGCAATAGATTGATTCATCTCCCATTTGGGGCCTGATACTGAGAATATGCTGGGCACTTGAGCCCAGACTGTCAAACGTATTTAGGTGCCTAACTCTCATCACCCAGATCTTCAGAAGTAATTCATTGCCTAAATCCCATTGGAATCAGTGGGAGTTAGGTGCCTATCTGCCTTTGCGCATCTGGACCTTAAGCTTCCACAGCTTTGCGTGAGTTGTTATAGCTCAGCACCGCAACGCCACGATTGATTGAAATACATTATTCAGCCACTAGAAGTATGTAGGTAGGTAAGGGAATATTATTATTTGATTATTTATTTGTTTGGAAGTAATGCTTAGGAGCCCCAGCCATGGACCAGGAGCCCCATTGTGCTAGGTGCTGTACAAACTGGAACAAAAAGATACTCCCTGCCCCAAAGAACTTACAATCTATGTAGCGTTGCTATTCTATCAATACTACTCTTTATTTCTCTAGCACCTCTCACCTGAGGATCTGAGTGTGCAAACCCTGATTAACCCTCACAGCTCTGGTGAGAGGTGAGAAAGCATGACAGGATGGTCTGGTGCTGGGGGGGGGGGGGGAGGGTGAGATCTATTCATTAGGGGAGGCTTTGCCCTCCTTTTCAGAGAAGTCTCTGTCGTTCACAAGGGCCCAGAGCCACAAAAGGAACTCAGGGTCTGCATTGCAAGGCCTTGCTTTGGCACTCTGTTGCCAAGAGGAACCCTCTGCTCTGAGGCGGGCCCCCAGGCTCCCTTTCCAAGGCATGGAGAGCGTGTGGGCACTGAGGACGGCGTTCACAAAAGCCAGCCTGCCGAGTGGGGAGCTGCCTGAGCTGGCCAAGAGAAAATGCCGAGGAGAGGGATGGGAAATAGGTCCCGCCCTCCAAAGGGAGTTACGTATCCAACTCTGGGTTGGAGGAAGGTGCCCACGTAGCTGGGAATCCACCTAAATCAGGTCAGCCCCTTTGTGGCAAAAAACAAGCCAGAGAAGCCTCCCTTATACACCATATCTCAGGGGTTAGAGCACTCAGCTGGGAGGGGAGGGACTGCCAAATTCAAGCTCTAGCTCCTGTCCCACTTTCTTGTGGGAGTCAAATGAGCCTCAGAGTGCTGGCAGCTGGGAATCAGCTGGATTGTCCAAACAATTAGCTAGCAAACACAGGCTCTACCTACCCAGGTTTAATCGTGAGTGGCCAATTGAGGCTTGTTAGGGAATTCAGAGCCTGGGGCCAATCTGGAGAAAGGAGTCAGATAAAAACAGCTCTCCTTAGTTGGAGTGTGGCAGTTTAAATGCTGGAAGCTGCAGGCCATTTGGACCTGAATGCTGGGGATAATCATTGGAGGACAGCTGTCTGAAACCCCTGGCTGGTAAGCCTGAATTTTGATTTTTGGGGGGGGCTAGATCCACAAAGGGGACTTATTCAGTGTTGCAATGCCTAGGATTTAGGAACGCTGCTGCATGGTGGAATGCACCGTCCAGAGTTAGGTCCCCAGCTCTTGTTAGGCACCCAAAAATGGGATTCCCAGAAGCCAGTATCCTGATTTGGAGCTGCCTAAGCTAGTCATAGGAAATGCAGAGGAGAAGGGTGTGGTGTAAACCCCACCCCCTCAAAAGGATTTAGGTGCCTAGCTCTGAGATGGGGCGGGAGATGCTTCCCTCGGCTTGGGCCTCCCAGCTGTGAATTCTCCACTGGAGTGAGGAGTCAAAGACAGATCAGTCCTTGCAAAAAAAACAAAACAAAAACAACCCAACTCATGAGGATGGTTGTACTGCCCTCCTCTTCTCCCCTCCCATATCCCAGTGGTTAGAGCATGCAGTCAGAGTGGGGAGGCCAGGGTTCAAATCTCCACTCTCCTCCTCAACTGGGTTTTGTGTGAGGTCTGATCTGGGAGTCTATCAAATTGGGCCCTGTAGCGAGATAGGTGGAGGGGTGCCTTGTCCGGGGGTCCCACCCAGCCTGAGGATCCAAGCAGCTTAGGTGGCTTTGCAGATGCCCACTGGAAGACATTTAGGCATCTAGGGGACTTTACTGGCAGAAACTTCTGTGCCTAGGGAATTTAGGCACCTGTAAGATTTGGGAGCAGCTGAGCAGGGGTTTTAAGGATCTCAACTTTGGACCTAGCTACCTAAACTGGCAGTGAGGTGCCTAAATCCCTTTGGGGATCTAGCCCCAGGTTTTTGTGTTTGGAATGTTTTGGGTCTATCCTTTTCCAGCTTGGGGAAGGATGGAGAAATCTGTTGTTAACCCTGGAGAAAGAAGCACCTGTGATTTTTTCCCCCCCCTTTCATGAAAGCCAGACCTACCCCTCAAGTCATCCCTGTGACAGACACTCTGCACATTGGTTATACACCGTGTAGGGACGTGAGGCATCAATCAACTCTGCATCACAAACTCATTGCGATCAGTTCGTTCACAAATACTTTGCCTGATCGAAAACCCAGCGTGAATCTTTTCATTGTGTTCAATGGACTTTGGATCAAGCCCCAGCAGATAAAGAGACTACATTCAATGAAAATTGGATTGGTGCGACTATTCATTCCAGCTCTGTGACCCCCAATACTCAGGCAACATTGTTATTTCAGGCATCTACCCTTAATCTCTGAAAGATCACGGGAAATGTACCAGTAGGCATAGCTATATCTTCTTTAATATGGCCAGATTGGTTTAATTTTATTGAATAATCTGCAGTGGTCTTTGATGGTGAAAAAGATTCATTCTCAGTGTTCTCATTTTTGATGAGATATGATCATAAACTATTTTCCTTCCCATAATGAGGCGGCTGGAGTCTCCGGAGTGGATTTATAATAAAACAACAGCGACTCAGCAGAATCCGTCAAGTCCTGTGGGTTCCAAAATCACAGCCCTTTTGAATGTTTTGCCTCTGCAGTTTCCTCCTCCTCAAGCTGAAGAAGCAGCAGCAAATGTGAAAATCAGAACAATCACTGTAGTTTCTTAAACAGAGACTTTACTGCACTGCAGTGTTTCCTATTCTGAGTAGAGGGAACACCAAAGAAGCTAGGGGAAATCTTATTCCCATACCACAGTAAATGCTGTTTTTGGTTTTTCTTTTTTCCCCGGTGATGATTTTCGTGGTGTGTTTTGCCTTCCATCCTGCCAGGAAGTCATGATGCAGTATTGCTGACCGCACAATCATTGCCATGACAGCATGGTGTAATGTTATTCAGGCAAGACTCTGATTTCACTGTGGAATCAAACTAGATTAGCAACTGAATTGGTGAGAGGAAACATCTCCCTCCTCCTCCCTTCCCCCCCCCCCCCCCGATAAAGTTTCCAATAAATAACCATGGGTCTGATTTGCTCCCCCCGGAAGTGGATGAGAGTCTCCCCATCGAGAAGACAGAAAGCTGACATCACAGAATATTGCATTGGGGATAAATATATTTGTAGCATCATAGGTATACAAAGGAATGAGATGAGACTTGTCTGGACATCCACCAACTTTAGCCCTAACACAGCAGCACCTGTCTCCCCTAGAGCTGATGACAGCCTACACTACCCAGACCAAGAGAGGGTTCCTCCCAGCCATGTGCTAGCATGCTAAAAATAGCAGGGTAACCGTCTGTTGGGCTAGTAGTCTAAGTACACGCCCTGGGGATCTGGGAAGACTTGTAGTCAGCTGGCTAATCCATGCTGCTGAGGTTACACTGCTATTGTTAATGCACTAGCTCAAGCAGAGCTAGCATGTCTGTACTACCTGTACTGGGAAGCACACCTTCAGCTGCAGTGAAGGCATAGCCTTTGTGTCAGTTTCTATTCTCCCAGCTTTTCTCAAACCACAGGCGCCTCTGCAATCAGGATGGAAGTCGCCTTACACTGTTTTTCTCAGGTTTGCCTCACTGTGAAATTAATGTTGTGAACCACTTGCTCGTCGAGATCTATGGGACCAGTTTGATTAAAAGGCCGACCTTGCCCACCCAATTCCCCTGGACATTGGTGCGAGTCGCATGTGCTTGAGCCTGACATGCCAAGCCATGTCTCATAATAAGGGCCAAATGTTGCCCTCTGCTTTTAGATCCACCTTGGTGGCCCATGGGACTTCTGTGGTCAAGATGTAGTGTTGCTCTAATTAAACCTTTCAATTGTTGAACAAAAATCAGATCTTTTTTCTTAGTTTAAAGCTGAAACTTGTCTACCATATTGTAGGAATTGTTGGCGCCAAGCCGGGTGGATGATTCTGATCTCATACCAGGGTAAAGCAAGGATATGTGTATTTACATCAACTAAATCCCAATATCCAGTCAGGATGATCATATGAATATAAGGTCTTATCCAACCAGGAGCTGAACATCTTCTACAAGATGATGAGTTGAGAGTACTCAGCTTCTTCGAGGATTGGCTCTTAGAACCCACACATGAGTTCTTCCTTCATGCTCAGAACAAAACAAAGAAAAACACAGAACCCAGAGCTGGGCCTTAAACTGATCTGTAAGATCCAGCAAAATTAGTTCCCAGAGTCATGCTGCCACCTTTAGCTCTCTGAATTACTCTGAGTCAAGCACCTTTACAGCTTATAACAGAGAAGGAATGTCAGTAGTGAAGGTGGGCAAAACATGTGCAACGAAATGCAAAATGTGAGAATATTTGCATTCTGTTTCAAAGTCAGAATTGCTTGCACTTTCTTTACAGGTCAGTATCAGCTTTGAATCTGGTGGTTTCCATTGCCAAATGTCACTGTTTTGCACATTCTTGCAACTGAAGTACCCATTTCGTGAAACTTTAGGAAAATGCATAAATTTGGGGAGTGAACATGGGCAAAATGAATTTGCAGGAAATTTCTCTGTCCTTTTTCATTGAACTGTTTCTGCAAATTTGCACAGCCGTAGGCCCCTGTTCCGGAAAGTATTCCTATCTAAGACTGCTCATAAGCATATGCTTTAAATTAAGTATGTGCTTGTCTTGGACAGGGATGGATTTAAGCACATGATTTCATGCTTTTCTGAATTGTGGTCCCAGTTAATAGCTCTTATGTGTTTAGGCAACTTTCTTCCTGCCTTTCTATACATCAGTGGTGGATAACTCAACAACACTTGCTAGCAAACAGTGACAAATGTCTCCCTCTTTGAGGTATGTGTTTCTGGGAATCCATGGAACAGCTTGAGTATGTGGCAATATGTGGTATAGGTAGGGAAAGAGTTTTACTAGCATGAAAGGTTACCATGCACTTAAGAAGGTTTCCAGAGTTCACGCAACTCTATTTTGCATACATGCATAAGATTTCACAAAACAAGACCTTTTTTTTTTAATGGAAATCCCATGGTTACGAAGTATAGTGCTTTTGCTACCAGTCAGGGTCAGCCAATTAGAATTGAGCAAGCTGGAGGGACAGGTATACTGGAGATGATCATACAGTAATAAGCATGTGGGAAACATCACAACACACAAGCAGAATTCCTTTGCCATGTTACCTCATACGTGATGCTCAGGAATTGCACGGGGAAAGGAATTTGCAGATGCAATTTTCAGCTGATCTGTTTTAAATGCCCAAACCAGCAGTCCTTATTTAACTTCCTGGTGGAGTGATAATCTGTATTCTGCGTGCACATCTCATATCAAAATTTCCTTTGGTAGAAGCCATCATTCCTAAACAGAGTGCTTTTAAATTGCATCTATAGATCTTCTTTGTACCAAAACATTTCTGATTCGGTATGTAGTGATGCCTGCATTTATGTCTCCTCATCAAATTAAGTAACTGCCATCAATAAAAAGGAGTAAGGCAGTGCATTCCCTTAGGATGCCATCCTGTCCCTGATTTGTTTGGGGACTCTTGCACTTGATTAAGAATGATAACAAGCTATTGGTAATCTAAGCTTGATGCAAAGCAGCTAAGATTAAATCAATCTGTGTCAGTGAAAGGCAGATCATCCATTTAAGAAATGCAAGTTTATCTCCTACATTTATTAGACCGAAATGCAGTGGTCTCTTGAGGCTGCCTGGGCAAATAACCATTGATGTGCCTTGATCTCTAGCGTCTTTTTCATAACCTTTTCTTCATCAGAATATCTATGTGAAAGCCACACAGTAGAAGAATAGCCTGTGAAAACTGATGCCATTCAGGGTAGTCTTTAGTAGTTGCAAATAGGGAAGATGGGGTTTGAGAGAACTATAGTATTCCAGTGAAATGAAATGCTTAGTAGACATCTGCTTCTGACTGTGGATCATCACGCTGCGTAGAATCTACAACCTCGGAAGCTTCTAATTAACTTGCTGTTCTTGTGCCCATATAGCTAACATAAGGTCATTGGCTCCACTATGGGTTGCCCTGGTGAAATTGAGTTTATGAGCCTGATTCTCATTTACACAAAGGTCCTTTTACGAGAACATAAGAACAGCCAGACTGGGTCAGACCAATAGTCCATCTAGCCCAGTATCCTGTCTTCCAACAGTGGCTAATGCCAAATGCTTCAGAGGGAATTAACAGAACAGGGAAATGATCCATTCCCCTATCATCCAGTCCCATTTTATGGCAGTCAGAGGTTTAGACCATAGGGTTGCATCCCTGACCATCTTGGCTAATAGCCATGAAATTATCTAATTCTTTTTTAAACCCAGTTATACTTTTGGCCTTCATAACATCTCCTGGAAATGAGTTCCACAGGTTGCCTGTGCATTGTGTGAAGAAGTACTCCTTTTGTTTGTTTTAAACTTTCTGCCTATTAATTTCATTGGGTGACATCTGAGTCGTATGCTATGTGAAGGGGTAAATAACACTTCCTTATTCACTTTCTCTACACCATTCCTGATTTTATGGACTTCTATCAAACTTGGCTTCTTCACCGACAAATTATTAGGGTACACTTATTCTATAGGCTGGCAGGCTCATACGTATTAATGACACATCCATATCCCTTCCAGACGGTTTGCTTATCTCACTTTTGTTATTTCTGGCCCTTTCTGAGGGTTTTGTGGTGTATCTGTGACATTTACTCAGGGCATAAACTGAGACAGCCCTCCTGTCTTGTTGCCTCCTGACTTATCTAGGGTAAAGGTTATAACCACATATGTCATTATTTATCTGGGCCAAAGGTCCCGAACATATGTATGCTAACAGCCTTAGCTTTTCATACAGGATGTGGCCTGTTGGTATCTTGCATTACAGCTCTAATACTTTAACATAAATCTGTGACTCTGGTATAATAAAACAAATATTTACATTTATAAGTAAGTGTATATATGTGCAGTAAGTGGGCTAGTCCTGTAGGCTACATTAGTCATCTTTTTTTTCCTAAGATGTCTCAATCTTTTTAACCTCTCCTCAGATGGAAAGTTTTCCATGCCTCTAATCATTTTTTGTTGCCTTTCTCTGTGCTTTTTCCAATTTTAATATACCTTTTTTGAGATGGGGTGATCAGAACTGCACGTAGTATTCCAGGTGTGGGCTTCCCATGGATTTATAGAGTAGCATTATGATATTTTCTATCTGAAAGACTTTGTCAAAGGCTTTCTGAAAGTCCAAGTATGTTATATCCAATGGATCATTCTTGTCCACATACTTGTTGATACTCTCAAAGAATTCTAATAGATTGATGAGGCACGATTTCTCTTGCTGATAATTCTGTTCCTTTCTATACTTTCAACCAATTTGCCTGGTACTGACGTTATTGTCAACTGGAGTCTTTTTTTTAAAAAATTGGTGTTACATTAGCTAACCTCCAGTCCAGTGGCTGATTTAAGTTATAGATTACACACCACAGTTAGTAGCTCTACAATTTTGAGTTCCTTCATAACTCTTAGGTGAATACCATTTAGTCCTGATGACTGATCATTGTTAAATTTCTCAATTTGTTCCAAAACCTCCTCTGACACCTCACTCTGGGACAGTTTATTAGATTTGTCACCTAAAAAGAGAGGCTCAGGTGTGGGAATCTCCCTCGCTTCGTCTAGTGAAGACCAATGCTAAGAATTCATTTAGCTTCTCCACAGTAGCTTTGTCTTTCTTGCATGTTCCTTCAGCATCTAGATTGTCCAACGGCCCCACTGCTTTTTTTTTGGCAGGCTTCCTGCTTCTGTTGTACTTTAAAAGCTTTTGCTGTTTTCCTGTCTTTTGCTAGTTGCTCATCAAATTCTTTTTTGGCCTACCTAATTATACTTTTACACTTGACTTGCCAGAGTTTATGCTCCTTTCTATTTTCCTCAATAGGGTGGACTTTCGATTTTTAAGAGGTGTCTTTTTGTTTCTGACTACCTCTCTTAGTCCATTGTTTAGCTATGGCATTTTATTTATTTATTTATTTATTTATTTTGGTCCTCAGACTTTGTGGTTTGTTTGGGGGGTTTTTTGGTTGGTTTTTTTGTTTGTTTTTAAATTATTTGGGATATACATTTAGTTTGAGCCTTTTTATGGTAGTTTTTAAGTTTCCGGGAATTTCTCTTGTGACTGTTCCTTTTAATTTCCATTTAACTAGCATCCTCATTTCTGTGTAGTTCCCTTTCTGAAGATAAATGCTACTGAGGTGCATCTCTTCAGTATTTCCTCCCTGCAAAGATGTCCAATTTAATTACATTATGATCACTATAACCAAATGGTTCAGCTATATTCACCTCTTGGACCAGATCCTGCACACCCCTTAGGTCTAAATCAAGGACTAGCTGCTCCAAGAAGCAGTCATTGATGGTATCTAGAAATTTTATCTCTGCATCCCATCCTGAGGTGACATGTACATAGTCAATATAGCGATAGTTGAAATCTCCCATTATCTTGTATTACTGTGTCCCATTGGTTAGCGTCAGAGAAATTTGGTGTAACTATGCCTATTATATTAATATCCTCAATTAATACCAGCTGCTCTAGCTCAGCCATCTTAGTATTTAGACTTTTAGCATTTGTGTACATGCACTTATAAGATTTGTCAATATGTAGTTGTCTGCCTTCATGTGATGTAATTGAATGGGACTGGTTTTCATTTCACTGTTTCTTTTCAGTTCATACCTGTACTTCATCAAGTTCTATCCGCTCCTCTTTACTAGGATATAGAGCATCCCCTTTAATAAAGCCTCCCCTAAGGAATGTCTCTCTCTGAACTGTGCTCCCCCGAACCTGTTGACTTTCCCCCAGTCCCTAGTTTAAAAACACCTCTATGATCTTTTTAATTTTATATGCCAGCAATCTGGGTCTACTCTGCTTTAAGTGTAGCCCATTCTTCCTGTGTAGGCTCCTGCTTTCCAAAAAGGTTCCTCAGTTCCTAATAAACCTAAATCTTGCCTCCAAACACCATCATCTCATCCATGCATGGAGAGCCTGTAGTTCTGCCTGTCTAAATGGACCAGTGTGTGAAACTGAAGCATTTCAGAGAATGCCACCACAAAGGTCCTGGACTTCAGCCTCTTACAAAGCAGCCTAAATTTGTCCTCCAGGACCTCTCTCCTACCTTTCCTTGTGTCATTGGTACCTACATGTAACATAACCATTAGTTCCTCACCAGCACTGCACATAAGCCTGTCCTAGATGTCTCAAGAGATCTGCAACCTTCACACCTGCAGGCAACTCACCAGACAATTCTCCTGATCCTTACAAACCCAACTATCTATATTTCTAATAATTGAATTCTTCATTCCCGTTACCTGTCTCTTCCTAATAACTGGGTGTCTTTTCTCTCCGGGAAGTATCCTCAGTGTGAGAGGACACCATGACATCATCTGGAAGGAGAGTCCCAAATATGGAATCATTTCCCTCCACTCCAGTTTGATGTCCTCCTTCCCTGAGACCTTCATTCTCCTCAAGAGCACAGAGGCTGTTAGACTGGGGGTGAGACCGTTCTACTGCGTCCTGGAAACTCTCCTCTATGTACCTCTTTGCCATCCTTAGCTCCTCCTGTTCAGTCACTCAGGTCTCAAGAGCCTGTACTTGCTCTGAGGGTCATGAGCTCCTGGCACCACAGGCACACACATGCCACCAACCCACAAGGCAGATAATCCTACGTGCTGCACTCAGTGCAATGAACTGGATAGCCCCCACTCTGCTGCTGGGCTTCTGCCCACATTGTTTTTAATCTTGCAGGATGTTTTTGTTCTTTGGCTTTGTAGTTGTGGGTTTTTTTTTTTTGGGGGGGGGGGATGGGGAAGTGGTTATTTGCCTATGTTTTTAGTATGTTTGTTAGGTGTACCTGGTTTTCTCACTCCCTCACAAAACTCGCCTGTTCGCTAGTTCCTCTGGTCACCTAGGAGTTGGCTTTTTAAACCCCCTGTTATCCCTGAGTTAGCCCCGCCCCCTCATCAAGGAATCCCAAAGGGATTGGGGGTCAATGGATAGCCTCATTTAGAAGCTCTCAGCCTTGCCTAGCAGGCCGCTAGGCTCATCACACAGCCCCCGAAAACAGACCACGCTCTAAACTTCAATCAGGCAGGCACACGGCAGGCAAGCCAGCACTCAAACAGACAACAAACTCACCCCACACCAAACAAACCACTGGCTTTCTTCAGAAAGGGAATGCCTGAAAAATTCGAAGCAATTAGGGATGACTTTTTAGAGGTCCATGATTAACATAAACCCTGAAGATATAGAAATGTCACTTCCCCTGCCCTCCCTTTACCCTAACCCTCTTTACTTACTTTGTGCATTAGGATGAATCTGGTATTTTTGGTATATTTGTTGTATTTGGAAAAACTAATAAACATCATAAATATAATACACTATTGTTAATGTCCATTTTTTTTTTTTTTTTTTGACCAGTGCTGTGGAATCCTGAAGTATTATTTGTAAATCGATCCCATCTTAATCAAACCTCATCTTAATCAGCTGACTTTGTTTTAGTCCTCATTTTGGACCCCCTTGTAGAGTTTATCTTTAAGTTTAGGTACCTTGTGGGGAAGCCAGACCTCCCTCACTGCTTTGACAAGTTAATCAAGGACACAGCTTGAGATCTTTTCTTACACTCTGAACTGCCTATAAATAGTTGTTTATAGTGTTGTACAAATATCAGAGAGAGAAAGGAATTAACATCTGAAAAGCTTGTGCAAGATCAGAATAGCTAAACTACATTATCATACAGAAATAGGGTCCATTAGAACCATTAGGAACCAGAATCTGATATCCATACTTACACTAAGTAATAATTCACTCTTGTGAGTCATGCCATTGTCATCAATGGGACTCCCAATTCAGTGTGTGGTATCAGAATATAGCTCATGATACATCCAGGTGGGCAGAGCAAGGAATTTGAAATGTCTCCAGCCTGTAAGGTATATGAAATAGCTGATCCATGTGTTTAGACAACTCTGCCCAAAACAGCAAAAAAAAAAAAAACAACAAACAAACAAACCAAAAAACAGGTTGAACATCTAGATCCTGAATTGTTTGACAACTGAAAGGAGGGGGAAAAAAAGCTTTGGGAAAAATAGCTGTGGGTGAGGTTGTCTGCCAAAAATAATGACAACAAGCGAAAAGAACAAAAAATGGAAATTTGCTGAGAATATGCAACCACTAGATTGCTTTACTCTTTATTTTATAGCATGGTTTGGCTGGATTCTGGGTTCATTTAAGAGCATCAATCGATTCTATAGCCAAGCTTTGTGATGCACTAGTATTGAGGTTGGACAGCAGCGGAGTGATTTGGGATATGTTTATCGGTTTTTATTATAGCGATTGCAGTAATCTGTCACCTCGAGTTCAAGAATAGGCAGGAAAACTCTATTCTAGCCTTCTTTCATTGATATGTCAAAGGGGTTCCAGCACCATATGACTTGTAGAATTGTCCAGCCACGTTGCACAGCTGTACCAGATCAGAATAATGCCGTGATTTAACACAGGTGTAAATGTAAATGACTAAGCCAGGTGCAAGCCCATTGGGAATCAGGCACAAGGTAGTTAAGAAAGCTACATAGTGTTGTGAAGCTTTGTTATAGTCATTCCACAAATAGGTAAACTGAGGCACCCAGGCTTTGTAAATTGCTCATGGTCTTGCAAGGCCCACCATTTTTCTCAAGCATTTGGTTTAGGGATGTGGGTATTGTGAAACGTTGGCACAAGTGCCTGGAGTGGTATATAAATCACATCTTTTATACACTCAAGAAACAAAGTAATACATACAAGACTATAGTGGCAGAGTCTGGGATAAAATCCAGGATTATTCCTACAGCCACTTCTTCTCTTTACCCACTGGATAGACTCCTTACACAGGCCACAGTCATTAGTTCAGGCACTCTCGTGAGAAATTAAGCAGACTTAATAGAGCTGGGGGAATAATTTGTAGTAATTTATTTTACAAATTTCATCTTTCTCTCTTTGTGGATTGGCTGCAAGCAGATTGTGACTTTTTCCCCCCCTCGTTCGTTTAGTGTATAATTCTCACTCTATAGTTTGTTTGTGGTCAGGTCTTTGTGAATAATCAGTATTTGGCGTATGAGTTGTTTGGATATGACCTGAATGTCCAATGCTATTGTCTTTATTCCCTGATTGGATGGTCATAACTCAGAACGAGGCTTCTGGTGTGAATAGCTGTGGTTAGGAAAGCTGCATTCACTTTCTGAGAAGGTTCTGCCATACTTGCTAGAAACTCTTTCCATTTCAATAAACATTTCTGTTAGAATATTCATGGACAGCAAACTGTGACCGCAAATTCATTGACATTTGAATGAATAGTCATGGGAATGTTTGTTGTATCCACCCAACTCTAAATATTATGGAGCAAAGGGGAGGATTAGTATCTTTATCAAAAAACAAGACAACACCCAACACAATGTAAATTCCACTCTTTGGGAATGTGGCACATTGTCTGGGAGATGAGGCAAGGATGTCTAAATGTACTTACTGTACATCACGTAATTGGCCAAAATTACCAACATGACATAGATAAGAAAGTATCTATGTTCTCCTCTCCCTAAAACAATATATGCCCCTTGGATTGATCAATAATCTGAATTATTTTGGAGACATTAGCCACATCTCTGATAGCGTATTGGGCGGGGAGAACACATACAGCTATGTGAAAAAACTAGCCTAGCTGGCAAAAATGTAGGGCCATATTGTGATATCTTTACTCACCAGAAAAATACTAATATTCACTGGAACCTTATTCCATGAGTAGTTCTACTGAAGTCAATGTGATGTCTCATGGAGTAGGATATTAGTCAGCATAAGTAAGGGTGTCACCATCTGCCCTAAGTGATTCCTGCTCACTCTTGGTGTTTAATCTTTCATTTCCTTTTATTGCCACATTCATTCACACGTAAAAGGCTAAGTTCTGAACTGATGTAGGCCCCCGGCAAAGCCATTGATTTTAATTGGCTTGCCTGAGAGGTAACTGTGAATAGAATGTAGCCCATGGTGCTTAGGCATCACTATGGCATTTGGCGCTGAACTGCTAAGATGTACAAAACTTCGGCATGATGCCATATGCTCAGCATCTGAAAGAAAATTAAGCCACATGCTCCCTGCTATTTGTTTGCTTTAAGTCAGTGCTTGCAAGTTGCTATTGAATTGTAATGTTTTATTCCACATCTCAATAATGCTGTCGTGGGCGAGTAGAACAAAGTCGTAATTTACTCTAAAAGTGGCTCAGCGGCAGTTGGGTTGGATGCTTCTCTGGCATTTGTTTTCAACACAGGTGCTCCTCCAGGATCATAAAGAGAAAGCAGAAGGCTCGGATTATGGCACATTCAAAACGTTAGTTTAGCAATCCAAAAAAAAAAAAAATCATGTCTGTTTTTTTAACTCATTTCAGTTGGTGTTAAACCAGGAGCATAAAACTCTGTCTGCCTGAGTGCCGCAAGCCATTAGTATTCATTAATCCATGTTGTTGTTAATGGGGCAGATCCACAGTTGGTATAAACCTGGCAGTTGACACCAGCTGAGGATCTGACCCCATATGTTTTGGACCTTTGGTGGCGCCCACTTTTTTCCCCCCTCTGTTCTCTATGGATTTAAATGCCTCACTAAGAGCTGGATTACAATGGGCCCTTATGCATGAGCATAGGGGGAAGAACCATCTGCCCATCGCCTCCAACATAGGCACATACGACACAAGAATCAGGAAGCTCTATCAGACTCAAGGTCCATCTAGTCCAGAAACCTGTCTCTGACCACAGCCAGCACCAGTGGCTTCTGAGGAAGGTGCATGAAACCCCCATGCAATAGGCAGTAATGGGATAATTTACCCCCCCTATGAAGGTCTCCTCCTAATTCCTATGAGTGAGGGCCTCCTAAAATTAGACTCAGCGCTTATAGGAGTCAGTGCACCCCGAAAAGGGGCGCATACCACTCCAGCGAGAGCTGGGCCAGCAGAGAAGAGTTCAACCCACATGTGCAAGCAGACCTACGTTCCTGATGCTTGGCACAATGTTCACAGCCCCACTGCCACCTGGAAGATTCAGGATGGGTCCCCGTCCCTCCGAGTTCCCCCTAGCAGATTGCACAGCCTTGCCTGTAGTAATGTTGGGCCTTATCCTGGCAGCTGAGGATAGTGCATATTCTTCCCAAATGGTAGCAAGGGTTTGCTGGCGCCAGCCCTTTAGAGAGTGGATCTTTGCAGCCTCACCAGTGTTCTGTTTCCGTTGCTTTCTCGGGGAAGATCGATGACCTGTCTCGGTGGGAAATGGAGTCCTGCCACGGCTTGTGATTTTTATTGCTGGGCTTGCTGTAGTGAGGGGTTCACTTAGAGCCTCCGCTTCGCAAAGATTGCCAGATCTGGTTCTCAGTAGTACGCGTTCATGCTTAGCAGTGGCACTTATCTTTTGACGATAGGAGCACATGTGTGAGACTAAAAGGCGCACAATATGAAGAATATTGGAGCTAGATTAGATCTGCCACAGATCAAAATACTTCATTTTTGCCTAGTAATCCTTACAGACTGAGATACCTCCAGGGACTATCACAAATCCACCTAATGCTCCCTGCTGCTGGATTTTGCCTTTGTATCACTGGATTAGCTGTCAGATGTGTAAACACACAGGTAGCTAGAAAGTGTCTCCATGATGACCCTGCTTCAGGAAAATGCCACTTATTCCAGGCCGGCTGTCACTGCGCTTTAGTGATGATTGGGTTCTCCTTTGGACACACAGCAGGTGCCTCTTCATTACAAAGGAGGGAAACAGAGCTAGATCTCTGTAGATTTGCCCTTTTTGAAGCAGGGCAGCGGTCTGTTAGAGGCAGTTGTCAGGTCCTCAATGGGACAATGAATCTCAGAGCTTAGTAGGCTTCTTACTATTTAATTAACATTTCTAGTGTGGTATTCTCCTGAGGCCTTACCCAGGTGGGGCTGCTAATTTGCTAGGCATGTCCAAACACATTGCATGTCTGATTGCATGGCCCACCTGCCTTATCTCATTTCCAGTGGGTGTATTGTGCATCTAGTCCATTTCCCCCACCTGTCCCCTCCCCTCTTGCACACTGAGCCTGCCCGGCTCCCACAGGAGCTACTCCTCCCCTGCCATTCCGCCAGGTCTGCTGCAGTCTCTGTACAGAGGGACTGCGGAGTGGAATGGTTCAGCAGTTAACTTGACTGCTTGGAAGCTAGCCAATCCTCCTAGCCTGGTGGAGAGACGCACCACCTCGCTGCAGCCAACGCTGACTCACAGGCAGCACGAAACTAACCATTAGTCAATGTCGCTGCAAAGTCCTGTTCCGTAAAGAACCCGGGGTGAGGGGTGCAGATGGGCAGGGAGAAGGACGAAGGGGTGGGAGGAGAGAGATGAAGAAGGCGGGAGAAGAGCACGGGAGGAAGAGGGAATGTGGAGTTAGAGGGAAAATGAGAGGTGTGGGAGGGAAAGAGAACAGATGAAGGAGTGGAGGAGGGAAAGGTATGAGACAACTGATCCAGTGGGCTCACCTGGCCTACTGGCAGCCTAGGTGGTCTACACACACCCAGGCTGCTCCTCTCCTGTGGTCACTCCCACCGTCAGCTCTCCCTGCTTTGCTCCTGGAAACGTGGGCCCAAGGCACGTGGTGGCCAGAGGGCTGCTCGGTGGATCGCACGGAGGGAGGCTCAGCTCTGAGTCTGGCCCACGCATGCCGAGCAGAGAGGGGAGCGCCGACCAGGGCTGGAGGTGGGCAGCTCTCTCCCACCAGCAAGAGGGTGGTGAACTGGGGAACAGGGGCAGACAGGCAGGACGATGAGGAAGGAGGAAGCAGAGTAGAAGACCTAATCCAGCCCTCCCTCTGGCCCTGGAGAATCCCCCTAGGAGCCCATAGACACAGCCAAAATCCATTGCCGGAAGGCACAGAGTCCCCAGCCTGGGCTCTGCTAGAGAGACACAAGCTGGGTTAGCAGATGCAGTCTGTGCTAGCATCTGACAGGTAGAGGATTCCCTCAGCCTGTCAAACCCCTTAGCGCTAAAAGCTCCCAGCTCCCTCCCTTTCCCTGGCACAGCTTGGCAGTATTTCTCCTCACACATTCAGCAGAGTTAATTGGAGCTTGGTGCTATAAATCTTACATCGTTAAGTGTCAGGCGATCCCTCCATCTCACATTTTGTGTGGGAGTTGTGGCAGTATTGAATTTTCAAATAAAATGATTAACAGGCAGCCTTAGGGCAACAATAGAGAGAACCTTCTCTTTACCTCCCCTGCCCTCCCTTGCCACCCTAATCTCCAGAAGAAGCTTTTGGTTTAAATTTTAATGAAAAGGGCTTGTCTCTCTATTCTAGGGGGCGAATAACTCTTGCCCAGATCTGGGGACTGTTTTGGAATCTCTTTAGGAGTCTGGCAGGCAATCAGGACATGGCTCTGAAGAGGTACAGACTCTTAGTTCAACTTCAAATGCAGCTAGCTACAATTATTGGCGTTTCAAGTGTTTTTAACCTGGGACTTCAAATAGTAGAAAAGAAGTCTACCTGATGGACAAGTTCTATGTGTCAGAACACAACAACATCCATCAGATTTCATGAAGCAGAGAATTAAAATCCGTTATAAACACTGCAGACAGCGTTTCGGTGCAACCAGACGCAGAAGTCAGTAAGCCTACTGCTTGAAGAAACAATTACTTCAAGAGACTGCCAAAGAAATATAGACATTCGGTTTATAGCCCTGCACAACCAGAATCTGCCTTGTTCGTGCTGTAGCAAAGATCATTTCATAGAATCATAGAATATTAGAGTTGGAAGGGACCTCAGGAGGTCATCTAGTCCAACCCCCTGCTCAAAGCAGGACTAACCTCAGCTATATCAACCCAACCAGGGCTTTGTCAAGCCTCAGCTTAAAAACCTCTAAGGATGGAGATTCCACCACCTCCCTAGGTAACCTATTCCAGTGCTTCACCACCCTCCTAGTGAAAAACTTTTTCCTAATGTCCAACCTAGACCTTCCGCCCTGCAACTTGAGACCGTTGCTCCTTGTTCTGTCATCTGCCACCACCGAGAACAGCCTAGCCCCATCCTCCCTGGAACCCCCTTTCAGGTAGTTAAAGGCCGCTATCAAATCCCCCCTCACTCTTCTCTTTTGCAGACTAAACAAGCCCAGTTCCCTCAGCCTCTCCTCATGAGTCCTGTGCTCCAGCCCCCTAATCATTTTTGTTGCCCTCCACTGCACTCTCTCCAACTTCTCCACATCCTTTTTGTAGTGGTTGGCCCAAAACTGGACACAATATTCTAAATGCGGCCTCACCAATGCCGAATAGAGGGGAATAATCACTTCCCGTGACCTGCTGACAACGCCCCTTCTAATGCAGCCCAATATGCCATTAGCCTTCTTGACAACCAGGGCACACTGCGGACTCATATCCAGCTTTTTATCCACCTTTACCCCCAGGTCCCTTTCTGCAGAGCTGCTGCCCAGTTCATCGGTCCCCAGTCTATAGCTGTGCATGGGATTCTTCCTTCCTAAGTGGAGGACTCTGCACTTATCTTTGTTGAACCTCATTAGATTTCTTTTGGCCCAATCCTCCAGTTTGTTTAGGTCACTCTGTATCCTATCCCTACCTTGCAGGGTATCTACCACTCCCCCCAGCTTAGTGTCGTCCGCAAACTTGCTGAGGGTGCAATCTACCCCATCCTCCAGATCATTAATAAAGATGTTGAACAAAACCGGCCCCAGGACCGACCCCTGGGGCACTCCGCTTGTGACTGGTTGCCAGCTAGACATGGAGCCATTGATCACTACTCGTTGAGCCCTATGCCCTAGCAAGTTCTCTATCCATTTTATAGTCCATTCATCCAACCCATACTTCTTTAACTTGCCGATAAGAATACCGTGAGAGACCGTATCAAAAACTTTGCTAAAGTCAAGGTATATCACATCCACCGCCTTCCCTACATCCACAGAGCCAGTCACCTCTTCATAGAAGGCAATCAGGTTGGTCAGGCATGACTTTCCCTTGGTGAATCCGTGTTGACTGTTCCTGATCACCTTCCTCTCTTCCAAGTGCCTTAAAATGGATTCCTTAAGGACCTGCTCCATGATTTTTCCAGGGATTGAGGTGAGGCTGTAGTTCCCTGGATCCTCTTTCCTCCCTTTTTTGAAGATGGGCACTATATTTGCTTTTTTCCAGTCCTCAGGGACCTCCCCCTGTTGCCACGAGCTTTCAAAGATAATAGCCAATGGCTCTGAAATCACCTCAGCCAACTCCCTCGGGTGCATTGCATCCGGCCCCATGGACTTGTGAATGTCCAATCTTTCTAAATAGTCTTGGACCCGTTCCTTCAGCACTGCGGGATGTTTGCCTCCTTCCCATTCTGTGCCACCCAGTACGGCAGTCTGGGAGCTGATCTTGTCTGTGAAGACAGAGGCAAAAAAGGCATTGAGTACCTCAGCTTTCTCCACATCCTCCGTCACTAGGTCGCCCCCCCTCATTTTCTAAGGGGCCCACACTTTCCCGAACCTTCCTCTTGTTGGCAACATGCCTGTAGAAACCCTTCTTGTTCCCCTTCACTTCCCTTGCTAGCTGCAACTCCAATTGCGCTTTGGCCTTCCTGATTTCATTCCTGCACGTTCGAGCAGTGTTTATGTACTCCTCCCTAGTCATCTGACCAAGCTTCCACTTCTTGTAAGCTTCTTTTTTGCGTTTAAGTTCGCCAAGGACATCTTTGTTAAGCCAAGCTGGATGCCTACCATATTTGCTATTCTTTCTGCACATCGGGATGGTTTGCTCTTGTGCCCTCAATAAGGTCTCTTTAAAATACAGCCAGCTCTCTTGGGTTCTTTCCCCCTCATATTAGCCTCCCAGGGAATCCTGCCCATCAGTTCCCTGAGGGAGTCAAAGTCCGCTTTTCTGAAGTCCATGGTCCGTATCCTGCTGTTCTCCTTTCTTCCTTTCGTCAGGATCCTGAACTCGACCATCTCATGGTCACTGCTGCCTAGGTTGCCACCCACTTCTACTTCCCCTACCAAATCTTCCCTGTTTGTGAGCAGGAGATCAAGAGAAGCTCAGCCCCTAGTTGGTTGCTCCAGCACTTGCACCAGGAAATTGTCAGCGACACTCTCCAAAAACTTCCTGGATTGTTTGTGCTCTGCTGTATTGTTCTTCCAGCAGATATCAGATATCATTTAACAGAGATTTCAAAAAGGCACAGTATAAAAATCTCCAGATTGGGACCAAAAATGGTTCTCAGAATCTACCAGGCAGAGGTCTGTTGCAAATGAAAAAAGGGATCTCTTCATGAGTACCAAATGTACTTATGCATATCACAGGAGTTCAAATTGATCAAATACATTTAAAGTAGTGTTTTAAATTATGCTTTCAACATTCAGTGTTGGATGAGAGAAACTTGGATGAGTGAAATTTATGCACTAGGTTGGAGACTACGGGGGTAGTTCGGGGAGTAGTTTTTGCCACAGTCTTGCCTTTTGCATTGTACGTTTATGTACCACGCTGTTATGCATTATATGTATTGTTATGCTTTTTGACCTGAACGACTAGCCAGAATTTGGGATCTTGTCGTTTTTTTCCAGTTGGGGGAAGAAACTGATGATGGACTCTGGTGCAATCTTGTTAATTTACAAAGAATGTAAAACATCTTGTTTCCCTGAACACAGGAGGAACAAAGAGAAGGAGATTGTTTCTTTGCTTACAGCCCCATCTTTCTGTTATCCAGCTTCTCCATGCTGTGTATATTTTCTGACCCTTCTCATTTTCTCTCTGCTTCCTTCTCTCTCTCTCTTCCCCCCTCCCCTTCGCCCCCCGGAGGCCTTCAGCCACATAGTTCAGATTCTTGGGTGGGCTCCCATATCCACTTTGACCCTGTCTACACTTACCTCTGAGATTCTTGCGTAATTCCCATCGACTTCTCTGCTTTCTTTTGTGCGCTGTCTTCACTGCACTGCGCCGATGGGAACTGTGTTCCCGTCGACGCAGCGCTACACCACTTGTGAAGGTGGTCTTAGTAAATCGATTTCTGGATCAACTGAGTGGGTCTTCACTGACTGTTCAGTCAATCCAGAGAAATCGATCTGATGGCAGCGACTTTGCCGCCGTCAGTGTAGCTGTAGCCTTTGTATCATTTGGCGGCTGCTTAGCCGTGTCTTACAGCTATCTTCAAATAAGGCGTGGAGGACACACTCGACAGTTTAAACAAGGTTTAACCCAACTCACAGCAGTAGGTTACATACAATATGTTCACCGATACAGAGTGTTTTTTTTGGGAGGGGGAAGCAAAATTGCAGGCCAAATTCTGTTGTCCTAGACAGGCCTGATTCTCCATGGACTCTGCTTTTGTCACCTCTGTTTTACATCATCCTGAGTGATCAGTGTGAGAGAGAAGAGAGTCAAGTCTGGTGGGTGAGAGAAAGAGAGAGAAATGGCACAATTTGGCCCTGATTGCATAAAGAATGAAAGTAAGTCATGAAAACAACAGCATGCAAACCACACGTAGCATTGTCTAGACAGCTCAGGGTCATTGTGGTTGTTAAACCCCCAACATCCGGGATTCCCTTTTGTTTGTTGATGTCTTTTTTTGGTTAAGAAGGGGAAGAAAGAGAGAGAGACCAACCTACATCAATTATAACAATGCCCTAGGACAGTCGAGTCGGGTGTGAAAATTAAGCCCAGAACCTCTGGATCTTAAAAGCATGAGCATCAGGAACTAAAGTTTGTTATATATGGACGGCAGCAGCAGCAGATTCATAAAGGATTTACATGTTCCAGCCACTAGATGGGGACAAAGCTATACTGCCCAACCACCACTCCCCCAAGCATGTACACAGCCATAGAAATGCTGTGTGCTTCAGAGAGGACCGTTTGGCGTAATGGAAATGCTCAGTTAAGGCATCCAAAGAGCCTCAACTCTTTCCTGTAGTGACACCATGAAAGGGAGTGGGGAATCTAGTCTTGGATTACAAATATTTAAAATGCATTAATCATCATCTCATGGGTATTGCATCTCTAGGGGGCAAAGCTGAGCTTGTTTGCATGCCTTAATGTGCTTGGATTTCTTTTAAGATTAGCCTTGGCTCTGAATTTCCTGGGGTGATTATACTTGGTTTGGGGATATTTTCAACCTCCGTGTGCCGTATTTTAACATAAATTGCTGCTATCCACTCTCTGCCTTAACTCCAGTGTATTCAGGACTGGTCCAAATTCCCCTGAATTCAATGGAAAGATGCCCATTGACTTCCTTGGGCTTGAAGCAGGCCCTTGATCATTAACCCATCCAATCAGCATCCCGAACCCTTCTAAGAGAGAGGCCTCCAAACCTGCGCCCATATTTGCTGGGATCCCACTGCAGCTGCCTGGATCCATTTCTGCTTGCTGCCTTTTCTAGGCGTTCATCTTGGAGGGAATCATGCTGTGCATGGGTCTGGCCCTGCCCACACCTCTTTCCAGAAAGGCCATGCCTGTTCTTTTCAAACATGCTGAGATCACCTGAAGCCCCTCCCTTGCTCTTGTGGGTCTCTCTGGAGAATTAGATGTACCGTTTTGTCAATCACAGCCCAGGCATCACCTGCTTGACTCAGCCTTACAGAATTATTCAGAGGCAAAATGCATGTCATGATACTGCATTCGTGCTTTCTGCTTCGTTTCTTAAAGCGGCAGCACAGAGATTTGCAATGCAATCACAGCACTGCTCTTAAAAACACTATTGAGACGCTCCTGGATGGCCATTTAAAGGTCAAAGTTGTTTGCTACAATGAGGATACTGTTAGCACCACATGGTAACTACATGTTGGTTTTTCTTATCCATTATTGGTATGATCACCCAGAGGTCCCAGCCAAGATTGGGAATGCAGCGTGCTGAGCGCTGGACAAACACGTAGTAACTTAAACCTCTGCCCTGAGGAGCTGACAATCTAAATACGCAGGACAGACAAAGGAATGATCATTCCTGTTTTGCAGCCGGGGACCTGAGGGACAGAGAGATGAAAGAACCAAAACCTGAATGCAGATCTACTGAATTCTAGCCCGGTGCCTTAACCTCAAGACCGTCCTTCCTCTCATGACATGGAGCATGCTACTTTTGAAACGCAGAGCAGCGTGGCGCTACCTTAACACGCAACAGTCTCCCAGGCAATTGGCTCCATACCAGAGAAGTCTGTATTTTTACAGCGTCAGAAAACTACTTCTTTCCTCTCATTAACTTTATTAGTACGCGTCTCCGAACCCACAGGTTTAAGTATGCCAGGCCACAAGTTTGACATTGCTGGTCTTAACTACCTAGAAGTAATTTAGATAGTTGTCATGCAGGATAATTAGGTGTTTCTTAGCTATTATTCACATTTAAGTCATCCCTCCCTTTAATAAGTGCCGCTATAAATTTAGATCAGCTTTGTCTCAGCTTTTGCTATCCACATTAATGGCGTCACAATAAAACCATATCTGTGAGACACTTCTGATAACTTTCCCACTAATATGTGTAGCTATTCTATACACCCCAGACCTATTATTTCACTGCCATCCACTTTCATACTAATAGGAACCGCTTCCTTGTAATCTACATGTTCAGTGGGAAGCGTACCAATAAAGTCATGGTACTGATAAAGTTAATGAGAGGAAAGAAATAGTTTTCGGATGCTGTAAAAGGCAAATGTCTCCGGAATGGAGCCAGACCACCCCATTTCCAGTCATGCCTGTGACAGGCAAGGACCAGCAAAGCATTACCAACAACATACTGCATTTCACCTCCTTCCCCTTAAATGGATTGACACCTCTGATTTAGACTCATCTATAATTTTAGCATGTCCCAATGTCTTGCTTTGCCCATAAGAGCTTCAATTTTTAGGCAAGTCTTCTGGGCAAATGTTAAGAGTTTCCCCTCATCCCTTTGTTAAATGTGATAATACAGATGTTATCCCTGCAAATGAATTTGTGAAGGGTGGGAGGAGAAGAATTTTTGAACTTTCTGTCTATTTTGTGAGCTTAGTCATTTGAAAGGGCATTTCATTGCATTCATGTCCATGGAAATAGTTCTCAAACGGTCAGTGTACATGGAATGGAAGTAACCGTTCAAGTAGGTGACCGCTGCCTGTCTCTGTATATGCAGTGCTTCTATACTTTAGGTTTCTTCCATTTGGGGACAGATTACCAGTCCCCGGTTTTAAGAATAGGGAATGGCACTCAAACGGCTAATCTTTCAAACCACAAGAAACTTTAAGAGCATTTCCACTGTGTGCTTGTGCCCGTCTGTGTACATGTACGCTTAAAAAATTCCTTCTGTTTTCCAAAGTTTGGCCTAGAAAGGCAGTTGGTCCAGTGGATGGGGTGCCTGGGTGTTGGAGCTAGTTCTGCCACTGATTTACTGTGTGACCTTGGGCAAGTCATTTCCCCTTCCATCCATCATCTGTCTTATCTATTTAGACTGTAAGCTTGTTTGGATAAGGCCTATTTCTTACCCTGTGCACAGTACTTAGCACAATTGCCAATAAAGCCCTTACGTGCTACTGTAGTGTAAATAATATCAATGTGGGAGGTCTATTAAATGGGAAACCGCTGCTGCTGCTGACATCTTGAGGACTATGACTATATTAAAATTTCCACGTTCACCAAGCCAATGGCATGAAGTGAAATTTCATTTGATAACGTTGGCATGGTAAGTAGAATTGAGTGCAATTTCGAAATTCTGTCCCGTGAGAAATTGACATTTGAACATTGGGTTTTGTCATGAAACAGGTGCTGTGGTCCTCCAGGGAGCCTGGCCCATAGGGAATCAGGGCTGGAACTGTAACTTTTGTAAGGCAATGTATCATGATAAGAAAAATTGTAGTTTCATGTTTTGTTGAACTGATTCAAAATGAAACATTTTGGATCATTTCTGACAATGAAATATTCTAGTTTGGGTCAAACTAACCCAAAATAAAATGTTTCACTTTGGTTTTCCTAATGGAAAATCAAAAGTTTTTGGCAAAATCTGTATTTCTGATACATAAAAAAAGTTATTTTGCAGAAACTACATTTTCCATTAGAAAATTACTTCAAATCATTTTCCATTGGAATCTAGACCATTCCTAATCAATTCCAACTGTTGGTTAACACTAAAAGAGGCAGGAATGCAATTCAGCATCCTCCTTTCACAATCACTTGCATACACGTTTGCAGATATGCATTTTTATTTCCTGAAATATAGACTTAAAATGCATTCTGATATACATAAATTCACATCAGAAAGATCTGCGTTCCCTTAAAACCGTGCTAAGTCTAGTTTTGAGATCTCACTAGCCTGTGATACCTGTGCTTTGATGTTAAAGTATTATATATTGCAAATTAACTGCAGGTGGTAGGAAAATAGATCCCAAAAATGTGAATAGAGGACAGTTGATGTTACACTTAGCCATAGTTTTGGGCAGTCATTAGTACATGTGACAATCAAAATTATCCAGAGCTGATAATTTTAGCTAATTTTAACCTCTACAATCAGATCACCTGGAGATTGGGATAATGGAACCAATGGTCCTCAAAGATGCTGGACCTCTACACCCCCTTGCATCTGTGTCTTGAATTCACTTTTGATTATATTAAGATCTGAGGCTCAGTACCCCCTAGCATTATGCATGGGTGTGTGGATGGAGAAGCATTGCATGTACATAAATAGTTGGGCCATGTTTTATTTGTTCAGGTTTTTATGAGCATAAGACAATAAAAATCCTGCTGACAACAGAAGCGACTTGGGTTTGATATTGTCTGATAAAAGAATTTTTCTTAAAAAAGCAAAGATCAGCAGCTTAAAGAATCCCCTTTATAAAATAAAATATATAACAAAGCTTGTGCGGGAGACAAATAAATTATTGATGCCGTGAATTATTCATTGTTCTCAAGTAACCAGCTCAGGATCCCAGGAACTTACGGAGCTGCAGGGAGTTATAGCAGCTACACTTGCTGTGCGCTTAAATTGGCAGAGCTCCATTGACTTCAGTGGAACTTCCCCCAGTTTACACCAGCAGAAGATTTAGCCCAAATGTTTTTCTTCTGTCTTGTGGGCAGCCTAGGAAGAAGGGGATGCTGCCTTACCAATCAGCTGATCAGAAAATGCTTTGATCAGGACAAAGCATCCAATGTCATTCATAAGTGGTGGGGGGCAGTGGAGACGAAGGAAGCAAAATCTTTGCAGCTTTGTTTTACGCTTGGAATCCTATCCAGTGTTCTGATGGCGTCTGTGAAAACTTTAACTGTGCACAATGGGTGAAATCCTCGCCCCCATCGAAGTGATTGGGTTGGGGTTTTTTTGCCCTTGACTTCAATGGGGCTAGGATTTCATCGCTGGTGCTAATGTACCAAGGTGGTGTTGGACTGGACAGTAATTTGAAGGAGGTGGGTTGTACTTGGGGTTGACTTCATCTGACTCTCTGCTCATAAATTATTATCATGTGGTCTAACTCTCATATCCACCATGCCCCTCCCTTACCCTCTCCCCCCCACAGCCCCCAATTTCAATTTATTTATTTATTTTGTGTATATGTGTGTGTTTCTAGGTCCGAACTGCTTTGCAGGGAGCACCATAATTCCGGCTGGCATTGACGTGAAAGTGGATGAGTGTAACGTCTGTCATTGTCACAACGGGGACTGGTGGAAGCCTGCTCAGTGTTCAAAACGCGAATGCCACGGCAAGCAGATGCTATAGAGGCAAAATCCACACTACTGACAAGTCCATTTAAAAAAAACAAAAAAAACGTAATGGCTTCTACACTGCACATATTAAACTTCCTCCTGCCAGCTGCAACAGGGTCACCAGCAAAACCTTTTAGGGGCAACAAAAATGACTGTTTTACTAACAAACAGGAAAGTTCTCTCACACACGCACTATTCAGAATATATATACAGTAGCTAGATATCTTATCTGCTTTTGCTTGATGGGGACTCAATAGCTGAGGTTTTTGGAAGGGAAAAGACCTGCACAGATTCCTCCATTCGTGATGCCTCCAATCTGTCAATTAACGTATAGCTCTTCTATCACTTCCTACAACATGAATTGCATTTTTGCTCTGGTGATTTTTTTTTTTTTTTTTTTTTTTTTTTTTTTTTAAAAGCATCTTCCTAAACTTTCTCACAACCAGGGTCTTCTGGGTAATAAGGTTCTGAGTTAAAGAAGAATGAATACTATTTATTTTTTTTAACGTCCGTTGTAAAAAAAAAAAAAAAAAAAAAAGACAGATAGAGGGAAGAAATCAAATTGGAATGGAAACTGCAGAAAGCTTGAGCTCAATGCACAGATATGGGGATCGGCCCCACCCTAGCAACAATCCATTTGTGTTCTGCTTTTTCCACTGAGTGGAGACAATCAAGTTGAAGAAATCTACACAATCATCACGACTGATCCATTAAAGCTATTCATCAAACCCACTAAAAGATGCCAGGCAACAGCAGTAGCTGGACACAACTCCATTGGTACCGATGACCTTGATAGGACAACACAAACCAAAATAATTTTGAAAAATGACCAACACTAGGTTTGCATCCAAGGTTGAAGACGTGCACCATTTGTCAAGCGCTTGGTTTTGGACTGCTTGTAGTCACTTTGGATCCATATATGGTCCTGGTGTAACAGTGCTGATTTGCACCAACGATTAGTTTCACCCTGTGGGGCTTCTGCTAGCATAAACCATTGGCCTAAGGTGTGTAGACCCACTATGAATCAGATCAGAATTGGCGTAAGAGCTCTGAGGTGGTTTCAACATGCAGTTTCCCTGAGATATGTCTGAGTTTACCTTGTCACTGTGCCATCACAATTCCATGCCATCCCTACTCTCACTGCAGTAACTGAAAAAATTTCCCTCAACCTCAGGGAGATCGAGCTTCCACCCCCCCACCCCATTTCTAGTTCAAGGGCAGATCTGTATGCATCTCTAATGCGCCCAAGCCCCACCATGAGAGTTCCATGGCCATTGGCTGGAATTTTTTTTTTTTTAAATAGGGGTTGAGACTAAAAAAATGTTAAAAGCCAAGCATCTAATTCACAAAACTGCCGTGGAGCACCGGCAAAGAGAGTGACAGTAGCCAATGGGTTGTCCTCTAAGCCAGCTAAACCTAGGCCCTTAGTAATCTACGGGATGTGAGCTGTTGCACAATGTATTCTCCTGTCCTATGGAGAGGGGGTAAGACATTGTTTCCTGAGAACACTCCTGACGATCCCCTTGTTTTTCATTCACTTCTTACAACGGCCACAGCCTTGTTTTATAATGACCATTCAGGCCAAGAACCGCACCAGTAACATCCCCATGCCCAAGAGAGAGCATGCTCCTTGCATCTAGGATGCTGCTAGACCCCAGCATAGTAAAGACCAAGCATGAATGGCTCATCCCTACGTTGTCCCCTTGACTTCAGTGGAAGGTGGCTGAGGCACAGAATTGTGTGGTGTGTTACCCATGGCATCCTCAAATGAGGCCCCCAAAGCCATATTTCCCTGGATTTACAATAGCACTTGTTATACAAGGCCAAATTCTTAACCTCCTCCCTTCCCCTTGAGTAGCTCAGATTGAAGTCAATGGGCCCCCCGCGTAGAGTAAGGTACTACTCAGCGTGAGCCGGGATCAGAACGCGTCCTATAGACATTACACATCTTCCCTGCTCATAGCAGTTAGTTCCAGCAAGAGCCAGGCCTAAAAATGAACCTGGGAAGGAATTAGCCCTCAGTCCTCAACACAGTCTTGAGTAAACTGGTTTCTTTACAGTACAAATAGCATTGCCATCCTGCAGAGCCCGGGTCTGCACCAAGGTTGGGACTTTGTCGTGGCAGCCATTAATAGATAATGTGCTATCCTGAATCATTCTTGCGCAGTCCCCCCCCTCTGTGATTTGTTCATGTCCACACAATGTAGAGGCACTCCAGGCTTTCCGTGCATGGAGAGGAAGGGTTTCCGTTGCACTAGTGTAACCTCGAGCCAGCTTTGAAATTCACAGGCGTGGGGCTGAGACATAAATGATGTGGCTGGGGTTGAAACACAAAGAAAACCTTTAGTGCAGCCCTGACGTAGCCATTATTAAAGCGCGACCATGCCACCTTGAGGGAACTGAAAGAGCAAATGCAATGGGGAAGCCAAGATGTAATAATTCTGCATCAAAGGATAAGCACACCAAGAATTTACTAGGGCAGAGGGTGGGTACGCTAAGTTATCTTCAGACAGCAGCTACAATCGCTGCTGGAGGAGGGCGCTCCATCACCTTTGTTAGCAGCCAGAGAGAGTCTTTTCCTGACATCGCCTGGCAAGCTAAATACTTTCAGGCTTCATTGCACTGACACCTGTTTATTTAGCTTACTGAAGATGTAACCCAATACTGTGACAGCCCTCCTCACAGGGTGATACCATTTTACAACTCTATTATAGCCAGGTCACTGCGAGGCGTTTGATGTGTTTGCTTTTTCCACAATGATTTTGTGAAGCCTTTGGGCCCCGTAATGGCTCTAATGCGAGTTGACGCAGAACTCTTGGGGAACAGCTCCTCCGTGGCTATAAATTGGCACGGTTCTTCTGAAATCAAAGAAGCCCATGTTGATGTATACCAGCTGAGGAGCTGGTCCACGTTGGCTTCAACCGTAGAAGTATCAGTTCCTTTGTTTGCAACCAGCCTGTTGCCTTTGTAGTCTTATTTCAGCCCCATTTTGTTTTCTTGGGGCCAGCTTTGCCGCTGGTGAAATTCAGCCTCGGTCTGTTGAAGTCAGCTACAATTTACACCCGCTAAGAATGCGGCCCATGTACATGGCTACCGTTAAATAAGGGACCATCGTATTTATTTGTAAACTGCTATCATCTGTCAATGACTAGCCAGTTTCAAAAATTTCTAAACAACAGTGTGCCTGAAAACAAAGGGGGGGAGGGAGGAAAAAACTTGACTGTAAAAAAAAAAAAAAAAAAAAAAAGGGGACTCTAGCAACAATATTTGATGTGTAAAAATATATTATTAAAAATTATTTTGTTAAATATAAAGTGTGTTAACCAGCAAAACAAAAATGTTTTTGGTGTATTTTACTCTGCCACGCATTCGGCTCCCTCCCCTCAAGCCCAAATCCATGTCAACTAATCCCATGCGTTCAGTGTCAAATGCAGCAGGAAAGCATGATCTCCGGGAGCTCCACGGTGGTTAAGTAAGGCTGTGCAGAAGTGACTGCAGGCTATGACTGGGTGTCTGTAACTCTCTGAGACGTTCCTGAATTCTGGCCCATGAGGTTAAACTACACAATCGTCAGTTGGTGTAAATGGGTTAATGGTGCTACACTGATTTACACCAGCTGAGGTGCTTGCCCACAGCCTTTTTTTGAACATCTGTTTAGTTGTTAAACAATGGGACCTGAACTTATATTCGCTTTTGTTCCAGTTCAGCGCTAGCCTACAAACTTATGTCCCCAGGGGCGACAAGGGTAGTTTCTGTATCAATGAATTCAAAGCCCTACAATGCAAACCATAGTATGGAGAGTTACACAAGCCAGAAAGGGCACATTGCCACTAGATTTGCTCCATAGGTCTGTACTGTGCAATTGCGAGCTTGCCTGATTTCAGAATGGTAATAGTCCCCTGCACGTCTTTAGCGACTACCATCCAAGCCTTTTAACAGCCGTTAATGGAAAATAATAAACTACCCGGTGCTTAAAGTGCTTCACAAAGGAGGTCAATATCATTAGCACCTTTTTACAGATGGACAAACTGAAGCACGGGGGGGGGGGGGGGTTTGTTCACATGGCTGCCCAAGGTCACATTGAGCTGTTAAGGCGGTGCTGTGGACATCTTCATCCTGGCTTTTGGTTCTTTCCTTTAACCCCAGTGTGGTCACCCCTATTGTGGTACCACTTTGAACTTGATGCCAGCTAATCAGAGTAGTAATTTGCTGTCAGTTCACAAAAGCCATTTGGTACCTACAGAGGGAGAGGCCCCATTGTTTACACTAATTAGTAGTTACTCGACTTAATTACAGATTGACTATAGTTAATGTGTGCACAGTGCTTTAAACATGTACAGCACTATACATGTTAAATAGTATTAAATAAACTAGCCATCTCTGTAGTTCATGCTATGCTTTGTAATCATTTTTCAAAGGCCAAACGCTCCTACTATTACTTGCACTGAGTAGTACCTTCCTCCTTGAGTAGTGCTATTGATGTCAATGGGACACCTCACAGAGTAAAGTGCTACCGAGTGTGAAACAGGGCTGAAGAAACTGACCCTTTCTTTCATCTCCAGCCAGTTTAGAAGTGGATTGCTAAACAATCCAGGGATTTTTAACCTGTTTTGGACAATCATTTTGCAAGACCAGGTATTAGGGAAAAAAGGGTGTTGCACTTTTAAAGCAGGCAATTAACAAGCTGCTGACCTTAGCAGTCAAGCCTTGATCATAAGTTATGAAAAAATTGATGGAGATACACTGAAATCCAGGCTTACAATCACTTCCAAGTGCCAGTCACCCCCAGTATCTGCGAGAGAGCTATTCGCCTGTATTAGGCTCCCAGCTTAGCTTCTCAAAGGACCTTACAAGGCTGAGTACCTTTGTGGATCTCGGTCCCTATGAGAAGCAGGCATGTGGGGTGTTTATTGCTGCTCATACACTGCCTGCTGCAGTTGTAGGCTTTAATGCCTGCTCAGTAGCTACCCAACCCCAAACCTGACCCACTGCAGCTTACATGGGCCAGCAATAGACCAGAGACGCAGCAAGAGGCACTGAGAAATGTGCCCAAGGGACAGTTCTGGGTTTGGGAGGCAGACTAAAGTAATACAAGATGGGTGAGGCTGACCGGGCAATAGCAGGGGAGTTTACGTAAGGCCAGGCACAGAGCCACTTTGCCCCATGAATCGGCGGCAGAGAGCGCTAAAGGCATGGCAAAAGAAATAAAATCAAGCGGTGCTCTCACTGAGTCTAACGGAGAACGTGGGTGAAACAGGTTTACTGCACTAGCGTTTACCCTGCAGCTGACTGAAGCAGTGGACAAAGCCGAAGGGCATAGCACCGTTCCAGTTGGGTCGCATGAAACCTGCGTGCTAGATTAAAGCACAGTGCAGCTTACGTTGTTAGGACAGGAGTCACTGGTTGTTGGTGTTACCCATAGTCTTCCAGGTTAGCCTGTTTAGTGTGAGCACACATTTTGACTGTGGGCAGGTGTGATGTGCTGTTCGTTCGGGATTTGTGGTAGAAGGCCATGAGGAAGGCAGGCACGCAGCAGGCGTGTTTGCTTTTGGTTCTGATTAGCGTCAATATTTGAGTCAGAGTTGCTCCATGGGAACTGGCCTCTGTTGTTGGACTGACATATCTGGAAGGAGGGATTGCCCACTTGCTGTTTGCTTATTTCAGGACTGGTGTATACTGTAAAGAAAGCACGTTACACCTAGTGCATACCCAGACACCCCCATCACTGAGTCCTCCTGAGGGCAGCTGCCCTGCAAAGCCGAGGCTATCCGTTACTGATCATCAGGGGGTAACACTGGTTTCAGAATAGGCTCCTGGGAGCAGAAGAAGGGATGACACTAGCCTGGGTGAAATTAGGGCTTTTTGCACAGAACAGAATTTAAAGGCTCTCTCTACTGAGAGTGTTAAATTGTATAATCGGCTGGCCCCGAATCTCATTTCCACTGAAGCCTATTTTAGGGTATAAAGGGGCATACGTGTAAATAAGATCCAGCCCTTCAATTATACAGGCCTGTAGTTATTATGGCCACACTACCTGGGCACTGACATAACTAAATAAGCCCAAATTCTGACTGAAGGATGGAATTTTCCAGCCATCCTTCACTTTATGGCATTTAAACGTTCGTCCCCCTCCCCGCAGGATTATCTTTGTTCAATGGTGCCAGGCCATTCATCAGCCATTGTTACTGAGGGAAGGTCTGTGCCAAGAACATTTCATGCTAAAGGCTTTGGACCAAGCCAGGTGGTAGTGGCCAGGAGGTCCATGGCCTTCACCCATGTAAAAATACCTGGTGCTTTGTGGGTGAGTTCTCCAGTTTAAAAACAAACACGAGGGATATTCTAAGATGTAGGCATCTTGGGCCCACCCATTTCAATCGAGCATGCCTTGCATTACAATCCTTCACATACGAACATGCTCAGACTAGAGTAAGCTCATGTCCTCAGGCTCATTTACTCCACCCTGAGATGGCATAATGAGTGGGACATGAGCAGGGAGTGAGTGGGCTGACCCGTGGCTCCGCCCTTCCAATGCACTGGCCAGCATCAGCCTTGGGCTGTTGATATGAGGCCAGGCGCAGGGGAAGAATTGTACCTTAGAGGAGTAGCTTTGAGGTCGGTTGCAGCCAAAGTCAGCACCCCCTTGCTCATGTCTGTGCCTAAAAGGTACCATCATGCCCTTTGCATACAGAGCTGTGCGGTATTCCTGTTATTCGGTGTCTCTGTGCAGTTGCGATAGAAATGCGCTGTGTCATACAGTCCAGCGTATGCATCGCCACATAGATTTTAAAAAGCCATCTTCTGTGCTTTGTGCTTGGTTCAGGCTCACCTCACTAATGACCTGGCTGAATGACTATTTAGCTGACACATAGTGAGGCAACCCCCTGTTACGCCAGCCATAGAAAATTAGTTCTGCAAGCTGGCATTAACTGGCACCCCGGCTTACCACCTATTCACCACGGCGTTGCTTAGTAGTTGCTATGGAACGGGATTGTGGTACAATTGGTTTCAGTCTTGGAGCTGCTGACGCCCAAACAGCTGAGTAGGCCCGATATCAACTTGATTCTAGCGCTTGCGCCCTTTTACCTAACTCCCCTTTCAGAGCTTCACACGTCCAAAGGAGGGTCCTGCTCATTACACAGGAGCCCTATAGATGATGAAATACAGGTGACTGGAATGACTCGCTACCTTCTCACACTGCAGTTCACGTCCAGCAACTGCAAGATAGGGTTGTGCTAACGTAGGACTCTGCCGCATGTGGAGAACCAAAGAGCGCTCCAAGAGACATTGGACCAGATCCTCAACAGGTGTTGAGGTGCCTAAGGGGTTTAGGTGCCTAACTCCCACTGATTCCAATGGGAGTTAGGGACCTAAATACCTTTAAGGCTCTGTGCCATTGTTCTTTGGACGTCCTTGTCAGCAAGGGTGGTGCGGCCACTGGTAGATCGTCATCAGTTGAGTCTCATATTCAAGGGAATTACACGCCTAATTCCTATGGAAAGCCAGTGGGAAGTGTGTGCTTAGTTCCCTTAGCCTCATTTCAGAAGCGCAGGCTAAGGGTCTGCTCCCACATGTATCAGCACAGTGAGGTCGCTGTGGCCCTGCCCTTTTCCCATCCCTTGTGCCAGATCCTGTGCAAGGTGTACAAACTGGGGAGGATCTCAGGACCTAGTCTGTCTGTCCCCAGCTGGTCAGCGTGATTAGCCACAAAAGCCTTCGCCACCGTTCAGTAGGTATTTTGCATAGCATGGCAAAGTAGGCTATCTGCCACTCTTGTCTTTGAGCAGTGTAAATACTACGGCGGCATAGCACAATGTGATAGACCTGCAGTCATCATTGCAAAGTAGTGCATGCTCAGCTCACTTTACCATCCCTGGCCAGCAAAACATCTGCATAGCCATGGAAAAGGACTGTATTCCAGCACCTTCAGTGACGGCCATGCAGCCTCAGCTCTTGGGGCTGGTCCCAGTGCTGCTAATGAACTGCTGAGACAAGGTGGGTGAGGTAATCTCTTTTATTGGCCTAACTTGGGTTGGTGTGAGAGATAGAGAGACGAGCTTTATTACCTCACCCACCTTCTCTCTCTAATAGCCTGGGACCAACACTGTATAATGAGTCACCATGGGCAAACCACCCTGTCATGCCTCTTTTTTTCCCCACACCCAGTGTCTGGCTTAGCTGCCTCGGCCCCAGTTCAGGAACATACTTAAGCACATGATTAAAGTTCAGCGCATGTTTAAAGTACTGTCTTGAACAGGGCTGCTTTCCTGACTGGGGGGGGGGGGGGCCTAGATTGCAAGCCCTTTAGGGCAGGGACCGATACTCCATGTGTTTTTCTACAGCACCTAGTACAATGGGGGGGGAGGGGGGAGGGCGCAGCGGAGGCCCTTAGGAGCCCGTGTAATACAAATTGGGGGAGATTTTCAAAAGCACCCAAGGGATTTAGGAGCACAATCCCCATTGATTGCCCCCCAACAAATGCTAATAATAATATAGTCCACAGTGATTTTGCTTACCAATGTTCCAGGACAGGGTGAGTTAAACTGTGATTTCACCTTCCTGGGAGATGGATAGACTGTCCATTTTCAAAGCTAAGCACACACATCTCCGTTTATTTATTTATTTTAATATTTTTGTGGCTCGCTCGTCCCCTTTTCATTAATCACCGCACTGGGCCAGCCAGACCCATTAACTACTCTTCCTCATTTAGGCCTTTCTGCAGAGGCAATTTAATTTCTTGACCCATGATCAATAGCAATTAATAGCATCTCTTTAATCTTGTTGAAAGATTCATCTTGGGCTTCCAGGAGCTGCCATCACAAGCAAAAGGTGTCCGAGACACATGTTATTAGCACCAGGTTCACAGCCTGTACGATTGCCCATCCTTTCTCCTCCTCGACAGCTGACACTCATGGCGTGATTTCTCAATGCCTGATTTTCGGTCTATGCACCTGCAATTGTGCTCAAGGCTGCGAAGGTTAAAGTCCTGCCATGGGCTGTGTAGGGCCATAAACCAAAAAGGGAGAGGCTGTTCTAAGCTGTGATGTGAATGCTGGGACATTCCAGTGTAGGGCTCCAGGTAGCTGGACAGGTGTGTATGCAGGAGCTGGCCTGGTCAATCTATCGGTGATGCAATGGCTGGGTTGTACCCTGACGATCTAGCACGACCAACAGGGCAGTGCAGGAACCCGACTGTCACTCTTAGAAGCACAGGCTGGGCTCTGCTTCCCCCTTTCTCCTGAGGGGCAGCCATTGCCTGCCCTCTTGCTGGCACAGATTACATGCCCACCCACTCCTGAAGGCGGACAAGTGGAAGCCCTCCTCCCTTGGCCCGATAGTTCCAGGACCGTGACCAGCCCCATGCAATGAGGTCAGGGGGGCTGAGACGTCTCCCTTCCCTGCGTGATGGAACGGCCAGGCTCATGGACAAAAGACGGCAGCGAGCCAGGTTTAGGACAGGCAGCAGGGGATCAGCTTCTTGTCTAGTGCCAGTTACAGTGTCTGTCTGTCTGTCCTGGGAGCACAGGGGGTGTTCAGGGGATGGAGAGGGCGCTGAAGGGATTCATTGGAAGAGTAGAAGGGACACGGGGAGCTCAGAGGAGAGCGAGGGAGTTGAGTGGCTAGAGAAAGGTGTGCAGGGTGAGCTGAGGACATAGAGGAAAGTGGAAGGTGGGAGCTGGTGGAAAGCATAGGAAATATGTGGGAATAGACTTGCTTGGGGAAAATGGAGAGAGAGAAAGACAAAGGTGGTAAAAATGGAGATGAGGAGAGATTAGCAATGGGTGTGTGGGTGGGTGGGTGTGTGAGAGAGAGATGGTGAGACAGAGATCAGGAGAGAGAGAGTGTATGTGTAAGACAAGTAGGATTTTTTTTACAGGAAAAAAATGATTTTTTTTATAAGGTTGCTAAGTAGAGGAAATGAGTCTGAGGGAAAACACAACCACGAAGAAATTGCAGCAGAGTCGCACAGGGACCTGGTGGATAGGAAAGAGAGATGGGAAAGCTCCACAGGGAGTTGGTATGTTATTGCTTTTTTAAATTTAAATACAATTTGCTTTATTCAAACTTTTCTCGCTGTAACAGACTCCGTTTTCCTGTTCCCCAAATTGGGCCCGTGCGTGAATTCATCGCACCTCTCCTCTTTAATGAAAACACCTCCTAGCTCCTTCAGTCCCAGGAGCCGTGCCTCACAGTTTTGTCTGGTTTTAGAGCCTTATTAATATGCTGTTATCAAGAATTTAAGATTATTTCCTCCCCACACACACACACCCCTCTGGAAATCCATCTCTGCTTTGTATCACCTGCAAAGCATGATAAGGCATATTTCATCCTTGTACAACAGCATTAGAGAGGCACTTATTGAAACAGGCTAAGACTGGAACAAATTGGAGTTGCAACTCCCTCCATCCTTCCCTCAGCTACCGCCAACCTCTGTCAGCACCCAGACTGCTGATTACCAATGCCCCTGAGTCAGCAGCGTGTAATTGCTTCAGTGGCACATAATGACTCGAGTTCCATTTTACTTGACCTTCTTGAGGATCAGCGGGCATCCCAATCAGCAGGAAGGCCAGAGCCACTGCAGCAAAAGCTATTCAGCGATGTGTCTGAACGAAGCATCACAAAGCAACACGCGTGCACACAAAGAGCAGCGGCTCACTGTGCCTGTAGCTTCCATCCACCATGTAGGATGAAAATATTATAGTTTTGTTTACGGCTTACTATAGGGAAAAGGCAACAATACATACAGTCAAGGAGAAACAAGGTGGGTGAGGTAACATCTTTGATTGGATCAATTTCTGTTGGTGAGTGAGAGATGTGTTTGAACTCACCAACAGAAGTTGGGCCAATCTAAGCTATTACTTCACCCATCTTGTCTCTCTAATATCCTGGGACTGACACAGTTACAACTACACAGTCATATTCAGTTAAACTGACCTCCCCATGCAATGCACTAACACCATCAAAAACAAGGGGGCACAATACGTTACCATTCTGATGGCATGAAGAAAAGTGCCTATACTTTCTTGTTTAATGATACAGCCTACTTAACGGATAGATATATAAGAAAAATTCTAAAAAGTCTAGTCTGGGATGCAGAAAACCCTGAGGGCAGGTGTGCAGCGCTTTTCCAAAATCAGGCCCTTTTAAAGTCTCAAGTTGGGCATCCAAAAATTGAGGCCCTAAAAAGACCACTGCAATTCATGCTCTGTCTGCCACCAGAGGTTATCAGTGTCGATACATGGTGGTGAGTGTAACAGTGGTTGGTGGAGTGAGCACCTATAATCACTCTTGCTCGCTGTGCTTGCTCTTCATGGGATTCCTGAGGTGTTAACAACACAGAATGGCCCGCAATTTATGAATGGCTCCCTTGGCAATCCTCTTTCACACGTCATTCCTCCACAACTGAGCTATCCCTTACAGTGCATCATCACATGGGTTAGCAGACAAGATGGCGCCGATACCCTACGTTTAAATAAAGAAAACAGCCGAGCAGAGGTTCCCAAGTCGTGGGGCATGTACCACTGGCGCCCTGTGAGCGTGTTGGAAGTGTGACACCAACCATGCCCCCATCTTCCATGGCGTGACACACACTGCAGCACACAGGAAAAGGCTTGCACAGCATAACGCTTCTGTCTGACTGCTTTCAGCTGGCGCAAACCCCCCTGCCTTCCCCCCCCCCCTCCCCACTGACCATGCTAGCAGAGCAGGTTTACACAGGGCTGTGTTGTGCACATGGATGCTGGACTCGCCTCTGGAGCATAGCGAGGTGGCTTTCTGCTAGGCCCAGCTGGCGCTCAGCCTCACAGCTCGAGCGACTGAGGCGAATGAGTAAAATGCCACCTACCCAGCCAAAAAGACATGTTCAGAGCGGTGCCCTGAGATCAAAGCGTCCCCACACAGGAAGGTGCTGCAGGGGAAGAATGCTGTGCCTGGCTCTGCCGGAAAGCTGAGGGGTTGGTGATGGTTGCTCAGGTCTGGTGCAAAAAAAAGCCTGGGCTGAGGACAGTCACCTGGCTTTTCGGCTGCAGAGCTGCTGGATGGATTCAATTTGAGCCTCCTCCTAGAAGAGGGAGAAGCTCACCAAGCATGCTTGGGTGCAAGCCAGAGCTGTTGAGGCATAAGATGCCTCCTGACACCCAGCCAAGTCTCTCCCACCTCTACTCTGCTCCTCTAAGTCCACCATGTTAGACAAGCACATTCCCTACCAGAGCCCCCTGACTTTTACATGCACATACCCCATCCTGTCACACACGTATCCCTTTCTCAGTAATGCCACATTTTGTTTTCTCCAAGAGTGACTCAAAACAGCTTTGGATTGCCCTTGATTTAAATCTGCTAAAAGAGAAGCAGAGTGATGTTTGGCTCATCCGTGTGCAACAATGATCCCCAGAGCAGACTTAGCAGGAGCGTCACACTTTCATCAGACACGTTTACAAGCCGCAGAATTTAGTTCATTGACACGCACTCAAACGTCTCAGTGTCATCTGGTGACATCCTGACTTGTTCCTGGTAACTTGTGTATCATGAAAGACAAGTAATAAGACTGGCTGCTTCGTTGTGTTTCTTTCTGATGTCCAGTCTAAATACCTGAGCTGTTTAAAAAGGCAGTTATCATTGAACATGTTAGACTTCCTGAGGCATTTTTTTACTATTAGTAGTTGAAAGCCCGTGCTATGGAATGGGTCTGGCAATTGGGCCCAGTAATCCACCATCTGTGCACTCTCTCTCATACAACCAATGAAAATATTGCATGCAAATTCCTCGTAGAATAAGGATGCTGATTGGTTGAGTTATTGCTGATATCACAAAGGTTGAGGACACTTGCCATATCATAGATATATGCCTCACTGTAGCTTTACGTGGCACAAGTGTAGTTTGTGAAGTCAAAAATGGCTGAGAACTTAAAAATTGGAAAATAACAGATTGTGAATATCAGTTGTGATTGAACCTAGTGATATTCTAAACAAAAAGCGTTCTGAACCATATTTGTAGCTATTCCCATCACTGCACAATGACTCATCAGATATTCTAGGCTTCAGAGTGACACACAGACAGAGGGGCAATTCTGCAATATTATTATATAGATAGCAACTGGTAATACTTAAGTTAGCCTATTAAGTCCTAAAATAACTGTGCCCTAAAAGAAAAAATTTGTATGTGGTATTTCTAACATCAACTTTTTAAAGAAAGTAGTATGTGAACCAATAAAGTTTAGGACCCTCTTCCCAGGGGATTCAAAGGGACCCATGCTGAGCACAGTTATAATATGGCAGAGCACCTCATGATGCGTTCTTAAGATCACCAGTCTAGACACTTATGAGTGGATATAAAACAAAAATTAGTGCCAAGATCTAACAAGCTTCTGGACCAAAGTCAATCAACCCTGAAAAAAAAATACAAAAAAGACTACAGTAGAACAGAAAAAAAAAAAAAAAAATACCGCACATGCCCAACTTAGACCCTCAGTGTAAGAGACACAGCGTGCAAGCAAAAAGTGGTAGCAATATACATGTCTGTGGTGGTAGTAGCTATGCTAGCTGCATCACGGGCATATGTAGGCGTGGCAGAATTAGCTTTTTAATCGGTAAATGTCAGTAAATATCGATTTCACCATACACACACAAACCAATGAAAAAATATTTCCATGGATATTAATCCGCATTTACAGGTAAGGAACATTAGAAAACTGATGCTTAAGAACTTATTAGAGCTTGATTTAAGGATATTTTCTTTGTATATTTTTGGCATGCGATGGTGACAATTTCTGTTGTGCTGGTTATAAAGCTTTAACTTTTTGAATCTCAGTGGCTGCTAGCATTAAATCATTATTGTCTGACACCCACAACTGTGAATACTTAAATCAATTAAAAAAATAAAAATGACCATAATGCAAAAATGTGAAAAGTTAAATTGATAAAATATGTCAAAAAAATAGATATTCTCCATCAAAATTATTTTAAAAAATCAGACAAAACGTATTCATATGACACTATCACCCCTGAAGAACAGCAAACATTGAAACAAAACCAAGGAGGTTAGCTGCTGACAACACTTGCCTGAAATAACGTGCGCCCATCCAGTCACTGACCAGGAAAAACACCAGGGAGCTGGAAATACAGGTTCCAAATGGTAAAACCACTTCAGACCAGGACACTGCAGACGGGACTGGTTTACGAAGAATAATCTGCATGTGATCACAAAGCCATCTAGGGTCAGAGATAGTTACTGACAAATGGATAACAAAAAAACCAGAAAAATCCTCTCATCTGCCAGGAAATTCATTTACCCTGATGCCCCACCCTACCTGATTCCAGGTGGGCTCGTCTAGTCTATTTTGCTCTAGTCATCTATGGTGGGTGGTTTGTTGCTATTTTGTTTTAATTGAATGTGACCTTTCTTAAAGAAAGGAGGTGGGGGACACATGAACTTTAGTCATTGGATTCATTCATGATATACTTTCCTAACCCAGTATAAACTCTCCTAACCCTGATGGTGCTGGGGGCTAGGAAATAAATACCTCTCCTGCATTCCTGTCCTGTGTGTCACACCAGGATTACAATGAGATGCATGTGCTTAGTTGCTTTTATAATGCACCTTTGATCATCTCACCTGCCTTCCGCTCACTGATCCGTCTCTGCTAGGATCTCTGAGAAGCTTCAAACAGCTGCCACGTAAATATCTTCAACCTGCCATCAAAGTGTCTCCTTTGCCATACGACAGTTTAACATTTGCTTCATAGTGTTGCATTGACAAGTGAGATGGGGCTGGACTTTAGATTGGTTTCAATAATATAGCACTGTATCCTCAGTAATAATAGATCAATTCTAGTAAAAGTTTAATTAATTAAATGCTCCTCTTGACTATATGGCATCTGGTATTCAAAAGAGCACTATTAAAGTATTTTTCATCATTAAAAAATGTTTACACATTGCTCCTCTGTTTATAACCCCCCATGAAAGCTTAAATGGTAGCTGATTTGATATTATTGCACCCATTCCCCAGTTGTGCATATACATAATATTATTTCAGGGTTGTCCAGGACTGGGCTGCCCAGTAATGACTTTTGTGTGCTTTGAAATGCAGTGTAGGCCCAGAATTGTATGGACTCTGGTAAACAGGTTTAAAAAAAACCAAACCCACTGTAAGTCAAATTTGGGGCTCGAAACTGTCCCTATAAATAAAGTGTACAAATATAAATAGTTTCAGTATAAAAGCTGGACTGCTTCACCTAAGAGATAGTAGGCAATGACATTACAGCAGTATGATGGAACTGGATTATATTAACAATCACCAAGTCTGATATTCACATTAAAAGCATAGGAAGATGCAGATTGCATCTCCCATAATAGTCATTACTGGCAGATTCAGAAGGTGCAAGAAACTTGGTAGTAGGCAAGTATACGATAACTTGAACACAGAAACTTTAGTAGTTAGCGGTTGAGTGCAACATGTTGGGTTATAGCCTTGCCAAAGCAAAATAATAATAAGAGTGGGTCATTAATGAATAATTAATGACTTGGTCTTAATAATGTATTATTATTACTATATAAATGGCTTGATGGATGCAAACGTTATCTGCTCGCTTCATAACAACCACCCTGGTAGGGTCCCTGCATATCAACAGTGTTGATATAACAGCTGTATTGCCACCGCCTTATTTTTTAACTGTTGAAGCTTTTTGAGACAAAGAACGTCCCAGGAGAATTTATCATCAGCTGCACAAAAATATCTGAAATGAAGTTGGCACAGAGTGATGATAAGCTAATAAAATGGTTTCTGTCTTGTCTGCCCACATAGATGTATACATGTATTTTGGAGGCCGGGGGGACACCAATATAAAAATGTGAGCGAGTTGTTCTCCCACAAATAATTCTTTCCCGTACATTGTGAAATGCTCATTTTTCAGTCCATTAAGTTCAATTTAATGCATATAGAACATACCCAGAATCGATGGGATTGTGAAGGTTTCATTTTTAATTTTACTCAGATGAAATTCAGCATGCTCCTTGATAGTGCTGGCATTTATGTAGCAAAGACAACAGGCCCCAGAGGACGCATGAGGCCAAGGTTAAAGCAGTTCTAAGTCAAGATGCTATAATACCCAAAGAACCAATTTTCCATTGTATTGCATCTTATGGTATTTTATTGGCATGAGTGGAATTTGAGAGCAAAAAAGGGTGCACTGGGACCAATTTCAGTTGCAGATGTATAATTCTTGGCTTTAAATTTCCCCTAACTTCCACTGGATTCAAGGTTACTGTCTTGGAATATTACAGTCCTGTAGCTGTTTGCTAATTTGATACCTAGACAAACAACACAGCGCATGATTGATTTCCTCCCCTCCCCTTTTCCTTTACAAACATTGACGGCCATGGGATGCTCTTAAAAAAGAAGCACGTTTACTATAAGGGTGTGAATCCCCAGAGAGTCTCTCAGCCCCCCAAAAGCATCACTAATCGATCCTGAAAAAAGCTGCTTATACTGGTCCTGCTGACAACACTATATTTAAGGTCTGGGTGACTTGACAGGAGGGTAACAACATTAACAAATGGGTTTTGCAGCCCATGTTCGGCCGGCCTGCGTCACAAGGAAAATGCCCATCTCTGATTCAGGCAAAAATGACATCAGTGTCACACCATCTTAGATATAAACCAAGCTTTTGAAAAGTGGAAGTGCAAGGATCTCAGCATCACCTTAGTGGGACTGTAGATAGAATGGTCACATATGGTGGGGGGGCTCATCAAGGCTATCAGAGAGGGCATAATGTGGGTCAACCAGGGGCAGGCCAAGGTAACCAGGTTGATATGGAACCCACCATACACAAGTGGTGCAGACAGCAGTGTCTACTGCTCTGGCCTATGGACTAGAGTAGAGGCTGTAGGCAAAGGGATGGGTTAAAAAAAGAGAGTCTATGCTCAGAACTTTCTGACCATCAGGCCTCTTTATGGTGTCTTATATTGGACATCCCAAAATTGAGGCACCCAAACTCCTTAGTTGCTGTTGAAAAACCTTGCCCTTAATGGCTGGCTTGAGTTTTGATGGATCGTCTTGCTAGAGCAACAGGAAGTATCTTACGCTAGGTTCCCCACACAGACACACACAAACATAGAAAAGGGCTCAAACATGATGAGACAAGTGGGGAATCAAGGTGGTTTATTGGGAAATAGCCACTGAATTTAGCAGTTTTGGGCACAGAACATGAGTCACTTTGAGCAAACCAAATGTCTGATCTAGAAGCATTCAGACTGGAATGTGGACACAAGACTTTGTCCTGGTGGGGTGCGCTTGAGCAGATGCAGTACTCTGGGGTGACACAGTACACTCCATGGCACCTGCTGAGTGCTCACTCGCCAGACCTGCAAGAGCCCATCGATGCTGGAAACCAAGCCCAGAATGTCAGGGCTTGTCTACACTTATCTCGGAGATTCGGCGTCAGTCAACCAGAGTTAAGCAAACTACGCAAAAACCTTGCGTAACTCCCGTCGACTTCTGTGCTTCTGTTCTGCGCGCTGTCTTCACTGCACTGCACCGACGGGAACCGCATTCCCGTCAACGCAACGCAACGCTACGCCACTTGAGAAGGTGGTCTTAATATGTCGATTTCTGGATCTGGAGTGGGTCTTCACTGACTGCTCAGTCGATTCAGATAAGTCGATCTGACGGCGGCTGAAGACATAGCCTCCCAAACTGAGCTCCCAAACTATTGACAATATGACTCTTTATGCCCTGTTCATGAGCAAACGTGCCTAGCACTGAAAGTCACTCAGCCTGTTCCAGGCCTCTTTGTAAATGTGCACCGCACCTGTGGTAGGGCCAGACACTGAAAGCCAATGGCACTTAGGATACCAAGTGCCTATCACTTTTGGAAATGGCACTTAGCCGTGTAAGCCACTTGACATCAAAGAGAGAGAGATGTCTTAATACGTTGAAAAATCTGGGCCTTACTGACTTCAGCATAGATCCTACAAACTCTTACAAAGTTGGGGCTTGAATCCTGCAAGGTGCTGAGCATTCTGGCCCAATCCAACAAAGCACCAAAGCCCACACTTAATTTTGAGTCCACAAGTAATTCAATTAAAGCTAATGGGGGCTACTCGCGTGCTTAAAGTTGGTCACAAACTTACGTTCTTCACTGGATCAGGCCACAGCACTCAGGATCAAGCTCTTGTTTAATTTTCTACATGCCAGTGGGATGATGGACGCTCTAAAAGTTAAGCCAATGCTTTGTTTCTTTGCTGATTCCATGTCCCTATGAGCTCTCCTTCCCACTATAAGTCTATTCAGAACACATTGGTTCCTTGCCTGATAGAACAAGCAAATATGATTTGTTTAAATCTCCTTATACAAGAGCAAATTATTGACTGCATTGCTGGTGGTATGGAAAACACATGCCTATGTGAACTCAATTCTTTCATCTGGAATTAAATGTGTAAGAGTTTCACTGGATGCATAGTCCTGGCACCAGTTATTACACAACAAACATTTAAAAGGGTCAGATTATCCTTTTCATTATTTGATACATTTTCTGTTGTGTAGCAGGATTTATCAGAATTGGTATGTCCAGCAGATTCATTCTTGAAATGGTTTATTACTCACCTATTCATTTAAGCAGGTTTTGCCATATAAGTAAGTGGGTCTCTTTAGTACAGTGTGTCACGTCTTTTGAGATGGAATAAAAACAGGCATTGGAATATAATACATTGGCACAGATCTTCCATCTCCATGAGGCACAAGAACATCAAAAGGAGGCAATTACTTTCACTCTTGAGCCAACGCATACTGTGGGATCAATGGTCAGCAATTCTGGGGCTCTGCTGTTGCAGAATCTGGAGCTGTCACAGCTCTTTTATCATTAAATGCTACTAAAACCTCTGTTATGAAGAAGCTAACACTTGGGAGGTGGTTTCAGGGAGAGAAAAGAAATTGAGCATTTTGGAAAACAAGAAAGTATTAAAACGTTCTTTCATATGGCTAAAGGGCCTAGGGAACAGACATAATGGCAGGAAAGTAAATGAGGCACAGATTTATCTCAGATAAAATCAGATTTTTTAGGTCCAGATCTTGCATTGATTTCAGTGAGAATGGGCTTGGACTCAAACTCTACACAAGCAACGCTAAGAAGCTTCAGAATTACTTACAAACAGAAGTGTTACAGTAGCCTACACCCTAATTTCTTGTATACATCGGTGATAAATAACACATGTCAAGCTGAGACAAAAACTCACAAAACCTCTGTCCTGATCAGAATGCTGGGGTGCAAAGGTAAACTTAGTCATTTTTCTGTAGGCTTCTGTTATTCTGATGCATCATGTATATCAAAATGATTAGGGCTGAAAATTCAGTGTTGGTATGATCGATCACGTCAAAATATGGACCAAGTTAGGTTATATTAAATTAGTATGTGGCCTCTGAAACTTTCTAAAGAGTAGCAGCTGGTATTAAAATCATATTACTATTGATGCAACATATTATGGTTTGTATTGTTGTTATTTTTATTAACAGATTTGTCATCCTTCCTCTGCTATGGAAAGCCCATTAGATAAGGGGGATACATAATAGTAAAACAAGAGCTTTATTACCTGGTCTAAATGCAGATCATTTACAAGAACAAGCAGCATTAATAAAGTTCAAGAATTAGCCATTTGCAGGGAATTGTGTTTGATAGGAAAAACTCACTTTGGGGAGGTAAATGAAATGTTAAACAAAAGTGATTTCCAAGCAAAATAGTCCAGCCATATATCATAAAACTAATAAAAGTAACAAATATGCAACCATGTAATACAGGGATTTTTTTAAAAAAAGATCTTGGTCACAAATCACTTGTGCTTCATTTCTCATGGTGTATATATTATACACCAAGTCATAACAACATTATATCTTTATAGTACTTGGTTTCTTGTGGCAGGTAGTTTATTCAGCTTGTTTATTTTCTACAAATAACAAGTCATACATTTTCTCTTCTCTGCAGTCTTTTTGATTAATAAATCACAGAAGCTTCACTTCTTAACTGCGAAATAGTAATTTTTTTAAATCCCTGGATCACAAAGCATTTTACAAATGTGGACCAATGTTTTTATTCCAATTTTATAAGGGGGATATTGGGGAACAAAGGGCTGGCTTTTCAAGCACTCAGCACGCACAATTGGAGCCAGCTTTTCAAAAGAGCTCAGTGCCCAACAACTCCCAGTGTGACACGGGCAGATTTTTAAAAAGAGTTGAACACCTTTTCTGAAAATCTGACTGCTGATTTTTGGCACCAAATAGGAGCCGAGCTCTTTTGGAAATCTGGCTGAGAGAAGCTAATTGATTTGCCCAAGTTCACAACAGCACATTCTAAGCAGAGCCAGAGCAGAACACATCTCCGACTCACTGTCTGGCGGGCTAGGATATGGTAGCTTCTTTTGTTCTGTGTGTATAAGCAACAAGGCAAAGTCACTCAGAGGAGTGCTTTCTAGGAGCAATGCTCTTTGATTCATCCTTGCTTGCCAACTCCCATTCCAGGGAAAAGAGTGTAATTCTGTATGAGAGCAGAGCAGGAGGAAACAGGACTCATGGGTTCCCTTACAAGTTCCAATTCTAACACGCCATATGATCTTGGTCAAGTTACGGTTACTGCCCTGCTTCTGTCAGCTAGCCACCTTGCCAGACTTATGGAGTTTATAAGAAGTTTATGAGAAGAGGTCAAAGAAGTGCAAAGTAGCACGATGCCTATCATGTGCACTCTAGTGAGCTATGGAAAGTACTGTGAAGGTTGGAATCAAACAGTTCAGATGCTCATTGTTTTGGGCTGTTTTATTTGAAATTTTTGGTTTTTGAGGTTATTTTTTGTGTGGGGAGGGAGAACAGTGCATTAATATCTAAGATTCACCCATTTTGCCTTGTTTACTTAATCCCATGGGCATTCAAAGGCCCCATATCTGCCCTTCCTCTCTTCCTCCTCGTCACGAGATGGGGAAGAGAGAGTTGGAATAGCCCAGCCCTCTTCAGGTGGTAGGGAAGGATTCGCGAAACCTCCATTTCGCTTCTTAGATACAGAAACCTCACCCTGGCGGTCAGAAGGTGAATCAGCCTTCCTTGGTGGAAGGTAGCTTACATGCGAACAACACCTGTTTTGGGCTGTGGGTCTCATGGAGGGGGAGCGCCCCAGTGAAAGGTCCCTGCTGACTCACATAGAGGAGTCGATGTGAAAACACACTATGTACATACTCCTTTCCTCCTCCTTGGGGGCAAGTACATACAGGGGCAATACCACTACTTCATCTTTATACAGAACTTTTCTGGCCCAGCTTTGTGCCCTTGTATACAGTGAAACCAACAGAAGCTCTGGGGGCCCAGCACATCTGAAAATCAAATCTGGCAGCACATCTAAAAAACAGAGACTCCCAAAAACCAAAGGACCCTTTGATAGAAACCTAAGGGACTTAGCCCCAGTCACACAGGAACCTGTGAAGTAGCCAAGATCACCCAGGTGTCCTCATGGCCTACTTCTGGTCTCTAACAGCTAGACTGTGCCTCCTGCCCAGGAGCGTGCATGAGGACGATGGGAAAAACATAGGAACACAAAGGAGATCTGTTTATACAAGTCAGAAGGACTATAGCCACCTGCTCACGAAACATCCCCTCAAGCATAGCCAGGCAGCCACAGGTGTATCATTTTTTTAAATGAAATGTCACTACAATAACAGACTTTCAGTGTCCCCTGAAGCCATTCTGCTCAATGTTTATAATCACTTAATAAGCGCAAGAAAAATTGCACAGTACAGCCCTGCATAATCTATGTGCAATGATCCTTGGTGACAAAGTGTAAGTGACCAAATCCCTTTTCGGATCTAATGCTATTTTGCTCTACTAGGCTAGTGATGTATTTCACATGGCCAAAAAAATAAAAACGCACTCATGCATAAAATTAATAGCGTATGCACTGAAGACATAAAGCTTTCACATAGTGATTTATTTGGAAGCGAGCATGACTAACTTGTAATTCAAGTTCTCCCAGTGCCTTAGCCCCCATAGATTCTTGGGTCACTTATGTTTTGCGTGCCAGACTTGGGAGGTTTCTGAAGCATATGAAATATTAAGAAACTTGTAATGAATCCCACTTGGGTCACGTGCATTGAAGATTGAGGGTATGTCTACACTGCTGGCTCCTTGGGGATTGATGCAGTGGGATCGATTGAGCGGGTCATGGTGTGATCAATTGATCCCGGAAGTGCTTGCCAGTCAACGCCATTAATCCACCTCCCCGAAAGGAATAAGGCTGTGTCGACTGGAGGGCGTCTACGGTTGACACAGCGCAGTGACGATGCCGTGGTACGGCAACATAAGTAAGTCGCCTGTCGATGGTAGCGTAGACCAAGCCAGAGAAGATGCCAACAATGGGGTCTTTGTAAAGAGTCACATTCTTCACATTTCAAGAGCTGCTTGAGAAAATGGCAACAAATAATCTATTCCTGGAACTGTGCCTTTATTCTTCCATTTGAAAACAGAGACCCAAATTATTAAATGCATTCAGTCTTTTGAAATTATTTGGGAATTTTTTCAGGCTGAAATTCACCCTGTTCAGCGAGCCAAAACAAGGCCTATGCCCCACTTAAATACCACTTACACAGGCCTCTGAAGATGACTCCTTTTACAAAAAGTTCACTGAGAACGTCTGCAATGTGCCCAGAAAGTTATGCTGTGTTGCTTAGCTAGACTCGTCACCTGGTTTTAATCTCTGTTATCTGATTGGCTGACTCATGTAACTAACAACCACAATGTAAATGACAAACCGTGACCGGTGTAACTGAAAAGCTGTTGGATTGTCTTTTGGTCTATGTTTGTCCAGTGCCAAGAGCACTGGTCCATTATGAAAGCTTCTAGGCACTATGTTAACACAATTCATAATTCACCTCTATAACTGATAAATTTGCCTCTCTTCTCATTAAAGCTTTCATAGCTGAATCCTGCTGTGATGCTTCCTAGGACAAGAACTGCATTACTTTTGTAACACTTTGTTAGTCTTTTTTTCTGATCCCCCGCGGTAGTATCATGAATCTTTAACACTAAGTTGCAACGGTCAAAATAAAGGAACAGAATACATCATATAATGTGTTAGCCTTGACTCCTTTTTTTACATGTATTACAGTGACCCTCACCGAGAGAGGAGAGCCCATCATGAAAGGCACTGTCTGAACACATAGAAAGAGAGAATCCTGGCCCCTGGAGTTTACAATCTGAAATAGACAAAGTCTAGCAGGAGAAACAGAGGCAAAGGGACTGGCCCAAGGTCACACAGCAGGCAGAGCTGGGAAGAGAATCCTAGTCATGTGATGCCCAGTCCAGTGTACTGCCCACTAGACCATAGCTAGTCATTTGGGTGGAATTTGCCCCCCCACTACAGAGGAGCAGCACTAGAGCTATGCCTCACTCAAGACATATTTTGAGGCCGAAAGTGGGAATTAAGCAGTGTGTACACTTAGTGCTGGCCGCTGTACTATGGGACTTCTACCCATACTCTGCCCCTGCTCCCATTGACGTAATCAGTAAAACTCCTGTTGACCGAATAGCACAAGACCAGGGTGTCAGTCACAAAAATCCGTTATCTGCAGTGTGTCTCAGTCATTAGTGAGCTTCACCCCTTCTCTTCATGACTGGAAGGCGACAAGAGAGAAATGCCTTTTGTCGCTTTCATAGAACACATTGCTAATATAATGCTCGGGTCACACTGCACGCTGAACACTATAATGAAAATGGGTGCGTTTGGTTCCATTGCTCCATTTTCATAGTAACATTCATCATGAAAATCGGCTTAATTTTATGCCATTTTCCGTTCTCATTTACAATATTTTTTTTTGTCAAATGAAAGGTGGGTGAGAATGTGAATGTCTCCTACTGTTACTGCACAGTGGGTAAATTATGGATGTATGTGTCACTGCTTTTGACCTTTTCAGTATTCTGTGTGCAGATCTTATTAATTCAGGGATCAGAAATGAAAACCAAAGGCGATCTTCTGAGATTCTTCTAAAGGAAAATGCAATGTTACTTCCCTCTGCCCCATCCTTACTATTGGGAGAGCCATTTTGAGGGACATAAGGTAAAATGATCAGGCTGAAGGAAACATGAACAGGATGGGAGATGACTTCGAGAGTAGAAGAGAACAATAAAAGCAAGGAAAGGAGAAACATGACATACAAAAGATGATGTGTTGGATGGAATAGGCAGAGAGCATAGAGGTCTTTTTAAATATTTTGTAGCATACATGAATGACACTGGCACTGTTTTTCAACTTTCTTATCTCATCCCGCACAACTACCCTATGTTATATTACCCACAAAATGTGCAGAAATGAAACAAATGCCATATAAATTAACAATTTCATGAGCAAACCACTCCAGATATGTGGTGTGACTGGAATATGGGAATTATTTTATGATGTACAGCTGGGAGTACCTTATTCCTCCATCACCAGAACATAGAAGAGGTCACCAAATGAAACAGACACTATACATCAAAGTGCTACTGTGCTTCTTTGGCATCTGCTGCTGTGAGTCTGAAATACAAGAACATATTGCTGGATTCTCCAGGTCATGAGCCATGTGTCTTTCAAGCAGAAAAATAATTATCATTACAGAATAATAAGATCCAGAAGCTGAAAAATCAAGCGTTAGCTCTCCAGTCAAGAATACGGTCATGTTATTGACTTTTGGATACCTGAAATAAGGGAGGATGTGAATGTTATCAAATGATTTCTTTGGTGATAAACTGCTCCAAAGGTTATCATTAGATTATAGGCAACTGAAAAATATAGATTGCGTTATCATTAAGGTAGAATTAAAGTACCAAGGATTTGTTTTACTTGAACACTGCAAAGCACTTAAGCACATGCTTAGTGGTAAGCACATGAGTAATCCCATTGGAAGCAGGGACATTGTACTCAACACCTTGCAGAATCAAGCTGTAAGCACTGATAAAACTACATGATGCTACAATAGCTTAATTAGGCTGTAGACTCCAATAGTTCTGACCTTTCACAGTTCTGTGGGTTAAGGTCTGGGAGTCGGGGTAAGCAACATAGCAGGGTTGGTGAATCACACATACAAAGTCCCAGACAGGGAGCCACCATTGAGAAAAAATAATCCTTTCAGGAAATTTACTAAAAGACCACACTGAATTACGTACTGTGATGATACATTGTCTTGGAGGCTTTGCTGGTTGTTGCCATTTGCTTTAACAGGTTTTAAATCCATTACATCATTTTGTCTGACTTTTCGTACAGCACAGGCCATAGAACGGGATGGGACAGATTATGTTATTTCTTCTGTTCAACATATTGGGAATGTAACTGGGGTACCCTTACTGCTTCACGTGTGTTCCAGGACCTATGCGAGCTAGAGAGCCATTCCCAGTGGAATGTATGCCAGGGAGACATGCAATCTCAAAGATCTACATAAAAGATTTTTTTATTGTTGAGGCTAGCGTCCTCAGAAAGCATTAGACACCACACTACTTAAGATGTAGGTATCTGAATCAAGCTTCATCAATAATATTTAATCAGAGGAAAGTTAATAGCCCAAATAAATCTCAGATGCAGGATTTCAAGTTTTTCATGCCCTTTTCAGTCCTTATGAATTTACAGAAATTGGTTGTCTTGTCCTAACACACACAAAAAAAGAACTAATGGATTTACATTAACCATCTGGTAGTAGATTTCCTGATACTAGCTACTAATGCAAAAATCCATTAGAAGACATTGTCTGGAAATCCTAACATGTGGTATCATAATGTTGAGAATTAGCCTGTAAAAGTCTGATGCAGGAATCATAGGTGTAGTGCCCCAATGAAAGGTGCTTTGAAGAGTAAGCGGGATAAAGAAAATCTATCCAGGTTTAGTTCAGTCTAGTGTTACTGTATGGAAGCCCTTAAAAAGGCTTCAGAGCTGCGGATTTTGAAAAAGCTCCTCTCTCATATTTAGAACCTTATAAATAATATGATTCTTCAGCCCACACAAGTGGCCACCTAGTTTAGCTGTCTTGCATTTTCCTAACATTTGAGTGCTTGACTTTACAACTTTAATGTTCTGTTAACTTAGGGTTTTTTTTAATGTATTATTTAAAATTCTTTAACTTTGCAAAGGAATCATCCATAAAGCGAACAAATTAGGCATGTGTTTTCCCCTTATTAGTAATTGTCTAGGATTCCCTTCAGTGAAGAACAATCACTTCATGAAAGTCCTGCGTCAACGGTCTCTCATCACTTTCACATCAATCAGGTTTTTTAACACGCTAAGTTTAATATCCGCTAAGAAGCGTGTGCGAGAGGCAGAGTGCCTTTCATTGGGTTTTTTTTACATTTGTGAATATGTATCACATCCTAAGGGCTAATTATAGCCTTCTTTCCATACAGCACTCGGATGCATTTCACTTAAGAGATCAAATATTAAAACATGTAAAAAGATTTATCGCCCTGTAGGACTGAAAGGAAATTGTGATTTAGCCTCATAAGTAATGATAGTTTTAGTAAGACGATTGTTAGCAAATGAGGACAAAATATAATTTAATTGGCCATCTGGAATCCATTTGGAATGTCACAGCATGAACTCTGTGACACTAATTCTTCATAATACCACACACTGAAGGGCCACATTCTCCAGTCTGAGCACAGAAGCGGGGCCAAGGGCTGAATGGGAAAAAAGATGGTGCAGTTAGGCCCCTGGCTTGGACTCAGAAGATCCACGTTCAGTTCCCAGCTCTGCCACAGCCTCCTTGTGCGACCTTGAGCATGTCATTGACGCGCTCTGTGCCTCTGATCCCCGGCTGTGACATTGGGATAACAATGCTGCCATTGTCTTGTCTAAGTCAGATTGTGAGCTCTTCAGGGCAGAGACTGCTGCCTCCTCCCCTGTGCACATACAAGCCTTTGCACAGCTAGAGCGCCACAGGAAACAGTTGGCCCATCCTGCAAGAATGTTTGAGATTCTGAACTTTTTTCCTGTTCTGAATTGATATGAAATGCCGCACTCTCTGCGTCTGTGTGAATCAAACAACTCTCTCCCGTCCCCGTCCCCCCCTGGTTTTTTTTTTTGGATCAGGTCAGTAAAAAGGTTCTGTTTCCATAAGTCCAAAACATTTCAACTTTGACTTTTTTTTAAAAAAAATCTGTTGATTATAAATGAATATCAGCGTTGAAGGAAAAAGTGGTTTGGAACTGGAAGAGTGTCAAACCCCTTCCCCGTTCGACAGTTTCAAAACTTTTCTCTTCCGTTTCCCCTCCCTCTTCCCCATACAGGAACTTTGTGAAAACCGACCCTTTCCCACAAACCAGCTTTGGATTTGACTAACTGTCCTTTTCCAAACAAACAAACAAAAGAAGGTTTAGTCAAAAAAGTTCCCCATCAGCTCTGACTACACAGAGCTTTGCACGTGTCTGGTGCTTGGTCTGCAGTTGTACCATTAGTTGGAGGTTTTATGCCACCTTTTCAGCTTCTTTATCTTGGGGCCTTTTGTGCCTGGTATCAATCACCAGGGTACTGAGGTGTTACTAAACATATTAATAATCATTTGAAATGGACTCTTCTTTTGCCATCCTGAGATTCAGCCAGTTAAATGCGGAGGTTCTCGCTTTCCTTCTCTTCATGATCTCCTTCCTCTGCTCTCTCTTGCTCCTCTCTTATTCACTCTTATATTCACTCACCACCACTAGTGAAGATGCCCATCGAGATTTAACAGATTGTTGCACCATCAAGGTTACAGATCCAGTCCAAAATCCTATTCCTTGGCAAAACTGCCTCGGGTGTGAGTACCATGGGAATTTTATCTGCCTAAGCACTAGCGAAGACCTGAAAACCCAACATCATAGACTACAAGGTCAGAAGGGACCATTATGATCATCTAGTCTGACCTCCTGTACAATGCAGGCTACAGAACTTCACGCATGCACTCCTGTAATAGACCCCTAACCTAAGATTGAGTGATTGAAGTCCTCAAATAATGATTTAAAGACTTCACAGTACAGAGAATCCACCAGCAAGTGACTCATGCCCCATGCTGCAGAGGAAAGTGAAAAACCACCAGGGCCTCTGCCAATCTGCCCTGAGGGAAAATTCCTTCCTGACCCCGAATATGGCGATCAGTTAAGCCCTGAGCATGTGGGCAAGACTCACCAGCCAGACGTCCATGAAAGAATTCTCTGTAGTAACTAAAAACCCACCGCATCTAACATCCCATCCCAGGCCACTGGGCGTATCTACCGCTAGTAGACAAAGATCAGAGACTATGTCTTTTGAATGACATATGGCTCCTGATAAACTAGGAGTTGTCTGAATCTGACAATTCATTGTGTGTGTAGCTTCTGGGTTATATTTTCAGAACATTTCACCTTCGTTGTGCAAACACAACCTGCTCCCATGGTTCAATGACAGGCCCACATCTGAACAGCAGTGCTCTAGCTGCCCTGCTACAGCTGCCCACAGACAAATGGCTATGTAAACGGACGCCGGCTGACACCGTTCGAAGGATAGCTCTCTTTCAGAAAGGTGCTTTTAGAACCAAGTTGCATCATGGCGCTCACATCAACAGCACTAATGAGGCTCTGTGCTGACACAATTGGTGCCCTTAGCCAAACTGATGAGGAAATAAAAGCAAGAATAATGGGATTTTCACGGACTCGCAAACACTTAATTTGGTGGATTACAGCAGTAATGGATACAATTTGCTAAATGCAAATAGCTTTCAGTCAAATCCCAGTCCCTCTTCACCTCCCATGAACGCTGCTGAGTTCCACGGAGTTTAACGTTTATGGGACCTCTAGCTGCGATCAGAAAGTCAAGGCCCTTTCTGCTTATGAATAGGCAATAAAGCTTGGCTCAGAATATATTTCAGAAGAGCAGAAGTTTACTCTAGCGTAATGGGCCAGCATTTCCCTATCCCATCCACCACGGTGCTCAGGTTGGCTGCCACCCCAGAATCAGGTTAGTAGCGTTACATGATCATTTCCACTAAGGGCACTTCACACCACTCTGGCAGTGAAAGGGGTCTTAAAATGGGTGTGACTGTAGTTCATATCCACGGTAAGCCCTTTATTGCCACAGGAATGTAAAGCAGCCTTAGTATAAATGAGAACTCAGGCTATAGAATAAGATATATATACACACGCAAATATATATTTATATATCTAAATATAGATATATAAATATATATTTGGGTGTGTATATATCTTATATACAGTGCTTCTGATCTACTATCACGTTTGCTGATACACCCTGACTGCTTAGCAAAGCAGTCATAAATCCATCTTAACTGGTTGATCAGGCTGGGTACATGTCGGGTTTGACTCGCCGGAGTGGCGCAAAGCAGTCAGCATGCACCCCTGAAAGTGACCCATCTGCCAGGAGATCCACTCAGATCCCCACAGGTGACCCAAAGAAAGCACAAAGGTGAAGCACAATGCAAGACCAGGGCCTCTGTTTGCAGGGTGCTTTGCATAACTCCTTTCATCCTGAAGGATTCCAAACATAAGACAATAACGTACCATGGGACAAGGACTCAATCATGCAGTGCCTCTTCCGATCCCCTTAATAACTACACGTGCCATGGTGAGTGGAACACAGTTACACGTGTGCTTCCAGGGTGGCTCAGACACATGCCCTGGTAGAACTCCCCAGGCTGTGGTGTTTGGAGCCCAGTTCACTTTACGTCTCCTGAGTCTGAAGGCAGTCCTGGCACTGCCTCTGGCTGAGGTCTCTAGACAGACTCTCGGGGTGGCGCTCCTCTGTCTGGCAGCCCGCCCTGAGCACAAGTCCAACTGCCTTGTCCCTAGTGAGGAGCCCCCTCACCCTGTCTCAGAGCTCCAGCCACGTGGGCGCTCCGAGGTTTACAGCTTAACTTGTTAGGGCGTGTGCCAGTGAAAGCAAGAGACCCGTTGCACAGATGCTAAACACAATTTGCTCTGCTTAGTAGCACGAGAAATACTCGGATCGAGAGAACACTCCTGTGCGCATTTCCTTGGCTCGGTTTCATTATCACTCTGAAGAGCCCGCTGGGGGCCAGACTCCTTCTCCTGCAGCACACGGCTTCTCCTCAGCATCCTGGAACCTTTCTCTAATCATCTTATCTTCCAGTCTGGCCTTGGCTGATCCCACAGTTCAACAGGACCCCGCCTCACTACAAATACATGCCCCGCTCTCCTGCTCCTGCGAGTCCCTCAAGTTTCTATGTCCCCCTACTGATAACTGGTTTCTTTGTTCTGCTGTGGTGGATTTCCCACTCCCCTCCCTGCAGAGAAGTTGGAGGGAGCAGTTTCTCCTAGATTCTGCCAACCCATCATCCTGAATAGGTGACCATTAAGGTTCAATGACCAGCTCTGTCCTTGGTCTGGGAGCCTCTGTCAGCAAATAATGGATTCCACATGCCATGATACAAAGTCATAACATCAGCCAGAATTCATGAGCTGTTTCTAATAATTCATAAATTGACCAGATTCACCATCAATAGAAGTTGGTCCAATACCTCACCTACCTTGTCTCTCTAAGCCAGTGGTTCTCAACCTATTTACCACGGTGGGCTGCACATGCAGCTCTATGTGTGTTATGTGGGCCACATCCACACAATATATACACTGCCTGTATGGCCTGAGGATGTCACATGGGCCGCAGCTGTGTGCTGATCCAGCTCCAGGTTGACAGTCACTGCTCTAAGCTGTACATAGACAAATCTCCCAAATCATCACATATATGGCCTGGTGGCAGTGTGAGATCAGCACCAGGCAAGATGCTTCATTTTTTATTCAAGCATAAAAGACTGGCTTCACCGCCAAGGCTTCCCTTTTCTTCAATTAAAGTTGCCTGCAACCAATTATTTAAAAGCTGAAGTAAATCCCTTACTAACAAATCATTTACAATAATAGAAATAAACAACTGGTTACTCACTGTAACTGTGGGTCTTCAAGATGCGATGCAGAGGTGTATTCCACTTAGGTGTACACACACCCTGGCCGTCAGAAGGAACTCAGCGGGGTCAGGGTAGCGCTGCCCCACATAGCCAGGGGTGGGACTGGGGCCACGAAGCGTGAGCGCTGCACCTCTACAACTACAGCTAGGCAAAATTCTCCTGCTGGGCACACACAGACCTCATTGGAACGGAGAACAGCCTCTACTATTGTAATCCCGTAACACACAAAGTTAGACTTGGACAATACCTTCAGCACCTAAGAAATGTATTGGGTGGGGGGAAATAAAACAATGACCAGCTAAACATCAGCTCTGTGCTCAAGTGGTGTTGAACTCCTTTAAATCCCATCTATTTCAGTATCAGTCCTAATGTTCATGACTTAAATGGGGCGATCCAACACTCATTGCCAGCAGTAGAAGCCTTGCAGTTTAATTCAGTGAGCACTGGATTGCTTCCTAAGTGCTAACTTTTCAAGTGCTCAGTACCCATGATACTGGGGCAAATTTTCCGAAGAGCTTGGATGCTGAGCTTTTTGGAAAATCTGACCATAAATGGTGCTGCTGGGTGTCGAGCGCATCTGAAAATCTGGCCCTTATTTAGGTGTCTCAATAGGTGCTGAGCTCTCTGGAAAAGCGGGGCCCACCTGTCTATGCCTGAGTGGAGCCAATCTGTTCGGGAAGGTTCCTGCGTTTCTTACAATGAACATTAAGACATCTTGCACCTAGTAATTTCTCTAAAAATGCATGACGCAGTCTATGCCGGGTCTTGAAATGGTCTTCTGTGGCAGGCCATCATTAGAAAACACTGGCTCAGTGCGATTTCATGCCTGAATGGTTTTGCCGCTTTGTGTTTGACAAGTATGTTAAAAGCAAAGAATTGGGAAGCTGATAGCCTGGGCTGCATATGAAACAAAGTGGGTGGAGGGAAACCCTTCTCTCCTTTGCTACAGTTAAATTAAATTAAACTCTCGTATTAATGACAGTTTCGCTATTAAACCTTCTGCCTAGGGCCATAAAAAAAATTGTTCAGGGTTGGTGGAGTTTAAACTGGAACCTGTTCAACAGATGGTCCTGGGGGCTGTGGATGGCTTAAACACAACTTGTTGCCCAGTTGATGGTACTTGACTTGGTTACCTTCCTCACTAACAGCAGCCAATAGGCACAGCTTCTGGAGACGGAGCCTGATCCAAAGACCACAGAAGTCACTGGCAACACTCCCACAGATCTCAATGGGCTTTGCGTTCAGGCCATGGCACATCCCGCTGTGTCCAGGGGTTACAGGAGACACAGCTGGAGCGCCTGCATTCAGTGCCTCACTCAATGTGTGACCTTGGGCAAGTTTGTCTGTTTGACTCAACTGCAGCCCAGCACGATATTGCTTTCAGCTGCCAAATCTCCTCTCCCACGGTGCCTGACACTCAGCTGCCAATCCCTCCAGCCCCTCTGGCACCTGCTCCAATGCAGCTAGGTGTTAACAGCGCTGTGAAAGATTCACATTTCTGGCACAGCGCACAATAAACGGGGGGAAATAGCTCAAAAACCAGAGGCCTTGGTATTGAATTAACACAATCAAGCTCATATTGTGCCAGTCATATTAATATTTCATTCAGAAAAAGGCCTCTGGATTTTGAAAGCTCTTCCTTTTATGTCATGCTGCGGCAGACATTTAAATTTTGCTACAGAATTTAAGTCCAGAGTGGCCCAGCTTCAGTCTGGAGCACTGACTGACTAGAAGTTCATTTGGTATGGTCTATTAATACTTCATGCTTGTGGATGAGCTAAATGGGATCAAAAACACTGACAGCAAATTCAATAGCATGGAAAGTGATTATTTAGGAGACAGCGGTATAGTGATCAGTGCACTGGACTGGGAACTAGGAGCCCTGGGTTTTGTTCCTGGCTCCATTACATGGCCTTTATGCTTCTTTGTTCTCTTCCCACCCCTTTGCCCGTCTGGGCTATTTAGCTAGTAAGTTCTTCGGGGCGGGCAGTGGCTCCCAGGATTTATTTGTTCACGTTTAGCACAATGGGGCCCTGACCTTGATGGAGCATGCCAGAATGCTACTCTAATGACTAACCAAAATACAAGTTGAGGCAGCAGCATGCATGTGGGTGAAGTGATATCAGACACGTACCTTTTGGATGTCAGCTCACATCTAGGCAAGGCTGTACTCCCCCAGCTAGCAGCTGCATAGCTCTGCAGAGTTCATTTGCCTTAGCTGCAAAGCATGCTCGGGCCATGTTTCTGGCTTCAGTGGGCACAAAGCGTTACAATCCATCCGGTGTAACATTGCAAGGTGTAACAGCGAAGCACATTACCTGTCACTGCTTTGGCAACTCTGTGATGACCATGGGGCATGTGCGTCTCTCTCTCTCGCTGTCTCACAGTAGGGGCTGACATTTCACTGCTACTTCATCAGATCAGACGTCCTGCTGAGAATTAGATTGAGCCAGAGAAAATGCATCTCTCCCAGAGGACTAAATAGAAGGTGGGAGATTTTTCAAAATTGTTATATACAGGGGCATTCTTCTGCTAGTTAAACTACTGTTAAATTAACCAAATAGCTATAGAAATCTAGAAATTGCTGGAAAAAAAAAATCGCTATTCCCCATTCAAAGACAGAGCCATTGCCCATTCCTAACCATCATCATCTGGCTGTCAAGGAGTTGTCGAATTATAGCTTTTCAAGTGATATTTAAGACATGCAACTTTCTTTCTCAAAGAATTCACTCCTCTGCCATGACTAGGTGCAGGGATTCAAATCCCTTTTCTTTAAAGGCTGGTGGATGGCCAGAGGAGGCACACTGGGCAAACAGGACATGGGTGTTTTGTAGTTATTCTGCCTCAGTGAATTCCACATAAAAGGGCCTCATTTTCCAAGTCTAAACAAGAACTCTGCTAGCAGTGGAAGTTGACTGATTTTTGAAAATCAAGCCATATTCACCCTGGCTTCACACATTGTACTCAACAATGAAGATTCTGGACTAAGTTTAGCTGACAATTTTGTTGATTGATGAAACATGAGCGAATACAGTTTGCTCTTCATCAGTTCTGGCAGTAAAACTGATTTTTTTTCTCTTCGTAAAGTCAGCCAATATGAATCAGAAGATGCATAGGATGCAGACGCGTGCAGAGCGTAGCAAGATGTCATTTTTACAAGTGTGTTCTTGTCAATAACCACACGCTAAGACCTAGTTTTACAATAATCTGAGGCTTCATATGGACTTTTACCCCTTTGCTCCAAGTTTGATATTTGCAGCTGTCTCACGAGAGCCTCTTTGGTTACCTTGCAGTGACGCTTCATATCAAAAAAAGCTTTGAGCCTTTGCAAAGAAGTTTGCTTTTCTCATTAAGACACTGGACTGGGACTGAGGGAATCTAGCACCAATCCCTGGCTGTGACTTCCTTGAGAGGAAGTCAAGGTCTAAAACCATCCCCATAAAATAAGACAGGAAGATGAAGTCCAGCAAGGCTGACTGCAATAAATACATCAGGCTTCACAAAGTCTAAGGCATTACCTAGGCTACCTCTACACGACACACCACTTTCAGTGGCATGCAGTGCACCTGGAGCTACACGCCATGGCCACAGCGAAAAGCAGGCTGTGTCCACATTGCAGCGTGTAGCTACATGCATCAGTGAAAGGCTCTGGCAGGGGATAGAGCAGGGAAAAGCTTCAGCAGCTCTCTGCTGCCCAAATCTTTAACTGCAACGGGAAAAGGCTCAGCTTTTCCCAGCTGCCAACTCCCTACCGGAGCTTCCCCCCCCCGTGGGAGTCTTTTCCTGCTCTGGGGACAGAAAGGCTGCAGCAACTAAAAATGGCAGGGCAAGGAGGCACTCACTGCTTGGGTGAGGAGAGAGCTATGTAGGGCATGTATTTGCACACATATCCACGCTGTTCAAGCAGGTCTTTACTCACCCAAGCTGTGCCTCACCAACTACACTTATTTATATCTGTACTGGCGGTGGGTGGGGCATACACAGGTAGGTACACTACACGCTGCCAAAAGTGGTATGTAGTGTGCAGACATAGCCCTAGGATGTTAATAGCTTCAGATTAATAAGAATGCCTATAAGCCAAAGTACAAAGGCTTAAACATCCTCTCATTCACATGCCCCACTGCCAGAAAACCTCAAACGGTACAGAACTAATCTACACATATTAATAAGGGACTATTGTCAGGCAGAAATCCCACCATTAAACCAGGCAAGTTGATTTTAACCTTAAAATGCAAAGAATTTCTGTGCTACAACGCACATCAATGGCACAGCAGTTTATGATTAATAAGACTTGTGGATTGCAATCAAGATTCCAGATCATCAAGCTCAAAACTTTTAAAACTCACCCAAAATGCTTCAAAATGGGTTTTAGGCATGCCCTTGTTTGGCCTTTTACCGAAGTAAATTGACAGAATCCCTAACTTCTGTGAGATCTGTCTGAGTGTTTCTGATTTCTGGATCTTGGATTCTTTTTTCTACATCCAATAAGTAATTCCCTTTGCAGTTGTGACCTCACCAGTTCATCCCATTGAATCATATAACCAAAGCAATTGGAAATCAAATTAAATTGTGAGGGTATAACTTTTTTGAAGCAGGAAGCAAGTCAAAAAATGTAACAGTAAACAAACTACATCAAATGCTATAGTTGAAAACTCAAAGTGAATACTGCTATACTGATTCTTTTAGTGGATTTTTAAAAATTCTTGTTTAGTCTCAAATATATATATATTAAAAGAATGATTCCATCTTCCAGCACTAAAACTGGCCAGGATCCTGCAATTATTCCTACAGGCAGACCCTGGTACCCACATAGAACCCCCTTAAAGACAACAGGGTGCAGGGATCTGATTGCAGAGAAAATCTTGCAAGACCCAGACCCAAGTTTATGTCTTTTGTATGTTTCGCAGATAAGGCTAGATATCACTCAGTCTGATGTTATATGGTTCCTACAGCATAGAAACCTGACTTGGAAGCGTGAGCTAAGTTCAGAGAAACAAAAGTCCACTTGTGAGCAAAACAGATGAATTTAGGAGGATGTGGCTTTTTTTTTGTTTTTGAGACACTGAGCTGTGGCAACTTTATAGTTTCTAACCCCAATTCTATCCAGTCATTAATTTCCATGTGACTTGTCCACTTTATAATTTGCAGCTCCCCTCTGACACCCCAAATGGTGACTCTCCTATTAAAATTCTGAAGAGGGATTAGATTAGTAAAATAGAATAGTAAATTAGTAAAAATAGCAGGGTCAAATTCCTTGCTGGTGTAAAGCTGCTGTCCATCACAGCAGCAATGAATGAGTGTTCATTATTTTTATGAAGTATACCATAGTACAGTGTTTCTCAATTAAATTTGGCCACGGAACCCTTTTGAACTCGATAAATAATTGCGGAACCCCCGAAACTCTTAACAGTATTTTTACATATGGGGCCAAAAAAATGTCAAAATAAGCAAATAATATATACAAACAACTAGGTCAGCGTTTCTCAATTAAATATAAATTAAATTACACTTACACTGGATACCCTCCGCCGAAAAATCCAGGACATCTTCCCTTTTTCGGCGGCGCGGAGAACAGCTGCTCTCGGTGGCACGGAGAACAGCTGCTCGCGGAACCCTAACAGTGTTCCCGCGGAACCCCAATTGAGAAACACTGCCATAGTACATTACTTACACATTTAATATTTCAGTATTAACTGGTGTCAAAATAAATGAATAGTGATATGTGTTCATCTCTGTAGCGTTTATTCAGTCATTTGCTTATTCACAAAAATCAGCAGTTTGCAATGGTTATTCCGTTAATCAGTGACATTTGCACGCGCACTTGCCAGTTTATACACACACAGCCAAGTGCATGAAACCTGCTTTTAGTATACAGTGATGGTTCACCAATCTAAATGGGAGATCCACATACTGGGGACTTCAGCTCCTAAAGTCACTTTGGCGCTTTTGAAAATTTTACCCATTGTATTGTCTGTGAAAAAAGCAACACTCCCCAAAGAGTTCTCTGGAAGATAATGGAAATGGCCTAGAATCCCCAGTGACAATGGTTATAGAAAAGAAATCAATTGTCCTTTCCCCAGAAGAGAGTGGGGCTTTCGCAGACAGAATCTTTGTTGCGCTCAGCTGCTGTGTCGGGAATTTATGCAAATAATTCTTGTTAAGATATGTAGGAGCTTCAGATTTATTCTGCAGCTAAACTTACGTAATAAATTATTTTAAAGTCATTGGCACCATAAGTTTTATTACAAGCAATACAAAATGTGAATAGAAAGGCTTAATCCTCCCCTCTTACTCCTTCCCCAGTCATCATCATCATCATCACTATCACCATCACATAGCAAACATTACAATCACAAGGCTCCGAGTCATGATTTTATACCTGATGCGACCTACAGGATGAAAAGCTTCAAAGCCACTCGAATACATTGAAAGAAAGCGAGATTATAGACATTAACATAAACTGTGGTCAATTACAAAGGCAATAAAGGATTCAGTAAAAATCAGCTATTAGAACAAAATATGTAAAACGTCAAAATTTACTCAAATGCAACCAGAATAAATTTTTAATAAAACGCTCTACTTTCTAAAAGGCACGATTTTATGCTTGTGGTTGCTGCAGTTTTCCCATTGAAGAGGCTATGATAGTAGTCATATGTAATATAATTACCATTTGTAGACATGGATAAAACAATTCTGAATATAGTTATCATCTGACACTTCTTTAAATCTGACATTTTAAAAAAATTATGCCTTAAATTAGCTGCTATTTTGTTAGGATTTTTTTAAATTACATATTTACAGGTATGAAAGTGGAATGAAATTTGATAATGATTTATATGCTGTTATTAAATATCAACAGTAGTTTAGCTCAAGATTTTTAAAGATAGAAAATTTGAAAATCCCACCCCTAAGTGATTTAAGACCACAAATCCTATTGAATGTCTAATGGGACTTGTCCTAAGTAACTTAAGTGGTTTTGCAAATTCCACTTAGGATCTTTAAATTAGGCTCCTAATTCTGTATTTATGCACCTGCCCAATTTTCAAAAGTGCTGAGCACACAACTGCCCCAGATCTCAGTGAAATCAGGCAGATGCCCAAGTAGGGCTTTAGGCATTTAACCTTAGGTTCCAATTTTTTAATTCTTGGCCTTAAAGGGAAATCTGATTATGTGACACTTATAGTAGAGCCCTGTTAATACACATAAAAATGGTGAACTCATCCACTTTGAAGGGAAGGTTTGAACAACCCCAGGTGATCTAAAGGTCTCAAGTTACAAAAACTTTATTTATAAATTACAAAATACCAATGGGACATTTATTAGTATGCCAAAATATAACAATTAAAATTATCTTTGTCAAATAAATGAATTTAAAGTACATTTTTGATGCACTATCCTTATTTTTTTCATTGTTTGTTCATTTAGTCACAACATTCAGCAATTCACAGTGAGACCCCCCCATCATTACTAGGATCTACAGTGGTTCTAAGTATGAGTAATGCAAAGTGGCTTTGGTTTTTGATTCCAGACTGCCTAGCTTCAGAGGTCATTTCAGAATCTTGTTCATGCTGCCGGGATATTCACTTTGTAACAGGTAACAGCTGAAATGACATCACACAGTCTATGAGCCAGCTGGAGGGGGCCGTCCAGACTTTGCCTTGGCGAATTTTGTCTGGTTTGTATTTAGAAGACACATCATAGATAACGTATTGTGTGCAGAAACTCTGATCAGAGCCAGATTCTGCATGGTAGGCCACTGTGTTGATGGTTTGTGTCACGTCGCTATCTGGCTTTGGCTGCCGAATGAGGATTTGTCCTCCCGCTGCTTTAACCAGCTCCATGAGCTCATTCTTCTGATGGTGGTTGAAAGTTCCCAAAAAATAGAAGTAGCAACCATCAAACAACTTAGGCAGCTAAGAAAAAAAACAAGAAATAGAATAAGTACAGGAATCTACAGCTCAGCATATGATGGGGGAAGTCAAAAGAACAAGCATTAGCTCAATAGGTGCATCAGAAAATATAGGCTAAGTTGTGCAACAAGTTCTAGAAGCCTCAATATATGTTTCCATCCAATCAAAGCCAGTCTCTGAAAGGCATTTATTTAGACTGTAAGCTCCTTGGTGTTTTGTTAGTACAGTATGCACCACGAGGGGGTCCTGGTCCATGATTAGGGCTGCTAGGTGCTACCACAACACAACTGATGAAATTACATCAGAAGACTGGTGTACATTTACATCCGGAGATGATAGTTTAAAAGATAGGATGGACCTAAGACTGAATGAAAAATAATTACAATATTTTTCCTTCCTTTCAGATGGAGTCATTCCAAGTAGCAACTGAAACTGAACTGGAGAGTCCTAGAGGAAACTTTAGCCTTTGTGTTTCATGCAACTTCTTGCATAAATCTAACTGAGACTTGCCTCTGAAGCTTTGGCAAGGTTTATGGGAATAAAAGTCACATAACCATTAACAGTTTATGACAACTGTGAACATCCATAAGGCAGTAATTTCAATCACCTCTCTCTCACAAACACCTGAATAAATGCACATTAAAATATTAAATCTCTCATCCACGCATGAGTCAGAGGGCAGCAGCATAGAAGATCATTAAAAACAAAATCTGCATCCAGATAGCTACCAACTGTTCTTGGTTGAGTCTGCCTCTTCGTGGACCATCACAAAGTTCATACTTTTCCTCTTGTTCACGAACTCTGCTTTGCAAACATGCCTTCACCCCTGGAATTAGGACATATGTCAAGGTAACAGAGCAAAGCATTGTTATTGCCAACTCACAAGATTACATCACATAGTAAGGTTGCATTTCAACAAAGACTTACATGTGTGCTTAATTTTATGTACTGCAAACAGTTACACACTGAAGTCAAAGGGAATATTCCTAGCATATCAATTTAAACAGATGTGGAAATCCTTGCAACATCAAGGCCTAAGTGACTATTTCAGCCAATTTCTAAGAATCTCTTTAAAGTGAGTTTATAGAAGTGCTTCTGAAAGATGGTAATTTGATGGCCCTGGAAAATGAAATCCTACTCCTAGATGGAAAGTATACTGTAAGTGAGTGGCATCAAACATTCTACCCATGGGGTGTACGGGGTCTGCTTGATCATAGAATTATAGAAGATTAGGATTGGAAAGGATCTCAGGAGGTCATCTAATCCAACCCCCTGCTCAAAGCAGGACCAACCCCAACTAAATCATTGGTGTTCTTAAGGGACTCTGCTTGATGCGCATCCTGCAGAATCTAAGCTTTCATGTAAATTTAAAAAAAAAAACCCAAACCATGCAGAGTTCTCACTAGTGCAAAGATAACCTTCTAAATATGAATCAGGCAGACAAAACTGCATCAGGTCTGCAAGTTGCCAGAAACAATGACTGAGAAGTATGAACTTCATCTCCCACTACTCCCATTGGACATGGACTCTAAAGTGTCATTAATAGACACTTTAAAATGTCAGAATTAACTACTGCTTTGCTGATCATTTGGCTCCTTAAGACCACAAACTTATCTTGCAGGCCAATTAGCAGCCATCAGATGGTAGCAAATGCCTGACCTACGCTGGATATTAGCTAGTAAAAAGCTGACTCTGTATTGCATTACTAATACCAGGAACCATATCTCATTCCTGTTTTAATGAAAATTATCTGGGAGAGGTAGTTTGTAGTTGAGATATGAAATCAGAACAGAAACTTTATAATGCCTTACCTTGTGCTCTTTCCCTTTCAGATTCCCCAATTAATTTGCATTTAAGTAGCATTTTAAAGATGCACAAGTGTGAATGCTATGTGAATATACATTTGTGAAGCTGCTTTTGAAAGAAGTTCAATAAAACCTGTTAACTGCCTCCAAGAGGTGCACTGGCTCAGTAGCTCTCAACTTTGATGCTTCATTATACTCAGGCCCCCAGTCCCTAAAATCTGAAACCAAGAAAACCAGTACTCAACCAAGCCAACAAAAACCCAACCCTACTCTCAGTTTTTACCCCAAAAAGGGAGAAGAGCAAGAGATTCCATGAAGCCTATGAAGGACATTGCTATTTCCAACTGATTTTACATGTAAGGGACTCAGATATTATGGAGATCAGTCGCACTACAGAACCTTGAGAGAGATCTCCCAGCTTGGGCCAACCCCAGGCAGCTTGACTGTGCTGCAAACAGGCCACTGATCATTTGATTTTAATTTTCATTCTGGCTTTATTTTGAATTTTAAAATAAGTTATAAATAAAAAACCACCAAGCTATCGGTTTACATGAAAGCAAATGATAATTTGATGAGGCAAGCTGTGTTTATATATTTGATTGCAAATATGGCCACCAGTTTATGGAGAGGTCAAAAATTCCACAGGCCACAACACTATGTTTTCCACAGTTTTTCCTCTCATCTACGCATGCCAGCCTGAATGTGTGCGTGCTCTGCTCAATTACTTGTGTGAAATTAACATGAACCTGTACAAAATTTAAAAAGGGGACCAAAAACTCTTATTTTCTGGAAAAGGAAAAAATCATGTGTTTACTGGAACCCAGAGCAGTGAATACTGACAAAATATTTCAAAAGTCTTCATAACTCAAGTAATAACTATAGCTTTAAAACTACTTCCACAACCCTTACGTTGATACCCACTGCACCTGGACAGAAAGAAGTCCCAATAGATTTTCATCTTAAGGTTGGGTTTTTTTCCTCCTCTCACGAATGCACTGATGTTGATGTGTATTACTTACAATTAAAAGGAGAAATGTTCTTTATTTTTAATGCATATTAAAATATACTTGCCCCGATTTTCAGAGGTACTGCACAGCCACAACTCCCAATAAAGTAAACAAGAGTTGCATGTGCTCAGCACCTCTGAAAAAAAGAGCAGGCTATTAATGTTTAAGAATCAGTTTGTATTTTTCAAAGAGTGGCTTTGGTCAGAAAAACAAAATGACATCTGCATGTTTCCTGTTTGGGTTACCAACAAATCTGAGCTATTAGCAGCAGCAAAGAACCAGTATACCTGTTGGAGAACATGCTTTATGACAGTGGTTCCCAACTTGTGGCCCGTGGGGTCTTTCAAAGTGGCCTGCCACTCCCCCCCCACTGGCTGCAGAAGGGAGCCGTGCTTAAGGATCCAGGCGGAGCACGTTGCCACAGGGCTACAGCTTGCTTTCTGCAGCCAGAGGGACGGGAGATCAGTGCTTGGCAAAGTGCTCTGCCTGAGTCCAAAGGTGCTGGGGTCCCTGCTGGAGCCAGAAGGAGGGGAGCACTGATCTCCCATCCCCCTGGCTACAGAAGGGAGCCACTGCCTAGGGGCTCAAGTGAAGCACACAGGGCTATAGGACGCGTGCTGTTTCCCTGCTGCAGCCAGGGGGACGGGAGATCAGAGAGGAGGCAGCTTCCTTGCTGAACTCCTTCTGTCTGGCTGCAGTGGGGGGAAGGGGGGCTGCTGCTGGAGACTGGCGGCCCTTCAGAGTTGTAAAAATGATAGCTGTGGCCCTTGAGCAAAAAAGGTTGGGAACCACTGCTGTATGCTATTCTGCTTCACGCATGAGCCAACTTGCCAGCGAAGTTCAACTTCCAGGATCCTTGCTTAAGGAAGGTGAGGCTTTATAAGGCTAGATTCATCACAACTTGATTTTCGAATGACAACTTGAGCTTGTAGTGCTGGCAGTGGTAAACAGAGCAAATCTGATGAGAGCAACAGAGGAAGCAGAATGAATATAGAACACTAAGATGCCTTTTTACAGAGTTACTTTCCTGAGCATAACTAAACTTTAAATCATGAAAGTGACTAATGTTGGCAAAAGGCACCTCTTTTAGCAGAAAATGCAAAGTACATTAAATCTCTGCATACATGCCTTCCCATTTCATGCAGCCAACTCCCCTGACAAATCTTTTCAGTAAAATTTAATTGCAGTCATTTTAATGCTTTAATTTTTAACTACAATGAGGACACTTAACCAAGATAGTGAAGATGCTTCTGATCCAACCATCTCATTTTCACCAAGTTCTAATACTGAGAGTTAGCACCGATTCCTATAAGTATTTAAAAAAAAAAATTAACAGTGTGCATGTGTACACATGGAAACGCACACACACACATGGCCTACTAAATGTTTGTCTGAGGAGTTTTCTTTTCCATCCATATCTCATCAAAATCACACAAGGTGTGTGGTTCATTTACAGATATGGAAAAAAGATATGGGCCTAAGTTATTGGTGCACAGATGAAACAATCTTTAAAATGCAGACATTTTAAGTGAGTTGACTTTGCTAGGGTTATATGCCACTTCTCGGAGTGATCTGAACCTCACAAGTTGTCATCAGGACGGTACGACTAAGCTTCCACTATTGGAGAAAGTCTATCCTATAACAATGCTGAAGCAGAACTTGTTTCAAATCATCTGTCTTTTAATATTTGACAACAGCTCATGGCTAGACAGTTTTACAGAACCATGTGTGCTGAGATGCTTTTCAAACAGCTGTCATTCAGTCTCTTCTCTAACCCACTCTACAATGTTCCTGTCTGTGTATGGGAAGCAATGTGAAAATTACTAAAATCCTCAGCTCTGCATGGATGTCAGCTGATGCTTCAGACTTCTATATCCTAGATGTCATTTTACTGTCAACAGCACAACTAATAGGCAGTAAGGAAACCGCACAGCTTAGAAAAGAACAGACAATACTCACAGGATAAGAGCAGAGAGATAAGAATGAATAAGGAACTGAGGGAAACATTACAATTGCCATACAAGATCAGACTAGTGGTTTATCTGTTTTAGTATCTTGTCTGACAGTTGTAAGTATTAGATGCTTCAGCGGAAGGTGCAAGAAACCCTAATACAAATAATTATGGAATAATTTGCCCATCAGAGAAGTGTTTTTCAAACCCTGTGAGAATAAAAAAATTGTAACAATGTTTACTTTAGCATATAAACCAACTACTAACTGGGGACATTCTCTTCCATATGTTTTCTAAAGCAGTGGTCCCCAAACTTTTTACATCGCCCCCCCCCCCCATCCCTGTCCACATCTCCTCACCCCCCAGCTGGGGTTGGGAGCAGGGCTGCAGTAGGGGCCGAAGCTGGGAATGGGATGGGGGTCAAGGCCACGGTGGCTGAGGACCTCAGGGACCAGGCACCCATGGCTGGATGTCAAAAGCAGAGAATGGGCACTGAGGCCATGACTGGGCTGGGCACAGGAGATTGAGGACGGGGCACCGCAGGCAGAGGCTGGCGCTGCAGGCAAGACCGCAGCCAGGAGCTGGAGCCACGGCAGGAGGGGGCCAGGCCAGGAACTGAGTAGCTACAGCCAGGCACCAGGGGCTGCAGCTGGGGGATCAGGAGCTAGGGTGACCAGATGTCCCGATTTTATAGGGACAGTCCCAATATTCAGGGCTTTGTCTTATGTGTGTCTATAACTCCCACCCGCAACCCCCTTCCCGATTTTTCACATTTGCTATCTGGTCACCATACCAGGGTGACCAGGTGATGGGGCCGCAGTCGGGGGGATGGGACCAGAGCAGAGCTCGGGGCAGAGGGGTGCTCCATCCTGGCCCCTACTCTGTTCTAAAGCTACTAACTTCTTGGCCTCGCTGAAGTATTGTGATCATGATTTCCACAGGTTAATCGTACACTCTCAATTAAACCATGTGATTTCTTCATTTTTGTTTTGAGTGAATTAGTTCAGCTGAATATCTTACTCTAGTATTATGAGAAAAGTTAACAGAAGGGCCTAAATAACCCTTTCCATATCATGCTGTGTTAGTCTGGATACAGCAAAAACAACAAGAGATCTGTGGCACTTTAAAGACTAACAAATTTAATATTTGCAGACATAAGCTTTCGAGAGACTTCAGCTCTCTTCTTCAGATGCAGTAATACGGAAAATAGGTAACACAGAGGCATCTTATAGATATCCAGGTACATTGAGAACAATTGGGGAGATGGAGTCCGGTACTTAAGACCTAATGACGACCATTGAGTAGGAGGTGAGAATGGGTGAGCAAAGTAATTTACCTTCGGTAGTGAGATAGCAGAAACAGTGGGCTATCTCCCCCCCCCCCCCTTTTTTTTTTTTAAGCTAAAATGATTAGAACTGAACACAATATTCTAGGGGGGCTGCACCACTGAGGGTAATATAATAATAATAATAGATTTTTGATGGCACCTAGAAACCTCAATTACAGATCAGAGCATCAACTGCGGTAGACACAGTACAAATTTCACAGAATGATCGTCCCCACTCTTAAAGATCAGATCTTACCATCTAAATACAAGAGATGGGGGGACTTGGATTCTAAATTCTTTAGGGCAGGACTGTGTCTTGGTTTTGTGTACCGTGCCTAGCCTGGTGGCATCCTATATACTACAGTAATACAAATAAATAGACTGGGAAGCAGAAGACAATGAGACTTTCTATAACATCATACAGGGGAACATTCTGTCTGCTGTATGGTAACTTCGGAGTATTAAGCAGACATTTTCACTAAGTTGTCCACAATAAAGCCCAGGTCTTCTCCTGTGCATCTCTCAATAATTTAAAACCCAGCAATGTGTATGACTGGCTGAGTAAAATGGTAGTTTCCTTTTAACAACCCCTCTACCATACTCAGTCTGTCATCATGATTAAGAGGAGACCAAATGAAATAAAATACCATACTGAATAAATAATTGAGTGATATTTATATACATAGAGTAGGATTTTCAAAAGCTCTCAGTGTTGGCCTATCTCTGCTCCTACTGAAGTCAAAGGTAAAACTCCCTTGGACTCCCGTGGGAGCTGAGTTGGGTCAATGCTGAGTGCTTTTGAAAATGCCATTCAATCTGTGATTTCATAATTTTCATACTGAAAGACCAGAGCTGAGAATTTGATCCTGTGACACTAGCTGAATGACCCATCACACAGTAGAATTTAGCTGTAGTACCAGTTAAAAAAATTATTGTCATACTCCGTCATTAACATGCTATTTTAATTTCCTAGAATAGATCCTAATAAGATGGCCATACGCATAAACCTGGGAAAACAAAGACAGAGCCATAAAGGCCTACTGAATTTTTAAAGATGATCTATCTTTCGAACTTTCATAAGGTAATGGTGGCAGAAAGGAAAGCATTCATGTGGATAGATTAAGTTTCGCCCTTGTGGAAACTATAGCTTTTTGAGTGAGGCACACACAATGACTTTTGGTTTTTTTATCCCCAAACTGGCTCTGCTACATATAGGTTTGTAAATAAGCCTAAACAGATTTCAAAAGGTTTATATACTCATTTAAACTTCTAATTAACACCTTCTGAACAAATTTAAAAGCAACCAATGCTTGCAATGGACTGACCTGCTGTAAAGTAGTATTTGCTCACTCAAACATCAACAGTCAGGATTCCTTAATATACAAAATCTTGATTTGTTCTGCATTACTACCATCAATCATTAAATAGATGATTAAATGGATGACTGTAACCCATAGACTCAGACTATAAGGTCAGAAGAGACCATTATAATCATCTAGTCTGGTCTCCTGCACAACACAGGCCACAGAACTTCACCCACCCACTCCTGTAATAGACCCCTAACCTAAGACTGAGTTATTGAAGTCCTCAAATAGTGGTTTAAAGACTTCCAAGGTACAGAGAATCCACCAGCAAGTGACCCGTGCCCCATGCTGCAGAGGAAAGTGAAAAACCACCAGGGCCTCTGCCAATCTGCCCTGGGGGAAAATTCCTTCCCAATCCCAAATATGGTGATGAGTTAAACCCGGAGCATATGGGCAAGACTCACCAGCCACACACCCAGAAAGAATTCTCTGTAGTAACTCAGAACCCACCGCATCTAACATCCTGTCAAAGGCCACTGGGCGTATTTACCGCTAGTAGTCAAAGACTAGTCATTTGTCAAATTAGGCTGTCCCACCATACCATCCCCTCCATAAACTTATCAAGCTCAGTTTTGAAGCCAGCTAGGTTTCTTGTCCCCACTGCTCACCTTGGAAGGCTGTTCCAGAACTTCACTCCTCTAATGGTTAGAAACATTTGTGTAATTTCAAGTCTAAACTTCTTGATGGCCAGTTTATATCCATTTGTTCTCGTGTCCACATTGGTGCTGAACTTACATAACTCCCCTCCCTCCCTGGTATTTGTCCCTCTGATGTATCTATAGAGAGCAATCATATCGCCCCTCATCCTTCTTTTGGCTAGGCTAAATAGGCCAAGCTCTTCAAGTCTCCTCTCACAAGGCAGGTTTTCCATTCCTCAGATCATCCTTGTAGCCCTTCTCTACACCTATTCCAGTTTGAATTCATCTTTCTTAAACATGGGAGACCAGAACTGCACACAGTATTCCAGATGAGGTCTGACCAACGCCTTGTATAATGGTACTAACACCTCCCTATCTCTACTGGAAATACCTCGCCTGATGCATCCTAGGACCGCATTAGCTTTTTTCACAGCCACATCACATTGGCAGCTCATAGTCATCCTGTGATCAACCAATACGCCCAGGTTCTTCTCTTCCTCTGTCACTTCCAACTGATGTGTCCCCAGCTTATAGAAAAAGTTCTTGTTATGAGTCCCTAAGTGTATGACCTTGCATTTTCCACTATTAAATTTCATCCTATTTCTATTACTTCAGTTTACAAGGTCATCCAGATCTTGTTGTACAATATCCTGTTTTTTCTCTGTATTAAGCAATACCTCTAAACTCTGTCTCATCTGCAAACTTTATTAGTACACTCCCACTTTTTGTGCCAAGGTCAGTAATAAAAAGGTTAAATAAGATCGGTCCCAAGACCAATCCCTGAGGAACTCCACTAGTAACCTCCCTCCAGCCTGACAGTTCATCTTTCAGTATGATCTGTTGTAGTCTCCCCTTTAACCAGTTCCTTATCCACCTTTCAATTTTCATATTAATCCCCATCTTTTCCAATTTAACTAATAATTCCCCATGTGGAACCGTATCAAATGCCTTACTGAAATCTAGGTAAATTAGATCCACTGGATTCCTTTTGTCTAAAAAATCTTACCTTCTCAAAAAAAGGAGATCAGGTTGGTCTAGCACGATCCACCTTTTGTAAAACCATGTTGTATTTTGTCTCAATTACTGTTACCTTTGATGTCCTTAACTACTTTCTCTTTCAACATTTTTTCCAACACCTTGCAAACTACTGAGGTCAAACTAACAGTCCTATAATTACCTGGATCACTTTTTTCCCCTTTCTTAAAAATAGGAACTATGTTAGCAATTCTCCAGTCATACCACACAGCCCCTGAGTTTACAGATTCATTAAAAATCCTTGCTAATGGGCTTGCAATTTCACATGCCAGTTCCTTTAATATCCTTGGATGGAGATTATCCAGCCCCCTGATTTAGTCCCATTAAGCAGTTCGAGTTTGGCTTCTACCTCGGATGTGGTCATTTCTACCTCCATATTCTCAATCTCATTAGCTCCCCAGCCACTATCCCTAAGATCTTCATTAGCCTCATTAAAAACTGAGGCAAAGCATTTGTTTAGATATTGGGCCATGTCTACATTATCCTTAACCTCCACCCCATCCTCAGTGCTTAGAGGTCTGACTTCTTTCTTTGTTTTCTTCCTGTTTATATGGCTATAGAACCTTTTACTACTGGTTTTAATTCCCTTTGCAAGGTCCAACTCTCCTTGGTTTTTGGCATTTCTCACTTTATCTTTATATGTTCCGACTTCCAAAAAGTAGCATTCCTCACTGATCCCTCCCATCTTCCACTCCTTGTAGACTTTCTGCTTTCTTCTAATCACCTTTTTGAAATGCTTGCTCATCCAGTTTGGTCTACAACTCTTGCCTATGAATTCTTTCCCCTTCCTTGGGACGCAGACTTCAGACAGTTCCTGCAACTTTGACTTGAAGTAATTCCAAGCCTCCTCTGCCTTCAGATCCACGCGTTCTTCAGTCCAGTCCACTTCCCTAACTAATTCCCTTAATTTTTTTAAATTGGCTCTTTTGAAATCAAAGACCCTAGTCACAGTTCTATTTTTGTTTATCCTTCCATTTAGTTTGAACTTAATTAGCTCATGGTCACTCAAATCAAGGTTGTCCCCATATTGAGTCCGTCTATGAGGTCCTGACTACTCACCAATACCAAATCTAAAATGTCATCCCCTCTTGTTGGTTCAGTAACTATTTGGTGAAAGAATCAGTCAGCTATCACATCCAGGAAAATCTGGGCTTATTATTATTACTAGCACTAGTCTTCCAGTCTCTATCTGAGAAATTAAAGTCTCCCATAATCCCACAGTTCCCACTAGTATTTACTTCATTAAAAACATTTAGGTCTCTATCCGTATCCAAATCGGATTCCCAGTGGTCTGTAGCACACTCTAAGCACTATCCCAGTGGAAGCTCTAGTAGCTTTCTTCTTTTCCAGTGTGATTTTTGCCCAGACAGACTCTGTCTTATCCATTGCATCACACTTCTAATTTCTTTACAGTCTGCTTCATCACTGATATACAATGCTACTCCACTACCTTTGCCTTTATTTCTGCCTTTCCTAAACAACACATACCCTTCAATTCCTGTACTCCAGTCATGACTACTATTTCAACATGTTTCTGCTATCCCTATATCATCTGGTTTCACTTCCTGCACCAGCAGCTCTAGTTCCTTCATTTTATTACCCAGGATCCTCGCATAGGTGTAAAAACATCTTAATTTTTGTTGTTTGGCTTCACTCACATTCCTCACACAATTCGGCACTGTCATTCTACCGCCAGTATCACCTATTAGACTGGTATCTACACCACTCTTCCTCTTAATCTCCATTCTCCTACCCACTGCTATATACTTTCTTTTTTCATTTTCCTCCCTCTCAATGTTAAAATCAGATGTGGAGATTATTTGAGCATCTCCCCCAAATTCCTAGTTTAAAGGTCTCTTAATCATTTGTGCCAGCCTCCATCCTAGAAGTCTATTTTCCTTCTTATTCAGGTGAAATCCATCCCAAGAGAACAGTCCTCTGTCCATGAATGCCTCCCAATGGCCATACATCCCAAAGCCCTTCTTATAGCACCACTGCCTGAGCCATCTGTTGATCATAATCTTGTCAAGCCTTTGTTGTCCTCCTCTAGGGGCAGGCAGAATCCCACTGAAGATCACCTGAGTCTCGATTTCCTTAGGAGTCTTCCCCAGCCTGGCATAGTCCCCCTTGATTCGTTCCAGTGAGACTCTAGCTATATCATTTGTTCCCGCGTGAAGGACAATCAGTGGATTCTCTCTCGCTCCTGTTAGGATCCTTTTCAGCCTCAGGTTCACATCTCGTATCCTAGAATTGGGCAGACAGCACACCCTTCTGATCTCCAGATCAGCTCTGGTTACAGGCCTGACTGTTCTTCTCAGTAGGGAGTCCCCAATCACATAGACCAGCCTTTTCCTATTGATAGTGCGATTCTCCGGCCTCTCCCATGTTCTTTCTGGCTGCAAGTCCTCTCGTCTTCTATTCTTCTTTACAATCTTCTGCAACCCATCCTAGATCCTCCTGGGGCTCTTATTGGGTGATATCTCCATTGTTGCATCCACTTTTTGTATAGGACTAGCTTCTCTTCTCTTCTCCCTTGCCCTCCCACCTTCAGTTACCGCTTGCTGTGCCCCTTCTTCATTTTCCAACTCCACAAACCAGTTCTTGAGCTCTATTTTTCCTTCACTAGCCCATCTTTTCCTCTGCCTGGTTCTTGTAGTCACATGCTTCCACTGGCCATTTTATTTATCCTGTGACTAAAGTTTGCTGGATCAACTACCCAAAAAGAATAAGGGCTTATAGCAAGAATATGCATTTCCTTCCATTTCAAAGGGATTGGAATCATACTTCAGGGGTAACCCACTGCGGAGTGCGCATTCCTTAGTAAACCATGTTGAGTACCTGTCTGTTTCTCTTGCTTACCCTGAACCATTTCTGCCCCTAGTCTTCCCAAAACATTTGGGGCAATCAATACAAATTCACAATGCGCTGTCTGCCTGAATGCTGGCACTAGTTTACCTTTGTTACTACCCTTTCATATTCATGTAGTTTCCAGGCCACGGAAAATAAGAAACTGCAATTTGTAAATTTTGCAAGGCAAGGGCGCAATCCTCCAACCCTTACTCACAGGAGCAGTCCTATTGACTTTAGTGAAGCTACTTACATTAGCAAGGACTATTTACATGAGCATGGGTTGGAGAACTGGACAGCAAGGTCAGAGTTGTATTCACCAGTGTTACATTGGTGTAAGTCCTAAGTTACTTCACTGACCTCAAGGGAGTTATGTAGGAATTACACTAGGTAATTATACACTACAGCTAAGCATAGAATTTGGTCCTAAATTTTTGAGAATACTACCATCCTAAAAACTTTTATACTCTTTAAAATTACATATTTTTGTGAAGCCAGGTAGAGATTGGAGCGGTGTAGTTAAAGCTATCTATTCCAATGCAGACATTCACATGAAAGTATTTCTTGAATCCATTTACTCTGACAATCATAGTAGCCATTGTAACAAACATGTAACAGATTGTCATCTATTTAAATGATGAAAAATAGTCAAGCCTTTTTCAGGAGAAAACAGTGAACTCCAAAGATATTAAAGAACTCTGATGTTTTTAATCAAACTGTACTCTGATTTAGAAAAAAGCTGAAATGAAATTCAGTAATATTTGAAACTTAATCTCAACATACTTGCTGGAGGATAATGATATGCTACTTTTTGTGTCTATTACAAGTCCCAGAAATAATGAAGGCAATAAAATAATGAAAGGAATGAAAGATATGGCCAAGGGCAAGGAGCAGGGTGACAATGGTGTCTCAATTGATTTGTATGCTGCTCTGAAAATGGAGATATCGCTGATAGTTCGTTAAGTATATATAAAACGTATAGAAAATAAGCAATAGGTACAATGAAATCTTTCATCTCTGAAGATACCTTTTTGCACACTATTACCACTCCTACATTGTCAGCCTCCACTGAGCCCAAAGGGAATTCAAATAGCTGTGGTGGTTTTTGGGCCATGTATACTAGCAGCAGGCTTTGTGCAAGCCCAAATAAAAGAGTAGTGCAGTCTCCACTAGAATGTTCCAAAGTCAGCTCTTTACTAAACAAGTATTTAGGGAGATTACACATTCTTCTAAAATAAAAATACAATCTCAAATTCGGCATTATGATACAGAATGATTCAGGCAGATGAGAAAGGAGATTGTTTTTATTACACAGATATGAAAATCTGCTGTCACTGAAGAGTTCATACTGAAGAGTTCATACAGAAGAATAGAATTTTTTAATAAAATATTTTTTGCAAAGTATAAAGCAGGGTCTTTTGGTAAGTGACATGAACAAACTGTTTAGGCCATACATGTAAATTTCCTTTAAAAAACATACTGGGAGAACAATTTTAACATGTGCCACAATATGAATATTTCCACAAGCAAAATACTGGGTCTTTCCATTAACTCAGTGAGTTTTGAAGTGGATCCCAAATTTGAATTTCTGGCTTAAACATTTAAGCATAAATAGACAACATTTCTTAGGTTTAATTTATTTGCAATGGCTTTGATTTAGATGCAGGGTCAAAAGAAATACACCTGAGTAAGTGCACACTTTTAAAAAGCTTATTTTTATGTCACATCTAAGTGGACTTAACCAATTACTAAACAGAAGCCCCAAAAACAATGATAAATAAGGAGAGAGAGTATGAAAAGCAAAGCAAAGCAAAACCCTATTCCCTAGACAAATGTTTCATCAGCAGGCGTCCAATTATTTGTTATAACAATCTTTAACTTGCAATGACTCTGAAGAAGACCAACAACAAACTGGTGGGAGCAGATGGAGTAGTGTTGTTAATTATAGGCACTTAGCTGCATCAGACCCCATGAGTTATTACTAACATTTCCCACTAGGGAGGAGAAACACTTGCTTTTAAAAAGTATGTTGCTTACTAAGCTGTGAGCGCTAGCAGCCTGGAGTATACTAATCAGTACTTTAACACCACATTAAATAAAGCTCAACAGAAAACAAAAATATTAAAATATCCATGGAACAAAGATTCCTGCACAGGCGGCATTTACTTTTTTCTGTCACATTTCTAAAGTTAAAAAACAATCAAGTTCTCTCACAAATGTTCGATCTCACCCCTGCTACAAAAATTCACCTTCTCCCTAGTGCTCAATTGAAGGAAGAGATAATCCTGTACTGGTGACATCATTATGTATTAGTTTCTATATTGTTTGACCCGTAAAATGTTGAGATGGAGAAGAGGAGGATACCTAACGTGTACATTTGGAAAATTCATAGACTTCCTGAACAGCCTGTATGTAGCTTTGATAAAGTCAAGATCTACCAGAGAAATGTTAGGTTTAAATATTCTCAGTGAAAAAGAATTCTAACTATTGAACACTCACACTCCATAGTCACCCTGTGCAAGCTCCAGCCTCCACCAGACTTCTAACCCCTCCGAAATTTGTTAGAATGTTTCTCTGTTGCTGTGGGTTTCTTCCTGCCCATGTGTACCTCTAAGCAGCCAGATAGCTACAATACCATAATTGCCCCACAATTACCCCTACTTTTCAACAGCCAAAGTATCTGAAGCTAGTGCTGGATGCCAAATTCCACGTGTTTGTTTGGGCATGCCAACATTTATCAACATGTCTGAGGGAGTCAATGAGAAACTACTCATGTAACTAGAACCTTGTAACAGATCACAGTACCAAGACTCCTTGAAGAGTTATCTATAGGTAATTCAAAAAGAAAAGGGGAATGAACCCAAGCTGTTTCAATTAAGTGATATTAAAAGCATCCAATGCGCCATTTGAAAAGAATAGAGAAAAAAAATCAAGTGGACATTAGAAAGTTACATGAACATTAAAAGCAGATGGCCCAAGTTTTCCAACGTGATTTTGGCTGCCCAACCTGGGACACCTTAATTGGACCTCATGCTCTGCATTTTTTGAAAAAAATCAGGCCCCTTTAAGTTGGGCATCCAAAATCCAAAGATTCAGGCTGCTAAATTCAGTCCCTCTTGAGTAAAGATGAATTTTCATATCCAATTGTTTAGTCACCCAAGACACTCCTGAAACCACTTAAAGAAATCTATAAATACTCCATTGATAGATAAGCTGCACACAAGTTAATTATAATTTTAAAAGAATAAAGGAACAAGAATAAAGGAACGGGGTGAGGGTGGGAGGTGGGGGAGGGGGTTGAGAGGGAAGAATTCTTGCCCCAGAGAAGTCAAGGGGAACAAGAAGAGCTTTCACAATATTAGAAGACAACAAAGTGCTGGAGAAATAAATTAGAAGGGAACTTAATAAAGTCAGTCCTCAAGATATACACAGAGAACAACTGCTAAAGATCCACATGCGGTAAAATAGCTATCGATAAACTGCGTAAGGGAATACTTGAAAAATGGCTTCAGAGGTATACTATATAGATATCTGTTCATCTGCCCTTGCATTTAAATTACTATTTTGTTAGATGGAATATAAAAGTTCTTCAGTGCACAGGTGTATTGAATAGTATAACTACTACTTTATATATTGCTGTCAGGCACTAATCCTATACCCCTAAAGCAACCAAAATTCCCCACTGACTTCTGTGGGAGCTATACAAGCATAAAGAATACAAGGATGGGCCCACAAGCTTGACTGGGTTTTGCTGTTAACTAGTCATCCTGTCATTTTTCCTAATCAGTCTTATACTGCTATACAAATCAGCCCTTATCTACAGCCATTTAAAATGCTTAACCTTAATACTAAACACATCCATTGGAACATTTACCTTGAGCATTCCAGCACTATTGCTAACATGCTGAGCGGTAAGCAAATTCACCTCCTCCTTACATTTGGTGAATGACTATCTCAATAGCATCTCATTAACAATAATGCGTTACACATCTTCCACTGATGGAGTAATTAAGAATTTAAGATTAAATTCTTATCATTCAAAATTTAAAAAGCCCCATAGTTTGGGTTAAGCCAATATCTATATTTAAAACCAGTTTCTGAAAAAAGAATGGAAAGTTCTCAGGTAATATTCATCCTCAAGTGAAAGTATACATTTGTTTGAAAAATAAAACATTACATCCATTCTAATACTTACACTCAAATTTCAGGACCCAACATCCAGCCAGAATGGCCAGCATACATTTGATTGTACTTCGCATTGGCTCATCCGGGATAATGACGTGAGTCACTAGGGTAAAAGTTACACATGTAAGAGAGCCTACAAACCTAAAATAACCAGATTTATAAGACTTGTTACAAATCCAGTCACCCACAATTTATGAACTATTTCCTCCCCGTTTATAAGCTCCCCAAACTCAAAATCTGTTTTCATTCACTGTGATCAAAAGCTTCTCTTTACAAACTTGTGCAAGTGGATGTTATAGCTGAAAAGCCACAACATTTCTTTCTGCTGCAAAAAGACAGCTTTTACTTGTTGTAAGTGTATGCTTGTAATTTATAAAAGAAGGAAACATTATTGATCAATAAACCTGCTTCTCCTCCAAAGGTATAACTGCAATAGGATTCTCACTATTGGGTGTTAGTATCTTAACCCAAGAGGGGTGGAATTTTCTCAGCTCAAGATTTTCAGGCTCTACATGCAGCAGTAGATGGGTGAAACATGAGCCATGCCCCTTCTTAGGACTGCATTGCATTTGGGCTACATTTATATTGACCATATCGATCTTTCTGGATCGACTGAGTGGTCAGCGAGACCCGCTCAATCGATCAGGAAGTCGACTGAGTAAGTCCACCCCCTCAAATAGCGTAGCGCTGAGCCATCCCTTGAGCTGTTCCCATTGGCTCAGCGCAGTGTAAACAACATGCAGAAGAGAAGCAGAGCAATCGACGTGAGTTACGCAAACTACTCTGCGTAGTTTGCTTAACTCCCGTTGACTGCCGCCAAATCACGCAGTAAGTGTAAACCAGCCCTTGATCAGCTTCACCACAACATGAGAACCTTTCAGTCAGTTCTATATTGCACGGGTAACAGAGCTCTCAAAGGGAATAAGCCGATCAATAGAAGGGATTAAGAGAATGCCTCAAAAAAAACAAAAAAAAAAAAACCCCAAACAATCAAAGTGTAACTATTTATCAACACGTAAAGATGAATTTGAAACTGAGGATAGATGGCAGGCAACAGAACTCATCATAACAGTATTTTCAGAGAAGAGTTAGAGATCAGTAAGTTGCCCTTCTCTAAAGATACCACCTGTGTAGGATTCTTACTTCAAGAGTAAAACTCAAGAGACGTCTCAAGTAAAGTAGTAAAAGTGCAACAAGCAGCAACTCTAGGGCCAGAACCAAAAATGTTAACAAAACAGGTTTTCTCCTTTTAAATGAGGAAGGAGAGTAACATCAGCTGCCTAGGCTTTAGTTAGGGGCTTTAGTAACAGCATGCTGAAATGCCGCAGGCTCCTTCTTGAAGCCTCTTGTCTTCTGGAGAGGCTCTGCTTAAGATGAGCTCGAGCACCGTATCAGTGACTCCAAACACAGGGGCCCCAACTGTGGCCTCAGCTTTGAAGGTGGTGATTTCATGCACTTTGATGATGCCATTCTGCCAACAATGGATTTATGAGAGGGGAGCTGGGTTTGCAGGTAACACCAATGCAGACAGGTCAAAACTAGAGTCCTGAGCCAGGAGGTTTAACCAGGCTGGCTTCATGCAAATTGATAGGAGTCTCCCTGGGTGCTGAGGGAGAATTGAAGGTATTTTCCCATGTTTTCTAACTGTCTGGCAAAATGTGACGTCGTGGTACAGTCCAAGGCAGATAACCATATTTGCTACCTTATCTGCTATAGACATGGTCCTGCGAACTAACAAGGGTGAAGCAGCTTTACTGTCTCCCTTCCTTCCTCCATGTTAGACGTCATGTAACAAATGATGCACATCCAAAAAAGGAAAAAAGCCAGAAGATGAAAAGATGCAGCAAAGTGCTGCAAATGCAAGGCACTGAGGAACCAGAACAAGTGTGGATCAACTCAGGCTCCAGCAAAGGAGCACCAAGACAGGTGCTGAAGCACGGCAAATATTAGAGCTGTAGTGCCGAGGACTCAGAACTACAGCAGCAACAAGAGGGTGCTGAGTGCCCGTGACCCCAGCACAAATGCAGAGGCTGGCACCGACGTATTACCCAAAAATTGCTGCCAAAGTGCAAAGTAAGTGGCAAAACACCAGCCACCACTGGTGCTGAAATGCAACAGAAAAAACAAAAACACAGACAGCAAACTAAGCAACAAGCACCCAAAGCAAACAGAACAGTTGATCATGGTTTTGACTACAAGGGAGGGACTGTTACTGGAAAAGGATACCAGATGCGTGAAAACACAGATGAAAACAGTCAAACCGGTGACTGACATACACACAGAGCTCCTGTAGGCAGCATTTTCACCAACTGTGGTCCAGAAGGAACTGAATGAAAGGTTGCAAGGGCAGTAGTTAAGCTGAAGAGGGCTATCCTACCACCTCAACAGCATGGGGCCAGGCCAGCAAAGTAGTTGGGGCCAAATATAAGAGTTTGTGGAATTCTGCCTGACTTGTACTGGGAAACAGGGAACTTGGCATTAGAATCCTGGTGGATGGTTCCTTTTAGAAAATAAGTTTCTAGCCAATTCATTTTCTCTACCAGCAAGTTTCACAACTTCTCTTGTACCAAAGGCTTCTCTCCAGAAAAGGTATCCCTAGACTATAGGCTAAAAATGTTAAACCTTATATTGCTTCAGTCCTATTAAGACATAAATACCATATCAATTGTGGAACCTGAAGTTTTATTTTCAGCTACAAAACTTTATGCAATTAACATCTTGATAGCTAAAAGGTATAACCCTTGTACAGAGTGAGTATTAAAAGAGACATTCCGACATGGGCTTACTTACCTGTGCTGTTAAACTCAGTACATTTTTTAGCCTTCAGAACTGCTGCAAGTTTATTCAGTGATTTTTGTTGCTCTGAATTGAGGCCGCTCCCCAGTAGAACAATAGGCCCTTCTCTAGGGTGGCCTGGGCTTCCTTGCTGTGTGAGGACAAGAGGAAAAAGTGCTAAGTTTTTCCTAAACTGAATGTTTGGGAACTTAAAGAAAGCAACTAATCTGTCTGACAGTTCTATTAGATAAAGAATAAGCCTTTTGAAATAAAAAATTCATGGCACCTTACAGGGACACAGAATTCATAAATAAATCTATATGTAATCAACTAGCTCGAGAGGGAATGCTATGGCATTGTAGATATTTTCTTTAGTTTATGTAACATACAAAAACAATTTTCAATTAACAAGGTTCTGTCTTGGGGATTTTTTGATTCAGTAACACCTTTCAGCAAATGGGCTGATGCAGCAGGTTCTGTTTGGAAACTGTAGTACATGCCTACATTCCATAGGTCACAGTTATGTGACAAGAAATTCACCACACAGTGAAACCTATACTTTCAAATTTAGAGAACAGCTTTTCCCCCTAAGAATAGCAGTTCCTGCGTATTAATCAACAGAAGAACATAACCTACTCATTTACTGAGTTTTTAAATCAATGTGCGCTCTGAATGGTTTAAACTGGGGCGTTAAAGGGTAATGATTTTAAAAAGTCACCTTCAGTGTACAGTGCCTAGCACAATGCAGCTCTTTTCTTTGACTGGGTCCTCTAGGTGCTATCGAAATTTTTTAATATACAGTGTAGCAACCGGCCGGCTTCATCCTAGTGGGTCTCGCGCTTTTGCCTCTTGTAGTGGGTCAGGGTGTCGCTAAAATTACCCCGTCTCCCCAGGGAAGAGGGTAGGGACCCGGGCCTGCCCACTCCTCTGGGTCCCAGCCAGGGGCCCTATGAGTAGCAGCTATGTGCTGCTGGCACTGTACTCGCAGCTGCTGACTCTTCCCCTGGGCTAATTCCACCCCCTACTCCTCAGTCTTTCCAGCTCCTCAGGCCCTGCTTCCTTGCTGCCTGGACTGGGCTTCCTTACCCAGGCCCGGGTGCCTGGGGGAGTATCTCAGTCTTGCCAGACGCAGGTTTCCCCCCCTCTTGAGCCCAGTACCTCTCTCAGGACTCCTCCGCTCTTCCACACAACACTGTACTCCTTTCTGCTCCTTAGCACAGCACCCCTACTCCTCCAGCTTGTTCCTGTCTCTCCGGAGTAGAGGGTTTTTAATCAGGCACCTGGCTAGGCCTTAATTGGCTTCAGCTGCTCCTAACTGCCCTCTAATGACTCTGGCTAGTCTACTGGGAACAGAAAGCCCTGAGCATTCTGGGGCTTATATTGATGTTAAATATCATAATCCAATGATTGGGAGGATCACTGTGATATGTGGTTTTATAAGACATTTCTTATTGTTGTCAGGCCTGATAGGAGCTGCTGTTACAGAACAGTGAAGCCTTTGCCAGTTAGCATTGAGCAGTCCTTAGGGTCACGCCATGCCAGCAACAAGAGCCATACAAGCAAGACTCAGAGCGTATTCTGGGATATCAGAAATGTCAAAAAGACTGAGCTGTGTCATTCAGGTTTTTGTGTACCGTTTTCAAATAAATTAACCACTCTCCTACTGCCCTCTGCCCTCGCTATATCACAATAGTCAATAAAACATACAAACACAGACACATAAAACATACATTTGTACATTAGCTATAAAATGAAACACATTTTACTGTAATGAGGCGCTCAGAATTGAAACTGTTATACAAAGACACAGTCACGTAAACTGCAGCATCAAAGACAGCAACAAAACCAGTTTGTCCAAAGAGGCACCACACCCTTTCCCCCATATCCCCAAAGGTCTTGAAGGGTATTCTAAACAATGAAGTGTACATATTTTTATTACATATTCTGGATACATAGGGAAACGTGTATGTAAGGCCTAATTCTCATTTACACTAAAGCTTTTCTACATGTTCTTCTGGCAGTGAAAAGGGGCATTTGTGTAAATATGACCACCACTCATATACAGAACTATATTTGTGATTGTCAAGGTACACTGGGAGGCCAACTGTTTTCACTAGATGCGAGAAACTGAGGGGCCTCTGGCAGAAGACTGTAAAGATGCATAATATCCCAGCAGTTGAAAATATTAATTATTGGGTGAAGAGGGATATGATACTGCAATAGCCTCTTATATTTTTTAAGCGTGTAAAAGCATTTAGAGCAAAGGATAAGTGCTTCTTTTTACTGGATGTGTATACACAACAACATAAACAATGGAAGCTGACAACACACAATGTGAAATAAAGTTTGTAAGGATTTTGGGAATGGCCATAATATTCACAATCAACAAAGCCATTCTGAGTTATGGAGATGACCCCATAGTTTTGCATATAAAGCCTTCCTACCACCTTCTGTATATATAATTTCTCTTACAGAATGCTTCTTGGGAATGTTGGAGAGTTTTAAAAATTTGACTGGGACTATTTTTTTCAACCCATTTTTAACCGGTCTATAAAGCCAGATGCCCTCGTTACCCCAGGTCTAATGGGGCTCATAAGATGGATTTTATTTTTAGAAACACTTACTTCTGAGCATTGACTAAATGAATATGATTCATTCTTCATTGGTACCATTAGCACAGACTTCATCTTTTCAGTTTCTGCATAGTCCACAGGGCGCAGACCGAATATATTACTGGTAAAACAAGCACAGATGGGTTTAAGTAAATAAAATATGTGACTTGATTCTTAACTAACTGGATGCATTAGCTGGATAGTTTTCCCACCTTCTTACTAATATGCAATTTCAGCTAAAACACACAGAAAAGATTCAAGAATTGCATCAAAGGCAGATGGATTCAGAATCGCAATCTGCTACATTCAACACGAAAAGTAAGAGAGTTTACAAGCATATGCTAAGTTAAATAAACCACAGCCCTTGTTAAACGTTTTGCTTCTCACACATTGATATCTATCACAACAGCCAGAATTTTCAATACAGAGAATTTGGTTGTATAATGTTTAATTGCAATCATACCACCAGGGAAGAAAATGCATGTTGATTCCAAATGGAAAGTTCTAACATTATTACAAGTTAATACAAACAAATACACAGGTTAAACAAACACACAAAGTCTTCACTGGAATCCACCAACATCATGTCACACTGCTGATGTACAAAAATATATGCTAGTAAGTAAACAAAAGGCTTTCGTTTAGGTACAAAAATCCACATGAGCTACTACAGACCATAAGACATACTGAAAGTCTCTATATAATAGGTTAGAGGTACTAATCAAGACCAAAGGTTTATTGTCAATGCTATTTTCTCCTCACTCAGTATTCCATTAGCAAATCCTCCAGCTACCAGAATTGGAACACAATTCAAACTAACAGGGTCATATTTTGATTGACACGAAGTACTATAAGATGCCTGTTACCAAGGCCACCCCATGGCAGAAAACACACATGCGCATGAGGATCCCACAGGTAGCCAACACCGCTTTGTATTATAGTCATCAACACACATTTTGGTGTTGTTTCTCTTGGTCTGTTTGTTACCATACATCACAGGTGACAAATATGATCTGCCAATATCAGGAGAAATTATGGCTATTAGGTATGCTATGGGGCACATAGGAAACCCCCTACTCCCTACATAATGCACCAGCCATAATTTGGATAGTTGTAACTGTAATGAATCATGGGCATGTCTGAGTGTGACCATGATGTCTGTCTCCTTGCCACACCATCTTACAGTAGCAGGACAGTAGTTAGGGGAGAAAAGCCTGCAGCTACAGAACAGGTGTAATAACTGGTGTTAGCAAGTATGGTCCCACTAGCGCTCCTGGGGGGCACTGTACCTGCATTGTCCTTTGTAGGAATAATGGCTACTACAGCTGTTCCTCTTACTTCCACCTTATGTGGTCCTAGAACTTAAAAGGAAAAATAAAAGCTCATGACGGGGAAGCACGTCTCCAAGAATGAAGTGATTCAGTTATGCCAATTTTCAGAGTAAGGAGTAACCGAAAAAGCAGATCTAAAGAGGTCAAAAAACCGCTGTGTCACTGTAGCATTATCTTTTTAAGATGCCACATGCTGCTGTGTCAATCCTATATTAAGGATGAAAGCAGATTTTAGTCTCTTATGTGGAAGTACCTCGGTTGAGTCACCTGATTGACAAACAGAAAGATCCTCATATTTAGTCTTAACCAAGGAAAAAAACACAATGAAATCCAAGCTGTATGATCATTCTAACCTAAATGCACCTCTTCTTCTTTCATTTCTCTTTGCTCATTAGTATGCACAACTTGCTAACAGACAGAATCTCTGGTCAAAGATTCTGGATGGGTTTTTGCTAAAAACACCCTAATTTCACAATATTGCTGGCCCTTAGCTCTCCTGTATTAATAATGCGCTGGGAGCTGGCATATTACCAATGCTACAGATTAAAAGATAATTGGTTACACCTCAGCCCAGTCCTGGGAGTTGCAGCCCATTAAATACTACCATGCTGTTCCTGCTTTGTCATGCATCAGAGTAGGTTTTGGACTCTCTTTAAATTAGGACCATATTTAAATCAAGCTGCTATAAGATGGTTCCTTCAAACAGGTCCAAAAGAGAAATAAATATTAGCATATGCATTAAAATCATCTTTACAACAGATGGCTAAACATAGCTTTTAAAAAGGTTAATTTTCATGTCAGTTTGTATGTTTTTTTTTATTTTAAAGAGTGATAGTGATGTCATGAATTGTTGCAAAAGAATCCCAAGGGCTTCAACTCAGGTCTTGGCAATTAAGTGAAAGAAAAACTATATGCCTTATTATATACAGTGTTTTCATTTGCACTTTTTGTCTTCACATTGTATTTAATTGGGATTTTATGACAATTTGGAAGTTTTTGTTTCAAAAGAGCTTTTTTTTTAAACTTCACCTTTTACCAGTGCATACGCTGCACAAGGTTGATATCGCAAGGTGACAAAAAAAAAAATAAGGAATGTTCACATAACGTTAAAGTCGAACAATTAAAGTACAATAATGTTAGAAAGTGCAAGAACTCAGGTTTGCGCAACTGGGCCATATTACACATCCCAAATATTTTGTTATCTATATATTTATTTTAAATTGTGCAACTGTAACATTGCATAAACATAGGCTGTAGATTTTGTTAAATGTGCCACCAAAGCCTGAGGCCCTTGCAATAGCCGGACATTGATTAGGTGAGACATGCCCAGATGATCCCAGCAGGCAAACCACACCTTATGCTACAGAGGAAGATGAACACCCTCCCCGCGCCACCATGGTCCTTGCCAATTGTGAGAGCAAGACATACCAACCAAGCAGCTAGAAAGGATTTTCTGTATTACCTTAGAAATGGTCCACCCTGCCCAGTGTCCCATCTCTAGCTAAGGTCAATTTGATGCTTCAGAGGAAGGTATTCTGAGTTTTCTTTCCATTAGATCTTTTTGGCCCAGCATTGCACTGAGAGCGCATATTGAGCTGATTATCTATGACAAGCCCAAAATCCCTCTAAATCTCTGCTTTCCAAGACACTTGAAGATAATCTCTCATCCTGCAGATAACCTGTGTTTTTGATTCCCAGAGCTATAACCTTGCATTTGACTACATTAGAACAAATTATATTGCAAGTATTTAGCCAAGCGATTCAGATTGCTCTATAACAGTAACCCACCCTCATTATTTACTACTCCACCAATCTTTGTCTCATCTGCGAACTTCACCAGCAAAGATTTTATATCATTTTCTGGAGCACTGATAAAAATATTTGACAGAGTTGGACCAAAAACTGATTCTTGGAGGACCCTACTGGAAAAAAGACTACTTATTGGTATCTCGCTATCAACAACTACATTTTGAGATCTGTCCGTGATCCAGTTTTTAATCCCTCTAACATGTGTTCTGTTAATTCCATATAATGTACTTTAAAAAAAAAAAAAAAACCAAAAAACCAAAATGTCATGTGAAACCCAGGATAAATCCAAGTATACTATATCAACACAGTTGCTTTTATCAACTAGATCTGTAAAACAGATTTGTTTTTTCCCCCCCCATACGATTACAAGACCTATTTTCTATGAAACCATGCTGACTAGAATTAATATTAATTAATATTAATAATAATCATATTCACAAAAAAAATGTAATAGAGTTAAGATTGTCCAATGGCATCTTGTGCCCTTCTAGAACATAGAGTTCAGCAAAACTCAACCTTCTGAAAACCAGGAAACAAAGTTAAGGTACATCTCCATGCAATCTTAATTCTGTCCCCCTGGATTGGGCAATAGTATACTGTTAGATGGCAGCTTGTGTATAAGGATGACGGGGCTGACGAGACTGTAAATTTAGCAGGTGAGGTATTCTTTTTGTGGAGTAGACTAAAGTGAAGTAGTACAGGTGTAGGTGACTCCAGTACAGCGCAAAGGCAGAGTGAGAGCATGGATGTTCTGAGCGCACTGGGGCATCGCTCAAAGGGAACACAGTTAAGTTCACATGGGAGCATAGCTGAACTCTTCACTCCCAGTTTGTCAGAAGTTGAGGTTTGCGGTACTTAACATTCCAGAAGGGCAAAAAAGTTACCACCGGGCAACTGCAACTCTGCATTGAGGGGTTTCTGTCAGTGAATTATCTCAAAGCACTTCACCAATGAGGGAAACATCATTAGCCCCAATGTACAGATGGGAAACCGGAGGCACTGAGAGGTGAAGGTGCCAAGGTCACCCAGCAGGTCTGTGACAGAGTTGGGAACACAGCCCAGGTTTTCTGAGTCCCAGTCCACTTTTCTCTGCACTAGGCCCAGCATGGTTGTGTAAAATTCCTAAATATCACCTTCTGTATACTTTGTTATAGTAGAGTTGGGATGAAGGTTATGCTTTGAATGTTTGGAGTGTGTAGGTGCTAACAGGGCCAATGAGAGAAATCAAGAACTTGACAGTTTTATTACATGGCAGTTATAGTAACTAAGCACATGAATAAAGATAGGTGTGTTTCTCTCCTTTTCCACTCCTCCTCTCCCACAATACATAGGCTCCCCACCACCATTCTCAGTTCACCATCCCATTCCTTACCCATTAAGCCATAGCACCGTAGAAGTTATTAGCACACAAATTGTGCCAAGCTGTTTGGCACACCCTGCTGCTACATACATATCAGGCAGATTATTGGAGGCCCACAGGCCTTGATTTTTGTAGCCTTAACTGTACAAGGAGCCTACACACCTATTAAGTCCCCCCAGCCCATAGACTCCTTGTCTCTGCTTTGGCCAACGCTACTATGCCACACCCCTTGCCCACCCAGTCCACCTTCCCTCCATTCCACTCCTGCCCCACTAGCTCCCCCAATCCACACAGGGATGGTGTGTAACAACTTTGTATTTCTCTCAGGTTTAAATTTGTGTTACCTTCAGGGCCTCCCAAGATCCTGGCACACATCTGGGGAGCAGAGAGAGGGTCTCAGACCCACCATACAGGGTCAGAGCCCCCAGATCCCAACACAGACACAGAAGGGAGAATGACAGTCCCCACACCCCTAATCACCCTGCCCCCAACTCCCAGTGCCCCACACCCTGACCTGTGCCCACAGTCCCTATCCTATCCCTCCATTCTTCCCCCTTCTCCCAGCAAGCATTTGCATGCGCAATTTATTTTCTTTTTCAAGATACTTTGAGCACCTTCTGAATTTTCTGCTGTATTCAAATTACATTTTCCTCCCCACTTCCCCCAAAAAACAAAACAAAAATTAAAACCAACCCTTTGACAAAGGCAGATTGTAGCAATATGCAGACATTTCATTTTCAGATTTTTGCCACGGGTGGGTTCTGAATTTATAATGCCTCGGTGTTGCTCAGGTTCAATGACCATAGCATCTCGCCTTGAGCCACCAAGATCATGTGAAAACAGGCTGGGTAGCAACCCTCTTGCATACTTTGCACATGTGACGTGTAACCCATTTGGTGCACAAACCTTAGGCGCAAACCTAATGCTCTGTTTAACGACATCTTCAATGTTGCCTTCCCAAAGGGGCAGTGGTGGCCATGCATTAACTGAGGTAAGTGTTGAGTGATTGAGACAGCATTGGGCACATGGTTTGATGCCCAGATATGCACAGAAAAGCATCAGTAAAATTTGTCAACTTTAAGAAAAGCTTTTGGGGAGAGGAGAAGCAAGAGGCTGTATCTTGGGGACCTTTAGCTCAAATAATTCCAAATATGGATCACTCCCTCTACCCTTCACCCCTACTGAGGAACACCACATTTCAAGGTGATCCATGTAAGCATGCAGGGTTTACAGTACATAGAAGAGTCTCCTTTTAAATAAAGGGTTCCTCAACCTTAACTAAAGCCCTACAATTTTTAGCCTCTTATTCTTTGCTGACAGACTCCTGAAGTTAGAGGCTCCATCTTTTTTAGACAAGGTAGATGTACTGTTCTTGCTAATCCAGAGTCCAGAAGTGCTCCAATAAATGCCTCTTCTTGAATGAGGGTGAAAGTAGACTTTTCAAGGTTGATTTAGTTGTACAAGAGCCAGAAAGTCTGTCAGCTAGTCATCAAAGTACTGACTGATGGTGAAGTAACTCAAGGCTAAAGAGAACCTAAACCTAATATTGGAAGGATCGCTGTGCTGGAGAACAGACACCCTCAAGGGCACTTCAAGCCTCATGCTTAAACCAATACGGAGAGTAATGTTGCATATGATACTGCAGCTGACCTCTCAGGACTTTCAATGATGGATTTTGACGACCACAACATCAAAGAGCTCCTCAACAGCAGCTGACAACCTTTAGCCCTGGAGTTTGTTTGATGGGCAACACTACTGAACAATGGGAGTCCATTGGCTGCTGCCAGTTGAACGGAATCAATGTAAAATTTCCAGGATGTTTGTTATTGAGGGATGAGGGTGACATCACTGATACCAACAGGTGGAGCTTGACGTGGGCCTCTCATGTTGGAAAAGCACACTTGGTGCAGAAAGCAGCGCTCAGTTTCAAGGTAGGGCACAACAGGCATTGAGAATACTTCTCAATCATGAATACAGAAGCTTGAAAATATTTTTGTTTTTTAAATCAGTACATTTTTATTTACACACACACACACACACACACACACACACACACACACACACACACACACACACACACACACAAAATATTTCCATCGATGATAATCGAAATTTACAGATAGGTAAAGTAAGAAAAGTGCTGCTTGAGAACTTCTTAGAGTTTGATTTACTTCAGATACTTTTACACATGATGCTGAAAATTTGAGTTTTAAGAGTAATAAAGCTTTTAACTTTTTTAATCTCAACATCTAGAGTCACTAAATAATTGTCATCTGACCCCCATCATTTCCTACAACTCTGAAAATGTTAATACATAATAATAGGGGAAAAAGTGCTTAAAAATAAACATTGATAATATCCCTTGAAATTACAAATACTAAAAATTGAATTCTGCCAAGCCCACACATACAATTCCAGCATATGGGGTAACAATAACGATATAGCTAAGTGTAGTGAGGGGAGGACCTGCTAGTCAGGAAATAAGGGTCAGAGAGAAGAAGAGAACAGAAGAAGGCAGATATGTGTGCAGAATTAAGGATAACTTCAAAAGCCTTGAGAAGTTTGATTTTTGGTTTGCAGTCTCCAATTTAGGCAGTCAAATGCTAAATTTTTGTATGCACAGGTGTATTCCTGGTTTCCAACCCTTCTTGGAAATAGAGAGATCAGCTCCCAATGCTACATTTTTACCATTTACCACATGTGGAAAATTCCTAATTCCCTGTAGATAACTCATTTACCGGTCAGACTTGGGCTATATGGTAAACAGCAAGAACTCTCTTTTTACACTGTGGAAACAGGAAGATGGGAAGTGGGCACAGCCTTGACTCTGCTCCCCAATGCACCAGCCATTACTAACTTTAATGCACTACTAAAGTTAATGCACCAGCACTAACTAAGATGGATTGTGAGTTATGATTTGCTGCTGGTATAGGGCAACAGGCAAATTAATACACACCCCTCTGCCCCCCGCAACACCCAAGCAAGGGGTAAGCAAGGAAGGAATTGTGTCTGAGGAGTATCTGAGGCACAACATAATCTGGGACTACTTGCAGAGTGGAGCAAAGTATGCCCATGCCTTCCTCACATCTCCACTTAGAGGCAAGTCTACTCCTAAATAAATATTCCCATTTGCCTAGGATTGTTCAAACTCAAACTTGCATCCACTGGATGAAGGCTAACACACACCTAAAAGAAATAAGGCAATGAGACAATTTTTACTAATGCTAAACTTATTGTGCATGAAGAACTGGCGAGATAGCCCATTTGAGTGAAAGCATTTATGAACAACTGTGAAATTGCAAATGCATAGATCTAATTTTTCAAGTCACTTGGCTTGCTGTGAAGCAAGGAAAAAAAGACAGAACTCAAGAGAACAAGCACATGAAAATATAAATGTGTAGGAGATTAACTTAAAAAAATTAACTAGACTTGCCGGGCAATTAATAGGTCCACTGGTCCATATAATATTTTTCATTTGCAGTTTGTATCTCTCAGAAAAACTTTGAACAGAAAAGAAAATTCCCTATTTAATCTTGCAGATTCCCCCCTCCAAAAAAGTCTTGCCAAGGAAACCTGAAATCCTATGATATGTCTTCTGGAAAATAACAACAATTCTGATCTGTGTTCTCTTCTTACAAAATATGTACATACACTCCCTTTTACAGTAATGCTATTTCCTATACCTAAATCATAGAAATAAAAATCTGACAGTTTCCTTCAAGTGAGATGTGCTAGATGTGAAGTTTATTTAAATGGTATATAAGACATCTGTTTAAAGGTGCTTGAAAAGTTAAATTTTAAAAATTCACAAAGACTCCAAATGTGAGTAATGTATGTACTACAGCTAAAACATTAATTCTTGGCCTAGCCGAGACTACTGGTGCGACTCTGGGCAAGCCTTTGCCTCAGTTCTCCATCTGTCAAATGGAGATAAAAGTACTTCTTTTCTCCCTTACAATCTAAACAGACAGGGCAGACAAAGCGTAAGCTTTCAGATCTTACCATGTATATGTACAGCATTTAACACAATGGGTCTATCTCAGTTGGGATCTCTAGGCACGGCAGTAAATAAGATACTAAATCCCTAAAAAGCAGTATTAAACTAGGTTGCTGTATTTTATAGTACACTTCTTGCAAAGTGCTAATATAGAACTATTCAGACTAGCACTCTAAGGATATGTCTACACTTAGAGAGGGAGGTGTAAATTCAGCTTGAGAAGACATAGGTGCAGTAGCTCCATTCAAGTTAGTGAACTAAATAGCGTCGCTGTGGTATTGCGAGTGGTGGGAGGAGCTAGCACCCCAAGTATTTGGCTGCCCAAGATGCTAGGTACATACCCAAGGTGGCTAGCCACTCCCCGACCACTTGTGCTCCCATGGCTACACTATATTCTTACTGTGCTAGCTTGATCAGAGCTAATGCTGGTATGTCTCTCGAGCTGAAATTTACACCACCAGCTCTCAAATGTAGACATACCCTAAATGCAACACACGCTTCACTTTTATTCCGATACACTAACACCCCAAATTAATAGGGCACACTCAAAAATAAAATGGTGGCTTACATAATTTTGCAGTCAAAATAAAGGAGGTTGACTGCAAAAGCCACATTTTGCTTAATGATGAATATTTATGCAGTGGGCCTAAATATGGATTGATCACATTTAACATGTTGACAAAATTTAGTGGGCTAAGATAGATACAGGAAAAACTGGTGATTATTCAGGCTTTTATATGGCTCTAAAAGGTTTCATCAGCTAATTAAGAACCACTTACATCTCATGACAAAGAGGGCTCCCTTTAATAGGAAGTTTTAAGCTCCTCAAGTGTCTGGTGATATGGAGATGAACAAAAATTAGTAGAAAACTGAAATATTAGCCAGATGAACTGAGATGAAGATAACAGCAAAGCAGTTTAAGCAGTACAAGCTAAGACCACAAACATCTGCCATTTAAAGTTGTGCATCTTCCTAGTAGATTCTTAAACTGATAGTACAGCTTCAGACCCCTGATCAAGACTCAGTATTACTCAATCTCTACCCTTTCTAGAGCCTAGCTGATATTGACAGAAATCCCATGTCAGAGGTGTACATAAGTAGCCTGGTTCTAAGAAATCACATATTGAAAAACAATGGGATTATTAACTCAATGATAAGAAACCATCCTGCCTTGATCAATAAGGGGCTTTGAACCTCTATACTACCAGCTTGGTCACAATTACTGCTACACAGGCAATTAGGAAAGTCTGAATTTATGTGATGTCATGTTATGTCATGCTTTCAGTGAAAATAAATACAAGAATTAACTGAAGCAAGGGATGCCAAAGAGCAGAATGAAGAGTTGAGAGTCAGAGGGAACTGCAAGAGTCAACATGATGCACTGTCACACTGGGAACAGGAGCAAGCTTTATGAGAGAAAAATCTCTAGAACTTAGAAGTTTTGTTTGCACTTTAATGTCATCTTCTCACCATGCCTCAGTTTCCACATCTGTAAAATAGCAATAATAATACTGCCTCCTTTGTAAAGCACTTTGGGATTTACTGATGAAAAATACCTAGATTTACATAGTGCTATTAAATTGAAGGCTTACTCCTGACATCGTTGAAAGGGAGGGCACTCTTCTATACTCTACAACATGGGAGTATCTTTATCCAATGGAGTCAGAGGACTAATTGCTTTTACCAAACGGGAAGAAAAGATCTTCGCTGCAATTCTGCAACTACTCCAGTAGTGAGTTACACAATAGTATCCTCAACAACAGACATAGAAGGACTATATAAATGAGGAAAACAAACTTTTCTGTGGTACTTGGCAAGTGTCTAGTGTTTTAGCACTTCATAAGACTTGCAGGTCTATTTCAAGAGATGAAACACAAAGAATGCTAAATTTGTTCCCAGAGGATTGTAAGAAAGTTTGAATAAATCACTGATGTAATTACTGCGTGAGAATTGTCTAGCATTATCATTATTCTCAGACACCACACACTTTACAGGAGCCTTTAGCAAGGTACATTTAAAAAAATCTTGCTAGGTACCTATTTGTAAAATCACATAAGTAAATATAAATGAATTTAGTATATCCTGGAAATTCTGAAGTCATGGTGCCCCCCCGTTATTAACATTGCTCATTTAAAAATTCAAATACAGCCCTTTTCTGTACCTAAAGATTCCACCAATGGCAGTATGCTGATAGCACCTGTTGCCAGTCTCCTAAAAATACTGATGTTAGAGGGGATGTAGTCTTAGATATCCCATGTCACACTTTTAGATATAATTTTTGCTACAATAAATAGTAGAATATTGATTCTATCCACATTAGACTATGTCTTGTTAGTTCGCATTCGCTTGAATGGAACTGGACTTCAATCTATTTTCTTGATTTGAAATGAGTAGGAGACTTTTTGACCAAAGGTGGTCATATATTTGCCAGTATGAAAAGGCTAACTGGAAAAAAAGTTCTCTCAGCTTCACTTCAGTTTCTGATAGCAAATCTACCAAAAACAGACCTAGATCTGAAAAATCTAGTGTTGCCGATTTAAAGTCTTACTGTACAATTTTTCCAGTCTTTTGGCTGCTATCAAAAAGATTTATACCAAAATCGGTTGTTTGTGAAATATTTTCAGAAACCCAGGAGAGTTGTAAAAACCATATAGCCAGCTACCAAAATCCAACTGGTGAACCAGTTCTTGGAAAGCTGACACATTAAGAAGCAGACATATGATCCTTTATACATACATATACATATATGCATGCTGCAAGGGCCAAGAGAAGGATTCCTTTTTACTTTTCTGATTTAATTTTTATATTCTGATGCATTTCATATAAACTAGGAGTATTTTCTGATCGCTTTCTGCTTACAGATAAAATACCTCCATTCTGTAACAGAACTTCAATAAGTTTACAAAATTTGTGGTAACTAATTTACTAAAGTTTCCTTATCTCCAACTTCACACCATGGCCAACGAGGTACATATTTCAGCAAACAAGTCAGATATGAACAAGGCTACATTCTATAAGCATGTAATGTGTACATGCCATTTACTGGTAACATGCATAGTACCAGATTCCAGATTTTATACATGTCACTGCTAATACAAATAGCAATACTACCATATCATCTCATGACCAGGTTAGTCCTGCTTTGAGCAGGGAGTTGGACTAGATGACCTCCTGAGGTCCCTTCCAACTCTAATATTCTATGACCAACATAGCGTCTCATTCAGCTGATGTGATGACAGTTGGAAAGATAAATCCATGAATAATTCTAGTGTATGAGTCAGTATCAATCACTTTATAACTCCAGACGTTTGCTACATGCATATCAATAGAGCAAACTCACCAGAAATATATATAGTTAAAATGGAAGTACTTTTAAAAAAGTATCAGTAATAATTTCCATTATGCACTCAGATTATTTTTTTTTTTTTACTAATTTTTAAAAGAAGCCCAATATTCGTGATTTGTTCCAAACTTCATAAAGGAAAGCTTAGGTCAACCTTGAAGCTTCAGCAAAAAGGATAACATCCAACTTGAAAAGAGGGAAGATAAGAGCATTGTGTAATTGAACACAAAAAGAAGCTCTCACTGAATAAACCATGCGTATTGTATTAAGAGTTTTCGTTCAAATTTACTCAATGTTACATCCTGGATTTTCACCAGCGACATGAATTTGGAAATAAAGAAGTCAATTAAAAAACAACATTACACATCTACTCACACTGCATCCTGGGAGGCCCCATGTGAAAGCAACAGCTCAACAATGCTCACATGTCCATTCTTGGCAGCATCATGAAGCGGTGAGTCGTTCTGATACCCAGTCGTGTTTACCAAAGCCCTGTGCTGTAGCAATAGCTCCACCACCTTCTCGTGTCCTTGATTACAAGCCTCATGCTAATCAGTGATGTTGACAAAAAGTACACGGGAGAGAAAGACATAACATTCAAATGAAAGCACAGAATTTTTTTTTAAAATGGATGCTTGTCACCATGAGTTAATGCATTCACTTTCATAGCATCTCACAGACTGGCACTATGATATGGAGACGCTATTAAGTTTTGACAGTACAACAGCCATAACAAGTATGTATCTTTTCAAATTGGGCAAATAAGATTATAAAGGAAAGCCTTCCAAGTTATCGACTAGGGTCAAAACATGCTCTTTGGGAGAAAAAGGCAGTAGATGAAAAGGGATTAGCACTCACTACCTACCATTTTTTAAATGAAATTCAAGCATGCAGCAATATGAAAATATACCTGATGGTAACCAGAAGTTCAAATTCCACTATCTGATGAGCACCCAAAATGGTGGGAACTTCAGGTCTAATGGCATTAAGAGTTTTACAAGATGTACAAGAAACCGTCCTTGCACACTAACCTTGAAAGAGATCATTTTCCACACTTACAAAATCATAGAAGATTGTCCTGAATATGATGGTAAAAGTGGTAGAGAACACTGACACTTGAGGAGAGGTGGAATGATTCTAAAGGAAGACCATTCTCACATTGTCAGAAGGAAGATAGGGGCGGGGAAGAACAAACTTTAAGAAATGGAAGTGGGGAGGAAAGGAAAACAGACAAAAATGTAGATATCAGAAAAATATTGATACCCACCAACGGTGTCCATCCAGCATGGTCTTTAACATTGGGGTCTGCTCCATTTTTCAGTAAGTATTCAACGGCTGATACATCACCCTAGAAGGGGGGGGAAAAAAATTGCTAAACATCTTAGGAAGGTATAGACAGAACAAAGAGAAAAATAAATGGGAGAGAACAATTATAAAATACATCATTTTGATTGCAATTAAATCAAACCTTTTATTTAGACAATGCCAACCTGATAAAGTTTTACTCTTTGTTTTGGAAAAAAACACTGTTTATTTATATAGTTTAGTCAGAAACACTTAACTGTTTTATTTAAGTCAGGAGCAGACTGAATAAGGCATGTTTGACGCAGTCTAAATAATTCAGAATATAGAACTGGACAAGTGTAGACTGCAATCTATTGGCTAAGACCAACTGCAAAGATTAAGACCAGGTACACATTTATCCAAAAACTGCATGTCCTTCAAACCAAAAATGTTGTCAAACTAATCTAAATAACTAGCTAAAAGCATGCACAAGTGAACCCGATTTATGTGCCTGACTTAGAAACATCCAATTTGCAGGTCTAAAATACTGAAAGAAGTAGCAAAGAGAAAGTATTTCTATTTAACATTTCAATTATTATGTATGGTAAAACTGCCAGCACCCTTATCTTATTGACAGTTATACTATCATAATTTCATTTCCACTCTGGTAGAATACTACAAGATATTCAGGTTTTGCTAAGGTATAGAGGGGAAGTCATGCAGGAAGGAAGGGAGAATGCCCAAAAGACAGAAATGATTGGAGTAGAAGGAGGAGCCTCTAAGAATATAACCTAGGATTTACCAAAGTGCCCATAGAATTAGTTACAGTGGGGGACGTAACAGCTCCCAGACTCCCTGCTTATTAGAATTCTGAACCAGATGCCTTTCTGTTTTATCAGACATTACTTACAGCAGTGGCTCTCAGCCTTTCCAGACTACTGTACCCCTTTCAGGAGTCTGATTTGTCTTGTGTATCCCAAGTTTCACCTCATTTTAAAACTACTTGCTTACAAAATCAGACAGAAAAAGACACAAGTGTCACAGTGCACTATTACTGTAAAATTGCTTACTTTCTCATTTTTATCATAGAATTATAAAATAAATCAACTGGAATACAATATTGTTCGGACATTACAGTATATAGAGAACAGTAAAAACAAATCATTATCTGTATGAAATTTTAGTTTAGCTACTGCTTTCTATGTTGCCTATTGAAAAAATTAGGCAAATATCTAGATGAGATGACATACCCCCTGGAGTACCTCTGCATACCCCATCAGTACATATACACCTGGTTGAGAACCACTGACTTAGAGCATGAACAAGGTTCCGTCACCCTTGTCTATTATGCTGTTTGTTGGAATGGCTACTTTGCTGTGTTTCTACCACTTAAATGTTTTTATGAGAATAGGTTGTTGACCTATCACTCAACCCCCAACCTGGAGGACCAGTTGATTGCTGTTCTTCTGGTCCCTATCCTTTCACCTGTCCAGCTGGGTGGCCCTACCGGGAGTTAAAGCTCTCAGGGTCATGGGAACACATGAGCTTTCCCACTGTGTCAAAGGGCAGTCCCCAGGGAAATTAGAACTATCCTTGGCAAAATCTGTATTGCCAGCTATGAACCCCAAGATGTGAAGACGGACAAACCAGGCAAGAAGAGAAAGAAAGGAAGGGGGACTTACAGAAGGAGAGACAAGGTGGGAAAAACCATTAGGAAGAAGTAAGAACTTCATATGCCAAGAACCTAAGACTCCAAAGAAGGTAAAGAAAGGAGAGAAAAATAATTGGAAGTGGAAGACAGAACTGCAAACTTACATAGAGACAATAGGGAAAAAAACTAAATAGGTGAGATGAAATCTCCTGCCCTCATGGCAAAAGCTGAAACGTGGAAGGCCTTCAAATGCAGGTCTACTGAAAACAGGGTAAGGGAACTCAAAAAGATTGAAAGCCAGTAGCTCACTCTCTCTCTCTCTCTCTCTCTCTCTCTCTCTCTCTCTCTCTCTCTCAACAAAAAGTTGTGAAAGGAGTTAATATTTGAGTACCTGTAGTTCTTGTGCCATCTGGTATATTAACTGAAAGAGATCCTGACCATTACCCTCCTACCACACTACTTACCTTAGAATTCACCTCTTTCTTTAGGAACAACGTATATGAGGCCCAAAATTGAGGACCACATTTAACCAAATGAAGGACAGAATCAAACCTGTGTTATGGTATCAAGGAACATTTCTGAGACAATGAAGAATAGCATTAACCCTCATTCTTTACAACTAGAGAAAACTCTTCCAAGACACTGAATTCTGTTCAGCAGAAAAATAAGCAGCAACTGACAGTAGAAAAATTAACTCAACATTCACATAAAACGCGACATCAGTCAACTGAATTTATATAACAGAGATATGTTCCATGCCTTATATTACAACTTAGACACCCCCAGCAAAATATTACATTTTAAGCAATTAAAGAATATGCAGTTCTAGTTAGAATATTTTTTGATCTCAAAGAAAGAGACACATTGAAACCATGCACAAAGATAAAATATTCACAGGCAGATAACAGTGATCAGTGCTACAGAGTTTTTCCCATGGATAAAAAGAGTTACCTATGGTAAGTGATATCTGAGCTTCTCTTTTAAAATTATCAAGCTTGTGAACAAGTATAACAATGATTGATATTTTTGCAGTGTTCTCTTAAAGCAGTTAACACACCTGGCAAATAATTCATACCTGGTGTGGGCATTAGCTACATTAAATGCTCAGAATGTTAACATTCATATTACAAATCCATAAAATGCTAGTTTAATTTTTATTACAGTAAAAGTTTGCTGCTGTGGATAAATAAAAGTACTATCAACATGTACAGAATGAAAAATGGTTAGAGTAAAACTATAAAACAATATTTCTCAGTTTACAATGGAGCTGAGTGGATTTTTTCTTCTCTGGAAATGAGAAAAAATCCATTTTGTTACCTAAACTGTAAATGGAACTTCTCTTTTTACCACTTGCAACTCACAGTAAAAGTGAAGGGAGTGGGAGAAGAGCTTTCATTTCGATTACACACATGCACAATGACTGAACAGCTACTGTCAATCAAGATTAGAAGAGATGCATTAAGAAAGCTGTTTGTGGCCTAGAGACTGACAGAGGAAATATAGCCAGAAATTAAAGTTTAAATTTACAGCTCCAGGGCATGTTAGAAGATTCATGGAGGCTATGTTTTCCGCACCCTGAACCTTTAAGATGTTTTTAAATGCATTCAACTACTTGACAGTGAATAGCTGTTAAAAAAGAAACATGCGAGGGAAAAATAGGTGTGGCAGATCTTCAACAGGCACGTACCAGGGACTCAATCTTCCAAGCTCCTGATTACTCCAACAAAACAATTAAGACATACTTAACTTTAAGCATGCAAATGGTCCTATTGACTTCAATAGCGACTATTCGCATGCTTAAAGGTAAGGGAATGCCTAAGCATTTTGCTGGGTCACGGCCGGAGTGTTAAGTACCTGGCAGAACTGAGCCCCAATTGAAGATCTGGTTCTATATAGTGTCCATCTCCCTTTGGGAGGAATCAGGAAGATAAGTGATCAGTTAATGTTCTTTGACTGTTTTCACCAACTGCAAAGAAAACAAAATAGGACTCTCCATCTATACATAGTTCTAGTTTCAAGAGTACCATCCAGTACTCATTTAACCAGAAGGCACAGAAAACTTGCTTTGGCTTTTATTTTAAAACAATTTCTTATGATCAGATAAAAAATTATTTCCTTGCTTCTATATGTATTTGTGACACTACGATACATCATCCAACCTTTTCCACCACACAGTATTAGCACTGAGGTATGATACCACTACCATATTTTGTGTCTGTTTGAGCTTATGCTAGGAAGGCTGTTAAGCTTAATGGGAAAAAATAGGTCCAAAGAGTCAAAAGTGTTAACATGATTCCATCACTATACAACACTAAACATTTAAACATGATTTGGGGCTTCAAGTACATCCACCTCAGCCTGCTTTGTCCCATACCACCCATCATCATTCAAGCCTTAATAATCTTTTATTAAAGAAACAGGAAAAAAAGGGGTGAAAATTAAAGTATTTTACTTGTAATGTATTAAGTAAGAATTTCATTTTAACAACATTCCTTATTCCCTTTAATTGTATACAGTATTTTTATACAGAAAACCTTGTATGACACTCTTTTAGACAGTATTAAAGATGGTAATAACAGGGGATAGTTATTCGGGAAAGAGAAAAATTCAGCTGAGATGAGCTGGAACTGCTACTGTTGAAGTCCAATCCTGCTTCCTTTAGACAAAAAAAGAGAGAAATATGCACAAAAGGGTAAAGAAAAGAATAGCCTAGATAGAAAATGCAGTTTCTGTGGTGTTCACTCTTACTTGCAACCCTGCTGTGGAGAAAAACATGCAACACACTGTGTTACCAGCTAATCTGAGACCTGGCAAACTTGTATCAGCATCAGGCTGTCTTTGGCTTGGTCTACACTTACCCCGGTGATTCGGCAGCAGTCGACAGAAGTTACGCAAACTATGCAGAGAGCTTGTGAAACTCCCGTCGACGGCTGTGCTTCTCTTCTGCGCAGCGTCTTCCCATCGACGTTCCCGCCGCATTCTCATCGACGCAGCACTACACTACTTGAGGGGGTGGATTAACAGCATCAACTTCTGGATTGACTGAGCGGGTCTTCACTGACCGCTCAATCGATCCAGATAAGTCGATCTGATGGCTGCGACTTTGCTGCTGTCAGTGTAGATGTGCCCTTTGAGACATTACTTTGAGCTGTCTCACTGGTTGTGAGCTCACAGCAGTGTAATGAATCTCTTTCTTGGCTGGCTTAGCCAAACTTATTAAACAAAAGGCAAAAGACAGATAAGAAATGAAAAGAAGGTGGGGAAGGAAGGAATATGACACATGGAGGTGTGGGGGCATTGACAGCAGAGACCCAAATATCACATTCCAGGTGTTGCTCGGGATTTAGTCGAAGCTGGTGGAGGTAGCAATGTCATCTGGGTCTCTCTCTGGCCCTGCCTGGTCAGTTAAGGTCATCTCTCAGGAGAATGACAATGAAAGTCCAATGGTATTTCATGATGGATTCTTTGGTCCCAACAGATGGTGAGGGTGACAGCAATGATAGTAAAGCTCACTCTTTACAGTCCACCCATCTCCAGGCGTTAGATCCCCAAGGAGTCTTTCAAAAGGACCTCATGGGGCATGGAGGTAATGGATAGGATAGTCCATTCCCTCACTATTTTGACCACCAATTAGACCTAGTTTCCAACCTACAGATTTTGGGCCATTTCAATTTCCGGTTCCATTCTCCTTTTGTTTACTAGTCATGATCTTAATAGCCTTTGGGTGATATAAGTAGACCTTTTAGTCTGGACTAATTCAGTCTGTGTCTCACTTTCACTGATTTTATGAGCAATTTTATATAACTCACTGAGCTGGACTTCTGTTACCTTGGTCAACTTAGATACAGACCTCTGCCCAACAGATTTATTGGAAAGACTTAGGATGCTCCTACTTGGGAGAATACCACCTGATGTTTATATATGTGACACAGGAATAGAGGTTAGCTAGCTAAAGCTGATATAGTAAATTATTGTGGGTTTTTTATTGTTAATGAATAGTACCCAAAGGAAACAACTAGCTTGTGTACAAGAAGAAAACCATCACAGGGTATGTGGGGGGGGAGAATTATCTACTGGAAACAGATCAAGGGAAGGACATTTTAAGCTGATTATCAAGGTTGTGAATAGCAGCAGTGAAAAATTACATGGCTCTGGTTAGTCTTCACTCTGCTGCAGGTTGGGAAAGCTCCAAGCACAGCAGCATGAAAGGCACTGGAGCCATCTGTCCACAAATCTAGAAGACAGCACTGAACTGGTTTACATGGAGAAGGATATTTTCACAGCCATCACGCCCCCCTCCCGCCCCCCCCCTTTTTTTTTTTTTTTTTTTTTTTTTAAATTTATTTATTTCTTTATTTTAAATGAAACCTTAGATTCTGCAGATGCTGATGGCATTTGCTCAGAAATGCTTCCCATTTGGCATGGGCAAGTGGATTTTTTCAAGTCTTAATATCAATTGTATCAAATGCGAGTACAGACAGATGGTTCAGAAAAGCAGCCAGCATCCCTTTAACTATTTTATAACTTTTCCCCCTTTACTACTTCTGTTAAATAAAGATATTTTGCAGCTTCCTTATAATAACCAGTGTGTTAAAGTTAATGGAGATATTAAATGCCAGGATGGAAAAAATAAAGTACAATAAGAATTAGAGTCTATCACATGAAGAGGACTAAAGCTGAGACCAGATAAATCCACAGAAGTCATTTCCCTCTCTATTTCTAAATCTCCAAGTGATTTTACTATATTGCAAGTCCAACAAAATAATCCAATATCTGATATAATGAATCAACTACCTGGTTGTTAAACAACCCATTTTCCCCTCTTCCCCGGCCCTTATTGCTTTCCCACATCTTATATATAACTTGCACTAAGTGGAGAAAGAGGATGACAAGGAATTAGAACTTATAATAATTGTGAATTCTCTGACTAAAACTTTAATCACCTTTTCACCTCTGATTTCTTTAAAATTAATTTCCTCAACAGCAGATCATTTAGTGAGTAATAAGCATGGTGGTTCAGCACATTTATTTGTAACAAAGTATCCAAGAAGAGTTAAGCTAAACCCATCTCCCATCACAGAGACCGAGCACTATAAAAAGCAGTATTTGTAGAAGAGTGGAAACAATTTTAGATTTGACACTAATACTTGAGAAACAAAAATTGAGTGTGATCACAGCAATCCTTCTGTTTCTAAATTCTATATATAAAGTAGTTATGAAGCTTTTATATTTGTTTGAAATACATTTAAGCTGTTGAGTGTGAATTTCATTTGAAAAAGCCTGGAAATTATTATCTACAATAGTCTGTTTAGTATTACTACAGCACTTAGATTTTAAAAGGACATGACCAGATTTAAAGTTGATTAATGTCAAACAAGTTAAAGGCAGTAGCAGGTATTGCACCTGCTTCTGAGTTACCCTGCCAATTTCCTTTAGTTTTTCAATCAGTTTAAAGTTTTTTAAGAACTGGATCTTTCCTCTCTGCTGCTGTGTGAAAAAGCTTCATGTGGCTTAGGTATTTAAACTCATTGCCTTTTTTACATAACATTTAAACACTCTAGTCTCCCCCAGTAAAAAATATTGAGGTTTTGGGGACAGATGGTGATGAATTAAACTTGTTGAAATGGAAACCAAAAGTCACTTTATAGAGGAGTTTGGATATAGTATTACCTTAGGCTCAGGAATACCGTGAAAGAGGTGTCTGGATCTCTCTCTCCTCCTAGATGATGTACTATACTTAACTAGGAATGCAGTCCCTACAGGATAAGTGAAAAAGCAAAAACTCCCTCAGGGGTTTAGAAGGGATTACCCAGAAGTCTTGACTGCACTAAATGCAAGTGCCATGAAAGTAAAGGAACCAGTACTAAACTTGAACAAATACACAAAAATTGAGGATCCCTGGAGTAGAGAGGAAAGCTGCCAAGTAATCTTTTTACTAGCACCCAAAGCAAATCCTGACAGTCCCACACTGTTCCGTCAATTAAAATAAAATCACCTAAATACATGCAAATTGCTTCCAGCTCCCAGAATCTGAGTGTGATAGCTCTGTTCTTAGCTGCTACTGGTTAAGGGCATAAAGTTCCAACTCTTCCCAACTATATGTGCTTTCACCTGTGTTGTCCTCATCCCATCTCACATTTTATCATTCTTTCCTCTTGCTGTACTTTATACTGGTGCTGCTTCTGCTTAGGGAACCTTCCCTACAGTCTCCCTTGCCCATTGACACTGCAGCTTGCAGGAGAAATACAGGCAAAATCTTATTTGAAGGAAAGTGTATGCAGGAAGTTTACAGGATTCTCTAATTCCATGCTAAATTTAAAACCCTGTGGTATCTACAAGCCAAGAGGTGCAAGTTTCTATGTTTTAATCACCACATATGTAAGGCAGTTAGTTCTCTGAACTAACGTTTGGTATAAATTAATTTAGATAATTAAGAGGTGGGAGAACTGTGATGGAGTGGGGCTTTCCCCAGTAGTGTAGATAATAATTTTAAAAGTACAATAGACCACATTTTGCACTTTAACTACTTGAAAATTTTACTTTTAATGAGTATGGAAGGTAATAAAAAACATGATTTCAGTTCACTGGGCAAATAGCTACATTCATTCTAATTTATGAATGTAGTTCAGCATGAACCATGCCATAATCTTTTTTTCAGAACCATTTTGTTTTTAATATGTTTACTATTAGTGTAGAAGTAGTAAAAGGAAAGAGCCCTATACACTTCCAGCTCAGATTAATTTGGAACAGCACAATACACTTAATTTTAATGCCTGATAATGTTAATTATCTCTTTTAAAAGACAAAAAAGTAGAACTCAATTAACTTCCATTAAGTGCAATGTATTAGGGCCTACAAGCTAATGAAAATAATATGGATTTCATAATTAATGAAGTCCCAGAGAATTAAGTTTTAATTCTTTTTTTTTCCTTCAAGACTGTTTCCATTACCGTGACCATTTGAGAAACATGGGTGAATGAAGAAATCAGGAAAACAATGTTCGAATTACTGAGAAAGAAACTCATTCTGCTGTAGAACTGAAATAGCTGACTGGGCGACCTTACATGTATAACTGTCTAAAATTCTCTTTACATGAGAAGTCAGGTGCAGAGATTACTCAATTCCCTTTACTGTTTGTGTTATGTTCACTGCATAGGCACAGAAACAAAATACACTTGCTGAAAGACTGCAAGGTAACACTACTTTATTTCTTTGAATCCAGAACTGTAACACACAAGAATAAAAAAAACCACACACAAAAAGCAGGCTGTGCTCTAAAATAGAGAGGCACAATTCAATCCACCTGGCTCTTTACAGACTGACTGTTGAAGACCTAAATCGCATGCTTCCCTACAATGCCCTCTTGCTTTCAACCAAGACTCAAAAACCCCTTAAAACTTAAAAAGTGTAGCTTGAAATTTTAACCGTTTTCAATACACCACAGCTTGCATTGCAGTGGTTCCTAGAGCATTGCATCAGAGGCTGTATGCACACCCAGTATGAGATTATTCCTGCCCAAAAGATTTTACCATCTAAATACACAAGACAAAGTGTGGAAGAAAGAAAGCATTATCCTCATTTTACAGAGGAGGAAGTGAAGCACAGAGAGATAAAGGGTATGTCTACACCTCAGTTAAAAACCCACGGCTGGCCCATGCCAGCTGAACTGGGCCACGGGGCTTGGGTTTTAGGGGCTGTTTAACTGCACAGTAGACATTCAGGCTCAGGCTGAAGTGCAGGCTTTAGGACTCTGCGAAGTGGGAGGGTCCCAGAGCTCAGGGCCGAGCCCAAATGTCTACACCACAATTCAACAGCCTTAGAAGCCCAATTCAGTTGGCACAGGCCAGCCACAGGTTTTTAATTGCAGTGTAGACATATCCAAAGTGACTAGTTTAGGGTCACACAAGAAATCTATGGTAGGCCTGGGAATTGAACCCAGCTGAATTCAGTTGCATGTCTTAACCACAAGACCATTCTTTCTTTTATCAGTTGCTGAACTGAGAGGCAATCAAACTCAATTTTAAGCCTATCCAATTATATATATGAATAATTAGTATTGCTGGGTGTTCTTTAATGCAGAAAAAGAAAACTGAGGAAAATTGTACCAATACTAATGAGGAATAGCATCAGATTTCCATGTTTAGCTCATTGACTAGAAACACCAAGAAAACCATACCTTGATAATTGCACCTTATTGACTTATCTCTTGGTTTACTATGAATCTCACCATAAGCTGCATAGCTGCTCCTTTCCCATCTCAAAAATATATTGAACATACTGCAATCCTGAAGGAAAGGTGTGGGAAAGCTGTCAAGGTAGGTCAAATTTTAGGACAATCAATCCTGACAGTATCCCTTAAAAAAAATCCCTCTGGAAACGTACAGGGATAGTTTGTAAGCAGCCTTTTAATAATAAAAGATGAGTATGCTGAATTTGTGAACTGAGGTAATAGCAGTACCATGCTTAGAGCTCTCAAGTCACTAATTACAGTATGTAATTTTCTCTCCCATAACTAAATATAAATGATTTCAAACAGAGGATTTGTACTCAACCCATAGGTTCTACTTCCATTTTAATCAAATGGCAGAATTATTTCACAAGCAGCAGGTGAGAATTGCTATAATGCCTCCATGAGAGGCAGAAAACAGTTATTTATCAAGGAAATTATTTGACTCTACCAATAGAAATGCAGTGTATTAAAGTAAGAGTGTTTACAGGTATATCAATTCTAGATGTAAAGGCATTTTACTGATGAAACTTTCTTTTATGTATGATTTAACATAAAATATATTTAAAGTGCTAATGCATAAAGCATAAGTTCTTTGAAATGACCCAAGAGAATGTTACCGATTTTCTAAACATGATACTCCTCTGTCTGGTTCCCTGGAAAAAGAACTTGAGACACTGCACAACAGAAAATAAAAAACACTCTCTTAAAAGGACACCGATTTTAAAAAGTCACTATGTCAAACTGTTTAACTTGTTATTATAATACCAATGATTACTATAGCCAAAAAGAAAGATGGTGAAAAAACATTCCTCCTTCCTTGTTTATTTAGTGACCTAGACAACAGTGACTACACAGGAGGAAACAGTTAACTGACTATAGACAGCTTTTCCTCTTTCTGTGGTCTTTCACACAGCAACAGGGGAGAGGAAAAACCCATTTAAAGGAATAGGAGTGTGCAACCACAGAAGTTGACAGAGAGACTCACTGACTGTTAACATCAGGGAAACTGGCAGGTTTGACCCACAGATGAATGAGCACCGTGTAAATGCATCATTAAAAAAAATCAAATTGCATCCAAGAGTCCTAACTCTCAGACTCCTGCTATAACCATCAGATCATACCCTCCTCCCAAAAACAGGAACACAGAATCCTGATATGCAGCGTTCCACCTGTCCACCATGACTGAATTTTTGCTTTCAATTTTGTTAGTTTTTTTAAGAAGTCCTAGAAATTCCATCTAAAAAGTGATATTAGGAGATTATTATTAATGCTGTAAAGTCAAGGTCTCAAAAGCTAGGCAATATAGTATTAAGGTAGTCTTGTGCAATGTTAATTGTAGTTAAGTAATCTAGTTGCAGTGTTGATGTGGTCATTGATCAGCCAACCAATTACAAATTAAGGCTACCTAGCAAGGGAGACCTGAAATATCCAAAATAAACCCAAAGACAACGTCAATCACACATTCAACTTTTTGACCTATATAATATCTTTAGAACAAAACCTAGACAGTTAGCATTTTCCGGAAGTCATGTGCAAGACAATCCGAGGTGATGTTGGAATGCACACTGAAATCTCCAAGGACAATAATCTAAAAAAACCGCAGCTTTGACATCAATTCTACACAGAAAAAAAAAAACAAAAAACCCACATCCAGAGAGCATCAGAGCCAGGATCAACTGACTCAGGCTTGCAGGACTTACGCTGCAGGGCTGAATACCAGCACAGACATCCCTGCTTGGGCTGAAGCCCAGGCTCTGAAATCTGGAAAAGGGGGTGGGCCTCATGGTATGTCTATACTGCAATTAAACACCCACAGCTGGCCCATGTCAGCTGAGTGGTTAAAAGACTGTTTAACTGCAGGGTAGACATTCAAGCTTGGGCTGGAGGGCTCTGGGACCCCACAATGGGGAGGCAATACCCATGATCTAGCTCCAGATTGGGCTCTGGGACCCCATATAAAGGGGAGGGTCCCAGGCTCCAGCCCAAGTCTGAATGTCTACACTGCAGTTAAACTGCCCCATAGCCTGAGCTGGAGTCAGCTGATACAGGCCAACCATGAGTATTTAATTGCAGTGTAGTTATACACTCTCAGATACCAGGAGACTGAGTCAGTTGACCTTGACCTTGAGCTCTGAGACTGCCCTAGGTATTTTTTTTCAGTGTCGACGTACCCTCAGACAAAATCCCCATGACATCTGGGGAACAATAAATATTGGCACTGCCCCAGAAATACAAGAGACATGGAAGTAATGTTGCAATTTTGAAGTGACAGTCTGAAAAACCTTTGCACTTGTCTTAAAGTGACCATTCATCCACTGTCTCAAACCAGAAGAATAAGACAGTCCTTACCTTGATGGAAGCAACATGGAGCAAGGTCTCTCCTCTGTGATTCCTTTTGGTAGTTGTGTTACCACCAGGAGACTTCTTCACCGAAGAAGGGCTGTGTGTTGTTTCCATGCAATTATGAGTATTTGAAGTGAATGAGGTAGAGGGTGTTTTTGGACATGAAGGGCTATTTATTTCTTGAAAAATTGCAGAGCTTCTTGTCTTTGATAAGGTACCACCAGTAAGTTTAAATGCCGGCGAGGAGATCTGAACTGGAGCTCCATGCTCAGTAATTGGAGAGATTTTAACAGTGCAACCCTGAGGTAACTGCTGTGAGCAAACACCCAGGCTGACCAAGTGTGTATCAGCACTCTGTCCACCTCTTCTAAGTCTTTTAGAATGAGATATAGTGGGGGATATGGACTGCTGTCTTCCATGTTTTAGAGGAGTAGTTTCATTTTCTGATGGCAGAGGCTTCTCTGTGTTAATACAATCCATTGTGTTAACTTGTGCAGAACATGTGACCTTTCTGCTATCTTTAGTCTCTGTGGGTTTTACTTGTATGGCCATTTCCAAATGGGATTCACTTCCATTCTTAAGGTAGGTTTCTGTTACAAATTCCTGTCCTATTGTCTCCTCCATACTATTTGGTTCTGGATTGCATATAACTAATGGTTGGCTGCAAAAGCTCACAGTCTTTTCTTTAAATTCATCTTGGGTCTCCTCTTCAGCTGTACTCCCCTCTTTTGGCTTCTTCTCTATGCCCCACACTTTGTTGATGTCTACTAGACTTCTTTTCTTCAGCTTCTTCTTCGATCCACGTGGTGGTTGCTTAGTTGTCTTGGAAGGCTTCTCTTGAGGGGGAGAAGGAAAGAAGTCAAAAGCAGAAAATGGGCCCTGGTGAATGCTAGCACTATTAGTCACCAATTGATTCTGCTTCTGAAAGGAACTATTGTTCAGGACACATCTGATCTTTCTACTCCGTGGGCTGAACCACATTTTTATCTGCCTCTTCTTACTTCTTGTTTCATGATCAGGACCTATTGATGTGAACAAGTCTTCTGCAGGATCTGGTAGGAAAGGGGGATTTGGATGGGGAGAAGAAAAAAAGAAGTTAAGCAATTTGTAGACTACAACCTCCAACAAAATGCTGCAGGAAAGTCTGAAACTGTCTGCTAAATAAGAACCTTCATTTAAAAACATTGTCCTTCACTATCTGCATTACTACTAATGGAGGCTCTCTGGTGAATTTCATCAAGCTGGAGAGATCAATCAAAAGATTTCATATGGGTTTAGATACTCCGAAGGCAGTAAAGTAACCAAAGACAGTAGGTAGGCATGTGACAATGCTATTAAGGGCATTTTCCATTGGACAACTTGCTGAATGGTCTGTGTATGTAGCAATAGTGTAAGAGAGCAGAGGCTCTGCACAGTCTACCTTGGGACTTTAACTAGATTTTAAGAGTAAATTAAAAAGCAGGAACTCCAAACTCTCCCATAGAGGGACAATGACGACTTCAATTTTCTAGCCCCTCTCATGCTCAAAAATAATTTAAAAAAAAATAATCCTAAGGGATGGTTACTTGGATACCAAAGTTATCATATGGTATAACTAACACTAAAGAGTTAGGGAAATTCTCAAGAATAATCAGAATTTATTGCATTATTAGTGACTGTAGGTTTTTATCTTCTGAAAAGGGAACATCTACTTTAACCAGGTTGAATATATCTCACATGATTATAGTTTCCTGTGACTGCTGAGGGTAAGGCACTAGTGGACTTAAGCCTTTCTTTTGTCTAGGTTTGTAATGGTCAGAATTATAGAACACTGACCAAAAACTCATTGTACCTAGTGAGGCAGCAGATAGAGCTCATTTTAAAAAATCCTAAGTCCAAGATCAGCTGTTTAACATTCTAGAAATAGAGTTGTAAATCAAAATTTTGAATATTAAAAATGGAAGCCTTTATGAGACTGCAATAACTATATTACCTCTATTTCAGTGCATTAACTTTCCAGACATAATTTTGTCTTCTCTACATCTTCTATTTTTAGGATTAGTGGCAATATCCTTTCTTCTAACTCAAGCAGTAATAAGTTTATGGATACCAGATAGGTATGCTACTTGGCCATTCCCCCAAAAAAAGGAGTTTGAGATAATTTCACTTTTAACAAAATTCACATGAAAAATTGCAAAGATAGATCTAATGAAAAGCTCTGCAGTGTAGCAGTCAAATGTTAAGAACATACATTTCCAGTGCTCCTCAGAAATGATATTTCAAGATAGACTGCTTTCCTATCCTTATTTAAAATTCCCCTATTTATCCCTCCAACTAAGTGTAGTTAAATATTTGGAGATTCAGTTAAAAAAAGAAATGTGTGGCATCAGACTGAGGCTTATTTAAAAAATAGTATAACCTCAGGCTATCTGATCAATCATTTAAGTATTCAGTAATAGCTACAGCATATAGGCATGATGGTGGATTCGACGACCTATTGAGGTCTCTTCCAGTCCTATACTTCTATGATGGTTGTCAACTACAATATAGATTCTCGACTTACTTTAAAGGAATGGGATTGATGGAAAGGAGGAAAGAAAGTTAAAATTGAGACAAATCCTGTAACTAGTTAACCTTCATAAAGATCTCAGATCCAATTTTGTTTTAACGATAGTATCTAAAAAGGAAGGGCTTGATTGCAAACAGATGCACAATATAAAATGCAGATATTTACTCTCATTTTGTCTTCACTGTTTACACAACTAGCAGATCTATTCTAAAATATTTACCTTGATATAACTATCATTCATCTCTATGGAATAGAGACCAAGAGTTAAATCAGCTTGCAAGAATCATTTGTGTAGAGATTTTGTGACAGCCCAGATTATATTTGACACACACAGCACAGTAAGACATCGTGATAACAGTCACTATCTTTCAGAATTACAAAGTTTAAAGCAATATTAATACAATTAAGCATTTGCACAGCAAATTACATTTGCTTCACATGTACCACTTGTGGGATCAGTAGTGCTTGGAAAATGGATTACAAAGATTCTCAAACTGATCTGTGAACTACTGATGGAAAGCAGAGGGCTGGCTGGTCACATGGTACTGAGACTCCTCATTTTCAGTTTAGTTTCATTAAAAGAATACTTTCCTAATATTTTTCCTATAAGCAATTGTTTCAGTTGCTATCGGGATGTTGCATGATTCAAAAGACTCTCTTAAAATGTAGTCTACACCATGAGAAAGTTTGAGTATTCCCAGTTTTCCAGACACCTACTAGCCACAGGCCAATAAAGGAGATGAGCCATGGAAATTTAGCCCTTCTAGGAAGGGGATCACTGGGATTCTTACAAGGTATTGCATCCCTGGATCCTTCCCAGAGTCTTCATCTTTCAGAAGAACCTGGGGCTGGTAGCATAAACTATATATGAATCTGTCCACCTGGCTACTGGAAAAAAACAGCAACACTCATTCTCCTGCCTATTCATGTGGGGAAAAGAGACAATTAGGACAAGTGCCAACTCTACTCCTCTCCTCCTTTGATGCATTTACAGAGAGGCTTCTGCAGAGTTGTGAGAGAAAGAAGAGACATGCCTGAATTGACCTCTCACTCTTCCTTTCTGTAAACCCATCCCAGATTAACATGTGTTCAGTAGGGGAGGAGGACAATGAATTCCTATCTGCAGAAGGACGTCCAAATGAATCTGTGTTACAGTGTAAGAATTGTATATTAGCTATGAAAAGGAAGTTCTCAGAGTCTTAAAAATGGTCATTTATACAAAGAGGGAATTAAAGCAGTAACTGAGCAGGCAATTAAGTAAGGCTCCTTCAGAAAAAGCTGCAAGCAGATTTTGATCCAAAGGAATCATATGCTGCTTCCAAGCTAGAAACAAAGTCAATACAATTTGTACCTTAATGTAAATGAAGAAAGTTAGCTGTATATGCTTAAAAGTGAATACTTAATTTCACTTGTATGAATCTGACCCCAAAATTTAAAAATGATGTATTTAAGGGAATAGACAGATCAACATGACAAACCTTGCTAATTCTGGATTACCTGAAGCATTTACAATAATGTAAAAAGACAACCCACTCTAACAGTATTAAAACCAGTTGATAATTCCAGCAAATTTACTCTTGACTACCTACATGCTAAACATAATATTCATATACATGATAAATTAACAAAATCATCTCTATTCAAAATATCTGGTTTATTTTCACATATTAAAACCAACTTTCTTGGTGTTGACATTTAATAGAATTCAATTCCCTGAATTTTAAAATGATTCAGACTAGACAAAAATATTATGAGGTACAGAGAGACTTATCACTAAAGAGCTGCATATTCAAGTTTTTGCTGTAATGCAATAATAAACTGTAGAGGAAAAAGAAGCAATTAGAAAATGTGGCTTAGCTATCATTAATCTGCATCAAAGGAATATAATGATGCACATTGTGTGTCTTTCAAATTATTCTCTATTATGGGTTTCAGAACAGAAGTTGAGAAATCTCTTTGACAAACTAGTCCCTTATTAAAAATCAAAGGGAAGTGCTTTGGTACCATCTGTGCAACATTAGTGCCTTCACTGAAGAATGATTATTTTGCAAGTTAAGTATTCAGCACAGGGAAAAAAGAGGAAAAATTCCAGCTATTCAAATACTCATCTTTAGCTATTATGAAAAATGTCAGAGAACACACAAAATGCAATGTAATCTATTACAGAAGGCATCCGATATCTTCCCCTCCACACCAAAATATGAGAAACTAAATTGCTATCCTATAAAGGCTAATCAAAGTCAATCTGTTTTGCTGTCCACCAGCATCAACATGTGCTTAACAAGATCTGACCAACACCTGAAAGGTCTGGTTTAATATAAGAAAAGGAAAGTGAATAAAAAGCTTTCAATTTAACGCTATTAGTCTAAGGCAGATTGTGTTATGAAGAATAAGGTAAAATTATCTATAAATGGTTGTCAGGAAAATTTATGACAGACAATATCTTCTCTTTAAAGTACACTGAAAAGAAAAAAATCTGCTGAAGTATTTAGAAGCTAATTTTGAAAAATATTACTGTAAATCAGGCTTTTTTATCTCTAGTATGCCATATTTTATGTCCATGATTCGACAAGTTCTTCTTATTACTCACCTTAATTACAGTAATTATATACTTTCTAGTAAATGCCGGTAATAAGATTCACTTGGAAAGGGAATTGTCAAACAGGGTGAAAAAAAAAAAAACCCTTGCAATTCTGGGGGATGACAGAGCTGTTAATGACAATAATTCAGAGGAGTAGTTTATCTCCTCCTCCCCAGTGGAGAAGAGGACTGTTGCATTTTGGGACTGGGAGAAGAGTACTGAAAGTCAAATAATAATCATTATTAGCAATTACAGCAACATACACAATACTTAAGGTGAAGGTGTTAGTAGAGAAAGGTTTTCATTGTTCTAAGAGATGTTTTCAAAAATTTTAATTTTTCATGTTTCACAGAGATTACATGTACAAATCTAGAGCATCAAGACAAGAACACAGGTAAGGCACAATCCTACTATGATATGTTTTAATGCACAGATAGAAAAGATGGAAATCGGTGCAAGTATAGTGTTTGATTTTCCATTATATGCTCCATTTTGTGCCCTGTATGAGTATAATCAAGCCTTTAATATGTCCCAATTGCTTGTAGTCAAGATTTTATAAAATAATTCCTAAGTTGTATAAAGAGGACCATTATAGATTCAAAGCTGGCTAAACAGGACAAATTCTTAAGGTATTCTGATTATGAACTTAATTACATGTGAATTAAAAATGTAACTGTCCCTTTAACATATTTAATAACTGTATTGCCACCTACAGGCTGTTTCTTAAAACACAATTCCAATATTAACTATTTTTTTTTAAGATGTGTAGATTAAAATCTTTAAAATGTAGATCTTACTTTACAATTTCAGATTTGTTCTTCATATTTGTGGTATAAAAAAGGTGCTTAAAGAGAGGGCACTTTTTTGACAGAGAGAAAAATGAGCACAAATCCAACAAATCAAAACTTATACACCGAAATCTCCATATTACCAGCCACTTAGACTCAAGGGCAACAGAAGTCTACAGAGATCTGACTATTTTGTTTTCTTGTCTGCTAGAGGGAGACAAGGAAAAAAAAAGCAGTTGCTTAAGACTGGATCACAACTGAGGGAGCCCAATTGTAAAATGGATGGTCTTTCATTAACAGAATTTGGTCCATCAAAAAAAAATATTACCTCACCCACCTTGTCTCTCTAATATCCTGGGACCAACATAGCTACAACTACACTACAGACAAAGGATGGTCTTATCATTTAAGGCACTGGACTGGGAGTCAGTCATGGGTTTCACCCTTGGTTCTGCCTCAGATCTCAGGCTGCTCAATGTCTAAAATAAGTGTTAAAAAAAGATCCTTTCTCCCACCCCATCTTGTCTATTTAGACTGAGCAAGGGCTATCAAACTAGGTGCCTTTATGACACCTAGCACAATGGGGCTCAGTCACTGTTGAGGACTGTACATGCTATCTGTAACCTAAATAACAAAGGAAACCACATATTCTGGATTCTGCTTTTCACTTGAGACTCCAACAGTGGGTGTCAAGGACAGACATTTTCTTCTGCGCGCACTGCACTGCAGGGTAGTTCAAAAATAGCTCATCCCCCAAAGTACTTGAGTACTTTGCTGGATAGGCATCCATTGTCTGCTGCCCCTTCCAGCATAACCATCTTCCTGCCCTCCAATCACCAAGAGACTGCCCTCAAAACTCATCTTATGATGTCTGCCACGCTGGTGTTGCCAAATTTCTGTCTACGAAGACAACTTACTCCTGATTTCCACCCATCCTCAATCACATGGAGAAGCTCCCTTCCAAAATTACTCCATATATACATGCGGAAAGCAGAATGTTGACTTGCTCGACTTGCCTTGCAACGCACACAAACAATTGCAAAAGACACCAGATCATAAAAGACAGAAATTTGTCCACTTCTTATTGCCACAGGAGAAAAATCTGGCTGAAAGTAAGTCTGATATGAAGGGTTACTTTTTTGTGGCTTTATTATGATTATTATTATTATTATTATTTGTAATGTCTTTCGTAACCCAGCTGGAACCCTGCAAAAATACTCTGATCTGCATTGTGCAAATTACCATAATGAAAAAGGTCTGATTCGGCAAAGACACATACTTAACTTTATACCTGTGAAGGAGTTCCACTAGACACACATCTAAGGGAAGTTACAAATGTCCAAGGGCAAACATGAGTGGCCAAATAACCTAGATTACCACAATTTGCAAATCTTTAATTCCTGCAGCCTTCTACCTTTCATCATTAGATGTACCATAATAATGCCTTTATTTTCATTTGATCAAGCCTCGTCAACTAGTTATGCTATAGCATCTATGATATCAAAATCCCTCAAAAATTGTTTTTTCCTTAAGTCAGGAATAAGAGACTAATAAAAGGTCACTAATACTTAATAAGTGAGGAATCCTTCAGTAATGAAAATGAATCATCACTTCATATTTTAGCACTCTTCTGATGCAGTAGTATTGAAAAATTGCTTATAAAGAATACTATAATGATTAAAAAAGAAATCAGATTAGACACAAGAGTTTTTCAAAGCTGAATACATTTATCTTTAAAATAATTTCAAAATATTTCATCTGTTACTCTGGTTTCCAATGCCTTGCATAAACCCTATTTTAAAATATATTTCATTCCATTCCATTGTTCTTGTAATTAAAGGCCACCATAGATGGAAACTTCACTTCAGACCAAAGTAAGCTCATGCATGATTTTCTCCATTCACTTTGACATTTGGAATATCCTTAAAGTTCACTCAATAACCATAAAAGGTGGCTTCTCTGCTTTGACTTATTCTTCAGCACTGTACATAAAAGTGCCTCAAGCCAGTTACCTCAAAAGCCCTCCCTTCCCATTATAGTCTTAAAGAATTTCACCATACAAATATGTTCCCCAAATCCTATTAAACTGTCATCCACATTTTCCATCTTACTCATAGCTTTTGATTACTCAGATATTTCAGCTGTATAAGAAAAACTTTATTTACTGTTAGACATGTCCTTTAACTTCACTGCTTCAGTGATATCACAATACAGTATTTGGATGTCAAAAAAGGACTGCCATAGAAGTGATTGTGATGTCAACCTTTTTGTAATCAGGTTGATAAAGGAGACTTCTATTTAGATTAATATTGGAAATAAGCAATGAGGAAAAAAGTACGTTATTTGTATTTGACAGCTTAACGAGTGTTTTCTAAAATGGGATAACTACTCACAAGACACATCTACAATCACTTTGCTTCAATCTTCCCTACTTTGTCAATCAGGCAAAACTTTGGTAAGGAAATAATGGAAGTGAAATCCCAGGTCAGCAATCTGCAGTTTTATAGCACAGTCACTACCACAGGTGTCAGAAATGACAGATCTCCACAACAAAGAATAGGTACAGGTATGTCATTCTAATTTCTGACAATCCAAGAAAATTGAGTCTTGCCTCCCTCCCAATCATTAAGCAGAAAGTGCAAGATTTCACATGTGCAACCACATAATCTGAAAACTAATGGACACATTCCATATAAGGCTGCATCAATACAAGTGTGATATGTGAAAAAACCCCTGCATCTGCAATGAGATCCCCTTCAAAAGGGCTCACTGAAGAATGAAGCCTTAGAACCGTATATGCTCTCACAAACAGAGTACAGACATGATAGGACACGATGCTTGACACTTTCAAACTTGTAACTGTGTCATGTGACTTGGGAATGTTACCTACATTTCATCTAAATTTAACAGAGATTCTAATGAGCTGTGGACTAATGCAATTCTAGACTTTTTCCTTTTCTTTAATAAGGATCTAGGGAGATGTGAAGAAGGAGATAAACCAAGCAACTGTTCTATTCAAATGTGATTTTTCCAAGTGTGATTTGATATAACCTTTCAGAATCTTAAAAAAGCCACTTTTCTTATCCTTTAAAAGCATATGTAACTGACGCAAGTTTGAATAGGGAGTGCACACTGTGAAGAGATCAAGATCTTCTCTTACCTGTGAAGTCCTTGCCCAGTAGATTTCGCAGTTTGCTGCACAGTTGGACCATGTTGTCTAGCTGCCTATTTATTTGCACATCTTGTACCCAGGCTGGAGTGTGACACACTGGGCATTCTGTGCCAATACAGTCACCCACACAAGCTCTGAAAGTCAAGCATGTATAAACACAAGTCATTCACACAAGTAAACTAGCACAATCACTCTATCAACTGCTAACATAGCCTTGCCTAGCATCCAGCTTTCTTATTTTAATACTAAAAAAGCTGATATTGCAAAGAATACAAGAATTATTTACAATTCAAATCAAATATTTTGTGTGGCAAATTACAAGCCAGAATTAAGCAAGCCAAGTCCAAAAGTCTTATCAGGAAGCTGTGTCATCAAAACTGTTTAATAAACTTTTGAATCTCACACTCTCCCTTGTTAGTCAAAATTTAAAATATACCAAAGCTTCACTTCTACTCATTGTCTCTGTTAAGCTACTCAAAAATGTAATTCCCTGTTAATTCTAGATTCTTCTGTACCCCAACTAAACAGTGCTGTTTTTCAACAGCATTCCTTTTTATAAGTGTGTGACAAAAAATCCAATCAATACTAAGCTATCACTTTCACCTGTCTGTTGTTAAAACTGTCTTGATACTTTTAAGTTACACCTCTCTGAACACTTCTCAGTAAGATGTCCCCCAGGAGTCCATAGGTGTCAGAATTTTATTTTTTTCAGAGCATTTATCTCTGAAACAGCCCAAGGAGAAACAAGTTTGCTTAGTAAAGGTCACTTAAACCCAAACTTGTAGCTTCCAACTATTGCTTTTCCTCCTTCTTCCACATAATTATATTTAAAGAAACCTTTTACTCATTTGATTACTATAGCCAAGAGACTTTTGGATGCATCACACAAGTTATCAGGTCGAATTCTCGAAAGCACCTCTCTCACATTTCTGGGACTACTGCTCTTCAGATTCATACCCTGACTTGCCAAGCACTAAGGCTACGGCTACACTGACGGTGGCAAAGTCACCACTGTCCGATAGATTTCTCTGGATCGACTGAGCGGTCAGTGAACACTTGCTTAGTTGATCCAGAAATCAACGTACTAAGACCTCCTTCTCAAGTGACAGTGCTGTGATGACAGCGCGCAGAAGAGAAGCAGAGAAGTCGACGGGAGTTACGCAAGTTTTTGGCATAGCTTGCAGAACTCCCGTTGACTGCCGCCAAATCTCGGAGACAGGGTCTTAGTCTCCATGTAGATCTAACCTATGTCATCAAAAAATAGCCTCAGTCTAGATATAATCAATCAATATCCCTACATCACAGGGTCAGCAAAATATTACGGGCAAGATTTTCTAAGGCACTTAGTATTGGTCTATGTTCCCATCAAAATCAATGGTAACTGTTGACTTCAATGGTTCTGAGCAGAGTTAGGCTAACACTGGGGGCTTTTGAAAGTCTCTCACTAAACCCCCATACTTATCTATACTTCTCTTTGTTAATTTCATGGTGAGAGATTTTCAAAAGCACAAATAAATGACAGTTAGCTGACTGACAGCTGTAACTTTGAAATTCTTCTCCCATGAACTTTATGTTGTTGAGAGGACAAGTGGTCTTGCGGTTATGGCACTGGATTGGGACTAAGGATTTTTCAGTTCAGTTTCTGGCTCAAACAAACTCATTGCGTGACACTGGACAAGACACTTATGCCTACATTTTTAAAAGAGCACAGCACCCAGCTGATCTTGTTCTTAATGGGAGCTGCCGGGTCCTGAGTATTTTGGAAATTCAACTGTTAATCTCTGCATCAGAAACTATTATCCCATGTTACAGATGGGGATCTTTCTTCCACTCTGTATCTGACGTATATATTTAGGTTCCAAGCTCTTCAGGGCAGGGGCTGTCAATCTGTATCTGTACATTCTCATATATTCCACTATCTTGATGCATGACATCCATTCACTGTAGTTAACCTACTGAAATTACTTTGGACCAGACCATACTACAGAGATTGATTTCAAATAATAAATATCAAAGCCCATAGTAAAAATCTACCACATGTGACCCAATTACTGCAGGTCATTTCCTTTCACACATTCATCCTTATACATCATAGTTATTTCTATTTCCCCCCCTCTTTTAGTATATTAATAATTTTCTCTATTTGCTTGTGGACCAGAATAACATCATGTCAGACTACTGACCTCTTGCAGGCTTGGTTGGAAACAAACTACAGTTAACTAGCCTAAATCATAGAATCATAGAGTTGGAAGGGACCTCAGGAGGTCATCTAGTCCAATCCCCTGCTCAAAGCAGCACTAACCTCAGCTAAATAATCCCAGCGAGGGTTTTGTCAAGCTGCAGCTTAAAAACCTCTAAAAATGGAGATTCCACCACCTCCCTAGGTAACCCATTCCAGTGCTTCACCACCCTCCTAGTGAAAAACTTTTTCCTAATGTCCAACCTAGACCTCCCCAACTGCAACTCGAGACCATTGCTCCCTGTACTGTCATCTGCCACCACTAAGAACAGCCTAGCTCCATCCTCCCTGGAACCCCCTTTCAGGTAGTTAAAGGCTGCTATCAAACCCCCCCTCATTCTTCTCTTCTGCAGACTAAACAAGCATAGTTCCCTCAGCCTCTCCTCATAAGTCTTGTGCTCCAGCCCCCTAATCATTTTTGTTGCCCTCCGCTGGACTCTCTCCAACTTCTCCACATCCTCTTTGTAGTGGGGGGCCCAAAACTGGACATAATACTCCAGATGCGGCCTCACCAATGCCAAATAGAGGGGAATAATCACTTCCAGCAATCTGCTGGCAATGCTCCTACTAAGGCAGCCCAATATGCTATTAGCCTTCTTGGCAACCAGGGCACACTGCTGACTCACTCCAGCTTCTTATCCACTGTTACCCTCAGGTCCTTTTCTGCAGAACTGCTGCATAGCTCGTCGATCCCCAGTCTGTAGCTGTGCAAATCACCATATAAAGTGCAACAAAACAAACAGCCACTATGTATGAATAAGCCACCATAGGAAATGGATTAGAAATGATGACAGAAGGTATACATAAGTAATAAAGTAGTCCACCACTAAATAAATAAAGGACCATGATACAGTAGTTTGGATTATATTGGTAATGCAGATTATTTGCTTCCTAATAGCAAGACCTAGAGAAAAACAGCTTTTATCAAAAGCTAAGGTGCCCATTGGTTCCTCCCCATGACACTCAACCAGATTCAGAACAACAAAAGGTGCTGTAAAGTTATTCTAAAAAAAATAAATCTTACTTCAATAATAATGTCCGAATATCTTAGAAGATTTGTTCTTCAAATTACGAAGGGGTTATCCAAAACTAAATAGTCAGATATTTAAAACATACTAATCAGCCAATTAACTCAATTAAAGATTTCTATTACTACTCCCCAATGACCTATATTACCTCTCAAAACTGCTTTTATTAAAACAATGATACACCCTACACACAACGTCTCTTGACCAAGCTTAAATTTGAGGATTAATTTGCAAAGCATCAAATACATGTGGCAAAATGATGTAAATGGAACATGGAAAAAGGGTTTCAGTAGAGCTTGTGGGACCGTGATTTAACAGGGCTGTGGGGAGGTTCCACAGAAGTTGTAGACAATGTCTGGAAAAGAAACAGTGACTGTAGTAAAAGTAGATCACTTAGGGACCTTTCCCACATATTTAAATGGGAAAGATGCTGCCAGAACCTTCATGGAAAGTATATAATTGCTGCCCTTTAACTCACTAGCCGTGAAGAATCAGAAAATGCCTCCTGCTACCATTTGCCCATCAAGGTCTGGCTGCACTGTGATAAAAGATCTGCAGCGTAGCCAGGGCTGGCCCAGGTCAGCTGACTCAGGCACTCAGGGCTATAAAATTTCATTGTAAATGTTCAGGTGCCCTCTCTATGCAGCTTTGTACTGCAGATCAAATGCTTGTGGGTAAGCAATTCAACCATGCTCAATACGGCTCTACATTTGCGTTTGAGGACCTGAGTGCTCTGCAACTTTATTCATTTGTTAAGTGGTGTGATCATGGAAAAGATATTCCTGCAGTTCCAGCTTTTGTCAGGGAAATGTTGGCTGACACTCAGAAGGTGTTTGAGTCTAAAGACATTTAGGCCTTGTCTACACTCAAAATAAGTCGACATAATATATGTAGACTTACAGCCACTGCAGTAATTACGTCCACACTATCCTCCTTGGGTTGGTGGAGTGCATCCTCACCAGAAGCACTTCCACTGATATAAGAGGGGCAGTTTAGGAAGCTGAGACAGCCATGTCTCAGCTCCCTGCTGGGAGCCCCACAAGCTGACTATCTCCCTCCCCCATTCCCGTTTCCCACCAGGAACCAGCCCTAAGCTTCTCCCAATCCTTACAAGGAACTGGGGGAAGCCGCCAGGGGTTTCCTCCCTCCCTGTTCCCAGGGGGAAGCAACCCAGTGGAGCGGTGAAATTGACAAGAATGACAATGTAAGGGGACGCATTGTCTACATTGACACTGAGTTGCCCTAACTAAATCGACAAAAGCCCTACACCTCTCGTTGAGGTGGTTTTATTTTGTCGAAAAAACAGGGTAGTTTTCTCAGCAGAAGGGTCGATTGCAGTGTGTAAACCAGCACTGTTTTGTCGACAAAAGCTGACTTTTGTCAATAAAACCCTCTAGTGTAGAGCAGCCTTCAGTCCTTACAACATATTATTGAAGAACCTCATGCTGTTGTAACTCAGCACATGCTACAACTACTGGGTAGCAGTGTTGCATGAGAAGAGCGAGAAAGAAAAGGACCAGCGGAAACCTGAATGGCTTGCGCCTCAATCTAGCCATTAAAAAGAACAAGTCATTGGCCAGCTCCTGCAATGTGAGGACAGCTTTGAAGAGCATGTCAGAAGAGCATCTTAGCAAATGAAGTTTTGGATGTCTACACAACAGAGGTAAGTCAGATATTGGATCCCCGTTACAAGATGGATGGAAAAAGGTGGATGATGAACTATTTCCCATATTTTTCAAGGGCCCAATGGCTTTCAAGCTTCTGTAAGACCTTATTTGTGCCTGTACCAGTAGGGGTCAACTGTGTAAATTTTCACTGCACAGAACTGTATGCGTGCCAAGGGAACAAAGACCATGGTAATTCCCATATTCTTGACCAAGATCATAATGACGAACAAGAGGATAATGATGTTGACTAGAAATGTCATCAGTGCTATTACATTTCAGTGATACCTGTACAAATTTATTATTAGATTTTGTTTTACCCTTTAGATTGTTGTTGTAATGCTTTGAGATCTCAAAGAAATCCAATACTGAGTCTTTAAATTAACAAATGAATGTAACTATTTTAACCTCTTGATGGTGTCATTGTTTAGCCCCAATTCTATGTTAACAGCACCACGTAACAGTTCCACATCATACCTCATCGTAAAGTAGGTATAATAAGCTTTCAAGTGATGTATGATGTGCCTGTGTGTAGTGAGGGTTTATTAAGTAGACCAAATCGGTGGTGTCTGCCGCTCACTGAGACAGGGAGAGCCCCACATGAGGGAGAATATATTGACCACGTAACTTTTAGGGGCACAGAGACTATCGTATTAACAAGAAGCTGAGGTGAAACAAATTATTGTCTTACAACTAGCATCAAGTAAACTGTGAAGCAAAAGACTTGCGTATCTTCCCATCTCTAATATGACCCTGCATGTTCCCTGGGAATTTCTGAACTGTAAAAATAGACGTCTGTTTCCTCTCCCTCTCCTCAATACATAACTAACCAGCTAGTTCAGACACTTTAAACCCTCCATTTGCTTTTGTACGTCAATAAAACCTATGAACATTTCTGCCTGTCCAGTATGTACATTATCCTCTCAGATGATAATATTACAGTTGGGACAAACTATTGAATCTTTTCAGAGTAATTCCTGTAACTGAAAAGTTCCCTTTGGTATTCTCAGCACTACAATTCAAACATAAAGGAGATAATTTCAGCCTTACAGTTCAGAGAATTGCCCTCTTACAAACACAGCTCAATGTGCTGTGATCTAAGACCTACACATATAGGCACTGATCCTGCTACAATCTCCATGCAGACAAACCTCTGTATCCACTTGGACCCCTACTAAAGCCAAAAGGGGCTCTGCATGGGCAGACCATTGTGGGATTAGGGCCTTGATTCCAAGATCTGTGATTTCTTGTGCAGACCTAATCAGGAAGAGCTAGTGCTTTATTTAAAAAAAAAAAAAAAAAAAAAAAAAGAACAAAAAAAAACCACCATATAATTTTCCCTGTTGTATTCCCCAAGCCCTTCTTTTCCCATAGAACAGACTACAAGAATAAAGGACAGCATGAACTTCAGGTATTATTCTTTTTTAAAAACTGTTTAGCTTTTTCTTTTAACCTTACTATCACCAAATCAGCAAAACTTAAGCACATGTAGAACAATCCCATTGATGTCAACTGAACTACTCAAATATGTAAAATTAGGATATTATACATAACTATTTGCAGGACTAGGATCCTTTTTTTAAAGCTGTTTCATATAAAGTAAATATGGTACTTACAGACAGAAGACATGCTCACATTTTCCCAAGCACACAGGTTCCTTCAGAATGTTAATGCTATTCAGAGAGAAAGAAAAACATTGATGATAAAAAAAAAAAGGTTTTAATTCCTAGAACACAAAGAACCAATTAACTTAAAGGCATCTGAATTTGTGCCTGAAGTTTAAACATTATTGCTAGCAGGATTTTCCTGATGAGTTTGGGATATTTTGTTTGAGGACTGTATTATAAATCATGCTAATGAGTAAGTGGAGAGTAGTGTATAGTATAGCTAGCATGGTTTTTTGATCAAATATCTCCTTCCATAATAATCAGGGAAACCATGGTAGAACCCTGCTAGCAACAGTGTTTAAGCCCACTGACAGCTGGGATGATTCGAATTCCAATGTAGATACATCACAGCCAGCTTCCTTAGGCTCTGTCCAGATAGCAGCACTATCAAGCTGCCAACAACTGTCTTCTGAAACAAGTAAACACAATTCAGCTTCACTACATTAGCCACACTGAACACTGCTCACTGTTAATCTCCCTGGGGAAGGTATAATAAGCCCATTACCTGCAGTACCCAAGTACTGGGAAATCCAAGGATATTTTTACTACACAATCATTATAGTTCTCTCCTCATTATGATTACGATTCTCTGGGGTGAATGTGCTTTTGGGAGTGGTCATACCACCTGATTATGGCAATGCGATTACACTAGAAAGAGCAGATCCTCAACACTACAGAACCTTCCACTAGGATGTCAGTTTAAGAGGTCTGATTTGGAGATCAAAGGTGCCTGGCAAAGCGGGGTGAGGCACTCAACAGAACAGTGTATAAATCGTGTCTCCCAAAACTCCTACGTATTAACACCACTTAGGCCTCAACCCTACCATGGGATGGGCTAGCTGGACGCCAGGAAGCGTCAGGTAAGGTGGGCCCACACCAGCATGAGTTCTCATCCCAAACGGATCAGGCGGGGGTGGAGTAGGCACAGGGAGAGTGCATGAGACCCACAGGGCTTCAGTCCTGTCACTGCCAGGGAGGGAGGACGATAGAGGGTGATCGGGAGATTTCCTGTAAGGACACGGGGAGGGGACCACCTTGTGCGGAACAATCTCCAGCACAAGAGGGTTCAAGGGGCAAGTCAATCTCTCCCCTGGGCAGATGTCAGGGGATTCCCTTTGGGGTTTGTCAGCCCCCCCGGTCCCGGCGCAGAGGAGGGATCCCGGGGGCAGAGGGATGCTCAGAAAGGCGGGTCAGTCTCTCTGCAACAGAGGCTATGGGGGGGGGGCCCTGAACCTGGAGGTGGGTCAGTCTCTGCTCGGGAGAGAGGAGAGCCCTCCGGGGGGGGAGGGGCCAGGAGGTGCGGGTCAGTCTTTCCCGGAGAAGTTCGGGAATCCCCCGGGAGGAGGGCGGGTCAATCGCTCCGCGGGAAGGAGGGGAGCGGCCCCGGCAGGTCAGTCTCTCCCCAGGAGCGGGGGGGGGGCGAAGGCGGTGACTCTCCCCAGCCCGGGGCGCGGTTACCAGCGGGAGCAGCGCAGCCGCCTCTCCAGCTGCCGCAGAGCAGCCCGGCTGTTCTCCCAGCGGCCGGCGGGCTGCTCCATGCCGGGCGGCGCGGGAGCGGCCCCGCTCGCCGGCTGGTTCCCGGAGCGAGCCCGCAGCGCAGCCCGCATCTTCCCGCCGCTCGGCTCAAACCACCCGCCGCCTGGTCCCGCCAGAGGCACTGCGCATGCGGGGCGGCCCGGAGATGGGGGAGGCGTGTCCGGGCACGCGCGCAAGGGCCACGGGGGAGAGCGAACCCCGGCCCCGCCCACAGACGCTGCCGCAAGGACTGGGCGGGGCGGGGCTCTGTAGAGGGGAGGAGCCAGGAGGGACACTCACAGCCGGGCTCCACCCCTCAGTCCCGGAAGGGGCGGGGCCTAGATTCCACCAGGCTCCCCCTCATCAGGGGGCGGGGGGAAGAGGGGGCGGGGCTGAGAATAACCCTCTTCCTTCCCCCATGAGAGGGACTTTCCCTCCCCTGTGTGTTGTTGGGGCAGGCACTCCAGGCAGTAGAGACACACCCTGCCCCTCCTCTCCCCCACAGATGCAGTGGTTCTGGGTCCATCTTTACGAGTCACCCCTGCCCCGCATGGAACTTAGTGGGAAAAGTGACACAATTTTCCTTGGCGATCTTTGCTGGGAAGGGGGGCAATGTACAACCCACAATGCCCTGTCATACCCCTCCTCCTTGCTCCCACATCCAGGCCCCATGGCTTGTGACAGTCTCCAGCGCCCCATCAAACTCTGCAAGGTCCAAAGAAAGGAGGGATGGGGCCAGGGCCTTTTTCTGCATTGGGCGGGGGGGAGGGGAGGGAGGTCCGATCTAGCCGCAAATCTAAGAGCATGAGCTCCCACCAATATTAGTCCAACCAGTCTAGCAGAAGCACTGCATGTGTGCAGGATTGAGCTATTCAAACCAACTGCAAGCATCACAGCCTGCAGTCACTGCCTGTAGCTACAAAACCACACAATTTACTCAGTTAAAGAATTGCAGCCCAGGACCCTGAAATATACATGAGGCAGGGCTGGCATTTTCCATGCAAGAAAAAGCAATACTGCTCATGTACTCAACTGCACGGTGCAATAGTCTAGGCCAGTGTTTCTCAATTAAATTTGGCCACGGAACCCTTTTGAACTCCATAAATAATTGCGGAACCCCCCAAACTCTTAACAGTCTTCAAATGTCTAAATAAGCAAAGGTCAGCATTTCTCACTTAAATTACACTTACACTGGATACCCTCAGCCAGAAAATCCGAGATATCTTCCCTTTTTCGGCGGCGGGGAGAACAGCTGCTCTCGGCGGCGGGGAGAACAGCTGCTCACGGAACCCTAACAGTGTTCCCACGGAACCCCAGCGTTCCGCGGAACACCAATTGAGAAACACTGGTCTAGGCCTTTTCAACTCAGTACTTCAAAGAGATAGAATCCAGCAGAGTACTTCCTAATGAGAGCAGTCCCATTGATTTCATTGGAGTTGGAATCAATGGGACTGATTACTCACCATGGTATTTGCAAGGTCAGAGCATTTTATTTGGTTTTGCAGAGTTGCTCAAGAGTGCTATGCCACAGGAACTAGTTTGTATGCTTCCATAAGAAAACAGAACTCGCTTTTTATGGATTTCTTTAGGCTATTTGTTCAGTTTTTTTATACATTCAAATATTAGGGCTTCCCCACGTCTCTGATTTCCAATTCCCTTTCATTTCTCTAGTTCTGTTCATTTAAAAAGTAAAATAAAACAAATTAATTTGAGAATAACGATAATTGAAGCCTTTGTTTTGAAAAGAGTAAAAAACACACAAGGAAACAAACCCACAAAAAGGGCTCCAAACTGGCAATATTAACTGTTGCCCTGATAGAGAACTACAGTCTCACAGAATGACTGTTGCTGATAAGCATCTTCTCTGGTGGTCAATTTTCTAGTCCCTGTGTAAAGATAAAAGTTCTGAGTCTTTTCTGCATCAGGTTCAGTTTTGGATAAATAAGCTTGGATGGATTTGATTTTTATTGGTAAATGTGGATTTCGACAGACACACACAAACTGATGAAAAAATATTTCCATCCGCGATCATTGAAATTTAAATATAGGCAAAGTGAGAAAAATGCTGCTTGAGAACTTACTAAAGTTTAAGCATATTTAATTGGTATATTTTTATGTGATGTTGACAATCGGTCTTTTAACAGTTAAAAAGTTTTAACTTTTTGACTGTCAGCATCTACTGTTATTAAATACTTATTATCTGGACCCCCCATTCATTACCTTCCCACATCTGTGAAAATTTGAATAGATAAAAGTTGAAAAAAATACTTGAAACTCATGCATTCACACAACTGTGAAAATATAAATGGATAAAAAATATTAAAATGAATAAAAATACATATCAATATTACCCACTGGCATTATAAAAAATAATAAAAATTGAATTCTGCAAAAGTGTATGTATAGAGAATAATCAAGTCATGTGACCTTAATGGATCTACTCAGAATCACATGGTCTTTTCTAGCATATTAGAAAACAAAATGTTTGTCAAATGTGTAGCCTTTGGGAGTGTTCTTATTCAAATTGTGAGCCCAATGTCTTTTTTAAGTTGGAAAGACATTCATAATGGCAATGAGATTCTTATCTACCTGTCAGTCAGATGGGTCAAGGGCATTAGTACATGAGAGGCCACACACAGCTGTCAAAAGAGAGAGCAAAAAAGGGAACACAGTTCATTTTCTGTCTGCTCTGTCTTGACTGTGGTTAACCTTGGTTGCATATTTCATTTGGCCCACTGAGCACATGCAGCCAGGTCCTCAGCTGGTTTAAATTGACACCATTCCATTGCAAGCAATGGAGCTACTTTTACACCAGTTATGGATCTGGCCCAATGCATTCCTGCTCCTGTTTGAAGTGTTGTGTATCTGTCCAATTCCATGCCAGTACCTTGTCAATCTGCAGGCGACGTGGCAGTTTTTTAACTTCTTGTTCTAAAGTGGAGTGGGCTTGAGGGGGGAGGAATTTTTAGTCTCAGCCAAGGGAAACAGATGAAAACCTTTGCCGAGTAATGCCATTTTGTAATTCACTTGCCTCATGCTTTGATAAGGACACTTACAACTATCTGTGCAAACCTATTTCAAACCTCAATAATTCTCTCACTTAGAATACTCAATGCTCTTTGTAAGCAAAATTTTTATCTGATAAATGGGTCTACATTGCCACATATTCTGTTCCACAGGCAGAGCAGTCCCTAGGGCATGGTGAATCGGGGCGACTGCCCCGAGCCCTGCACTTGGGGGGTCCCACCAGTGGCATACCGAGGGTGGGGCCATGCATCCGGGAGTGAGCCTGGAGGGGGGCACCGACGGGGCCCATGTGGGAAAGGGGTGGGGCTGGGAGAGGGGGCAGCCGCCGCACTCCTTGGGGCAGGAGTGGCTCCTGGCCAGGGCACTGGGCCCATGTGGGAGAGGGGCGGGGGGAAGAGGTGGGGCCGGGGCAGCCGCCACGCTGCTTGGGGCCAAGGACCATGGGCCAGATCCACGGGGAGGCAGGGGCCCGGCCTTCCGGTGCCTGGAGCAAGTCAAGGCTAGGGCTGACACAAGACACAGTATGATTTGCCCCAGGCCCCGCACCCCTCTAGGGACAGCCCTGGCTGTAGGACACTGATTATACATGCAGACTAGCGGATATTTAAAACTGAGCCCTTTCTATTTATTTTCTTAACACTGTCCTTCTGATTTAAGGCAACATGACAATCCTTTCTTATTGGGATACTGATTTTTTTAAAATGATCTGAGGACATATTGGGCTCCACTAGGCAACTGAATTTAGCCTCAGCATTTCTCTCCTTATGAATTGCATAGTACAGCTATTATGATGCCAAGGAATAGCAATGAAAGCAAGTCTTATCATAGCATTGCCCCATTACTTTTGCGTAGAGAATCAGCAAGTGCTGACAAGAGTTAGAAGACGAAGCTCAATGAAGGCCCGTTTTGTTATGTTTTCTCCTCATCGTTCAGGGACTTTCATTACTAAGGCCCTGTCTACACTTACCTGTGAGATTCGGTGGCAGTCAATGGGAGTTACACAAAGTACACAAAAAACTTGCGTAACTCCCGTCGACTGCTGAGCTTCTCTTCTGCGCTCCGTCTGCACTGCACTGCCAATGGGAATGCAGTGCTACACTACTTTTGTAGCTGGTCTTAATACATCGATTTCTTGATCGACTGAGCGGGTCTTCACTGACTGCTAAGTCGATCCAGAGAAATCGATCTGATGGCAGCAAGGTCAGTGTAGCCATAGCCTAAAACACAGACTCTGCCATTTAAGCTAATGGGTGACATTATTAGCTGGCAGCATTAGTAGGTGTTACCCTCTGTGTAGACTAGCCCTGCAGGGGAATACAATACACATTTAAATCGCATGTTATACAGACACTGAGAAGGAAGCCAAAACAAGTTGGCAGATCATAGAGATGAGTTTTAAATCTTCCTCAGTAAGATGATGCCAAGATTTTGTGGTGGCCCTTACTGCACAATCATGGAATTGCACTTACTTTGCCCACTCCGCGGGTTTGTTACCTAGGTATCTGAGGAAAGTTATAAAATGCTTAAAATGTGGAGTTCATGGAATGCCAACATATTAACAACTGTAATAATGGAATGATTAAACTGGTACCATTCTCCAGGTTGGACGACTCTCTGCAGACCTAGTAAAAGCACGAAAGGTTGTGGACAGAGATGGGGTGAAGGTAGCACGACGAGGAGAGTGGTCTTTGAGTTGCCGTGTATGCAACCAAGGAAAAACGATCATTCTCAGGACACAGCAATATTAAGATGTTCCCACAATGGCCTTAAAGGTTTCTGTACCTCTTATATTTCCAGGTCATTTATCAAATTCAATCTGACACAGATATTTCACTGGTCATTGTTTTTTGTTCAATAACACTTCAGAGTTCAACCCATTCCACTGCTTTTTACTGCTTGCTACTTTTAAAAGATACCTCTGTAGAAACCCCTCCCTTCTCCTTTTCTCTACAGTGTAATTACTGAAGCACATAAAGCAGTTATAGCAGGAATTTATCACTTTCAGGTAGAAATACTCCCAGCTAAATAAAAGATGGAGCAGGAATGCCAGAGGCAATTTATAACACGCTTACTGACATTTCATGTCGAGAAACTCTCCCAGTGAATACTCATCAAGTCATAAATCTCTGAGCAAATGTGATTAAAGCAAGCAAGTTATTCTTTGTGGGGGGGACTTCATAATAAAAGAATTCTGTGATGCAGAGCAGTGAAATTTGGTTGTCAGAAATCATGGAAAACAGCTGTCAGTAAAATGTACAAACTGCTTGTTTTAAATTTCAGTGGTGTTTACCAGCTGTTTGGGCACACATAAAATGTTCATTTGGCACATGGACCCTGGCACCCATTCCAGTTTCCTTTGTACGTTGACATTTTGCAATCAGCTTCATCAGAACTCCAGCAGTAATTTCAATTCATATCAAAGGAGCAGTTGAGAGTTAACACTCAACAACGGCTCACGGCTGCTAAGACAAAGTTTGTGGCGGTAGTGCTTCAGCGCCCACCGTCTTTACAATCCCACACACTACTTTGTCATATGGTACTCCCCATCATGGCCCCTACTCAGGAAAGTATTTAAGCACATGCCTAATTTTAAGCATGTGAGTAGGCCCAGCATATGCTTAAGTACCTTCCAAAAGAGAGGCCATAAAAATGGCTATAAAATGGCTTTTTATCGCCATAAACCCTTTATTTTACTAACAGTCTTTTCCAGTGGTTGAGATCTATTGCAACACATAATTGTTAGAGAACAAGTTTTTCCTTTTTTTTTCTGGAACTCTTACCTGCTGCTTGATGGGGAATTTCTGTGGACTATTAAATCCGGGTTTAAAATACATTTTAAGGATTTTGAGGTTTTTTCCCCCCATACACACAAAAGTAGATTCTTCCATTTTTAGGTTTAACATGGAGAACTTATGCTTTTGGCAGAAGGGGTGGCTTCACAGAGAAAACATAGGGAAAAAGCATGAGTATGTCCCTAAGAAGAGGTATGACATACGGTCCTTTCTTCAATCTAATTCTCCCCTTTTATTCTCCGCATAGCATGAAAAGCTAGTTTTCAGGAAGATTTCAGAGCTATCCAAAACCTGTAAATACTTGGGGTTATGGCTAAGTAAGGGGTGGAATGCAAGGTATGTGCTGCTGTAGGAGGCACTGTTACGCACTTTGGTTAGAGAGAGGTTGGAGAACTGGGACTGCATCCTGTCCCCTCAATCTAGCAAAACACTTAAGCACATGCTTTAAGTTAAGCATGTGCTTAAGTGCTTTGCTGTAGGTTGCATCTTTGTGCTAATGGTATGGCAAATTTTTTCCTATTCGATTCAGATTCTTATACCTTGCCTCTCATTTTGGTATCAGAGCACCTTCTCTCCTTCAGTGTGTTTGGACGATGTTAGCAGCATAATCCAGTGTTGCCTTTGGGGCTGATTTATCTGTGGTATTTAACTAAGATTTGTAGCAGAACCCTTTTGATTCACTCTCTCCCTTACTCAAGCAAAGAGGAGTTTTATTTCAGTAGTTTCACACTTTCAGCAGTTAATTTAACTTGGTGCAAGAATGAACACAGGAATCGGCTTTGTATTCCTGCTAAATGACAAAAATGTGGCACCTGTAGATATGGCTAAGTTGTTACTGGCAAAGAATCAAACAGTCAATCAAATAGTCAGTATGGGGGATTTTTTGTGGGGACCTTCCACAACCACTTACATAAGGCTAAATAATCACCTTCAAATCAACTAACTAGAGCCTCTTTTTTAGTTTCCTGTTCCACTCAAGATAGAAAGGGCTGAGCCCATAAATCCTAAGAGGAATTCAGCACCACACAGGATCTGGAGTCTGGAAATCTCTTAGCATCATCAAAGTAAAAGAAAATGTCCTTATTGACATCCAAAATAATTTGAAGTTTGGTTGGATAAAATATCACTCCATGAATTTTAACCTTAGCAAATCCAGGCTTCAATAAATCAAATTTATGTGTCCTAATCTAGGTTGCCCTAGATAAATCAAGGAACATAAAAATGCATCTTTCTGAAAAGGTAATCATTGTCTTTGTTTGTATTTGAGATAACACTTGCTTCTTATCCCACAGGGAGGAAAGAAACAATGAAGTTACAGTGAGAGTCTGATATGAAAAACAATGACCCATCTTTTACAAATGCAATTTACATCAGCGAAATCTGCATTGGCTATTAAAATGCAGGTGCAGTACATCAAGGTAAAGATGAGGTATTCTGGTTTGCACCTGCACCTCACTCTACATGTGCAAAAATACAGGCCATTTATTGTCATCAGCAGTGTGGTAGTCTCATCTGTGTGCTTGGTTCCAGCTGTGAAAAGTGTGGTTAGATCTCTGTAATAGCCCGTGTTTCTGGGCCCTGCTGTGTTAATAATACTGAGCAGGATGCTGTTAGTAACTGCCTGTAATCACAAGTGGTGGGATTTAAGTGGTGTATAAGCTTTGTGCTGGTCATTGCCTCACGGCTGTATTCCACCCAGAGTGAATAAATGATCCAGCCATAGCAAGAGTGGAAGTAAAAACAAAAGTCTGCACCTTGTAAAAAGAGATGTTTAGGTCCCTTGCAGATCCAAGGCAACAGGCCTGCAACATGCACAGTTTTGTCTCACGAGGCATTTCTGGTGGTGAGTGACCTCCCTGAACTGTTATACAACAATATCAATCTTATTTGCATTATTTACTTGGGAAAAAGTTGGAAGCCAGGGATTAGGGAGGAGTTTGCTGAATACAGAGGATGTGATTAATGCTCTTATTCTATGACATAATAATATTATCGTCTAACTCTTCTGGTATACTTACCCAAGGTCACCCAGCAGGCCAGCGGCAGACCACTGAGCTCTCCTGGGCCCCAGTCTGGTGCTCTATCCACTAAGCCACACACAGAAGAAAACAGCAGCTCTCGAAGGCAGGAGGTTTTCTTTGGGGCTGATCCAGGGCTGGAATTCTTCTTCTGAGAGAGAACAAGATGATGATGATGAGGAGGAGGTCAGTGCTGCAGCAGTGCCAGTAGCTCCAGAGCAGGAAGGTCATGTCATGGAATGGCCTCACGCAGGTGGCACTAGCGGGTGGGCAGGAGGGACTCACCACGATATGCAGCAGCTGCCCTTTTACTGCAGGAAGAGTGTCCCGAAAGAAAAGTACTTAAAGGTGATGGGGCAAAGGTCCCGCTAGTGGAATCAGTGGGGACACAGAGGCTAGTAGGGCAGAATGCTGGCGATTCCCGTGATGTTATCTGTACTGCTCCAAGCGGTGGCAATATCAGCAGAAATCCCAACACCCAGTAAGCCCCAGAAAGGGACAAAAAACAAAATGTGGAAAGCCCAGATTTCGCTCCTGGCTGGGGATACCTCATCAAGCAGTCACAGTGATGAACAGGCTCAGGGGGCGGGGGGAGGAACACAAACCAAAACACCAGGTGAGCCTCAGCATAGATGGGGCAGGAGAAATGCACCCATGGATGCTAGTCTAGCCAGTGCAAGTTTGAGCAATCCTGTGGGCTTGCCCTCCGGGTCAAGCCAGAGGAAGAGTGGCAGAAAGCCCCCTATTGCCCCTGCCCAGGTGAGCCCAGCAGAGTGCAGGCACGCTAGAGGAGGTATGAGTTAAGTGACATATAACCACAGGCAAGGATCACTAGAGCTCAGCCGTCACCGTCCAGCCCGTCCCTCCCTCAAAACTAGCAACCACTGGGATGGCCAAAATGCCAGCAGGGCCAGAAGTGAGAGCTGAAGAACAGGCAATGAAGTTTCTACGCCACCTGGGAGTCCACTATGCAAGGGCAATGCCTTGTTAGGCAGCTCCCCATCCCCTTTCTTCCCGCTTCTCAAAGGGGATGGACTCCTCAAAACTCTGAAACTAATGAAAGAATCCTAAACTAAAATAATGTTCTATTAGCTCACTTGGTCGCTAAATATGAGCATTCATCAAACCAATCCCTTGCTTCACGCTCCTTTTTATTATGCTTTATGCATCACATGCTTGATACACAAAAGCTGGAGGGTTAAAGGATGTCCAGCTGATCAAGTTAACTGCAAGTGCTTTATAATTAGTAGAACTTTGCTAACGGTCCTCCCAACATGATGAGCCTCTAAAAAACACTCCCAATTTGAATCATTCAGCACAGTGCTACAAACAATATATGATCCATACGTCTCTTTAGTGAATGTGGCATTTACATTAGAAAAATATGGGATGCCAATATATACTGTATAGGACAATAAAACAGATAAGTACCTCTTTTTCCCTGCTGCTAGTTGAATTATGCTTTGGATCCTTCCCAATAAATCAGTATATATGTACAGAGCCCCCATTGTGTGGAAACATTATCCACAGATTTACAACTAAGTTAAATGTAAGACAAACCACCGCCCTGGGCAGCTAAGATCTAACAAATACTTTTATTCAGGAAATTTATAAAAGCCGTGAGTGATTCATTATCCCTAATTTTGTAAGGTTAAGGAGTTGCAGATCCTGAAAATATAAGAAATAACTGTCCCTACACTGAATTACTGCAGACAGTTGGCGAGTCAGAAGCAAAAATGCTGCAGACAACAGGGGAGTGAAAAATAAACAGAGCACTAAAATTTGGTTTATGCAGTATTTAAAGTACAGGCAAAGCAATTCTGGCCTATCTGAGGCCCACGTATTTTAAAATCAATTTGTTATGTGACAGAAAGCAAGTAAAATAGTTTCAGTAGTGGTGTGATATAGTGAGATAGTCAAGTTCCAGACATGCATGAATCAAGTACTCTATATCCTGCCGAGACAACAATGCTCTTAGCCTTGCTAAATTGATAATGTGATTTCTTAACAATGTGGTTCTTCAAAGAAAAGCTCAGGATGAAGTATGGTGCCAAGGTTTCCAGCTGACAGGGAAGGGAAAATCATATTCCACCTTGTGCTAAAACAGAACGTTGCCCATGTGGTAATGCCCATTTTATGTAAATACACCAGTGCTTGATATTTTATTCATTAAGCAAAGTTCCCCAGCTGATTTTCAGTAAAGCTACAATTATTATAGTATTCATCATATAACAGCGCCGGGCACAGTAAGAATGATAGTGATAAATACAGGCAACTGCCCTTACATTTGACAAGTCAGTTTGTTTTCCTTACGCTGAACAACTATGAACCAGCGAGAGCTTTTCCCTTTTAAATCAGGTACCAAGCAGGTCTTTAAATAACCCACCTCCTCCCCTCAAAAGCACCATTTCAAAGGTGGTACCGGGTCCTGAGGCAGTTCTAAAGAAATGCCACAGAAATGTACTCAGTAGTTGATATGATGCTCTTTAGAACTGCCGCAGGGCCCGGTTCTAGCTCTGACAAACCACATATGGATGCCCACTCTGCTTCGTGTCATTGGGTTAGAGCGACATAGATCATAGCTCCAGGTGAGTGTACAAGGGCTGTGGGGCTAGGGATTAGTGGATAAAGAAGGGCAGGGAGCAGGTGGAGTTATAGCTCTACCCGCCTATACACCAGATGAGCATATGCTACACCCAAGGGCTGTTGTGATTACTCCTTGCAAAATGGAGCTCTGGGAGTTATTGCGGATCTGAGGCACAATGTTTTCTGCTGGTGACCTGCCTACTAACCAGTAAAGGCCTTGGGACTATATCTAAAGATACAATCTAGCTTTCAGGATTTATGTGGAAGTTCATGAGACCACCAATGAAGGGGAAAGGGAAATCTGCTCCAGCTAAATGATAGTGCTTCAGTTTTCCTTAAGCAGTATGGTAAAATTCTACTATGAGAACAATGCAATAGCTATGGCCCATCTGCCATTCATTAACGCTGATCAATAATTGTGGGAGAGAAACCACAGAAGAACTGGGTGTTGTGAAAGCTTTAGAATGTCCCTAAGAAATGATTATTTAGATTTGCCTTGCAACTACGTCTTGTAGAGCAGTGGTTCTCAACCAGGGGCATGTGTACCTCTCGGGGAACGCAGAGGTCTTCCGGGTGGTACATCAACTCATCTAGCTATTTGCCTAGTTTTGCAACAGTCTACATAAAAAGCACTAGTGAAGTCAATACAAACTAAAATTTTATACAGACAATGATTTGTTTATACTGCTCTATAGACTATACACTGAAATGTAAGTACAATATTTACATTCCAATTGATTTATTTTAGAATTATATGGTAAAAGGAGAAAGTAAGCAATTTTTCAGTAATAGTGCACTGTGACACGTTTGTATTTTTATGTCTGATTTTGTAAGCAGGTAGTTTTTAAGTGAGGTGAAACTTGGAGGTTCACACGACAAATCAGACTCCTGAAAGGGGTACAGTAGTCTGGAAAGATTGAGAGTCACTATTGGAGAGAGAGAGAGAGTGTGTGTGTGTCTGTCTGTATCAGGGGCAGCTCTTGTTATGTTTTCCTTTGTTGGTGCTTTAAATAAGAAAGCTCTCTTCTTGCCCCTCATCTAGTCACAGAAAGAAGGAAAAACCAGCGCAGAATTAAAACAGGAATCTCATAAAGATCTCAAAGATCTTAAATTAGTTTGGGTTTCTCCCATCTGTACAGAGTGCCTTCAATGAGTGATTGAAACCATGGCTGCAGATACAAATAAACTGTCATTTTCGCCACTTTTTAACTTGCTGTTTTTCTATTTCAGTTTCAGAGAGTGTGCTCTGATGAAATCCTTTGTAGATGTGCCCTTTGGATTTAGTGATTCATACGGTGAAAGCAGAACTGATGAACCACGAACTTCTGTGCTGCTGACTTTAATTAAAAATGCCATGTCTAACTCCAGCAGATGTTTCTGCCATTGAGAGTAGACTAATAATTTGATGCTGACTCTGCTGCTTAGGCTAAGGATATAAGACACTTTTTTTTTAATTTCCTTACGGGATCAAATCCCTCAATATTCAAAATTTGATGTTCTAGTGGGCCTGAACCAATTATGAGTCAAATGATCTTAGTAACATCATGCCTTTCAGACTTGTGTAGAAACCTAAAGTGGTTGTGAAAATACTAGAATAATGTCTGGGAGCTTTCAGGGCTTTGCCCATGGGTTGAAATTAGACCAACCATAGGCGGCATGGTGTACAAACTGAACCCATTAGAGCACTATAATTCAGCTGTTTGGGGGAAGAGGGAGTTCAGGGAGTGAGCCTACTCCTTTCTGTTTTCTTAGACTCATAGACTATAAGGCCAGAAGGACCACCATAGTCCTCTAGTCTGACCTCCTGCACACTGCAGGGCACAGAACTTCACCCACTAACTCCTGTAATAGACCCAGAATTTCTGGCTGAGTTACTGAAGTCCTCAAATCATGATTTAAAGACTTCAAGTTACAAAGGCTCCTCCATTTACACCAGTTTAAACCTGCAGGTGACCTGTGCCCCATGTTGCAGAGGAAGACAAAAAACTCTCAGGGTCTCTGCCAAGCTGGGAAAATATTGCAGTCAGCTGAAACCTGAGCATTTCAGCAAGACCCACCAGCCAGACACCTGAGAAAGAATTCTGTGTAGTAACTCAGGGCCTTCCCCATTTAGTGCCCCATCACAGGCCATTCGGGATATTTGCTGCTAGCAGTAGCAAATTGGCTACATGTCACTGTAGGCAATCTCATCATACCATCCCCTCGGTAAATGTAGCAAGCTCATTCTTGAAGGCAGTTTGGTTTTTTGCCCCCCATTGTTCCCCTTGGAAGGCTGTCCCAGAACTTCACTCCTCTGATGGTTAGAAACCTTCATCTAATTTCAAGCCTAAACTTGTTGATGACCAGTTTATATCCATTTGTTCTTGTGTCCACATTGATGCTTAACTTACATAACTCCTCTCCCTCCCTGGTATTTGTTCCTCTGATGTATTTATAGAGAGCAATCATATCTGCCCCCAGCCTTCATTTGGCTAGGCTAAAGAAGCCAAGCTCTGTGAGTCTCCTCTCATAAGGCAGGTTTTCAATTCCTCTGATCATCCTAGTGGCCCTTCTCTGCACCCGTTCCAGTTTGAATTCATCTTTCTTAAACAGGAGAGACCAAAATTGCACACAGTATTCCAGATAAGTCTCACCAGTGCCTTGTATAATGGTATTAACACCTCCCTATCTCTACTGGAAATACCTCACCTGATGCATCCTAGGACCGCATTAGCTCTTTTCACAGATGCATCACGTTGACGGCTCATAGTCATCCTGTGATTGACCAATACGCCCAGGTCTTTGTCCTCCTCTGTCGCTTCCAACTGATAAATTCTCAGTTTATAGTAAAAATTCTTGTTGTTAGTCCCTAAGTGCATTTCACTAATTTTCTTTTTTCATGGAAACATTTTTTGGGGGGAGAGATGTTTGCAAAAATAACCAAAAAAAGCTGTTTAGAATTCATTTTTTCAATGACAACCCCAAAAAGTCAAAGAAAAAAATTAGTGAGGATGAACTAATTTCCTTACCCGCTGTAGTGAACAGTAACAATACAAGTGGTCTCAACAGATACTATCCCAGGAGGGCTGCGTGGACCAATGAATCAGTCCCCCGAAAGGCAGTGTGATATGGCACTGGAATAGGATCTAGGAGGTATGTGCTCTGTTCCTGACTCTGCCACTGACCTATTGTGTGACCTTGGCCAAGTTATTTCCCTTCTGTTTCCCCTCCCATCATTTGTCCTGGCTATTTAGATCATAAACTCTTTGGAGAAGGAATGTTTATGTGTTTATACAGCACCCTGCACAATGGTGGCCTGGTCTCAGCTGGGGCCTCTCAACGCTATCATAATACAAGTAATAAATAATTATAATTGTATTTTGTCCTGTGTTTGTACAGTGTCTAGCACAGTTGTGTCCTGGTCCATGACTGGGGCTGTTAGGTGCTACGATAATACAAATAAATAATAATAATATCCTACACATAATAAGCTTTTTAAAAACTTTAAAACACATTAAACTTCCTTTTAGACAGATTGGATGCCTGGATGAAGATTTAATTGCCTTTTTTCCAGTATGCCCCTTTCAACTTCCAGCCTTTTCAGTTTGCCTCTTTGATTGCCATATGTGCTGTAAGCAGGTCCGTGATCTTTATACTGTCAATCAGAAATCAGTACCTTCAGATTCATCCAGGTAAGATGATGGTGAGCACAGCTGTGGGGTTGGTCCCAAAGATAAATTTGGCATTATAAGTTAACAAGAAATGTTCATCACTTTTTGTTGTTATAATTTGAACAACTTGGGTTACATTAACTGGAGCAGGGAAAATCTGTTCAGATATACTGCTCTTCTGTTCGGGTGAAATCCTGGCCCCTTTAGATGCAAGGGCAAAAATCCCTTGGGGGTTGGATGAGGCCAGGATTTCACTCAAAGGCCTGTATTGTGTGCAAATAATCTCAGGACAGAATTTCACTCTGTGGACCAAACCCTCAGTTGGTTCCGCTCTTTTGGATGTGATGATCAGAATCTTTCTGAACCAGGTCAAAAGAGAAAAACAATAAAGCAAGAGGGATGAAAGTTTGCATTCCTAAAGCATGTAAAACGTGCTGGTAATGATTCTTTAGTTCAAATTAGAATGACCCGCGCTTTCATAAGCAGCATTCCCTCATGCACAAAGCACTGTCTTTTGGCAGGACCATCTCACACATATGCAGCCTTAAAGATACCATCACGAGCAGTAGTTTGGTAACCCATCCTATTTTTATTGCTTCCCACAGGTCCTGATTAGTACAAAGGAATGTATTCAAAAGGAACATGTATTCTTGCTTGCAATGTCCCCTTGCGCGAGTTATCCTCCTGCAAAAGCAGAACGGCCTCCTTTTTCCACGGCTGTTTAACATATGCTTCTAAAATTTCTCTTTGCTACTTGAATTATGATAGGGAATGTATGGGAAGTGAGACCTGACCCATAGATTCAATGGGGGAGCAGTAGGCTCTGGCAACCCTTTAATTAAGGCAGACTCTCACCACCACTCCTTAATCACCAAAAACATGACTAAACCTCAAATGTTGTATGTTAAATAAATGAAATCCCTACTGTAACAGGAGATAAAATATAGAACATTTCAGCCCCTGCCTCTATTCCCAGGCCTGAGGCACGTACAACAGGGGCTGAGGCAGAAGGCAGCACATTTAAAACAGATCAGAGGAAATGCTTTTTACACAACACACAATTAGGCTGTGGAACTCATTGCCACATGTGAGCTTAGCAGGATTCAAAAGAAGGAGCAGATATTTTTATGGAAAATGAGACCATCCAGAGTATGGGTTTAAAAGAAACCAAGAATTTTAGAAGGGATTTAAATCTTTCATGCTTCTGGACCTAAGCCAGCCTCTAATGGACAGGTGTGAACAAGAAATGTCCTTGAGTGCAGGTTATCCCATAGCAACCTGGTGTGGGATTTCTTGCACCTTTAGCTGACGCAGCTGGTGTTGGCCAGTCAGAGACAGGATACTAGACTAGATGGACCATTAGACTGATCCAGTTTGCCAATTCCTATTCTCTAAGTGCATCTGTGGCAGACATTACAGAACAGCACTGAGGGGCAGCTAAATGGAGTCCTAGCTACTAAACTGGGTCTCTTCTTAGAAATGAATCAGCCCTTATGACACCTTCTCCCCTGCTGAGCCAATTTACTGTGGACCGAGCCAGAGACTCATTGCTGCTGGTTGGGGTCACCCTGCCCCAGAGAAAGCAGAGGGAGTATGATAAGATTGCTGGCAACCAGTAGCTATTTCTAGGCTTGCTTCATGAGCTGCACTGAGGAGAAGAAAAAATAGGTAGAGGATGGGCTAACCATTTCAGAATTTGCTCTCCAAGTCTGAATGTACTATTTAGGGTTTACAATACCCTCACTTTTCAAACTTACCATCCATCTATGTATTCATATGGCCCCCCTCACTCTAATATCTGAGCACCTCACACTTTAACAACATAGCCTCCTAGCTCCCCTCTGCAACAGGGATATGTACTCCTGGGGAACAGACATATAGATGGAGACTTACTGAAACTCACACAAGACACCTGTGGCAAAGCTAGGCATTGAATCCAGCTCTTCTAACCCACAGATTAGTGCCTTACCCACAAGACCATCATTCCCCACATCTGTGAGTTGGTCTGGAAAATTGTAATACCAACACTTTTTAAGTTGTTAAAACTTTTTTCCTGACTCAGTTGCTAGCAAGAGCACACTAAGTACAAAAAAATTTTTTTTTAAATCTATATGTATTTACAGGTAAGAATGGTTTTCTTTCCCATAGAATTACATACTAAATCCAAATTAATACCAAAGCAAGCCCTCATGATTTATGTTACAGTAACTAACGGCAAACACATCCTGCTTTGCTTATGATTAATGATCCTTATTTACAGTGTTTTCAGTTCAGGTCTGCAGTTCTATCATTACCCATTTCAGATGAAAGTTAAACTTTCCTTTTTCCTGTATTTTTACGCAACACCATAAATCCTTGGTGAGAATGTCTCCGATGACTGAATTCTAATTTATACACTGAATTAGCTCTAATATAGCTAACTGAGGAATACAAATGTACCCAGCAAGCTGGTTTTCATTTTGTTTGTTCCACTTTTGTCTGGGAACTCTAACTTTCTAATTGCAGGGGCTCTGTTGCTCTATTAAGGCCAAGGCTCATCATCAACCACAACCTATGTAATGCATGACAATGCCAGTTATAGCACCATGAGGCACTATGGCTCACAAATACACAATCCCTTCCACCGCTCCCTTTAGGTTGGTCTGAATTACTACACAAGCTGGCCTTGGCTGGTCCAGTATCAATGGAGGGGTTGTGGGGGGAAGCTGGCTGAGAGCCACCTTTCCCCACAGGTCTCCTCAAATACATTGAGTCCAACTTGGTGCAGCTATCAGTCGGATCCCAGAAGGCAAACGAGTGCCAGGTGAGAGGAAGGATGATGCCGTTATTAGGGTACTTGCTAGAGCTGGGTGGAAGAAGGTGGAAGCTTCATGGAGGACTTCGATATTTCAAAATTTGGTTTCATTCTGATTAGGAACAAAATCCTCCCATTTTGAAATTCTCTGTGAAGGGAATGGAGCCCTAGCTCTGGGGCAGTCCACCAGGCAAGCTGCCTGGAATCACAGACTCTGGAAGCCCTGGGATTTGTGGCACCGGTGCAGTCCACATGACAGTCCACCCCAGAGCCATGGCCCCTGGAAGCCAGGGCTCCCCAGCAGCCTGCCTGGGCTCCACCAGAACATCAGTGAAATCTAACCATCTCCACAAAACATGTCACTTTCACTGAATTGGCAAATGCAGATGAAACCCTGTTTTGTCAGAATTTTTCTGACCAGTGCTAGTGCTAATCTAGGACAATGGGAGATCTTGGCTAAGTTCCCTGCTCTGACACAGACTTCCTGTGTGACCCTGGGCTTTTGTCCATATGAACATGGTGTTCGTGGCAAGCTGGGGTTTGAATCTACCCCGCACGAGCCTGCTGTGGGACTAACTATGCAGATCTTGCTGATGTGCATTCATAGTTTGTTAATACGCCTTGATCTAGTCCCATCTCAAAGAGGACTAGATCAAAGCACATTCACCTGCTGATAATGAGCGTCAGCAGGGCTCACACTTAGTGAGCTAGTGAGCAGGCTAGTGTGGGGGTAGATTCACACTTCCACTTGCCACAAACGAATTGTTCGTGTAGACAAGTCCTTCCTCTCTGTGCCTTAGCTCCCCACCTGTAAAATGCGGGTATAGTATTTCCCTACCTTACATAGCTGTGAGAATAAATACATTCAAGTTTCTGAGACGCTTAGATACTGTGGTACTGGGGGCCACATATAAATACCTAAGATAGGCACTAGGCCTACATCAAAGCCAAAATTTACTTATCATGCCTGTGGTCTACTTCCTTCCTTAGGTGTGCTGAGTGCTACTTTAGCATACCTGAGGCACTGGGTTAAAGGTGAAGGTGGACACCCAATATCCTGTCACACCAGGAACTGAAATGTGCTGCCATTTTGTTCCACGTAAGTCAGAAACGTGGCTGCCAGGATAAAGTAAGTAATGATAGCCAGTGCTACTCAAACATCATACAGGCTATACTTGAGGAGGAAAACAAACCCGCCCAAGTTTTGAAGTTCCCTTATCACAAAGACATTATTCATAACTCTAAAAAACCAAAAAGGAGTGTGATGCAGCTGGCTAGGAGATAAATAAGACTGCCTGAAACAGAAGACTGGTAAATTCATCACCTATATTTCTGTGGCATGGCCTTGAAGTTAATGCTGTAACTATAATGCCTCAAAATCAGTAAGAGATTCTCGAAATGAAACCCAGAGAAAGCAAATGTTCTAGGGAACACAAGCCATACACACAAGATGCATGTTTTGTTTTTGTTTTAATGATTCAGAAAGGTCACCTGCTGGTTCAAAGGCTTCCTGACTCCCACTTCACTGTTTCTTCTTTTGTGACTCAGGTTGCTGCACTGAAGTGCATAAATTGGTAGGAAGACACCAAAATTCAGCTTCCATTACTGTTCATGTTATACTAACAGATGGAGGCCCCAAATGTAATCAAAGCCCTATTGTGCTAGGCACTGTACAAACATATAGAAAGAGATAGCCCCTGCCTTGAAGAGCTCAGACTCTGAGGGCAGGTCTACACTACCACTGAAGTCAATCTAACTCACATCATTCATGGGTGTGAGGACACGCCTGAATGGTACCAGCTACAGCGACCTAAGCGCTGTCCACACCGGCACTATGTTGGTGGAAGATGCTCTTTCACTGACATAGCTTCCGCCTCTTGCGGAGGTGGCGTAATTATACTGACAGGAGAGCACTCTCTCATTGGCATGCAGTGTCTTCACCAGACTCTCTCCAGCAGCACAAAAAAGTCTACATCACGAGCCAAAAGTCACTAAGAAATTCTGGCAGAAGTGGTACTTGAACGCACATCTGCTTACTCCTGCACCCATACGTTCTCCACAAAACCATCCTGACTCTCTTCAGAAAGGTACTCAATCACCTTTCAGGCAAAAATCTGATATTCTACTGAAGGTGAATAATTTTTTCCAATGCCTTTTTGAAGCTGCATAGTTAGGGGGAGCCACAGCTCTCTGTCCATGGTATCTGCCATGGAATCAGCTCCACTCCTTTTCCCCCTCCTGATTCTCATGGCCTGTTCTGATGCTGACTTAGCTCAGGTCAAGAGAGGGTTTATGAAGACGCAACAGTCCCTTTCTGGCTCATCTGAATCAGTCAAATTCAACTTCCTCTGTGGCTTGTTCTTTAGTTTGTGGGTACGTTTCGCTAGGTCAGAAGAGTTTTCTCAGCTGCGGCAGGAATATCAGGTTACCTGTCATCATTAAAGTTATGCCTACATTATAGAGCCTATGCCAACATAGCTTCCTACTGTAGATGCAGCGTACAAAGACAGAATAAGTTTTTCTGCCGGCATAGTAACACCACCTCCACCTCATCATCACTAAAAAGGTCAGTGATGACCAGATACTCAACACAATATTAACAACAAGGGGGACTAATGCAAGCCACAATAGGGAAAGAACAGGTTAATGAATATTTAGATAAGTTGGATGTATTCAAGTCAGCAGGGCCTGATGAAACTGATCCTAGGGTACTTAAGAAACTAGCTGAAGCAATCTCAGAACCATTAGCAATGATCTTTGAGAACTCCTGGAGGACAGGGAAGGTCCCAGAGGACTGGAGAAGGGTAAACATAGTACCTATCTTTAAAAAGAGGAACAAAGAGGACCTGGGGAATTATAGACCAGTCAGCCTAACTTTGATACCTGGACAGATACTGGAACAAATTATTAAACAATGAATTTGCAAGCTCCTAGAGGCTAATAGCATTATAAGGAATAGCCAGCATGTATTTGTCAAAAACTTCCTTCTTTGACAGGATTACTGACCTAGTGGATGGGAAAAAGGAGTAGACATGATATATCTTGATTTTACTAAGGCTTTTGACTCAGTACCACATGACAATCTCATCAGCAAACCAGGGCAATGCTGTCTAGGTGAAATTACTCTAAGGTGGGTGAACAATTGGTTGAAAGACTATACTCAAAGAGTAATTATCAATAGTTTGCTGTCCAACTGGGAAGGCGTATCAATTGGGATCCCACAGGGGTCAGTACTGGATCTGGTACTATTCAATATTTTCATTCATGACTTGGATAATGGAGTGGCTAGTATGCGTAAAAAATGTACAGATGCACCAAGATGGATGGAGTTGCAAGCAGGATTATAATTCCAAACAGCCTTGATAAAGTGGAGAATTGGTCTGAATTTAACAAGATGAAATTCAATAAAATTAAGTGCAAAGTACTTCACTTAGGAAGGAAAAAATCAAATACACAACTACAAAATGGGAAATAATTGGCTAGACGGCAGGACTGCTGAAAAGGATCTGAGGGTTCTAGGGGATCACAAATTGAATATGAGTCGACAATGAGATGCAGTTGTGAAAAAGGCTAATATTCTGGTATGTATAAACAGGAGTGTCATATATAAGACATGGGAGGTAATTGTCCTGCTTTACTCAGCGCTGGTGAGGCCCCAGCTGGAGTACTGTGTGGATAAATTGGAGAGTGTCCAGAAGAGAGAAACAAAAATTATAAAAGGTTTAGAAAACTCAACCTATGAAAGAGGACTGTGACCAATTGTTCTCCATGTCCGCTGGTGGTAGGATGAGAAGTAACGGGCTTAATCTGCAGCAAGGGAGATTTAAGTTAGACATTACGAGAAACCTCCCAACTATAAGGGTAGTTATGCTTTGGAACAGGCTTCGAAGAGCGATTGTGGCATCCCCCTCATTGGAGTTTTTTTAAAAACAGGTTGGACAAACCCCCCTCAGGGATGGTCTACGTGTACTTGGTCCTGCCTCAGCGCAGGGGGTTGGACTTGATGCCCTATCAAGGTCCCTGCCAGCCCTTCATTGCTATGATTCTATGCTGTTAGCTATGCTGACAAACTTTCTTCTGTCAGCAGAGCTGCGTCTGCACTGGGGTTTCGCTGGTATCATTCCGTGGGTAGGGGTGTGGTTTTTTTCACACCTCTGACCCACATAGCTATGCCAGTATAGGCTTTATTTGTAGACCAAGCCACAGGGGTTGTGGAGGATTTAGGCAGTTGGGGCAGGATTCGGAAGCTTAGGAGTGGGTGGGGTTGTCCAAGTTCATCTTTCAAGATGCAGGGAAAAGACAAAAACTGGAGGAGAAAATAGGCATGGATTGGTCTGGGACCCAGCAGAGCAAAGGCCCAAAAGGACTGAGTTATGGGTGGCTACGCACTTGGGACGTGATTTTTAAAAGCATTCAGAATTGGCTTAACTTAGCTTCCATTGAAGGCAATGGGAATTTCATCACAGCCAACACTAGTCATTCTGGACATTTCACCTTTAGCATATGGCAAGCATTTGGCCTGTTTTGTAGATTCATAGCTCTTAGGGCCAAAGGGACGTTATGATCATCTAGCCTGACCTTCTGCATAACACAGGCCATACCATTTCACCCAGCGGTTCCAGTATCAAGCCCACAACTTCTGGTTGAGCTACAACATGTCTTTTAGAAGGTCATCCAGTCGTGAGGTGAAGACTCCAAGTTATGGAGAGCCACTACATCCCTATGCCAGGTTGTTGGGTTTTTTTTGAATCCCGTCAGAACAAGGGCTGGTCTAGAATTATCCCAAGTAGAGTGTCACATGTTTTGTGTTAGAAAATTATCATCTCTAATGTTTAGACCCTTCAAAGAAGTTTTACTGTTCCTCTGCTCCTCTGCGTCCCAGCTGAAGCCCCACTAGTATAGCCACGGTAATTAATTCTTTCTGTACACCATCATGTACACGATGTTGGTTTGTCATTTGGGATCTCTGTAATTGTTTCAATATGGACACTGCTTCCTCCTGATGCTTCTTGCAAATGACTTATGACACAAACAGATGTGTGTCCTAACCTTTTTTTGCCTTACACACCACCTGTCATTGAGTTTTCTGTGGATTGCCTGCATAGCCAGCTGGGGTATAAATTGGCTGATATATTTCAACATGTAGCAAATTATGTAGGCTTGGAAAGATTAGATTTTTATCGGTAAACGTTGATTTCACAGTAAACACACAATCTGACAAAAATATTCCCATCAATAATAATTTAAATTTACAGAGAATCAAAATAAGAAATATATGGCTTGAGAACTTATTATGCTTTGATTTAAGGATATTTATTTTGGTATATTTTGATACCAATCAGTGTTTTGCTGGTTATAAAGCTTTAAAATTTTTGAATCTCAATGTCTACTGTAATTAAATAATTATAGTCGGACGCCTCTCTGTTTTATGAACCCCCAATAATTCCCCACAACTGTAAACATTTAAATAGATAAAAATAGGAAAAAATACTTAATAATAAACTTTGATATCTGTTGAAATACTAAAAGCATTAAAATTGAATTCTGCCAAGCCTAAATATATGGAGTAAAGTTTTCAAAAGTGCTCAAGTGACTTAGGATCCTGTGTAACTAAGGCCCAGATCCTCAAAGGTATTTAGGCACCTTACTCCCATAGTCACTAACTGGGTTTTGTCATGCACATTTTTTAAATGAGTGGTCTTCCCAGAAACTAAATTTTTAGCAAAAAAAAAAAAAAAATTACCTACATTATCAAAATTTTCACGTTTCATGAAATTTTCTGCCATTTTTTTAACTGAGAATTTCCAGTATTTAAAAAAAATAATTATCAATTTTTTATTGTACCCAAACTCCCATTTTCTTACTGAAAATTGAGGTTTTGGTCAACAAAAATGTCAAAAACATTTTTTTCTTAAAATATTGGTGAAATATATTAAAACAATTTCACAAAAAAATGGACAATGGGTCCATTTAGAACCCTGCAAAACAGAAACAACTTTGACATTCTGAATATTTTTGGGACTCCCTCCCCCCACTTTTCAGACAGATCTAATAGCCTCACTCACAAACAGTTCAATTCTGCTCCGTGAATCAATGGCAAAACTCCCACAGATCTCACTATTTCAGGATCAGGTCCTAACAATAAAAATGATACACAGTCATGACAATACAGCAGCTCAGTTATATTTCAGCTCTTTAGATTAGCACACAAGGACCAATTTCAGATGTGGGGTATCTGAATAGGGGGCCAGATCTTTAGCTGGTGTAAACTGGCATAACTGTTGAATTCAATAGTCCCAAAGAATGACCCAATGAATTCTGAAAATCCCACTCAAAAATCCCATCCCCTAAAAAGTAGACTGTCCCTTTGAAAATGACAGGAGGAACTAGTTATCAGTAACCCGGGTGCAAACCTTTGCCACTGGCACCATCCACTGAAGTGCAACAAGAAGCTACAGTATTTGTTGCTAAAAGAATTATGGCCTGATTTGTTAATGAGCATATTCAAAGGTATAAGACAAACAAAGCTGGTTAAAATAAAGGCATCAGCTGTGGTATTTATGCCTCACTACAAATGCAGCAGATTAAAAATGGTGCACCTGTTTTGTTCAAAATGAAACCAGCATATTAATAGATGTTGCTTTGTTGGCACGAAACAGAAGTCAGTGAATAAATATTCCTCTCATGATGCTAGTCTCCCTAGGGAAGCATTAAGATTTTCCAGGTGAGACACATACACAGTCAAAGGAAATGAAATAAAAAATTGCTTTTCTGTTTTATGTGATCATTTTCATATAAGACCCAACAAAAATGAAACTTCCATTGCTTGACTATTCAAAACGCGACTCTGCTTTTACGCAATTCCTGAGGCAGAACTGAGATTATGGGTCTGTTACAGGAGTGGGTGGATAATGTTCTGTGGCCTATGATGTGCAGGAAATCAGATGAGATGATCATGATGGTCCCTTCTGGCCTTGAAGTCTATGAGTAAATTTGCCAATCTGTCCTAGAGTACCTGATAGGGAGGGTGCGACTTTGATTATGTTATATAATCTGACTAAATCTTTGGGCCAAAAGTTCAATGCGCTTTTGCTGATGATGAATAGATATGAAGAAACTACTCAGAATGAACAAATGAAGGATGGTAAGGTAAAATGACTATAACATACTGATTTTGAGACCTGTAATACAATTTCAGATAATCTGGTGCAAGATTATGTGATATTGCAGTAAAGATTTGAGGCCCTGGAAAATAAAGGGGGCCCTCCAATCTTCACAAGGTAGGAATAAATGAGGGAATTGAAGAAGCTGATTCCATTTCTGCTTTGTATTCTGTACTTGAATGAATTTTGAATACAAAGTTTGAGGACCAATGGCCTGATCCAAAGCCCACATAGATCTATTCTATTCTATTCTATTCTGGTTCTTACACTGCACTCATCCGTGTGCCTTCCAGTAGCACAGTGAGCAACGTAGCTAACATATCTGCACTGACTTTGATGGGTTTTGGGTCAGGCCCCCCACACTTTTGACGTCAGCACCAAATTACATCAGATGAGTCTGTGGCCTAATGACTTTTGTGCAGAGATGCCTGCAGAGAATTTGACATTTGTATTGTAAAGGCATTTTGCTTACCTACCGCTCAGGTGTCCTACTATAGGGTCCAGCGAGGAAAGCTGAAATGTGGAACTTTTCTGCTGTTTATTTTCTCACACGCAATTTGGATAAAATTTGGGGCAATTGCCATTGGGTTAAATTTGGATACGTACAAAGTTTTAGTCAATGCAAATTCTTCAGCTTTCATAGTATACCTCAAAGATGCTGATTATGCTCTGGAAGTAAGGCAATTCCTAGCCTCAGTGACATCCCAGAAACTCATCCTCCAGAAACAGCTGTAACTTTCAATGACAATTTGTTTTCCAGCCAGTGCCTATTTTGGGAACATTGCTGTTGAAATAATTAAATCAGTTATCTTCCTCACCTGGGATTCTGGTGCTGGGTCAAGACACACTGACCCCAAATGCCTTTTTCACATGAATCCGAAAATTCAGTCACATTCTGTGGCTGAGCTAAATACTGTCTAGTAGACAGGACATTGGACTGGATATCCAGAGACCCAGGTGCTACTCCTGGTTGGGAGGCCGTGCATACATCACTTCACCTCTCTGTTTCCCTTCCCATTTCTTGTCTGGCTTGCCTATTTAGATTGTATGTTCGCTGAGGCAGGGAATGTCTCTTACTGTCTCTTTGTACAATGCCTGGCACAATCTGAGTTGAGCCCTTAGCACTATCATAATAGTAATACCGACACTTGTTAAAAAGCAACTGAACCCCTGCTACTCACAAAAGAATATAAGCTTTCAGGATAACTTGGTGAATTTCTATAGCCTGTGTTATGCAGAAGGTCAGACTAGGTGATTTAATAGTCCCTTCTGGCCTTAAAGGCTATGTATCTATGAATTCTTTGCTGGTGAACACAATCATGGGACTCTACAAATTGCTTGGAACACCAAGGGCCAGATGCTTAACTTGTGCGAATGGAGTTACAGCTGCTATGCTATGCTGCTCTATACCAGCTGAGGATATGGCCCATACTACTTAAAATGCTTCCTGTCACAGGGTGGCTGCTTTAAGAGGCAATTGGTCCAGCCCACCTATGCCTCATTAACAGCCGTGATAGGACCTGATAGAGGGCAGCTGAATTCTATAAAGAGTCAAAGGGGAACAGGAATGGCTAGAGGAAGCTGTCAATCTGACCTGGGGATTCCTTCCTAACCCCAAATATGGTGATCAGTTAGTTCCTAAGCATGTGGGCAAGACCCACCATCCAGCCATCTGGGAAAGAATTCTCTGTAGTAACTCAGAGCCCTCCCCATCTTGTGTCCCATTACCAGCCATTGGAGATATTTGCTGCTAGCAGTCGCAGATCAGCTACGTGCCATTGTAGGCAGTTCCATCATACCATCCCCTCCATAAACTTAGCAAGGTCTTGACAGCGGTCAGGTTTTTTGCCCGCATTGCTCCCCTTGGAAGGCTGTTCCAGAACTTCACTCCTCTGATGGTTAGAAACTTCCATCTAATTTCAAGGCTAAACTAGTTGATGGCTGGTTTATGTCTTTATATCTCTTTTAACCTTCCAGGCTCCTCAAGTGACTACTCTGTCAGCTTCCCCAGGTGACCAGAGACCCCCACCAGGTGACTTGGCTGCCAAGGCAACCTCTGCCCTGATAAATAGTTCCTACCCAGGAGAATTGGTTTTACTGCATATATTACATTACTTTTCAGTGGTCAAGCACTTTAAGTCAGCGACCCTCTTTTGTTTGTTCTTGTTTTGCCACCAGCCTTTGGAATTTCAGCCCAACATGGAGGCAAACTGACGAAAGATAAGGCCAGAGACTGCAAATTCAAAATGGAGGTTGCAGCTTGATAAAGATACATACAGAGAGTTCATACCCTGCACAGAAGTCAGAGAGCGAACAGACTGATTCCCTACTTTGCCATGGGCAGTTGGTTTTTAATTTCTTTTTGAAGGTGCCTGGTGGACATGCCCGGGGGTTTGTTCAAACAGTATATATTCAAAAATGTCTTTAAAAAAGCAATGTTTATTGGACAACTAAGGAAAAGAATCAAGTCACATTAAAAGGTACGTGATGTCTCACTCTTATCTGATGTAAGGTCCATAGAACAGCTCTGCTACATGGATCACAATTCCATGTCACAGAAGCCCAAGTCTGTCAGCGAAACTCTCCCTTCCCTCCCATGACCTCTCAGCTGTCCTGTCACTTGGATGCACAGGTGTTAACACCATGCATTGCCATTCTAGATGTGAAATGATCTTCTGAGCCACGCTGGACAGTATTATTCCTCCCACTCAGTCCCTTTGAGCGACTTTATTACTTCCGCACACAATGACCCAGGTATTTATGGGATTTTTACATTACCTTCTGGACTGCATTTACAAGACAGGAGCAAGTTCAAAAGTTCTCAGTCTACATCCAGACGGTGAATTAAGCCGCAGCCAAGTGCCAGCTTGTGCGTGCTTTACCCAAGGGCTCCTCCCTCACTGACTACAAGCCATTAACATTCAGGCAGACATTCCTAGCTCAGGCTGAAGTGTTGGTCTTGCAGGCTGGAGGATCATTTCTCCCACTTCCCCTCAGGGCATCTCCGCTTTCCTTCCTTAATTGTCAGTTGAATCCTAGCATAGCAGAAAGCCCATACACCACCTCAGACAATCAGAAAATTCATTTAGAAGGTACTCAGTTTGTCACAACTTGTAGTTACTAGTTCTAAGTATCATGGAGAAAGAGGCTGAGATTTTCAAAGGAGACTGAGTTAGGTACCCAAACCCCATTGAAATGTAACCAGATTTTGGTGCCTAACTCCCTAAGGGCTTATCTACACAGGGGAAGTTACTCTGGAACAAGGCAAATTTAAAGCACTATAGCTAGTGTAGAATAATTCCCTATGGGACACTATGATTCCATAATAACCATAACAGAGAGCTATTGAAGAATAGCTGGTTGCGCAGTAGTTATCCTGGACAATTTCCCCAAGAAGACAAGCTCTTATTAGGCTTCTTTGGAAACTTCAGCCTAAAGCATCTATGGCTTCATTAGAAATCAAAAGGCACAGGAATGAAATGCAGCTGTTGCAACTATGTTATTAAAAACTTGCTGCATATTAAAGAGTAAGGGCTTAGATTGTCCCCTCCAAGTCTGTGAGCAAAGGGGACCCAGCTCTAATGGTTCCAGGCTAAGAAGTGGATGACGCAGCAATGATGTCCTCCCTTTCTACTGTGGCAGTCCCTCAATGAGAGCAATATGGTTGAGTGGATTAGGAGGAGGCAGGCCAGAGCTGGACCATCAGATGCTACCTTGAGGAGGGCCACGTGGATGACCCTGGCCTCTGGTGGGCTTCCCCAGATACCTGCAGATCTGAGGCACCTTCAAGTTTAAGAAGCCAACCCTCTAGTGTGTGTTACAGAGTTACAGAGATATTTATGGGAAGGAAAATCCTTGTGTGGAACTTGCAGCATTTCCTGTCCACCTGACCCCCTCCACCCCCACTGTGTGGGTGATTTCCACTTAGGGAACGATCAGATTCAATATATTTGTAAAAGAACTGTAGATTCAGGAGCACAGGAATAAGGCTGATACTCTCCACTGAGACCAGGGGGACCAGCAGAAAGCCCATACACCACAACATAAGGCATAAGTGGGATTTAAATGGGCTCTTTGCCTCATACTGGCCTACAGTTCGATCCAACTCCCTCTGATTTATGTCTTTCCATTGACTCGAGTGGGAGTGAAATCAGGCCCCCATTTCTCAGAGGCACACCTCGAATGCCTATCCCAAGCTCACTGACGCCAATGGAAAGGTAGGGTAAGGTAGGTCTACATGGCAAATAACACCCGCGGCTGGGGGCTAAGGGTCTGTTTAATCATGGTGTAGTTATTTGGAATCAGGCTCCCAGGCTTTTGGACCCTGTCAGGTGGGAAGGTCCCAGAGCTTGGGCTGGACGCCAAGTCTGAACAGCTCCAGAGCAATTAAACAGCCCAAGCCCCGTAAGCCTAAATCAGCTGGCATGGACCAACAGTGTAGACATACCCTTAGACATGAGTGGGCTTGAGCTGAGGCCCTAGGTGAATACCATTCAGCCAGGAGAGGATTTAGAATGCGCACCGTACTTAGTCGTGTGTAAGTTGATCCCTCCTGTCGTTCAGGAAGTTGTTTATGCAAACCTCATCAGAAGCAAAGCCAACAGTTAGGTAAGGCAGAACTAATGTTGCTCTCACCATTTCAGTGCTGCCTTCTCCATTTCCACATGCTCCCCGAACAACTAAATTCATTAAAACTTATATAATTTCTATTGTAGAATAACGGTTCCAGTGGGTTTAGGGTTTTGTCATTTCTCGATTCACTCCCGCCCCTATATTTTGTTACATGACAAGATCACAACTATTGTCCACTAAAAAAAAAAATCCTGTGTTTAGTTACCTTCCAATGATCTTTTCTTCTTGTTCAGCCTATTTGCAAAACCTATTGCCTGTATTAAGTGCAGCTGCTTAAAGTTTTCTCTGTTCACAATGAACCCTAGAGTCACATTGTCAGCTGGTGTAAATCAGCATAATGATTTAGTTGAATGACATTGAATTACACCAGCTAAGGACCCTGCCTATAATTTGTTTTACCCTGCTTTAAGCAATAAAGTCACTCAAAAGCTTTTTGAATTTCCTATTTAATCTATGTTTTTATATGTACTAATATTAAGAATCAACTGAATTCTAACTTTTTGTCCAGCAAAGATTAATTTAATACATAATTTTGTTGCAAATTATGATGTATTTAAACCTAGAACTGGGGCCAAATCCTTGGATGGTGTAAATTGGTCTAGCTTAATTGTTAGTGGAGTTATGTCAATTTACACTTTGTGGGGATATGGCATCAAGCTAGATGTTTAAAAATGAGGACATAAAATAAGGCTTCTAAATCTTTATTTAGGTGCCCAAATAAACTGCCTGAAGCTCCTCTGAATTCAAAGGGACCTGCTGGTTGGCTCAGCATAGAATTTAAAAAGTATAGTTAATGAGCTTGTGCTTTAAGATAGAATAGTAAAAGTATGTAACAGGGAAAGAAGGGGCCGGAAGGACCTAATAAGGGCTGTCCGGACGCTAGCACAGCACAGATAGAGGGCGAAGCTGACCACACTCGGCTGAGTGACACCTGGAAATGATGTCATGATGACTAAGTCATGAGGACTAAGCAGAAATGCCCACTAATTATGTCATATAATGAGGCAAGCTGAACAAGTAAATTGATCAGCTCGATCAGCTTGAGGGTATTTAAACTCCAAAAGTCAGTCGCACTTTGGACTGCAGCCCGCTGGGATCCTCAGTAGCTGGACTGTGCCCTTCTATGAACCAGCAGCGTCCAAGGGATGGCTAATACTTATTAGAGTCAACTCGGCCCAAGGGGCTTGGAAGAAAACACGTTCTGGGTAATGTATGAGAGTACACTTGCTTTAAGATAACCAGGAGTTTACAAACGACCATCTGTCTGTACACATAGTTTGCAAACGACCATCTGTCTGTAAGCATGAGGCAGTAAGTAGTAGAATTGTGTACTATAAGAAATGAACACATGCATTATAGAATATTACGCCTTTGTTGGTTTTTTTTTGGTTTTGTGTTTTTATTAGTTATGTCTATGCGCTTTGTTTTTTACTAATGAATAAATAAATGAGCAATATTTCTTCAGTTGAAGCCTTGTTCTCATTCTTGTTCAGTCATGCCCATGCCTCGATCGAGGCAACTCCTCTGCTCCTGGAGCACCATGACCCTAGAGTAAGAGCCTTACCAGCCGCTTTAGGTTCACGCTCAGTACTTTGAAAAACCCAGCCACTTTAGGTGCTTATGTAGGGCTGCAAGTCATTTAACTTTAGGCACCCATTTGTGAAAATCTTGGTGATAGTATTATCAGCTAAGCTCTGGTCTGCAGTACAGAATGAGGTGGAATTAAGGCAGCTTACATGGACCTATCTCTGTACATGTCTACACTAAAATGCTGCTTCCACCAAAGTAACTCACTTGCTACACTGACTTACTAACTCCACCTACACAAGAGGTGTAGTGCTGGAGTCGGTGTAGACCCTGCATTGCTTACATTGACTATGGCTGCCTTTCAGAAGCTGTCCCACAATGCCTCACATTAACAGTTAAATCAGTGCAAGCACTTCTGGGGAGGATCTGTACTGATGACACAAGGAGAGTGGTGTGGACATGCGAAAGAAGTTTAATTACTTGCAGTGGCTTTACTCAACATAACTTCAGTCGACTTAATTTTGTAGTGTGAACTTGCCCTAAGGCGCTCATCTTGCAAACAGTTTATCCCATGAGCAATCTTATTCACATAAGTAGTCCCGTTAATACACATAAGTTAACACAAGTTAATGCCATCTTAATAACGTAAGTAGTCCCATTAATGCCAATTGGATTATTTACATGAATAAAATTACACACGTGTAAGTGTTTGCAGGCGTGGGGCCTGATTTGGGAACTTGTTGCTATGTGCTTGACCCTGCCTATGAGTAATTTTATGCACATGAAGTCCCAGTGACATTTCTGTCCAACTACTCACATGGATAAAGTTAGTCATATGTTAAAATGACACAAAAGATTGTTTCCTTACTTGCTTGTGTAAGAAAATCTAACAAAAAAACCCAATGGAGTTTGATTTTATATACCAACTACCAGCAAGTCGGAGATGTTCATTGGACAATTCCCTTTGGCTGGTGTTTTCCTTGAGGGTGAACCTCACTTTGCAAATTCACCACCCAAGGTGCCATTTATTTTACCCCTTTAAAGTACATTCCCATTGCTGAAGTCAGCCTCAATCGGATAAAGACTTCACATCTGGATCCAGGGAGGAGGAGGGCTCAATCATGGAATCCAATTTCTCTGCTAAAAGCAGATGCTTCCTCTGCAAAGTCTGGGCCTTGAGTTGTGCCACAAAATAAACAGCCACCCGAAGTGTTTAATTTAAAAGAGAAGGGAAAGAGATTTGAGTCAGTGTCTCTAACTCCACATTGCCAATTATGAAATTGATTTGAATCAGTCTCACAACTCCACACAACTAATTATAAAATTCCTACTTGACTTCCTGGCCCTAGACTATTTTAGCTGTTACATCATGTAGAACTGTTTTCCACTTTCATCTGTAATTTTCAGGAGCATTCTTAAATTAAACCCAGTTGAGGACCATGCAAGTCCTAATTAGCATGTATAAGCCACATGATCTGTTCAACAGGGACTTAACTGGGCTGTTTTTCTTTACTCTCTGAAAAAATCGTCTGACATTATGAAGACTGAAAAGATAATATGAGAGAGAGCAGAGGTCAAAAGCTTGCTCTCAGAATGAAACTCGGAGTTCATATCACACCCACAGAGATATGATGAGCTGTGGTACTCAAACAGCTCATTCTCTCTCTGAGACAAAACAAAGGGCATAATTGGGGGCCAGCTTTTCAGAAGTGCTTAACTTCCATTCAGGCACCAAAATCTGAGCTCAGCCTCTTGGGTACACCTAGGTGCTGAGATCTTCTGAAAATTTGGCCAAAAGTGTCTGTAGGATGGGTGGCTGTCCCTCCCTGTCAGTTTCGGAGGGAGGCCCACCCACTCCCTACCCTGCTCTGGCAGGGGTTGGCCCAGCCCGGGATAGGGAAACAGTCTCTGGGCTTGGGCCAGGCAGCCCAAAGGTGCTAGCCCGAGTCCCAATGGGCAGCAAATAGTCCAACACCCCAATCGGGCAGCACACCATTCAGAAGCCCCAGGCCGGGCAGCACACCGTTCAGAGGCCCCAGGCCGGGTGGTCAGGGAAGGGGGAGGAGGATGCAGGCCCACCTGACTCCACTGTGTCCCAGCCTAGGTCCCTAGCTGTGGCAGAGGGGTATGCCATGGAGTCAGCAGGGTTCCAACCATAACACACTGACTCACTGTCCGGTTCCCCAGTCACCAGACTGGATGGCCCCTCCCCTGGACTACTTCCTGCCCCGTTTCCCTTGGGTACCTGGTGTGACACCATCCAGTCAACCTTGTCGGGGTCAGGTTGCAGAACCCCTCAATATTGTCGGGGGGCAGTAGGTCGGGCAGCTCAGTGGGGAGGTTGGTGGGGGGCAGTTCCTCCAGGTCCAGCCCTGTCAGGGTCCACGCCTCATTGCCATCCTCTGGCAACTCCAAGGGCAACTCCTCCAAGTCTGGCCCTGGTATGGCCACTTCCTCCTCGTCTGCATCCGGCAGCTTCTCCAGGTCTTGGCCCCTCTGGATCACCAGGTCTGGTGGGGTGGTCAGATCCAGGGGTACCTCTGGGCCCCAGGCTGTGCGCTGCTCATTCGCCTGCGCCCGGATGCAGGCCCTGGTCCGCTTTCTCAGGTACCAGGCTGCAGGCAGCTCTGGAGGGATGTCCTTCCCCACTGGGAGTTAGCTCCCAACTGAGCTCCTGGGCCGGTGGGCAGACAGGCAGTCTCTGGCTCCGCCCCCACATGCCCGGCCTGTTTCTCCCTGTCAGTTTCAGGGGGAGGCCACACCCACTCACTACAGTGTCACACTAGAAACTGCTGGCTGCCCTTATTTAGGTGCTTAAATGGGAGAGGGGCTTTTTTTTAAAAACCTGCCTGTAATCATGGGTGCAGAGCAGGGACTGCTTCAGACAGAGGTGGGACTTGAAGGGGGATCTCCCACATGTCAGATAAGTGCCTTAGTCACCAGTATGCAGAGTCATTCTCACATTCCTCTTTTGGAGCCGTTCCACTTTGCAGTTAGGGCATTCTCCCAGATTGTGGAAGATACAGGTTCAAGTTCCTTCTCAGATTCAGAGCACCGTCTATAACCTGGTCTTCCACTGTCCAGATAAGATCCTTAGCCACTGGGCAATTGGCTATTCTGGTTGCTCACTCCTTTTGACCAGACATTCTAGCTTAGACCTGCAGAACCTGCCCACCAAAATTTTTGTCAAAATCAATACATTTCAGCAAAACTTTTCAGTTTTGACCCATTGCCTTTTCCAATGAAAACATGTTTCATCGAAAACTTTCCCAACCAATACTCATGCTGAGTCCTTGAAAATCTCCCAACAGGCTCTTCTGAAAATCTAGCCTTACCAAGAAGATATTTATAAAGGGAAAAGGGGGAGCTGGGGGTTTGATCAGAGACAAAATGAGAGAAAAGGTACTTACAAAAAAGCTGCGTGCTTGCCCAGATCAAGTTACCTGTTAGTTTCCAATAATAACAGGACTGACTGATTCCTCAACACCAGTCCCATCATAAACTAGCCACCAGTTTGCAAGGGAGTAGACTTATGCTGACCGATGAATGGATTAAGTGTCAAGGACTCCATTGCAATGTACGTCATATACATTGACTGCTCCCCGTCCTACTGTGATGAGCCCATTTGTATCAATTAGAGGTACAGAGAGGGTTCTGTGCCCATAATTGGCAATGTGAAGATCATTTAAAGCACCAAAATAGAATAGTCCTCTCCATGGTTTACCAATAAATGACTTTAAGTGTGTAACTTTTGCTTGTTTGAGCTGATACCTACAGACTTGACTTAGGTAACAGATGTTTTACATTTACAAGCAAGTCCTATGGGGAAGAGTCTATCATACCCCTGGCACATCATGTACAAAGCAGATGTTTCTATTAACGTTAGAATTTGGTAGAAACTCAAAGAGGTGCCTTTTAAAAAAAAACAAACTACAACTTGCAGAAGAATTCTAATGAATCATTTCCCTTTTCGATGACTAGAATCTGACAGGACACAAGCATAGCTTTGTAGCACAGCCTCTCAGTTAAATATGAAATACATCTGGACACAGCATTTGAAGACTCATTTTCCACAGGCCGCACAAAGCCATTGACATAATAAAATAATACTCTGATTGGAATTACAGATAGGATTTAAATCGTTGACATTCAGGCTCTTAATCCTTTGCAGCAAAAGCAAGTCCTCCATCAAATGCAAGCCTAATTTTATACCAGGATCTGTATAATATATGCCATGAAAACAAGAAATGGCAGCATTTCACCGGGCAGGAGCAACAACAATAAATAAAAGTGACAACGAATGTTTCAGCAGCATTTTCAGTTTCTTCTAAGCTACAGGTGTTAAGCACATTCTGTTGTTAGGACTGAATTCCAGTTTTAATTATGATCAGTGGGTTGGGATATAAATTAAGGCCTGGACACTACCATTGATGCACAGCAGAATTCCCAGTGATGTCAACGGGAAGTGTGCACAAAGATCAAAGATAGACTCTGACTTTTATGGAGCGACTAAACTACGTGGTGCTGAAGCCCACAACATGGTACTGAAGTGAACGCACTAGTTATTTGCAATATCTGCCCCTGTGTGACTTTTGCAATAAGCCTCAGACTCAAATTTGAACAAGGGAAACTCATTACCTAAGGATCAAAACAAAAAATGGCATCACGGGTTTCATCAAAAGTTTCCCGTGGCCCAAAATGAGTTTGAACAACCCCCCCCCCTGCTTTGAATTTTATACGTGACCCTGAAACCAAGCGAGATTCACATAATTTCAGATTTTGCAATGGAAGCTTCACTCAGCACCAGTACATAGATTGTAAGCTCTTTGGGACAGGGACCATCTTTTGGTTCTGTGTTTGTACAGCACCTAGCGCAATGGGGCCCTGGGTCCATAGCTGGGGCTCCTTGATGCTATGGAAATACAAATAAATAAATAAACAAATAAATAGTGTTCATTTGAACACTAACTACTTTTGGAAAATAGCAGTGAGAGCCAATACTGGTTTTTTTAACCTGTTGTTATGCTGAAAAACAGCTGCCATCAGAGGCGTCTTAGATCCAGTCAGAGACCTCATTGAAGCCAATGACAACTCAACAGATGAAGCAATGCAGCCCCCTTTTATGTAGTAACAACAGCTGCAGACATTTGGGGGAATCACTCAAAGTAATAGGTGGCATGGCCAATCTGAGCTCAGCTGCAGGACTGAAGAGTTTCTCTGTTTGCAAACAAAGTGGCTAGGATATCAGTAGCAGGCTGTGTGTGGTGAAGGCAAAAGCCAAAAGGATATGTGGGCATGAACCCAAGAAGAAGGGGAGAGACAGGGAGAGAAGGGGAGAGACAGCACAGAGCTTGCTGGAGAGGCAGACGGAGGGAATTCTGAGCAAGGTAACTGCCTGCTGCTGAGTCTTTCTACTGTCCTCAGAGGAACAGGACATTGCATAATTTTTTTTGTAAATAAATAAGGATATATCGGACTCACAGCACTGATTTCTCACCCCAATGGAAACAACCCTGCCAGGCCACGAATACTGATGAACTGCACAGACCAAAGGGGAAGACAGAGCAATTGGCAGTGACGTGCACCACCCCGGATGGGAAACATCGTGCACCAGGAGGCGTTGTCCCTGTCTGAGAGTGAAACCTGGAGGAGTTTTGCAGGGATGGGATGGTTGGTTGTTCTGGGAGAGGACAGGTTAATTTGTCCCAGTGGGTGGCAGAGGGGGGATTAAACTGGTCTGTGACAGGGCAATTTTGCTGGAAGCAATGCTTACTGTGGTCGAGGCTTTTGGGTTTGCTGAGTTGTGGACTACTGGGAGGGAAAATTTCATGGGACCAGGGGTTTGTACTATGGGTCATGTAGAGTCGGTGCAAACTATAGAAACAAACAAAAACAACAGGAAGCATGGATTTTAAATAACTGTATTAATACTGACATAATCCACACACAGAGAGAAAAGCTTTATGTAGCTATGTAAGATGGCCCTCCTTGCTGGAGAATCACAATCTTTAATATGTCTAGACTCACAACACCCCTGGAAAACAGGGAAATGCTGTTTTTCCCCCCATTTTACTGACATTTCAAGTGACTTGCTCAAAGCCTCACAGGAAGTCTGTAGCAAAGCAGGAAATTGAGCCTGGGTTTCCTGCGAGGTCGGCTAGCATCCTAACCACTGGTCCATCCTTCTTCTCATGTCCCTGAATCCATAGCACCTGTTCTACTCTATCCCACAGAGTTCTCCTCGGTGTCAGTGACTGGCAAAGATCTTCCAGAGCATTTGAACAGCAAGTATCAGGAGATGTCAACGACTTCATTTGCAATAATAACTATAAAATAAACCTAGAACAAGAACTGAAAAACTGTGGAAAGGCCAATCTGATATGTAACCCAATTCCAGTTTTAAATGTTTACCAGGTTGCTAATAATAAAATAAGCAAAAAAACCCATTGTTTCGAAAAATGTATTTTTTTTTAACACCACAATATCCCTTTAACAGATGGCACTTATGTTGGTATCTTGGCTACTTGTATCAGAGCTGTCTGATCCTACATCTGTACTCGCGTCTGCACTGTCAGCACCAGTTTGATCTTTGGCAAAGTTGATGAAAACCTAAAAGATTAAAGGAGAATATTTGTATTGTGACAAACCAAAAAAAAAAAAAAAAGAGTAAAGAAATGGACAAAAATGCCTTTTTTCTATGGACCGTACCCCTGAGAGGGAGACTTGGGGATGGATTCTGTACTTCAGATAGGATTTCTAAAAGGAGTCTGAGGGAGTTAGGCCCCAAATGGGATTGGGGTATTTACATGTCTTGGGCTGCTTTGAAAAGCTCAGCTTTAATGCATATTTTATTTATACACACATAGACCTATATGCACATCTGCCTATATATTTATATGTGTGTACACACACAATCCTATAGACACACACATATTATATACACACACAGACGCACACCCACTTACTTCACTATCAGAATATCACCTAGGATTGCAGGGTAACAGTTTTGCTCCCAGTTCCATTCACTTTGCACTATTCTGGTGGCACATAGGGGCTCGACAGCTGCCCTATCACCGCAACAAAGGATTCCCCTGTTGCAGGGAAATCCCCAGGTGGCATAAAAACTAGAAAGCTCCATTGCACCCACTTTTAGTCCCTCTGCTATGGGGTCATCTTGGGAGATGACTGTGTGTTTGTAGGATTGTGTGTACACACACACATATAAATATATAAGTAGATGTGTGTATAGGTATGTGTGTATATATATAAAATATGCATTAAAGCTGAGCTCTTCAAAGCAACTCCAGCTCTCCCCTGCCAATGAGATGGTCCCTAGCAGACATAGCTTAAAGTAGCTCTTAAACTTGGAACTTTCCTACAATATTTGTATATAGGTGAAAAAAGTTTTGAAGTGGAAACGGAGGGAAGGTAACTATGGCACCAAGTTGCAAATAAAATGGGTGTTACAGTAGAATCTAGATTCCCCAACTGAGATCAGGGCCCCATTATATAAATATAAAGAGGCAGGTCCTCAGCCGGGATAAATCGATGTAGCTTCACTGAAGTCCATGGAGCTGTATCAATCTACATGAGAGGAAGATCTAGTTCATACTAAGAAAAGAGAAGCCACAAAGAGCTGGCAATCTAAAGAGACAATCAAAGGCTGGCAGAAAGGAGTATTATCATCCCCATTTTACAGATAGGGAAATGAGGCACACAGAGAGATTGAATAACTTCTGAAAGGCCACCCAGAAAGTCAATGGCAGAGCCCGGAGTTAAAGCCACAACTCCAGACTGCCAATCTGGGACATTAACCACAAGACTAGCCTTCATTTCTGAAAAATGTGGGGTGAAATTCTACCTTCATTTACACCCCTGCAGTCCCACTGAAATCAACAGCACTGCATCAGTGTAACTGCAGGCAGCCTATGTCCTTTGTGCCACATTTTCATTTGTGTCACACACATCCCTTTGCTTGTGCATTTTCCCAGCACTACCATCCGCATCGGGAGGTGACAGCATGAGAAAATGCACGTACAGGTCTGTGCACTCAAAAGGAGAGCAGACTGAAACCCCTTTCAATAGGTGGTCCAATGTGGATGGCCATCAATTCATGTCTGAAACGCAGTCTTAATTCCTTACCTCATCCAGAGTGGTTTGACTGACTGAGAAGTGCCTGATTTTGAAGGCAGTTTTGTTGGATTCCAAAAGATCAAATATGTTTGCTACTCCTCCCGCTGAGATGGGCACATGATATTCCACCGTGTTGAGATGTCGGTCCTGTGGGAGCAAGAGCGGCATGACAAAGTAAGGGCGCTGTAGCCTGCAAAAGCTTAAGAGGTCCAGGCTGGTTACTTGGCTGTCGTATGAAGGGGAAGCTGGCTCAAAATGGAATTAAAGAGGCAGATGTGACTTCTCCCTTTCTGACTGACTCAAGTAAGAAAAACCTATGGGCAGTGATTGCCTTGTTTGTTTCCAGTGAGTTGCTTTATGTTTTTGGTACTCTTTGGTGGAGAATAAACAAGCCCTGAGAAACAGGTGCTAGAAGGATAGGAGCCTGGGGTTGCTTTTCCCTTCCCTGACTGGTAAAGTTACTGACATGCTAGTTAGTCCATTCTGTAATGTCAGCTAGCCTCAGTGAAGACTGAGAACACTAGAGAAGAAATTTCTTGCATGGGAAATATTGTTATGCAACAAATACTATGTATTTTCTGGAATCTATGCAAGAAGCCAGCTAAAACTTCTATTATCTTAGACTTTTGGTGAAGACTGAAGTGCATGATAGATTAGGGTCTTCAGGGAAGATGTGGTATTTCCAATTTGTTGTTTGGATGGATGACTTTGAAAGTTGGGGTTAAGCTAATGGATTGGCTGGTCTTCATTCAGCACTGTGTTACTCCACCGTGATGCCAATGTAATTCTGTTATCAAAGGTGCTGAGTAATCCCAGCTCCCACTGAAAACAAGTGGAGCTAGACAACCACCGCTTTCTGTAGCACTGACTTCAATGGGACTGCTCAAGTGAGGAAGGAGTTGCAGGATTAGACTCCTATCTTACATGTTCATTGTAACAGTTTGGCTGTGTTTTTAAAGCCACCTAGGAAATCAGGATGCTCTAATTCCATTAAAATGTATTGGACCTGTACAGGGAGATTTTGATAAACCAGTAAAAGGGTCGGGGACCACTTGATAGTGTAATATTGATTATCATACTCGTTGCTAACAATAGCCAAAATCGGTAGGCCTCTCTGCAGGCCTACGCGGCCTTAGCATGACTAAGCCAGGCGAGGAGGGGAGCCTTTTACTCAAACTTATCTGACTCTGTCCCGCCCGTTCTTCCCCCTGTCCCAATGAGGTCTCTGGTAAAGGTGCTGGGATCTGTGATTTAGGATAAAAGCGAGAAGCTTATCTCTGCACACCCTCTGGGAGGTGTTTGTCAGGGCCTCAAGGCACGTGGATTTTGCACAAACACATCTGACTAATACGTGGTCTGAGGAAACCTCTTGATGAGCTTCTGAAACTGCTTGCCCAACAAGTTTTTTCCTTGATGTGGTTATTGTCTGCTCACAAGGATAAGTAGAGGGGGAGAGGTCTAGACCTTCAGGATCTTTTCTTGGACACAGTTTTGGTGTTCCCCAACAGCAGCTGGAAGACTGGCCAATCGGAAAGCTGCTGCTGTACTGCTCAAAAGCCACACCAAATTTGGGGAATTATCGGGGGCTGGGTGTGTTTTACTAACCTGTTGCGGACGTGCGTAAGTGCTGGAGACTACGTAAAGTACAGCTGTTAAGTGAAAGCGCTCTTGTATTATACGGTTTCTACCAGTCCATCTATTGGCTGGACGGCAGTGTCTCCATTTGATTTATTTCCTGACAGCACCTTGCACAGAGTAAGATTACCAAGAGCTTTGGGTCGATAGAACCCCAGGTAACAGAGCTGGGTGTCCAAACCCCTTGGGCAACCTTGTAAATCTGCTCTGCTTTGAAAGAGGGAGTTGGGTGTGCAATTCCCTTATGCTCTGAGGGCATAACACTCTGGGCAGCTATTGCTGAGTCAAAGCTGTGGCCAGAAGAATCTTACAAGGTATTCATTGTGAATACAACAGGTTTGAGACAGGATCCCATTCCCAGTTCTCCCAGCACCTGGTCTGGTCTGGTCTGGTCTGGTCTGGTCTATCCTGCTTACCTTCAGGCATGTATTTGGAAAGTGTGACTGCATTAACTCCGTCAGAGCCTCTGTGCTGACCTCACTGCTCATCAAGTGCATCTTCACGGTGAATCCTCTTCCAAATCTAGACAGAAAACCAGAATGTGTGCCGCACAGAAGGTATGGAAACAACACAAGAGAGTCAAGAAGCCTTTCTGGAAGCTCTCATGAAACAAATTCAACCCTGGTATAACTCTGGTGAGGTCCACTCAACAGCATCATGCTAGGAATAAATCTGGAGCAGCAATCTAATCAGGGTGATCACCAATAAGCTGGGAAGGCTATCATATGTTTTTAATTTCCATACTAAAGCCAACCAAGCTATTTTGTCATCTGGGTGGAGGAACAGGCTTCTCAAACACTGAACAAAAGCTACGTGGAGGGAGAAAATGCATTTCTGAGAGAGCTGGATGAGAATTTCTGAACATCACGTTTTTTCATTGGAAAGTGTTGATTTTTGGAAAGCTCTCAGGTTCTGGGGGAGGGAGGAGGATGAGAGAGAGCTCCCAACTGACCCCAGAAAAGCCAAGTGGCTAGGACACTCACTTGGGATGTGGGTGACCCTGGTTCCAATCCCTGATGTGGAGCAGTCACTTGAACCTGGTCTCCCTCACCCCCAGTGAGTGTCCTGTATATTGGCTACTCTGCGGAAGGGTCTCTCTTACTCTTTTTGTTTTGTCCTGGTTTTGCCCTGCTGTGGAATGAAACCCAATGCTGTAACCTTGATATTTGTCACCAAAGAGAACTCTAGTTTTCCAGCCAGCCCCAATAATTTATCACAGCTTCTCATAGGTTTGGTCAGAAACAAAAGACAGAAAGCCTTTCAGTAATGTCCATGGTTTGTTAACTATGTGCTAATGCCTTGAATAGGCACAGCTAGATTCTCAACTGATGTATAGCTGCATACCTCCGTTGTCTCCAGTGGAGCTCTATGGATTTACATTAACTGGGCATCTGGCTCTAAACGCAATATGGTGAAAGTAGAGTAGATGCATTTTACTGACCTGCTCTTGATATGCTGCAAAGAGCCAAGGCACTGGAAACTTCCATTTACCATAATAGCCAGCCTGGTACAGAGGGCTTCACATTCTTCCATGCTGAAAAGCAAACAGAGTCAGACTGTCATTGAGTGGCAATAAAAGAAACTCTAAAGGACAGCGCATTCATGGTTTCCCATGAGCTACTCAGGAAATTAACCTGTAACTCATCATCTTAATCACCTCACCTCAAATCTCTAGCTAGCTCCTATTCCAGTAGAATAGAAAGGGCCCAGATCCTCAAAGATCTTTAAGGGTGTTACATGCCTAAATACCTTTGAGGATCTGGGCCAAGAATCCATTCAATGCAGAGAAGCATTTCCAGGAAGCATTCAGCATTTCCTGGAAGATCTTCCTGGATTTTCTTATTATTTGCTATAACAGGCGGATGTTACTAAATATGGGCTCAAGCAGCATAATCCAGATAAGTTTGCTGCTGGTGTGATACAGAATTAGGATTCAGTCCATTATACAAGATTTTGCAATACCTGAATCTGGAAGTGTGTTTAAATTTCACTGCTCCCAAAGTTCTAGGGGGTCCCAATGAACAATTTTAGTGTGGGCATAATAAAAGCACAAAGGCGGCCAGGTAACTCTACCTGTGGGAAGTGAGTATCACTGAACACTGGTTCTGTACTTCCTCAGCGATGATTTTCCAAAGATGTCGTTTAGCATTAGGATCCATTCCAGAGCTTGGTTCGTCCTTTAAAAAAATAGACTGTAAGCTTAAAGAGTAAAGAAAATGTAATTTCTGTTCCTCTCCATATCTGCTCTCTGTTTAGGATCATGATTACAAACACTACAAATACTAATACAACTACATAGGTCTTATATGAAGCTTTTTGTCTGTGTTATTAGTATTATTTATTTGCATGATGGTAGTGCCTGGGATGGGACCCCCCTTGTGCTAGGCATTGTACAAATACATACTAAAGGGAAGTCTCTTCCCTGAAGAGCTTAAACGCTAAATAGAAAAAACAGAAACAGAAGTACAGAGAGGGGAAGCGACTTGCCCAAGTTCACACAGCAGGTCTGTGGCAGAGCCCAGGTCTCCTGATTCCCAGTTCAGTGCCCTCTCCACTGTTAAGGGACGTATCTGAACATTAAGCTAATTTACAAACACTTAGGCTGCCTAGAGAATTTGGCCCAATGCCCATTAATTTCAAATCAATTAATTGGAAAATCTCTGCCTTAGGTTTCTGAGAGCAAAACTGACTCGGAGGTTCCACAGATAAACATCCCTCGGTGTAGATGTTCTAGTTCACACTTCCACAAATAATATCATCATAAATTGCAGATATGATCCAAAAATGAGAACACCAAACTGGCACTTTGTCTTCACATATCCCTATCTTCTAAGTAATATCTACTTCATTTATAGACAAAACAAGTTTTCTATCTTCAGGATTACAGAGACAATATGTTATAGATGAGTAACAGTATGTTGTGCCCCATGTCATTCATCATCAACAAAATTGCCAGCCAGTTCCTATTGTAGAATTGTTATTGCTGGTGATAATGTATTATATGAAGCAGAAAGAAAACAGCTTGTTATTCAGAAAGCAGCTTGTGCTTAGCCAGTCCCTTCTTCTCCATTTTTATTGAGATTTGATACATAAAGAGAGAAGCTAACATTAGAAGGAATTACATAAATGTAGGGGTGGGTCTTCAACGGGCATAAATCAGAGCTGTGCTTGTTTACACTTGTTGTGGAACTGGCCCCATTTTTTGTAAAACTGACCACAAAATATTGCAGAATTTAAAACACAGAAGTGGCAGGATGGTTTGGTATTTTGTGGGGTTGGTTTCTATCACTTAAAAGATATATGTATGACTGAGCAAATGTGACATGAATGCAGTCTGAAAGATCATCTTGTCTTGGGTTTGCTCCCTTCTTTATTACATTTATTTATGCTGCAACATTTTTCTGACCTAGCTTCTCTCATACTTCCTTTTCTTTCATGTGAGCCCAAAAAGTACGGACACCTGGGAATCAGTTGGGTTGCCTTAACAACCATTAGGCAGAAAAGACAGGGGCTAATTGTCCTAATTTAATCCTGAAAGACCAGGTCAGGCTTGTTGAGGAAAGCAGAGTATGAGGCCAATAGGAGCAGGAAAAGGACCAGAGAAAAACAGCTCCTGGGGGTGTGTCGGTAATTTAAACACTGGTTGCTTTGGGAAGCCTGAATCCAAATGCTGGAGCAACTAAACTTCATGTGCTAGGGCTATCCCTTGGAGAATTGCAAGCAACTGGGAAACCTGAACTGTGACATTGGGGATTTATGTATGGAATATTTTATGTGCCAGCTCAGGAAATGATGACTAAACCTTGTGTATAACCCCCGAAAGAGAAACACCTGTGACTCTTATATCAAAGCCAGACCCACTGGGGAAGGCATCTTTTTGGCAACAGCAAACAGCAATTAGCACAAAGAGATCATTTCCGTAACGATGCTGTGTCACAGCAAAACTCCAATAGAATGTAAGAAGAAAATGTTAAGCTTCATTTAAGTGAAACATTCTAATATCCTCCCTATGTGGCAAGAGATGTATGCGATTTAGATTTTGTCTTAAAGGGACACGACTGTGTTCTGGTTCTCTTCTTCACTGCATGGCAGTTTGGGGTCACTGGCACGGGGGAGGGGTCCTTTCATCCCTTTCTTGCAATATCATGGAGGGCATGATCTCATCTTAAATTTGATATGGAAGTTGTGGAGAGACAATAAGTATGGAATAGTGTGATGGCATTTGCAGTTCCTTTCCCTTTAAGAGCAATAAGCTCTATGAAGGAGCTGTCATGCAAAGCCTCTGGATTTCTCTCTACCGTTGCTCCCCTGAAGTAGGGGCATCTCGGACATGTACAGTCAGGAGGGTAATGATCTCGGTGTACAGCATTGATTAGACCACAACTGAAAGACTTTGTACAGTTCTGGTGTCCACATTTTAAAAGGCTACTGGAAAACTGGAGAGGGTGCAGAGCCACGAAAGAATTTGAAGACAAGAATAAAGAATACCTTAGAGTGACAGTCTTAAAAAGATCCATCTGTTTAACTTATCAAAAGAAGATTGAGAGTTGACTTGATTACGATGCGCAAGTACCCTCCTGAGGAGAATATAGTGGGAACAAAAGTGCTCTTTAATCTAGCTGAGAAAGGCGTAACAAGAACCACAGGCTTGAAGGTAAAAACCAGATACATTCAAATTAGAAAGAAGGCACAAATTTTTCAGTAAGGCCAATTAACTACTGGAACAAGCTACCAAGGGAAGTGATGGATTCTCCATCTCTTGATGTCTTCAAATGAAGACTTGATTCCTTTCTGGAAGAAATGCTTTAGTCAAACACAACTTATTGGGCCCAGTACAGGCGTAACTGAGTGAAATCCCATGGCCTGCATTATTCATGTTCACTTGTGACCCCGACCTGATCCTAGGCCTAGCAATTATAAATTTGTTAGCATACGACACATAAGACTTAGCATAAACAAGTGACCTAAGGTTATAAGATTTAGCAACAAGTGTTTTACAATACACAAATATAAAGCAAAGAACAAATTAATGAAATGCTAATGAACTTATAGAGGATTTTTAATACGTGCAACCATGAGATTAACCTCATTAATATATTGGAAACACTGGGAAACCTCATTAATATATTGGAAACACTGGGAAATGTATTGCTGCAAATAGTTATGTCAACAATCAGAACACCAATTATAGTTTTCTGGACAACGACACACAGACTTAAGGCCAGAAAACTATCTAAATAGGGATTTAGATTGTTTGGCACATGGTGGGTGTTCAGGGGAAGGAGATCAGATATAAAATAAGCTATAAATCCAACCTTTCGTTGGGATCATCGGAATGACAGAGCAAGTGATAGCCAAAATCGTCATCACCACTTACGGTGACCTCCACTTACTTTTCTTTCCATCTTCATTTCTAATGGTGTCCATAAGGTTGTAAGTATACACAATACAGGAAACCACTTTATCGTACTTCTCTTATGCTTATGTACATTGATTTTTCTATTATTTCAGTTATATTTGTCTGTACTAACTAAAGTTCAAAGTTTCTGTGTGTGCTTCACCAATCTCCAACTCAGTAAAATTTCCTATGTAGCTGCTGAGTAAAAGAATTTGTTATTAGTGACTGATGCAATTTGCACTCTAAACCTACATACAGGAGGTCAGAATAGATGATATAATGGTCCTTCTGTCCTTAAAAGCTATGAATTTTTTTATCACAACATTTCTGATTTCCTACCAGCAATAGAATTGATGGATTCCCAATGAGGGCCAGAGCAGTTGATAACTTTCTATTAGTTCCATAGCTGCACATAGAGGTGACTCTGTCTTTGTACGGCATCAGATTAAGTCTATGAAGAAGCTGAAGTACAATCTGTGGGTAATATAATAATAATGGTTTATGCTGAGAATTAGAGAAACAGGATAGCCAAAACAAGTACATATTTGTCAACAATTCAGGAATCAATCATCAGCTGGTGCAAATCAGTGTAGCTTCAGCGACTTCTACAGAGCTACACCTATTTACATCAGCTAGGGATCTAGCCTTCAGTATGTGGTCATTAAGATGCTATAATTAAATTTCCTTTGAAATAGCATATTGCAGCCAGATAGGGTCTCGCTGCAAGGAGGTCACTGACGTGTGGAGACTCACTTGAAATATCTGTTAAAATACATAGGAGGTTAGTGATTTTTCAAGGACCCCATGGGATAAATACATCAGGGACAAAACCATTGCAAATCCCAGCTTCACCTGTTCATTTAGGACTTGATCTAGCAAACACTCACTACTGAAGTCAATGGGAGTTTTTGCATTGATGTCTATGGGGCCAGTTTTAACAGCACTGCTCAAGGCATAAGCATCATACATGATATCAGATGTTTGCAATATCAGGCACTTAGTGTAGTGGTTCTAAGTTGGTTCAAGTTTGTGACGCCATCTTACAAATAAGTCATGTTCTATGATCCTCTCACATCTATCTAGCCATAAAGCAAGGGAGCCCCAGGTTGGAAATTCATTATTGTTACTCTCCCTGTCGATTATTACACATAATGGCCTTGATCAAGACCACTGAAGTCAATGAAAAGACTCTCACTGAGTTGACTGGACATTAATGGAATGCTTTTGTCATATGGGTCTACTTACTCCTTTAATCTGTTTCTCTGGGATGCCGTGTAGCCGAGCATAGTAGTACATGTGCTCTTCCACTGTCAGCAAGTCATCCAAGGCATCTTCTTGAGGGCAGTAACCGAACAGCGACCAGTGGGTGTCATTAATGTCACTTAGGAATCTGGATCAGGAAAGGTGAAAGGTCATTTTATAAACACTCAAAAGTCTCCTATATGCTCTATTAAACAAGAAGGAAAGGCAAAAATGTATCCCTCATTGGAGGAGTAATGCTCTTAGTTCATGACATAAAGGCCTGTGCAAGTCGGACGTTCTTAGCTCCTAAAGGAAGGACTGTGTATTTCAGGGCCCAGTTACTCATGCTGAGTAATACCTTACTCTGCTTGTACATCTAATGATTTTGATGGGCCAATTTCCAGTGGCCTTACTCATGTTTAGTAGCACTTTACTCCATCATCAGACCCACTGACTTCAATGGGACCAGTCATGGAGTGTGATATTATTCAACATGAGCAAGGGTGACAGACTCAAGCTCTTAATGACTGAGGACCGGATTCTGATCTCACAGTGGTGTCAACACCAATGGAGTTGCACCAGCACAAAAATTTGTCAGTGAAATGAGACTCAAGACCTGAGGAAGTAAATACAATATTTTTAAATGGCTGAATTATCTGCTTTATCCATATGCGTGCTCTCTCTCTTTTTTTAAATCTAACTTTTTAATTTGCTTTGTTGATCTATCTGAACTAGGGGTAAATGACAAATTGTTTTCCAGACAGACTTTGTTGACGCATCGCTTCCAGAAATCTAATCCTCCATACCCAGTTCGATCCTGGACTCGCAGTTTTCCACTGGTAGCCCCGATGTCTCCTGTCAGCATTTTAAAGATAGTTGTCTTTCCAGCACCATTCACGCCAAGCAGCCCGAAGCACTGGTTTGGGAGACAGAAAGGGAGACATTTAGCTTGCTGCACTTAATGCTAAAGTACTGCTATGCAACGAGTGCTTGATGCAACTTGTCACGTCTCCTCCCTTGGCCCTTGAGCAAGATGAATTGTGGAAAAGGCACAGGCAGTCAAAGTGCATATACGTATTGCAATGGAGATTGTTTATTGGGCAGTGTATTGCAGTTTGTATTAGGCCTCTGTTTAAAATAGTCGGAAATAATGGATGGGTCTTTAATACCGTCGGTCCTTTTATTGCAAAGTGCATTTTCATATGTAAGCCATGTGAAGGTTCAAATCCTGATCATCTTATTCTTGCAAGGCCATGCTGCCCCAGCTTCACTGCTGTTGGTACTTGCACTGGTTTGATTAAAGCTAGCTCGATATGTCTCCATGTGCTTCAGACACACCTCCTACAGCAGTGTAGGCAGACCCACGGTAAGACAGAGACACTGTACAGACACATAGTACCATTCTAAGGCTCTAATCCAGCAGGCACAGCATATAGCCCAGAATGCAGGATTGGGGCTTGCACAGACAGACAGCAGAGAACACAAAGACACATAGGGAGAGAGATTCAAATACACAAAGGGCAATTAGGAGTCTAATTCCCACTGATTTTCCATGGGACTTAGGGTGTATCTGCCATTTATGCCTTTGAAAATCTCCCCCAAGAGATCAGAGGCTAGATTTTTCCAAAGGCATCAGCTGTCATGTACCCAGCATGCCAAGCCCTTCTGAAATTCCATCTGTTAGTGTCAAATTATGATCTGAGCAATTCTGAAAATCTGGCCTTGCCCGAGGTTACCCAGCAGGCCAGTGGCAGAAGCAGGAACAGAACCCAGCTCTCCTTGTCCCAGGCCTCTCCACCTGCCCATCCCATTTTCCAAGCCCAGTGCATTCTGAATAAAGATTCCTGACTATTTTTCTAATGGTAACTGTAAATTCATGACAGACGAACATCTCTGAGCTTATACTCAGTATTAATTCCCTGCTGGTGACAATATATTCTGCTGTATCCTAACTCAGTGTTTCTCAACCTTTTAAGTAGCAAGTATGCCCTAACCTCTGAAAATTTTAATAAGTACCCCAACACTCAATTTTCCACTCTGAAAAATACAATCTTTTTCCCCTTTACCGCTGGAGGACTGTATTTCTTGTAAAGCAGGAGAGTTCTGAGTTCTGCAGTGCTATGTGGCTGTGGCAGATCACAACCCCCCCTGGTGTTTCTCCCCTCCTTCCTCCTCCCCTTCCTCCATATAGGAGCAAAGGTCAACGCCAGCCAATCACTATGGCCTGATGGCAGGGGTCCCGTGGTGTTCTCACACAGGTGGGAACTTGTGAGGTATGAGCAGGCACAAACGACCCACCAGAGTGGATAGCAGTACTCCCCGTGGCCGCCCCTGGGTGTGGGGGGGTGCGGGCTTGGGGCAAATCACACTGTGTGGGCCCCTCTTAAGATTTTTATGCTGGTAAAATCTGGGGCTGTCATGGTTGTCAATTTCACTAGAGCAGTGAAATTGACAAGAAAACCTGTGGGTAGAGCCTGGCTCCAGGACTGGGCAAGCCGCTGGGCTTTCCGCCTGGCTTTCTGGGCACCAGGCTTTGAGCTGGGGAGGGGAGCTGCCACCTGGGCAAGTTGCAGGCGGCTGCCATCTAGCTGCCAGCCCGGGCGGTGGGCAACTGCCACCTGCTCTGAGCTGGGGCGGAGAAGGCTTCCACGCAGGCTGGGACCCAGGGATGTGGGCAGGCAGCTGCTGCCCGTCTTCAAGCCAGGGCAGAGGAGGCTGTCTCTTAGCTCTCCCCAGGGGTACGCGTATCACAGGTTGAGAAACTATGTCCTAACTGACCTGGCTCTAATTTCCCTGTCATGGAAGTACAAAACTCCAGACAAACCTGACCATCCAGGTCTCATACACAGTTTAGTTCAACAATTCAAATAAAAATTTCCCGTTATTTACCGTACAACAGTGGCACCTAGGGGCATCAATTAATGATCAAGACTCCATTGTGCGAGACACTGCACAAAGAGAGTATAAAGACACTCCCTAGAGATCACGCTCTAGAATATCAGTTTCCCTGCCACCTTTCCTTTGTCTTGCCTATTTAAACTCTTTGAGGCAAGGACCGTCTCTCGTTGTAGGTCCATGCTATACCTAGCACAACAGGGCTCCGATTTCAGTTGGTGTCTCTGGGCTCCACTATAATACCAATTATCAACGATACTCCATAGTTGGAAGTGGCAAATACCATAAGGAGAAAAGAAAGGATGAGGTAACAGTAAAGCAAGCAAGTTACTGTCTAGTAAGTAGTGGTCTCAGCTCACCATTTGCCTAGTCACTATCAGCTGGTCTTGCTGAGTCTTATGCAGGGATGGGGAAGAGAACGAGGTAGTGGCCTGGAGAACATTTTTAATCTCCTTTACTGTTCCATCTTCTTTACGATAGGAAGGGCTGCTGCTGCCATAGCCTGCTTGCTTACCTCTCCTGCTGGGATTCCAATGCTGACGTTTCTGACTGCCATGATCCTTCTGAGAGGAAGATGGTAGATCTTGGTGAGGCTCTGGAGTTGTACCACATCAATGTCTGTTCGGCCAGACTCGACCCGCTCCCTCTCCGCCTGAACGTCTTCGTCTTCGTCAGCTGCCTCCAGTGGAAGTGCTGGCCTGCCCTGCACTCTGTCGAACAGGAATCTGAAGGAGTCAGAGACAGGTGAGTTTACACTCCAGATCTGTCTGTACAGAGGACTTAGCGTCCTTTCGATAAAGTCAAAATGAGATCCTATTATATGCTCTAGTTATATTAATTTAAAACTCGTTGCTATTATTAGTCTACGCATGAAGCTTAAAAATAAATGTTCTTTCTTTATGAAGCTTTTCCTTGTATTTGGCAAATGCATTACTTTTGGTGTAGGTCCTACATCATGGCAGCATTCAGATATATTTAGCCAGGTCAGTTCTTTGAAATTGAACTCACAGGCCTACGCAGATATTGCAATAATGAATACCTCTCCCCTCTCAGGTACTGGAACTGTCCAACACATGGAGAAGTAGGGCAGGTAAGCAAATTACACTCAATGCCATAGAGAGGGAGATGCAACAAAAGGTTAAGGAGCACACATCTCTATTAGTCATCACTACAATCACAGGAAGATATGGGAATTGCTATCAGAGAGAGCTTATGCTGTGTTTGCAAAGTGCTGTGTTAGGTTATGGAGCTCTGTAAAACAACAATCATTGATGATGCCAATGTCAGATCCCACGACTAAAGCACCGTTTTAATCTCCTTTCATTGTAGGAATACTGTTGTTACTTACTCTAATATACTAGACCAGACTTTCTGAATCATCCTGTCATGCACCAAGAGCCGAATTGCAAAGAATATGGTCCCCTGAATAAACATGCCAAGCAGCTTGGAGCTTATTCTGTCCATCTCAAAGGTTTTGTTGGGGTAATCCACTCCATAGGCTTTTAAGAAGCCCATCAGTGCCTGGTGCTGAGACAATTCAATCAAGCCATATCCAAAGCAGAATTGTGGAAATATCAGGAAAACGTGCCTCAGGATTTCAGCGAGATCATGCAAGGCCTGAAAGAAGAGAAACACTAACAGTCACTGTGACTTTATGCTTGGGACAGCATTGGGACCGACGCCTAACAATGATGTTTGAGTTTATTGGTGTATCTCAGAGCATAGATAAATCAACAGTAACGAGTTCCAACACAGTTTGTTTCACAGCTGAAAGGAATTCAGAGTGGGAAAGTCACGGGGAGGTGGGTGCTTTGGAAATGGCACCTTTATACCCAGCACCTATCGATCATACTTCCTGGTAAGGATCTTTGGCTGCTTTTCCAGTTACTTTGCACTGCCCAGGTAGCATGCACAGCCAGAAAGGTTCCCAGCGGGGAATTCTCCTGACACAAGGAACCCCCAGGTGCTGTAAAGCTAAGTAAGCAGGTTGCAGCTGGAGTTCTTCATGAAGTGCTTCATCTAGCTGCACTCACCCTTGTGGCTGATGTGCGCCCTCATCCGTGGAGCCACAGAGCTGTGGATCTATCCACCTGTATGCTGAATTGCAGGGCATGCCCATGAAGACCTAAAGGGACACAGGTAATACCCAAATCCCGCTTCTCACTTTCTGTAGCACAGCCCCATCAGTTCTGCTTGGCTAAGCAGCTCCATGCCCACAGACCAGAGAGACATTTGGCCCAGGTAGTTGCTGAAGTGGTTTCCCAGCTAATGCATAAAACAGCCAAGCACTGACGAGCTGAGTATGTGAAGAGCTACTGTATAATATCATTATTAGCTAACACCGGTAGTGAAGACAAGCTGAACACAAGTGACATGATACGTGATGCATTGGATATGTAATAAATTAGCACAGAGGGAGATTTGTAGTTATCTAGCCAATGACACGATTCAAGGGTTTGATAAACAGGTAAACTTTTTATCAAAAAAGGTGTTTGATAAACACTGCCTGACAGTGGGACCAGGCTGATTCCAGGTTTTGTTTTTTTTTAAACCAAGGAATTGTTCTTATAATAAACAAAACCAGAGCTTACTTTTTAGCCAGGACTGATTCTCTAAGGCACACGAGAAGCAGATCTATTAAAGAGCTGTGCTTGACTTTAGGGAACCATCAGTGCCTCTAAGTCACTTTTCCCTTTGCACGGACAGGAATTCACTGTATAATGCACTTGTTTCACATTTTGATGATGGAAAGTTAACACAGCATGGTTTTAACCCTTGGGGCACTGAGATTTAGTAGTCAGACTCAGTAATTTGCACTGGAGGATCTTAAGATAACTCCCAATAAAACCATCTTTCCAAAAACTTTGGGCCTGCATTCATTTCCTGATATCTCCCACATGCATCTGGTGTCCACCCTCCCAGATGTCCACTCTCATCTGCCTGTCTCTCCACTCCTGGTTCCTACACACAGGGAGGGGCAAATTACATGGAGAAACAAACTTGCCCCTGGTCCTGATTATAGGAAACCTCACCAGATCCTAGACTAATGTTCCCTACTTGACCTACCTCAAAACCTTGAAAAACAGAGAGTCCAGGGATCTGATTCAAAACCCATTGAGATCAATGGAAAGACTCCCACTGACATCAATATCCTTTGACTCAGGCCCCAAGGTGTGTTGCACTTGGAAATCGATCAGTTATCCAAGAGTTAACTACAGATGCATTAGCAGTACTGTTTAAAAGGGGACTACGTTAGCATACAATAGGGAACTTTTAAGGCATACCAGCAGGATCCACCCAGACCAGTTAACGCACACTAGTGCGGACTAGAATTTACACCCCTTTAGTGAAGAATGATGCACCGTGTAGACCAGCCCAATGTTTTAGTGACCTCTTACCTGATCAGTAGCCTTTTCTTGGGAAAGTAGAAACACAACTGAGTGAGTAATGATGGTATTAATGCCAAAGGACAAGTTGAGGCTGACATATACTATGAAGGCCATTCCTGTTTCCTTGAAGATCCCAGCCAGCAAATACATCCATGAAAACGTTGCATATCTGTAGATCACCGGCAGGAAAGAGAATATTAAAAGTAATTTGAAGAGTTGAAGTAAATTGAAGAGTTTAAGCTGTCACCTTTGGTTCACCCCAGTCTAAAATGCAGATAACAATCCTTGCCTCATCTCACCCAAGCCTTTTGAGGGCTAATTAGTGAACGTTTATAAAGCGCTATCTATGTTCTGGGGTCATCCTCTCCATTTCTTCCAGGGGGCAGGATTCCCAGGGACGGGAGAATCATGTGGCTCTGTTCAGGACTCCAAACTTCAGTAGGCACCACGCTAAGCAAATCTCCCCTCCCGGGAAGTCACATTCAAATAACTGAGCCACACACTTACCCGAACATCATCATGAGAAGAAACACAGCCAATAAGTTATTATTGTTGAAGAAAGCAGGTATCTGGAAAGCTGAAATAACTCCTATCGAGAGTGCAACCGGGACCATAAAAAGAGCCTGTGAAACGATATTAAAGAGGGTGTTATAATCAGAATAATAAACACTCTAATAGCGCTATATGCGGCTTGTATAGGGGAGAGAATGACAGCAGGTCTGAATTTTGCCCTAGCTGCGCGGTAAACTGTCCATCACAGAGTCCAATGGGAGCTGAGAATAAATTTTGTTAGATCCTCTGGAGCATTCCCAGCTTTGAACACTAAGAAGCATGGGCATGAAAGGCTGAGATGTGAATGAAAAATGCCCCGTGCCTTTCCTATTATAGAGCCACATTCTGCTGATGACAATGCTACGTGAAGCCAGGGATCTGCAGAGTAGCTGCCTCAAGTGGTTCCTGCTTTCCCTGACTTTGGGACTTCAGAGAATTCGCCGGGAGGTGTTCACTGAGAAATATCAGGTTGCTGAGTGCTCTGGATTAGTTTCAGCCTGCTGACTTTTGATCGCAGTTAGAACACCGGTCTATTTCGACAGGGCTGATTTTAAGAATACGCACCACCAGCCCAAGAGCCCAGAGCATGAAAGCAGAGGCAGGCCAGAGTCCCAGTCACAGGCGTCTAAACAGTGACTCCGCACCAATTCTTCAAACATGGCCCCGTATACAGTGGGTTCAAATCCCTCATTTGCACTCACAAGCCAGGAATTGCCCAACTCCACAAGCAGTTTTAGGCAGACAGTTCTGAACATTTGGCCATAGGGGGCTTGTTAATATTATTCCTCTTCCTATTTATTATTTATATTGCGAAGGTGCCCAGAAGCCGTTGTCATGGTTGTCTGATTTTCCATGGGACTTAGGGTGTATCTGCCATTTATGCCTTTGAAAATCTCCCCCAAGAGATCAGAGGCTAGATTTTTCCAAAGGTGTCAGCTCCCATGTACCCAGTAGATGCTTGATGTTTTTCTTAAAGCCCCAGCTTCTGGAGTCAGGTGAAAATCTCAGGGTTTTTTTTTTAAGTAGGTTCCTAGCCCCAGTGGTTGAGGAGAAAACATTGAAAATGTGACCTCTGAGCACCACAATGACTCAGAAACCATAAGACAAAGAACCCAGGGTGCATCATCATTGCTAAAAAAAAAAACCTCATGATTTTTAAGCCAAGCTCATGAATTTGGGTGGCTGTCTTATATTTTTAATTCTTGGCAACACTGAATTCTTTATTTATGCTGAATAACGGTGTGCCCTGAGTTACTTCAAAACTATGGAATCCTGGAAGGGATATTTTCAAATAACATAAAAAAGCAAGGGAACCTTTAGAGACAGACGAGTCTAAATATATACAGCACACCACCCCAACCTGACTAACAGTACCAGCAGGTAACTTTTCTTTGGCTTCAGGAGTTTGGAAACTGTTATATATTATATTACTTAACCCACCAATTGGCTTTTTTCCAAGCTTTCTCATCGCAGCTGAGAGATGTTTACAAATGTTGGATCTTGTATTCTGCAGATTCCAAAAGTGGCTGCCGTCTGTGACAGAGTTCTGAAGAAAGGGTCAGGTCCTGCAGCCTTTACTCATGGGAGTATGCCTTACCCAGATATATAAATCCTGGATGACAACAATTCCCCCTTTGCAATCTAACTGGAAAGGCAATTTGGCATCTACACATTAAAAACGAACCCAAGTTTTGGTCTTTGCTGTATTGATCTCTTATAAATCTGCAGAGTTTGATACACACCCTAGAGACAGAAGGAATTCCATTGCTTAGCAAGATCCAGCATTATGGTTCACATTTAATAATCTGCAGTGCCTTTGAGAACAATTACTACCCAGCTTTATCGGTAGTGATGATATTAATAAATCTATGTAATGAACTTTAAATACAGAGATGGGGATTTTTCACTACAGAATACTGTTCTCCATGCATAACATTTAAGTAATTTACCAGGTCGTAGATGAAGTTAGTCACCCAATAGCTCGTCACACCAATGCCTGAAATATGCTGCAGTTGCTTAGCTTTGGTTTGATGTTCTTTTACCACATAAAGCACAAAGCTGGCTGTTGTGATGGAATAGCCAATCAGGATAGACATTGAGACTAGGATATCGAGTAAGCTACTGAGCCTGAGGAGAAAAGGGGAAGACAGACACAGTCATTGTTTGATCTCCCTTATTTAAAAGACAATATCCATAGCTAAAAAACCCAAGGCCTGATCCTGCCGACATGTCCTACTCATTGTAGTGACTGATCGGAGTATTAAGCACTATGGCTAGCAGAAAGGAGTTGTAGGGTTGGGTCTTGGGACTGTGGCAGCAGATTTTTTGGAAAGACAGCAAGGAAAATACGTTATTGTCATGACTGTGACACTGCTCCAGAACTGATGCTGTATCTATAATATCCCCACATTTATAAGGGATCCTGGGAAGAAACTCGAAGGAAAATCAGTAGCTCTGTGGATACCGGGGAGACCGTTTGTTTTTGTGAAAAGAGCAATTTGATGATTCAGAAAAGTTATTGATCAGTGTCGGTGTTTCATGATTTCCAGGTTGCTCTTTTGCTTCTGTTGCCATTAAATGAATCAGAGCCGCAGGTACCAGCCACATTAAACCTCTTACATGACTTGTTCTTTACTCTGTCCTCCGGGATAGGGATGACTCGCTACGGAAATACCTACAAAAAGAAGAGAAGTCGTTTACAATGACTAAGTTCCTCATTAGTCTGGAAGTAGTGCTGGCTACTGGTTATGTGGGGCAGTCAGGGGGGCTAGGTCCAGCTTCTCACTCTACCGGTGATTCATGGTGTGATCTTGGGCAGAATTTTCACAATTGGTATCTGTCATTGCGAGTGGCTCTAACCTGAGCCTACACTTTGCAGGGCTGTTCAGTGCCTACAGCTGCAACTGCAGGCCAATGGGAGCTGTGGACGCTCCGCAGCGCCGAAAAATCCAGCCCTAAGGTCTGAATTCAGCAAGGAACCCTAGGATGTGCCTTTAACCGTGTGAATAGTCCCGCTGACTTCAATAGGGCTACTCACATACTTAAAGTCAGGCACATGCTTAATACCTTGCTGAATCAGGGCCCAAAGCTGAGGCACTCAGAAGCCATATTTTAAGAATCTGGCCTGAACAGCTCTGTGCCTTAGTTTCCCCCTCTGTAGGAGGAGGATAGCGTTCACCCACCTTTGTCCCTTGAAAGAACACCATCCTATGTTGGTTCAAAGTGCTATATCACATGTCCATTTCCAGTGGCCCTATTCAGATGTGAAGTCTTCAGCTGTGAGTTGCCAGAGAATTGCAAAAGCATAACTCTGGGCCTGACCCAACGATTTCAAAGAGCATTCAATCAAGCCTAGGGTCCTTTTCATCTGCAAAACACTTCACTGCCATTAACTAAGCCTCAGTGCACTCTGGTGCAGTGCTACACACTATCAGTGAACATGATCCCCATTTCAAAGAAGACAAGTGCAGAGAGGGCGTGTGATATGCCAACAGCACCTCAGGAGCTGGCATCAGAATCAGAATTTCAACTCAGCTGTTAAGAGTCAGGTGCTTAAATCACTGGACCAGCCCTCTCTCTAATATTACCACTATCACTAAGTATTATACTGCATGGCTAGGCAGATCTTGTGAGTCCATTGCATACTTTTGTTCCTTATTGGAGAGCTGCACCATATCTGATAAGTATTGTCTTGGATAACCCTGTGTGGAATCATCTTTCCCATTCTCCACGGGGTCTCCAGCCTGTCAGCAGACACCAGAATAAGCTTCAGAGGATACCATTCACAGTTAGGAAAGCAAGTAGATTTTCTGATGAGAAAATTTAAACTGAACAGTTCTGTCTTGTGAAGCTAGAAAGAAGCACTCTGATCAAAGGAAACAGCCAGCCTAAATATATTGGTCTGACTATTGGTTTCAGCCCAATTCTTTCCCAATCAGATTCACAAAACCAGTATCAATTGTCTGTGACAATCAAATGCCAGAGGGTGGTGGGAATTCTCTTACCATTACACGGCAGGCAGAGATCTGCCAAAATGTTTAGTTTAAACACTTCCTTTCCAAAGACAGCATCTAGCCCTAAATCTGTGTTAAATCACTTCTGACGTGCTTTTACTCTGGTTAGGTAAGCAATGAGAATCTATTCATCCACTGGACTGAGATAAAAAATATTCCAGGAGTGTAAGGATAAATCATAAATGGATTAGAACTCACACCTTACCAAATGAAACTATCGGATCCAAGAGACCTTATTCTCACTTATACCAAGACTGCTTTACACTAGCAATGTGCTATAAAGGTGCTTTGGGGTAAATCACATAGGGCCTGTATTGCAGATCTGTATTCTCCATAACGCACTATAGAACCGCCTGTGTGTTAATCGCCTATTTTGAGAGAAGAATGTGGAGTTCCTTTGGAAGGTCTGGGAGAAAAAACATTTGTCACATGTTAAATTAGCCACTAGGGGGAGCCATGTGAATAGATTAGAAAGCTGATGCTGGGAATGAAAAGGCAATTGACACGCTCAGATTCAAGCCAGAGCTAGTCAAGTTTGTTTGTTTTTTTACATTTGTATGAAGGAGAAAAACGATCAAGAGTTCTCCTCTCTGTTTCTCCATAACAGGTACAATGACTTGTTTTCAAGACTAGTGATTTCGAGTGAACATATTTGTACAAAAAACACAAAAGAACTGACTTGATGCAACATTTGTGACTCTCATAGCAATATCTTCAGAGGCCTGATCCAGTCATAAGACACCAGACTTGATTCTCCACTGCTTTGCAGCTGGAGTTGGCATTTACACTGCGTATAGTGAGAGCCAAGTTGGTGCAAAATGTTTCCATCCTATCTGACAGCATTTAATATCCACGGTGCGCTGGTGTCAATTGCCATGCGGGCAGGGACGAGCTGGCCCTTCAATGCTTTGCGTGGAAATGATGAGCTTCCTACACCAAAGAGCTTATAGCAGTGCAGCTACATTAGCGCTGTTAGTGCAGATGCTCTAAGCCAACAAGAGAGCTCTCAGGTCTACTTAATTACTCCAGCCGTTGCAAGCAGCCATAGCTGTGTCAGCAGGAGGCTCTCTCCCACCAACATAACGCTGTCCATGCCGGCACTTAGATTGGTTTAACTTTTGTCGCTCGGGGGAGATGGCTTATTCACACCGAGTGACATACTTTATACTGACGTAAACTGTAGCATGTACATAGCCTCAGCATGGCTGCAGACTGCCACATTCCACATTCCACAGCCTCCCATGCCCTGGAGAGGAAGCTGTGCTTTTGATGAGCCATCTGGCAAATACTATTTTGTGGGGATGGATTTTATTTGTCTCATTACGGCTTCTTTTCTGTAGACTTCTGCAGCATAACCCAATAAAAAGAGGCCAGTTCCAAGCTCCAGTGAAGTTCTGTGGAAGAGGGGACCAGCCTCCATGACTTTTTGGACCTGAATGAGATTAAGCTAAAATTTTCAAACTTTAAATGCCTAAAATTATGCAACTAAATCCATATTTAGGCAGCTAACCAAGTGGCCTATTTCTCAGAGGGTGCCAGAAAAAGGTTGCCAGTAAATTCAGAGGGAACTGAGAGTACTCAATAGATCTGAAAATCAGACTCCTTCTAATTAGGTATCTAGACTTTAGGCACCCAGTTATAAAGATGTATAAAGATGCTGGCCTCAGTTTTAGGTGCTGTATTCAATCTGTATCCTTGAAACACATGACACAGTGAGATTTGATTTGCAGTTCATTTTAAGGAAAACAAAAAAGGTGTCTTTCAAGAGCAATTTTTTTCTCTTGCAGGATTCAATGATAATCTCCAGGTTGCTAACAACGATATAAGAACAACTAGAAAATGTTTTCCTTCTGTAAAAAGTAAAGGTGATCCAGTCTGACTAAACTGTTAATACTGCATAATAAAGCCATTTTTTCCTTCACTGCAACTTAGGCTAGAAGTCAAAATTTCCATTTCAATACATATTTTTTGGTGGGGATGGAGAACAGGAAGCCCAGGATACATAAGTCAAAAGCTAGTATGATTTGCTTGATGATGGGGCAAAAAGCTCCTTTTAAGTATTTTATTTTTTAAATATTTGAAGTTTAAGTCAAACCTCAAAAGCAAGATTGGCACCTCTTTCAAATTGCTGAAATGACAGTGCTTTTATCTGGCCATTTCAATGCTTCTTAAACTCTCATTTATTTGTCACGGCAACAAATGGCTTTTGGCTGCCAGTAAAGTACTGCAGAGAAGAGTCTTTTCAATTGTATTTCAGACCAGGTCACACAAATCCTGATAAGCTTCACACAATTCATTTTATTTTCCTCTATTCTGAGTAACGGTTCCTTAGAGGGACCTGGGAATTATCAATCTGGTCATTTATTATCATTCATTAGTTTCCAGTGACACCCAGATTTACTTGCTAGATGCAATGAAAACATTAGAGCAGTGGTTCTTAACCTTTCCAAACTACTGTACCCCTGAAGCCTGAGTCCCACCCCCATGGGGCTGAGGCATGTAACTTAGTTTCATGGCGCCCCTGTGGCTCCAGGCAATTGCCTTTCTTGCCACCCCCAATACCAGCTCTGCACTTGCGACCCCTCTAAAACCCCAGGTTAAGAAACACTGCATTAGAGCATATTTCCAGGAGAAAATGCCATTATGTCAAAATTGAAATTTTCCATGGGAATGTGTCAGTTATGATTAAATTTTATTTGGGGCGGGGGAATTGAAGCAAAGGGTTTGGATAAGTTGAAATTACTGGAAAGGAAGGTTTTGATTTTTTTCAGAGTGACAAAATGACTTTTTGTTTTAAAGTTTATTTGATATTATAAATTTTAACATAACACAGAATAAAAAAATCAAAATCAGAACAAATCATTCCAATTGACCCGGCATTAATTTTTCCCCAAAAAATTTTTGCTAGAAAAGTTCCTCTCATAGGATTTTTGTTTGTTTCATTCCAATCCCAGAATGAAAAAATTTGAAATGTCAGAATTTCCCATGGAATGGACATGTCAAGTTTTGACCGACTCTAACAAACATAAAATGTGATCTCTAGAAAGCTTAGAGACAAGTTCAGATAAAATGGATCTCCAAGCAGAAGACTGGTCTGGGAAATATGGCTCAACTGTCCTTCATTTTGAAGGACATCTCTCATTTTCATCCCAAAGTTATCTATTTTCCACACAAATTTGGCATGCCCTTACTTTTAGCACTGAAAATTATTTACACCAGAAATAAAGAGTGGTGATGCTGGGGTCACAGACAGTTCTTCATGTTAAAGGAACAGATCCTGCAGCACTTTGGCATGGGCCAATCTGTAATTTGCATAAGTTGAAAGATACATTTGTGGGGGACCAGCTTGATGAATAAGCAATCTGTAATTTGCATAAGGATTGATGAATAAGCACTACTGGTTGAATACCCAGTGCAGCCTGAGTAGCTCACTGATGACTGGGGAGGGGAATACCACCACATGCTCTTTTCTCGGACAAAATTGCTGCACAGTCACTGGGGTGGCCTTCTCAGCCCCTAACAAAGCCCAGCCAAGCATATGAGTATTGCTCTTCGTATCCTCACACGATACAGGACTCCCAACTGCACAATATGGACAGCTCAGAGGGAGAAAAACATTACACATCTAAAACACCACTGGAAGCAACGCAAAGTAGCCTTGCTTTGCATAACAATGTCCCATCTTTGCAGCCAGTGATCTCAGTGCCAAGGTGGAAGTCAGTATTAGGCAGAAGCCCTTGCTGCTTGTGGGAGAAGGAAAGTCTGTTTTTAAGGTTTTACTGGTCCCATCTCCTGTTCCTAGAAATAGGTTCATGGGACATGTCATATATTGACACTCTTTAAAGGAAAGTTAATTGAATCAACATTAGCAGGACGAAAGACATGGCCCAACTGAAGTCACTGGAAGTTGACTTTAATTGGGCCAAGATTTCATCCATGGGGGATAAATTTTCTGCTAATTTAAAATGGCATAGCTCCATTTTACACCAGCAGTGAATCTGGCCCACACACTCCAGTCTTGTCTCTACAGATAGAGAACGGGGCCCCTTCACATGGGCAGCATGAGATGTTTCAAGGACTGGTTAGCACCTACCATATTTGGAAGACTTGTTTTTCGGCAGGTTGGCTCTGAGAATGAAGTTGTTGAGGCTGTTGAGGTAGGCTGGAAGGCTGTGATACCCCTCTGGATTATACCACACCTGTACTCGATTGGGAAACAAAAACAACAGGCAGAAAATCATTACCAAGGACATAGATTTCTTCTCTTTGAGCAAATACCTGCATCCGCAACTGATACTTAAAAACTGTAGCAGTAAAAACATTTGTTAAAGCTTGACCAGCTACAGATGAAGGACCAAGGATTCAATCATGCAAGATTCTGAGAGCATTAGCCTGGATCTTACAATGCACCATTGACTTTTATGAGATCTAGTTCAGACAGATAAGAGAGAAGCGCCAGTTGCTAATGGTTTATGTTAATGGTGCCTGTGGCATTTAGCATACTGACACTTTGCTTTTCCACAATAAGTGCTTTGGCTTTTCAGCAGTGTCAGTGACTGGTATTTTCAAAGAGGCCTATTGCGGTAAGTGCCTGCTGGGCACCTAATTGCTCTAGGGCAGAAAACACAGTGAAAATGGCACCTGGTTATCAACAGCTGTGTCCCCTGTGATAAATTCTGCTCTCACTTACACTGGTATAAATCCAGAGGAATTGAAGGGAGAACAGGATATGGAATATACCCTCTGTGTATTCCAAGTCCTAACTGTTTATGTTAGTAACACATGTAAGTTTTTACTCCCATTAGCCCTGCAGAGCCAAGGCTCTAGGAGCTGGCTTGTGCACTATCACTATCAGAACTATTAACTAGGGCCCTGATCCTGCAGTGAGCTCTGCACAGCTGCACAGCAACTTCAGGTGTCTATCTATGAAATAGGGGCCTACATTCCAACTGCAGAATCTTTACCTCGAGATGATGCCCCTTTCCACTCCTAAAACCCTACAAAAAACCAACCAAGCAAACAACAAACACCCACGAAAGTTACCCCAAGCAGAGTTTTTACCCTGAAACCGAGATGTGCCAGAGACACCATGAAGTCCAGTCGGGACTTTGCTTTTGATTTGACATGGAAAGTGCCCAGATATCCCACTGATGGGCAGCAAAATACAACTCTAAGATAGGTGTACATCTCCACTGCACTTGATCTACCGCTGAATTGAGACTTCCGGGGATGATGAATGACCTCCTGGATTGTCTCATCTTATATTTAGATTGTAAACTCTTTGGGAATCTTTGCCCAGCCCCGTGAAATCCCTGGGGTCTCTCAGTGTCACCGCAAGATGAGTAACAGCAAACAGCAATAACTCTCAGATTCCAGGCTGAGGCTGACAGGCTGGTGCTTAGACAAAAACACCTTTTCACTTGCATGTTGAGCAGGTTTGCTCTGAAAGCTATTGAGAGAATAAACATGGAACCGCTCAATTCCATTTTTCTATGAAGTCACATCTCAGAGCAGAACGGTACTTGAAGGAACACTGTCGTGGCTGTTAGAATTTATATGGATTTACAAGCTCTTGACAGTGTTCATTTTGTGCCTCTTTTATTTCAGAGTCCAACCATGGATTTTTTTTAAGGCTGATTTTTATTTGTTGCAGATGAGATGAGAAAGTGCAATGGGTAACTCCGAGTACACTAAAGAAACAAGCCAGCTGCGAGGATCCATCCTGCCCCCTCAGACGGCATATGGTGTTGTTAGAATAGCTTTGCCTCTTAATGCTAGGTATGAAATAACACAACTAGTAACATCCATAACGACTAAGAGAGGAAAGATGGAGAAAAGAGAAGACAGGGACAAGGAAAATAAGGGAAGGAAGTGGAGGCAAATTTTAGTTCATTGGCCCATACAAGCTTCGGATTTCAGGATGGATTTACCACCTGCATGCAAGCCAGGAAAGGTCACCATATTTCCTGAAATATCCTAATATTCAGTAGGTCTTCTCCGTCTTGCTACATTAAAAAACAAGCAGCCCCGTGACTAAGTACAAATAAATAAATGACGCTACTTTCCTGCTCACGCTGGTGAGCAGTTACTCACCCAGATAGCAACCTACCCGTGTGAGCTCACTGATGCTATTCAGGGAGACCCCTTGGGCACTCTCTTAGGTGGTACTCTAGAAGGCGGGGCATTTTGTGATCTGCAGCAAGGGTTGATTTAAAAGAACTAACACAGTTGCTTTTGTAATGCCAGAGCTCAGACAGGGGGAAAACTGTCCCGGCCAGTTCAAGCGAAGGCCAAACAATGCTTTTTACTAAGAGGAGTGGAAAGCCCGCAGAGGAGTTTGATGGGATGACCAGCATAGAGCTGAGGGGAGAAGAGCGTACACTGGGCAAAGCCCAGGGACTGTTTCTGTTATGGGAGGAGAAACCCTCGCTCACCCTCGTAACAGTTGGTGTGTGAGTAGTCTAGAACCGAATCGCCAGGCCCGACCGGCACCTCTAGGTGGCAGCACTGTGCAGCCCCTCTAAAGGGCATTCTTGCTGTCATTCTGGACCCCCTTGGTGCCGTGGCAGAGCGTGAAGGAATGGGGTGGTGGCAGGAGGGGAGAGCAGGAATCCTGGCGAGGTTAGGCGAGGTGAGCCGTTACTGGAGCAAAGCAGCAGTGGGTGGGGAGAGCGAGGGCCTGTGGCAGGGAAGAGCTGGGTTCAAGGTGGCCCAGGTTCTGAACGCTGCAAGAGTAATGGCGTTAGGGGGAACTGAGGGGCACAGCGTCCCTCCCTTCACCAAAGGAGGGGAGTCCAGTTCCTTCAATTTCCTTTTTCCTCCTTCTGTGTATTTGCTTTGTGTTAATGGTAATCTACAGGAGTTCTGTGGTTACTCAGCCATGCCCCTAAAACGCTCGGGGACCTTCATCTTGCTTCACCTTTGTTCAGCAGTAGACGTTTTAGGTGCCTGCCCATGTGGCAGTGACCTTACAGCTGCACGGCAGCCGGAGGCATTTATTACCTTAGTCAGCGTCCTGTTAGCAGGCACTGGGCTGATGTCAAACTTGAGGTTAGTTGTCAAAGGCAAGCCAAAGCTCCAGCCACCATACCTGCGTGGGAAACAATACAGGGAAATGTATTATTGTTACTGGAAAGATACAGGGCTAGATCCTTGGCAGGTGTGAAGCAGCATTAGTTCCACTGACATCGCTGGAGGTGCAGCAGTTTCTGGTGGGGCCTCCAGGCCGTATAAAACGAATGACCCTCACAGGAGTCACCCTGGATTTACACAGGTGCAGATGGGAACAAGACTTGGGCCCATATTTGTAGCGTGGTCCCGTTAACACTGCTGCAGGAGCCTTTACTTTTGAGAAGACAAAAAAACAATTCAGCTAGGTCCTGATGTGTGCCAACAGACACCATTCTGAAATGCATTTTGGTTGCTGCAGGATCACACTATTTTCCTACCCTCTGGGACGGTACTAATTCTACACTTGTGTGAGAGTTGCACAAAAGATTAGCAATTCCCTTTCAATCAGTATGGAAAGCAGCTTTTCCCTTGACTGATTTAACTGTCCAATACATTTATTTTTGCAGCCGAGCACTTTACACACACAGACCCATCTTGGGCAAAACAGTGCCAGCTAGCATAAGGCCCTGATGTAGCAAAGCAATTTAAGCATGGGTTTAATCTTAACGTCAGTGGACTGAAACATGCATTTAAAGAGAAGCATACTCTTAAATACTGTGTTAAATCAGCGTTTAGGGTCACAATCTATGTACGAGTCTTGCTTAACTGGGTATTTTGCCAGCTTTCTTTCCTTGAATTTCTAGATTGGACAGAGGCTTTTCTTCAAAATCCAACCATTCGAGTAAAGGGTGGAGTGTGCCCATTGCAGCTCCACCTTTCAGTAAGTTATGCATACCCTGTGGCCTGGCCACAGCCAGCAAAATTCGGCAGCAGTCGATAGGTGATACGCAAGCTACGTAGAGTAGAATAGCTTGAGTATCTTCTATTGACTTCCTAACTTCGGATTATTGCACCCTCCCCATTACGCTGTGCTGGCTGTAAATGCCCTCCAGTTGATGCAGCGTTACTCTTTTTGCACGGGATGGACTAACTCGGTCGACTTCCCGATTGATTGAGAGGGTCTCCACTCCCGCTCAATCCTGCCGAATCGATCTGGCGGCGCCCACCATTCTACCATGAATCTAGCCATACTCTGAAGACAGGTTCACTCCTGCTTTAACAGGGTGCTCAGTGCATCCAAGAGACTTAAACATGGATCCAGCACACTTCAGCAACTGCCTTTTGCCTATAGCAATAAGCAACATGAGAAACTAATATAAAACGACAGCTTCGCTAAAGGAGAATCAAACACAGAAGAAGCCACTGGTCAGTGAAGCAGGATAGAGAGAAAGAAGAAATAGTTGTATGCTCTACCTTTTCTGGAGGAAATCTTTGGCAGTTGCTAGAAGATATGTTTCTACATCGTGCCCCGAAAGATTCCAAATCATCCGAGAGGAGAAAGTCCTTTTGTGAGGTGGAGAGAAGTTAACCTTTGGGCACGTCTGAGGGGAAAAAAAAAAAAGTTTTAAAAATTGTTCCTTTAATTCAAAACATCACAAGACAGAATTTACATTTTTCCCCTAAAGGGACGATTCCTCATAAAGACAGGAGTCTGGAGCTGTGAAGGAGTGGGACGTACATTCTGGTGTGTTATTCTAAATGATTATTGCCCCCCATTCAGCAAAAATCATATGTATTTATCTATCCGTATTCAGCTAAGCACATGCTGAAGTGCCATTGAAATCAGTGAGATTTGAGCATGTGCTTAAACCTAAGTATATGCTTAAGTGTTTTGCTGAATTGAGGCCTGGCATAGTTATCAGGACCTCTGAAGTATTGTGGTTCAGACAAGTACCCACAGGGTCTGGGTGTTTATCTGTAGGTTCTCCATCCCCAAACATCCCCCTCTGCAATGAGTTCTTCGTCCCTTGCTGTCACCCATATTCCATGGGTACCAGTGCCATGCAAATAAACAAATACTAGCTAATAATAACAATAATCTCCAAGACAAGGCACAGTAAAAGCGGCTGGATCCAGACTGCTGCACCAAGTTTATATTCTTGACAGGGAAGGCCATCAACAGGGTATTTTTACATAAAGAGAGCATTCTAAGATATACAATTTTCCTCTTGAATACACGCTCTCCTCCGTTAAATAGGACAAATCATGCAACACTGAAAAACACCATTAAAATCTTTTCCACTGGAGGTAGGTAAGCACAGAGGGTAGCCCAAATAGTGTGTGAACATCCCTCGGAGCATGGTATTTAATCCCCCTCCTCTAGTCAACATTTCTAAGTGAATATAGTGCTTATCAAGGGTGCTAAATTGACATTACTGGAGGATGAAGTCTTCTGTTCACCTACAAATCAGGTCCAGCACCTGTGACAGCAGCGATTGCTTCCCTATCGTCAACATTCCTCGACAATGTGTCTCCCCCCTCATGTAGAACAATGCTTCCAGACATCAGAGGTCAGACCCTGAGCTAGTGTAAACGGGCATAGCTACTCTGGTTTATATCAACCGAGGACCTGGTCCAGGAGGTTAGTTCACCTCTCTGTGCCTAGTCAGCCCATGGCCTCTCTGCTTAGACTAGCTACAAGGGTGCCAAATCTTGCCAGCTCAGATGGTGGAATCATGAGTTGGCAGCATGGCCCAGTGCCTCGGGCACTGTACTGAGAGACAAGAGGCCTAGGTTCCTTCCCAATTCTGCCACTGAACTGCTCCAGCATTGCCCATGTGCCCCTGGGCAAGTCACTTCACCTCCCTGTGCTTCCAAGCTATGGAGTTTAAAAGCCAGGAAGGATCATTATATCACCTACTCAGACCTATGTCTCCCCCAACTTCGGTCTGCTTAGGTCCTATTCCTGCAAACACATTGAAGTCATGGGGGCTCCTCACGGTAATAGAGCGAACCACACGCGTTAAGTGTTTGCAGGAGGGGGACCTTGGGCGATAAGCTCACTGAGGCAGAGATAGCCTCTCACTATGTGTTTGCACACTGCACCTAGCACAAAGAGAGATTCTGATCCCAGGTAGGCCCTCGAGGAGCTACGTCCTGTAACACAGACAACTAGTAATAATAGTCTGTGATGTAGACCAGTGGTTCTCAACCTTTCCAAACTATTGTACCCCTTTCAAGATTTTGATTTGTCTTGTGTACCCCCAAGTTTCACTTCACTTAAAAACTACTTGCTTACAAAATCAGACAAACACAAAAGTGGCACAGCGCACTATTACCGAAAAATTGTTTATTTTCTCATTTTTACCATATCATTATGAAATAAATAAATTTGAACATAAATATTGTACTTACATTGCAGTGTTTTGTATATAGAGCAATATAAACACATTTTAGTTTGTAGTGACTTCAATAGTACTTTTTGATGTAGTCTATCGTAAAACTCGGCAAATATCTAGATGAGTGGACGTGCCCCCTGGAAGACCTCTGCGTACCCCCCAGGGGTACATGTACCCTTGGTTGAGAACCACTGATGTAGACAGCTGCCCATTGGGAGATAGAAGAAAGCGAACCCAGGTCTTCAAACAGCCACTAGACAGCAGTGCTAGTCATTCCCCAAGCTTGAATGAATCTGAACCAGGGACCTGGTGGTAATGAGTCCGCAGTCATAATGCCAGGCTGGTGAGCCATCTGGTCCCACAAGATAGTTTCCCAAGCACGCTAGGTACCTCTCAAGTGTTTTCAATTTCCTCTCCCCCATTAAGGTTTAACTCCACTTTACCTGGCTGCTGGCTGTGCAGTTGCATGCAAAATATTTAGCACTCTGGTTTCCATGGAATATCCACGGGCCAAGCATGTCGTCCTTTAAACACCCCCTGAAAATGAACACAGTTTACCCTTTAGTTTTCAATATGCAGGTGAGCAGGTGACAAAGAATTGCATGATGGCAGAGTCCTAGGGAATAAATGAAGATGACCGGGTACATGTAGCACATTGCATAGAGGGTTGTTTTTCACTGAGCCAGGGTGCTTCCTGGCAAGTGCTGAGCATTCCTCAGCTCCTGCTGCCTTCACGGGGGGCTCAGGACACCCGGCACCACTGAAAAGGTGCTGAGCCTTTTTCCTTAGCAGTTCTCGCTTGAGCTGTTGATAGCTATGACGTCTTTAGACTTCTCTGAAAGAGCCTGGTGAGACTGCTTCAAATCCTCTAGTAAGCAGCCAAAGAAGTTAACTTGAAAAGGCCAGAATGATCTTACAAAGAAACATAACCCCTCTCTCTGGGGTGTTGCATTAATTGGATAATCATCTGACAAATTGTGTTTAGTCAACACAACCGTTACCTTGCACTGCAACATACTAAGTCGCCCAGGTTTACTCAGCAGTTACTGCACTAACCCCCTGAAGATTCATCTGTAAAATCCCAGGTAACCCAATCCTCTGCCAACTCTGCCAAAGGGTACGAATGACAGCTTTCAAGTGTGGACATTTGCCTCTCCTCCGGGGCTAGGCTCTGATAGGGTCACTCATGTTGAGTACTACCCAAGGTGTTCACACGAGTCTATATTCACTCATGTGTAGCCCTTACCACCTGTGATGAGAATTTACTCACATGAGTAAGCTTAGAAAAGTCTGTGGGCACAGCAGGTGTGGGCTGCACTACCTGGTCCTTCAAGTTGAGCACGGTTTGGTTTTCTTAGTGAATTTAAGGAGTTTTAAAATCAGATTGCTTCAAAACTCGCACCATGCGAGTGTATCTTTGGGAACTCCAGCAATAGATGAAGTCTTTTTTGATGTGCCACAAGGGTATGAAAACTTTGCAGATGATCAAAGGATGTTATTAATACCTGACAGCTATTAATTTTATGTCTTTTCCTTTTTGCAGATTAGGAATTTAAAATGAAAGAGATGAAGAACTACTTACGAATTGCTTTCATTCAAGCATGTATTATCTGTTCCAGGGAAAGAAAGCATCGAAGCAACTAAAGCATCTGTGGTTTCATTAAAGTTCCTAAGATTTAACAAAGAAAGAGAGACGTGTTCAAGATACTTTCATTATGGACCCAGTAGTAAAAGAAAAGAAAAAAACATCGGCTGACTGAAATAAGGATTGGAAATAAATTATTATTTTATACTCTGGTGCTGCAGAATATTTAAGCACATGTGTAACTTTAAGGATAAGCGTAGCTCCACTGATTTCCATAGGACAGCTCATATGCTTAAAGTTACATATATGCTTCAGTGTTGTGCAGAATTCAGGCCCAAGAGGGGTCACTTTGGCATATACAATTAAGGCTGTTCTGAATTTCATTTCTAATGAGAACCATCTACTGTGATTTCAGGTAGTGTAGTTGGATCATGCACATGTCTCCATTCTTGCCTCTATCAATTTCCTCTTCGTTGAAGCCAAAAAACTCTAGTCCACTTAAAGAAATGTCCCCCTCCAAACCAAACTGTCTGGCTGCCTTTTTGCCTGAAACAACCCACCCACCTCGCAGGAGTAGATCATGATGGGAACGGACGACGAGAGTTCTGCTGACCCAAGGGCAGGTGACTTTGGTGCCTCACCCCACCCAAAGAGCGGTTATCCAGGAAAAGAGGACGTCAGCAGTCCTGAGAGAGGAACTCTAAAAGCAACTAAGCAGCGTCGAGAAGGCTTGAGCTCCTTTGTATTCCTGATTTAAGGACCAGGACAACTGGAGACAGCCAGGAAACGACATTATTGCATTAGAACGCTGTGCATTACATTTGAGTAATTGAGGTTTTGGATAAGTGGGGGGCTTTTAAGCACAATGAAGTCTTTAGGCTCAGGGAAAACCCCCCTATTTAAAGTTTTCAACAGGGAAGAGCTTACATACTGAAATCAATCCTCAGGGGCGGAGTGGGAGAGGAAACGTGACTAACCTTTGGATAACTGAGATGTTTGGCTAAGTGAGGCCTCGATAATGGAGACTCTGCTTTTTGTGATGATGGGAAGAAACAGGCAGCTGGGCCCATGGCACTGAGCTGGGAGCTAGAATTTGATCCCAGATCGGTCATCTTGTAGCCTGGAGCCGAATGCCCATGGGTTGAGAATAGGTACACCCCCACTTCTCATTACAAAAGGGATATCAAATATATCCTTTGGATTTCAACAACAAACACAATTAAACCCTTGCAGCTCATACTTCAGAATTAATCCCTAGAGAGAGAGGTACTACAGGACAGACCCAACAAAGAAAACAACAGAACACCACTGGCCATCACCTACAGTCCCCAGTTAAAATCTCTCCAACACATCATTAAGGATCTACAACCTATCCTAGCAGATGATCCCTCACTCGCTCACGCCGTGGGAGGCAGACCTATCCTTGCTTACAGACAGCCCCCCAACCTGAAGCAAATACTCACCAGCAACCGTACACCATACAAGAACACTAACCCAGAAACGTATCCATGCAACAAACCCCATTGCCAGCTCTGCCTGCACATGGACTCTAGTGACACCATCACTGGTCCTAACCACATCAGCCACACCATCAGGAGCTCATTCACCTGCACATCTACTAATGTAATATATGTCATCATGTGCCAGCAATGCCCCTCTGCCATGTACATTGGCCAAACCGAACTGTCACTACTCAAAAAAATAAATGGACACAAATCAGACATAAAAAATAATAACATCCATAAACCAGTAAGAAAGCACTTCAATCTCCCAGGACACTCTGTAGCTGACTTGAAAGTTGCCATACTTCTACAAAAAAACTTCAAAAACAGACTTTAAAGAGAAACTGCAGAGCTGGAACTCATCTGCAAACTTGACACAATTAAACTGGGTCTGAACAGGGACTTGGAATGGTTATCTCATTACACGAAGTAACTGTCACTGTTCACACATTCTCACCTTCTAATCAATGGTTGTGAATAGGCCTCGTCTACTCTAACTGAATGGACTTTGCTAACACCTACCCTCTCCATTGTTGTTCCTTGCCCTTGGATGTATATATACACCCCCTATCTGATTTCTATTTCTTGCATCTGATGAAGTGGGTTGCAGCCCACGAAAGCTTATGCCTGCAAAAATTAAATTTGTTAGTCTTTAAAGTGCTACAGGATTCTCATTGTTTTTACTGTATACAGACTAACACGGCTACCCCTCTGGAAGATCTTAAGCTGTTTTTTAAGCTTTCAGGTAGCTGGGTTTAGTAAAACGCTTCTCCCAGACAGACCTGCTAGGAATATGACTTTCTTATGTCACGGCTTTCTGTGCAACACTTCCACTGGATTTGCTAAGTCGCTCTCCTAAGAGCACACTCTGCCCTTTTATAAATAGTCAGCAAAACAGGTTTAATAATGAAAAACGGAGAGAGATTTACCCAAAAAAATCCGCCTGCCCAGAGGAACCGTACAGGGAGGGAGAAAGGTGGAGTTCTGGGTATTCAGCCACCTCAGTTCTCAATGTGCTGAGGCCCATGGCTACTGTCACGAAGACCACGGGGAGGATGACCTGAGTAAAAAAGCCTTTCAAGTTCCGTCGGGTGTGGTGGAACCTCTTAATGAAAACGGCCGTTGTCTTCTTGAGCAGCCGTGGCAAACCGGTCAGCCTTTTTGATCTAATCAGGGCATGGTCTGTGTGTGAGAAAGAAAACCCTACTTAGCACTTCTTATGGTCAACCCGCTCAACCGCCAACACCTCTGCGAGGGAGGTAAATATTCCTGTTCACAGATGGAGAAAATCGGGTTGGGGATTATGTGATTTATCCATGGCCTGAGTGTCAGAGCTGGGATTAGAACTCAGGAACTTCTGTCCCCCAGCTCATGTCACTAGATCAACCCTCTCTCATACTGACTCCTGACAGCGTGTGAGAGGAACCGAGCCATCCACCTGTTGTAAGTATTTATATGCTGCCCCCTCCTCCACACTTCTGTACTATCTGATCACGTAACAATCTTCAATATATTTATCCTCACAAAACTCTTTTGAGGGAGGGAAGTGCTATTATCCCCATTTTACAGATGGAGAATTGAGGCACAAGAGAGAACTAAGGGCCAGATCCTCAAAGGTATTTGGGCACCCAACTTCCATTCAAATTCAGATGTGGGCCTAAGTGACTTGCCCAATGTCACAGCGGAAGTCTGTGCCACAATACAGAACTGAACCAAGGTCTCCCAAATAACAGGGGAGTGTGCTAACCATTGAACCATCCTTCCTTGTGATTCAGACCATTGGAAACCAGGGTTATTATAAAACCAATGTGTACTGTACTTGTATTGGACAGATGATGATTGACTGGCTGAATTTTGGTCTGTATTTAACCAAAGAAAGGCGAGAATGTCTTCAATTGTTAGTCTATCTATCTGTCATTAATTACACCTGGTATTCATCTGGAATAAAATTGCGTGAAATGAGTACCGTCTCTCTCAGTGAAGCTATCAGTGCCCACCGACATCTCCTTGCTGTCCGTTAGACCACTGGGTCCAGGCACCTGTTGGGACAATCCAGGATCATGTTGTTTGTCTTTCTCCAGGTCTTTCGTCAGGTTAAGAAATACCTACAGGACAACAAAACAAAAGAGAAGAATATTCCAGGTTACAATCACTTCCCAGCATCATAACAAAACTGCCCAGAACTGCCATTCAGCTTGTCGTCTTATCATCCAGTTGTGCCTCTGGCCTTCATGAGACCTTGTGAGATTCGGAGGCACGTCTTTGAATCACAAATCGCCTCCTTGCTTTGGGTGAGGTGTAAATTACTTCACCCTTCCTTTCCATTGTGCCCTGCTGGCTACTCTGGCTAGTGAGTGAGTCTCAACACACCCATTCGCTTGCAGTGGGGATCGCTGAGCAAGCCCAGAGGGCCTGTCTTCACTGCGGAGTTATCAACACTCCAGTTACTTCTCGTGAGCAGCCCTAACTCAAGTGAGAGAGGCCACGCTGTGAAACAGCCCTCGAGTTACTGTGTCCACACTGGCTCTGCACTGACTCGTGTGCAGCCCTCTGACTTCGGGGGACCCAGCCCATGATTCTTAGTGCTGCTCTAAGCTGGGTCGCTCTATGCACTCTTTCCCAGTGAATTATGGAAAGACTTGTCCGGGCACCTGGGGAGAATTGTGGGAAGGCGTTGGAGGACTAGCGGCACTCGAGCGACAATAGCCTGTGTCTGCACTGCAGTGGTTGTGTTGTCAACTGAGAAGTTATGTCTGCTCACATTTCACTCCAGTCTTGTCTTTAATAGGCAAAAATGGTGTGTTCTTTACTCCAGGTAAAATCCTAGTGAAGACAAGGCAATTTGTGGCTTTTCCACAAGTTAACAGGTCAAGTTAAGGATTACTGGGGAGCTTAGTTTTTAACTTGACCAGCTAACCTGTGTGAAAACCACAAACTGTCTAGTCCTCATGAGGATTTTACCTCAAGTTAAGAACACACCTTTTTGCCTAGTGAAGACACAGCGGCTTGCACTCACCAAGTTAAAAGCACCACTATGCTCAAGTTATGGGGTTTAGTAGGGACGGGAAACACCAGTGTTATAAGTCAAGTTAACTTTGTAGTGAAGACAAACCCAGATTGGGCGGGGAGGGGAAACCTTTGCTCCCTTCTTACTTCACTGCCAAGAAAGGGCTGTGATAACCTAGTCTTTAATTTTTTAAAAGTACTTTATGTTTCCGATTTAGCTGAATGCCTGTGTTTGTGGGGAGTTAATGACTGCAGCAGCAGGACATAAATCTTCTTCACAAGAAATGTCAGCAGATTCTTAGCATTAGCCTCGTGGCGACTCCAGCTGGGGTAGAGAAAATACACTTTCTGGTGGGTCTCAATTACGGTCACCTCTGTAGAGTCCAAAGGGTCAGACTGGGCACCTGACCCAGTGCCTCTCTGGCAGCCCCGATCAGTTTCTGAAGAATTTACTCTTTCATCGGAAAACATTAAAGCTTCTGAATGGGAACTGATGCAACACTCTCTCTGTGAGTTTGCAGACAGATAAACAGAGAGTCATTCTGGGGGGCCAGACTGGTGTTCACCTGAAGCGTAATGGACAACATTTAAAATGTCAATATTATTAACTCTCTCACTCTGATTATTGCAGCAGACGCACCTAGATTCACTGGGATTGCTGCAAGAATTTAAGCAGCGTACCACCATTTCTGTTCCCTTTTCCCTTCCCCTCCCCATCATCTTTTTCCTTGGAAGATATTGAAAAATACTTCACGGGGTGGGAATTTTCAGTGAGCCAGAACGTTCTCATTGTTGGACATAAAAAAAAAAAAAAAAAAAAGAACCACAACAAAACACAAAACCCAGTGGGAAAAAACCAGCTAACCAACTGACCAAAAACCAACAGCCCACCATTCCCTCCCAATCATGTCACTGCTTGGCCCCAAAAGCAGAATTATAGTCGATCACTTATTTTTAATGAAAATGTTATGGAAAATCAAAGCTTAGGGACTTGTACCTCTTCCACGGTGGTGTCAGAAATGCCATAGCAGCCAATGTGGAGGTCACTCAAGCCGGTATCTAGAGCTCTCAGGAGAGATTGATATGCTCCGCAGACTTTGGAGTTGAATGGTGGTAGCACGTACACAAGCTCTCCACCAGCGTCTTCCTTGAGATAAGCTTCTGGGAGGTGTGACTGGATGAGGGAGGTCACCGCTGAGGTGTCATACTCCTCTGTCAGGTTCTGGTTTGGACACTAGGAAAAGAGGAAATTACTCAATGATCAAATATCAGCCAGGGGTGCCAGGTTCCTAACCCAGGACTATCTGCCCATGGTATAGGAACCTACCATCTTCAAGAGATGAGATTCCCAATTTTATCAAAGGCAGATGACATACTTTTTACAGCTGAGGCACTGGACTGGGCTGCGGAAGATCTGGGTTCAAGTCCCAGATCTGCCGTAGACTTGGGAGACCTTGGGAAGTCATTTGGGGAATGTCTACACTGCAGCGGAGAGTGAGCCACCCAACCTGGGTAGCACTAGCATGCTGAAAATAGCTGGGTGCGCGTTGCCTCTCCAGCAGAGAGACAGGCTAGCCCCTGAGCTCCAGTCCACATGACCCCCTGGTTCCCTGCCAAAGGTGCAATGTCCACCCAGCTATTTCAGCACGCTCGTGCTTGTCTGTCTACGCAGATTGGGAAGCTCACTCTCAGCTGCAGTGTAGACATACCCTTAGGCACTTAATTCCTATTGATGTGGGAGTTAGGTACCTCTGTCCCTCTGAGGATCTGGGACTTTGGTTTTCTGCATCTCACTTCCCTGCCCGTAAAAGGGAGATAGCGACACTCACTTTGTCTAACTTATTTATTTCAACCGTAAGCAACTTGGGGCGTGGACTTGTGTCTCAGAATGTATCTGCAAAGGACCCGGCCTGGTAGGGCTTTTACTGCTGCCATCATGTTAACAGCGGATTCCATCCTCTATTAAATGGCATAACGTTCTGCTCCAGGACAGACACTTGCCATGGATTCGCCTCACTGCTTGTTTCTCTGAACTACGGAATTCACATGCAACATGCGACTTTGCCTTTAACCTCCCATTGCTCTGTTAGAATGGAGGACACCTATGTTTCAGTTTTCAGGGTGGCAAAGAGGCCAGGTCAATGGCCTCGTTAAAGAACGTGGTCATCGGACACAAAGTCAAGGCTGCTACCCCTTGTTAGTCTCTCCCGCCCTGGGCTGGCACAGCACTCAGGCCCCGTGGAATGGAGGCTTCCAAGGGAATGCCTTTCATCATGCAGCAGCGCCCTTGGTAGTTGTGCCCAGTAATAGCCGTAGGGTTGACGGCCAGTTCTCTCAGGAGATGCTATGGCTTACTGTGGTAGGTACTGGTTTTTCATCACAGATCTCAACACAGGCACAGAGGGTGGCATGAGAAGGATGGAGACTGAAGACCTCATTACATTGTCAGAAGGAACCTGGAATCTCTCTAAGAACAGTTACTTGGTAATCAGAAGTGGGGATGGCATGGCGAAGGGAGAAACCTACACCCTCTAGGCAGAGAGCTGGGTTGTCCCCCCCCCTCCACACACACACACCCTGGGGAATTTCTCTTTATGTTTCTGGTTACAGCCCACTATTTTGTTTCTTGTCCCCTAGCTCAGCAGAATAAGACCTCGAAGCAAAGATCTTGCTCACGAAGGCCCCATTTCAGAAAAGCCCTTCAGCATGTGCTTAACTTTAAGCAAGTGCTTAAACCCCATCGACCTTGGGCTTTTCAAAAGAGATTTTCAGAAGTACCGAAGGGCGTCAGGGGTACAACTCCCATTGATTTTGAATGTGGGACCTTCATCTTCTTTTGAAAAATCCCTCCTCCAAGCTTATCTTAAGGATGAGCATGAGTGTAAGCTAAGAAAGCTGAGAAACGCTTGGCAAAGATTCCCAGAGGCATTCCTTGCTTTAGACAGCCAGAAGGAGAGAGGACACACCCAGCCCCTAAATTCTCCTTTGACTCAGCTTCCCATTCCTTTTTTACCCCACCATCAGCAGCCACATGACTGGAAGGAACCTATTAACCCTTTGCAGGCTCCAGAGCCTTCATCTTTTCCCAGTATGGTCAAGTGTTGAATCAGGGCTCAAGATTTTATTTTGATTCACTCCACCATTTTATAGCCTGTCTACAAGGAGAAACAGACTGGCATCACTATTCTGGAATAACTATTCTACTACAGCAAAACAACAAGAGTCCTGGGGCACCTTATAGATTAACAAATTTATTTGGGCATAAGCTTTCGTGGGCAGAAACCCACTTCGTCGGATGCATGAAGTGGAAACTTCAGTTAGGTAGGTATATATACACACACAAGGATGGATGAGTTACATCATAGGCGGGCAAGTGTTAACGAGGTTAATTCAATCAGGGTGGATGAGGCCATTCACAACAGCTGATGAGAAGGTGTGACTGCCAAAAGAGGGAACATTATTTTTTGGAGTGGGCTAGCCACTCCCAGTCTTTAGTCAGACCTTGTGTCAAGTTTGCGTATGAGTTCCAGCTCTCAAGTTTCACGCCGGAGTCTGTTTTTGAAGTTTTTTTGTTGAAGAATGGCAACTTTCAAATCTGTTACTGAGTGTCCAGGGAGATTGAAGTGCTCTCCTACTGGTATTTGAATGTTACCATTCTTGATGTCTGATTTGTTCCACTATAGCTTTTCCAGAATAACTACCCAAGTGGGAGCTCTTCTGAAATAAAAATCACTATATTCTGGAATCATATTGTTTTTAATCTAGAATAAAGAGTCCACAGATGAGGAATTTATTCCAGAATAACTATTATGATCAATTTCCACCATGCAGTCAAGATCTTCTACCAACCTTTCTACAGTGTACTTTATTTTTATGGGGTGCCGTGCTTTGCCTCTCCGTCTCAGCCCTGTTATACTATTAAACTTAGATCCCTTGAAGGTATCTCAAGTTCGGCATCCAAAACCACTAGCAACTTTTGAAAATTTCAGCCTAAGCCTCTTCAGGTCCCTAACACGGTTACAAACCTTCTTCTTAGTGAGTGTCAGATGGTATCCATCACCAAAGGTTTCTTTGAGGTAGAACGGAGACCCACAGCATTTGAGTCCTCCATGTTCCAGGAACGCAATTCGATCACTCAGAACTTCTGCTTCATCCAAGTGATGGGTAGAGAGAATAATTGTTCGGCCTGGAAAACGCATAGGAAAACAAAGACACATGGTAGAATAAATGGAGATCTTGAAATATGTGGTATAGGCAAAAGACACAATCAAATGAAGGCTCTGGATTGTGCATAGAATATCATATGGAAATAACTGTACACGTATAGAATTAATAATGGCTTTGATTGATTGAGAGGCAACACTAGGAAGGAATGAAAGCTCCTCTTAGAACAATGCAGAATTAATTTTTCAAAGTGAATTTAGGGGAAGACATCAGGAACCACTCAGGGTCTGAAAAGACCTATTCCCCATACAGTCCAGTTCTTTGTGGCCTCCATGCCTCCTAGTTCACCATGGTTTTGGGGGAAGCAGAGAAAGGTGATACCAATGGATCTCCCACTAGCCACAGATCCAGAGGTGCTAGGCCAGGGGAGCTTCATCCAGCCCTATGGCTGGAGTCATGCCCCAGCACAGTTCTGCTGCTACTTCGTAGCCCAGGGGAGAAGATTCTGGCTGGGTTGAACCGCTCAGTGCATAGACCAATTACTTGGGTGCTCGCACGAGATCAGGCATAAGTCACATGGATTGTCAGTCTGGCCCCGTTCATGAAAGTTGGTGAATTAATTAAGACTTTGAGAAAACTGCTCCCACATTGTTCAGTGTCTTATAATTCTTCTGGAACTGATCCAAAGCGCATTGAAGACTTGAATTGACTTCACTGGGCTTTGGATCAGGGCCTGGGGGAAGGACACAATTGTACTGCCAGGCCTGCCCATACCCATTCTTGAAAATCCAACCATGTCCCAACCAAACCTTATCTTTCCATTATCATCAGGGGCGACTTGTACCGCCAGTGCCCCCGTTTCTAAATGTGGCTACTGCTGCTGGATTTTCACCTGTAAGAATCTGGGGTAATGTTTTCAAAAGCAACTAAGCAACTTGTGACCCTAAGTCCCATTTTCAAAAGTGATGCAGCCACTGAGGAGCTTAAATCACTTGGGCGTTTCTGAAAGATGCTGCCCCGAGTCTCTTTGCAGGACCTTTTTTATTTTTTGTTATAATCTCCCAAATACTCCTCCGCGAGCATGGGTCCACCCCAGTGGTTGGTTCATCCAAGATCACGACTCTTGATCCACCAAGGAGAGCTATAGATATAGACAGCTTTCTCTTCATCCCTCCTGACAGGGAGCCAGCTAGCTTGTGACGATGGTTGTACAAGCCAGTATCCTTCAGAGTCCTTCAAAACACAAAAAAAGCCCCAAAGGGCTGCAGTTTGGTTATTTAGCAAAAGGAAAGGAATCTGAATGCATCAAGCAACGTTAACAGAAATGAAAAGCTGCTCAGGCATGGGCTACTATGCAGAATTGTCATAATGCAGAATGATAGTTTGACACGTAGCTCAGACACAGGGTTTTTTTTTTTGGTTTTTTTTTTAGGATGTGTCAAAAATTCCATCTGACATGTCAAGGTTAAGGGCAGGGTCCTGTGGCCTGAGAACACAAAGTGCCAGATTCACTGGTACGTGCCCAGTGCTTTGCAGCTATAAACCCATTTTCACTGGCTCGTTGAAGCTCTGTCTCTGGAGTGGTGCAAGGTAGCTGGGGCGTACCAGGGGAATCCCATCAAGAATATCTATAGTTGATTGTTTCCATGTTTTCCTAGGTCCAGAGATTTTAAGGCCAAAAGGGATCACTATAATAATCTAGTCTGACCTCCTGCTTAACACAGGCTGTAGAATTTTACCCAGCGATTCCTGCATTGAGTCCAATAGCTTGTGGTAACTCTTATAGCAATGCCCAGGACACTGTAGGTGACACATGCTGAATGAGTGTGACATCCCCATTATCAGACCTTTTCACTTCCTCGTCCAGTTCCTGCTCACTCCAGTGTGGGACTTTGATGTAGCCATAGAGCTGCAAGTGCTCCTTGGCCGTGAGGTAACTAAACAGCACATTGTGCTGCATACAGACACCCATGTTCTTCCTGATGACGTCCTGATCGGTCCTGATATCTTTGCCATAGATAAGTATTGTGCCTGATGTTGCAGGAAACAGCCCTGTCAAAATAGAGCTGGGAGAAAAAAAGAAAACAATGTAAACAAATGCATAAATTCTGTTCCTCAGGGGTGCCCCTGAGCCCCTAGCAGAATTCCCCTAGCAGGACTTCTATGACAACTCTGCTTGATTTAGGGCAAGGCAGCTGCATTCCTGTTGCCAAGGAGCCTATAACATGAGGAAAGACTGGACTGACCTGTGCAGCCAGGTAAAGAGAAAGGGAGTCATACGTATCCCCACTTCCCCTTTTTATCCCTCCTCTGCTGCCATTCTCAAAGACTCCATGTCACGGTGACGCTCCTTTCAGCCAATGAGGACCAGACACAGCTCCCTCCCAAGCCTGTCCACTCTGCTTCTTTGTCACCAAGATTGCCAGCAAGCCCTTACTCTAGCTCTGCAACATACACAGGGTCTGCTGGCTCAGAGGCGAGGGGCCAAAGCTCAGGTTCTGAACTCAGACCCCCTTTGTGGGAGCAGACTGCCCTGCCATCAGGCCACTGGACTTATGCTGCTCCTAAATAAATATGGACCCCGAGCTGCTATTTAGTTATTGAGAAACCGTATGGGGAAGATCACTCTACATTTTAGAGAATTTTAGCGGCACTATCCAGTGATCTCCACGCTGCTGGGAATCACATCGGCTTTGAAAGTGAGAGTTCACTGCCATTCTTCACAAGATGAAGAGCAATCGTAGACTTCCAGACAAGATACAGGCCCGGCTTTAGCCACAGGCAAAGCAGGAAATTGCCTAGGATGGCAAAATGTAAAGGGTGGCTGCTGGGCTGCAGCTGCCCGCCTGTTCCCAGTGCGCAGGTGGGACCCTGGCGACAGCCGCCCGCCTCCCACCAGGTCCGGCATGCAGCCAGGAGCCCGGCATCAGCCACCAGCGTCCCCTCGCAGAGTCAGGCTCCAGCTGCCCCTGGCTTTCTTGTCAATTTCACCGTGCCAGCGGAGCGGTGAGATTGATAAGAATGACAGCCCCTGCATCGCTGCAAATACTCAAATCTTTCTGCACTTTTTTATTTTGCCTAGGGCAGCAGAATATGTAAAGCCGGTGTTGACAAGACACCTACAGTGAGAATCTCACATAGTGCAGGTCTTCATCCAGTAGGTTAGTTCAGGCTAATCATTACCTACCCAGCAATGCCTAGTGGAACTGAGGCAAGTCCGTTCTCCTCAGAATGACTACATATACAATATAGGTCATTTTCAGTGACTTCCTATGGGGTTTAAAAGGAGAAGCTATTTCTCAAGCTCCCCCTTGGCCTTCCCAGCTGCTAAGGCCTGCGCAAAAGCCCTTCATTCCCTTGGGAGTCCTAACCCTCCCTTAATTGCATCTAAAAAGGAAAAGAAAGGAACATGTGACCCGTGGCAGCATTTGCCCCAGATGTCATGTCCCAGGAAGTCATTACGATTGCTCTCCCATCATCTCTCTGTGATCTCCTCAGAGGACACAGGATGAGTTTGTAATCTGCTGAGACATAAGGTGCGCCTGTCATTGTGGATTTTGTCCTCCTAAGGTTATTGTTAATTATCAGCTGGACGTACTGCCATGGTAACGACTACAGAGGAGTCATTCCTGCGCCTTCCAGTTGTTGCGTGTTTTGTTCGGCTGTGTTTCAGTTCCAGCCTACAGCTCGAACATTGGTGCCGTGCAAGGGAGGAAGAAGGGCCTGGGGCTAAGGCTGCAGCAAAGGACTCCAGAGAGGTCAGGCTTACAGTGGAGAACTCTGCTTTAATACACGCTACCATAGACACTTGTGTGACTGATGGAGCGGCTTCTGACCCAGCCATGCCCCACCCTCATCCAGCTTAGCGGGCATGTTTGGGGAGCCATCCGGATGTGAATAGAGGGATGGAGTTCATTATGCTACAATGCTCTGGTTGTGACGTTTGGCTCCTTAGGCTGCTCTAAACCCCTAACCCCCCAGGCTGTTTTAACTCATGCACAGACCAGCTCACAGATTCAGAGCAGTAAACAGCTCCCTGGGAGCACATCATCCCATCATGAGGCTGAGTACAGCTTGGACACCGGGGGAATCCAGGCCTACGGTTCCGTTTTAGAGTTCGTCATTTAAAAATCCTAATAATAAAAGCATGCAAACCTGGCAGAACTGAAAGACCAATAGATTAACCCATTGCTCTTCCCAGCCCAGCAGACTCATTGGACTTTCATTTGAATGTGCAGCCAATTAAACTTCTTCCATTACGGCCGCAGCCTGGAATATGAGCCAATCAGCCATTTCTTTTGGGATCAAGTTGCCATGGGCACCAAGTGCCACGGAACTTGCGACCCTTGCTATGCTATATAATATTATAGCAATTCCATTGGATTAGGAAGCATCCAATGACTATTCTGGCTTTTAATTCTGTTTTCTCAGGAGCAGGAGAGATCACTTTCCTGGGTTAAAATGTTCTTAACCAGTAATGTCAGACTCCAAAGAAGAAAGACACCCTTATCTATAACAGAGAGGATGGCTGCTGCCCTGGGCAAAGAGCACGGTACATCATATAAGATAACTACAAAAAGACCAAATCAAAGAAGACATCTTCTTCAGCCCTTATAACACTAGGAATTCCTATTTGTTCTTTCACTCATCCCCAATAGTTATTGATGCTGCATCAAATAACCACCCTCCAAGAGACATACATTGTTGTTGTTTTCCCGGCTCCATTGTGGCCCAGCAAGGAGGTGATGTTTTCTTCATAGAAGTTCAGGCTGAGGTTGTCAACTGCAGCTTTGGAGCCATACGTCTTTGTTATTCCATGAAGAGAGACTCCCACAGGGAGGTCCGGGGGCTCCGGCTCAAGGTTAGAAGGAAGGGCGCTTTTGACATCTAAAAAAAGGATCAGAGAAGACAAGGTCTGACTTTAGATATGAGGCTATGGACCTTTTTTATCTAGAAGAGTATATTCCTTTCAGACGAAAACTTGAAAACATTTCCCGGTATTTGCATAATTTTTGAACTTTCCAATATATCTCCCTCCAACTTCCTACACCTTATACTTTCCATTGCTGTATGCAGTGTTCTAGCCACGTGGGTCCCACATTGGAAACCATAAAGGGGATCTTTAAAGAATTCAACCCCTACCCGATGGGGACCAGATCTTAAAAAGACACCTTTCCTGAACTCCCTCTTCTGACCCTCAAACAATCCCCAGCCTCTCCAAGCTCACCATCAGAAGCAAGCTCCCCACAGACCAGGCACAGCAACTCAAAGCGGCACCAGAACAACGGATGCAAAACCTGCCAACATACCGCCACTGCTACAATGATCAACACTGTCGGGTTCCAATGCACCCCCTGACAGAGGATGCGGGACGGATAAAGCACGTTTATTCCATCTTGTTCTCCAGCTTATATACCTTTTTATCAGATGGTCACACAATTGCTGATTGGCTATTATATAATTTCACACACTTAGCATGGGAACAGCTTACATACACTTAGCTTACATAGCTTTCTTGTTTACGACCTTGGATACTTTCTACTATCTAGCCTCTCCCAATGTGTGGCGTACCACATCCAATGCACTAAATGTCTCATGTACCAGCTATGTGGGTGACACCGGACAATCGCTATGCTCTCACATCACACAGGAAAACGATAAAAGACAAAAACACCCTATCGCCTGTGGGTGAACATTTTTCACAGAACGATCACTCCCTATCTGACCTCTCAGTCCTCATTCTCAATGAAAACCTGCACAATCACCTTCAAAAGACAAGCCCGGGAGCTTACATTCATAACTTTGCTAGACACTAAAAGTCATGGATTGAACAGGGACATTGGATTGATGGTTTATAACAACAGTATGTAACCCACTAACAACGCCCCCCCACAAACTGCTTCCCCCCTCCCAACTCCTCTCCTTTCCCCCCTATGACTGGAGGGCTGTTAAAGGGCCACTTCACCTTGAATAACCCCTTGAAATATGTGTTAACTACTTATGCTAAACAATCTGTTCCACCTTGTATTTAGCTGTGACACTCTGAGTGTCTTTCCCAGACCTGAAGAAGAGCTCTGTGTGGCTCAAAAACTTGTCTCTCTCACTAACAGATGTTGGTCCAATAAAAGATATTACCTCACCTACCGGGTCTCTCTACAACTTATAACAACCAATAAGAGTAATAATTAATCAATCAGTTTTTAAGTGGCTTCATGCCCATGCATCTGTGTCACCTAACGCAAATAATGCTCAATAAAAATAAGGCTATGTCTACATTACTGCCCATGTCAGGAAATATTTCATCCCTGAGCAACGTAAGTTAGACCAACATAAGGGTTCGTGTGCCCAGCACTATGTCAGCGGGAGAGCTTCTCCCAGCAACATGGCTTCTGCCGCTCGTGGAAGTGGGTTTTTTTTAATCTCCCGTTGGCATAGAGTGTCTTCACCAGATGCGCTGCAGTGGCGCAGCTGTATCGGTACATGGCCTAAATATCAGTTTGTGTAGAGAGGGGTGGTCGAGTGGATAGAGTACTTTGTCTGACTTGGGTATTTGAAATGTGAGCTTTTCAGGACAAGGACGAGTGTCTCTCATTAGGCCTCCCGAAGGGGGGGCGGGAGCCAAGCAATCGTGTCTGGGGTCTCTAGGCACTTTTTTATAAAAGCTAATTATTATCATTAGTAGCAATAATGATGCTAATTTAACTGTCTGCATTGTACTCTCATTATTTTAGCTGCTGCTATTCTTGTTCATGTTATAAAAAAGCCATTATTTGAAATAATAAGCACTCTATGAACACAAGGAGCATTATATAAGAACTAAGTATTTGACCCGTCTTCACTAATCGATCAGTTTGTATAACATCCTTGGAAGTGTTACAGTGTTAACCATATTTTACACATGAGACAACTTACAAAGAGGTGAAGTGACTTGTGCTAGGTGGGAGTCAGAGCCAGGCCTAAAACTCAGCAGGTCCTGGCTCTGCGCTCAGACACTTCTGAAGAAGACAAACTAAAGGAGTTTATGTTACCAAGTGATGAAAAAGAAGCAGCTATGGAAACATGTCCTATCACCCTTAAACCTTTGTCATTTGTCTGGGATAACACCTTAGGTTCTGGTCCTGAAAACACTTGCTACAAAGTATAGTGTGAAGAGTCCCATTGGTTTTCATAGGATTTCTCAAGGCAGTAAGCCTTATGGCTTGGTAGCATTTGTGTGATTGGATCCATCACCCACTGAAGTCAATGTAAAGGGTTTTTCCATTAGGCCAGTAGCTAACCAAATAATATTAGCTCAACTTTGCAGAATTTAAGGTATGCCCTAAAATAAGCATAGGAAAGCCAAAGGCAGGCTAAAAATACCAAGCAAACCATATTTATGTATCTTAGCTAAATCTGGCAAGCTTTTAAGTACATGCATCCCTTTTGTCAAGCGGCAAACCTTCCTTTGCATATGCAAACTAGGTAACTGCACACCTCTCAGATTGCATGTGCAAGTGTCAAGTTTGCATATAGAACTGGTAGAGCAGGTATACTTAAAAAAGGTAATTCTGGTTTTAGATAGATAAAGGTTTCAGAGATATCCCTTATATTTAAAAACTGGGATACCCATTGGAACCAGCAATATCTCTAGTACAGGAATGGATTTTTTAGCTGTGTCCTCTGGGCAAACATTGCCTGCATACAAAATGGTGCTCTCTTTGTAAATTTAGCTTCAGAAAGTTCAAGCTTGGATTAGCATCAGTAACAATTCTATTATTCACTTACACATCTTATTGGGGAATGTAGCCTCTTTTCTTAGCATGAGGTTGGTGAAGAAGAGGCTACATCTTTTCTCATTCCATAATGGTATGTAATCATAGCGTTCGACCCAGTAGGATGGAAGCAATGGGAAATACCATGGGGCAGCCATGCCATATTTTCCTGCAACCATAAACAAAAGAAAAAAGAAGGAAAAACAAATTAAAGTATTTACTGGTTGGCGTTTTACAGAAAGTACTAGCTGTGACTGTGCACTGATAAGTAGCAAAGATAAACTCCCAAGGGATTTATTCTTTCCATGATTCACACATGTACTAGTGGCATCTCCTATAGGATTTTCCTCTGATTGCATAGTAGGAAGTACAGCCTAATTATTATTATCCTGAGCAATTACACAGTCAGATTGAAGAAGCACTTTACTTCTCTGCCCACTGGAGGTTTCTCTACACTGATGGACCATTTTCATCTCACGGGGAAGGGAAACAAACGCCACACCCAAGTCATTTAAAGGCCGTTGCCTCAAGGCATGAGTTAGTGTGTGATATGAAAAGAGATAAATGACACAAAATAAAACCGTCTCCATTGACAAATCCTGGCTACAATCCCTAAAGACTTTTCCCTTGCCCTCCACCAGCCACGGGAAAAGAGCACGCACCCTTCCCCAGCCCAGCTTCCTATATCGCCCACCCAGCCATGTGACCGGCAGGGATCCTTTATGTAACCCTTTATAGTTTGCTGCTTCACCCTGTCACAGTTTCATTACTCCTCTCAGATACCCAGTCACAACTGGAACCCGGGGATACCCGCTAAGATATTACTTTGTGTCACATAAAATTAAAAAGCAAATCATGCCTCCTCAATCCACCTCTGAGTACAGATCTATCCACTCCCCTTAACTGTGGAATCAGCCAGGACTGATCTATAATTATCAAGAGAGACTGTGGGGCAGTAGCTTGCGATACTTTGCATTCTTACCTGGGAAAACGTTCCTAATGTACCAGCCCAGAATGAAATAAATGAAAGAGTCTATCAGAATTAGCCAGCACATCCAGCCAAAAGAAGTACTGTCGCCAGTCATTGGTGAGCTATACATATTATCCCACTGCAGGCCTGAAGTAAAGATAGAAAGAAAATATTGTGAAATATGTTGCTGAAGTATCACGGTCATGAAAGAGCAAAACTTAGTGGCATATGTGCCCTCCATACCTATGCCTTGTTCCTCATAACGTGCAATGTACTGACTTGCATAGCTGAACGCAGTAGGGGACAACAGGCTCTGTGGAATAAATTGGAAAATAAAAACATTGAAGTATTCACAAAAAACAAAAACAAACCCAGAACCCTTCATTGGGCCTGATCCAGTGGCTAGAGAGGTGGATGAGAATCTTTCCCCTGACTTCACTGAGCACTGGATTAAACACATTATTGACAAAATTTCCAGTCGTGGTCTCTAAAATTGCCCCTGTAATTTTGCAGAGGCAGTTGCTTCTTTGTGCAAAACCATGCATTTGTTCACAAAAATCAGATAATCAGATATCTTGAGCGTGCAGTTTCACAAATAGAGGATTTTGGCCCATACAAAATTGAGAAGCCGGGTTGATGCCCTTTTGAAAAATTGCAATTTTGCCAATGTATCAGTCCGTCAGAATTCCTTGAAGCCTGGGCTAAATTGATCCCCTGAATTCTGTGGACTTAGATTTGCTGATGCAAGCAATAAATTTAGCTTTTGGAACCTAAACACCTCTGATTCCAGAGAAATGTTTGTCTCCAATAGGAGGTTTTTACTTCTAAGGCGAATGCCGTGACTTTCTACAGGCCAGCCAATGAAAAGGGTGCTCCAGAATGCCACAAATAATGACAGTAAGGCCCAGATCCTCAGAGGAATTTAGGAATTTCCATTGAAATTAGTGGAAGTTAGAAGCCTAATTACATTGAGTACTTGGGTGTAACTGCTTTACATTGCGGAATCCCCCTGGAGTACAGGATCTGAAGTTTCCATCGCAGGACAGAGGTGGGTTTGTCAGTGAGATGTTTTGCCCTCCTTCAAAATCCTTTCATGCCGCATCTCAGTTAAGAAAAGAATGGATATCTGATCATCCTGCTTTTTAACTTTGGGACTAGCCATTATATTATGGTTCTTTAGTTCTGTTTTCATTGCTAGGTAAAGGTGAATTTGAGGTATGTGCAATTAAAGAATTAGCAGCACCAGGCGTAGTGAGATCAGCAACCTTCCCTCAAACCTCTGCCAGAGCCCCTCATTCCTTCCTATCTATAACAGCCGGGCTGTTCTAGCCACGGGTAGCTCTGGATCAGAAATTGCCAGCCATGGAGAATTCTACGTTGTGTTCCATTGTGCAGTGGCTTGGTGATATCCATAAAGGGATACATCTAGATCGATTCCGCTGCATCGGGCTCCACAGATCGATGCAGCGGGATTGATTGAATGGCCAGTGGAGACCCACTCAATCGATCTCGGCAGTGCTTTCTGTTCGACGTGGTAACTCCACATCAACCCCCCCAAGAAAAGAGTAACGCTGCGTCGACCAGAGGGTATTTCCCTTTGGCACAGTGCAGTGAAGACGCCGCGGTAAGGGAGTGTAAGCAAGTCGACGGGAGATTCCCATTCTACAGTGCATCGCTTGCGTGTTTCCCGGTGACCCAGCATGGTAGTGTAGACCTGGCCTAGGATGAAACCTCTAAGCTCACATTCATTTGTGATGCATGGACCTCGAGAGCACCAAAAGTGAATGTCTGCTCCCAGACACCCCACTCATTTTTAATGGGGGGGGGGGGGTGAAAAAAACCTTACCAGCAGACTCTTCACTGAGAAGTTCAAATGATTCTCAACCACCAGCAGCACAATGAAGGGAGAAAAGGTGAGGCTGTATATAAGGCTGCCAACCAAGGCGGCAATGTTGGTGTTGTTGAAGAAGACACTGATGAGGTAGCACATGGCGATGATGGAGAGGCTGTAGTCCATGAGGTACAGGAAAAGGATCACTACATTGATTTTGGGGAGGATATTGCCAACTTTCAGGATGACGACGAGAAACGTGACTGTGATTAGAAGGAAGGTGGCGCTTTCAATAAACCAGGCAATGAAATGGCTGCTGGAGTTGACACCCATCATCTTCATGTACTATGGAGAGGAAGGCAGAAAAAGGACAGATGTTTATTGAGAGAGGATTCTGATTACATACTTGTCACTGAAATACTTGAATATTCTCTTCTCAGACTCTGGATAGTGCATGAAATTAGTGCGTGCTCTCTGCATTTGCATCCTCAGACTATTCTGTGTTTGCAAAATAGTCCAGTGCAAGAGCACCATGTCCCAGAAGGTGTATATAGCCCCCAACGTTCAAGGCAGATACTAACATTAGCCTCTACTATAACCATATTTGTTGCTTTTCTAAAACATGCTGGTTATATTTTAAAAGACTTGAGTGGTTTTATTGCAAAAACCCTTTTAAAAACTCAACCACTGACCTCATTGTAAAAAAATGTCTCTTTCTCCATCCCCCTCTTACCTACTGCACTAGAAGGCCAGATCCTTCTGATGTAAATAGGCACAGCTGCAATGAAGTCTCACTGATTTACATCAGTTGTAACTCTGGCCCTATCGGCTTTAGGAGCCCGTTAGATCCTAAGAATATTACGTGTTGCAAGAGAAATTACATACACAGCTTTCCTCTTTAACCGGTGCACTTGGTTAAATTTCTAACAAGGCTGCTGCTGCTCTGGTTCCCGTGGAAAATGGCATCAGATTGCCAACAATAGGATAAACTGCAATCAATTGGTCACTGGGGGCTTTTTGGGGTTTTTTTTAAAGCTCATTAAATTTCCTTCAATTTTTGTAAGTGGTCATTAGTTTATGGCATTTTTTGGTGATCCAGAAGCTGTTTCCATGGGAATGGTAGCAGGGACAGATCTGCCTGAGCTCTTGTTGATTGCTGTGGCTTTAGACTTGCAAAAGCCCTTTGGCTCTCAAGCCTGTAGGACATGTTCACTTTGAAAAGCCAATTAAATTATGGTGAGGAAAAGAGCTTCACTTTGCTTTTTCAACGCTGTTATTTTCCATCCGGTAGGCGTAATAAGTGATGAACTCTCCTTCACTAGAGCTGATGTAAAATACGATGCCAGTGGGGATGTGACGTATAGCAGACTTCAAGTGTAGGAAAAACTGCATTTCACCTTCCTTTTCACTCTCCCTGCCAGGCACACGTCTGATGACATTTAGAGCGCTATTCCTTTAAATCTCTTAAAGTCTCTCCATGCTGCTGTGTGGCTGTGCTTGCAGTCCTGACCGGCAGGAAGGGACATACCTAGCTGCTGTTTTGGAACTGTTAAAAATGTAGGGCAATGTCCCACCATTACTGTTTTGAGTTTTGCAGGGGTGTGGGGATTAGATGAGTGCTAGCCAAACAATGGCTGCCTGGGGCATTTTACTGGCTGGGAACTTGCCCCAATTTTAGCCTCTCCATGAGCTACCCAGGCCACATGGCTTTTGCTGAGTTTGCCAGATCACATGTTGTATGCTCATCCAACCAGGGACACAAGAGACAAGCCATGAGACTTATAGTATGTGCCTAGATTGCCCTGAGCAACCTTTCATGAAAAATCAAGATAACCAATGCTTTGAAAGACAGTTTGCAGAAACAAAACAGTCCTAACAAACCACTGCAGCAAGTGCAGGAACACAGGTAAAACTTGAACCAAGGTTGAATGTAAGTTGATTTTTAGGTTGGAGTTGAACATTTCACAAAGCTGTCCCCCATCCCACTGAATAAAACCACTAACAACACATCCCTACCACATGCAGAGGAAGAGTTGATTTATTTGCAGAATCTCTGGTCAGCACCCAGTATTTTAATAAGCTTTCATTTTAGCAAAGCAAGTAAGTGTTTTCCCTTAAACTAAGATCAATTAATTACATTGGCTCCATACATTTAAGTGTTTAATATGTCCGTTTTATACATTAACAGGGCTTTTAACAATTGTGCAGCTCTAGTCAATATCACATCATCTATCTGCTACATTCTAGGTAGAAAATCTAGTCATAATTTTCTTAATGTACCTCATAAAGCCTTAGATCTTTCTCTTGAACAAGCTTTTTCACAAAAGCAGCTATAAATAGCGACCAGGCAGCCATAAGAGCAAATGGAAGGGAGTAGGTCACACTGCTTAAGAACCTGTAAAAGGCAAAAGGAGAATTTAGCTGAATAGAAAATTTGCTGGATTAGGGATTTATAATGAATATGCTTTTCAGACTAATACCCTTTGCAGAGGAAAACCATGCTCATATTTTGAAATGTAGAGTATAATTAATATTATAATAAGGATATTTTGCACTTACATAGGATCTTCCATACAAGAACCGCCAAACAGTTTTAAAAGATTAATGAATTAACCCTTTTTACCCTGCTATCATGCAAATAAGCAATATTAGTCTGATTTCACAGCAGGGAAAATTGCAACAGAGAGAGAGTAATGCCAACATTTTCAAAACTGCATGCGTAAAGTTAGTCATCTAAATCCATAAGTGACTGGATTTTCAAAAGTACTGGGAATTCATGACTCCCAGTGAAGTTACTCAACACAGTTCGCAGGTCATTGCCACTTCTGAAAATCAGGCTGCTTATTTCGGTGTCTAAATATGGATTCAGGTGCCTAACATGACTCCCACATTTGAAAATTGTGGCATAAGTGTTTTGCCCAATGTCAGACTGTGGCAGAACCATTATTAGAACCCACATTTCATAACTCCTGTCCTATGCTTTAGCCAACAGACTTTCCTTCCACTCAAAGAGGAGTAGTACTAATAGCAAAATGAACCTACTGTATTTGAAAACAAGATTATTAACTGATTGTTTTTCAACAGAAGATTAACTTTAATGAACATATAGCATGTTTTCTGTCTGGTGAAAAAAGCTAATACTATTTCTGCAAAGAGTTTCAAATGAAAATTTCAAATGAAATCAATATTTCCTTATGTTCTGAATTGTTTTAGTTGAAAACTCAAAAATATCATAAAAATCAACCCATTTTCATGAAACGTTTTGATGTAGATGAAGCTACATTTTTCCACTAAAAAGAATGTCAACCAGGTCTCCAAATATCAACAATTTCCAACTGTTATGGTACAATGACATATGAGATTGCCACAGTTTTGCCTGATGAATTATAACTGTGTGGTAGCAGCTGATAAATATTGACTTTATAACAGCTTTTGCTGTAATATCATTCCACAGCTCCTGGCTATTTTAATAATGAATGAAATGGTGTCTCCTGAACTTTCCAGCAGGGGAAAAGAGGAATTGTGAAGGTGAATTGTTTTCTTGGCACCAAGTGTGAGAAAGGCAGCTTACAACTCAATAAGAAGAGCCTCCAGAAACTAGTTCATCATCCTACACCATGATTTAACAATAATCATCCACATTTTTGCTGTAAAAAGTGGACATTTTGTTTGAACTCTTCCTGACCACCTCACAGTCACAATAAGGTGGTAGACCATTTGCATGTGAATTATCTTATTGTAACCTACATTAGGAGAATACATCTCTCTTTCTCTCAACTGGCCAACACAGAAGGTTAACAAGTGTCCTACAGGTTGCAGGTAGTTTTTTAGCTCATGTGGTACAGACTCATGCTTTCAGTATGAAATGTCCTGGGTTCAATCCTTTCTGTTGACTCAAAAGGAGTCAGTTATATTGTCATCTGCAGAAATGATTGTCCAAGTGTAACTTGCTGAACATCCCTCACTGCTTTAAAATTCATTTTAAATGGCTTTTCACCTGTGTTTTTACCCAGCTTGGAGGCCACCTCTGGTCTCTGTAATAATTCTCAGACCTCACAGTCTCTAGATTCCATTTCTTACCAGAACTGTCGCACCCAGAGGCCAGATTCTCAGCTGGTATAAAGTGGCTCGGCTCTAATGAAGTCAGCAGAGTTATGCTGATTTACACCAGCTGTGTATCTGGCTCAAGGTGAGCAGAATCCAAAACTCCTCATTCCTGTACCGGTGTGTTCATCATTCAAGATTCACTCTGGTTCATACACAGTTCATACTGCACCACTTGGTATAACAGGCAGTTTACCCTGACTGCTTGGTGCACCGGAATCTCATCTGTCTCCCCTCATCACTGTTGAGAAGAGGGTTACAGCCTTATCTCCTCTATAGCTCTCGCAGGACCTGAGAGAGAGGCATATATAGCAGAACTGTACACTATGAACTGTGTTTAAACTGGAATCGCTGGAAAAAATAATGAATACTGTGACTTGATAGTGATGTCTTTAAATTCATAAATTTAGGGACTTTTTTGGCTCAACAGATGAGTTTCCCAGCTCTAACATACTATCTGCATTTATACACCCACTGGAATAGGCCAAGACTCCTAAATTCTAAACCCAGCTCTGCCAGTGACTTGCTATATCTCAGTTTGACTGTCTGTAAAATGGGGATAGTAATTTTCACCTACAGTACTGCCTATGGGAATTATGGCAATTCACATATTTATAGTGTTAAGAAGAGACAAAACACACTGGGTGAAATCCTCGTCACCATCAGCCATTGGGAGTTTTGTCATTGATTTTTGTAGGACCAGAAGGTTACCTTTGGATCCTTTAAAACAGTGAAATTATATTTTCTTAAACCTTCGTAAAGGTTTTCATTTTCTATTATGATTTTCTTTTCATGGGAACAAGGCTTTGAGGAAGCCGGTAAGTCTCAACCATTGTAATTATCCTGCTAATACATACGATGTTCAGAAAATCATTGTAATTGACAAGAAGTAATGGGCTTAATCTGCCACAAGGGAGATTTAGGTTAGATATTAGGAAAAAATTCCAACAGTAAAGGTAGTTACACTCTGGAACAGGCTTCCAAGGGAGGTTATAAAATCCCCATCATTGGAGGTTTTTAAGAACATCATAGATAAACACCTGTCAATGATGATCTAGATTTACATGGTCCTTCCTCAGGGTCTGGGTCAGGGGTCTGGACTTGATGCCTTCCTGAGGTCTCTCCCAGCCCTACATCTCTATAATTCTATGATTATTTACTCTTAAATGTCTAAAAGCTCAGAGACTTACATATCCTTATTGTAGCAGGGGTAAGGACTGGCTTGGACTTGGACAGCTATTTCCTGTGGGCTCTTTCCAGTCTGTAATTCAATGATTGCTCTCTCGATACTGTCCTGGATATAGATAAAGGCACGGCTGTAGATCTGGCTCTGGGAGGCTGAATTATGTGGGCCTACGGTCCAGATCCTCTCCCTGATCCTATTGGTTGTTTGGGAAATCTTGCTGCTCATTCGGATGGTATAATTGATGAGTGGAGGAAGGGAGAGACTGCCAGGAGCTGCCCTCCTCTCTGTGGTCCTGTTTGATGGTAGTTTGAAAATGACACCTCGAGAAAACAAAGGAAAGTTTATTTTTCAGTAAATGTTGGTTCCAGTAGGACAGTGCCACATATAAGTGTAAAATCTGAACTCCCCATTTTTATAACCCTTTCACATATTAAAACCCAACAGTCTTTTATCTAAATAGTGCACTGCTCAGGTGGATATGCAGTTTGTTGTCACTATAAAGCATGTCAAAATAGTTAGCTGTTGCTGCTCAACGCTGCATTTACGCTGCCATTTCCAAAGCTGCCTTGTGATTCTGGGAGCTGAGAACCCGTCCTCTGACAAGCGGACCCTTTAAGTTGTCTCTACTTCAGCACTCAGTATTAGAGACACCCAAAAATCACTAGACCCTTTTGGAAAATCTTGGTCTTAGAACTAACCTGACAAGAAAAACGATAAACATTCCATATTGAGAGTATCAAATCTCATGTACGATAGATGTACCAGAAATAACTACTGATACACCACATAGTTAAGGTTAGTAGAGTTTCTGTTGAGACGTAAGGGAGATGTTTTTACTGATGGCTGAATTATGGGATATAAAAAAAAGTTTATGGGACTTTCAAGAAAGCCCTGACTGAGCTCACATTCTGATTCCTTTAAAAACTAAACCAAAGACACATACAAGATCCTTTCTTTTTCCCTACTTGATATGATAGCCAAAAGTTAATGGGCCAAATTCATCACAGACAGTACCGGGATGAGTAAGCAGGAGCACCACCGCAAGGAATTTATGGACTAAAGGACTATCTTCACCACATAACTGACTCAATGAGGGACAATCCACTATTATGGACATACCTACTCCCCATTAACTGCTTCCTGTGTAACCCCTGCAATAAGTGAGGTTCCCGAATTACTGATCGCTTGTATTATTAACTGTCAAACCTATTACCCCCCTCCATCCAGGGTACCACAGATTATCCTTTCATTGTACTCCCTGACTCCCAACCAAACTCTATACCCGCTGATAAACTATACGTTATGCCTGGATGTCCAGAAACTCTTCCATTTAAACTTTGTACCTGACCATTATTTTTTCAAACATTATCTTCAATAAAATTTTTAACTCCACTGACTTTGCCCCAGGGCCAAGTAGAGCCCCATGGCGTTTATGAATGTAGTTGTCATCTGCCAACATACGTCCCCTACAATAACAAGCTATTTGGTCTCATTAAAGCATTTCAAGAGTGTTATGATCTTCTAAAGAAAGGTGTGGTCTCTTCATATTATTTGCTTTACATCTCCCTTTTCCTCTACAAGCCAAGCTGGAGGACAGCTCTGTTTCCTGAAGGTTCACCCAGGGTTCCCTAGCTGCTCAACAAAAACCATACAGGCAACTTGCCAGGATACCAAGGGCTACCTACATCTAGTCTGCATGAAATGGAGCCGATTGTAGCCACTCTCATCTGTAATAAGAAGGCAAGGCCATGCAATATATCATGGCTGGTTGGCTGAAGATTGTGGGTTGATCGTTGCTTCCAGGGACCTGTGGTCTCCATAATATAGAATTCTGTATAGCACTCAGCTGATGAACTGCACTTTGGCTACTCCTAGTTTACACAGGCATTTCTGTAATAAAACACAGCACTTACTTCCAAAAAGTTCATTCTTCAAAAAAAGCTCTTTAGCTATCATTTCCAGCTCCTCTCTGTTTTTTGCCACCTGAATGCGATCAAACGACACACAGGAGGATACATTTACTGCCAGGGTAGATAACGTGTTCAACTGATTAATGATGTCGGCATTGTTCTGCAATTCCAACCTTATATCGTCTGGGGTGGGGGGGAGGAGAGAAAGAGGGAATGAAGCAAAAGAACAATCACATCATTATGCTGTTAATGCTAATAACGGTGGAAAAAACGATCACACTAAACATTAATCGTAAAATATTATTCTGCATTTATCAGTGCAACGAATGCATGTGGTTGACCCAATTTTTAGGTTAATCATTCTTAACACGCTCATCAGTTTGTGTTTGGGAGGATGCCAACTATGGAATGTGACCGCCATCTCAAACCAGAGGTTACTGCTAATCTGTTGTTTTTTTAAAAAACATGTATGATGTTCTCCATTCATTCCACGGCTAAATGATTTTCAGTGTAATCGACATGTCTGCTGGCCTGTTTTAGTTCAGTGGAGAATGCAATCTATTTTATCCAAGCATGTCAAGCAAGAGGTAGGACTGTCGTGGTGCTGTGTGTATTAGACCTGTTAATGCAGCCAATAAAGGTACTGCTGTCTTCTGGCTGTTGTACATGGTGGCAACATAATGCAGTGTGACTAATATGAAACAGCAGCCACAAGGATGATGGTTTTGCTGCAGTTAGGACAGGTGATTGCCCTCAGCAGATGACGATTAGCACAGCATGCTGAAATGGGTTGAAATGAGCTAGATTCACTCCCGGTCTATGTCAGCTTTCACTGGCATAAACGAAGGCTGTGTTGGCAGAAAGTGGCTGCTATCTCACTCCACTGAGAGTGTAGGGATGGGAGGGGATGGTGTCGCTGGCTGGAGAGAGGGTGTGTTCCGGGATGCACTGATTAGACACATTCCCACTATGTCTTTTGTTGGGGGGCCTCCCACACGCCATAAATCTTTACATGATACGCATCAATTATATCTCTTATAAGAGACCTGGAAACTTTCAAGAAAAACTCCAGTTCTGATGCGAATGAACTATTAAAAGCACTTGCCCTCAGACTTTCAAAGCACCACTGGAATGGATAATTATGGCTGAACAGTGTCCTCCGGTGGCCAGAGGGGATTAATACAATTTACTGCAAAGATTCCCTTGCAATTTCTATTTGACTAACATTTAGGATAAGAGTAATTTAAACTAGGTCCTTTGATTTTTAAGACTCTTTTTCATAGATTCATAGATTTGGAGGCTGAAAGGGACTATTATTGTAATAGAATGCTAAACTGTATCACACTACTCAGCCATTAGGTAGCGATGCGTGTAAAATACTTCCTTTAAAGGAACCTCAGCCTTACCTGGCAGAGAATTAAAGGATTTTATGAGGAACAGGTCTGGTGTTTAAAAGCAAGCTCTGTAGCCAGTCCATACCTGGTACTGGAACATGACATTTATCATCATCCAATCTGATCTCCTGCACAGTCCAGGTCGTAGAACCTTACCCAGTAACCTCTGCACCAAGCCCGTAACTTCTGTTTGAACCCTAGCTTATCTTTTAGAAAGACATCCAGTCTTGATTTAAAGACTTCATGTGATGGAGAATCCATCATGTTCCAACTATTAATTAATTACCTGTAAAAATTTGCTCCTTATTTCAAGTCTGTATTTGTCAAGCTTCAAGTTTCCAACCATTGGTGCTTTTAATGCCTTTTGCTGATTGATTAAAGAACCTTCTAGTATCAGAAATTTCTTCCTCATGTGGGTATTTGAAGTCCATGATCAAATCACCTCTTAACCTTCTCTTGGATAAACTAAATACACTGAGCTTCTTACGTCTCTCATGTTAGGAAATGTTTTCCAGATCTCAAATCATTCCCTTAGGTCTTTTCAGAAACCTTTCCAAAATTTCAATACCTTTTTGAAGTGTGGAGACCAGAATTGGACACAGTGTTTCAGGCTATGTCTTCACTGACGGTGGCAAAGTCACCGCCGTCAGATCGACTTCTCTGGATCAACTGAGCGGTCAGTGAAGACCCGCTCAGTCGATCCAGAAATCAACGTATTAAGACCACCTTCTCAAGTGGCGTAGCACTGTGTTGATGGGAACACGGTTCCCGTCGGCACAGTGCAGTAAAGACGGTGCGCAGAACAGAAGCAGAGACATCGACGGGAGTTATGCAAGTTTTTTGCGTAGCTTGCGTAACTCCGGTCGACTGCCCCTGAGTCTCGGAGGTAAGTGAAGACAAGCCCTCAGTAATGGTCACACTAATGCCACATTTGGGAGTAATAACACCACTGCCCTATTTCCACTTGATATTCCCTTGCTTAGTCATCCAAGGATCACATTTACCTTCTTGGTCACAGCATCGCACTGGGAGTGGACGTTCAATTGGTTATCTACCCTGACCCCTCAGGTTTTTTTAGTGTCTCCGCATTCCAGGATACAACCACGCATCTTGTAAGCATGGCCTAAATTCTTTGTTCATAGATGTATGTCTTTGCATTTGACTGTATTAAAAACGCACATTCAAATGAGTTCGTTTTACCAAGCAATCCAGATCAGCCTGTGTAATTGACCTGTCCCCATCATCATTTACCACTCTGTCAATTTTTGTGTCATCCACAAATTTTGACCAGTAATGATTTTATATTTTGTTCTAGATCATTGACAAAGTTATTGAATAACATTGGGCTAAGAACAGATTTCCTATAGTATAAACATGTCCATTTGAGGATGATTCCCCATTTACAATTATTTTTTGAGATCTATTATTTAACCAGTTTTTAATCCATTCAATAAGGAAAACAGTAATTTTGCATAGTGTTAATGTTTTTCTTTATCAGAATGTCATACAGGATTAAATCAAATGACTCACAGAAGTCTATTATCTCAGCACAGTTACCTTAATCAGCCGAATTTGTGATCAGTTTTTGATGAGATAAATTTGTGTGACGGATCATTTTTCATAAAACCATGTTGATTGGCATGAATTATGCCACCATTCTTTAATTCTTTACTGATAATATCCCATATCAGCCTTTCCAAGATTTTTTCCTGGGATCAATATCAGGCTAACTGGCTTATAGATATCTGGGTCAGTCCTATTTATCTTTTATTAAAAATATTGGTATGACATTAGCTTCTTTGTAAGAAACAAAACAAAACAAAGGGTTACATTTATGGAATCCCACAGCTAAAAGACTGACATGCATCTGATAACGTCTTTTATGTTATATACTGGACGCCACATAAAATATGTTTATAGATAGGAAGGGAGGCATTGGGATAAGGTATGAGATTGGGACTCAGAAGACCTCACTTCAAGGCCAAATCTGCCACAGAAGTCCTGTATGCCCTTGTCCAAAACACTTAATCTCTCTATGCCACAGTTTCCCATCTGTAAAACAGGGATCGTAATACTCCTTTTCTCCCTCCATCTGTCTTATCCATACATGATGTGGGGAATCACACCACATTGCTCAGGACATATGCTGATATTTTAAGAGGACGAAGGAGGAATCTTTCCAGCCCACACAAAGCATGAAGCATTGCAACATGCACTCTGGATGAGACTGACTGGTACTAACGCATCAGCTACTGGCCTGCAGGAATCGTGACACCAGTGGTCCGATGCAGCGCAGCAGCTGGGATGTTCCCGGTACTGTTGCATAAATCGGAGGTGTATGAATAGCAACTTACCCAGGTCATTTATTTGGCTCAGTAGTTCAGTAGCATCCAACTTCACCATGAGTTTGATAAAAACTTGCACAAATGGATTCTGCAGCGTATTCTATCAAATGAGATAGAAAGAGAGAGAGACAGAGTGACATTCATCCCCTTTAGAGCCCCTCCATATTATTTCAGCCCTTCTTGAGCCTCTTCTCTTCCCTTGATTTCAGTTATGGTGAGAAAACTTTAGTCAATGACTGTCTTACAGCCCTCTAAGGAACTGACCTAATGGAAAACACTCACATTGATTTCACTGGGCAACAGATTGGTTCTGGAAAGTATTTAGGCCTGAATCCTTAGGCCTGGTCTACATTTACCTGGAAATTCAGCGGCAGTCGACGTGAGTTACGCAAGCTCTGCAAAGTAGCTTGCGTAACTCCCGTTGACTTCCTAACGCCTCTTCTATATGACGTCTTCACTGTGCTGTGCCGATGAGAAATGCGTTCCCATTGGCGCAGTGCTGAGCCACTTGAGGGGGGTGGTTTTAACATGTCGACTTCCGGATCAACTGAGCAGGTCTTCACTGACTGCCCAATTAATCTGGATAGATAAATCTGACGGCAGCGAATTCACCACTGTCAGTGAAGACGCACCCTTAGTTACACCGAGGCATTAAAGTATGTGCGAATGTAATTTCTCCCCACTTTTGGCGTGTCTACACAGCATTTTGGAGTCTGCAGGAACAAGCTTCCCAGCCCAGGTCAGTGGATTGCAGTTGGTGAGGTTTGCCCCTAGCGCTCTAAAAATAGCTGTTTAGCCAACACTTTGACACCCATCTCCCTAGGCTTCAGAGCCCGGGGTCTAGCCCTGTCTATACATCTGTTTTCAGAGCATAGCGTCATCCCTGCTAGCCTGAGTCTGTTGACCATTCCACAGGTTCCAAACTGCTGTGGAGACCTACCCTTCAAGGCTCTGTACACTGTCAGAGCACAGGGGCCTCAGTGTATCAGCAACAGGCCTTCAGGTTTTAGCTGAGCCAAATCTCATTCCACAAATGAATCCTCTCAGTGGAGAACGTTTCATCTCCGTACTGGATTTTCTAGGAGTCTAGCTGTGTCATGTGCATCGCGGTGATTGATTTCACGCACGGAGACCAGTTCATAATTACTCTGTGTCCCCAGTGTATCATTTCTAAAACAGGCTGTGTTTCGTTTCTTAACCAAAAAGAAACCAGTCATTGCTGCTAAGGTCTCTATGGCTATGTCTACATCAGTGATTCTGAACCAGGGGTACACGTACCCCTGGGGATACGCAGAAGTCTTCCAGGGGGTACATCAGCTCATCTAGATATTTGCCTTGTTTTACAACAGGTGACACAAAAAGCACTAGCAAAGTCAGTACAAACTATAATTTCATACAGACAATGACTTGTTTATACTGCTCTATATACTATACACTGAAATGTAAGTACAATGTTTATTTTTAAATTGATTTATTTTATAATGATATGGTAAAAATGAGAAATGAAGCAATTTTCCAGTAATAGCATGCTGTGACACTTTTGTATTTTTATGTCTGATTTTGTAAGCAAGTCGTTTTTAAGTGAGGTGAAACTTGGGGTACGCAAGACAAATCAGACCTCTGAAAGGGGTACAGTAGTCTGGAAAGGTCACGAGCCACTGGTCTACACTACAGCCTATGTCAGCAAAACTTATGTCGCTCAAGGTTGTGAATACCCCACCTCCCTGACCGACATAAGCTACTCCGACATAAGCGCTTGTATGCACAGCGCTATGTCAGTGGGAGAGCTTCTCCCGCCACCATAGCTTCTGCCGCTCGTGGAGATGGCTTTTTTACGCTGACGGGAGAGCTCACTCCCATTGACAAAGAGCATCTTCACCAGACCTACTGCAGACGTGCAGCTGTATCAGTACAGCCGCGCCTTTGCAGAGTTGTACATATAGACATGGCCAAAGCAAGCCTGGATAGTGAGTAGAAAGAGGAGATGTACTACACCTTTCCAGGTCTAGCAGTGACTTATTCCTCCTGGAGAGAGTCTGAAGTTTTACTTGGAAATTTAAATATTTTCCTCCTTGAGCTACAAAGGCAGACTGGCATTCTTTCATCCTCTAGGCCAGTGATACTTAGACTGAGATTTTGTGGCACATGATGTTAAAACAATGTGTGATTTAATCATTAACCAATTGGGTTATTTTTTACTATGTTATCAACCAATTGTAATTGATAAAATGAAGCCCCAAACCTTGGCAGGCGCATCCCATGGGGCAAAAGCCCCAAGACCTCCCTCCCCACTACAGGGCAGAAGCCCCAACATCCAGATGGTGACACAAAAGGCCTCTAGTACTAGCCGTAATTAGCTGTGAAACAGTAAGTAGGGATGTTAATACTTTTAAAATGGCATGTGTAAAAGTTGTGCGTGTCTTGTGGCTCTTGAACTTCTCAAGATTACTGTATGCGGCTCTGAGGGTCCGTAAGTTTGGCCACACCTGGTCTATGTAGTAAATAAAACAATGAATCCACACCACTGTGGCTTTTTCGGGTAACGGTGATTGCTAATTTGGCTCTTGAACCACTGAGGTCTGAGCATCACGACTCCTGACTCTCCTGCACTTTTCTAAGAAGGAGAACTAGGTTTTTATTATATATTATGGCTGGAAATTGCTCTTCTGCTTTCGGAGGGGAACCACTCCTTTGGTATCTCAACCTGGGATTAGCCTTGTAATGAGTCCCCCAGCTTCGATAGCTACATGAAGCAGAGGGCAATTGCATTTTGCAAACCTAAGAGAATTCTTCCCTTTGTATGGCCAACCATCAAGTCCCAGTCTGTTGGAAGTTTTAGAGGACATATTGTAATCATTTCAGAATGAGAGGCTCTGAAAAGATGCCTCTTTAAAACCTCTTGATGCTTATATTGTTGGTGAACTTCAGTGGAGCTTTGACAATTTACACCAGATAGGTTCTGTCCCCACCTTCTGCTACTTGAACAACAAGAGAATCCTGTTACCGATGAGATAATGATACCTTGACAACTGGAATCGTTTGATTTAGCGTAGTCAGTGAATTCATGATCAACGGTGACTTATCCAGCCATTCCTGGGACTTTTGCATTAGATCTGCCATCTGCTTTAGGGTTGCATTAGACTTAAAAAAACAAAAACATAAATAAATCCAGTTGATTGGTGACATTTTACCTTTTTACAAAGAGCTAAATTAATATTACCATGGTCCTTGCACATAACACTGAACAAGTTTTTCCTTCTTTAGGCCCCAATTCAGCAGTCCATCCCTATTCTGCAGAGTGCTTAAAAGCACACGCTTAACTTTAACATGTCTTTAACCTTAACATGCTTAAGACACATTTAGCCTATGTTGAATTGCTTTGCTGAACAGAGTTGGGCTTAAGCACCTGCTTAAATGCTTTGGTGGATTGGGGCCTTAAGTATTATGACTAAGGTCTGGTCTATACTACAGACTTATATCACTATAACTGCATTGCTCAGAGGTGTGAAAAATCCACCCCCCTGAGCAATGCAGTTTTACCAAACTAACCCCCTGTGTAGACAGTGCTTTCTTGGTGGGAGAAGCTTATGTTTTAAGCATAGACTTGTCCTCCGTCTAAGAATAAAAGTTCAGTGCAATCAACCATTCCTCAAAAGCTCCTTCTGAAGCCACTAAAGATTATTGACTCAGCTCCTTGTCTAGTTAACACATAACAAGAGTAATTTGGTGGAATCACAAAAGTCTTTATATTTTCCTGGTGGGTTTCACAGTGTTTTAGTTGGAGGAAAGACCAAAGTCCGTCTTGATGGAAGGGAGATCAGCATCTATTGGCATTAATGGAAGCTATTCCTACTTATGCCAGAACTAATTTGGGTCTAAACCTTTTGCAAAGAAATCCTTCCAATCCCACAAGTGCCTCTTACATTTCAAATACTGCTTGGATGTTTCGTGCAAATCAAACAGTTTATCGTATTCACAAAGTGGTAAATTACAAATTGTCGCTGCCTCTTTAGCAATCTTATTTTTCAGTTGACCTACAGGAACATAGGAATCGCCAGACTGTATCAGACCTGGGGCCCATCCAGCCCCATATGCTGTCTCTGACAGTGGCCAGCACCAACTGCTTTAGATTAAGGGGCAAGAAACCACTGCAGCAGGTAGTTATGGGATACTCTGAGCACAGGGAAATATTTTTCCTACTCCCATGCATTAAATATTGGTTTATGCCTTGAAGAATGAGTGTCTACATCACTTCCAAAAATCTTGGGGTTAAGTTCTGGCCCATGGAAGTCAGTGGAAGTTATGTCATTGATTTCAATGGGGACAGGGTTTCACCGTTATTATTTACATCCTTTATATTATAGTTCTGGATATGCTTGTTATCTGTATAAATGTTCAATCCTTTTTGTAATCCTGCTAAGCTCTTGGCCTCAGTGACAGCTTATATCAAACAGCCCCGTGGGCTGTGTCTTGTGTGAAAGCGTGCTGCCTTTCCCAGTTTTCAATTTGCTGTCTCTCAATTTCATTTGTATTTTCGTTTCTTGGAGATCAGGATTCTCTCTGCAGGGCCTTCCAACAAACAGAAATACAAAAGCAACAGTGCACCGGAAACAAGTTCAGAAGGATTTGTATCTTCTGCAAGCTAATCTAACTTCATTATTTTTAGGAATAACTCATTCAGCGATGCACCCAAACCAAAATCCCAGCTCTGAATACCCGCAAAATTATGATCCGTATTCCATAATTTCACTTGGCCCCAACAAATGCCCCACAGTCAGTACCTCAGTCCCATTTTGAATTTAAATGCATTAAATTATTCTTTGCCGATGACTGCTCTACCTCCTTCTTTCATCTCAAAGCTTCTTAGAAGCCTTTGATAATTCCCAGTTTGAGACCACAGCAAGTAAGGCTTGAAGATTCATTGTTCTCCCAGTGGGTTTGTCAACCAAGTCAAATACTTCCAAGGTAGGTGGAAAACAGAATTTTGCTGCTTCTCCAAAAAGTGAGTCTGCACTGTGCATTGAACAAGAAGCCTTGTCATTGGGATTTACTTGAGCAAAGCTTCTCTAAGTGTTCACAACCACCGCCGCATACCTTTTCCATGATTGCTCGTGTTTCTGGAGTGTCGGGTGTGTACAGAATCTTCCCCAGCAGCATAGGTTTGAGGAAAGACCATATTAAAGCTCCAGTAGAGGTACTAACCAAATCCAGATAAAATGATAAACAGAACGGTGCTGCAAGGAAAAAAACCAAAACAAATAGCACAAATAAAGTAGACGCACAAAAGTTCCTTCGAGTATTTTTGTGCTGTGTCTGATGAAGGTCTGCATAACCCTCTATGCCCTGACTGATGGAACGCCTCTTGACAGAACTAATCCACCCCCAAGGTCTCCTGTTGCTGAAATCAAGACAACAAGATTCTCATTCTTCTGGCAGAGATTTTCTGCTTTAAGGTTAAATGGAGTTTTGTGAATGAGGAGGTGTTAATAATGTCAGGATAAAAGTACTGACCTGTCAAGTCCTAAAACCATCACCTCGGGAATTGGGAGCTGAGGAAGCATTAAACCACTGCACTACTCCTCTCAGAGACCTTTTTAAACTTTATGAAAATAAGTCACCCATAAACATTGAGGGCCAGATCCTCAACAGGTGTAAATCAGCATAGCTCCATTTAACAGGGCTATGCAGATTTGCACCAATGGAGAGCTTGGCCCAGAATAGCTTAGTGCTGGATCTAACCAGAAATTCTTGGGTTGGCTCCAAAATGTTTCTGTTCCAGAATAAATCCAGTGTTCAAAACAAATGTACAGCTCTTTTTTGTTACGTACAATGAGAGAGAAAGATGCCTAGAGGACAAAGACCTACATCAAGAAAGGGGACTCCATGAGTTCCCCTCCCACATCTACTCCCACCTGGCCTGTGGAGCCTGATTCCCACAGAGGTTTGGGGGAAGAGAGGGACACTGCCATGAAGGCTGCATTCTCCACCTCACCACCGAGATCTGCCAGATCCAAGTCCTCTCCACTTGCAGAAGTGACAGGGATACCCTGAACCATGCTATCGTATAATACAGCATCTTACACAAAATAATACCTCACATTCCACACAAACAGCTACAACAGGAAACATTATAATTCCGTCATTAATCAATTCAGTGCCCCACAAAGAACTGATACAATAGCCAGCTGGTGGAAGTCAGCGTTGATTTTGTCTGATGGGTTTATGCGCCACTAAACAAGTTGAGGCTACAGCTGTCCAAAACTATTTTTTTTTTAAATTCCAAGATCTATTTTTCTTTCTTTGTTAGGGTTAGAAATGAACCCATGAAAAGAACATTTCATTTACCAAAAACAGGGTTTTCATTTCAATAAGCCACACAATGTAACCTCATTTAGATAATGGGATCAGAAAGATTCTTGATGGAAAAAGTCATGAAAAATGAAAAAAAAATGTAAAATGACGAACAGCTTTTCCACAAAATTTTCATTTAAAAGAGCTATTTTTCAATGAAAAGTTTTGTCTGAAAAATTTCAACCAGCTCTGTGGGGAGGAAGGATGAGGCAGGGGGGAAGGAGGATTCAGGAGAAACACCACTGCAGTTAGCTGTTTATAACTAGTGCAAAAGAGAGCAGAATCAAGCCCATACATTTTTAACTGAATCTTCTATTTAAGTGTAACAACATTCTCTGAGAAAGTGAATAGTTTCAGTGTTTCTTTTGTGACCCATTTTTGCAGCAAACTCACAGGAATCCTGGGGAATGCCATATTTCCTCATCATTCTCTGTACATTTTCATCCCGCATAGAGGAACTAGGGCGTTTTTGATCTCCAAAATCAGGAAGTAAGGATTCAAAAAACAAGGGTGTGATTTCCTCATTGCAGAGAGCTTTCGAAATGGACTTAAATGATCCACGAGTTATCATTATGTTCGATGTTTTAAACAATGCCTACAGGACAAAAAACAAAAAGCAAAAAGAAACGTGTGCATGTTTAAAGTGCTTTATCTCTGTGAGGGAAGTAAACCACATTTATACTGGCTTTTGGATAAGAGTTTATCTGTCTATAAAGGAGTGGAGGGTCCAATCATGAGACATGCTGGATGGTGCAGGGCATCCTCAACTCTCATTAATTTCAAGGCGATTTACTCGCTAGCGTAAGTAGAGCGAGATTTACTCCCATAATGCAAAAGATGCATAATGACAGGACAAGAGATGCGCTGCAGAGGATAGTCCCCAGCTCTAGGGACAGCATAAGGTACCATTACCAGTCAGTTGGCTGACGAATGTAATCACAGTGATAACTGTGATAACAGCCTGAACCAAAGCTCACTGAAGTTGATGGTTTCCATTGACTTCTGCAGGCTTTGGATCAGGGTTTTATTGCATCACTCTCATGCTATTCTTACTATCCCCTTGCTGGGTTTTTTCAGTGTGGCTGTAGTTCTCCATTAATCTCTTCCTTCCAGTTAACCCACTTCAACACAGCTGTAAATCTTCTGCATTTTCATTCCTCTCCCCACCCATAGTAACCATGTGACTTTCCCTCTCCTACCTATGTCATTCCAGACAAGAACATTCTCAGTATGGAAAGAGATAAAGAAAGATTTTTAATTCAGTTTGGTGAAGACTTTTCTCCAGCGTGGTAATATCCAGAAGGAGACTTGCTGTCCTCTGACTATTTCCCTTGATACAGTTAGAGATTCTCCGGATAACACGGATTTCCGTGTGACTTCTCCAAAGGCATTTCGGCTCAGAACCATTCCCAAGCTAACACACACCTTGGAGAGGGGCACATTTCTGGACTGCCGTAGCTTTTTAAATGAATTGATTGCTTCTAACAGTGGACGCATGCCAGATGCCATCTGGTTCCTGAAATGTTTCATCTCTTTGAGCAGGCCAAACATCTGGTCCATTGGTTTTTGCAGCTCTTTGGGGAAAAACATCTAGGAGAAAGAGGAAGAAAGAAAATAATTGTCAGAGTATACACACATATCTAGTACTAATTCTTAGGGATCGGATGTGGGATTTACAAAAGGGTTTAAGTGACTTAGGAGCACAAATCCCATAGGCAATCAGTGGCACTTGTACTCCCAAGTCACTTAACCACTTGTTGAAAATTCCACTATGGAACTTTAGTTTAATCTAAACTTTAGTTGTCTGAACAACCTGGCTCTACACAATTAAAAATTGTTGTAAGGATGGTTGGAATACAGTACAAGTCCTTCGGTGCTAACATACATAACATCATTGATGCAAAAACCAGGGTCCTCACCCAGCGAAATTAATAGGCAGCAGGTTTAATATTAACAAGAGGATGTACTTTTCATACAGTGTACAATTAACCTGCAGAACTCATTGCCATGGGATGTTGTGATGACCAAAAGTATAACTGTGTTAAAAAAGGAACTAGTGATGTTCATGGAGAATAGGTCCATCAATGGTTATTAGCCAAGATGGCGTCAGGGATGCAACCCCATTCTCAGGGCAACCCTAAACCACTGACCGCCAGAAAGGTGTATCAAAAACATTCTTGTTGGTGAATCATACATATTTTGGTGTTGGTTTTCACCCACCTGTACTTACATATATATAGTCTGGGATTTGGTGGGGTAGCTAATTGGTACAGTGAGTGTTAGCCTAATCAGTATCTTGTATCCATGGGGAGCTGGGTTCAAATCCTGGCCTACTGTTCTAAGCAAAAGTAGCTTGCGAGCCAGATTCTAACTGGGTGTAAATCAGTGTAGCCCTAATGGTTATAACTGAGGTATGCCAATTTACACCAGCTGGCTCTAGAACTAAAAATTGTCTTAAAGGATATGTCAGCATGGGTATGCAACAAAACATTATTTCATGCACAAGGCCAGATCCTCGGCTAGGGGACAACGGCATATCTCCATACCAGTACAGGTATACCTGATGAGGATCTTAGCCACAGTATCTAACAAAGGCCATACAAGTGCTCTAAAAATCCAAGACCAACCTTGTACAGAAAGTTGTAAATGTCCAAGTGACGTAAAAGTATGACCCCCAGGATGTAAGACTGACGGGTCCTTTCTGGGAGTGATAGTTTGCAGAACTCCTTTACTACTGCTTCTAGCTTTGGGTTGGCAGAAGGGACAGCACACGACTCCAGCTGGAGAATCTGAAAAATGAGCTGTATTTGCACAAAAAGCAGGAGATTTGTAAATTGTTAGGTTACTCCAACATGCGTGGGTTAAACCACCGCTTCTAAACTCTTCCCAACACCATCTGCCGATGCCGAGGACTATGAAACATACCTTCTCCTCCCCTTTATTCCCGCATGGAGAAACAAAGCAGAATGGTTATGCTTTAGGCACACTTTGCAAGGCTTAAATGATCTGGCAGTTTAACTTTCCCACTGAGTGACAGAGCTGGGGGTTGGGTAGAAGTGAGCTGTCTGAGACTGAATCTAGACAAGATGATGGTGAGGCTCTGAAACAGGGCTGGGAGAAAAAGCATTTGGAGCTGAGTCATTGAGGATAGCGTGTCCATCCTTGGTAGAAATTCATAGTTTGTGAAGATGTTTTGGATCCCTGGTAGCTCCTGTAATTACTGGTGGTGTAATTACAGAAATGCCTTTTTCCAGCTGCATTGCAGCTGTTTCTCTGCAATGTGGACCTCACCACGAATATCCATGCATTTGAGACCACTGGACTGGATTGCTGCAATGCACTATACACTAGCTAAACATTCTAGCAATCACCGAGGGCAGGTTGACACGAGAAGAGCTACAGCGGTGCACTGCGCCGCTGTTGTGCGTCTGGTGAAGATGCTCTATGTCAACAGGAGAGCGCTCTCCTGTCGGCATAATTACTTCACCTCCATGAGAGGTGGAAGCTATGTTGGCAGGAAAGCATCTAGTGTAGCCAGTGCTTCGGTCGCTGTAACTGGCATTGCTCGGGTGGGGGAGGGGTGTTTTTCACACCCCGGAGTGATGTAAGTTAGATCAACTTAAGCGTTAGTGTAGACTTGCCCTACATATGTGGCAGGGTTGCCAACCTTGCATTTTAGTTTTTACTGACACGGTAAACTTTTTACTGACATCACTACAAATACCATAAACAATACAATGATGTCACAAAAGGGTGTACTCACTCACAATATTCTGCACACAGGAATTTGGAATTAAGCAATTGTTTTAGCTGCAGTTAATTGATCAATCAGGTTCTTTGGGCATGTGCAATAATAGAGAACAGGAAATTGATAAAGTCATGGTCAGTGTAGTTTTATGATACAAGAAGTGATTCTGAATGACGACAATCAATGTCAAAATAGATTATGTTTTATTTCTACCCAATTTCATGGACATTTTCATTTATTTACAGGTTTACGGACAGTGTTAAAATTGTACATTTTTTTACTGACTGGCTGTAAATTTACAGATGGTTGGCGACCCTGGTATGTGGCTTTGCACCAGCTATTGGTGTCAGTCAAAGAACATAACACTCCTTGTCTCCGGAGGCCGCTCTGGCTTACAAAGTCTTAATTGCAATTCAGGGCATCTATTTTGATCAATAAAGCACTCTAGAGTTTGTATCCCTCAGATATCATGCATCTCCCTCTGCATTCCCACAGGAGCAGAGATCTGCTGAGCTGCTTTCACTAATAGCCCCTGGATTTAATTATCTGAGTATTGAACATAAAAGGACCTTCAGCTAGAGTTACAGTAAACTTACCTGAGTTATGTTTTCTGGGAGAGACATTTCCATCAGAGCTTTGATACTTTCTGTGGACATGCCTGCTTCATTTCTGAGCTCCTCTTTGAGCTGGTCAACATTTTTAAACACAGCCATTAACATTTCTTTAAAATAAAAAAAAAAATTAAAAATGATACAGTTTTCTGCATACTTACAGAAATATTATATATATGCACAGAGCACCTATGTTAAGACAACGGAAGAGAAACATGTTTGCCCAGACTGATGTTGATGTGCATATTGGCTCATAGGAGCATGACCATGCGTCATGCTCAAATATGTCTGAATTTTCATGGACGATTTGTCAATCTATAAGCTAGATCTGGAGCTGTGCATGGAGCACAGTTTGCCAGTACATAAGTATCGGACTCCTTATGCACTGACAGCTTGACCTAGCAACTCCGAATCAATAAGAGTTTTATAACTGACTTCAACAGGCCTAGAAACTGTCCTAGAAAAGAAGCCAACGGACATAGTACAGGCTTACTTCAGTCATCATATAGGTTTCATAAGAAAATCATGGCATTCCCAAGGCAAATTTCGCTAACGGAAACAAGTGAATTAGTGACCATCCTTATAAACCAATTTTTAAAAAGTAAATCGATAAATCTACCTTGCTTTTTAGAGATTGTTGCATTTTCAGTGGTATTCATCACGGAACTCATTATAGCCATATATCTAGGGATATCTTGAAAATAATCAATTTGTGTCACATTTTCTTGAAACCTTAAATTTAAAAAAATGGAGAGTATTAAAAGAAAATAAAGGGGCCACATTAATAATTTCAGGAAGAAATACTGATGTAGAAAAGCTTAGGGAAGGCCTTACCAATTCATTTGTGACTGGATTTTTGTGGGATCCCCGATCAGTATATCTTGAAGTTCTTGAGAGACACTATTGTGATTAACTACATTTTTCACAAGGCGATTGCTTAACTCAGCGCTGTGAAGGAGCTGCTCATAAAATTGACTTTGTTCACACAGTGCTTCAAAGCTAACATTAGGGAGTTGACAGATATCCTGCAGTGATTTAAAGCTCTTGTAGTCACAAAGAAGTTTTATCATGCTTTGGAGGCGAGATGTATTTAAAAAAAAAAAAAAAAAAAAAAAAAAAAAAAAGAGAGACACGTTATATAAAAGGATTATAAAAGATGGGCTTCAGGCTAAAGGATATAGACATTGCTTTGCTCTTATTCAGGATTCAGCTTTCAAGCCCTTTAATTTGAAAGATCTCAAACTGAACTGAAATTCACAGTGACTGTTTCCAGCACATGACAGGCAGAAAGGTCTAGTGGCCAGGGAACTGGCCTGGAATTCAGGGCTCCGCTCCTAGTTCTTCTGCTGTCTTGTGATGTGACCTTGAACAAGTCACTTCTCTTCATGCCTCTGCTTCCCCTCCTACCCTTTATCTGCCTTGTCTATTTTGACTGTAAAGTCCTCAGGGGAGGGGTTACCTCTTGCTAGGTGTTTGTACAGAGCCCAGCATACTGGGGCTTACAGGTGCTGCTACAATACAAGCAATTAACAAGAACAACGTTACAAGATTATGACACCCATTACACCACTTCTGTGATTTTGCACAGTGATATTTGACTTTTCTCTTATAAACTCTTCTTTATTTTTAATAAAAGTTAAGCATTGTAGACTATTCCGAGTGCATGCTCCGTGATCCCTCAATATTATTTAGGTGTCCTAAATATATAGGACCTTAACTTAAGGTCCCCGTGGTGAAAGTCTCACACCCTCTCTGGTTTCTTGATGAAGTTTTAAAGAGCTAAAGTGGCTCTCCAGCAATGATACCTCTTATTTATTGATTAATTATTATTATTCCAGCCATGCCAAGGATTCCCCTGCTGTAGGCATGGTGGTAGACGGCTACTCTAGCCCTTTCTTCTTGATCTGCGAGTTCTGGTTCTATCTACACTGGCCAAAAAAAACCCAACCCTGTGGCAGCAAGTTTTGGAGCCTGGGTCAATTGTCTCAGGCTTGCACAGCTAGCGCTACAGGGCTAAAAATAGCAGTGTAGCTATTCCCATTCAGGTTGAAGCCGAAGTTCTGAAACCCTGTTTCCACGGTGCCCTTCCAGAGTGTTTTGGGGGAAAACTGGTTACTTTTAGTTTCAAGAAAGACATATTAGCACAGAAAAAAGATGATCCACTGAGGCTATAGCTACACTGATGGCGGCAAAGCCGCCACCATCAGATCGACTTCTCTGGATTGACTGAGCAGTCAGTGAAGACCCACTCAGTCGATCCAGAAATTGACGTATTAAGACCACCTTCTCAAGTGGCGTAGCGCTGTGTCAACAGGAACACGGTTCCCATTGGTGCAGTGCAGAGAAGATGGCACGCAGAAGAGAAGCAGAGAAGTCAACGGGAGTTATGCAAGTTTTTTGCGTAGCTTGTGTAACTCCAGTCGACTGCTGCCGAATCTCAGAGGTAAGTGTAGACAAGCCCTGACATTGCAAAGCCAGCCTTGGCACTAGCAAATTCCTGGGACAGGATCTTCAGCAATGAAATCTCTTATCTATTAATTATTTTCTTATTATTATTCCAGTCCTGCCAAGGGACCGCAATCAGGATAAAGACCTGACTTATGCTAAGTGCTGTGAAAGCATATTTAGAGAAAGTCTCTACCCGGAAGAACTTACAATCTAGTGAGACAAGCAATCATAGACAGGGAATGTGCCAGCAAAATGTCAAAGGTGCATGTCTTGTTAGTTATAGGGGTGATTTTCAAATGGTGGTTAAAGGACCAACGCCCATTGACTTTCAGCAGGTCTTAAGCACTGAACTGTCATCTGTGCCTCTGAAAAATCTCCCGTGTACAAGTTTTTTTTTCAAATGCACTTGTGAGAGTTAGAAGCACAAGGCTCATGGGAATGATGCTCCTCACTCCATTTAACACTTTGTGAATATCTCGCAATTGGCTTGAGCCTTAAAAATATGGATAAGCCTTCAATCCATCCAACAAGGATATGAACTCCCAGGCAAAAAAGCCACACCGCACTCATTGCCACTCCCAGAGGGGTGATGAAAACCACTGTAGCTCAGAGATGTTCCAGGAAGACTCTGAATACCTCCCTTTTCTCCCAAACATGTATTTTCCTTTGTAGTGACCATGTGGGAAATAGTGTTTCCCTCCCTGGGAAAAGCCAACCCCCAGCAATAAGATCCAGCTCCAGTTCTAGCTCACACCAGGTGTTTTTAAAACTCCTTGCTGTATGCTGGTTTCCTGAATGCTCCATTCACTGCACATTGAAGTATCAATGCAGGATATTTCGAAGTATCTTCTGAGTCAGCATTTTAAGCAGACTTACCTTTAACTGTAGGATCTCTGGAAGAGATGCATGTTTTTCATAGGTATCATTTTGAGAGAAAGGAGCTTCTTTTAGCTGAGCATGGCTCAGAAGAAGGGAGATGTTTTCTGTAAGGGAAAAGAAGTTATTTAGATGACACACAAGATCTTGCAGAAACCCTGAACATTACAAAACTGTACTTCCTCTTCAAAGGCCTGCTTTCCACAGGTGCTGAGTGCCCACAGTTCCCACTGAGTTCAAACGGTGCACAGCACCTCTGCAGCCATGCTCTGAGGCCTGGACTGTACCCCTTGGATCCAGCTTCTGACATCCTCACCCCCACTCTGGCCCCTTTACGACATGGTATTAAAGAGCCAGAGTGATATACAGGAGCTCTAAGAGCCCCTGTTGCAGACAGATAGTTCCCACAGGGCAGGCATGGCAGGAGACAGCCATAAAGTTGCCTAAGCCCTTACCATAGTGGGCATTGCCCAGGAGCAGGGCAGGAATCAAGTCAAAGTGAGGTCCTTGCTTCCTTCTTGTTCCGAGGGAAGTAATCTGCACCAGCCCTTTTACCAAAACTCTTAATGAACATGCCAAGGTTTTTCAGAGATGACCTGCAAGATGACAACCCCCTGCTCCAGAAACCCACCCCATAACGGAAACAACACTCAGGAAAGCATATGAGACCTAGTGAGTAGGTAACAGCTTGTCTGTGAGGCAAATAAGCATCTCCAGGGCTGCTGTAAGTATGTGCCATGCCTGTCCATATAAAACACAATTATACCAACAGAAGCTTAGCTCTCAGAATAATTGCTGCCATTTTAAAGGAACATAGACACTGCAGCAGAACACAGCAGAGAAGGGGATACCAGATCCATTTTACCAAGGAATCCCTATTTACGTTTCAGCAGTATACATTTTACTAGAACCCCAGGCATGCATACAATGAAGAGTGTTGTTTTTCTTATTATGTGGCTGGACAAGTTACACGGATAATGTGACACATCTAAAGGACGAAGAAATAAAATACACAAGACAAATCAAAAGGGGCCTGAATTTCAGAGGTTCTGAGGTCTCTCAGCTCCAATTGACTTTTATGGCAGCTGAAAACAGTTAGCACCATTTCTTCATGTCACCACATGTAGCATTTCAAAAAGATAGGCTTCAGATATTACCAGATAACTCCCACAGTGTTAGTGACATAATTACCTGTCAACTCATTGTCTTGACTTCCAGTCACATTCATTAAACAAATCAAGTAAGATTTGTAATGGTTATCGGCTGACACCTGTAAGATGGCGTTTTCAAATTCTAAAAACAGGAACCTGAAAAAACAAGACTGGAATAAATTTCTGCTTAAAAGAAACAAGGAGCGTTTCTGAGTAACCTGTCAGCAGCGAAGGGCTAGATCCTCAGCTGGTGTAAATCGGCATCATTCCATTGAAGTCAATTGAACATCAGCTGAGCATCTAGTCTGTGATATTCAATAATTGAAGATGGTCCCAATTTTAAGTGCATTGATCTCTTTTGCTTTTCTCTCACAAACAATAGGAAAGTCCTTTGTGGAAATTCACTCAATGAGCAAAAAGAAAAAAAATTATATTAAATGGTCACTTATTTGAATGAAAGTAACTATTTGATCTTAAAGGCACGGAGGGAGAAACTGAGAAGCAGGTGGAAGTCATTGAACTAGGGGGAGAGGTGAAGGAGTTTAGTTTTCCTAGGGTGAGATTTTCAAAAGCATCTGGCATTGGCCTAGCTCTGCTCTCTCTATAGTCAATGTTTAAGGCTCCCATTGACTTCAGTGGGAAGAGAGAGAGGCCAACACGCTTTTGAAAATCTCTCTCAGGGGTTGTCTGGTTTAGTGACTGTGAAATCTTCCTCACCCCATGTTCTCATTGTCTATGTGGTTTGAAACCATAAATAATGATGTCAGGCATCAGTCACAGAACCAGAGAAATGGCAGGCTGGAAGGGACTGCCAGAGATCATCTAGTCCAGCCCCCTGCACTGAGACAGGACCAAGTAAACCTGGACCAACCCAACAATGTTTGTCTAATCTATTCTTAAAAACCACCAATGACAGGGATTCCACAAGCTCACTTAGCAGCCTGTTCCAGACCTTAACTGTTCTTATAGTTGGAATACTTTTCTTAATATCTAACCTAAATCTCCCTTGCTGCAGATTCAGCTGATTATTTCTTGTTGTACCTTCAGTGAACATGGAGAACAATAGATGGCCCATCCTCTTTATAACAGCCCTTAACGTATTTGAAGACTGTTATCAGGTCCCCCCTCAGTCTTTTTTCTTAACACTAAACTTGCCCATTTTTTTAAACCCTTCCTTATAGGTCAGGTTTTCTAAACTTTTTATCATTTTTGTAGATTTCCTCTGGATTCTCTCCAGTTTGAACACAGCACTCCAGGTGAGGCCTCACCAGTACCTGGTAGAGCATAACAGTTACCTCCCGTGTCTTACTTACGATACCCCTGTTAATATACCTAGAATATTACGCTTTTTTGCAACTGTATCATATTGTTGGCTCATATTCATTTTTTTACCCACTATCACCCCCCGATTATTTTCAGCAGCAATACTGCCTAGCCAGTTATTCCCCATTTTGTAGTTATGCATTTGATTTTTCCTTCCTAAGTGTAGCACTTTCCACCTGTTTTTATTGAATTTCATCTAGTTGATTTCAGACCAATTCTCCAATTTGTCAAGGTTGTTTTTAATTCTAATCCTGTCCTCCAACACACTGGCCCCTCCCAGTCTGTAGTCATCCACAAATTTTATAAGCATATTTTCCACTCCATTAGTGCTTAATGGACAAGTTACAAATTACTTAGACAAGTTAGATTTCTTGAAGTCACCAGGGCCTAATGAAATATATCCTAGAATACTCAGGGAGCTGACTGAGAAGGTATCTGAGCTATTAGCAATTATCTTGGAAAAGTCATGGAAGATGGGAGAGGTTCCAGAGGACTGGAAAAGAGCAAATATAATGCCCATCTATAAAAATGGAAATAAGGAAACCCAGGGAATTAGAGACCAGTGAACTTAACTTCAGTACCTGGAAAGATAATGGAGCAAATAATTAAGCAACCAATTTGCAAATACCTAAGATAATAAAGTGATAAGTAACAGTCAGCATGGATTTGTCAAGAACAAATCATGTCAAACCAACCTGATAGCTTTCTTTGACAGGACAACAAGCCTTGTGGACATGGGGGGCGGGGAGAGTGGAAGATGTGATACAACTTGACTTTTGATACTGTCTCACATGACCTTCTCATAAATAAACTAGGGAAATACAACCTTGATGGAGTTACTATAAGGTGGGCACATCATTGGTTGGAAAACTTTTCCCAGAGAGTAGTTATCAGTGGTTCACAGTCAAGTTGGAAGGGCAAATCGAGTGGAGTCCTGTAGGGATAAGTTCTGGGTCTGGTTCTCTTCAATATCATCATCAACGGATTTAGATAATGGCATAGAGAATACACTTACAAAGTTTGCTGATACCAAACTCGGAGGGGTTTCAAACGCTTTGAAGGATAGGATTAAAATTCAAAATGATCTGAACTAACTGGAGAAATGATCTGAAGTAAATAGGATGAAATTCAATAAGGACAAATGCAAAGTACTCCACTTAGGAAGGAACAATCAGTTGCACACATACAAAATGGGAAATGACTGCCTAGGAAGGAGTACTGCAGAAAGGGATGTGGGGATAAGAAGCTAAATATGAGTCAACAATGTAACACTGTTGCAAAAAAAGCAAAAATCATTCTGGGATGTATTAACAGGAGTTTTGTAAGCAAAGACACGAGAAGTAATTCTTCTGCTCTACTCCACGCTGATTAGGCCTGAACTGGAGTCTTGTGTCCTGTTCTGGGTGCTACATTTCAGGAAAGATGTGGACAAATTGGAGAAAGTCCAGAGAAGAGCAACAAAAATGATTGAAGGTCTAGAAAACAAGACCTATGAATGAAGATAGAAAAATTTGAGTTTGTTTAATCTAGAAAAGAGAAGACTGAGGGGGAACATGATAACAGTTTTCAAGTACATGAAACGTGGTTACAAGGATGAGGGAGAAATATTGTTCTCCTTAACCTCTGAGGAAGCAATGGGCTTAAATTGCAACAAGGATGGTTTAGGTTGGACATTAAGAAAAACTTCCTAACTGTCAAGGTGGTTAATCACTGGAATAAACTGCCTAGGGAGGTTGTGGAATCTCCATCATTGGAGATTTTTGAGAGCAGGTTGGACAAACATCTGTCAGAGATGGTACAGATAAAGACTGGTCCTGCCTTAAGTGCAGGGGACTGGACTAGATGACCTCTCAAGAGCCCTTCCAGTCCTACGATTCTATGATTATCCCAGTCATTAATGAAAATATTGAATAGTACCAGACCCAGGACAGCCTTCTGAAGGCCTCCACTAAATATATTCCCCAAGTTTGACAGCGAACCGTTGATAACTACTCTTTGAGTACAGTTTTTCCACTAATTTTGCACCCATGTTGTAGTAATTTAATCTAGACCATACTTCCCTAGTTTGCGTATGAGAATTTCATGTGGAACTGTGGCAAAAGCCTTACTGAAAATCAAGATATATTGTGTTTCCAGCTTTCCCCTTATCCACTAGGGTCAAAGAAGGAAATTAAGTTGGTTTGACATGATTTGTTCTTGCAAATCCATGTCGGCTATTATTTATTACCCTATTTTCCTCTAGGGTGCTTACAGCCAGTTTAATAATTTGTTCCAATATCTTTCCAGGTATCTAAATTAGGTTGAGTCATTTATAATTCCCTGAGTCCTCTTTGGTCCCATTTTTAAAGATAGGTACTATGTTTGTCCTTCTCCAGGCCTCTGGAGCCTCGCCTGTCCTCCAGGAGTTTTCAAAGATAATTACTAATGGTTCTGAGATTGCTTCAGCTAGTATCTTAAGTACCCTACAGTAATTTCATCAAGCCCAGCCAATTTGAACACATCTAAATATTATTTAACCTGTTCTTCCCTTATTTTGGCTTGTGTTCCTTCCCCCTTGTTCTTAATATTAATTGTGTTGAGGGTCTGGGTCCCAATTTTCCTCTTTAGTAAAGACTGAAGCAAAACAGGCATTAAACACCATAGGCTTTTTCATGTCATCCATTAGCTATCCTTCCCTGTTAAGTAGGAGACCTACATTTTTCTTCATATGTCTTTGCTCCTAATGTATTTATAGAATCTTTTCTTATTGTATTTTATGTTCCTTGCTAGGTGTAGCTCATGTAACTTCAATGTAATTTTGCTCCTTTAATAGACAAGTAAAATAAACTGCAAGCCAGAAGTTATTGTAGATTCTACAAGAAATTGTGACCATTATAAATTGGAAATAAATTAGCTTACTGTGCGACCAAACTCTTAGGAGACAGAATTTGTTTGCCTTCATTCCAAGTCAGGGTCTTGTTGAAAAAGGTTTCCGCCATAACACTGAAAGGATGAGTAACACTGTCAAATACAGTATCGAAATCAGCTCTGTTAGTGGTGAAGTCTGGGTTGAGGTTCATTTTCAATAAGGTTAGTAGATCAGAAGAGTTCAGTTTCTTAAGAACGTAATGAGTGGCTTCTACTATTGCTGGAGCTAACTCGCTGTGAGCCAAATCCCTTTTCATTACTTCCAGCAGCTTCACATGCCCCGCTGCTTCTGTCAGGTTCCCTTTGGTGGTTAGCAAGTTCTCAACTGCATTCCAGACTCTGGAGAAATTCTTCCATTCAGAGAGGCTGGAGGCACTTTGGACCATCTGTAGCAGTTCATAAATTCTGGAATTCCTCTGGATATCAACCTGCACATTACTGAGGAGAATGAAGAAGTTCATCCAATCCACTGAGCTGCTAGAGAAAATTTGTGACTTCATGTCTGTCTCATTCAAGATAAAAGGAATCAAACTGTTTAAAGGATGAGACTTAAATAATTTATCCATACTCTGAAAAGCTGGTGATAGACAGGTTGCATTACTCTGGCGCAGCTTCTGAGAGATTGCGGTCAGAGTTTGATACTTCCCTTCTATCCAAGGATTCTTAAAGTTAGAGACAGTATTTAATTTTGAAAGAAAACTAGAAGAAAACTGTAATGACTGGATGATACATGACAGCTCACTTGAAAAATATTCACTATTGTTTTTATAGATGCTGGCAAATTCTGGAGTCTGCTCTAGGTTTCTTATTGCAAGTTGAAACAAGTTGGTAAATGATTGATTTTCCATTGTTCTGGTCTGAATGTTCATAGAAGGAAACAGGGGTTTGCAATGGTTTCCTGATAAGGACTCACTTAGTGTAGCATTTTTAAACAGCATCTGAAGTGTTATGTAAAGAATATCTTGGACAGAGCAGTTCTGTGGCTTTTCATTATCACTGTTACCTTCCCCTATGAAGGGACGCAAAGCTAAATGCAAGAGACCCAACATTTTTGCTTCTAACAAAGTATTGTGCTGTACAGAAGTCTTGTTAAATTCCTTTGGAAGGAGCAAGTGTGAGAAATTATAGAGAGCATCAATTTTTTCTTTACTGGATGCTTTGCCCAAGTTGGTGTCAGAAAGGATTTTCATTCCCACCCTCAATATTTCAGACATTCTCTGGGTGGATTTACTGTCAAAATTCATCAACAGAGCAATAGTTTCCAATTCACTGATATTAAACTTTTGCCGCAAGTCATTTAAAATGAATATACTCTTTTGTACTGCTTGCAAATACTTTGAGACATTGGCTTCTCTGGAGTCTTCTCTACCATACTGTTGGGATGCAAGTTCTATCAACTGTTCCAATTCATTACTGAAAGGGAAAATTGAGCCATTTTTCACTGTATGTAAATGTTTTTGCAATGCATCTAAAAGAGGCTTATAGGCAAACACATCCGTGCTGTTCCATTTCATGGACCATAGTATTTCAGCAATGTGCCAATAGCTGTTCAGCTCATTCCATTGAGCTCCATCAGTGGAATTTTGGATACTCTGCATTACTTTAGGCAGGGAAGAGATCAATAAGTAATGGTGAGTTATGTTCACCGTTGCCATGGTAGCAACGAGTTTCTGGAGGGATAAAAGCTGTTTGTTTAAAATGAGTTGATACCAAATTAATCTAGATAAATTTAAAAAACTTTGTGTTTCCCCTGAATTGGGATTAGTAGAGAAAAGTCTTTCAGCCAGGATTTCATTTGGTGCGGCAAATCTTTTAAACATTTTCTCCAACTCAGGTTTGTCGTTTGTGGTAGAAGTTGAGCTGAGGAAGAATTTTAATGAACTAAATATATCTTCCAAATAGGAGGGTTTCATTCCCAAGCTAGAGTTATGAAAGAACTGGTGTGTTTTTGATTTTCTGGGAGCTAATCCAATGCCAACAAAAATAAGAGCTTTTTTCATCATTTCGAGTAGTTTCACACTGGAATTCACTTCTGTCAGGTTCCATTTGGTGGTCGTCAGATTACCAATGCTGTTCCAGACTCTTGAGAAATGTCTCCATTCAGACGGGTTGGAGGCATTTTGAACCATCTGTAGCAGTTCATATATACTGGCATTCCACTGGGAAACAGTTGGCAGTAGACTGGAAAACAAAGGCAACCTATTCCAGTCCACTGAACTGTCAGAGAAATTTAGTGACTTCAAGTCTGTTTCATTCACAATAATAGGAACCAAAATGTTTAAAGGATAAAACTTAAATACTCTATCCATATTCTGAAAGGCTGATATTAGGCAGGTTCCATTACTTTGGGGCAGCTTTTTAGAGAGGGCTGTCAGAGTTTGATACTTTTCTTCTATCCAATGATTCTTAAAGTTAGAGACAGTGTTTAATTTTTAAAGAAAACTAGATGAAAACTGTAACGACTGGATGATACACGACAGCTCACTTGAAAAATATTCACTATTGTTTTTGTAGATGCTGGCAAATTCTGGAGTGTGCTCTAGGTTTCTAATTGCAAGCTGAAACAATTCAGTAAATGTTTGATTTTCCATTGTTCTGGTCTGAATGTCCATGGAGGTAAACAGGACTTTGCAATGGCTTCCTGATAAGGTCTCATTTAGTGTGGCATTTTTAAGCAACATCTGAAGGATTATGTGGAGAATCTCTTGGACAGAGCAATTCTGTGGCTTTTCATGATGATTGTTACTTTCCGTTAGGAAGGGACTCAAGGTTAAATGCAAGAGATCCAACATTTTTGTGTCCTGTGAAGGATTTTGCTGTAAGGAAGTCTTGTTAAACTCTTTTTGAATTAGTAGATGTGAGAAATTATAGACAGCATCAATTTTTTCTTTGTTGGATGCGTCGCCCAATCGGGTGTCATGAAGGATTTTCATTCCTACCCTCAATATTTCCAACAACTTCATAGTGGTTTTGTTGCCAAAATTAAAGGGTAAATCAATCATTTCTAATGTACGGATATTAAACTTTTGCTGCAAGTCTTCTAATACGTACAGAGTTTTTTGTATGGCGTCTATGGCCATTGAGATATTGGCCACTCTGGAGTCTTCTCCACCATACTCTTGTAACGTGTGGGTTGCAAATTCTATCAGTTGTTCCAGTTCTTTATTGAAAAGAACACCGGAAACATTATTTAATGTGTATAAATCATTGTGCAATACATCTAAAAGCTGTCCATAGGCAATGATGTCAGTGTTGTTCCATTTCATGGACCTTAGTTCTTCAAGAGTACGCCAATAAGCATTCACCTCCTTCCACTGATCTTCATCAATAGAATTTTCAATTGTATGCATAAGTTCAAATATGTTTCCCATTAGGTAGAGGTGACTCATATTCACATTCATCACACTAGCAAAGATTTTCTGGAAAGTGAAGAAGTACCCCTGAAAGTCTTCACTGATGGTAGGTTTAAGAAAAGAATCTGAAAACACAGATGGGATGTTTTGCATTGCACTGAGATAAGTTTTTATGTCTTCACCGAATGATAAAGTTGTATGAGGTAACTTCATTTTGATACTATCCCATGTCTTCATTGTATTAAAATTAGTCTTATTTAAAAATGCTAGATCCCAAATCACTGTAGCTAATTTAAAAGCACTTTGAATTTCTTTCCTATGAGCAGCTGTACTGAAAATAGAAGTCCTGTTAAAGTCTTTCTGAAGTAGAAGAGATGTGAAGTTATAGACTTCATCAATTGTTTCCTCACTTAATGGTTTCCTTAATTTATAGGAGATATTCATTCCCAACTTCAGAATTTCATACAATCGCTGTATGGTGTCATTCTCAAAATCTGTGAATGGATTTAAGTTTTCTAATTTGTTTCTATTCAAATTTTGTTGGAAGCCTTTTAAAAGATATAGGGACTTCTGTATGGTTTCTAAATCTTTTGAGAAAACGGCTCTTTTAAAGTCTTCTCCATCAAACTCTGGTAATTTGATTTTTCTAAAAAGAAAGAATAGTATTTTAGAAAATATGAAATCTGTATAAGTGAAAGCATAAAAGCAGTTGGGAGGAAAGAGCACACATTTCAATGACATTTTTGTTATTGTCTGTGGCTCTGTGAGTCCTTTTTTTACCTCCAAACTTCTTCCATCTGAAATACCAAACTTCGATTGTCTTTCCAGTTTATGGAGAGATTGCAAATATCAGCTACTATTGAACTGTTATTTTTGTCTACAATGGAAGTAAAAAGAAGATGCATATGTTATTTTGGAAACTGAACTTAAAATTATGGTTATATTTGCAAACTTGGGTGTCTAAAGTTAGGCACCCGACTTTAGATCTATATTTAGACTGCTAAATAAGTGGCCTGGCTTCCCCATCACTGTTTTCCCCATCCAAGGAACATCTTGGACCACAAACATCTGGCTGCTAGCAGAGCTACTCCACTAAAATTATCAGTATCTTGCTGCCAGTAACACATCTGGATGTGGGCTGCTTGTTCAGCTTCCTGTGCTCATCTTCAAGGCCCTTCACAGTTCTACTCTTCCTCAATTATCTGCTCTTATCTCTCTTTGTATCACCTCCCATTCCCTCTGCTCTGCAAACATCGCCACCTTGACCCGCCCCCCTTGCATTTGTCCATTTCTCCCACCAATCAATTTCATGCTTTTTCCATACCACACCTTAGGCATGAAATTCCACTCTGTACTAATCCCACAACCTCCTTATCAATGCCAACGTCTACCATCCATGAATCCTACTGATCAAGACATTAGCAAATAGATGACTAGGTAAAGGAGAATCTGAAGAATAGCATATTTTGTATATGTATATATAAAATATGCTTTATCTCTCTCCTGACCACTCGTATAATCCCACATGAGTATACCGTACAGCAAGTTTCAAAGGTATGCCTTCACTGCCAATAAATGTGTTTTTACAGCAAGATAACCACCTTGAGATAGCTATCTCACTGCAAAATCCCAGTGGAGACAAGGCATGGCGTTTTCATCTCTATGTAGTTAGCTGAGTTCAATACTATACCCTCCACCTGGGACTGACATCTACACAGAAGTAAAAATACGGTGCTTTGTCTCCACTAAGATTTAAACGTTTTATTAGAGGAAATGTTTAAGCAAAAAACAAAAAAACAACGGTCAGGGTTTACAAGGCACAGTAATACAATATCCAGGGATGGTATGCAGTGGGGGGGTTGGGGGTGATTGGGGATCAAGGGGTGGCAGCAGCATGATGAGCTGTGGCCCCGTAGGAGGGGCTGGAAGTGTGGGGCTTGAGGGTTGCAGGGGGGTATGTGGGTACTACACTGAGAAAAGTTCCAGAGGGGTAGCCGTGTTAGTCTGTATACAGCAAAAGCAACAAGAGTCCTGTAGCACTTTAAAGACTAACAAATATAATTTCTGCAGGCATAAACTTCGTGGGCTGTAAGGAATAGAAATCACATAGGAGGCATATATATACATATCCAAGGGTAAGTAACAACAATGGGGAAGGGGGATAAAAGCAAAGTCCATTCAGTTAGAGTAGTTGAGGCCTATACCCAACTGTTGATTAGGAGGTGAGAATGTGTGAACAGTGACAATTACTTCATGTAATGAGATAACCATTCCAAGTCCCAATTCAGACCCAATTTGATTGTGTCAAGTTTGCAGATGATTTCAAGCTCAGCAGTTTCTCTTTGAAATCTGTTTTTGAAGTTTTTTTGTAGAAATATGGCAACTTTCAAGTCATTGATAGAGTGTCCTGGGAGAATGAAGTGTTCTCCGACTGGTTTATGGATGTTGTTATTTTTTATGTCTGTTTTGTGTCCATTTACTCTTTTGCGTAGTGACAATCCAGTTTGGCCAATGTACATGGCAGAGGGGTATTGATGGCACACGATGGCATATTTAAATGTTTTATTAGAAAATGTTTAAGCAAAAAACAAAAAAGCAATGGTCAGGGTTTACAAGGCACAGTAATACAATATCCAGGGATGGTATGCAGTGGGGGGGTTAGGGGATGATCAGGGATCAGGGGGTGGCAGCAGCATGATGAGCTGTGGCTCCGTAGGAGGGGCTGGAAGTGTGGGACTTGAGAGTTGCAGAGGGGTATGTGGGGAGAGGGGGATGCTATCCAATGTGGGGGGAGGGTCCCTAGGAGGCATTTGCCAAGGAAGGCAGGTGAGTTCATGTGCGGGAGTGGGAATGGAGGTCTGGGGAGTTCAATGGTGTGCAGGGGGTATGTGGGGACAGGGGGACGCTATCCAGCATGGAGGGAGGGTCCCTGGGACGCATTTGCCAAGGAAGGCAAGCGAGTCCATGTGTGGGAGTGGAGGTCTGAGGAGTACAATGGCGTGCAGGGAGATATATGGGGTGGGGGGGACGCTAAGATGTGCAGGTAAATGAGCCCCTTATGGTGTGGTTGATGTGGTTAGGGCCAATGATGGTGTCACTAGAGTTGATGTGTGGGCAGAGCTGGCAACAGGGTTTGTTGCAGGGGTCGGTTCCTGGATTGGTCTTCTTGTAGGGTGTACAGTTGCTGGTGAGTATTTGCTTCAGGCTGGGGGGCTGTCTGTAAGCAAGGCTAGGTCTGCCTCCCACAGCTTGCGCAAGTGAGGGATCATCTGCTAGGATAGGTTGTAGATTCTTAATGATGTGTTGAAGAGATTTTAGCTGGGGGCTGTAGGTGATGGCCAGTAGTGTTCTGTTGTTTTCTTTGTTGGGTCTGTCCTGTAGTAGGTGATTTCTGGGTACCTGTCTGGCTCTGTCAATTTGTTTCTTCACCTCTCCAGGTGGGTACTGTAGTTTTAAGAATGTTTAGGGAGATCCTGTAGGTGTTTGTCTCTGTCTGAGGGATCGGAGCAAATCCGGTTGTATCTTAAGGCTTGGCTGTAGACAATGGATCGTGTAATGTGTCCAGGGTGGAAGCTGGAGGCATGAAGATATGTATTGTGGTCAGTTGGTTTTCGGTATAGGGTGGTATTAATGTGACCATCCTTTATTTGTATTGTAGTGTCCAGGAAGTGGATTTCTTGTGTGGACTGGTCCAGGCTGAGGTTGATAGTGGGGTGGAAATTGTTAAAATCCCAGTGGAATTCTTCATGGAACTCTTTCCCATGGGTCCAGTTGATGAAAATGTCATCAATGTAGCATAGGTAAAGGAGAGGTACTTGGGGATGAGTTTTGAGGAAGCGTTGTTCTAGGTAAGCCATAAAAATGTTGGCATACTGTGAGGCCATGCAGGTGCCCAAAGCTGTGTCACTGACTTGAAGGTATAGACTGGCTCCAAACCTGAAGTAGTTGACTTGAAAGTTGCCATACTTCTACAAAAAAACTTCAAAAACAGACTTCAAAGAGGAACTGCTGAGCTTGAAATCATCTGCAAACTTGACACAATCAAACTTGGTCTGAATCGGGACTTGGAATGGTTCTCTCATTACAAGAAGTAATTGTTACTGTTCACACATTCTCACCTCCTAATCAATGGTTGTGAATAGGCCTCAACTACTCTAACTGAATGGACTTTGCTTTTATCCACCTTCCCTATTATTGTTACTAACCCTTGGATATGTATATATATGCCTCCTATGTGATTTCTATTCCTTACATCTGACACTGAGAAAACTAATTCATGTTAATTACCACGCTGTAAAAAACATACCTTTTTGGGTAGTGTAACAGTGGGTTAACTGAGGAAGAGTTTTGTGTTTCTATTGGCAATGAGACATTTCATTTATTTATATGGATCAGTTAAAAGCTGAAGGGACAATTCATTATGCTGAGCCCTTAACGGGTTAGGACCGATTTGGTTGCCTACAAGCTCACAGTATCGTTCGCCTTGGTATTGCAGTTTTCCAACAACGTTGCAGCTAGTTTGAAGGATCTTACCTTGTTCTGAACAGTTCAGGGAATACAAAAGACGCAAAACCCTGTTCTGGATAGCTTTGATTCCATCATTACTCATGACTGGTGGAGAAACCTTTTGAGGTGCCAGTGGAGTGCTAAGGGGAAAAAAACAGTGAAAACAAATTGTGGCTCAAGGTTTATAGAGAGAAATAAAAGAGTGTTCAGGTGGGAAATAGCTGGAGTGTGGCATATCATTCTTAAAATACATGACAGAAAAGATGCTGCTCTAACGTTTAATTATGTGTCTGCTTGTGCACAAAATGCTAACAAAGGGCTTTGAAGGAAACTCATAGCAGTATATTAGCAGACATGCATAACACTGTATACTCATTAAATTCACTACTATGAAGAAGCTCAAGCAACATTTATACACTACTTAAATTCTCAAAATGGGGCTTAAGTAGGACTAAAGTGATGCACAGACCCAGGGATGCACTATGCCGTGTGGATTTTATCTTGAAAGAAACCAAGAAGTATAGCAGGTAAGGATCAGGACAAAAAAAGAAGATAAATGGATGGAAGAAGTATGACCATTTCAGATGATTCATTTTTTCTCTAAAACATTCAGACTGAAGAGAAACAAGGAGCCGTTTTAAATATTAGAAAAGAAAAAGCTGGTAATTAGGTTTGTTGTATTACAGTGGTATTCATTAAAAACACCTGTTCAATATTCACAGTTATGATCTGATTCAAAGACTATTAGAGAGACACGGGGAGGGGGGGTGAGGTAATATCTCTTATTGGACCACCTTCTGTTGGTGTGAGAGACAAGCTTTTGAGATTACACAGACCTGAAGAACCTGACCTGAACAAGAGCTCTGTGTAACCTTAAAAGCTTGTCTCTCTCACCAACAGAAGTTGGCCCAATAAAAGATATTACCTCACCTTGTCTCTCTAATATTCTGGGATCGACACAGCTACAACAACACTGCATATATCCAAGGCCATTGAAATCTTTGAGAGTCTTTTCATTGACATCAATGGGCATTGGATCAAGCCCTCTATGTTCTACATGTATAAGATTCATGGTAGGTGCTTTTGTGCAATTCAGCATTGCATGTGGAGTTACAACTGCTGCCCTGCTTACATACTGCAAGAGATATTCAAACAGCATAGAAGAGCTGATTTGTACTGTGTGGATGAAATTAAAAACTAGGAGTGTTTGCTAAGTGTGTCCATAATTCAGGTTGCCAACCCTCCAGGATTTGTCCTGCAGCCTCCAGGAATGAAAGATTAATCTTTAATTAAAGATTATGTCATGTGATGAAACCTCTACATGTCCAACCCAAATTTGCAACCCTATCCATAATTCATGTTTGCTTTGCTTGCAAAATCACAGTTTCTCCTGCTGGATAATAAAATTTGCTTCAAAACTTTCTGCACATTATGTTACTTTAATTCACTGCTCTGGTATGGCAGCTTCCCATATGTTAATATCAATGTCACAGTGGGTGGAGATCTTTTTTGTGCCTCTTGATCATTCATCTATAAAAAAAATCACTGAGCAATATTTTTTTGGGGAACCTGGTTCTTTCATGTAGAGGACATGCCCAGTCTGGCTAAGACGTACTTTCATAAGCATAATTTCAAATGGTATTTGTGCAATCTCTTTGCAGAAGCCCATTATTGTTGCATTTATCATGCTATGTATACTAGGTGCCACTGATGAAATTCTGCATAGCTCTTTGATGTACAGGTGATAACTTGTCCCTATTTCATAGCTGTTGAGTGAGATGGAACAGCACAGTGAATGTTATGTCTTCTTGTGTGATACAGTCCCAGTTACAGATTTGAAGCTGCAATCAAATGAACGTAGACGCTTGCAGGTAACTCCTTGATTAATAAGAGCAGCATTGGCAAAACTCCTTGGAGGGAAGGGAAATCTGTTTTCACATTGAGAGTGGCTCCACTGAGGACTGTGATACTAGATCTTACATGTGCTTCTCCGAGTGCAGATTAGGACATTATCTTAGTTTTCTCCAGACTAATGGCACATCAATTGTTTTTAGTTTCCTCTGCATCTTGTTAATGATGAGCAAAAGTGAGTCCCCTTTGGGATCAAGTCTACCAAGATCACGATCAACTCCATTAAAAAGTTCACAAATAACCCCTTTGGCAACTTCTGTAAAGGTCTTCAAACTGCTCAAATTAAGGAGTTTGCCAGACGTTTGATATTAAATACAGTTTGCCAGCATCAGCTCCATCAATCATTGTTGTAAAGAAACTTGGCAGAGACACTTGGCTTGATTCCATTTGATATTATAAAGTGGACCAGACACAATGATCTCCGCAGATACATCATCCAGCTTTTAGTCATGCAGTCAGTGGATGTATTGCACAAATTCCTCCTGGTACTCCAATTTGGGGCACGATCCTGAAGTCCTTTTGATTTCGATGGTGGTTTTGTCTGAGTAAGAGCTGGGAAAGGACTTCAGGACTGAGCCCATCGAGAAAAGTTCTCACAAACTTAGTTGGAGATAGTGTCAAAGGTTTCAGACAGGTCAATGAAGACTATTTATGGGTCTCTGCTTTGGCCCCTACATTTTCTCTGTAACTGTTGAGCAACAAATATCATACCAAAGGTGCTTCTTCCTACCTAGAGCTACACAGTTTAAAAGCTAGCTTCACCACTCTGCTCTGGCTGCTTGATGGCAATGTAGCAATGCAAAATTAACCTAGTTTAAGATTTCTTCTAAGCCAAGTTTATGACTGCTCTGCATTGCTAGAGTGGTACAAAGCAGCTGGAGTATACCAGTGCATCCAGCCCTGAGATATTCTGGAAGGAGTTGGTTAGCTAATATCATCATCAAAAACTGAAGAGCACCAAAGAAAGGATTTTTCTTCATCTGACATTTTGGATAGTCACTTTTCTCTTGCCTTTCAACTTACACATGGTAATGAGAGCTGCATACTGACATGCCTCAGGATAGATTTATAGCCAGCTGACACTGGGTAAAATATGCAAAAAAGTAGTTGAGTGACACATGAGTCACTATCAGGAGTGACAAACACACAGGATAGTTCTACACAGCCCATGGAAGCAAGCCTTCCAGCCCAGGTTGGCAGATGGGCTAGCAGGGCTTGTGCTAGTGCTCTAAAATTAGCTGTGTAGGCAGCACTTTGAAGCCCACCCCAAGCCGCAACTGCAGAGCCTAAGCTTCTGCCCAAGTTGGAATATCTACATTGCTGGTTTTAGTACACTAGTGCAAGCCCCGTTAACATAAATCTGTCGACCCCAGGCTAAAAAGCTCACTTCTGCGGGCTGTGCAGACATACCCCTAGGGACTCGAGTCTCACTGAAAGTCAGTATGTTACCCAGCACCTTTAGAGACCTTCAGATATTAAAGTAAGGGAGTCCTGCACCAACAAAACATCATGCTTTGCTTTAAATAACTCCCTTTTTGTTGAATTGAGATGCCACACCATGACTGTCTGTTCAATAATAGGCATAACTACCATACCGTCGGTGCCTTTCCCATCACTTTTGTTGTCTTACCGGCTTGTGTTTTGAAGAAAAGCAACTATGTCCTTCATTCTCATGCTGCCTTGGGCCACATCTGGGGCCATCAAGAGGAAATGCCACAGAGAGGATTCATTCTGCACTTGTGAGATGAGTGATAGGAGAGAGACTGCGTCTTTGACAAAAATCACCTGGTACTGAGGGTCCTGCTGCAACTTAAGCCATAAGAAAATGAGATAAAGTTATTTAAGGGGTAAAGAGGATATGTAATATATTTTTTTTAACTAACTGCACCACACAACCAAAATATTCACATCGTGCATTGAAACAGGCAAAGCCATCTGGAATTCATACAAGAGCACCATACATTTCATTTTAAACTTTGGCAGCCCTAGGACATTTTTGCAAGGTCTTTACCGGTTTCATAACAATTAAAATTGGGAACACTGAATACATGATTTACCATGAGCGAGGCTGCGTCCCTATAATCGGGGTCCACTAAGGGATAACACGCAGCTGCAATGTCCCACGAGCATGAGAAGGAACCAAGTTGTGACTCTCAGAGTCACAATTCAGACCCTGGAAGGAAGTTAGATGCCCCGCAGCCCCTTTCTTAGCACAGCGCACAACCTCCTCCAGGCCAGCTCAGTTGTGCTGCCTGGTGCTTTGTGGGGCTCTGCTTATTCCATACCCCTAACAAGACAGTCACCAGGTGTGCAGAAGGGCAGTGGCAGCCCATTGGCAACTGATTTCCCTCCACTTAGAATCTGGCAATGCAGGTACACTGTGTAGGAAAGGAGGCTCCGCACACCTCTTTATTCCCCAGTGCAGGCATTCAGCGGGCTCAGAGCTAGGTGATCCTGCACAAATTCCTCCCAAGTGTATCTCCGCTGACATGTATGGGTTTACACCAGGGATGAATTTGGCCAGCCTGTCTAAATTCCATTTCAAGCAATCGTTTAAACTGTTACAGGACTTGGAAGGATTCCAGCTCTAGCTAGTCTTTTTTTGTTATGAGTAACTGAGGAGCGCAACATGGTTGAATAACTTGTTCTCCTTCATGAACCTGCCTCCATAGATTCACACTTGTGGACCCAGAACAACAAGATTCTCCAGTAAAGATCATAAAGCAACAGAGCGAGGGGAGATGACAGGTAGTAAAACTAGAACCAAGGGGAGAGGTTGAGAAAATAATGTGGGCCCAATTCTCTGCTGGTGGAAACAGGGAGAAATCCATTTAAATTAATGGAGCAGCACCTTTACATCAGTAGAGCATTTGGCTCTAAGTGGCAGAATGCAGAGACCAGTATTCCTTTATTGGACACATCTCACTGCTAGAGTACGAATGTGTCAAAGCACAAGATTCTTGTGGTCTGACTAGTTTAAAAGACTTTGCATCTTCATCAGGCTGTGACTCCATCAGGCGCTACATTCAGAGAACTCTACTTAGGGGTGTCAGCTCGAGTGATCAGATGTCCCAATTTTATAGGGACAGTCCTGATATTCGGGGCTTTTTCTTATGTAGGCGCCTATTACCCCCTTCCTGATTTTTCACACTTGCTATCTACCTACTTGCTATCTACCTAATCCTATCTAGTGTCACCTAATCTAGTTTTCTGCATGAAACTGAGAATATTCTGCAGGTACAGAGCATGTGAATACAAGACAAGTGAAAACCTGCCCTCCTCCTGATAAAAAGGAGATACAGTTGTTTTAAGTGATAAATTATATGGCCGTTTGAAAGATATGCTCTTTCACAAGTTATTGGGATCAACACAGGAATTACTGGGTGAAATTATATGGCCTATACTATGAAGGAAGTCAGGATGATCCCTCTGGCCTTAAAAAATCTACAAATATTCTCAGCAGATCACATTTTCACCTTGTTCCCTAAACTTACTAAAGCAGACAGACTAATAAAGGGAGGAAACAAACCATCTTTATTATGGATATCTTCAAAACACCAGCAGGAATAAGTTAGACGCCCAAGTCTCATTGATTTTCAATGGGTGTTGAGTGCTTAACTCCAGTAGGTGCTTTGGAAAATGCCACCCATAAGCAATTAGATTATCCTTGCTCCTAGAGAACTGGACTGCACATTCTTTAGAGACTATCTTTGGTTGTGTGTTTGTACAGCACCTAGCATATGAAATCATGGTTCATAACGAAGGCTCCAGGCACCACCCCAATGCAATAGTAATAGGAGACAAGAAGAGCTGGCTATTCACCTGAGATATCCGACTTCTGAATTCTTGGAAAAATGACTCTAAAAGAGATGAGTTGGTAAAGCAAAATGTCCTGTGAATGTTTGCTCCCATGCTTTCCCAAGAGAGCTTGGAAGAGGCTATATATGGCGACATGATCTCACAGATAACAATTTTGAGGTTTGCTGCAGATGAGTCTTGTGTCTGTACCTAAAAGGAAATTTTAATGTTACTAGTGATAAAAACAAGATTTTCTTGACAGTGACTTTAATCAAGGTGGTAAAGGAATTGTGTTGATGGTAATTATATTAAACAATTTAGCCCTGATCCCGCAAACGTTTATGCACATACTTAATTTTATACATGGGAATGATGCCCCTGACTTCTCTTAGTCTATTCACATGAATGAATTTAAGCACGTGTGTAAATGTTTGCAGGATTGAAGCCATAATATAAAAACATTAATATATTCCATATATTTTATAATTAATTAAAGGTAGACAAAGTCCATAGCATAGTATTGTATATTAACTCACATCCCTAAACAATTATCACCATTATCACAGAGAGATATTGTGGCATCTCTGATACCACTGTGTGGTAACTGTTGGCAAATGCTGACTTGATAGCAATGACTATTACGTGATATTTTAGTTTAACGTGAAAGAAGATATACATTTTACTTCATGGAGTGCCCTTGCTTTAATAAAATAGAGAAATCCTGTGCTAGAATGTCAGGGGCATGGTCTGCTGATATTTGGTAGTCTGCAAAAATAATTTGGATATCTAACATAGCACTTGCTGGTTCTGCTTAAAGAAAAACTAAATTTACCATAGTCACTCAACAGCCCACCCTTCGCAACTGTTGTCCTTCTCCTAAAATAAAATACATGTTCAAATCATGGGGGCAGTTTGTCAGCTGGCGTCAACTGTCATAGCTTTACTGTCATAGCTTCACACCAGCTGAAGGTTGGCCTCATTCTGCTTAAAACTTTGTTCTTTAAACAAAAACAAATTCAATCCATATCACTGCACCATGGATGCAAAAATTACCTTCCCAAAACTGAGAATTTTGTTGAGCATGTTTATTCTGGAAGTTGAGTTGGATGGTGATGAAATATCCTGCAAGGTGCTTTTCAAGTTAGCTATTGAATCTGATAACGCTGTAAGAACAAGAATTTTTAAACATTATACTTCATTTAATGTTCTAACACAAATAAGCCCATAACTCTTAATCTGTTGAGTAAACCCACTCATGCAATAGCATAGTGAGCATGGCTACATCTTTGTTTGTGTGATTAGTACTAGTGCAGAGTGGCAAATAGTTTTCCCACTGCACAAAAACTGTAGAGATCTCAAAAAATTTCTCATCCCAGATTGGGACAAAAAGTAACACTCTTGAATTTTGTTGTGAATTGAAATTAAAAAAAAAAAAAAAAACTCTCTGTTGGTCACTCTCAAAACATTTCATTTTGATAAATTCAGAATGTTTTGTTTTGATTTTGACCATTACAAACCTTTTTTTTTTTTTTACAATAATGAGCTCAAATTTTAAAACAAAAATTCATTTCAAACCAAAAGAGCAGAAATTTTGTTTAAAAAATGTCAAGAGAAAGATTTCAACAGTCTGATTATTTTTTTTCCCCCAAAAAAACTTTCAACTTGAAAAACTAGTTGAAACCAACCCATTCCTGTGAAAAGTTTTGGTTTCAACATTGGCATTTTCTTATGAAAAACTGTTTCCCATAAAGCTCTTGTCACTACTCCATCTTCAGAGACGTACATCCATATCAAATATTTAAGAGATTTATCTGATCTAATGAAATCCTAAATATCATGTTTCCCTTTTGTAACCTTTCAAAACTCATCCATTTGAATGTTTTATTGGGTCTTCACATTTACTTTAATGAGTTGTCTTCATTCTTGCTGACATCACATTTGGTGGAGCGATCTTACAAGGTCTTACAAGGTAATGAAGGTCAGGCTGGGCCAGCGGTTGGATGGGACATCTCTCAGGAATACCAAAGCTCTGCAAGGAGCAATCTCAGTGATTCACCAGGTGGCACTGTTTATTCTGAGCCAGCTTCAGCATGGGTTTTTGGGTATTATCCTACTTGAGGTACATTGCACATCCTCCAATGATGTAAATCGGCATGGTTCCATTGAAGTCTACATTCTCAGAATGATTTGTATACATTCACATGTTTGCAACTATATAGTTCATTGAAAGTAATGCAGTTATGCCAGTTTACATCTGGCCTATAATCTTTTCAATGAGATGTAAAACTGAAGTCCTCCTGACCACCTTTAGGGCTGCTTGAATGCTGCTAAAACAATCCCACCAATATTCATTTGAATTTTTTTATGAATCTGCTTTGCATTTTCATCCATTTGTGTCCCGTTTCTCCAAAGACTCTAGCCAATCAGTTTACTAGCAGGAAACTAATTGAAACAGTGAGTATTTAGTAGATATTTCAGAATGTTCAAAGAATATGAATTGTGAATTCATAATTTAATTGAGAGTTCCTTGGAACAAGGATGTCCACCTTGAATTTTCAGGAAGCTCCTAGCATATAGTGGGGATTACTGTATAATAATAATTGTAAGTATTTGTACTTGAAACCTAAAACCAAAAGATATACTCCTTCAGTGAGAAAGAAACTTGTGACCAATGAAAACATCTCAAAGATTAAATATCCACATTGCCATAAGTGAGCTACAGAGCAAGAATTATTCACAGAAATTATCTGCTGAAAGAATTTTGAAAAAGAGATTTGCAAAAATCAGTCAGTTTGTGGATGACTTATGAACAGGGACTTATGAACACTGGATTCATCTCTAGGAAGGCCTAAGCTTTGATCCCAAAGAGGTTAAAAATTTTTTTGAGCTTTGTAAAGATATTTATTTGATTATTGCAAGAATTTAAAATAATAGTACTACTACACTCAACTGGTCCTCAAGAGCACATCAATCATTTCAACAGTACTCTTCTAGGAATTGCATCTCTGTCAGAAGAGCTTTAAAAGATGAACCTTTAAAAGATTACACCTTTCCGTGAAGCACACCGAGAACTCTCTAAACACTAATAGAATTGAATAACATACCTAGTGGAGCGTTTCTGCTTTTTTGAACCTCAGCATTCCGCATTGATAAATGGATCGCCTTCCCCAGGTTAGGTGACCTTTTCTGCTTTCTGACATAAAGAGAGAGAGAGAGACGGGTCCTGTAATTCCACATGTGGTTACTTAAATCTGAATTTACACTAAACTAGAGCTGGGTTTGAGTTAGATCTGGAGCTGAACTTCAGGGTTGGCTGGAGCAGGGGTTTTGCTTCATGCCTATCTCTGCGCTGAAGTTGTGGTTCAGTACTATTGACTCCAGGGCGAGGCCCAAGTACTGCATACAAGCGGAAGGCCAATTTCTCCCCTGATGTAACCCCATTGACTTCATTTGAATTATATCTGGGATTAATTTGGTCCATTCTCTATCTAATTTCCTACATTTGAATGAAGGGCTAACCATATCAGGCCAGATTCTGTCCTTTGCCAAGACATGCTCAGCATAAGACAAGGGTGGGACAAGGAGTTTACTGTTTCCCTGATTCTACAGTTGCCCAGGCTCTACTGCAAGTTAAAGCAGTCTCTGGACTGCTCTAAATTATGACAACAGGCTATGCTAAGGGACCGTACTCCTCTTGAGAATTGCCATAGGGTATCAGAGCTCTACCTCCATTCCGTGAAACATCTCCTAAACTGGAGATGGAAGGGCGGAGGGAAGGGTGTTGGCATGGGAAACGGTTTGCCTTCTCTGAAGGAAATGTCAGCTGGCTACCTGCAGCCAGATTACATCCCTTTGCACCACTCTGGAAGTGCTTAGGAGATAAAACTGAAGTTGAGAAACTGACAAGCTGCAACATACCCCGTCAATGAAACACCAAGATAGAAGTGTTACATCATCAGAACAAATTCCCGTTGGCTGAGCCTACCCTTGAGACATGACTGAATCCAGAGACCTCTGAATGTTGTTTTGCTCCAGGTAACCCTTTTGCTGATATCACATACCCTACAGTTTTCAGCTAGGCTTCCACAGCCTCTAAAATCTGATGTCTCTTCCAACAGCATAAATTAAGCTTCTAAAAATCTAATCTGATCACACTTTATATTTTACAAAGTAATGTATAAAATTACCAGTGACAGGGAAACTGATTAACAGTCAGTATGACTTAAGTGGGCTACAATTTGGCCAAAATATTTTGGTTTTCAGTTGCCAATATTTTTTAATTGCTTTTTGAGCTTTTCATTTGCTGACAAAAAGTCAAAATTTTCTGCTGGAAATTTTGACGTAAATGATTTCCTTCCTCCCCCCTATATTTGTCAAATTTTTCTGCTAGGAAAATAAATCTTTATCTGACCACCTTTACGCAAAAAAATAAAAGAAACATCAGGAAGAATTGCAACAATTGAAATAAATGTCCAGGTTTGAGCCCGTGAGTTACAATTTCTTTGTTTCTAACTCCTGATTAACCACCTGATTTAAGAAGCCCAAAGAAAATTATGACAGCCAAAACAGCAGAGGTAGCGTGGTCTACCGGATAGGGCAATGGGCTGGGAATCGAGAGACCGGGCCGCTATTCATCGCTCTGCCACTCATCTGCTATGTGACCTTGGGTAAATCCAGCCCTTTGTCTATTTAGTAGAGCTGTGTGGAGAAAGAGAATTCTGTTTCATGGAGGATTTCAATATTTTCACATTCGGTTTCATTCCCACTTAGAATGAAAACCCCAAATTTTGAAATTCTCCATGAAAGGGAATGGAGCTCCGGTTCTGGAGCGGTTGCCCTGGTGGGCTACCCCAGAGCACCCCTGGGAATTGCAGCTCCCAACACTTCCTGGTTCTTGTTGGCTCCCCATCAAACTACCTGATGGGCTCACAGGGAGCAGGGAGCCTGGAAGGCCTGAGAATCCCATTCTATGGCTGCCCACCAGGTAAGCTGCAGAGGAACCAAGAAGCCAAGGAGCTTAGGAGTTGGGGTTACTAGTGATTCCAGGTTCTCAGTTGCCCAAGAGCTGGGCAGGAAAGCTGACAGGAAACCAGGCAGGAACCTGGCAGGCAGGAGTCCATCGGTGCCCTTCCTCTGTGCCGTCACAACATCAACAAAATCAAACCATATCTATGAAATGTTCCATCAGAACATTTCTGACCAGCTCTACTATCTCAGTTGCAAGCTTTTTAATCCAAGAGCGGTCACTTCAGGTATGTCTACAGTGCTCTGCCCATTTTCCTGAAACAGGAGGGAAAGCGCAAGTAGGACAAGTTCTTCAAATGGTGCCTCCTCCGTGTTGCTGCCGCCGGTTGCCAGTAGCGGGCAGACCCGGAAAGATGGCATAGCTAGACGTGTTGACAGAATGAGACCACTTCTGGTACAGTGCCACAGGATGGACAGAGTGCACCACGAACAGAGGGCTAGAGTGGCTTCTGCTGGGGAATGCACTAGGAAGCCTGGGATAGGCTGGTTTGACTCAGGTCTGCATAGCGCAATGGGGATGCATGATCACAGGGGTGCAATCAGGGTTCAGAAACTCTAAACCCAGGGTGACTAATCAGTGTGAACACTCAAGAGCAGGCTTAGAAATAATAAGCCTGCCAATTTAAGCCCCATGCTCCCAGACTTACAGAGCAGTGTAGACACACCTCTACATTGCGTTTGCACAATGCTGAGCATGAAGGTTTCCTGCTTTTGGTTGGACCCTCTTGATACTAATCCAATAGAAATTACACAAGTTTTCATCTTATAGTTGCTTTGATAATGTTTCCCAATGTCACCTCAGATGCACTGGGCCAGATCATTGTATGTGTAAGTCAGCAAAGCTCTGCTGATTTCAATGGAACGACAGATACTCTATACCACATGGCCCACACACCTCAGATGATAGGTCATTGTTCCAAGATGGGACAATTGATTTACCAACCGCATCTTTTAGGGCTCAAAGGTACGTTAGGAAATATTGACAAAAGATGAGGGCACAGAGGTCCTGCTCGTAAAATAGTAACTCTTGCAGTGAGGATCTACCTCACCCTCTATTTCTCGGGCTAGCTTACTTCAGCCCCCTTGTGTGCATGCATTGAAGGTCAGAAGATTTTCTTATAGGGGAAAGAATCAGGGAATTGAAATGTTGCTGCCAGTTCCCTGTATAATTATTTTAATACAAACATTTTTAAAGTGCCAAGTGCGCCATTTGCCCATTAGTACACACATTTCTAAAGCATTGGAGTACCTAGGACTGGTCAATCGCAGAAACTGCATGCATGACTACCCCCCTGTACCTCCATGAATGGCTGGCTCCATAGCCTATAACAAACATGGCAATTTGATATTCCCTTACCGTCTGATAGGTGAGCTGCCAGTAAATCTTGGTAACAGGTCTTCTGGTGTGTATGGTGTGTCCTTGCACTTGGCATCTGAATCACAGAGCACGGTTTGTAGGAATGGAAAAAAACCAGCACTGGGGAGGTTCCGAGGGGCTAGATAACCTGGAAAAATTAAATGAAATAAAAAAAAAATCTAATTTCCATGATGTGGTGTTTTCTTCATTTGAATCTATAATGATTTTCTAGGTTCAGGAGCTGTGGCCTGATTCTCATTTCTGCTAAGGCCCCTCACACCACTCTGGCCGTGCACAGGGGACTTGGGAAGGACATTTCTGCCTATATTGAGGCCCTTTTGCACTGCCAGAACCACGTCAAAGGGCCTTAGTGTAAATGAGAATCAGGCTCCTTATTTTTAATAGGGTATTGTCAAGTACATAAACAATATAATACTTGAACAAAAGGAAAACAAACCTAATAAGAGATGAATATATAAAAGATAAGAGAAACCACATAATTGCGATGGCCAAGTCCTGTTTTTGAAAGACAGGGCTCTGCTCTAGCATCAGGGCTATTCCCCCTTCATCACAGGGTGGATCTCCCAGGATTTGCTTGGGACAGCTTCTTTGCAGAACCCCTGGGCTTCTGCATCCAGTCCCCATTGAAGGAATGGCTCCACTGTGGCTTTATGTCCCCTTCCTCCCTTGTGCCAGCCCATAGCAAGGGTCAGAGTTGAGCTTAAGGGTATTGCAATAAAACACCCGCGGCTGGCCCGTGTCAGTGACTCAGGCTTCTCAGGGTTCAGGCTGTAAAACTGCCGGGTAAACATTTGGGGTCAGGGTGGAGCCTGGGCTCTGAGACCCTGTGAGAGGGGAGGTCCTACAACCCAGGCTCCAACCCACTGCAATTTTATAGCCCCACAAGACCAAATCAACTGACAGGGGCCAGCCCTGGGTGTTTTATTGCAGTGTAGACATACTCAAAGACCCAGATCCTCAAAAGTAGCTGCCTATCTCTCATTGATTTCAATGGGGTCTACATGATTAAAGAGGCCAGCACCATAAAGACAGTTTGCCCTGCCCTGCTCATTGCCAGCCAGCACGGTTCAATAGTGGCCCTTATTTGCTTGATGGCACCTCTAGTAAATCCTGAAGCTCTTTCACCTAATCACAACATATAAGGAGAGATGTACAAATAATAAAAACACCTGGCAAAGACAGCTGCTTTTATTTCTTATACGGACATGAGCCAGCTGCCTGGAAACTCTGTGTGTATTGTAGCCGCAGCTGATTAGCTTGCCCTTTAACCACAACAGATGACCGGTAACACCATTCCCTGGTGTGGTCACCACGTTCTCTCCAGCTCTTTTATGGGCTAGCATCAGACCTATGGAGTATATCAGCGGTCAGCAAGGCCTGCGAAGCTAAATCGATGATGTGAATGGTCCTGGCAGTACCGTCAATGTTAGCTATGTCCCAAACACTCAAAATTTACATCTCTGAGTCAATCGGATAAATACAATGAAACGAGTGACGCTGAAGAGGAAGTTTTCCTTGCATTGCAGGACCTGCATTTTCATCTGCCAGGGTAACCCTTTGATGAGTGTGCATTACCAGACTGTGCTGTGCCAATTCACATAGGATATGAGTTGCACAGTCACCACCTACAGAGGCCCAAGGCCCTTTAACTCAGGCTGCAGCAGCTCATACCAGCTCTGCAGGTTCCTAGTTCAATTCCCAGCATGTCAGCCAGGATGGTGATTGACACCAGCATAGGGCTGCATTCTACCCACTTTATGCCATTGCTGGAGGTTGCAACAAATAGACTCCAACCGCTTGTTTTTCCTGGTGTGTGCTATTCCTGATGTGGGCCATTGCTGATCTGGTCCCTTAAAGGCCAGGCCACGACACTGGACCTTGGTGTAGAAATGGGGAGAGGAAAGCAAAAGGTGCCTGGAAGCTGTTTTTGCACCTCCTGGACTTGCAGCCGCTCCCCAGATAAGTTACAGCAGCCGCAGGGCTAGGTGCCACTCAGGGCTGTGCTGTGGCCCAGAACAGTTGGAATGTGGCGTGCAGCTGCTATGCTCACGCATTCCCCCAACAGGCCCATGGCAGGTCCTCCGTACAATGTTAGGTTCGAAATCACTAACTTAAATCACTTAACTTAACAGGTGTCCCAACTAGTCCATTTTTGCTGATTTGCACGTCTCTTGGGTTATATATAGCTTTTAATTCAGACTGCTGCATTATGTGCTTCTTCTTAGCCTGTTGAATTATTATTGTTCACCTTCTTCCTTCCCCCTACCATGGCAGTAGTTACTGTCTTATTCCTTTTTACCAGATACAGAGTTCCGTATTCATCCGACAAAGTGGGTTTCTGCTAACGGAAGCTTATGCCCAAATAAATTTGTTAGTCTTTAAGGTGACACAGTTCTCTCACTATAGAGTTCCACTGGTACTTTTGCCATCTTCCTTAGAAGATTTTAAGACCTGAAACTGCTCAGAACTCCCCAGTCTTTCCCTGGCTCCATGTTTATCTCTTTGATTGGTGACTAAAACTTTATTATGAAGAATAATTTGATAAAACTAAGCCTAGAATGCAACTATTAACCTCCAGGCCTGACATCCTAAGATGTAATAGACTGTAACTGGCAAAGCTAAAGAAAAACAGGGAAGCTTTGTTCTTAAATTTGCCCATCAATGGATGCTTCTCCAGACCTTAGCCAAGGAATCCTGACATCTTGGCTCTGCACAAACAAGATTCATCTGCTTCCAGCTGGGTTGGACATTGTACAAGAAGAGCCTCTCTCGTTTTATTTTGGCACTTTCACATCCAGCTGAAAGGGCAGTGGGGAGAGTGAAATATAGTGAAAGAAAAGTAAAACATCCAAAAAGAGATTTGGTGTGAGGTTTTTCAATAGTAGTGGAATGGGATCAAAATCCTTATTTTATCTGAATCTATATACCCATCTCTAGTGTCAGCTAGGTAACATCAACTGAGCCAGATGAGTCAAGATCTGAACCTTTCCAAATTAAGGGCAACTATTCAGCTAAAAGCACCAGTATGAATAGGAGGTTTCGATTTGATCCCTTACAAGCATGAGGGCCAGACACTAAATAAGACCCAGATCCAAAATTCCCTCAAGTTTGGTGTTTTCATATCCAGGGCCTTGGAGCAGACTTCAGTCGGAATGAAAACATACTGAGGTGCACAAAAATGAGGAGAAAGTTAAATGAACACCTTCAATCCTCAGAAAATATCTGAATCTCGTCCTGGGTAGGAGATTGAGAGTGTTCTTATATTACCCAAAACTCACGTGCTTATCCCTCCTTTATTTACATCGAGTGATGAGACATTACCCCACACGATCAACATGTCAAAATATGGACCAGTTCTGCTCTAGCAGCAACTCCGTGGCCTATTAAAGACTATTGACTTAAGAGTCGTCTCACCAAATGTGGCTCTAATACCAAATATGTATTAAAAAAAAGTCAAACAATTTCAGAATTATCTGCCAAATGTCCCACTAACTGGCTGGTCCACCCCTAGCGCTGTGAATCTGGTTATAAGATATTATACTGGGAATACAGGAAAACATTAAACATGTTTACCAGCTCGTCTCTGCCACCAGCAGCATGGTGCGTTGTGACATACTGACAATAGCGGTGTTGGCATCTCTCCAAAAGTCAAGACTGAACTTGGTCCAGGAGAGATGGGCAGGCGTTACCCGTTGATAAGAGTCTTACCATTGATTTCAGTGGGAGCTGAGTCAGGCCAGTTCTGACTGCTTTGGAGAATCCCACGCTAAGGCTTTTCCCATTCATTTTCACAGCTATGAGATCGGTACCTTCTGCGGCCAGCTGACGCCCACTTGGTCTGCTCCCTGAGCTTACATTCAGCTAGTAGCTGCCTACAAAACCATTCATTGTGGTGATCTCAGTCCAGTTCCTAATGGGCAGGTCTCCACATAGCCATAGTCACCATCACAACAGATACAAATTAGCAGCATGTCCTACAGAGAGGCAAAGGCTCAGCTATACCAGCAGTCCCTGCACAACAGGTTTGTATCAGCAAGGAGAATGGGAAACCTACAGAATCAATGAGCTCTGAGCTAGGGGGTGGCCACATTCTTTAGAGAGAGAACAAGGTTTAAGATTCTGAAAAACTCAAAAGAAGGCTTCTAAAATATACCACTCCCATTTCTAAGGTTCAGCTGAATTGTGCTAGGCACGGGAACTATGGCAGAGAGCAAAGGTGGTCTTAAGGAACCTATCCCGCCAACTGATCCTAAGACAGACACATCCCTGGGTGCAACAGATAGCCACCTGGTCTGCTTAGGTAGCTGCTACAGACTTTTCTGCATGCTGGCCTTCAGAGTGCTTGTTGTCTGCTTTGCACAGGGGCAAAGATTCTTTCTGCCTGTGTCACAAGATTTTTTTTTAAAGTCTCGTTTATTTAAAAGTGATAGAAAATGTAACTTTTTAAAAAAGCTTAAAAATACAGACAGGAACACAAAGCACTGCAGGTCCTGCCAGTATGTCCCATATCCAGGAAAGCTTTCAAGCACCTGCTTCGTTTTAAACACATGCTTGATCCTATTGACTTCTATTCATGCGCTTAAAATTAAACACAGGGTCATACCCTAGCTCATTTTACAAGCTAATTTAGGAATCCTGGCTGAAATCCTGGCTCTGCTAATGTCAATGGGAGTTTTGCTGATGTCAATGGGAGTTTTGCTGCAGATTTCAGTGAGACAGGATTTCACCCCATGAATGATGCTGAATTGGTAGCACAGGTTTCCCCTGGGCCACCCTTGAAACCAATGGGAGTTGAAGATGCTCATCACCTTGCAGGATCCATTCTGTTCATGTTTGTATATGATCATCATCACTGTAGTAGTTGAGAGCTTTCCAGACACTCTCAGCGACTAGCATCTGTCACACGTGGTTCTTTTTTCTCTCTTCCTGTCCCCAAAGTGAAACTGTGCAGGGCTTTTTTAATTCCTATCATTACAAAATTATAATATATGTACAAGGGTTCATGGTCTGCTTCTGGTTGTACACAAGTAGGACTCTCTATAAATCCTGACTTACGAGCCACAAACAAATTGCACAATCTCTGCTTCAAAACTGAGGCTTAGCGTTTTCCAATCTTAATCTGAATAATCATGATCTCATGCCTCATTATCTATCTCTTGAGTTACTAATTTAGAACTCAATCTTGCAAGCAGAATTCCTCTCCGAGACTAATGGGGATTCTACACTCAGCGGGCTTTCAGCATCTGCCCCTGGTCCTTGCTCACAGTAGGACGTTTCTCCCACTTTATACGTTTCAATAAAAATGTGTCGGGCAGAGGTCAGACTCGAGACTGGCTTTCAGCACAAACAATGAGATAACACACAATTTGTGGCCTTGTGATGTTGAACTAATCATCTGGCCTGATCCTTCACAATCTCAGCTGGGATAAGAGGGGGTATTCACCCACTGCCCAATAGGCTATGGAAGAAGCAATTTATCCTCAGGGCTTGTCTCATGGGAGGCCTGCTTTACATTTAAAAGTTAGGTCAATGTAGCTATGTTACTTGGATGTAAACACAACTAGGTCAACAAAAGTATGTTTTCTGGCAACCTAGTATTGCTGTTTAGAGAGGTGAATTACCTACAGTGATGGATAATCCCCTTCTCTCACTGTAGGAAGTGTCTACACTATGGTGCTATAGCAGCATAGGTGAAGTGACGTAGCTCCGTCGCCATAGCACCACAGCGTAGACATGCCCTCATTTAAGCTAAAGCACATTAAGGCCACTTTAGTTCTGTATGAAAGCATCCACACAGGGTTTAATGCACTTTAACGTCACACTTTTAATCAGTTCGTCTTCACGGTCTTGAGTGTCCCCAGTAGACATGCCCTCAGATATCTCCCTACTACAGTTGGATCATATGGTGTATTGAAAATTGGGTTAAAATTGCAAGCCATTTCTTAAAATGTAAGGTTTTCTGTCTGGCAGGCTAGGGGACTCTGTAGGAAAGCGTGCAACCAGGGTCCTCAGATGCCAGTCTGCAAAAAAGCCAGCATAGAGCAAGGTGAGGTAAGTTGTGCCACTCTGCCATAGGAGCAGCCTGCTTTGTCTCTCTCTGTTTTTGTGTTCTTGGGTGTGCTGGGATTCTGGATTCTAGGAAATAAAATAGTGTTATGTTGCAACAGAGTCCTCCCTCGGACAGTGGAATCAAAGAAGCAGGCCTTTTATTGCCCATTTCTTCTCTCTGGCATTCTTCTCTCAAATCATAAGGTTAGCCCTGGAAAGACTGCAACAACTCCATCCTTATAGGGATAGGCTAACTAGCATTGCCTAACTACTAGCCTGCCCTAACATAAAGGGTTTCAAACTTTCACTTGATTTTGAATGAGATTAGTTTTTCAGACCCTCTTCTGAGCAGTATGTAAACCAATCAGAGAAGAGGGCAGAATAGGGGATAATATCCAATGTAGTGTAAATGGCAGTGTTAAAAAAAACAAAAAAAAAAACAGATTAGGATCAAAGACCAGCGAGAGAAATATTTGAATGAAATTTATGAATTCAGTACAAAAAGGACATTCCAGGGAGGTGGAACAAAGAAATAGTGGGAGCTTTACAGAGTAATAATAATTACCTCATCAGCAAATTGGGGATAACTGGCCAAGCTATTTCACAGGGGTGTTGTAAATGCCAGTTATAAAACTTTGAGTGGTGGTGATTGCCCTGCAGGAGAAGTACTAAGCCTTATTACATTACTGTTCATATTTATTATTATGCTGTTGAAAAGTGGTATATAAGAGGTAGGTATTATTATAATTTTGTGGGTTATAATAGTAATAATGATACCTAGAGCTTATTTAGACTTGGCTACTGCTGGGATCACCTTTCTCTCTGCCCTGCACCCTACCCCCAAGTCAAGAAAAGGGTCAGGCTGACGGATGGGAACTAGGGCAAAGCCTTCATGGGTAGGGAGGAAAGCATTCTTCATGGAGGGCCCTCACCTGAGGAATACCTTCTGGGCAGAAATGGGGTACATTCCTGTCACATTAAGAATGCAGTGGATGGTTCTGCTCTGTGCATAGGCCTTCGCTATGTGAAGCAGGCTGTGAATCAATCCAGTGACATCTCCTTTGTAAACTGTAGCCAGCACGATTCCTCAGAAAGTACCTGTCACTGGAAGAGTGGAGATTATGGTCTAACTGGAGAGCAATGATGCTTCTACCAGTTCTTGTACTTGGCATTACAGCGACGGGTGCATCATAAATGGGCAGCTAAGTAAGAATCTCAAACAGCTGTCTGAATCTGGGCATTGTTTTCAAGACATCGTGCACTGCATAGAAGACGGAGATCAGTCTCCTAGGGAGAACATCTATTGAGAATACAAAGAGGTGAGAAGGCAACAGAAAGGAAAGCGAAGGAGTAGAATAAAAAGGAGGAGAAGAGGAATAGAAAGGTGTGGTGGGGTAGGGCAAGTGCCAGTCAGGGCTAGGAGTTTAATTTATGCTTCTTGGCAGACTGAGTGGGTTGAGCCCTTAGGGATAGATTCTATCTTGCACACATTCCCATGACCTGTAGAACCATCTGGGTAGCTTGTATGGTGCAGAGTGATGTTTTTTCCATAGTCACCGTACAGACTAGTTAATTTTTGCACTACAAGAGTGAATATTTTATTAGGCATAGCAAACAATGTACCTGATACATTTCAGCTCCTTTTCTGGTTTTGAATTATCTAGGAACAGCATATTAATTATTATATTATTATTATTATTTGTACTGTTGTTGCAGCTAGAGGCTTCGATCAAGGACCCACTTTGCTAGATACTGTACAGATGTACAGTAAAAAGACAATCCCTGCCCCACAGAACCTCACAATCTATTTATTCTTTATTGAATGTTAGTCACTGAATTATTCCAGATCTATCAATGGCATCTGAGCCTGTCCTATAGAGAATTTGATATTAAGATCTGAGCTGTGTTAATCTTGACTGGACATACTTGCAGATCTCATGGTACTTTTATGCTGCCTGATTAGATAAGATTAGCTATTAGACGGAGCTTTTCAGTGCGAATCTTTAAGGATATGAAAGTCGGCACCTGAGAAGCTCTCTCTCTCTCTCTCTGCAGCTTATTCTCTTTCCTAACTATGCTAGCTACATGTATTAATCTGTCCATTACTACATGATTATAAACAATTCCTTTGCCTATGCTTAGTGTCTGTATTCTTAAAATTATGCACCAGAGCTGGTCAGAAAGAGTATTTTATTTCCCACCAAGAAATTCAAAGAAAATTAAAACAACAAGAGTCCATAGCACCTTAAAGACTAACAAATAAGAAAGAAAGAAAGAAAATGAATATTTTTAATAAAATTTTCCCAGAACATTGCCGATTCTCATAAAAAAAAGACTGAAACCCCCAAAATGAATTTTTCCAATTTCAAACCAAAGACTGATTTTATTTTGTTTGTTTCAAAACCAAAAACTGAGGGTTTTCAGTTGTCAAAAATGGGAACATATTTGGTTTTGAGGTTTCAGTGTGGCTTTGGGATTGTTTTTTAATGAAAACACAAGAAAAATTATATGGACATTCTTGTGTAAAATTCTCTTTTGTCAAAAAGGCATTTATATATACATTTAAAAAAAAATCAGTGAAGAACTTTTGCCAACTTTTTTAGACACCTATTGATGTTACTTCTCTACTTATCTTAGGTATTCCTATGGCTCCTATTATCATCGTATTTGAGCCTTTCACAATCTTTAGTGTACTTGTCCTCCCAATAGCCTGATGAGATAAAGAAGTGCTATTATCCCCATTTTACAGAAGGGGAACTAAAGCACAAAGAGACCAAGATTACACAAGAAGTGGGATAATGGAATTGAAGCCATAAGTCCTAGGCTAGAGCCTAACCACTGGACAATTCTTCCTTTTCCATAAAAATACTGTTTTTAAAGTTATTTGCTGACAAAGACATTTGGTAATACTTGTGAATGGCAATTGTTGTGGATGTAATAGGAAATGTATTTGAATTAACTTTTTTTGTAGTAATAGATATGCACATGTGGCAAATTTTTCATAAAAAGTTACATTTTTCCTATTTGTCCACTTCTTTAACTTTAATAATAAGTTTTTTATTTTAGTTTTTAAAGTCAGAAATCTCAAAAGACTGATTCTGTAGCTTTTTCCCTTTATAGCAGGTTAGAATAATGCCTCTTTAAAAGAAAATGATGTAAGTCTTCTTTGCAAGACAAGAATTTTTCAAAGTATCAAAACTAGGTTATAATTAAAGAACAAAACCAGTCTACATTTTATAAAGCTTTTTTCAGGTAACCAAAACTTCCAAATAGAAATCATTCAGAAGCTGGCAAGATGTTTAATGACATTGTATTGAAGATCTGCCTAGGAATGTGAGGAGTGTTTTAATTAAAAAAGAAATTAGCTGTTACCACCCAAGAAAGAGATAAAGAGTCACTGGGCATAGTTCTCTGAAAACTTCCACTCAATGGGCAGCAGTGGTCAAAAAGGCTAACAGAATGTTAGGAACGAATAGGAAAAGGAGAGAAAATACGACAGAAAATATAATGCCACTAAAGAAATCCATGGAGACAGTGGAACTGGAAAAGATTCAGAGAAGCGCAACAAAGATGATCAATGAACAGTATAGAATGGCTTCCATCTGAGATGAGACTAAAATGATTGCTGTTCAGCTTAGAATAGTGATGACTAACGGGGCATCTGACAGAGGTCTATAAAATTACGGAATGGTGTGGAAAAAATGAATAGAAACGTTTTTTACCCTTTCACACAATACAAACACCAGGAAACATGGGATGAAATTAATAGGCAGCAGGTTTAATATAAATAAAAGGTAGTACTTTTTCACATAACGCACAATTAACCAGTGAAACTCATTGTCATGGGTATAACTAGGTCCAAGAAGAGACCTGGATAAGCTCATGGAGGATAGGTCTATCAATGGCTATTAGCTAAGATGGCCAGGGATGCAGCCCCATGCTCAGGGCAACCCTAAAATGACTGCCAGAAGTCATGAGTGAAAGACAGGGTGGATCTCTCCAAAATTCTGTGCTCACCCCCTGAAGCTCTGATACGAGCCACTGTTGGAGCAGGATACAGGGCAAGAGGGACCATTGTCTGACCCAGTATGGCAGCCGCTCCTACATTCTTCATATCCGAATAGCCTTTTCATGGGGATCTCCCTTAGATTGTGGAAGGAAAGCAAGGGAAGGTTCATTCCTTAAGCAGAAACAGGCATTGGAGTCACCAAAATGCCAGAGCTCCGACAGACACACCCTCAGCAGGTTCTTGCACCCAAGCCAGCCTCCTCATTATTTTCCTCTAAAGGGGAACTCTTCCTTCACCACAGCTCCCCATTCCCATATTACTCCCTTCCTCAGCTTCTACTTCTCCCAACTCGCGCTCCATGCAGCCTTCACCTTTCGCAACTGCACCCCCCCTCTCCTGAATCATCTGGCTCTTCAGCCTTGTATGGATCAACAAGTTGCCCAGCAAGCTCTATGGCACACTCTGTCCTGCCTGCCTGGCCACAATGAATCAGCCGGTAACAGGAAGTGCAAGAGAGAAAAGTATGCAGCATCTGTTGAGCAGGCAAAGCAGAACTGGTGCTGGCACCTTGCTGGGATACCAGCTATAGCATGACTGGTGATCAGAGAGACCCCTCGTCAACAATAGGAGCTTTTCTATTCCCTTCCATCAGGGGGAAGATAGACCCCTGACAGCTGCAATTCACTTAACGGCCATCAGCCTGCACCTAGAACAACAATGGCAGAGTTTGGATCCTTCTGCGTAGATACCTCGGTCTGACACTGTGCTTGAGCCATTCAAAACTGGACTGGATAAAGTGCTTGAGTAAATACCACACTCCCAGAGGGATACATTTCACAGGTTTTTATTACCACTAACACCCAGTATTGTCAAGTGCACAAAGATCATGAGTCAGATGTGTCTACCCTCCAACCCCCCCCCACACACAGAACAATCCATGAAATTTTAAAAACAATAACCTTTTTCTTTTTAATTTATTTACATTCTGGTTTCTGAGCCTTTAGCATTCCCGTGTGAGATTCAGCATTGTGCCTCTTATGGTATGTTTACACTGCAAAAAAAAGCTGTGTTCTTGACCTGGGTAAGCTGACTCACATCAAAATAGCAGTGAAGACACAGCAATTCAGCTTTTAACTCTGAGTAGCAGCTCAGGTTAAAGCCCGTGGGAGAGTCTAGGGTTGAACTGGAGCTGCTAATCTGAGTTTTTAGGTCTTCACTGCTATTTGAATGCAGGTTAGCTAATCCAAGTTCCCCTAATCCGAGTTCCCCTAATAGGCACAGCACAGAATTCACAGCATGCAAGAGGAAAGCTATTCCAGGGGCTGGAACAGCCCCTGACTGAAGGGAAGTCTACACTATAGTCAGAGGTGTGGCTGAAGCAAACATAGACAGACCTGAGCTAGCTTTGACTGGTTAACTTAAATACCAATAGCAGTGAAGCTATAGCACCACGGACTAGCCACTCAAATACGTGCCCAGGATCCTGGGTGGGTTTGTACAGCCTGTGCTGCAATCACGCCGCCGATTGCAATGCAGGCACACCCTTAATCAGTCCTCAGGGCCTGTTTAACTCACAGCAGTCACCTTGGGGCCCTCTGCTGCCTGGATTCCCAGCAGCAATGGATGTCACTGTGCAACTATGAGGGCTAAAAACTTACTTTTTTCCAAAAATTAAAACCTGAGCATATAGTCACATGACTCCCAGAGGTGAGGCTTTAAAACAAAAAGCAAATATCGCTAGTCTTATAATACAATCACAAGAGTTGGCAACACGGGTTATGTGCAAACAAAATGGAATATATTTAGGACCAGATCTTTAAGTGGCGTAAAGAGGCACATCTCCTTCACCAATTTACACCAGCTAAGGATATGGCCCAGATCCATAAAAGTATTTAAGCTCCTAACTTCTGAATTCAATGCAAGTTAGAAGCCTAACGACCCTTGTGGATTTGAGTGCTGGCCCTGAGCTTTGTACTTACTTTCTTTGCTGAATAGGATTGTCTCATACGGCCCTCTATCCCTTCATTTGTCTCGGGGTTTATATGCCCCCGCACCCCACCCCACCCCCATTACAATAGTATCTGAGCAGATCTCAACTAGGGCCCACGCATAAATTTTTAGGGCCCATTACAAATGTGTAACATGTGTCCCCTCCCACAGACATACCCATGGGGGTTGCAGCCTGCACTGGGACCCCCAGGGCCTCTGGGCCCCAGTAAAGTGTATCCTTTTTCCTCTCCCCATTTGGGGGCCCTGATCTCAATGGGGGATCTATGTAAACCCACTTTCTAACTATGAAGCTAATATGAAGGACTTGTTAATAAAAAAATAACCTCAGATGAACACAGACATTTTTTTTATGCAGCATTCTGTACCTAAGGAAATTTCAGCTGGAAACTATAGAGAATTGTATGTGTAAAGTAACCAACTACTTAAAAGTAATACATCAGTCATTGAAATGGGAACTAAATCCCAAAGATATAGAAATGTTCCAGATACTTACAGTTTGGTTGTGGTTCTGGAGGGAATTTGATTCGAATAATAGCCAGGATTATAAAAACAACCAAAGGCCAGGAAATTAAGGTGAATGACCAAAGCTATAAAACAATAATAAAGGTATATTGGTTATATTTCTTGTATTGGTGAACACCAGAACTTGGTTAAAAAGTACCACTGTGTATGTATCATATGACATGGTGTAAATAGTGGTTGTCTTGTTTTGAGAGGCTGTGTGGCCTAGTGGATAGACCACAGACATGGGACTTGGATTTTACTCCCGGCTCTGCTGCTGGGTTAGCTTGGGCAAATCTCTTCACTGCTCTAAGCCTCCCCATTTGTAAAGTGGGGAGAATGATAGTGACCCCCCCCACCCACCCACGCAGTATTACCAACAAACTCCTGTCATGTAATTGTAGGCCTAAGGTGGTGGGAGCAGCATCAGAATTGATGGTAGATAAATAGACTCTGCTGTTTATGAGAAGGTGAGGAGGATCTGCAGTTCTGCTGGGTGCATCACGGGAGGAAATGCATTCTGAGTATATCTGTATAGACAAGTCCTTGTTCCTGACAATTCGGAGGCAAAATGGCCCCAGGCTCACCAACTTCCAGAGAAATCTCCCCTTGACTTAATTCGATTTAGCACCAAACAAGAACAGTAGTTGCAACAATAGCACCTTTTGATGGTTCCTAGTTAACAGGAATTCAGCAGCTACATGGGGCCCAGGTTCATCTTGAGCGTAAAGCCACTGACCTAGTCCATGGCACTATTACTAAGCCCTGCACTGCGTAACAGAATTTATTTAACCTTTTTAGTTGCTGGGTTAACTCACTACGTAAAGGGCTTATGGATTTTCTTGGCTCAGGTTATCCAGCCCTCCCCACAGCCATCCTTTGATTCACATGTCTGTTTCCCCACCACCACCCCTTGTACAACTTGTGCAGCTGGAGGGAGATAAAAGGCAGTGCATAACCAGTGGGTTTCTGTACTATGACCCCGACCACCACAGAACAACCTAGATCCTCTCAGGGTTTCGGTCTGTCCTTGCCTGTCCTATGGAAGAATGCAATGAAGACTCTACAGAAGCAAACTGATAAGAGATTCCCATTGTCTTGTGCCTATATGGCCTAAATAGGGGTTTATAGGGACCTAGAGGCAGATCCTCAGCTGACTTCAGTGAAGCTATGACAATTGACTGCCCCCTTTCACCTTTGTAGGCATAGCTTATATAGGGGACTACACCTAAAAAATAATCCCGATGTAAGGAAAAGTAAAAAAGACAGACATCAGAAGTGACTACAAGTCTCTCTCACCAACAAAAGTTGGTCCAATAAAAGATATTACCTCGCCCACCTTCTCTCTCTACACATCAAGAGCAGTGATGAGCAAGCATTTAAACCATCTCCTGAGAGAAAAGCCCACGTGGTATATTACATACAAACCAGACCAAGAAAGGACAAGCAGCTTGATAATGCTGATATAGCTGCTTCAATTGCAGTAAGAGGTTGCCTCCAATGTAAAAAAAGGTACAAAATCAGCCTACCTAGCCAAGAAATGTCAATAAAATAGAATTTAGAGCAGAAATACAAATTAACAGATGCTAAATACACTAAACAGACTCATATTCTGGGCCTCACTCTTCTCTTACTTCCATTAGGGAAAGTAATGGAGCTGCAATGATATAAAGTCACATCTCCAGAGCTAGTTAAAAAAGGAAGGGGAAGGGGGCTACATCCCCCCCCCCCCCAAAAAAAAAAAAAAAAAAAATCATGTTTGGCTTTCCAAAATATTTAACCAGCTCAGGGTGGGGAGGAGGAATTCCTGAACAATTCAACATTTGTCCTGAGTTTTATTTTAAAACTCCTTCAACACTTCAAGAATTTCAAGCTGCTCCACGTGACTGAGAGGAGAATTAAGCTCAGTGGGGTTGCATGGTTTTAGTGGGCAGGATTTAGGTTTTAAGGGCAGGATTTAGTGATAACTATACCGGCCATGCAACAAGTCCTAAGCGTCCCATCATTCAACACACACAGTGGAAATGAGAAATCACTCCTTGCTAATCATCCTTATGTTCTTCAGTATCACGGAAAGTATCTCAAATGGGAGTCATTCATTCATAGTAAGTATCAGCTCTTCACAGGCCTAAACTTGAGTGGTACTGAAACCCTGTCATTCCCACTGATGTCACTGGGAGTTCTCTCAGAATCAGGCCCCAACACAGGATCAGACTTTTAAGGGCATTGACAATGGGTGAGGATGGCCCAGAGAGGCCGGAAACTTTAGAAAATGGAACTGATCTTGGCCTTTGCCCATAGTGTAGTCAAGGGTAAATGGAGTTTTCCCATTTCTCATTTGGGGAATACGGAGTTTAGGTTAGGTGAGCTTACCCACTACTTTTTTACCACTATACCAGGCCTTTCCCTCACCCTCACACATTACTCCTCTTCCTACTAGCCTCCAGCACTTTCTCCTTCTGCCAGGGAATCTTGTTCAACCCCAGACATTTTATAATGAAATAAATGTGGATAGACAATTCAGACCTTTGGACGCTGAATGCAAGCACAATAGCTAGAGTGTAATTATACTGGAACAACAGGGTACCTGCTAATATTCTGCTGCATATTAAAAATCAGCGTTCATACCAAATGCAGAGGTAAGCCTCACCCAGACACACAGTGACACAAAGCACTGGTCATATTCCCGGGGGCATCCACTTGACTCTGCTGGAATTCACACACACATCCCCCCGCCCCCCGAACACCGGAGAGGATGACTTGTTCTTGGGAAATAAAAACCCTTCTGAGGAGCAGCGTGTCCGCCTTTGACTTCAGCTGATGCAAGAATACAAGATTTCATGTCCACCCTCTCCTCCTCTCTCTCCACCTGTCATTTGCTCACAAAGGTTTTAGCAACATTGAACTCGCCTTCCCTCCATTCCATTGCTTTTCCCCCTCCTCACCCCTCCAGCAGCGGGAGATTTTAATGAGTCTCCTCCTTTTCAGTTTCATTTTCATACTCACAGGTTGCCTCTTGACGCTCAGCCAGTTTTTCCACAGCAGGATCCGCAAGTGCTGAAAGAGTGAAGCCATCCTTGGAAGAGCCCAAGCAAAAGCAGACGACAAGCCACTGCCTCTCTCCTCTTTGTCTCCAAAAGCAAAAATTTATGTGCTGACCCAACCAGCCTTGCTGTGTCCAGTGTATGAGCCCCTACCTCCTCCCCACAGCATAGCTTTGTAGCAGCCTCCTCAGCCACTCGTAGCTGCTGTATTCCCAGTAAATCTAGCTCCCCTTCTTCACTGTCTGCAATAGCTCCTAGCAAATTCAACAGGTTATTCTTCTAATGGTGAGGAGACAGACGCAGTAGCCTGTAGTGGCTTGTGTTAATTATAATATCCAGTGTCTCTTAACTGTGCTTTGTTCAATCCCTGAGTGATAAAATGGGTGGCATTCCAAGATGCTTCTACGGACGTTGCTACACGCCTTGATGAAACTACCTATCTGCCCACACACTGCACCTGAGAAAGAGGTGTCATAAAAAATTCTTAAGTAGGCTGCTTGCCAGGCCCGTATGACCAGTCATATTTCTCTCCCCTCCTTTAATATACACATAGTGACTGGGAGTCAAAAATAGCAGCAGCAAGAGCAGCATGTGCGTTCTCTGCTTAGCTAAAGCCAAATTAGCTGTACATACTTTGAGGTTCTCTATTAAATCTGAAATTAAGATAAAAATGTTAAGGATGGAAAAAATACATCCACTGCATGTAAAACTGAACCACCGTGGACTGATGCAATGGCTCAAACTTCTAACTTGGACTTCTTCCTGTAGGCTCAATCATACAATCTTCACTCAGGCAAAACTCCCATTGAACGCAATATGACAGATGCAATTTAGTGGAAATTTTGCTGCAGGATTGGGCCTTTTCTGAAGTTCATTCAGATCTCTGCTGTTATTTAAACATCATTTTTTGTTGTTGAATTTTCATGCTAGTAGCTAGCTAAGTAGAAAAATTAGATAGATAGATAGATAGATAGCATCGCCTCATATCACACGTCTAGCATGTATAAACAATTATTAATTTTGGAACCAATATGCAGGTCACTACTTGATGAGCTAATGGAATAGTTCAACAGCTCAGCCAGGTTGGAGACTCTGAGCCGCTCTGATTCCATGCAGAAGAGGACAGCTGCACACATACATATCTGGTAAGACTGAGTTAATTCTCAAATTAAATTTAACAGTCAAGAGTTGGAAGAACAGCAGTGCAGTTCTACAGTCAGCAGGACTTACCTATTATAGTCTAAGTTCACATAATAGAGAAAAGCTGAGCATAAAATCTTTGACCTAAAATCTCTCTTACTACAGAATCTTGAGGATTCAGATAAAATGGGACACACACGCACACCCTCCTACTCAATCAAAACCATAACCTAATCAGTGAGGTTTAGAAATAAAGTTGGGCCATTATCAGATTTCAGAAACAGTTATCTGAATTCTCCTAAAGTCCGGAGCTTGCGACACAATGGGAGCTGGATTTGAAAAATCTCTTGTTTTAGTTTTGCAAAGTCTATGTGTCAACAGCAAGTCTAGATGTAAACCAAGACCATATCCGGTTTTGTTCATCTCCACATTTTACATGTAAGTCGCTATGATTGTTAGCGAGCTGAATAAATGTGGATTTGGGAATAGGACCCATCTATCTATTGAAATGTTTATACTATACCCATCACCACATGACGTGGATAACCTCACACAGTATTCATAACCATGAAAGGCCCTTCTCTTCAAAACCACAGGCTTCTAGATCTTGAATTAAAAGATAGTCTTCCATATCTGTTAGATTAGAAGTATAAGAGAGTTTGTCTCTTCTGGTGGTGGAAAAAGACAAGATTTCAAGCTTCAAAGAGTTAAAAAGCTTGTCTCTTTCACCAGTTCAATAAAAGATATTATTGATCCACCATGTCTCATATCCTGGGAGCAAGATGATACACAAAACTGAAACAGATTAGAAGTAGGACATCTGTCCATCTTTCTAATCATCCACTAGACAGCAATACAGTTCCAAACTGGTCTACACTCAAAGAGCTGTGATGCAGTATTGTCTGAGTTTCGAAGCAGTCAGGAAGTTTCATAGGAAGTACCCCCCCCCCCTCCAGCCAGCGGAGACCACTGTGATCATCTAGTCCAATGTTTCTCAATTGGTGTTCCGTGGAACCCTGGGGTTCCGTGGGAACTCTGTTAGGGTTCCGCGAGCAGTTGTTCTCCGCGCTGCTGATCAGCTGTTCTCCGCGCCGCTGATCTGCTGTTCGCCGCCGCCGAGAGCAGCTGTTCTCCGCGCCGCCGAGAGCAGCTGTTCTCCGCGCCGCTGAAAAAGGGAAGATGTCTTGGATTTTCCGGTGGAGGGTATCCAGTGTAAGTGTAATTTAAGTGAGAAATGCTGACCTTTGCTTATTTCGACATTTGAAGACTGTTAGGAGTTTGGGGGGTTCCGCAATTATTTATGGAGTTCAAAAGGGTTCCGTGGCCAAATTTAATTGAGAAACACTGGTCTAGTCTTACTGCTTGTATAACACAGGCCAGATAACTTCCCCAAAATTATTCCTAGAGCAGATCTTTTAGGAAAACCTGTCATTGATGGAGAATCCACCACAACCCTGGGCAAATTGTTCCAATGGTTAATTACTCTCAGTGTCATTCATCCTGGTGATGAGTACGGTAGAAGTGGACTGGTAGATTAGATTGGATTTGGACTCCAGGAGTGGGTTGTTTCCTTGCCAGGAGAGAAATGAGTCGACACAGGATAATTAATCCTAATCTGTATTGCTTTAAAACGTGTACACTTCGGACGACAGAACTCAGCTGTACCACCTTATAAAAGCACACCTTATAATACACAAGGCCAGAAATCCAGAAAGCAACTCTGCATCAGCTTCCAACTAGACAGTTTGAATGTCAAGTTGCCGTAGGATTCTGCTAGTTTACCTAAACTCCAGTACATTCAATTCTTTGTTATATGCAGATGTCATTCGGTATCACTCACCCCAGTCAACTGGTCTTGGCGCCAATCAAAACTACCTTCAGACTGTGGCTAATCTGGATCTGCCCTTTCCCAAAAGGGAGCCAGTTTGCAGCTCAAGAGCTCAGCCAAGTCCTTCCACTTCAAGGAGGACTCTTCTTTTGAGATAATGAGTACTACAGACTCCATATCAGGAATAACAATGTGATAACGATTGTCTAAATTCCTGCCTTAACTGCCTTTAAGCATGGAGTGCTCTCACATCAGCAGAGCACTTAGCTTATCAAAGCTTTGGACATATGTGACACTGTGCCTATAATAATAAACAATAATAATAATAATAATATCTGCAGTGTCCACACTCCAAGAAAAGTCTCTTAATTCAACTGACTGCACCCCTTGGAGAAAAAAATCAATTTTTTTTCATTTCCCCTCCTAAAACTGTTGTGTTGTGTCACTAGTGCAGGCTATCTGGTGCATAAGGTTATGTCTATCTACAATGCAAAACAAAAAACAACCCACGCCAGCAAGTCTCAGCGCCTCAGGCTCTGAGATTTGCTGCCCCAGATTTTTTTTGCAGTGCAGACGTACCCTTTGCTCTACTCCACATGGAGCTGCAATAAAGACTCCCACATGAGGGCCAATACAAAAGCTAGTTTGGGATCCTTTCCAATGGAAGAATCTGTTTAAATGTAAAGTTATTATTCTTTATAAGCTTAGCCTTCACCATGCACTGTGCATACATTTGTCAACATTATCTAACCAGTTGGGGTAAGGATGACCAAATCCTCAGAATTCGGTGACACATTTAGGTGACAGTCATATCTGGAGGTGAAAGCCTCCTCTTTAGATTTTCCAGAGGTCTGGTTGAAAATTTTCTCCTGAAACTTTTTTTTGATGAAAAATTACTTTTGACCAGATGAAAACTTTGGCAGAAAGTAATAGCTTTCCTTGAAAACTATCAATCTGTCACTGGAAAACCCTATCCCAGAAAGTTTTCAGACAAAAACTGAAAAATTTACGTTTTTGGTCAATTTTTTCCCTGGTATTCAGTAATTTGGGAATTCATTTTTTTCCAACAGTGTTTGGACAAATTTTTTTTTCTTTTTTTTTGTTTTTTTCCCCAGTTTTTGGTACTTTTCATTTCTTTTTTACCAAAAAAATTTGTAATTTTCCATGGGTAAAAAAAAAAAAACATTTCCCAACCAGCTCCATTGATTTACCAAATATGATTATAAACCCACTATGATCATTAGGGTCCCCTTCCCCTACCCCACCCTCGGAGTCAGAAGATATAGGAGTCTATTCCTGCCTCTGTCACAAACGTCCCATCTCACTTTAGGCAAGTAATTTACCCCTTCTGTGCCTCCATTTCCCCATTATTAAATTGGGAGTAGTAATGCCTACATGTCAGTCCTGTGTTGCTTAACTAATTAATGCTTGTGAAGAAAGCTGAGGTGCTGGGGTGGAAGATGCTGTGTAAGTGCAAAGTATTATTATTCCGCCTCAAGGGCTAAATGAGCTTCCACTGTATGTTCTCCAGCCTCGCTAGGACACGTCCTATGCATTGCAATGTCACTGGATTACCAGGCTGGCCTTGAGATCCTGTTCATTTCTCTGATGTTTTTGCTGCAGGGAAGAGAGCCTGGTCGTAGGTGTGATTAGAAAAAGCCTGATTGCCCTTGATCAGTGTCTGAATTCATTAGCGTTCCCCAATGTTTTCATTGCCCTTAAAGGTAAGTGGTATGCGGGCTAACAAAAAGTCTAACCCAGTTTTCCATCATATTGAGTTGTAGCCTAACATTTTTCAGTGTTCCATGTAATCCTCCTCCAGAAGACGTCAAAAGAACAGACCAGATGCTCAGTTGGTTGATACCAGCTGCAGATCTAAATTTCTAGGGGTCCAAGCACAACGCTCTGTGATGTCCTTAACAAAACAATAAATGAAACTGGATTTGATCAAACAAGGCAACATGGTCAAACACACACTAAAATGAAAGCATAACCTTCAACACTCTACATCCAACTCTACAGCATATAACACATAACTCCAACACATACTAACACCACTGTGGCTTTGGAAGATGCCGTCTACGTATTTTAAGTGGGAAGAGAACCCCAGCCACGCAGTGGAGAAGTTAAACACTATTTGCAGTTTTGTTGTCACTGTGTTGGTCCCAGGATATGACAGAGACAAGGTGGGAGAGGAAATATCTTTTATTGGACCAACTTCTGTTGGTGGAAGGTAAAAGCTTTCTTCTTCAGGTCTGGGGAAGAAAGCAGAGTTAAACACTGTGGAACAAGCTGCAGGATTTTTCTTTTCTTTCTTTTTTTCCGTCTAACAATAATCATACTACAACCTTGACTACCCATGCAACATGCATGCAATTTTGGTCATTACTTCTCCTCTCAAATCTCTCTCACCATGAGTCACCCCCTAACTCAGACAGCCTGACCAAGCTCGTCTGGTTTAGCTGGCAAAACGGAAGGTCTTTTTAGGATGGGATAGGGCAACAGAAGGGACACATTAGCCATGAGTTATTAGCATAGCTTAATTAGCTTGTTCAATTGTCACTGAGACACCCAAATTTCAGACTTGCTGAAACAAAAGGGAACTTTATAATAATGTTGTGGAACGGGGTGAAAAAAAAGAGGTGAATTCAATATGCAAAGCCTACCTTGATCCTCATTTCCTGTCCCTTCCTTTTATTATCACCGAGCCAATGGGCCTTTTCTCCTCTCACTAGAAAATTTGGGAACTGACGTGGGTGAGGTGGGGGAGGGAAAATTAAAGTAGCGGTCAAACAATTCCCATGCCGAAGGCATGATATTTTTGGCACACTTGAGCCATCTTCATGATTTGCGAAGCCAAAATGACAATTAAAAATTACCTTGGAGCCAGTCCTGATGGCCAGAAACAACTTGAAGGGGAAGCAGAGCAGCTACAATCTAATGACATTGAAACCTCGAAGACAGAACTGATGTCTGCAGAAGAAATGCATCTTCCCTGCACAGGTTAGGAACGCTGTGAAAGGGACCGTGTGGTTTCAGAAGCTGTGAAGGAAATACTCCAGAGAAAGACTTTGAAAGGACAGCAGGGCTATCGTGATAGAAACAATCCCAGCCCTGAGGAGTTCACAGTGTAAACAGACAGGACAACAGGAAACAGAGGCACAGACAGAATAAAGAACATACCCATGGCCATTTGCATAGCAATCAGGAAAAGGATCAAAAGTTCCCATTAGAGCTGGACAAATAACTGATTTTTTTTTGGTTCTCTGGTCAAATTGAAAAATTGGGGAAAACATTTATTTTGGGTTGACCTGAAATGAAAATTTTGCAACATGAAAAAGTTTAAAAAAAAGTTTGGGGGCAAATAAAATGTTTGGTTTGAACTGATACAAACATTTTGTTTCATCTTTGAGGGGATTTATTAGCCTTTTTTAAATGAAACTGAAATGAAATTCAAAACCAAATCTCATTTCAAATACAAAAATCCAAACAAAAATATTTAGATTTTTTTTCCCCCTGACTGAAACAATTTGACGAGTTCAAAACATTTCTCGAATTTTTGTTGGTCAACCTGAATCCACGTTTTTCATTTAAAAAAAAATTGTTTTGTCCAAAAGATGTTACCCAGCTCTAGTCCCCACTTCCCAAATCTGTGCACAGCTGCCAGCTACTCTATGCTGTGAGTAGAAATGTGTCATTTGCGACTGTGCGTCAACAGCATTTTCTAACTCTGGGAATACAACTCTAAGTGTAACTATGTGAGTTAGGCTCAAGCATGTCTAACTTCTTGTCCGATTGCCATTTACAAATCTGACTGACTACATTACTGTCTTGAGCTGAATAAATTCCAGAAATAGTTACATTTGCTCTGGGGGGCAAGGTAGAAAGGGAATGAATATATGGCTTCATCATTCAGCACTTTGCCAACATATTTGAGGCATAAGACTATTTTTTCCCTTTTGGTATTCACTCAAACACTTATTTAAAAAGAACACTGTGATTGGGATAATAATTGTCTCAAGCAAATTTCTATCCTTACTCCCTTTTTGAACTGAGTCAGCAAACACACCCTGTGGGAGGTACCCAAGAGGGTAACCTGTGGAAGAGCAGAAGTTCTGGGTTCAAGTGCAAATTGCCAGTTCTGATCACAGGAGTGAAAAGCAGAATCTGTTCCTATGACCGTGGAGATGTGCAAATAATGAGGAACGTGATTTGCAAACATGTTTGTGAGTTCTGAATCATGATTCAATATAAACCAGTTACTACTATTATTTAGTTACTACTATTATTTATTATTTGTATTATGTAACTCGTAGGAGCCCCAGTTATGGACCAGGACCCCATTGTACTAGGTGCTGTACAAACAGAACAAAAAGATAGTCCCTCCCCCAAACAGTTTACTATCTTAGTTTGCTTTTTCATAGTCCTGCATCTGGATTTTGTTTGAGGAGGAGTTTTTATTCATGCAAATACAGGTATCTGTGCATAAATTAGTGAATGTAAATGAATGCCTTCATGTTCCGTATACTTGCCTACTCACCCTATATATTGTAGCTTTATGCGTTTTGGACTGAGAGCTCTGGAAAGCAGTGAGAAACTAAGGGTCACCAGGGTTCCCGGTGAGTTCGTACTCAGGTTGCTAGCTTATGCTGCCACATCTACACTACTAGTGTTGCCTGTGCTAGCTAGCTACCCATGCTACAATCTTACCTCCACATGCTCCAGAAGAGCTAGCAAGTGCAATAGGAGAGAGTGAAACAAACTACAGAATGGTCTTCAATAGTGTTCATGCTGAACACCGAGCATGTTCTTAAGTTCTCTGTTGGATCAGCACCAGAGTGCTCAGCGCCTTGCAAGACTGAGCCAACTCTACACGTGTCATAGCATGAGGAACATGTAGTAATAGACCTGCTGTGTGGTTCTGACCCTAACAATCCCTCAGTTCACACCTTACACACTACTGTAATAACCTTTGTACAAAACAGGCCTTGTGAGATGTCACTGGAAAAATAATAACTCAATGATGGTTAATATGCTTGCATGATGCACATATGTAGTGTATATTAAGAGTTATGGCTACATGCTGGAACGATCGTGACCCGTCCGTGCCTAGGGCAGCCACCTGAAAATGCCAAGGTCAGGGCAGGCTGCAAAAGGAGAACAGATTCTCCCACCACTGGTGGGTGTCACTGAAGTCAGACTTCCCAACCAGACACAAACAATGCTTCTGATTCCCCACACAGGTTATCGAGAAGCTAAAACAAAAATATACACAGCCCCCTATACCGCATTTCAGCCTCTGGCTCCCAATCAGCCACTACGTCCAGTAAAGAGATAAGTTATTTAAAACTCTATGCTCTTTACCAAAAAGGTTCTTCTGACCCCAAAGGGTCAGCCACAGTACCAGATCAATATAGGTTTGGATCTTATCCAAAATACCACACTGCCAGCCAATCCTTTAGTAACTAAAACTAAAGATTTATTATAAAAGGAAAGAAACAAACCATAAGAGAAATGTTAAATGATTAAAACAATCAGATACATACAATTGATTTGAAAATCTGTTTACATCAGGTTTCTAGTAGAATTGTGGAGTTTGCAGGCTTATATGGTCCCTCTGGTGAACATCCAGTGCCTGGGTGGGTCTCAGTCCTTTGATTCACAGCTTCAGTTATAGATGAATTGATCCAGAGGAATGGAGACTAAACAGTCCATGTGCAGTTTGTTCACATTCTCCCATGAGAATTAGCAGGGTGATTCCAGGCTGGTGCTGGGATCTCAATCTTGCGATCCAAACTTTCCCTGACAAGCTTGGACAGATTTGAGATAAAAGGATCAGTCCCCTAGAGTCTTTTATAGATCCATGCAGGCTGACTGATGCTTTCTTGACAGCAGGTATCTCCTTGAACAATTAATAGATGATTACTTGAGACTCTGAAGTATCATCTCCCATGTCCTGAACACACTGGTAACTGGTTACTTTAGCACAAGGTAATTGGCCATTTACAACCATTCACAGGTATTTACTACTTAAACTTCAAAAAGAAATATAAACAATAGTATTGTTACATCCAAAATTCCATCTAAATGTTCATATGTTTTTTTTGAACTCCTAATCAATAGAACAGTGACAGACAGGAAAGCAGTTTATCTACATTGCTAACCTGTAACAAGAGATACATAAATAACATCAAATAACTACCAATAATACACTTGTATATCAAAGCTCTAGTCTACTTATAAGGAATGACCCTCACTACCTTAGTATTTTCCTATAATATATCCTGAATGGCCAGAGTTAAGCCCTGCAACTTGCAGAGTTGCTTGGCTGTTTTGGGCCTAGCGTCACAACGATGACTAAAATGTGTTTAAGCCAGGCATGTCAGGGGGAGTTGGTAAACAGGTCTACCCTAGACAAAGGAATGACTTCCTTGTCAAATGTCAAAATTTGCTTCTCTGACCAGCAGCCCCATCATTAGGCAGAGACAATGAAGGTCCAGGTATATATCAGGGAAACAAAGCGATCAGGCTAACAAGTGGGGAAGGAGACAGCATGGCCTCTATGCCCAGCAGGAGAGAGAAGCTGGGTCTTGGTTTTACTTTTCAAAGAATACATTGCAAAGTTTACTGGTCTATAAAGATGGGGGGATGAATCTCAAGTGATAAGCAATTGAATCAACTGACTGTACATAATATTACAGTATTATAAAAGTGTATAGAGTGAGGTCCTTTTCTGAAAGCTGCAGGCATCATGGGGATTAATATCATCGTACGATGCCTGTATTAGCACTATATGAGGAAATATGGATACTTAATTATATACTTTAAAGCCTACGGCCAAACAGGGAGAAACAGGAGAGAAGATAACAATTTACCTGTCTCCTATGAAAATTAAGCAGGGTAGAATCAAAATAATGAAAGCCTTATTTACATACAGGGTGATGGAGGTCCATAGGAAGGGAAAAACAGCATCCTGCCTCTTGAAACAAAGGCATTGAACTTTGGAAGATATAAGCAAAGACAGAAGCCACCTTTGGTATCTATCAATAGACTGATACGAGGACCAGAGCTCTTGCAAACTTAGAAAGACGGGCCCTTCAACCAAGAGGGGGTTGAAGTCTCTGGGAATTGAATACAGGGGAGAAACCTGCTTAGACAAAGATCTTTCACTTATGAAGATAAGGGAAGCCAGCACCTTATACTTCTGTGGAAAGGCCTGACTGAGAGAAAGTCCACCCTGGCTGGGAAGAAGAATGATTGGTGAGAGAAACCATCTTGAACAAAGCCTGTACCTTGCTAGATATGTTCTAGACTTTTTAGATACCTGTTTTCACTTGTATTTGCTTGTAACCACCTTTACTTTTATTCCTTTTACTCGCCATCACTTAACCTGTGTCCAATTGTTAACAAGTTTTGTTTTACTATAAACCAACTCAGTGCTGTTTGCAGGGAAGAGGGTATTTACCTCAGCCAAATTAATAAACTGTGTTGGGCTTTTGTGCCTTGAGAGGAACAAACAAAACTTATTTCTGAACTGTCCAGGAGAGGGCTGGGCTGTGCAGTGCACATGGTTTGGAGAAAATTCGAGACTGGGATTGTGTCGGGGTCACCCGGAAATCAATACCCGAGGCTGGTAGAGACCAGGGAGTGCGACTGGAGTGTTGTTTTCAGGTTGCTGGGGTCAGAGTTGCTGGACCAGGGCTACAGCTACACACAGACACTCAGGGTGTGACCTGCCTGCTTGTTGCTATGAATGTCCCAGGCAGGGAGTTACAGCAGTAAAGCATTTGAAACATCCAGGCTTACAGGGCAGGCGGTATCTCAATCTCTCACTGGTTTGAATTCCCCTCCCTCCCCCCCCAAGCCCTGTGGCAGTGGGCAACTACTGAAGCAAGGGAATCAGTGCCTGGAGACAACTGCTCTTTAGAACCACTTTGCACCTCCCAGGGACGATGCCTATGATCCAAAAGCCCTATAAATCACCCTGGAGGGTGACATCAAAGGGGTGGTGTCAGACGTGCCACCATCATCAGGGGAATACGGAGCAGAGTGCAGCAGAGCCAAGCACAGAGAAAGGAACAGGGGGAGGGGATCCAGTGTCATAAGAATAGCCACAGTAGTTACCTGATATGAATGTGAGAAAAGGAATTGCAGCGGTGGCTGGTTATTATGGGTTAATGAAGCCCAGCCTCCCATATAATGGGTGAATATATCACGGATGTGAAGATGTTAAACGCTCTCTGATCTAGTTTCCCCAGTGAATCCAGATGCGGCTTCAGATCTCTGAGCCCCTTTGCAGCACGGTTTCTGCAGGGGGTTTGCACAGACGGCGCATTTCAGAGACACGGTTTGATACGGAATTGAAACATCCAGAAGAAGGAAGGAGGAAAGGGCACCGTACGCAAGAAAAACTTGTCAGTCACAAATATATGCACAGCAATGTCAAATGGGCCTACTTGTGTGCTTAAACAGGAGGCTGAATTGGGGCCATAATCTCTGAGAAGCTATCAGGCCTAGTAAGTGATGTTCTGCCTGGCGTGCAAATACTGAAGTCAGCAGCAACTTAAAAGGCATTAAATTGGTGGGTACCACCATTAGCTTTCCCTTGCAGATGAAAGATAGACCAGATCTGCACATGCAAATACTTCAGCCAGCAGGCGGGCAGCTCGTGCTGAAAGAACTGCCCTCCACCTGCCAGGAAAAAGCTTGCAGTGCCACCGCATGCGGCAACTAAACCATGAAAAAGCTTAAGAGGCAGGGAGGTGAGCAGTGGTTAGGTGCGACCCGGGGCCTGGAAGAGGAGAGGGATGAGCTCTCCCGGAAGTCACTGGCGCATAATCAGACTAGCCATCATCCCGAAAACAGCCACAGAATGCAGAATGATTTCAAAGATATCAGCAAGGGTGCCTTGTGTAACGGTGTGACTGGCAAACAGGTCACATTCTGGGGTCCTAATTTATATTCCATTGCTGTGATTGTCACTTGGATTTGGTACTGTCTTTGATCAAATTGCAGCATTATTCAGTGGCAAACATCTTATTTGCACACTAAAAGTCTTTTGGCCTTCTTACATTCTTTGCCAACAGCATTAACCCTTTGACTGCTGAATCATCTATCTATCTAGGGAAAAATCCAGATAAGGCTAATGCAACAAGGTCCTGAGCATGCTGCATCTACTCACATTCTTAAAGTTTTGCACCTGCTTAACTTCTGTACTGGCTTGGGGCAGGAGCACCTGAGGACTGAGCTCATCAGTTATCCCATGCGCCCGACACCGCAGCACCAGCTTCATTTCTACCACAGCAGAGAGAGGACAAATCAGAGCACAGCAATGAAAAAGAGTTAAGTCGTTGGTATTAAATGCCCTTGCGGCAATAAGAAAAATCAAAGTTACGCCTCTTTCAACTGGCTATCTTCCTCCTGTGCGTGGGAGGTTTCTGCAGGAGCATTTGGCAACACTGGGCAGTGTGATACACCTTGGCTTGGCTGATGCTGAAGAGGTGTGTGAGTTTTATGCTGCCTGAACAGGAATGCTGTTTGCTATGCTGGCCTTTGTTGTGCAACCCACGGCACGCCTTCGCCCTCAGAGAACGATTAAAGGGGCCTGATGCACCACTCCAAGCTCTTTGTGAATAGGCAGCAAGAGTCCAACAGTGTAAATCTTGCCATGGGAATCAGGGGCTGAGATTTTTCCCAAAGTGACTAGTGGTTCTGGGGGCCTCCGTTCTGAGGTGTCCAACTTGAGACAGCCCCAAGGGGCCTGTTTATCTGAGGGCAGGGGCTCAGAACCTTCTGAAATCAGGTCCTTTAAAAAGGTCTTACCTTGGGCACCTAGGAACCAAGGTCACCAAAAATCACCAGTCGCTTTGGAAAAGCTTGGCCCACCATGGTGGCATGCTGCCACTGGGCCAGGTGTTTTCCAATGTTTTTGTGGGCAAAACAATGGGTTTTTTAAATTCTCTCTCCTATAGGGAAATTATAAGAGTTCCCCATGAAACAGCCATCACACAGGAAAGCGGTTGCCATCCTTTCAGGCAGACAATATTTAGGCTGATACAAAACCCCAAAGAAATACAAGCACATAGGTCCATGGTGCCTGCTCCTTTGGAGTCAATGGGAGCTGTACCCTTGGCTGTGGGTGGGGTCAAGCCACTGGAGAGAGGTTCTTTTTTGTAGTAGTTCAGATCGGAGAAGAACCACTCAGTCTGCGTGAGAGTTTTAGGTCAACACTCTCAATTTTTTGGCATCTAAAACCAAGTGACCATATTTTCAAACACCCTGAGTATCCAAGCTCCTATTGCAGGCACCCGTGACTGAAAATCTGAGGTGAGATTTTTTCATGTGTGCTCATTATTGGCTATTCCTCTGCTGTTAATGGTAACTTCAATGCAGGCAGAATTAGAGCTGAGCACTTATGAAAATCCCTCCCTTTAAAGCTTCAGAGGTTTCTTCTAGTTGGGCCAGGCCAAATAAATAATAAGCTTGATCCCTTGGCTTGAGCACACACACAGTCACCAGTCTTGGCTGGTCAGACCTTTATCACTGGAAGCCAACTCCCAAGTCAAATCCACCTTCATCTATGTTTGCTCTTCAACAAGCCACAGCTATTGATCATTTCCTCTAGGACGAGCAGCTAAGGCCATCTCTCTATGTGAGGAGTGTAATCCTTTCATCTACCCCAGAGTGCCCTCTAGCTGCCCAGTGGAGTATCACCTTCTCATCTCTGCCTCAGTTTCCCCAAATGAATTTTAATGAGTCTACTGAAGTTTGTCTATTGAACAGCATCCTTTCAGCATGCTAGTTTATTCAAGTCCAATGGGAGAACATCACACAAATAGGCCACCTCTTGAGCATCTCTAGCTGGAGGGTCTGAGTTAACCTTAGCTAGTCAACCCCAGCTATATCCAAGGTCCCTTACCAGTGAGGCCTTCGTGACCCAGGACCATTCTCTGAAGTTAGAGGCCTCTTGGCAGTAAATGGGGAAAGGCCAAGTTTCACCACCAAAGCTGAACCATGAGGACCTTCCTCAGGACAACATCTAAGTCCCCTGATCTAGGGCTTCCGCTGTTTCCAGATGAAGTCTTTTCTGGGAGCCAGGTTTCTCTGAGATGGAGCATTCATGGCCCCTTCCTGCACATGCACATACCTCACATGGTTGTTCTTGCTGACACCATCATCTATCTCAAAATTCACATTTCTGTGGATTTGCTCATGTTTCTTCTTTTTTTGCCCAACATTCAGTGTCATACATTAAAATTGGATGGACCACCGGTTTATAGATTTTTCCTTTTAATCTTACTGGTATCTTCCGATCACATACTACACCATTTCTCTCTCTCCATTTGAGCTCAGCATTTATTATCCCTGCTCTAATTTCATCCTCTGTTTTCACATTTTCCTAGATTCTGAACCTGGATACTTGAAACTTTGCGTTTTCGGTATTCTCTGCCTATCTAGTTTCGGGGATAATTCTTCAATGTTCCCATTATTCAAATGACATACCATATACTCTATTTTTCTTCTGCTGATTTTGAGGTCATGTCTCTCCAATGCATCTCTCCATTTATAAAGATTCTCTTCTGGACTATCTTTCTCCTCATTGCTTAGAATAATACTTCCCAAACAGAAGTGTCAGTAAGCAATCAAAAAACTGAACTGCATCTAATTAAAGGGCATAAAGACAAACTACAAAAGTAAAGAAATTCATAGATTAATCTATTCTAATGCCAGAGAGGAACACTGCGATCATCTTCTCTGACCTCCTGTATAACACAAGCATAGGATTTCCCCAAAATAATTCCTGTTTAAATTAGAGCATATATCTTTTAGAAAAACATCCAATCTTGACTTAAAAGTTGACAGTGATGGAAAATTCACCACAATCTTTAGTACGCTGTTTCAGGGAGAGAAGCCAGATTTCCCTGTGAGAAATGTGGAGGTGTTTTCAATATCACCGAAAGGCCTTCTTCCCTATCTCAGGTGCCTACAATTAAAGCATCCTCTAAAGGTGTGTTCTTCTCAGCACAAATTACGAAACCATACCTATATAAAATACATTCATCGACATCCAGCTGGAGGACAAAGATCTGATAGCGCTAGAACATAAGAACGGCAATACTGGATCAGAGCAATGGTCCATCCAGCCCAGTGTCCTATCTTCCAACAGTGGCCAATGCCAGGTGCTTCAGGGGGAATGAACAGAACAGGTCATCATCATCAAATGATCCATCCCGTTGGCCACTTACAGCCTCTGGCAAACAGCAACCCCTGCATTTCCTGGCTAATAGCCGATGATGGACCTATTCTCCATGAACTTATCTAGTTCTTTTTTGAACCTCATTATAGTCTTGGCCTTCACAACATCCTCTGACAAGGAGTTCCACAGGTTGACTGTGTTGTATGAAGAAATACTTCCTTTTGTTCATTTTACACCTGCTGCCTAGTAATTTCATTTGGTGATCCCTAGTTCTTGTGTTATGAGAAGGAGTAAATAACACTTCCTTATTTACTTTCTCCACACCAGTCGTGATTTTATAGACCTCTATCATATCCCCCTTACTCATCTCTTTTCAAAGCTGAAAAATCCCAGTCTTAATCTCTCCACATATGGAAGCTTTTCCATACCCCTAATCGTTTTAGTTGCCCTTTTCTGTACCTTTTCCAACCCAATATATCTTTTTTAAGATGGGTCGACCAGATCTGCACGCAGTATTCAAGATGTGGGCGTACCATGGATTTATTGTTGTTGATTCAGAGATAAAGTTCTTTATTGGATCTCTTAACAAATGTGCTAGGCAAGATTCTGCAACAGATTGTTTTGGGGAATTGGAAACAAATGAATAAAGAGTGTATTTCACAGTAGAAACTGGATCTAAGTTTAATGTAATCACAGAAAGTGTATTGAGTACAAAATAATTAAGGATCATCCAATGTTAAAACAGAAACTTAAGCTTGTTTCATTTAGTGGGCACAAAATCAGTCCATGTAGCACACACATCTACATAAGGGCAGAAACCCCTTAACGAAGCTTGAGGTAGGGGTTTAGGAAGTCCTATTTATGTAATCAGGTAGCAGAGCCAGGTGAGTTGCAGATTCATAAATTCCAAGGCCAGAAAGGACCATTATGATAATTTATGACCTCCACTATAACGCAGGCCATAGAACTTCCCCCAAAATAATTCCTACAGCAGATCTTTTAGAAAACATACATTCTTGATTTAAAAATTGTCAGTGATGAAGAATCCACCACGGTCCTTGGTAAATTGTTCTAATAGTTAATTACTCTCACTGTCAAAACTTACACCTCACTGATGATCAAAGAGCAAGTGTGACTTGCCTTCAGAACAGGCTGCAAATAGATATTCTTAAAGAAATTGATTAGGTATTTGATACAGTCACATTCATTAATGATAGAATACTCACATTAAATGGATCCCAGTCTGCCACCAAAATACATACAGGAAAACAAATTACCAGCCAGAGTAAAATCATTTTTACTCTAACAACCTTATGAAGTAAAATAAAAAGAACTTTTACTGCTTTGTTACCATGGTCCACTGAATTAGAAACTACTTCTATTAAGCAGGATGTTGATATAACAAAAAGTAACTTAATAGCCTCTCTAAACCCCATTGGTATTTCTGGCATAGTACTTGCTACCATCAAATTATTGGAAAAGCCCATATAGCTTAATCAAGCACACAAGCAGCGAGGACAAGCGATCAAAAGATTTAGGCCATGTCTACACAACCACTTATGGCAGCCAAGGCCAACCCTGGGGGAGTGCGGGGCAAATCACATTTTCCACCGCCCCCCACCACCCACCTGGGATGACTGACTGGCAGCCACGCACTCCAGGCCCCAATCCGCGCAGGCTGCAAATCATGCCCAAGCCGGGCTGCTGCTGGGTCCAGGCAAGCGAGGGAAGTGCGCGGCAGCTGGTTGTTGAATCGGTGACGTGTGCAGGGGGGTGCAGCGCAGGCTTACTGCAGCACAGACTCTCCCCCTCCCACAGGGTGGGGACGGGGGGGGGGGTGTCACTGATGGGTGCGTGCAAAGAGATGTAACACGACACTGTGATGTCGAAGCACTGGGCCCCCCAAAGTGCGGGGCCCAGGGAGGTCGCCCTGATTCGTGATGCTGGCAAAACTTACGTCGCAAGTAGTAGCGTGCGCAGTGCTGTGTTGGCAGGAGAGCTTCTCCTGCTTCTTCTCATTGGGTGTGGTTTAATTATGTCAACGGGAGAGCTCTCTCCCGTTGTCATAGAGCGGCTACACAAGAGATCTTGTGGTGCAGCTGCATTGGTACAGCTGTGCAGCTGTAGTGTCTCTAGTGTAGACTTAGCCTAAGTTACATTTAGGTCCATGCTGCTAGAACAGAAAAATCACCGCAAAGCTCAATTCTTGGTCCCAAGGGACTAGCAGTAAGAGATCAAGTAAAAGCTGAATTGAATGAAAGATAAATTAGATATTATTGAGTTAATACAGAAACCATCTAACTAGGTTAAGAGTGTGGTTACTGTAATAAAGCCAAACAAAATACAGATTTGTGCAGATCAAAGTGATATATAAGGATATGTGTCACTTTTTACCGGATAATGAAACATCTCTTCGTCTTCTACTTTGCTTGGCAGTGGAGGTTTTTTAGAGGCTTTTTCCTAGAGTCTAGGACTGAGCTATATAGAAAAAAAACTATCAGTTATGAAAAAATTACCAGAAAAACTAATGAACGTGATATTGCCCATGAAGCCATTTGACCCTCTTACAGATAAAACTGTATTTAAAAAAAAAATTGATCTGTCAAAATGTGGTATAAAAATTACAAACAGGTAGAGAGACATAGTGGGTTAGGTAATGTCTTTTATTGGACCAACTCCTGGTAGCGAGAGAGACAAGCTTTCGTCCTTACACAGATCGCTTCTTCTGGGAAACTAACTCAGAATGTCACTGCTAAATACAAGGTGGAACAGACTGCTTAGCTTAAGTTGTTAACACATTTCTAGGGACCATTCAAGGTGAAGTGGGCCGTTAACACTCTTCCAGTTATAGGGAGGAAGGGGGTGAGAGGGAAGCAACTGGAGAGGGTTGTTTGTGGGTTACAGATTTGTTATAATTGTGTGTTCGCTATTACAACACATTGCGTGCAGATATGTGGCATTTATAAGGTATTGTTACAATGATTTCTTGGGTGTCCATCCATCACCATGGCAGCTGGGTGCTATTACAAAATTAGCTAATTAAAAACACACCCTTATTTGCAAACTGCAACAGGGTGTACTGATGAGTAAATGCAAATTGCACAAGTTTAACTTGCATGACAACTTCCCATAGATCTGTCAATTTGTTTCTTCACCTCTCCAGGTGGGTACTGTAGTTTTAAGAATGTTTAGGGAGATCCTGTAGGTGTTTGTCTCTGTCTGAGGGATCGGAGCAAATCTGGTTGTATTTTAAGGCTTGGCTGTAGATAACGGATCGTGTAATGGGTCCAGGGTGGAAGCTGGAGGCATGAAGATATATATTGCGATCAGTTGGTTTTTGGTATAGGGTGGTATTAATGTGACCATCCTTCATTTGTATTGTAGTGTCCAGGAAGTGGATTTCTTGTGTGGACTGGTCCAGGCTGCGGTTGATAGTGGGGTGGAAATTATTGAAATCCTGGTGGAATTCTTCGCGGGACTCTTTCCTGTGGGTCCAGATGATGAAAATGTCATCAGTGTAGCATAGGTAAAGGAGAGGTACTTGGGGACGAGTTTTGAGGAAGCGTTGTTCTAGGTGAGCCATAAAAATGTTGGCATACTGTTGGGCCATGCGGGTGCCCATAGCTGTGCCACTGTCTTGAAGGTATAGATTGGCTCCAAATCTGAAGTAGTCGTGGGCAGAACAAAGTCACAAAGTTCAGCTACCAGACAGAGACAAACACCTAAAAGATCTCCATAAAACATTCTTAAAACTACAATACCCACCTGGAGATGTGAAGAAACAAATTGACAGAGCCAGACGGGTACCCAGAAGTCACCTACTACAGGACAAACCCAACAAAGAAAACAACAGAACACCACTGGCCATCACCTACAGTCCCCAGTTAAAATCTCTCCAACACATCATTAAGGATCTACAACCTATCCTAGCAGATGATCCCTCACTCGGCGCAAGCTGTGGGAGGCAGACCTAGCCTTTCTTACAGACAGCCCCCCAAACCTGCAGCAAATACTCACCAGAAACCGTACACCCCACAAGAGGAACAATCCAGGAACCGACCCCTGCAACAAACCCCATTGCCAGCTCTGCCCACACATCGACTCTAGTGACACCATCACTGGCCCTAATCACATCAGCCACACCATAAGGGGCTCATTCACCTGCACATCTACTAATGTTATATATGCCATCATGTGCCAGCAATGCCCCTCTGCCATGTACATTGGCCAGATTGGACTGTCACTACGCAAAAGAATAAATGGACACAAATCAGACATAAAAAATAACAACATCCATAAACCAGTCGGAGAACACTACAGTCTCCCAGGACACTCTGTCACTGACTTGAAAGTTGCCATACTTCTACAAAAAAACTTCAAAAACAGACTTCAAAGAGAAACTGCTGAGCTAGAAATCATCTGCAAACTTAACACAATCAAACTGGGTCTGAATCAGGACTTGGAATGGTTATCTCATTACACAAAGTAATTGTCACTGTTCTCACATTCTCACTTCTTAATCAATGGTTGTGAATAGGCCTCAACTACTCTAACTGAATGGACTTTGCTTTAATCTACCTTCTCCATTGTTGTTACTTACCCTTGGATATGTATATATATACCTCCTATGTGATTTCTATTCCTTACATCTGACGAAGTGGGTTATAGCCCACGAAAGCTTATGCCTGCAGAAATTAAATTTGTTAGTCTTTAAAGTGTTACAGGACTCTTGTTGTTTTTGCTGTATACGGACTAACATTGCTACCCCTCTGGAACTTTTTCCCATAGCCTGGAATTCATCCAGGGCAAGAGGATGTGTGTATGCAAACCATTTCACAAATGCCTTGAGGCATGGCAGGTGAATGGGGACCATGAATATAAATGCTTGTGATTGGAAGGTTTTCTCCCATTCAGAAGGTGTTTCAAGCAAGTCTCTAAACGACAGATAAGCAAAGCTAATGTAATCCACTATTCCACAAGCATTGTGCATTTCCCCCTTTTTAATTCATCTACAGAGGAGAGCTGCCTGCTACTGCTCCAAGACAATGGACTTAATCTTCTGACACACATCACACAGATCTGTGCTGTGATGCAAAGCGAAGATTTCAAAGTGGGGAGCTACAATGGTAAATGTGGGGGTCAGTTTATTGGGGCAGGAAAGAGTGCATATTCTGGGGAAATCAGATAAAATACTTCCCCCCAGACTAAACAATCCTCCCGAGAGAAAAGCATGTTTGCCATCAAATACAATTATTAAAACACAGTATGTTGGGAGAAGGCCCTCCGGTGTAATGGAGAGGAGAACAGCACTTGGGGCATATCTACACTGTGCGCAGGAGGAGTGATTGCATCGTATGCAGATACACCCAAGGAGTTCTGAGTCACAAGAGCAGCGTGGCTCCGATAGCAGGGGTGGCAGCACAGTGGGCCTATCTGGGATCCTCGGTCCCTATTCTAGTGGCTAGCCCAGGCTGTCTCCCATGCTTCCATGGCGACAACGCTAGTGTTACTTGAGCTAGCTTTGAGCTAGCCATAGTGGTATGTCTACCTTTCCCACAGTGTCGCCAACTCTTATGCTTTTAGTGCAAGCCTAACGATATTTAGTGTTTTTTCTTAAAGTCTCAGGTTTTGGAGTCATATGAATACATGAGAATCTTAGGTTTCCTTTTTAGAAGAGTATATTTCTAGCCCTTATGGCTGCAAAAAAAATTTAAAACATGATCCCAAAAGGGTTCAAAAAACCAGAAGACAAATAAAAAGAACCTAAAATTATTTTCAAGGCCTGACTCATGATTTTTGAATCATGCCAATACCACTCCTTCCTTGCATATATCTCATGAATATTTCATACATCCTCAAGCTTCTTACTCTTGACATTACAAAAACCTGAGTATTCGGCTCTCAGCTTTTGCAAGTCTATCTCTGCTAGTCTCCCCAATTCCATGTGCCAGCTTGTTCTGAATTATATAGCACATCTGATTTTTTGGCCTGCCTTGCTACTCACAAGTCTGCCTTCTCTTTAGTTAAACTCACTGACTTCTCGCCTTGTTGCTTTCAGATTTATACCTTTATTCTCACTTAGTCTTACTGCTCAAACTGCCACTTATCTCCCTTCCCTCAGCAATCCTCGCCCCATTCCTTCATTCTGCTTTTCAGAACAGGATCAGAGTTCAGGCAGAGAGGGCTGTTCCGAAACCTCATGCTCCAATTCTGCTTATTTGTTTTCTTCATTCTCAGTTGAAATCCCCTCTTACAACCTCTCTCCTTCGCATTTGATATTTTACATTTTATTATATCCATCACCTCCAACTAAGGATACTGACTTTCCACCTCTACCCCATTATGTAATCCGGCATGGAATTTGGACTGGCTGCTACCACTTTGTTGGTTTTGGCTGTTCTTTCAACAGTGTTATTCATTGTTTATGTCATTGTTCCTTCTGCCCAGTGTTACGGTAATAACGGTGTTACGTAGATAAAGATAATGTAAGGCTATGCGGTGCTAATGATTAGAAGTGGGCAAAATGGAGAAGGTTTTGCAAATGTCTTGTCAGTCAGGTTTTGGATTCATTTTAGGCCTCATTATTATTTATTTACGGTAGCACCCACTATATGTTAGATACTTTTCTAAATGTTCAATTCTCCCTCTCCAAGACTGGGCTCTGGGCTACAGTATCCCGTGTATTAGGGCACATCTACACTTACTGCACTGCTGTAGTGTTTAGTGAAGAAGCTACCTACACTGACGGGAGAGTTTCTCCATCAGCGTAGGTACTCCACTTCGCCAAGAGACGGTATCTGTTTTGACGGGAGAAGCCCTCCTGTCGACATAGCGCTGTCTATGCTAGGAGTTTGATAGGTATAACTATGTTGCTCGGCGGTGGAGATTTCTACGTAGTTATACCAACATAAATTTGTAGTGCAGACAAGGGCTTAGTCATTCTTACCCTGGAGTTCTTCCCTTCGCTAGTCTGTGATCAAATGGCCTTCTTAAAACCAAAGTATTTTTTATTTTAATAGCAGAACAAGGCTTTGGCAAAAAAGGGGTTTTAAAAAGCACAGCCTACATGCATGTCTGTTTTACCTAAAGTCTTACTTCATGGAAACCTTGGCCCAGCCTAACTTCTTCAGACACCTTCAGTAGAGATCATCTGTCTCAGTCTGGTTCTTTCAACAACTCCGCTCCCCTCCACCGCTTGAGACAGAGTCCTTTTAAATGCCACTATAGCTATTTCGATCTCTTGTGTTTCTGTCCAGACTTTGTTTCTTAATAACTTTCAAGTGTTTGCTGAAAAGTGTCTTTCCTTCTTGCGTTTTCTGACAAACTAAATTAAACTGAATTAATCTAAATCAATATATTCATACAGTAAACATCCCAGTAACCACTCAACTTACCATGTTCATAAATTATTACAGAGTATCTCCAAACCCCATCACAAATGGTCCCTGCCCTGAGTGTCTCACAGTTTAAGACAGACAGACAAGAGACAGGTAGACTGAGGTCATGAGGAAGAGAATAGGGAATGATGGATGTAACTTGCCTGAGTCCATAGAACTGTTCGAGAAATAGAGAAAACGCAACTATTCTTTTAGTTGGCTAAGCAAAATCATGAAAAATTCAAACTATTTGAACCAGCTCCCCTGCAGACAGCATGGAGAAAGTGGGCTTGTCAGAGGGCTCTAAATATGAAGAGGGCAGGCGCTTTGCGGATGAGCTCAGAGATGTCCTACCATGCACGAGGGACTATGTCTAAAAAGGCACAAAGGTGATGGTGAGAGAAGCTGGCATATGTGGTTGGGGAGCAAAATAAAGTGCAACAAGGGCAAGTAAGCAGTAAAGGTGAGGTATAATATGGATAGACAGTACTGTGTAGTAACTACTTACAAGAAATTTATATATGCAGGCCTCACCTGTAATGTCACTACACCAAATTTCTGTTTTACTCCTCATGTAGGTAGCACGGTGGGACACACTATAATAAGGCTTATCCCAGTTTTTCAAAATTGATCAATCATCCAAAGTGAGCCCCAATATCAAGATGAAATTGAAACTTACCTACCAGGTTTTAGTATGCATATTAATCCACTCACTTTAAATTTAAAACCATTACTAGACAGAAAAGACACGGACATTATTCAAATTAGCAATGACATGCACAAGGCAAAACAAGACATGATGAGGGTTGAAATACTGATTTCCCACACTTGGATAGAAGTTGCATTCAAGGCTTTGCTTGTGTTACAAGGTGGATTAGTTTTGATTGCATTAATTATATATTGCTGCTTACACAGTTTGTTAAAATCACATACAAAGTCTCTCAGCAGGGCTCGATATGTTAATTTGACAAAGATGTCTCCTTGACTATAACAATCAAGATGACAGACAGGGGCCTGTTGACCAGTATATGCTGGCTAGCATATATATCTATATCTATATATAATGCATTAAGCACAAATAGGACTAAGCACAACTATCATAGCAGTTACACAGTCTAAATTGGCATATACATTTCCTGTAATTCTGTTAACTTATGCTAAGTATCCCATAACACATTACATTAGCTGCAGTAAGCTTTGGCTTAAGTAGATAGGAAAGTCAGGACCAGGACATATGAATATTTTACTATGGCAACAGGTAGGGAACTATTCTCACAGTCATGTAGCGGAATGTCCCAAAAGAAGGGATGGTCAGGGATGCAACCCCATGCTCTGCGTGTTCCTGAACCTCTGGCTGCTAGCGGCTGGGACTGGCTGGCAGAGGATGGATCACTTGATAAATCGCCCTGTTCTGTACACTCCCTCTGAAGCACTGGCACTGGTCGCTGTCAGAAGACAGGATACTGGATAGATGGCCCATTGGTCTGACCCACTATAGCCCTTCTTATAATGTTCTACCCTAGTGCAAATCTAGGAGGTGCCTTCACGCCCCTTGGTCCCTGGAATGGACGTGTTCAGAACAAAGAGATAAGCGGTACACCACGGTACCAGAAGACCAAGGTCGAAAACTGACTGGTTAAATCCAGTTTCAGGTGATGTACACGGTGCCTTTTACTTGTAAACAGGTAGGGTACCAAAAGATGACATTAGACGTGTAACTTTGGGAGGACACCTTCTTTATACGGTGAATGTAGCAACGCTGCACAAGATGGCATCCCAGCGACTGGTATCATATAGAACCTTTTTCCTGTATTATATTATTGTCCAACCAAGATTGGTTATTTGGTCTCTTGGGTATATTTCATAACAAACCAAAGTGTGGTCAAGCAATTAACTATACAATTTACCATCAGGTTCGAGAGCGCTCTGGAAGTGGTGAAAAGATGCTTGAAACCAATGTGATAGTGCATGGGAACCCAGTGGAAGGATTCAGATTGGACAGTCACATGGTCAAACTGATACACAATCCTCATCCACAAAGTGCAGGGTTTTGGTTTTTAAAGAGAGCTGTGTTTTTGTCGGTCTGCATTATTTAAAGTAAGGCCTGATGTTGCTCCACTTAAAGTCAATGACAAAACACCCACTGACTCACAGAGTGTGGATCCAGCCATCATCACAGGTCCTCCTGGTCTTGAGGGTATTCTGTACGATGGAATAATTTCTACAGGCATAGGACAGTCCCATAGAAATTTCTGATCCTCTTCTTCAGGTTGTTCCATAATCTCCTCCACAGGCACCTGCACTGAGCAGTTGGAATAAGATGTCACCAGCGGTATCTTCTTTGTAATCCATATTGATTTTGATCATTGACAATGAATTCCAGGACAATGAAAATAGGATGACTAGGATGCTGCTTTGACATGTGCTGCTTTGACATGATTTATCCTAGTCCCACTCTCCGATATCTGATCAATCTCTCTCTATCATAGACTAGTGAACTCAGCTGATGGCAAGATATCTGCAGCTCCCTCCCAATAATAAGGAACTTTGGTGGCATATGCAGGTATTCAAGAAGCAGCCTGAATCTGCAAAAAGAAAATCTTAGAGAGAGGATTGGATTTTTTTTTTTTTAAAGCAAATGCTGAATGCAATACTTTAAACTGAATCTTCACTTTATTCACAGTGGGCACTGCAGTTAGCTACTTTAATTCCACATACTACTCATTCGCCATGCCTGTTTTGGGCTAACATCTGGCATTGAAAGAGAACACAAAAGAAATCTGTCAATTCAGCAATAAAATACAAGGCATGCCATGCTGAAGATCACTAGGTCAGGTAGATTGTTTAGGAACAGAGCTATAGATTATGCAATTATTTGAAGGTAATAATGTTCCATGACACACTCCCTGTCATAAATAATGGCCTTTGAAGATTTTATTTTTACCGCAATCATATTATTACTTACAAATCTGCAATTCTATAACCCAGGATAAATTAAATTATACACAGTAAAAATTAAGCTTTTTAAAACTGTTTTCTTGTACTCGACATAAGCTGCTCTTAGAATGGAATTTCTTTTTGGTTTGTTGTTTTCATATCTGCTGGTTCTTCTTTGAGTAGTGTCCCTATGGGTGCTTCACTCCGGGTGTTGGTGTGTCCTTGTGTCCTCGATTGGAGATTTTGCCAGCAGTGCCCACCTGTATCGCGCATGTGCCATCCCCATCTCGCAGGGTCGTTGGCGCCCTTTTTGACGCACGTGACCAAGGCCCTTCAGTTCCTTCTGAACCGTCCATGGTCCAAGATGGAGCTCCCAGCAGTTCTTCACAGCCTGCTAGAAATCTTCAATAAGTCTTTTTTTCCCCCATAAAGTTAGTCAGTTTTACCCGTAGTTTAGTTTACCTTACCTTAATCCTTCCCTGTTTAAAAAATTAGTAATAGTAATAATAATTCCCTTCAGACTTACCCCTCCGTTATAAGTAAGACTATGCCGGGTTCTCCCAGCTTCCCCATGCAGGGACGCTATGCTGCCTTCAGACGGACACTCCAAGTGCATCAGATGCCTCGGTGAAGGGCATATTCCCAGAAATGCATCCATTGTAAGAACCTAAAAGCCAGAGCCAGGCATGACTGGGACCTCCGCCTGAAGTTAATACCCATGGAGCTGTTGCTAAGACCTGCCTCAGACCCTGGGCAGGGTAACAGCTCCTCACAAAAAAACACCAGAAGAAGGCACTCTACTCCACCAACAATGGAGCATGCCAAGAAAAGGAGGTCACCAGAAAAGGAGAAAGGATTCGGTACCAAAGAGGCTTTGGGTTCCTCAGGACAAGGAGAGACTCTCATCGCTCCACTAAGGAGCTGAGACACAAAACTAAACAATCCCACGCTGACACAGCATTCGGTACCAAAGAGGCTTTGGGTTCCTCAGATACATTGATCTCCATGACAAGGAGAGACTCTCATCGCTCCACTAAGGAGCTGAGACACAAAACTAAACAATCCCACGCTGACACAGCACCATCAAAAGTCGTTACAATGGGTGTAACTGCCTCAACATCGACACCAACTTGGACCTCAGTGCCAAAAAGTGGCACGGCACCAACACATGCCGACCAGACTACGTCGGCACTGGCGAAAACCACAGTACCAACGGCGCCGATGCAGCCCGAGCACCTGACGGCATGGAGTACAGCCACGGCGCCGATGGTGCCAATGGATATGTCCACACTGGAAAATGCTACAGAGCACACTTTGGCGCCGTCATTGACGATGGAGCTGACAACGCCGGTTCTGCAAAAACATGCTTCCTATTGTTGCTTATGGCTTTCTGGTCCTAGGCAACATAAGTCATCACACGGAGGGGACAGTCCTTCCATCTTCTCTGCCCATAGGTGGGGTACATCGTTGCTCCTGGAAACTCCTCTGAATTCTGCCGAGAAGCTCCATAGCTGTTCCATGATGCAGGTTGAGGGAAAAATATTTGTGGCCTGGTTATTCAGCTATTTGCTCCATTTGGAAAGAAAACAAAGAGATTATGGCACTTTTTAAAAACCCTGCTTTCCTTTCTGTGCCTACAATTTTCGTTCAGATAATTGTGCCCACAAAATTACATCACCAGTTTTTTGCATTAGGTTAAGTCCGTTATAGAGAATGGGGCACTTTAGAATGGTAAAAGTTGAATCATAACCAATCATTTGTAATTAATTATTTATCTTTAAAAAAAAATAAACCCCCAAATTAGAGCCAGCTTTATTGTTAGCATCAAATGTCTTAAGAATTAGAACCTGACTTACCACTGCATGGAAATGGGTGTATAGCCAGGATTCCTGCTCATGGAATTTAAAATAAAATAAAAGTGCGTAGGAAGGTAAAGTGAAAGCCAAGCTAATAAATCACCCTGGAGGGATTGGAGCTACAATTCTTCTACTTTGCTAATCTGTGGGATTCAACAAACAAGTGAGGACACAGCTCAAGTGCTGACAAAAAAGGTAAGCATCAAAACTCTCCTGCTCTGAAATAATTAGCACCTACTTCAGCTGTGTTTAATGAGGGATGGTGTTTGAGGTCTCCATGCTTCATGGGCAAATATAATCACAAAACTGCCTTTTGTTTTTGAGTTCCCATATGTGGCTCCTTGAACTATTGAGATGAAAGGGAGAATTTCTATTAAGAAAGAAAAAAGGATTCTGGGGAAGGGCTTTTTCTTTGTTGCAAAACTAAAGGTGGGAGAACTACATTACTTTCAACTGTGCCTTATTCAATTTGACCATTTAAGCAACCTACTCATTTCTAATGTGACCGGTTTTTATAGTTATTCTGCTGGTGCTTTAGATGACTGAACTGTTGTTTTTCTAATGCAACTTTTGAGCCCATTTTTGGGGAGTGGGGGAAAGACCACAAGCTTGGTTTAGTACACTCTGCATTGTTCTGATCTCTTCTCACTCCCCCTCCTCCCACCCCCATCCTTTTAGGGGAATCAAATGTTATAGGACTATGCAGTAAAGAATGCACTGCTGACCACAAGAGTACGCTAGCACAACTGAAAATAGAAGAGGCTTTCTTTTCGGAAGCAGACCCAGAAATCAAACTGACCTGAAAGCATCAAAGATGAATTTCAGAAAAAATGTAGGGTAGCAGTATCCATAGGTGGCACTATTGCTTAGCCATAGCACATGCTCTTGCTCTATACCTGCTTTGCCTGTCTTGTGAGTAGCAGTTCCTCCAATAGTGAGTGTAGACATTACCTCAGTACTGAGTTTTACAAAATTATGAGCTCTATTTTCCAAACACCGCTGCATTTTGGATGCTCAGCTCCTTGGCACTTATTCTGGTGCATAAACAGAAGCTGAACTCTGGAATATCTGGTCCCAGTTGAACATTCTGGCCTAATTGCTTTAGAAGAGCAATATTGAGTTGTTGACAAGCTAGTAACCATAGTTATATTTGTGATCCTGCTGTCGGATGTACCAAGGATAGCCAGCAGAATGCTCAGCCTATGTGGATGAATGAAACAGGGCTCCTTATCAACCACGGAGCATAAACTGACTGCAGCATCAAAAGGCCTGTTTGCGCAGGGATAAACAATGCATAGGGGAACTGTAAAATAATTAGAGCCGCTCTCTGGTTACTATGGCTAGTCTTTTCCTCTGCACAGCTGCTAAATAAACCTCTGTTAATTGGCTACCAAAGGCTGTTGGCCTCTTTAGTGTGGAGCAGCTTTTGAACAACATACAGTCAAGGGATGCTTAGGTTAATGCTAGCACTCCATGTTATAACCCAATGGGTGATGTTCCGTCCTGCAGTAGTAATAAGCCTTTCTGAATGCACCATACATCTGAGAGGAAAATGATCCCATGGATAGGCCACTGGATTGAGAGTCAGGAAAGCTAGGTTCTAATCTTGGCTCTGTCACTGAACTCCCATGGGAATCCTAGAATCCTAGATGATTACGGTGGGAAGGGACCTCAGGAGATATCTAGTCCAACCCCCAGCTCAAAGCAGGACTAACCTCAGCTAAATCATCCCAGCCAGGGCTTTGTCAAGCCGGGCTTTAAAAACCTCCTACCTCTAACCATCACCTTCCTAGGTAACCTATTCCAGTGCTTCATCACCCTCCTAGTGAAAAAGTAGGCAATGTTCCTACTAATGCAGCCGAATATGCCATTAGCCTTCTTGGCAACAAGGGCACACTGCTGACTCATATACAGCTTCTTGTCCACTGTAACCCCTAGGTCCTTTTCTGCAAAACTGCTGCCTACTCGGTCTGTCCCGAGTTTGTAGTAGTTCATGGGATTCTTCCATCCTATGTGCAGGACTCTGCACTTGTCTTTGTTGAAACTCATCAGATTTATTTGTCTAGGTCACTCTGTATCCTATCCCTCCCCTTCAGCGTATCTACCACTTCCCCAGCTTAGTGTTATCTGCAAACTTGCTGAGGATGCAATTCACCCCATTCTCCCGATCATTAATGAAGATGTTGAACAAAACCAGCCCCAGGACTGACCCCTGGGGCACTCCGCTTGTTACCGGCTGCCAACTAGACATCGAGCTGTTGATCACTACTCGTTGAGCCCAATGATCTAGCCAGCTTTCTATCCACCTCATAGTCCATTCATCCAACCCATACTTTAACTTGCTGGCAAGAATATTGTGGGAGACCGTATGAAAAGCTTTGCTGAAGTCAAGGTATATCACGTCCACCTCTCTCCGCACATCAACAGAGCCAGTCATCTCATCATAGAAGGCAATCGGTTTGGTCAGGAACCTTGGGTAAGCCACTTCACTTCTCTGTGCCTCTACCTTGTCTATTTAGGCCCTAATCCTTTAAACACTTACGCATATGCTTAACTTAACTATTATGAGTCATCCCCGAATCACAGAAATGTAGGGCTGGAAGGGATCCTGAGAGGTCATCCCGTCCAGCCCCCTGCACAGATGCAGGACCAGGTACACCTGGACCATCTCTGACAGGCGTTTGTCCAAGATGTTCTTAAAAACCTCCAATGATGGAGATTCTGCAGACCTCCCTTGCAAGCTCATTCCAGAGTTTAACTTCCATACAATTAGAAAGCTTTTCCTAATATGTAACCTAAATCTCCTTTGCTGCAGATTAAGCCCATTAGTACTTGTCCTACCTTCAATGGACCGGGAGAACAATCTTACACAGTCATCTTTATAATAGCCCTTAACATATTTGGTCACTGTTATCAAGTCCCCCTCACCTCTTAGTGCAGAATGATGCTACCATAATGCAATGGTGATATTGTAATGCAAATAATAGCAATTGCCTTTTTTAATTTAATCCTCTTTCTGAATTGTACATTGGATTCTCATTTTCCAATGGTTTTAATAACTGTTAATATGAAAAAAAGTTTGTATGGACAGATGTTGTGTATTGGCTCTCCTTAAATTATACAAAATATCTGTCTGGATGCTGTTAGAACCATGATGTTTTTATTGGAGTCCCATAAAGGGAATAAAGGAAGACAAATGATTTTGTGAACATAATTGACTAAAAAGGTATATTCTATGAATTGCTTTTGATTTGCATGAACAATTAGCAAAACAATTAGTTGTTAAGAAGGAACTAAAAAAATAGGCCACCCAGAGGTCCTTTTAACATACCAAAATAAAGTGATTAAATCAACCTCTTTTTTCCTATAATCCTGTTAGTGTGCTGCATGCAAAAACCTAGAGTTACAATAGTGATTTGAAGCCAAGGTAGATAAAGGGCATTACCATTAGTTTCTACCCGCTCCAGAGAGGGAAAACTGGGGTATCACCTCGACAACTGCAAACACTGGAATTGTGTTCTTTGTATATCCCTATTCACTGTTGACCTCCTTCTCTCTTTTCTTCATTAAAGCAGCAGAATTCACAGTTAATTAGGTCTGATTGTCTGTGCACGGAGGTAGATTTTGGTACAAACAAAGTAATACATTTGACGTCTGTGATCCTATTATTATTATTTGTCTTAGTCTTACCCTAGTCTCTCCTTATAATTTTCATGATGATTTCATTGCATTTTTTAACCCAAAGGAGCCCTCACTAGTTGCTCAAAACACAAGGCAAATCTATACTGAGCTCCTTTCTCCCTTTAAATTAAATAGCTGAAGGAGTGGGAGTGTGGGGTACTTCAGCTTTCCTTAAGCTTGTGATCATCACCAAAATGTATTAGCAGCAGTTAGTAATTATTCATTTTAAAAAGCAAACTAAAACCCTTGAAGGCTTTGCTCTTATTTCTTTGTTTTCTATTTTTTTTTAAATGGCTGTCGTGAATTGCGGCACATACATGTCACATATAAACCTGCATCCATGACTAAAGGATAACTCAACGGTCAGCTCAAAAAATCAACTGAAACATCAATTCAAAAGAAACATTGTGAGCCACAGAATAAACTCAGGCTGTGCTCAACCTACCCCATCAAGTAAACCTGAACAGACAGAAATCTTGCAATGTACCATGAAAGACAACAAACTGTTGGATCAGTTGGGAAAGCAAATTCTATAATTTATTTTGACAGTGTTCCTTTAACTATTTGTTTGGATGTTGTAACTCCTCTGCTCTTTTTTTGTGTGTGTATTATGATACAGGCATGGCTGTATAATCAAATACTTGTTCTGTTATAATACAATATACCCTATTTATCAAACAACAGACGCTGTGTGTATCTCTCTCGCTCCATTTTCTCAGATAATGCATTAGAAATATCCTACAAATCCAAATGCCTAAGCAGGCCTGCTTTGCTTTCCCCGAAAGGCTAAAAACAGAGTAATTACCCACAGTTAATTTATCATACAGCTCTTTCTCAGCAAGCACATTTGTTCTAAAGGTAAAAGAATTGCACAGAAAACATTTAAAAACAACTAAAGAATCTACATGGATGCTAATAAACTTACCAAAGATCACCCCAGTTCCACCAAGGCTCTGCCAGATGAAGCTTCAAATCCCACCAAGAGGTTTTTCCGTGGTCACAAGTTTATAACTACCTTAGCGCAGAACAACTATCTCCCGTGAATTAGTGAATTACTCTTTTATCCATTTGGGGCTCTGATCTTATGTTCATGTAACAGGTGACAGTGGGCTTCTCCTCAAGGTGCAGCTTCAAAAGGTTGGATCCAGAAAGGAGACATTGCCTTCCCCTCTTACCCAGTATTTCCTAGGAATGTCTTTTAATTTGTGTGTCTAGCACATTGTTTGAAAGAATTCTTTGGAGCTCATAACGCTTTCCAGGATCTACATTAACCATCTACATTAACCTTAAAGAAGTTGCATACAATCCCACAATAATACATAAACATTGGCATTTTTAATACAGTGAACTACTAAGATACTTAAACTTACTTCAGTCTGGTTTAACTTAATTCAATAAGGTTTGTCCAGGATATTGCAGGAAATTCCCATATCTGTCACAAACTATGCAAAACGTCATACAGTTTTTCATTTTTCATACATTAATTGTACTCTCTACATTTGTACTCTTTATGGAAGTTCTATTCTCTCTAAGGTGTATATTATAATAATGATGGCATTCATACTATTTAATAGTATTTTTCATTTGGCCACAGATGCCCTTTGGAACAGATTTATTACTGTACATCACAAGTTGCTTCTAAGTGTAATACATGTACCAAATTTTGTCTATTTACTATTTCTTGTTTGTCACTTATGTAAACAGTATTAACCTAAGAGTTCAAAAATCAAGAGTTAGCCTCCCACCCCCAAATTTAGGGTTGTTTTTATTTGCCTTCTAGTGCTGGACTTGTACTCATTTTATGTTTTCCCGCTTTTCTTGGCAACCATGGCTAGAAGCTTACTTTTGTTTTAAATGAAAAGCTGAGATTTTCATGCAATCTCTTGATTCTAGCAGCTGGGGATTTAAAATAAATCTCAAGTATTGTGAGATTTGTGATAAAATCATGGGTTGGCAATACTGTGTAGAAGCTTGTCTAAGTATCCACATGGGGAACAAATATTTAATAACGGGCCCGTCAATCTAGAAAGGTATAACACAATACAATGGCAGGAAGTTGAAGCTAGACAAATTCAGACTGGAAATAAGGTATATATTTTTAACAGTGAAGGTAATTAACCAGTGGAACAATTTACCAATGGTCATGGTGCATTCTCCATCATCACTGACAATTTTAAAATCAAGATTGGATGTTTTTCTAAAAAATCTGCTCTAGACATTTTTGGGGGGCAGTTCTATGAATCTATGAACTTGTGTTTTTTATGTGACCTGTCCTCAAACTGCCTTCATAAAGTTCAAATATTACTTTTCCCACTATAGTGTGTGTGCTTTCGGCATGCTTTCAAACTCTTTCTTTCATTTCACAAAAGAATTTGTATACACCGTAAAACAACGAAAGTTCTGTGGCACCTTAAAGACTAACACATTTATCTGGGCATAAGCTTTCGTGGGCAGAAACCCACTTCGTCAGATGCAACTGCCCACGAAAGCTTATGACCAAATAAATCTGTTAGTCTTTAAGGTGCCACAGAACTCGCATTGTTTTGCTGAAAACAGACTAACATGCCTACCCCTCTGGAACTTGTATACACAGTATTATTCACTACCAATTTGAAAAATATATATTTGTAATTGTACAGGTAAACTGAAAACAGATTTTTTTCAACCATAATTGTTAGGCATGATTCTCTCTTGCCTTCTATCTTGTGCAATCAGTAATGCTGCTGCAAAATGACTGCTCTCGGGATGTCAAATGCTACCAAAACAGAAGTTACTTTGCACTGGTGGAAATGACTGCACAAAGTGCAGGCAATGGGAATCAGGCCCTGTGTGTTTCTCAGTGCTATGTACATAACCGTATTAAATAGGGTGATATGTGTATGAGTAAAGCACAACTGATAGCTTTGTAGGCCTCGATCCCCAGCAAAGCACATGCTTAACCTAATGCAGGATTAGTCCATGAAGTCAAAGCTACTCTTCACATACCTAAAGGAATGATTGTATGATCATATACTAATTCTGTAATAGTACAATAACCTATTTCTTAAACAACATATTCTCTCTCTCTCTCTCTCTCTCTCTATATATATATATATAGTTTCTCAGATAATGCAGATTAATATAATATAATTTATTTTATGTCCCTGGATAATTGCATAGCATCCTACAATTTTTCATTTTTCATATATTAATTGTTCCAATAAAGGCCCAGCATAACTGGATCTTGGCCATATAATATGGAGAGAGTCCATATTATAATTTAACTGCAAAACCCTCTATAGTTTCCCATCTGTAAAATGGGGGTAATGATACTGACCTCCTACCTGAAAAGCACTTTAAGATCTGCTGATGAGAAGTGCTACAGTAGAATCTTAGCATTAGGAGCATGAGACTTACAGACTGGAACCTCATTTGGAACTGGAAGTACACAAGCAGGCAGCAGCAGGAACAAACAAAAAGCAAATACAGTACAGTGCTGTGTTAAACATAAACTACAAAAAAAAAAAGGAATTTTTTTTAAAAAACTGATTTGACAAGGTAAGGAAGGAAACTGTTTCTGTTTGTTTCATTTTATACTAAGAAGGTTAAAAGCATTTTTCTTGCACCGTAAAGTTGCAAAGTTGTATTAAGTCAATGTTCAGTTGTAAACTTTTGAAAGAACCACCATAACCTTACGAACAATCTCTGTTGCCCAGGTGTTTGTAACTCTGAGGCTGTGTTGTATGTAAAGAGCTGGGTGTTGGTATCTAGGTCAACATACACTTTCTCTATTGCTCTGCTGTTGCACTTTAGCTATATTTAAGGGGATACTGTCAACTTAATTTTTTAAACCTGGCTATTTAAAAAAAAAAAAAAATCAGTTTTCTATTAGCGCTAAATAACTTTCATTAGCATGTCCGGAATTTTACATTCTGATGTTGAGCTTCAGAATCGATTGGGTCTGCAAGGAACAGAACCTCTCTTGCTGCCTCTATAGGATAAAGGGGGGAAATGCATCATCTTTCTTGCAGGCTTAATTTTTTATCATAATCACAGGCCGTGGTTCTGCCTGCTGGTCATTTGTGCATTGCCGGGATGGGGGGAGAGATAGGGAGGTTTTTTAAGACAAAACTGCAACATCATTTTTCTCCAGACAAGATTATGCACAAACTTTTTTATTTTATTTTATTTCCCATCCTTACCTTGAAATTCAAAATATTTTTGACATTTGAAATTTGGAAAATTTCGACCAGCTCTGGACTTTTTTTCGAGGAGGAAACTTTGGGTTAGGGCAGGCCTATGCTGGAACGGTTGGCCAGCATAGCTGTGTGTCAGGGAGGGGTGCGTGTGTGGGATTGTGTTACACCACAACATAGCTATGGCAGCAAAAGCCCTGATGACTGTGAGTGGGATAAATTAGCCTGGCGAGAAGCGGTGTGTTTGGCTAGTCACACAGCCTCTGCAAGGGGATTGTAGTGACACGGGTAAAACTTTCCCAGCGGAAAGAAACTCGGCCTAAGGCTTCCCACCGTTTGCTTTGCAGGCAGGCAGGGCCCAGCCAGCCCACAGCATCTGGGCTCCCAACTCAGCCAAAGCAACGGGGGGCTGCTCAAGGATGGCTGCGCCCGGGTGGAATTGGCGCTGTTTACACGGGCTCTTCGGTTCGGATCCGAATTCCGGCTGCTTTCCCCCCTCCCGTCCCAGGCAGCTGCAAGAACCAGCGCCGGGGGGCGGGAGGGGGGAGGCTGCTGGGTGTGGGGCGGGTCTCTCTCTGCAGAGGGCTCGGTCCCAGCATGCACTCTGGCCCCACCTCCTCCAGTCCCGCGTAGTCCCAGTGTCCATCCATCTCAGCCTAGGGCCGCCCCACGTGGAGCTTGTCCCTTTCCCCTCCGCTCCGGTGCAGCGCAGCAGCCGCCACCGGGCCCACCGCAGAAGCATCAATGGCTGCGGGGCAGCAGCTCGGTAATAACGCCGCGCGCCCCGGGGACTTGGCTGTGCAGCGCCCCGCCCCGCCGGCCGGGCCTTGTGTTTGCAGCTCCCTGCAGCAGCAGCAGCAGCAGCAGCAGCGCCCGGCCAGGCGGCAATTAGCCCCTAGGGAGGGACCTGGCCGGCTGGGGTGGGGTGGGTTTAAATCCGGGGCTGCATTGCACGGGCCTGACTTTCCATTGCTTTGCTCCAGAGCCGATTCTACAGCCAGCCGTGCTTTGGTTTTCTGGTGCCCCCCCTCCCAGGCCGCGGGAACAGTAGCGGGGTGTGTGTGTTCCGGAGTAGGGGTTTGAACACCCGATCTCGTAACTTCCCTTGGCAGGTTAGGCTGTGCCTGTGAGGTTTTTTTTGTGTTGGGTGTTTAAAAAATGAGGAGGAGTCTCTTCCCTCCCCCCCCGACCCAGCAGGGGCTGATTTGAAATCATGTTGAAAGCCTTAAGAGCCTCTGAAACAAGGTTGGATTCCCTTTGCAACTTGTCAGGTCCCCAATCACAGTCACGTGCGCCTGTGTAACACAAGTATAGTGTGCAACATGCAACTGAAGGGTATTTTATAGCTGGCGGCTTGCACGGCCTTTGCACCACTGTAAATAACCGCATTAAGTGCAAGACACAACAGTGAATTGGCCCCATGCAGTGAGAGTTAAAATGTTAATAATTGGGGTGATGTCTGGACCAAGAATAGAACCCAGCTCACTTTCCTGTAGCTCTGCAGTGCTGACAGGGTGAAAAGTTAAAATGTTATTTGGCTAGACATGTAAGCCGATGCAGCTCTGAATACACAGATGCTCCTTCAAATTAGTGAATAAAAAAACTGTCTCCCTCAGCCCCTTATTACTTGCTCATTGATTTTCTGGGAGCCGGTGTCCTCACTAGGAAATATTAAGAGCCCCAGCTCCGCAATCAGTTCTTCGGGTGCCTGCATGTGTGGATCAGGGCTTTGGTTAAGATCTTGCAGTTAGTGCAGGGGACTGGGCCTAAGTTTTCTGTTCCTGATGCCAATTTGCTATGGAGCCTGGGGCAAGTAATTTAACCTTTCTTTTCCTCAGTTTACCCATCATAAAATGAAGATATACCTAGCAGAGTGTGTGTGTTTAATGCTTATAAAGCACTATGAAATCTAAAGTATGGATAACTTGGATCCGTATCTGTGCAGGGCTCTAACATCTGAGTGTGGTTTTTTATGCATAAAGTTACTCAGGTAACTGTTTGCAGGTTCAGGGCCTAATGCTGTCAGGGTGCTGGACCTGTGACCCATGGGTTGTTGGTGCCATTATCGGCACTGCTAAGATAATAGATAAGAACTTACAATTATTGTGCGCCATTAATAATTAAAAGTTATTTTTAAAATGAATGGGAATGGGGCATTCAAATCCGACCCCCAACACCTCACCCAAATACTATTATAGCTGATACTCAGCTCTTATCTTTTCTCTTTTACGAAGGAGATCAGTATCATTATCTCCCTTTTACAGATGGGGAAAGTGAGGCACAAGACAGGCTCAGTGACTTGCCCAAGGTCACCCAACAGGCCAGTGGCAGAGTTGGGAGTGTGGAACCTAGTCCCGGTTCAGTTCTCTGTCTACTAGGCTGCACAGCCTTCCAGAAGTACAGGCAAACGTTTAATGATACTGTTAGATTCTGCAGTTATTCAGCAAGGCAGCGGACTCTGTCGGCATTTGAACATGCAGCATGTCTACAGGAGCGATTTCTAGTTTTGATTTTAAAAAATTACATTTAGTGAGGTTAGTTGCATATTCAGCCTGAAATCTGTTAATTAGACAATGTGGCAAAGGAAAAAAATTGTCCTGTGTGTAACCAGAAAGTTCTCTCTCTTCTAGCTTTATTTAGTGTCTCAGACAAGACTGGCCTGGTGGAATTTGCAAAATGCCTCAACTCTTTTGGATTGGCTTTGGTTGCCTCTGGAGGAACAGCAAACTGTCTCAGGGATGCTGGCCTCAATGTCAGGTAAGAGCATGTGCTCTCGCTCTTGGCGTCAACATAAATCCCAACCAAAAATATATAAAACCTGATAATGTTAAATCACTTGATTAGTTTGCCGTCATTTGAGAAGAAGATGTTGGGGGGAAAGAAGGGAAGGAAAAAATACCCTTTAAAAGCAACAAAACTCAACATCTGTGTTACTTGTCTGGAAGCAAATTGACTGAATCCAAAGGATTTGTATGTGGTGACTGGTGGGTAAATGAGGGTTCCTACAGTCCAGATGTTCTCATGTTTGCCCTGACCCGGTTATTCTCCAGTGAGGCAATATGTTGTCTTAACATTTGAAAGTAGACCCTAATGCTAGTCTGTGTAGGCAGTGGAAAACTAGTCTTTGCCCTTTCTTGGAGAGTAAAAATGCAACAGAGTAGGAAATGTTTCAGGGTTTTATGGGGATTTGGAGATTATTTCTGTTAGAAACCACACTTACAACAGTGCTTAACGAATGGTCTATCTGGAAAACAATGGCCAGCCTTTTAAAAAATGACAAGAGATTTGGGGTGTCCTGAGTGTTTGGGAGGCCAGCATAGGTCACCCTCGGGAGCCCTGATTTGCAGAAAGCACTGAGAACACAGAAGACATACACAGTCACTAGCCAGTGGGGCCTGTGATTTGAGGAAATGTTTTGATTCTGGGTCTCCGCGCTCCACCATTCAAAAACAGTTTCAATCAAATATGAATTATTCCCACTGTAGTAATGGCAAATCTGTTAAAGCTCTTGGCTTGACTGGCTGTTGTTCATCCTCTCCGCAAATGACCACGGCAAGAAAAGCTGTGGAGGCGTCACCATGAATTTATGCTTCCTCCAGAATTCACCTAAGATTGTGTTTCCGGTCCCTCTGTTTCAATGTGACAGCACTTAGGGATGGTCACATTAGTCTCAGTCTTTCCCCTGTTTACTGTCCTCAAACTATAAACAGTCACGAGGTGAAGGAAATGAAAAGCAAAATCCACTATTTCTTAGTGCATTAGCTAAGGCTAACTCTGGAGAACAGTGAACAATGTAACAGTAGTGGGATTAAAGCCACATTTTACAGGAGTTATTGTTTACACCAAGGAAAACACAGTGTAACTAGCTTATTCAGAGACACCTGGCCTCTAACGTACTTCGATAAGCAGAATTACCAAGCTGTTCCAGGTAAGGACTGGCCTTGCTATGGGTTTGTACAATGCCTAACACAGTGGGGTTGGGTGGGATGTGGGGGGGCTGCTAGTGGGTTTGGAGCCTGCAGATGCTAGTGTAATATGAATTGCCAGGGCGGGGTGGGAATCGAAAACACCTAAGTGACTGAGGAGTGCAAGTTCTGTTGAAAGTCAATGTGGCTTGTGTTCCTAAATCACTTGCGTGATTTTAAAATCCAATCTATAATAAATAAGATTCATTCTCTCAGTTCCTCCAGCAATTCTTCTCCAGCTGTCTGCCTGGGCGATTTGGGGAACTACCTTCATTCCTTTTTTCTGCTAGTATCTGGGAGGAGATAAATCTGATTAAGGCTCAAAGCTGTTAAATTATCTAGTCCATATCTTCCAGGATAAATAGTTACTTTAAGACAGAGGTTATGTTGTTGTTGTTGTTGTTGTTTTTTTTCCTTTTTTTTTTTTTTTTTGGTAAGTCACATTGACTTGGCTTTTACTAATCTTGGTTATTTCAGTGTAAAAGCCCATTCACAAAATAACTGCAGGTCAGCTTGGTTTGACTAAAAAATTCTTTGTTTCCATTCATGGGAAAAGCAGCTGATGCCCCTTAGGTTGGTTTATTTATTTTGAGAACTTCCACTGTGTGGTTCAGGGCACATATTGAAAACATTGTCCTTTCCCTTTTATGGCATGTTGGATCAAATATGGATCTATGCCTTGTTAAGTGTAGGAAATCAGTTACATTGTAGAAGAGAGTTAAACAAGCCTTTCTAGCATGTTTCTGCTAATGGTTACTCCCATTAGCATTTTGCTAATGAGTGTCAGAGAGATGCCAGGCATAATGGAACCATGAATCATACCTACCTTAACGCAGTATAGTTTCAATGACTCCCTGTCCTGAAACGTCTATCAGCCCTTCATGACAAGGATGCAATCCTGGAAGAAATTGAGTTGTGTGAGATACACTAACAACCTATATATCATGTCTTCCATCTGCTCTGTTTTTGTGAATGTACAGGAGACTGCCACTTACAAGAATCGTGCTCTTTCTCCAGTAGGGGCTGGAGACAGAGAAGTCATGATTTTCATCCACGCAAAGCAGCAGAGTCTAAATGTTTGGCTTTCCTAATCTTGAGCAGCCCTTTAAAGTTTGGCGATTTTAGGGTCTGAACCTCCTCCCATTGCAACCGGTGTTAAAACTCCCATTGACTTAAATGGGACCAGATGAGGCTGTGAATGAGAATAATGAATATTGGGGCTGCTGAATCACTCAGTCTGTCCAGTACAGAGTGGTCATTGCAACTCTTTGTTTTCCCCTGGAGCAGAGAGGTGTCTGATGTGACTGGATTTCCCGAAATGTTAGGGGGACGCGTGAAAACCCTGCACCCTGCAGTCCACGCCGGTAAGTTGCTGCTGACGTGCTTCCATTTTGAAACGGAAATCGGGGTGGCTTGCGGGATGGCTCCTCAGGGAATTGAGTGGAAGAATTGGGGAATGAGGACTGATGAAGGTGCAGGTCACCTAATTGTAGCCCAAATGCAGTCAATGGGAGCTGGCCGTTAGGATCCTCAGCCTGCTTTCAGCTGTGAGCAGAGCTTCTCCTCTCTGAAAATGCATCATGACGTCCCAGCTGCCATAGTGCAGTGCACTGTGGCCCGCCTAGGGCTTTCCTTGCAAACTCCTTGCAGAGTCAAATTTCGATCTTTTCCGGCAGGTGCAGCTCCATTGAACTTGGCCTGTAGATGGGTTTGGCTTGCAGAGTGGGGCAACATGGCAGCTTAGGCTTTAGTGAGTGATTCCTGCACTCAGGAAGCTTCCCTGGCTCCTTGGTTATTGAGGTTGATTCAAGCTCTTACTTTTGGAAGAGCTCCAGTTATTTGGCTAATCTACTCAAGGAGCCATCGGCTGCTCCATCTTCTGTTGCAGCAGTTAAGATCAGTAGGATTGGACCCATGGCCATCTCATGTTACACTCTTGAGAGGACTGGAAAAGTAGTCTTTTCAGGGGATCTTCCCTTCTGGATTCCTCTCCCCCTACTGGACTCCAGCCTGTCAGCTGTTGCATTCTGCTCATGACTCAGCTTTGTTACCTCTTCATTTGTTTCATAGGGTTTATGTATTGGTGGGTGGCGGGTCACAGGTGGCTTTTTTCTCCTGACTTCTGTCCCAAATCCTTTAGTGGCAGTTCCCATAATTTAATCTAAGCAACCAGCTGTTTATTAAGAGAGGTTGTTGTTTTGGGGGGGTGTCTGCATTGGAGTCCCCTGGGAATTAGTGCTGGAAAATCTAGTAGAGTGAAATTTGAACAGCCAGAAAGCCAATAAAATGGGATTTTTGCTGCTACTCCTTTTGTTGTATCTTAAACATAATCAGAATGTGTTTATGGAATAAAATCTCTGATGGAGCATGTACTCTGAAGGAAGCTGCTGAGAAAGTTTAATTTTTCTTTAAAAAAAAAAAAACCTACTGTTTTTGTAACTAGGAATCTTGGCTCGTAATATTCCAGAAGATGAAGCTGATATGGACAAACAGGAGTTCCGCCTTGTAAGGTAAATGTCTGAATATGTGGCGTAGTTAATCAGTAATTGTGAGAGGAAGTTCAGAGACCAATTGGTGAATGCCAATGCGTGGAAGTGGTGAGGCTTGCAGCACCATCCCCAAACAGGAAAATGCACATGCACAGTCTTGTTCCCTTTCTCAGTTGGAGTCATTCGATACGGTGATTTTATTTAAAACAAAGGGTTTGTTTGTTGCAGATACATGTTTCTGGCTAGAAATAGAGCAAAAATGGCTTGAGGGGTTGACCTGACCATTTATTTTTCATTTTTGAAATGCTGCTTAATAAATACATGCTTGGAGATTGGCGCAGCACTGTTTTGAATTTTAACACCCAGCTAGATGGATTAAACATAGGAATTGGGATGGGCACCTGCAAAAGTTGTCGGGCCAAATTATAGGTAGCAAATAGCTGTTTTCTGTAGTCAACATGAAAGGGCAGATTGGATCCCATGAGGTCAAAACACTAAGCAACATAGATCTCTTCTGTTAGTTTCTTTATTCGGTATACTCACCCATGGGATTGGTCACCTCAGAGTAACCATCAACTTTAACTGGCAATCATAGGTAACCACTACTACTTCTCTTGTATTGCATTCAATTTAAAGATGAGTGGCTGAATTAAATTATTGAGGGATTGATCAGCATGGAAGGAGGTGGATTTGAGCTGTGATAACTATTCTGCACAGATCACTTTTGGGCTGAATTTGAAAGCCTAGGGTATAAAAATGTAGGACTGGACATAGATAGTTCAGAGAGGGTGCCAGCCCAGGGCCCACAGGATGTTAGAAAAGACCTGGCTGAATTCAGATGGGAATAAGATGTCCTCTTTGCTGTGTATTACAGTAAGTAATGATATGCCTTCACTATATCCAGTTTTGATTAACTGACTTAAAAGATATGGGACTTGGTCCTCAGCTGATGTGGTTTGCATGGCTTCGCTGAAGTCAGTTATGCTAGTCAGGATGATAAATGCAATGGCTTACCGTTTTGACTTGCATAAATAAAAGTACTAGAGGCCACAAAGTCACTGAAGCAGTTATGCCGCTCTACACCTGCTGAGCATGTGGCTCATCGTGAAGACGGTGGAAAAACATAGCAAAGAGTAGGAAAGGGAATTAGAAATATGGTGAGACGCAAATAAAGGGGAAAATGGGAAATTGTGACTGTCTGAGAGAAGAAAGGCTCATGAAGGCCATATTGAAAAATGATTAGCCCAGGGTCATTCATCATTGGAATAATTTACCAAGTGGATTCTCCATCACTGGAGATTTTAAAATCAAGATGGGGTGTTTTCTTAAGAGATGCTGCCGTTCAAGCATAGCTGTGGGACTTGAACCAGGAATTAACACAGGGAAGTCCTAGGACCAGTGTTATGCAAGAGATCAGACTAGATGATTACAATGTCCCTTCTGGCCTTAGAATATATGAATCTGTGAGTTTTAGCAATCTCCACTTCCTTTGGAGAGGCACAGATTTGAGGTTAGGATTTTGTGCTGGTCCCATGTCTGAAACCAGGACCTGAGGAAAAAACAGTGGCTGTACTGAGGGAACAGTTAAGCCCTACTTGACTACCCTACTTCTTGATGAGTAACTCAAGCTTTTCCTCTCACTTCCAGAGTTGTGGTTTGTAACTTGTACCCCTTTGTGAAGACTGTGTCTTCTCCAGATGTCACTGTACAGGAGGCTGTTGAAAACATAGACATTGGTAAGTCCATGGGGAACTATGAGAACAAACTTTTTGCTGACATGATAGCTATGGCAAAAGGGATAGCTGATGAAAGACATTGATCTCTGGTCTGTTAGTGACCTCGGTCCCTCTTTCTGGAAGACTTCATGCATCTATAAAGGTCTCCAGTGGTGATAATGATATTGTCACTCTCCGAGCGCTTCATTGATCGATCTGTATCATGGTGTTGCTGTAGTTCATTGAGATTGTCATGGCCGTTTGGCAAACTATTATGGTAATTGCCAGTTGAAGGGTGAGTGCTGATAAAGTTTGGGTGGCAGGATGAAATGGGGATGTCCTTTAGGAATAGAATAATGAAAATTACAGTAACATGGACTCATTCTAATTGACTGATGGGACGCACTGCTCAGATGGCGGAATAGTGCGGCCTGACGTAACAGCAGCACCATGAGTACACGGAGAGGTTTTGTTTAGATGTGACATGTTGGGCAGACCCATAAGGGGAGCAGATTAAGTGTCTCCCTGTAGCACATGGCCATGCAATGAGAAATAGATAGAAGCTTTGGAGAAGAAAAGCTAAGCAATTTAAAGCACCAGGAGGATCACGGATAATTCCATTGCAAGGTGCAGTTTCAAGTACAGGGGCTTGTCTTTGTGCACAGTTTGCTCCCTGATGAACTTGGGTAGGACCCTTGATTTGGTGCCATCTAAGTAGGGCTTGGAAATGTGGATTTCTCTCTGATATGTAGTTCTGCTCCTCATGTTAGTTGCTAACCTAACAGGACTAGTTTTTCCTTCGACACAGCATCCCAGTTCAGCATCTCATGAAGAGATGGAAGCTATCTTTGGTATCTGGTCACCAGGTCTCTTGCAAGGACCAGGCATCTTGTGTGATTGGAGTGCAGTTCGGTTTAAGAGGGAAAGATGATCTTGGAGCTTGCATACAGGACTACTAATATTTGCAAAGGGCTTTGAGAACTTCAGATTGAAGGCACCATAGAATATTAGTAGAGAAGGGAATGGGATACTCTAAGTTGGAGGGTATCAACCTTACATTAAGATGTGGGGTTCCAGGTATTTTGGATACAGAAGAGAAATGTTGCATGCTTCTGGGTTTCTTTATTTTGAAGGAGGAGTAGCCCTGCTACGTGCTGCTGCGAAGAACCATGCTCGTGTGACGGTTGTATGTGACCCTGCCGATTATCCCGCTGTCGCTGAAGAGATGAAGGCATCGAGCAGTAAAGACACCTCCTTGGAAACCAGACGTCAGCTGGCACTGAAGGTCAGTCCTTTCTTTAGAACAGAGCTGTGCTGCATTGGAGAGCGAGTCCTGGAGACCCAACTGTCTTGCCCGTTTTGTCCTCAGGCTTTCACTCACACGGCTCAGTATGACGCAGCTATCTCTGATTACTTCAGGCAAGAGTACAGCACGGGGGTCTCCCAGCTTCCTCTGCGGTATGGCATGAACCCCCACCAGACCCCTGCACGGCTCTACACGCTGAGGCCGAAGCTTCCTCTGACTGGTAAGGCCAAAGGAGAGGCTGAGCGACGGCAGCCGAGTCCAGCCTGTGGCCCTCGAGGGTGACGGTCAGGAAAACGCGGGTTTGATTCTGAACTGGGAAGGTCTCCCTGAGCAGAGCCCTGTGTCTTTTTAAAAGGGAAGCATTTGGATCAGCCCTTCCGCTCACAAGAGGGGGCTTCACCTCCCAGCACACCCTCTGGGCAGCCCCGGGACAAGCAGTGGGTCAGTGTGAGGGGGGAGCACGCTAGGCAGCTATTGGCCCTTGGTCAGCAGCTCTCCTGGCCGCTGCCTTCTGTATTGCAGGAGAGCAGGGAGGATGCAGTTTTAGCTGCTTGTTCCCCTGCAGGGCTATGGGAAACCCAGGGAGAGTAAGATTGGTGCTTGACTTGTTCTGCCTGATCCTAGGGCACTGTTTGTATTCATTTCCCTAGAATCAGGCATAACCAAGTGCCTGGCTTGTTCTTTTTAGCATTTTTTGTTGTTCATTTTTATTTTTATTTTTCTAACTATGTTTCTTTAGCAGGCTTCTGTTTAATGCTTCTGCAGCTAGTTTCCTGCAGCAGTTTTCTTCTCCTATCCCCATGATAGCAGAACATACATAGAACAATTAGGAACAAAAGAAATCCTAGCAATGCCATAGGATTGTTACTAGGTGGAGATCGTAAAAATAATAACAAGAACAATGCAGGAAAGGCAAAAGTGTTGGATGAGTATTTCTGTTGGTTTTGGAAAGAAGTAAGATGATGTGCTCTATCACATGAGGGTGATGAAGTACTTTCTAGCCTTGCACCTTAGTTCTAGAAAGATTTGTTTCCATTACAGTAGCAGACTTGTTTTGTGGCATGAAGTTGGCCTGGGATTGAAATGTCTTGCAGTTGCTTAGTCCAAATGACACACAGCAAAGGTCTCTAGTAAAGCATTTGTAGTTGAGCAGGAAGTGCTGTGCAGTTAAATGAATGAACCGAATAAGAGACAGTAGCTCACGAGGAAAATCAGTGTCTATATGTTTCTGCAAGATTTGCCGTAATTTCATATTAAAGGATAGATTCTTAACTGGTATAAATGGACAGTTTCACTGAAGTCAGTGCATAAGGGCAAAATTGGCTTTTGCAATTCAGTTTTAACTTACTACTAAAATCGAGGAAGAAAAACCTTTTTTTGTTTCTTAAAATGCTTTTCGTCTTCCTCTTCTCCTGAGTTAGTACCCTTCCAGGCTTGGTCCACACTCACCTGGTGATTCGGTGGCAGTTGACGGGAGTTACACAAATTACATAGAGTAGCTTGCATAACTCAGGTCAACTGCTCTGCTTCCCTTCTGCGTGATGTCTACGCAGCGCTACGCAACTTGAGGGGGTGGTTTACTCAGTTGACTTCCTGATCGATTGAGCGGGTCTCGTCAGTATAGACATGGCCCCATGTCTTTTGCTTTTTCAAAATTTCACCAAGCGGTTACTTTCACTTTTTTTCCCTAGCTGATTCTTTAATATAGAGCACGCTTCTGTTTCATGCTTCTTCAGATAATTATCTGCTTCAGTTATGTTTTCCTTTCCTTATTCCCTATAACAGAATGACCCTCACCTCTGGTGGGGTTAGCTCCTTTTTGTCTCCTCATAATAGTGTTTGCAGGGTTACTGATCAGAAGTTCTGGCTCTATGCCTCACACCTATTCAGTAAGCTGGTTAGAGATGGACTTAGTGTCTCACATTTCTTTGTAATTTTAATTCAAGAACCTCTTCAGAGACTCACACAGGAGTTGGAAGCTGATTTGCTAGCAAATCTACATTGCATGTCAGCAGGACAATATTAGTTTCATGTGTCCTAGTCTCTTTCAGGAGCACCAAAACCGTTTTTTTCCCTATCCTCCTACCCGTCCAGATACATAAATGCAGGTGGTTCTTTGTGTTTATAGTTTTGAATGTGCAAGAGCCGTGGTAGTATTAAAATACTTAGGGATTCTTTCACTTTTGGGGTGCTGTGAGAGATTGTGCTCTTCTTCTGGTTTAGCATTTCGGATGAAAGATCTTTTGCAATATTACAAAAACTAACACCAGTCTGTTATCTGCGTAATTTCGGGCTCTCATCCCCTCCCCACCCAGGGTTCAATGCTCCCCCACCCTCTCTTAAGGCCATTCATGCATTTCTGGACCCTGCCAAGTTGTTGAGTCTGAATGGTTGGGACGGATTAAGTCCCTTCCCTCAAAGTACCTGAGGATGAGGTGGACTGGACTGGGTAGTTGGTGAGGGAGAGATGGTGTAAGCCAGGCCATAAGGGGCATTTTTTCCAAGGGTACTCAGGACACAAGGGACTCACTTCTGCGGGACTTTTTCCCAGTGAAAGAGCCTTACACAGTAATATCCTTAACTTGTGTTTATTAACAATTAGCCAACAGACCACACTCGCTAAGCATACAATGCCCACCACTTCCAGTAAGGCAGACAAGCTTCTCCCCATAGCCAGTCAGAATCAGATCGCCTGGGGGCCCTGGCTTTGGCTTCTGCATGGACTGGCTGTGCAGGTTATTGAGTTCTGACAGCTTGGATCTTGGGCTGTGTGCCGGAGTTAGGTTCCAAAGAGCTCTGTTTTGGACCCCAGTTTATATAGTTAATATGTATCCATACCTTGACCAATCATGTTTACTAAAGTATTACGAAACAATTCTTTAACCAATCACAGCACATTATGGAACAGTTCTTTAACCAATCACAGCACATTACAGAACAGTTTTTTAACACATTACCCCCTACATACAGGAGTTCATTCGAATGTTGTGAAAACCAGTTACACAACAGACAGAAACAACTGAAGGTAAAAAGGGAATTATAGATTTCCCAACTGCTGCCAGACAGAGTGTTGTCTTGCAAAGCTTTTCTTTAAACATCTTAATGTCTGCCAATCTGGTCACTGTTGGTGCTGTACTTCCTTAGGGCTGGAGTGCTTTCTTAACAACCTGATAGTGTATGGTTTTGGTGCAGTTTAGATGATCTCCTGCTTTTAGCTTTCTGCTGCACTGTCACTGCAGAAGAGGCCTCAGACACTCCTTAATGATGCTTTTACCAAAGACTTTGTTACTATTACAGAAGTCCAATACTCAGACCGGCTGAGTTTGGCCTTGCCTCCTGGGAAAGATGAACAATGGCCTTATTTGACATTGTGTGCCAGCCTCCTGTGTTCTCTGAACTGTTCTTTTCACCCAGTAAGCCAAAGCTATCATGCCTGCCAGTAAAACCAACTGGCCTCCAGCGATCACCGCAATGGGGTGAACCAGTATGTTTAGCATTCCAGTCGCAGCAGGCGAATACCCTGTTAGTGTTTCCCACCAGGCGTGATGTCCTGTCTCCAATCGTGTTCAAAGCGGGGGTGATTTTTGCATCATCATATTGTACTTCAGAACACCTTTGCTCTCCTGTCTGCACAGTATATTGCAAATGCGAATGTAATATAGGATGGATTGACAATTTCCTTATCATAGTCATATTCCTGCCTAAATTGACAGGTGTTACAGCTTTGGTTTAAAGTGTGAGTCATTTACAGGTCTGGATTCATGGCTTTGCTGAAAAGCATTTGCTTAACTTTAACCCTGTGAGGAGAGCTGCTGAAGTCAATCGGACAGCTCACGTGTTTTAAGTTAGGCACATGTTGGGATATCTTGCTGAATTGTATTCGCTTAATTTAAAAAAACCTCCTTGGGTTTCCGAGAAGACCCCCCATCGAGTGAACAGAAATGTACGAATTTAAATAACATAGTCCCACACTCTATAACTACTTACATTGCAATGTCATCTTTAGAGGATTGGGCCCAACTGTGTTAGAATTTATATAGACAGAAGAGACAGTCTGTGCCCAAAATGGACAAGGGAGACAAATGGGTGGAAGAAGAAAGAGCTATTATTCCTATTTTACAGGTTGGGATCTGAGGCACAGGGATATTAGGTGCTGAAATGCCTTAAAGGATCTGGCCTCTAACTCCCATTGGAATGGGAGTTTGAAATCAATGGGAGTTAGTCCCAGATCTGCATCTAAGTGACTTGCTGGGCGGGGGTGGAGGGGGAGCAGGGTAGGCACCCCCTTCCAGTCCTTGGGGGTCTAATTATTCAGGGAAAGCGAGACAATATGGCCCAATGGCCAGGGATGGCTATATCTATGGCTGGGATTGACGTACCTCTGTGGCCTGGCGCTCAGGTATGGGTTGGCTATTGCCCCACGGGGAGTGGCGGAAGGGTAGGGGGCTCCGGCCAACTGGACTCCACCACGTTCCAACCCAAGGCCCTGTCCGTGACAGGAGTGGTCCCCACCCTGGTCAGCGGGAATCCTGCTGCAACACGCTGACCAGTCTCGGGCGAGAGATACCCCTCGCTCCATCTCCAGGGGCTACTTCCTACCATTTCGTCAGCGGCAACGTTCCACGGTTCTCCAGGGCCCCCAGTCAGTACAGATCCCTGGACATCTGCCTCCGGGGAGTCGGCAGTGGGCAGCTGGTCTCTGTTCAGATCTCTGGTTCCCTCGACTGGGGGCTGTAGCGGCTCCCTGCTTAGCGCCTCCACCAAGTGTCCTTCCTCCTCGGTGCTCAGCCCTGAATGAGTTGGGCTGCTTCCTTTTATACTGAAGCAGCAGTCGGAGCATGCCCAGCATGTCTAAGGGACGGGACTTCCTCCACCCATAATGCAGGGTTACTTCCCTTGTCTCTATTGTGGGGGTAGGCACACCCTGTCAGACATGCCCTAAATCACACAGGCAGCCTGTGACAGCGACAGGAATTGAATCCCGTTTTCCCAAATTCTCAGGCCAGTGCGTTAGCTGCAGGACCGTCCTTCCCCTGTGGCAGTCAGGTAGAACCTTGACCGTATCTTTGGGCTTTGGTCTGCGCACTTAATGTTGTGCGATATCCAAGGCAGCAGGACAAAAGACAGTTCCTTCTTTCCATACGCGCTCGGCACGTTTAAAAGAAAACAGTTGTAGACGTGTTACGATGTTGGTTTCCAAGCGGTGGCAGTTTAAATGCAATATAATGTGTCCTCAATGTTCAGGCTCCTTGGAGAGCAGGGCCATCGCTCTTTAATGTGTATTTATGATCCGTCTGCAGTTCTGAATGGATCCCCTGGGTTTATCAACTTGTGCGATGCTCTGAATGCCTGGCAGCTGGTGAAAGAACTCAAGCGGGCTTTAGACGTTCCTGCAGCAGCCTCGTTCAAACACGTCAGTCCTGCAGGTAAGAGGGGATCTTATTGACGTTCTTCTCATGGACGGAATTAAGGCAACTATCTCTGTCCTCTCGCTTTTTAAAATGCCCTGGCGGCTTTGCTGATATGTAGGAATTGGACTGGAATATAATTCTCATTTTGTTCTTCCACTGTCTTTTCTCGTTTTGTCCACCAGGTGCTGCTATTGGAGCGCCGCTTACAGTAGAAGAAGCTAAGGCCTGTATGGTGTATGATTTGCACGCGACCCTGACACCTCTGGCAACTGCGTATGCACGAGCAAGAGGTGGGAGGGCAAGTAATAAAATAATCTGTGCAAAGAGCTGAGAAGACCATTAGTACTTGCCCCTGAACAATGTGCTGTGTGGCTCATAGGTTCTTCTCTTTGCAAGTCTATGGTGATATTTAGAAGATCCTGGTAGCTCTTGTTTTTTTAGTTTTTCTCCATAAGGGTCTGTTGATTAATGCACAATCCATTCTCCTCTCGAGGGACCTGAATTCAAATCCAGACGGGCTCTCCATCAAAGTGAGTTTGGCTAGTTCAACAAAGGGTGATCTATAGAGAGGAACAAAATATTGGGGTTGTTCTTTTCCTTTGAAGAAGGAAAGCCTGAAAAGATTTCAGTGTACAAAAGTCCGACTTGTTTTCACTTTGGAAATCTAAGAAATCTCTTTTCTGCTTTTGCCGGAGGAACTGGACAGCCAGAGAACTTGAATGGAAGCTCTCAGCCCAACTGTGAATGGGGTTCTGTTGAATCTTTCACAAATAAATCTTTTCTTATGTTTGAGTTAAAAGTATTAACAGAAACAAAAAAAAAAAAGGGGGGGGGGGAGGCTAAAAATCCTTTGGCTCCTACTCAGTGGCTCAGATTTCACTCTTGATATTTTGATGTTATTCTGCTCTTTCTCTTATTGTCCGTCACATTCCAAGAAAAGCAGGATAGGTAAAATCCAAGTTTCAAGTGGAAATAATTGGCACATGCCCATATTTTCCCTCCATTTGTAGGTCACCTTTGATGGTCACTGTTCATGTAAAAACACTGCAGCGTGATTGGCATTCTCTGTCACAGGAGAAGTGATTAGAATGGCTAGGTTGTTGCAGGATAAGACTAAAACATTGACCTTACGGAATGGGGAACTTCCACAATGTCACCTGGTGTATCTGGTTTTAATGAGCACTGATACATTAAATATAAAATACAAAATTGCTGTTATGTACATTTCTGTCTCTAGCTTTGTCTAGAAAAGTCAGTGTGATATCAGACATTCAAGACAGAAGCTTTGTAAGTGGGAATGTGGAGGAGGAAAAGACTAACCTCCAGAAATATTTTAGGATGCGTTTGCTTGTCAGGAAGACTGGCTTAGATTTTTCCGTCCTTGTGATTCTTAAATATCCCTGTCTTCTGGTTTGTGATGAAATTAGAAAAGTCTCTGAGGAAAGAAGCTGAGTCGTGAAGGGTGTGTGTGTGTGTGTGTGTGTGTGTGTGTGTGTGTGTGTGTGAGTGAGTGAGTGAGTGAGTGAGAGAGAGTGCACACTGCGTATGTATCACTTTCTTGACATTATTTCGCAGGGGCCGATCGGATGTCTTCATTTGGTGACTTCATCGCGCTCTCTGATATCTGTGATGTCCCTACTGCTAAAATCATTTCCAGAGAGGTTAGTAAAAGAACGGCAAATTATTCTGAAGCGTGCATCACTCTTGGTGAACTCACTGGTTGTAATGGCAATTCCATTCATACATTTTTTTTTATTGGCCCATTTTTGTTGCTGTCTATTTTATTCATTTTTATTTATTGGTCCATTCAGGTAATTTAATATCCAGTTTGCAGAACCTGTACCAGTCTTTATTTTTTTCCCAGCTGTTGAAGAACATGTGGCTCAAATGTAATCAGTGGTTGCAAATGTGAGAACTGAACAATCAAACCACTAACTTCCAACATAGGATCATAAACTTCATCTGCCAGTAAACCCCTGATTGGATTGTAGTAATAGGTGATTTGACAGCTATGATGGAACTGTAGGGAATTCCTAGTACTTTCTACAACTGACTGCCTACTTTTTTCTGGGAATAAAGAATACATTTGTAGATTGCTGCCGACCAATAGACTGAGCCTACAAACCTATAGGACTTCAAATTCTTTTGACTGTAATTGAGCACAAGTCACTAGATTAGATGACAACCCTGATTGTGAAGTTAAATCAATCAAGACAATACTTAACCAAACAGAGTTAGCGTTTGTTCTAGGCTGCATTTTGTATCCCTCAGGGTAAATTTAAGAAGAAAACAGAGTACAAATGAAAAGGAAAAGTGTCACTTTATGGCCCTGATGAAAATGAATTGCTTCTGTCAGTTTTTAATTCCATTCAGTCACTATTTGTGTCCTCAAAGTATTGGAGAGTTTGAAACAGTGAATGATTTTTGAAATAGGGGTTTCTTTGTCTGCCTGTCTCTGAACCGTCAGAGCATGGGTACAAATGGTGCTGTTTCATATCACTTCTGTTGTGTAGGGAAGCGGTAGACATTTTTAGAAAAGAAACGCTGCCAACGTCAGAAAAAGCCTCTCTTGTGAACCCAAGTAGGCAAATCGATTCACAGAGGTACCAGGACTTTTACTGATCTCCCCTGAATTTCAGAGATACTCAAAGGAGAATGTGATACAAATCTCACTTCTGTACAGTAGGTAAAATACTTCTAGTATGCCATTACAAGAAATCTGTCTGTAAGAGATACAGGAATGAATTCACCCATAGGAAGTGTGTGCGTGAGATGTGTTTCCATTGACATCAGTGGGGGAAAAACGTGCTCTGGTGGGCATTTTGGCACCCATCCATATGGTTGAACCCTGCAAGCACTTAGCATGTGAGTATCCTATTGTCCTTAAATGGATTATTCTCATTTGTAATGCTACTCACACGTGTAAGTGTTTGCAGCTTTGAGTCCTTAGGCCTTCACCCAAAGTCTGCTGAAATCCATAGACTCAGATCGGGCCTCTAACTGCTTTTCTAATGCTGTGTGTATGCATGTGTTGCAGGTATCTGATGGTGTGGTGGCTCCTGGCTATGAGGAGGAAGCTCTCAAAATCCTCTCCAGAAAGAAAAATGGAGGCTACTGTATCCTCCAGGTGGGTGTTCTACATATTTCATGGGATTTGAGGTCTCTTAGTGTCAACGTCTCAGCCCACCCACAGCGCCATCTCAGCTCCGTTTTCATTACAAACTTATTTTTCTGCTGCCCTTTCCCCATACCACTTGGAAAAACTTCCGTATAAATCACAGGTTTACAGCGCTAGAACTTCACACAGTTAGGGTCTGATCCAAAGCCCGTTGAAGTGTGTGTGAATACTCCCATTGAGGTAACTGGGCTTTGATTCAGTTTGGGATTAGATTTCTAAAGGATCACAGAGTGGCGTGTTCATAAAGATAAAGTGAAGGCTTATATTAAACAGGACATTTTTTGTAGCGTCTTCATTGTTTTTTATAATGATATGCACATTAGCAACTATACTTCACTGAAACAAAATTTCTGGACCGCTCTCACTTCTCTCAAACCTCTCTCTCCTTCTCTATCTGTTCCTGACACTCACAAATTCCTCCCCCATCATCTAGGAAATTCTCCAGCTTTGTCATTAATCTTATAATCGAGATGCCCATATGGAGCAATTTGTTACATCAGTGCACACAGCTTTTTAAAACAACAAAACAGCTTCTGTCTGATGTTAAGATCAATCTCTCAGTACAACCAAAGACAACAGCAAGCCATTTTAAAAAAAAAAAAAAAAAAAACCCAAACATTTTAATCCCATGTATTGAGGAATTCATGTTGCAGACAAAATTTAGGCTCAGAGATAATACACGGTTCCATCTTGCGTTGATAGCAGTATTTGTCAAATATTTAACATGACGCTGCCAGATAAGTCAAATTACCATCCCCATGCCCCCTGTCAAAATGTGCCAAGTAGCATACAGCTGAATTTGTTGTGCAACTTTAAATTCTGCCAGTTTCATTGTAGAGTCCCTAGGGGTGTTTATACTTTAACCAAAGTATCCACGTAGCTCCTATCCCAAGTTAAATCACTTTTGCAAGGATGCAGTGGTAACTGGTAAACCTTTAATGCTCAAGAGAATCAATCTTTGCTAATCGCCACATTGCTTCCAAAGGGACCCTACGCTTGGTGTTTGACTTAATGTTAGAGTGGAGGGACAATGATCATTCCCAAATCCTGCTTCTGCTTCACACAAGGCAGCCCACACTCCATCTATGCCTCCTGTAAAAGTGGGGGAAAGTCTACAGAGATGGCTGCCCTCTTCCATTATCACATGGGCGAGGGCAGTTCTGTGTAGTACAGGTCCTTTCTGCATGTGGTTCTTTGTGGATCACAGTCCAGCCCTTTGTGTCTAAATGTCCAATGCACGCTCCTGTCACCGGCCTTCTCCCTTAAAGTGTCACTTCATGTTTTCGTGCTGATAAATTGGTGCTCCAGTTTGCTGGTACTACCTCTGATTTGGCATCCCATCCTGTTGCCAGCTAACCTCTTTTGGATTATGCAAAAAATGTACTTTTTTTTTTAAGGTAAACTATTGCTGGAAGTCAGATTAGAATTGGTCATTGCTGGAAGTTTGGATCAGAAAGGTTCAAAGGCGTGAAGTACTACTTTCTATTTGTTTGCTTTTTAGATGGACCTTGATTACGAGCCAGATGAAAATGAGATTCGAACCATCTTTGGGTTGCATCTCACTCAGAAGAGGAACAACGGCGTTATTGATCGGTCGCTGTTCAAGAACCTTGTTAGCAAAAACAAAAATGTAAGTGTCGGCGAATTAGTGAGAAATGAGCTTGAAGACAGAGCGAAATGGTGTCCCCCCCGTCAGGAAAGGAAGTGAAATTCTAATGTGAGAGACCCCACAACGCTCAGGCAGACTTTTAAGTGGCTTTCAGCAAAATGATGCACTGGGCCAAATTTATTCATGCAAGTACAGCCATTGCCTTTGTTGTAGCTACTTGCCTGAGTAAGATGAGCTGGATCTAGCTCGTCACTGCTGATTACCAAGATTATAAATAGGAAGTTGCCTCTATTAATTTCCACAGTTCCACAGCCATATGGTAAGAAACCATTGTGGTCTCACTGAGTCATTGTTTAATAGTCTAATTTGTTTCCATTATGTTGTATAAACTCCTAGATCTCTTGTTCCATACAGGGGTGGTTTACACATCACCAGTGAGCAGTTAGTTACATGTGTTTAAATTTGATTGCCTGAATTTTTTCATTTTAAGTAACAGACCTGTCTGAATGCAGAAATAGTCAGATACTTCCCGGTGAGCTGAGAGACATTGTAAGTGGGAAACTGTTTAACCAATTAGTAGCAGAATGAGTGTAAAATAAAATTGACAGCAACATTTCAAGCGATGGCCCTGATCTGGCAAATATGTTTTGTGCATGTGAGTATTGAATTCAACTGGACTGCTCTCCTGTGTAAAGTTAAGCAAGTGTCTGAGTGTTTTCAGGATTAAGGCCAATATTTGACGGTCAGTCATTAGCTGTCAAGATCTGAGTTTTGGATTGGTTTGGCCTACAAGAACTGATGACATAAGTAGATAACCAGATCACTGGTAATTTTTAGTCCTTTTGCTCTGCTATTATATAGCACATGCAGTGGTTTTTGGTTTACAGGTTTATAGCCAGTTGCAGGGCATTATAAATCAGTTATTTAAGTGGTGCATTCAATTGTCGCTTTCTGTCATTTCAGCTGCCTGAATCTGCTATCCAAAATTTGATTGTTGCCACCATCGCTGTCAAGTACACCCAGTCCAATTCAGTTTGCTATGCTAAGAATGGGCAGGTAATCAAACTGGGCTGCTTAGGGGAGTATACCATCTCTGCCAAACTGGCCTATGGCACATGTCAGGCACCGGGTGTAAAATCACTTAGTATCTTGGAAGCTATTAAACAAGTATAGACAAGCTGGCTTAGACACTGTAACACGGAAGAGTAGCTCAAGTTCTATAGCTCTCAAATGGCTGCCCGCAAAAGCAAAATCATGGGGTCTTTTCCTGACAAGTGAATGGATGGTGATGGAGGGAGGAAGGGCTCAAGCGTGCAACGATTTAAGCACTTGAATGATTTTATTCATGTTGGTAAATGTTTGTAGGATCAGGGCCTGAATTATTTGTTTCTTAATCTTCTGTCTAGGTGTTTAAGAGGAGTCTTTTTATTTGTGAGCACTTATTTGGTAAAGGCCATTTAAGGCTTTAGGATGTGAGAATGAGTTTCCCACTTGTTGTCCGACAGTGCCTAAGTGTGTAATTTAAAGGCAGCCTGCAAAGGATATATTTTAATGGCCTTTTTTTGCTGCTTTGAAGAAGGGCTTTTTGTAAATAGATGAGGTTTTTAGTCTCTTCGTCTTTTAACTTAGGAGTGTCAGGAAGGTCAAGTCTTCCTCGATTTTGATTGGAGACTTACCATAGGGGGTGGGCTTTCCCGTGTGTTGTCAAATGTTGCACCATAAATTAATGGGTGGGGTGTAAATCTTTAACAAAAACATTCTTTCTCCCAAGTGCTCATTAGGCATTTTATTTAAATGTTACCAAAGAGTTTTAAACAGACTAAAATTCATTTCCACTCTCAATTGTTCACTATTATGATGTCATCATTCCACTAACCATGTGAGACAAAGCCAAAATTTCTTAAGTTTAAAAAAAAAAAAAGCAGAATTTTTTGATAAACTTTCTGGCTTTGCCTCCTCCCCCACACTATACAGAAGCAAAATAAGGCACAATCCCAGCTTATATCCTTTGCAAGTCACCCTTAAAGATACCTTGGTTAATACCACTTCCTACACAGAGTCGTTGTGAAGATTAATACATTAAGATTGTAAAGTGCTTGGAGATCTGCTGATGAAAAGCGTGATATAAAGTTGGGTGTTATGATTATTATGACAATAAAATTGGCAATTAAGCTTTCCCCCTTTTCTGTACAGAGCATCTTAAAGATAAAATGGGCCCATTTATTTTAACTTAGGTGAAAAATGTCTACAATATTTTTCAAAATCACCTTGCATTTTGTCTACTTGTGAATATATACAGCAATAATAAGCTATGCTTTAAGGAGGCATTAGATTTTGCTCATTACTCAGGATGACTCCAGATGCATGAAAGTAGATTTCTTAACTTAGCGGACTGCCTAGGTTGCCTGGGAAATAAAAAAGCTAAAGCTCTGATACTGAAGCTTTATCAGTTGTCGGTAGTTCCCTGTGGCCAGCTAGAACCCCACTGACTTCATCAATGTTCTGACAGTTACAGGGCTCTCTAGGTGGGAGTGGGGCCTAGAGGTACAAATATGGGGGTAGGAGTGGGCAGCGAGGGCCAATCTGCTCACTAAGCAAGTGGAATATTTTACCTACTTGTGGCCTAGTGGCAACAGTACCGGACTGGGACTCGATACCTGGGTTCTATTCCTGATTCTGCCACTGGCCTGCTGGATGACCTTGGCCCAGTCACTTACTCAGTTTCCCCATCTGTAAGATGGTCGTACTTTATAAAGCGCTTTTAGATCTATTTATGAAAAGCACCACAAAAAACCCAGGTGGTGGTATTGCCGCTTCATATCATGACATTAGTAACATTGCTAATATTCAATGCTATGGGTTTATTAAACAGAGTAGCAATAAGTTAATTATGAGCAAATGGTATTAGGTGTCAGCACAAGAAAGACCGCTGCCTGGGTCTTTCATTTACTCTTTGGGGGAGGGTATCCTAGGACAGGTTTTACGGCTCTGGTAAGAGGCACATCTTGATGAATGAAAAGACAAATGATTCATTGCTTTCTACTCAGCCTTTGGCTAAGAGCTTTAACATCTGTTGCTGTCTAGCTGAGTTGGAAAGTCAGACAGAGCCACTGGCCTTGGTGCAGCGTCTCCACAACAGTCCTCCGAGCTAGCAAGTCTGGTTATCTCTTCAATCTTGGCTTAATGGAAGCAGGAGGAAAATATGAAGGGGAGTTTCTACTTTGGTGTGCCCAGCCTCGCCTTGCAAAACTGCTATGAAAAGCTACCAGCCCTAACATGGACTCTATTCCACTCCCCTGCTGTGGCGATGAAAATGAGAGTAGTGCTTTCAGCAAAACAGAACTTAACTCACCCTGGGCCATGGGGCTAATAAGACTTTTCAAAGTGCATCTGTACATCATTCTTAATAAGCTGCGTGGCCACTGAAGACAGAGAACCAGGATGATCATAGATTCTAAGGCCAGATCGTCTAACACTGGCCATAGGATGTCCCTGAAATAATTCCTGGCTGGACTAGTGTTTTTCTTGGAAAACATCCAGACTTGATTTTAAAAAAGGCCAGTGATGGCAAACGCCCCACAACCCTTGGTAAGTCGTTCCAATGGTAAATAGCCCTCACTGTTAACAATTTACCCCCTTATTTCCAGTCTGAATTTGTCTGGCTTCAGCTTCCAGCCATTGGATAGTATTCTGGCTGCTAGCCCGGCAGGACTCGAGACCCCAGTTCAGCTCCATGCTCAGCCGCAGGCTCTGTGTGACCTTGGACAAGTCACCTAGGCTCAGCTGCTCCAAGGTATTTAGGCATTTAGAAAGGTGGACTCACCCCGGTTCACCCCTCGTGGCTGGGTGTGGCAGAGCCGCTCTTTCCTCTAGCACCTGCTGCTGGCGGTCACTCAGTCGTGTGGTGGTCTCTCTTTTCCTGACTTGGCCCTCCAGCTCCTTCCCTGGTGGGGTAACAAAGTCCAACAAACAGTCACCCCCAATCCTTGCATCAGGTCTTCGGCCCCCAGCTCTGGGCCCAAAGTTCCTATAGTCCCTTCGCTCCAGGCTTTAAATCATCCTCATCCCCTCTTGTCAGGGGGCTTCGTGCCGCCTTCCCTGTGGCTGGTAGGGGAACCCAGGTCCGTCCGCTAGACTGTGTTCCAGCCTGGGGACCTTAGGATGGCAGCCATGTTCTGCTCTGTCAGACACCCTGAATGACCCCTCCCGCCCCCAGTAGCCTATCTTCAGGCTTTCTCCCCAGCCTAGTCCCTGCCCTTGTGTCAGGGCAGCCGCAGGACCTTGCTCCAATCCTGTGTCTTCCTCCCATCCCACCTCCACCAGGCTTCCTCCAGGCTCCTTCCTGTTCCCGGGGGCTTCCCGCTACCAAGAGTCACTGCAGAGCTGTACGCGCTGTCCCTGCAGCCATGTTCTGCTCCAGACTGCCTCTCTTTTCTTCCCCCTCACCCTGCTTCTCCCCAGCTGGGCTTCATCTTTCCTTAGGCCTGGCTCGCCATCTAGGTGGGTTAATTGGCCTTTCAGGCCTACATTAACCCTTTGCCCTTCCAGTGTGAGGTAGACGGCCCATCCGCAAAGCGCCTGAAATCAGTGGACATTAGGCATCTAAAGACCTGCAGCCTCTGCACCTGAGTTCTGTAAAATGGGAATAATAACACTGATAGGAGTGTGGTCAGGATCTGTATGTAGAAGATTGTGAGATTCTCAGATATCACAGGGGCCATATTAATACCTAAAACACACACACATAAGCAGGCCAGCCAGTGCATATATCCATTAACATCTAACCTGTCATTTTGTGCCATGTCCAGATGCTGTGCAGCTCATGCTCCGCCTGACTCTCCAGCATGCTCTCGGGGAGGGCGGGGGTGGAGAAGGGTGCGTTACGCAAACCCCAGGGACTCCTGTTTTAAAGTCACTGAAGTGTGAAAACATGACGCCAATGTTTTTGCACCACGACCCAGGCAATATTGTAGAACAAGGAGTTTACTTCCTCTTCGGTGGGCCTGCGAATAACATACCCACCCTGAAGCACGCTGGGGCTTATCTTCCCCCTCGTCTTTAAGGGTTGTGGTTTACAATCAGCCGTATAGACTGGCCTATGTATGTGTGGAGTTGATGATGCCATTTGGCTTGGCACACTTAGCTAAACAGTGCAAACTGCTGATGGGGCTTATGATTCAGGAGAGCAGAAGATTCTCCAAAAATGTGAACTCCAGGATGCATGCAGAGAGGGAAGGAAAAGCTGTATGTTGAATGAAGAATTTATCTGACCAGGGCAGTGCCTGAAGAGGCAAAGCAGATACACTGCCTCTTTCATTCTAGGTAGCTTGGAAAAGTCCCATTTCAAACGTCGCTGTTGGAAGCATGTCCCCGAGGACCCGGTTCTATATTAAACTCCAATCCCACTAAAGGGCTGCGTTTAGCGTGCAGCTATTTTTAAATCCTCTTCTCTCTGGCAGATGGCATCATAGGAAATGTATTGGCAGCTGCAAAGCTTTGATGTTTCAAGTTGTGCGCTGATGTGTCAGACCAGCCATCCAGATTGAATACTTGATTTTCCTCATCAGACTTGACTGGGGCTTGTTTGTAATATTCCAGAGATTGCATCTAATCAGCATAGTTGTTTATCCCATGCCAATCATGGTAGCATCTGAGTGCCTTGAAAGATTACATCCATGGAGGTGATCTGAACATAGACCTGAATTCTCTTTCCAATGCCTCTTTCCAAGAACAGGTGGGATAGCTAGACTCTCTCACCAACCCTGTTAATTCCTGGAGCAGACAGAGGACTTGTTAAGTGCAAGCCAGAACTGCATCAAACTTTTTTTTGGTGTGACAGTTTACCTCCCTGGGCAGAAGGTGCATGCCAGTACTTGCTAAATTTCACGTCCTGAATTCTGTTTGTCCATTTCTCCAGCTCCTAGCACAGTGCAGTCCTGGTCCATGGCCAGGGCTCCTGGGTGTTGTGGTAGGGCAAATAATGAATAGGAACAGGGCACCTACATATAGGATGGGTGAGATAATCAAACATCCTCATGAGTGAAGTAGATTTCATGCCTGGGCTAGAAAATGTTGATTTTAACAAAAATGAGAATGGTACTAATCGTGTAGGATGTAGAACTAAAGTATACATAGCTGTACCTGGGAGAGATGTAAAGACATTATGGACAGAGCCCGTTCTGCTCAACTTGGTGCCAGTCTTGGTTACTTGGGTCCCGATCCTGCTTCTTGTTGCACACAGATAGACCCTGGTGCCCACACATAACCCAGACCTAGAACTCCAGTAAATTCACAAGTGCTGGGGTCTGCACCGTACACAAGTTGCAGGATGAAGGGTGTAGGTATTAATAGAGCACGCATTCCCATCCAAAGGTGGACCGTAAGGCTTTTCTCTGTCTTCATAAAGGAACAGTTGGCATCCAGGAGGCTTTGTCTGTTTATAATTGCTCTGGGATTAGTGCTGCTTTGATAGAGATCACAACGCGCAGAGACATGCGCTTTGGCCGTTAATTACAGCGTTCTGCATGTGCTTCAGGTCATCGGCATGGGAGCAGGCCAGCAGTCCCGAATCCACTGCACGCGGCTTGCCGGTGACAAGGCGAACCATTGGTGGCTCAGACACCATCCCCAAGTGCTAGCCATGAAGTTCAAAGCTGGAGTGAAGAGAGCGGAGATCTCCAATGCCATCGATCAGTATGTCACCGGGACCATCGGCGAGGTAAAGCACAAGAGTTTTCCCTAAAGACAGTCCAGGAAGTTCCACAAAGCGAGGCGAGAAATTGTTTCTTGTGGGCTCAGTGTTAATGAATGTGCCAGGGCAGGGATACCTGAATCTTGGTTAGTGCAGCCACCCATCTGTCTCCTGAAGTCATTCTGTGTAGGGGGGAACGTTCGGCGTATTAGAGGACTGGATGGGTGTTGGGATTCATTCAATCAACTTCTGGGTACAGGTCAAATGGGGCCCAGACTGTTAATGGCCAGAGGTCATTAGAGCTTGAGAACTGCTTGGCCTGTGCGAATATGACAGTCTCTCTCCAGAACCTAGGGAAGTTGAAACGTTCACGCTCCAGATGCTGCCCCCACAATAACGATCCCTGCAGTCCTAGGGACACACATAGGCACCGCATTGGAAAAGCCTCATGTAGCCAGAGATAGCTGGTGTGGTGGTGTTATTGGGTGCAACTCCAGGGCCTCATTGGGTCAGGCGCTGGACACATAGCAGTGATAAGCTGTGCCCCAAAGAGCTTCCAATATAGACAATAGGGATGGTGGGAGGGGCATGATGGCAAATTACTTGCCCACGGTCACACAGCAGGTCAGTGGCAGAGCCAGGGATAGAACCAGGTCTCCTGATTTCCCAGCGTGGGGGAACGTGGACATTCTACCTGTTCAGAGCACGTCCATCTCCAGGGCTGTTTTATCCAGCAGTCTCCAGAAGCACTAAATTAATTCTGACTCTTAGAAAACCAAGAATAAAAGGTTCAGAGGGTTGCCAGCATTTCAACTTTTTCCGCTCTGTTTTCACTCGAGTGATTGCAATTTATTTGTGTGGCTGCTTGAATTCCTGGAATCAAACTGGCCTGGCTGTTACACACAGTAAAGAATATGCCCTTTTAAAGTATAAATACAACAGCTGGAATGGGAAGCTAGTGAATCATCCATATATCAGTTGCTTCCTTAGAAGAGCTTGCCTTATGAGTCACCTTCTTAAACTGTACGAATCCACCTCCCATCCCCTTTTGTCAGACGTGTGTGAAGCCCCTTATGCGAAATCCCATTTGTGTGTGTTCTGCGTTTACACAGAGCGGTCTTGCACAAACAAGGGCAAGCAAAGCCTATAGGCCTGAGATGAGCCAGGAGCAGGGGGTAGCATGAGCAGCCGTTGATGATCTATTTCCACAGTCACTTAGGGTTTAGTAATTCCAGGTCTGATGTTCGCAGCAGCAGAGCACCAAGACAGACCAGGACTACAGAACATACGTGAACTTGGATGTAAAAGAAATGACCTTGCTCGCATTAATAGGGAGCTGGGAGGGATGCCCGGAAGCCATTTCTGGCACAGTGATATTCCAGGGAGCAATAAGCAGAACGAATGCTGTCGGACTAAGCTGACCCTGTTGTTTCTGCAGGGTGAGGATCTGGATAAATGGAAGGCGATGTTTGAGGAGGTCCCAGTGCAGTTAACTGATGCAGAGAAGAAGGAGTGGATTGGCCAGCTGGATGCAGTCGCCCTCAGCTCTGATGCATTCTTCCCTTTTAGGGATAATGTGGACAGAGCTAAAGGGGTAAGGTCATTGTGAGGCTGGGATGTCAGGGTGACATAAGGGAAATACCTGGATTTTATTTTATTTTTTTTGCTTCGTTTCGTTAATATCGTGCAATGTGGAATATGTCTGCATTTCATACACATCTGTGCTTGAAATGTGCCGGCCGGAGCCACAGCATTCTGGGAGAGATTGCTCTGGGGCATTATGGTGTCCCTGCTGCAGAGGAGTTTGATACCCAGCAGTGATGCTGGCTGTAAAATTAAAGGAGTGTTATAAGTATGACAAATGTAGCTAAAGAATAGCCAGAGGGTGCTGTGAAGCTCAGAGGAGCAGATTGCAAGCCTTTTACTCACCCTGGCAAGCAGTTACTTCCATGAGGAGTAGTCCAGGACTTCTCATGTGAATAACAGACCAGACTGTAAACCCTTTGGGGACGGGACCATCTTTTTGTTCTGTGGCTGTACGGTGCCTAGCACAACAGGGAGCAGGTCCGTGCCTAGGACTCCTAGGGTATGTCTGCACTGCAGTTAGACACCCGTGGCTGGCCCAGGCCAGCTGACTCGAGCTAAGGGGCTGTTTAATTGCAGTGTAGATTTCCAGACTTGGGCTGGAGCCCGGGTACTAGGTCCCTGCGGGGTGAGAGGGTCCCAGAGCATGAGCCTGGAAGTCTATACTGCACTTGAAAGCCGTGTGGCCCAAGTCAGCTGGCACAGGCCAGCTGCGGGCATCTAACTGCAGTGTAGACATACCCCTAGGCACTACAAGAATACAAATATTCCGAGTGAGTTGGGGGCTGACAATCTGGCCGGGAGAAGAGGACAGGTCTCTGCTGGTTGTACCGTATTGCACAGTGTTTCATGGCACAGTTCTTCTGGTTGTTTTTGTTTTTCATCACTAACCTTTAGCTTCTCCAAATCTTTGTTCAGAGCGGAGTACAGTTTATTGCTGCCCCATCCGGCTCGGCAGCTGACCAAGTTGTGATCGAAGCATGCAATGAGCTGGGAATAACGCTCATTCACACCAATCTTCGACTGTTCCATCACTGATCCCACCATGGGCTGTCACAGCCGGTCACTGTCACTCGTCCGCCCCAGCATCGGCATAAGCGGTGGCCGTAGCTTCACCGGTTACATCAGGAAACCCAGTCTGCACGCGCGTTAGAGCATCCTCCTGTAGTCGATAAGCAGAGCCTCTGCTGCTGGCTGCAAATAAAAGCAAAAGTTGATACCTGCAAATGAAATTTTCTTTTGAAAATAAATACACGGTTTCTGGCTGTGTTGAGTGTGTAGTCTTATCATCCGAATTCTTTGTGTATTCAGGCCAAGAGGCTTCATTTTACGAGTTAAATTTTATAGCCCAGATTTTACAAATTCATTAAAAAGCTGATGGAACACTATGAAAGTCTGCCTTGCAGCCAGATTTTTAATGAATTGATACAAATCTGTTATAAACTGAAACTGCACAGATTTCTTTTGGGCTGGCAGCTTTCTTCCAATGTATCCAATCCATTATCCTCGTTTTTTGCTGTGAAGATGTAATTGGTCCTGTATCTGAGGCAGTTTCAGGTTCAATGCACCAAATCCCGCTATATGAGTGTTTTGCCAATGGGCAGGGTTGAATTGCTTTCTTAGCGCAAAGGGGAGATACAAGTCCCTGTGAATCTTACATACGTGGTTCTCATACCAAGATATTTCAAGTCAGAGTTTGTACCTAGGCGTCTTGCCTAGAGCTACTTCCATTCTCAGATGTGTATGGTTTGCTTTATGTAGTGCTGAACTGTGATTAGAAAAACAAGTGCAAATCTGAAGTTTAGCAATATGAACAAATCCCGATATGCTGGTGTTTAGCTACTGCCAGCACATTTCAAGGGGTGTGTCTTTGCTTGCATTTATAAAACTTGTTCACTTTTGCCACTGATACAACTGTATTTTGTGAGAGTCATCTCCGCGTTATACATTTCAGGGGTGATCTTCAACTGATGCAAAACATCACCTGCTGCATTTGGCATGGTCGCATGGGTAGGACACTGCCCTTTGAATCATACAACTATAGTGTTAGAAGGGACTGCAAGGGTCATCTAGTCTAACGCCCTGCCACGATGCAGGATTTGTGTCTAAGCTATCTAGAATGAGCTAGTTATCTAGAGTTGAGGTCATAAAGGCATAGATTCCTGGAGTGAGGTCTGGATGGCTATGAATAAACCATCTTGAAAAAGATGCAATAATGGAAATCTAGTTTAAAAGAGAACTAATTTTCTCTCGACCGATCTAAACCTTTCTAATTCTAGTATATTTTAGGTACTTATTTAGCTATTAACAGTATTGGGATAGTGTTCTTTCTTACTTCAACAATTTTACTAGTTGCAAACAATTGAGCTGTCTGAGTGATAGAAATCTGTGAAAATGATTGCTGTGTTTTGCCATATTTCTCATGTCAGAAAGCCAAATTCCATTGTCATTTTATATTTAAGTAAATTCAGAGTAATTCCATTGGCTTGAATAGCGCAACTCCTGTATAGTCGAGAGCAGAATTTGGCACAAGGAATCATGAAGGAAGTTTTCACATTTGGTATTGCCACATAAGTGTTGATCTTGAGATTTTTGCAATGCAGGCACTACAAAGCGAAGGGTATTATTCCTAGTTTAATTCATTGCAATCCAACTGAATTTACTTTAAAAAAATTCCTAAGGGAAAATATTTTTAGATTTGTGGTGATTTTCTGGGTGAATGTAAAATTGAATATCTGATTGTAAAATTGCTCTTTCAGTAAACTCCAGAAACTCTCTTAAGTGGGTGGAGTAGGGATGCATCTTTTCAGCAGTAAATATAAATCAGATTGGTAGGAAACTTAATCGGATCTAGGCAAGACCTGCTGTTTGGTCGCTGTTGCTGGCAAAGAATTGCCACTGAAGTACTTTACTTCAGAACAAATGGGACACTATGAAGTAAGTGAATAAGAGCTATCAATGTGATCAAATTTTAACATTTTCATTCCCTTAACTAACAAGATCACAGCAAAACATTCTTCCAAATATTCCACAGTTGTTACCTGTTTAGAAATAGTTGCCCATGTATTTGCCGTGTTTGTTTTTTAATATATAATTAATTATATATATATATATATATATATAATTATATGGCACCTCAGCAGAAATTCTCCACAATAAGGGAAGACGGATTTATTGTTAATATATTTCTGCTGAGGTGCCATATAATAAAATGATGGAAGGAATTAATTGTATGTATTACAAATAGTAGCTTGAGGTTCCAACTAGGATCACTTTAATTAGCAAGAGTGCCTGAACAAACTGTATTCTGCACTTTGATTTTTAATTTTGCCATATTGGGAATGTAGTTGCAACAGCCCATTTTCAGTAGTATGAATCTATACATTCTTTTAAAACTGAGACAAGTATGTTTTGTACATTTCCATCCCTTGCTAAAATATGAGTGATTAAATTATTCTGCATCAACAGTTCTAAGGAGAGATTAATTAGGATCATTTATAATCTTCCCAAATGCTTACTCTGTATGAGTGGTTTTATAGCTAAGTCACAGGCCTGTTCTCAGGAGACCTAGGTTCATTTCCTACCTGTTTCACTTCCTTTGGGATCCTGGACAAGGCATTTGGATCTCAGTTCAGCAAATATTTAAGCATATGGCTAACTTTAAGCATGTCAGTTGTCCCATTAAAATTGATGAGTAAAACACATGTAATTGGTTAGTCACATATTTAAGTACCTTGGTGGATCAAGGCCCCAAGCGCTGTCTCAGTTTCCCATCTTTAAAACAGAGAGAATACTACTTCCTTTCTCCTATCCTTTGTCTCTTTCATCTAATTACCCCTGCCCTGAAGGTCTCTCAATCACTTTCTTAGTTTGTGTGTACTGACTCTATGGGGTTTGTACTAACTCAGTGGTGCTTTGATCTCCACTAGTGCCTCTTGGTGCTACTGTCATTCAATTAATAAACTATTCCTTGATACTTTCTTTAAGAAAACAAATATTCTCCTATTTTGAACTTTATTGCAGAAAGATAGCTATCCCATCTTGTTTCCAAAGTCAGTGCTATTCCAGTTCAGTGTACACTTTCTTTCCCTGAACCTCACTGCAACCATAATGAAAAATCACTAAATCACACATCTGGTTTGTAAATCTTTTATTAAAAGAGTTGTCTTTCCACAGTAGTAAAGCTTTGGCACTTACAGTATAAAAAATAATCACTGATCATAATTACACCAAATTCCTCTGTCAACTGCATACTAAGTGTCTTCCATACATTTTTTCCCCATATAAAAACACTTGAAGGGTGGAGAACAAAATTGATAAATAACATGAGATACTAAGATACAGTTGGAAAAACTGGATCATTTAGAAAAAATTAGGACTGTGCATATTTTAAATACCACAGTGATGGGGGATGCAGTCCCTAGGTTATTGCTGGCTGCACGCTCAGGTCAAAGCAGAAGCATTCAATGGACTTTCCTTCCTCTAAACATTAGTGTCATTCTCATTAATTTGTTTGTATGTCAAAGGATCCTTCCTCCCCTCCCCCCGAACCACATAATATTTTGATCCCCAACCAATTCACAATTTAGTATCTCTTTTTCAATGAAAATACTGAATGGTATTCAACACGTTGAGCAAAACAAGACAATACACTGCTATCAATCATGAGAAAAGTCTGAAATACGCCAAGACGGATGTTTGGAGAAGCTGTGAGTTGAGCTTAAAGCTGGGAAAGTGACTCCAGAGCGGAAGGCCATTCTTAAAGGTCTGATTTTGCTAGTATCACTCCAGTTTGGATGTTCATCTTGGTAGATACATTTTTGTTGGTGGTGGTGTAAGACTTGCTGGATGTTACTTTCCTTGTCGATGTTGTGTGTCTGCTTGTACATCTAAGGGCATGAAGCACTCAATCGGGCAATTGACATTCTGCTGAGAGGACAGGAAACCAGTTAGTACTCAATACCGTAAAAGACAAGTGCTGGAACATCGTAACTTTGGCCGAGAAATGCAGCCACCCTTCTTGGGATCTGCAGTTGTTTGGATTTCTCACTACAGACCGTTCTGTTGATTTGCCTTAGTATGTGAAGGTTTGGAGAACAATTGGTATTTAGGGCTGAAATTCAGCAAAGTACAGTAGAACCTCGGGAATGGAAGTTGTTCGTAACTCTGAAACGTTCGTAACTCTGAACAAAACGTTCTAGTGGTTCTTTCAAAAGTTTACAATAGAACATTAAACTTAATGCAGCTTTGAAACATTACACAGAAGAAAAATGCTGCTTTCCCTTTATTTTTTTTAGTAGTTTACGTATTTGCTGCTTCTTTTTTTTTTTAATCTCTGTGGCTGCCTGATTGTGTTCTTCTGATTCCAAATGGGGTGTGTGGTTGATTGGTCAGTTCGTAACTTTGAAGGTCTATTGTATTAAAGCAAATACTGAGACTTAAACCTGTGATTAAATCCCATTATAATCAACGTGCTTAAGTTCTTTGCTGAAGAGGGGGAGGTTTGCTGAAATGAGACCTTAAAAGGTTTTGTGTCAGTGGCAGACCAAGAGGTTCTTTCTAATCCAGGATGATGATTAACATGAGTTGTATGTAACATATGCTTCCCCCCCCTCCTCCCCCCCGGGCAAGACTCGTAATGAATGGAAATGAGGTCTCTATACATACGGTATTTGTGCTCTGGTGGTATCTCTGTGAAAACTGTGTATAGGAATGACCAGTAGACCCTTCAGGGGCCGTCTCAACACCAGGTCTGCGGCAGTTGTCACAGCGCCAGCCCTGGAGAGAAACACACACAGCCGTCAGCTACTGTTTTTAAAGATCTTCATCCTTGGGGAAACTGTGCTGAAATCGAAGCTACCCTTTTGACACCCGTGCTGCAGTGAGGGGTCACCCCTCCCCCAGAAAGTAGAAGATGGTGAAAGTTAAAGTAGGGACTGGTCTGCTTTACCTTCCTCCTTATGCATTCCCATTTGCTGCTTCCCTTGCTACAGGCCTCTCTTTGGGCTGTGTGCGCTGCCAAGGTGGCCACCCTTTGATTCACAGGTAAGGGGGAGGTGTAGTTCCACACGGGTAAAGGGTAAATAAGTCTGCAACAGGTGTTCGGAGACTTTTCCATACTGCGGGCTGCATTTCAACAGTGAGATTGTTTCACGAACACCTTCTCCCCCACTTGCTATTGTATGGCCCACTCCCCAGCCCGCTGTGTGAGCACATAAATTTCCACGCAGCAACTACAGCAATTGCTTAGATAGGAAAAAAAGTGTCAGGAAAGTAATTCAGCAGCTGGAAAGGTGGAGGAGCTTAGTATGCTGTGACCAGACCCATCTTCAGAGACCAGTAATGGCCTATGGGCCGAGTTGGAGAACCTCTAGTTGGTGTACTGGACGTGTTTTTAAAACAAACGTGGGAGAGGCACAAAGGAAACTGACTTTTCTGGAGATTTCACCTCTGATGTTGTGGTGAAAGGGCCGTTCCAAGTTTGTGTTTATTTCAGAGGTGGTAAATCCTGTGACAGCATTCCCTGATGATGTAACTGCTGACTCAGCCCTAAACTTCTAAAGTTTTAGCAAGCTATTAATAAAATGTCACATTTCCCACCCCATCACCTCAAGCCTGGGTTTCCCAACAGCGTGCCTCATCACAGTGGTATTAGCATTCCAGATGTGTCCTGCCTACCTGCTGTCCTCCATAGCAAGTACAGGAGCAGATGGCTCCAAGGTACTCTTTCTGCCACTGTTCTCCTACGTGGTACATCTTCCCATCATCATAGCACGTTGCCTCATCTGCAGAGAATCGAAGGAGGAAGCAAGATTCTGTCTCATGGTCTATATTTACTTTTAAATATTAAGATCTGGAGCACTAGAGCAAGAACCCAGGAGTCAGAGCTCCCCTGTCCCAGTTCTGCCAGTGACTCATTGACTGGCTTTGGGTAAATCAATTGATTTAAAGGCCTCAGTTTACTCATCATCTGCAAAATAAGGGTGATGTTTATCTGCCTTAGAGGGGTGTTGAGGCTCAATGCATGTTTGCTAAGTGCTCGGATCTTCAAGTGAAAGGCCACATAACGTATACCCACTTAACGTAGTGTTCTAATGTTTGTAGAGGTTGATTAGCCTGCTACTGCCTTGTCTAACAGAGAAGCATAGGCAGTCAGTATAATAGGTGGGGGAAGGCTTAGCCTTCCCAAACCCGCACTCCAGCCTGGGGCCCCGCCCCCTCCGAGTAAAACAGGCACATTTATGTTGCACTCTTTTAGCTGCATTTAGGTTCCACCCACTCTGTGCCACAATGATGAGATTCTATTAGCACAGGTAAGATGAGAGTTAACTTGAATGTACAGCATAAAAGGACGTACGAGGGTCACACTTGAATTCTCCCTTTCCGTTCCCAAGACACGTGCAGCTCATCATCTGGCCATTCTCGCCCTGCCGGTCCCACTTCTCACCAATCTTGTAGTTCACCCCATTATCGTGGCACCATTCTGAATGAACCAGAGGAACAACAATCAGGTGGTTAATTTATACGTTCTTTAAGGGGTGGAGAAGTCATCTGAAGCCTCATGGTCCAACCAAAGGGGAGGAGAGAGAAATCCATTGACCTCCATGTGCGCTCCAAGAAGAAATCGACTGCTGGTGTAAATGGACACAACTCTATGGATGTGTCCAGAGCTGCATTTCCTTTTCCCAGAACTTGATGCAAGACTAGAACTTTGAATCAGGGAGGGCCATTTTAGACGTGGGTAAAGGTAGAAAAGCCTCTTAAGGAGGAAATGGGTGGGGAAAGAAATAAACGATGTCATTTGTAGGGGTGGAGGTAGGAATCCCTGGAACTACATAAAAAGGAAGCTTAAACAGACACAGGGAGGGGGCAATCCACTGAATACTAATCTTTTTTTAAAGAGCCAATAATAGAGTATAATCATTTCACACCGCTAATGGGAAAATAACAAACTTTGTGTACCACATGATGAAATATAATGATTGGACCTGTGAACAAATGTTTGCCTTGTAGCAATTACTTTCAAAGCTATATACACACTATAGAAATTCCTTCTTTGCTTTGCTTGCTTTGTAATACAAAAAGCATCATTTACATCAGTTAGATACTTGCCCTATAGAACCACTTAATCACATTGATATTGTTTCATCCTCTACCCTTCATCTGAATTTTGTCTACTTAAGACCTGCTCCTGCAAAACTCAAACTAAATGCTACTGCAGTAGTGCGGTCTGTCTGGCAATGCTGATTGCCGTAAGTCTCCACAGTTAACGAAAGTTTTCCATCATTCAATGACACAAAACATTACTATGTACTAGAGTGTACATTTATTGGCTCCACGTTTGGGTCAGACTGAATCTGCCAAACACGCCATTAGTGCTAATTATACATGGAGCTGAGAGGTGTGCTTGGACGGACAAAAGCAAGCTACTCACTAGATGAATCGCATCGGAAATGACCGTTGCCAAAGCCTAAACACTGGCACCAGAGTTTAAAGCCAGTTTCAGACAATCGCTCCCATTCCTCGCCTATGGAGTAGAAGGAGCCAGTGTAGGTATCATAACATGTGTCGTCGGTTGGCTGGTTCACCCCTTCAGACACTGGAAAGGAGAGAGAACAGGCAGGTGTCAGATACAGGGATATAAACCTCGAAAGAGAAGCACAGTCGTAATGGAATGCATCTTCTGAGTAGGCCGAGCATCTGCTCGGCGGCATTGTCAGCGTAACAGCAGCCCTAGGATTTATTTTATGGTTGCATTGGGCAGCGCGCAGTAAAGCGATGATAACCGGAGAGGTGAAAGTTATTTTCATTTTTGACCTGCCAGCTTTCAAGTGAGCACACGTTTTGCATTCAGTCCTGGAGTGCAGCAATCTGATGGTCCCACCTTTACCGAGAAACGTGCCACGCTGGCCCGGAGCAGCAGGAATTTGGACTCTATGAGGCAGAGTTTGGGAGTGACAAATTTCAGGCGTGCTGGGGCTCGAGCTAACCTCATGCACAGACTGAAACCCCAGGTGATAAGAGGAGACGTGGGGATGTCTGGCTGGCTAATGCTTCGATGCAGAGATTTTCCCCCCTTAGGAAACCAATAGCTGAGATTGGTGTCTCATCAGCCAGATGCTTGACAGCCTGTGTCAGGTGAGTTAGTGGTCTCAGTTCAGATCCTGGCAGACCTATGTCCACACCACCAACACCGTCGTTGGGATTAGAGGCGGCGGCAGTGGTGGGAAGTTTTGAACTGCACTGCTGGACATATTCTATAGAGAGAGTGACTATCAATCTGGTACCTTTCCTTAGCTCTTAAATTGCTTTCAGTTTATTTTTTTAAAAGACCAGGAAATAACAGAAAGGGGAGGAGAAAAAACAAAAAAAAATTGTTGGCCTGATTCTAAGATGCCAGAGCCTGGATCCCAAAAAAGTTGGCATGTCCCCTGGGGTTCCTAGCTATGGAAGGTGCTGCACCCCCTCCCCAGGAGCAAGTGGCCTTATGTCCGGAGTCGGCCTCTGCCCAGCCGGTTCGCCCATATACAGCCGGGGGATTTACAGCCAGCAGAGGTGTTGGTTACACCGCAGTTGTCAGGCAGAGAGATACTGACTGGACCCTATGGCCCAACGACAACCTCCTGGCAGGCAACTTTGTTAACCATCCATTGGTCACTGGAGAGAAAGTGGGGAGGAGGAGGATATGCAATCTGAGTAACCCCTTCCTCGTGCTAGATACGTTATTTTGGTACCAGTAATTTGATTTTGGGTGGGAATGTTGGCCAAGACACTGGCATCATCACATGTTCTCTCTGAGAAGAGCCCTAGAATCTCTGACTTCCGCTAGGACCCTCTTGCTCACCAACCAAAGTTGGTCCTCACCCACCTCATCTCTCCATGCACGTGCAGGCAGTAGATTAGGATATCTCTAAGTCAGTGTACTGCATAGTTAACTGTGCCACAAAACCAGAAAGAATTGTTTCTGAAGTGTCCAGTGTAAACAAGGTGAACGTATCCCACTTATGTATTGCACTGCAGCACAGTGAGTGCCCAGCAAGATCCATGCTGTGGGAAAGAGAGAGAAAATGTGCAAAGCAAGGTTTTGCCCAGACTCTTTAGCTTTAACCTACCAGCATTGCCCACTGTGACAACCTCCTCCAGAACTTTGTGTCTCCTACGATCTTTCAGTGCCTCCACTATGATGTTGTAGGTGGCCCCTCTAGTAAGGCCAGTCAGCGTAGCAGTAGAGGATGTTCCAGGAACTCTGAACTGCAATTACAATAAAGCCAGCGTCACCAAAATATTGGCTTTAGATGGAGCATGCTTTTCGGGCTGCAGGCTGTTCAGGGTAAGGCTGGTGTCTTCAGATGCGATGGGATAGTGCCTAGCAAAATGGGGCCAGTCCTGTGCATCCCAGAGTTCCCAACACATATCAGCGAATTCAGCCTCCATGTACCATGGGGAGGTAGGGGGTTACTACTATCTTTGGTTTAGAGAAAAAGGAAGGGATGTGCCCCAGATCACCCAGGAAATCTTCAGTAGAACAGGAACAGAACCCAAATTTCCGAAATTCCATTGTTTTACTTTAGCTATAAGACCATCTTTAGATTGGCAATATTAACTTGTCTGCCTCATTGTACTATTGTAGTGGTTCTCAACCAGGAGTACGCGTACTCCTGGGGGTATGCAAAAGTCTTCTGGGAGGCACATCAACTCATCTAGATATTTGCCTAGTTTTACAACAGGCTACGTAAAAAGCACAAGCAAAATCAGTACAAACTAAAATTTCATACAGACAATGACTTGTTTATACTGCTCTATATACTATACACTGAAATTTAAGTACAATATTTATATTCCAATTGGTTTGTTTTATAATTATATAGTAAAAATGAGAAAGTAAGCCATTTTTAAGTAATTGTGTGCTGCCACTTTTTTGTATTTTTATGTCTGATTTTGTAAGCAAGTAGATTTTAAGTGAGGTGAAACTTGGGGTACTCAAGACAAATCAGACTCCAGAAAGGGGTACACTAGTCTGGAAAGGTTGAGAACCACTGTACTACCAAATTTCAGAATATCATAGAAATGTAGGCCTGGAAGGAATCTCAGTAAGTCATCTAGTCCAGTCCCCTGCCCCGAGGCAGGTCTAAGTATTATCTAGACCATCCCTGACAGGTGTTTGTCTCACCTGTTCTTAAAACCCTACAATGATGGAGATTCCACAACCTTATATAGGTCTCTTCTGAAGCACTTTGATAGGGTAAAAGCCCCTAACATCTCCTTCACTGTATTAGCATTATGGAAAAGTCAGTGCAAACAGTCTCAGGGTCTTTCTGTTTTAATCAATGTACCCTCTATTTCCCTCAGGCATGGAGCCACCCTCAGCGTCCTGCCCTCAGCCCTGCAGGGCTCTTAATGCTACACTGTGAAGTGGCATGCAGAAAGTACCTAAGATGGATGCAAATATAAGCAAAATCTCACTCTTAAGGTTCCACCAACTCTACAATGCAACCGTGGGAAGCTAGAATCCCACAGTCATTTCTCCTTAAACGTCCAGGGACTGCTGTCATCAAGCCCAACATAGCTGCAGAATTTCCAGTGCCTCTGAGAAAAAACAGTTAATTACCTGTAAAGGCTCTTCTTCGGTGCCGACTGGTTGGCATGAGATGACGTACTCAGTGCTCTCCAGCAGGGGTCTCCAAGAGATGGTTGTCTGAGAAAGAGCTTCCTGGCCTGTAGTGTGATTACGCCGGGGCCCTAGTGAGTGAGGGAACGAAGGCTGAGCCAAGTCCACTCTCTGTATTGGGTACCTGTTACCAAGGTCGATCTCTTCGTCCACATCTGGGGGCTGTGGTCTTGGTCGGTACTTAATGGGGGTGGCAGTGGTGGGAGCGGTGGTCCTTCTAAAACCATGTTCCTCAAAGAAGACTTGCTGTCCTTGGTTTCCTAGTGTGTGCTGGCCACTGGTGCCTGGAAGTTGGATACCATTTCCATTGTCAAACCTGTTTGTGAAGTAAGGAGTCCTCTCCACCGTGGAAGGTACATCCAGAATCTCCGGTCCGCCTTGGTTGGGGTGCGGCAGCGTTACCAGCTGGGGAAGCTCGTCTAGCCAAAGAAAGGTTAGAAGCAATAAAGCAAAGCGCCTTAAGCCCCAGCATTAGTTGTGATAAACTAGGCAACTACAGTGCATGTTGTAAACTGCTCAAAGCAACTAAGTGTTAGCAACTCTTCCAAGAGTACAGCAAACTGTTTAAGACCTCTCTTGATTATTCTACGGTGGCTATTTAAAAAAAATATATATTTTGAAGTGTGGGAAAGGTTAGAAAAAAAGTTTGATTTTCATACTATTGAGCTAAAGCTATGATCACTGCACCCCAGAAAAGCCACCAGTGTGTAAATTAAGAAAACAAGATGTGATTTAAATTGACATTCATGGTCTATTGATTGAAGAAAACATTGGGCATGTGCTAAGGGAGCTGCTCTTATGCTATGCAGGTCTCCAGCTGGCTGGCAGAGATTTTACTTGCGGCACTCTCCTGGCAGTCTCACAGATTGGACACAAGTCAGACAAATTGAAAAGCATCAAGCGTACATCAAATGAACAGCTTCAGTCTACATGGGCTTCTCCCACTGAACCCATCACAAGCTAGAAGGAAATGTGAGTGTTAGCCTTCACTTAATAATAGTTTAGGTACACAGGAAAAAACAAACTGGATGCAATCTCATGTCCTCAGCATCTGAGCACACTGAAATGAGCTTTGCGTTGTTTGGTAGATCACCTCCTCCGTTGTAGAACCCCCTGCTTATGAAAACGTACCCCTCTTTTTATGGAAGAAAAAGAAAACGAAGGAAGAATGCTACTTTCTACAAGTAGCCTGTCACTTAGGGAAAGCTTGTGTTTGATTAAAATATCCCTTTCACTGGTGTATGTTGTTAAGCTATGTTATAACATTAGCCCTGTGGAGAAGACGACATTACCACAGGGCTGAGACTTGGTCTACGCTGCCAGCGAAATTCGGCAGCAGTCGACAGAAGATACGCAAGCTACGAAGAGTAGCTTGCATATCTCCCGTCGACTTCCTAACTTCTACCTACCGCAGCGTCCCTACTATGCTATGCAGACAGGAAATGCCCTCTGCTTGACGCAGCATTACTCTTTTTGTGGGGTGGATTAGCGGCATCGACTTCCAGATCGATTGAGTGAGTTTCCACTGCTGCTCAATCGACCCCGCAAAATCAATCCAGCGGTGCCAACAATACCGCCATCAATATAGACATACCCTGAGACTAATTCCCCAGCGAGGAGAAGTCAACATCTCCCATCGTGGTGGCCCAGAAAATTATTTTACCTGTCTTTTTCCTGCCAACCAATGGTTCACTCTTTTGATTGTTCTTCACAGCAATGATGTAGATGGTGTATTCAGTTCCTGGCTCCAGACCTGGGGAGGAACAGAAGAACCTCAGGGTTAAGTAACCCCCTAATTACAAAATGACAGTCGGGGATAGCTAAACAGAGACTTATCAAGGTTTTGCCCCTGCTACGGTTTCCAATGACTGCACACGTACAATGCATTCTCCAGTTATTTTGGTCCTAAGCACAAATAATCCATTTAGGTTTCCTTCTGGTAGGATCTTGATTGTCCCCCGTAATCCTCAGGAGTGAAGCGACCTGGACTCTGGAGCTCCTACCTTACTGAGCACTGAAAACACCTCATATTTTGTTTTCTAAAAACCCACAGCGGCCTGGATATTTGTCCCTCCCTGCCTGCTCAGCGGCATTGGCTGGCACACAGGGAAAGTGGAGTCAAGGCTCTGCCCACCTGCAGAGAAAGGGGAATATCGGCTCTACAGCATCTAATCCCCACGTGGGCCGAGACCCATGGTGCAGATAGCCGCACCCTTCCCAATTCCCCAGCACGACCCCATGGGGCACACCACCATAGAACTGGGATGCTCAGTTCATTGCAGAGGGCATTCACCAGACAAAGGGAACAGATGTACCGATAAGCGTGGCCTCTGTGGTGCCGGTGCGAGGGCGAGGGAGCAGCTCCTTGGGCTGTGCACCAGGTCTCTCATATCTGATGATGTAGCCCGTGATCCGGGCCCGGGGCGGCTGCCAAGTAATCAGCAGGGAGTTGCTTGTGGTTGTGAGGAAGCGCAGGTTGGAAGGCGCATCAATGGCTAAGAGCAAACAAAATCATTTAAAGAATGTGATAAATGCAAGCATGAGAGCACCACCCCTGCCCTGACAGCTGACAACAACTAAGGGGTTTCCATGGGCTGCAGTCACCTTCTGACGATAATCCGCTTCATGCTCGAAGAGGGGAAAATATGGCTGTAAAATGCGGTAAATTACATGTGTGATCTAAATCAAGGAAAGCCTAAGTTCAGATAACATGTATAATTTCGGTTCTTATGTAAAATAAATAAAAAGTGCCATTACCAGTGGATGCATCAAGCGTAACAGGGGAACTGCGGGCATTCTCGTTCAAGGTGTAAAGGTAGATCTTATAGTCAGTGCCCGGCTGCAAGCCTGAAATTGGAGTAGAAATAGGAAAAGTTTCAGCCTTGCTTGGTTAAAATGTTATACAGAAAGGTGCTACGATCACTGCTACAGGTAGAATCTAACTAAGTGTTAATACTTAGGATGAGTGTGTTGGCTGTAGACTTGCAAAAAATTAGGGGTTGAGATTTTTCAAAAGCACCTCGTTGCCTTAACTTTGTTCCCATTGACTTCAATGAGAATAGAGTTAGGTCAATGCCAAGTGCTAATGAAAATCCCAATTATAAATATTCGATTGTTATTACCTTTATCCAAGAAATACAAGTCTTCTAACAGGATATTCAGCCTACTCCCACCATTGCTTTCCCTTAGCTTTGTGCCCTGTATCTGAAGTTATGACCAATCAATGAATGAAGGGTTGCTACAAGGTGACGGGGACACTGTTCTCATTAGTTCTCAATGATCAGGCTAGGACAATTAATGGAAAAATGAAACAATGTATCAGTTGAATTGAACCAGCAGAAAACTTGAATGCCAAGATGATCTAGGGCAGCGATACTCAGACTGAAGCTCGGGAGCTGCAAGTGGCTCTTTAATGTGTCTCCTGTGACTCTTTGCAGTGCAGGATATTAAAATAGCGTGTGATTTAATTATTAACCAATCTAAGTTATTAACCAATCGAGATGCTTTTGCTATGTTATTAATCAATTAGATAATACTTGGTTAGTCATTTTGCTGTGAGAATACCATTGTGTATATATATATATATATTCATTGTTTCACTTATTATATATATAATATTATATATATATATTCACTTATTATATATATAATTAGTGAAACAATGAATTCACACTACTGTGACTCTTTTGGGTAATGCTGATCACTAACTTGGCTTCTGAATCTCTGAGTATCACTGATCTAGGAAGTGGAACAAAGAGGGTAGTGGAATGATAGTCACTGGAGATCTATGCAGATTTTGGAAGGTTCCTAATGGGGATGGTCTAGAAATATCAGTCCTGCATAAAATTAGGCAGCTGGAGGTCTGGACCTACTAACAGGGCTCTGATCATGATGTGAATGAAGCAAGATCTGCAAAGTGCAAGTGAAAAATCCAGTACTAAGAGAGTGTGGAAGATCTGAACAAGTGCACTTCCTGGCGGCTGCTGTGGAAAATGCTTCCATCCTCAGACAAAACGTGAATGCTCATAAGACTATTTTCTTGTGCTCCCATCAAATCAGGGCTTATTCAACAATGCCTCCTTGCAAGGAACTTGGGTTATCTTCAATGGGAGTTCTGCTCTCAGAGGTAGAATCTAAAGCTTTAATGAGGGTTCTCAAGGTTAGTGTGTATGTGTGTTAGAAGATCAATGTGAAGCCACCTGAAAATGGCACCTAAATTCCATCTGAGCTCCATTCCCACCAAGGTATCCCCAGCACAGACTAGCGACCAAATGCATCTCTGATGAGCCTGGTAGCTGAAAGATATTACTACACAGAGGAGACTGATGAAGACGCTCATTTACCAGTGATGGTGTAGGATCTAACGTCAGGGCTAATGGTCCTTTGAATGGGGTTCTGGCCATCTGTTGGGATGGCTTCAACCTGGAAGCCAGTGATCGTCTCAGTCTTGGTGCGCCAGATGATTGTGACGGTTGTCTCAGTAACATCTGTCACACGGGCTCTGCGAGGAGGACTGACATCTGCACAGAGAGCCAAGATCGGAGGTCAGTAGAATGGGCAGAAGCAATGACTTGGCGGTAGGCAGGGGAGGGCTAAAAGAAAAATTCCCCTAACAGAATCTTTGAATTTTATCAACTATTTTTAAAGGGCCACATGCAGACATGCATAACATGCAGACATCCTTACTCAGGACTGAGCTCATGGACTTCTGCCTGACAACCGACACGCCATGCATAGTACTTGCTGATATTTGTAAAGTATGATTGCTTACTCTCCAGGGTGGTGACCACACCATGGGCTGGCCTGCTAGTCAGAGAGTCCTTCAGAGCATACACACTGACTTCGTACTTGGTGGCCACCTAGAAAGGACAAAGTTATACAATGATAAGGGAGCTAAATGGAATGTCTAATCTTCAGATAGGCAGGGAAAGCTGGGACCCAGGGAAACAAGCCTGAGCTGATCCAGGAGTTGGTAGTTTCACATTGGTCAGTCACTGCTGAGGTCCTATTTAAATATGAAATGCTAAAAAAAATAGAAATCAAGTGAGCAAAAGATCATCAGGACGGTTAGATTTTCTTCCAGTTAAATGCAAAAATAAAAATAAAAAAGTGAGATCTGATTTTCATCTCCATAAAACTCATAGCATAGCTCAGTTCGAATCAATGGTGTTACTTTGGTAGAACATGGATGCAAACCAGAAGAGAATCAGGACCCTGTTTTTTTTTTCCTCAGGCAAACCAATTTAAGGTTGAAACTGTTATTAGCAACAGCTTGAAACCCAAACTTTAAAAATGTATTTGAAATAAATACATGAAAAAAATACATGACAAAAAGAATAGGAGTGGGAAGGCTGGTAGAGCAATGGCAGCTGTATTAGAAACCCAAGATCCTTCATGAGTGTTAGACAGTAGTGCCACGTATACTTTTGGAGTACAACCATAGTATTTGCTGGCCAGATAGAGGGCTAAAGAAAAGCTGTGCGATTATCCGCTTGCAGCATTGACATATCTATAACACTATAAACGGTGCGCACACACAAGGAAGCAGAAGACATTACAGTGGAAACCTGGATGACTTTCTGAAGTTTGGGGGGGCAGAAAGGCCTCTCTGGGCTGCAGAAGCGTAATACTCATGAGACGAAGGTAATACATGTACTGAGCTACCTAATGCAAACAGAAACCTTTCACTACCCAAAAGTGCTCTGCTTTGAGAACAAATTCAGTGGAAATTACAGATCTAAGTTTAATTGGGTCAGATCATCAGCCCTTGGCCATGGGAACTAATTCAGTTCACAGCAGCTGGATCTGGCCCAATTCAGGTTTGAAAATGAATTTAATGAGGGGGAAAAAAATCTCTCATTTCTGCAAATTATTCAGAAGCTTCTTTAAAAATGATTCATAGATTCACAGATTGAAAGCCAAAAGGGATCGTTAGGTCCTCTAGTCCAGTGGTTCTCAACCTATTTACCATGTTCTCTCTGTGTTACGTGAGCCACATCCACACAGTATATATACTACCTGTATGGCCCTGAGGATGTCACATGGGCCACAGCTGCATGCTCATTGGGCCGCAGGTTGAGAACCAGTAGTCTACCTGATTTCCTGCATCACCCAGGCCATAAAATTTCTCCATTACTCTGGTAATGACCCCAGGAACTTGTGTACGGCAGAAACATATTTGCCTGAAAAGTCCCTAGGCTTTATTGGAAGGGGCAGAGTGAAGAGGGAACGGGGAAACTGCAGTTTAAGCAGACAAGATCCACTGTCTTTTAACTATTAAGATACACGGGACTATGTTCTACAACTAACCAGACTTAAAACAAAGGCCAGACCCACAGGAACTATATTGATTTACCCCCCGCTGAGGTTTTGGCCCAAAGCATTTTTAAATTGCTGAAGAAATCCAACATCCCCCCTCCCTCACCACACACATTGAAACCAAAGGTCAAAGAGTTACCATTAATCCTGACACGACAGCAAACGTGCTGTCTGGGGAGAGGTTGATTTCTTTCATCGGCCCAGTCTTTTCCTTGGGATTCACTCGCACTCTGTAGCCAGTGAGATGAACGTTGGGTGCATTCCAGTTGACTTTCAGGCTGGTTGGCGTTACCTGAACAAACTGCAGGTTTGTTGGAGGAGGAATTGCTGTGAAAATTTTGATTAGACAACCGTTAGTTTGGAAGAACGTGGCTCCAGTCGAGAGAGCATTATCAGTCACAAGCGTGAAATAGTCTTAGGTGTGAAATACACAAGCGAAGGCCTAGGGTAGATCTGGATAGTCCACAGAGGTCTGGCTCAAAAGAGCTGAAAAGCTCTGTGGCAGTGCTATCAAAAGCTGGCTTTGGAGGTGCTTACATTCAATTGGTCAGTCTCAAAGTCAGTTCCTCATCTACCTTTCTCTACTTTTCATGCCCCAAAATGACATTTAGGTCAGTTTCACCACTGCGTGGCAGCTTGTCTAACTCCATTGATCTCTGCAGAGTTACTCCTGGTCTACAAAAGTGTGAGTGAGTGGAGAAGGCGGCCCTGTGAGTGCAGAGTGGATGTAAAAATACTGCCAAAGCAAAGCAGCCACCTACACAGGGCACAAGGCAGTGGAGGATCAGGGCTCTAGAAACCATTGTTCTGCTTACATATGGTATCTTCATGAGCTAAGATACCCAACGCTTGAATAAAGAACTTTGTTCAAGAAGTCATTTGGTTCACATAAACTAAAGAAATAGAAGCATCATGGGACATATTTACTTGCTCCTCTGTTATTTGTAACTCTTGGTCTATAACAGAATAAATGTATAGCTTACCATAATGTCCACCATTACCATGCTGCTGCAAAGCCCCCTGATTTTACATCATGTAGCTACAATGCAACTCTCCCTTGCTTTACTCAAATAGGGCCTCATTCAAAGCCCATGAAAAGCAATGGAAAGAATTCTATTGACTCCAATAGTTTTTTGATGAGGTCCCTAAAGGGTAAACCCAGACAGTGGTTTAAGAACTACTATTTGCACTTATGACAGGTATAAACAGCCTATCCCGTTTCAATCAATTATTCTAGCACTTAGGATATTTTAATTTATTTTTTATATTAATCGGTAAATTAGGAACTATAATCTTCCCTACACTCATGGAATTTCAGTGTCAGCTTTTCATTTGCAAATGAATGGAGGCTTCGATTGTAAGGTGCTACCAGGACCTGACTGGCAACACAGGAAACTCTGCAATAGATTTCAGATTGCTGGCAGCAGACAGAGCTCACATTATAGATCCAGTACAACCAGTGGCGTGAACTGGGAATTATTTTGCAAGAGGAAAATCATCAATTAATATAGAGGAGATAGTAATTATTATGTGCGCATGCACGCATGTGCACACATTTCTCGTTTTGAGGAGGAGGTTTGTTAATAAAACAATTAATCAATGGAACAAGCAGGATCAGGCTCTAATGGGGACTGTCAGAAACCGACACACTCCTGTGAAAGAAAGCATCACACCAACGTGCTTGTTGTCAATGAAGCACAGCTGTAGCTGTTAGACAGTAAAAAAGATAACCTGCAATAACCAGAGCCAGAGAAAACCCAGGCTGGTCTTGCTGGAACTTTTCATAGACTCTGTAAGGAGCGGAAGAATTTTGTAATGCGGGGGGCAGCGTAAGTGGCAGTGGCTAGGCCTGAGGCAGTATCAGCTAGGCCCGACTTAGCATAAGTAATAATAGCTAGGCCCTATGGGTAATACTAAGCCGCTTAAGTAAAAGCTTGGTGTTTCCTAATTTGGGCATAAACTCGGGCCAATATGAAAAGGTAGGCTAAATCGCAAAAAACTAGGTCAATTGTAGAAAATTAGGCTAACCACAGAACCAGTTCAAGCCAACTAAAGGTCAGCAAAAATTGTAAACAAGTAACTGCAGCTTGTAGTGAATTGGTCCTTAGCTAAGTGCCAATAGCAAAAAAAAATAACAAGTGTTAGGACCCAATCCCCAAGTGGATTGAGATAGAACCAATAAGCTTATTGCTAGAAAGGGGTGGGGGGTGAGAGAGTATATCGGGACCCCCCAGGTGCCGCCCTGCCCAAAAGCTCTCCGCTGGCCTGTAAAGAATCCATCAGGCGCAGCGTGACAAGTTCACTCCCTGATTGCAACTCGCTTATCAAAAAAAAAATGGGCTTCCCCTTTCTCATTGTGGTAAGCTTCTAATTTATAACTTAAACAGCTTAAATTAGTATAACAGCCACTAGCAGCTTAAATAAACTGACAGTGTGGTTAAGTGCTCGTCTGTCTGCTCTTATCTCACTGCCAAAATCTCAAACCATGATTTCTCCGTTTTTGCGGAATACAGACTCCATGTCAGGCATCTGATGATTTAACAGTTTTATTTCTCCTGTTGTACCCTTGGAAACAAGGACCTATCTGTTTTCTTCTGAACTGAGTTGGATCTGATTGTTAAGTACTGGAGGCACACACTTTTGAAGGGAGCAGATCCTTACCCTGTTGGGGAAAAGGTGTCAATGACAGCCGGAGGACAGGCTGTGAGCAAATAGAGGCTGTGCTTTTTCCTTCAGAGCAATGCCAAAAGGAAGATTGGGAAGCACGTGGGGTACAAAAGGGCTAAGTGGGTATAGCAGGGCCTGTCCTAGTATTTATTTATGAAAGAATATATACGTTTAAAGGCTGGGTCCTGGCCTCTGATCCATTCCTTTTGCACCACTCCGGCAGCACAAAGGGGACAGGAAACCATCCTTTGCCCTTTATATCATCTGTCCCTGGTCCTCCCATTGCCATAATGGGCATCCAAAGAGAGGAGGGGGTGCGGCTAGTGTCTGATGTGCTCCTGGGATGGGCCTTGTTATTGTCTCCTCAAGCTATGCTGTTCTAGTGTGTGATGGGGACCAGATCACTCCCTGAATTCCACTCGGATTGGTAGGGACAGGGGCTAAAAGTGACAGAAACTACTTAGATCCCTGCCCCGGAAGGGTCTGCGATGTGGCCCTCAACTCTGCTCTCCTCAGTTGCTGACCTGTGTTAGTAATTCAAGCCTTCCCTTAGTTTACTTAATAAATACCTAGCAATCTTCAATCATCATCCACCTCTCCAACCAAACAAAGTCCGCTTTCAAGAACAAATATCCCCCATGGCTCCCACAGAGGTACTCCCCCAGTTGGCCATACGAAAGGATATTTGATCCAACAAGTTCTAAGCCATTGCTACTGTGGCCTGCTGGGCAATGTAGTTAAAGGTGTACCTGTGGACTGGGTCCCAGTCAGGGGCTGGCTCTCCATGTCATCGTGCAAGGCAACGATGTTGACAGTGTACTCCGAACCGGGCCTGAGGCCAGGGAGTTCGGCAGTGTCGTCTTCACCGTCTGGGGCGGGCACTAGCTCATGGATTCCATCCTCAGGGCTTGAGTAGGTCACCCGATAGCTGGTGACTTGCCCCTGGGGGCTCTCCCAAGCGATTTTGATGGAATCGACATCCACCTCAGTGAATGTCAGTCCTTTAGGGCTGTCAATGTCTGTTAGGCAAATTAACGGGAAGAGGTTATGGCATAAAAACAGGTTGCAGGGAGGGGAAGAGAAAAAAAAAAAAGCATTTTGATTACATGCAAAGCAGTCTTCAGGTTAGCAGGTGCCTAATTCTCCCCTGCCTTGCACAGCTCTTTACACCTCTGCAAAGTGAATGCAAAAGGCAATGGGTGAAATCCCAGCCCCATTGAAGCCCATAGGAGTTTTGCCATTGACTTGAATAAGGCTAAGATTTCACTCCATGTTCCTCATTCTCATTTACACTATAGCCCCTTTACTCCACTCGGCTCATGCAGAGGGGCCGTAAAGTGAGGGAAATGCAATTTACACACACTTTACATTGGCACAGCAGGATAAGGTGCCCCTGCTACCCGCATGTTGCACTCACTCTTCACCAGTGTGAGTAACCGTGCAAGGCTGAAGAGAATCAGTCCCACTATTTTCTTTCATAAATTAACATCCAATTAAATCATTTGAAAAGATAGCAAACAACTACGTAGATTACGTTCTAAATCAAGGAAACCCATTGGCTTTGTAACAAGCGTGCCTGGGGTACCCATGTACACACAATTATCTCACAAATTAGAGCCGCTCATGGTCATCTTCTCATAAAATTAGACTTGAGCACAAGATCCTGAGCCAGGGTAAATAAGTGCAGCTCCGGTGATGACTAGCCAGACCTCTGTGGAGCTATACCCATTTGCACCTGCTGTGGATCTGGCCTGTAATCATAAGATCTTGAATTAATCTTCATAACGATTCACAGAGTCATTTTTTTGCAATGAGATGTTAGCCCTATAGACCTGCATTTTCTATGCTTGAAGATTAGCAAAGGTGATTTTATAGGAAACTTTTGGCTTAAGACTGATACAGCTTGTGCAATACTCCAATGAACAGTTGAAGAAAGTTCCTGTTCTGCTTACTGGAGTTTTATAATTATTTGGGTTAGATTGCGGCTTTATAGATAGGTCTGAGCATGATGTCCCAGAAGTATCTTTGGGAGAGACAGTGCATTAAAAACACCCCTCTAAGTGACAGGTTCTTCCCTGCTTTCTCCTTGCTCCCCGAGTAGTACTCCGCCACTGTCCTATACCAGCAGGCCTGCACATGAAAGGATGGGCCAAGACTCTGCCCATTCCCCACCCAGCTGCTCTCGGGAGTGAATAATCAAGGGTGTAAGCCCTGCTTACTTTTGCAGGCATGGTCCCAGGTCTGGTAGCCCACATAAGGGTGTAAAGCAAGTTCTTATTCCCTTGCTCAGGCAAACACTACAAGTCAAAATCTAGCCCTCTGACAGCAAGGGGTGAAACCACCTTTGCACTCCAGCTCTAGAAATGAGGTCTGCGCAAAACATTTTAAAAGATTCGCTAAAGGCAAATAAACAAGGAAAAACGATTTTGCTTAGGCCATTTTTAGTGAAAGAAAATAAAAGCACAGCATGGTGGGAAATGGCATATTTTGGCAGCTGATCCAGCGAGGCATAGGTGTGGACTTTTGGTTTTGCCCTGGGTGCCCCACCCTGGCTCCACTACCTCCTCTAAGGTCTTACCCCCACTCCACCTCTTCCTGCCCCTACTCTGCCCTCTCCCCCTAGATCCCCTCTTCGGAGTGCCTCCTACCTGTTGCTCATGCTTTTCTGCCCCTTCCTCCCTTAAGGGCGAGGTGTGTGTGTTTGGGGAGGGGGGGACTCTGTCAGTTTTGGGGGAAGCTATTTTCCTTGGGGTAGGAAGGGTTGCCTAGCAGTTAAGGCACAAGCCTGGGATTCAGGGTTTGATTTTCTGCTCTGCCATAGACTCCATGCTTAGCACCAGGAAAGTCACTTGACCTCTGTGTGCCCTAGATCCCAACTGCCATATGGGGCTAATACATCCCTGCCTCCCAGGTGATATCCATTCATGGCTGCGTGGTGAAGGGGGCAATGAAGGTACCAAGGTAGGTAGATTTGGACTGAATTTCTCCACAGCCTGAGAGTGAGATCTAGCTCCATGGGGCAAAGGGGAAGGCAGGGGGCAGGGACGGATGAGAGATCAGCTTGGAGCTTCCACCCTGCTGCTGCTTCTGGCAGTTGAGGTGCCCAAGCTTGGGGCTTCTGCCCCACATCTTCTGCCAGAGCTTCCCCCACACCCACCCAACGTGGCTTCTGATGGGGTGCCGCATCTTCCCTCCACCCGCCCAGCTGAGCAGGGGCTGGCACTGCGTGCTGATGACGCCTGGCACTCCCCGCCCACCCCTAACTCTAAGGCATTTTTTTTTTGTTACAAAGTGGGGGGGAAGGGAGGGGAGCCCGTTCCAGTGCCCCTGGCTGGACCAACTGCCAGCGCAGCGGCCCCAAGGCTGGGTCAGACTCAGCCAGAGCTGGGAGGCACAGGTTAATCAGCTGATCTGGCAAAACAGCTGATCTGTGGCCACCTGCGCGAAACAGCTGATCAGCAGCCACCAACAGCTGAGCCCCTGATTACCTCCAGAGTGGGCACCTATGTGGCTAGGTACTTCTCAGGGAGAAGGACGCATGTTCTTCTCTGGCACCTAGCTGTCTGTGGAGTGCCCACAGTAAAGGGTGCGCAGTGGATTCACCTATCCGAAGACACTAGAGATGGTTTTGGTGGTTGCTTGGTTTGTTTTTGTGAAATTAAATACATACTGGTCACGGCGGTCTCAACCAGAGGGAGGCTCTCTCCATTTTGACCCTGAGCATAGACGCTAACCACATACTCGACTGTGGGCTGCAGGTCCTCGATGGTCGTTTGGGTTTGATCTGCAAGGAAAAGACGAGACCGGGATTATTTGGAACAGAGAGAGAGGATTTTGTGTCTTCAACCGAGATCTTCAAAGGTACCGAGGTGCCAAACACCCATTGAAATCAGTCCCTTCGTTCCTAGGTGCCATGTGGCACAGAGGGGAGCAAAGTCGTAGTCAAAGCTGTGCGTGGTGGCCAGGTGAAGGTAAAAGTGGCTACACAGATTGTCTCCTGCCCATCGCCACAGAAAGTCTGGGTGTGTTGCTTGGGGAAAGCAAGAGGGGCCAGGAAAAGGAACCAAAGCTATTTCACTGTAGGACTCACGTGCCCCATATTACTCATTGTCTAGGTAAAAATCAGGGACTGACCAATGTCGCTCTGTCTGGGAATCCTACTGGAGAGGGCAGAGGGACTGCGTGGCATATCTATTGCCTTTGCTGGAGGGGGCTGAGCCCAGCAGGAGCTCTGCAGCTGCTATGGGTGTCTGGTTGAGAAGCCACAGAGCTGGGGCAGGTTTTCTATGGCTCTCCCACCTTTCCAGCCTTTTCCAGCTTCCTGGCCTAACTGCTTGCATGAAACCCCGGGCAGAGCTCACTGCAGAGCTTGGGCTGGTAACACAGCCGAGCAGCTACACATTTCATCCCATGGGGAATTTTGGCTGCGCACTTTGATTTGGGAGCCTTATGCTTTTTTAAGCTTGACCAAACTGTGGTGAATTTGCCTTGCTGCAGTACTCAGCGAGGATACCAACCTGTAGGCTAAGACCCCCTGTGAAGCCCTACGTCAGTAGAGACAGACTAGATTGGCTGTGCCAAGTCGTCTGATTCATTTACACGACGGCTCCTTCACCCTGCTCTGACAGTGCAAAGAGCCCTTCAGTGTCACTGGAATTCATACCCACCTGGAGGCCTGGACCCCTGTAATCAGGTTCTCAACATTACAGAAACAAAACAAACACAGCCAGATCTGCACCGCTTTTTGGAATAGGATTGAACATTAACCTGACTGCAGCAACGGATAGCCTTGAGAGCTAATCTCAGTGCTGCTAGTAAAACACACTGAAATGTGCCAGAGGGCAAAATCCAAAGTAACCTAAACCAGAAGAGCCCTTAAGACAAACATGCTCAGGCCTGTAGCGTGAAATCTGCCCCAGGCACTCTCAAGTGACTCCTTTAGGGGTTTTAAGAAGTGGTGTTGATGGACTCCAGACACCTGGGGAGAGATGCCTATGGATGATGTAAACTCACCTGCAGGGACTGTTTTAATTTTTGTGGGCCCATGGCCATCCTTGGGGACGCTTGTCACTCGGTAACCTGTCACTGGGGAAGTCGAAGGCAGCCATCTGACACTGATACTGTTATCCTGAACATCGGTCACTTGCATCTGGGATGGTGTGTCAATCTCTGGACATCGAAAAAAAATCCCTGTGAACATCTGCAATGCAGGAAGACCCTCACCATATCCCATGTGTGTAGGGTCCCCTGTGACCTCCCGACAACAACTTATTCTGCTGTTCCTCTTTTAGACGGTTATTGTTTTTAATGGAAAACCCATCATGCTCTGACTTGTTATTTGTACCACGATGGCACTTATTATGATTGATCGTGTTTATTACAGTGGTACATAAGGGCCAGGTATGAATGGGACCCATTGTACTAGGCACCATATAGGCAGAGTAGGTGACAGTCCCTGCTCCAAACACTTTACACTCTAACTAGGGGTTCCAATCAAGAATCACATATCAGGTCCATAATGCTTACTTCACTACATCCCACACCCATTCAGGGCAGTGCAAGAGGGCCATTAAAGTGATTTTCCACTGGTTTCAATGGGAGTTGGATCAAGCCCTATACAAACAACTAACAAGAAGACAGTCTCTGCCTCAGAGAGCTCATTCAGGGTAATTCCTCTTAGGGTCAGAGAGTAGCTAAATGCTACAGTGCATTAGAAATGTCCAAGATAAGATACCGCCAGAATAGTCATCCTACATCAAACAGCACAAGTGGTTTGACACCTCATGTCCGAGGAGCCAATCTTCACTTGGCTTGCTCACTCCAAGATGGATGTTAAGTGGCTCCCCCAAAACAACAGATCCATAGCTCCAGTAAATTTGTTTAGTCTTATTCTAAACTCCCCTCCCCAAAAGCTGCCATCCCATTTTGTAACATTAACACCACGTGGGGCCAAATCCATCTGGCGCATGACTCCACCAAAGCCAAGGGGCCCATTATTCCCAGCTGAAACCATGGACAATTAAACCAAAAGCGAGTAGCATCGTCCATGGGCCTTACCTGTTTTGTATGTGACCGTGACCGGCTTGCTGCTGGCAGGGCTGTCTCCACGGCCTGTCACTGAGTACACTGTGATGGTATAGTCTGCTCCGGGCTTAAGGTCGTTGATAGTGGCAGTGGATACGGTGCCAGGCACGGTAAACTCCTGGACCGGGCTATTGCCACCTGGGAGGGCAGGCAAGAAAGCAAATCTAATGAAAATGCTGCTGTTACTCACGTTTTAAACAAAAAACAAAGGATGGTCCAAAACCTACAGAACTGAAGTCCATGAAAGTCTCCCATTGATTTCAATGGGATTTGGGTCAACCAATGAGTTGGAAAAGCCTTTTTCATGCCAAACCGAGGGGCAAATGAGAGGCCCATGGAACCCGCCCCCCCCCCCCTGAAATGAATGGAGTTTCTGGATGGGCTAAGTGAAGATTATTCCCCCCACCGTTTAAAGGTCAGTTGTTACATTTATTTATTGGTCATCTTATCTAAACGGGTATCCATCAAAGCACTGCCTTCGATTGAGTTCTGAGAGCATATTGCATGTTACAGTGACACTTGCCTTCACTATCTGCTGCAGGTTTTTAAACGGTCTAAGCTTAAAGCATCACACATGGTGACAATGGGGAGCTCTTGTATAAGTGGTAATATCTGAACACACTTACCTGTTTCACCATAAGTTATCCTATAGTATCTAACTGTAACTGCAGGAGCATCCCAGGAAATCACCAGGCTGGTGGGGCTAGTGGCAGTAACTTCCAGATCCCTTGGAACGTCGGAAACTAGAAAAGAGGTCAGGGTTAAAAAAGAAAAAGAAAAAATATTTAACACCCCCCCAGGCTCATATTTTCCCCACTTACACTGTAAGCTGTTGCTACTAACAAATCTTTCCAATAGCCCACAGTTTGCCATCAGGTCTCTAGGTGACATATCTGGCTGAGATCCTGAATCCAATGGCTATGGAAAGATTTCTATCAACTTATGTGGCCATTAGATCAAGCCCTAAATGTTTTCCTCCTGCGGAAAAACCTAGGGGAGAGGGAAATTGCCCAGAAAACTCATTTCTGAAGGCTACTCGCCTTGCTGGGAGGGCTTTGAAGTCTCACATTGGAGGGCAAGAAGCAAGGCCTCAATCCTCATGGATCCACCAGTGCTGGTAGCATATTCCTCTGGGGCAAGCCCACCCCCAGGTCATTTAAAACAAAAGAATTAGACATTAGCCCAACCTATCTGAATTAACACTTAGCCTCTTCAGAAACTCCTTTGTATGATAAGATACTTTGTCTCCTTAGCAGCTAGGTTTTCTATGCTTTGGCCCTGATCCTAAACTCATGGGAATCAGTGGGAGTCTGTCCTTTGAACTCAGTGGCCTTTGAATCAAGCCCTTTCTCCTCTAGCCAACTGTCTGCTCTGTTATCAGTAGTTCAATTACTCACCAGCCATAACAAGAAATCTTGCATGCATCCATGCACTAAGCACTGGCCTCTCATTGACTAAGGGCTTGTCTACACAGTGGGCTCTACAGCAATCGATGCAGCAGGATCGATTGAGCGGGTCGTGTAGACCCACTCAATCGATGGAGATGGGCTCTCCAGTCGACTCCCCGAAAGGAGTAAAGCTATGTCGATGGGAGGGCGTCTCCCATCGATGCAGCACCATGTAGACGCCGCAGTATGTCAGCCTAAGTACCTCAGTGGGAGATAAGCAAGCTACGTTATGTAGCTTGTGTATCTCCTGTTAACTGCCGGCGGCAGTGTAGACCAGGCCTAAGTCATCATCAGGGGAAGAGACAGACAGGATGTTAGAGTGACAAAAGCCATGAAGTGCGGAATGCTGGACTGATCACAGACTTATAGCCTCCCAACTGAATATCCAGATAATGCTAGTAGATGACCACAAGGTAAAAAAGCACCCAGAAAACTTAATGTATTCAAATTGAACAGGAGAATGTGAAATAGGCTTTTGTTGAAGTACTGATCAACCAACTTGTAATAATTGATGTAAACTCTAATAATTGGGCCTCCTTTAGAGACTGTGTACTTGGCTGCTGCATCCAACACCCTCAGTTCCATCATACGTAAACATCAAGATTGGTTTTATGAAAACAATACCGACAGAGGGAGACTACAGACTGAGAAACAGCAGCTCCACCAGGCCTATTGAGGAGACCGCACTTCAACCTCTAAGAAGGCAGCCTTCAACAACATCAAGAGGACTGTCCAACACAAACTTAGAGAGATGCAAAACTCATGCCTGAGCAGCAAGGCAGATAAGATTCATTCCTATGCAAACAAGAATGACACAAGGAACTTCTCTGATGCTCTGAGAACAATCTACGGGCCACCGTCATCAAGAACATCTCCAGTACTGAGTGCCAATGGCATCACACTGCTCACTGACAAAGAAAAGATACAGCAAAGGTGGGCAGGACACTTTAACTACACCCTCAATCAACAATAATCTATTAGTGAGGAGGCAATTGATTGACTGCCTAGATTGATATCAACAATATCTCTGGCTGATCCCCCAACACTGACTGAAACTGCAAAAGCGATTGACCAGCATCTACAAGGCATGAAGCTTGTATAAGACTGAAACGGACTGAATTTTTCTAGTCAATGTGGACTAAAGGAACTATACCCCAGGAGTACAAGGATGCATCCATCATCCACTTGTACAAGCGGAAAGGAAACAGACAATCCTGAAACAACTATCGGGGCATCTCATTGTCAATAGCTGGCAAAATTCTCACCAGAATTCTGCTGAATTGCCTCATGCAATCCATTGAACAAAGGCTCCTCTCCGAGAGTCAGTGTGGCTTCAGGAAAGGTCGTGGAACCACAGACATGATGTTTGCAGCTTGTCAACTTCAGGAGAAATGCCAGGAACAGGACTCCAACCTGTATATGACTTTCATAACCTGACAAAAGCATTTGTTACAGTCAGTCAGAAGTGCCTTTGGAAGATCATGGCAAAATTCGGTTGCCTGAAGAAATTCATTGCAGTGGTTTGCTAATTCCATGATGGTATGCTTGCTTGTGTTATGGGATGACGGTGAGTCATCTGAATAATTTCCAATCACCAAAGGAGTCAAGCAGGGCTGTGTGTTGGCCTCAGCCCTCTTCAGTATGATGTTCTCTGCTGTGCTTACAGATGCCTTTCGTAACTGTGACACCGGGATAAGCATCAGATACTGGACTGATGGCAAGCTCTTCAATTTGAGGAGATTACAGGCGAAGACAAGGTATAGGAAGTGATGGTTTGTGATCTTTTGTTTGCTGATGACTGTTCCCTAAATGCCAAATCTGAGTCTGACATGCAGCTGAGAATGGATTATTTCTTTTCAGCTTGTGACAACTTTGGTCTCACAATTAACATAATCCAGACAGAAGTGACATACCAACCTGCACCAGGAAAGCAATACATAGAGCCTACTATCACAGTGAACAGCCAAACCTACCTTGGCAGTACACTGTCACGTGCAGTTCACATCAAAGAAGAAACCAATGCCAGAATTGCCAAAACAAGTGTGACCTTTGGCAGACTACGTGCAAATGTGTAGTAGCATAAAAGCATTAGCCAACAAACAAAACTGAAGGTCTACAAAGCCATTGTGTTGCCAGCTCTGATGTATGCATGGGAAACTTGGACACTGGACACACACCATACTATGAAGATGAATCACTTTCACTTGGGCTGTCTGAGGAAACTGATGAAGAGAAAATGGCAAGACAAGATTCCAGACACTGAGGTTCTCCTGCGAGCAGGCATTCCAAGCAGTCATATTCTGTTGATGAGATCACAGATGAGATGGGCAGGCCATGTCACCAGAATGTCAGATGATTGACTGCCAAAGAAGATATTTTCCGGTAAACTAATGGAGGGAAAGGGCTCTCAGGGAGGCCAAAAGAAACGTTTCAAGGACTCTCTCAAGTTACCCTTGGAGTGTATCAACATTGACCCAGAATTTTGGGAAGATCTTGCTCACAATCGTTTCCACCTGGCAAAGCCTCATCCATTCTGGAGCTACAGTCTAGGAGTGGAGGAGAACTACTGAGGCAGAGCAGAAGTGCTAGCAGTGTAAATCTCACAATAGCAGCATGTCCGCTGTTAACCAAGTAACCCATAGCCGCAGCTCTTGTTCAGTGTGCCACAGATGGTTCAAAGCCGAAATTGGTCTGATCAGCCACTCACATATTCACAGAAATGAAACTAACCAGTGACGTCATGGTCATCTTTGAACTCGAAAGACAAACATCAAACAACAGCCTACAACTACCTCACCAGCCAGCAGAGAGGATTCAGTTTGACAACAACTTGTTGGCATCGGGGCAGAAGAATTTCAATGTACGTTTTGTCTGGCTTGTTTTCAAACTTACCTGTAGTTTGCTGGCCAACCAAGGGCAAGCTCTCCTCCCTGCCGTTGAGAGCAATAATACTGACCACGTACTCAGACCCCGGAGCCAGGTTAGTGAGAGTGATGGAATTCCGAGAAGGTGGGATACGGTCTTCCTTGGGTCTGCCTCCACTGTGCTCAAGATGGTGACGAATTTTGTAGCCGGTGATGGCGGCACGAGGAGCAATCCAGTGCACAGTGAAAGAGTTGGCAGTTATATCCGAAAAGTCAATGCCAGTTGGAGAATCAAGACCTGAAGGGAGTGGGGGAAGATCCCCAAGAAAAGGGAAGTTTAGCTTATTTGAATAATGGATACATTTATTTTGAAGGGATTTCCCTCCTTCCCTTCAGCCCCCATGTAATTTCAGAATCCTGCTTGCACTCCCACCAAACTTTGTCCAACACTGAATCTATAAATATAGAATTATCCAGATTATACAGTGGTGTAAGAAAATAAACCAGAGGAATGTAATTGCCAAATGGAATCTCATCGCGCGTTTGGGCCACATTTGGAGTCCTCTGAACTTTGAGGTAGTTGGTGGTTTTAAATGGTCGCCCAAACAGAACACCCAGCTCTTGTTTCAGAGAATAGAAAAAGCTAAAATGCAAGAGCATCAGAATATTTCTGGTACTTGGTTGTAAAAGTACAGTGGAGGGGTCTGATCCCAACATGTCTGGACACCGCTTAGGGGAACTGAACGCTTTTCTTTTATTGGGCCAAATCCTCAGTGGATGTAAATTAGCATAGACCCATTGAGTCAATTATACACCATTTAAAACCAACTGAAGATCCGGGCCGTTGACCGCTTTGGGCATTGGGGCATTGGCATTGGCTTGGCACTTCCCAAGCTATGTCTCTGCATCACTCCTTTAAATTCTTTTGTGCAACTCTCCAACAGTATGAAAATACACATCAAGGAGATACACATCTTAGAGGCTTTTATGCCCTACATCCCCTCACTGATTAGAGTTGTCCTATTAGTGGGCAGTTAACGGAAAGGATAGCAGCAAACAGAAGTTTTCCAAGCTGGTTTCCACATACCTGTTTTCTGCACTCCAGTCAGAGGGGTGCTCTCATGCTGCTCGTAGACACTATAGATGCTCACCAGATATTCAGTGCCAGGCAGGAGATCTGAAGGATTAAATCACACCAATTTAGATGCTCACAGTTGTCAAACTCTAGGAGCAATTGAAAAACCTCAGCAATTTTAACCAATACAGCTCATTAGGTGGAACAACCAAATTTTGCAAAACATGAGCCTAATGCACAGTTAGACATTTGAAGCTTCAGCATTCTCTGCTGTGGGAATGGTCTTCTGCTTGATTGGAAGTTTTATCCTGCAACAAGTGGTGGTGGTTTCTTTTTTATTATTATTTTTTTGCAAGGGCATCATTGTCAGCACTGATTAGTTTTCCATACAGGCCTTCCAGCTCTAAGCATTTGAGATTCATCGGGCCAGATCCTCACCTGATGTAAACTGTTGTAGCACCATTGACTTTCAGTGAAGTGATTCTGATTTACACCAGCTAAGAATGTGGTCCTTTATTTTTAAAGCAGCTACTGTCTCTCACTCAACCAACTTGTCCAGTTTCTAGGGAAAATCCCTCCAACAACACAACTTTTGTATCAAGACAAGCAAATTAGTTACATGCGTGTAAGAAATGCAACAGATTAGTTGCATTGTACTGTTAACATTTCAGATAAAGCATTTGTTTTGCTTTCCAAAATCTAAAGACTCAAAGGGGCAATGACTGTTTGCTTATTTTGATCCTTTGTGTCTTCATCTAGACCCATGCACTGCAAATCATTGACTTTTTGTCAAACAAAGTAGGCAATATGTACTTACTCTTAATACCTAACCAGGCTCAATTGCCCCACAATATGATGAATCATCATCCTTGGCTTAGCAGGAAATCTTTTATGCGGTTTGACTTTAACTTTGTTAAAACAATGGACTAAATCCCTAGCAGGTGTAAATTAGCATAACTCTACTGAAGTCAACAAAGCTACACCAACTAACACCAGCAGAGAATTTGGTCCATCATACTTATTCTAATCAATTTCTTGCTTTTCCGTCCTCTTATGCTGGGTCTCCAACAAGAAACTCACTGCAGAGCTGGGGGTCTCAATGTGTTCAGAGGATGGACCACATCAGCATGGAGATTATTTCATGGACCAACTCACCTTGAATTCACAGTCATGAGAACCACGTCTCCCCAATTCATGACTGCTCAATGTCCATGTGGCAGCTATACCCATTAATACATAGGAGAGTAATATTAAGAAAGTACTTTATGTATTTTGTATCTATTTTTAATGTAATTTAGCTGCTAGAAGCTGGGGGGGAGCTAATACCATGTGACCACAGCCAGCACATTGATCTATAGACCAGCAAGTACTCCACAGACCCACCAGCAATCAGTGGAATTCAGCTTGAGAACTGCTGCGGTCGAGAAGTCTCTTACATTCAGCTGACCTAGGCAGGTAACCTCTTACTTGTTAAAACCACCATGCTGTCGGAGGGTGAAATGGACAACTCAGCAACATCTTCCTCTTTCTTCACAGGTGAATAACGCACCAGGAAACTGGTCAGTTCGATGGATGCTGGAGGAGACCAGGTCACACGCATAGCATCTGGGCCCACGTTGGTGAAGCGCAGATCAGTTGGAGCAGGAACAGCTACAGGGAAAGAATATTGGGAATTTTTTTTTTTTTTAACATTTTCTGGAAGGTAAGAGTTTTCCGAGATGGCGGTTCAGGGAATCCACAGTGTATCTCATGCAACGAAGAGGCTACCGTTTCAGACCCATGCAAACATACTCCTAAGCTACATTTGGTTCCACTACAGGTAAAAACACTTCAGGCTACTGTCAGGCTCCTTTAACCTCTTGGCAATCGCTGATATTTAAATGTATTCTGTTGAGCTAATTTGAAAACAACGTAGCAGATTTCTCTAATATCGGCCTTGCAGCCGGATCTTGTATCATAGAGACGAGGCCAAAAGAGGCTTAAGTTGCCAGACAGCAGTTTACAGATGAAAAAGTCATTTAATCCAAAATTGCACATGCACACATAGGGGAGGAGAAGGTATATCCATTAAGTCCCTTCACCTCTACGTCTGCTTGTGTGTTTAAGGGTTTAGAACCTCAGCAGTTCATTCATACGTGACAGGGTGTCATGCAAAAACTAGTCCTCAGCTCATCTTCTACCCATGCACTACAGAGACCCTCAGCAGTGTGACATGCCTGTCACTAGCGTGTGCTCAGGAAGCAATGTTTCTTGTCCATCTTTTAAGACAAGGTTTGAAGAGTTGGGCCACCACCAAAAAAACACTAATAGCTCAAATGGCTTGACCAGTGAGAGAATCGGGGCTAAACCAAAGAGTATCTCCAGAATCATATACACCCTTTGGAGATCCCATTTCACTTTTGGGACTGTGATTCAGGATCTAATAATTTGGGGATCATATAACCCAAGCTTAACAGAGTAACCTGAAAATCTGAAAAGCCGACATGAATAAGACCCTGACTTTGCAGTTATCTGCACTATTAAAATGCAGTTCATGCACAGGGCTAAAAAATGCAAATGGCAGAGCCTTTCCCATCCAAGATTAAAACACAATTTGGCCCTTGTCCTCCCCTTCTCCCATCACAGTGAGTGGCTCAATTCTTCTCAGAGAAAGCCCTAGTCATCCCAGCAGCTAGTGACAGCACGAAACACTATCCAGGTGACAAAAGATGGAAGTTTTCAAAATTCACCCGTTTGCTGTGTCAGAGTGGTAGGGGCACTCTCTCCGCCATTAATGAGCGTGATTAGGCTGATCTCGTAATCAATGCCCGGCTCCAGGCCTGTGACTGTGTAGTATCCTACTGAGGAGTCCACAAAATCTTCAAAAATAGGGACACTTTCTCCTGCCGTTACTACTGTGATGCGGTAACCGATAATGGTAGAGGCATTTAGCGGGGTCCACCTCAGGCCGATGCTGGTATCAGTTATGTCAACAAAGCTTAGGTCAGTGAGCTGGGGCACCTCTACTGAGTGCAAAGGGGAACGGCAAAGACACACAGAGGCAAAAAAAAAAAGAGGAGGGGTGAGGGAAATAAAGCAGCGGTCATCAGGTTACATGTCTTAACAGTGAGGAAACGGTAAAGCGATGACGGTGATGTGCAATATTTTCCAGCTGAGGGCCCAATGGTGCCACCCTGACTCACACAAAATTGCACCTTTCAACACACAGAGGGCCAGATTGACAAAGGAAAAGAAGCAGACAGGAGTGTAGGATTTCAGGAGGAGTTAGGTGCCCAAGCACCTTTGAAGATCTGCTGCCTGGTGGGACTTTCAAAAGCCTAAGCAAGCTATGCCCTTAACGCCCATTGAAATTACTGTAAGGAGACAATTGGACCCTGACGTGTTTTTTCAAATGATTCTCTTACAGAAACCTACCCAATTTAAGCATTTTTTAAAAAAAGTTCTCTTGCCTGTTCATCTTTAAGCAAAGGAAAACTGGATTATTGATAATGGACCCACTAGAATTTTTGGCTTTTTAAAAAAATAATAGTCCGAATACTATGTCTGGCTTCATCTCTTCAGATGATAATGTCATCACGACCCATTTGGAATGCTGAACTAGCTGGAGTGGACCCAATCCTGAGCTGGTGAAAATTGTTGTAGCTCTGTTTAAGTCAACAAAGGCAGCTGGTATAAATCAGTGTATCTTCATTGACCTGAAAGGAGTTACGATTTTCACCAGTGGAGGTTCTGGCCCAGTATTCTTAAAGTCTTACTGCTGCAGCTTCAGTCCAGGTGTTAAAACAAAAGTCCCAGACTTGGGAGTAGTATAAAGCTTGCTTAGAAAAACTGGAAGTGGTTAAAAATGAAGTTTCCTGGGATATGGGTTTTCATATGAAACTCGCAGCTTCACCATGTGACGAAGGTTATGCTGGGAACAGTGTGGCTGAGAGAAACTGACTTGGTTTCTTCACCAGACTTTACCATCTTAAAACCAAGCCATTGAATTAGGATTCATTTGAATAACCTTCTAAATGCATCCTGTAGTTTTTGCATAGCTAACAAGGCTGTGAGATTTATTCCGATGGATACTACAACTTTAGCAAAGCTGTTCTTTCCCAAACGTTAGACCCAACAGAAATCAGGGATTTTGCTTTGCCTTTAAGGGCATGATCCTGAAGTCAATGGGATCTGTGGATGCTGTTCCCCCTCAGTTAGAAAGGACCTATGGCTTACTACTCATGTGATAGCGTCATTAGGAGTTAGCTGGAAAAAAGGAAATATCAGATAGAAATGGTGCAAAAGGCTGGGCTGTTTAATAACTGAGCGACAATTTCATGCTCTGTTATGAAAAACAAGTATTTTACAGAATAAGTGCAGCAAAATGTCCATTTTCTGTAAAATAACCATTTGTCCTCATGGAATGCATTTACCATATCATCTTTAAAGAGCACCGAAAGACACAAAGAATGCCTATCACAATGCTTCCCCCACCCCAATTAGAGAGTGGTATAGGAGTTAAAGTTGTTGCTTTAATGATACAATGCCACTGCAGTAGATATCCATGGGAGAACACAGCAACACATGGAAATTTTAAAAGCAAGGTTAACAGCAAGCATTTGTCAAACACAATAGCTGGCATTGTTTCCTAGATTAGAAAGAACACCACCAAGCAAAACCCTAACAAAGCAAAATGAAACCTAATCATTCAGGGATTTGGATATTTATTGTACGACTGTGGTAGTAATGGAGAATTACAGGAAGACATCCCAGTACGTAGTGAAATACCCACCAAGTAATCTGCCGCTATCTCTTACCAGTACTACATTACTTCCTTACTTCCCTTTCTTTGCCAGCTCAGATCTGCTGGGGTGGAGTCAAGGCGCTGCCCATTCCCTAGCCCACCTGTGCAAATGAGGCAATGTATTTCCACAGAGACAGCTCTTCCCCTGCAGATGGATTGCCAATGCAGTTAGCCTGTTCCTGGTGCAAGGGGGTGTAAGCTGCCCCCTTACTCACCTGCACTGCCACGAAGGGCAAGTGCCTACCTTGCAGCTAGACTGTAAGCCTGCAAATCCTCCCCCAAGGAAGTCAGTGGGAGGTCTGCTCATCTTTCCATTACCTTGCGTGATGGTTTTGGAGACGGGGACGCTTTCCTTGTTGTCCTTGACAGAATAAACACTGACGTTGTACTCCAAGCCGGGGCTCAGATTTTCAAAGATGCAGGAGTTCTGATCGGCACCGACTACTTCCTCCAAGGTATATCCTTGCTGTCCACTGGTAGGAACAGTGGTAACTCGATAACCAGTGATGCCTGAAAGACACAGATTGCAGGAATCAAATAATCCTGTGATGGATTTATTCAAACCAGGTTTGAATACAATCTCTCAGAGAAAATACAGATATTAAACAGATGATCCCCACCACCCTGATGCGGGCAGGCAAGAGCTCACGCGACACAGGAGCAGTCCATTTCGAATTGACACACTGAGATAAACTTCCAAAGAGGTGTCCAAAAGGGGGCTTCGCTGTGCAGCTCCCATGGGTATTAACAGGAGACACATGGTTATTCTCTGCAACACTTTGAAAACGCACTCTCAGGAGTTCCCCAAAGCCAAAATTCTAATAAGGCAAGAAATAAGGAAAGTCGCATCTCAGCTCAGGGGTTTTGGGGTTTCCAAAAGCACTCGCATTGGACGAACAATTCCCAGGGAAGTCATTGGTAATACTCCCATCTCCGTCAGTAGGAGAATTGTTAGGTCAAGGTTGGGTGCTTTGGAAAATGCCACACAATTAATTAACCCCCCAAATTTTCCCTTCCTGCCTTATTGTGCTTTCTTTATTTCAGACTCTCTGTTAACTAGGGAGAACACTAGAGCAGTCTCCTCACTCCTAACTAACTTGAAAGGCAATCTCTATCATCCTGTGAAATACCGCCATTTGACATGTAAGGTAATGCATCAGGACTCCTGTTGCAGACTACTTTCACACAGCGATGCGGAATATTCGTATTCTATCAGATTATATTTGAATGCAACCAAAAATAACATACATCAAAAAATGACATAGGAGCTAAACATTTATTCAGTGCCTAGTTAATAACAAGCCCGAGGCTATCCATTACACTAGTGTAATTCAGGAGTAAATCAGTGGCGTTGTTCTTGATCTACACTGTGGCAATGGAGAGCAGTTTCTGATGCTATGTAATTACCTGGAGACGTGCTTCTATCCCAGGAGACGGTCAAGACTCCAGTGTCAGGGTTAGACTCCAGATGCAGATTAGTTGGTGGGGATAATGCTACAAGAAACCAAATGCATGATCACTTGATAATCCCAAGAGTCATTTAAAAAACAAAACACCCAAACCTTTAAAATGAACAAAATTTAAAAAGCTTCTTTTGGAGCTATTCCACCAACTTGCCACATGCAGTAATGTTAACATCTGTATATCAAAGGGAGAACAGACTCCTTTGAGACTGAGGAGAGAGAAAATGAGATGCAAACTATTGTTCTAGGGAGTTGCAATACCACTACTAATTCTTTTGGCTCTCACTTGAATTCAGTGGGAGCTGGATCAGGCCCATACATCTTAAGGTGCTTTATAAAGGAAGGTCATTATCGTTATCATTCCCATTCTCATTAAATATAGGGAAGAACAGAGGCACAAAGACTTGCCCAAGGCAGTGGCAGAGCTGTGAATAGAATCCAGCCCTCCTGAGTCCTCCACTAGTACACTCCCACTTGCCCACACAACTACATAGCAAAGCAGAGATTAGTATCAAAGCATCAAAGATTAGTAAGGGTTAGTCAGAGATGTCGTACGTGTAATTATTCTTTTGATGATTGGTGAGTCTCTGTCCTGACCGTCCATCAGGACTGAAATGCTGTAGATGTATTCCACTCCAGGAGTCAGGCCAGAGATAACAATGCTACCAGATTCAGAAATCACCTCCCGTGGGGCTTCTCCACCTTGACTTGGTCGCACACCCAACTGTAGAGAAGAAGGAAGTGGGAAGGTTGCCTTACATATGAACCATCTAAGTGCCTATAAAGCATACTGGACACATGTTCCTAAGTGACAACAGCATGGACCTGTGTGTTTCATGCCAATCACTAGCTGAATAGTTGTGGGGAAGTTGCCTATGCTGGAACACAAAGGGCATGGATAGCCCTGTATGTAGGTATGCCCCAGGGAACACAGCATCTTGCAGCAGAATGGGACGATGCAACCTCATGGTGCTCTGTGACTGTCATCGTGATGTCCCAAATATGGGCCTGATCCAAAGCCCACAGAAGACAGGTGAAAGACTCCCATTAACTTCAGTGGCCCTTGGATCAGGTGTGTGTGATCACCTCCTTTGCATATTTTAACCCCTGAATAGTCACTTCAGGTTAAGAACACAAGATACTGCCCCACGGTACTCAGTGCTTCCATATTTGTCACTACACTTCTTTCCCCAAACTATTAGATTCCTATGGTCTAGGGCCATTAATTCTTAACTGTGTCCTAGCTGGATAACTGCTAATGTAATTAAGCAACAGAGAGAAAAATAGATCCAAAGGCTTCAACGGGAAAATACCTTGAAACCAATCCTTGGCGCAGGTGTCCAGGTAACAACAATAGAAGTTTCTGTCACGTCCATGTTATAGGGAGGGACTGAGCCCATGGGCTGCACTGTGAAATTAATTGATAAATGGAGTTCAAACTCAGTGATATCCAGAAAGTTATAGAAATCTGCCAGTGCTGCTGTCCTACACGTTGACTTTTGTCATCTACTTTCAGCCTTGTATTTGTGCCATCTTAGTGCAACATTAAATGTTAGCCCTGGGTTCTTTTGTTTGATTCCTCCAAACCATTTGTGATGTTTAACAGGGGTTTGTTGTTTGTTTGTTTGTTGGGAGAGCGAGGGGAGAGGTGATGTCAATGTCCTATGGGCCAAGTGCACCTCTGGTTTAACCTTACTGAAGTCAATAATGTTACACCTGGGATGAATGTGGATGCTGGTTATCAGCCTTTTTGATTTTGAGGGGTTTTTGATTTTTGTTGGTTTATATCACAGCTTTATCGTTATTTAAATAGCAAATCTACCTATTCTTTCTACAAGTATGTAGTGGTTCTTACCAAACTCATTTTAACACTATAATCTTTGGGGAGAAACAAACCTTTAAATTAGTACATATCAACCAGCGTAAATATAAGGGGCTGAGGTCCAGTATGGATAAAATGAGATATTAAACAATACTTGTCACTATTACTATAAAAGTATCTGATCTGCTTCAAGTCAGATGCTCAAGCTTGAGAAAAATCACTGCCCTTGGTTTTATGCGAATGAGTAAATAATCATCCGCTACTCATTCTCTTCAACCACTGGCTAACACGCCAGAAAGGCTCAAACATAGAATATGTTTATTGAGGGAAAATGGCTTTTTCATCACAATGGAAATCTCCATGGGAAATGTCAGCTTTCAATGATTCTTTTCCCCCTGAATTTTAGCTGAAAAATTTGAAAACCCAACTAATAACCAAAATATGTTGAGTGAAACTGAAAATGGATGTTTGCCTGAAATGTGTTGGTGTTTGGGTTGCTGACAAGATAAATTTTCAGAAACTTTCACTTAGAGGTTTGTTTTTCTAACAAAAAGCAGAAACATTTCATCCAAAATTTCTGATGGAAATTAAACATTTTGGCTTTTTTTGTCTAAATTTCTTATGGAAGGGAAAAAAACATTTCCTGAGCTGCTCCACTCAAATATCGTCTCTAAGGACTTATTTTGAAAGACAAGTTAGAATGGGCAGTTTCAAGCACAAGTCTATGCTTTTGAAGAAGACAGTGTTACTGGCAAATGAATCTGCACCAATCATGCTTACAAGTAGTGAAGACCGCAGTTTCTCTGCTGCTTTGCTGGTTGCCTTTCACTGCCACAAGGTAAACGGTGTACTCAGACCCAGGCTGCAGGTTCCTTAGTGTGTATTTGGTGGCAGATGGCCCCACGTTGTACTGCTTTTGTTGACCTCCTCTTGTGGGACCTGCAGTCAGTTGGTATCCTGTGATCGGAGCACGCGGTGGAGTCCAGGTCACCAGCACTGCAGAGTCAGTAATGTTGTCAAACCGTAGGTTGGTAGGGGCATCGAGTTCTGGAAGGAAAAACAAAGTATGCATTGCTAGTTCTTTCATAGGCGTCGCGGCCTCACTTTAGGTTCTCTTTTGAAAAATCTTGGCTGTCATTTATTTTTTAAAATACCAAAACATATGCACCAATTTTAAAAAAACAAACAAACCAACAAGCAAACAAAGAAACAGCACCACCACGTTTCTGAGGAGAAATATGTCAACCTAATATAGTCAAGCTGAGAGCTCTGCTGCAAAACAACCCTACGCATGCTTGTCTCTCCTATGTGAATTATACAAGGTTTTTGGAACGTTTCATATGACCTGACCTAGAAAAGACACCCACCACTGGCATTCTTTTTATCCTTAAAGGCCCAAATGTAACAAAATATAGCAAAGTATGTGCTTAAAGTTACGTCCATACTTGGGTGCTATGTGGGATCCAGACCCAGCAGAGATGATGTTACCCCCTGACAAAATACACACTTACAGGAATTAAGGTCCAGAAAAGGTCCTGGGAAAAAGAAAACCCAATGGATATTAGGCATCTGAATACCGTTAAAAATCTGGCCCTAAGTTGCTTAGTTCAGTAGTTTTCAACATTTCCACGACACAATCCTGTGTCACAACTAGCATCCGTCAAAATTTTTCCATCTAAGCTTGCTTCTTTTAAAATGGAAAATGTTTTTTTGACTAAATGGAAATTTGTGAAAAAAAAAAATTGTTAATGGAATCTACCTCTCCAAAAAAAATCAGTTTTTGGATTCTCAGTGTTTTCATTTTTATCAAATTTTTTGTGGGGGGGGGGGGGGGGGGGGGGGGGGGGATACCCTCCTTCCCCAATCTATAAATAAATGGAGGATGATCATAAGAAAAGGGAGGATAGTTGTGACTTTCCTCAAGTCTGTTATTGACCCCCACATTGAGAACCAGTGGTTTAAATTTCAGAGGATATGTAGCTCTACTGATACTTGGGCTTATTCCTCACACAAAATGATAGTGTTGTATCTCTTTCTCGTATGTAGACCTATATCTGGTTCTCTCTTACATCGGTACAGAATTTGACCCGTCAACTTATTAGGCTTTTATGACTTCTTTCACCCATGCAAAACAGATTAAAAAAAGCACACACAATCATAATTTACTTAGAGGTCACTGTTTAACAGAAGGAAAAAAGGAGAAGCAAGTTTGCACTATGGGAAGACTTTTGCTGGAGGCCTTTTCCTTGGAAACCCTGGCTGATTTCTTTTTCCCAGAACTTTCAATCACAGTACGTAATTTATCTGAATACTTTTAGCAATGTGATGTAGACAAAGCAGTTAAGTGGATGATCACAACCAATGGAAAACAATTCCAAACAAAGATTTGTTATTAGGTCTGTGCAGACCAATTCAAATGACTATGCTCAGCTTTATATTCCAAATAAACATTTGGGGTCAGTTTTGCAAAAGAGCTCAGCTTCCATTTAGGCACCCAAATGAAGTGAGCAGATTTTCAGAAGTGCTCTGCGCCCAGCAATTCCCGGTGAGAACACTGGAACTTTTAGGTCTCAATTGGAGCGGAGCTCTTGTGAACAATCTGGCCACTTGAGGTTTTTTGGGGTTTTTTTGTAAACAGTGATGGGAATTCAAGGTGGGATTTTCAAAAAGCGTTTTCAATGGGACTTGCGCTCCTACGTTGTGTAGATGCTTTTGGAATGTCCAGGCAGCTGAACTGATTGATTCTGAGGAAATGAAAGATCAAAATGTCTTTTGCTCCTCTTTTATACACTCTGCACCAGACTTTCAATAGTGAGGACAACTGTTCAAAATATGTGATCAATGAGAGTTGAACACTTTTGAAAGCCTGGCCTTGAACCAAAAACTGGGAAACTTTTGTGGCCACGCTTTTAGGTTTGTGAAATACTCACATGAGCCACATTCTGGCTTTCTTTGATCTGCTTCACTGGGGTCAGGAAAACCCTTCAAGGAGTGGATCAAACAGCAGCCATGCCCAGCTGTTACACAGCACTTGTCATTAGTAGGCCTCAAAGGACTTTATAAAGGAGGTCAGTACCATTCTATCCATTTTACACATGGGGAAATCAAAGAGATGCTGAGCTTTGCCTCTTTCCTTTGCATCCCTCTGTCCCTTGCATCCGGCATCTCTATGGTTGTGGGAAGTGAGGGATAGCGGGACTGCCAGGAAGTCCCTGTCTCCTCACCACAAGCAGCCAGAGGAGAGGTTTTGCACTGAACTGACTGGGACACTGCATCAGTCTGATGCTGTACTGTCATCATTGACAAAGTTATGAGAGGCTTTGACCTCGAACAGTGATTAGTAGGAAACATACAGTCGCTAAGGGCCTGATCCAAAATTCATTTAAAACAGTGCAGAAACTTCCACAGACGTCAATGGGCTTTGACTAAAGCTCTACGTGACGACAGTGAAACAGAGCTGTAAAAAAAACCTTATAGCAGGGTAGCCGGAGGTTTTGATAAAATATTTTGTATCCCCACCGTTTCGATTGATGAGGCATCTTGAAAGGAGTACCAGGATGTCCTATGACAAACCAGGACTGAGGAGGCAAAATTGGAATGCATTGTCACTTTAACTATGGGCCAATTCCTGTTCTTACAGGCGTACACACAGCTCCTATGGCAGTCAATGGAAGTCAGCAATTAGCATTTAGACTGGGATTTACAAAAGGCAGTCTAAGCAAGTTAGGCTCCCAAATCCCATTGAAATGCACTCTTAGGTGCCTTTGAAAAGTCACAGCCTCAGACCCTTACCAGGAAAGAGCCAGAAGGGCACGTTCATTCTCAATCAACTAAAAAAAAAAGGCAAACTCCAGCCAAATTAAATTGTTTCTAAATGCAATGAGATTTAAACCCCTATTCGAAAACACTGGAAGAGAATACATCTTCTAAGGAGATCATTGGTGGACCAGCTGAATTCTCAGCCCTATCATTTTGCTTACTGGGGGTGCCTCATGGATGGACCAAACTGCTCCAGTTTAAGTGTTGTGTTTACATGTTACCCTAAAAGAAAGAAAAATATTCACTTCCAACCCCATAACAAAACTTAAAGGAAAGACACGTACTAGTCATTTGCTCTGCAGTCAGTGGCTTGCTTTCCCTGCCATGGAGCACTGCGAAGACCTTGAAGAGATAGGTGGTTCCAGGTAAAAGGTCAGTAACCTCAGCGAAGTAGTTCCTGGTAGAAGGCAGTTTCTGCCCATGTACACCAGGGCGGTTAAGTGGGATCACTTCCACCCGATAGCCAGACACTACGCTTGATGGCGGGGTCCACAAGATGGTGATTTTGACATCGGTGACTTCCACAAACTGCAGGTCCGTGGGTGAAGGAACAGCATCTGACAGAAGACAGACCTCCGGTAAGTCAGAGGGATTCCCACCAGAATTCAGGAATAAGGAGCAGAACAAGAAAGTAGTAAGCTCTGATTGAATAACTAAAATCTGACACATTTCACTGAGCCTGTTTACGTAACAGAAAATGTCAAATAAGCCTTATCTTAACAAATGATTTCAAGAAAATACCTGTGTACACTGTACATCTGAAATTACAGCGGGTGGGTCAGAAGATTTTAGTCTATGATTTGCATATCACATTTCATTGGCACCAAAAAAACGCTGAAAAATCAAATGCACAAAGCAACTGAATGTCAACTTTGTACAGAGCCACGAGTTTGAAAAAAAACCAAAATAACAATCCAATGACTAGAAACAAGCAGCTCTTTTGCTAATTAAGAAGAAAAGGCTTTGAAACCCAGCAGAATAATTGGAGAGTCTATAATTAATTTTAAACTTAATCTGTTTATAATTAAACAACTACCAGTCTGATCCCAGCTTCACTGAAGTCAATGGTAAAACCCCTGTTGGCTTCAATGGCACTGTATCAGAGCCATTCAATTGAGGTTTCTGATTAACTCGTCCGTACAAGCACTTATGGTTAACCAAAACAAACTTTGGTCGTTCTCAGACTATATGGGTGACAAATCATAAAATCACTGGGCCGAGTCCATTCCTGGCACTGTTCCCATCGCAAGAACATCTGATTCCACTGTCACCACACCAGATCCTAATTCTTACAGTACATTTCTTTTTTGTTCTGTTACACTGCCTAATTGATTACTTTTTTTTTTTTAATTAAGGGCAATTTTTTCTTTCAGATTTGGGTGTCTACAGTTAAGCTCCCAAATCCATATAGTTGCTGAGCAATTTCCCCTCCTAATGACTTCACCAGAGGGAATCAGTACCTGAAAAAAAAAATATGGTTAATTATTCAGGTGTTTATAAATGTGGATAAGGGTATCAAACCCTAGACATCTGAAATCTGAAGTATCAAAGCAGCAAGATACCTTTTCAATACTGGTAACATGATTTGTCAAGAGAACCTTTATGGTGACTTAGAAAAGTCAGTTGAGATTTTTCCCCTTTGAGTAGACATAGTCTTACAGTCTTTTGACTGGCCTGTAATCTTACTGCTGGGTATTTGCATTATTTATTATTTGTATTGCAATAGCACCTTCGTATCCTGACTATGGATCCCATTGTGCTAGGTGCTGTACAAACAGAACAAAAAGATGATCTCTACTGAAGCTGCCTTGCGTCAGCCTTGCTGTGGAAGTATCACATTCACGTACATTTGGCTTCCTGCCAAATGAGTGCTTCTCTGCATTGATTTAGTATTGCCATCTCTCTGAGCAGCGTAGAGTGACAGTCTATGTAATTAGGTTGACACAGTGTCAATGCAGACAATGCATTGTTTGTGTTGATAGTTACTGGCTTTCAGGAGCTGTCCCACAATTCCCCACACTGACAATACAATTGATAAAAATTCTCCTGGTGAGGATGTACACCACTGATACAAGGAGTCAAGCGTGTGCACACACAAGTGATTTGATAGCTGTGGTGGCTGCATGCCAACGTAAGTTAGGTTGATGTAATTTTGTAGTGTAGAAATGGCCTAAATGGGTATTAAGTCTCTGCTAGTGAAAAGTAGCGATCCTAAGGTGGCAATATTTGATTAGCAGAAACCAGCATTTGACTTTAATATGTTAATATTTAAAGCTTATACAGATTAGCTAAAAATTGGTGAGGTTTACGGTAAAGGGCACTATTGACTATATACCCATTCAGAGCATTTGCTGGTGGTATACTTACAGCTAAAGCTGGACTCTAGAGGCTGCATTTTTCTTTTTATTTGGCCCTACTGTGTCTGACAAATTCCTTTGGTATGAACCATATCCCAGGGAGTGGGCTGGCTGTTACCTTTGTGTGGGACACCTGTGGTTTCCTGCTGGATAAAGACAGGAGTACTCTCCTGATTTTCTTCCACCGCATAGATAGTGATGTTATACTGCACACCAGGCATTAAGTCACTGAGGGTCACAGAGGTAGCGGTCTCAGGCAGGTTGAGCTCTGTGCTGCTACCTTCCACTGATGGGGCATAGACAATTCTGTAGCCTAATGTGATGAAACACACATGATCACCATATGCAATCACTACAACCAGCACAAGGAACTGTAAAAAGAAGAGAACACATTTTCCCCCCAAGGATCCAAAAAACTCTCCTGAACCTTTTGTGAAATTCAGCGCTTCCCCCATCTGAGACCCCCCTGGAGATCACATTGGAGGGTCACAGTAGTCCCTTAAAAATCGATAGCAAAACAATGAGAGTTCTGTGGCACCTGTGGGAACTCTCACTGCTTTGCTAGAAACAGACTAACACGGCTACCCCTCTGGAATTTAAAAATCTATGAATCTCTAACATAGGCCAAACCTAAGCCTAGATCTGAACACCCCCACACTTTGAAGTACAGATTAGGATTCTGAATAAGAACATGCTTCCCAGGTTTGTTATGAGGATGACATGGGGGCAGGCAGAGGCCATGGGTTCAGAGGACCACGGGGTTGTGGTTAGTCAAACGTGGATCAGCAAGTGAACCTGCAGAAATTAGTTTGCACCTCGCCCACTAAACTACTGGGTTCAAATTGTAAAACCCATCATGAACCAGACATTACAGGGTCTCTACAGCTTCAACTGTGCAGCCTGCAAGGTGAAATTTGCGCTCCCCATGTCTGAAATACACTTTCCAGGGGTTGACCCAGTGTGGACCAAATTGCTCATCTGCTACGTTGCGCTTTGTAGGCTCCTCTTTTCTGAACATCAGGTTTTGAAAGCATTCCATTGACACTTTAAAATAGTTACACGTAAATAAGGCAGACCTGTGATGGGAGCTTGTGGTCTGCTCCAGCTAACGACAATGGAGGTGTCATCAACTCTATCCACATTATGTTCAGGAGGTGCATCGGGGGCTGTTTAAAAGAGTCAAAGGGAATAACAAATAAGAAAAGCAAGTGAGTCCGAGACATGGCAAAACCTCTCAGAGAGCAAGCCACAGAAGAGCAACTTCCAAAGCCAAGCGGCACATCCCACTGCGTACCTGTTGTCTGGGAAGTAGACAGGATCAGATTCTGTTCTCCTTCTTCTGAGATCTGATAGACATTGATGATGTATTTGCGTCCAGGTAACAAGTCCGGAATGTTAACAGAAGTGGCTGTGCTCGGGAGATCTTTGCAAAAAAAGAAAGGAAAAAAAAAAAGAAAAGAATATAGAAAAAAGACTTAGCAATGGTGCTTTTTCCCTCACTGAACCAACCAACCAAAAACTCTGGGTTGGTTCCGTTGAGTCACAATTTTCTTGTGATAAAATTTGGTTGGTTTGAGCCTGCTCACTAGTCTCCCTCATAAAGCTCCAAAGAGTCTAGGACAGTTGTCTACAACTGGCAGGCTACTTAGAAGAGAGCTGGGGCATGAAATAGCCAGAAGAGCGCAGGTCAGGCTTGAGGTGCATTAGCAGGGATGCGTAGGTGGGTTTGCACAGCACCCATCTGCACTCTGCCACTGCTATGAGTCCAGCACTGATTTCACACCAACACCCTGAGTTTCCAGCTCAGTCAGGGAAGTTTTGCAGAATTATCTGTATGGTTCCTGTTAAACAGTCAGTGGCGGGCAGGAGCTGAATGGAAATAAATCCAAGAGCGTCATCTTTTCCCGCAGATTCTTTTCCATAGCGTTGAAATCCCTATAGCGTTGAAGCACTGTCCTCATAACGCCCCTGTGAAATATTGTTCCCATTTTACAGATAGAGAATTGAGAAACAGAGAAACTAAGATTGACAGCCCACGGTCATACAGAGAGTTTATGGCAGAGGGAGGAACAAGAACCACATCTCCTGAGTCCCAGCCTGGTGCTCTAACCACCAGATCATCCTTCCCAGTCTAAAAGGCTGATATTCCAGAATGTGGAAGTCTCAATGGAAAAAAAAACCAAACTATTAAACAAGTGTTTGTCATAGCTTGGAAAAAGGATGGTTTCTAAGAATTTACCCAGACATAAGAGTGGGAGAACCAACTCCCCAACACGGAGCTACCCCAGCTGAACACTGACCGAATAGGTTCAAACATCTGCCTTACCAAGATACTGCGGCTCATCCCCCTCTTCGCTAAGTTCGTACTCAACACGGAATCCTGAAACAGTGTCAGAAGCGGAAACCCAGGAGACTACAAAACTACTGGCTGTAATTTCTGTGACCGATTCAGAGGTAGCAACCACAGGAGAAAGGGGAGTTGTCTCTCCCGAAAGGGTATTGCCTGCAAAGTAAAACAGATGAAGAGAGGTCAGAAGGTTTTATTTTAATTAACAAAATGCCAACCCAATAGAAAGTAAGGGACAGATCCTCAGCTCATGTTAATAAACATGGCTCCATTGATGTCAGTGGAGTTACATCGATTTACGCCAGCTAGGCTCTAGGTGTGCCTACTACCTTTCTAAAACAGTAAGCGTGCAGTGTGGCAAATAAGCAAAAAAATAGTCTATAATAATATCCACAGAGGATCCAGCTGAATTTTTAAACAGGAAACAAATAACTTAGGAAACTACCCTACAAGAAAGTAAAATACAGGAAGGCCATTGTATGGAAATGCCGTTTCACCGTGTTACTTACTAGACACAGGTGTAGTACTAGTGGTGGTAAAATCAAAGCGTGTGACTTCTTTGTGTCCGTACTGCTGCACGCTGATGAGCTGCCCTTCATACACCACACCAGGCTTCAGGCCTGAGATCGTGTAGGAGTTCAAGTGACCTGGGATGGTGGCTTCTTTCCAATTCATTCTACTGTTTTTCTAAAAGAACAAAGACATCCAATACAATGAAAGAGACCCCCGGAAGCAGAAAGAGCTATATAACTATGCTTTTACATGGCTGCCCGTCACTGGAGCATCTGGACGTCTACATCTGTGGCAAGACACACATCAGCATAGACAAGGGAAGGAGGAGTGTGGGCGGGGTGGTGCCCATAGGCATTTTGGTGTGGTTAATTTGTAATGAAATACTGGATAATGATCCTGTTAAAATTAGGAGTGTGCACTGATATTTTAATGGCTCTCTTTTGAAAGGGTTTTAGCAGCAATATATACACTGCAAGCATTTGTCAAGTAAGAAAAGCCATTCTACGGCAGGTACAATATTTGGGGGTCATCCAATAATGCACTGGGAGACTCTTTGAGAACGATGCTCAGCCAGGTTCCTCCCCGCTAACCCACATTTGATTAACTATGGGAAGTGCTAAAAAAAATGCCCACCTTTTTAAGGTCAGCATCCCGTTGTTTAAAGCCCATTTATTTAAGGACCTGATCCAAAGTCCCTCAAAATTAATGGAAAGACTCCCATTGACTTCAAGGTGTCTTTGGACCAGGCCCTGACTGTTCTCGTAATGCCAAACAATGGGTATGCACCAACATGCTTAGCAGATGAGTAGACATCTGTAAAGAGTAACTTTACACTGTAAAGGAACTGTAAGATGATTCATTTGCATTGGTTAAAATGAATCATTCTTAAATAGGAACAAGTCAGCAAGCTGTGGTTAAGCAGTTTTGGCTCAGACGTTACAGAAGAAAGGAGATTACTTGTGTTTATTTAATCTTCTGTCAACTGTTTACATCTTTGTATCCTGTTCATTTTTACCTCCTCGTTAAGGTGATACAATCTATGCCAGTTGTTCCAGTAATATGTATGGGGTACAAAGCCAATGTTCCCTCCAAATAAGGAAATTTTCACAAGGATTTATATTATTCATCCGCCATAGAGCAGACATATAATCTCAACCTCGCATAGTTTCCTAGCATATTTGCTAGTTATGTAGGCCCAGATCCTCAAAAGGTATTTACATGCCTAACTCCCATTGAAATAATAAATTCACAAGCACGTTGCTCAGTAATGCTCACTCACAGATGTGCATGGTCACTGTACATGCTTAGATAATGTCAGCCACCTCTAATCTTCAATCCAAATGTCCTTTACAGTAGGGCAAGATCACTGAATTGTCAACTCGAGCTGGATGAAAACTGATTTTTTTTCCCCAGCAAAAATGCCTTTTTTAAAAAAATGTTAACATAATGGGAATTTTCATGAGGAAATTTCTGTTTTCAATCAACATTTTTCAGGTTTTCCTTGGAAAAATCATTAAAAGCCCCAAACCAAGAATGTGTTGATTTTTGGTTTTTGAGCGTCTTGCCTGGCGGGAGCTGTAAACATGGACAGATGGTATTGGGATGACTGAAGGAAGCACTCACCGGTTTCCATCGGAGAATGTACTTGGAAATGTGAGAGGGCTCAGGTGCATTCCACTGGATAGGATGCGAGTTGGGATGACTTGCACTCTCTGTGATAATCACTTGCACAGGCCCAGTGGAACCTGAAATGAAAGTTTCCCATTTTAACTTAATTAGGGAGATTTCCCCTCTGATTTGCGATTCAGACTCTCTAAGATTTATTAATCCAAATACATTTGCTCGTGTAATATTATTACAAAGGTTTGAAATAAATAGGTTTCCACTCCATCCCCCATGCTCCAACACTCATTGTAACAAATGATCCGGTACACCTATCTCCTGTTGCTCTGTTGGAGTTGGCACATGCGGTCTGGGTAAACTTATGATGGAAGATTTGTGTCTGTGACGGAAGCCGTGTGTCAAAAGCGGTACAGAAAAAGACATGCAAAACAGAGCCCAATAGTTTGGCAGAGTACAGGGAACAAGCGGACATTTTTCAGCACATGCTTATTATAAATGCAGTTTTATCAGTTACTACTTTCTGCCATTTGGATTCGTTTTTAAAAGTGAAGAATTCCGCCTACTTAAATCCTCATCCTATGTGCACTAAAGATCTCTGGCAAGTTGCTGAGGATCCTCAATGCCTTAGCCAATGGAAGTTGGGTTATGGTCAGCACCTTGCAGGACTGGATCTATGGAATGCTTTCCCAAAAGGAAAGCTGATCTCCAAAACTAATCAGGGTCTGGTCCCAAGGTGGCATCAAGGCAACACAGTAAAATCAGGGTGCTTCAGAATGCTGGAGAATCTTAGATGCTGACCAGCTGGAGAAAAGGTACACGATCAATAATACAGCTACCTCCAGTAAAAGCTTCAGAAGTCTCCTACATGTATTAGAACAAGAGCAAAACTGGTGGTGGAATAAGTTTCCATATAAAATAACCACATTTTTGCAGTTATGTAGGGCTAGCAGCACCTCCATCCTTCAATGGGACTACTCATTCAATAAGGTACTATTCAGCATGATGGAATGTGGCCCCATATCATCATGCTATTGTTTGGATAAGGACTCCAGTCTTGTGCTTCAAAAAAAAAAAAAAAAAAAAAAAAGGGGGGGGGGGGGAGGATTTCTAACAATCTCCATTACATGTATTCAAAATGATACATTTCTCCATCTTATTAGAGGAGGCAGCCTTTCAGTTAATGACAGAACATCATCAGTTAAAAGATACTGTACATTTTACAGCCTCTCTGAATCAACTCATTATAAACGCTGGGTTTCAAAGGATGGTCTTAAGCAGCTGAGTGGAGAAAATGCATGACTTGCCCACAAAGCAACAGAGAGCCAGGAGGTTTAGTTGTAGGCCTGCAAAAGAAGCAGTCTTGTAAAGTCATAAAGGCCCACCGTCATAAAAGCTCTTCAGCATGTATTTTAAGTGCATCCCTTTTCAGTAAAGCATTGAAGCACTTGAGTAAGTCCCAGCTACTTTAAGTATATGTTTAAGTGCTCTGCTGAATCGGCATGAGAGACTTTAATGGTTTGATCCACTGCCCTCTGGAGATCAATGGAAAGGCATTCACAGTCCCATTGGGTCTTAGATCAAGCCCATCATTCACAGCTCCTTTTTGTCTTGTTCATGCTCCTCTCTCCTGCTCCTCGTCCCTTCCCCAGAAATACACTGTGAAAAGCTTTCAACTAAATGCTGAAAAGGTCTGACCACTGAACGCTCATATGGTATTACACGAATAGGTGTAAGTTCCCAGAGAACTCCAGCGTAGAGCCATCTGACTCGGAAGGACAATTTGTTATTTTAGCCATTTCCTTTTATAGTTTGTTTGGACAACCGTGTAACACACATACCCGCATGTACTTAAGACGACTTCGAGCTAAACAAATTGGGACTATTTCAAAGCGTATCTAACCCCAAATTTACATTCAGGAACTTTATATCTGATTTATGTACACATTTCCAGTCACTTGCACGTCTAAAGAAAGCCTGAAGCCCTGGTTTCCAGGCTAAGGGAGCACATATTTCACATAGTTCAGTGAGATGTTTGTTTTAGAAGTCTGAGGAGTCAATGTGGCTCAACAAGCACCATTAGAGAAACTAAGCAAAGAAATCCAGGTCTGCGTCCTACTCGTCCCTTCATTGGCAGTCCTTCGTTCTACCCTCCAGTTCCTGTTTTGTCTCCTATATAGAGTTCAGTGGTAAGCCTGTCTCTGTCCACAAAGAGAGAGGAAGGATGGTTAGCGCCTGAGGCGCAAAGGCCCAGATCCACAAAGGTATTTACGTTCCTGTCTTCCACTGAAATCAATAGAAGTTAGGAGTCTGGCCCAAAGAGACTACGTAATCTGGCCAAGGTCACACCGATTAGGGCACTAGCCTGGGATACGTGGGTTCAAGTCCCCTGCTTTGCCACAGACTTCCTGTGTGACCTTGGGCAAATCACTTGGAGTACATCTACATTGCAAAAAAAACCAAGCCATCCCACAGCCCTGAGTCTCAGAGCCTTGGGCAACTGACTCAGACGCATGGGCTCCTGGGATGGGGCTAAAAAATAGCACTATAGACATTTGGGTTTGGGATGGAACTTGGGCTCTGAAACCTGGCATGGGGGGGGGGGGGTGTCTCAAAGCCTGATGGGAAACATTGAGATTGCTATTTTTAGCCCCATAGCACGAGCCCCACAAGCCCAAGTTCATTGACCCAAGTGCTGAGAATCGCTGCTGTGGGTTGATTTTTGGTTTCGGTTTTTTTTGCATTATAGACACAGTCTCTTTGGGCCTCGTGTCCTTTCCTATCTCACAGGGGCCTTGTGAGGATAAATCATTAAAGATTGTAAAGTGCTCAGGTACTAGCATAATGGGGGCCGTACAAGATGCAAGGGGATCTAAAGAGCCCACTTTATACCCCTGCATGGGCTACCGTCATGGCCAGAGCCTGAAGGAGTGGGGCCAAAGCTACTGCTGGTTTGTCATGCCCCTTCCATGCAGCTGGGTGGAGAATAAGCAGGCAATGCAGAGCCACTAATTCGCCACAGAGCAGGAAGGAATAAATGAGCAGAAAGGCAGGTGATTACTGCCCCCTGCCATAGGGCAAGACCCCAGTTGGGACAAAAATTTAAAAATCTCAAAAATGTTCACGAACCAAAATAATATTTCAGCTTATGTCAGTTGAAACATGGATCATTTCAATACTTCTTTTAAAAATTCTTTTTTTAAAAAACTATAATTGCTTAAATTTCAAAACAAAACGTGATTTCAAACCAGAAATCTGGAATTTTTCATTCCAAAAAATGTCAAAATGCAATGCTTCAATTTTAAGTGGTTCATTTCCCCCCCCCCCCCACACCCACATTTTTTTGAAGTGAAAAATTTGTCAAAACCTAACTTTTCTCTCGAAAAAACTTCAGTTTGGGTGAATTGGCATTTTCTGATGGAAAAACAGTTGATCAAAAAATTCCTGAACAGTTCTACTTATGAGTACTAACTTGCCAGCTACTCACAGATCATTTTATTCCCCATAGCACAAATATGTATGTACACCGCAATCCTGTTATTTGGCTTTAACTGTGTTTTCACCTGGATTCCATTTATATAAACTAAAAAAGCCACTCAGACATTGTTACATCTTCACCGCAACATCCTTTTGTTATTAAAGCATGCTGTTTGCCTCAGAGAAATTTGTGCGATAAGACAGTAAATACACAGATCTGTAAAATACCAAACTGGTCCAATGGTTGTTAACTGAGTACTTATCTTTCTCTGAGTCTCACTTTATTAGCAATTTTTCTGCCTATAATCAAAATGGGACTGATAATAACCATCTTGCTGATGTACAATAAGCTATGCACTGAAATTACTCCATCGACTTTAATGGAGCTACTCCATATTTACATGGAGGTGGAAGCAGGATTTGGACCAGTGAATCAAACAATAAATTGAGGGTGGAATTGGTTTTCCATAAATCCTTTACTCAGAGTGTTTGACTGTAAAATTTAAATTTAAAACGAAGGCACAGTGGGAGAAGCAACCTTTAAACGGAAAGGTTGGTGCAACTGCTTCTCTTATCATGTTATGTTCATGGAACTACAAAAGCACAAACCAGCAAACAGAGACATTGACCACAGCTGTGAATATTTCCTGGAATTGATTGGGCAAAGGAGAGTTCAAAAGTTTTGTTCAGGGCACTGACCATGGAAGGGCATTCCCTGCCATGGCGCATTTTGCTTCAGCAGGTGTGTTGGGTAAGAAAGGTCTGTCCATACATGGAATAGCATGATAGCTTCAAGCAATAGATAGATAGCAGATCTATAATTTCAATGAAACATCGAAGTGGAAGTAAAACCCAATGGGCCAGATTCTAGTGTGAATCTAGAGTAACCCCACGAAGCCAACAGAATGACTCCAGGTTTTCCTTGCACTCAGTCTGGCCCTCTGCTAGTAAGCTTGATACTTTCTTGTGTCTGCCTTCTGGTGGAAATGGTTCTGCTGCAAAAAGGAAATCAACTGGGTCATTTGCCCTTTAGGAATTTCCTACAAGCTGGGAGCTGAACAGTTGCAAACCACCCACAGGCAAAGGAATCTAGAGAATTCGAACTGTTCCTTGCTCGTTATAGATAGTGAAACCACCTAGCCTCATTTGGTGTTGATCAGGACATGAAAGGACATGCAGATAGTTAAAATCAGGAGAGGAAGCAGACTGGCTGTTTACCCTATGCTCACCTCAGGCAGCCCCATCCTATCCTATCATACAAACATAGAGTTAGTCAGGGGAATGTGTTTAATCTTTAGGATTCTTACCTGCATAGGTCTGCAGAGGCTGACAGTGCCACTCTCCAATGCCCCGGCCGTAGCAATAGCACTGGTATCTAACGCCATGAACGTACTTCTCCCATGAATCACCAATTTGATAAAAGGTCCGGGATTCCGAATCCTGGCACTGGTCTAAAGGCATGAAACAGGTACAGGTTAGGGTCAAATGTTGACTTAAATGGTCAAAAAACCAAACCAGAACAAAAAACCTGGGGTTAACATACAAGAGAGGGCTGAAGAAAAACACATTGCAAACAGTGTTACTGAAAGCATTATTCAAAGGGGCAACGGACAATGATAACACTAAGGACAGGCTCGGATTCTGCAGCCCTTCCTCCCGCTAGAGTCAATGGGAGTTTCTCTTCCACGGGGATCTGGCCAGCAGATATTATTGGGGAGCCTGATTCTGCTTCAGCCACTGGGCCTGCTCTTCTCTAATTTAAGTCAATGGCAAAACTCAGGTGTAAGCGCTAGAGCAGCAGTCCCCAAACATTTTTGGTCTATACACCCCCAGGAACCAGGGGCTGGGAACTGGGGCTGGGGCCCACAGCTGGGGACCTGGAATGCAGCTAGGGCTGCGGCTGGGAGTGGGGGCTGGGAATTGGGTGATGCTCCCTCTCCGCCCCACGTGAGGGCTGGGCAAGGCCCTGCCGCACCTCCCCAAACATTCTTCTGCACCCCCTGTAAGAGGACAGATGCCTCACAGTTTGGGGACCTCTGCTCTAGAGGAACACAATTAACTTCAAACACACTGATTCCAGACATATGTGAGCGTAAGTCACATCTGAAACTGGCTCAGTAGAAGTTTTACTGATGGATTGCAATGAGAATTAACTGTATCATCCCTTTGGAAGAACATGACCTAGGTTTGGAGAAATCCATGACAAAATTCAAGAGGCAGCACCTTTAATGATATTTTCCAACTCATTTTAAACAAATTTCTTTCCTTCTTTCAAAGGTGCAATTTGCACAAAACTTTATTATCTGATCTCCTCCAGTAAATCTAGGCAGACATACTATAAATAAAGCAGAATTTAACCATTGGGGATTTCTGAACTATTGCCAAAGAAGATATACTAAAGTTCTCTTGCGTTTGGTAATCACAGATCAAACAACTAACTCTTATCAGATCAGAGTTCGTTTTTTGGTCAGTAAAGTAGAAATCTCTTCATTTCAGTCCAGCATTTTAGCTAAACCCTGGAGCGCTGTTACGACATGCCCTTTTAACACAGGCCTGGTCTCTTTTTATTTGGCTGCCCAGTATAACGGACAGCCAAATAAAATAAGTTTAGCCCATGGTAAGATAATATTTGCTGGTGCTGTCTTCCATGCTTTTCAGTTCAGTCAAGAGACCAGAAGATTTCAGCAAAGTGGAGGAAAAAGAGCAACTTACTAAGGTTTAGCATTTCTGCCTTGCTCCATACAACAGCTGATGACATGAAAGCTGAGATCCCTGCTGAACGCCTTACTTGTCAAGAGTTCAGTCCAACGGGTAGCTAAAATGCTCAGTTACCCCAGAATGTTGGCAACTGCTGAAGCAGAGTGTGTTATAGTATAGGAATACTCCCAGAGGGCAAAATTCATCCAAAGATCTGGCTTGACTTCACACATCCGCCTTATCACACATTTCCTTGTTATTGCATAGCTACAACCTGGCCCTGGCGAGTGGGAGCATCTGGGAATTAACCTACCGACAGGATCACATTTCCATCTCCCACGACCCTGGCCAAAGCATGTACAGTTCAGCATGTGTCCTTCTTCATGACGCTTGTGGAATGTCTGGTTCACATCATAGGTGATGTCACCAACAATACACTGGTCTGTTTGAGAGAGAACACGAGAATTGAGTGAACGATTACTGTAAATAAAAAAAGGTTACAAAATGCTTCTTCTACTGCGCGTATTGTTCCCCCCTCCCAATCAGTTCAAGACGGCTTTTTGCCATGAAAAGCTACAGAAAGTAGTCATAGTGTAAAAGAGAGACAGCCCTTCAGGTGTCTCTCAAAAGTAAGTGTGATCTTCCCAGGATATGAATATACACTATGATCCCCTTCTGTGAATAAGGGCAATTTGTATGGATTTGTGAGGTTTGCAGTATCCAGGCTCAAAGAATTAAGCCTTATTTAAAGGGGAGGGCTACATGGGTTCCCATTGCATGTTGATTATAGCATGTGAAACAGAATCTAAAATGACATGTAAAAATCACTGGGTTTGCTTATAAAAGGTTAGATTGTGATACCTTTACTCACACTGAGTAGTATTTTACTTCCCTGAAATCAGTGCTGCTTAACACGTGTAAGGGTATCATGATGCAGCCCAAAATGCTCTCAGCACTTTAATTTGCTTGGAATCTTGACAACCCCTTGCTGTAACCCCAAGAGAAGAACTGATGTATTATATATCCACGTTATTACTCATAGCCACTAATGCACTGTGCAGGGCTGGATCACCCACTGATGAAAACGGTACAACTCCAATCAGTTCAACAGAGCTATGATGATTTATATCATTTGAGAACTTGGCCCTAACACTTTATCCTTAAAGCAATCTGATCAAGAAAAGCTAGTTAAAGAAAACAAATAAACTCAAAAACCCCTGTAGAAGTGAGCTGTTTTGTGAAGCAGTCAACCATCAGACATGTGGCTTGTTATCTGCAGAAGGATTTAGCTGCTCTGCAGATTTAGTGGATAGGGCATGGAATCAGGTCTCAAAAGACCTGTGTTCAATTCAAGTTCAGGCACAAACTTCCTGTCCTTGGGCAAATCATTTAACCTGCACTTCCCCTCCCTTTCCCATCGGTAAAATGAAGAGAGTACTTCCCTGATTCACTGGTGTGTTGTGAGGCTACATCCACTGAGGCTTTATAAATGCTCTGATATTACAAAAAGGGCCACAGAGGTTTCCCAGACAGATGTGATCTAACAGCAGTGTTGAGAGAATCTCTCCCCCCTTTTAAGAAAAGGAAATCATTTTCCTGACTAGGAAACTTCGCTCTTTTCAGCAGAAGTTGCTTTAACCTGACAGTTTCCTTTCACTCTCTTCCCCCTGTCCCTACCAGAAGCAGACCCATCCTTCAGAGACCAGAAAGCAGAGCGCTGGCCGTTCAGGCAGAGTTAGAAGGGCATTTTACTGAACAGCAGATCCTTTAGTTGTGCATCACTCACCGTTCTGCACAAAACGCATGGAAAGCCTCAAAGCCCCTGAGAGTGCCTTTCCGTATAAATTATATCCAATTTCAGCAGTGGTGCTAGCGTCTTTTCTTGGCTCTCTGACAGCACCCACTCTGCTTTTTCCAGACATGAATCCAACGCTATAAGTAGCTTTAGGATGATCAAATGTCTACGCTCTCCCCTTTGAAGTCTTTTTTGGTGCTGTCTAAGCATTTCCCCACTTGGGCTGCTTAAATGAAATCTCAGTATTGTCCTGTCATCTTTTCATATAGATTAGCCTGCAAAGGTAATTCATCCTACACAGAGGAATTAAAAACCTCACTGCAGAATAGCAAAACAAGACTGCACTGCCCTTTAACCCTGTCTTCAAACTTCAGACTAGACAGGGGCTTTGTCTGCACTTGAGAATAGCCCTAACTCATCAATCAGAGTAGCTGCAATGGTGCTGACCCTTAAATGTAGGCGAGAGAATGAAGGGATGTGCATTGATCAAGCTAACCGAGCTTTACCTCAACTTACTACCTGTGAGTGCTGAATTGGCACTATTCCTGAACGTAAACAACATCTAGATCTTTTTACAAATATCCCACCTGATCTCTGCAAGTGAGACCTGCTGATGTAGAATCAGTTTTTGGGGCCTGCTCCCAATGAAGCCAATGGAAAGAATCCCTTTGAGCCAGATCAGGCCCTTGGTGCATAAGTTAAGACACAGACCTCTGAGCTGGGAGTATGCAATGCAGGTCCATTCGCCACGGCCATTTCCTACACAAGTGCATCTCATCATGTGGCCCATGTCGTGCTGTTTGTCCCATTGGTCTCCAACCCGGTACATGACACCTTCATTGGTTGTGCAGATTTCTTCATGGGCTGTTCAAGGAATGTAATGGGTTTTATTTAGCTGCAGTTACCATGAACACAAACATTCATATAATCTGCTATGCATCTTCCCACTGTGTTACAGGTTCCAAACCCTAATGTGGGTGTTTTATGGCCTCACTATGTATACAAATCCCACTTTCACTAGGTGCTGATGTTCTCTAAATGCAAGTCCCTGACATTATTTTATTCACTCTAAGTCAAGTCTTTCTACTTCCAAAACGGTTAGGCTCTAACTACAGAGATGAGGGAAGGACGGCCCACTGCTTTGTGTAGTTATGGATGGCTGTGCAAAGTGGGTGTAAAAGCTGCCATTACTGGGCACTCACTTTACACAGATGTAAGTATCTATTCAAGGCACAAAGGGAGTGAAGACCAGGCATGTTGTCTTTAAAGGACCACAAGAAAGAGGAAACCGTATCACTTAATTGTCATTTTACCTCTCGGTAAACAGGAGTGGAGGGAAATGTCTTTTGTCACAAGCTTTCTACCAAGCTGTCCAAAAGTATGGACCAGATTCTCAGCTTCTGTAGCTCTGTTAAAGTATTTGGAACTATGACAATGTACATCAGCTGAAGACCTCGTCCTACACTTTCACCTAAAATTACCTTTTCTAAAGAATTTGTTCTTTTATGTCCTGGCCAAATTCCAACACAGGTGATTACATTCTGCTGAAATAAAATTGCCTTCACATTTTCAATTGAATAGGGTATTCTTCTTTGCCATTTCATGTTCAAATGTTATAGCGCGCCCCTGGGCGCTGTTTAACACTGGCTGTGTTCCATCCCAAAGGTGGCTGCATTTCAATGGTGGGAAGAATGATCCTTGTACCTGTCACCTACATCCCAGCGCTTCTGTGAGGCTCAGTTAATGTTTGTTAAGAATGTTGAGATCCTCACATAAAAAGCACTCTTCTGAGTGTAAACTAGTTTCCTTTTTTCCACACTGCATTGTATGCAGGCTAGCAAATGTAGCATGAGAGCTATTTAGTGATAAAAGGTTTGGTGTTTAAAAATGGGTTCTCACAGCTACCTTGTGTCCTCCTGATCTGGCAGGAAAATCCTCGTGCCTGCCTCTGCCCTAGATCTAAACACACACACACACACTTCCTATTGACATCACTAAGACTTGCACAAACTGAGACCGGCATAACGGCCATGGTAACAGACTGATGTTAGAAACACAGGGTCATCCGTAATTGCAAGATCAGGCAAGACGAAAGGATGAGTAAGTAGCAAGGGAGAAGGCTTCTGCTGATAGAAGGCCAGATCCTCAGCTGGTGTAAGCCTCTATAGCTCCATTGACATCAATGAAGCTATGCCAATTTACGTCACGTGGAGATCTGGCCCATAATTTACTGCAGCAAATGGGCAAAGTAAATTATTTTCTGTTTGTAATATCAAAGTCACTGATCAAAAAACCCTTTAGGAGCCCTAGAAGAAACTTGAATTGAGTGACCACTACCTGGCAGGCCACTAATGACTGAAACAAGGGTGTCTGGTTCACCACAGTGATAGATGCAGCTCAGTGGACACCTGTAAAGACTCTACAACCCAGCTGCAGTTCACAGACCAGTCTGAGAACCACTGGTCTTGAAAAGAGACCTCGATGGATTGAAGACCAGCCGGCCAGCCAGAGATCTTCCAATCCAGCACCCGCCTCCACAATTTACCAGCCATAGGGCAAAAGCCAAACTTCTGATCAGCATCATAGTTCTGGGTGGTCCCACACCACTTCATGTTGTCTCTCCGTCCCTCAGAAGTACAATCCGTGTAATTGCGGTTGTTATACAGGAAGGGGAAATGGCACAAGGCGCCGTTGGAGTTGCCACCCCGTGTCTGGACCAAAACTGCAGAAAAGAAAAAGGAGTAAAAAAGAGAGAGAGCTGTCATGGAGCCAGCATCCTCCTCAGAAAAGCAGGGAGTTGTTTCAGAACATAGCACTGACACTCAATTTGCATGTGCCCATCACCAGAGTAACCGCAACCCTCTTGTCTGACTGAGACTCATTTGATTCTGTAAATATAAACTTTGTGTAAGGCTGGACCACATTCAAGGGGTTTGTAAAACCATAAAGCACCTTTCACTCTCTCTCTCTCTCTCTCTCTCTCTCTCACACACACACACACACACACAAAGAATGAGCCTGGCCATGGGAATTGTTGAGAAGTAGGGAAATCCTGCATAGGCCCCCTGGGAAAGCCTTAGCATAGGAGTTGTAACACAAAGTCCATAGATCCCCCTGGCAGGGAGAATCATTAGAGGTCCAGATGCACCTGCTTTGCAGTTTCTTTGCACCAACAAGGCGGTGAAGAACAACCCGGAGTAAGGCCAAGGAGCTGGCCCAGTGAGTCAAATATTCTCTCCATTCCATGACACCTGTGCAGCCTCACAGAAGTAAATGGGGCTGGATGGATTTAACTGAGAGCTGGGATGTGCCCAATGACTTTAAATAAAACCACAACCCTTAGGAAAGGGTTACAACTTAGTGATGTACAAATAGCTAGGAAGAATGAAGAATGAAGCCTTTACTTGTGTCCTCCTATATTGAGATTCCCCCGCCTCCCCACAATGGAGCACAAGGGATTGCTTAGAAATCTAGCACCAATGCAACCCACAGCAGCGGAATTCCATGAATTCTCTTAAAATAGAATAAATGAGACATGATGGAAAGGGATCTAGATTTGCATCTGAAGAAATCAGAAGATATTAAAAATCCCCCTGCGAGTAAAATGCTGCTAAAAAAATGACAGATCTGAGAAGTCGTATTTTACCACTTTACTAAATCTACCCATTTATGAATAATTTCAGCCATGATTCAGTTAGGGTCAGATCCAGCAGAAATTCAGCTGTCCGGCTGGTGGCTGTCTTTTGGCAGGTCTATGGGCTTCCTGAGATATGCAACTATACAGGTAAATCTGTTGTAAAAGGAACACTGCCCCTCTTCCCCCAGTTGATGTAGAATGTTGCATTAGTCATGCCCCAGGACCCCTGCCCAGTGGCAGATTAGGATTGCTGCTATATAAGGCAACCTGTCTGGGGAGTCAGGATTGAGGGAGAGACATCAGAAGATTACACAGATCAGATCATAGCCTATATGGGCCCGGGCTCTTGTCTGACTGGTTGAAATTCAACCAGACAAGAGACACCTAAAGGTCCCTCGGTTCAAAGATAGTGAGCTGTGTTCTGGCTAACAGCTCCAATTTTAAGGTCAGGTAAGGAGAGCAACCATAGGACGCAGAGATTTTCTTAAATAAAAATGCTGATCTGGGCCCTTTCCCATACAATACTACAGGAGGAAATCCTCTCTAGCTAGAGAAAACCCCCAAGGGAAAAAGGATAGACAGATAGTCCCATCATTTTCCCTTTGTCCATAGCTACTCCTACTCCTCCAGGGTAACTGACACCTTCTCCACATCCTAGGGTTGGGAGTTTAATGTTTGCAAGATGCAGGGCAGATGGGGAATATGTTCACAAAAACTATTCATCTCTTGAGCAGCTCTGTCATTTTAATCTACAGAGCTACCATTTTTACCTTGTCCTCTTTTAGGTGTAAATCAGAAGCTTCAATAGAGCTATGCCGATTTATACCAGCTGAAGATCTGGCCCATACACTATTTATATTAACTACACCCAGATATTCGAAATTCAACCTATTTTTCCAATACATTTCTCTAGATGAACTTACCATTTTGCCCAGTACAAAAGGAGTATTTGTTGTCCTGTTCGAAATTTGAGGTTGTGCTGCACCAGAAGTGTCCATCCGATCGACCTTCCGTGGTACAAGAATAGAAGGTCCTCCCACCATAGGTGAACGGCAAAACACATGGCTCCCCATTAGAATTGCCACCATAGGTTTGGGTCACAGCTTTAAACAAGCAAAACAAAACGTTATATTATGGCTCAATGTCCCCACTCCAATTCTTTGTGCTCTAAAGTAACCAGATCCTTAGCTGGTACAAATTGATACTGACTTCAATTGTCCAAGGCCAATTTATACCAACTGAGGATCTAGCCCTGTAACATCATCATTCAACCTACATCCTCTTCCAAAAAACATACTGCTGCAACTTAGTATAAATAAAGTTACCAATTCTGTTTCCCATGGCTTTACTCTCTCACTGCAGAATGTATGTAACTCAAATGGGAGTTATTTCTATCCTAGAGAACCAGGCCCCAAATAATGAAAATCAGGAAGAAATTTTGATTCTTTCTTTTCCCTTCCCCAAGTTCACTGTTCCTCATTTTGCATGCTCTTCAGAACACCCTCCTTATACATTCCCCAAGATTCTACTTTCTAGGGAGGGACAAACCCCCCAAGGGGTTTTCTTATCCCTCAATGCATGTAGGAGCCATTAACATGAACACGTTATGAGTGTTGGCCTAGGAGAGCATGTCCTCCTCTCTTTAGAAACTGGGATTCACTACAAGTGAAAACAACTGCTGAAATTCTCTTAATGTCTGACCCGCTGAAGTCAATGGGACTCTTTCCACTGGCTTCAATGGCCTTTATATCAGGATCTTAGTTCAGAGGCTGCACTAAAGAGGGTTATGTAGTTAAGATCCAGTGACAGCCCTTCTACATGTGGGCCCCAATCCAACAAAGCACTTAAACACAGACTCCACTAGGACTACTCATGTAGCTAAAACTAAGCACATGCTCAGTGGGGTCGTGATTTGTCTAGGTATGAGCCTCAAAAGAAAAAAAACAAAAAAACAACTCATACCTGTCTCCTGGCAGCTGACTCCATTGCCCAGGCAAGTACAAAGCATCTGTTGACTGCCCTGTGTCTTAAGCCACTGCATCCCAACTGAGTACACCACCCCATTGTCAGTTACACAGTGACCGTAAGGCTGAGGCTGGGGTTGAGGCTGGGGTTGGTAAAGTGCAGTTCGTACATCTGTGAAGGTTGTGGATCCAGATCCAGATCCTAAGGCAGAAAATGTTAGAAAGGAGGGAATAACCGTCAGGCTTTAAATCCAAAAATAGGGTAAGTGCTATCATGTTAACGTCTTAAGCCCTTTCCAGTGGAGAAACCTGCTAAAGTTATAATCCATTTAACTTTCTTAGGCATAATTATCTGCAGCTATGTTTATTAATCACTTTCCATTTTCACAATATTTGTTTGCACTTCAATTAGTGAATTTTCACATTAAAGAAATAAACCTCCACCCATGCTAATGACCATCCCCAATAGTGATTGCACGGCCAAGAAATGTGCATAGATTAGGTCAAAAAATGGCAGTTGTTTTCCATGGGAAATTTGCGGGAGGATACGGACAGGGGAAACAAACTCAAAATTGTAAGTTTCCTATGAAAATGTTTTACTTTTTTGATGAAAAAACTGAAACCAAAAATTGAAACCAAGTAAAGAAGGAAAAAAGGAAAAGGGAAAGAAGAGGAAAAAACCCAAAACATAAAAACTGAAAACTGGTTGGGGATTTATTTTTTTCCAGTGTTTCATTGGGAAACTGAAAAATCTCAAAAGAAACACAATTTGTTCATGAAAAGTCTATTTTGGGGAAAAATGTATTTTTCCATCAAAAAACATTCTCAAGAGGAAAATTTTTCCCACCAGCTCTAGTTAAGAGTAATACGAAAAGAGACACAAGGGCCTCTTCTACACTCAGAAACTTTTGCTAAAATTTCCCACTTTTCCTACCTCAGGATAGTTCCACCTGCAATAGCCAATGTGGGAGCAAAAGTGCAGGCCTGGCATTGACAACATTGGAGTTTTAAGCACAGCATGGTTTAAGACCTGCTCTGAGCTCTGCTCTTCAAGTGCTAGAGGTTTCCTGGAGCCCTGTCTATACTAGCATTCTCATTCTGGACCCAAACTGGTAAAAGCAAGCATAGGAAATTATTAGCAAAAAAACTAGTATACCCACCCAAAGGAAAAAGCTAGATTTATACACTGAAAGCAAAAAAACAGCAGATCCTTAAAATGACAAAGAACCTATATTGAGGAGGGCTTTAGAAGCTGAATATTTTACTATAAACCTAGGAAAGAGGACACTGTATACTAGAAAACTAAGTAAACCCATACCAAACAAACAAACAAAAAAATCAAAGGCTCTGATATACAAAATACAATTCATTTAATACACAAGTGACATATTAAAGCTTAAGCTTAAGTGGATGTATTTATCTTGATATATGAATAGCTTAACTTCTGACATCCACAATGTCTTCAAGTTTAAATTCAGGAAATTTAAAGTAAGCCCCCCTATAGAAAGTCTATTGATTTCAAAACTATTAACCTGAAGTTAAAATATAGCCTCTATTTATGGGTCCATAAAGCGGTGCATGCGATTTCTTTTTGCAGGTTTGAACAAGCAAATGTTCTAATTTGCACGTGCAAACCCCTTTTGTGCATGCAAATTGTGCATACATGAATTCTGTCATTTGCTCATGCACAAAAGACAACAATGTTTAGTCTCCTCTGAGAATATGACTCTAAATATTAGAGATCTTCCTTTGGCAAAACTTTAGTTAACTCTGACAAGATTTTTGCCTAAATCAGTATTGTGTGATTCAGCACAAAGTCTTTTTTGTGCGACTTGTACTGTTCAATGCCTCCACTGATTTACCACTTACCAATGCCAGTAGTTTGCACAGATGAATGCCTTTCACATTTCCACTCGCCTCTGCCGTTACCAGTGCAGATGCACTGAAGCAGGTTTCCTCGGTTATCCTTCTTGCTCCAGGTATCTCCAATTCTGTAGGAAGTCTTGGTGTCTTGATCACTGCACCTATCTGCAGAGGAAAGGAAACATTCATAACAAAGGAAGCCAGGCTTAGTTTTTCCTATATTTATCAGCATCCCCATTGCAAAAGCTAAGATACAAGGTCCTTTGTTGATATTCCATGACTAATCTTCCACAATACAGTTCATCTTCCACTACTGAGCTCATCACCCCTATCAAGATATTCATGTGCTTCAAAGCCCTGACTGTATTACAGAAAGGCACATCCTGGGAAGCCATTCTAAAACACTGGGTGAAATCTTTGTCCCATTGAAGTCAACGTCAAAATTCCCATTGATTTAAATGGGAAAGGATTTCACCCATTGATTTTAATCATGGTTTCAGTAATGGTTTTCAACCATTTTGCTCCCAGTGGTGACAAGGTAGAGTGTGATGAAAATGATTTTTGGAAACCAACTCCTGGGTTACTGCCCACTCTGGCTAATATTTTTCAAAACCATTTTAAACACTTTCTGCTTCATCCATATTGTGGGGAAAAACCCTGCTAAGCTGAAACCAGTTTTAATGTTTAATTCTGAATGGTTTCTTAGCATGGTCATTGCATGCTGTAGACAGAGCTCCGTTGAACCTCATGGGCCTATTTCACATGGAAGGAACTAAATCCTGTTTGAGGGGCCAGTATCTTTGGATCAAATTCTTCACCCAGAAATGTGCAAGCAACTGCCATTATAGTTAATGGAAGTTACACATGTGTCTGGGAATATTAAACTCTCTGTCTCTCCGTGTTGTCTTTAATAACCTACAACCCATGATGAATTGAGCAAATAGTTTCAAATGATAGCATAATAAAGTACTTCTAGCTAAATGCAGAGCCACATGGATTAACTCATTCTTCTTCCATTACAGCATTTTACCTTCACTTGCAACAGCAACTTGATACAATGACTCACATTTCATCATGGGTCAGAAATTCTCTCCCCTACTATATGAACAACTGTGGAGTGAGGCACGCATCACTTCAGATTGCCATTAAGCTAAACTAGAGTACATTGGGTCAAAAACTAACACGTGGAAAACACATTAACTTGTCACAGTAGACAAAATGACACAGTACTGTGTATATGCCAATAAAGTGGCAAGTGGCTGAAGGGTTGATAATGTATTTATATGTACATGAAAATGCAGGCAACTTGCCCTCTGAAGATCAGATGTCTCAAATTGGGCACCCAAGAATTTAGGCACCCCCAATCACTAGTCACGTTGGAAAATCTTGGCCATAATACTTGTATTTTAGCCACAGATCATTACTATGTGGGCCACATCTATCATTTTATACTTAAACAATGTATTTACATATGTGATTACATTTTAGACTCAAAACCCACTACTGGGAAAAAAAACAAACAGATTGCAATTTCCTATAAGGTTCAACAACAGACTCCAGAACCACGGGATGAAAGACACTGCCAAATTGATTTTATTGCTTATAACAGTTTCTTCAAAGCTTGCACATAACATGTTCTTTTTATGCTTTGTCCTTTCCCATTTGACAGTTAATGGTTCCCCCCCCCCCCCCCCATGTGTTTCAAACAGAGTTGAAATTGTCAAGGCTGGTTTTGTTTCATAGCTTATTTCTTGACTATCTCTCTCCAGAACTTCGGCTTTCATCCCAAACCTTGAGTTTTAGTTCTATACAGTACTATTGTTTATATTAGCAAAAAGCTATTAGCTTTGTATCCCAAGGCAATTGGGCATGAGGCCATTTAAAGGCTACAGAGGAAAATCTCAAAATCTGCATAACAAAGGTACAAGCGACCAGGTCAAATTACCTTGAGGCAGATATTGAGATGGTGTAGATTGTCATAGCTCCACAACAGAGCTTGTTTTAAATTACAGTCATAGTAGAAGAGAAGGTAATAAGCAGAAGTGACTTTTAAAGGCCCTATTTACATTTTATAGGGATTCCATTGGGATATTTTGCAACAATGTAGTTGCACTGGTACAAAGTCGTAATGTAAAAGTGATGCACTGGTGTTAAAAGTCCTTTGCATATCTTCAGCAAATTTACATTAAAGGTTCATACCATTACCAAAATCCTCAGTGTAGACCAGGCCTTAGACTAAATAATTATTGTTTTGGCTTTCAGAAGCACTAGATTATGTTAAAAACAAACAGAGACACCCTGCATTTTTTTTATCTCTATAGGAATTATTGGATTAGTTAACAGCAACAGAATCCCAAAAAAGGTGAACCAGGTGGCTATTTCCCTTTAAAAGCATCTTCCTCTCTCTCCATGGGGGCAATTCTAAGCCAAACTGTGTGCTGGGTAACAGACCATACAATTCCACTGACTTCCTGGGGGATATGCAGACTGTAAATCAGTGCATAATTTTTGGCCCTCTAGATAGCCATTTAGCCTATATGTATATTTCACAAAAGCTTGCTGTATAAGCACAGCATGGACCCACAATAGAACCACTTATCACAGACACAGAGAGCTAACTCCACAGTGTAACCACAAGGGGTGTGGGATTCCAGAACAGGATATGGCAAAAGCCACTTGCAAATGTTGACTTGTCCACCCATTCTTATGTTAGACTGTGATCTGGTCATCCCATACAACATTTTTGGTGCAGTCAAATACTACACCTACTTCTCTAGGTAGTATCAAGCACACCACACCCTTGAAATTGTCTTCCTTTTTCTCTCTCTCTTATTTTGTGTCTTAGCTTGTGCATTCAGGGCCCCAAAGAAGTGATAAGAAAAGACATCGTTTTAGAACCCGAGCTACAGAAGAAGGAAGTGCATCCACCATTTTGCATAACGTTAGCACTTTGGCAATAGAAATTGATACATACTCCTGGAGGTACAGGTGATACGGCCACTGCCTTCGCCTAAGCATGTGCAGTCCACTATCATCCAGCCTTGGTAGGGCTTCTCCCAGGTCTCTCCAACAACATAGGATGTCCCGGCAGTGTTATCATAGCATCTCTGACCTGTGGGAATGGAGTAAAAGACAGGGTTCTCTTACTTATTTTAAACATTTCTATTAACCAGGGCTCTCATCCTGGAGATAGCAACACCCTGGGAGTCACAAATAGGTGTCAGGGGGATCATGACCACCTATTTCGTCCCATATTGGTGTATGGGAGGGAGCTGCTAGTATAGAAAATGATTGTAGACACTGGCAGTGCTCACTTCAAACGAACATCCTTTGTTTTAATGACCTCGTCTGCAGACTTTTGCTAAACACTTTCAAAGCCTAATTTCTCAAAGAAATGTTTCAAAACCAGGACATACCTACAGGTTTGCAAGTCCATTCCCCTTTCCCGTTGCCCAGACACACACACTCTAGCATGTAGCCACCCGTCTCGTGAGGTCTGCGCCAGGTATCGCCAATCTTATAGGACTGACCCCCTTCATGGCACCGATCTGTGGCAAACAGAAAATGGTTTGAGTCATGACCTAGCACAGAACGAAGTTTCTACAATCCAATCCCCTATCCTCGAAACAGCATCCTTTGCAGGCATCCCAAGGCAATGTGAAATGAACCTAGCTAAGATAAATACTAAGAGGAGAAGAGTTAGTGTCAGGAATCCAGGCCTGCAGCAGAGCTAATCTCCAGGCAGCCTCATCAGCACAGCTGGCCACCACTATTCCTGCCTCACCGTGGCCCTCGGCCCCGAACTCCTGCTTGCTCCAGTTCTTGCCAGCCTATTTGACCCTTGCCATTGGCTGCTGACTGCGGTCTCTGGCTCTGACCCTAGTTCTTGGGTCCCGATGCCTGTTCTGACCACTAGCGTCGATCGCCCTTGTTTTGGTTGGCTGGCAGTTACTATCTAAGGGAGGGACTTCCCTGAACATCAAAGAAAGAGTTCCAGATACAGGCATCATCGACACTTTCTAAAGTTCCTCAGTCACCAACAGAACTCAGGTGAGACTTCGGTGTTTCATCAAAAAACAATTTTTTCTTTTTTACTTTTTTAGGAAAATGTCTTTTTTTTAAATGAATACTTTTGGCTTTCTGATGGGACACTTCTAAGGAAAAGACATTCCATTCTTTAAATTTCAAATTCCATTTTTCATTTTGTTTTGGTTTACAATTTCTTTTTTTTTAAATTTCCGTTTTTAAAAGCCAAACCAAAAACTTTCTCTTCAAGTTTAGTTGACATGAAAGCTTCAGAGTCAAATCAAAACCTTTCATTTCATTTAGAAATTCCCACAAAAATTAGAAAAATAAAAAATGGTTCACAACTTTTTGCAGTGAAAATAAATGGTCTTTCTACTAGCTTGACTTAGGACTGTGGAATTGCCTAGTACCAGGAGACCCAAGAGTGCTGGCCAGAATTTAGCGAACAAGGAGATCTGATGGGACAGGACCTTATAGTTGATATTTATGGTATTAATCCAGATAAATCTAAAATTCAATGTGCTATCATACTGTGCTCCAATTCAAAGACCTGCATGGGAGAGTTATGATCAGGTGGATTTGTAATAACTACATCTTAGATCTACTAGTTAGCATAGACCCATTTGCCGAAAGAATGGCAAATGGAGTCTTCTCAAGATAAATGACTGGATAAGGATCACAGCACTGATCAAGACCTTTGTCTAATTCCTAAGAGGACTATCTGAGCCGTAGCAGCAATTCAAAGCCAACTGTAGTCAGGAGAGTCTTTCCGCTGATTTCAATGGGCTTTGGATCGGGTCCATGATGATGAGAAAATGCAAGTCAGAGCTTAACAATCATTTAATATCTTGAACTATAAATTCCCCATTACTGACTCTGTGACAAACTCAGTTCTGCCAAATGCAACTTCACTGAATTTGGGGCAGAACTAGCTTCTCAGCCTTTCCCAGAGCATTTCCTTCCATCTAATACTGATGGTCCACTTCTGATGTCCTGTGAGAACCATGCAGTGCTGCATGTTGCAAACAAACTGTAAACCAAACCAAACTTTCTGTTGTATCAAAGATGCAATAAAGCTGTGATTCCCAAATGTATTGATCCAGTGCTCTTCATCTATGGGAGCAGAAACTGTTTCTAAACCAGGAGCTAAAGAGAAGTGGTTAACAGGTGACTTAAAGAGTGGCCCAACTGCTCAAAGGAAAGGAGTTCCAGATAGAGAGGCAACAAAATGAAAGCATGAGAAGAGAGCAGAGGGGACGGGATTGTGAGGAAGCCAAGACAGGAGAAGCATGTTGGGAATGATATAGGAGTCATCTCCTCCTGGTCCCCTGAATCTCCAGCACACAGACTCTGTGTGACACGCAAGTCACATTATGGCACGTCATATTAAGCTGGTGTAAACTGGCACAGATCTATTGAAATCATTGGAGCTATGCTGATTTACACCAGCTGAGGATTTGGCCTTCATTCTCTATAGTGAGCAAATGCCAGAGTTGCCATCAAAATCCAGGGCATCTCTGATATCTGTAATAAGCATACAGCAGCTGACATACTTTATACTAGTCTTATAGGCAGGGCACTAACACACCTATCACAGTTTTGGCCTATTTTTTAACATGTCATAGATTGGAACATTTACTCTCAAATTAAAGCCCCAATCCTGCTAGCCTTACTCACTTACATAATTCCATTCAATGCCCCCCGCACTGAAGTCATGTGAAGAGGATGAGCTTTCTCAATGGAAAGATTCTTATTGACTTCAGCAGGCATTGCACCAGTCTCCATACTCCTAAGTAATATGCACTGCGCTTGGGAATATCTCGTAAACCTCTCTGGAAAATGCGCAACATGACACCAAAGAACAAGCGCTCAAGCTACATGATCTTTGTTACATACTTGCAATGGTGCAGCTGATTCTCCCACGTCCAGCTCCAATGCAGGTACAATCCCAGATCATGGAGTCCTTGGGGCGCTCATAAGTCTCCCCTACCCGATAGGTAGATCCAGTGTATTTGTCAAAGCAAGTTTCTTCAGCTGAGGGGAAAATAAAGTCCACGTGACCATGAATTAATGTGTAGGCTGTAGCATTCAAACTGCAAGAACACAAACCATTTATACTCCTATTCCCCTCCCTCTCCCACTACAGTTTTTCCTTGTATAGGAAAATGCAGATGTCTCTAGTTTTCTCTGAAGAGTAACAGTCACATATTAGAGTGGCAGCATGAAAGCAAGTAGAATGCAGTTCATCCAAGCATTGAGGGCTCAAACAAGGACCTCTGCACAACTGTAGACCAGCTGGTTTGTGCTGCACCAGCAACAAAAGACAGCTATAAACCATCTAATTAGCTAAGACAGGTTTATGGCTGCTTTGCATCACCAGAGCAAACCAGTGAATACAGCCCAATAAATATTGTTCAGTCTGATTACCCAAATTTCCCTGTTGTCCCAAACAGGGTCACATCTCCCAACATCCATTACATTTAAAAATCTCTCTTATCCAAAGGCTCAATTATACACATTTATTCCATGTCTCCCTATAACACTTAGATAGTTGAGGCTCCATTGTAGTATCAGAATAATCAGAAATCGGTATAAGAATAGTTACTTCAACCTCACACCCAAATATGGGAAGCTCATATGCAAGTTAGACTGTGAAACAAGTTGCAAAAGAAAGTCAACATTAAAACCTTTTTTTAAAAAAACCTTTTGACAACATGAGGCTATGAAATACATATTAAAACTTATAGACAATGCAACACAATAAAATGTTGAGAGATGTCAGAGCTGCAAAGTTTGACTCCAGATCTGTCATACTGTCTGCATTTGTTAGGGATTTTCAAATCTAGGGTCAGTTCAGCTCATTATAGAATTGAAGCTGGCTGGTCAGATTCAGATCCAGACTTTGGGGTGAGTGTTATTTGGACCAAGGGTTCTGGCAGCTGGCCCATGTCTAATGAAGAGCGTCTCTTAAAATCTCAGGCCGGATCCTCAGTGTAAATGAGCATAGATACATTATTGACTCTCGTGCCTATTAACATCAGCTGAGAATTGGGTCAGCCATCTAAAACTTTTTAATGCTTGTTTTGATTGGCCTCACGACCCATTCTTCATTCACCATGAAGATAGTGACTCCCACCAACTTACGTTCAGGCTTGCTTTCACAGTTAAACCCTCTGCTTCCCCCATAGCATGTACAGACTAGCGTGTTCCCCAGGTAAATTCGTTCCCATTGTTGGTTTATCTGATAATATCTCCCATTGTCAAAACAGCCCTCTGAAAAAGAAACAGAAGTTTTGGGTTACATTAGCCTCCTGTACCACAGAGCTCCAGTCAAGAGAAAAAAAGGAGAATTAAATCATGCATGGAATATGCATTAGGTCCAGATCCTGGATGCTTTGCACATGCAACACGCCCACTGAGACAATAGGAGTTTGGAGAACACAGAGAAAGCAAAATCAAGCACCTGAATGTCACTCTGCACCACATTAGAATAGCAGTTCCCAAAGCGTGGTACGCATACTGCCGGTGGTACGCAGGCCACCTCCCAATGGTACACATCCACCTGCTGCTAGGGGGGTTGGCCAAGAGCACCAGCCCCACTGCCAAGCAATGCTGCGGCCCAGCCGTTCTGCCCCCCTCTCCCTCAGACACACAAAGCAGCTGGCCAGGAGCTGCTCCAGCACCAGCCCCACCCTCAAGCAGCCCTGCCCCTTTCCCTCACCTCTACAGGTGGTGGCATTTTATGTTGGTGGTATACAATGTGGTAGAGTTTGGGAAAGGCTGCATTAGATAAAGCAGTAACTGCACAGGAGTTTAGAGACACTTTGAAACAAAGAGTTAACAGACTCAAAATCTAGCGATGGAAAAGGCTACTCATCTAGGGCCTGATCCAAAGCTCCACTCAAGTCAATGGAAAGACTCCCACTGACTTCCGTGTGCTTTGGATAGGTTCCTGTCCATCTCCCCGCCACTGCAGGAATGTTTCCCAGGTTTACATTTACAGGCGTTTTGTCCAGTTCTAAGTGTGCCAAGCAGCAGGGCTTCCACCACTTCCTCTGAGAGATCATATCACATGCCAGGAACTTTTTCACTGATTGCAGCCTCAAGTTCCCAGACGCTTTCAAAGGTGACAACATTACAGCAATTGTTCCAGCAAACATCTCCCAAATTTTTGCTTGCAGAAAGAAATGTTTTAGTGGTTTGCTTTGTTAAGGCTATTTTTAAGTACACATAATAATAAAATTACTGTTTTCTTAACTAAGGATTTGAATGAAAACCATACACACACAGTTGAAACATGAAAATAGCAGCTGTTGAGTTCAAATAAAAATTGGCATATACATTTCATCACCGCTTGCTGTAACTAAACCAGATCCCATTACATTAATACTTCTGCCTTAATAACAAAAGACACAGGGGCAGATTATGCTATACTTACCCCTGGGGCTACCCATAGAGTCAATTGGTTACTTAGCATGAGTAAAAGTGGCAGAATCTGTCCCAGTTGGGCTGCAACCGGGGTGCATCAGAGAGCAACTCAAAGACAATCCAACACAAGCAGAAAACTTTCCCCAAGCTCACCAGGGCACAGCCCTCGGGTCCCTTGCGCTCTAGAGGCAATGCTTGCTGCAATGTGGCTTGGAAGTGCTAAAAGAGACTGGATGAGCTAAAACCTGAGCCCGCTAGAATTGAGAACACTTTGGATCTCCATTGAACACAGCATTAAACAGCAGGATTCGCTTTGCACCAAAAAGCAGCTACTCCCAGGGCTGCTGCAGCCTGCAGCTGGAGATTTTGGTTTGGTTGATTTCTAAAAGTTCAGAATTTGACACCCCCTCTCCCAAAAAAAGCTTTCCCAACAGCTGTAGCAACCCCCCGCCACACACACACACACACACACACTTGCGGTGGACCTTTCTCCCCCCCGAGACTCACGTTTATTCTGGCCGCTTGGAACCGGTGTCTGGACTATTTGTTGGGTTTGCCTCCTGGTTTTGGGCTGCGAGCATTGCACGCCTGTCCCCAGGCACAGGGCAACCAGCAGCAGCCGCCACCCGGGGCTACCGGGCATCTTCCAAAGGCTGGCGAGAGACGTGGCACTAGGGAGAGAAGCGGGCTGGGGAGCTCTTCACTTTTGTAAGCCCAAGGCAAACAACTTTCATGGGGCTCTTCTCAAGCGAGCAGCAGGGACAAGGATTGCGCTGATCCCTTTCCACTCCTCCCTTGTCCCTTTCTCTTCCTCCAGCTGGCGAGGGAGCGGCAGATCGCTGGCTCCAGGGGGTTTATATAGGCCCCTGCGCCGGGGACACCCACCCCCCCTGCAGGGCTAGCTACAGAGAGAGCCAGGGGAGGAGGGACCCCGGGACACCCCTTGGCTAGTCCAACGCCTCTCTGATTGGTCCAGGCTCCTAGACGACGTCATGGGGGAGGGGGGGAATAAGCAAACAAAAGATGCTTCTTGCAGGAGCTGCATTAGCCGCTCAGCCCCGGGCAGGAAAGTTTCCCCTGAAACTTTGCTAAGCTCGTGTAAAGCGCAGGGAGCGGGGCCAGGCTGCGCCAACGCCCGGAGCATCCCTCTCCCCTCCGTCTGCTTTGCAACGCTGAGAAATGAGGGGAGGTAGGGAAAGAGCTGAGAAGTCACATCACAGCCACTTTCCTAAAGGGCCAGGGCAGGGCGGTGATACCTTCCCTCCAGGGTATGCATTCAGAGACTTTGAGCGAAGAGAGGGAAAATCAGTCCAAAGCAAAAAATCAGAGACGAGTCTTGGCGATTTTATTTTTTACTGTACACACTGCAAGTACCTACATCATTTTTGCAGTGTTGAAATTCGTTCACCCAACACCAAAAAATCCTCTCTCATGCTCCCTGCAAGCTTACCATGGGGGAACTGAGATATTAAACATTTAGTACAAGGGAAACAGTGCTTTGCCCATAGAGAGAAACTGATTTCTAAATAAGCCATAATTTACCTAATTATAAATACCAACAAAAAAAATCAAAACAAAAGTCAGAAAAGCAAACACACGAAATTAGAAACCTTAAGTGCATTTCCTGATTCCTTATCTAAGTTAGTGTTAATGACTCAAGGCAAAGTCTTTCACCACTTCCCTTGGGAATTGTGGTGGTATTTAAAACCCTTTATTCCTAAGCAAATCTGACAATCTGCTTTTTGATGTTCTTTGGAGGGTGGGGGTAGGGGGGATTTCTAAAAATTTTGCTTAATTTTTTTTTCATCCTACCTTTATTTATCTCTGAGCCAACAGTTGAGATTCACTTTTGACTACTGGACAAGCGCTATTTTGATATGGTTTTCTAACATTCATATCCCACATCCGGCAACATTTGCAAGCTAACAAAAAAATACTTCACAGCTATCCTCCAATCTAGAGAGCTTGCTTTGGGGCCCTGATTCTCTTCGCCCCTGGGAATGAGAAGACCGAACTCCACTTGTGCCATTCCTCAAACAGCTGGGGGAATCATTCCCTGAATTCTTCCCCAAAGCCCTTGTCAAGCAAGATCCAAGATCCAGCAGTCAAACATGGATCTCCTACATGTTAGTGGGAAGGTCACATGGCCACCATTGTAATGGTACTCACTAATTCCTTCCACGCAGCCGTCGATAACACAGAACATTTTCTAGTGCCGGGGGGCTGAGCAGTGCAATTGTGTTCTTAAATCCTCTTTATCTGCCGGAAGCCCAAGCAGCTGGGCTCTGGGTAGGATAATGGTGGGTGTTTTGGGGAGCTGTAAAATCAAAGCCAAAGCTGAATACAGGGTTGCAGTACAAATCTCCCTCACCCTGTAGGCTGGAGCAGTTGACAATGCCCCTCTGCACGGCTTGTGGTTGTGAGGTGTTCAGGGTCATTGGATCCATGGTAACATGGTTATGTTGGCCTGCCCCTGACCAGCCAACAGCGATGCCTTCTCTGATGGCCTATGTGAGGCCTTTGTGTGTGGCCATTCCCCCTGCAGCACCAGTACGCCTCCACAACGGTGAAGGGTTTTTTTGCAGTAGCTTATCATGCTGTAGCTAGAAGTCATCCAAGATGATCAGCAAGGCTTCCAGTAACAGTTTTGCAGTTATTTCTTAATTACCAAGGCCCAGAAGTGCAAAGGTATTGGGATGCCTAACTCCCTTTGAAACCAATTGCAGTTAGATGCCTAAATTTCTTTGATGATCTGGGTCCAAAGGCCTTGGGAGCCACTGCTGCATGTTCTGAGCATTCTTAGCCCAGATAATTATCCCAACAGGCCGGATTGGTTCCTGATCTATCAGGTTGATTCATCTGACATGAATGGATGCTATGTACCACATGCTGCCCTCTTAGTCCCTTTGCTGAATTCCCCGTGATGTCAGAGAGATTTCTGCAGGAAGATCACATGTAATGCAACACAGATGTCTAATTCCATGTACAACTACTTACTGAGTTATTTGTATTTATTATTTGCAGTAATGTGTCCAGACTGTAGTCTGGATCAGGACCCATTTGTACTAGATATGGTACTGGGGGCAGTGTTGTTAAGGGCTGAGCTTCCCAGACAAAGCATCTGGGCCAGGTACTGTGAAATTCTTGTGGTCTTGCAGCTTGACAAAGCCCTGGCTGGGATGATTTAGTTGGGGTAGGCCCTGCTTTGAGCAGGGGGTTGGTCCCTTCCAACCCTACTCTTCTATGATTCTATGCATGGCATGTTGGAGCCGGACACAGAAGAAAACAGAACTCTTGCAAGCACATCAAGCACTGAATGATCACCGACCACCACACTAGCAGTGGATCGGCACAATTTGTTGAGAAACTTATTGCCCTCAGAAAATCAGCTCATTTCTAAACCTCCTGAGACTTTGGCATTTAAAATATATATTTACATTCTTCTGCACAGGGAAAGTCTACTGAACCATCACCATGGTGTCTTACCTGCTTGTAATTTACAGGAGGCAGAAACTGGGCAAGTCAAGCAAGGTAGGTGGGTAAGCAGGCGGGAGCTCATCCCTGAAAGGGTTAATTGTAATCCTCCCCAATTTTAACGGTTAGCTCTAATCTAGTTTGAGTGATTAGGGATATAATCCTACTCAGTACATGTGCCAAACTGGTGTGGCCATGTCAAGGGGTGGGGAAAGTCTCCTTTAAGAGGCGTACATCATCAAACTGGTAAACTCCCAATTCTTGTCTGCTGAAAATAGGAATTGACTTTAAAAAAGCAAGTGTCACTGTAGTGGAGACCTTGTAATAATGAGTTTCATCTCAGAATGCATTTTTATTGCTGATTTCGAGTCCCCTGGCACAAGAGAGAGATTATGGGAGAGCATTGCTGGGACAAAAGGCTAAAGTAATGATTACATTACAATAGAAATGTACTTTTCCCAGACAGTTTGTAAAGGATCCTACTGCTGAGCTGTCCTCAAATCAGAAAACAAATCTGTCAATTTAGGAAATATACATATGTAATGGAATATCATGTGTAGTACAGTAACAGCTGGAGATCCAATCTAGTATCAGGATCCCTTTGCAGTAGGCTCTGTACAGAAACAGCCAAAGACGACAGTTCCTCAACTCCACCTAGTTTAAAATTTGGGGAAGTTTGGAGAGTGAAAAACGTCTTTATTTCGAGCCGCTTGAAAGTTTTTAAAAGACTTTTTTCTCCACAGGTTTTCAATGATGGCATGAGCACTAATGGCGGTAAAAGGAGGATATGTGTGAGAGAGATTTGTTGAGTCATTTAGGAGACAGGGGCGGGTCTTACTCAGACTGCTGGAGGACTAAAAATAAATAAATAAAAATAGCCAGGTGAGAGACTTCTGCTCAAAAGCATAAGAGCTAAGGAGTACTGAGGTCACACGGACAAGTAGACAGAGGTTAAGGGACAACAAATGGGCGTATTGTTATTAACTATTTGTATTATGATAGCACCTAGGAGTCCTCATCCCAGTTCAGGACCTACATTGTGCTAAGAGCTGAACGAAGACAGGACAAAAAAGCAGTTCCCACCCAGAAAGCTCACAATCTAAGTAAAGGATAATAATTAATTTGTGTAATACCTACAATGGGCTAGGCACTTTCCAAACATTCAAACAACCCCTGTTCCAAGAGGCTCCCAATCTAAACTGGTCCACGCAATCTAGAATCAATGTCAAGAGCATGTCAGGAATGGGTGCTTCAGATTAATCTGAAAAATGTAGCTATACTGTACCCGGAGGCCAGCCCTGCAGAAGCTGTAAATCAGGATAGCCCCTTGAAGTCAAGAGAGCAATGATGATTTGCATCCACCACTGAGGTGACCTGAAAGCAACCCAATGTCTGAAAATTGAACAGGAAATACAGTGCTAGCAACTGGGTGTCTTCATGACTAATACCCTGCCACAATATTACATTTACAAATATAGAGAAAAATGTACAGTTCTTTCATACAGAACCGTCAGCTGGAAGCTCACAGAATGAAATCAAATGGGAATTTGCCATGGTGCTTAAGTTATCTGTTTATTTAGCCATCACATTATTCCCAGACTGGGCTGATATTTAGTCATACATAAGCCTCATTTCCACATGGTTCCCTCAAGGAAATAGTTCAGCATCATTTGCCTGCCTGCTGTTCTAGAAGTTGCCTCTCCCAAAGGAATCTCCCCTATTTCATTACACAACATGCAGTAATTATAATACTGGTTAGAGTTAAACTTCAGATTTTCCTCCTGCTCATTTCATGAAGTTTATGGTGTCTTCTTTGGCTTTCCTCAGGATGCTGAATAGGATTAATTTAGTCATTGATCCAATGGGAATTTTAAAAAAACCAACCACCTTCATTCTTGATGTGCTCATAATGATGCATTTAGTTTGAATTTTTAACCACCTTTCAGTGGCATTTCCTGATCTTTAATGGGATACTGTCCTAAATCTTGCACTTAGTTGTAGATATTTTTATTCATGCAGACAGTTTTTTTTTCTTCCTGAAAACATCCTTATCCCTTTGACTCCTTGTTTACTCTAGACACCACCCAGGCATGCCAAAGAAGTTCTCCTGACTTTCCTTGCCCAATCAACAGCCCATCAATGAAATATGCAAATCTAGCTCTCCATGACCCACCTATTGACTGGGGTTTGCATGTGAGAGAGAGCAGAATTTGCTAGACTGGGTAAATTCATGCCAGTTCCCGACAATAAAGAGTGAACATCAAGCAGAATAGCAAGCAACAAGCCAAATTATACATTGCTCTTTTAGGAGGCACAGAGGATTAAAGCTGCATTGTCTTTCTTAGTTCTCTCTGTCCCACACAGATGATAATCACAGCAAACCTGGATTCCTTTCCAGGACACAGTGATAGCTGCAGGCAATGTTTCCAGGTCTCAGATATTTTGCAAGGACTCCTGCAGTGAGCTAGACCTCTCCTCATGATCAGACTTTCAAGCATATGGTTCCATTAGGTCCAGTCAAAGCTTAATTCATTACCACAGAATCAGGGATCTTCAGTGGCATGCATAATACTTCATTCATGCTAAATGCAACAACTCTGACACATTCATCCAGGAATCTGGGACTTTACTCTTTTGGAGTGAAATTCATTCCTTGTGAGGGCTTAACTGAATCTTAAGTGCACATAGCTATTGTGCCAGGTGTCTGCACTGGGGTGAATGTCTGCCTATGTGAAATTGTCATGAATGTGGTGTCAACGAAAGGAAATCCCTCCCACTTCTCAAAACTATTTGTTCCCTGGCTCGAAATGTTCAATGACATCAATAGAGAAAATCCACTCCCCACTCCTTTCTATAACGATTTCTTGATTCAGGTGTTTACCTTGGTCCATGACTTGGAGATACTCACGTGGCTTCCTACCAATGAGGAATTCCAAAATGGGGCTCCTGTCCTGCAATTGGAGCTACAGTATTGCAACCCCAGCTATTCAAAAGTCATAAATCAGTCCTGAGGCTCCTCCAAAATCATGATATTTGGAAAAAAATCATGATTTTAAAGCCAATTAAAAATGTGAGGTTTCTTTTTAGGTGCCTTCTGTTTTTTTTTAAAACCAGGCAAGTGCACTTGGCACGTTTTCAGGCTTTTCTCTGCCACCCCGAGGGTTAGAAACGTACCTTTTTAATAACGAAAGCTGCAATTCTCAGAACATACGTCCCCAAAAGCTGGGGCTTTAAAAAACAACATCATCAAGTATCACAAGACTCGCAATAAAATCGAGAGATGGCACAGTGTTGCCAACACTCCCACATTTATTAGATCAGGTGATTTTGGCTCTCACTCCAACACCGTCCCGTCCCCTGCCCAACAATTACTCTGTCCCTGCCTCTCCCCACATCATTTTTGCCTATCTCCCGCCCCCAACAGCTCACCTCTGCTCCTCCAGGGACTCTTCACACCCCTCTACCCCTTTCCAAGCCAGGGGGCCCGGGGGAAATTCTGCCTGCAGGAGCTCAGGTTGGTTTCCATGCCACTGGAGACAGGCAGTTTGGGCAGGCAGCCGAGCCAATCAGAGGGGGCTTCCCCCCTTCAGGCAAGGTTGAAATTGGCTCAAGGGCTGGAGCGTCATGTCATTGCTGGATAGGCTTCACCCAGCCCTGTCCAAAATCCCATCATGGCAAACCCATGGCGAGTGCTGGTGGTGGTGCGACGTGCACCAGTAAATATATGGCTGTGTACCCCCCACTTCAGGGATGGCAGGCCAGGATTTTCTAGCGAGTCCAGGAGCGTTAGCAGAGCTCCCTCCTCCCCCCCCCCCCCCCCCTGCAGCACACCTGGCAATGAGGCAGTGGCCCTGAGGGAGCTAATAGCTGGCGACTCTGCTTAACTCCCCTGGGGCCCTGCCTCATTGCGGACTGGCAATGTGGACCACTCCAAGGCACCATGATCAAGAGGAAAGGAGCCAGGCACGAGGCTGCAGAAGGGAGCTTGGGACAATAGGGAGGCAGCGGGGGACTCAGGGATGCCAGCCCTGAATTCTCCCTACGCTGCAGCACATCTGGCAATGAGGCAGGCAACATTGGCCCTCTCACAACCGTCAGCCCTGCCTGGGGGAAAACCCCCTGGGATGGTCTGCTGTCCCCCTTGGGAAGAGCAGCCCACCAGGGCTGCTGCAGCAAGCAGGCAGGGCTCTTTGGGAGCCCCCATGTTCTGATAAGAGCTAAAAAGTACAACTGCCCAGGTTGTTCCTCTGCACCTTCCCCTTCCCACCCTGAACCCTGTAGAGGCAGAGGGGTGAAGAATCCCTGAAGCTGCTCCCTTGATGGGGAGAGGAAGGGATCTGGATGAAGCTGCCCCCTCACAGATCTGGGATAGGGGGTGAAGAACCCCAGGAGCTGCAGGAAGAGCTGAGGTGAGGCTGCAGAAGGCAGAACTGATGGAGAGGCAGGATAGATGGGGAGTTGAGGGTAGCACTGATGGAGGGGGGATAGTAATACTTTCTACGTGGGGGGGACAGATATGTGGGGGGGCTAAAGTCACTTTTATGAGGGTTGGAGCATTGGCAACACTAATTCACACACACACACACACAGCCGCCCACCAAGGAGAGTTAAAAAAAATCAATCAAAATATTTAAAAAAAACAAAAAACCCCACACAATTTTGAGGCCAGTCCCATGATTTTGGGGGGTCTGCCCACCCCAAAACTTACAAAGTTTGTGGATAACACTGAGCTGGGAGGGCTTTGCAAGTGCTTTGGAGGATAGGATTACAATTCAAAATGATCTGGAGAAATGGTCTGAAATATATAGGATGAAATTCAATAAGACTGCAGAGTACTCCACTTAGAAAAGAACAATCAGTTGCACACATATAAAATGGGAAATAACTGCCTAGGAAGGAGTATTGTGGAAAGGGATCTGGGGGTCATAGTGGCTCACAAGCTAAATAGGAATCAACCATGTAACACTGTTCCAAAAAAGCAATCATCAATCTGGGATGTACTAGCAGGGGCATTGTAAGCGAGATACAACAAGTAATTCTTCCCCTCTGCTCCGCGCTGATTGGGCCTTAACTGGAGTCCTGTGTCCAGTTCTGGGTGCCACATTTCAGGAAAAATGTGGACAAAGTCCAGAGAAGAGCAACAAAAATGATTAAAGATGTAAAAATTAAGGCCTATGAGGAAAGATTGAAAACATTGAGTTTGTTTAGCCTGGAAGAGAGAAGATTGAGCGGGGACATGATAACAGTTTTCAAGTACATAAAAGGTTGTTACAAGGAGGGGGAAGAAAAATTGTTCTTAATTTCTGAGGACTGGATGAGAATCAATGGACTTAAACTGCAGCAAGGGACGTTTAGGTTGGACATTAGGAAAAACTTCCTAACTATCAGGGTAGTTAAGCACTGGAATAAATTGCTTAGGAAAGTTGTGGAATCTCCATCATTGGAGATTTTTAGGAGCAAGTTAGACAAACACCTGTCAGGGATGGTCTAAATAATGCTTGGTCCTGTTATAAGTGCAGGGGAGTGGACTAGACGACCTCTCGAGGTCCCTTCCAGGCCTACGTTTCTATAAATAAAAATAATTTAGCTGTTAAAAACAATCCCCCATTTCTTAAAAGCAGACAGCAACCTTGTCTTACTGAAGTAAATTATGACTCTTCAAAGACATCAAAAATATAAAAAGTGAAGTTGTTAAATTACAGTGCTATTCCCAATAGCTACATTAGGTGCACTCAGCAATAAACTATAGGGTTGATGAGCGTGGATGCTTTTATTCCCTCACAGAGAGCATATGTGGATCACACCAAAGTTGGTGTGGTTTAGGCAGATCGGGGTCTAATACAGAGATGGAGGCAAGCAATCGGTTGTGCTCACTTTTCTGTAGGATGCCGAATGCACTGAAGAAGGTTTGTCTGTTACGAACAGCTATTTAGGATGAGGATTATGGAAGAGGTTATGAATGGGACTGAAATGGAGGCTCACAAAACTGGTCTGGGCCAGCAACTGCCCGTGGAAGAATTTGAGACTGAGTTACAGTTCATCCTTCTCTTTTCTTGAGAGTGTGTGGCTAACTCTCACCCTTACCCCTGGCCAACAAGTGCAGAGTGGTTGCCAACTCTTGAGATTTCATTGCTAGTAACCTGATTCTGGGCCCTTGCTGGAGCCCAGTCTCAATGATGAGGGAGGATCCAGTCTTCACTTGATTTCCGCTCCTCCCCAGAAGCACTGATGGATCTGCCTCCTGCTGCAGCCCCCTCCATCAGGGGGGCCTTACTCCCCCAATCAGCTGAGTAGGGCAAGGACCAAGTTCAACCCCCAATCCACATCAATGCTTAAACAGTAGCTTTTAACTCCAAGGTTTTGCAGCTTGGAGATAGGATAGCCTTTCTTTTGTGGAGCCTTTCTAGCTTCTGGGGTGCCATTTCAGATTTGGGGGGGAAGGGGCAACTTTAACCATGATGCCAGGAGCTACTTAGGCACCTGAAAACACCTTCTATTCCAGGTTCCAGTCCAGTGACTCTCCACCCAGCAGTTCTGGGCTTTACTCTCCCAACCCTCACTGCTCTTTTCCTGGTCTGGTTTCTCCCCATTTCCCTGGGTGTACCAGCTCCAAAGCCTCCTCCCAGAAAGTGACTTCTGGCCTTGTCTGTTGCCAGTTCCTGGCTATCTAGGCCCTGCCTCTTCCTGCCCTGCTGAGCCTGCTTGCAATCAATTCCCTGCTGCATGGCTCTTTCTCCAGATGCAGCCTGTGTAGTTAATAGGCCTACCTGGCCATTTCCAAATAATCTCTTCCAATTCTGTTTATTCCAGTCCCCATCAGACTTAACCAGTTCACACCAGCGAAGGATCTGGTCCTATGGGTTTTTTCCCATTTCAGCAAACAGTTTGCACTACAAACCATCAGCTGTAGAGTCAGATTGGGAAACAGGGTTTTCCCAGCCCTACTTCTTCCAGCTTCTCAGCCATTTCTAAGCTAGCCTTGAATTAAAACAGAATCTCCTTCAATAAAAATGATTTCTTCCCCTATTTTTTTTTAACATGCAGAGCTTGCGTTCTGGATGAACCTCTGAACAGACAGAGAGCTGTAATTATCCAACGTGTTTTAGCAGCTGCCAGGGACAGTCAAGCGAGTTGCATGCTGAGCTCTGTGAGCCAAAGACTTCATCAATGCCTGGACCATCTAGTCTAGGGCTGTATGGCAATCCAATCTCCACACTAAACCTTTTATTTGCCTTACCCTGAGCAGGCTTATAATTACACCAGACCAAGGCTGAATTTTGTGGGAAGGATCTCCATTTGCTAGGACTCAAAGAAAGACCTTTATATCCAATTTATTTCAGACATTTTCTTTGATTCCAAACTGAGTCTCAGTGGCAAACGACTTTCTGGGCTAACCCGTGTCCTTCTGCTCTGTCATTAATGTTCTGACTTAATTCCTTACTTCCAAACAATGAGTATGGTGGGTTAGACTTTTCTTTTGCTGGCACTCAAAGCTGATAATAGTTTGCACATGTTTTCTGGTTATAGTTGTAGCTCTGTGTTGGGCTACTTTCAGATTGGATTAACTCAGAGTTAGTCACTAAGTGAGTAACTAAATGACCATGCAACCATGCACATTTAGAGTAGGTACCCTCCAGAAACTTGCCTTTACCTTTTTTACAGCGTTTATGGTATTTGCAGTATTCCGTGGTTGGAATGGTGGATTATTATAGTGACAATAAATATTTGAAATGCAGTTTTTAAAGAGCACATTCATGGTACTGAATTAATTTGCCAGTCTGTTTGGAGCACACATTATTATACAAAAAATGACTTTTTTGATATTTGTTTTTTATAGAAGTTTTGCTCATCCATCTATCGGTATTTGCAGGCTTTGGTGTACAAAGAGTACGCCCGTAAATATACTGCAAGGATTTCACGTGTGAAATAATGATAAATAAAAGCAATGGACTAAATGCTACCATTGGGTACAGCCCCATTGACGTCAGGGTGGGATCTGATGCAGTAACTTCTAGTGCTTATATCTGACTTTACAGCTTCAAAGCCCTTTCTATGCATTCAGCCCATGCCCATTCCCGCTGGGCCAGATTGTGCCTTCAGCCATAGGCTTGTGTGAGGGATGATGCCCAGGATGCTTTGATGCAGGAAGAACCCTGGGAGGAATGGTGACTTAGAGACATCTCTCGGAGGCACTATTGCTCCTATGGGCCCCTTCTCTTCCATTGGAAGGGCAGTTCTGCACACCCCCATTCTCCTCCCTCATGTCTAGCCAGCTCCTTATCCCCTTTGTTGTGATAATGAGAGCAATAACCATGCAGACACTTGGATGCGGCGAGAGCCTGGTAGCCAGTAGCCTTGATGCACATGGCGCAGGGTAGAGATGCTCTTCCAGCACAGCTACATTAGGGCTAGTTGCTATCTAACCTATTAAACTGAAGCATAAAATTCCTATTGTTTCAGAAAGGAGCAGGATCGGGCCCAGTAACTAATGACTCCACCCACGACCCGGTGAGTAGATCAATGCTATTATCCCCAGATATGGACACCGAGTGAGGGGCAAGGTTTAAAAGGAAAGAAAGCTCTAATCAATAAGAATCACTTTGAAACAGGGGGCTTCTCAGTACATCATACAAAACTATAATTCTGGCCATGCCAGGAAAGCTGGACAGTTATTGAGTGAGGTAGGGAGCTTCGAAAAGCTGAATCCTATGTTATGAGCAGACATTACCCTTTCTCCCCTCTAACGCCACAAAGAAAGCGCTCGATGTCTAGTCTAGCATTTGTGTTCAGTGTATATATCCTGAGCCAGACATATTTGCTTCAGGACACATTTTTCCTTTGACCAGTCATGCAGCAGTGAAACAAACATTACCAAATACAAATAATTAGATCAGGATATCCATCTGGCTAGATTAGCTTAAACCCAGCTCACTGTCTGTTACATGGCTGAAGGATTTATAGACCAGGTAAAGACTCTAGAGAGTCTGGAGATATATAATGCTTCTGCTTTTAATTATGCTCTGCAGATTTATACACAACATGGAAAGATAGCATGACTTACTTTCCAGTCCAAGCACTAGTATTTTCCATCTGGTGTACTACTGTACAGTACATATCGTGTCCACATTATGTAAAGGCAAAGTCCCTGTAAGCGAGATTACTCTTCTCTCTGTTTATAATAAAAAATGTTATTATGTAGTATTAAAAATAAATTTATACTATATGTGGTAATGGCATTTACCTCCTGAGTCATCATTTGCAGGTACCATTTCAGACATGTGTAGGTGGATGAAAATTTGGAGCTGGAAAGGAAATGTATAATTCCCCCAATTTCATTAGAAGATATTTTGTGTGCTGTTTTCCTAAGCACAGATTCTAAAATTTACCCCTTTTCCTCTGGCTAAAATAACATATTGAGACATCATATTCTCTTATATGGGAATCCTAGAAAGGACAATAAAAATTAAGAAAAACCCTACTTTGATCAGAACTTTTTATATCAACTGGAGAGACAAGGTGGATGAGGCAATATTTTTATTGGGCCAATTTCTGCTGGTGAGAGAGAGAGAGACAAGCTTTCGAGTTTACAGAGCTCTTCTTCTATCCTGGGACCAACACAGCTACAACAATACTGCATACGTAAATTGGAATATCTGTGCATTGTTAAGAGGAAATGTTCAAATCAAAGAAATGCTAAGGAACATAAAAAGATCAGTTGTACTTCAGTAGTGCTATAATATGGCTAATACATTTGGAAGAATTATTTATGGTTTTCCAGCACTGACTTTTAAAAGACAAAAATGCCTAAGTGCCTTAGAACCCTAAGTCTCATGGAAAGAGGCTCATTGGAATTTCAGTGAGAGTTAGGCACCTAAATACCTGTGAGGATCTAGGACAAAGTGCCTAAGTCACTTTTGAAAATGGGACTTAGGCTTCTGAGTCTCTTAGGTGTTTTTGAAAATTTTACTCCCAGTCAACCTCTTTAGGTTCCATTTTTTACATCACTTAAACATAATCAAGTCTGATTCTGAAAGACTATCGGCAGAAGAGCTATGCTGTAGATCAGCAAGGTGGAAGGACTAAAGCATCGGATTACAATAAAGCTAGCATATTATTTACTATTAATTATTAATATTTGTTATTGTTGTATAGCCCACAGCACAGAGATCTGTGGATGTGCATAAAGCTGTCCAAACATATAAGAAGACGAATTCCTTTCCCCTAGGGGCTTAGATCCTTAGGTCTCGATCCTGCAAACACTTATGCACAAATAATCAATCCTATTAACTTGTTGCATGTCAATGGGTCTAGCCATGCAGGTAAAGTTAAGCACCTGCTTTTTCTTTTCAGGACTCACTTTACTCCCAAGAGCAGCACTTAATCGCGGGAGTAGTCCCATTCTTGCCAGTGGGACAACTCATATGAATAAGGGCTGCAGGATGGGGTCCTAAATCAGACAGATAATAAAACAAATATTGGCAACAGACCATGATGAGTGGATGAATGCGGGATATGGAAGATAATACCAAATGAAAAGGGGAGGCAATACTGCTATTTATAAGGGAAGCAGAACATTGTATCATTGGATTCTGCTCTCATTGAAGCCAAGGGGAGTTTGCCCTTAGTTTCAGTGAGAGCAGGATTATTTAATATTGTTTCTTATTATTTAGCATAGAAGGATTGAAACTCTAGGGCCAATAGAAATGTCATTATTTTTTTAAAATTTCAGTGCAGTCTGTTTTTCAAACAAATTTAGCCTCTGACCCCACAAAGACCTATACACATGCTTACCTTTAAGTATGTAAATAGTCCCACTGACTTCATGGTCACTATTCGCATGCTTCAAGATAAGCATGCGCTTAAGTCATTCCAGGCTCGAGGTCTAAATATTTTCCTGCGGTGTTTACAACCCCAACATGGAGGCACTTCTTCAGAAGACCCTGACAAAGAAATTGATGAGAAATGTATAGCAAATAAAAGTGATACTTACTAATATGGCCAGTACCAAATATAAATAACAGAATTAATGATCAAAATAAAATTAGTTTATTTAAAAATAAATCAGAGATGGTAATCCAGAGTGCTTTTTGGTAATAGAAATTAAAATACGTTTAAGATTTTTTTAATCAGTGTCTCATTAAGGCATATTTAGAAAAACATCAAACATTTCCAAATAAGTAAGAAAAATATCGGAAATCAGATGAGGTAATTCACATGAGGTTTTTCATCTGGCCTTTTGGAAACAGAGTATTTCATGTCTGAATGTCATTATTAATTAAAAATCAATGGAAACAATAAGTTAGTAAAGCCAGAATGTTGGGTCAGCCTGGATAACTGCTCAAATAAACTCCACCCTCATAAGTAACAATGGAATAAGCCATTAGTATTGTAGAAAGAGGTGCAGCAGTTCTTTTTTAAAAGAAAAAATAAGAGACACACTGGAATGTTTAGTCAATAAATTACTTTCAAATTAACAGATAGGAGAGAATTTTCAAAGTCATGTAAGGTATCTGCACGATACGAATTTCTCATTAGAAAGGAATGGGAATTCAGTATTCTAATCTGCTAGGCTTCTGGGAAAATCCCGCCCATAATATAATACCTTGTGCCAAATTTATCCCTGGTGGGACTCCATTGATTGTATGGAATTATATCATGAATGAATATGGCCTCTGATATTTGTGCCCAAGCGTTGATTCTTTGTTGACTTTCATGAGTTTTCATGAGTTTCATGGCTTTCATGTACTATAATATTTTAGATCTGGTAACCAGATACCAAAAATGCCCCTGCAACCAAATTTCTTATGCTCAAAATGGTAAAGGACTAGGAACCTAATCTGTTTTTAGGATATTCTTAACATTATAAACTTGTCACTCAGGAGGTTTCATTGCCCCTGAATTCAGCCATAAATCTGCTTATTTATAATTTCTGCATATATTACTGCTTTTAAGGGTTGAAGAACATGACAATGTGTTGGAGACATATTTTACTACCTATCTCGTGGTGCTGACACTTGAAAAAGGTCCAACATCAAACATTTTAGGCCCAAGATTACATAAAGAAATAAAATGATTATGTATTATGGTTAAAAATGAGTCTCTACTGTTTGCAGTGCCATGTGCAAACACATTCTTTTTACACCTGCGGAAGGAGCTCGCTAATACCTTTCAGTGGAAAATGACTGCCCAGACTTTATACCCAAACTGAATCTTTATGCTTATTAGGTCAGATTCTGGTGCTACACCACTTGCTTCCAAAATGGCTGCTGTGATCTCTTGCTGCAGTCATCTGTGTTGCCATCTACATCCCTCCCTGTATAAATTGGTCCATCCATGACCAGAAGCAGGCTGAATGAGTTGCTTGTGCTCAGAGGCTACTGCACGCCAGGGAACACCTGGGCCAGAGCATGCAGGCTGGCCCACTGACAGCATGGCAGGCAGAACAGTCAATGGCCCCCCTAGAAAGAGATGGCTGAGGTCCAAATGGGCTTCCGCCGGAAGTTTTTACTTATTTATTATGTGCCAGGCAGGATCCTGGATGGCGGAGGAGGCGGCATCTGCTCCTCAGCTTCCCGGGGCCCTTGGATTCCCCAGGGAGATTACTGATGAATAGGGGAAGCTGCACGGCACCTGATAAAGAAGCTCTGTTCACGGGAGGGGTGGAGAGCGCGAGCAGTGGGGGCTTCGGGAGAAGGGCTGGGTGTGGAGGAGAGGAGGCTACATATCTATCCTCTCATCTGCCTGAACCCTTTTAAATCACTGGGCTCCTGGGCAACTGCCACCGTGCCCCCGCCTCTTGGCGGGCCTGCATGCAGAGCACATTTTCTGCCTGTTAGTCCCCTCTTCACCTGCCTGGAGAGTGTAAAATGGATCACACACAGACAGGGGGACACTGGCAAGAAACTGACCTTTTGTTTTATTTCACTGGAGTAATTTTAGACCCTAAGTGAGGGGCTGGTGGGGGGAGAGAGTCGCTCTCACTATTCCCAGTGGAAGGTTTCTCCCCTCGCAACCTGAAACACCCCTTTCCTTCCCTGACATGCCATGTAACAGGCCAGCCTGCCCCTTAGGAGCCAGGAGGCCCAGGGCTTCCCGTTTAATTAGCCCTGCACCGTGACACCTGTGCTGGGGATTAGAGGCGGAAAGCCCTGCCAGGGCGGCTGACTGGCTCGGGGAGCACAGGCCGCTCTGATGGGAGTTAAGCGTGGAACAGGCTGAGGGCCGTGGCCTGCCAGAGGAAAGGTCCCAGGAGCTGGTGGTTAGGCAGTGAGAAGGGCTGTTGCTATGGCAACCTACCTGTGAGGGGGGCTGTAGGCTGAGCCCAGCAGGGCAGAAGAGTCTTTTGTTTGGACATTGTGTTGGATGTGGACTAAGAGAATCTGTGACCCCAGAAGGGGCTGAATGTTTTACAGTGGCTTGGCTCGAGGGCAGCGTGACTAGCCGGACGAATGGAGGGAGGGTGCTGTGGGAATGGGAGCAATGTGACACAGGGTGACGGATGAGGGCCAGACAGCCGCCCCTGGGACCATAGGGGAGGACTGATATTCTGGGTTTTCAGGTGGAGGATGTTGTTCATCTTCCAGCAAAGCAGCAGCCACGGGTCCAAGGACCCTTTCGGCAACTCCTGCAGGGTCAGCGGAAGCAGCAGGAGGCGGGCCGGGGCCACTCAGCGGGACATACAGACGGCAAGGTGTGCGGCACAATGGCAGGAAGGGCGCTGCCCCCTGCGAAGGAGAAAGGCCTGACAATTTCCAGTGTGGAAGAGCTGGTTGCTGAAGGTGTGAGTACCCCAGGAGGCAGCATGGCGATCAGGGGGTGGTCAGGTAAGAAGCAGACCCTGGCGGGCAGGACCCCAGAGGTGGAAGGGCCTGGCCACATGTTTCGGATGCAGACAAGTGGGGGCATATCAGGTGAGTCTGCCCCTTGAATGGTGACTACAGAAAGATAAACAGGGAAGTGTCTCATGGCCCTAAGAAAAGTGAGGTCTTGGCTGGGGCGCTGTGACTAGGGGTGGCTGCACCCCCTGGCTGGAAGAGGTTTCCATGCTATACAGGGTTTACATTTTTGTTCAATGGCTCTCAGCACACCCCGACTATACAAATGGTTCCAGAACCCCTGGGTCTTGCGGGGCAGGCGGGCGGAGAAAACAAGCCCTGCGAATGAAGAGAAATGGTCTCCAGGACAGGCAGTCAAAAGGAGGAGTAGCGTAGAGTCTGCTGACTTGACTATGGGAGCCCCTGGCAGACTCATAGCAGTCTCCCTGCGATTCCAAGCGTGGCCCAGAATGGCTGTAGTCCTGAGTGATATGACCACAGCCCTTCTTTCCCTGACATGCCCTATAACTGGGCAGCCTGCCCCTTTGAGGCCTAGGAGACCCAGGGCCCCCTGTTCAATTAGCCCTGCCCTGAAACACCTGTGCTGGGTGCGAGGCAGAAAGCCCGGTGGCTGAGGCTGACTGGGTAGGGGAGCAGGCAGGTTGCTCTGATGTAGGGTCAGCAGCCTGGCTCAAGCTTGGGACAGGCTGATAGCTGGGGCCTGTCAGAGGCCCTGGGTAGGAAGGCAGAGCCGAGCCGGATGGGTGGGTTGACTGGAGGCCAGGAGCCAGCAGTGAGACAGGCTGTTGTTGCTGTGGTCTGCCTCTGAGGAAGGGAGGCAAAGTCTGAGTCCAGCGGGGAGCGGGGGCAAAGACTTTTGTCTTGATGTTGTTATTGGACATAAAGTAAGGAACTCCGTTACCCCGGAAGGGGCTGAATACTTTGAAGTGGCTTGTTCAGTGGGCCAAGTGACCACCTTTATGGTGAGAGTGGGCTGAAATGTGTTCCGAGGAAACTGAGGCAGAAGTGCCGCAATGCCAGATCTTGCCACCAGGGAGGTAGTCCAGGATGGTGAGTCATGATGTAAGATGCCCAGGGTACCAGGAACCCCAAGAGGAGATAGCACAGGGCTGCATATGCTGGCTCCGCATTCCTGCAGCAGGGTAATGCTCCAGTGGGTTGTTGTGGCCCTTTATGATCTCTATATGTCACTGCAGCTATGTCTTTGAGCTGAGGCTAGGGCTAAAATCTGGCCCCCAACTTCTTTATGCAGTGACTGTCACTGCCTTCACAAACCATGCACACAAATAACTGTAACTACATAGCTACTTCTACATGTACTCCCTTGATTTTCACATACAATTCAGTTAACAACACACTGAACTTGTCTAGTTGTTCGACTCATCTCTAGTGAAGGGAACATCCTCTGAAGTTTAATGCTGATATTAGAGAGGGACCCAAGATGAAAAGTCCAGATCTGGATTTCAGACATCCCAAACCTCAGGTCTGGGGTTTGGTTTGGCCCATTGCAAAGAGAGGGTCCATTTGCAAAAAGTGAATCTGGGTTTGGATTTCAAATACACCCAAAGCTAGGAGGTGTTTGGATCTGGGCTTTTAGTTAACATCCATCTCTAGCTAATATCACTGTTACAAAATGTCTGTATAAATGCACTGTCTCATATTTATCAAGCTGCTGGATAAGACTCGATTATGTTAATCTATTATCATAGGGGTGAGAAATAAGTGGAACACCATGAGCTTGTGACATATAATGGTGACTGCTCAGTCTCTAAAAAGAAAGAGCTTAGTGCGGTTCTGTATGATTTTGCATAGAAATTACTAGAAATCAGGGTTCGAATTTACTCCTTCCTGAAAAGGGAACCTCATTGACCCTGCAGGCGACTGAAGAATATCAGGAGAACAAAGGAAACATTTTGTCTGTTACCATTTGTAAATTGCCAGTAAAATAGAATAACTCACTGCAGAACAGGTGGCTTTGTATGAACTGCATAGTCATCCTTAGTCATGTTGTTATACTCTTGGGTATGTTGAATATGATAGGAGGTTAAACATTTCTGAAGGAACACCTTTTTATTTTCCTCTCCTCAAAACCTTTACCAGCCATTCTCATGCCTAACAAAATGGCAGATGCCTTTCAATAACCCATGACAATTGCATTGGGCTGCAAACTTTATTTTAAAATTAGGTTTATGACATTTTGATCAACTTCCGCAGTTTGGGTGAACCATTTTCTTCAGAAATGCAGAAGAAAGGGAGCATATTCTCATCTGAGAGCTATAATGTTACTGGAAACCATTAGATGGTGCTATCACAAGTAATCTTACAAGGTTCTATTTAATTGATTTTATAAGCAGCTGGATCTTGGAGAAATTGTTATTTGTGGTGTAGTTCTTTGGAGAAGCTGATAGCCGATCCTGCTTCTACTAGTAAAGAAGTCTACTTACTCCTTCAGTGTTTGTCTCCACTGCAACAGTTTGTTCAAGTTCATGCACTCAGGGCTGCCTCCAGTGACCACACTCCAACACAACACTGGCATTACGCAGAGTGATTTGATTAGCACCACAAAGGTTGGATTAGCAAAGTGATTGGATTAGCAACGGATAAATTGTTGTAACTCTGGCTATTGCATTCCCAGGGCATTGTTAATTTGAGTTTCAGCATCATTTGAGCTTCAAACCCACCCTCCAGACAGTCCAACTAGTTTGAGTTTAACGCACCACTTAACCTGAGTTGAAGATTTTTGTTTGTGGACAAGAGTCCAGTTAGGGGTAACACTTGAGTTATAATTCAAGATAACCATGCTGTGAAGATACACCCTTAGTTTCTCTGACTAGGTAATTTGTGAGGTGTAGGACGTATCCACACAAACAAACAAAAACATTACAGGGTGCCAATACATTACAATGACCTGAGGAGTTACTATACCACTATAACTAAAGGTAGTTTAGATGGAAAATACTGGCAGAGATAGTATCTTGGGTTCATACATCAACGATGCCTACTGTTGTCCAAATGGGACCTGCAGTGGATCTATATCTGCTTCCAATAACACCGATCTGCATGGGGGAGCACTGTGTGCGTGTCTCTCTGTAGCACCCTGCAGAAATGCTCTCAACATGGTTTCTTGTCACCACAGACAGCAGAGTTTTTGAAGAAAAAAAAGTTTCAATGGAAAAAATATCAAGCATCTGTAATAATAAATGAAAAATGGCCAGTACAATGGACGTGAAAGTTTTCAGCTATCCAGAGACTGACCTGGAAAACAATAGTGAGGGAATTAAGGAAGGAAATATGTTAATGCAGGAAGAGATGATTGCTTCCTTATAGGGCATACTGAGCAGCCCTAAAGTTTGGGGTCTGTTCCAGCTCTAATAAGTGCAAATGACAGACAGTATAACTGAAGGAGAAGATAGAGGGGATCTAGGATCTGCTTATCACAAAATCATCTTGTTTCTCTTCTGGAGTTCTTCATGGATATAACTGCCATGGGAGATTAGAGCAAGTCAGTGCCTGTGGTGTATTTAGGTTTTCAAAAAGCTTGTCCTGAGACCAAGCATAGAAAATAAACTGATTCTTCAGAAGAATTCATTCTGTTATTTCCAAAGGATATGGGATCATTCATGATCTCTCATTGCTGTGCACAGTTAAATACATGCTGCATTTTACTCAAAGGTGTCTGCATTTCAACAATAGACAAGTTAAATAAAACACTGGATCTAAACTCCAGATCTAGAGCTAAATTTTATATCTACCTAGGGAGGTGGTGGAATCTCCATCTTTAGAGGTTTTTAAGATGCGGCTTGACAAAACTCTCGCTGGGATTATTTAGCTGAGGTTAGTCCTGCTTTGAGCAGGGGTTTGGACTAGATGACCTCCTGAAGTCCCTTCCAACTCTATGATTCTATGATTTGTTTAGTCCCTGATTCAGCAAGGCACATAAATGCAGGAGTAGTCCTATTAAGTTAAACAGGATATGCCTACTTAGTACCTTGCTGAATCTGGGCTGTAATGGATAGAACATAAATCCAAGATATGAACTCTCCTCATCTAGGGATTTGAAATCCAGATTGAAGGTTTTTTCTTAATTCAGTGAGGGAAATTCTGGCTTCACTGAAGTCTATGGCAAAATTCCAATTGATTTTAATGGGGTCAGGACTTCTATTCTTTGATTTTGGTTTATTACACCAATAGACTGGGTGTAAATCTGGGTCTAGGTCTGGTGCTTTGTATCAGAGCATCTCTAAAATAAATGTAAAGTCTTCACCATTACCAGAAGGACTGTAAATTTATAGCATAAGATACATGGGGAGGCAATGGAAGCAAATAATATAAATGAGTTTCAGAGATGTCTTGTTTTATTCCTGAAGAACCAAGGGATTGAGGTGTTTGAAGGAAAAACAGACAGCTGAGATAAGGATCAATTAAACTGCAAGGTGTGAGATTATGGCCCTTCTACAAAAAGAATAAATCCCTACAGATACTGGAGAACAATAGTTCACATGAATTTCAGAGGTGCTACTGTATAAGGCCACAATCCCATAAAGACTTGAACATGATCTTGACTTTATGCCTTGCGAAGATTTCAGAGCTTCAGATGCCACCACACAGTTTTTTCAGAACAGGGGGAGGTTACCAGGGCAGTCCCCATGTCTTTGCTAAGAACAGGATGTGATGGAGTATTCACCCCACACCAGCCTAGAAAGGGTTAATGAGGACAGGAGGCCAGGCCAAAGAACCAGATAGGTCACAGCTGAGGGAATTAGCTGGCCTAAGTAACCCACTGAATAATGATAGAACCCAGCTGGGAAGAAAAAGGCAGGGCTAGGGTAAAGCCAGGGAGCTGGCAGTAGGCTGGGGATGCAATGAGGGTGTTTATAGCTTCTCTCTGAACAGTGAAGTGGGAAAGAAGGGAAACTAGGTGGAGAAAGTGGTGTGAAAGGTGCAGGGGAAAAGGTAGCAAGGTTTAAAAGAGTGCAGACCTTGGCTGCTGATAAGAGGGTCCCTGATCTGGAAGCTGGAGTAGAGGGTAGGCCTAGACTGCTCTCCCAGCCACAAGGAAGTGGTATGGTTTGGGCAGTGATGGGAAAGGTAGCCTTTGTGGAGGAAGAGACTTTGATGCTCTGGAAGGGGGAAAACACATAGTGACCTGGAAGGGCAAGCTGCAAAAAGAGAGCACCCTCAGTCTTCCATAGAGAGAGAAAGGCAGAAAAGGGTGTTGGACATGGAAGGTGGCAATCCCCCTGAGCAGCTGTAGTGGTGAGTTTACCTTATGAGACAGACCTAAAATATAGCTTGTGCCTATTGTACACTGCAAAATTGAGTGATGTTTTAAACATGTCCAGCACTACTGCATTGTAAACAGGTCCTGCAGCTTGGTAACCTTCTGTAATGAGGGTGGACCCTGTGTCTAGCTGCTGTCGAGCCATGTTATAAAATTGTTAATTGACTCTTGAATAGTAGCAGTCTGGACCTCACTGATATTTCAGACTCAGACTGTGAATGCTTACTCCAATAAATGAGCAGTTACTTACTCTTGTGACTAAGGGGTTCACAGCCTGGTCATTATAAAAATGTTTCCAAGGACTAGAAGTGCATTTAAATGGTGGTAGAGTTCTAGTGGTCCGTTTAGTTCTGATGGTCCTTGTGTCAGCTTTCATAGATGCCTCTATCTCTTCCCCCTCTGGAGATATTCACATGCAATTGAATAGACTCTACTGAATGCTAGCCTCTTTGGCTTTATTTCAAAAGGTTTCCATTTCTGAAAGCAATCAAAATGTCCCTTCCTGAGACAGCCTAATTTAGATCCTGTTGTTCCTGATCTCTATGCCAGGGCACTAACATCCATTTAAAGTGGACACTTTTGGATGGTACAATCAATCCAAAAGAAAATGATGGCAGTCAGCTTAAAAAATGCTAAAAATTCATCTTATTTAAACCAACTTATCCAACGTTTCTTTTGTTTTCTAAAGTAAGGAGACTTAATCAATTGTTTATTCATGGTCCTTTTATGAGATTGCCAGCTTTTTTGTTATACATATTGATGATCAGCGGTATGAGATCAGATGTAGAAACTTGATCATGTAGCTCCATGGGTGGTTTTTTTTTTTTTTTTTTCCTGTGGCTTAATCATCCCTAGAAATATGTACAAACTTGTGTAAGCAGGAACAGCCATCAAAAAAAGATGCTTTTTGTCTGGCAGAATCACTTAAAAATAGCAGTTCTGTCCCTAACCCAAATAGCAATTACTTGCTTCAAGAGTGTGTGTTGAAAACCAACTCAAGACAAGTGAATCACATTGGAATATCTTCCCAGACACATACTGTCAGCAGATCCCAGAATAGCAGAGTCTGACACAGAAAAATGCATTGCTGACAGCCAGGTAGAGAGAGGAATTTTTGATTTGCATGAGTCACCAAGGTGGTTTTTATTTATTTATATAAACTAATTCTTTAGCTAGTAGTATCTGCTTTTTTTTGCTGTCAGTCAATGGACCAAGGAGAGAAGCTACTTCTGTAGGAACAGCCTCTTAAACTCAGGCAAAATTGCTGGATCTATTTCCATGTCTCCAAATCCCAGAATGAAGGGGATGGGGGAAGGATGGTCTAGGGGCTAGAACACTTGATTGGAACCCAGAAGAGCTGGGTTTTTTAAGTTCACTGAAAAATTTAAAAAAAAAAAAAAAATTAATTCCCCCCCACCCACCCCCCAGTTTTTTGGTTTGATGGCCACTGATCTGAAAAATCAGTTATTTGCACAACTGCCCTCCTGAGCTATCCAGATCCTTCAATCCTGACTCTTTAAACTTGTCCTGATATTATTTTTGGCAGATGCCCAAAAGGTGATATTCATTTCTGGAAGACTAATGGGACATCTGTTAGTCTGCAGTCAGTGAAGGATTTGAAAAGCTTAAGGTGATTGAGACAGTATTTTGAGTGTGATCTGTTTTGTGGTGTATACATAACCTGGTAGTTCCAATATGTGATTTACAGGGCAAATAAAGTTCAGTTAGATATTTGAGCTGCTCTGAGAAGTCACTTAAAACTATTGGACTTGAGACTCATCTTACCCCAATGTAAATGAGAGAGAACTCCATGGAAATCAATGGCATTAGAGCCATGTAAAACTGGTCTGAGATTAAAATAAAACTTCCCAATGTTTATGGGATTGAGGCATATAACAGCTGACTGTTCTGTATAACATTTTCAAAAGGTAACAACTCTTCTGGCTAACCCAACTAAAATGGAATCCAAATATCCAGAGGGACAAGTCAGTACATAAATTATCCAACCTTGCACCTTACCCCTTGAGTTGTAGATTTTCAATAGGAGAACAAAGGTCATGAAGAGAATGCAGTCTAACCTGTTTTAGATTATAAAATTCTTGGGCTCTACTTCTTGCAACCCTATTGACTTCAGCAGGTGATGGACACCAGTATAAGAAGCTAGATAAACAGATAATGTGGCATACATATGACAGGTCAGATTCAAAAGCTATTTTGGTTTTTGGTTTTTCCTGATGAAATTTATTATCCTTCTCAATTTAAGGGGTCTCTGCTTGGGTTGCTCTGGCTACAGAAATACACCCACCAATCTTATTCCATGATCAAGCTGCTGTTCCCCTAGTTCCAGTGTTAGTTCTCTTGGCTGCTAACATTTAAAAGTGAATGATACGAATTGCCATTTTATTAAGAAGTTATTGTTCTTGTTATGCTGAAAGGGAAATGAAAATTTCCTATTTCAGCCAGCAGCACTTCCTGGTAGCATGCATACCAGTGACATCACAGCAAACTAACCATTGTACGGACAAGCAGGGAAAAACAATTAAAGGCTTCACCAAGAACGTTCTAAGGAGGCTAACTCTTGGTTCATGGGGAAAGGGACTATTGTAGGCCAGATTCTCAAATAGTGTAATTCATTGTAACTCCATTGATTCAGTGGAGCTACTCTAGTTTACATCAATTGAGGGTATGGGCCTTCAAGTGAAAATCCTCAAGTGCTTGCATGGAGAATCTTTATTATAAATATTCATTATAAACTGAGCTTTATGTGGTCAACAGATCAATCTGCTTGCGCTAAAATGATAGGCTCAAAATCAAGGTTGAGGGAGAGAAATGAAGTGGCATAGGTTGGAAGGCTCGGAGTACAGCCACTGCAGCAGTCAGAGTTGAGGAGGAGCAAAATATACTGTAAAGCATCTTCCATCCTGAAAGATCAACTAATAGTTTTAGTTACTCACCTTCCATGCAAAAGCAGCTGTGACTGGGGTGGAATGCAGCAGCCATTCTGTACATATCTTGGCACAATAGCATTTACAAGTGGAAGTGAAGAATATCATCTTCAGTTAAAACCACAAGAGAAATTATAGGTAGAAGGAATGTAATTATCCAAGTTGAAGCTGGGCCAGGACTTGGGGGCTATCACTCCTCCACTTGTGGCTAGTGCAATGGGATCTTTAGTGACCACAAGTAGTCAAGGCTTTAGTATGATGTCTTATTTGAGAAGCAGAAGAATCTGCTTTCACTAATACTTTTCAATTGACCTTATTTTGTGTCATTGATCATTGTCATGTATGCTGGAGGACTTACCATTATTTTCAATCATCAGAAAAGTCCCATGTGATTTGTCTTGGATCTAATTGTGTTTGCCGTTTGTACTTGACAGCTATTTTGAAGTCTCTGCAGCCCAAATGTGTAAGTGTTGAATGCATCCCTGTGTAATAATCCATGCAACTGTCTTGTCATTAAAGCTATCTGGAAATGTTCCAACACAAAGTTTTCCATTGGAAAAAGCTATTTCATTGATATGGAAATTTTCCAAGGGAATATGGTGGTTTCTGACAATTTTGTATTGGCAAAATAAAAAAATCCAAGTGTTAATGTTAAAGCTTGCTGGGGTGTTTCAATTTTTGTTTCCAAAATGAGTTTTTTCCCTAAACTTATTTTAATGTTATATTACAAAAAGTATTAGTCAAAACCAAAACAAATATTTCAGCTTTCTCAAAATGAAGCATTTTGTGGGCACAAAAGCACCCCTTGGGCACTAGAAATTACAGGGTGTCTCAGCTAGTGTGTGGTTGCCAGAGAACCCCAACCAATTCCTTAGCCACAGCGCTGAGGCTTATAACTGTTTATGCGCTGCTAGGTAAAATAAATTCTGAAGTGTGTGGGAACACAGTTCGGGCCACTTTTGTATTCTTCAGGGATCCAGACTCTGTGGGCTTCATTTATTGCCTGTGTATTTTATGCATGGCTGGACTTGTGTGTCACTCACTAACAGCCCTACATGGTTCATTTGCTAGATTAGCACTAGGCACTTGTTACCTGACCAACAGGGATCTGATAGTGCCTTCAGAAATTGACACAACACTCATTTGATAATGGCAGAAAAGCTTTAATTACTACACTTATAAAATGAGCCCCCAAACCAAAAGTCCAGTATATATTAGCTGCAAAAGCAATTTTCCTCACCAATGCAGGCAAGAAGCAGTGGTTTCAATTCCTGACAGCTTCTCCAGGAGCTTGGATCCATAGTCTCAGAAGAAAGCTGGGTGAGATGACAGTTCTATGTCCAGCATGATTTCTCAGTCTTGAAGTGCACTTGCTAGTGTGGGATTGCTTCCTCCTTTATGCTCTTAAATTCAGTGTTTTCAAAGCATTTTTGGTAATTAAATGAGAACAAAGGAAAGCCAAACAAAGGGAAATCTACATATTTCTAAGAAGGTGTTAGCCACCTGGATTTTGTTTAATCAACAATCCAGCATTTTTGTCAGAAACTTCCACCCTTTCCTAACAAAAGCGAGGGTGGGGGGGGATGAAAATTGAATAATACCTGAGGTGGTACGCATCAGCAGCTAGGATCAAAAGGTATTAGTAAAAAATACAGAGCCATTGAGGTACCGATGAGTTAATTACAGAAGATAATTTCATTAGGGAGGCTGGTCAGTCAAGAGGGACCATTAATCTTAGAAAGGGCAGTTACCCTGCTGAAATACCGGACCTGCTTAATGAAGAAAACAGCATGTGTGTGATGCAATAAGAAGCAATTCACTTGTTTTCAAAATGGTATTCCAGCCACCACTGTACTTTTGCACTATGCTTCTTAGTAGTAGTATTTTGTAGTTTAATTTTATAAATAGGCCCAGCCTAGTCTGAATTGTCTACCAGGGTGTGTGTAGACTATGGAACTGATTGAGAAATAAGGATGGAGTGTTAGCTGGGGGATGGGTTGGATTTAGGGAAAGGACTTCTTAGTCATCCTGTCTGTATTTAACTATCCTAAGATATATCTTGCATTTCCCTTCTCCCCACTCAGAATGTAAGGCTGACTTGTTATAAGTGTTAAGAGGTTAAAAGGGAATTTCCCCTTTCCTACTTAACACTTCCTACTCACACACTTTCCTTGCTCCCACCTTCCCAGAACACAGATGGCTTATTTTGGCTGCTGTTTCCATTTGCTTTTTTCCAGTATCACTTTCTTTGACCTATTTTCCATCTCCTCTGCTGAGTCATATATTGACATAACTCTGTCCTGGCCGCCATGGTTGTTATGAAGGGACATGGACACCGAGTACAGGTACAGAGAGACCTTTTCCTAACCACACCACAAGCACTTACCAAAATTGCCCTGAGCTTCCCTATATCTGTTCAAGGTCAAGTACTTAATAAGTTAGATCCTTAAATGGTGTAAACTGACAACTCCATTTACCGGTTTGTCCCAGAGGAGGATCTGGCCCATATTTACCACTGCAGACTGACACTAGAGCACTGATGAGATGTTTTGTTCTAGCTAGGGACTCCTCTTCTCTTTCCTGATCTCATCTCATCCCTTCTTCATAAAGGCTGGCTCTAAAATTTGGAGGCTTGGGTTTAGAAAGATTTGGTTGTGGGGGGGTATTTCCTCAAACCCTAATTGCATCACAACATTCAGATGCAGTGTCATGACATTGCTGTGTTTGAATCTTCACATTTGCAGGTTGCATCAGTTTGTGATTGCTGAATTGTTTTGGGCCTCCAGAGTTGTCATGTATTGATTTGGGTTCTAATTTTCTATGGCTGCCTGTAGTCATTTACACTTGTGCAGTGAGTGTCCAATGCTCCCAGTTGTGTAAGAGTAGAGAATTCTGATGTGCTCCTGTTTTAGATCCAGTTGGCACAGCTGAAAAAGATGGTGAAAGGTAGTGGAGAATCAGACCCTTAAGATATGTCTATGCTTGGCACCAAGGCTGTGACTGCCAGCTCACATTGAGCTTGCGTGCTAAAAAAGCAGCATAACCATGGTAGCCATGAATAGTGGCATGGACTAGCTGCTCTGAGTGTGTACCCACGGGGTCCAGGTGGGTTTGTACTTGGGGTGGATAACCTGTGCTGTTGCTCACTGCTGCCCATGCTACTAGTGCAACATGACTATTTTTAACTTGCTAGCTACTTGAGCTGGTAATCTGATCCCCAGCTCCATGTCCCAGCTGCTCTCACGGAACCCTAATGGTGTTCCTGTGGAACACCAATTGAGAAACACTGCCTTAGAGAATAGTATGGCCTAGCGGATAAGGCAATGAAGCAGCAGAGATAGGGTATCTTCCTGGCTTTGCCGCTCACCTGCTGTGTGACCATGGGCATGTTGCTTCACCTGTTTTCCCTCCCACTCTATCTTGTCTCTTTAGGTTGCAACTTCTTTGAAGCAGGAACTTTCTTATTGTTTTATACAGCACCTAGCACAATGGGTTTCTTGGTGCTACCATAAAATCATAATAGGTGTGAGTGCTGTATCTAAATTAGTGCCCAATAAATTATGATTCATCAGAGTTGGCAATACAGGATCTTATGCAAACAATGTATTTAATTTGGATAATGAATTTCTAATCTAGTGTTTTCAAAATAGCATTGTTCCAGAGGCACTTCTGGCATCACATTCTGGTTTTCTCCTGTTTGCTCTGCACATATGCTTTGTTTTCTGTGCTGTGGCTTAGTGCTCTTATTTTTGCTAGCCTTCAGTCTGCTCAATTTCCAGAGCACACTGCATTATGAACAGGATTTGTGACTCAGCAGTAAAGAAATGAATATTGCAAAAATAAGCTTTATGTATACGGCTGATTGGGATTCTTCCAACCAAAAATACAGACTCACCAAAACTGAAATATTTTCCAGAAATGTTTCACTCTTTTCAAATTGCAGCTGAAAAGAGTCTTCTAGAGTCTGTGGCTCTGGGACAGCACCTGGAGTGAGGAGTGGTCTGGGCCATCCCTCATTCTTGGCAGCTGCCTGCTCAATTTCACTTTTTTTGAAAAAATGTATAGAAAATTTGTTTCCAAAAAAAACATTTCTGTGCAGAACATTTTTTAAATGATTGGTTGGTTTTTGGTCCTATTTGGAACAAAACCTTTCTGGAAAAGACATTTCTGCTCCATGGGAAATTCTTAGAAGTTTTGACCAGCTCTACTCTGTGATCATTTGTTCAGCTAAAATGCAGAACTTTGTTTCCGTAAACTTCAAGATCCTTTTGGTTCCCCCCCCCCCCCCCCCACATTTTTGCAAGTACATTTTCATCAAAACCTTTGTAGAAAGGAGAAGAGTGTCACAAATACTTAGATTTCCCCAGGAGGCACTTGCATGGGCATTTTGGAAGCTCTTTGTGCATTTAGGAGACTGCATTGTTTCTGATTAATGATTAGCAATGTAATTTAGTAAGTCTGGTGACCATTTGCACGGCGCATTCGGCATTTCAAGCAGTAGCCATGGGATGGAATTTATCCCATGCAGAGAGCCAGCACAACATGTATTCACCACTAGACTTCCTCTTAAACCCTCAAAATAGGTGCTGAGTTGGAATTGGGAGAATCTCTTTCCTGGTACACTGCAATAGGGCTTAAATGTGACTTCAGTGATACCTTGCAAATGTAATCTCTGGCAAACTCACATAGTGAAATATGGTGACATTGAATTTCTCTTTATATAGATCCTTTACTTCAACATCAAAAATGTTTCTTTACCAAGAGACAATCAGCACCTAAAAAAAGGGGTGTTGTAGGGGGACACTGAAGACTTGAAGTGGCTCAAGAACAAGGGGAAGGAAAGAATTCCAGAGAGGGGGAACCACACAAATGAAACAGTGACCCCCAACTGCAGCAGGTAGAAGGGTGGCAGGAATTAGAGAAATGTTAGTGGCTGGGGGCATAAGTTAATGAGGTCAAAGGTAAGATAAAATGAGTTCCTAGAGTAGCTTCAAAACCAGGAGGGTAGCTGAATTAGATTAAGTGATAGACAGTGAGGAGCATGAAGTCAGTAAACATGTCTGCGAATGGGTGGAATTTGTTCCCACTTCCTCTAGTAAGAGTCATCTGGTTGTAGATTTGCAAACCTCATGAGGTTTAGAGAACAAGGGTTTGGGAAGCCTATAAAAGTGCATATCACACAAGATGAGACATGAATAGAGTAAGCATTTCAAAAGAACTAGGGTCAAGATAAGGACAAAGCCTGGCCATCTTCCAGAGAGGAGGATGGGAAAACTTGCTGACCCACAAATTGTGGGGGGAAAAAGATATTGCAGGATGAGGAATAACTCTGGTTTCTGATGCTGGGCGTGAAGTTGAGATCTTGGCTAATTTTCGTTGTCGGGGTGGGGGATGGCTAGTGATCTGAGATATACAGGAGGTCAGACTAAATGATCTGGTAGTCCTTTCTGACCTTAAATTCTGAGTCAGTTAGATTGCAAAGCTGTGGAACAATAGAGCATTTCAGAACTCCAGAAATAAACATGAATCTGAACTAGATGTGAACTTGTGAATCTTAATTTATAATGTAACAATATATCCTCATAGCAGTAGGAATCTAATTTATAGCTCATGAAGCAAGGGATGTTTCAATTTAATGCATCACCTGGTGGTAAATATGCTTTTTCAGTGTTCACTGTATCTAATGTATTAAATACATTATCCTTTTTACATCTCTTTTCCATGTTTGTTCTGCCTCTCTCCTCCCCTCTCCCCCCATACTTGAGTGGCTTTAAAAGTGCACTCTAATGTTGTGAAACATGATAAATTTCACCTTTGAGGCTCTGATTAAGGTCTTGTACAGGAAGAAATCTGCTCTCAATCTCTGGCCTGTGTTGAGCTATGCCAGACAGCAGTATTGCCAACCTCAATCATTCAAACATCATGAGTGGCTTAAAAGTCATGAGACTCTAAATATTAGGTTGGAATTCTTTTTGATTTGTGCTGTTTGAATTTTTAGGGTGCTCTGAGGACATTTTTTTTACTTTTCTCAACAGTGAGGGCTAGAAGCTCCCTTTTTTTCTTAAGGAAAGATGAGACTCTTATGCAACCCCATAACTCCAAGAGCTGAGGATTTAAGAAACCCCAAACATTATAAGATGCTATTAAAAATTGCTAGTTTCCACACAGCAATGGTCCTTTGGGGGTCTCAGGTTATAAGATAAAGGCTAGTCCAGTGGTTAGGGCCCTTGCCTAGGGAGATCCAGGTCCAATTCCCTGCACGAGGTCACACAAGAAGCTTGTGACCTAGCAAGTCACTTAGCCTTTCTGTAGCGCAGTTCCTTTTCTGTAAAATGGGGTCAGTAGTACTTTCCTACTTCACAAGAGTTTTGAGGATAAATACATTAGTAGATCTCATTCTTTTATAAGAGAAGTATGCTACTACTGTAGCATAAAAGGAGCATGAGTCTACTCTACAGTGTTTTGTGAATCAATGCACAGTCTCAGAAAATGGCTTTGGGGCTGTTTTTAGTAGGTGGGGATTGCTGGTACACAGTTTGCTCAAGCAATGCCCCTTTCACATAGTTCACTGGTAATATATCCGCTGAGAAATCCTCCCTGCCAGGGAAATCCTTAGCTGTCTGTTTGGGCTATTTTTGCCATCTTTGACTACCATAGTGGTGCAAATAGCCCTGCCATGGCCCAGGATCTGGCTTGCAATCTGAAATTGGACCTTTTGTATTAATACAATGATGCTGATACACTACAGTGCACTGCAACTACCTCAAATAATATGCACTGTCAATCAGGGGAATACAGAATATTACTGGCAAAGCCGCCTGTGTTGCTATGTGCTTCAGAACTGAAGGTCCTCTTTTTTTTTTTTTTTTTTTCTTTTTCATACTGTTTGAAAGAAGGACAAAAATAAGGCGGAACACTCAACAGCTGAAGAATTAGTGTGAGTAAAGAAATAATATGGCCCCTGTGCACGTGACTTGTTAGTGTACTAATAGAATCTCACAATTCTGAGATGAAGGGGCCCATTAGGTCCTTGAGGTCTTCAAGTCTATTCCCGAGGCCTACTTAATGCAGACTTCTTCCCCCCCCCCCCCCCGGGGCACTTTCTAGTTCTTTATGTAGCTTTCACTCTGTCTGGGCCAGATCCTCTGCTAGTGTAGATCGCCATAACATCACTGAAGTAAAAAGATAAAGTTGGTGGAAGTCAATGGAGGTGCACTAATTTATAGATGGTGGTTTTACAGAAGGGCTTTAGGAATGAGATTTGAAATTAGATAATAGAATATCTAAATAAGCCTACTGTGATAGGGCAGTCACCTCCTGAGTGCTCCCTCATGGTTGTGGTGCCTCTCCATTGCCTTGCCTTCGTTTCTCTCATCTCAGATACTCCAGTTCTCTTGCCTCAGTAATGCCCCTCTTTGGGGATGGGTGGTTATCAAAACACAGTGCAAAATAATCCATAACAAATCCCAAACATACAGTCCATTTCTCACCCCAGTGCAAGTAGTCATTTAAAATCAAGATGTCTCATTCCTTGAGGCCCCACGTACCATGTGCTGACACCTCAGGCCACAGCTGGATCCTCTGTCCTCTTCTGTCCCTCTGATCCTAGATGATCACCCCACCCCTACAAGCTGGGGGTTCCTCTTCCCAGCCAGAACCCCCTGTGATGCTTTTAACTGTGATGCAAGAGCATGACTACCAACTTGAGGGCAGATTGTTTAAAAATAGGGCACAAACCCCAAATTAGTTGTGAATTCTGAACTGGGTTTCACCAACCAACTGCACCAAGTGCAAGCTCCTCTGACATTTTAACAGCCTTAACATGCAGTCACAGACAGTCCCCTGGGGTCCTGCAGTCTGTCATGCCACACAGGTGACTCTCTTTGATAGATGGGGCTTGCCCAAGAATCACACCAATATTGGGTTACTCCTAATCCTGAAAGAGTAGTTGCTTACCCCAGCTCAATTGCATTTTAGGTCTCACGCCAAAGACAACCTGTGCAGCCAATTCTATAGTAAACTGGATGAATATTTATTAAATAGGAAAAGTTATTTACAAGATTAAAGCATGCAAATATAGACACACCAATGAATGACTTAGGTTTCAGAAGGTAATACAGGCTTCTATAATCAGCAAGATCTTTGTCCTTTATGGCTAACACAGATAAAGCAGCTGAGGAATCTCTTGCTCTCCTAGAGTCCAACCAGCATGGAGAACCTTACTTTGGTTTGGGGTTCTTATTCCCCTCCTGCTACGTGCTCTGAGCTGCAAACTGTTGATGGGAGGAGTCCATTTGCATGACTCATCTTCATGAGGAGGGGAACAGAACAATAAGTCTTTAGTCCTCTTGGTTCCCCCCTCCCCAGCCTTGAGGTAGGGAGTTTCCTGTTGTAAGATCCAACCCTAGCTTATCGATGGGTCTCCTCCTTTGGGAAGGGCATAACCACTTCTGTAGGAGAGCAGCTCTTTGCTCTAATGTCCCTCTCCTGTACAGTGATTCATGCAGTCTGAGGCTCACATACAACCTCTCAAATATTAGAACACCAGATAGGAGTCAGACTAAAGCAGGCAGCAACTCACAAGCATTCGATCGTGGAAAATACTAAACACTTTCTTCTAATAGCCATTGCATCCATGTTAACCTGCCAGGGATCCAGACAGATTCCAGCTATGTCAATGTCCAGGTGAGACGTGGTGGGTGGGCTACATGGGAAGGAGAGGGCTTGGAATGAGCTGACCCCTGGCCTGCCAGCATCACTCCCTCAGCCTCTTCCCTGGCGAACCTTTACCAGTGGAACATTCTGCAACCTCCCAGGCCTCTGACTGTTCTCCTGGGTCCACTTCTCCAGCCCTGGAGATGCCTGCAGGTAAGACCCTCTGTTGCTTCCCTCCTGTCAGCCACCCACAGTCCTGGCACTCCAGTTTGGGGAACTCAGCCAGCAAACGCCTCATGTTACTCTCCTGCCTTCAGCCTGCTCCCAGGAACCACATACAGATTGACAGTTCTCATCTCCTGCACATTTTGTCACTCCAAGTCTCTCCTTCACTAGGTCTCTCCATTTTCTAGGGCCCAGATACGCTCTTTTAAGCCCAAATGGTAGGCAGCCCATGAGGCACAGGAAGTCTGGCCCTGCTGCCTCTACAAGGGTGATTATCCCCCTGTGACGCCTAAGTAGAAATCCATGGAATCATTTATAGAGGTGCCTGATTGGGTTGTTTCCTGTCTCTTGAGGCCTTCTTAAATTCTCACCATCTGCTGTATCCTGCAGATGTGTGCGTTTACAGTACAAGGCTGGGCAGCCTGTATCCTCCAGGAAAACACAACAAATTTTTAATTTCTAGACGCCAAGGGCTCCTATCAAACTTGTATAAAGGAGACAATAGAGGAACTCTACTGTGAAAGCTGGGTGGAAGGTTATGCCTGAGTTCTTTGTCATGGGCAACAGAATCCTACTTTGTGGAAGCACCACTGCAGGCAGGAACTAGATCTCAGTGCCTTCCTGCTGTGATCTGACCTAAACTATTTACTGAGCCTGTATGCAGACTTGCAGAACCTTATGTCCCTCTGAGGGTATCGTAGTAGTATAATCTAAGAGCCCCCACACTGTTGGAAGGTAATCTGGGGTACCAGCTGCAATTCCAGATGTGCAAATAGAGGATTACCCTATGACTGGGTTGGGTACTTTTTTATGAATTGTGGCATTAATAAATTCAGAACGTAAGGGAAAATCAGAACCTGAATAGACTAGATCCAAAATAAAAAAGGCAATATCGCAGACGTGCCAACACCAAGCCTTCAAAATGCATGAGTTGGGCCCCCAAAATCATGACATTGGCTTAAGAATCATGAGATTTTTGATCGAATAATAAACCCTGGGGTCTTTCTGGGTTCTGAGTCTTTAGCACAGGCTAGGTTCATGTTCTCAAGCTTTTCTCTACAGCCATGAGGACTAAAAACTTAGGTTTTGTTTTTTAAATGAAGGCCAAGAGTCTCTCTCATCTCATTCTGACAGATGGAGCTTTAAGGAAAACACCAAATTTTGCAAGACTTGTGATAAAACAGTGAGTTTTTTTTTTTGGCAGCCCTGATGTTCTACTGCAGATGGTGCTCTGTGGGTAAAGCTAGCATTGCAGCATGTGCTCTTGGGGTGATAAGTGTTATAGAAGAGGCTTGAGTGTCTATTCATAACCCAGGACCTGAGATTTTGTAAATTGTAGCTAACTGTGCTACAGCTTCATGGTAAATGTCTCTTTCTAAAATAAACTTCTAATCTCTTCCATGTTTTAGAAAAAAAATTACCAAAGGGGGTGCCTATATGCAGGCTTTGAGTAGCTGTGAAGGAAAAATAATAGTTTAAAAAAACCTATTTTTTGTGCAGTTGCCTTGTGGGGCCAAGTCAATGGCTGGTGTAAACTGCCATACTTCATTGAAATCAAAGTAACTGTTGATTTACACCAGCTGAGTGTCTGGCCCCTGTCTTAGTTTTCCCTCTGGTGAAGGTTTTTGTTTCTTTCAGAAGCAATCAATACTGTGGTCCCTCAGACACTATCATTTCAAAAAAGACCCTTTATCTGCTCTGGCAAGTAATAGATCTGCAGCCCACAGCTATCTAACGGGGTCCACTCCCAGCATGGCTATTACTGGAACACCATCATTTCCTTTTGACTATAGATGCAACGTTGAGCACTTCGATCATCCTGATCACTGATGCTGAAAGGCAGGCAAACAGTTGAGGTCAGATTCAGCCCTGCCCCTACCAGTTCTTTGTATTAAAACGTCATGATGCAACAAATTAAAGGCCTGATTCTTGCAAATAGAACCATACTTGTCGTTTCCCCTGGGCCCATTTGTTTGTTTACCCCTCTGTTATATTTTGTCATAATTCTAGTTTACAGGGCAGGATCTGTTTTACTCATTTTTATAATGTCTAACATGATTCCAGATTGGGGACTCAAGGAGCTACTGCAATATGTATTGGATTATCTATCTCCAGTCCTTATGGCTCCCATTACTGTCATATCTGCATTCCTTAAAATTTCTAATGTATCTATCCTTCCAACAACCCCCTGAGGTCAGGGAGTGCTATTATATCCCCATTTTACAGATGGGGAGCTGAGGCAGAGAGTGACTAAGTGACTTGTCCAAGGACACAGAGGAAATCTGTAGCAGAACAAGGATTTGAACCTAGGTTTCTAGGTTAGTGCTATAGCTAGTGCAACATCCTTTCTCTGTGTGAACCATATGATCATCATTCTACACCCTTTCCAGGTTCATCTGGGTCACCAAATGAATTCCCTGCCATTGCAGGGGCCTCAGGCATTGGTGCACCTTGGTCCCTCCTGTTCTGACTGAGACACACAATAGCTTAGTCTCCTGAGGGCTGTAATACTGTAACTGATTCCAGGTTACTGAGCTCAACACAGAGGTAATTAGGTGGGGGTTAATTGCCTGTGATGTGCAGGAGGTCAGACTGGGTGATTTAGCTGTCCCTTCTGGACTTAAACTTGATGACACTGAAGCTGGTGGAAGTTTTGCCATTGACTTCAATAAGAGTACACTCCAAACATTATAGTAATCTGGTTGTTCTGGATGCTTTTAATCAATCCACATTTTCTGGTCATATTTTCCCCATGGAATTTCCTCTTCTAGCTTCATCTGGAACTCATGCATCAGCATTCTTTGTAAGAGTAGAAACGAAAACTCCAGCAGCAGGACTTTTATTCTCCTTGGTAAATGAATGACTCCCATTTCCAAACAATCACTTAATTTAGTCTCATCCTTCCTGCACATGAACAAACATTTAAAATTATATCAAAACAAACCCATGCTGGTGTATGCTGATGGGTGAGTAGGAGAAACACTGAGAGTTCTTAAGAACTAGATAGAAATAACAGGGTAGTTTGGAAAATATACTCCTTGAACGGGCCAAAAGAAGCACTACTTCAAACTGAGTCCCTTCCTGTTATGATTGCTTGGCTGTAACAGGCACCAGTCCTCAGCTAGTTAGCCTCAGCTGTGACACTCACTCTGTAGTGATTCTGGCTGCCTTGTCTGCAGACATGCTAACGGGAGAAGGAATTACAAGTGGCTTCTCCACAGTGGGCCACCAGGATGCTGCCACTTATACCCTCTCTGCTCAACCAACACGCTGTTCTGGCCATGCTTGCCAAGGTATGCTCCACTGGGGTGGAGATAAGGTCAGGAGCCTGCCTGCTTGGGCACCTGCTAGCGCCTGAGGGTAGGTGAGGGGAACAAAGAAAAGCTTAATGAGTGCTATTCAGTACTTCCCTCTGTGAGCCCTGGGGCATTCCACCTGCCCTAAGCTGCAATATGCCATGTAGCTCCTCTGTTTGTCCCAGCATCTGCCTGTTCATATACTCTCCTAGGAGCAAGGGTATGATTGGGCCATACAGGACTCTCCTTTCCTGAAGAGAAAGGGGCATGAAATAAAGATCTTGTCTGCATGCATATATGAATGTGGTAATGTTGATCTATTTGGACAGATCCTTGGCCCCACTCCAGTTGCTTTCCACTACTCTGACACAAAGCAACCCTAAAGCCATCTTAGCTGGCTCCTTGAAGAGTCCCTCTGCATAGGGAAATCCACAGATGATGCATAGCAGCTCCAACACCAAACTCTTGCAGCTCCCAGCACAGAGGTTGTGGCCAGCGGAAATGGGGCATGGCTGGAGTGTTCCTACCTCCTATTGATCTTTGGCTCCTGGACTGGCCCTTGCAGCAATGGACAGCAAGTGTAAATTAGGGCAGCCCTGTAGTTTTTGTCAGATTCAAAGGTCAGACAGACCCAAGATAAGGGAAGCACCGAGCTGGCTCACAGCCACTTTTGCATTCCCCTTTGGAGTTGCACTGAGCTTGTGTGTGTTGTTTTTTTTAGTGATAAATGGGTTTATTCAAATGATACAACTTATTTTTCCTGGCAGAGTGTTGTCTGTAGCACTATGACTCAATGCGTGAAGACGTGGTAATGTGTGCAGCAGGTAGTACTGTAGCTGTTAGATTTTTTTCTTCCAGTTCATAAAGTTATATGGGAAGGATAACTAATACCCAGCACTGAGAGACAAATGAGTCAGTGAGAAGCGCAGATAACAGGGGAAGCAAAGTGTGGATTTGTGGGCATTTTGAAATGCCCCTCCATTTTGTCTGGAGGAACAAATCAAAGGCATTTAAAAGACAGAGGCTTAATGGCTTCCACTAATGCCGCCAGGATGATGAACAAATGGGCTGATACTGAAGTTTTCAGTACTTACAGAATCCATCTCGTATGCCGCATTGACTAAAATTCCAAACACTGACCTCATTTCCTGTGCCATGAAGGGAATTCACTGACTCACCTGTGATATCTCAAGGAAAAAAGGCCATAAATATCCATCAGTGATGCTGTCTGTGTTCCTTACCCTCCCCACAGCTAGATTTTCAGTGGCTTCATTTTTTTGTGTCACTCAGCTGGCTAGCATTAGAGCTGGTTGAAAACTTGCTGACTTTTGACCAAAACTGGCCTTTTTCTTAATTTTTTTTATCAAAAAACCTAGAAAATATTGAATAAAAAGCCCAATGCTTTCCCTTCCCCCCCCAAAACATGGACATTCAGAAGATGAGAGAATCTGGCCCAGAATATTCACTCTGTTTCTTTTCAGAGTATCCCAATCTTAACATTACTGTAACAAGTTTGTGGAAAAAGCTAAAATGTTTCATTAAGAAACATGGAAACTATCCATGAAAAATGTTTGACACTTCACAGAAAACACTGAATATTTTCCACACAACTCTAGTTAAGGGTATCTAACCAGGCAATTCAAGATTTCTTTCTTTCTTTGTCCTGCGTGTTACAAAGCATATCCTGTTTATAGACCTTTACTGGCTGAGTAGATAGCAGCTGCAAGCAGTTAAGTGTTAGATTCTTTCACAGCTGCCCTTCCCCTTGCACACCCATCTGCCACACCCATTGGCCCACGAGAGACCCCATTTGGAGAAAAGTTTGGAGTAGGTATGCACATTCTTACCATTTTTTGTCCCACCTCTTCTTGCTAGCCTAATTGTTAACAAGTTTTGTTGGGAGTCTGAATCACAGTTCACATTAAACTTACACTGGTATCTTCATTGTGAAGTCAATACTCATAAGCACACTCAAAAATATAGAGGAATGTGAGAGCCTAAATCATTCACTGGGGGCAAATAGGCTTCACTCCCTGCTTGATTAGAGTTTTCTACCCACTGGAAATGGGAGTGCTTTCTATCCCACATGGAACATAGTCTTTCTTTCCAAGTGTGTTCTGGCGTGCTAGTGTTACATAGCATCTAAGGGTTGGATACAGCCTTCGATTGCTGCTGATGGAAACCTGTGTGTGTCTTAACAGATCCACCTGGCAGGATCTGTTAAAGCAGGGGTTCTCAAACTGGGGGTTGGGACCCCTCAAGGGGTCATGAGGCTATTATGCAGAGTCGTGAGCTGTCAGCCCCTATGTGTTTTGTGGTTGTGGCTGTCAGTCCTGTGCATGGCTGACATGGTGTTTTGCCCACCACAGTGGGAGACGTGACAGAATGTGCTGCTGTGTCCATTATTGTAGTGATCTTTATACAAGGGGTGCCTTGTGAGGTATCGTGTTAAAACTCATCATTTGGTCAGTATTGTCCTGTAAAATGTGTAGCGGCATTATAGGTAAAGTTATAAAATACTACTGTCTAATGTTGTTAACATGTGCCCCTCTAGGGAGGGGCCAAACCACTTCCTCAAAGGGCAAGCTGACACCTCAGCCAGGTGTAAACAAATCCAATGGGCCATTACATGGTGAGTGGCCATTTTTTGGCAGGAAAAAGGGCGTGGGTGAAACATCTACATCTTGGCAAAGAAACAGCATGGCGTTCCCTTCCACACAGACTGCCTGTCGCCTTGCTCCCAGCTGGAAAAGCTTCTCAAAGGTGGGGGGATGTGATTATAAAAAGAAGGGTCAGACACACTCCTCCTTCTCTCTATCTCCCCTCCCTCCCGCATCAATTCACTTCATGAGACGGACAAAGTAAGCAGCCATTAAACACAAGAAGGGTCCTGACTTAAGAAGTTTGGCCAGTAAGACTGAGAGCATGTGGTGGGAAACTTTGCTTTGGATTCCTTAGTTTGTTAAGATGGAATGAATGCTTAACTTATCTCTATTGTCTTTCTTGTGACCACTGCTGACTTTTATGCCTCATGACTTGTATTCACTTAAGGTCTCTTTGCAGTTAATAAACTTGTCTGATTGTTTTATCTAATCCAGTGTGTTTAAATTAAAGTGTGTGGGGAAATTCCATTTAGGATAACAAAATGTGAGCTCATTATTTCCATTGATACAACAGACCTGTATAAATCTGTATTGTCCAGGAGAGAGCTAGGCAATACAGAACATGCATTTCTGGGGGGGAAATCTCGGACTGGGCATGTGGTGGGGCCACCCTGCTTTATAATTCAGGCTGCTACGAGCCAAGGTATATATTGTAGCCAGCCAGCCACCCACCCACATAGAGCAAGCTGGGAGTGACTTGCATGATGGACACCGTTTGTGAACAGTCCAGGCTGGAGGCTGCAGCAGCAAAGCTGTGTAAAGGGCATCCAAGGTTGGAGGGCAGTGGTGAGCCAGCTACTCGTTAGTTTGGATTGCAGCTTGGGTATGTTACAGAAAGAAGAGCAGGCAAGGAGCGGGTCTAAATTATGCCACCCATATAAAGTCCCTAAGGGTATGTCTTCACTGCCAGGTTAACTTGGGTGACCAGCACCAAGGTCTGAGTGCCCAGGTTAGCCTGCCCCAGATGTGAGCAGCCCCACTGAAAGCCCTAGTTACCATGTCTCTGCTGGTGCTGCACTCCTCCGTGTTTGTGGGTAGGACTTCTCCAGGCAGCTCCCAAGGATCTTTCAGCTGCAATAAGCTGAGTCACTCTGATTTTGTCCCAGAAAATTCTGGAAGAACTTGTCTTCTAGTGCATCATCACAATTCCCCTGTGTACCCAGGAGGACAGACGAGTAGTTCTTCCACCTGCATCCTCACTGCAACATGGGGTGGTATCAGCCCGAGTGAAAGTGGAAACTGGACTCTAATTCCCATACCCTAGCTGTGCCAGCTGGCCTGGCTTGAAGGCACCACTAAACCCAGATGAGAGTTTTTTGTCTGGTTAGGGGCAGCACTTGTGTAAGGGCCTGTCTTAACTCTGCAATGAAGACAGCCCCTAAGTGACTTTATGCCAATAGGAGTAGGAGGGTTGTACTCCACCGTGTCCCTTCCTACTCCCTTCACTGGCAGTGGGTGGAAGGTGACTGGCTAACTCCATTGCCTCCATCAGCTTTACCCTGGCACACAGGACAATGTTCTGCCCACCAGCCACAACTGAAATCTGTCTTCATCACTTCCTCTGAGTAGCATGGAGCTAGACCAGACGGGATAATCTGGCCCAGAATATTCTTCAGATCCAGACTATCTGAATCTTAATGCTATTGGAACATAACTTTGTATTTGTTTAATTTTTCATCCTGGCAGGCATTCTGTTACTACGTTGTGATGGGCTTTACAGCTCACTTGCTGGTTACTTCATTAAGACACCAATGTCCTATTTTCTCCATAGGATCACTACTTTCGAACAAACCTCATAAATTCCATTCACTGGAAAGTTACCAACACTGTTCATCTCCTTTTCAGAGCATGTGTGAACCTCCTGTGTTTGAAGGATCTGGCTCGTGGAAACATTTCATACTGTGCAGTGTGGTGGAGAGGAATAGAGGTAGCTGCCTTCATTCTTTCTTTTCCTGTTATAAAGCTAAGAGAGAAATAAGGGACACTGAAGGAGAGAGGCGGCTGCACTGGGGCTAAGGAAACCAAGTTCTATTCCTAGTTCTGCTGTTGATGTGCTGTGTGAACTTGAGCAAGTCACTTTTCCTCTCTGTACCTCTGCTTCCCTTGTGTCTGTATGGTTTATTTGGACTGCAAATTCTTCAGGGCAGGGACTCTTTCTTATGATGTGTATACACAGCCCCTAGCACAAAGGGGCCCCAATCTTGGTTTCAATCTGTAGGTGCTACTGCAATACAAATAATGAGGAACAGATAAGGATCAGGGAGACCTGAAGAAATGCAACTAAACAGAGGCACAGAAATAATGGAGACAAAATAGAGATCAAGAGAAGTATGAGAAAAGGGGTAGAGAAAGGTCACCAGTAACTGAACTGGTAGCTAAAATACACAGAAATACCTATCTCTTCTAAAATGTTAAGCTTTTGTCATTTGAAACAGGATAGTTCAGGTGGGTAGGAAAGAAGGGAAGGGATGGACTCCTGTCATACATAAATGGTGGTAAATCCTTAACTCGTTCAATAATTTTGTATCAGTTTCCCCTAAAATGTTAATTTAAAAAAAATCTATATAAGCAATGACTCTGTGAATGAGTCAGGGTTTCTTATATGAGCAAAGATTTGTAGTGCAAGTTCTCAGGTCCCTACTTCTGAGTATAAAAGGGATCTCCATGTTGTCCCAAACAGAGGGTTGGTGCTATATAGCTGGTATTCTTCTCTAGCCCTAGGGCAAAAGGGATGAATATCCCAACCCATTAGGGGTCACTTTTCATTCCCTTCAAAGGGGCAGCAAGAACCCAGTGTCTCATCTTTGTTACAAATAACCTGCAAGCGCTGACTCATCACAGAAATTTGAAGTGAGCGAAGCAAGCCCTGCTTTTTGCAGCAGCGTCCCTCCCTTTCACTCAAACGACCCTATGTGTCACTGGTAAGACCCCTCGTTACAGAGTGATGAGACTGCACTGACTGGCTCAAACAATATTCTGCAGACGTTCGTGCCTCCTACGCCAGCCGTCTGCCCCTTATCTGCCTCTTTGATGGAAAGGGTTCAGTCTCCCTTAGACAGCTTTATCTGATGTAAAGCAGGGTGGTATTTTAAGGTGGATGAGGATAGTCTCAGAGTTTGAGACCATCCAGAGAGTAAATGTCTTGCTCAGGTCAGATTCTAAGAATGGGAGTGATCTTTTACGTGAGATAAAGTCAGCTGAGATAGGAGGTATGCAGGCGGTCTTTTTCAAGATACCTTGCAGACACCATAATTCACTTAATAGTGATAATCTGAACAGAACAAAAACCCAAGAGATGAAATGTGATTAGTTGGGTTATTAATAAATAAACTATTAAAGGGCCTCACACTTACATACATGATGCTTGCCTGAACCCAAGATAGCAGGGATGGGTGGGGCTACAGGCGCTGGTTCAGACCCGAGCACTAGTTAGGGCTATCTTATTACATTAGCATCTAGAAGGGCCAAGTGAGATCAGAGCCTCTGGGTACATCTACACTGATGGTGGCAAAGTCACCGCCATCAGATTGACCTTTCTGGATCGACTGAGCGGTCAGTGAAGACCCGCTCAATCGATCCACAAGTCAACGCTGTAAAACCACCCCCTCAAGTGGCGTAGTGCTGCGTCAACAGGAATGTGGTTCCCTTTGGCGCAGTGCAGTGAAGACACCGTGCAGAAGGGAAGCACAGCAGTTGACGGAAGTTACTCAAGCTACTCTGTGTCACTTACATAACTCCCGTCGACTGCCGCCAAATCTCCAGATAAGTGTAGACCAGGCCTCGTGCTAGGTGATGTACAGATGCATTGTAAGAAGCTGTCTCTGCCCTAAATAGATATGGCAGACAAATGTTGGGAAAGAAACAGAAGCACCGAGAGGTCAAGTGACTTGTTGAAGATCGCACAGCCACAGATCTGGGGATAAAACCCAGGTCTCTTGACTCTCAGCTCAGTGTCCTATCTACCAGCCCACACTGCCCTTTGTGTTCCTAGGGAAAGAAAACAGAAATTATGGCTTCCTCTAAGAGGCCGGTGGGTCTCAGGAGCACACTCCAGCCTCATCTCTCTAACACACTCCTGGTATGTCCCCTGCTTTGGGTTCTGGGAAGACGAGGGGTAGAGCCGGCTGTGCCAGTTCTATGCTATTTGGAGATTGCTCTACACCAGGGGAGTTGCAAGTTTTAAGTCTACTTTATGCCACCAGAGCAGCACAAAGCATCCTTATTGGGGTGGACCTCCACAGGGCCCCTCACAGAGGAGGTGCCATTCACCATGGGTAAGGGTATGTCTACACTTGGAGCTAGGGGTTAATTCCTAGTTTGAGGAGATGTACCTGGGCTAGCCCTGAACAAGCTAGTCACTAAAAATAGCCATGGTAGCCCAATCAATGGGATGGGCTAGCTGCCTCATGGTTGTACCTGGCAGAGACAATAGGCTCTTAGTCAGGGCAGCCAGGCCCTCTCTCTCTCTCTCGCTGCTATGCTCTAGCTAACACGGGTGTGTCTCCTTGAGCAGGGAATTGCACCCCCCAGCTCAAAGTGTAGACATACCATAAGGGTTGCTGAATCAGAGCCTGATTTAACTTCCCCTGAAGCCATCAGGGAAACTCAGTGGGAGTTGGAGCAGACCCTAAATGGACACATCTGCCACATACCGCTTTGTGCTAAGGTAATCTAAACAGGCAAACCCCTCATTCGCTAATTCTTAATAAAAGAATAACACCATCATGTGAATTCCTGGGAGATAAAGCTTTGTGATTGAGGGCTTCCACTGTATAATTTAATACGCTTCAAACTGCACAAAATTGATGGCTTCATTGCACCAGACAGAACTTCAATAGATAACTACCATTACATCATTTAAAAATAATATTTATCTTAACATTCAGACAATTTATGCCAGTCTGCTGGGTCAATATAGTAAAAGTCACTTCTTCCCTACTGTCTTTTACATTTGAAACTTTCAAGACTGTTTTTAAAGCATGTGCAGACAGTTATTATTTAAACTGTAAAATACTCTGGCAGACAAATAATTCCTCTCAGCCCTGATAATACTCCTAGTAAAGGATGGGCCAGCTTTAGAAAGTTTAGAATTTAGGTTCTGCTTATACTGGCGTTCAATAGATTGGATACTCATCCAAATGATCAGAACCTGTGCAAAATACAGCATAGCTGTAAATCTCTTGGAAGCACCTTATTTTGGGCCTGAAGATACTATTTGCTTCTAATCTCAGATGGAAACACTTTGAGAAGAAACTTTCTCATACGATTTTGGCCAAAAGCACCTGGTCCCGTCCAGAAAGGGTAAACAGAAAAACATTTAGAGGAATATTTCAGAACCTCAGAAAGCTTGGTTCAAGTTTTATTCTAGAAATGGTTAAAAGTTTGGGGTGAGGGTGTATTGTAATAAGTAAATTATATTTCTATTTAGTAATAGAGCAATAATTTGTTACAGCCCCTCTCCTCGGTAAGGAACCCAGAACAGTTTGCAGACTAGCTAGCTATCATTTTTCTAAAAACATCTATTATTGTTGTATGACTACCAGGTTCACTCATCCATCACCTAAATGCAGCTACTTCTAAGTTGGAACATAGCAGCTAATTACTGTGTACTATATAACACCATTAAATTCTGCTTAGGACTGTTCATCTGGGTCCGTGAACTAGAAGGGGAAAAAATGAATGCAATGAATGCTTTCAATATGACTCCTCGAGTGAAAGTAAATTCCAGGCACGCAATGGCCAGAAAAAGATGGCTTAAAGAACGATAGTAAGAAATAATGTACTTTAGGGGTGCAATACCGAAGGCCTCACTGACAATTTGGCAGGAGTTTGAGGCTCACACTTAATTTGGGTATAGATTTGTTTTTAAGTACAGATCTCCCTCATTTCCTATAATACAGCAGGTAGCAACCAGTGTCATCCCTGGTTTCCGTGAATCCCAAGGTCACATTTGCTCTTGTGGCTACAAGTTGGACACCTGTGACATACAGATCTACCACACATTTCTTTAAATCCAGAAATGCCCTACTAATGTGCTGGGCTTTTTATTTGCACAGGTGTACTTACGCAGCATTTTTCTAGCAAGCCACTGGCGGGAAGAGGAAAAAACTTGTTCTGGTAATACTGTCAGAGTATATTTGATGCCAATGCTTAAATTAAAACAAACATATATCTTTGGTGTCTGTTAACAATAGTTTTCATGCAATGACTGAATTTTCCCCTTTCCCCAGCACACATGCTCTATTGTGCTCTTGGTTCTAGGAATATCAGTTGGAATAAAGAGGTGATATAATGGGGCCTCCCCCTACTTCCACTGAAGTCAACAGAAAGCCTGCCATTGGCTTTGACGGACGAGAGTCTGAAACACTGACCCAGAGTAGCACTTCGCCCCACAAGTAGTCTTCCTGATTTCAAGGTATCTTTGCTCACACTGAATAGTATCAGAATCTGGTCCAGTGGGAGTTGGATCAGGCCCTTTCTGACAATGCATTTCAGATCAATCATTTCACCATGAGAGACTGACTTCTTCATAGGGCACTTTCTCTTTAAAATGTTTTTACGATGTTTTTTTTCTTTCCCCCTCTTTCTCCCGCACAAAGATTTCAACACAGTCATTCCAGAAACTTAAATGCAGTCAGCCTGGCTAACTGTGAATCCTGGAAGTATTTTCAAAATACATTGGATTCATCTTGCCAATTGTTTCAGATAGCTAAAGATACTTATGCCAACATTTATTTTGTAAATGTTCAAGTATCCACTGCTTAAAGTGCTGCCAGTTTGCATTCTGTTATGAAAGGAGGGTTTAACCAGTTCTAACCAGCTGAGAGTTAGTTGCAGTAATGGTCTATTTCTCTAGGCAACATAATTCATTCTGCCCCGAACTTTTCATCAAGCAAGCTGCAGCTTTAACATTTTGAAACCTAGAACTAGCACTTAATTTTAGACCTGTAGATCCAGGAGATTTGTACCCTACAGTCTTTACACAGGCAAAACTCCCATTGGGTGAAGACCGCAGCACCCATGAAGCTACTTTGCATCATTCTGGCAGCACAGAGAATCCTGAGGCCAGCTGGGGATTCCCATAATGTAGGGAAATCTCTAGATAATGATGATATTACTATTATGGTGCCCTAGAGCCCCACTTGAGGACCAGGGCCCCTTTGTGCTAGGTTCTGTACAAACAGAACAAAAAGACTCTCTGTGCCTCAGAGAACTTACAGTCTAAATACAGATGCTGTACAGCCATTATACCCAATTCTATGCCTTCCCGTCATGAATTCCACAGTGAAGGGACCATGTCCCGGGGCCTGGGAAGAGAAGAGAGTGGGCATGGCTGAAATGTAATGCTGCAATCCCCAGCTGCCACAGCAGGCCCTAGGAGACACATTGCAGGCTGCTGTGTGTTAAAGTGGAGTGAGGGATTTGACCCTTATTTTCTTTAAACAGGAGAAGCATTATGGTGACTTTGTTTAATACTCCCCAGAATCAATAAATGTGGTAAACTCTAAACTGGTTGATTCTGCCTTCTACCAATCCTGTGATGCCAAGTGGTCCATCTTTCCCATTGTACTTGCCCAAAGATGGGGTGAGCATATTTTGGGGTGCAGAAGTTGGCTAGATTTAATAAATAGTTTGAAACTCCAGTGGATGTAACAAGACCCCAAGTGAGTCAATGAGTAACACTGTTTCATAATCTTGGAGGAATGCCAGTCATTCAAAGCCTGCCATTTCCAATAAGAGTTCAAACCTTGTATAACTCAAATCCTACATATTAAAGCTCACTGTTATTTAATATATATATATATATTAGAATGAAAGTGAATAATTCCATTTAGAAATTGACCAAAGTTGCAGCTTGTCAAAATGAAACTGATATTCCTAAAATAATATTTGGGGCCACCAAGATTGCTGGTTTAGTTAGGTCACCAGTAGTTGTCCATGCTGGCAGGTGGTGTGGAAAACCCCCCAGAATTAACCATGACTCTTTGATAAAATGCTCTACCAGGATATCAGAATGGTTAATATAGTTAATATCAGAATGGTTAATATAGTTAACTCTCTTGCTACTGGCTGCTGCCGCAAGCCCTGTGTAGCACCTGCATTTGTTGGTGCTCTCTGGAATACTGCCGTCCAACAGGGATGCTGGCGTTTTGATTGGAAAAGACCGGCATGATGAGCCACAACTGTGTGCATCTTGTGTGTCATCTGCTTTTCAGGGACCATGTGTTAAGCAGCATGAAAGTGGTTAAACGTATATATCTGAGCCACATTGCCAGCTGATTTTCAGGCCTGGAAAAATGAATCTGCAATCGGTTGTCCTCACAGAAACTCAGACACAGAGAACTACATGGTGGGTGCACACAATATCTTATAAAGGGCTTGAGAAATATTGTGCGAGGTGCTGTACAAACACAGAAAAGCAGCAATCCCTACCTTAGCTCTAAATATGTGATTAGTCCCCCTGGAGTCATGCTGTCCCATAACAAACACTCGGCTAAAGAGTTGCTGTTTTTCCCTATAATGTTCTGAGATCATAATCTTGCAGTGCCTGTTGTTTTTTGCTGGCTTCTAACCCTGGGAAAAATTCAGATCCGTATTAGCATACAGGTGATACACTAAATAAGGGTGAAAAAGGCTTAAGCGAGGCTTACTCAGTACCTAGCTCTTGTGCTGGCCTTGAATTGCATTTATTGATAAGTGCCTGCTTCCTCCTTGTGCAGAAGAATCTGCTAACAGCAGCAAGTTATAAAGGGACTAAGATTATGGAGAAGGAATTTCCTTTGGTGTTCAACTTTCTGGAAAATCCCATGTGTGGACAACTGATTGTACTTTGCATAGATCTACACGGCCCATTGACAAGCCAGTAAAGATCTTCCATAACATGGAAGTCCATGTGCTTCTAGCTTCCATGTCATTACCTGCCAAATCAGCAGCAAGAGCAGAAAGATGTGAAGCTAAGAAGTTTGTTTTTTAAACAAAAAGAAAATCCACAATGGAATTCTCCTTTGGAGACAGGCAGAGGCAGAGTCGGATCCTGGGTTGGAAATAGATAGGTTAAATCTCACCACTCTGCAAATCATGGCTGACAAAGGCAGCAAGGCAATGGTGGCTGCCACAGTTATCACCCTGTAGATCTCAGACTGTGTATAACAGCCCCTCAGGTTATCTTTTGCTTTATGTGTTGTACCACCGGGATACTGACACTGCCCCTTTGGAAGGGCTTCTTACAGAGACCTGTTTTACTTGTTAATACGAACAAATTACATAGCCCCTGTGCTATGGAATTAGGCAGCACACCCCCTCTGCAACTGTATCACTTGGTCAGGTAATCTATCAGTTTTTCTGTGCTAGTAAAGGTCAGGTTGGATCAGTATTTCAGTGGGAGACTTGCAGCCAGTGGCACGCTTTCCTCAGGGTCAGTATTTAGCCCCGTGGTTCAGCATGGCGCCATGTGACATTATGGTGTGGGAGGAAGGGCTGCCTGCCTTTTGGGTGAGTGTAAAACCAAGATCCTGCTGATTCGTGGGCATATAGTTAAATATCTCGTGGCATCATTAGTCAGGGAAGTGTTCCGCCAAGTGACCTGACTGACTTCTAACTTTATTAATTACATCCTGCCTTCCACCGTTTGCCCAAATTACCCTGTTCTTTCAATCAAAATATGCTATTTTCATTGCTTGACCTAAACTGTTGTACAGAGGTGCTATACAGTTCCTATATCTTGTCTTAGTTTCAGTGGTATGGGAAATATCTTTGCAGATAGGTCTCAGTCCTGCAAACCCATAGAGTTGAGACTACTGCATGCATAAAGATACTCAAGTATTTGCACAGTTTTTCATCTGTTCCATTTGTAAAGCCCTTTGGAAAGAAAGTTTTCTATGTAAATTTGTTATATTTATTTCTATGCCAGGCGAAAGCTACATCAATTCAGTGTTAAAGGGACCATCAACTTAAAACTTTGCCAATTTGGGGGGGGGGGGGGGGCAACTAGTTTAAAGTAGTTTCAAATGCCCCTGATATCATCTGCTAATTTTGATGGTTTTACAATGATGTTTTCCTGTTTTTCAAAAATATGTTTCTCTCGTCTGTTGCTATGCAAAAGACACTCCCCCCCCCACACACACACAACAAAGCAAACTGATTGTATAGTCAGTTTCACTGTTCCCCCTGAACAAAGTACAGTCAAATGCAGTAATGAAACTGTTTTTCCTCTCTATTCTCTTTAATTTATAATAACCTTAAGTACATGAATCAATAGTAGGTAAAGTTTTCAGACAAAAGTCTGATTTTTTTAAAGTTAATGCTGTTTCAGATTGCACATTTTAAATCAATGGTATTTTGGGTGTGTAGGCCTGCACACTTACACAACTCAGGAAATGATGAGGTACTCTGTTCCTTGTGTATTTGCAGTGCAATACTGTAGTTCAGTGTTTCTCAATTAAATTTGGCCACGGAACCCTTTTGAACTCTATGAATAATTGTGGAACCCCTCAAAATCTTAACACAAACAACTAGGTCATTTCTCAGTTAAATTACACTTACACTCCATACCCTCTGCCGAAAAATCCGGGACATCTTCCCTTTTTCGGCGGCGCGGAGAACAGCAGCGCGGGGAACAGCTGATCAGCGGCGCAGAGAACAGCTGCTCACGGAACCCTAACAAGGTTCCACGTAACACCAATTGAGAAACACTGCTGTAGTTAATATTTGATCTTTTATGATTTCTCAAATGTGACAATAGAATGTACTTCTCCACATAAAAACTACATTTATAAAATGTGTAGTGATAAACGTCCGTAAGTCCAGACATTTTAAATTTTAAGTTGAAATGCACAATATAAACTCTTCCTTCTTGTGCTTGTGCATCACAATGTATCTAGTTACAACATTAGATAACTTTTTTCAAATACAGATTCTGACAGAGCAGAGTTAATGTTGGGAGATCTGTAATTTAGTGTTATCTGGCTTTTGTGTGCTTAGCTGTGTGATCCTAACAATCTTAACAAACAATGTAGATTTTTTTTCCACAGAGTTGCCTTGAGTTTTGAAATATTTCTTTAAAAATGTAAGAAACAGAGAGAAAAAGGAAGGAAAATATAAAATAAGCAATACGGGAAAAGAAAAATATGGAGAATTTGTAGTAAAGTGAACATATAGAAAGGGTCCGTGTATATGATGTGACCCTCTCATATAGATGATAAGTGAGTCTTTGTGTGTAAATATATGTGCAAATAACACTGACTCCATATATGCGGAACATGAGCACCTCTGTGTGGGTGTGTGATTTGTTATGGACTCACGGTATGTCTGGAGGTAGGGGATGAGTTTAAATGAAGGCTCTCTGAAGCATGGACTGTACAGGGTGTCTGCATGGGGGAGACTGTGTGTCATGTTGTGGATGAAATCCTGGCCCCATTGAAGCCAGGGGACTTTTGCTGTTGACTTCCGTGGGGTTAGAATTCCACCCTGCATTTGAGACAGTACATGCAAGTGAGAACATGGGCATGTTTCAGCTAGGGAAGGGTTTCTACACCACCTCTCTTCAGTGCATGTGTGGTTTGGAGTGGCAGTGGTGTTTTGGGGGGTATATTCCAGACAGAAGAGACTGCATATACATGTGGCTCAGTTCATGGTTACCGTGGTGTGGTGTATGTGATGTGTACAGTCCTGACAGGCAGGCGTATGTGCATATGCATCCAGATTCCTTATCACATCACACACGCATCCAGAGGTGCTCACGTTCTGCATACCTGGAACCAGTGTTATCTGCACATATATTTACCCACACAGACCACTGTTTGTGTAGGTGTGGCAGTGTATACAGATGTGAGGCAGAGGTCAGAGTGTGGTTAATGAACAGCTGTAGTCTGTGTGTGTATGGTGATGGAGGAAATACACCAGTCTGTGCAATGGAGCTGCCCCAATTCCTATAGACTGGACAATGCTTCCCTGCCCATGAGGAGTGTATTTTGGTTCAGTGAGACTACTTAAGGAGTAAGGTATTAACCAGTAACAGAAAGCATGGCAAAATCTGGTCCTATAGTGTCACAGACAATATGTGTTTGTACAACAGAATTTCAGGCGTCCCTACGGTATTGCAGGGAATGGTGCAAATTAAATTTAGCTGCAATTTCAGAATGCACATGCACAAAATAAATGAATGATCTGTCACTAAGAGTTTCTTCTTTTCTTCTCCAAATATGTCACCATGGACAGCCCATATTTACAACTAAACACATGCCCATTTAGAAGCTCGACATTTCAGCCAGTTTGCTTTTAAGTCAGTTATAAAACCTATTTTTGCAGCGGAATAACTCAAATAGAGCCATACAGGTTCTTCTCAGACTTTCCAGGAAAATCCACTTTGAGATTCAAACTGAAACTATGAAATTTCCTGCCAGAAAAGGAAGTTTTGAAAAAGTTCGTCAGTTCCAGCGTGGACATAGCCTTATTTGTCCAAATGCCCACCATTAAACTGCAAATGTGCACCTTAGAGCTCATGGGAATTTCTTATTACTCAGGCTCGGAATCGGTATTTTTCAAATATTCCTAATTCTCTATGTTAATTTGACCAAGGTTTTGGGGAAAGTTGAGAGTATGCACACAACGCACAGTCAACCTGTGGAACTCCTTGCAAGAGGATGTTGTCAAGGTCAAGACTATCACAGGATTCGAAAAAGATCTAGAGAAATTCCAGGATAGGCAGGGATCGCTGTCTGTCAGAGGCTAGGAATGGCTGACAGGATGGATCACTTGAGGATTACCTTCTGTTAATTTCCTCTGAAGCACCTTGCATTGGGAGACAGGATACTGGGTTAGATGGGCCATTGGTCTGACCCCGTATGGCCATTCTTATGTTCTTACATATACATTCAAGGAATGGCTAAAGGCACTGTGTTGCTACTATAATTTATTGGCTGAGTTAACTCATTTGTAGGGGATTATGTTTTGCTTTTGAATGGACATCACCAGCAATTGCAAATCTAATGAATTGGTGGGGAGCCATGAGCTTTGTGCATGGACATTTTAATTGTTATTTAACTCTAAAGAAAAGAACAAGAATAAATTCCCAACCCACTTTTTTTTTCAAACATAAGGAAGCATGTTGTTCCCATATAGGATGGTTGATAGCATCCTTTGGACAAGATCTTCAGCTGCTCCTCAGTCCCTGTGTGCTCTGGAGCAATGTTGCATAGGGGATTTGGAAAGTTGGCTACCCTCACCCCACTGACATAGTTCCCAGCCATATTGGAGAGTGAGGGATGCTCCTGGAGGATGAGCAGTTTCTTGGGGTTCCTGAGGCTGCTCTAATTTGCACCAAGGAGCTAGTCTGGACCTTGATATCCCTCAGAAATGGGGACAGGGCGGAAAGATGACACAAATGGTGATCCAACCCTTTAAGTGTAACTCAATCTAATCATCCCTTTTTCATAAACGTTTGGGTGAACCTGGCCTGAGTTTCTGAATACTAGCTCTGTGCCACAGTCGGTGAACATCATGTGGCTTTTGATTTTGTTGGAAACATTTTGCACAGCTGTTTTCTTCACCCTGTGCCTTTGGGACATTCACAACTCAGGTCTAATTAGGAATGCCTTTGGTTGGCACCATAATACTTTTGGTGCTCTAGAGATTGAAAGACTAGACCATGCTTTAACAAGCCACTTGGCCATATATACAGTCAGGTCAGAGTCTCCCACTTGGACACTATTATTATGTAGGTAATGAAAGGAGGGAGGAAGAGGGTGTCTCAGGTAAATAAGGATCTTCTTTGTTAGAATTTGTGTTCCTGAGATTTTCATTCATATCCAAGCACAGTCAAAATAACCCCTTGTTCCCACAAGTGAGCAATAAATTTCCAGCAGAGAGATGTGTACCTAAGAGATGGGGGAATCCAGTGCTGTTCACTTCTTCCAGGAATCAGTTTTGCTTCCCACTGGCTTTGATTCATTTCAGTTTCATTCACCTGATTCACTTAATTTTTCATTTTCTGTAGAAAGGCCATCTTGCTCCACATACCCACTGCTATAGAATGTCCTTCCCACCCTGACTGACTGTCTTTTTCTTCTTTACCCAGCTCACCTCAGCTTTACCTCAGCTGCGCTGGTATTTGATGGGTTAGGTGCCTAAATCCTACTGAAATTCAAGGGGATTTGAGCACCTAATTTCTTTAGCGCCTTTGAAAATCCTAGCCTTGATTATGATATGCAATTCTATCATATATAACCAGTCACCAGTACCTGGGCAACCACTTAAATACAACTTGGAGTTGGATATCCTCAGTACATGTGGGTGAATACAGTATATGATCCGTAGGCACTTAAACCCAGATCCTCCAACATATTTAGGTTCCTAACTCCCATTGATTTCAATAGGAGTTAGGCACCTAAATACCTTGGAGAATCTGGGCTTCCAATACTACAATGATGAAAAGGGCCCCATAAATATCCAGATTGATTGTGATACTTGGGAGTTAAAACAGAAAGAGACTGAGGTCTAGATTTGCAAAAATAACTATGATTTGGGTGCCTGACTTGAGACTTCTTAAAGGGGCCCAACTGTCAGACAACACTGAACAGTCATCCCACTTCAAGATGCTTCACTTTTTTAAAGTGTGTCACATGACCCTCAGCCATTTCATTTGTAGCAGGACCTGGCATGTGGTATATTACATACAATATCTCTTGTCATATCTCAAAGATAGTGTATAATGATTTTTATTCTTTGCAACTCTCTACAATCAACTGCTGAGGAAAAATTATAGGCTCTTTACTGCAAACTTAGCCATGTGGCTTTATAGCTATGTTTTTTGCAAGGACAATTTTAGCAATAGGTGGCCTAAATGACTGTGTTCCAAGAAGTGGCAAAATGTTCCCTAGGGATGTAAAAGTCTAAATATTTAAACGCCTAAATGGTAATCAGCTGTTTAAATATTTTAAACAGCTGGTTACCGTTTAAACTGCGGGGGGGGGGGGGGGAGTGGCAGCTGGGCTCGGCTCCCCACTTGCGAGAGCAGCTGGGCAGCTCTTGCTCTAGGAGAGGCGTGGAGTCCAGTGCAGCTCCCCCCGGCATGTGCAGAGTAGGAGCCGCAGCTGGGCTTGGCTCAAGCTCCCTGCGAGTGAGAGCTGCCCAGCTACAGTTCTGCACACATGGCGTGGGGGTGAAGCTGCAGGTAGACAGCTCTCACTTGGCAATGACAAGCTGAGCCCAGCGCGGCTCCCATCCCTCCCCCATGCATTTAATCGTTTAAATGTTCTATTTTTAGACTGGAGCTCCAGATTCCTGGCTTTTTAGGAAGAAGTGTCTCCAGCTAAGAAGTAGAGTCACAATGCCCGGTTACATTCAGAGACTGAAAGGCATTAACCAGCAGTGCCTTCTGACTGTTTTAAATGTATTTTCTCTGGGGATGCCATAGCACACAGCTGATATAGGATGTGCTCATCTGGGTCCCGGATGGGAATCTCTCCCAAGTATATCTAGTTGGAAAACATTTGGAGAATATTTATATCAAATGGCAGGACGTGCTCGAAAGAGTTTTGGCCTCATGTTATGAGAAAAGAGCAGAGTTTGATGGGAAATAATTCACTACAAAATGGAGATGGGTCAAAAGCGGGACCTCGAATCCAAAACGTTTTAAGCAGATTCATAGATTCTAAGGCCAGAAGGGACCACTGTGATCTTCTTGTCCAACCTCCTGTAGAACACAGGCCACAGAGCTTTCCCCAAAATAATTCCTAGAGCATATCTTTTAGAAAAACATCCAAACCTGAATTAAAATTTGTCAGTGGTAGAGAATCCACCATGACCCTTGGTAAATTGTTCCAGTGGTTGATCTCCCTCACTGTCAAAATGTATGCCTTATTTCCAGCCTGAATTTGTTTAGGTTCGATTTCCAGCCATTGGATCTTTGTTATACTTTTCTCTTCTAGGTTGATGAGCCCATTATTAAATATTTGTTCCCCATGTAGTTACTTACAGACTGTAATCAAGTCACCCTTTAGCCTTCTCTTTAAGATAAAAAGATTGAGCTCCTTGAATCTGTCACTGTCAAGCATGTGTTCTAATACTTTAATCATTCTTGTGGCTCTTCTCTGAACCCCCAACTCCCAATTATCTACTTCTTCCTTGAACTGTGGGTGCCAGAAATGGACACAGCATTCCATCAGTAATGACACCAGTGCCAAATAAGAGGTAAAATAACCTCTCTACTACTCAAGATTCCCCTGTTTATGTATTCCAGGATCGCATTAGCTCTTTTGGCCAGAGCATCAGATTAGGAGCTCATATTCAACTGATTATCCACCATGACCCCCAAATCTTTTTCCAAGTCACTGCTTCCGATTCTGTAAGGATAGCCTGTTCTTTGTTGCTAGATATACACATTTACATTTAGCCATATTAAAATGAATGTTGTTTGCTTGTGCCCAATTTACCAAGTGATCCAGATCTCTCTGAATCAGTGACCTGTCTTGTTTACCACTTCCCAATGTTTGTGTCATCTGCAAACTTTATCAGTGGTGATTCTATATTTTCTTCAAGGTCATTGATAAAACTATTAAATAGGACAGGGCCAAGAACAATTCCAGCAGGATTACACCGACTTGATGATGAATGATTTTCCATTTAGAATTACATTTTGAGATCTATCAATTAGCCAGTTTTTAATCCATTTAATGTGTGCCATGTTAATTGTTCTAGTTATTGTTCTAGTTTTTTATTCAAAATGTCATGCAGTATACCAGATCAAATGCTTTATAGAAGTCTATATATTACATCAACTCTATTACCTTTAGCAACCAAACATGTAAGCTCATCAAAAAGGTATCAAGTTAGTTTGATAGGATCTATTTGCCATAAACACATGTTCATTTGAATTTATTACATTAGCGTCCTTTAATTCTTTATTAATTGAGTCCCATATCCATTATCTTACCCAGGATCAAAGTCAATCTGACAGATCTATAATTAGCCAGGTCATCCTGTTCACTTTCTAAAAAATTGGCACAACATTAGCTTTCTTCCAGTCTTCTGGAATTTCTCTAGTGCTCCAAGACTTATTGAAAATCAACATTAATAGCCTAGCAAGCTCCTCACACAGCTCTTTTAAAACTCTTGGATGAAAGTTATCTGGATCTGCTTATTTTTAAATGTCTTGTTTTAGTAGCTTCTCTTAACATCCTCCAGAAATACTGGGGGAATGGAAAGAGAGTTCGCCTCTCCATACGATGAGACTATTTTCTATTTTTTCTCCTAATACAGAAAAGAAATATTTATTTAATATCTCAGTTCCATGGTTCAAAACCTTTCCCTATGGTTTTGATTCCAACTGTAGTCAGCTGTGGCCTAAATCTGAGAGTCAACTAGACAGATTTCAATGACACTGAATGCAAACCCCAATCCTAGCCCTGATTCAGCATTAAATTAAAACATCCAACATTAGTTTAAACCTAATTTGTATCTAGATCTGAACATCATTTCCTAGTACCATCTATTCCAAAACCCAGGTTGGTGGAGAATTGGAACTGCCACTAAGGGTATGTCTGTTTACACTGCAATTGGAAGAGGTGATTGCAGCACATATAGGCATATGTGACCTAGCTTTGATTGTGCTAGCTCACTAAAAACAGCAGTGAAGCAGAACACGGGTGGCAGCCCAGGCTATGTACTCAAGTTTGTAACCAGGGTCTCAGGTAGGCTTGTGTTCAGGCAGCCTCCCCATGCCACCACAGTCTCAATGCTCTTTTCAGCTTAGATGTGCCCACCCATGCTGGAATCACACTTCCTGTGTAGACATCCTCTAACGGCAGACACTGGAGGCTCCAGCAGGGAAGATTCAGAACACAATTTCATTTGGAAAACACTAGCACTGAAAATTTCAGCAGTGCAAATTTTGGTGGGACAACTCTGAAATACAACTCATTAATGCTTCATACAGAGTGAGGAGGGATGAGCAAAGGATTCCAGGTCTCCAGGAAAATTGGGACTGAACCAAACCATGTAATTTTCCATTTAATACTAAATTCAGTCTAGACATACACCCCATGCCACCCCAGGGGAGTAAATGAAGTCACAGTTAAATCAGTTAAGGCTGAATTTTACCCTTCTGGTAAGGGATATAGGCAACAGTCCTGGACAGTGCAAGTTTATTACAGAAAGATGGGCTTATAAGGTGTATGTTTGTCCAATTCTCTGCAGCAGTACAGATGTATATCAAATAACTTGCTGATCACCTTGGCTTTGAATCTAGGGGCTAATCTAGTATTGCTTAGCCTCTCTACCTATTCAAAACCAAATACCAACCTAGCTGAGATCTAGGAAGGGGAGAGGAAGCATTCTGACAGGGTGGTCTCTGAATGGTCATACATTGGGGTAAGAAGGGCTTACCGTAGAACACTGAAATTAATCAAAAGGCCATGCTAACTGGTGTGGAGCAAACCTGGTTACTGAAAGTGGTAAGCTACATTGGATTCATCTTTCTCTTTCAGCTACCCTTGCTGGAAATTCATTGCTCACTATAGGAATAAGGTTTTGTTTGACAATGAGCCAAAATGCTGGGAAGGACAAATGCTAACAAACAAGAACATTGGTTTATTTGTGATACCTCCCTTTCCTCCCATCCCCTTAAATTCAACAAACCAAACTATTTGCTTCAAGTTTCTAACAGAATAAGACAACATCTTGCCTATTACAGATACCTGACAGTGGAGTCACTTGACTGAAAAACAAACGCACCAAGCTCGGAACAGAATTTCTGAGGCAAATTGAGTGAATCATGTCTGGCAAGTAAAGGAGTATTACAGATCATTGGTTCCTTAGGACTCACCTGAAATGCATGCAGAGAGAGTCCACAAAATGTTTATGGCAGAAACATGATGATGGATGGGTAGATATTTTTTTTCCATGTCAAAAAGATTAAAAATGGTATGTCTGTCTATGGGTTTGAATGAGTTCAGTCATAATTACAGACACACATTAAACAGAAGGATAAATGGCACCAGAAGAAGAGTCGAGTGAGAAGTGGGCCCTATTGGAAAATGTTTAATCTTCTGTGTTATGCCCCTTGTACGAGAACCTTAATAGAGGTGGTGAGTCTGAGTTCTACAGCAATGACACCATGGGAAACAAAAGCAAACTTTTTGTCTCATTTGTTTCATTCCTGAAGAGGAAGACAAAACGTGTTCTACTCTCTAGCGTGGGTAGCATTTGTTGTCTTGAGTAATGGGAAGTAAACTTCCATTGAATGTCTTGCTTGTCTCCTGATGAGCTATGCTATGATTAAAGCTGGTACATTGACCTACAGTGATTTTAGATGCCTTCATTTTTGTGTGCCAATCTTGAAACATCTTAAAGGAAGCTGATTTTCTGTAGCCTCAAGCTCAGCACTTTTTGACAGTCAGGCCCCAGTAGTGCATCTCAAATTGGGCACAGGGAAACTGAGGCACCTTGCATCACTAGTCACTTTTGAAAATGTAGGCCAGTATTTATATTGTACCACTGAGAATTTCAAAGGTGCCTAAAGGATTTGAACACCCAATTCCCATTAAAATTACAATAGAACCCCAACTTTATGAATAACCGGTTATGTGAACCATTTTTTTTTTTTTTTGCCACAGTGGTTATCTTTCTGATGCTGAGTGTGACTTCAGTCCCTCAGCCAACGTTCAAGTGTCTTTACAGATTTGAGAAGACTGAAAGATTTGGCAGCAAAGAAGAGATGCAGTTCTCTCAAAGGAATTAAAATCAGGCACACCATACAGATCGTTGCTCTTCGTTACATACAATATCATTGAACGATTAACACATTAACTTAAGCACCAAACATACTGTAATTTTGAGATTCTCAGTTTTAAGAGCATTTTGATTCTATGGACTCTTCAATCCCCAATTAGTTTTTTAAAAAAAGTGGGGCGGGGATGGATTCTACAGTAATCCAAATCCTTTGAAATTCTCAGCCTACATGTCTCTGCTGTGAAGACTTCTAGGCTCCAATCCACAAATGCAATAGGAAACCTTTCCTTTGAAGTATATCAAGAGCTCATGTAAAGAAAGTTGGTGTCATATTCCCTGGCTCCTCTGACAAAACCCTGACACTTACAGGATTGTTACAGCCAGGAGGCCATTGTGCAACATAAGAAACCTGGGTGCCTTAGGACATCTAAATCTATTGCTGGATATTTACCTCTGCAAAGAATGTACCAAATTGCAGGTGTGATGCTATCAAAGCTGGGAGTGCTTACACAGTCATTGGTAATAGTTTAAGAGCATCTAATGGATCGCCCCAGGGTGTGAGTATTCTAGGAAGTGGTGAGACAGCAAGCCTAAAAAGTATTAGGATTCACCATATGTCTCAATATGCCCTTGACCCTCCACAAAATTACTAATGCATCCACGATGATCAGATTCATCCTGTTCTGAAATTCTTGCTGCTGCTGGCCAGACCATCCACAACAGTAGACTGTTCCTTCTCTGGGAATATGTTTTCACAGAGCATGGGACATTCTTGCTATCCATCGGAAATTCCACAAGAATTGGGCCAGACAGTGGAGAAGCCCTTGAATCAGTGTGTAGGGGGAAGGATACAAGAAGCTTGTCCTCTTTTCATGCCCTGCTCAAGAGTCTGCACTCTCTGTGCTTTGAGGTTATGGAGGAATTGCTTACCCCATATGTCCTCTGGGGTGAACATTGCTCCAGGGATGCAAGTGGGCTTGAGCAGCGCATAGGCCTTGTGTGGGAATGTCACTGTGCAATGTTCATGGACCTTCTTCCCAAAAAATCCCCTAGATCTTAGCTTCAGAAGGGTGGAATACATACTCCTTGAAAGCCTCAAACATTCCATCTCACCTTGTGAACAGCTTCTGGTGGAATTTTCCTTGCTATTCACTTCAAATCCTCCATGTAGATCTGCACTCTGTGTTTGAGCTAAGCAAAACAATTACGAATTTACCCTCCCAAGAAATGACTAATTCTGAGGAGACCAAAAAAACAAGTTGTACTTCCCTCCCACCCCCACCTTTCCACTGAGTTGAATTTGCTGGGTTTGTGAAGGTCAGAAGTTTCAGAGTTCAGAACGCTGGTCACTTGGGAGCTGTGTGTGAAGGTAGAGGCTGTTTGAGAGCCACTGGCTTACAAGGCTCTGTTAGCAGTAAACTAAAGAAACTTACTCAATCAAAATATTTCCTTTGGTTTTTATTTTACCCCCGGGAGACATTTTCCAGCAGTAATGCTGGAAGACTGTGTAGCTAAATTCTCTTCTGGTGCAACTCTATTGACTTCAGGGGAGTTAGGCCAGTAAAAAGTCTGGCCCATCGTTTCTCTAATATTATTGAACATGATCTCTTGGACATGTTTTTCTGAGCAGACATGCGTCGTTTCCAGGAGTAAGGCTAACTTCACTTTGTGAACTGAGCAGTGGCAATTTACTTATAAGTGAAAGTGTCGCACTGCCTGGTGTAATAGGGAATGGAAATCAGTAAATTTCCCAATCCGATTGACAGATTTCATAGTGCAGCATGCAGTGCATTTGTGGTTCTTTAATTCACACTTCTTTGGTTGAGTATTTGTTTCACATCCATTTGGCTGGGATCCTCTGATATCTTTCATTTAAATATAGTTACATAATCCTCTAGCAAACAACGTGCACTTTAATATGGCTAAATGTAAATGTATACATCTAGGAACAAAGAGGGTAGGCCATACTTGATGGCAGACTATCCTGGGAAGCAGTGGCTTTGAAAAAGATTTGAGGGTCCTGATGGATAATCAGCTGAACTCAAACTCCCAGTGTGATGCTGTGGCCAAAAGGGCTAATTTGATCCTTGGACGCATTAATACAAGAATCTTGAATAGATAGGTTATTTTACCTCTTATTTGGCACTGGTGCGACCACTGCTGGAATACTGTGTCCAGTTCTGGGGGCTACAGTTCAAGAAGGAGGTTGATAAATTGGAATGTGTTCAGAGAAGAGCCATGAAAATGATTAAAGGATTAGAAAACATGCCTTATGGTGATAGACTCAAGGAGCTCAATCTATTTAGCTTAGCAAAGAGAAGGTTAAGGGGCGATTTGAACACAGTCTGTAAGTACCTACATGGGGAATAAATATTTAATAATGGTCTCTTCAATCTAGCAGACAAAGGTACGACAAAGATCCAATAGCTAGAAGTGGAAGCGAGATACATTCAGATGGGAAATAAGTTATACATTTTTAACAGTGAGGGTAATTAACTCTTGGAACAATTTACCAAGGGCTGTGGTGGATTCTTCATCACAGCAATCTTATAATCAAGACTGGATTTTTTAAAAAGATATGCTCTAGTTCAAAAGGAACTATTTTGGCAGTGTTGCACAAGAAGTTGGACAAAACTTGGACTAAATGATCACAATGGTCTTTTCTGGCAATGGAATCTATGAATCTACTCAGAACGGGGTCTAATCCAAAGCCAATAAAGCTGGTAGAAAGATGCCCATTGTCTTCAGTGGGCTTTGGATCAAGCTCAGAATGAACAACAAGAAGAAATAAACATGTATTGCCTGTGAAATAGTTTCTCTTATGAAACATTTTAATACAGACAAGACAAAACACTCAAATGTCTTGTAGAGGCAATCCTATATTGGAAGAGGGATGGACTATAACACCCACTAAGTCCTGTCTTTCTGTATTTTTGTGGTCCCTAGTGTAGTTGACTTCAAAGTATAAATACATTAAGGACATTGGAAAATACCCCTCTGGAAAATAACACTTTCCCATTTGTTATGGACAAACTGCTGGCACCTGTTTTGCTAGTTTTCTGGATAATGACATTCAGATGAGAGCAGCTTACACTGCGGGATAAAATGGGGGTTAATGAGAAGTGATAAAGGCAAGTGATAATGACAGCATGGGGCCCAGTATTCAAAGAGGTATATGCAACTAACAAAGCACTTGAAGTCAAACAGAGGTGCTGATTAGCCTTTATCTCAGCGTCATTATCACCCTGTGCCCTGCAAATCCAGCTGTTTCTGCCAACACATTGTGTTGCTGTTGGATAGACCATGGGAAAAGAAGAATGAGGCCTCGTTACACTGGAGAGTCCAGCTACCAGTGGCAGACACTGCCGCATCAGTGTAAACATTTAAGGGTGTGTCTTCGGTGCCCAAATAGCTCAGGTGATTGGCACCTGGATCTGAGCACAAGAGCTGACCTTGCATAGGTGTAAGCAGCAACATGGCAAATCCCTACCCAAGTTACTGGGTCCTTATTGTTGCTGCACTTACCCATTGTGTCACTAGGACTCTGGAGGGCATATCCCATGGTTCTTTGTGCTTCGATAAGCTGAGTCACTCAGTCTTTCCTAGTGGATTGTGGGAGAACTCATCGGTCCTCCTGGGCACACTGGGGGAACTGTGGGAAGGCATTGGAGGTCTATCAGCACTTGGGTAGTGTAGACTGGCAAAACTGCAATGAGTCACAATGCATCTTGCCTCTGCTTGAATTTGGGGTAAGCTGCACTAGGGCAAATCACAACACGGTGGCTTTGCCTTTCTGTGCTTGGCTTTGAACCATTGATAGCTGTAACTGGGGCAAACCCTCAGTCCAGCCATCACCCAAAGCAGACAGACATTAATTTTAGTCTACTTTTGAGTTGTACTTGCCAGATGTTTTGTTGAGGAATTGGCTTCTAGTGAAACATGGAGGAAAAGGGAAGAAAGGAAATTGTGTTTTGTTTAAGCCCATGCTAGAAAAGTGAGAGAGTTTATTTTGTTTCTCTAGCAGCCATGGCCATTTTATGGCTGTGAGTAACTTGTTGGTTTGGCTCAGCAAGGGTTTGTGTCGATTTTCCTTGATTTCAATCTCCATCAGGGGGTCACACTCCTCTTCTATCCCAGGTTAGAATGGACCCAAAAATTAAAATCCAAAACTCAGTCAAAACCACCAAGTTTCAATGAGTTTTGCTTCAAATTTCACATGGTTTCAGCACCAAACTACCACTCAGCCTAGGTTCAATGGAAATGTGGTCAACACGTGCTTGAAAGCTTTCTGAACCTTAGAGAAGCTTTTTGGACAAACCGGCTCTGGGTTTCAATTTGGTAGCATAACCGAAACCCACATGGCTTCAGAATCCATTGCAAATATCTCACACAGTTCTAGCATGTTTCTTCCTGAGAGCAGAGACAAATGTTGTCCTTTTCAACACAGTTGGCAGATAGCTTTATTTGTTTATCAGAAGTAGAACAGTTGCTGTGGCATCTCCCTCTCCTTTGGACAAAGACACAACAAGGACTTGCAGCTCTGTACAAAAGGCCATGGCCTTACTGATGATACACCATGATATGAGTCATTAATGATTATTTTCCAAACAAACTGGATGGGCGTGAGAAAGATCATAGGAGGAATAGCTAATCTGAGCATCAGCCCCACTGGACCAGCCCCGTTTTGTTGTTTCCCATTGCTCACTACATGCACTCTTGTTTTAGGACATCCCTTAATTGCAATCAAACTGAGGACTGGATTTGGTGCAGAGCAAATTTCCTTCATGGTCCCAGGCCTAGAATGTCCCCCCCACTCCCCATATGATCCAAAAAGAGGCAGATTAAGCACAGGAAAATTGATATGTGGATCCAAATACTGGCTGGCAGGAGGCTAATGGCCCACCACTGCTCCAACCAGCCTCAGACAACCCGCTTCTTCTTTTCTTGGAAGCTTTTTCCCCCAGTCCCACACAGATAAGAACTGCTTCCAGTGGAGTTGAGGGTCCCACGTACATGACAAGGAGCCTGTTTGCTGCGACTCCCTCGAACGGCAGAGTGCTTTCCCAGTGGAGATGGAACAAATTCTCCAGCTTGAGCAGAAGTGCATCGATGCTAATTTAAGCAGCGTAAGTGGGTGACCCTCCCCCTGGGGATCCTGCGATACAAGGGGCCTCTGTGCTGCTACTGCAGGAGCTCCCAGCACAGGGGATGTTCCAGGGCGGGGTAGGGATGAGACTAAGGCAGTCTTATACCTGTGTTTCTGCACCTTGCAATGGACCTGAATCTGGCTGTTCAAAGCTGGGTAGCAGGCCCTGAATAGAGGAGGTGCAAGTTGTCTCTCTTATGCACCTGCAGTAGTGCAAGGTAAATTTGGCCCAGACAGTATATTGAAATCAATAGGATTGCTTTGGACTGTAAGCCAGGGCAGATTTTGGCCCTAGAACACCTCAATCATTCACTGTAAAACACCAGCCAGCCAGGCTCGCATAGAAACTCTCTCTGAATAAATATTTTTTTTCCTCTGTCTATTTCTGTGAAAAGGATCTTTGACAAAAATATCATTAATGTGTCTGGGAATCAGTTATTTACTGAGCCTTTAAATACACAGGCTGAGTAATTGAATCCTCTGAGTGTGCTACTTATGTCTACTCAATCAGAAACACTTTATTTCTCAATACTGGGGACTCCAGTCATTTCCTCTTCTACTCTGTGGACCATAACGTGGCTGTGCTGTCATGGGTTGTAGAGAACCCATTCCCCACACTCCTTATCTGACCTTCCTGTGCAGGGAGCAGCCAGAATCCCAACCAGATACATGGGGGATACCCACATGAGGTCAAGTGGTGCACCTAAGCTGCCCTTCTGAGATCAATACTGGATCCTCTCTAGGTCTATGTCCAGAGGTTACTTCAGCACTGGTGTTTTTCTCCTGTGACTCATTCAGTAGTGATTTTAAAAGCCAAAGATAGCCTCAAGTATTCAGGCCCTGGTTCTGATACCCATGCGATCAATGGGACTGCTCACAGACTAAGGTCCTATTCAAAGTGAGTTGAGGAATGAAAATTTGGCTGTAAGAATATATCAACGTAGGGTCTGACTTGGCAAAAAATTATATCCAAAGAGTCTGCACATCCTGAATGAGGCCCATTGCGACAAGACTGTAGAGTTCTGAATTAATAATAAAGGATTGTCATACAAGCTGCTGATAAATCATCGATCCATTTTGGATCATGCTGAGATACTTACAAATGAAAGAACTATAAAATATCCACAACATACAGTTGGAAATAAAATTAGTTTTGACTCGTAACAAAAATAGTAAAGATAATGCCTGGTCCACTAAAATTGAGTATTACGGGTACTACTTGCTTTAGACATGTGTATATATAATATGTACACCTACTCCCTGGTTAGAACTCACCTCTGCCTGGATGCATGCAAGATACTGCAATATGGTAACAGCTAGGCATGTGGTGAGTTGTGATTACTGCTCCTGACTGGCTAAGAATTACACACGTCCTGTGATTTTTGTTACTCGAACGTTCCTACCTCACTCTAACCTGCCAGTCTCATCCACCTGCTATCAGCTCTTTGTGGCAGGAACTGTCATTTATTTTATGTTTATACAGCACCTAGCTCCCTTGGTTGCAAACCCGCTATCCAAAACAGAGCCATGTCTCCCACAGGTTTGAGACAAGTGAGGTTCAGGTAAAGTGACAGTCAGTCTCTTTGTTCTCCTCCACTTTTGCAAAGGAAAGGGTCTCCTTTAACAACAAGTTCAATTCCCTCAAAGAGCTGCAGAAAACTGAGGGTCCTTAGCTCTCTCCCCCCTCCTCCCGCCCCCGGCTGATGGGGGGGCTTAGCTGGACTCAGAATGCACTGAAGTTCGGCCGAGCTGGCAGAGCAAGTTGATCTGTTTTTTATGGATATTTATTATTATTTTTTGCCCTGTGCTTTGGTTAGTGACTTCTTCAGAACTGATTCTGATTTGTGTGAATGTATTCATTTTGATAAACAATGCCCGGCCAATAGATTGCCCATGCGTTATGCACTTTGAATATCTGTTACTCTTGCTGTGCCATTAGTCACCTATGACTATCACTTCTATTCCTTTGTCTTATCCTGGTGCTTAGGATTGCTAGTCAAGTGCCAGTACCTCATGTGCTAGCTGCTATAAAACACAGAACAAACCCAGTTTCCCTAAGTCCTCAGGTACTGTTTTTGCTCCCCAAGGAGTTGATTGACCTTTCTGAGCAGGAGCGCAATGAATGATGAGTAACCTTCTGCAATGCATTGTCAGATGAAGAATCAGTCATGCCGAACTTCTGGGCATCTGTGTGTTTGTCCAAAAATCTTGCAAATATGGAATAATTTGACCCATCGGTGATAGAGTGACCTTGTAGCTTTTATTTTAAAAAAATATTGCAACTTAGTTATTTTTCTATTCAACCAGTCCTTCCAGGAGGCCACCAAGACATCCTCCAGAAATGGGGAGCCTGTCTTCTCAGTTTGGAGAACTTGTTCAGCAGAAACCTGGAAACCTGGCCCAGGTTCTCGGTTTGTATGCTGAAGGGTGGAGCAAAGGTGGCTTGTAAGAAGGGTGGCCTCACTCGGAGTCTCGTTTCTCCCTCCTTCCCCCCGGAAGGCTGCAGCATGTCAAATGTGCCTGCTTCATTTTCTCTCCTTCTGAGTGCCCAGAAGTAATCCAAAGCTTCTTCCCAAGTATAAATATAGCCCTGGTGAGGTCCGTTTGTTACAAGAGTTCCATGCATATAAACCATAACAAAAGTCCCACAGCCACAGTCCAGAATTCCCCCAGCATAGTCCAAACAGTACATGCAACATACCACCTGACATCTCTCATCTTGCCCTGGCTGGCCAGCCCAGGGCTGGTGTTCTTCACCATGCTTTCTCCAGTGCAGTCTTCTCCTGTCCTTGTATGAGGACAGCCACCACACCCTTCTGAAGTGCAACCCTACCCCAATAGCCTCTCTGCTGGGAGCATACTTGACAAAGGAGTGTCCCTAATTCCCCTGGCCCTTTTACGGTTCCTGTGGCTCCAGCCCTGCATACCTCAGTGCGTGAGCCCTTCTGTTGTTCACTTGCCTTCAGCCCTTTGACTCTGGCTTCAGGAGGTCAGCCCGCAAACCCCTCTTGCTGCTTTCCTTGCCTTCAGACTTCTCCCCGAAACACCTTCTGCTTCCCTTTGGGACCTTCCACGGCCCCTTGGCAGATCTCACCTGCCCTTCCTGGGTGAACCGGTTTGCTCGGACTCATTGGGACTCCCTCCTTCTCACGTTGGGTGTCTCTTCTTGATCTTTTATAGCCCCACAGAGCTGTCCCACCCTCTTAACTGGCCAAACTGGGAGTAGCTGTCCTGGCACAGGGTGGCTGGGCCTACTTCATTGACTGGGGCCAGTCACCTTGGGCCATGGCTTTCAGAGGGTGGTGGGAGCTGTTGTTTTAACTTGGAATACTTGGGCCAAACGAGTTAACATAACCCAATCACCATTCAATGTTACACTGTTAAACAAGGTTCTGGGCTTGGTATACAGAGAACCCAGCCTGCTTGGTACCGTGGCAAGCATACCATTAAAAATCCTCTGAACCTTTTATTCAAAGTACAGAAAAGAAGGAAAAACAGTGAGGCCTTTGAAATGTAAAATATGAAATAAAGTTTTCATTTTAGCAACATCTCTTGTTCCCTTTTAGCTGAAGAGATTTAGAATGAAAACTCTCCCTTGTTTGACAGTCTCTTAGATGGTATCAAAGATAATAACTTGTCCAGTTGTTGAAAAGAGAAGAAGTTGGAGCTATCGTCATTGCTGTTGTTCAAGTCCGATTTCATCCAGGTGGTGGTTGGGATTCAGCTGGAACTGGTAGAGCTGGTGACATCGTCTGGATCCATCTCTCTGGCCCTGTCTGATACGGGCATCTCTCAGGATCTGGGTGACAAAGGCCTGCGGTCCTAGGAAATGGTGGGGGTAACAGCCATGATGGTGAAGCTTGGTTCAGTAGCTTTCATTTGTTCTTCTCTATTTTTTCCCCCAAAGCCTCTTTCTTTAAGGAACCAACAAGGGCGTGATGCATCGAAAGCCCATCCCCTCATTATTTTGTCCACCAATTAGGCCTAATATCAGATACACCAACTTTGGTTAATTAATTTCTGCTTCCACATCATCTGTTTTTATCAAGCATGATTTTAACATAGTTCTTGAACCATATCAGTAGGCCTTTTTGTTTGGACTTACTTCGTTTTTCTATCTCCTTTGCATACCTTTTCCAGTCAGCATTTATTAATATTATTTTTGTTATTATTTATCGTGCCATCCTATACATTTTCATATTCTTTTTACAGTGGAGCTCACAATTAGGGTAAATTTGCAGATCCAGTTACCGCAGAAGAACCTCTTCCCCACTTTACCATGCAAATGCAGGAGCTAGAAAGGGGACGGTGTAAGACTCGGAATCTGCCAGTGACTTTAGGGCAGCTTCGGGCTGCAGAAACTGCAAAGCAGCTTTCGTAATACTGAGAACTGTAGCTTCTGAGAATAGATTTCAAAATCTGTTAAACTGGCCTCCCCATTACCTCACCCCATTGGTTATCTAAAGATAAGGAAGGGTTGTCATACTCACTATCACTTAGACCCCACAAGAAAGTGATGAATCTCCAGTTAAGCAACTTGCACAATGTCGGGGTTTCCATGTCACTGTGGAGGCTTTTGGCTTAGTTTTGAAAAAATTACTAAGAGTGGGGCCAGTCTTTGAAAACAATGAACACTTCCAGAAAGGGACCCAGTGCACTAATCTGGGCAAATGGACTTATCTCTCTTTGGGATTCCTAAGCATAGTCAGCAAGTTATTGTAAAATCAAGGGACAAATTTACCATTGGTGAAAGAGGAGGGAATTCCATTGACTTACAACACTAGTGAATTTGTCCCAAAAAATTCAGTGACTAACCAAATTCGTCTGTTGCCATGCAAAGCAAAGGCTATTGCTCCTGCCTACCAGGGCTGAATTTGTCCCCAAAATTTAGTTTCCCCTGCTTTTTCTCTCTTATGTTTGTAAAGATGTCCTCTTGAGAGCCTTTGAGGCTGAAATCTGAATCTACAGAAAAGGAATGGTACAAAAGCAGGTCAGTGCAAGCTTCCCGATAACGCCCAGCTAGGATGCCATAGTCCTGACCTGGAGTGATGTGGACAAGAGTTTAATTCATTCACTTGTCTGCTCAGACCATGGCCCCTGTGCTGCAACTACCAACCACCGTGCAATTAGTGTGAGATGTGGTGGAAGTTCTGTGTTGTAGAATAGACGCCGCAGCCACCAGCTTATTTCACGTAATCGGCAGGTCACCGGAGAATGACTTTTGATCTCTACCTCTGAAATAGAGTTGAACCAACAGCCTATAGCTGAAAGGCACCAAAGGCAGTTATTTAACCTAGCCGCTGATCTGCACCCCACATTGCTCTATTGTGGAAATGTGGTAGTTAGACGACTAAAAATGAACATAGAAATGATCTGCAAGGCCCCAATTCAGCAAAGCATTTAAACAAACACCTAACTTTAAATATGTGAATCATGGGCTTAAAGTTAGGCACATGTTTAAGTGCCTTGCTAATTCAGGCCCTAAATGTGTATGAACTCTACCTGGGGAGAAACAGAGGCTGTACAAGGCATGGAATCGTTTACTAGTTGGATGTGAAGGGATCTCACTTTCTAGATACATGATGAATCTGAGTCATAATAGAGTAAATTTGCAGGCCCAGTTATCAGAGACTCTTCTTCACTCTTCCATCCAAATGCAGGGGCTAGAAGGTGGGGAGAGGGTAGGATAAAAAAGATTTAAAAAAAAAAGATCCTTCCAATGAAAAGAGAAACCTTTGCTATAACAAATATCGTTACAAAGCTGTGCAGCCGGAGTGATTGGTGCATTTAATTACTCACCCCTTCCTGTCTAGACAGATCCTATTTTGTAGTTTTCTTAAAGGGGGTGGAGGAGTGCATATTGATCACATTTGGTGTTTGATTTCTCAGTCTTGGTGCAGGTTTATAATTGCCATCAGTGTGCCCAAGAATGGGGCTTTATATCCTATCATTAAAATATCCTAGCCTTAAGGTAACTTTGTCACATTTGGAGCAGCAGAAGAAACCTGTTCTTTCGTGTATGTGGAGGGGAGCTGACTCCAGCTTCCACTTGGGAAGAAGAGGGGGAGCTGTTGTGAGGGTGGCCTGTTCTGAGCTCTGTAATTAAGCACTTAGCCAAAGCAATGTAGCTTTCAATACAGTGCATACACTCGGCCTATTCTAGGCGTGTTATGGAAGGGCTGGGTTGAAACTGAGTATTTGCACCCCGTCTAGAGAATACATTCTGGCTTGTCCTGTGCTGGGAGCAGATGGTGACAGGAGCCTCTTCCTCACCCTAACTCCAATGCAACCCCACAGGACCCAGGCAGAGTTGTGGGTGACCCAGAGCTCCGATGGATGCTCGGATGGAGGGGTCTAGCTACTTCACTTCTTTGTTCTAATGGGCCAAGGCCTTTACCCCATGTACACACTTGATGGCTCCTGAGAGCAGCCCCTGGTGGTATGCTCCTTTGTGTGCCTACTGCAGAATATACTGCCCTCAGCCCTCTTGAGCTATTTTGCTTGTATCTGTCCTACCCAGGCAGAGTGAATTCTTATCTCAGCTCTGCAGCTGTCTACATCTGCTCTGCACAGATGGGTCTCTAGTGACAATAGCCACAGATTCCTCCTCCCCACGCCCCAGGGGCTTGATCCTCCATGTCTCTCACAGGCAAGCTCCCACTGACTTGAAATTTTGGATGTGGTAGAAATGCAGCATGAGGTCCTTAAAATTATGCCAATGGCAACATTGCAGGGGCCTTGGTATCTAATTTGATTTATTGAGGGTATGAAGGTCTTTCAGGTCCTTATGGTTAAAGATCCTAGATTCCCTAGCTGGGGTGGTAACAGGCTCGTATCCTTTGTGGAACAGATATAGAGAGGGACCTGTAATGTACCCAGGGTGTTACAGAAGCACAGTATCAGTTCTCAGTGACCTAGCTAAATGCCCATCTCTGCTTTTTCATGGATGGATATTTTGAAAGCCACTGAAGAACCAGGAGATTAAGGCCAACATTTTCAAAAATGATGAGAGTGCCCATCTAGGAGAGTGCCCTTATAGGAGCCTGATTTTCAGAGGTGCTCATAGAATTGGAAAAGATTAGGGTTGGAAGGGACCTCAGGAGGTCAGCTAGTCCAACCCCAACTAAATCAGCATTTTCTGAAAACTAGGCCCCTTTCAGGTGTCTCAAGTTGTTTTAAAAAACATGGACTCACCCTAGGTCACTAGTCACTGTGGAAAATCTTGCTTTTATTGCCTGAGCCATTTAGGCTGAGCAAGAAGCACAGCACCCCTTGGCTTGTTGATGTAAACCTGGGCAAAAGCAGAGTTTAGAAAGGGAACAGAAATAAGGGGAAATGAGAAGAGCAATTATTTGTACCTGGAGGACTTTTAGGGCTTTGGGATAGGATAGCATGTCTAAGCAGAGTGTGACCTGCATAACCTGTGCCTCAGGCACTGTACTGGAATCTGATGGGAAAACTGTCCATTTAGTCAATACATGCTTAGGCAAGTCAAAGGTTTGATTTATTTTCCTCTTTTCACTGCTATTCTGGCTGCAGAGAGATCCCTCTCTGCTAGGGGAAAAGAATCAAAGCACTCTGTGTGTCTGCAACCTTTCAAGGGGCACACTCAGCAATTGGTCAGATTATTTTGTGTCTCCTGACTATGGGTCCACAAAGCCAGAAAGCTGTGTCAAAAACAGTTCAACGCATTCTGGTGGATTTCAGTAGATTATAGGAAAAACTCCAGGGTCAGAAAGGGATTTTATTCCCTTCCAGCAGAGCTGGTTGGAAGTTTTTGTCACAATTTTAAATTCTGAGGAGAGGGGAAAAAAGTGGGGGAGGGAATTAACTAAATATTTGTGACACCCTCCCTTCTCATCTTTCAACTAATTTTCAACTAATTATAGTTGCCCCCCAGAGCCTTTGCCAATCTGTCCTGGGGGAAAATTCCTTCCCAACCCCAAATATGGCGATCAGTTAAACCCTGAGCATGTGGACAAGACTCACCAGGCAGACATCCAAGAAAGAATTCTCTGTAATAACTCAGAACCCACCGCATCTAACATCCCTTCACAGGCCATTGGCCTATCTACCACCAGTAATCAAAGATCAGTCAATTGCCAAACTAGTTTGTCCCATCACACCATCCCCTCCATAAATTTATCAAGCTCAGTTTTGAAGCTTGGTTTTTTGCCCCTACTGTTCACCTTGGAAGGCTGTTCCAGAACTTCACTCCTCTGATGGTTAGAAACTTGCGTCTTATTTCAAGTCTAAACTTCCTGATGGCCAGTTTATATCCATTAGTTCTTGTGTCCACATTGGCACTGAATTTAAATAATTCCTCTCCCTCCCCGGTATTTGTCCCTCTGATGTATTGATAGAGAGCAATCATATCTCCCCTCAACCTTCTTTTGGCTAGGCTAAACAAGCCAAGCTCTTTGAGTCTTCTCTCATAAGGCAGGTTTTCCATTCCTCGGATCATCCTACTACCCCTTCTCTGCACCTGTTCCAGTTTGAATTCATCTTTCTTAAACATGGGGGACCAGAACTGCACACAGTATTCCAGATGAGTCTCACCAGTGCCTTGTATAACGGTACTAACACCTCCCTATCTCTACTGGAAATACCTCACTTGATGCATCCTAGGACCGCATTAGCTTTTTTCACAGCCACATCACATTGGCGGCTCATAGCCATCCTGTGATCAACCAATACGCCCAGGTCCTTCTCTTCCTCTGTCACTTCCAACTGATGTGTCCCCACCTTATAGCAGAAATTCTTATTAGTCCCTAAATGCATGACCTTGCACTTTCCACTATTAAATTTCATCCTGTTTGTATTACTTCAGTTTACAAAGTCATTCAGATCTTCTTGTATGATATCCCAATCCTTCTCTGTATTAGCAATACCTCCCACTCTCTGTCATCCGCAAACCTTATTAACACATTCCCACTTTTTGTGCCTAGGTCAGTAACAAAAAGGTTAAATAAGATTGATCCCAAGACCGATCCCGGAGGAACTCCACTAGTAACCTCCCTCCAGCATGACAGTTCACCTTTCAGAATGACCCATTGTAGTCTCCCCTTTAACCAGTTCCTTATCCACCTTTCAATTTTCATATTAATCACCATCTTTTCCAATTTAACTAATAATTCCCCATGTTGAACTGTATCAGATGCCTCACTGAAATCTAGGTGAATTAGATCCACTGCATTCCCTTTGTCTAAAAAATCTGTTATCTTCTCAAAAAAGAAGATCAAGTTGGTCTGGCACAATCTACCTTTTGTAAAACCATGTTATATTTTGTCCCAATTATCATTAACCTCGATGTCCTTAATTATTTTCTCTTTCAAAAATTTTTCCAAGACCTTGCATACTACTGAGGTCAAACTAACAGGCCTATAGTTACCCAGATCACTTTTTTCCCTTTCTTAAAAAAAAGTAATTATATTAGCAATTCTCCAGTTATACGGTACAGCCTGAGTTTACAGATTCATTAAAATCATAATATATATATAATATATATATAATCATAATTCATATACATAGAGCTTGTTAAAATGTTAAGCATTTTAAAATCTGAATGAAAGTTTTCCTTGGAATTTCAAATGCCAATGAAACAAATGGAAAACATTTTCAGCAAAACCATTGAGATTTTTCCCCTCTTTTATATAGCTGCTTGGAGAAGTTCAGGCCCTTGCCTTCAGATTTTAGAGGTGGGCCAGAGGCACACAACTGCTTGTGATGACATTATCCACAAAACCGGTATTTGAGGAGGGATATTGCATTGATAGAAAACACTAATGCTAGGATCTTACAGTTAATGTTATCAGTGAGGAGTTGCATAGTTTTTTGATAGGGCATGAGAAAAGGATCATGGATACTTGCTGTAAATACCTGGTTATGGACTATCTATCTATTTTAGTGTTTTATACTGGCACTTATCACCGTGGTATCTGAGCATTTTCTGATGGCCTGATTGATTAATCGCCACTGCTTTCAGAAGTTAATAAAATAGGACCTGAATCTTTTCTCACATATTCTGGTTTTACACTGTTATAACACCACTGCATTCTTTGGAGCTGCTTCTGATTTACACTGGGTAAAAGTGAGAGGCAAATAAGACCCTTAGAATTCTGTGTGACTTAGTGAGAATTATAATTAGGGCTTTCATTTACATAATCACTTTAGTCCTACTGAATTTTTGGGGGATTGTTTAAACTCATTTGCCTCAGTTCCTCTGCGTGAGTAACTCTAAATTCTGTTTCCACCTTAATCCCTTTGATTCTGCATATATCAAAGTAGTAATATGACTGTACAGGAACATTTGGTCTTAGGGATGGATTTCCTAAGGGGAGTGCCATAGTTTGATTGACCCCAACTGAGCACCCTGGTTATTTGGTCTGATCCTGAATCGTTTCTAAAGGCCAAAAACTGGTTCCACTGAAGTCAATGGCAGTATTTCTCTTTGTCTTCAGCACTAACTAATAGGATTTAACAGATCCTGGGAAACTAGATCACTCGTTCTTGAGACTTTGTCTTCTAGGAATATTGATGCAAGAAAGAAAGTAGAAAAGACAAAGATGAAACTAATTAGACCCAATACCATTGGTGTTCCCGACTGAGCTATATGGCACCAACACTTAAGAAGCATTAGGATTTCTGTCTTTAGTAAAGTATACAAAGAGGAGAAGAAAGTGGTTACAAAATGTCAAAGAGTTTAATTTTTCATCAGTGAAGCTGAGAAATGTGTGATTTGTGATAAAATTTCCTTTTCTTGTGACTCTTTCACTTTTGAATTATTGTTATTTAGTAATAGTAATAATTATTGATTTATTTGCATTCCAACCAAGATCGGGGCCCTACTGGGCTAGGCGCTGCACATACACATAGTGAGAGACAATCCCTGCCCAGAATTTACAAGCTACACAGATAGACAGACACAGGGCAGGAGAAATGAAGTAGCATTATCCCCGTTTCACAGAGGGGCAGCTGAGGCATGGAGAGATTGTAATTTACCCCTGGCCGCTTAAGATGTCTGCCCTAGAGTAGGGAGCTGAACTTCAGTCCCAGTCTAATACCTTCACAAGATGAGGCTCTAAGGCTCTGAGCACCCACCGCTTCCACTGGCTTCAAGGTAAAACATGTTTGTTTGCCTGGGATTCAGGAGACCGGCATTCAGTTCTCTGCTCTGTCATAGACTTCCTCTGTGACCCTGGGCGAGTCACTTCACCTCTCTGAGCCTCAGTTCCCCAGCTGTACAACAGGAGTACTGGGGCAGAATTGGGGGGATAAAAGCGTTATAGATTGTGAGGTGCTGTGATACTGCAGTGATGGGGATGATATACAAGTATTGTAGATAAATGACGGCTTGAGCCCCGAAAGAGAGGGAGTTGGCTAGCTTGAGGGCCTGATTCTGATCTCACTTATCTTGGAGTAAATCCTGACAAACTCCGTTCATGTCAATAAAGTTACACCAGCCTAAAAATAGGTGCAAGTGGGAAGTGGATCAGACCCTCCGACTTACATTTGGGAAAGAGTTAACTTGGATTTGATTTGTCTTACTGTCTTTGCTTGTCGTAATTTTATGGCTGTTGTTTTGGGGAGAAAGAAAGAGGAATTGGCATAAACTAAAGAGTAATGAGATCATTTGCAGCAAAACTGGGCTCATTAACATTCCAGCTGCTGAAAATGTGCACAGCTGGATTTTTGCTGAAGAACTGGCCCCTCATCTGTGTCCTTCTGCTGGGCTAAAAAATGTCCACTTTAAATTTGTAATTCAACCTTTTTTCTTTATATATATTTTACAGCCAAGCCAATATTCTCCCAATGACAGGCTGAAAGGTGAAATCCCATTGGCTGTGCACAGTGGAAGAGGAAATAGCACAGATGTGGTGGTCCAATATTCTTTGGACCACTCCCTTACAGAGGTTGGAAGATCTGTGTTTGGAGAGTGAGAGACCAGGCCTGGACCCAGTAGCTGGGAATGTGTTGATGGTGTCCCTCATAGCTCTTTAGGGAAAAAGCTGAGTAACAGTTGCAGTGATTCAAAAGGTTGATTCCAGAGGGTTAGATTCTGACTTTAGAGGTAGCCTGGAACAAACGAAGAGGTGTAAGGTGCACCGCGGCAGGAAAAGACCCAGGAGCCTGCTTCCTCCTTGCTCCTTAGGGACAGTAGTTTGGGTTAGGATTTTCAACATTCATCAAATTTCAATGGGATTTCAGTACCTACTTCCCTTAGGCTTCTTTGAAATTCCCAACCTGTTACTCATTAAATTACTATCCATCTCACTCTGTGAGATGTTTTGGCTACTCAGCCCAAGGAATCAGTGCCAAGATGCCATCTGTTCCCCAGCCACTGCCTTCCCACCTGATCTGGGGTGGGAGCTAGCAGGTACCTAGCCCACTTATTCCTTCCTGCACAGACCCAAGGTCTGGATAATCCACATGGCAGTTCAAGGGGGCATCTTACTCACAAGTCCAAGTCTCAATATAGCTCAGAGAAAGGAATAGGCTAAATAAAGAGAAGGGAGGGAGCAAAGTCTTCATGAGTCTCAGGAGCCACCTGGACAATTGTTTGGGTTTTTTCTGTAGTGCCTACTTAGAACTGGATTTGAGTCCTATCACTGCACAAACCGTTGGAGTACAGGGCGTTTTTAAGAGCAAGATGGAGCTGTGTAAAACTAGACCCAAAGGAGCAGAGAGTGGAGAAAGGCTCCAGCCTTTTGTCAACCCTAGCAAGGGATCTGGCTGGTTCAGGAGGTTAATAATTTCACACCTCAGCTTCTGGTTCGCAGTCAGCCCAGGAGAGGATATATTCAATTATGTTGAAAGAAGGATTTAGGCATCCTTGTGAACATTGATCCTTGACTGGAGTATGCCACATCCTTTTAGAAATTACTTTAACCTTTTGAGCACGTATGGAAGGGAAATACCTGTTTACCCACACATTGTGGCTCAAGTGAGTATTACAAAGAATCCCAATTCCCAGAAGATGATGATGTATGAAATAACCACTATCTTCCCATCATAGACTAGTTCAAAGTTGGCCTTGTGGCTTTCCAGCTGTCTAGTTTCCTCAAAGCACTACTGCCTGGACTCATTTTTAATCAAGAATGTATTGAAACCCTTAATTTAAGGAACTAAAAACCATCTGGACCGGCTCTGTTGGGCCAAGTCTGAAAACATGAAGTGTTCTTGGGAGGGGGAGAGGTTGGGTATAGATTATGAGGCACATTTTCGTAACATTTAGTATGTCATCTTCAAATAATGTTTACAAACCTCAAAACTCCAGGGAAGTTTTTAGGCTTCAGCAAACAGATGTTAGCAGTCAAGAAAGAATTATGACTGCTGCCTGAAAATATTTCCTCCTGCTTATCAATGACATGCAAGATTTTCAAGATATCCTCTTTGTGGAACTGGAGACCTGCTTTGCCTGCAGGTCTGTGAATCAACAAGTAAAAAATAAGTGTAGAGAGTCCTTGTTAACTGGTCATCAAGGGAACACATCATCTGTGGACCACTGATCATCTGTGTACGGGCCTGTGTGTATGTGTGTTACCAGTGCTGTGAGGCTTTGTCCCCATCTGGTAGCTGGGGCCACATAAAGATGTTTATGAGCTGCAGCTGCCTTCAAGTGAATGCTCTGAACTCATGATCCAAAGGTCCTGAGTGCAACTCCGGCTGCAGAAGATCCACAAAGGGGATTTTTTTTACATGTGCATCCAGCCCTTTCTTTCACATTCCCTTGTGAAAATTCGGGTAGGTAGTGGTTCATACTGAGCAGTGCCTTCAGAGGTCCTGCTGAGGAAAAGTGATTACCCGGAATCCCCTGGAGAGAGAAAGCCAACCGGCAACAGCCACCTAATAGGAAAGAGGGTAGGCTACTTAGCGTCCCTTGGAGGCAATGAAAGGAAAACCAGAATGCATGTTTGGGGAAGAGAGGAGTAAGGTTGTTGTGGAGCACGGAGGGGAGTACAAACATTCTCCCTGCTCGCAAGCCATTTGTGAAGATGTGCTGATGTTCTGGGACACAACAGAAGCCAGAGTGACCCTGAGTTGGGGTGGGCTCTGGTTTCTATGCAAACTGTTTGTGCAGCCATAGGTCTTCAAAATCTAATTCTAAGTGGACCCTATAGGAAAAAAAAAGAAGCAAAACAACAAAAAACATTGACACATTTCCCTTTAGCTTGCTAGCTGGTGGTCCAAGCAGAGAAGCCAAGGTCTAAATGGGCATGGACAGTCAATACCCTCTCACTTGTAATGGAAGTTCATCCAAAACAAAGTTCAGGTGCATCTACAGAGTGGTCCAGAGAAGCAAGCATTTCCATTGTCCATTGCTTTGTGGATATGTAAGTGCTGTCAATCTAGGAGCCTTCCATGTGCATTCAATTTGCATCTAAAAAAGCCAGCAAGGTAGATAGATCTCACCTGGATCTTCTCTTATGTTGGGCCTCCTGGGACATAACCGCACAAAGTGTTGGGCATCTCCTGCGAGACAATGAGTTGGGGAGTCCCTACCTTTGGACCCTAGTACATTTGACACAGATATGGGGTGAGCTATGTTAGATCTCTTCAAAAGAGCTAGGACCATTGCAAAGCCATCAGATAATAACAAATCTGGCTATTATCTTTGAGCCCAAAAGAGCATGGTAACAAGTCCCTCTCAGGAGGGAGTGTGAAGGCTATGGTCTTGACTAGCTTCTGTTCTTCCATAATTCTCAGCTTTGAGAATATCAAAGAGATGCAAACATTTTGCCCCAGTTTGTCATATAATATAAGGCTGTCACTGACTTCTACTGAATCTTGTGGCCATTCCATTTTGCCTGCATAATCTACCATGGCTGTTTGTCCTCTTCTAGTATCTAGATTTATATGTCTGCTATTGTCACCAGTCTAACAGGGTAGGTCCTTTAGCTCATGCAGCAGAAGTTCTGGCTTTGCGATGAAGAGGTTACCCAGTTTCAGTCCCTGCAGATGACTCAGCCAAAGGGGTTGGTTTTTTACACCTGCAGCACTGACTTCTAAGTCCTGCTGCTTTTTCTACCCTATTGCTGAAGTGTAAGCACAAGGAAAGGGATGATGATTGTTACATAAATAGGTGATTGCTTCCCTCTCTTTTTATCCTTTATGCAAATTGTGTTTATACTACTCACCAAGGCATCTGTGTATGTCCCTGATCCACTCCTATTCTCTCTGGCTCCTTGCCTCTTCTTCTCATTCCTCTCCCTGGTTGCACTGCTGGTGGTCTAATGCATGCTAAGCAGATGTTTTCCCCACATGTTTGCATGGTTATTTCCCTAACGTCTTCCTGTAGCAGATGTTACCTTGCAGTGCTGGGACTCTCCAACACATGCTTTGCGCAGGCAGCTGACTGCTTAGCTTCTGCCCCTTTAGATCTAGAAAACGACTCACACCACTAATGCCAGGTTTCCTTTCAGGATGCTTGGGAATGGTCTGCATTGCACTTGCCACTACACCCATCCCTTTCCCCCAACTTATAGGTGTTTTGGCTGATTTTCTTTTCTTAGGACTTATATTTCCAACTTTCCCCAGAGTCCAGGCATCATTTTCCTTCACACTAACTTAGGATATGTCTATACTGACAGTGGCAAAGTCGCTGCCATCAGATCAATCTTTCTTGATCAATTGAGCGGCCAGTGTAGACCCGCTCAATCAATCAGGAATTCGACGCAGTAAATCTACCCCCTCAAGTGGTGCAGTGCAGTGAAGACGGTGCACAGAAAGGAAGTACATCAGTTGACGGGAGTTACGCAAGCTACTCTGCATAGCTTGCATAACTGCCGTCGACTGCTGCCGAATTTCCAGGTAAGTGTAGACCAGGGCTTAAAAACCACAGATGGCATGAGCAGAGTTGACATATTCTATGTGATTAGTATTAAGGACCAGGGAGATTCTAATCTATTCTAAATTCTAAAATTCTAAATTCACCAATGGAATGCTACTATATGCTTTTAGGCCTTGATCCATAGCTCATTGAAGTCACTGGAAAGACTCCCATTTATTTCAATAGGCATAGAATCAGGCCCATTGTCCTTAAGGAAAGGAATGGGCAGAAGATGGTATTTCGAGCGAATGCAAGCAAATACCACGTGCCATTAAACTTCAGGACTCAGTAAGAAAGGCGACATCCTTTGAAAATGGCTCAGTCAACGTAATAAAAGCCAGCCCTGAAGTCTTTCCGTATAGGGAAGTACAGCATAATTACAGTTAGTTTCTTTTTTTTTTAACTTCATTTCTTTACTAATTGGCAGTGAAGATACCATACATGAACACAAGTCAAAGGCACTCCCTGGAATGTTTTTTCTTGACAGCTTCCAGACATAGTCACATCACAGGTCTGGTGAGCTTGGATTGAGAAGTGCAAAGTTCCATGCACAGAAGCCCACAAATCTTGTTCGAGGCAAAGAAAGATTACATTATAGTCATTTTAGGCCTGGTCCAGCTCCCACTGAAGTCAATGGATAGACTCCCGCTGTCTTCAAGTTGGCTAGAGCCCTTTGTCAGTGATGTTCTTCACCCTGAGTTAAACAGGATATTTTGGGGAAACTTCTAAACAGGCAATTTGCACCGTCTGCCTTGTTGACTTTGGAGTTAAAGCTGTTGAAGATCCCATCTGGAGCAATTTTATTTCCAAAGACACATTGCAAACCATCAAAAGACATAAAAATGCTAGTGGTGAGTACTCTGATTCTGTCATTTCCATCTGCCAAGCTTTGTAAGGATAAACATTGACTGTTCAAGTGGTGGACTTGGCGAAATACAGTGTCTAGTTTGATATATTAGGAAAAGCGATGGTTTGGGAAGCCAGAGCAAAGTAGCGTATGACAGCACCACCACTGGGCACTGGAGTTGGGCCAGGGATACATATTTTGGTTAGCAGAGAAAAACAGCCAGTAAAGGATGTAAGCATTAAACTTCAGCCGTCTGTTTTTTCCCCTCTTTTGCAACAGAATGGAAGCCTTGTCTGTCAAGCTAGTCTGTCGCTCTGGTAAAAGCGACTGTAATTCAAATTGTGTTGAAAAGGGGCAGTTTAGCAATTTGAGGGTAGAAGGACTTTTTTCTAACTTTATTTTTCTAAATGATGACTCCATCACCCAGGTCTCTTTTGACTGAAGGAAGGAGAAATCATTTGGTAGGAAATATGGCTCTGTTGATGGCCTCTCAAAAGAGGAAAGCAGCCAGTGAATACGGGTGAGCTAATATTAATAAATGCCATTGACTGATTCATTGAATACTCTTTCATTTGTTTTTATGTTGTGCTATTATGAAGTGTTTGGACTTTACTAGGCTTCCAAGAATCACAAACAGAGCTTTATTTTTTATTTACTTATTGATGTGTATGTGTGAGCTGCTGTAAAACTGCAGAATATAGCATCAGTAGCAAAGGAAATAAAGTACCTTCAGTGTGTATAATAATTAAATGCTCTTCCTGCAATACTTAACCAGCAGAAATCCTGTTGAATTCAATGGGAGTTTACCTGCTTTACTGCTGCAGGATTAAGGCCTAATGTGCCTCTTGAATTGGATGGGGGCAGTGGGGTCTGGTGACATTATCAACCATGATGAGATTGAGGTTGAACTACCCAAACAGGATTATAAATTGAACAGGCCAAAATTTAAGAAGGCATAAATTAGCATACCCCATTGATGACCAGACTAAGGTTGGAATTGAAACAATTTGCACCAATTGAGGATCTGCCCCATTAAATTTATAGTCCCATTTTGATGGTTCTTCAACCTCAATCTCATGGTTGAAGTCAATGGAGCTACACTACTTTACTCCAGTGTAGGTGTAACAAATCTTCTATCACCGTTTTCCCCCCTCTCTTTTTCCTCCTGTACCTGATCCTCCCTCTTGTGCCTTCTATCTTCCTTCCCTAAACCAGCCTACATTCCTCTGGTTCTTCTCTCATATCTTGCCATCACAATGGTGATTTAGGGCTCAGTCCTGCAACTTAAGTCGGTAAGAGATTTCTGCCTGAGGAAGGCTTGCAAGATTGGGTCTTTACACTGTAAGCTTCTTGACATTGCAAAAGCTACAATAGCGAGGATTTTTAATGTATCCTTTTCTGATGTAACTTTTTCATGACATCAGACACTGAAAGTATAAGAATATGTAAATACCTATTTGGATGGGCCTAATACAGTTTTGCATAATTAAAAAAAAAATTCTACCAACGTAATGGTAACAGATTTGATTTAAAGCAATGAAGAACTGGAGATTTAAACTAAATGCACCACTTACATCTGAGCTGTTGGGCCCAGTTGTTGCAGGTGTCTTAGAACATTGTTTTCAGTTATAATTACACTATGTGGTATGAAACATAGACAGGATGATCCAGAAAAAACTGCTGCATATATGCAAGGCAGGAAATGTTCCAATTGAAGTGCCAACCTGCATCTGACTCTGTGCACACACACAGATTCCAGCTGAAATCAGTGAGGTTCTGTGTGAACCTTGGCAGCCAATTGCTTTAAGTCAGTTGCAGGTCCAGGTCTTCACAGACATTAAAAACCCTCCAGCAGCACCTGATGGTGCATAGCACAAGCCAGTGACATTCTGTTCTGAAAACAAGAATTTGTTCCCTTACCCATTCCCCATGGCTACCTCCGGAAGTCCCTGCTCAGAAAACCTCCTACTGATTCCAGTAGAAATGTATCAGTGAAAACTGCAGCAGGACGTTAGCATCTGGGCCTAACTTCCTTGCCCGCCAACGGCTAGAAGTGCAATCGAGGCGGAGGATCTGGTTCTCCGCTGTGCCTCCAGAAGACACAGAGAACGAAGCATAGCCCAGGGGACAAGGGATGAAAAACACTTGTGCCCTCTGGATACTGGGCTACATCAGAGGCCAAAACAGCACCCAGCATAATTTAGAGCAATCCTCAGCAGGTCTAACCTTTGGCAGCTCACCTGGCTGCCTCTGGGCTATGGCAAAGCCCCAAATTCCTGCAGTGCCATGCACTACAGACCCCCTTCGTGTCCTCTTCCCTCTGGGGCTTGCTAGGAGGGCAGTACAGGGCAGTTTACCACAGCCCCGTGCTGGGCCTGTGCTAGGAAAATTCTCCCCATATAACTTGTGGCACCTGTACAGGCAGTCTCTGGGGCAGAGGACAAAAGCTGTCCCTGAATACTTAACCCCTTGTGCCCTACAATGCTCATCAGTAAAACATGCAGGAAGGAGGAGACAAGAAGTCTCTGCTGAGAAGAAAGCTAAATGGAAGAGCTTTGATATGGGGGCTCAGCTGAAGCAGAGGGAGAAAAAAAGGATCATCGGGGTTAGAAGCTTCCTGTGCAGAGCTGGGGCAGAAGTGGGGAGAATAAAAATCTACAAACAAACCAAGGGCCTGATCTGATGCCCATTAAAGACCATGTAACGGCTCTGTTTACTTTGTGGGGAGGGGAGGGTGGATCAAGCCTGTTTCTTCTGCCCTCTGTGCTGAGTCTGCGTCTGGAGCACATTTTTACAACTGAGTCACCCAGCCTCTGCAAACGGTCCGATGCTGGAACAGCTAGAGCCTGGCGGAGTGCCAAGCTCTGATATGATGAAATGTTTTTGGCAAAAGTCAAACCCTTTAAAGTCAGACTTCTTCATGAAATACAGAAGGTGACCTGCCAAAATTTACCAGTTTCACTTCATGTTCAAAACACGTTAAAGCAGCCTGATGTACAGTACTGACAATGATAAGAATGGCATTGCCCGAGTAGGGCATGGTGTCAGCGTCCAAGGGGATCCGAAGCCCCGCCTACCACATCAGCCAGAATAAACTTTTAACTGCTTTGTCCATGGACTGGAGAGTCGTTCGTCCTTCATCTGTCTTGTCTAGTCAGGCCCCGATCCGACATTAGATCCATAGGATCTAATTTCTGCAGTCGCATGGAATCCCGCTGATTTTAGTGGGTTCTGTGCAGCCTCAATGGGTAGCCTGCTCAGAGCTCATTACAGGAGCAGGGCCTTCTCTATTGTAAGTCCTTTGGGGTAGTGACTGTCTCTTGCTATGTGTATGCACAGCATCTAGCACAATGGAGCCCTGATCTCTGGTAGCATCTTCGTGCACTGTTGTAATCCAAGTAAAAGTTAATATCAATACTGTTGTTTTTTCATCATTTCTTCCATGTCCCCAGTATTCTAGAGGAGGTACATTCTGTTTCTAAACTAGCCAATTATATTCAGACAACATTTTTCGGATTCTTTCCAAATTAGATTTTAAAATACTTTAGTGACAAGCTTTGTTCTAAAATAAACCCTGTTGTGGTAGATTCAGGGCCAGTAATTCTCAGCCCTGAGCCCAGAAAAGTTATAATTGCTGATACTGATCTTCAAGACCCTGATTCTGCATTGTGTGGCCTTCACACGGCCTGCTGCTCCCCTCTCCCATACTACACCAAGCAGGATTGGGGCTTTAATGTATGTTTGTTTTCTAATTTTGTCAGTGAGTGAAAGGATTAGCTGTGTAGTGGAGCTGGGCAAGAATCACTGTTGCTGGCCAGCTTTGCCATCAGACACACAGCAAGAGAAACAAACCACCAGTGGAGCATTTTTAAGCAAGGGCCTGAGTGTGGCTGACCTTGTGTGAGCAGAAGGCAAAAGGGATTTTCCTTCCTCACCCATAATCCCAGTCCTTGTGTTCCCAGAACATAGACAGGAAGGTTCCCGGTACAATCAGCAGTGCTAGGCTTCCCAAAAGGGGCAAAGCCGGGGTGAAGTTATAGCCCTTCCCTGATCTGCACTGGCTCCAATGCATGCTGAATCTTTTCAAAGAGCGTAGCAGCTACTTCTCCGGCCATGTACTTCTCCTGGCGCACTCACCACTGTCCCTGCAGTCCGTGGCTTGTCATTAATATGGCTGTTGCTATCAAAACCTGGATGTAGCCCTGCATCTGCAAAACTGGCAATAAACTGTATTTGAGAGACCACCAGCAGTTTCTCTGTCTTGGCTGTTGATCCATTAGTACCATCCCATTCTGGAAAGAGAGCGGCTTTCCAGATCCACATATCTTCTAAGAGGGCAGCTCTCCAGATCTGTTTGCGCCATGGCTGGCCTCCAAAAGGGGTCTGTAATGTGAGCCAACAGGGATGGGTTTATCAAGATCCTTACGTTCTTCCTGTGTGTTATCATCACAGACAAATATGGAGCCAATTTACTGAGCTCACATTATGGATGAATTTAGCTGAAATAATTCACACTCTTGAGATTTCTCAGATGTATAGCTAACAGCTCACTAAGGGCTTGCCTACATGGGGACATCACACTGAAGGTGTGAATGTGGTGTGGATCAGTGCATTAAATCCCTGTGTGGATGCTGTTTTCTGAATGAAAGTGGCCTTAATTTGGTTTAGTTTAATTCACTTTGGCAGTGAATTAAGATAAACTAAATTAAAGCAACTTGTAAGGGCCAGCTATACTGCATCGCTGTAGTACTTTAATGAAGACACTCTAAGACCACAGAAGAGAGCTTCTATCATTTTAGTTAATCCACTTCTGAGAGAAGCTGTCTACACCTGTCCTTGGGTCGGTATACCTATGTTGCTGAGGGGTGTGGGTTATTCATACCCCGAGTGATGTAGTTATACTGACGAAAGTCTGTAATGTAGACCAAGGCTAATTCTGAATGAGGGTGTTTACACAGAGGTTTAATGCAGTTTAAGTAATCCACTTCAAATTCACACTTTTAGTTAATTCGGATTACTTTCCTGGATGTCCCTGTGTAGACAAGCTCTAAAAGAGCCAATCATATGGAAACTCTAGTTGTAGCAAATACTGTAGGGAAACTATTAGATCTTTGATGCATGCTGTAAGGCTTGGTCCTTGAAACAATGACTGGTTTGCACTCTCCTCCTAGGAAGCTTTTTCTTCCTGTGACAGAGACTCTGATCGCAGTATGCTTCATGTAATAATTAATGCTAACTACAATTGGACATTTAAAATATTATTCACTTTATTTAACCTTTTCAGATTCCAATGTGCAATAGAATACAACAGAATAGAGAGTGCTCGTATTAAGTTGCTTTATATTCTGGCTACATATATTGCTTTGTTGGGCTTCATGCATTTCATAACTATAGGCACCAGGGCTACAACATGAGACTTGGGAAATCTTATTATATACATTGCATTTCTTGGAAATATATTTGGTGCCTAGACAGCGCAGTGATGGATTCAGTAAAAATGAAAGTCAATGAATATGTAGGGTACAATCAAATGTCAGGTTAGTATTATCATCACGGTAGCAACTAGAAGTCCCAACTAAGATCAGAATCGCAGTGTTCTAGGCACTATACAAACACAGAGGGTAGAATACTTTCTCCCTTGAATTCAAGAGGAATTTTGTGATTGGCTTCAATGGGATTGGAATGTCACCCGTTGTATTTACAGGCTAATCAAACAAAGAGGAAAAACAGGGGAAGTGACTCTTCCAAGGCCACAGAGCAAGTCAGTGTCAGAGCTAATAATAGCATCCCAGTCCTCTGAGTCATAGTCCAGTGCCCTACCCACTGGGCTGTGTCACCTCTCATGCTGCTCCTTGTAAGACACTAGCCTAGCTTGGAGTGGTGCAGAACTGCCCTCTTCCAGGGGAAATCCCAAGTGAGTTCATGCTTCACAGGGGTCCCAGCCCCTTTAGTTGACTTTGAAAATATTTTGTTCTTTGTGAAAAAATTGTCACTTCTGCAATCTTTTTTTAATTATCAATTCAATTCAATTTAAGAGACTTGTGTTTGCTGAGTAGTGTTTTGTTTTTGAAATGTCACTGTGGTTTGTTCCAATATTCACGTGCTGTTTGGTATCGGACACCTTCCCTGCAAAGAAACTAGAGCAGTCAAGGGAGTCGGGGGAGAAAGAAGATACGAAAGGTAGTAAACAGTGGCCCAGATCCTCAGCTAAACTGGCATAGCTCCATTGATTAAGCATCAGCTGAGGATCTAGCCCATCCATTTCTGGGCATGTTCCCAGTAGGTTTTGGAGGGGTAGGGAAATTTTTAGGCAGACTTTGAAGAAAATAACATAGTTGGCCTAGTGGGCAGACCTCCAGGGTCCAGGAACGTACAAGTGGAAGTTTTCTGGGTGAAATCTGTTGGGTGCTTTTTTTTTTTTTTTTTTCCATATTGAATTCTGTATCTGATTTTTAATTGGTGTTTATTCCCGGCTCGGTTTTATAAAGCAATTATTAAAAAGCAGTTTCTCTTAAATAAATAAATAAATCAAATTATTTAAAGATATGTAACCATCGGCGAAAGAACATATGAAGTTTTTTTTTAAAAACTATATAATTGCTTTTTAAATACAGAGTGTGGACATTTCCTTGATCGTGAACACAGTACTCAGAGAATCATTGCATCATTTTAATGTTTGGGTGCATGGATATTATTTTTAAAGCACTTTGGAGATTCCATATTTTCAGGAACTTTGTTAGAAAGGCTAAGAAATGAGATATCTGGGGTATTTATTTCTCCAGTGATGTTGCTTCAAAGACTTTCTGGTCTGGGCAGATGTCCAACAGGGTTAATTGATATTTTTAATATCCATTATTTCTGCCATGGGACTGGGACGTGGGAGTTCTTGGCTAGTGGTTGGAGCAGCAGTCAAGCCTAGGGGTTAGAACAGGATTTGCTAACTAGGAATAGGAGTCCAGGGTCAGAGCCAAGGGTCACAGCCGCAGTTAGAAATCAGAGGCCAGGGTCAGAACTAGGCTGGAGTGAGACAAAGCAAGGGCTAAGGGAGGAGCAAGGCTGAGAACAAGCAGGCACAGGAGCTATCACAGCTTATGGGCAAAAAAGCACAGCTGCTGAACTGCAGCTGCTGCTGCATGTAAGGACTGGTCTGCTATCTCTTCTATCCAATTAGGCAGCCTACTACAGGCCAGATGTGTGTTTTAGGGTGTGATTCCTGATTCCTGACAATTCCTGCCTTTACCAAAAAATAAATAAATAAATAAAAATCCTCACCTGAACATTGTCTCCAGTCCACTGTCTTTGGGGCTTTTGACTCCAATGGAGCTAGGCCGATTTATAGCAGCTGAAGATCTGTCCTGTTGTGCCTTGATTTACCCTAGGCCCCAAGCCTGCAACCTGTTCCAGGTGAGTGGACCCCATTACCTGGGTGTAATGGCATTGACTGCAATTGGTGTCAGTGTTTAGGCAGTGTCTGCCTCTGTGGGGCACAGGTGTTTGAGGCATGGACTGCCCCTTACTATATGTTTGTAAAGCAGCACCCAGCAAAATGTGGCCCTGATCTGATTGGGGAGAGAGCCTCTGGGCCCCACATTGATATTGATATTGAACAGCATCTCTCCCTGAGGGTTCGGTAAGGCATCACTTCTCCTGGACACACAGTTAGTTACGAAATGTTATACCAGCAAGCTGCTGTCTAATTCATCAGCAGAAGCCACAGGCTTGCACAGACCTCCGGATCCATTCTTTAAACTAGTTGCACCCCAGATCACTAGCAATCCGGACCTGTGCACTGGCAATCATGGGATTATAAGGCAGGACATCATGATGCTGCTAAACAAGAAATTAGCAGCAGCACCTCCAACTCTTACTGATGATAACAGGCCTGATGAAATTCCATTGGCTATAATGGATTTACACCATTAGCCCAGTGTGTGCACTCAAGTATTGGTGAAAAAGACCACAGGATCTGAACAAAAGTCACAGGATCACATCTGAACAAATCACAGCACGTGAAAGCAATACACTGTGCCAGCCTTCTTTCGTAGCTGTTCATATCCTGCTTTCAGTGCTTTGAAAAACTCTGTCAGAACTCTAGATGATAGCACCTGCCACTGTCATCCTCCTCCAGAAGCCACCTCTCTTTGTGCTGGAGAAAATGAGCAAGCCTATTGCCAATGTCTTTGCTACCATGGCTTTAAGGAACAGGGCCTGATAAGTCTGATACCTGGAGTTCTGCTCAACAAGGCTCCATTCGGGTCAGCTGGGTCATTAAGACCTTCTGATTCAGCAAGTTGAACATGCGCTTAACTTTAAGCCAATATAAGCATGTGCTTTGCTGAACTGGGGTCAGTATTGCTGACATGCTTTCTCCTCGGTGGAGATGTTTGCCCTGACACAATACACCGGAATGAGGGGACTCCCTTGCACTGCAGCCCAGTTGCTTTCCCATGTCTTTGTTTTTATATCATCTGTGGAGTTAGATCATACAGGTTCTCATGGAGTCTGACTTTCGAAAGTAAATTAAATCAGCTTGAATAGGAACTTTGTCCTGTGTGCTGGGAGCTAGCCAAGGGGCTGTAATCAGAGGATTAGGATATGTGGTAAAATAGCGGTTCGGGTCAGTGTCTAGTGGTTTAGAGCCAGAATCTGGTTTTGTTTAATGCTGATCTAGAAGAGGAAATAATTAAATGTACAGGTGCTACTAAAGTGGGAGAAGCTGAGAACACCAGGGATGGCAGAGAAATAGCACAAAGGGACCTAGAGAGGTTAGCAAGATGGGCAGAAAATAATAATTTGGAAAAAAGCTAGCATATAAAAATAATCCCAGTCAACAAGAGGCAGAAAGCTGCAGAGCACTCATGCTGGAAGAGACTTAGACATGATAGTGAACCACAAATGAGACGCAAGTTTATAACGGGATGTGGGAGCAAAGAAAATGAATAAAAATGACTGTCTAAGGGAAAAAAACACCAGACTGTCTAGTCTTGGCTAGGCAAACTGAGACACCCACTTCTCTGTTAAACTCTGTTCCTTTTGTTATCTCATGCTCGCACCCAGGGTCTCCCTTTTCCTCTATTTTGTCCAGTAGCTGTATCCTGTCTGACATGGAGCGTGTGTCCAGACTAGAGTTTTCACCAGTGGACAATTAACTTGCACTCACTCACCTGGATTGTAAATGTTAGTCTGGACACTCCACAAACATTTGCTTCAGGACGCAAACTGTTTTAGTTTACCCAAAGCTGAAGCATAGGGTAAACCACAAATATTTGTGATGTGGAAGAAACGTGTGGAGTAACTAGGCTAGCATTTATAACTATGTTAGTTAAAACAGCAGCACAGGCTCTAGTCCAGACATACCCCTTTACAGTAAATGCTATGAGGACAGAGTTCCTTTGTGTGATATTTGTCTGCACAGACCCTGATCCTTCACTAGCTTTCCTAGCTGCTACTATAATACACATAATTGATAACAACAATAACCCCCAATGAAATTTTGGGCTGTTTGCCCTGAGGCACTGTTTCATTCATCATCCCTCTTCTTTATGACTCTTTGCAACATACATTCAGGTCTGAGCACCTCATTACCAGAAAGATATTGACAAATTGGAGGGATTTCAGAGAAAAGTAACAACGATGACTAGTGGGCTGACTTGAATGACTTATTATAAGGAAAGATTAAAAATTAAATATAAATTACTCAGCTAAGTAACACAGAGAAGCTACAAGAGATTTTCCAGCTGAAAATTTAGTGGGATTACACAAGACAATAAACTCTAGGAACTCAGGTTCAGATTTTAAAAGATATTTAGGGGAGATAGACACCTAAATATCCTTAAAATTCTGGCCCTCAGTTCCTTCGGCCGAGGGAAGATAACAGCATGAAAGAGACCTAAATATACGCTGTTCATATTTCTTGGAGTCAGCTCTCAATCGTGTTTGAGAGACACCGGGTCTGCATTAATTTATTATTTTATTATTTCTATTACCATCGCACCTAGGAGCCCTAATCATGGCTCAGGCTCCCATTGTGCTAGGTGCTGTACAAATACAGCAGAAAAAGACAGCTCCTACCCCCAAAGAGTAGCACATACACAGTAGAATCTCCTGGTGCAGGGGTAATCATTCTGACGCTGATGTATTTCTTTCTGCAGGTCTCTTGAAATTTGCTTCTGTGGTGAATACAAAACACGAAGAGTGACAACAACAAAGAAGATTCGGGGCATTATTCACAATCAGGAAGAAAATTCTGGAGAACCTACAAAGTTTTGGTATCAATGAGGCACGTAAAGCGTATATGTGATCTCACAGATTCAGCATTAGTCCTTCACTCCAGCATCACGTCTAAAGTTCTGATGAGTTGCAGAGCGGGAAAAATTCTTGTTCCAACAGAATATGGCATCTTTGCTAGTAAGTACAAATGCTAATAGAAAACATGTGAAAATCTATGGATTTATAGCTACCTTTGTCCTCCTTCCCAACTGAGCGCTCCCATATGTGTGTTTATAAACCCTATAGGATGGGAGCTCAATTAGCTTTAATTGTGTCTTGTTAAACTTGACCATTCGGTCAAATGACTGAACTTTTCCTAACTTGGCTGCTTTGTTTTTAATAGATACCACTTCTTTATATGGCTGTGCTGTTCTTTCTCTAATCTACCACCCTGAACATGTGAAATATTTTGGCTCAGATTTGAAATACAAATGCTCTGTTTGTGTTTGCATGTGTCACTGTGTCTTAGTTGATATGTTGCAGGGCAATATAGAGGAACAGGTCTATCTTCACCAATCCGGGGCAGACACCAATATAAACAACCTTTTCATTTTTAACTAGGAAGTTCTGTAGAGATATTTGTCATTGTTATTATCTTACAGCAAGTTCAAAGGGGGAATAATTAAGCAATCAGCACCTTATTTTCCTACAGATTTAATCTCTGGAAGGGCACATATAACTGCAGGTTTGCTTTGCAATTCCTTAAATAGGCATGTGTACTGCATAAAATAACTCAGACAATCATATTGGTTTGATCCTGTTTACAGTGTGTTCCTTTGAAGATGTTTTAAATATATACTACATGCCAGTAGCTTATTATCTAGATAACCATTTGATGACAGTATACAAAGAGAGGAAATCACTGTCTTAAAAACACACAGAATAATAGCCAGCAAGGAAGGAACTAATAAAGTATTCTGTATTCAAAAGTGGGGCCAGGTGAATACTGGATTCGCTATCTGTCAGTACATTCACGCTATTTTTTTATTTAATTAATTTAAGGGCTTACTCATGCAAGACACTGAGCGTCCTGGCCCCGATCCTGACAAACACTGAAGCACATACTTAACTTTAGGTTCATTGCAATCATTTTATTTAAAGTCAAACACATGCTTATGTGCTTTGCTGGATCAAGGCTGGAGTGTGAACTTTCTAAAATCTGATGATGTTACTTTGTATATATTTTTAGAAAGTCCTCAGAGTTTTCAACATAGTAGTTAAACATAATATTGTAAAATGAAGATAGCTGATTAAATAGACACAGGCACAAGGAAGCCAAATTCTTTGCTGGAATAATTCCATCAGCTCAAGAGCATTTGGCTTAATAACACTGTGATCCATGCTTAAATTACACTCTCCATTAACCTCCTCTGTCTCTTGTCTTCCACTCCATTTTACCTTAAATGCCTTTAAAATCACCCAGACTATGACAGTTCCAGCTGTCAAGGTGTTTGCATCTGAAGGAGGCTATTAGAAAGTGGGTGCAGAAGATACCATTAGAAAGGGCACCCTTTGTAACGCACAGGCTCTGGCTGGCCCTGGTGCTGCTTTCTGAAGGATGGGGTGAACACATGGAATCCTCTCACCTTTGTGTCCCTGCAGAGGCACCAGCCCAGGGACTGCTAGGGCTGGTTGAAATTTTTCTGTCAACCTGTTTTCCAACAAAAAAAAAATTTTGCAAAAGTTTCTTCTTTCTTTGAAAAAGTCTATTTTGTTGTTGTTGTTGAAAAATGGAAATATTTCTACTAGGGGAGTTACCTCATGTCCCTATTCTCTGCTTTGGATTGGACTCCTTAGCTTGCCTACATCTCTCATGATGCATCACCTCCCTTCTCCAAGTGAATGGAGAACTGAGCACAAGTTCTTGGCCTGTTGCTGCCTAGCTGCGTTGTCCTGGATAAGTCACTTCACCTTTCTGATACCCTGTATGTAAAAGGGGATGATGCTACTTACCCACATGAGGGTGTCATGAAAATAGGATTCCCAAACCTTCAGTGGAGTCTTCAGCAATTAAAGATTAATCTTTAATTAAAGATTACGTCCTGTGATGAAGCCTTCAGGAATACGTCCAACCACAACTGGCAACCCTATGTGAAAATGAATGACTGCCTGGACATATAAGCGAGTGCTCTGAATGTATAACGAGAACATATAGCGAGTGTGAACATATAAAGCCCTGTATAAATGCTAAGCGTAAGTAAGAGCATCCTGGGAGACAGATAGCCAAAAGGTGGACAAACTGGGATCCTGCTCCCAGGCTGCAGTGCTGTGCTCTGTAAAGGAGTCTAACCTATGGTGTCCTCCCCTTGCACAGTGGGACAATGACAAGAAACGACCATTGATCCCTAAGAAAGGAAACATCTTACAGATGTGTACAAAGGAAATTGATTTTGGCCCTTTCTCCTAGGTAGCTAAAAGGTTTAGGACACTGCATTTTCTCATTAGCAGCTTTTAGCTGGGGATGAACTGGTGGCCAAACAGTAATGAACAGCACTGAGTTTCGGCCGGAGCCCTGCTGACTCAGTGATGGGACACCCCATCGCTGCCAGGGCCGTGGGCTGGGATGCAGTGGAGTTGGATGGGCCTGGGTCCCTCTCCCCCCTAGCCCCAACTGAAGATTCGGACCCCAACCTACTGGGTCGCCCTGCCTGAGGCTTGGCAGGGTGCCCAGGATGGTGGAATTGCCCAGTGGGGTGGAAGAGGCCCGGAACCACTAACTTCCTCTCTTTTTGCTAGAACTCCCCACAGAGCATAGGGGCCGGGAGGGTCCATGGAGATTGATGGTGAGGGAGGGCCACTACCCACACCCTTACCAGGGAACATTTACACTTACCCTCTGTGACCTTGGGTGTGTGTGTCTGAGCCATCATCCGCTGAGTCCCAGGTCATGTCTACACTGCAGGCAGAATAAAGATGGTACCATAATATGCTGCTATAGTGGCACAGTGTAGACTCATCCTACAGTGACTGAAGGGGTTTTTCTATCAATATGGGAATTCCATCTCCCCAAGTGACAGTAGCTATGTCGACCTAACTTTTAAGTGGCCAGGATCCAGTCCAATCCCCTAGGCTAGACCAGCGTGAGTCTGTCTCCAGGTTTGGATTCTAAATTTGCGTCTCAATGTAGTGCTCAGATCTGAGCTTTTGATTTAGGATCAAATGAATAGCCAGCAGAAAAAGGGATACATTAAAATGTTCCCGATGTTTATACTTGATACAGAATATTTTTCTGCCCAGAGTTCAAGACTGTTACAGGCAAATCATTGAATTACATTTCTTCTTTCTCTTCCTTACATTTCCTTCAGTAGATCTTACTCTCTTCTGGGCTCAGGTAATTGACTAAGGCAGCTCATTGTTATCTCTCTCCTTTACACTAATGAGATTAACGGAGAGCGATACCTTGCTGAGATGAATTTCTTTCTCCCATCCTGCTCTCAGTATTCTATCTTTGCTCCTGTTGTTGACTGACATATCTCCAGCACATGGGATGGACTTTAGCCTATCTCTTAGCCAACGTCCCTCTTTGGCTGACACTGTCACCTCTAGGGTGCTCCCTGTCCTGTTGACCTAATAGCTAAGGACAGTAAGTATTGTTCCTGACCTTAGCAAGGTGCCCAGGTGAAACAACTTTCCAGTCTAACTCTCTACGGAAGTTAAAATTTAAACCTCAGCCATGTGTGCCAGTCTGGAAGAGACATCTAAGTATGTACTTCAGCTTTCTAAGTGGCTCACCTGGCTGGAGAGTTGGCTTTATTTGGTTTTTTTCCTGCACATCACACGTCTTATTTTTCATGGAAAAGAAGCTGTGAGAGAAACTGGGATGGTCAGCTTTGAAAAAGCAGGTGATTTAAACGTGAGTCATGCTGAAGGAAGTCAGGAGGAGAGGAATGTTGTCATAGCTGCAGCTTTGCAGAAAGGGTGCTGAAGTCCAAGCCTTTATCCAGGCTAACCTCCAGCAGCCCGAGCTCTCTGATCTGACACTAACCTTGCCATTTCTCTCTGCTGGTGGAAATGTTTCTATCTGGTATAAGCAGGTTTCTTTGCTTTAAACAAAACTACTTCCACTCCCACCCACCCATCCTCCAAGTGCTTGGTTGCCTAGAAGTACTGCTTTCCAGTGGGCGTGGATCCATTGGCGAACGAGCAAGCCAACTTGCTTACAGGAGATGTTTTTCCATCAGCTGGGAGCTGTGCTGTAGCTGCTCCACCCTGTCCATATCTGACCTCACTGCTCAGTATGGACCCGTTGCTTTGGATCAGACCTGGGGAGGAAAATGACAGAACATAGCTGCCAGATTGACTGAGAGGGGAGCAGAACATGGGTTCTAACAGTGACCTGAAAGGGAAGGGATAAAACTAAATCTGTGCCTTTTTGTTCCTTTATGGCCTTATATACAGCTTGGAAAGGGGTTTTGTTTGTTTGTTGCTAATTTTGTACATTAAAAATTCAGTTCATGTCTCCCCAGTCTTTTCTGAAAGTACCTATGGATGACTAGAGAACAAGTTAGATTATGTCCTCAGAGCTGCCATGTAGATAAACCTTATTGAGGGGAAAGGGGTTTTTATTCAGACTCTTTGCACTGATTCACGGGTCTGACCAAGCAATGGGAAAGGGGAGAATGGTTCAGAGATGCTTTAAATTGCACCCAGCTGCCCAGAGCCACAAAGGGCCGTTCTGGCAGTGGGGGATCACCGGAGAGCCCTTCTTCTGCACAGTGCAAACCTGCTGCTTTCGTTAGGGGCTGCTAGGGGAATGGTGTGGGGTGGAGCTATCTACCTGAGACCTCCCCGACATGGGGATTCCACAGTGCTGGGTCACACAACTGGCAAGGTACGAAGGGGCCACATTGGATCTGAGAGGTGGGCCCTTTGTCTTGTATTAATTAACCCCATGTTTAAAGACAGCAAATGGGGGGGAGGCGGCATGTCTGTGTTAAAGCCTAAAGATATCCCTGACCCTTCAGTTAAGGGCACAGAAAGCTCTGAAGGCACATTTGAGTCTCCCAGCCAACCCTCCAACAAAACCAAGGAAACCCTGCACTGCCTGTTATGATATATCTATGGTTTAAAATATGCAGAAACAAAACTTTGGGGGCATCAGGGGTTGCAGGGGGAAAAAAAAACCAACCTTTCAGGCCTTCTCTATAAAACAAAAATGAGCAAGAATGCAACAAAAATTATCCCTAGCCCTCTTCCTCCTCCTCCTCTTTCTCCTGCCAATTCTTCCCCTTTGAAGGCCACCTTTACATTCTCTCAGTGCAAAGCACATTTCCTCTGGTTCAGCTCCTACCCTCCCAGGCCTGGTAGGGGATAGGCTGTTTCCCACATGAAAAAGGAGCAGGGTTTACTCCTCTCTCACTCCATTTGTTTGTCAGTCACTTCACTTTATTGAGGGAACTCTCTCTACCTTTGACTAAAGCCAGGAAGTGTTTTAGAGGCTCGAGGTGATTTTAGGTCTGCTTGTCTCAAGCTTTCTAGTGACTCATCTGTCTGATGCTTAACACTACAGACGCCCTTCCGACTTTATGTACTGACAGGCTGAGTTCTATTTTGACTGTTGTCATGCGGGCTTGTAAACCATAAGGTACACATTCAAACTTTGGGGTTAGCCAGTCTTATTCATCATTTTTATTTAAAGATTCTTTGGTCATACATGAAAAAAAAAAATCAGCCTGCTGAAATGGGAAGGAGTGGAGGAAGTATTTCTATTCTTCACTGTGTCTCTAATTTTTAGGACTTGCGACATCAGGGGCTAAACTCAGACCAGGTGTAAATGAGTGCAGCTTGATTTGACATTAGTCCTGTTGCAGATGCTTATGCCACATCCGAAGCCAGCCCTGTAACGCTAACAGAATGTAATTAGGTTTATGAATGGAACCCATTGTGTGCATAGCATGTTAAACATACTGTATTAACATATGGCCTAGAAGAAGATCTCTTAAAGCCTGAGTCTGCTGAGAGTTCAGCACTGTTAGTGAAAGGTAAGTCAGTGAATCGCATTTCTTCCCTCCCTGCCAGCATGCCACAATGAGTGTCAGCGAGGCTGCCTTTCCCCTGTGGCTGATACAGCTGCAAGAATTAAGGTCAAAAACTGGAATTTGCAGCATTGCTCCTTAGCTGAGAATGATGAGAGACAAACAGCCAAGAACACACTGTGATATATACTAAAAAAAACAACGAGAGTCCTGTAGCACTTTAAAGACTAACAAATTTAATTTCTGTAGGCATAAGCTTTCGTGGGCTGTAACCCACTTCGTCAGCTTACATGCTTACATCTGACGAAGTGGGTTATAGCCCACAAAAGCTTATGCCTGCAGAAATTAAATTTGTTAGTCTTTAAAGTGCTACAGGACTCTTGTTGCTTTTGCTGTATACAGACTAACACAGCTACCCCTCTGTGATATATACTGTATTCGTTATTATGTAACATGCCTATTACAGTGGTGGTTAGAGAATTATCCATTGTGCTATGCATTGTACAGACATGAAGTAAGAGACATAATTCTCGCAGTTTCTATAGACACTACAGACATGGGGAAGGGACAGAACATATAAGCCAAGTGAACAGTGCAATGGCAGCAAATGGCCTGTTCATGCCATGATTTTTTTGTAACTGAGTGGGGTGTAGTTAGGACGGAGTTAGCTAAATGAAAAGACACAGAAGGAGAGGAGACATTGAAGGGAAGGGGACAAGGCAGGGTGAGAAAGGGGAGGAAGGAAGCAGGAGGGCACAGAGGGCAGGTGAGCAGACAGAGAGAGGGAGTAGAGCAAGCACTTCATCAGCACTGTGCTCCCTGAAGCACTAGACCTCCTTGCTTAGTGATCATTACTGTGCAACATAGGACAATCCTTAGTTGTTACTGCTATAGAGTGGTATGAAAAAATGGATAGCTACCTAGGATTTCATGGTTGTTGTCAACATGCTGCACGCTGACCTGGTTCCTCAGAACCAAAGAGTGGTAGCAGGAACAGGGGAGCTAGTAGGGTTACCATCTGGCCAGTATTTGACCGGCCTGGCCAGGGTTTTTTTTATGAATTTACTAGTTGCCAGAAAAAAATCATTTAATCTGCGGGGTGGTTTTTTTGTTTTTTTTTTACATGGGCCTAAAGTTTTGCACTATTAGCCCAGTACACGGGGATATCTAATGTGAAAAGTTTCTGTGTCCAGCTAAAGAGGCTGCCGTGTTTCCACTTCCACAGTTTAAGCGCTAACAGATCATTACTGTGGAAAACACAGCAGCTGCCTGCCCACCGAGATGCAGCACACTCTGCATGTGTGTAAGAGATGGTTTGAGTCACTAGAAGTGGCTGTTGAAGGGGGGTGGAGGTTGCCTTGGGGTTGGGCATTGAGGTCGAGACAGGCTTGCCTAGTGGGAGGGTGGTGCAGAGTTTTTTGCATTTCAAATGTGGTAATCCTCAGAGTCAGAGAAAAAGCTGCAGTCAGTGGTAACCGTATAGGCTGTGAAGTTAGAGTTCTAACTCCAGACAGGGGCAGTAACACATGTACACACCAGCCAGTTCAGTACAACGTGGGTGCTTAGAGGTGGTGTGGAATACTGACATGTTCCCTTTAGGGTCTTAGGACCCCCTGTAAAGGGGTGTACAAACCCCACAGAGGGCCCAAAGGGGTGACAGGGCAATACGGGGCCCAAGTAGCTCTGCCTCTCTAGGCCTGCAAAGCATGCTCTGGCTGGAGGAGAGGTTAAATGGAGATCAGAAGCCCAGGCTGTGGGGCGTGACCTGGCTGGAGGAAAGACAAGCCCTCCTCCTGGAAGCCAGAGGGAAGGGTGAGTCTGAGATGGGACCCTGGTGTGTGGTAAGGCCCACAGGCACTTCTCCTCCAGCTCCCCCTTTGAGCAGGCCCTTAGGGTTGTGCTCACTTTGAACTCTGTTGAGCTCCAGATTGTTTGGACTGCAAGGGCCATACCCCGCAATGAAGGAGAGTGTAAGCAGGAAATGGGCCAGAGTGGCAGACTAGGAGTTTGGGTGGGCAGGGCTCTGCCAGTATGGCTCCCCATAGGGGTTTGTGCACCCCATTACGGGGGTGGATGGCGGTGTCCTAAGACCTTAAAGGGAACACCTAGGTCCATGGATTGGGAGCGGATGGAGAGGGATGTGCTGGTTCAGAGCTAGGCCCTGACACGAACTGTGACTTCCTTGTCTTTAGCCTAGGGTAGGGGCCAGACATCCCTTCCCTTCACTTTGTCTGGGGGGCGACAGACTGTAAACCAGGCGTGCTAACCACTAGGCCCCCAAGGACTTTCACCCTCCCCCCCCAATCAACTTTGTAGGATGCACTGAGGCATTGAAGACATAGCTCTGGCCATTGACCACCACCTCTCAGCCAAGTGGTAAATAATGGCAAATATGCCATGTCTGTTAAATTTGTTGGTCGTTATTTTTTTCCACCTCCCTGACCCCACGGCACTGTTATTAATCCCCCTTTCAAATAAAACTTTCCCACTGAACTAGTCATGTAGATGATAAATGCCAGAGATCAGAGAGACATTTGGGGATGATCAGGTGCATAGACAACTCTTTGCAATGCCTTTCTAGGATGGCCTGGTGCTGTGTTTCCCATCTGGCATGGCACATTGGTGTATAAAAAATGGGCATTTCTGTCAATAGGAACACCCAAAGGAGGGATTCGGGTGTGCTGTTAAGGTGCCGATATCTGCAAATGAGACCATGTGAGCTCTGCAGAAATAACACACCTGGAGAAAATAGCTAACATGTTTTACCCCCATCCACTGGTTATGGAGTTGCAGTGGCACCAACATGGAGAGGAAAGATACACTGGTGGTTAAAATGCTAGCTAGTCTGGGATTCACGGTTCAGTTCTTGGTCTTACTACAGACTTCCTGTGACCTTAAGCAAATCAGTGAGGGCCTGATTTCAAAGTGTATGCTATGCCTCCCTTGGACCCCATTGGGCTTTAAATCATGTCTTTAATCTCTGTGTGCCTCAGTTCCCCATTAGGATAATAATTCCCTACCCCACAGGGGGTATTGTGAGAATGAATTCATTACTATTTTGAGGGTCTCAGAGTCTACAGTAATGGGGCCACATAAGTCGATAGACAGGACTGACAAAGCTGCTCACTAAACAGATACCAGATGAGCAACAGAGCACAGGAAAGTACGAGAACAGCTGAAAAGTCAGTTAGAAAGCAGAAACCCCAAGAGTTCCTTTCAGTTTTAGTTCAATTTGCTGCATTCCTAACTCAGAACTGAGGTCCCAGAGGTTGAGTAATAGAGGAAAGGGGAATCCCACCCTGGAAGCTTTAAACAAAGATATACAGGGGCTATTTATCCAGGGTGTAACTTCAAACTCCCACTGAATTACACCAGGGCTGAATTTGTATTTTCAGTATCACTATTTCAGAGGCGGCTTGAAGAAAAGTGGTTTTTTCGCAATGACAGGGATTCACAGGATTCCTTTGGGGGAAGGGGAGGGAGTTAGTTTTATAAAGAATTGTTTGAGATAAATTACCTCAGCAGCTTATGCTGGCATTTCCCTTTCCTGCTGAGCTAGCGTGAACCTACATGATATGTTTAAGTGGAAACAATTCACATGGTTACTACGGGATACATTCCAAATATAGGGCATGACAAAATTGGCTAAATCTGATGTGTCTTAAAATGGTTATGGATGGTCAGCATGAAGTTTTCTCAATAGCTTTTTCATTGCATTTATCATTTCACTATTATTACAAGATTCATTTATAAAAGATAAAAAGTTAGAGTCAAGCACCAACGATTCATATCAATGTTCTGTCTAGATTTTGTTTGATAGAATGTAAAGGCAATGGTCTATTTCACCATTTAACTTTACGTTATCAAATTTGAATAAATTTCAATAGGCTTCAGTAATAAATAGTAATAAATAAAAATGCCTGGTTCATTTGTTAAAACAGGCACTAGCAGCACGGTTAAACATATTCCTTATAGTAACTTTCCTGTGCTCTGGTGCTTATCTGTTAGGTGAGTGGCTTAGTCAATCCTGTTTATCTACTTGTGTGTCAACAAGAATGTGGCCAAGGGTGATCCGGCTGATATAATGTCTGTGGATTTTCAGAAACCTGTGACAAGGTCCATCATCAAAGGCTCTTAAGAAAGCTAAGTAGTCGTGGGACAACAGGGAAGGCCCTCTCATGGATCAATAACTGGTTAAAAGATAGGAAACAAAAAGATAGGAATGAATGGTCAGTTTTCACAATGGAGAGGTCAGGAGCGGGTCCCCCGAAGGATCTGTACTGGGACCAGTGTTGTTCAACATATTCATTAATGATCTGGAAAAGGAAGTGAAATGGCAAAGTTTGCAGATGATGCAAAATATATTCAAGATAGTTAAGTGTGGAGCCGACTGTGAAGAGTTACTGGAGGATCTCACAAAACTGGGTGATTGGGCAACAAAATGGCAGATGAAACTAACATAAGTGCAAAGTAATGCTCATTGGAAAAATAATCCCAACTACACATATATAATGATGGGTTCTAAATTAGCTGTTTCCATGCAAGAAAAAGATCTTGGAGTCACCATAGATAGCTTTTTGAAAACTTCAGCTCAATGGCAGCTTGGGTCTTTTTCCCGTTTTAATAGGCCTGGAGTAGCCTTTGATTGAGTTCAGGTGTTTCTAATTAACCTGCAATAACTTCTCCCCAGCCTGCAGGGAAAAGAGCCTTTAGCATTCTAGGGCTGACATATTAGCCCTCAAGTATCCTTTCATAGCCCTCCGGCCTGACTTCATCACATAGGAAAGGGATAGAAAATATCATGATGTCACCATATAAATCCATGGTGCACCCAAATGTTGACTAGTTCTGGTCCCGCATCTTAAAAAGGATATAGTGCAAATGGAGAAGGTTCGGAGAAGGGCAACAAAGATGATCAATGGTATGGGTAGGCTTCAGTATGAGGAGAGACTAAAAAAGTTTAGGGTTGTTCATCTTAGAAAAAAGACAACTAAGGGGTCCATAGAAGGCTATAAAATAATAAATGGTGCAGTAAAAGTGAATAGAGAGGTGTTGTTTGCCCTTTCACACAAACCAAGGGTCACTTGATGAAATTAATAGGTAGCAGGATTAATACAGACAAGAGAGAGTACTTTTCACAAAACACCCATTTAACTTGTGGAACTCATTGCCATAGGATGTTGTGATGGCCAAAAGTTTATCTAATTCAAAAATTGAACTAGATGAATTCCACCAAATTCCACTAATAGCCAAGATGGTCAGGGATGCAACCCCATGCCAGAATCTGGGAGGGGAAGACTGGGGTGAATCCCTCCAACTGCCCTGTTCTGTACACTTCCCCTGAAGTTCTGGTACTTGCCACCATCAGAGACAGGATACTGGGCTGGATAGACCATTGGTCTCACCCAGTGTGGGAGTTCTTATGATTTTATATAAGGCCAGACTTCAACAGAGCTATGCTGACTTACACCAGTGCGAGATTTGGCTTTTTGTTCTATGACATGAATGGGTCAGATTTTTTAAAAGGGGCCAAAACTTTGGAATTTTCATCTTCACTCAGACATCTTTACACACACATGCAATTCACCAACTATGTTTTGGATATGATATTTCTACTTTACAATTAGAGACAATTTCCTGTTGAATAGGCCAGACAGATTTGACACCCTAAATCTGTAATCGCACTGCTTGTTGTTTAATGATACTTATGGCTGTGCTGTTTCTCTTTGGACCTCTTTCCCCCACCCATGCACCTGTGTCTATCTTTGTATACCATGCTCATCATTACAGTGTCTCATGGCCTACATAAGTTTGTGATTCACTTTCTTTTCTGGCAAAGTAAGGCTACTAGTGCATAAAATAGTATTTTCATATCTTATCAGTCTTCCTTGTGATTCACTTTCATGAAGCATATACATGTCTGGTATGTCTTTTGACTTTCATTATGGTATTAATGAATTCCTTCCAAAGGACTGAGGCTGTAAGCTTCTCATAGAATCAAACCTCCCTTTGACTTCATGGGGAGTTTTACCTATATAAGGACTACTAGACTGGATGCTGAGTAGAGGAGATGGGATTTAAAGTCAGATGTTGAGATTCCGTTGGCTACACAGTCAGTTTGACTGCAGAGATTTGCTAGATGCTTCCAAGGTTTTCCAAAAGACTGGATATCACAATAATGCTTAGCACTAATGAGTGAATCGCAACTTCAAAGTCCTTCACACACATTAACTGATGAATCTTCAAAACACTCTGGTGAGATAGGCCAGGAAGGATCATTATCTCTCTTTCATAGATGGATACACTGAAGCAGACCGTTAAAGATCATTGTTCAGCAAAGCACTTAAGCACATATACGTGACAGGCGTTAGTCACCTTGTTACTGGAAGGCACTCAGGCCAAGAGCCTCAAACATAAGTACTTGCCCAACTCCCATTGAAATCAATGGGAGTTGGGTGCCTAAATACATTTGAGGATCTGGCTTTCAGGTTCTTTGGTGATGAATCAAATAGAAGACATGTTTAAAATTATGCAAGTGCTTAAGTGCTTTGCTGAATCAGGGCCTAAATGACTTGTCCAAAGTGATATGGTGACACAGCCAGGAACAGGACTTGGAGTTCTTGTTTCCTGGTCCAGTAATCAGTCTAGACTGTGCTATTTCTCCAGAACATACTCCCAATATATCATCCCCAAACTCCTGAGGCCAGGCGCAGATGAATTCCCAAGATTAACATGGCAGAAAATATATATAAAACGACAAGGAAGGTGAAAGTAACCCTTTGTGGTGTTAGAGCCGAGTTCTCCAGGAGAAAATTCTTGGGAGTCAAATAATAATATTGAGAATCATATGAGTAGGGCATGTTCTGTATTTCCAAGAAAAGATCACAATCAAGGAGTAAACCTCAATAAAATTTGTCTATTAAAACCTTACATGATGAGGTGTCCCAGCCCCATGCTGGGCCTGAAGGGGCTAAAGGTAACTTTTGGGTGTAATCAGCCCCACTCCCTACACTTGCAATAAGTCTCAAGCCTTGAGGGAGGAATTTAAAGGGCTGAACCTGGCTCAGGTGGGGCCTGACCAGGAAGGAGTGCATGTCCTTGGCTCTTACTCAGGGAGAGAAGCCCGGCTGGAATCAGCACTGAGTGGGACTGCTGGCAGACAGCCTCCCTGAAGGAAGGTGGGGCTGCAACAGGAGCCTAAGGCAGATGGGAAAGAAAGTAGCAGAAACCTGGGATTCTGCGCATTGATGGAGGTGTGAGGGAGCAGGAAGACTGCAGCGGGGTCAGGGACTGCCCTGCCTGGGGCACGGAGAAAACTCTCCTGCAGCAGGACAGGCCAGGTGGCAGGAAGTGCTGAGAAGCTGTGCCATGAGTCCTGGGAAGAGACTTAACGAGAGCGGACCTGAGGCACTGGGGACCTGGGAAGGGGTTGACGCAAAGGTCCAAGACCGGGCCAGGTAGGAAGGGGTCCAGGGAAGCCACAAGAGTCCTGTGCAGTCAGGCTTGGCAGCCTATGCTTGGACCTCTGTTCCAGAGCCCACTGGAGAGGGAGGGCCTGGCTTCCCTCCCAGCCCTCCAAGGAAGTGGATCAGGAATATGCTGATGAGGGGCAAGGCGTACTGAACCTCCCTGATACCAGGTGTAAGGACTAGTGAATCTGGACTCGAACTTGAGGGTCCAACATGAAGTTAAAGGACTAATAATTGCTGAATGATTGGTTTACCCCGAAAAGGGTGGGACTCTTTGTGACCCAGCTGCAGGGCCAAGTCACAGGAAGAAACAAACCACCACAGGCCTGGAAGGGCTGTTAGCAGGGCGGGCTGCAATGCCAGGCTCAGCAACAAAGGGGTGTGCTGGTAGGTGTAACTAATTTCTAGTTACTGGGTTTTCCCCTGTGTTTTTATGTCTCTTGTCTGCAGAGTAATAATTATTACACAAAAACAAATGCTAACCTTGAACTAACACATGAGATGTGCCCCAGTCTTTCGTTCATGTTGGAAGGCATGTCACCTCTCATGCAGAGGCTACGTAGGTAAGTGCCCAAGGTGCTACATCTTATGGAGTTAGGCTGCTTGACCCGTGCTAAGACCATTCCTTGACTCACTCTCTGAGCAGTCTTTGGCTGTGAATCTTCTGCCCATCGGTCCCCCTTTCACAAAGGTGTATCTGGTTCTGCTCTGTTCCGTGCAGTATATACCTTGGCAAGTCACTGCCCTTTTTGTCCTCTGTAGAGCTACGGAGACTAACAGCCCTATGTCGAAGCATTAATGCAGCTTGTGCAGAGGGTCCTGTGACAAATTTAGGGAAACGAAGGCACCTACTGCAGATTACTGAAAGCAGAAAGAGGGCCAGGCTGCTGGGAGAAGAAATGGGGCAATAGGAGGTGAGATGGGTTTCAGTGCACTCGGGGGGAGAGAGTGGGAAGAAGGGAGCAGAGAAAGAGAGAGAGCAAATAGGGGGCAATTAATGTCTTCATCAGAGCCAAGATGGACCTCATGTTAGAGAGTGTCTTGCAGATACCTCTCCTCCATTCACAATTCTCTGAACCACCTCTGAGCTCACTCACAGTTGCACAGATGGCCTCCTTACCCACTGATAATGCTATGGACCACCTCCTCTTTCATTTGTGATCATATGAGTTTCCTGTGGCAACTACCGTAATGACCAACGTGGGAAATTTACATTAACGTTTACTTCAAGCTACTTTGTAATGCAATTTAGCAAGTGGAAATAAAGGAGGACTGTGAGAATCTAGTCATCTGTCCATAGACCAGAAGCCAGTGCTGTACAGACCAACTGTAGACCATGGGCTGCAATTTGGGAACCATTTGGTTGCCAGGGATCTAAATTCAGTTATGCATTCATGGCACTTCTTCCCCAAATGGAGCTGCAGAATTCTACACCACAGTATGTTAGTTTTACCTACTTTTTTCTAAATTAAGAAAATATAGTCTATAAAAGCAGAAAAACGGAACAGTCTCAGCTTAAAAAACAACAATGACAACAAAAAACACCCATACACTCATGATAGGTCCCATGCACACCCCAGAAAAACGGATTGGCCTTCCAGTTGGGAGTTAATGGCTATGTATTCTGCCTTCTTATGTAGTTAGTGCAGATGCTAAATAAACAAACAAATAAATCAGAGGATCGGCTCTGGAAATAAGTTACCCACACGATGCAAAGTTAATCTCCTGGACATTTTCTTTGGATTACCCTCAGTTCTGAACATTGTGACTAAAGCTGGCATTGTCAGTGACTGTGACTGGCATTTGTCTGTGACTGGCATTTGAATGTAACTGGTATTTGTCAGTGTTGTGTAGTGTGCCATGATCCTTTCAGATCAAATTGAAAGCAGGCAAGTTGCACCCTTTCCTTGTGGGCAGGGGACAAAGCATTGACTGAATGACTGACTGTTACAGACACCCGCTTAGATCAAGACAAGCTGCTCACCACAAGTTGGGGAATGGAGTTGGAGGATCATGAACCAAAAAAACCTGCCTTGTAAAAACTTAACACTTTTTAGGGGACTACTTGTTTAAAAAGCTGTTTTCATTTTTGCTGTTTGGTTTGGGTTTTTGAGCAATAACTCCTTTTCTGGTTTTATTGTGTTTTCTCTCACCTTCTCTCCGGGGGGAATTAAAAATTCAAGATGTTTATAGCCTCAAACACCCCAGCTTTTATTGGTCCAGCAAGAACTCAGCATTACAGTCCCTGACGTTCTTAGTTTAAACAAGGCTGTGTTTTTAAATAATAATTTAAAAAAAATAATGCAGGAACAAAGAACCTCACACTTGGCAGAATAAATAATGGCTCTGATAATGCTTCTGATGGTCTGAATGAAAGATCCATAGTCCCTTTCATGTGGTAAATGTGGGCAAACCTGGATTTCTTCCTCCTAGCAACCAATAATTTGACCTAATTACACAGCAACTGCTTTGCTCTCTTTTGTGTGTGTGTGTGTGTGTGTGTGTGTGTGCCCTAAAGATGAACTTCATTTGCAGGGCTGCCAAATACAGTTCATTGTAAAGAAATTTGCTTTCTAAACTAGATCACACCAGGGACTGAAACTGAGTGGGAATCCATCCAAATCCAATTGCTGGATATCTTAGGGGTTTGGCTGGATGTGGATTAGCAAACATTGTTGTTCTCTGCGTCTCTTATTTATGCATTTATTGGCCCTGGCAAGTATCGCTGGAATCCCATCAAACTCCAGAAGTGCATTGTCTGTTAAAACTCTGAGGATGAGATTCTCAGCTGATGTAAACGGATGCAGTTCCATGGAAGTCAGTGGACCTGCGCCCATTTCCACCAATGGACAAACTGGTCCTGTTTGAGTAGGCACAGCCTGGAGCAAGGAACTGTTTGTAAGCAACACAGAGGAGAAGCTCTGGAAGTTGTTGTGCCTTAAAGACACCTTCAGAGGCACTGTTCCCTCACTGCTTCCCCTTTGCTCTCGAGTTGGGGGTGGGTGGCTGTGTGTCAGTAATTTGCTTCTTACTTAGCTTATACCAGAAGCAAATTTATTCTTCGCTCCCCCCATGGTATATTTTCTCTGGCTCATGTTTGTGGGAGGAGTTATGGTTCCATCCTCCTGCCAACTTCATGCTCACTTGCTCTAGGAGGGGCACTAGACAAGTGCATAGCACCTGCTTAGCTTTCTGCATCTGGTCCCAGGGACACAAAAGAAGTTCTTATTGCCCTGTGCAGACATGTAGTCCAAGTCACTCTCTAGCCTCAAAGGGCTGTACAAAAAACCACCCCCACTGAAATGGGCCAATTTTGCCTTTTAAAAAAAATTTTGGGCCAATGAAATAAATCACCATTTTTCCGAATGGTGACTGTGGAAGAAAGTGTCCTAAGCAAAATGCGGCTCTGCCAGAGACAACTATTTTCCATGCTGCCAAGAAAACCCAAACCTAACCGTATTAAGAGGTAGCAAGAAACAAAACCTTCTATTAAATAATTAATGATAGTCACAAATCTGTGTTCTGTCTGAGAAATTGGATGAAATTTGGTAAAATTTCCGCCTCTGGAACTTTATATTTTTCATTCTAAAGTTCATGGAATTTGCCAGTATTATTACAAAATCTTTGGGAAGCCTAACCCAGGAGTTTCACGTTATTCAAGTTTCAGGACTGGATCGGTGATTTATTGCCGCCTGGTGTTTAACATCTGTGGATTGAATCATCAGTATTTTAGGGTCCAGGATTTTGGAAGTCACCGTGATGCTTAGACCAGTTAACAATATAACTTCAATGGGAGGGTGGCAGGAGGGGTCTGCCTGAGTGTAAATTGCAGATTTTGTCCCTTTGATTCTTCAAATGTATTCCACTTTATTACGCACCTTGCACAGTGATGCCTTTACTCAGCACTGTGAAACAAATAAATAATACTACTAAGGATGGGGTCTTGAAAAACAATGCTCATATTTTGACTTTCAGTGGAAATGGGATGTCTAATTGTCCTTGTTACCTTTGAAAATCTCCCCCCAAATATTTTGGTGCTGTGTTCATGTGAAGATCAAATCCCATTCATATTCATATCCCTGTCCAGTTGAAATGTGCTGAATGAAAGCTGACTGAGGGTTGCACTAAAGTTCACAAAATTATGGTCGAGGGGCACACCAAAAGAGACATTTTCTTCGGCCAATCAGAAGAGGGACCTGGAAATGAGTCATGTCTAATGTATTTAATGATACACAGCCTGTCACTGTAATGTAAAGCATTTGTTGTGGACATTGCTGCAACTGGCTTTATTATAAAGTGGAAATTCCAGATTTATTCCTTATACAGCCTATCTGTTATGTTATCCTATTGAGTTACTTGGAAACAGCAATCATTCCATTATTTTAACAAGGGACTAAAACTAAACTGCCCTCTGTGATTTCAGTGTAGGCTTGTCTTCACAATCCATGAAGATGATGTAACCAGAAAACAGCCCATTAATCTCATCTGAAGCCTTAAATTCCAAGGCACGATAAATCAAATTTAAATGAGTTTCCACTAGACCAAACTAAAAGAAAGAGTTTTATGAGAAATATTTCATTTACAGTGGGGGGTTTCTGTACGTAGAATCATAGATTTACAATTATTATATAATTCCTTAAGCAGCTAGTTACATTCAAGCAACAGAACCATAGCTGACAGATGAATTTCTAACTTTCTATTTTTAATTTTTTTTGCGTGTATATAGAATATTCTATCTAATGGTTACAGGGAGTTGGTGGAAGGCAAAAAAATAGGCAATTTCAATGTGATGTTCTGAGGCAGTAAAGAAAATCCAAAACCTTGTGTGGCTTACAAGCCGTGTTTTCAAAAGTGGTTTTCAAAAGTGGCCTCCAAAATTGTTGGCAAAGCTCTGTAGCACATGCAGTACTCAGAACTCTGCACACAATTAACTATTTACATGTAGTTTAGTTGCTCCTGTTCCCAATCTGAGCATTCAAGAAGAGCATGAAGAGATGCATAAAATATGTCTGGTTGTAAGTTTAGAGGTTTAGTTCATAGAATCATAGACAGATAGGGCTGGAAGGACCCCAAGAAGTCATCAACCCCCTGCACTGTGGCAGGACCAAGTAAACCTAGACCAGTGTTTCTCAATTGGTGTTCCGCGGAACCCTGGGGTTCTGCGGGAATACTGTTAGGGTTCCGCAAGCAGCTGTTCTCTGTGCCGCCAATCAGCTGTTCGCCGCCACCGAGAGCAGCTGTTCTCTGTGCCACCGATCAGCTGTTCTCCGTGCCGCCGATCAGCTGTTCATCGCCGCCGAGAGCAGCTGTTCTCCGCGCTGCCGATCAGCTGTTCTCCGTGCCACCAATCAGCTGTTTGCTGCCGCCGAGAGCAGCTGTTCTCCACGCCGCCGAAAAAGGGAAGTTGTCTCGGATTTTCCGGTGGAGGGTATCCAGTGTAAGTGTAATTTAAGTGAGAAATGCTGACCTTTGCTTATTTAGACATTTGAAGACTGTTAAGAGTTTGGGGGGTTCCGCAATTATTTATGGAGTTCAAAAGGGTTCCGTGGCCAAATTTAATTGAGAAACACTGACCTAGACCATCCCTGACAGGTGTTTGTCTAACTTGTTTTTAAATGCTTCCAATGATTGGGACTCCATGACCACCTTTGGAAGCCTATTCCAGAATTTACAGTTAGAAAATTTTTTCTAAGATCTATCCTAAATCTCCCCTGCTGCAGATTAAACTAATTACTTTCTGTCCTACCTCCAGTGGAGATGGAGAATTATTGGTCACCATTCTCTTTATAACAGCCCTAAACATATTGGAAGACTGTTATTAGGTCCTCCCTCAGTCTTCTTTTCTCAAGACTAAACATGCCCAGTTTTTTCAACCTTTCCTCAGAGGTCAGGTATTCTAAACCTTTTATCTTTTTTGTTGTTTTACTCTGGACTCTTTGCAATTTGTCCACATCCTTCCTAAATGGTAGTGCATAGTACTCCAGCTAGGGCCTCACCAATGCTCCTGTTAATACACCCCAGAATCATATTAGTCTTTTTTTTGCAGCTGCATCACACTGATGACTCATATTCAGTTTGTGATCCACTATAATCTTCAGATTCTTTTCAGCAATACTACCACCTAGCCAGTTATTCTCCATTTTGTAGCTGTGCATTTGATTTTTTCTTCCAAAGTGAAGTCTTTGCACTTGTCTTTATTGAATTTCATCTTGTCGAATTCAGACCAATTCTCCAATTTGTCAAGGTCATTTTGGGTTTTCAACCTATCCTCCAAAGTGATTGCAACCCCTCCCAGCTTGGTGTCAACTCCAAATTTTATAAGCATACTCTCAACTCCATTATCCCAGTCATTAATGAAAATATTGAATAGCACGAGACCCAGGACTGATCCTGTGGGACCCCACTAGATACGCCTTCTCAGTTTGACAGCAAACCACTGATAATTACCCTTTGACTACAATCTTTTAACCAGTTATGTGCCAACCTTATAGTAAGGACATCAGATCACATTTCCCAAGTTTGCTCATGAGAATGTCATGCAAAACTGTGGCAAAAGTTTAATTAAAATCAAGATATATCACATCTATGGTTTCCTCCCTATCCAATAGGTTAGTAATCCTATCAAAAAGGAAATTAAGTTGGTCTGGCATGATTTGTTCTTAGCAAATCCATGCTGACTATTCCTTATAACCAATTATTTTTCAGGTGCTTACAAATTGATTGTTTAATAATTTGGTCCAGTATCTTTCCAGGTATTGAAGTTAAGGTGACTAGTCTATAATTCTCTGGGTTTTCCTTGTTCCCCCTTTTAAAGATAGGTACTATGTTTGCCCTTCTCCTGGGGACCTCTCCTGTCCTCCAGGAGTCATCTTTAGGCACAATAGAATATAATAAATCAATAGCTTTAGCATCTTTTTTTAAACAGTATATAGCATTTTTGGGCTACTGTGTTTGACTCTAATCCAGGCTCTAATCCTGCAGACACATGTGCTTGTATTTAATTTTATACCTGTGAGTAGTCCCATTGCATAAGTTTTTGTAGTTTAGTCACATCATCCATTCAGACTTTTGCAAAGAGGAGCTAGGGGCCCTAGAAGGGTAGCCACAGAAGGGAGAAGAAGTGGCTTAGGGCCCCCCCATGTTCATACTGATATCAGTTTTGCAGGAGCAGGATCTTCTAGACTGATCCAAGGCCCACTGACGTCTATGGAAAGTCTCCCATTGACTTCCGTGGGCTTTGAATCAGGACCTTAGTGCTTTAAGCCAGTACACCAGTAAACCGTTTTAAAGCACAAAAACTTTATATGCTGAAGAAACAAATCTTAAATTGTTCGAATCTCCATCCTCTACCCATCTCCTCTCACCTCTCCAGGCTCCCTTTGCTTCCCCTAATGCTCTCTGGATTGTCAGAGATAAAAAGTTAAAGTATATAGGGTTTAAAAGGTCTCTAGCTGCTTGGGCTCTTAGATGAACTAGCAAGAGGTGAAGAATGGCCTTGTGGTCAAGGCACTGGTCTGGAATTCAGGAGATCTCAGGTCAATTATTGACTTTGTCAAAAACTTCCTGTGTGATCTTGGGCAAGTCACTTAGGTCTGGATCCTCATAGGTATATAGATGTGTAAACTTGTTTGTCTTTACAATCGTAACTTTAACTTTGAGTTTCTTGGCTTTCAGATGTCTGTGTTTTATACAATTGCCGCGCTCTATTAATTTTCCTCTCTACGTTATTGATAGATGTATATTTAGATGCTTTAGAGTCATAGGAAGCGGAGGGGGAGTTTGTCTGGATAGTAGCATTAAGCTGCAATCAGTAAAGCCATCTCAATGTCATGGACCATTTAACAGGCATTGGTTGACAGCTTGGACTCCTCCTCTGGAAATAGGTGTAACTTGATCAACAGGCTAGGTCAGAAGTTGGACCAGTATGTTCAGTAGTTGCCAGAAATATAGGTTTATGAAGTTCCATTCTTGAGCACAGCAATATGTTCACACTTTTTCTCCTGGGGGGGTCTTTCTAAACAACACTCCTAAGCACTGAAAATCACTGAGCACTGCATGAGCTGCCGCCATCCTTCCTGTGACAGAATCTGTATTGTGTTAGAAAGCTGTAGCGACTGATCAAGTTGTAGGAAACCACTTCTGAGACCGTTGTTGGTGTTTGAAAATGGGAAAAAGTCTTAGGGGTTTATGATCAAGAAAAGCAAGCAAGTACCTTATTCCTCTAGGAGGAATGTCCTTTCCAGACCCCTTTCCCTTATGTGTGCCAGCTGGAAGACACTCCTCCCTGCCCCCAAGAGGGATTAATACACTGGTGCAGAGCTGAGTGTGAGGTGAGGGAGAGAACATCTGTACAAAAAGCAACTTACTAAGGGGCAGATTCTGATACTCATACCCACATTGAAAAGTATCTTACTCTTTGCATAGCCCTTTTGAAATCAGTGGGATTACTCACCAAGTAAAATACTACTTAACATTTGCACAGGGATCACAATGTGGCCCTTGGTCAGAACCCTCTAAAAATTTTACATGGAAACATTCTGTCTAGTAACATAGCTTTCCTTAGTGCTATTTTGTGACATCAAACTCTGCACTGATAACATCATAGGCTGTTTCCAGAAGAATTATGGCATTCATAGATTCAACATTGTTGCTTCCTTGCATGATCAAATCAGAGGAGCAGATAGGCTGTTAGGAGGAATGTATTTGTTTAAATACAAATATATATATGCAAACTCCTGCATTCCTCACTCAAATCAAGCATGGGTGTCTTTCTGAAAATACACCGACATTCAATTCAGTGTTCACTCAGGTAGCAAAGAAAAGGAATTTCCTCCCACATAGGAATCATCAGGTGGAATTAAGCAGCCTGTGTTGTGGAGAAGGTGAGACTAGATGAACATAGTGATCCCTTTTGGCCTTAAAATCTATGACTTTCTCCTCACTTAGAAAAAATTCCTCTTGAACTGAGCGAGAACGAAGTCCTGCCGGATTTGGCCACAGTATCTCTGCTGGTGAGAGCAGTAAGAAACAGGATGCAAACCACATGGAAGGAAAATGGGTTTATGATTATATATGCCACAGTTTTATAGTTCTCTCCAGATTGGGGTCAGCTCAGCCAAAAGGCCACATCTTCTATCTGCCTTACCAGATGTCGGCATGGTAGCTAGAACCGTGATCTCTTTAATGAAACCCATGTCAGCATTATTTCACTACGTTCCCACGTGTATTTTTTGGCAGTTTACGGAATGCAATAGGTTTGCTAGTACGTGTATTTTTAGGCTAACCAGGGTCAGATTTGAAAGCCTCCTTCCTGAACAGAACTTTTCCACATCTGAGTCAGCGGATGAACTCTCCTGGGAGGTCTGGATTTCCATAAATAGGGAATTCCTCCCCCCTGTTCCCCTCCCACCTAAGCCTATTAGCACCATTCCTTTGCTGACTGTCACATAGTCTTCACTGATAAGGAATAGACAATCAATGTACTGTAGATTTTAATAGTAAGCACCCAGGATGGGCAAACTGATTTTGAACCTTAGAACTTTGACCCTTCCCTAGCATCTTTATCTGGGTTATGGATTGTTCAGGTCAGAGATCTTTCCATTTCTCTTACCAAATGGCCCATATGAGCCCCCCACCCATCTCCCTCCTTAACCCCTTCCCCGCTTCTTGCCTAAGGAAAGGCATCTCACGTCTGTATTTTCGTGGGGCTGCCTAGCAAGCCAGCTTCCCCTCCCGGCTGTCCGTCTCAAGTTGAAACCTGATGGGAATTAGTAGGTAGCGATGGATGGAACCTCATCTTCCTGTATATCTACAAGAAATGCAAATCTGCTGCATATGCACAGGGGAAGCCCTTCCTTCATTCCTATGAGGTCATTTCTCCACTCTCGCAGCAAGGTTGGAAGGAAGCAACCTGTTGTGATGCAGTGTCACAGGGTCCTGATGCACTTGGGTAGGCAAGTGACCAGTCTAGTCAATCTTAAAGATGACAGCCAATGCTTGAGGTTAGTGGGAAAGAGTAACTAGTTATTGGGCCTCCATCCAGGACCTCAGGCCTTTTTGGAGAAACAGTCCATATAGGCCTTGTTCCTGGTAGTGTGGATAGTCACCCTAGTGTTTAAATGCCATGTAAAGTTCTGAACCATTGGAGGTTGACCCATCTCTGTAGGTACCAACATTCCCTTTGTACAATTGGAGGTGGCATCGGTTACACACGGTGAAGATGATTGAGCATGGCAAATTTGTCCCATTCAATACAGTGGTAAAGATTGGCAGCCTGTGTCACGAGCTGCAGCCTTTTGGTTCCAGACTCAGGGTTTTGGCAGGATTTTTCATGTCTGCAGGATGGATGGCCTCTGAAATATCAGTGTTTTTTGGCCATGCTGGTGCTATGCTGGGTGTTGCAACCTGACATTGAAGAGAAGAGAAGAAAAGGGACATAGGGAGTTCACATAAGCTGCCAACAAGACATTTTTCAGAGCTCGCCATACTCTCAGTTGACTAAAACGAGGGATTTTTTTCCCAATTCTAACCCCATCCCCAAAAGAAATACATATTTTATCATTTATTTTAGACATGGCAGAGGGGAAAATGCAAGGCTGTGTGTGCGCACACGTGTGTGAAGGAGAGAGACAGCTGAGAGGAAAGTCTCATGCTTGTCACTTTGTAGTCACGTATGATTGGTTTGTGCATTTAATGGTATATTGAAAGATATTGCCATAGCCTGTGGTGGGGATGAGGATGAAGATGGAATAATTCTCCTTGAAGAAGCAGATCCACTCCTTACTGGGCCTGTATTGACTGATTGGGATCATCAGGTATGTTGTTCACCAACGGTCTTTGCAGTTTATCAGATGTGTCATGAATACAATAAACTAGTCAGCCCATTGAACATCTCATTCCAGCGACAAAATTCGAGGACACCTGGCATAGTACAAAATCACCCAGAGTAAACTGAAAATATAAAGGAAGAGAAACCTCTCCAATTGTACCGCCTGGACACCACCAGGGCTTCAGGAAGTGGTGCCAGCAATTCAGTAGGTGACACTGTACTGAAGCCAGGCTTGGGCATGACCACGTCTGGAATATGGCATCTCTGACATCACTGTGTGCACTAATGCCATGCTGGAATTCAGGCCTGAACGTTACGGGGATGTGAGATTGACATAGCCTGTGAAATCTGACAAAACCACCACCCCAGGCTCATTTAGCTTTGGTTAACATGCAAGAGAATTGAGAGATGTTACACTGGAGGCATTAAGCCAGATTTGCAGCTAGTGTAAATCAGCATTGCTCTGATTTAAATGGAACTGAGCTGTAAATCAGCACAGCTCCATTGACATCAGTGGAACTATGTTTTTTTACACTAGCCTGTTAGCCACGCGAAGGTCACTTAACACATTTCCAGAATGCAATTAAAATGAGGCAAAAATAAATTGACTGTATGGTCTGCACAAGGAATATCAGCTCCATAGGTCCTCTTAAGTCCAAGCACATGCAACATTTCATGCAAATGAGATTTAATTTACTGCGTGTCTTGCATCTTTAACTAACCAAGTGATCATCTAGCAGCTGTTCATACAAAATGGCTTGGTGGTCTCAGTGTTGTAAGCCAGATGCCAAATCACAAATCTCCATCTTTGGCACTAGTTTATACCCTTGCTGGAAGGGCCGTGGAAGAGATCAAGGACTGAATAGGATCGGAGACTGAACTACCTTTTCATACCAAGAGATGGCCCCTGCACAGCAGGGATGAGGCATGCTGGTGGTAGAATAATGTAGGGAAGTTTGCACTGCTACTTGCAGTCCTGTGACTGTATTTTCAGTCTCTACAGACATCTGTCTGGCATCCTTTGAAGAGCACTAAATCTATTGGTTGGGGAAGGAGAATGTCCACAGCTAAAAAGAACAGATTAACTAAGAACCAGAGCTTTCCTGTAATCCAGCTGTACGTTTCTTGATAAACAGAGTTCCTATCAAAATGGCTGCTGGTGTGGGAATGTTAGAGTGACAATGTCTGTGTAAATGCACCAAAGAACTAATATTCCACTGCTTGATATTGAAAAGACAATGCTACGGTAGGGGGGTGAGGTTAAATGACATTAAAGTTAATATGATAAAACTCCCAAGTTTGTTCTATAACCTAATGATTTGCTTCTGCAAAGAGACACACTGGTGTGGCCAGTGTACCATTGACGTCAGCGCTTGAAGTGAAGCATATGCTTAAGTTCTTTGCTGAATCAGGGACAGGTCACCTAGTACCATGGAGGATCAAGCCCTCAGTGAACCCCAGAAAAGTAAGAACTGGACACTTCAGCAGTACTCCATCTTAATTAGCTACATCTTATTTCCTCTGGCTCTTAGAAATACAAGGTCCTGTATAAATCTCTACTCACAGGGATGTAACTCAAGAGTGACATTGAACTCTGTAGCAGTGCATTTCAGTCAGTGAAAGAATTATGCCCATGTGTTCATGCACAAACCCTCAACACATGAACACATTCAAAGGCCCTTCAATACATAGGCCATGTCTACTCTAGCACTTATGTCAGCAAAACTTTTGTTGCTCCGGGTATGAAAAAAACACTCCCCTGTGCAACATAAGTTTTGTCAGCATGAGTGGTAGTGTGCACAGCACTGTGTCTGCAGGAGAGCTTCTCCCATTGACATAGCTACTACTGCTCGTTGAGGGCGGTTTAATTATGTCAACAGGAGAGCTCTCTCCCATCGGCATAGAGCAGCGGTTCTCAACTGGTGGAACGCGTACCACCGGTGGTACTTCGCAGAAGGCTGGGTGGTATGCGAGCCATACCGCACCGCCGAATCCGCCGCCGGAAGTGCCCACCCCCGGGAAACCCTGCCGCCGAAAAGGGGCAAACGGTGGAAGGGTTTTGGTGGAGGGCATTGTTCCCCCCATGTAACCCGCCGCCGCTGAAAGTCCCCCCCCGCCGCCGCCGCGAAACCCCGCCGCCACCGAAAGTCCCCGTCCCCCCCCGCTTTTTTTCCCGAGTGGTACTTGGGGAAAAAAAGGCTGAGAACCGCTGGCATAGAGCAACTACATGAGAGATCTTACAGCAGTGCAGCTTCATCGGAACAGCCATGCTGCTGTAAGCTCTCTCGTGTAGACATAGTCATAGTCACGTAGCTAACTTTTTCTTTGGCTAAGAAATGGTTGCATCTTTCAAAGGGCTCCACTCAAAATGAAGAAAGGAAGCTCTTGCATTGAATAGCATTGCAGGCAAGCACATCACTCATATATTCATTCACATGTTTCAGTTTCAGACTATTAACAATGTTCATGCTGATGGTCAGTGCTACTGGAGTTATGAAAATGTGGAAGCATTTTGGAAGGTATAGTTGGTTTTGCTATTTTTCCTATAGACTGGTCTAAATGGAACCACTTATTTGACCACCAGATACACCCCTGCCGTTTATGGGCTCAGAAATGGGACCTGGATCCAAACCACTCTTGGTATGGGTTTTGCTAAGACAACCAAATAAAAACTGATGACGTTTGCCCATCTGGTTTTACTCGTCTCTAACTTGCTGCATGTTTTTTCAGTACAATGACGTTCTCTTGCCTGATGAGTTGCCCATATGGTCACCATGAGCTGATGGTTCTGGTTAAACTGAATGTCAAACAGTCTGTATTTTTGGTAATTTTGCAAAGCCAGGCTTGCACTCAGAGAGTGCCTCTCTCCCGGTGCTGTACTGCTGGAGCTGAGATCAGCTGACGGGCTTGGAGCCCTTTTTTGGGGAGGGGGAGGGGAATCAGGATTTTGACTTTTCAACAAAAAGTTGAAATTTTCCACAGGAAACCCCCATTTTCTGACTAGCTCTAATTTTATGCCAAGAATGCCAACAGATGTATTGTCACCCTTAGTAGCTTGTCCAGAAATGAAAATAAATAATATTAGACAGAACATTTGTTTATGGATACTTATGTATCCTGATCCTCCTAACTTATCTGATTATAAGAGCAAATCTTGGGTTGAACCATTTGTAAAGATACAGCATATCGTTTTTATTCATTTGTTTTTCCAAATATCTCTTTTCCCTTAGTAATAAATTACACCGTTAGCATTTAGCTGAGCAAACTGTGCCAATGAAAAACCCTTGTGAAACATCTTTCATAGCCATCCTGCAGCCTGAACTTCAGCTTAACAACTCATCCAAATCTGCAAGTCTGTGCTCTTCTCTCCTACAAAGAGCTAATAAATGCTAACTAAGTGAGTGACTAAGATTTCACAATTTTGGGGAAGAAGAAGGAAATTGGCTTTGTTTATTCTTGGGAAGACACAGGGCAAAATTGTGACAAGCATCTGGAAATGTCAGAATCGTTAAGGAACATGTACTGCTCCCTCAGCTATTCAATTGACAAATAGATACTGCACTAAATCCTGTTCACATTAAAAGTACAAAGAGTGCCATTGAAGCCAATGGCAAATTGGCATTTCTCTGGCAGTGGCAAAGATAATATGGTGCATTCAGAAAGAAAGTGTTTTCAGCGGAATTTGGGTGCAAAACTCCATTAGGTCCTTTGTAAAGCCCAGCCTAAAGGTTTTGTTTGCTTGTTTTTTTAAAAAACAAAAATCTGCTTAATGAAAACAGTGGAATATGGAATGGACAATGACGGGTCTGAACCAGAAGCTTGGATCTGCTCTTCCTGCACTGTGAGGATGGGTCTCAGATCCTGAAAATAACTGAGCCAACATCTCCGATTGGAGCTCCATTGTAGCTTGGATTGTTCATCCAAATCTTGCAGTTTGCACCCTGTCTTCAGTTATGAAATGGTGGGTTGACCTACCAGAATATTGGAATTCTTATGCAACTACACTGGCATGGTGCAACAAAAAATTTCCTCTGATATGGTGATATAGTGAACACACATCTAGATACCAGCTCACAATCCTCTATATTCCTGCCCAAATCACTTATGCAGCAGATGGTCAGCTCTGGTTTTGGACAGATCTCTGTAGTTAATGGACTGATTTTATCTTTGCAAAGTAAGTAGTTTTGTAATAAATGCAAACACTTTGCTGCAGAGGTGCAGCCAGAAACTCAGTATACCATCTCCCCAAAGGCTGTCCACACAAAACCACTTCCCAACAAAGCCCTCCCTCATGGCTCCATCTTTCAGTACTGCACCATAATGTGAAGGATTGGGGACTCAAACCCAGCTCCCACTCACCAGCTTGCTAGTGCTAGCAAGGAGTTTGGGCTGGTGGACCCTCTCTCACCCAGAAGCACCACCCACAAAGCTCCTGAGTGGAGGAGACATCCAGCCTCTCTTGGTTCAGTCTCACTATTTAAGCCAGAAGGCAGCACAGGACGTTGTCTGAGCAACTAGGTGAATTCCTGGTTGTCTGCTACCTTGGACCCTGCTCTCCTGCCTTATTCCAGATTCCTATCTCTACACCACACCCCTGGCTACTGACTTCATTTCTGACCTTTGACTCGACTCCTGATTCTGACTCCTGGCTCCCAACTCCTACGTCCCAGTCCATGACACTCGCCTGGCTGACATTCATTTCATCTGGGAGCGCTTGGCTACAGAAAGGCTCGTCCTGGGACTAAATGCAGCTGCATTTTTACTAGCCACAGGCTCTTCTACATTGCTGTCTTCTGAATCAGTGGAAGTGGAGTGACCCATTAGTCAGTGCCTTATTCCCAAAGCCACTGCAGAGAGAACTGGCTTTGTTTGATTACTATTTAATATTTTCACGGTGGTGGCACTGACAGACTGCAGTCAGAGTCCCATTGTGCTAGACTGTTAAAATAGATTAGCGTGACTGCTGGGTTGCAGCATCTGGGAGAGTATAGCTTAGAGAAAACATAATGAAAGAAAGCTATAAATCAGACAGATCAGCCAAATGTGCTGGGAATAATATCAGATATTAGCTGGAGGGTTAAGTGCTGCTTCCTTGCTGTAGGCCTTCTTGTTCTGATAAAAGGTTATTTTTACAGCACACCTCCAAGTGATGTGTGAGAACCATCCCTGCTATATGTGCATATCTCTTTCTGTCAGTTAGTTCACTTGGCTCCGACTATATACCCATGGTGCATCAAAATCACCTGCATACCAAAAGGAACAAACTTTTACTTTTCACCCCGTGTCTCCCAGGAAAAGTAAACTGCTTTTTATTTAGCGTGAGATATCTGGAAATTGGGATTTCCAAGAAAAGCAGAGAAAATGTGAAAGATCTTGGGGGGCAGGTTATGAAAACCATCCCAGTTCTCCTTATGTCCCCTGGAGCTGCATAGAAGAATGACCACATAACTGATAAAGAGCAAACAGCCCACAGACTGGCAACTCATTAACATTGCTTTCCTTCTGCTTTACCCACTGTCTTCCACAAATATTGTTTCCTTGGTTGTTGCAGACAATGTATCTCTAAGCAGTATAATAAGAGCATCTAAGGGTCCTGCTTTTTTTTAGAATGTGTTGAAGGAAGTAAATTTTGTATTATATGTAGAGCTGATCAAAAATGTTATGTCATGTGACTTTCCACTAAAAATTTCAATTGTTCATCTGAACAGTGAATGCTCAAAACACCACAAATATTCAGTCTTTGACCAAAAACCAAAATATTTCATCCCCAGACCATTTTGGTTTGGAAATGCTGCTGCAGAGCCTCATAGGAGTTGTCGTGTGGGTCCTTCATGCTCCCATTCTCTCATGATTCACCATGGTGAGGGAAAATGGTACCTCATGGAAGTCACATGGCCTACACAGGGGAAGGAGGGACATACGGCAGCGGAGCTACAATCCCATGAATCACCGTAGCAGCATTTCTGAATTGAATTATTTTGGGTTTGGGCAGAAATATCCAGTTTATAGATTTTTTTATTTCCCCCCCCCAAAAAAAAATTCTTTATTTTCATTGGGAAAAAAGAGAACTGTCTAATTATACTTTTGAATTTGGTGGTTTCTCCATGCTGGGGCAATCCATTCATGGATAGCTGCCCTGGGTCAGGACCACTTTACAACAGTGAACTGATGTGCAAAGCAGCTAGAATGCAATCGAGGACGGTCGCCTCAACCTGGAGGCGCTAGGGATCAAATGTAGCTTGTGTCTGAACTGACTGCAACTTCTGTTGAAGTCGATGGGAATTGCAGCCACTTACACCAAGTGTGCTTTTGGCCCTTATACGCAATATTTGTTTCCCGCACATAAATATTTGGAAAAGACTCTTGAGTTTTAAGGGGCATTTCTCTGGCGTTTATGTTTCTGGAGATTTCCATATCTGAGTAAATATTTGGGCTGAATACACTTAAGGCAGCATTCTTGGGATGGGGGTGAATTAGGGGACAATCCTGTTCCAGTTGAAGTTAATGGCTCTTTCGCCATTGGCCTTGAAGTTTGTGACAGCAGGTCTATAAGAACTGATGAGTGATATACTTGGAACCAAGTTCCTCTTCCATCCCCCCGCCGAATTGAATGAACCATTTGAAGAGCAAAGAACCTTGAAAGACCAAGAACTCAACACATTGGCTGCTGAGTCCTTTAGAAAATCTGGACACTTATTTAGGTGCCTACATGAGAGCTAATGTCCAGATCCTCCATGGTATTTAGCCTCCTAACTTCCGCTGGTGTCAAAGGAGGTTAGGAGCCTAAAAATTTTTGAAGATCTGGGCCTAAATTCTTTAGAAAACCCTGGCCCAGACACGAGAAGCTGAGCAACTGGAAAATCTGTCCCTGGGTTCTTTTGATATGTCCCAGGTGGTAGCTTAAAATAGTACATTAAATAAAAATAGCAGAGATGAGCATGAACAAAGCTCCCCCCAATTCCAGGCCGAGATCCAAACAGCCACCAGTGTGGGAGAAATCAGCTCTAGAACTCAACTTTGTGGCTTGAATTATTCTCTAAAGCACAGAAAAATAACCAAGGAATACATCATTTATATATTTCAGAAGGCAGAAGCCAGGTGGAGTGTCAGTGAGGGTTATTAAATTAGCAAAATGGTAAATTTTCTGCTGTGTTATTCATCCACCCAGATTGCAGAGACTAAGATACACTTCCTGGAATGGGAGAGATGGAATCTTACAGCATTGTTACAATGACTCAGAGCAGATGTTCTTCCTGGAGTGGGAGAGAGTCAATGTGACAATGCTGTGGGATTACATCAGAGAGAGATAGCCGTTAAAAGTTGACAGGGCAGCAGGCAAACACTAATTACACACCAGAGTTCTAAAACAAGCCATTATAGGAATAAGCAAATCATTAGCAGAGGGGGTTTTATTCAAACAAACAAACAAAAATCTTGCAAGGGAGGAGGGAACTCAATACGGTGGTAGTGATATACCAGCTGTGACTCTGTCCCATATCTGGTAATTAATGGTTTCGTTAGATCTTCTGAACCCTCATCTAAGGAGGGAATATTAGAACACAAATAAAAGATGTGGATTACTCTATGTTTAGAAATGTGTGAGATGGCAAAGATCAGGCTCTGTAGATTCATACATCTCTGAAACAGAAAACGTTTCTCCGGATTTCTGAAAAAATCTGCATAATTGGTACCACTGACAAATGGTTATTATTGTTAGATCAGAAGAAGCTAGGGGCAATATTTTGCTCCCAGCACTTGTAGTGCAAATCTGGAGTAATACCACTGACTATCATGGGATTTACTCTGGATTTACAATGGTGTAACTGAGAAAAAAATTTGGACTCTAGCCCATAATCTTAACTTTAAAATTTAAGAGCTAAATACTGCCCTTATAAATGCACACAGTGCTCCAGTGGATTTCAGTGGGAAGTGTCATGCATTATAGATGTAGAAGAGAGCAGAGTTTGTCACAGAAGCTACACTAAATATTCTGATCCTGATCCTAATTTGGTGTAAATGGATGCAGCTCCTTTGAGTTTCAAATTTTAAATAATGCAGATTTTTTTGGAAATTGTACACAGTCTTACCCCAGCTGAACCTTCAGTGCAATGCTGTCCTGAGAATAAATACTGAAATCGGGAATAACTTATTGTGAAGTCATTGTACTCTTAGACCTATGGTCCTGATGCACATTATACTGAAGTCACGAGGTTGATTTCAATGGGCTATGCATCAGGCTCTGTGTCCCTATACTGAACATTCATTTTGCTGGAATTGCACTTTGCACCTTACAGTGCATGGAGATGATGTAATATTTGCAGACTACTTCATGCTACATGGAGTTTCATTGCAAGTATATGACTTTAACACACATGGGAACCTTCATGGAAGCCACCTGTACATGCTGAGAGTTCATCCCATGAGGGCTTTTAGGAACTGCACCCTGGTACCTAAAGGGAGAGATCATAGAGGGAAAATCATGCATATTGTCCTTGTACTGTTCTATAGATTTTTAATATTTTTTCCTTTCCCCATTAAGATCAGAATCTAGATGTGACACAGGGGCCCACTCAGGGTTTGCTACCCTGTGTCAGCAATTCTTGTCAGGCCTGACATACTCACTATGCGTCACACACTGGTGATATGATATATACCCAAAAATGGCATGTAATATATCATTGGAAAACCAATAGCCCAGTGATTATTAATATTCTTGCACAGGGTGCGTACAAAAAGTTATGGATATGTGCTAGAAATATGTTCTTAAAATGTGTTTTTTGGCAAGCAGTGCACAAGCACAGTCTGCCCTAGACAACCGAATGTGTATTTGTTTTTCTGACCAGCCTGGTCATCAGGCAGAGACAATGAAGGTACATGAACATAAGAGGTAAACAAGGCCATCAGACTAGCGAGTGGGGCAGATAGCCTCTTAACGATGAAGACAGGGTGTCTGAGCTTTAAATGATAAGCAATTAAATCAACTGATTGTTTACGGCAGGGGTGTTAAACATCTGGCCCATGGGCCGGATATGGCCCGCCAGAGGGTACAATGCCGCAAGATGTTGCAGCGTCACACACTGTTGCCAGAGGATACAACGCCACAAGATGTCACGCGCTGCCACGAGATCTGTGTACTCTGGCGGCAGCACGTGGAGCGCTGTGTGCACGAGACACAGCATTCCAAAAGTGCTAGTATTTCGATTTATGGTATGTATGGCCCACTAGAAGTACATTTAATTCAAATCTGGCCTACCACAGCAAATGAGTTTGACATCTCTGATATATGACATTATTGTAATAGAAAAGTGTATCAGGTAAGGTCTTTTATGAAAGCCAGTAGCTCACTGGTGATTAATATCATTGTGAAATGTATATATTAATACTATGTGAGAAATTATGGATCTCACAGATATTATGCTTTAAAGTCTGTGACCAAACAAAGGGAGAAACAGATTTTCTCCAAGACCGGAGGGAAGGCAGCTATCTACCTGTCTCCAATGTAAATTAAGCAGTATGGAATCCAAACAATGGAAGCCCCATTTACATATGAGTCAGCAGGGGGATAAGAAAGAAGGGAAGAACAGCCGGAAACTTTCCTGGCTCTTGAAATAGAGACAATAACTTTGGGGTGGTATAAGGGGGCCAAAAAGACATTCAAGTTGCCTATCAGTTGTGGGATTCAGGGTTCTGGAGCTCTTGAAACCACAGAACATTGGATCCTTCACTTAAGAGGGATGAAATCTCTGGGAACAAAATTTAGTTGAGAAACCTGCTTAAGCAAGAATGTAACTTGCTGAAATTAAGCTTGAGTCTTAGAAGCAAATTTTTACTTTTGTTTGCTTGAAACCATTTCTATCTATATTCCTTATACTTGGTATCACATAATCCAATGGTCTTTTATGAAGTAAACTTGTTTTATATGTACTATAAACAAATTCAGTGCTGCGATTGAAATAAGAGTGTTTGTAAAATCCTAATTAAATTAATGAGCTGCAGCATATTGTCTCTTTAAAGGAACCACAAACTGAATAACCTCTGTGAGTGTTCAGTGAGAGGGCTGGATGCAGCAGGGAGACATCTCTGGGGAACTTGGGAGTTGGGGGGTCCACTTTGCTACCTGCAAGGCAGAGCCCTGAAGAGTTTTCTGGCAAGGCAGACAAATTGGTGTATCAGGGAGTTGTCATGCAGCTTAGCAACAGCAAAACTCTCATTTGCTGAGATGAGATAACGCAGTAACTCACAATTCTGGGAACCCCAGAAGATTGTCGCAAGGGCAGACAGTTTGGGGAAAATTTGGGACTGGGGGAATGTTGGGGTCACCCTGCAAAAAGTAACTGGGCAGTGGAGACTAAGATGTGACCTACATGTTTGTAAGACTGGCTGTTGGAGTCAGGGTTGTAAACCACAGATGCATAGCATTTAAGGCACCCAGAGTTGCAGGGCAGGGGGTGACACAACCCCCAGAGGTCTGTGTAGAGCCCCAAAGCATCACACTAGATAAGAATCCAAACCTTTGTTCTCCCACTTGTGTTTTTTTTAAAGAACTGGGGGCCATTGAAAACAATAAAATACATCTGAGAACCTCTCAAGAGTCAGCAGCTTACTACACATGTCCTCTGCTTGAACCAAACACTGAGCAGTGCCAGTGCCACCCCCAGGTTGTTGTAATGGGAACACTTAGAGATGATGCACACAAAAAGCTCTTTGCAAGAGGAATATTTGGTGTCTTTCCATTGAGTGGGAAAGACATGACGAGGGGGGAGACAGGCTCTGGCAGCCACAAAACACTGCCCAAAGGGAGATGTTTCTGGAAAGCATGACTCACAGGAGAGTCAAAATAACTTACCCAACCAACTGGCCAACAGAACAAGAATTGAAACTAAGACAAACAGGACAAGGACAACAAACTAGAATCTCTACAAAGTTTCCTCTCCTCTTGCTCAGACTCTGAACATTAGTTTCCAAATATCTTTCCTCAATTTGGCAGGTGCTGCCGAAGGACACTTCTGTCCTAAATCCTGCAGAGATTTTACTGGAATCTTCCTTGAAAAATGAAATCAAAACAACACAAAGAATAATAGTGACTGGCCCAGCTCCAATTTTGGTAATATTCTGCTTACCTATAATCCTCCCTGGAATCTCACCTGGAGCAGCTATCCTTCATTTCTTCTTCTAAACGATATATTTAAAGCTATTAGGAGCATAGGAATTGTCAGGCTGGACCATTATCCTTTTTCCAATAATGGCCAGTACCAACGGCTTTCAAAGAAGGTGCAAGAAACCCCACAGTGGCCAGTTCTGAAACACATTGCCCACAGGGAAATTTCCTTCTAGCTCCCAATAGTTAGATATTGGCTTCTGCTCAGAAGGATTTTATCCCTTCCAAAGACTCTTTTTTTTAAAATTTACTCATATAACTCTGGATATTCTTGTATCTAATCCCTTTTCCATTCCTGCAAAGTTCTCAGCCTCAGTGACCTCCTGTAGCAATGAGTTCCACAGGCTGTTTGCATAGTCTTATAGATTCTAAGGTCAGAAGGGACCAATGTGATCATCTAGTCTGGCCTTCTGCACGACGCAGGCCACAGAACTTCACCCACCCACTCCTGTAATAGACCCCTAACCTATGCCTATGACTGAGTTATTAAAGCCTTGAAATCATGGTCTAAAGACTTCAAGGTACGGAGAATCCACCAGCAAGTGACCCATGCCCCATGCTACAGAGGAAGGCAAAAAACCGCTAGGCCTGTGCCAGTCTGCTCTGGGGGAAAATTCCTTCCCAACCCCAAATATTGTGATCAGTTAAACCCTGAGCATGTGGGCAAGACTCATCAGACAGACACCCAAAAAGAATTATCTGTAGTATCTCAGAACCAACCCCATCTAACATCCCTTCACTGGCCATTGGGCATATTTAACACTAGTAATCAAAGATCAGTTAATTGCCAAATCAGGCTGTCCCATCATACCATCTCCTCCATACATTTATTAAGCTCAATCTTGAAGCCAGCTAAGTTTTTTGCCCTCACTGCTCCGTTTGGAAGGCTGCTCCAGAACTTCACTCCTCTGATGGTTAGGATTGTACATTGTTTATTGACTGCTGTTGGTACACCATGACTGCATTATTTGATTCCAAAGGAGGCTTCAGTTCAAGAGTATCAAGATTCCTCCATATACCTGAAGTGAAACTCATTGGTATCTTTCAGGCTGAAAGACAAGATATGTGTAAATAATTAGCTATTAATATATGGCATATTCTTGATGAGGAGACATTTATAGAGAAAAACAAGGATCATTACCCCAGCCCCCGCAGAAGACTTTCCATGTGTCTGAAAGAAGCCAGAGGGAAAGGGACAGAAGCAGATCACGAGAAGGGCTGCAATGAGTTGGGATATTTAATCCTTCCTTTCTCCACCCCTACCAGCCAGAAATAATGCAGCCTGAGGCCTCAAAGTGTTTTTCCTCCACTGAAAAAGTAATTTTCTGCTTGGTTCCATGCCCTCCCCGCCACACACACACACACACACTTGAAATGTCATGTCTTGTCTCTCTATAATTTGCTGGGAGACGTGTTGGATGACTCAGATGTGTATGTGCACTTCATGAAGGGAGGGTTTGAATCCCTGACACAGAGAGCTTTTGTTTCAGTTAAATGGGTGTTAATAAGGACAAAGTCATTCTAAAGAGCCTGAAATTAAAAAAAAAACCAATTTTCATATCATGCCCCAATTTGGGAAAGTATTTAGACACATGCTTAATTCCATCCTTCTCCAGGATAGCACTTGAGCAGATGATTAATTTTAAATTATTGAGGCATAAATCCAAAGTTAAGCTTACGTGCTGAGCAGAGAGGGCCTTACTTCACAAAGTTACAGTTGTATAGCATCTTTGATGTCATAAACCTACGTGTTCTCCAGATCCTTCAAGGTAGATTAGAACTGCATTAACCTTTCAGGAAGCAAAAAAAAAAAAAGTCATGGACTCATTTTTTTTCTCCATTAGAGGTCACCTGGAAAGCAGTTGAATCATGTAGAAAAATATCCATGATGCATTTCGGTCTTTATTAGAAAAGACTTGGCTATTGGCAATGTTCTTACAAACCTCCTGGAGTTCTAAACTGGTAGGTTTTACACTGAATGAGTCCCAAACATCTCATCAGCCATTGAAGACATCAATAAATGTCCTTCCAGCATTCTGTAAAGAGAAAAGGTAATGAGATAAATTTATCCTTGGTGCATCTCAAATGATTCCAATGGTGTTATTCATTGGATGAATTTAGCCCTCTGTGACCAGAATTGTTCTTAACAGGTCAAGCTTTTTCAAATTTTGCATCCATAAAAAGTAGTTTTCTTAGCATTTGTCTTGTAAATAAGGCTAATTTTTTGCTGTCAAAACCTGTTGACATTTTAAAACAACAAGTAAATGGAAAGTTTCTAAACACTAGACAGTACTGTGTCTTGAATTGAAATCCTAAGGGAAAGAAGGGCTTCTTTTCCCTCCACTTTACACCTTTTCCAGCCATTTACATCAGTGGAGAGTGGGTGCAAAGTGATAACGAATCATAACAATTGTGTTTTACGTCTACTTGATCTTACTTTGCACTAGTGTCGATAACAACATGAAACGCAAAGCAACGAAGAAATAGGCGGCCTTGTTTTTTCAAGGTAGAAATCAAATACCAGAACACACTGATGGAGGAAAAAAAGGCATTTAGTTACGGAAAATCAACGTATATGCTTAAAAATAAAATTAGTGAGAAGCAGGCTTTTAAAAACTATTTTTGGGGGATGGGTAATAGAGAAATGAACACAGAGTTATGCGGAAAGAATAATAGACCACCAGAGACCTATTTAGCAGAGATCCAAATTCTAGGGGGACTTGGAAAGTTCACAGACCACGTATGAATTTCCCCATCACGCTTGGGAGGAAAAGTAAACCCGAATGTTGGTGCCAATGTTGATTTCATTCTGTTGTTATAGGTACTAATGAGACCAGCCAGGGGCAGAACACAGACCTTGCAAGCCCAGAACAAAACTAGAGCATTTGAAGTTCTCAAATCTTTTTTTTCATCGAGGTTTCTGTGCTGACTTTTGTTCACTGCTGCTCTGCTTCTTAATGTATCGGGCTCAGTAAGAAAAATACCTCCCCATTGCTCCCAATTTGCCTAATGCCTTCTTGGAACAGCCCATTGGAATTCAGTTTTGCCATTTAAAGAGAGCTAATTAGTTGTGCCCTGTGGAGAGGCTGCTGCAGCATTCAACAGCAAAAAGAGTCTAAACTCACAACACAGGAGAAGGAAGGGCAAAAGGAATGCGTGTCCCAGGCAGGTTTTTCCAAAATCTCCGTGCTTTACTAAATAATGATTTGGGCCAAGATTTTCACAAGTGGTCAGTGATTCTGATTGCCTGTATTTTGGGTGCCCAACTTGAGACACCGTTTAGGGGCCTTATTTTCAGAAAGTGATAAGCACCACTGAAAATCAGGCCCTTTTAAGGTGTCTCAAGTTAGAATAATAGAATCATAGAATATTAGAGTTGGAAGGGACCTCAGGAGGTCATCTAGTCCAACCCCCTGCTCAAAGCAGGACTAACCTCAGCTATATCATCCCAGCCAGGACTTTGTCAAGCCTCAGCTTAAAAACCTCTAAAGACGAATATTCCACCACCTCCCTAGGTAACCCATTCCAGTGCTTCACCACCCTCCTAGTGAAAAACTTTTTCCTAATGTCCAACCTAGACCTCCCCAACTGCAACTTGAGACCGTTGCTCCTTGTTCTGTCATCTGCCACCACCGAGAACAGCCTAGCTCCATCCTCCCTGGAACCCCCTTTCAGGTAGTTAAAGGCTGCTATCAAATCCCCCCTCATTCTTCTCTTTTGCAGACTAAACAAGCCCAGTTTCCTTAGCCTCTCCTCATAAGTCCTGTGCTCCAGCCCCCTAATCATTTTTGTTGCCCTCAGCTGTACTCTCTCCAACTTGTCTACATCCTTTTTGTAGTGGGGGCCCAAAACTGGACACAGTACTCTAAATGCAGCCTTACCAATGCCGAATAGAGGGGAATAATCACTTCCCGTGACCTGCTGGCAATGCTCCTCCTAATGCAGCCCAATATGCTATCAGCCTTCTTGACAACCAGGGCACATTGCTGACTCATATCCAGCTTTTTATCCACTGTTACCCCCAGGTCCTTTTCTGCAGAACTGCTGCCTAGCTCATTGGTCCCCAGTCTATAGCTGTGCATGGGATTCTTCCTTCCTAAGTGGAGGACTTTTCTTTGTTGAGCCTCATTAGATTTCTTTTGGCCCAATCCTCCAGTTTGTTTAGGTCCTTCTGTATCCTATCCCTACCTTCCAGGGTATCTACCACTCCCCCCAGCTTAGTGTCATCCGCAAACTTGCTGAGGGTGCAATCTACCCCATCTTCCAGATCTTTAATGAAGATGTTGAACAAAACCGGCCCCAGGACCGACCCCTGGGGCACTCCGCTTCTGACCGGCTGCTAGCTAGACATGGAGCCATTGATCACTACTCGTTGAGCCCTATGCTCTAGCCAGTTCTCTATCCATTTTATAGTCCATTCATCCAACCCATACTTCTTTAACTTGCTGATAAGAATACTGTGAGAGACAGTATCAAAAGCTTTGCTAAAGTCAAGGTATATCACATCCACCGCCTTCCCTACATCCACAGAGCCAGTCACCTCATCATAGAAAGCAATCAGGTTGGTCAGGCATGACTTTCCCTTAGTGAATCCATGTTGACTGTTCCTGATCACCTTCCTCTCTTCCAAGTGCCTTAAAATGGATTCCTTAAGGACCTGCTCCATGATTTTTCCAGGGATTGAAGTGAGGCTGACCGGTCTGTAGTTCCCTGGATCCTCTTTCCTCCATTTTTTGAAGATGGGCACTATATTTGCTTTTTTCCAGTCCTCAGGGACCTCCCCCTGTTGCCACGAGCTTTCAAAGATAATAGCCAATGGCTCTGAAATCACCTCAGCCAACTCCCTCAGCACCCTCGGGTGCATTGCATCTGGCCCCATGGACTTGTGTGTGTCCAATCCTTCTAAATAGTCTTGGACCTGTTCCTTCAGCACTGCGGGATGTTCGCCTCCTTCCCATTCTGTGCCACCCAGTGAAGCAGTCTGGGAGCTGATCTTGTCTGTGAAGACAGAGGCAAAAAAGGCATTGAGTACCTCAGCTTTATCCACATCCTCTGTCACTAGGTTGCCTCCCTCATTCTCTAAGGGGCCCACACTTTCCCTAATCTTCCTCTTGTTGGCAACATACCTGTAGAAACCCTTCTTGTTCCCCTTCACGTCCCTTGCTAGCTGCAACTCCAATTGTGCTTTGGCCTTCTTGATGTCATTCCTGCATGTTCGAGCAGTAGTTTTATAATCCTCCCTAGTCATCTGACCAAGCTTCCACTTCTTGTAAGCTTCTTTTGGGCACCCAAAACTGGAAACATCCATAGTCACTAGTCACTTTGAAAATCTTGGCCTATTCTAAGGGTCAGAACCCTATGCTGGGCAAATATATTCTAAAAAAAAATTTATGCACACAAAAGACAAAGGCATTCATCTTAAACTCCAGTTTCTATGGGTGCTTCAAAGAGAGTATGATGAAACTCCACTGACATCTTGTTTCAAAACTAGCTTACCTGAGACTAAGTTCATTCCAAGTCCCTTAGGGGCCAAGTGTATCTCATTCCCATGCTCACAGTTTAACTTAACTGATGTCTTGTTCTGCTTGTTCAAACATGTTTAAGGCCCACACAACTACAATGGGCTCAGCTGACCAATTCCTTGCATGGCTTCCGGAATAACAACAAACAAAAAACCAACACAGCTGTTTCAATAACCCCTTCTTTGATGGGCAGAAATGCTGTGTATGTTGCATTTTTAATGAGCGTCCAGTGGAACATCAGGACTTGAGATGGCAAGGGGGAACTGGATTTTCCATTTTGTGAGCAATTCTGTGATTTTGATTTTTTTTCTTTCCCTAAACAGAATGAAAAAAATGAATTTTTGTTTTGAAAAGTCATTTTGAAATGAAGATTCAAAATGTTCCATTCTGAAAGTCATCAACATTTTCTAAACCTTTGGGGGTTTTTCAAAACAAAACTTGGCTGAAAGCAACACTTTTTTCTAATTTTTCATTGAAAAACTGATTTGCTGAGAATTTTCCAACCAGCTCTATACAGGATATGTTGTACCAGATGCATATCAGCAGCCCTGATGTAGCTAACTAGCCTACTGGGGCTAAGATTTTCAAAGTTGCCTTTCACACCCACTGCCTTCCAAAATCATTGAATTTTTCATGCTAAGCGAGTAGAATTGCCCACAAGAAGCTGGCAGGTATTTTGCACTCCTGGCCGCAGAGATGTCTGTTTGCTACATGTGGATTCCGACTTCTCAAGTTTAACCAAGTCTCCCTGAAAGGTGAACCTGAAATGAGTTAATACAGGAGGAACACCAGAGCATCAATGGAGGCCACTATTTTTAATCAATACAAATGGGAATAATTCCCAGTGACCCACTTTGAGTGCGGGTGAGTGAGAGTGACAGGGCAAATCAAGGCAAAATACTTTTGACACATGATGTGGAAGGTGAACTACTGTAATAACGGAGTAACAATATCGCAAAAAGAATAGAAATGGAAGATTTACTGGGATAGAGAGGAGACCAAGGCCAGATCCTCACTGCTGTAAATCAAGTGCAGCTCCATCAATGTTATGTCACTTTACACTGGCTGACAACACAGTACCTGATGCTCAGATCCCAAAGCGCATTATGTGGCTGGGTAAACATTATCAACCCCATCTTACAGCTGAGACACGGGGAGGTGAAGCAACATGTCCAAGATCTCAAGAGTCAGTGACATACAGAACTCGGGCTTGTTGAAGCATTAACCAGGCAATCTAGAGGCAGCATGATGTCCTGCCACTTGGGAAATGTGAGTTCATTGCCCATGCAAACAGGGATGAGAATGGGCACCCTGTAGCGACAGCATCTTTAGCGTCCGATCTAGCTACCCGATCACACCACCTCCCTTCAGAGCTGAGTTGAGCCACGCACTCATCATAGGCAACCATTGATCCACTAGCTCATGGCGTACGAGCAAGAGGTCTAATCAGGTGCCTGATGAATCCGCTTTATGGCTGACAAGCCCAATTCGAAAGCGACACAGCTTGTTACAAATTTCACAGACCCATGAGGTGTCTGAGTTGGAGTCCAATATTACAGCACGCTGCTTTCTTCTTTCTCACTTTGCTTCCCTAGTATAATGGCACCAGGAGAGGGCCTGTATCTTGAACTGCACAATGTAAGGCTAATTGTGGGAGATGAACAAGGACACAGGTACAAAAATAACTAGTTGAGCCAATTTTTGCCCTCCGAAGAGTGTGTGATGCTCCCACCTCAATTAGATGGAAGTGAGCTGCCCTCATACAGCCAAAGCCAAGATTTCGTCAGCCTTAAAGGAAAAAATGACCTTGGGGTGAAGACACTGGAGGAAGATTAAGGAAAACTGGGTTCAGTTTCTAGCTCTGCTACAAGCTCGCTGTGTGACCTTGTGCAAATCACTCCATCTCCCCATGCCTCTGTTCCCCATCTATAAGAGGAGAGTAATTACACCTCCTTTGTCAGTCTTGTCTATTTAGATAGTAAGCTTTTGGGAGCAGGGACTGTCTCTTATGATGTCTTTGTACAGAACCTGCCTGGCGCAGTGGGGCCCTGATCTTGACAGGGACATGTAGATGCTACTGTAACATACACGATGTTTGCAGTGAAGAAGAGCTTGGTGTAGTTCGAAAGTTCATCTTTCTCACCAACAGAAGATGGTCCAATAAAAGATATTAGCTCACCCACCTTGTTTCACACGTAATAATAATGCCTGGAGACAATGCAGAGGTTCTGTCTTTGCTGTGAAAATAGGAAAAGAAATACCAGTATTTAACTTTCCTTTTTGGTTGGCATCATTTACACACACGATCTCTCAGCTTCTCAAATACTCATTGCTAGTTTGAGGAAGGATTCTTTTCAAGAATCACATGGAACCCAAAAAGATTCCAAGGCTGTTAAGAGTAATAATATCTGTCTCTTACCCAGTGCTTCACACATCAATCTCAAAGCACTTTACAAAGAAGGATTTCCTCCATGATGTAGATGGGGAAACTGAGGCACAGATCAGTAAAGTGACTTGACCAAGGTCACCCAACAGGCCAGTGGCAGAGCTGGGAAAAGATCCCAGGTCTGCTGAGTCCTAGCCTAATGCTCTATCCACTAGATAAAATGTCTTTTGAGGAGTCATGAAGATTGGCACATACAGTACACATTGCTCACAGCTCAAGCCTTATGACTACATGGAAGATTTAAAATAATGACAACAACAAATATGCCAAATTCATCCAAAACACCATGGCTTTGAAAACGTGGACGTCAGTTCAACATGCGTGGTTATCTCTGATGTTGGGCTTGTGACCCACCAGGAAGCATTTGTTTACAACCTCAGCAATTTATGTTTTCTTTTCACAAGACTAATGTATCAGATTGTCTGTATCCTGCAGCAGTTATCTCAGTTGCTGTACTTAACATGGATTGCTCAAATTCCAGTCTGATTTACTTTAGCAATGAATGTTGTGCAGATGAAGCAATACCAGGAAAAGTCATATCAAATTTCAGACCAGTTCAGAAACATGCAACATAAAAGAGAGAGAGCAATGGGAGCAGGTCCAGAATTTGGGGGAGTGGCCATGTGATCTGGACACTGTGAAAATGAGAAAAAACAGAAATCATAATATAGCTCATAAATAAAATGAAAGTCTGTAAATATAGGGGGCTTTTCTACAATTGAGGCCTGGGATATTAGTGATAACTGGTGTTAGTGGGAGATTTACAGGAGTTAATTTATTTTTTGTGAGGGCTTGTCTATGTGGCAAGTTAGTGTGGGAATCTACAGCGCGTCAGCTTGCCACACACCAATGCACCATGTAGACACTGATACCGTGCTGTAAAAGTCTTGGAGTGCAGCTTTCAAGCAGCATACGCTAAGCCAAACCCTAGGACTTTTACTGAACTCTACCAGTGTCCACACAGCAACCTAGTGTACAGCAAGATGTTCAAATGTAAATTCATATCGTAGCTTGCCTTGACTAACTTACCAAGTAGACAGGCCACCGCTAGCATTAATGGGAGTTACCCACATAAAGCCAATGCTCATTTGTGGGAGACTGACCTGTAAGAAATTGCAAGATCCGTCTGCTTAGCTCCAGCAACAAAGTGTCACATAAGCAGCTTGCACCCCACTCAGCAGCCCAGTAAGCCGGTGGCTTCTTGATACGCTACCACACAGGAATGTTCCCCAGGCAATCAAAGCCAGGACTGCGAGTCCCATGGAAGCCGCATGCTCAGCTCCCTGATTTCTTTGTCACTATGAGGTTGGAAATCCAGTCTGACGCCTGGATGGATTCCTGGTTCTGGAGATGACAGAAATCAGCAAAGAGTGTGCAATCAGTATGGAGTGTGCAATATATCCGAAAGGTTGCGTAACTGGTTTGATAGATTTATTAACTTGGGGAGCAAATTGGAACACTGCAATCTGCCGGATACCAGTGAAAAGTGTAACCAGGTCAGATATCTGCTTGCTAAACAGGGTGTCGATAGGTCTAGTCAGGTCAAGAGCCGAAACGCTAGCTCCCATGGACTCAAAATAAAAGATGATGATATTATGGGTATGTAATGGTGAGCTATGAAAATGGACAGCACCAAGGTTTACAGCTTAGGACCAATGTTATGCCATCGTCGTAACAGTAGACGTTGGAGACCAAGTACACTGATCACTGCTGTGTATCATTATGGTAGCATCCAAAAGTCCCAGTTGGGATTGCAGCCACATCGTGCTAGGGGTTGTGCAGAAATAAAATGACCAGCATAATGACCTTTTGTAACCTTGATCCATGTCATGTGAGAGGGGCCAGGAAATTGGTCCCATTGACTTTAATGGGCTTTGGATCAGGTCCATAAAGAGCAGTCCCTCACCAGCCTTCCTGTGTGTCACACCTCTATTACAGTCACATGCTTGTTCCATGCCGCAATGACAGCATGCTGCTTGCTTGTGTGAAAAGGACGTTAGTAGCTATGTGTGGTGCAGAGGTATATACCATGTATCTGCCTTTCCTTTCTTCGCAGTCCCCTTCGCCCATTTTGTACAGAATCACCGTGACTGTTTTCCCCACTACGCCAGGCAATGTATCCCGACACATTTTAGCAGACGGTTTCTGTTGTGATTTGCACAAATGGCTTTTTCCCAGTGATGACTTATGCAGATTGATTATATGCAATGGGATACCATCATATAAACTGAAAAAAGATAATGTAGACCCAACCCATGGCCTAGCCCAGAAAACAAATTATGTCCAGTGATCTGTAGCAACCTGGGTGCATTTGACTCTTGAGATTGGTTCAAAACACTGTATTGCTCCAGCAGAAAAAGAAGAAAGTCTCTCTCTTAAAAAGGAGACACTAAGCTTTCAGCTGCAGCTGAGTTATGAACTGTTAGAGCTCTTTCCCAAAGCAAGTCTTCAAAGCCTTTAGCCTATTAGATAAACATTGTACAAGCATTTCTGCTGGGATTGCAAAATGTGTCTCTCCCAGGCCTGGAGATACAAACTGAACCTAGAACAACGAAGGGGCAGAGCAGAAGCTGTTGGTGAGACGTGTCTGCTGTGTTTCCTGACTGTGGTAGACAAAATACACATCATGATGAGATATTTTTTTCTTCTTCTGTTTCTCTTGAAATTAATGCTGGTGACACAACACACCTCCCTCTCCTTGGAGATTTGATACAGACTCCGGAAATGCATCCTTAAAGTAGGATGATAATACAAAACAAAGGGATCTGAAGTTCTCAGGCCCCCATCGTGGACTCAAGGGAGTGTGTATGTGAGTGCAGTAGGAGTCAAAGCTTTCTTTTAAAGGAAATTCTTTACAAAATAAAAACTGCAGCTGTGGTTGGGAAAAGGGTGCCGCAAATATTCTCTTTCGAAACCATTACACTGCCAAATAGAGTGGGAAAAGGAAACAGAGCCCTTTGTCTGCTGTAAAACCATCTGAAGATATGTATCTGCCAGAGATCAAGACCCAAGTGTCCTTCTGGAGCAGGCTCATCAGCTGGCCCTATAGGAGGACATCACAATGCTGATGTGTTCCTGCCCACAATTGGAAATGATACAGGGTAAATGATGCTCAGACCTGCAAGGGTCTTTGAATTGATTTACTGTCTGCAAAAAGCCTTTTAGACCTGTTTGGTCTGGATCTCACAGGAAAAGACCCATTTTAATATGGGTATTGTTTATATGTAAGTCTGTTCTCAAGACGGCTACTTATTAGCCCGTTGTGTCTGTAAAACTCCCTGGGTATCATCAGGAGGCTCTGTAAGTAACGGATCCTCTTGTGAACACATTCGATCAGCTGTACAATTCCCAGAGATGCTACCATCCTGGGAGAACACATGCCCTCACTTATCTCCGAAACACAAGAATTCATCAAAAGCCCCTTTCTTCAGAGATCTTTTCACCCAGGTGGCCCTGATTCAGCAAAGCACAGAGCACATGCTTCAAGTTAAGCATGGGGTTAAGGGCCTTCTTGAATCAGATGGACTGTTGAATTGGGACACATGTGCTCCGCCTCCAGGGATTGAAGCATGGACCTCCATAGATAAAAGTATGACCTGCTACAATTTGAGGTAAGGAGCCAAGGATTTGAAGTCAATGGCTGCAACAACTTGTATTTTCTGCAGATCAGCACAGAGAGGTTGGAGGAGGGTCTGTAACACACATTTCATGAGTGAATTACACTCACATTTGGTGCCTGATCAGGGTGAAAAATATTAAAAGTAACAAGTATGAAATCTGTAAGACAACATATGCAGTCCTTACTATTTGAAACAATTGTGGTCTCGCAAGAGTTTACTCCCTTCTCTTTGTTTACTGGTGCCCCTCCTTTACATGACCATGGGTGCCCCTGTGATCTACCATCACTGATTGTGATTAGAGCTGATCAAAATTTTTCAAAAGTGTAATGATTTTTTTCCCTGAAAAATGTTGAATCTTTTTCATGAAAAATGTTCAAAAATTTTCAACCACCTCTGATTGCAATGTCCATCTAATGTAGGGCCATCCTGCAATCTTATTCATGTGAATAGTAGGTAGTTTTTATTTTCATAAGTAAAGATTACTCACATGAGTAAGTGCTGCAGGATCAGGCTCTTATGTTGTAAGCGCCTCAAGACCAGTACCTTTTTTCTCATCTGTTTGTAATGCACCAACAGCTGGCATTTCTTCTTCCTATAGCTGATATAAATGTAGAGCAACAACTATAATTTTACATTCAGATGGGTAAGCCAGATAATTGCGTTGGGAGTAGCAGAGTGTATTGCTGTGATGCCTCCTTTGTATTTGTGAATCGGGCATTGAGTTGTTATATGTTCCATGGTGTGTGCAAGGTGACCACAATCACACACTGAAGAGTCTTTAATTTTCCATTTGTGCAGCAAGTATCTGCATCCGCCATGGTTTGTGCAGATGCAGTTTAGGGTTGCCCATAAGCTTCATGGGAGATTGAAGCCAGGGATCTTCTGCGTCAGGTCTTTTACAAGGTGTTTATTTGTAACTTCTTGTAAACTCCATTTGGCTTTCAAGCTTCTTCAGGGTTGAAGTTGCATTGTTGAAGGTTAAATGCGTAGGTCCAAAAAGGCTTATGTGACTTCAAGCTGTGGCGAGGGACGTTGTTAAGGCCCGCATGGATGGGAAGACGTTTGTTTTCCACAATCCTCTGGAATTCCTGAAAGATTGCGGCATCGCAGCAAATGGATGGAGGAGCAATGGGCAGCCAAGGTGTTGGGGTTGACTTGAGGCTTCCAGTAATGCACCGCATTGCAGTGTTTAGTTGGACATCAACAAGTTGAGCATGGCTACTTCTGGTCCATACCAGTGCACAGTGCTCGGCTACGGAGTACACAAGGGCCATCTCTGATGTCTGTAGCGCTGATGCTCCCCATCTTGTGCTTGCCAGTTTCTGGGCCAGTTATCTTCATCTTGGCAGCTACCTTCTTCAGATGGTCTTGGAAGATTAGTATGCTATCCAGCTTCACTCTGAGATAGGTCGGAGTGGGGTCACGTTGCACAGTGTTGCTGTAGAAGGTCACTTTCAAGGTGCACTTAGGATTCCTGTTATCGAGATGGCATGCAGTGACTGTTGCTTTGTGAGGATTTGACTTGAGCCTCCATTTCTGGAACTATTCTTCCATGTTGTTTAGGTCCCCATTCAAGGTGGACTCGATGTCACTGAAGGCGGTTGCTTGCATTGCCAGGGCAAGATCATCCTCATATGCAAATTTGCATGACTTCGTTGGAGGAATGTCGCTAGTGTAAACATTGAAAAGCGTTGGCGCAAGTACTGAGCCTTGTGGCAGTCCACTGTTGAGGAATTGGGGCAAACTGACTTCGCTGCCCAAGTGGACACGTTGCCTATTGCTCAGTATCATCCATACCAGATGTAGTGTTTTGCGGCATAAGATGATCCTTGCAAGTTTCAGCATCAAGCCTTCAATCCAGGCTGTGTGTAGGCTGATGACAGGTCTACAAAGGCTGTACTGGTCTTGGATTTCCTCTGGAATCCAGCCTCGATGTACATTACAAGGGCCAGAACTTGGTCACAACAACTGTGTTTAGTCCGGAATCCCGCTTATTCTTCAGGGATCACTGACTCAACAAGGGGACTGATTCTCTGGAGTATGATACATTCTAGAAGTTTGTAGGTAGTGCCCAGGAGTGATATCAGTCTATAACTTCTAGGGTCATCGATCGGCATGCCCGGTTTGAGTATGGTAATAACTATTGGAATGCATCCGGATTCCATAGTTTTGGTGTACAGTTTCTCCAGCCATCGGAGTCCCTTGGGACCAATGAGATGAATAAATTCTGGGAGGATAGCATCTCCATCAGCCACCTCCCCTTTCTTCATGGTGGCTAAGCCCTCTTTCACTTCATCTGTACTGATGGCAATGGGGTCTGTGGAGGGATTGAGGTCATTGTCAGATGTAGTTGATAATGGATCTCTCACTAAAGTGTTTTTGTTGAGCAGTCCTTTTGTGCTCTTCACCAATTTGGAGGCAATGGAGTTGGGCCAGACTTTTGAGGTCCAATATTCCATCAGATTAGCAGCTCCAAGATGTCGTAGTAAGGCCCAGGCACGGCAACTAGAGTGTGTGAAGTTCAGACCTTCAACACACTCAATCCACTGCTGGCATCTGGCTGAGTCTAGAGACTCTAATAGGGCCTTCGCAACCTGTGGGATGCCCGACTGGTTGTACTGCCTGTGCAAGTCCTGGATCTCTTGTCCACCATGGAATGTATTCTTCCTGGAAGCTCTGGAGGATACTCTTCTTGGTGGTGGCAGTAAGGAGGCCAACAAACTGGTAATAATATTCTGGTGTTGTGGAGATTTGAATCACCACTTTTTTAATGGCTTCCCTTTAGCAGTCCCAGTCAGCTTTGGCTAGATTCCACCATGGGAGTTATTTCACAAAATCACAGGGATTTCGATGCTGACACAGGTAGTGATGGGTCTAAGTTGACTGTTGGGAAAGTTTGGAAGTATTTTGCGGGATGCATGAAGCATACTCCTGCTTTGATCTTTGGAAGCAATGGTGAGGTCCAGGTTGTAATCACATTGCCAGTGAGCAGAGTGAAAAGTTGCTCGCTGTTTGGGATCGAAGACCAGTTGTAGTGCTTCTGTGGACATCCAGTCCATGAGGTCTTCACCATCAGCCTCATTTACTTCATAGCCCCATGTAGTGTGGTGGCTGTTAAAGTCATCAATGTATAAGGCTATGATTGGTGCTCTTGGGAGCACTGGCTTTGGCCATTTTGAATTAGGGGCTTTATATACATTGGTAATGTGAAGCTCCCTATCCTGATGGTGCTGGTGTAGGTGGCTTCTTCTTTAGTTGGGGGGAAGATGTCAAAATCTGTGATGGTGTTCTTCACATATCGGACCAGGCCATATTTTGGATGGTAGCGGCTAGTTGTGAGGTTGTAACCATGGATACAGCATCGGCTAGCCTGTTGGTCAATGGAGACATGGTTTTCTTGAAATATAAGGATGTCGATGTTATGCGTCTTCAGCATGTTTGCAAGATACTCGCACTTTGCCTGGGAAAGTCCCTCAATCTTAAGTTGTTCCAGAATCTATCTAGCATGTTACTTGGCTCTGAAGAGGGCCATTGTGGTAGCCTGAGTTGTTGTTCAGAGGACCAGGAGATTGTTGATCAATGTTCGGTCGCTAGGTTGATGGCATTAGTCACAATTTCTCACTTAACAAAGTGGGCCACATAAAGGCTGCCATCTTCCACCCCATTGCTGGCACTAATATATAATAAGAAATCTAAAGAGAATGTTGTTCTCCAGATTAGGGACCCAATTCTGCAAACTCTTATACACCTCTTTATCTCTAAATACATGATTAGTCTCATTGACATCAAGTTGCACATGTTTAACTTTAAACACAGGAATAGTCTTGACTTCAGGGGAAGTATCGCACGCTTAAAGTTAGCATGAACATGACTGGGCCTTTTATTTCTGTGTACAGAACCTTTACACTTGTAGAAGTCTGCTGGAGGCAGCTCCCATTTTGTATTTGGGTGCAACTTGTTAGGAAAAAGACACCCACTGTGCTCTCTCAGAGAAGTTTTGTTTTAGCTCATTCTGGGGTTTTTTGTTTTCCGTAATCTAAGCCAGAATCATTTAGGACTGAGAGTTTATGATTGCTATATGGATGCAGAAACATAACAAACAGCAATATCCCTGAAGGAAAACAATTTTTAGAGCTGAATCTTAAAGGGCCTTCATTTTGTGATTGTGTAAAATGCTTTTATGGGAAATTTAATAGGGTGCTAGAGAAATGTAGGATGAAGTCCTGCCTCTGTTGAAGTGAATGGGAGTTTTACCATTGACTTCAATGAGCTAGGATTTCACCTCTATGCTCCAATTCAGCAAAGTAGTTAAGCATATGCTTAAATTCACCCTGTACTAGGGCCTCTCTGTGCTAATGCAGTACAAGTACATTAACAACAATAATAATTTATTGATCACCATTTGTGCTAAGTCTGAATAGCTGCTGTGTTCTGTAATGTGGCCAGTTTGTTCATGTTGGACTTTGTTTTAATTATTCATTCTTGAGTATCATATTAGAGAATGATTATTAAAAGAGAAAACATGAATTAAAGAATTGGAATTAGCCTAAGATCTGATTTCTCTTAACAGTAGTAAGGAAAGAGAAGGAACATAAAAACTTCTCCAAATTATGACTTTTTCAGCAGCATTCTAACCTACCACATTGGGAAACTGAGTTCAAGTGAAGTTGACAACTTGATCACTGTCATTGACCAATGCAATACAGAGGAATCAAATGCATTAGGACAAACAAGCTACTTGTAAATATAATTTGCTCAAGAATGACAAATGAGAATGGTAGGAATGTGCAATCACAATTTATGAAACAGGAAACAGATGGATTCAATACTGTAACCTACTGTGGATTTGGGTGGAGAAGTGAGAAGGGAGTGACAGCTGAGGTCAAACATACTTTTAACAGCAAAGGATTGTTAACTTGGACAACAATAATAACAACAGTAATATGACTACTTGTCACTTACTGTAGCGCCTTTTCTCTTAGACCCTCAAAGTGCACACAAACATTAATCCTCCCAACAGCCCTGTGAGACAGACATTGTTGCCTTAATTTCACAAATGGGGACATTGAATAAGAGAGATGTTAAGAGCAAAGGCCAATAATGTATTTTCAAACGTGGAGGCCTAAAATTAGGCCCTGAAATATAATTTTTTCCATCCAGGTCCAGTTGGTAGGGTGTTTGCCTGGAATACGGGAGACCCAAGTTCACTTCTCTGCTCCAATGGACTTCCCATGTGACCTTGGGAAAGGCCCAGAACCTTTAGCTATACTGGCCAGCCCTCTTAGTGTAGATTCTACTGAAAAAAAAATATTTTAACTGGTATAGCGAATACCAAATGACTTTTTTGCTGGTATAGCCTATACTAGTGTTTTTGCCAGCATATCTATGTCAGCAAAAATCGCACCCCTAACCAATATAGCTATGCTGGCAAAATTTTTAAGTGTAGACCAGGCCTTAGCTTCTCCGTGCCTCAATTCCCCATCTGTAAAATGGGGATAATAGCAATGCCCTAGCTTACAAAGGTGTTGTGGGAATAAATACATTAGTCTGTAAGCATCTAATGAAGTGGGTTGCAGCCCACGAAAGCTTATGCCTGCAGAAATTAAATTTGTTAGTCTTTAAAGTGCTACAGGACTATCTTTTTTTTTTTTTATTAGACTGTAAGACACTCAGATAATATGGTAATGGAGCCATATAAGATGGTGAATAGCTAGCCAGAACATTATCCATATCAGGAAATTGTCGGTGACGTTTACCATCTAGATGCTCCTCCATCTAGATTCCTATGATGCCGGCTATGAGATATTGTCTGATGTACACAATTTATTCATCAGAATTCATTGAATCAATCCCTTGTGCATAATGACTAAATACCTACCTGCATTATATGCAAAATTCCACAAAACAGAAGCGTTTAACATCCTTTGGGCTGGTTTGTATTGGAAAAGTCTCTCAATGATATTAAACTCATCTCCATCAGAGTGACATTAGACACATGTCCTTTATAGTCTTGTCTTGCTCTAATTTGGTAGCTCAGAGGCTGGACTGGTCATCCTCTTCAGCAGTGAGACCAGATGAAGAAGGGAAGGAAACTCACTGCAACTCCTGATTCCCCCAAATGAATGGGCTGGACATAGGTTCTGCTAATTTATGCTCTGATTCAGCAAAATATTTAAGCATGTGCATAACTTTAACTAACCAATTGACTTCAATGGGACTACACATGGGCTACACGCGTACTTATGCACTTTGCTAAACTGGACCCATCAACACACCAGTAAAGTCATTTGGACATGTTCCCCTCCTATCATTTCTTATCATATCCTGCTGGAATGGATCTCAGTCTATCCCATGACACCCTTTGGACTAGCATTGTATCTAAGACCATGCCATGCAGCAGCCACTGTGGATATTGTTTAAAGGACTTGATTTACTTGTTACAACCTGTTGAAACAAAGTTACTGAAGCTGTTCTTAAGAGGGGAATTGGATGCCCAAATACTGGGAATTGGAATAGGTAGGTGTCATACTGATCAATAATATTCAAATATTCCGTTGAGCTGAACTAGTGAAAGACTTAACCTAGGCCTTGATTTCCTTTCTGATTCTAAAATAAAAAAAGACACAAGAACCTGACCCATCCTTGCTTCTTTAACAGTATCCTCAGACACCAGATTGGGGAAGTGAGTTCAAATCTAGTTGACGGTTATTTAGAGCACTGGGCCAATGCAATATAAGAGAAGGAGACAGGGAAAACAAGACAAACTATTGGTACATAGACTTGCTTTGCTCCTTAGTGACAAGTGAAAATGTTTGATGGGAATGTTTGATTCTGCATGAAGGCGGAAACAGATGCATTCTGTACAGTAATTGTCTGTGGGTTTGGAAAAGGAGTATGAAAAGGAAACGTGAGATGTCCATACACTAGTACGGTGCAGCTGTGGCTAACAGGATAGATTTCAGAATGAAGGGTAACAAGTGTTAAAATGCATTGTGTGACACTTCTGCAGGGGAATGAAAGAAAGGCATTTGTTGATCTGAACAATTTGCTAGGCAAACAATCCAAAATGAATAATGTATTGTGCAAATTTATCCCCTTTTTTCTCTCTTCACAACTAGTCCACAAACCGATTGTGATTTGGATGAGTGGTGTTTTGCAGCAGCATGTTTCAGCCTGTGGGTTACTCATCAGCTAGTTCTGTAAATATTCATTTTAAATGGTTGACATTCATGATTCAGCACACAGTTGGTCACCTTAGTTACGGGGGAATTGTTTGGCTGCCTGTGATGGACAGCATGACAAAGTCAGATCTGACCGCTAGAAAAGGGGGCGGAAGGCAGCTCTATCAGCCCTGTTCCCAATTAACTGAAAAGAGGTTACCTCAGGTTAATTAGAGACACCTGAGTCCAATTAAGGGTGGCTGGTGACCTTTAAAAACCCCTCTTCCGGTGAGAGAGAGGGAGGAGGGATAAACAAGCTGTAGCAGGAAGAAAAGGCTTCTCCTAGGTGCAGAGCTACTCTTCACCCTATAGGGGAAACAACCAAGTTAACTTCTTTGGGGAAGGACTGGCAACCAGAAGCCAGCATAATAAGGCATTGCCCCAGGAAGGGAACAGGGAAATGTATTTCTTTTGTGTTGCGAGTTTGTTTTTTGCTTCAGATAACCACTCGGGCCAACTCTGAGGCCCACCCTGTCAATAAAGAAAAATGAGCCAAAGAATTAAAAATGTCCAGAGTAGAACTGGTTTATTCCAGGCACACCCTGCACCATAGGGAGAAATGCTGAGGCTGATGAGGCAAAGGAGGTGCCTTGCCACCACAGAGAGAAGGAAATCAAAAAGTTTCCAAGATAGACCTGCCAGCATGAATGTACGTCTGCATGAGGATTTGAAGCACTTATTTTTTTGGAGCAGTTTGAAAAATAGAAAAATTTCCAACAAAAAAAGCATGTGCCTAAAATTAAGCATGTGGTTAAGTGCTTTGCTGGATAGAGGCCACTCTGTAAGTGAACTTAAAATCAGTGTTAAATGCAAGAATAAAACCCCTAAAATGGTGTAGCCTTCTATTAATGGTAGGTGTGTATGCTATGAGAAAAAAAATCTGCATTAAAGCTTTGACTGTTTCCAGCTGATCAGCGACATCCAGGTTCCCTATTGTTGAGTGCTGGTTTTATTTGTCATTCGACAAGGCCCACCATTGTGCATTAACAGATGATCTTGTTGATGTTCTCCAAAGACAGCCCTATGGTGGCCTAAAGTCAGAGCCCAGAGATAGTCCGTCATCTCAATATGCAGGGGGCTATGCAGTTGACTCACTATTAATGGGAGTTACCTGTCTCCATTTGCTAAGATAATGGGCATCATTTAGGGTTCAGGCTTTAGTGTGGGATGGCACAGAGCCAGCAGGAGCACAAGGAAGGAATCGTTGTTACTAAGAGACTTGCTACTCATATTGCTCCACAGGACAGTAATTTACTACATCCCTTTTCCAGGGGTAGCACATCTTCTCACCGTGGGCCAGGTCAGTTCGCAGGTTAGCACCTGGCGCATGGGGGGGAGGCAGGACACCACCCACTCTCCAGCTCTCTGATTTCCTCATGGGAAGGAGAATAGGAGATGTAATTCATTCTTTCACCCATTCCTGCTACCCAGCTGCACAAGCTTCGAGCCTTCTGTGTGGCCACACAGAAGCGGCACAATCAAGCCCTGTATAAACAAAATTATCTCTGCATGAAGAGATGAAAACACCCATCACTGTGCTGTACAGAACCCCAAAGCATAGCAGGGTGTCCCTTACGCTGGGTCTCCTAGGTTGGCTGTACAGAGAGCTCCTGAGAATCTCTGAAGCAGGTGAACCTTACTTTCACAACCTGTTAGCTCCTTGGGACAGGGACTCCCTTTTTGTTATGTGTTTGACAGCACTTAGCACAATGGGGGCCCAGTCCATGACTGAGGCTCCTAGGCTCTCAGGTAATATAACTACTAGTAGCAATTAATTCACAATAGTGATTATCTCTGACCCTAGCACTGGTGTGCAGGGAAATGCGCAAGGAACCTGTTCCATGCATGGCCATGCAAGGGCTAGAGTCAACCACAGGTCTGCTTGAGAGAGTCTAGAAATGGCTCCTTCTAAGTGTCCCCAGGGGCAAAAATTGCCTCAAAGGGGATGAAGAGGAGGGGAGGCCATGGCTCCAACCCCCTTTTGCCTTGGTCCATGGGCCAGCCAGGGAAAGCAGATGGAGTCTTCCCATGGAGCTATGCAGTTTGTTCACTCCACCCGAGGGCTTAAAGTAAGGGGCAGTGGAGCACAACTCCCCCTACGTTGAAAGCACAGGGAGAGCTTTCCCTGCTCTCTGACTGGTTCAGTGAAAGCTTCGCCTCTTGTCTCACTTGACTTTGCCCACTGCTCCTCCGGCACACTGGGAGAAGATTTGGGCCTTCGGAGGCTCTGCCCCTCTCCAAATCCCCAAGCAAGAAGAGGGCTCAGGGTAGTACCTATGTGACACACTTTAGCCTTTCTGTCCCTTCAGACCCTGGGTGACTGGAGCCAATAGTCTTATGGGACAACCGCGATTGGTTTTCAGGCAAAGGAATTGTATGTATATGTCTAGTTCCCAGTCTATGTTGATTTTCACTGGCTCAAATCAGCCTTGAAGGGAACAACGCTAATTAACTGCACACTTCAAAGACCAGATCCTCAGCTGCAGCTACTTCCCTGCATTTCTTCTGATTTACTCCAACAGAGGATCTGGCCTGACATTTCTATCTGCCATTCATTAATTCTTATTTGACACGGAAAATAAATATTTGTGGTTTTTCCTCCATCCACCCAAGAAGACAAGAGTCAAATTTTCCCTAAAGTATACATTAGATTAACTTAAAAACACATGACTCAAGCCTGCCTCTTGCATATTTGTCAATACTTAAAATCAGATCTCTTCCTTTATCCCCTATGTATTTACGGAGCACAAATTACTCCGTGTATCCAAAAGTGTGCTCATAACATGTTAGGGTTTCTGCAGCCTCTTAGGTGCACTTAACATCCCCAAAGACTTCAGGGAAATCCACATTATTCTAAAAAGGAATGATTTGAATGAATTACTGTTTATATCTCATCTGGAGCTTCATAATTTGAACCATTCCACTTCAACATGGAAATAATCTGTGCTGAGTGCCTAAAGGAAACTGGCTTGGAGGCTTCCAGTGGGGGAAAAAAAAGTCCAATTGGCAAGAAACCTGACTTGAAGGAGAATGTCATGAGAGCAGCCTATTCAATTTGCTTGGGAAGATAGAAAGCAATTGAACAAATCTAAATAGCCTAGGGTAACACTGTATCTTAGTTAAGGGCCTGATAATCAGATGTATTAAATTATGGAACAGTGGAATAATTCATTCCCCCTTCTGTCGCACCCACCTCCTCCACAAACAGCTTCTGTCTTACGGCTACTAGGAGCTACTGTGCGTGATCATTTGAACAAACAAACAGACATAAAAAAGGAGAACGGTGATTCATGTTATTCTGGAGTTAACAAGTGATGATTAGAAAGTATGTCAAAGTAAGCTCTTCAGTTGCTAAGTATCCAGCCATTTATCCCACAATAAATTCCAAAACATTGTAGATAGAGGACAGATTCTGTTAGGCCAAATTGTCTATCACCAGGCCTGGTTTCATGTTTCATGGGGTTTCCTGCAAACACAGTCAGTGCCCTTATACCCTTTAGAAGCTCATGATGACTAGGTCCAATTTAGGTCCTGAGTCTATTGAGGAGCATAAGGAATTTGGGGGAAGAGCTAGGTGAAATTTTTTGGACGACACTTGGTAAAAAATATATTTTTGACGATACCAAAATGTTTTGCAAATTCATGTCAGTTTCACCAAATCATTCACGTTGATGGACAAATTTCCAGTGGAATCTAAACAGGGGATTTAAGGATTAATTAGCCGGCCAGTTGAAGATTGACTGACTTAAAAAACAAAGCTACAGAAAGGAAGTGCAGGAGAGAAGGAAGAGGAACAGGGCTAACTGAGCCCAAGCTGATGGAGATCTTTGCTCCTCCCAGGCTCTGGCAAAAGGGTTGAAGGTGTAGGGGATACTGTAAACAGCAATGCTGCATGTTGGTGGAGGGAATGTAAACAAACTACACAACATTGCTATCGCACCAATAGAGTCTGAGCAGGTTTCTGTGATACCAGAGTGCTGCCCTGTTATACACACACGTGGGCCACCAGCTGGGTTGGAACCTTTAGATACACCACACAGACCTCTGCATCTTGAGCTAATGGAGTAATTGATAGAGGATGACAACCTACTACTGCTATGTGGACCAGCAGCAGGGGACGATGGAATATTTTGCCAGTGGATTTCGTAGCTATTTGTTAATGGCAGAGAATGGTGAGACTCTGAACTCTTGGGGTCCATTCCACGCTGTGGAGGGCAGCGTGCTCTAGTGAGCACGAGCTCTTCTGTCCATTTTCCGCACGTGACACCTTCTGCCCTTCTCCCCCTCCCCCCTTTCCCCAGCTGCCTGTCCCAGTCTTCACTCCTCAGGCTTTTCATCCCTGTACCAACCTGCCTTGCCAACCTACATTCTAAACTCTTGGGATTGGAGCTGCCTATTCCTGTGTTTGCGAAGTGCTGAGTGCAATGGAGGTCTGATCTTAGCTGTGCCCTGTAGGCATTTCTGTGTTATTGGTAATAACAACAAATGGTTAACATATCCTCTGTGTTTTTACAAGCTCTGTCTGTTTAGCTTTTTCAATACTTCCTCACATATCAGTTCATCCATCCTCATAATCATTTTAGTGCTTTTCCCTGTATTTTCTCAGTTTTCTGTGTCCTTTTGATTTGGTGGTGCCCAGAACCACGTATACTTATCTCTACATGGTCTCATCAGTTCAAAGGTTTGCTTCTTGGCCTCTGTGCTACTTTAAATATATATTGCCCAAAATTACCTGAGCTGGTTTTTTTTCTTTGCTGCCTCCTCACTTTATAAACTCACATCTCATTTCTTGTTCTCCATCTTCATTCCTGCTGTCTAAGCTTCTCCCTTCCACTGAAATATGTGTTCTGGATTATTTTTTCCCCAGATACTTCCCTACGTGAATCTCATTTCAGTCTTTCCTGGTCATGTTTCTAAGCTCTCAATGCAACATGGATTTTTCCTGCATGTTTCAAAGGAATTTCAGATGTGAATGTGATCAATGTGCTATTTACTCCTTTTTCCCAGATAATTAACGAAGATGAAGATATTAAATAAAACCAGCCATCAATATTGATCACTTCACCACCTCACAGGACATCTCTGCATTTCAGCACCGTGCAGTTTATTGCTAGGTTCTTGTCCTACAGTTGTTTAGTCAGCTTTCAACCCATCTGATGGTGCTCAGATCCAAGCTATTTTTTAGGTTTCATAAGGCATTGTATCAAAGATTTTACTCCTCTCCTCATATAGTATATTTATTGCCTTCCATGTGTCCCCTACTGTTGTAATTCAGTGAGAGTGAGAGAATATGAATGTATTTGAGTAAAACCCATGCATTTTCTTACTTATGTATCTATTTATCTCTGGAAATAAAACTAGCCCTTATGGATACGTGAGTCTCCTCATCACATAAGTGCCTTGGTGTTTGGTGGAGAGATAAGGAGACATAAATTGGCCTGTTAAGTCATGTCATCATCTCTTGTGGACCTGAACTGACTGCAATATTTCCAGGGCTTTGCCCAGACCTCTTTACTATGACTCAGACTTGGGCTACTTCCTTTGGGAGGCTGTTCCACTGTCTAGCAGATCTCACAATTAGGATTCTGTTTTATATTTGGGCAACATTTGCTTATTTCATCACATTACTCCTGGTGATCCAATTCTATTTTATCACCCTCCTCTTTGTATGATCCATCAGATATCTGTAAGTCAAAATATTAAAAAATGGGTGCTTAAAGTTAGGAGCCGAAATCCACGTTTAGGCTCCTAAAAAAGTGCCTATGCTTTTAAAAGCACTTGAACATCTTTGAAATCAGGCCATGTTTTTAGACTCCTAAACATGGGTTTAGGAGGCAATGTCTCATTGTCAAATGCTTTTCCATAGTATATGACAGTAAAAGGAAACTTCTCAATAGTCTTCACTGCATGTTTATGCTGTCTGTGTACTGTACCAGATTCAATCAAGCCTGGAAGGTTCATTTCTCTGGACATCATCTTACTTACTGTGGTTCACGCTATGTCAGGAATTAACGTACTACAGTTTTTACTGCAGGTCAGTTTCCTTCAGCAGGCTTCAACACGAGGACAACTTTCTTACAAGACTCTTGATTTGGCTCCTTCTCTATATGTAGGCACATCATTTTAGATGTGCAAACAACAAGGACACATGCACAGGCAATTATTGGCACTTACAGATGCGCCTCCCAATGTTTCTGGTGCATCTGAGGACACCAGTTGAAAATGAGCTCCGGGTTGGATTACTCATCTACAGGTTGGATTGCAGTCACATCTTCTATGTGGTGCTGCCCTGGATGGGAGGTGGTGGAATCTCCATCCTTAGAGGTTTTTAAGGCCTGTTTGACAAAGCCCTTGCTGGGATGATTTAATTGGGGTTGGTCCTGCTTGGAGCAGGGGGTTGGACTAGATGACCTCTTGGGTTCCCTTCCCACCCTAATCTTCTATAATTCTATACTGACCTTCTTTGTGAAGCACTTGGAGATCTATAGATGAAAAGAGAAATATTGTTGTACAGGGGTGGGCTGTGGGAGAATACTTCTGAATATTTATTCGATCTAATGCTATGGCTACCATATTAGTATGAATGGAGAGCACCTAGTAATTCTTGCAAAGTGCTGTAATTCTTTTGGATCCAAATCTTATTCCCATTAAAGTCAATGGGATTTTGCCATTGACTTCCATGGTCTCATGATCTGGCACCCTCTGAATGCATGCATATCTATCATATTTCTTTCGGTTTCATATGTTACCATGAGCCTTTTCTGGGAAGAAAATTAGTGAGTTCTCCTTTGAATTAGTGCCTCCAAGATTCCCTAGCAGCCACAGAAAACATTTGCAGTCCTGTCATATCCATATTAGTTTCCTTCAAAGTGCATGATTTAGCTGAGGTTAGTCCTACTTTGAGCAAGGGGTTAGACTAGATGACCTCCTGAGGTCCTTTCCAACTCTAATATTCTATGATTCTATGATTCTGTGTTATATGTCTCTACCATTTTGAAAAAAGCTTTTCATATTACCGCAGCAAAAGAGCAAGCCAGCAAGGGTATGAGGATGACTGACTTCTATGCATATTACATTGGGTCTCAGGCACTTACAGGGGCTTTATACAGTGACTTTTCTAGATTCCCCCGAGAGATGTACTTTGGTCATAGAAAACTCTCCAAAAATTTACAATAAATTCTTCAGTGATAGAAACCCAGAGCACACTGGCCTATAGGAGGAAATGGAATCCATGCAGGGGTCAATGGATATTTAAAATAGTCTTTTCTTTTTAGAAAAGACACAGGACACAGGATTTAGGTTCACTCTTTTATTTGAGTTAGACTTCTGGATTGAAGGAAAAGTATGTGTGGAGAGGAAGAAAGGTTGGGTGAACAATAGCAATCTGCTAGGCACAGTAGGCTAAATCCACATAACTTCACTGAAGTCAGGAGAGCTGGAAGAGGGATGAATTTGGCCCAGTGGGTGAAAGTTTCCTAAGAGCCTTAACCCAGGCTTCAGTTTTGAACTTGTTGTTTGATGAGCAAATGTTTGGTAGACAGGAGAATTCTGAATTTAGGCAAAAAGCATTGTGTGGGCATATAAATAGGGGAGGTAGAGACCTCCCCAGATTACACAAGCAATTCCCATTTAAACTTGCAAAATCAGGCTTTTGAATGCATGCTTATTAGCGTGTATAACAGTGCAAGCACAGAGTTGGAGGCCATTTTTGAAAACTTGGCTCAGTACATACAGTAAAGATATCATCAGTATCCATTCACCATTTATTCTTATGAGAAACAGTGACCAAGAGGTTGTTTATATCGAATTACTATTGTTTCCTAGTATTTTAGCAGATTACATATTTAGAAATGTTACTCTGTATGAATGCTTCAGGCTACTCTCTTCATTTAGGCCTTGATTCACCCCAGGCAGTAAAGCACAAGCTTAACTTTGAGTAGTCTCCTGTAGCAGTCAATGGGACAACTTGCTTGCTGAATTGGAGGCCTGCAGACTATGGACACCACAGATGACAGTGAAGAAGGATTCCCTCTTGTACTGGCCTTGATGGAACTTACTTTTTTTATTGCCAGAGTAAAATAAAAAAAATCCTGAGAATTCAGTAGTAATAACTATTTTTCCAACTTTCAGCTGTGGGAAATTCCTTCCAGCTGATGTTGCTTTGTAAGGCAAACCACAGGGTACAAGATCTTGACTCCATCCCAGCTTTTTCACGCTGGATCCGTCACAGCTGTTTCATGGAGTTAGATTTCAGAACAGGGTTTGAACTCATCACCCATAAGTGAGTGGTTGGTGAGTAACTCCTGTGAGTAAGTCTCGTCGTTGGATGTCTGTGCAAACCGGTGCATCCCCAGGCCAAACCAAAACATCTACAGACAGATCCAAAGAATTTGCAGGCTTCTGTGAAAGAATCCGAACAGCCACTGTGCAGGGATTGGCACGACTTAGGATGCCCACCGCGAACTTCAGGGAAGTTTGTCTCTGGATGCAGATTTGGATTTGTAGCCTGACCTCTTGCTTCGGGCCCAACTTTGTAGGTGTAAAACACATACAGGAAATACAGGCCCTATCCATGAATGGAAAGGAATTTCATTAGTGTGACTCCTTGTTCTAGAACATTTATTGGCCCCACTTTATAGTAAGGTTCCATTTATAAGCAGCTTGCAAAGCGTTAATAGCTAACTGATCAATGTTTTAATAAATTCGTAGTTTCCAACAAGTTGCTTCTATAGCATGTAGCTCTCTGTGCGTGATGTGCTTATACCATTTATTATTCATTTAATAAAGATCTCATATTATAAAGTGAGATAAAAAGTCAGGGGGGGAAGGAAGATGGATGATGGGACTGGACATAGTGATTGTGATGGGGTGAACACGCCACAAGGACTGAAAGCTGGTTAAGCTAGCCAGGCAGGCCAATTAACTCCACAGGCTGCACCTGGAGAAGGAGCCAGGGAGTGGGGGAACTAATTGAGATTAGGCTCAGCTGTGCAGGAACAGGAAGAGCCAGTATGTAGCCAGGTAGCTGGCTATTGCAAGGGCTGGGAAAAGCTGCAAGGAAATAGACTACAGTCACTCCCTGAGTGGAGGCAAACCCAGAGATGGAAGAAACCGGTAAGATAGGAAGAAGCCCAGGGAAACTACAGAGAGGACTAAGGAGATATAGGCCTTGGCTGCATGTTTTAGGGTTCCTGGGCTGGAACCCAGTGTAGAGGCAGGCCTGGGTTCCCCGGCCAGCCCCTGGATAGTGGCACAGGCATTGGAGATGTGAGCCGGACCACAGGGTCGGGAAAGACTTTGAATTCCCCAGTAAATGTAGTGACAGGGCCAGAGAACTCAAGCTACAAAAAGGAAGCTACAGATCTGGGAGAGAGTGGAGCAGGAGAGTGAGACAAGATGGGGGAAGACATCATTGGAGGGAGAGCGCCGGCTGGCAGAGCTAATCCCCCATTTGGCCAGCAGGAGGTGCTGTGAGCGATGAGTGTGAACTCTGTGACAGTGTCCTAAAAGTTGAAGTTCCTCTGCCTTTTTCTAAGCCTTACCCAGGGCGAGGAATATGGCAGACTGGAGCTCTGGCACAGAAGCAAAGGGAAAAGACTTGGGTGTCTTTCTGATCCAGTAAATTTTGCTGGTGTTTGTGATTGTTATAGGGGTGTTATAGTGATTGTACCAGCGCCTTGAGCTTTGGTTAGGTGCTTTCCACTGAATAAATAAATGGATGCAATAAATTATTTAAAATTAAGAGCGCATGGCCGAGTTTCTAAATAAAGACTGAATATAACATCATAATACTGTGGGAAAGAGCTGCAACACAGTGCAGTGCCTGAAGGAGAAGTGGGCTGCTACCTGATTTGCATGCCTTTCTCTTTAAAGGTGAAAGTCTAAACAGCTTCCCGGATGGAGCTGCATGCAGGAATCCTTCCCCTCCATTCTCCTCTCTCTCCTCCAGGGTTTCTGATTGCAGCCTGTGTACATGCCTTAGGGGATCGCACTGCCCCAGCTGCTGTTGCAAATGACTTTTTAAATACTTCTCACATATCTCACCTCCTTTGTAAGGGGAGACCAAAGGGACTCAGAATGGTCATATAGCATGTCATATGTTCAAAACACCATCCAAGTGCCCAAGGATGGTGGCTAATCCACAGCCTGTATTGTGGGGGTAGAGGGACAGGAGTGCTCTCCCAGAGGCATTATAGGTGGGGCAGGCAGCTTCTGGGAGCTGACTTTGAAAGGAGTTATAGGACAGAGCACAGCAGTCCTAGCAGGGAAAATCCCTTGTGCCTTGTCCCCATATAGCAACTACCCAGCGGGAGCCACAAACTGATTCATCCTTGCAGCACCCCTGGGGAACAAATATTCTCCTCCATTTTGCAGACAAGCAAAGCAAGTACTAGAGCTTCTGGCTGAGATTTTGGCAAGCAGTCAAAAGAACTTGGACTCCCAATGCCTATGAAAATTCATGGGAATTAGTTTGGGAATTGCAGCTTTTCTTCTCACGGCTACTAGCATACATTGGGAGTTGCTCCATTGTAATGGATGGCAGGACCCCAGTGTGAAACCTGAGTATATGAGAGAGAGCCAGGCATGCAGACGTGTGACTTGCCCAAGGTGTCCCGGAAAGCCAGTGACAGAGCCGGGAGCAGAATTTCATAGGTGTTTCACTAGACCACAGAGTTGGCCCACTAGACCACACGCAGCTTCTCTAGGCTGAATCTGTTTTCAAATAACAAAGAAGAGACTGTTCTACAAAGTTGAGATCGAGATTCAGATTCAGACTTCCCCAAAGTTTTGATAGCTTGGACTCATCTTTGAAAGAGGAGTTTAGTTTATTACTGCTTTTCCCAGAAGGTTCTGGAAGCTGCTAGACTGTGAAAGTCCTGGCCAGGGTTTGCAAAAGTGACTAATGATTTTTTGTTTGTTTGTTTCTTTTGGGTGCCCAATTTGGGACTCCATTGAAAAGGATCCGTTGTGGGTGGTTTTCTTTTTTTTTTTTTTTTAAGAGGGTGGGTGCTTAGCTCTTCCTAAAAATCAGGCCCCTTTTAAGATGTCTGTCACCTAAAATCACCATCCACTTCTGAAAACCTTGTCAGGATCATGACTACGATGTGGGCAGCCATGCCTAATGGTCAGAGCCATGCAGGCAGCCAGGCCTGGAGGTTAGTGTGGAGCCAAGCCAGAGTCAAGAATCAGGACACCCATAGGCATCACTGAGAGCAAAGCTGAGGATCGGAACCAGTGATCAGGTCTCTGACTTTCAGTTTCCATTCGAGAGGCGGAGCTGGGGGTCAGAGCCAGGGGTATCCAGGATGGAGAAGGACAGGCACTGAAGCAGGTGCAGGATGGAGGATCAAGCCAAGCTGCAGCGTGGAAAGCGTTGAGCAGCCTGTGAACTCTGGTTGCTGCTGGGTCAAGTGGTTGCTTAGCTCCACCAATCAGGCAACCGCTGCCAAAATCAGTGCCCAGTGTGTTGGTAGGAGAGTGACCCTGCAGCAGTTGGCTCCCTGGGCCCTTCCTGAGCACCGTGTCCCTAGGATGGATGAAGATTACTGGAGACTATAGACTGGCCTGACTCTAATGCACAGACCTGTTGCAAAGCCATGTTGCAGTTTCCTGGGTAAATATGTAGTTTTAGATCCTCAGCGGGTGTAAAAAGACACAGTGCCACAATGGCACTTCACCAGTTTGGGCCAGATTTCCCCCACTGTAAACTTTAGATTTCTTTTTTCATTACTTTGTGGCTTTGGAAACGGATATATTTTTTTCTTGTGCTACATGTCTGAGATGTATAAGAGACCTTCTTAAACTCTAGCCCACATCTGCCAAAAAGTGGGCACGCTAATCTGAAGTTCAAATTAATCTCTGCTAGTTGGTTCCACTTGGATTCTAAAAACAACACCGAGTAAATAAAATGGGTGTGTACTTCGTATGTGATGGCTTGCAATACCAGCATGCAGTTCTACAAACTAATATAATGGCCACTGGTTACATTTGAAGTTGGGAATGCAGTTCTTAAATTAAAAATTCCTTCTCCGTGACCAATGTGCATGGAGTTTGGTCTTTATTTTAAAAAAGAAAAAAAAATCTGGCAATTGGTTCTTGTATCAAAGGGGAAATTGTCTATTTTGAGCCCAGCCAGATGATTCAGCTCTGTGCGGGGATCTGTGCAGGGGAAGGGATGTGATTATGCTCTTGGGCACTGATATGGGGATGCATGCTCCGTCCACTCTGCATATCTCCCCCACTCTTTGTACAACGAGAGGGCCCCTCACCTTCAGCCGAGGGGGGTGGAAGGAAATTGTCTCCTTAAGGAGGAAGTCCATAAGAGTTATTTATACCTTTGGGTTGGTGCATGCAAACAAGGGAGTGGGAGAGTGACCCTTTCACCCCTTACATAGGCATGTCATTACCACTGTTCAGTGTCTTCTATGAAACGAGTTGCTGGTCAAAAATAGGCTCCAAGGGGATGGGTGACCTCTGCTCATTACACTAATCACATTAGTCTCTCTGTTACCTGATGATTCCTACCGCCTTCCCTCGTCTGCCTGTTGTCTCTTGTGTTCTTTGGAACGGAGGCGCTCTTCATTATATGAGCACGGGGCAGAGCTGGCCAAAAATGTTTTAACCAAAACCCTATTGGATGAAAAATGGCTCTTGAGCAAAATGGAAATTCTGAGGAAATTCTAATTTGTGTGTAAATTGGGGGGAGGCTGGGTGTTGTGGCAAAGAAGCAAAAATGTTTTGTGGCAAAGAAGCAAAAACTAGCTTTTGGGGGGGCTCCTCAAACTGGAAAAAAAAGTTATCAGTTGGCCATTTCCTATAAAAGTGACACTTTTTTTAGGATTTTAAAAACATTTCTCACAGAAAATAACACATTTTCCAACCCGCTCCAGTACAACCAGGGCCTTGCATAATAGCACTGAGCTTGGACTGGAACGTCTCTCTGCAGGCTGCCATGATACAGCTAACAGCTCTCATGAAACCCACGCGCAAAGCCAGCCTGCTTTTGGCAATCTGAGCAGAGAGCATGAGTGGGCCTGGATACTGCTCTTATCCCTGAGAACTTTCCCACCAGAACAGGCCTGGCCAGGAGCCCTCTCTGTGGGGACTTGCAGAGCAGGTAGTGGCAATGCAAAGAAAGGTTCAGGGGTTGTCATTGCGTCTCTATCCCAAGCCCTACATTCCTCTTAAAAATCAGAGGCAGAGGGACAATCCTGGATGTATATGAAGGGGGGAGGGGTGGAAGAAACTTTTTCATTCTTTTGGAACACTTGAAGAGTTCCCATAGGGGGGAAAAATTGCTTAAGCAGCTTTATTTTTGTACATGTGCTTCATATTGCATGAAATTCTATCCAGCTCTTTTCAAGCAATGTCTCGATCCTCGCTTTAGAGACAGATACATAACCTGACCTGGAATATAGCCAGGAACCTCTTGGCTCTTGACCAATGCAGCTACCACAGACAACCCTACTCCCCCATGCCCACCCCTTCATTTTGTTACATGGTAAACATGTTGGAAAAGCAGGCGGGGAGGAGGAGAAAGTCTTTCTAGGATTCAGACCAAAGGGACTCCTTGGAAGCAATAACCACAGAGCTTCATGTTTTAGTTCTGAAGGATGGAAATGACCTAGAAATGTCATAAGCTTTATCTGGAGAAGACCACGGGGGTTACAAGCCAGATTCTCAGTCCCAGTCATTTGTGCCACTCCTGTAAAGCTGCCATAGCTGTGGCATCCCCCCAACACACACGTGTGGGATCCCTGGATGGTGTAAAGCCCGCATAGCCATTATGCCGCCCTCCTGGCAAGAGGATGTATTGGGGGCATGTCAGGCGGGGGAAGAGAGTGTTCCCTGGCCAGTATAGAAGCCACATGGGGAGCAATTATTGCCAATACAAGTTAGGGCCAAACTTCTATTCCCCTTCAGCTCATGCTCTCAGCTCAGCCCCTCCAAACTTGAGGGCAGGATGCCAGTATCTATGCCATAACCATCTGTCCTACCTAGTAGAAGCAGTCTGTTTGAGCTGGTGGCCAGACCTCAGAACTGATGCACAACTCCCTTCTGTCCTGTGTATGTCTGAAACAGTCCAGGGAGAGAGGTGAGGTTTTTCCCCCCTCGGGGTGGGTAACTGTGTTTGCACCATGGTCCCTGTCCGGAATGCAGTATCCATGCAGAAGGCAGAAGGTAGCTCTGCCAGGAGCCAGCCTGTGAAAGCCCCTTGCATGCAGTAATGGAAAGGCAGTTCTGCAAGAGGTTGGTTTCCGGAAGATGACTGTGATCTCAGTAAGCTGGTTCCATTGTTTCTCCCACACTATTACCAGTGGAAATGTGCATCCATGGGGGTTTGCAGCTTCCTTAGTGGGGGAAGGGACGGGGAATGTGAATACCACAAAAACAAATCTGGTAATAATTATATCTTCGCGGAACTGAAAAGCAGCACGCATTCCAGACTGTTCCAGACCCTTCCGACATCTCCTTAAAAAGGCAACACTCAGACAGCTCCTCCTGCCCTGGATTCGTTTCTGTTGCAAGCAAGCCAGAGTCTGACTACACTAACTTTTTTTTTTTCTTTATTTTTGAGCTTGTGGTCTCCTGAATCAGCACTTTGAGCTCAGATGAGCCCAATTTATCCACCTCCCTCCCTCTAGACATACATGCACGCACTCTCATTGTCATATTAGAGCCCAGCCAAAAAAAATTGTGAAGACTGGTTCAAATCCTATCAAGCTTCAAGAATTACATCAACATCCAAAAATGGATAAGAGCTGATACAAAGCAGCAATAGGCAAAAACTTCACAGCTGTTCTGTCTGGCCATTTGAAATGAGGAATTACTTGGCCCACAGCCTGCAACCTTAGCTACTTCCCCGATGTCCTCTGTAGAGCCAAACACCGGGAGGTCTCATTGTCATCAACGTAGCTGTAACGGCATGTCCCAGAGCTGGATGTTAGCAAGAAGTACAATGCCCATTGCTGGATCTGGTGCCTTCTGCGGTGGGAGTGAGAGCTGCTCTCGTTCATAGTGGATGACAATCTCTACAACGCCAACAGAGACAGAAAAGGCAGCCTGTAGTAACGGCTTGGCCTGGCCTGCCTTTCTAAGGGCCAGGAAGCCTGGGCCATGAAAGCACTGTTCAGTTAGCCCCCGCCTGCTACCTCTGCATGGGGGAGTTGGCCTTAAGAGGCAAGCCAAGCAGTTGAGGCTGACTAGAGAGGCAAGCAGACAACTGCTCAGACAAGGGTGGGTGGGAGAGAAGCTTGGTTCAGGGCCGGGAGCTGCCTGAGGCCTGTGCTGGCCAGAGCCCTTTGTGGGAGAGTGTCCCTGGACTGGATTGTTGGGTGGCACAGGTAGCTCTGGGTGGAGGTTGAAACAAGAGGTTGCAGCTGGAGGCCACCTATAAGAAAGAGGTCTGGATGCTGAGCCCAGCTGGGCTGAGTCTAAAGGACTCCATTTGCCTGGAAGCAGTTGGACCCTGCAAAGTGGCTTGGCCAGAGGCTCACATCACATGTGTGGCTGGCGTAGACTGAAGAGCATTGTGGGGAAACTGAGGCAGAGTGGCTGCAATGGCACTCTCGGCCACAAGGGGGGGCACTGGGGTGGTGAGTCCTCTACACAGCCCTGCTCTGTTCATGGGTCAACCAGCCAACCCACAACATGGTTGCTTGCACGCACATGCTGAGTACAGGAATGCGCTGGGTGAAGACCTCAGGAAATCGAGTTGGGTTTATCCTGTTTTCTCCACTTTCCTTTCCTCGAGTTTTCCACTTGAGCCTTAATTCTGGATGGCTCAGCAAACACAGGGATAGACGTGTCTGGGACTGCCCCAAACGCCACTGCTTACAGGAGAGCACTGGCCTTTCGCAAAAGACAGGGTTGGAGGAGAAGTGGATTCTACCAAGAAGTGAGACGTTTGTACCAACGCTGGGTCTCATGCTGAAGGCTGGGAAGGGTTAGCTTTGAGCCACTTCCCACAGTACTGTGGCGAGGGGGAGCTGTGTTAGCAGATGCTTACAGAGCCATTGTGCCTAGGACATGTGAAATACCTGCAGGAGTACAAGATGGGAGGACAGGCCTAGACAGAGCCCTCTATGTGGCCTGATTTGAGATTACGCTCTGGGGCCTCTGGCAGCATCTGTGAGCCTTAAAGTGTGCAGAAGTACCCCTTCCCTGTCTCCTAGTTCATGGAGTCTCCTGGCTGGAAACTGATATTCTTGGCAGGGGCGAGGGAGGGTCGGGGAGTTACATTTTCCCTATAACTAGCTTCTGCCATCATGCTCCAGTTTTTGGGTTTGTTTGTTTTGTTTTGTTTTTTCAGTTTTCAAACCAAAAACATTTGTCTCCACCAAAACATCTCAAATTTTCATTTTTAAAGTCATTTTCTTTTCACAAGGAAACTTTCATGGGAAACTTTGGAGGAAAAAAAGAAACCAGCTGGCATTTTTCGATTGGCACTAGTTCATTCCCAGTTTTGACAGATTTTGCTGAAGAGAGCCTTCCCTCTGGACTAGGGGGCTCTGGACACTTAAATGGAAATGAAAGGACTGTTGTTAGTGAAAACTCCTTATTTCTTAAAGTGTGTTGCCATGGGGATAGCTTCTGTCGTAAATCAATCTGTAATCTGCCTATATGGTATAAATCACCATGGACTCTGTTAGAGTATTACATGACTTTACAAAGCTTCGGGTTTGAGCCACGCACCCAAAAAATTGTTATTTTTAAAAATTGAATTTGGGTTCTTTTTATTTGCTTTCTGATGTAGAAGCCTTTCAGGTCCATGTCCTCTAGCTTTTTTCTCTGCAACTGTGGAGACTACAAATGTCCTCTTTAAAAAAAAAAAAAAAGATTGAGAGAGAGAGAGAGAGAGAGAGAAAAAAAAAAAGTTGATTCTCATACAATCACTTGGCTCCAGGAGCTGAGGCTTTAAGAAAAAAACAACAAAATGTCCTAAGAGTTGTTATAATATTGCAAGATTGACAACAGTTTGTTCTCTGAGAAAATGCTCTGAGAAAAAGCCACCCTGTATATTGTCATCTTGTTTCCATACTACTGTCACAGCCTATCTGCACTACAGATGTTTGCACAATTGTAGCTGCACTAGTGCAAACCCCTAGTATTAGTTGCACAGCACCAGTGCAAGAAAGTGCAACATTCCCAGTGCAGACAGTCCACACTCTAACATCAAAACTTAAATGGAGTCTACCTCTGGTAGTTTATAACCCCATCACTAACCCAGCAGATGGTTGGAAAAATGCCTCAGATTGTATGAAAGATGCTGTGTAGCTTTAATCTATTTTAGAAAAATGGCCACCAATGTAGATACATTGATGTAACTAAACTGCTTCAAACTTCTGTTGTACACATGTTATGATGGCGCAAACCAGGCCTTGCATCAGCACAATTTACTTGGCAACCGTGGATACAGTGGTGAAATGAGGACAGAGACGCGTGAATTAAGCAGCAGGCTGCGACTTTTATTAAATGTTAAAATGGGAGGGGGGCTCTACCCATCCATCCCCCATGCTCTTCTGTGCCACATTTAATGGGTTCCAGTGCTTCTACCACATAACCCATAATTCAGGGTAGGGAGACAGAGTGCAGAAGGGTGGGGCCCTCAGCTCGTGAAGTCCACAAGGTCTCACCTGATCCCATGTGCCCAAAGCCCATCACCAAATCCCAGGTGTCTCACCTCTGGGAACCATTCATTACATTTCCTTTTAGCCCCATTGGAACAGGTTACACGTTGGGATTAATTGACAACTTAACCCCAGTTAAATTCTAACCACGTTCTTCACCCACTGTGGCTTGAGAGTGCTGTGAGGAAGGTGAAAAACTCCTTGGTGTTCTGCCAATTGGTCCATAGGAGAGAGAATTCCTTCCTGACCCCTTAACGGGCAATCAGCTACATCTGCAGCATCTGTCAGGTTGAAGTCCCAGCCCTAGCTCCAACTGGGTAAGATGGGGCTACTGGAATGGAGCCAGGTGGCTTCTATTCCAGGTTAAATCATGGGAGCTGGGAAATGCCGGCCACTCAGCACTGCTCACCCTCAGCTGGCTATCGGGTGCCAGAGACTTGTGCGGGGGGGAAGGAGGATGAGCTACCTGCTGTCCCTTAGCAAGTGTCTCCCTTTCACTGCAGGCCCCAACAAGGGAGGCTGGAGGGGGAGGCATTTTGCAGGCCCTTACATAGCTTTATAGTTGCACATTCATGTAACTCTAGTTAATCCCTTATTACCAGAATTTAGTGCACACTGCGTTCTGTTGTCAGCAATGAAGTTTGGCACATCCGAAGTCTGAGCTGAGGAGCGTATTGGCACTTTAATTAGCAAGATAAGATTTGGCTATTAAAAACCTGCTCCTGGATCAATCCGGCATAAAACATTTTAGACAATTTAATGAGATCAGTGTCAAAATGGCATCGATGGAAACTCCCGGTGTGGAAACGAACCGGGCATGGGGAAGCAAGTGATTAGTTATTGCAGTTTCATGCTCTAACTGCAATCAGTATCTTGATTTGTGGGGGTTTTTTTTTTTAAAAAAAAGCTTCAGATATGAAACCTTGGGGGAGGTTGCAGGGAACGTACTGTGGGTACTTGAACTATAAGACTGATTTTCAGAGGTGCTGAGCGTCAGCACTGCCTACTAACTTCAGCAGGGGAGGATTTGGGGCTTAGCACTCCTGAAAATCAGGGCCAGATTTTAGGCCCTGATCCTGCGGTATTAAAATCTGTGGGAATTTTGCCGCTCAGATCAGTGAGCAGAGAATTAAGCCCTTAGTGCAAAGTTTGTAATGTAAATAGTGTTCATGCCAGTATTTGTACAACAGAAGACCAGAGCAGTTAAAAGAAACAATTCTATTTAAAATACCATCCATCAATATCAAGGAGCTTAAGAAGAAAATGACCTCATTGTTACTTATGTCCCAGGCCAAATCTGAATTCATTCCTTTTGTTAAAGGCAATGCATTGCCTAGCCCTTCTTAAAGTCATTTGTGTGTGCGTGTCTGCGCGAGCCTCAAATTAGACCTTCTGATCATGTCATTCTCAACTATCATTCCACATCTCCTTTTTTTTTTTCTACAGGAATTAAAGGATTTTTGGTCACACTTTATAAACTTTTTATAAATGTAATGTTAAGGTGTTAATTAATTAATAAATGGTTAATCAGTTATTACTCTCATCTATTGGCTATAATAATCTGTATGTTGCTGGTTGCTTAGTTATTACTCTCATCTATTGGAGTCTATAATAATCTGTATGTTGCTGGTTGCTTATAACCATCAAATTACACATGCAAATGTCCAGAACATGCTAAAACATCTAGTAATCATGTGTTAACCCTTTATAAACTATTCTTATAAATGTAACCTTAATATGAATTGCAACAGCATTTAAAAAAAACTTTTGATTAGGATGAAGCATTCCATAAAGTGTCTGCTAACTTTCTTAGGAGTAATCAGGATTTAAACTTTCTTCCCATACTATGTGCATCCCAGTGCCCCACATATCCTCCATGTTAGTTGTGGGGTATGCTGATGCTGCTACACCAGCAACATTGACCAGTATTTCCAATGTCTGATGTAACTGGAGGATTGTGACCCAATGTGCCTAGGGTAGCCCACCTGAAAATACCAAGCTCGGGGCAGGCTGCGAAAAGGAGAGCAGATTCTCCCAGAACTAGTGGGTACAACTGAAGTTAGATTAACCAAATAGTGCTTCTGATTCCCCACACCGGTTATCAAGAAGTCTCTCCTTCCCCCCTGAAAAAAGGAATACATGGCCCCCTTTATTGCATTTCAGTCTCTGGTTCTCAATCAGCAAGTAGGTCCAGTAAAAGGATAAATTATTTAAAACATTACTACCTTTACAAAATGTTCTTCTGATCCCTAAAGGATCTGCCACATTACCAAATTAATATAGGTTTGGATCTTACCCAAAATACTACGCTGCCAGCCAATCCTTTAGTATCTAAAACTAAAGGTTTATTATAAAAGAAAAGAAACGAACAATGAGAGATGTTAAATTATCAAAGCAATCAGATACATATATATGATTTTACAGTCCATATATCAGATTCTTAGCAGTATTGATGAGTTTGCTGGCCAGTACCGTTCCTCTGGAGTACATCCAATACTTGGATGGGTCTGTCAGTCCTTTGTTACAAAGCTTCAGTTGCAGAGAAATTAATCCAGAGGTAAGAAGCAGGAATGAAGACAAAATGGAGATGATGAAGCTGCTTTTCATATCCTTTGCCATGTGGCTTGTCCCAAATGCAAGCGCACAGCACATGGGCATGGAAAAGCACTTGTCCCTACATATCCTGCTTACTCATGGGCGTAGCCCCTGGCTTCTCTGTTTTCTCCCTAAGTGTATGTATAGCTGATTGCCCTTGAAGGGCTGATGCTAATCTGTCTGGAGGTGTCACCTAGTAACACAGCACAAGTTTTAGATACAGATATATCACACATTCATAACTTACAATACAAAGATGATACATATATATAAGCAATACTAGCATATTATCAAATTACAACTTTTTCATTGATACCTTACATGGCATATTTCGTAAAATTCCTTGCAATCTTGTAATGACGGTATCAATAATGTTATAAATGATCATCCATACTTTATACAGCATCACAAGGATGTTAAAGAGACAAGGTTACTTGTGTTCTATTATATTGCATTGTATCTGACTCACTTTGTTTAAAATTAGCCTGGCTATCTTCTTAAGTGAAGTTGTCACTTGCTGTATTATTGATTTATTGTATTATCCAGTTCATCATTGGTAGAGCACCTCTCATTGTAGGAATATGATACTTTCATTGGAGAGCCATAGCTTATACGAAACAGCCCCAAAGAAGAGCAGTAAGGAAACACTACTTTTACTCGAAATAAATAAGTCCACAAGAGCTTAATCCTGCTTTGACCGTAGTCAATGGGATTTTTGCCATTGGCTTCTGTGGCAGAGGAAGCAGCCCTTAATGGCTCAAAGCATCCTTCACAGGTTCTGTTTAGTGTTGTTGTTTCGGCGTCAAACCTAATTTCACCCTCAAAGCTCAAGCAGTCAGGTTCTCGGTGTATGAAGAGCAGCTCAAGGGGGAAGGTGGAGTCCATCCTCACCAGTAGGGAGATAGGATGTGGCAGCAGCATCCCCCCTCCAGGCTAGTTATAGGGTGTGGGGGATCCCAGACTGTATGGATCCCAGGCTACCTGCCAGATCTGTTCTGGACTCACCCCATTGCTGACCTTCATTCCAACCAATGTGGGGCTAGTAGGGGGACACCCTTGACACAGCAACTGAGGTTGTACCAACACCCCTACATGGCTGCTTCACCCAAGGCCTCCGCATGTAGGGGGACCAGCTAGCAAGTGTGAAAAATCGGGACAGGGCGTGGGGGGTTATAATAGGGCATCTATGCAAGAAAAAGCCCTGAATATCAGGGCTGTCCCTATAAAATCAGGACATCTGGTCACCTTATCCCCATGCAGCCCACCCGTGTTGGACTGAAGTGGTGCAAATGGGTGTATGCTGTTTTCACCCAGAATTGTTAAAGTATCAGCTATGGTGTGATGCTGGCTGACCAGCTCATGCTAGAGTATATTCAGGTCAATACGCTTTTGTGTAGATCCAAGTCATGGTTAAATGTGTAAGTGTGTGCGCAGATGTTTAAACTTCATGAAAACTAGTGCAATATTACTTGTATTGTTTTTGCTTACCTGTTCCTGTCAGAATGTAATAGCAAACATATACATGGTAAATACCCTTGTAACTAAATAATCCATACAAAAAATCTTGTAAGTGCTAATGAAGGACTTAAGGACTTTAACAGAAAATGCTAATTTCAAAGCATTTCACATTTCAAAACAAAGATATTACTCCCCACCCCTGTCTCGATTTTTCACACTTGCTATCTGGTCACCCTAGCTATAATGGGCCAAATTTTCAGGCAGCCACCTTAAATGCACCCACAACATTGATGAGTGTGTCCACGTTGCATGTACAAAATTGACCTGTTCACATGTAGAATGGGTATTTGTATGCCTAAAGCAGATGCACTTGCAAATTAAGGAGTCATGAGGAAAATTCGGCTGTTTAAATAATTCATAATACAAAGAATACCGAAGAAATTAACTACTTAATTTTAAGAGAACTGGTAGCTCTGTCATAGACCCATTAGCTCAGTCAGAGGCGCTTCCGTAATGCACACTGTTATGGTGCAACCAGGTACCTTTTAAAGGATGTCCAGAGGTCGACACCACAGTGACGCAGGCTCTGGCTTGTTAGAAACTTAAGTAAAAGGGAGCTCTCAGGTGATACTGTGTGTCTACAATTCACTCCTCTTATTGTTTCTAATGTGACATGACTGTAAGAGACAGGCTTTGGTAATCTGCCTTCTAGAGCCACTCTACACGAATTCCCTTCACAAGGGCAGTCAGAGGCTTATACGCACTACATACAAAGCCCAATACAAAACAGGGAAACATGCAAAAATAAGAGTAGATTTTACAGTAATCCTACTGCTCAACAAGTATGTGTTGGGAAGGTGGCAGGAAACCTACCTGCGAGGGGCAGTCAAAAGAGATAATTAACGCTGGTCACAATTTTTGCATCAATTACTGTGTTGAAAATGCTCTTTTCCCTTACTGTTTCTAACAACAAGCCTGCAATGATCAACTGCAAGAGGCAATATGGAGCAGTGCAGCCAACGGGGGGAGCCCCTGAGCAAAGCAGTTGGTGGGCAGCACCGCGCTTTGGACTGGTAGCTTCATCCTGTGAGGGTAACGCCTGTACCAGCATGTGCATGGAAACAGTGATCTCTGCATTCCCATGAGCACAGGAACTGTGAATGTGCAACCAGAGGACATAGCTCTTTGCAATATCTTCCCCTCCCTCCCAACTCTAAAGTACTTATATAGTCCCCATTGCCAAAGTATCGGAGCATCTCCCTCCTAAGTTATCTTCCCCAAGGCTGTGTGAGGTAGGGAAATGCTACTGGCCCATTTTACAGATGGGGAACTGAGGTACCAGAGCGACTCTCCCACAGGAAGTTGTGGCGGAGCAGGGAATGACCCCAGGTCTCCCACGTTTCCAGGCTGGCACCCTAACCACTTCCTTTGTTATGTGGACTGGCAAAAGGGCCCATCACAATCCAGCCCTAACGCTTCTCAAATAAAATAGCTTCTCTCTTCACAAAATAATTGTGTAGAGTGACTTGCCCTAATCCAACTAAGGGCAGTAGAAAGACCTGGACCGAGGGCACCATACCAACAAAATAAGCTTTATTAGGTATGCCCTGGCAAAGGAGTGCTCTGAGGAAGTGATTTTTTTTAATGGCATTTACACCACAGTTCTCACATTATTTCCTAAACCTTTGCCCATCAAAACAAGGGAAAGTGAGGAGAGCTTTTAGGTCACTCTGGAGAACAGTTCTGGCTGTGAAATCTTTTCTTGATGTTGACTAGAAGAGCTTGACTTCATTATTCCCCCCCGTCAACTTTTTGAGTGAATTCACTCACTATTCATTAGAGCAAGGCACAAGCCAGATGTCCTGTGAGGAGGCTACTCCTCCAGCTCTGTCAATGCCACACTCCAGCCCCATTGCACCTGCTCTTTATTCTGTGACCCATACAAATGGGACTGAAGCTGAGACCACCCCCCTGCCTTTTGTTACGGGACCTATGCCAAGATTTGAACTGCTATCTCCAGAGGAGAATGATTGCCGTGCCACTGCTGTCCAGGCACACAAAGGGGAGAGCGGGAGAGCTGCTTTGGTGCCAGCTTGTGAGGTCCTGCATGCTGATGCCTTCCCGTGCTGTAGGGCCTGGTGGGATAATGAAAGCTTGAATCCTTGGTTTTCAACTCCTTCCCTGTTTGAAGACTAGACACGAGGGGAAGGAAAATCTTGCAGCTGTAGCATCAGCCCGGAGACCTCGTGCTTGATCCTCAGCTCTTAGCCTCCTCCACGTTCTTCAGATGCTCCGGCAGGCTGTTGGTGAAAACTAAAGCCACTGCTCAGCCCTGGATCTCTGGCCACCATTGTGCTCCTGGCACACGTTCTGTGCTAGGCTTACACCAGTGGGGAAATTGCCAGGGCGAAAACCAAGCCACACCCTTAGTGCGGCTTTAATTCCCTCCACGCTGCTGGGGCAGCATGAAGGGGCCCCTGACTGGGCAGCAGATCTGTTCCCAGGGAACTATTCTGGCTGTTGCCATGGTTGTCTTTTGCCTTCAGAGATTTGTCTACACTTCTCTTGGCATTATAATAATGCTTCCCAGCCTCACAGGGCTATTGTGAGGCTAAAATAATTGTTTGCGAAGCACTTTGATGTCTGTGGACAGCAGGTGCTAGTTACATGCAAATTAGTAGTTAGCGTGACTTAAAGAACTTCCTATGGAGAGACATCACTGTGTGCTGCACGTTTGACAAAGCTGTGAGAAACCTCAGACGTGCCCATTTCCCTTTCTTGGGGTGCAGGCAAACATTATTTATTTCCAATCTGTTATCTGGAGGCCCCAACTGGGGAGGAGGCTACATTTTGCTAAGTGTTGCACACAAATATAGTGAAGCAAAATTCAACCCAACCTTAACGATGGAGCTGCAATTATAGTCTCAGGTCCAAAGAGCTTAGTCTTGATCCGTGTGACTTTGCACCTCCACATCATTTTGCAACCTCCTGAATTTTGACTTGAACTTCAGTTTTGAACTAATTCAGAATCTGAAAGCTAAATTCAGTGGAATCCACCCAATTTTCCCCTGGTTTCCTATCAAAACTATTATTTTGCATGATTTCTCTGTTCAAAACTACAGATCAGTCCAAGTTTGATAGAAAATGGTTGGCCAGGCTTGGTCAAAACTTGATCCAGGTTCACTGAAAAAGTTCATGAAACCTTTCAGATCTCTTTGTGAGCTTTGGCTGACTTTCCCCACTTGTAATCAAACTCAAACCGAGACCAATTTTGTCTGGTCTCATGTTGCATTGTGAACATCTTTTCACAGCTCTAGGTTTTAAAGCTATCAGAGGTAGATTAGGTGCAGAACTCTCATAAATGTGGGGAACTCCCATAATAAGACTTGTGTGTGTCTCATCCTCTGGGTATGGTGCTGAAATTTTATTTCTCTGTAGCCAATATTGGAGTCACTTTGAAGTGAATTAGTAACAACGTGGGAGAGAAGACGGATGGTTATAGGTCCTACATTAAAGGAATTCTAAGCAGGTCTGATTTACTAGAATCCTTGCACCATTTTATATTCTACCTAGGCATTTCAAATTAGCTAACAGCAGGATAGATCAGGCTGTTATGAAACAACTGTGAAAAAGCAGAGACCTTGGCTAAAAACCTACACTGTAATGTGCAGAGAAAGGACTGCCAAAAATACTGAGTTAGACAACTCTCTCGTGGTGTTTCCTCACACAAGCTCAGCGAGATGGTGCTTTATGTCAAAAAGCATGAGTCAGTCCTCCAAGGAGGTCACTCAAATGGAAAACAGATCGAAGGAGAGCCCGGCACACTGCGCTGCTGCAGGTTCTGTCCCTTGAAGTGAAAAGCAGAGAAGGGGGAGGAAGACAAAGAGAGGTAACAAATGATGTGATTGTGGAGTGTCAATCACAATGGCATTTCATACTGGCCTTGTTTTCCATAGTGCTTTACCACCGCACTGTGTGTGCTGTTCTAGTTAAGGTTGTGTCACATTCTAGTGAGTTTATCCTGTGGTAAATTATTTGCCCTGGGGGCAGAAGCTGAGTATTCTAGGAGGTAAACTGGCAACAATTTTCTTCATATCAACTTCAGCTAGTGTGTGGTCAAAGAGCTCTTTAAATTCTTCTCCCAGCTGCTTTGGTACAGCTTATCCACCACAGCCCACTTTTCATGGAGTGATCCAGGCTGGCAGCACGAAATCCAGACTCTACAACACAGAAAGGACTGCCCTAAGCACCTTCATGAAGGCAGACTTTCCCTTTATTAAATGTCTGCAGGAAGCAGAACCTATGTTGCAATAACATCCTGGGAGCTAGGATTCCCTTTACCCGATATTGCTCACTGATTGATGTGTAGGGGCATCACTATTAGCTGAGTGATGGGCTCACCATGTATTTCCCACATCCATAAGATTTAGTTGCACCGGTTTCATTTAAATGAGTTTTTAAGCCAACAAAACTTAACACGTATGTGCATGCTCCTTTCACTCTGCATTGTGGTTTAACTTAAACCTGTTCCCATTCCATTTAAACTAAACCAAAAAAGCCTGCTTTTACACTGAAATAAGAATGTCCATGCAGATGTTTGAACTGGTTTAACAAGATCTGTTTAAATTTACACCTTAAGTTATTGATTCAACTTTCCCAAGCAGATGAGGCCTAAGGATACCCTGTGGTCCTATGACTGTGGGCTGTGTGGCAGTATCTTTGCTAGGAAAGCAGGTGTGTTTTTTACAGGATCGTTATCTCAGTGTAAAATCTTAGTGTAGACAAAGCAAGTGATGCTTTTATCTCAAGGAATCCTGGCCAGAGGAAAAGGGATGCGGCCAGGATGTCCTGGTGCAATGCAGTCTTCTCAGACATTTGTGCTCATGAGAGCTTGGTACAAGGGAACTGGCGTAAGTAAAGCTGCTGCACAGCAGTTCTGGGCAGTGCAAAGGAAAGCTTTAAGCCCTTTTTATGCCATGCCACCTAAATACTATTCGATGCAGTTTAGCTGCTGCCCTGCATTTCTCCAAAGTCTGTTGGGTAATCCATATTTTAGAGATTTGCTAACCTTTTTGAAAAAGAAGAGCGGTTTGGTATTTACAAGAAAAACCTACCAAAACTGCAGCATCTGCGGCAAAGGCCCAGAAATTCAAATTTAAACGTGACAGTCAGTGCTTTAAAATAGGCAACTTTACTTTGAATTTCCTAGATTGGTTTAACAAGCTGAATGCTATGCAAGCATATTACTAGTCTTTATAATTTCTCTATTTTTGTTGCAGTAGCACCGGGCGCTCCGGTTATGGACCAGCACCACATTATGCTAGGCACTCTACAAATACAGAGCAAACAGGCAGTTTGTGACCGAAAGAGCTTATAATATAGGTTGGGGTTGTGTGAAGTAAAATAACAGATGGTTCTAAGGCCACCTGTGCTGATCATAAAGTTTAATTCCACAGACCTTGATACCAAAGCCAATTTTTCCAAAAGCAACTCATGATTTTCAGTGCTCACCACAAAGGGTCCCTTTTTAAGGTGTTCCTAGATGGGCTCTCAAAATTAAGTTGCCCAAACTCACCAGTCACACACTGTCAAATCTTAGCTTCAGTATACACACTCATCTTTTATGGGGAAGGTTATCAAAGTATTGTTGAAGGAATAACTCATTTTGTTAAGAGACCAGGATGATTACATGTCAAAGTTATTGCAGTTCCCAGATATCTGCTGTACATTATAAGTCAGCATCCCAAATCAATTAGGAAGAATCACATCATGCCACAGAAGGATAATATAATGTCATTATTCTTGAATAATGGTACTGGTTATTAGCTTCTTAAAGATGTGTCAGGAATAGCAATGGGTGAATAGTTCATGACAGATTATTCATGCATCAGATTTCCTTTTTTTTTTTTCTTTTCTGTTTGCAAATTGTCTAACTTTTCTCAAATACATTTGTAAATCAGAATTATTTGCCAAGTAATTCTTAATGCATAGCTTATGTGCAAAAAGTTCAGTGCAAGTATTTGATAACTGAACTGTTTTGATGGCTGTAATAACACCTAGCTCTTATATAGCACTTTTCATTGGTAGATTCAAAGGGCTTTACAAAGGAGGTTAGTATCATTCTCCCACTGTTACAGATGGGGAAACTGAGGCACAGCAAGGGGCAGTGACTTGCCCAAGGTCACCCAGCAGGCCAATCTGGGAATAGAAACCAGCTCTCTTGACCCACAGGTCAGTGCTCTGTCCACTTGGCTACATGACAAGAGTCATATGTCACAAAGTACATGACCAGGAAACAGGGGGCATAGCCAGGGTCTCCCTATGACTGTCTGTGATCATTTGATGTCATAACAGCATCTGGAGCTTCTGGCAGAACAGTCTTCAAAGCTGCACCAATCTTCATTGGAAAACTGGGCTGGCTCAGGATCAGTGTGGGGCAGGGTACAAGCAATACCTTTGCACACACCCAAGCTGCACTTGTCCTGTGCTCAGGATCTGGGTCCTGATCCAATGCCTGACATTAGCGGTACTCTTTCCATTGGACTTCAATAGGCTTTGGATCAGACCCTGACCCCAGAACCTTCTGTTTGTGGTATTACGATCTGTTGAAATGGAAGTGATGTGTGGGGTCACAGATTCAGACCGCAGGCCAAATGCACCCAAGTTAGTATTAATTTCAACTGGGGGAAACACAGCAGGGGTGTGTGTGGCCCTTAGAGTCGATTTTGCTGTAGAAACAAGCGAGAGGTGAGGATGAACTGGAAGCCCACCTATGCTTGAACACCAGCATCGGATGTTCAGCCGACATGGCAAGGAAGGCTAGAAAGATTCAAGGCAGAGCCCAAAGACTGCTCTGTTAGTGTGATCTATTACAGGGCTTGCTTCACAATAAAAGTCCCACATTCTGGCAGAAAAACACATGCTTGGAGAAGAGACAGTGAAACAAACCACCGTCCCTAGCCTGCATTTGCAATGATGTCCTTGGTTTGGTAACTAACGCCATAGGTCTTTGGTGCTGTAACAATGGTAGGTCCGTGATCCTGGGGCTGGGATGGGGTAGAGGAAATGGATGGTAGTACAGGCCTACCGGAGACAAGGTAGGGCCTAGAATGAAAGGAGTAGTAGAGTGTGTAGTGTATAGAGCTTCCATTAAGAGTAAGGGCCAGATCCTCCGCTGGTGTAAATCCATGTAGCTCTGTTGGCTTCGAAGGAGCAGTGCTAATTACGCTAGCTGAGGATCTGGCCCTACGTCTATCCACAGATGGAATAACTGGCCCAGAATCTGCTCCTAAATTCAGCCCCAGCTAGTGCAGAACCAGTGTCACAGGTTCCAGGATGCCTGGTCCCAGGCCCATCAACCCAGACAGAGTTTTGGAGGCCTGGTGAGAGAATGCTGCCCTCCAGTGATCCCCAGGTATAGTAGCCATTACAAGGAAACTGTTAGAACAGTTTTGAGGCTGCTCTAAATGACACTAGGAACAGGGCAGGTCGAAATCCAGCCCCAGGATGTGAGAGCCATACAAACAGCCTCCGTTTGTCTCCTCTCCCCTTTGACACCCCCCAGTGCTTCCTGAGCACAGCTGAGGAGTCAGCCCACTGCGTTCACTATAAAACTAGGAAATGGAAATACCACACACGCACTGGTTGCTGTCTCATGTCCTACTTTTAAGCAGGTTCTTAGCAGTGCCAGCCTATGTATACATATGCTACTGAGATCCTTTCTTCCTCTGCAGCTGTATCTCTGCTCTAGTGAGGGATTGAGTTTAGTAATTTATGCCAATGGAAGCGTATTAGCCAACCAGCCGCAGTCGTTAATGTGTTGAAAAGTGAAGTTTTTCAGCAGGACAAAAGGCACGTTAGCAGGGTCCCTCGAGAAATCCAAAATCCCAGAGATCCATCATGCTAGCTAGCTGGAAAGACAAAGGCACAGATACTGTGATGACGCACCAGTATAGTTCGATTTGTGGATAGAAGATCAGCTTTTCAAGGTTGCATAGCTCACCGGCACTTTTAGGCAGTCTGATTGGTTTTATGCAGAGTGGGCATGTTTTTGCCCATAAGTAACCAGATCTTGAAGCTTGATTGATAAAACATGCAGCGCTGTGGAGTAAACATATACAAATCTAGAAATGCTTTTACTCTGTTGTGGTCTGCAAAGTATCATCGCCCTCTATAATATACAATCATCATCCCACTGACTCACAGTCTGGATGTCATAAACTTTGCCGCCACCACCACCACTCCTTTGCATTTTCTCATCTCAACAGAGTTTTCCAGTTTTTTTTGTTTGTTCAAACAAACTATTTGAATAAAATATAGCTTGTTCAAAACAGCAGTTCAGTTCTTATGATCCTACTGAGAACAGATGTAGGGGACAGGTCTAAGGAAGCCATGGCCATGTTACTGAAAAAAGTGTCAATATCTATAGCTGTCCATGGCCTGTCCTATCACACACGGCCACAGATATGCAATGCATATGGTCACGTTACAGTAATTCTTAACTGCGGGAGCTGGTTGAAAAATGTGGGGGAATTTGAGAACATTTCAAAAATACCTTTGTTCCGAAGTTTTATTGAAAAAAACAAAGTTTAAAAAGTCATATGATTTTTGTACCAGAAAAACTCGATTTGTGGGGGGAAAATTTCAAATTAAAATCCTTACTTAGGGCAGACTGTCATTTAACAATATAGCCCACTGTAAGAGTTGCAGAATCAAGATCACTGATATTTCACCATATGCATGTGTGTGCATGTGTGTTCTCCCCTATATAATCTTAGCATAAACTAACACGGGCGGTGCTTTAGGAAACCTCAAAACTGTTTGTTTGCCCAAGCCAGAAATGAGTTGCAAAATTGGATTGTATTCCTCAAATCGCTATATATACTGTGTATCTTCAATCCAGCCTTCAGTGTCTAGATGAATTACAATGACTGCTGCATCCAAAATAGAGGTCCATACTTACAGTGACAGCTCAATGGCCCAAAGAGAGTTTATTCAGGTTTCCATGGTATATTGTGCAACAACAGCTAAAAAAAGACCTTTAGAAAGTATTTAATAGTGATAATTGTATATTCACATCTGTTAAGTACTTGAAAATGAAAAATGCCCTGTAACTTAAGTATTATTGTTACCATTATTATTTTGACTTTTTATGAGGCATTCGTCTTACTCATCTCCCAGTTGTCTTTCGATGCTAGCTGTGCTCATAATGACTCTTTATTTTTCCCTGGAAAGACCTCTCTTTGGACCATGAAGTCACTATTATTATTATTACAGTAGTAGAACATCTGGATGTAGCAATCCTGGTGATTAGTGCAGGCAATGAGGACTGTATTTAAAGCATGACATGTAGTTTGGGACTTCGATCATATAGAAGAGGAATATCCAAGCTTTGAAGAGGTGAGTGGGTCAAAACATTAATTTAGCTCATGTTTCTGCTTGTGAATCTCCGTGTGTATAACTCTCATCATTTCATTGCGAGTTGTGCAATATTTCATGTTTTGTCTTAAACCCTCAAGTCCTGGACTCATGTGATTGCACGAGGATCTCAGTTTTCATGTTTTAAAAAAAAAAAAAATTCTAGACCTTCAGAAAATCTTGAAAATGTGAACCAAAACATTTTAAAAAAATCCAAAAGCAAAAAAAACGTACTAAAAAGAATCTCATGACTTCTTTTTTTTTTTTTTTTTGGTGGCCTGGCACATGATTTTTGAAAGCTTGGAGTTAGCATTTATGGAACAGGCTCTATTTTCAATGGATATATTCACTTTTCATAATTATTAGATAGGCTGTTCAAGTAAATAAATGTTCAGGTTGCTCATGACCTGTTGACTTGAACTATTTATTACGAGCTTGCTATTTTTTCAGAAATGCTGAGCACCCAAAACTCCAGCAGTAGTCAGTGAGAGGTGCTCTGCTCCTCTATGAGCCAGGTACTATGTTTTTGTGGTGTGTGAACACCTTCCTCATATGGTTTTGCTTCTACTCCCCAATTCAATGACTGAAACGTCTTAAATAAGAGAAAGAAGAATAGCACATACTGAACATGCTTGTTCATGCATGGCATGTGGCTTTTCCTCCTCTGAAGGCCCATTTCCCAAACATAACATTCACAAACAGTGAATAAAAAGAGGCACGAACATGGTCAAATTGAAAAGCCACTTGGGATTTGAATGAATATTCATACTCCCCCCCCCCCATTATTTATTTGACCATAGAATTTCCTGAGCGAACAGGGTTCTAAAGTTCCCTTTTGAACATCTCCATTGTTAAGAACCAAGAAATTACAGCAGATGGGAGAGGGTTGTTTTGCGCAATATGGGATGCTCCATTCAGTGGGCAAGACAATGATTTGTTGGTGTTGGATTTTAGTTTAACAACAGTTTTCCAGTAATTGAGGTACTTGCTAATTTCTCAGTGCTTCAGCTCAGGTTATTTTCTTTATCGTATCTGCTACTGCTTATCTTTGAGTTCAGCTTTGTTCTCTTAGAATGCAAATTTAAACAAGGAGTGATCCACCGGAACATATTTTCTACTTTGTCTTGGATCTACAGCATTGCAGTGCAATGGTGTAATGTTCGTAATGTATCTCAGTGGTGGACAGGAGCAAACGGACAAAATGGTTCGTTCTTAGCTTATTTTTTATTAAAGGAGATAGTGAAAAAGAGAGGTTACAAGAAGCATTCTGCAATAATGCCACAAAAATTCCAAGGTTAATCCAAGTACAAAGATCAGAATAAAAGCACAGTCTATGATAAAGACAGAAAGCAATATATGACAAGTAGGCGTGGGCATTTTACACCAAAAGGTCCTCATCCACTCTGCAACAATGCCACAGGATTTCTAGCACTATTGCCCACATTAAAAAGAGTATGATGAGACTACAATCCACATAAAAGAAATAAAGTAACATTCGGCATGCATTTCACACAAGGGGAAAATGCCCACGGTTATTATTATTATTATGTTAACTGAACAGCAACAACATTTAGCAAACAAAAGAGCAAGACAGAGACCCGCCAAGAGAACGCCCACTGCGATATACACTTGGGGGCCCATTAGTCTAGGTAATGTAGGCTGAGGGAACTTATACTTACACCTAGGCCTACCTAAGCAGGAAGGAAGGCGATTACCAATACAAGAATGAGGAGATCCATTCTTCGTTCTATTAAGCGAGTGGCGACCAGGGAACAGTCCTGCCCAAGGCATCCGCTAGCGCTTCCACGGATCTACGGAGAGTCTCAGGCGGGAAGGGGCTACTAGGCCTTCTTATACCTTTTTGCCTCCACTAAGGGTAGGTGATGTATATCTCAATCCCTGCGGGGATTGGGCCATATCTTTGTTGTTAATTAGAGACTTTCTGCAATAAAGTGACGTTAGTTATTTATCCCAAAAAGGTTAGTCTTGATGCTGACATTGCTTAATTTTATTGCTAAAACAGCAATTAATCTGCTGACCAGACAGTCAGCAGGTCTCTATTTTCATCTCGGAGACTTTCCAGACCTTGAGGCTGTTCCTGTTTCTGGCAGGGGCTTTCCAGAGGGCAGTTTCTGAGTCTGGTTCCTGAAAGGCCTAAACTCTTGCTACTTTTACTAGCAAAGCTTGCAATTCTCTTCAGGGCCTCGCACTTGTCAAGCTAAGCTGATTTTGCATTACAAAGTCTTGCGCGCCCTAACAAACGGTTTCTCGTGAAAGGCTTCTCACAAATTGTTTGGAGCCATCTATGCAAAATAGAATGGGCCAATCTAAAGTGACATAGCTCCATTGAATGCAGTTAATACCAGTTAATGATCTGGCCCCAGTTGGTTTACACTAAGTGAGGATCCGGCCCAATATGTTTTTGTGCCATTGTGAGAAGTACTGTTAATCTTTTAGATGTACAGTGTAGTGGTAGCTGTGTTGGTCCCAGGATATTAGAGAGACAAGGTGGATGAGGTAATATCTTTTCCTGGATCAACTTCTGCTGGTGAAAGAGACAAGCTTTCGAGCTACCTAGAGCTCTTCAGGTATTACCTAATCCACCTTGTCTCTCTAATATCTCTTAGACTAGAGGTTTAGTAGAGAAACAAGAAGAGAATGAGTGTGGCTAACTCAATTCCATTTATCAGTCACAAAAATTCCACACTGATTAAAATTTCTCACTCAACTTTTGTATGAAGCTCCTGGTGTGCAAGACCATCACGCTGACCAATATTGCCTCATTGTTTCCTTGTACTCCTTCATCTGTATCAGTCGGTCTCCTGTTTTACACTCAGACTGTAAGATGTTTGGGCCAGGGTCAGTCTCTATTTCTTGGGTCCTGGTCTGTGACAGAGGATCCTAGATTCTACGGTAATACAAATAATAATTCTTAATTTGTTACAATTATTTATCTGACACCCTCATGCTTATTTTAGCTCTAAATATGAACAAAGAAGGGAATTGATCCCTGTCCAAAACTTTAGTCTAAGTTTAGCAAGACATGAATCATTCAGTCTTGGTGAGGAGAAGAATGCAGGATTTCCTGGTAATTAATTCAGAGTTTGGTGGAGATGTTTGATTTTTAATTCATGTTTTGTTTGATTACTTTTTGTAGTAGTAATTTACTTTTAGGCTATGAATAAACATAGCTTCCCTCATCCTAATAGTGAGTAATTTGTTCAAAACAATTAATTACCCTCAGACAGAAATTAATAAAATGAACCGTCCACATTACTAACATCTAAAATGCACAAAGATTTTATTGGTATGAATTATTTGTATTAGAATAGCAGCTGGAGGCACCTACAGAGATCAGGACCCTATTGTGCTAGGCGCTGAACATACAGATAGTGAGAGACAACATGTGCCAAGGAATTTGTCCCATAAGGACAAAAGACAAGACAAGGAAATTGCTCACTCTTACAGATGAGGAACTGAGGCATAGAGTGATTAAATGAGACTTGTCCAAGATTGCGGATGCAATTTGTGTTGGAGCGGGAAATGGAACCCCAGATCTCTTAAGTCTGAGTCTTAACCTTATGACTATATATAACCAAAGGTGATGCGTGTGTGGGAGTCACATGCCCTTCCCCAGATTTGCTGCTTGGTTTGTACTGAGCATGCTCACGCAGACTGAGCGTGCTCAGTAACACCGCTGAAGCCAGCTGCCCTCACGCTGCTCCCCCACTATCAATAGGCACTGGTCATCTCTGTATACAGCAATGCATAAAGATAGGCACCTGAATAAATGGTCTGTCTGGTTTACTATTGAGAGGACTTTGACTGTGATTGTGGATCTCTTAACTATATTCAACTTCTGTACGTAACACCTTCAGATTGTAACAAGTATACTTGATCAATAGAAAACATGGCTTGTCTTTGCTTTTCTTTTGTCACTACTTTGGCTGCCTACCAACATTGTCACTGATAAATGAATAGGTACCCAGCCCAACTCTGGGAATACATGTTGGTCTGTTGCTCTGTGTTGGGTTCCATTTCTCCCTCATTATTAACCTGATCCACTTTCCATTGCAGCTGTTCATTGACTTCAGTAGGCTTTGGATCAGGCCCTCAGGACAGCATCCATCTTATATTTTAACTAGTCTTTTGTAACTCAGCAGCAACAAATCAAAGTACTGCATGGTCATGCGCCGCAATGGCTATCTTAGTGGTCCTTTTCTGGAATGATGAATTGTCAGCTATTCAGAAGAAAATCACCACTAGATTATTACAGGGATAAAGGAAATTTCAAAGCTATCTTATTTTTGACAGTAACTTATCCTTTTTTCTTTTGTCAAAATACAAATATGGATATTAGTCAAAAAGTGATCTTAGGTCTGCGCTAAAGAGTTAGGTCGATGCAAGACAGATTACTTCAACCTAACTATGGAAGTGTCTACTACACTTAAATTTTGCTCCTGCTGATGTAACTGCCCCACCATGCTGACTTAATGCCACCTCACCGAGCAGCATAGAGTTAAGATCACCGTACTTAGGTCAACACAGTTTCGGTGTAGACACTGCGTTGCTTACATCGACTGTTGCTGGCCTTCAGGAACTGTCCCACAATGCCCCTCACTGACAGTATAATCAATACACGTGCTTCTGGTGAGGATGGGCATCATCGACACAAGAAGTAAAGTGTAGACAAATGATGTAATTACTGCAGCGGCTACATGCCGACGTAAGGTAGGGCGACTTAATTTTGTGGTGTAGACATGGCCTTTATTCAAATTTTAAGAAAGCACATGAAGTTTATAGTCTCATACTCAAGAATAAAGGAAAAAGCTTGTTTGTTTATTATCTTGCAGTCATCACTTTTAACATAGTTAAAACACTTGGTTCTTGCTTCTAGATCAACACGTTATATCTGAGTTTGGAACCTGGAGCTATATTACGCTGTGCCAATCTGGAGTATTTAATAGAAATGGGTGACATGTTCTTCACCATAACAATGCAAATAATGCTACTAAAGTGAAATTACATCTCCTGAGAAATCTTCCCTTCATCTTCCCTTCATGCCAAATAGATTCTTGAAACTCCCTGGTTTTCCAAGGCTTCCTGTTTCTCCCACTGTGGTCCTTTCTGCCACATTAGGGGCCTGATCCGTTTTCCACTGAAACTAATCACTGAGTTCAGTTGGCTTTGGCTCAGGCCCTCAAAGCAGTGCGTATCTTATATTTTAGCCTTTGGTAACTCAAAAGATGCTAGTGTGGTGATTAAGCAGTTTGCAGTATAATAATATTGGTAGATGTTTCAGTGGGAGAGTTGGATTTTTGAAGTGATTCTCAAACAAGAGCTGGAATTATTTCACAGCCTTTTAATTGTAGTAGGCGCGGAGGGTAAGCTGTAAAAGGTCAACCGCAAAAGGGGAAAGGGATTTTGTTGAGCATTTCTTCTCACTTTGCTTAGCAAATGTTTAATGTTAGATTTGTTGATTTGTTGTCTGCTGATTCATTTGTCCTCAAAAGAGCAAACTAGGTAACATTCTCTAGCAGGCACTTTCAGCTCTCATCCTTTCCTTTGCTGTTGCACATACATGCTTTTGTGAGGAGACCACTCAGTTCTACCAAAGTAACGCTTTACGCACCAGACTGCAGGCTGGGAACTTGCTCCTCCATTCAACTGCATCGCAGCCAAGAGGGTGGGGGAGGGACTCCCACTTGCCCAACAGGAAGTAAGGGAGGGGCAGAGCATGGTTCCATCCTGTAAGACAGTTAACCTTGTCGTGACCATGTTACCACAAAGGCAGTGTGTTCTGTCTCTTGTTTAATCAAAATAGAAACTCCATTTTTTCCCCCTCCTTCTGAAAACAAGGACAAAGGGTTGAGAGACCAAATGCGTATTCATGAGAGCCATGCTGGAAATCATATTGGAGATATGTTCATGTGGTCCTCTCTCAGAAACTGGCTGCAAAGGCAGGTGCATAGCCAGCACAGGTCGAAGGCAGGTGCTGAGCATTGTGGCCCATAAATGGTCTGGTTGGAAGTTGAGGGAGTGAAAGATACTGGTGGAGACAAATGGCAACCCAGCATGAGCAGCATGTCACCGTACAACTATTGCTGTGGCACAGATGGCAGTTCCCAACAGTGGATGATGATAGAGATATCAGAGCTCCTGACCTTTGCAAAAATAGAGGATGACAAATGTCAGAGATGGCTTTCTGCAGACTTATTTCTGCTATAGTCAGAGACCAAAGAAAAGGGACAAACCAGGCATCCAGAACAGGCCTAGGTGATCTAATTCTAGGTGAAATATTGGAAACAGGCAACGGTTGTATTGGTTGTTGCAGGAATGCTATTGGTGACACAAATCCAAGTAACTCCAGGGTAAGAGTTCCAATACAAACAAGGCCCAAATTAATCCTCTGGTTCTGATTTCATTTAGAGTCCCCATTCCTCACTGTTTGCTTGCTCTGTTGGTACCTTGCCCTCTGTTCATGAAATTGTCAGACTGGATCAGACAAGTGGTCCAGCCAATCCAGCCTCCTGTCCCTGATGGTGGCCAGCAGTAGGTGCTTTAGATGAAGATATAAAAAACCACAGGGTGGACAATAACCTGCTCAGAGGGGAAGCTGCTTCCTAACCTCATCAGCAGCTCACGCTCTGAAGCAAGTAGATTTATATCCACAATCTTTTATTGTCCTATCTAATGCTACTGTGGCTATTAGCCATACCAATGTCTAATCCTTTTTGAATCCTAGCAAGCTCTTGTTCTTGGTAGGTCTTGTGGCAATGAGTTCCATTGGTTAATGGTGTGATGTTAAAAAAAAAAAGTTTTCCTTTAATTAGTTTGTTGTTGTTTTTCAGTTTCAGTTATGTCCCCTTGTTCCTATAGTGTGAGAGAGAGGAAACGGCATCTCCCTATCCACTTTGTCAATACCATTCTTTATTTTTCCAGAGGGGTAGCCATGTTAGTCTGTATACAGCAAAAACAACGAGAGTTCTGTGGCACTTTAAAGACTAACAAATTTAATATTTGTAGGCATAAGCTTTCGAGAGACTTCAGCTCTCTTCTTCAGATGCAGTACTACGGTCCCTACCATGCTCCCCTAGCTTTGGCTCTAAGCTAAACAGTCCCAACTTTTACAGCCCCTCCTCTTTGTGAAAATCCCTCCATGCCTCGAATCATTTTCATTGTCTATTTCTGAACCTCTCTTAATTCTACACTGTCTTTAGGCTGCGATGTGCAAAGTAGCCTGAAGGTGCCCAATCCCCATTAATTAGCTTTTGAAAATCTCACCCATAAACTTTAAAGCAGCCTGCGGTTGTTTTATTAGTGCCCAGTTCATGCCCCTGCTATCCATGGAGGATCATACAACAGAGTTTATTCTGCCATGATCAAATTTAGATTTCTTGTGACCTCTTTCCAGACTGCACATATAGTCAGCATGCAGCTGCGCTATGCCTGGAGGCCTCAGACCAGTGCTTTCCCTCTTCACCATCTCCCACCGCAAGCCAACCTCCTCCAGTCTCCATCTGCTGAAGAAAACCCACCCATTTCCAATTACACCCAGCAGCTTTTCTCAACCGGCTGGTGGTACTGAGCTGCAAATCAGGTCTTCACCAGCACCACAGTCCCTCATTATTCAGCCTCTTCTCTCAAAGATTAATTATGGCCAGATGTGCCATGAATCTGACAAATCTGCTCAGTGCCTACAGGGGAAAAGCCTGCTTTTAGCCTCACGTCTGTCCTCAGCCTTGTACAGCTCTGGATCAAATGCTCTTCTGACGTGATATTTTCGGTACATATCTCCCAGTAGTCTGTTCCTAATAGCTGGCTAAGAGACATGCCTGAACTAAGCGTATGTCTGTCTAGGGAGGCATCCGACGGAATTTATTACATGCACTCAAAGAATTGGCAGGGATGGTTGAAATAAGACGTGGCTGATGTCACCCTTCTCCACAAGTTGTGTGATCCTCATTTTATTTATTTTCATAGAGGTTGAAGTCTTCGAAGTAAGGATAGGACTGCAGAGACCAAGCAGTAAAGCGCCCCTCCAGCCCCTCCCCAGTTATCATTGCAATAAAGATTCGTCAGATGATATCTGCAAAACATAAAATAAAACAGCTCCGCCTTTCCCCTGTTTTCTAGGTCAGCCTTGGTCGGGGCACTAAAATGTGACTCCTTGTTTTGTGCTCTAAGGTCACAACATGAGTAGCATTAAACCGGCTACAATCCTTCTTTTCCCACAGGTGCCAGAGAATGGTGCCATGGCACTGATGCCACGGGGCCTGCAAGAGAGAAGGAACTGGCTGGAAAGTGGCTGGCTGAATCTCAACCCACGGACGACAGACGTGATAGTAAGTAAATAGGGGAAACTCTGTGAGGAGCGAACTAAACCCCTGATGTGCCCCCCACAGGAAACATCTGCCCAGCAGTTGCAGCCTGGAGACATGCTAGATTCAGTTCCTCGTTAACCAGGTGGCAAGAGTAAGAAACTTTATCTTCCTGCTACACGTTGCCTAGAGGCCATGTCTCTCCCAGACAAGGACTTAACTGCCATGATCCAAACATTTCTCATTTTGAGACTGAGCTACCGTGGCTCCCTGTGCCTCCAGCTGGAAGGCAAGGCCATTCAAAGAGCTACACAGCCCATGAGCCTGGCTCAGTTCCTGGTGTGTGCCCTCCATTGGCAACTTACTCAGATGGGGCTCGAATTTGAAGTCCTGGCCCTGTTCTCAATGGGACCAGGTTACTTCCCATCCCACCTCTCCCTCTGGAATCCACAACGGCCATGATCAGCACAGAAACATTCAGTGCAGAGGGTAAAACTTTAGAGAACCAGAGTCAAAGCGTTCTCTGTGCTGGAATGTCGGCTGTAGAGAACCCTTTTGAAAGGGATCAGGATCGATCTAATCTGATCGGCTTCCCAGGCCAGTGCAAGCTTCATGTGATTTTGCAGAAGCTACCCAGAATAACTGGTACTGTAGATAACACATAGCCAAGTAACTGAAGAGCGAGCAATGAAGCACCAGGGCAGCAAAAGCATTGTCTATACAGGGTTCATTGGAAATAAATCATTTGATTTTTTTTTTTTTTTTTTTTTTGTAATATTGTATTTGGTGCATAGTGGGTCTGGTGCCCAGTGCTCTACAAATTCAATAGGTGCATGTACCATATAGCTAGGTGATTGAATTGGTATAAATGAACAATGAGGAAGTGTGCTGTGGAAAGGAGGCCCGCAAAAGGGAGTGAGAAGGTGTTTTTGGCCATCAAGGAAAATTGTTGAGAAAGGCACCAAGAGTGGCTATATCTGGGGCTTATGGGGAGACTGCAGATAGAAGCAAACTTGGTGTGAAGAGCGTGCTAGGACTGGATCAGTGTGAGAAGTGGGGTATGTAGAGTGGGGAAAGTGCTAAAAGACGACTGGGATTGGAAGAGTTTTGATTAGCGAGGAGGGAAGAATGGAGCACGGCACTGTCTAAGGCAGAAGTCTGGGGAAATTTGTCAGACCCAGCCAACTAATGAGGAATACATGCGTGCTGACTGATCGCTATCAATCCCTCCTGCATAGGGTCAGTTCCTAAACTGACCATGAGCTTGAATGGGCCTTGTATGCTCACTAGACCCTTGCATATTCAACCACAGAGAGAGTTAGTTTGTTTCAACATCCCTTGTCGCCTGCACAAACAGCGAATGGCAATTGACTTGTAGCATATTACATCAGTCGGTTAATGTCATGACATAATTTCCAGATATTTTTCCATGCACTCGGAATGCGTTTGACCAGTAAAAGCATGAGCTGGCAGGAGTCACAAAACAAAACCAAAAAACCTTTGCTCTGCTCATCTCACTCCAAGCCAGACTCCCAGCTCCTTTGATTCAGAGACCCCAGGGGCATTGTAAACACATGAATGCTGACATGGCTGTCTCCCCTTCTGAGGTGTAAAATGCTAATGCTGGCTTTCTCTGTAGAAGGTGTGGGATATCTTTAGCTGAAGGGAGAAGGCCCTGAAAGTGTTCTGGTGAATTATTTACAGCCTCAGAGGTGTCAATGCCATTAAATGTCTCCAAAGCCCTCAGCATAAAAACTTCTGAGTGCCGAATGTATCTTTAAGGAGATCTTTTGGTCAGGGGCCTCTCATCAAACGATACAGAGGCCCCTTGAAATAAAGGCCAGGACACAGCCCTGTCAGTGGAGAAAAATAGGCCTTTTAATTTAGGGCTAGATTGTGACCTTACACCCAATCAGCCTGGGTACCTAAGTGGCATTGCCCTAGGAGGCATTGATGGCCTCTCTGAGGCACAATTTCTCTCCCGCTGCCTTCTTGCTACAGGCCAATACTAACAGTAAATGCCATGTAACCCACTGATCAGTGTATGTTACACGTCTCGCTCTGTGCCTGTCCCACAGAGGATTAAAGGCTGCTAACTCAAGCTGTAGAGACTTCATGGCTTTTAGTTCTGGAGGGCACTGGTTCAGTCTCTGGCACCAGCCGCAGTGGTGGCCATCACGTTATCACCCCCTACTGCACAGCTCAGCTACTCTGCCTAGTGAGTGTAGGAGTGGAGCCCCGGCTCTAGACACTCCCCACCCACCTGCAAAAGGGAGAGGAAGAGGGCATGTAACCCTGTATTCCTGCCCACAGGCTCTGGGTTGTCTGCATAGGGCATAAGGCGGCGGGGGAGGAGGAGAGCATTACTCCCTCAAAGAGAGAGACAGAGCAGGCAGAATCTAGGCCTTAGTGCCGATCTGTGTGGTGGTCTGACTCCAGAGCAAAATGAACACAGCCAGATGCGACCCAATGTGATCCTCTCGAGTGGTGTGTGGGGCTGCACGTGGTACAGAGACTTATTTTTTTTGGATTGTTTGGCTCAAAAGAATCCACTTTCATTCCTCAATCTGGAAAAAACTATGCTCGGCTTTCTAGAGCGATATTTCAGCGCCCTCCAGGGAAAGCTGCATGTGAAGGGCTGTCGACACGTGTGAACTCTGATATTTTCTTTTTCCCTCTGAAGGAATGGACCCTTCGACAGGGTCCTAATTAGCATGGGAAGAACTGGGGAGAGGGCTTGTTTTCAGGTTCTGTCGACTCGGCTCATTGTGTGGCCTGTGAACGGCTGCTGCTGCCGCCATGTCAGACACCATAGTCTCAAGCATTTTTCTAAGCAATATGGTGCTGTTATAGCCATGCTTTGGGGTTCTAAGAGAGGTACTGATCCAGTGCTCTCTGAAGGCAACTGAAAGATGTTCATTGCTGTGGATCAAGCCCATCGTCTGATTCTAATAATCTTACTATAAGGCCCAGTTCTGGAGGGCCGTGGCAATGGGTGCAGAAGCTGAGGAGAGCGGAGAGCACAAGGTACAAGTACGGGCCCCGCTCCGTGCTATTGTCTTGACAGGCACTAGAAACCTGAAAGGGGCTAACAAGTGTGGGGCCGTACTCCAGCCCCTCCCCTGCACCACCAGACTGTCACCCTGCACCCTCTCCTTGGATGGTATGGCTTCCACTCAGCACACAGGCTGAATCAGCTAGAATTCCTCTTCATGAGTCTGGCTATGTGTACCTACCCTACATCCCTTCCACCACCTCTCTGGCTGCTCATGTGAGAAATTAGCCTAGGAAGTATGGTCCAGTGCTAACCTGGGTTCACGTCTCTGCTCCTTCCCAAATTTCCTTGGTGACCTTGAGCATTCAGACTCAGACTCTCCAAACATTTAGGTGGTTAATTCTCATTGAAGTTGAAGGGAGTTAGGTGCCTAGTTAGTTCGTGTCTAGTTAGTTGAAGGAACTCGGTCTTTGTGTATATGGCTCAGTTCCCCAATCTGTATGGAGTGGCTAATAGTACTTCCATACATCAGATTATGAAGCGCTCAGAGACTGCTTTGTTGGGGGCCACTTAAGTATCTGGGATTGATATTATCATGTACACAATGTCAAAGGTGCACATGACAGTGCAGAAAGAACCCTGCTCCAAGGAACTTACATTGCAAATTAGACACCCCGCCCCCACCCCCAGTTATGTTGTCAATAAACAAAGGGTGAAAGGGAGAGCGTACAACACACCTGTCACTTGGATTTGTAAGTCCCTCTTGGCAGGGACTGCTTCTTGGGCCATGCTGTCCAGTGAAAAGCACACACTCTGAGTATGGCAATCAGAATCTGGCCCACATTTTTGGAACAAAATGGACTAGCCATTTTTGTTGAATTTCATTTGTTGCACACAACATTCAAGTCACAAGGGTAGCAAAAAGAGCAAAATACCTGAGCCTTACTGCTGTTCCTCTGTATTTCTGTAGTTTTCATTTGACCTCATGTAAACAAATGGTGATCCAAAAAGTAATAGCATATTTGTGTCATCCAAAACTGTCTTTTTCTCCCATATGGGTTTTCACAGTTAAGTAAACCCTGTTGGACTGACACTGAAAAAGAAGTCATGAATTTAAATGGTCTGTCTGGATTGGAGAGAACTAGAATAGAAAGTAGTTTCTTTTCACAAATACACTCATAATATATATGAGGAGGAGACGAAGGAGAGAGAGTTTCCCTTGTTCAGTGTTTACTTTTGGAACACTGGTTTGGATAAACAGGATTTTATCAAGGGACCAATGCAACAAACAAAAGGATAAGTTCCAAATGTCAGTGCTGAAGTTTGGCTTGACTCATGGAGCTTGCGACTGCTGTATGTTTAGCAGTGTGGTAACTGTTTATTCTGTGATAGCTGATGGTGGAGTCAGCTGCAGGGCTCCTAAAATGACGAGGCAAGGCAAAGCCATCCAAAAGGTTCTGAAGCCTTTCGGGCTGAGCCAGTTTGGATAAAACAACTGATAACCTGAACTCAAAGTGACCCCAAACCAAAGTTTTTTTTAAGAGGCTCCGAAGATTTAGGTAACTCTCTTTTCCATTGTTTTTCATGTTGTTTAAATTCCTTTTGACGTGTCATCCAAGGTCTTCAGTGCAAATCAAAATCAGATACGCTATAAAATCCATCGAATTCTGAATTTTCAGATTTCAGCTGAGACTGGCAGTGCCAGAATACCATGGGAAATCCTGGTTAGGGTGAGGGCAGAAACACTGTACTGCGGGAATAATATCTCCTTCCTGGCCAAGACCAGGAAGTACCAGAAATCTCACCACTCCCCTTGTTCTCAAGAGATTTGCAGCCCATATTTGTACATTCAGGAAGTGTAGAGTCCCCCTACATTTTTTATATGCATCCAAACTTCTAAGTGCTAACTGAACTCAAACTCCAATATTTATGAGATGCACCTATCAATGTTCCCTGGGACTCTATAAAATAATATCCTGTGATATATAGATATTGTTAAATGAGGCTGAGTTAAGATAACCTAAATCTTTGGTAATGTAAATTGGTTTAGCTCTATTGAAGACAGTGGAACTACTCCTAAAGATCTTTCCTTCTGTAAGTGAGCATAGCTTCACCAATATCTATATAGTTATGCCCATTTATATCAGCTGAAGATCTTACCCCATATTCCTTTTCTTTGGTTTTGCTAAAGAGATATAAAACCACAAATGTACAGTATGTCTACAAGACAATTTCAAGGAAAAGTTCTAATTCACAAAGAATCATCTTCTCCTAGAGATATTATGTTTTTCTCTAGCATATTAGATGGATTTTCTCAAGCATATTAGGATACAAAAAAAAGCAAAAATAAAGGTCAAAGATAAATACTCAGCCATATTAACTACTGCTTTGATTCCTCAAGAAAGAAAAGAAAAACCCAGGGTTCTGCAGAAAGTGGTGTGATAATTCATCAGTTAGCAACCTCTTCCTCTGTGTCTGTATTAAACAAATGCAGTCAGCATGGTGTCATCAGACATTGTTATGCTGAAGGTAACATCTTTCAGAGGACATGTAAAACCAAACTTCCAGTTACTCATGGGCCTTAAAGATTCCAAGGAATGGTAGAGCTAGGTAGTGTCAGACCTTCGAGTGTCATTTACAAAATTAAGAAATGGAAATGAATTTGTAGGAGAGAAATTGTGTTTTCTCAGTCATGCTGCTTATGCAATGAGTTAAAAAGTTGAAATCAGAAAAGTATTGGAAGACAAGCCCTCTCTTAGCAACACCAATATTTTGTTTCCTCCATACATGACAATCACATCTTGTTTATTCTTCTGCAATTACATTTTGAAGACAGTGATGTCATTTGAAATGAAATAAGAGCAAAAAATAGACAAAAAAAAATAGTCTTAAGCATTGCAACTCTTAAAGGAAATCATGTATAGCTCTCTCAATGCGAAGCAGTTACAGCCTGATCCAAAGAGACTGCCATTAATTTTAGTGGGCTTTGGATCAGGTCCTTATTTCTCTTCAGAGATGAAACTGGATTCCAATAGTGCTTGCTATTAATATTACTCAGGCCTGATCCAAGACTGAATGCATCATGCTGGGGTTAGTCCTGGGGATGGACATATGGGGAAGGGGGGTGATAGGGAGGGGGAAGATCTGGAGGCTTATTGAAGAATACCTCTGTTCTCTGGCATCAAAGTCACGGGCAAGGAACAAACTTGGAACAAACGGGGTGACAGTCACAAAGTTCCAAAGTCAAGTGATTTTGGGTGGAGATCATTGTAAAACAGCTGAGATTTCCTTCTAAAATCTTGGATATTTTTCTGATTTCTGTCAAGCAGAATGTTAGAGGTCAGGTTTGTTGTTTGTATTTATGGAGACATGAATAGGTGTGATCCAAAGTTTTGGAAAATCTGACACAATTTAACTGCATCATGAAATCTTATCTATTTTGGGACTGCTTGCCCCCCGCCCCAGCATAAAATAATTACATCCTGGAAAAAACAACACGTCTCCCAAGCAAACAATACAACCTCTCCAGCTTTCAGCCCCTCCTCGTGACACCCTCCAAAAATGCCTGAGAGAAAAGCTGGGCCTTGCAGATCTGGGACAGATCTGGCCTCTGGCAGGCAAGCCTCGTGGGAGTGAATTCCAAGCTGAGGACCTTTCATGGAGAATACCCTGATATTGGCTTCCTTCCTGTTATATTGAGGGTGCTCCATCATGAGTGACTCCATTGAACTCTGCTGTGGCAGAATGGCATGGGTGCTGGGGGTGGGTCTCTCTGGTGATCAGGTCCCAGCACCGTGGAATTCCCTAATATGGAAGTGGAAAGGTTGCAGTTGCCACAGGTGGATGCCCAAATAAACTTCCCCAGTGAAGGCGGTGAGTCCACTTTAATCGAAGGCACTCTGAAGTGTTTATACCCAACCTGCGCTGCAATCACAGAAACCTACGCCCTGCCATGTCTACCCTTATTCTGTCAATTCTCCCAGCCCACATACTTTATGAGCCTCTGATCCTTAGGGGTCTCCCACCTGCACACATCCCAATTTCCCTTCCTCCTTCTGTTAACCTTACAATTCTCTCATCTCCATGGGCTACGGTGACCCTAAGGAATGCACCCATTGCTGTCCTCCCTCTACTGCCTGTCCTCTCACCCCCACAAGCAGCAGAGCAATCTCCTAAAGAGGAACAATCCCCACTGGGGTTACGGGTGGCTGTTATCAAACCGTTAGCAAAGGTGATGCCATTAATGCAAAGCCCCACATTGAAAGGCGTGGCTGCTTCACCCACGCTGCTCAGCTCAGCCCCCAATGTGGGTGGGGTGATGTTCAGTGATCACCCAGGGTGTAAAACAGCTCTGCTTTAATCCATGTCTGGTTCCAGCCGGCTGTGCAGAACAAGAGCTGGGGGCTGGGAGGGGAGGCCTACATCCGCCCTTGGCAGTCAGGAATTGTGCTGATTCAACACTCCTCCACTCGTAGAGTTGCAGGATCATGTTTTTAAAGGCCCTGATCCAAAGCATGAACTTCAATGGGCTTGGGGTAAAGTCCCAAATGAATTCAAGCAACGTTCCTCAGTCGCAGCTTGACATGACCTTTCTTGTGTAGTAGATATTAAAACCAAATCTGTTCAACCCTTTTTCTTATTTTTAAAATGAAAATTAAGTGCAGTGATCATTTAAAAAAAAATTAACTGCAGCAATCTCTCCTATAGCCGAGGTCTCCTAACATGACTCACAATATCAGGAAGACCTTGAGAAATTATTTCCTTGTGGTGTCCCTTTTGCTGATGCATCTCCTCTGCTGTGATGCCAACAAAACATGGCCAGCTGACACTGGCTAGGCAGGAGGCAAATTATGATTAATGCATCTTGTGCAAAGATATCCTTGTTTCACTGTTGCCACTGCCATCTCCACCTCTCCCCTTTGCCTTCACTGTTCAGTTATTTCATCCACTCTTTTATAACCTAGGCCATAATCCTGCCATTTGTGTCCACAGATGTGAATGGAGCTGCACAAAGGTGCATGTGGCTCTACCCACATGCAGCAAGTTGCAGTATTGGGCCCCTGTGTTGTCCTTTTCCTTGGTTCTGGTTCAGGAACCTGAACCTCATCATCTGAGTCTGGAGGGCAAGGAGACTAGAAAAGCCTGAAGCAAGGACTGAACCAAAAGGGCTATGACTGAGGAGAAAGTTAAAAAAACAGGCCAGATTGGCACATGAGAAATCAACTGCCCTTTGAACTAAAAGATAAACAGGGCAGGAGGTAGGAGCTTTCAGATATACACTTCAACCACAGCACGAAGTTCAGGGCCAGACACATGGCATCTCCTTGCAAAAAGCAAATACACGATCAAACAAACTGGATGGATATTTTGAAGTGGAGGGAAAATATGCATACATTGTTTTTATAATTGTGTACTGTCATCATTAACAATGCTGTGGTCAAGGCTTTCTCCTCAGCTGGATACTAAGAACCTATGTCTGGGGATCCAGCTAGCAGGATGTGAAACATCTCAGATAAAAAAAGGGGTGGGAGAAGTTTAGCTCTTTTATTGTTTTTCCACAAAGGTGAAAGAGTCATTAGTTTCCACTGGTTCCGTTTTCCTCCGTTTTTTGGCATCATACCAACATCAGTGCATGCGTAGTGGGCAGGGAAAGGGAGGGAAAGTTCAAAGGGTGGATTCTATTGGCTGTAACGTATTTTCATGGGCTCACTAAACCCTCATGATCAGCAGGTCTCAATGAGAATTTGGAGTGGGTGTCTCCGTACAAAAAACTGCTAAACAAGAAAAAATTGTTTTGCATTATTTGTTTTTGTATTTTCCTTTGTTCGGCTGCCAGGAAACTAGACGAGATACTTCCCGCCCCCCCACTAAAAGCATTGCTATATCTAATGGTTATCTTATAAAAGCCCAAGTTCGAGTCATTTGAGCTGGTCAGGAATTTTTCAGTTAAATACTTTTCTTGGTTGGAAAATAACAGAACCATTTCATGGGAAAGGGTCTGCTTGAAAAAATTTTAAATTGTTGAGTTTTGTTTCAACATTTTCTATTTTTTCTGTTTCAAAATGACTGTTTTGAAATTTAAACTAATTAGAAAGAGAGAAATCTAAAGAAAATGTTTTGATTGACCTGAACCAACATTTTTCTGCAATTTTGGTTTGCAAACATTTTTTTTTTCCAACTGAGAATGGGAATTCTTTTTCAAGTTTTTTGTAGGATGGGAAAACCTGTTTTCTGTGTATATTGCTCTATGCTTACCTCTATGCAAATATGCATATTGTATTCTTCTATCATAATATAACCAGAATGTCCAGCTTCTAATGTTCCTTTTAACTTACCATGTTGCATTTGTATAGTACAAACCTTGGAATTGTTTCATGCAAATTTTAAGGTATGATGCAAAAAAATAACATGCATCGGCATAACAAAATATAGACATAGAACACATCAGAATGAATTCATTTTCAGCATTTGTTCTCAAAAACACACTCGGCAGAATTGTCCAGCATGAAACAGCACAGATTAAATTACACTAAATTTTACAGGCCAGATTCGCAGCTGCTGTAGATTGCTGTAGCTCCATTGAAGTCCATGTAGCAATGCTGGCTTACATCAGCTCAGGATCTGATCCTTATACTTACTATGTAAAAAATCCAAACCTTCTAGCTCCGTTTATAGAAAAGCAATCCCTCCTCCAGTGCCTAACCATGTAATGAAATTCATACAAATATTCTATAACTTACTGGACATGGGGATCAGGATCAGGTGCCCAATTTTGACAATGGAAGCACAACTGGTCCCTGAGCTCCTGCTCCTTCTAAAACCTGCAATATGTGTGGAGCAAACTGCATACACACAACTGGCTCAATTAAATAACCAAAGGAGAAAAGTGAAGGATGAGTGCTTTGCTCTAGGTAGCTGCTGCGCTTGGAAAGGCTCCAACATAGAATTTGGACCAGCTGCCCAGGGTGTGTGTGTGTGTATTAACCTTTAAATAGATTCCCTGCAGGACACGGTAGTGGTGACAATCATAGTTCAGAAACATAGCTGTTAAACAGCTGAAGAGAGGAAACTAAACTGTTTTCAGTGTCAAAAGTTATGACGTATTCTCACCTTCCGTTGATTTTTGTCACAATGAGAAGATGTTTAGATGATCCCGGCAAGCGGAGAACAAGAGGACTGCAATGGTGGGGTCACATCCAACGAGCAGAAGAAGATGTGCTTTCACAGAAGGTTTACAAAACTGAGGCCAGAGGAGGCAGAGCATGAGGCTGGCCATGAATGAGGTTGGAAGATGCGATTTGGAGGGATTTATGCTGCCTAAATCCTCCCATACTGACTCATGCCGAAAGAAAATTAGCAAGGGATAGTTCAAGATGGAAGTTCATTCAAAGCACCACCATCACTGTACCCTAGCCATGTGAATCTGCTGCTGCTGCATCTCCCTGGATCTACATACCACATCCCCTTTCCTATGCTTGGCCTGTATCTTACATATGGACCCTGGATGTGGACGTGGGAAGGGAGAGTGACATGGAGCTGGCACGCCCTTCTGCTTGGAAATGGGGCTAGCCACACCTGCACAAAGCTCTGGGAAGATGATTAGGTCCAAAGGCTCTGCCCTTAATCCATTCTGACACTGCCCGGTACATAGAACAGAAGCGACTCTGCTGACTAGAGCCTGGAAGGGTAGGTGTGGTTTATATACTTCTGCAGCTAAAGAGCATACCATTTAAATCCATAGGACTAGTGAAGGGTGGTGGGACAAATAGTGAGGGTCTCCACCCACAGCTGAAAGGTGGGCTGGAACACGGGGACGGTGTTAAGGTTCATGCTGGAATCTTAACTAAGTTTCCAGCTTTTAGACGCTCCCCACTCCCCTTTATATTATATCAATAGTGCAGTTTTCAAGGACAATTTATGTTTAGTCCCAAATCTCTGCAAACTAAGGGTTCGAATCTGCTCCCATTGAAGTCAATAGCAAAAATACATTGACATCAATGCTCCGGCCTCAACCCCTACGCTTTTAGCCCTGGCAATAGACACTATTACTCTGACTTGACTAAGTTCCCTAATATCCAGGCAATAAGCTCTCGCATACAGTATTTTGCACCAGGAGCTGCAGACAATGGGAAAAAAAAACATTGTGGGACACATGAGGGTTAATGTGATGCTGCAGATGGTTAAAATATAACCAGGAGAAGCGCAGTAAATTTAAGTGTGCTATTTCTGTAAATTCCATGGGAGCCCATGGGCTGATACATGTGTTTCAAGTTATACTCCACTGTGTAGCCATTCTAGATTTACGCAACAAGATGTCCTTTTCTACAGTTTGAATTATTTGCAGTAACTACAAACATATGCCTCGCTTTTTGTTACATTTTATTCTATTGTTTGAGTGATTTAGTGTATTTTTCCCCCTTTCCCACCGCCACCCTAACAATCTGGTTTGGATTTTTTCCTTCCTTTCAATGCTGTGGTTTTCTGGGAGGCCAAGTCCTGCCTCTTCTCCATCTCCTACCACAGCCCCTCGTATTTATTTTTGCAAAGTGTCCTACTTTTCACAGAATGATCCATGGAGGAGGGAGAAGGAAATGTTTCCATGCACAAGTGACAGGGATGCACTCGTGAAAATATGTTCAGTTTCTTTGAATGCACATCCCACTTGAATTCAGAGAAAAGTTGATCAGTGGTACCCATAGCCACACAACAAAATACCAACTCTCTGTGTCAGTGTGGCTGACTCTCACCATTTTATCACACTTATGTGTAGCTTAAAACCCAAGGAGAGGGTTGGTGAAAATCACAGTGTTCTTTACAAGAAAAATAAAGTAAATTTCTAGTCCTCGGGGTTGTGTAGAAAAAGCTTAAAAATGTGACCCTAAAGTCTCAGAAACGTAAGAAAGCAAATTAAAAAATTCCAAGTTTTTAAAACTCGCTATTTTTAACCCAAAATTCATTGCTGGGGGGGGGGGGAGGGGAAGCTGACTCATGATTTTTGAATGCTTGGGGTTGTCAATACTGGGTACACATAGACAAGTAAAAAATAATTCAGGCTATATGCATCGGGGGTAGTGATAATCTGATCGTACAGCTGCATCTGCTTCGGATAGAGATTGAGAGAGCAAATGATTTCTCTTTCAAATGTAAAAGACAAAAGTGATTTGGGAGCTGCTGAGTGGAAACGTGGTGTCAATTTAGTTACTACATCTTGGCTAAATGCAAACAGAACTGTTGATAGTATCATTTATTCTTTGCCTAAAGTGTTAAGAGTAGGTTGGCAAATGCAAAAAATAAGGGACTGCAGCTGGGGCAAGGTGGTATGGCTGCTAGTTATGGAAGTGCAGCAACACATCAGGGCCATAGAAATAGCTGCACTTTAGTGAAACAGCTCAGTGCAAATCAAGGTTTGGAGAAGGCCATGCCCAGGAAGCTTTTAAACAAACAAACAAACAAACAAACAAACAAACAAACAAACAAAACCCTCCAAAGTAGCCCCGTCCTGGGATGGACTGGACTGAGGTGTCATTTTCCCCTAGCATTTCTGCTGGGGCCCCTGACTCCCTCTGAATCCAAGGTAAACAAACTGGACATTTTGTATTAAAGTAAAAATAAAATAAATACTCCAAACAGTGGCTCTCCGTGGGGTTTCTCCCTCCCAAGCGCTTCCCCAGTCCTGAGACTACACTTTCCAGGATTCCATCCTGCTCGGAGTAGAGGGAAGCCTTGACATCAACACTCCAGTCTTGGGCCTTAGACAGAGGCCCCAATTCAGCAAAACACTGGTGTATGTTCTGAAGTTGCATTACCATCAGTGAGCCATAGAACTTTGTTGCCTGGGGAGACAGGAGTGAACAGACAGGATCTCTTCCCCAGCTGCACACTTTTGCTTTGTTCTGTGCATCTATCTTCCCAGTTTCAAGTTCTGTTCCTGATAAATGGAAGGTAGGATAATAAAATAAAACCAAAAATACACCAAAACCTCATGAAATGTTGCATGGTTGTGGAGGCACAGGATGGAATCCTAGAAAATTAGGACTGGAAGGGACCTCAGTAGGTTGTCTAGTCCAGTCCCCTGCACTAAGGCAGGACTAAGTATTATCTAGATCATTCCTGACGGGTGTTCATTTAACCTGTTTTTAAAAGCCTCCAATGATTGAGATTCCACAACCTCCCAGGATAATTTGTTCCAGTGCTTAACTACCCTGGCCGTTAGGAAGTCTTTCCTAATGTCTAAGATAAATTTTCCTTGTTGCAATTTAAGCCCATTACTGCTTCCCCTGTCTTCAGTGGTTAAGGAGAACAATTTATCACCCCCCTCTTTATAACAACCCTTTTCATCACCTGTTATGTTTTTTCTCATTTGCACACTGATTGTAGTGCAGAAATTAGCCTACTGGAGTAATGGATACTGAACTAGACAAATATTGTTTTGTGTTATCTTTAGTGTCCCTGGAAAGCTTGTCTGACCTGTTTATCTCCTTCATTGACCTGTTTTTCATTTCAGCTAGTCAAGTTGAGCTAGTAAATCATGGTCTCTTTAAATGTGCCAGGGTGTCAAGGCTTAGACCAGCAGGAAAGCAAGGAAAGACACATAGCCGTTCCTTTGAATTACATTCAATTTTTGTGTACACCCTTGAGTTTTAAATGTCCATCTAATCAGCAGGAGGGGAAGATGGGATGGATGTCTCCAAAATTGCCCTGTTCTGTACACTCCCACAAAGCTGTGGCCATTGTCGGAGACAGGATAGTGGGCTAGGTCAACCATTGGTCTGACCATCATGACCGTTCTTATGTTCTTACGTTTGTTATTGTGGCTGAAATTTGAAATTTCAGCCCCCTCAAAAAGAGAAAAATGTGATAAAATATTTTACAACCAACTCTGTAGCGGGTCAAAAATGTTCAAATCTTGAAATTTCAAGGAAAAGAGAAGAAATCAGAATTTTTTTTTACAAAATGTCCTGTTCGTGCACCCCCAGTTTTTCAGCCTGCTCTAAATAACACTTGGCCTCAAGGGAAAAAAAGATTCCTTTCCTGATGGACAGGGGGTCTTTTAATTCTGCAGAATGGGTCTTTTTTCTCACCATAGATGAAATCTGCTCTTTCTCCTCTCTCCATTGCTCAGAATGTCACCTGTGATATGATTGTAGCTGTACCACAGGAATAATGTCTTATGTTACTGCCTTGAGCCCAAATCATACTGATAATTAGAATAAGACCTCGACTAGGCGTGATCAAAATTCTGTTTTATATTTTAAGGGGAAATGGTCATGTCATCTACTTTTCTACAGAATTCTATTCGTTTCCTACACTTATCTCTCCAAGACTATTAGAGGAGCAAACATAACACAGCAGAATGAAGATGCTTCAAAAACAAATCTTTTCTAGGGGTAGAGATAGCAATAGGTCATTTTGCGGTGTTTTTGCTGTTATTTTCTTTATCCTGACATTTAGCTTTTCTACCTGCCTGATTATTTACCTACTTAATTTGCTATTATATACAGCCAGTTCTGCCGAAGAGTATGGTCTGATGCTTATACATGTTTGTACATGCTCCATCTGGGGGAAAACACATCTGTTAGTTTGGCAGTTGGCGTGTATCATCTCTTATGGGTTTTTTTGTTTGTTTGTTTGATTGATTTTGGGTTTTTTTGAAGCACACACACATTTTAAGAGAGTTGTTGGGTCATATTGGCTTACTGAAATTTGGATTGGCCATCATTGTGGTGTTTTATTAAAGCCTGGGGAAACTTGTGTTTAACAGTTCAATTATTTTTATTCAGACATTACACAGCACAGCAACAAGGGCCTGCTACATGCGGCAGCCTGCCAGAGTCCTTTCCGATCCCTGCAGTCCTGACCCCTCACCTTCCTAAGTGGAGGTTGACCTGAAATCTCTGCAGCCACACCTCACACCCTTCCATAACGGTAACTGTACTGCACAGTCACGGCCTGAGTCTCTTCCAATAGCTACACAGACCGCTTTTCAGTAGCAGCATGTGCACACGTCCATAAACACCTCCCAGGAGCCCAGAAAGGGTTTTGCCTCTTGCTTTTATTAACCTTCAGTCTTAAACATCCCACCCGCTGAAAAAAATATGAGCCAGATATCTCCCCCTTGTCCTTCCAGATTAGACTCTTTCCTTATCCCCAGTATTATTTCCAAGGTAGAGGATAATTGACCTCAATGAAGCTAAGCTGATTTTCACCAGCTGAGGATCTAGCCCAAACAATATAATTCTTCGCTTCTCACAAATATACCCATTTGGATTTACAGAGGCAACTGCTGCCATCTGTGTAATTTAATGGGAGATTCTCTCTTAGTTCAGGAGCTTTCATGAGCCTCTGTGAAGATCAGCTCTTTTCTGTGTAAATAATTGCACAAGCAGAGAGGTTTCTCTGAAGAGTGTGATTGGTCTGGAAGAGATGTTTCAATGAAGGAGGAAAAAAAGAAGGAGCAAAAGCATTTGGCAAAAGGTAGCATCTGATAAAATCTCCACAGGATTGCCACAGTGTAAACAGCAAGCTTGCTGAGTGTCTTAAGCGTAAAGCAGACTAATGATTCAAGATAGATTTCCACACTGTATAGTCTTGTATATATGCACTTCCCAAACAGAAAATGCTTAGTGCTGCATGCTGTGCTGCTTTGATACTTTCACTGCCACCAACACGATCTAAATTGTCAATACTATGCAGTGCCTATAGATCCTGTACCCACGCTGTGCATATATTCATACTGTATCCTACATCATGTGCACACATTCTCAGTTCAGTTACAGGTATTATAATGTTCGCTATAGGATTTCTTTATAAGGTGCATTATAAACCTCAAAAGGTTGTTCACTGGATAAATAAGATAGCCGAGTTTTGTGGTTCTTTGGAGTGAAGGGCTGTAAATATAAATGTAAGTTATTAATTCCTATATTATAATTGAGGGCATTAGGGCCAGATCCTACAAGCACTGCAGGCCATGAACTCACACTTAATTCAGTAGGGGTACTGTTCTTGAGGCAGCTGAAGAACTGGGCCCTTAAAAACTTTGGGCCCTTGTTTGTTGCAATGTGTAGCTCTCATAGTGGTCATTTTGCAGGAGAAATTACTGTATATATTTCCCTTTGCCCCCTTTAATTATTATCCCCACTGCTATGTCTCTTTGAGGCTGCTGCTGTTGCTGCTATCTGATGATTGATTATTATATATTTGGACTGTGATAGGGCCTAGCAGCCCCAGTCATGGACGAGAACCCCATTGTGCTAGATACTGTACAAACAGAACAAAAAGACAGTCCCTGACCCAGGAAACTTACAGTTGAGATCCATTTTTCAGTGGATGACCAACAGAATAAATTAGATGGAGTTCTAACGTAACTGAGGGCAGGAAATCTAGACCAAAGAACTTGATGAGAGCCTGTGACCCTCCCAGAAAAGTGGTACGATACAGTTTTGGTCTAATTTTCCCCCTATTTACACTAGACAACCCTGTTGAAATTAGTGTGGTTACACAAGGGTATTTTGTGAGGTCAACAAAGATTATTTATGAACTTCATTTGCAATGATAGGCAGAGGGCAACAGGAGGTACATCAGCTCCAGAATGATCAGGGCTTTATTCCCTGCAGCCTAACCAGGGGCAGCTGGGGCCAATTAAGGATCAGCCAGGTGATCCATAAAAGGGCTTCCCAATCTCCCCCTCCCCCCCCCCCCCCAACACCCAGAGCACAAGCTGGAGGAAGCAGAAGTGTTGTGCTGAGTGAAGTGAACTGAACCCCACCCCACCCCCAAAGGAGGTTCTGAGCCCAGCAAGGGGCAGCAAAGACAGAGGGCCTGAGAGGCCAGAAGGATTGAGGGGGGAAAGTAGCCCAGGGGAAGAGGCTGCAGCTCCAAAATACAGAACCAGCAGTCTACAGCTGCTGTTCATAGGGCCCCTGGGCTGGGACCTGGAAGAGCGGGTGGGCCTGGGTCCCTCCCCCCAGGGAAGATGGGATGATGGGCAACTTCCTGGCCCACTATGGGAGCAAAGCACAAGACCCACTAGAGGGAAGCCAGTCGTATACCACACATTGAATAAGGGTCCCATCAAATTAAGCACTGTGATACAAGAGAGCCTCAGCGCCCAGTGGTGTCTCAATCTCCCTGATTCCATTGACTGGAAGGCTGCTTGGCTTGACCTGATTTTGAGGATTTCTGTAGGAATACTACCTCATAAAGAGCCAGACCTTCTCCTCCCTTTGTAAATCCCAGCGGGAGGGGAACCTCCTAGCAGAGATCACTCCACATCACCCTGTGAGACATGTAGGGCTTGTCTCGTTGCGGAAAAGGCTGTGGTGCTCCCACCCTCAGTCCAGAGTCCATACTCCTGCCCCTTCCCAGCTCCCTGACACCTTGGTTCCACTGGAGACCTGCTACCACAGACTCCACCTGGCATCATGGGAGCAGAAATAATGCAGCTTGAGGCTTCGTTAACTATTTCTAGGCATCTTGCAACACCAGAGGGGGAGACCACGGGCATCACCCTGGTTTCACGCATGCCCAAACACACGTGTGCACACATTCATTCCCTATCCCATCACCAACGACCCCAGATCCCATGATGATGCCAGGATACAAGAGAGGGGACACGGCGCTGTGGAGTGAAGGGCATGTGGGAGCAGGGCCCAAGCATAATTTTTTGGGGCTCAGTACAAACTTGTAACATGGGCCCCCTCCCACTCACATCCCACAATCCCTCAGCCCATACATGCAATCTCATGAGCCATGAAAAAATTTTGCCTCCTGGGCCTGGGCCTCTGGGCCCCGGTAAAGTGTATCCCTTCCCCCCCCCCATGTGGGGGCCCTGCGTGGGAGTACCACACACAGAAGGTCCTCCCTCTGTGGATCTCAGGGACCTGAGTAATTGTGCTATTTACTCTTAAATTACTTAAATAACTTTATCCTTTCTCTGCCTGTGATCTAAAGAGAGCCTGAGATATCCTGCCAAGACAAAATAAAAACCCCCAGTAATATCCAGGCGACCTGTGAATCCATACATAGTAGCACACACAAATAGGTAAGAGGACACTACTTATGTTTCCTATCTGATGTTAGTTCATCCTCTCTGCAACCCTGCGAGCTACATCAGGGCAGTTACCCAAGTCGGGCCCTGGGAAAGTGGTATGTAAATACCAGTCTTGGAAGATGAATGCATTGAGGATGGGTCTGTGAGCAATCGGTGCGGAAAGGCTCAGACATTAATCACACAATGAACAATTAGACCAGCTCTGCCTCTCAGTTGGGGACGTGGGCTGCTAAAGTCTCCAGAGTTGTGGCTATTAGATATTCTGGGAGGGATGTTGTGTCCCAATGTGGAGCTATAAAAAGCATGTTTTGCTATGATGATGATTATTGTAATGGCCAGAAACCTTGATGCCATAAGGATTGGGGCCTCATTGTGTTAGCTGCTGCATACAGATGCATATGAAAATGTGGTCTCTGCCCCAAATTGCTTACAGTGTAACGCATGAACACACAACGTACAATCTCTTGAAATTCAAGCAGGGTCATCCTGCCAGCTAGTGCTTTACCTTCAGGTTCTAGCACCATTATTTAACATGAATTCGTTATTTTTTCCTGTGCCCCAGTTTTCTGGGGGAGTTTCGCATTGTTCTTTCCTGAAAATATCTGCTTCTTGGTGATCACTGTTATGTGTAGTCTGAAAAGATGTTTTTCACAACCAACAGCTTGCCCCTGGGTCTCTAAGGTGCAAATGCTTCCACGCTTGTGTTACTGTGCTTGCGGGAGGAGCCCCGTCTACATCAGGGATCAAAGTTCATCATGTGAGTCTTCAGGGTCTAAAAGTGGCATGGAGTCCTCTGAAGCCCCCTTTTCGGGGTGAATGACCCAGAGAGACCTTGCACAGGCCAAGGGCTCCATCTGCACGGGAGTATGGCTGTGGGTGAGCTGGAAATGGATGCTGCAAAAAAATAGCCCAGCAAAGTAGCCAGGAGGGCTCTAGCAATCTGCCAGACTTGCACATATAGGGTGGAAGATGACTGAGGATGGGCTCGCTAATATGTGAGAATTTTTGTGATATGGGAGTAGACTCTGGAATGGGATATAATGTCCAATGCAACACCACTCTGCTAATTAGTACACTAACAGATCCGTGACCTGCCTGTGTGTTCACTCTAAGAGGATCTGAGTAGCATCAAAGAATGTTTCCATAAATGTGTGGTCGAGGAGCAGTAACGTGTGACCCGGTTCGGAGCCTCTTTTCTGCGGAAGCTCCTTTATCCAGGATGACCTGATATGGAGTGTGTAATATTTTACCTGATACTGACAACTGAGACACTTGCTTGTTCCACTTGCGGGGTAATGTTGTCCTTGCTATGGGCTTTTTAAAGACAAAATGTCAGGATAAAGCAATAAAGAATGATGACTTTTACCTATCTGTAATGTAATAGTTTGGGTGACGCTGTGGTATTCATTACACTAAAGAACTTTTAGACATATTCATTTCTAATGATCTTTGCCAAAGAATTTTATCTCCCTGTTTTACGGGTATGTTCGTTATTTACTCAGAGGAACTTGTAAATATATTAACTTATGTCCCTCACTGTAAGACACAAGTGATCTCAGTGCGGTGTAGGCTTCATGCTGGTAAATTTCACTCAGCTAGTTCAGTGGCTCTCTGAACCATGTGAAGTAGTGGGGTTAGTTAGAATTTTCCTCCAGTAACTCTTATAACAACTAGACTCAAGATGGTGAACTCTGCATTACTCCGAGGAACAAACAATCACTTTGGGGCAAGACTTTTTGTTCTGTTTGTCCAGGGCTTAGTTCAGTGGGGCCCTGATCCCAGCTACCACTGTACAAATAAAAATAGCAATTAATAGCTTCATGCTGAATTTCACACAGAAGGCTCCCTTTTTACAGTTTAAAACACCCCCGCACTTCTATGACAGATGTAATTTTGGGCACAAGCAAAGCAATCGTGCTTTTGCTCCTCTTTTCACAAAGCGCTGGTCCCATGGAAACAGCTTGCGTTGTTTTGTTGGTTTGTTTCTCTGGGCCTTGAAGGCACATGTGGATTGAAAGGTTCAAAATGTAGAACGCTGCTTGCTTAGGAGGGGTCCCACTTTCTCTTTTCTTTGAGCCACTGTGGCACTCCCAACCTGGGAGCCAAAAGCTTGATAGGGAAGAGAGAGAGAAAAGTTTAGGAAAATAGATTGATTTTGCACATAAGAGGGAGAGCATGTTCCATTCTATTTAGTTATCTGTCTTTTCCATTTAGAAACTACAGGGCTGAATCTTACTCCATAAATACAGACTAACCCATGCTCACAGGAAGCTTATCACTGAAGGGCCAATGTGTTTGCCGCCTCACCTGCACTAGAGGGAAGAGTAAATGAATGGCCACCCCCCCTGAGTACCTGCACATCTGTAATTTGACTGCAGAATGCTGGGGAGCGCAATTGAGAGATCAGGCCCGTGGTGCCAGTCATGCCCCAGAGGGGGTAAATGGTGGTGTGGTGAACTCGCAGTACAAGTCAGCTTCCTCCACTCCCCACCTCCCCCACATAGATGTTTGTTCAGTTGTGAATTGCACCAGTTCACAGGATCCCCAGGCCTTGTCTGCAAAGGGATTTGCCCTGATTCTAGCAATCAGTGGTCAGCCCCAGGGTGGCTGTACCAGGGCAAAACCCACAAATAAAAAAAAATCATGATTTCCACCAGAAGAAGCTCTGTCCTGTTTGAAATTGACTGGGAGAGGGGCTGTTTGTGGGGACTGGGGGAAAGTTCCCATGTAGACAAGTGCTCTGTGGTTGCAGATATCCAGAGAAAACTAATAAATCATCTTTAGCTATAATGCAACATCCTCAGACCCAAAGAAAAGCTAACGCAAGTCACAGCTATGTCATGAACACAGCTTGACTTGAACCAAGATTGATGTAATGTTTGTCAAACTGCGTGCTTTTCATAGCTCTGCTGAAGACAAACATAGTAACAAAGCAAAGGGGGGGGGAGGCAAGGAACCAATAGCTAACGGCAGATGGCTCCTTTCTCAGCTCTTATTTTCATTAGCATTTATTATCTTGGGCCTAAAGATGCTTGTAAGCCTGAGGATTTGGGCAGTTAACTTAATAAGTTTGCTGTAAAAACAAAAAGGGGCAACTCCAATTGGGTGTAACATGGTCCATTGAGTTCAGTGGATTTACAGCCACTTCAACCAAGCACGACTTTGATGCTGCATGCTTGCTAACTCATTGAAAGATAGGGCATTCGCTGCTTCTCCTTTATGCATGTAACTTTTTACTAACTTTTTTTTTGGCCATGACTTATGTTTGGTGCTTCTGCACACTGTGCATGTGTGAAGCATTGCCTCCCAAAAGAACAGGATGACCTGGAAGGAGACACTGCCGCAATGACAAACGTGTTTTGGGCATGAGATCTCCCTTATAAATTCAGACAGACAGTAAATATTTAACAAGAGGAGAGGAAAACAGGGTACACTGTTGAAGAATCAGGCAGTTGCTGAAGGTGGTATTGTGAATTGTGGGCTGTTTATTTAGTAGCCTCATCTTCCTACGTTCTATTTTTAAAAACATATTGGGCCAAAATATCTTGAAAGGTGAACTCTTTTTTTTTTTTTTTTTTTTTTTTGGAGGGGGTGGGGGGACTCCTAAGCCATTTATCTGAGCTCCTAAAGCACTTCTTTGGCAGAACGTAGAGGCAGATAAATAACTACGTTCTGGAACAAAACTTTATAATCAGAGCTGTTTTAAACTATCGTCATCACCCAACATCTACAGCAACAGTCAAGAGGCAGCTGCATTAATTGCTTTAAGAGTTGGTGACATCATAAACTGGTAAAGGAGATACCTAAGGGCCTGGACTCAGGACTCGGCAGGTAAAATGCCTTATATCATCTTTCAATTATATTTGTTCTTATTACACATTACACACTTGACATAGCCCGGATAAGAAGAGCAAATTTCCACACTCCTCTGCTGATGGCAGATTTTGGACATGTTGAAGTGGGATTTGATGTCCAGGTTTTCATAGTTCAGACAGCTGGAAAAGCCTGGGCAAAGAGGTGGCCAGGTCCTGCTAAACGTAGTTCTGATGGGACCAAATTCCGAAGCATAGTCCTATTATGCAGAATAGCCCATTTGCAGCTTTATTTATTAAGGCCACGTGTGTAACCTGCTCGTGACTGGTGATCTCAAGCAGCTGGGTTTTGGGATTTTTTTGGGGGAATCTCGGTTTCCTTTCTAAGACGTTCCATGTCCGCAGCGCTCCTCAATATTTATTATACACATGTGTATATGTGTAAAGTGACCGCCCCATAGTATCTGGGATGTCTAGTATCTTCTTCATCTCCAACCTTGAATATACTTTCATACTATTGGGCCTTTGGGCATTAGAGCATGGGTTCTCTGTAACCCACCTTACTTAGAGAAAAGGCACAGCTCACTCGTGGTTGAGATGGGTGCCAAACTGCAGACACATTAAAGAGGCCTGATTGTTAGAAGTGTTGAGCTATGGATCCTCGAGCTTATAGACCTCAGTCTCCAGCTGTGCATCCAGAAGTGGAGGCACTGAAAATCTCTCTTCATTTCTGAAAATCTAGTCCATCGGTACAATTGCAGTGAGAGTTGTGGGCATTGTATTTCCAAAAGAAAAGTAAATGAGGCACCAAGGGGCTTTCACTTTTAGATCAATAGCTCGAGTCCTGTTCAAACGGGCATGGGCAAGACGTTGTTCCTTGCTGAAGGCTCCTTGGAGACCAAAATGAAATGAGCTGGTGGTTACTCGCATCAGCCGTTTTAATGTTGAGTGTTCTTAGAGGGAAGCTCTGCAAAAAGGCCAAGAAGTGCATGGCTATGGAGGCTGAACTTCTTCTAATTCCTGGTGGTGATCTTAGTGAAACACCTTGGTAGAGAAGCTTCAGGATCCCAGATCTATTGGAGGGCAGCACACAGCCCTGCCACACATGAAGGGCTTTTGATCAGCTCCTGTGTATCTTTTTTTATTTGCTATGCAGCCATCCATAATCCAAACTGTTGATAAGATACAGTGTACAGTGAATTCCAGACGCTTGCCTCTGAAGGTGGAGAAATATTTCAGGTTTTAGGACTTCTTCATTACCCTGTGGAATGGCCTTTCATGTCTTGATATGTTGCAGCAGTGATTATGTTGCTATGTGATAATGGAGAACTCTATTCGTTAATGTGCTCACTAAATCCAGCCTGCATTTGATTCAGCCATACTGGTATCCCTTTCCTTTCCATTGTCCATTTCGATGGCCATGTGTCTGTCTGCCTGAATATTCAGCAGAGGGTCTGTAACTCATTCCAGTACAAATAGTCACACATGATCATGGTCATTTATGCCAGGAGTGCTGGCGTGTCCCCCCCACACAGCACTCCCATCCCCCACATCCACTTGGCATTGCTCATTTGGAAGCAAGAGTGTTAGCAGTTAGGAAGCAGGGAATGACTAACTATGAGAGAGTCAGAGATTTAAATTCAGAGGCCCTGTGTATATTACAGAAGCTGGTACCAGTGTAACCAGTTATACTGGCGCTAATCCCTAGTGTAGAGACACTGCAGTGGTACAAAGTGGGAGGGGTTACAACAGCACAGTGTGTACATCAGTGTAGCTACACTAGTGCAAACCTCCTTAACGTAGGCAGGGCTTTAGCAAACTGAGTGGTCATTCATGAGAAGGAGAGGGAGGCAGGAGTGGGGATTCTGTAGTAAAGGAAAAGAAACACTTTTAATCTTTTCCCAGCCCCAAACCATGAGAAAGGGTGGTTAGACAAGGATGCAGAGACATCATCATCTGGGGACAACTGTCCTATGAACTATGTCAATAAAGGGCATAGAGGCACAAACACGGCCCTTCGCTCTTTCCCATAAATGCTGCTCCTGTTCCTGTGATAGTCAAAGTCTAATGATTTGATGACATCTGTTTCTAGGACTTAAACCTTCCAGTTAGGGAACATAAACAACACCATGTCCCTTAGGAGACCAATCATACAACTAATAGTCAAAGTGCTAAGTTTGTGGCTAACTCACAGGCTGTAATTTCTCTGGACAACTAACTTGATGAACAATTACTAGGAACGTACATTCAGGAAAACCTGGTAGCCTCCCAACATGTGTTAAACATTTGAATTATTACTAATGATTGAATTTGTAGTAGTGATTTGAATTAGGATTCAGCTCTGGTGAAATAGCTCTTCTCCCCCTGTGACTAAAAAAGTTTTCACTGTTTGCAGATACAAGGCTCTTTGGACAGTCGAGGATTCTCTCTCCCTGCACACAACCACAATGCAAACAGGGATGGATTTTTTAAAACCAGGATTAATGGATTATTTTTTGTCAAGGTCCACATTTCTTGGTCAAGGTATAGTCAAGGTACAGACTCCACAGAAAATAATAAAAAAATAACAATAATGATAAGTAAATAAAAAGATTTTGGGTCTGTTCAAAGCGTCTGTTGGTCTGGATTTGGCCCATGGTCCACCTATTGACTATCCCTGGACTCAACCAATGTGTCGCCCAGACAGATCAGAAACATGAGGCCCCAAACTACTTTTTGGGACATAAGGGTTAGGGTACAAGGGTGATGCTGTTGGTAAACGTAACCCAGGAGTACTGGTGTTAATGGGGTGGCCTTTGCATAGGTCCTATATAATCTTCTCTGCTTTGTCAGGCTTTCATCCACCACTAAGTCTTCACTGACAGAAATACAGTGAAAGAAGTGGTGCTGACAGCAATGCTTCCATCTCTGTGAAATCAGCGGAGTAAATCCGGTGGTTCAGATGGGCCAGAACTAATACAAAACGGACATCACACAGCAATTTCAACCTCCCCAACTGCCAGCCAACACAACACATGTGTGCCATTCACCCCCTTGTGGTAAACCCACAGCCTGCGATCCCACCAGCCTGAAAGCATCTGTCTCAAGGCTGCCTAGTAATTGCATATTCAATATCTATGGAACCAGCTGAAACATGTGCTCTCTAAACAAACCCTGCCTTTGAAAGCTTGTCTGTGATGTCCTGTGTAAGGCTGCTTTGGTGGCTCAGAATTAGGGCTACTCCCAGTTTGTTTCAAGTGATCCCTTGTTAGCGTGGAAGCCTGGACTGCCGCTGAACAAACTTGTTTAAACCCTCCAGCTCTGTTCCAACATTGAGCAGCAAAGGGATTCATAAGAAGTGGTGTCTGGTAATCAGAGTAGCAGCACGAAGGAGCTGGCTCCACTGTTTATCTAGACCTCACTGTTGCTCACTGCATACAGCTGGAGCGTGTCACCTTGATCTCACAAAAGACATCGCCCGCGTAATTCATACAATCCAACACAAGCCTGAACCACATATTGACTCCTCATACACACTCGAGTGCATGTACAGAAGTTCCTTCGTTTCACTGAGACCACCTTCAGGCTGTGTTGGTATGGGATGCATTCATTTCCTGGTGTCGTATACTACTTGTAGAGTGATTGTGTGTGTGTGTGTGTGTGTCTCTCTCTCTCTCTCTCAAGCAGATCCCAAGAGGTTGTGAGGTTTTCTGTCTCCCCTATTTGCTTAGACATTTGATGGAAAAGCAGGGCCACTGTAAATCCATTTTGCACAAGTCAGGCGATGATCTCCAGAGAATGAGGGTTTAATTCTCTCATGATTTGTGAATGAGAGGCAGGGAAAGTGCTGCAGGACAACTCAAGCAGTTGATCCCAGAATGGTATGTCAGGCATGGCTGCCAGGTCTGAATCGGATATGGCCGGGAGAAGGGAGGCCATGGCCGGGAGCTGAACAGTTATGTCAATAAATGCTTTTTAAATACCTTCCCTGATACCTTTTATGTTTCTCTTTACAGTTGGCTCTGCTTTCTCTCCTGAATGAATAGAAAGGCTTGGGGCCAGATTCTCAGCTGGTGCAAATCAGTGTAGCTCTAGATGTTGCCATACTGAAAGCATGGTTGCCACCTGTCTGATCTGTTAACTGGCTCATCCATTTTAAGGCAATCTCCTTTTTTTTGGCCCATGGTGCCTGATTTTCCAGCATATTGCTTCCTTTCCCCTGCCTCCGACCCAATGTCGAGTCTGGCCCCTGGCTTTCTGCTTCTGATGCACAAACGAGGTGTAGCAGAGACGAGATGAGACAGAAGTTTTTTAATTCGACATTCAACCTGTGGGAGTGCAGCTATGACTTTAAATAGCTCCTCCACCGTGAGTGACAGGAAACCAGCCAGGCAAGGGATGAAATTCTTCAACAGGAGAACACAGGGAGAAAACAGACATGAATAAATGTGTTTAATAGGCTCATGTCTGTTATAAGAGAATAACGTGCAGTTCAACAGGGGACGATGAATGCAGAGGCCATGCATCTGCCCATTAGTACCATGCACAGGCTACCAGACAACTTCCTCTGATCCCTATGTGGTTTCATATTGAGGTCGTTCCCTGTGATGGGAATGACAAACGTGAGACCCTCCTGCAATGTGCCTGATAGATCGACATGTCTGGCTGTCTCCCATTCCTATACCATCTCTGGGGTTCTTGGACATTCATGACTTTATCTTTGCAACATCACTGTGAAATATAAAGCCCATTTTACAGATGGAGAACTGAGGCGCAGAGAGATTAAGGGCTAGATTTTCAAAAGATAAGTGGCCGAGTGCTGCGCTCTTTTGGAAATCTGCCCCCACTTATGGAGAGCGAACACTTGAAAATGCAGCCCACAGAAGCTGGTCACAGTCACGTGGGGCCTTGAGCTAGGCATTGAACCCAGGTCTGCAAAATCCCTGTCCTGTTCCTTATCCACAGACCATCGCCTCCTTCCTTGCCCCCAACAATTCCACCAGGGCAGCTAGGTCCCTTAGATACTTAATAAAACACACATACAATTATAAATGGATCAAAAGCCACACACAAAAAGATCCACTCAACCCAATACAAATGACCCCTTAAGAACTCACTCAAGCCCACCATTCTCAAAGAACACCTGGGACAAAAGATAAGCCTTGAATTGTTTTGTGGGGGTCAATAAATCCCAGATCTGTCAGACCAAGAGGGGGACTGGAGGGTTTGAGATGAATGAAAGCTAGTTGGCTGAGACTCAGCCCAGAGAAGTCTATGGAAGTGCTGGTATTGAGGGTTCAGAGAAGGAACACAAGAAATGGCAGAAATTATAGCAGCTCCCATATTGTGGAGGTTTGCCTGCCTTTTGTAGGACAGGTTCACAACCTGGGGTTGGTTCTGGATGTCCAAGGTTCTTTTTAGAAACAGAGGAAAACAATAGAGTAAACCAAAGAGTGTGTTGTTGGTCCAGCCAGTATTTGCGGAGGCCCAGGTTTTTTAAGGTATTTAAGTCTGGTTGCACTCAGTATTGCATGGTATAAGTGACTAAGTCCCATTCTCAAAAATTAGTCTGAAAACAGCAGCAGCCCAGTTAAGTTCATTTGTTTTCCCAAGATGTAACTCCAAGGGTCTGACTGTGGTGCATGAAGCATGGCACCTTTTGCTTCCTTTGTCTTGTGCTTTTAAATTTCCCTGCATTCTCACTGTGTGCAGAGTTCTGCAGCTGTTTGTATTGCTAGAGCTGAGCTCAGCACAAAGGATGCACACTACCTGCTTCAAGGAGGAGACTTTATCCTCAGCCTTTCTTGTTTTGTTGTTCTCCTCAGGCCTGATTCAAATGCCATTAAAATCAATGGAGGGGCCCACAGTGATTTCAATGGGAGCTGGATCAAACTCTCCATCTAAAATCAAGCTCATTCTCACCGAAAAGATCTGTTTCCTTCCTGTATAACACTGACAATTCTTGGGTAGTGTGACCTCATGGATCTTTTTTCCAAGAGCTTAAGTGTACTCACTAAACCTGATCATTATTACCTAGACCTGAATGAAAAATAGGAACACTTGTCATGATAAATGTGTCCCTTTATGGTCAATTCCTCCCCGCTCCCAAAAATTCTGTTTATCTAATTTCTAATTATCTAACTTCAATCTGGCAGGGTATTCTTCTTCTTTTCATGAATAGTGATACTGTTGAAGAATGAAACTAAATGAAAGCCAAAACAGTATGGGCTAAAATTGGTTCTTTCCTAGGGGTGGATTTGATATGACGATGGACATCCACTCGGCCCACTTGTTTTGTTAGGCTGAGCTGCTGAAATAGGCAAGGCGAAGCAGCCGTAGAGGTGAACAGTCAGTATAAACACTCCTGCCTTTCCAAGCGGTGGGAAAGACATTTAAAAACTCTAATAAAGATCTGTAGATTTCTGCAGAACTAAAACATTAACATTAACGTTAACTGAAACGTTAACAGCTAAAAATCACTGTGCTCCCTTTCCCGTGATCTCTGAGGATCAAAGCAGATTCACTTCACTTCCCCTGAGTGTAGATCTACTGAGAACTGTTGCACAGCTGCCATGGTAGAGATCTCTGCACTTCACTGTTTGGTGAATTTAAATGTGCGTAGTTAAAGGATGTAAACCATCTTGGGGATCTTTCAGGACAAAAGTGTGGCCCAGACCCTGTCCTCCCATTGCAATCAGTGAGGAATTAGGTGGCTAAATACTTTTAAGGCTCTAGACCCATATAAATACAAGATTTTGGGCCAGATCCTGAGCGGGTGCAAATCAACATAGCACTGTTGAGTTCAATGGAGATAAGTCAACATACACCAGCCAAGGATGTGATTCATTACTTTTCACAAAACAGAAAGCCAGTTTGGTACCAGAATAAGTTGGAAGAGAAGCCCAAGGGAAAAGGTTTCATTCGATAGCTTATTCTACTCTCTTTTAGGGCCTAATAATGGGAGGTGCCTAGCCCTGTTGGACCTAAAGGACCAGCAGTTTCCAGGTGCTCACCACCTTGCAGGAGCAAGATCTTATTGCATCAAGAACACAGCCCAGAAATACATAGAAAGCCCAATCCAGTTCCCAGTGAGCTAATACTTGGTTATCCCACCCACACCACTAGATTTGGCAGAAAGAAACAGGTGAAAACCATGAGTGTTCAGTGTGCTTAATAGTAGTAAATACAGATGAGAACCCCAAGAAGCTCTGTGAACTGGATGTTTTCATGAGCTCATGATAGACTTGTTAGTTATTCCTAGTTCACTGCTCCCGCATAAAAAAACCTTTAGCACAAATGATTGCCAGATAAGTGCTCGTATTTGCCCTTTGTGTATTCAGAGGAAATTAGGAGCCTTCAGGTTTAACTTTCATGGTTGCAACTTAGAGGCTGAAGTAAAGATCTATGGCACAAGCAAACCCGCCACAGATATTGTTTACAAGGTCAAACTTATCTGCTTTCACTGTCCTATCTGCTGATTTTCTGTAAAGAATGTTCTCTGCCTTATGTTAGTATGTCAAAGGTATTTCATCATAAGTGTATAATAAATGGTCCCATAGAAAAAGAAAATCACAGAAAGCAACACTGAGAAATACATTGCTACCAACCCCAATCCATTGCAAACACAGGACAGTGAGTGAGTGAGACTGTGATCCTTAGGGATGATCCCAACCCAGTGCTCCAGAAAAAGAGCTTCTCCCTTCCTTGATCCCTGTCTGTGCGTCCTGGGGAATTTTCCCCTTCCAAATTCCACATTCAGGCTCAATCCAATGCCTAGCGACATCAATGGAAAAATTACCATTGACTTCAACAGGCAAAGGATTGAGCCCCTAGTGATTAAACGCGCCATACCTAGTTACAAAAGGAACTATTAGAAGTGAAGCTTTGCTAACAGCTACGTCCTTATGTCTTGCTCTATGTCTAGGGAACACCTGGTAATCTCCGACACTAGCCAGCCCTGCTCCCCTTATTACCCCAGAGGGACCTGGGAGCAGCTGTCGCAGCCACTTTCGAGTCTATGTGGCCTCAGACTCGGTGGGCCATGGGCCTTCAGACACTTGCTGCCTGATTGTCACAGCCCTCAGCGAGGGGGGTGTTTTGGGTGGCAGGATGTACTCAAAGGATGGGATGGAGTAGTTCAGGATCCCAGGTCAGATGGGCTGAGGCATGGGAAAGAGGGTTAGTTCCTCATCCTGTGGAGACTTATGCACGTGTTTAACTTGGTGCACTGTGAATAGTCCCATTGAAATCAATGGGACTTCTTACCACGGTGCCCCCAGAAACGTTTCCCATTGGTACGCACCGGGAAATCCCCATGGAGCCATCCCAGCTGCAGCCACTGGGCACAGCGCCTCCCTTGCCAAGTCTGTGCCATGCTCAGCCCCCGCCTTCCATCCTGGCTCACCCAGGTGCAGCATCACTCCCTGTCCCTGAGCGAGGACACAGGCTGCTGGAAGCAGGGTGAGTTCCACTCAGGTTTGGCTCTGTGGCCCCTCTGTCACGACCCTAGGTGGGCCGGAACTGAGTGAATGGCATTGCAAGCTGGTGCACTCACTCAGCTTTGTCCGTGCAATTCCTCCCAGTCACGATGGAGGGGCCACAAAGCCAAACCTGAGCAGCATTGCGACCCCCCCTACGGCAGGTCACACTACCAGTGGCAGAGGGCTGCAGGGCCAAACTCAGGTGGTGAGCAGGGCAGCCACCCCTGATCCACCTTGCCACCATCAGTGATATGCCCCGTGCATAACAGGCATACAGCTGCAGGCATCACTGCTTTTTACAGTGTGGAAAAGCTAAGTACCTGTGTGGGTCTTTGCAGAGTCAGGCCTCAAGACCAGTTCTAGGGGTGGGCAAGCAGGGCGGCCGTCCAAGGCGCCAACTTTCAAGAGGGTGTCGCACTGCTGCGCCATGGGGCTGGGGTTTTTTTCTTGGCCATTCTGGATGGGGGCACCAAAATTATTTTCCACCTTACACCATAAAACTTCTAGGCCTCCTTGGTTATTTGTATTACCGTAGCAACTGAGAGTCACAGTCATGGACCAGACCCTGTAATGCTAGGCGCTGTACAAACACAGAATGAAAAGACAGTCCCTGCCCCAGAGAGCTTACATTCTAGACCTATTGAGAGAACTATGGGAATAATTAATTGCAGTAATATATCATGAGTTAATAATTCTATCCAAAGGATAATCAGATTGGGTTAATGAAAATAGAAGATGCATAAGGTTAATATTAAAAGCTTATAGGTTTATAATAAAAAATAGAAACTAGGGAGGTGTCAAAGGTAAAGCACAAATATAGAGAACATGCGACGGCAATAATAATTTGAAATACATCGTAATGAAATGTACTTTTATTTATTTGTATTATCGTAGCGCCTAGGAACCCCTATCATGGAGCAGGACCCGTGTGCTAGGCACTGTACAAACACAGAACAAAAAGATGGTCCCTGTCCCAAAGATCTTATAATCCACCTGTGAGACAAGAAACAATGGATGAACACAGCTAGAGAGGGGAGTACAAGAAAACAATAAGGTAATATTTGTCAGCTGTGGTCTCAGTGCATAATCAGAAAATAGCCAGTGGCTTAAAAAGCAGAAAAAGATATTTAGAAAAGTAATAAAAACAGACAATATTTAAAAAATAAAAGGCTGGGGCTAGAACAAAGAAAGGACGCAAACATGCACATGTTCAACTTTACTACCATTTGTTATGACGTTTAACTTTACTATTATTGCTATCAATAGGCTACGTGCATTAGTAAAGTGAAGCACGTGCATAAGTGTTTGCTGGATCGGGGCCAGGACTAAACAAAACTAAAACACAAATTTAAAAAATGTGAATACGAAAAGGAACAAGTCACGTCCCTAACATCCCCTCAAATGTTCTGCTTGTTTGCTCTGTCTATTTATGGTTTGTCTGTCTTGTCTCTTACGTTTGCAAGCTCTTAGGGCCAGGAACCATGTCTTTTCATGTGTTTGCAGAGTGTCTAGCACAATGGGACCACAATCCTGGCTAGAGATTTTTGGGTGCCACCACTAGGCAAATAATTAATAATATCACCACTGTTCCATTTGATTGATGCTGTCTGACCAATGGCCACATTCAGTATAAACTTGTTGAAATCAATGGGATTATATGAGAGATGAATTTAACCCATTGGCCCCAAGTGTCCTCTCGCTTACGCCAGGCTTACAAGAGTATGGATTCATTAATTTCATTGGCATTATTCCTGGGGCGTATGTGAGGAGAAACTTTCACTTTCCAAACATTCTCTTAAAGAAACCTTGCATATAAATGTTGGTAGGAAATGCATGGAAAAGGTGGCGTGTGATATCAAAGCAAGATCTTCATTCTTATTCAGACCAATGCTTGTGGAGGCTTATTTTGCAATTGACTCAGTCAGTCTTCATTATATTAGAAAAGTACAACCTTCTCCCGCAAAGAGAGGGAGTACACAAACTGTTGTCGTTCCTATATTAGAAACTGATGAATCTGATTCATTCAAAAATGATATTTTCAGTTTTAGAGTTGCGCTTATAAAAAGAAAAAACATTTTCTCCTACATGGCCCATTCCCATTACTCCTTAGAATTAATTTCAGATGGTGCTTATGTCACTCCATTGCAAGTAAAAGTGCAAGTCTCACTTTTACAGGCCATCACCATCCCTCTCCTCCCCACCCCACCTTTTTTTTCCTTAGACAAACACCTACACTGCCACCTTCTGGCTATTTCATACTACAGCAGTTAGGAAATGAATTGCCCTGTGTGATAGAGAAAACAAAAATAAGCTTTTTCACATTTTCAAGCTTGCGATTCACGCCACGTGTGCATTCAAGCCACTTTGTGTAAAAATCGCCAGAACTTCCTGATATCAGCTGCGATTCAAATGCATATTGTGACATGAGAGTCTTTCCCCACACATACTCCAGCTCCTTTCTTTCTCTACTAGTTGATCTAAGCGGAGAAGAGATTTGCAAAAGACTACATCCCTAAAGTTGCCATCATACTCACTTTGAGACAAAGCACTCTTTCCACATTGTCAAACCTATTTTGTCCAGCAATAGCCACAGACTTTTGCACAGGTCTGCTAAATGGTCTGATTTAGTGCTTAAGATAGTGCAAGTTACTGTGTGGAGGGGTTGGTAATAGACTGATGGCCTGCTTGTCAGCTGGTATAAATCAAAGGAACTCCAGTGGAGCGCCACCAATTTATACCCATTGAAAACCTGACCCCAATGGTGGTAGTTGTGTATACTTCTTACCAGTGCTGCTTAAAAAAAGGAAAATCACCCAGTTGGAACACCATTATTTAGTTGAAGGGGTAGGGAAAACAATTTTTTTCTTCTGTTTAAGCAGTGGCTGAAAACAAAGCCAATGTGAGGTGTTATTTTCCTAACCAAGGGCCAAATACACCCAGAAACACAGTATTTAAAAACAGTCCCAATGATGAGAGAGAAGGAATGGTAAAAAGAGGGTAAAACAAGAAAAAAAACCCAATCTCTCCCTAAAATTAGGAAGGGGAACAAGCTACAGCTCCCAGAATTTGTTCATGTGTCGCTGACATGGAAAGCTATTTACACAGAAAGCAGGGTGGAGTCATAGCAACCTGGCGCTGCTTTGAAATGGCAGGGAGATGGGGTGAGACCAGCTCCTAGAAACTGAAGGGCTGAGAGAAAATGTTAAAAATAAAATCAACCAGTAACAGAAAGCCAGCTGTAGCCTACACAAGGCGAGACTGGGCAAGCAATAACGGTCTGACAAATTCCTTGTATTGCCTTCGGATTCTGTTAGCATGGACCTTGGTGCGTGTGGATGAGACAACAGTGGCATCTAGTGTTCAGTCAGCTTTCTAACAATCAAGGTTTTAAAAGAGATGGATGTGCAGAGGCTAGGTCACAAATATGCTGACTGGTTGGTATGAACTCTGCAATCACGGTGCTTCTCAAGTAAAATGCATCCCTGTGCACAGGGCCAGCCCAAAGCATGTGCACCACTCAAGAACCACCCTCAAAACTCTCAATTTCGGCCTATTCACCACTTTATTCAGTCCCTCTGCACAGGGATGTTTTGCACCCCTAATGCTGAGTCTGGTTGTGGAATCTGAAGGCCTTGGATACAATCAATGGGGCTCCAGAAGGACCATACTCATCTGATTAAGTGTTCTGATTTCGTTGTACGCACAACGTATTTTGCAAAAACTCTGCTCTAAAATGACTCACCAACTCAGTCTCGCACTGTGGGTCAAATTGGAGAATCAAAGCATGAGAAAATACAAGTTGCTGCAAAATCAAGCTGCCCTGGAGCTCAGAATAAGCTTATTTGGGATAGTATGTTATTCTCTTTTTTTACCCATTCTTTATTCCTACTCAGTTTTAAGAGTCCCTGCATACCTTCTACACCAATGTTCGTCGTGGACTCTTGCTCATTTGCTCTGTGACCTGTGCTTCTCCCTCCTGCATGTGCAGGAAGTTTACATCAGACAAATCTAAAAGTAAATGAAATCTTAAAGCTTCCAATTTATGAGGCATTACCAGAAATATTTAGAAGTTTAATTATCATCTGTATTTCAAATATCTATAGCTGAAGAGCAGTATCAATACTTCACTGGAAGGCTTCAGACTTAACAGCACTGGAGGCGTTACTTGCCACTGATATTACCAGATGGATCAATTTAAGATCCGAGCAAGTCTTAAAACAAGCTCTGATGGGCTTCTGTGTTTAAAAAGGAGACCTTTAGCCATTCTGCATCCTTGTTGTGTTTACACATTCTCTTTCACACACCGCATCTTTAAATTGAATGGTTCACCTCCATAACCTATTTGTGATGGCGAGCATATAGAGCACTGTCCAAACACATTTTGGACAGCACATACCAGTGCACCAGCCTGAAGCCAGACCTTCACCTGGCAATATTTCCTTGCTTGTTTGGCTGTCTCCACAAAACCATCAGCTGCCCTCTCTTTTAGCTGTTTATCTACACAGCTAAGCTCCCACAGATCTTTAATCCTGGCTATTGTTCTTTTTAGATTGCTTCTGTCCTACAGTCGGTCAGAGCCCTCTACCTCTTTTGACATACCCCATTTCATTTGTAGTATAGCTATAACCATGGAAAGACTTGCCAGAAACAGACAAGAGTGGACAAGCTTCGTTGCTGCTTTAAACGTCAGAGGTGTAATGGGGGACTGACTAACTAACTAAAGGTGTAACTTGCAGGCGTTGGCTACAGTCAGAAATGATTCATGAAGAGATACGCAGACAGAACAGACACTGAAAGGAACAGCACTAAAGCTAGCAATAAGCATTTCCTGCCCCCAAGATCTAAGTCACATATAGTCCAACAGAACTAAACAAACCATCTGTAGTGGCGCCATTTCGTGACTTCCAGTAATGTTACAAAATGGATATGAATAGTCACCAGTACCATCATGGCTAGCATTTAAAGGGTTTAATAACCCCTGCACCTTCCCCCATCTCAAGCTCTTTCTGCTATGAATTTCTAAAGGTGTTTCATCTCCACATAATCAAATGGTACTTTCATCCAGGAAGTCTTGAGAGCAGTGATCCCCACACACTAAAAGCTAGAGGGGAGGGGGGATTTTCCAAGGTACAGATAGCAGTTGGACTGGATTCACAAAGAAGATTGTCTACAAGGGCAAACACAATATCTGTCCTTAAAAAGGAGAACAAGGAGGACCAGGTGAATTATAGACCAGTCATACTAACTTTGATACCTGGAAAGATGCTGGAACCAATTGTTAAACCATCCGTTTGTAAGCACTTAGGGAATAACAGGGTGAAAAGAAATAGCCAACATGGATTTGTCAAGAACGAATCATGTCAGATCAACCTAATTTCCTTCTTTGACTGGCCTAGTGAATGGAGAGAAGCAGTAGACAGGATGATTTAGCTGAGGTTAGTCTTGCTATGAGCAGGGGGTTGGACTAGATGACCTCCTGAGGTCCTTCTAACCCTAATATTCTATGATTTGTGATATAGCAAGGGCAGTAGGAGAGTGCTACTATTTGAGTGCCAGGAGGGGCGGGCAGGTGCAAGCCCTCCCACCACTAAAGGCTCCTCCCCCAGCTTAAGGGGAGGAGTGACTGGACCCAGGACTCAACTGATTTCGTGGGACAACAAATGAGAAAACAGGAAGGGGCGTGAGGGTCAAAGGGTCAAACGGAGGGAACCGGAAGAGGACACCAGGTAGAGGACCCTGGACAGCTCCCACTGCTCCCGGAAGGTGTCAAGGGAGCCAGCGGACGCCGCCCAGAGGAACTCCACCCAGATGCATGAACGGATGGAGGAATGGAGGGCGCCCCTCCCCCCCCAGCCAACCTCCTCTCCCTGGTGTTATAGATGGAGAGTGCTCAAAGGGAGGTATGTAACCCCCAGAATGCTCAGGACTCTGTTCCCTGCAGACTAGCTACAAATCATGATGGGGCAATTAGGAGCAGCTGAGGCCAATTAAGGCCCAGCCAGGTGCTTGATAAAAACCCTCTGCTCCAGCCAGACAGAGCGTGAGCTGGAGGAGTGGGAGTGCTGTGCTGTGGGCAGGAGTGCCGAGTTGTGTGAAGGAGCCGGAAGGAGTGCAGAGTGGGTGGAGAAGCAGAAAGGAGTGCTGAGGAACTTACCGGGCTCAAGAAGCCAGAAGGACAAAGGGGGGGAAATTAGACCAGGGGAAAAGATGGCAGCTATGAGTATGGTGCCAGCAGCACATAGCTACTACTCATAGGGCCCCTGGGCTGAGACCCAGAGGAGCAGGCAGGCCTGAGTCGCTACCCCCCCTCCCTGGGGAGACAGGGTAACTGGTGACGCCCTGGCCCACTACAAGAGGCAAAAGCACGAGACCCATTAGGGTGAAGCTGGCCGTTTGCCACAGATTCTATGATCTATCTTGACTTTGGTAAGGCTTTTGATGCAGACCCACATGACATTCTCATAAGCAAAGTAGGGGACTATGGTCTAGATTAAACTACTATTAGGTGAGAGATCAAACTCAGAGTAGTTACCAATGGTCTGCTGTCAAACTGGGGGGGCGTGTCTAGTGGGGTCCCACAGGGAGCTGTCCTGGGTGCAGTACTCATTAACATTTTCATTAAATGAGTTGGATAATGGAGTGGACAGTATGCTTATAAAATCGACGGCTGACCACAAGCTGGAAGAGGTCACTAGCACTTTGGAGAACAGGATTAGAATTCAAGACAACCTTGATCAACTAGAGAATTGGTCTGCAATCAACAAGATGAAATTCAATAAAGACAAAGTATTTCATTTAGGTTGGAAAAAATCAAACGCACAACTACAAAATGGGGAATAACTGGCTAGGTGGTAGTACTGCTGAAAAGAATCTGGGACAGTTATAGTGGATCACAAATTGAATCTTAGTTAACAAGGGGATGTAGTTGCAAATAAAGGCTAATATTCTGATGTGTATTAACAGGAGTGTCATAAATAAGACATGGGAGGTATCTGTCGTGCTCTACTTGACATTGGCAAGACCTCTGCTGGAATACTGTGTCCAATTCTGTGTGCCACTTTTTAGGAAAGATGTAGATAAAGTGTCCAAAGGAGAGCAACAAAAATGATGAAAGGTTTAGGAAACGTGACCTATGAGGAAAGGTTAAAGTAACTGGACAAGTTGAGCCTTGAGAAGAGAAGGCTTGAGAAACAGTCTTTACATACATTAAGGGCTGTTATAATGTGGATGGTGACCAATTGGTCTCCGTGTCCACTGGAGATAGGACAAGAAGTAATCAGCTTAATCTGTAGCAATGGAGATTTAGGATAGATCATAGGAAAAAAACAAACTATAAGCATAGTTAAGTTCTGGAATAGGCTTCAAAATCCCCGTCATTGGAGGTTTTAAAGAACAGGTTGGACAAACACCTGTCATAGATGCTCTAGGTTTACTTGGTCTTGCCTCAGCACAGGGGGCTGGACTTGATAACTTCTTGAGCTCCCTTCTGGCCCTACACTCTATGAATCTACAGGGACCCAATGCAGTAGATCTGCTCTGAGCATGCTTACTGGATCGGGCCCTGCAGGCATGTTAGGCATTTCTCCACCCTTCTTCTCCCATTCATGCATCATTCTGGGGCTCGGGTTCTGGACACCTAGAGCAGGGCTGCAGTGCATACACCCAGAGCAGGAACACTGGCACCTAGGAAAGTTTTACTGCAAAAATATAGGTGCTGAGTAAGTTTAGGCGCCTACAGGTTTTGACAGCAGCTGAGCAGGGGCTTTGTGAACCCCAATGGGGGGGCCTGATTCTGGGATTTAGTTGCCTAAAGTGGTAGTTAGATGCCTACATCTTTTTGTGAATCTAGCCCCTAGCTGCTGTTTATGCCTTTAAACAGCCCTCCCCTCCTCCACCCCAATAGGGCAGACTCTCAAAGGAATTTGAGTGAGTGAGGTGCCCAAATCCCACTGAAATCCAGTGTGGTTGGAATGCCTACTCCTCACAGGTTTCTTTGAAAATCTCAGCCGTACTCCCTTCGGAGCGCACTTCAGTGAGAGTTGTGCCTGAGGTCTACAAAGGTAGGTCAGCTGAACTACATCGCTCGGAGCTGGGAAAACTGTGACACCCTGTGTGGTGTCATTAACCTGACCTAAGCCATGATGTAGACACAGCTAGGTCCATCAAAAAATTCTTCCCTCGACCTAGCTACTCTGAGGAGGGGTGGATTTATGATCTAGCTACTGCTAGGAGGGGTGGATTTACTGCAGCGAGGGAAGAACAAATTCCATCTCTGTAGTAACTGTCTGCATTACAACAGCACAGCTGTAGCATTTCTAGCATAGACACACGCTGAGTGTAGTAGACAGGTCTGTGAAGTATATGCTCTGTATTTCCCCAGCCACTCAACAAGCAGTTGTGAAGCTGCTGATATTTGGTTGAGAAAGACGCACGGAGCAGGTCCTTGTGGAGGCAGACAGGGACAGATGCCCCCTCCAATGAGAACCTTAGCTGATTTTCACAGAATTTTGTTTATTAAAGTAAGGTTTCATCAATATACAGAACTGACCATTTTTTTTCCAGGATGAGTGACAAACATTTACAATTCCTATATATATGTTAACACTGTAGGTATAAACAAATAAAAGTTCTATATTGCTATTTTGTTTGCTGAGAAGCCACCAGTGAAACCAACTCCCTCAGCTGGCCAGTCAGCAGCATTTCTATTAACCACTGATGAACCAGAACTGCTTATTCTTAAGGTCCAGTGTTTTAAAATTATTGCTTATTACCAGATAAAACAGCAAGATGACATATTCAGGGTCGTTATTAAAAATCTCATATCACAAGCTTTATAGCAGCATACTTTTTTTTGCACAGTACTCATCTTTTTTCCATTTAAAATAACGCAGTTATGACGACCAAAGATTTCCAAAAGCGGCTAGTGATTTTCATTGCCCAACTAAAGATGCCTTAAAGGAGCCTGTTCCTCACAAGTGAGTGCTTAGCACACCCTGAAAACCAGTTTCCTCTAAAGTGTCAAATTGAGCATGAAACAGTGGAAGCCTCCGGAAATCACTAGTCGCTTTCGAAGGCCTTGGCCGATATGTTTACAAAGATCCAATGAAAAGGTTTTGATAACTCAACGTCACACATGCTTTGCAAAACAAGTCTTTAGAACAGAAGCTCACTGGGAACGAAACATGGAACAAAGATCCTTCACATCAGCACTTGCTTCATGCTTGAGTTACAGAACTCAGTCTTGAACAACCATTTTTCATTCTCAGGAGGAGAGATGTCAGCCGGAGGAATAGGATTTGATTTTCTGCTACCTCACCTGCAAGAGTAACTACAGGGCTGAATAAATAAGGAGGAATATTCTCCTCATGCAGCGCTGCCGCTGAAATGGGAAATTATACCCGCATCAGAATCTTGCCGCATCATTTGACAAGTGCAGTCCTTGACACGTGCAACGAAGTCCACTCAGAAACTTACTCGCCCGCTGCCTATTGAATGCTGAGTCCCCATGCCTTACCTGGGTTGCCGAGGGAATGGGGGAAGAGAGCCTCATTTACATAATACACAACGTAGCCCACTTTAGTCAAGGGACGAGAGCACCAGGGAGAGAGGCTGAATATACTTCTAATCAAAGGAGGTTTAAAAAAAGTCTATCATGTGTTCTCCTGACTACAAAGGACAATGTAGGGAATATACAGTTAGGAGATGCCACGGAGCAGCTGGAAATACAGAATTTTATACGTTGCTCTAACTAACAGCATCCCAACCTTTACAGCTATTAAGAGCAACACTTTGTACAGTGAGTTCTCTCCTCCCGACACGTGCCCATGTTCTTGCTCAGATACTGGTCTCTTATATTCTTCCATCCACAGGATTTGGGTTCATAGCAGCACTTACTCCTTTCGACTAGAAGACATCCCTGTATCAAGGCCTGCTATTAAACCCCACCAGATCCCTTTGCCCGGGCCACCCTCATGCTCCTTGCGCACAATAAAGTCATTTTACGTGGACACACTGCTCTTGTGAATCCACTCATTTCCTCCGAAGGAAAGAAATCCCGTCGCTTCAGCTAACCTCCGTGAGTGAGCCAGCTCCCGAGAGGAAAGGAAACCCAGCGCACCTCCTGCCCAGGCAGTCTCTTCAGGGTGATGGGGCGAGGATGCACTGCATTTCTTTCTGCTTGTCTTCTGCTGTCGCTGCATTGGGTCTCTTTGGGTATGTGACGCTGGCGATCTTAAAGAATTCATCGGCCGCATCCAGTGCAATAAGACGATCCTGTCAAAGTAATGGAGTCATCAGAACTGCCAGTATCCCTGACTTTGCCACAGTTTCCATTCAAAAATGCCCTCTCAGACCGGCTTAAAAAAAGACATGAGGCCTCATCCTTCGCTCTGTTATGCCAGTGCCATGTCTCAACAGAAAGAATGGCATAAACCTGGAGTAACTCTCAGATGAGTCAGGCTCATGGTCTACAGTGCAGAAATGTTTCTATTTGTGCCCAAGGGGGATGCCAGTGCAGCCCTGGAAAGGACACTCATGTCGGGGAGACTGAGATATACTGAGCTTTGATCCAGTGCATTTCACTACTCATGCCATTTTTGTGACCTCACTAGCAGAGACATAGGAGATTATATAAGACAGGAACATTTAGCTACCTACCACCACAAAGAGGTATCTCTCTGAGAGCTCCCAGCTGCTTGGGAAAATGTTTGTCTCCTCGGAGAGCTTTAACAGGATCTCCCGGGCTTTGCTCATGTTCTGAGAATCGCTGATGATGCTAAGTTTAGTCACTGATAACAGGGAGTCTGCTTCCTTCTGAAACCCTAGGAGAGATGATCAGTTCAGTTTAAATGAAAGGAACTAAATGTGGCAGGCTGTAAGCGGGCAATAACATTCCTGCAAAGAACCTACTAACCAATCCAGCTTTCTGCTAGCAGACAGCTCAGTATGTATTTGGAGGCTCTCTATTCCCCCTCTGCCCTGTGTGTTTGCCTTTTAGTGTTCTTAGTCTATACCCCATGACAGGAAAAAATACAGCGCACTTGGATAAAATGAACTAGCACTTCCTTTGGGCAGGCTCCTCTGTGTACAGTTGCTATAAGGTGAACGGGAGGCCACCGGTGAGATAAGCTGTAAAATTCGAGGCATCCATTATGTTTTCCTGATTTACTTGTGCGGATTCAGTCTTCGCCTGCTCCCTGTGTGTATATAGAGTGAGTACAGTCAATATAGGCTGGGTGCCTTGCTCTATTCATGATCCAGCAAGTCCCAGTGCTAACGGGAGAGCTGAACATATTCAGCACCTCTCAGACCAAAAAAACTATGGGAAATAAGCAATGCTGCACAAATAAAAGCGCGGGTAGTAGTTTGGTACTGAAACAGTCAGCACTAAAAAAGGGTAGCATCTGTGGGAAAGAGAGGGACTTGGAACGTAATCTCCATGACCCGTCCATAGCCCCAGCCCCAGGAAGTTTGTGGCTGCAGCCGTGAGAAAGATCCTACTGATAAAGTCTGTCCGGTCTTGTGGTTAAAACATGGGACAGGGGAATCAGAAGATCTGGGGTTTATATCTGGTTCTGATATTAACTTCCTGCATAAGCCTATCAAATTACTTGCTTTGTGTCTCAAGGTTCCATCCCCCACCAATCTGTAAAACAGGTGGAGGATTTCTTATACATCACAGGGTGTTAGTGTTTGAAAAGGATTTTGTGCTAGTATAGTACCTTACATCTAAAAACCTCCCTGTATTATTGTTCTGTAATAAGTGGTACGTACGAGCTAATCCAGTCTGGCTGATAAAGGTTAACAACGATTCACAGTTTAAGGGCATAAGATTCCCTCCATCATCATGTTTGGGAAAACAAATTCCTTTGGTCTTAGTGGTTGTGTCCTTGCAAAAGCAAAAAGCCCAGGAACTGACACGTGAGGGATCCCATTCCCCTGTGCCCTGCTCTGAAGATGCAGTGCTCACGTGGAAGACTGAGTACAAATCACCGCGTTCCTGATGTGCTGGAATTTGGTACCTGTCTTGCCCGTATGTCAATAACTACACAAGGCCATGGGGACTCTTGCCCCACATGTCACTGCAGTTTCCTCCAGAGGACCAGCCAGATGTGTTTTGATCACAAGGTGGATTTTACTCTTTCCAGGACGGCTAGGCAGAGCAGTGAAAAGGAAAAGGCATTACCCAGTAGTTTTATTTATTTAAACCCTATTTAAATTTCCTTACAGTTCTTCTGATATGTTGGGTATTAATCAGAGGAGGAAAATGGATCACTTCCCATCACTTTTATCAGAAAAAGATTTGGGAAAATGTATTTTTAATGAAAACGGTGTGCTCTCATTTTCAGCTGTCTTGCTCTTAAAAATACAGTATACTCCCAGTTGTCCAAATAGCCTGGGGGACAGGGATTTTATTTGGATAATCAGCAGGAGTTCGGATAATCGAGGGGGCAGGAGCCAGCCAACCAGCCAGCAGCAGGGTGGCCTTCCCCAGGGCCTTCTCTTCCCAGTCCTGTCTGGGGGTGTCTGTTCTGCCCTGCTCCCTCACTCCTGTGACAGCGTGGCTTGAGAAGTCTCCCTGCACTGTCACAGGGCCGGTGACACCGACTCCTGCAGGCGCAACGTGTGGGATGCAGCAGAGACCTCCCAGCCAGGACTCTGTTCTGCTCTGCTTTGCCCTGCAAAGACAGCAGACTCCCCTGCACCCTGCAGGGATTGGGTGTCACCGACCTCTGCAGCTCCACTATCATGATGCTGCTCGCTCACTCCTGGGACAGAGGGCTCCCAGTTCGGCCAGAGGAGTCAGCTGGCAGCAGGGTGGCCTCCCTCAGACAGGGGCTCATCCTTCTCCTCACAGTGCTGGCCGGGGCTCTCTGCTCTATTATCTGATCCTCTGCCTTATCCAGATCCCTTCCTTCTCCCCCCAGCAGGAGAGGTAGTGGGGGCCAAGGAAGAGATCTGGATAATGTGGCAGTTTGGACAATAGGGATTTGGATAAGTGGAAGTATACTGTGTATCCAATCATGATGCAGGCATTAAACAGATGAACACTGCATGATGTGGTGGGGCAGAGGGGATACCCCTTTCCCCATCTGGTGGAGCACCTACCGCCACTCCTTGTAACCCCCATGTAACTTTTTGACTAATAGACCCATATGGAGTCTACAGAGCCAGTGGTCACACCCCTCCTCCAAGCCCACCCACCCCGGAGCTGCTGCAGAGAACCACTGCACAGTACTCTTTTGCAGGGGTCAGCAGGCTGGGAGGGAAAAGACCAGTGTCCCTCTGTGCAATCTCTTTCCAACTGCATCCCTCTTCAGTGAAGCCTTGGTGGCTCTGTCATTTTGCATCTATGAACAAAAAAAGTGGGGAGGGGGGCGAAGGAGATTACCCCCAGATACGAAGGCCTCACTAAAAGCCTTTGCTGAACAGTTGGGCTGCTGCAAATAAATAGCCATGTCCTCAAGTTTACCTAAATCTTCCAGGATACGCTTCCATCTGCTTCTCACTTCCCTTCGGATTTGCCGCAAGGCATAGATGTCATAGTTCAGTTTTTGCCATTTCTGCAAAGCAACGAGAGAACAGATTCAGCTTTCTTCACTCTGTACGGCCCATCCCACATGGCTCTCTTCAGTGATTTCTACTCCCAGCGACGCTCCTCGCTTACAGCGTGTCCCACTCAAAGATGCATAAAAAAGTCACTCACTCACCTCACTCGAGAGATCTGTTGCCAGTGTGGATTTAGGGGCAGAACTCCTTACTTTACCAACTAAGTTTTTACTATTTTAACCTTTTTGCCACTGGAGTCAATACAGCTATGTGAGAACAGGCAGGATTTTGGCTCAAGCATTAACATAATTAACCACATTCTAATCACAAGGCCCAGTGAAATTGCATTTTAAAGTATTTGCTCATCTTTCCACAGCATTCAACCCACAGCTGGTTGGAAAGTGCTAAGTATTGTAAGTGAAAAAATGTTGAAACAACTTTTTTTTAAATGAAGAACAGAAAGCTAAAATCCACAACACTTTTCTATTTCTGTTGAAAAAACAGAACATTTCCATCCTCCACCTGCCCCCACCCCCGGCAATTTTTTCATCAAAAAACAAATGGACCCGAATGTTTCAGCCAGCCTCAGTTGGACCCAGTTCTTTTCCCACTGAAGTCACTGACCAAACTCCCATTTATTTCAGTGGGAGTTGTTAGGTTGATTATCTCAAAACATGGCCACGCTCTACTGAACACTAGTTAATGTTGGGTTTCTTTGTAAATATAAGGAGTTTGTATTCTGCTCTGTTACACTGGTGTAATCCCTGAGTCTTCAAGTTATATTGGAGTCATTGAGGAATTTAGTCTATAATTATTGAAAATGTTCCCCATGATTTATGGATCCAATAGCTGAAAATTGACTCCTTGCTTACATGGGGAAAAAGGAATAATCTAGAAATACAACCCAGCCCTCTGATGGATTCTGCAGTACTATCCTAGGATGGTGAAAAAGATGTGCTGGAGGGAAGTGGTTCATTCCCACTCCCACTCAGTTGGTCTAAAGCCCACCAGAAACCCTAGCTTTTCCTGGCATGTGAACACACAAAAAGATATTCCTGTGAAGATTTCTTATCTAGTTATACCATACCTTCCATTGCAACTTATTTTCCCATGCTTGTAACTTCCACAGAAATTGTACCTTTTGCTTGTAATTTTCCATGTTTGATCACAACTCATGGGAGTGTTTTGTTTTATAAAGTTTGAACATAACCCAATGACACACTTCAGTTATGCAAGAGCCAAATTTGCAGAAGAGCTCAGCTCCCATTTAGGCACCTAAATGAAGATTTTTCAGAAGTGCTTAGAGAACAATGGAAATTGACCCCTTTAGAAAACCTAGGCCGCTATTATTTAAATAGCAAAAAAAAGCAAGATTTTTGTTTTGTCCATGCTTAACTCAGAAATGGCTGATGTTTACAAGCCAGGACTTGTCTGAATTGAGGACTAATCTTCAAGCTAATTGAAAACACTAGTTAAAGTTAAAAATGACTGAACAACTCGCTTTGCATATGCAATCTCCATTAAATTTAGAGTTATTATGCAATTTGTTGTGCTGAGGAATACAAAGTATCGGTGTTCTTAACGTCATTTTGTACTAATCTTTTAATCTGGTACCCCACACCTGTGACTGTAAAAGGACTGGAACTGTAAAAGTGACATTAGTATAGCTATTTGTGTGTTAGTGTTTAAACTGAAACTACAGAAGATTCCCCTAGTAATCACAGCACTCCCACAGTGCATGTGGCCCCGTTCTGCCCTCTGATATAGTTATGTGATTGTATAGTTGAGGTTGAGTTGGACCCATTAGTTACTATTTTACATGGATACCTTAATGTACAGTCATCCAAAATACTCTGCCCTTAGCTGCTCCTGATATATATTACTAATATAAACACGTCAAATGTATACCTGAAAGTTAGTCCATTTTTCAAAGTAGAAGCTATGTAAAATTGGCACCATGGGGTGGATAGGCGTCAATCTTTTTCATCTCTTATTTTCCTAACTAATGCACTGAGGACTGGCAGTTACTCAAACTATGTGAACTCAGCCTTGGGTCAAAAAATCCAACTGGATTCTTTTCACCTGATTTATCAAATCAACATAATAAAATATGTTCAACAACCCATGTGCAATCCCACTGTTTTCCAATTATGCAATCAATGACACCTGTGCAGTCTGTGGATTTGCACACGTTAAGTGACTGGTAGTAAAACCTTTGATATATAAGCTGGGGTTGAAGTCAGCTCACTCTCCTAGTTGTGTTAGTTCTCTGTCAAAAACGAGTAATAAACTTATGTGATCAATCACTTCATTCCAAAGGACCTGTTCCAGTTACTCATAACTTTCATCTTTTGGGCTGTAAATTTCCAAGTCTGATCTCTGCTCGTAGAGGAAGATTTCTGGAAAGTTTAAGCAATGATGTTTCATTTTCTCTCCAGTCCCACCCACTTCTCAACAACCACTCCTCCTTTAAAAACAAAACAGACAACTCAGAAAGGCACAAAGCCATCTACAGGATGACTGTGAAAAAGGCTGTGAAAAATCAACACCTGGAAATTTTATTACAATCCAAACCAGTTAAATTACATATTAGAGAACAAATCCATATATTTAATAACCGTTACAGAAGAGACAGTTGTCACCAACAGCCAATCAGAAAGCTGCAGTGTATATCTGACTTTCTAATCCCATTTCACCATTGTAAGAAAGAGTTACAGACAGCTGTATACAATGTACCTTTCCCTGCACATTAGTATACATCTTGTTCATTAACATGCCATTTTAATTAAAGTAGTTTTCATATGTTCTAATTTCCAGAAGTTTAAGAGCAATTAACTAAAAGTATAAGCACGTGTCTGGAAGAATCAATTAAAGAAGGATGTGTTATCATCATGATAGTAAAATGCATTATGTTGATAACTTGCTTACAATTACACAGGAGGTCTGCAAGAGAAGCTTGTGATTTTAACAGGTAATTACTATATAACTTTTAAATGCTAATTTAGCTTTAAAAAGGTGACCTGCAGATATCAGGACCATGTCCCATTTAAAAAAAAAATTTAAACAGGCATTAATAACCTCTTGAAATATTTGTTTTGGTTTTTCCTAAAGTCTGCTTTTGCTTACATTTGCTCCAAAATAACAAAATTGGTTTTAATTCATACCAGGTTAAATATTTTAAAAAAACCCAAAACTTCACATTGTGTCCTATTTCGATTGAGTATGTTGGGATTTCTTAATCCAAAGTAAGTGTCCACACCACAAACTTGCACTGAAATAAGAAAAGAAGGTGTGAATTAAAGCCAATCAGGTATTTTGATCAAATTTCTGTGTAGAAAAGTGCTACGTGCAGATGGAGTGTTGGGTTCTGTTTGCTTTTTTTAAACCTAGAAATTTCATTGTTAGCAGATTGGACTGGACAGTTGAAGTGGGCTCTCTCTCTCTCTGCTCTCAATTGACAGGTCACACGTTTTAATCTTTCACATACACAACGTTCCTTTCAAGTGTTTTTTTTAAAGTTTGGAATTAAAACAAAACAAAACAAAATTCAAAAATCCCATGTGCTCTCAATTGCTTGGATTTGTGGCTCTTGTAAGGGCATAACCTTGCTAATTCTCCAGCCCACCCACCCATCCCCCAGAGTCCTGCAGCAAAAACTCAGAAGAAACATGAGAGTTTAAGAGAAACTGAAAAAGTAGAAATTCCATCATGTGGAACCATACTGACACCCCCGTCTGTCCCCCCAGAGTCATCAGCAAGGTTGAGATATTTAGATCCACTGCACTGAGCTACAAGAGCAACTAACAGCAGTAGTAGGCAGTTATTTTCTATTTGGACCAGCCAGTACAACGTGATGAGACACTCTTTGCCTCTGGGCTTCACAGCTATTTACTAGACTGCAGAGGAATGCTGAGACTCCAGAATCCTGGGTTCTATTCCTGGTTCTGGAAGGCTGTGTGCTCTAGTGGTTCCAGATCCTTGTGCCCCAATTCATCCTCAAAGTGCTTTCTCTGTTCTCCCCCTGCCGACCTTTGGTCCCCTGCGCATAGCTCTGACACCTCTGAATTCCACTCAGACTCCTCTTCCGCCTCGGCACCAGCAGCAGAAGCACTGAAGACAGAGAATCTTCATGCTTTCGGTTTGTGTCCAGAGCCACAGTGGCTCCCAGCCAAAAGGAGGCGGTACGGCAGGGAAAGTCCTGCTCAGACCCGGCAGCTCTTGAATGCAGCATGATCAGTCACGATGGGGGGATGGCACGTGCAGAGTCTAGTTGGCACATAGGAGCTGGGAGGTGATGGAGAACAGGCTGTTCACAGATGTCACCGCCGTTTCCCCTTCTCAGCTTGTAGAAACTGAGATTTTCAGAAGTGTATAACTTGGCCAGATTTTCACAAGCAAAGGCCTGTCCCTGGCACCAGCATAACTTTCCTGCCAAATATCAAGTCCCTGGTGCAAAGCTCAGGGCTGTTTGAGTCTCTCAGGGAAGCTACTGTAAGAAATTGGAATCAGCTAAACAATTTTCCCCCTCCCCCCATCTCCCACATACACCCTGAAAAACAATTAACCTGAGGCATACAAATTTCAGCCTGAGCTGTTACAGTCTGGCAAAACTAAAGGCAACAGCAAACAGGGTCTTATAATGGAATATTGCCCTCAATACCAGCACTTCCTAAAATGACTTGTGACACAACACCTGTGTGTTACTAGGAGACAAACTGAATGGGATGTTTCCATATTGCACCTCTAGCACAGTCGTACTTAGAGCATTTTGTGTAATTACTGTGCACACCTACGTGCTGGAACGGGAAAGGACCTTAGGTGAACTGAGTAGAAGGACACCATGTTCTTCCGCCAGTGACTCAAGACATCCGGCTATCAATCATATTTAGAACAAGGTTGGGCGTGGTCCATAAATTGAGGCTCAGGCAAGAAAGGATGAAGACAAGAATGTGTCACTAATTTTCTCCTGACTCACTAACAAACTCTCTCACCTTCCCACATCAGGAAGGCAGGTGGGTGCGGCTGCTGCCTCCTTGTGTCTGTGCTAAACTAAATTTACAGGATGGAGAAATCCATTTTACATTGATAATGTATGAGAGTTGCAGGCAGAGATTTTCAGATTAGCCAAGTAGGGGATTTAGCCACACCTGTCCACTGAAGTTAATGGAATTAGCATCTAAATCCCTTAGCTGACTTTGAACACATCAACCTCAGTTTTTAGCACAGTAGCAAACAGGTGCATTATTCTCTTTGCTCATTACTGGGCAGTCACCGGCCCTTGCTGCCCTTTCTCCATGTTGCCGTCTTGTCAATATGCCAACGTGTGACTCAAACTGAACTGAACTCCAGCACAACACAGAGTCACGGGCACGTGAGCCAGAAAAAGAACCAAGAGCAGAAACAGCACTGTGGTTATGATCACACCTGCGACACTGGGGACCAAGAGAGCCATCCCCCACAACTGTGGCACCCCCAGAAGTTTACAGGTTGGGCTCACTTGTCCCTGGGGACAGGTCTAGTAAAGAGTGGCCCTAAAATCACGGACAGCAGAAGTGGCTTACGGCCACTTTCTACATGCGGCCCCACCAGCTGCACTGAGTGCTTCTCAGCCCCTGCTGTGGATCTGGCCCTGTGAGTATGAAGCTGGTAATGTCAGAGCAGAGCTGCCAGCTTCCCACTCCTGGAACTGGGCAGCTACAGTGTGTGAGAGTACTAGCCACAAACATTTAGCAAGATCCTCAATCACCTGCAGTCTAAAAGGAAACTAACTCCGAACGGATTTCACAGACTCTGAACACGGAACAGCTCAAGTGGGAACCATGACCTGACCCAAGATAAGAAGAGGACCTAACCCCTCCTATTGCCTGCCTCACTGATCTGAATGCTATGAAGAAATCAAGCCATAAAACACTCACATTTCTCACTCTGATACATCGCCCATTGACTCACACGTAGGCACTATCTACAGTATTCAGGGTCAGAATGCATCTCTACTTAATGTAGTGTCTAACACCAACATGCATTTAACCCTAACACTTCCTGTAATACAATCATTATCCAAGGTGGCATTATACAGTTGAAAGTGATTTTTAATTTCACGTGTTTTCTTGGCCTCAGTCTAGTCTGAATTCTTGTATCTGAATGATGGTTAGAAGTCAGCATTTTCCTGTTTGCTTGGCACAATCCATGAAAAATAATCGCATTGCAAAAATCAGATGAATTCACTGAGCTGTACTGGCTGACCTCTTGCTGACTATCAGACCTATAAGATCAGAACCTAGTTTCCTAGATATGCAGCATCCTGAAGAAGATTTCTATCCCAAAGAAGCACAAGTCAGTTTAGGCCCTAATCCAACTATTCAAATCAGTGGAAAAAAACATCCACTGCTTAATTGAGAACTGGGTCAGTCCCTTGAGGTACACTAAAAAAGCAACCCTTTAAGTAAGTCACTTTAAGGCTTCATTTAATTGAAATGTTCTTTTGTACCTACAAACCACTGAAATGACTCAAATATTTTAATTTGCTTTTAACAAATATGGTTAGATACTTATGCCAAAAAATAACGTAAACCCAGCTCCGAAGGTTAGATTCCTAATTAGAAGTGGCCTGATTTTTAGAGATACTGAGTGTGGGCATTCAGTATAGCTCTGGCCACTATTTAAGCAACTAACTCCCCAGTTAGGACCCAAACTTTAGGCACTCGGGTTTGAAAATGTTGGCCTCAACTTCTCTGGTTACAAACATGGTGAAAACTGGCTGAACAAACCATTTCTATAGTTTCCCTGCATGCAGTCAGTAAAATCATGTTGGCAGCATTCCAGGTGAACCATTTGTTTTCCCAACTATAACTAAAGGAACTCCTCTGAGATTATGATTTTGAGTGAGAGAATCACTGATGTTGATAGTCATGAATTTAGATCCGGAGAGCAAGGCAAATTCAGATCTGCACACAGCAGCTTATACTGCTTTTTCCAGCCTCTACCCTGGGAGTAGAAAGAAATTCTTCACTCTTAGCCAGGAAGAGTACTGATGCTGTTCACCGGTCAGCAAAGCAAAGCAGAGGCATTTCCCCTCCCTGCCACCTTGGAGCCTGAAAATGGCCTCATTGTTCCGGTTTCGCACAGGAGCTGATATGCCATTTCCATTTGTTCTGAAAAGGAGAGGATACCGTAACAACCCGGCAGTCCTCTCTCTTGTGATGCAGCCTGGACACTACGGTGTTGAACTCTGTCTCAGTAAGACGAGAAAGAAGCTGATTTTTAATTGAAAAAGATACTGCAGATTGTAAGTGGGAGCTCAAGGGGAAGTTTACTGCCACCTGGAGAGCAAAAGCCCAGCTTCCCAGTGCGAAGCACTTACTGCCCCAATCTACTTTGGCAGGGATCCCTTGGAATCCTGCCAACACCCTCATGACCCAAAGTATTAACAAGAAAGGAAGGAAGGACAGGTCTGTGGCTCTCTGACCTCCTCGTTAGGCAAATAAATTCTTAATAGACACACTGGTTGCTCATCTGAGTTGAAGCCAATAATTGGTTTCTATTATTAGGAGCCCTGGATGGGTGGGAAGTGTTTGTACCATATTATTTTATACTAATCACCCAAAAGCCCCTGGTCCCTTTCTCTTTACCTGAATTTTAAATTAACAGGGACCTTGCTACTGCTAGTACCCTTCAGCAGCAATGTTCATTCAGGTCTGTCTGTAATTGCACTTAGAATTATTGGGCCAAATGTAAACTCAGAGCAATTTCATTAGTGTCAAATGAGCTCCTCCTGATTTACACCAGTAGAACAGCAGAATTTGTTGCATTTGTCTGTTTTGTTTAGAAATTAGCCTACTGCTTTCTTTTAAAAACTTTAATCACGGAATGATTTCATTAACATTTAAAGGATATAGCACAGGCAGCAACTTCCCCTCCCCCCCCCCAAAATACACCTTCCCTGCCCTCGGGAGATAATAGCTTAATCTCACCTTTACACAGAAACTGCTCCTCAACAGTAACTGTGGTGCGGCTAGGTAGTGGTAGATTTTTGTAGCTGTCCAAAGAGAGCTGGACAAAGACCAAGTTATGTCAAATTAGCTTCGGACTCCTGTTTAACGGCTAACAGAGGAAGTTAATATTAATATGGGTTGGACATAACTAGTGTCCTAAAAGTGAAAGGTCGCACATCTTGTTACAACCTTTGAAGCCATCAAACCTGCCCAGCTGATGAATTAGAGGGTGCACATGCCTACAGTCTAGTCAGAATTACTATATACTGTGAGCTGTCTGTTAAACCATATGCGCCTCAGGAGTGTAATGCCCTTCTAACATTTTTGCTAACATTACCTATTATAACTCTGGATATGTCTTTATCTGTATAAGTGTCCAATCCCTTTTGAATGTAAAGATAACACACAAAAGGGCTGAAACAAGACTGAAGAGTTTTTGTAAACAACAAAATCTGTTAACACACAAAAGCATGACCATGAGAAAACGCTTATGAGGACTGCTTCCTGTTTTCCCAACAATCCTGCAGAAAGCAGCTTCTTTCCTTTAGGAAATTAAATTGGTTTTGCTCCTATTAAAATTAAACACATTGAACACCTTCCCCTAAATTCTGGCCATTTTAATTTCTTCACCTGTTAAATGAAGCAACAGACTATTAACTTAATGATGGATTCATTTCACTGCTGCACGGCCTCAAGCGAGAGCAAATGAATTTAACACACATGCTTTATTTGTAACTGAGACATGGGTTGGGGCAGGAGCTGTGACATGTTTCCTTGTCAACCTTTGTGCAGTAGCAATCCCAGCTCCCAGTGTTGACAGTTAGGGAGGAAGTGACAACTCATTCTTAGAGAATGGGTGGGAAAGAGAAGACCCTTTGCCAGGTTAGAACACCACAGCTGGTGGCAAATGGAAGAAGAGGAAGGGCTGTGCCACCAGAGCACAAGTTAGCAGAGAGGCAGCATGGTCTAAAGAGTGAGGCACCGGAAAACTCGATTCGATTCTTGGCTCTGCCTTTAACCTGCTGTGCGACTGTGAGCAAGTAACTTCACCTCTTTGTGCCTCTGTTTCCCCTCTTACTTCTTGTCTATTCAGATTGGAAGCTCCACGGACAGGGACTGTCGTCCTATGTTCCTGAACAGTACAACGGGAATTCGGGCTTTGATTGGGGGGGTGTAGTTGCTACTGCAACACAAATAATAATAGTACAAAGGATGCAGGAGGTCCTAGCTTGGCCTAACAAAGCTTTTTGAAAAGAACCAAATGCCAGCATAGTATCACTAGCATCGCATCCCACCCCTTTCCTGTACCACCCCTCCGACACACCAGTGATTCCGTGCATCTAAACTCCAGAGTGTGTTTGGATAAAGCCAACCTTTTGAGCTGTTTCTGACTCCCCAAGACCCCGCAAATAGATTGTGGCCACCACATAGAACTGCAGCTGTCCCCACGATAACTGGGGAAACTTTAAATAAGGACAGGCTGCAAAAGAAACATGTCTGAACTTTAACAAAGGAGGAGACCTTTGGAGGAGCATGGTCTGAGTGCAGCAGAAACCCCTGAAAGGACAGAAGTTGCTCATGGATAAGCTGAAAACACTTAGCACAGCTCTCCCAAGTCCAGAGTTTTCATCCCAGCTGTGCCACATTGCACAACTTTGTCTCTGTTTCCACTGCTTAGTTCAAAGCACTGCAGAAACATTGACTGACTGATCCTTGTACCACTCATGCTGAGTAATATTATTCCTATAAAATGATGTAGGGAACCTTACAAATGGTAGCCAAACCCTTCTCCGATGTTCAGCCACTTACAAATACCACACCCCTTCAGAAAGCAGATATTAAAACTGTTTCATTTGAGAGGGAGGAAATTGCTTCCAAATTCTTATTGAATGATAAAATTCAGCATCCAGACATGTGCTCTTGACTTCAGTGGAGCCATGACAATTTACCAGCTGAAGATCTGATCTTCTGAGTGACTTACCACCTCTCTGGGAGGGAAAAACATACAGACAAACCCTGAGAAATATGAGCAATGTTGCCTTTGGTCAGTCCTGGTTTGGTTGATTATATACTAAATGTATCAGAGCTCTCATACCTTCACTGAACATTCATCAATGGTGAATCTTTAACAAAGATGTCCTTTCTCCCAAATGTTAATTGGACATTGAAGTTAAATGGGTGTTAGCAAAAGAAATCCAAACATTTTAAAGCAGATTGAAAATCCTCACTCTCAACTTTCATGACCTTTAATGTTGCCACTTCATTAATTCTCCAGTTAGTCTTCCAGGGCAGATGGAACCTGGACATTTAATGTGATAAGAGGGGAATTTTTTATTTTTTAAAAAGCCCTACCTGATTCTTTATCAATCACAGAGGGAAAAAAAGAGGACAAGCCTATTCTTCTTCCTTTGTGGGTCATCTTTAATGGTGGGGTTGGATAATGGAGATCAATAAATCCATTTATTAAACCATGGCTCAACAAATTTGTTTTGGAGCTAGGAGCCAGCCCAAAAATTACGAAGCCAGACAACATGGGCTCAACAGTGGGTCGCCCTGGCCAGAGCGCAGCAGCCGCTCTCCCCTCCCGGCCCCACCCCTTTCCCCGCCCCTTTCCCACAACATGGGCCCAGCAGTGGGGCGCCCTGGCTGGAGCACAGCGGCCGCTCCCCCCCGGAGAAATACTAGATGCCAGACGGATTTCTAGGCACCATCGCGACCTGGCGCCCAGGGTTTGTCGAGCCCTGTATTAAACAATCTGTTCTTACAGATAACATTCCAAGTTACAATGCGGTCACCCAGGCACATGCTGCCTGGTGGGCCACAAAGCTCATTGTTATTACTTGTGGTAAGTGTGCTTCAACCAGGGAAACGACATCAGCACAGGAGAGGCAGGATGGACTGTGGTCAAAGCACTCATCCGGATTCTATTCCTGGCTTCACTCAGACTTCCTGTGCGATCTTGGGCATGATACTTATTCTCAGTGTCTTGGTTCCCTAGATGCAAAATAATTTCCTCCTTTCCCCCATGCATATGGTTGTACAAACTATGCCAGTGAAGACTAGAGAAAAGCCTTGATGCAAGACTAAAGAGCAGCACATACAATGACCAGTGGAAAGTATAAGAACTGCCACAGAAATATGGTTCTAAAGACAGCGGTAGTCCAAGAAGTAACCATAGCTTCTTGCATTAATTTTCTGTGCTGTCTTAGTGCTCTAGCTTCCTCCCCTCTGCCAGTGCCATCCCTACATCACTGGCAATAATCACATAACCCCAATCAAGGGTTGTCAGCAGCCCTGGGACCAGCTAGGCAGACTCAGCAACATCTTGAAATTTCACAAGATTGTACCACTAGACTGTAGCAAAGGACAACCAGACAGCAGACAAGATGCTATGCCATGCCAGCTGCAAAAACATTACGTTCAAGTAGTCATCGTGTTGGCCAACTCAGCTCTTCCCAAACTGTCTGTCCCAGGCAGTAAGCCAAAGCCATCTGTGTTAGATTCAGTCCACACGGATCCCGCGCTCCCCAGTTTATAGCAGGGGGCAGAAGATGCCTGAATCAGTTTATACACATCCACAAACACACACCCTTATAGTTTAATGCTGCTGCCTCTCAAAGGCAACTGTTCCAATATCAGATCAGTATCGCTTTCCTGGAAATCTCAATCTCAGGCCAATGAATGCTCACAAAGGGAAGTGATGACTAATTGCATGTATCATAGACAGCTTGCGAGAAAGTGTGAGTTCCGTGTTAGCAGACACACATACCAGCCTGCCTTGCTGATCTGAACACTCAGCTGTTCAAATATTTACCTGGAAAATTTCCATGGAATCTTCAGTGCAATGTACTAAGTGTTTAAATACCAGATTGAAATGGGGAAATCCTAGGAATTCAGTATAAGCCAGACTGGCAGAGAACTGGAAGCTGAACAAAAAGTTGTGCCAAAAAGAATACAGACAGATGCTATCAAATACTCTCCTCCTGGTATAGAAACTTCCTAATTAGTAGGCGGTTTTCTTCACACTTCCAAAGCAATCCTCCATCAGAGCTGTTTCTTTATTCCCTTGAAGTTAATTTGCAGTGCTGTTCTCAGAAGTTTTATTTAGGAAATGAGGTCAAACAGCCTAAAGATTAGCAAACAGGGGCCCAGTTTTAAACTACCAATCCAGACCTGTATTGCTCCAGCGTTCAGGGGCTGTTCTGATCTGGTGATTTGGTTCAGCCCATTGGAGACATGATCGGTTGCAAAATTTGGATCTGTGTTCATATTCTGAAAAAAAAAAGACCTCCCTACACCTTGGCCCTCAATAATCCTGAATGAGATTAATTTCCAGGCATGCTGCAAAAAGCAGGGTTTGGAGGAAGTTTGAAGGTATATACATCTGGGACAGTTACAGGGCAAGTTTTGCAGGTTTGATTTATTGGCTGAACTTATTTGTATATGATTGAAGGCAGTGTTGCTTAGTAGATAGATCACTGGGCAGTGTCTCAGGAGACCTGAGTTCTATTCCTGGTTCTGCCACTGGCCTGCTGGGTGACCTTGGGCAAGTCACTTCATCTCCCTGTGCCTCCCCATTTTACAGATGGGGAAGGTGATAATGATACTGACCTCCTTTGAAAAATGCTTTGAGATCTATGGATGGAGACCACTGGATAGAAGTTAAGGATTATTAGCAAAGAGCAGAAATTTAGGCTCTGTCTATTTTTAAAGGGTTTGCCGATGTAGAGATGGGGCAGATTCCCCAGTGAGTGAAAGATCTCTGGCTGGAAGTATTCGCATTAGTCAACTGGAGACAGACAAAATGGGAGTGAGTTGGCTCATGTCATATGCTCACATCTGTGCAACAGCAACACTCAAGGAACTACACTGACAAATCATCAATATTGGAGCCCTTTAGAGAGTGACTTTCTCCTTTCATCTTGCAGTGTCTAAGGGCTTGTCTCAGGAGAGTTAACCCAAATTAACTAAAATGTGTGACTGTGAAGTGAAATAGTTAAACTGCATTAAACCCCCATCACCTCTTTTGCAAGCTGAAAACTCCCTGTTTTATTAATCTCTCCTCCTATGGAAACTGTTCCATATCCCTAATAATTTTTGTTGCCTTTTTCTGTACTTTTTCCAATATATCTTTTTTGAGATGGGGCGACCAGATCTGCAGGCAGTATTCAAGATGTGGGTGTACCATGGATTTATACAGAGGCAATATAATATTTTCTGTCTTATTATCTCTCCCTTTCCTAATGATTCCCAACATTCTGTTAGCTTTTTTGATGGCTGCTGCACAGTGGATGTTTTCAGAGAACTATTCACGATGACTCCAAGATCTCTTTCTTGAGTGGTAACAGCTAATTTAGACCCCATCATTTTATATATATAGTTGGGATTATGTTTTCCAATGTGCATTTCTTTGCATTTATCAACATTGAATTTCATCTGCCATTCTGTTACCCAGTCACCCAGTTTTGTAAGATCCCTTTGTCACTCTTTGCAGTCTGCTTTGGACTTAACCATCTTGAGTAGTTTTGTATCATCTGCAAATTTTGCCACTTTACTATTTACCCCTTTTTCCAGATCGTTTATGAGTATGTTGAACAATACTGGTCCAAGTACAGACCCTGGAGGACACCACAGTTTACCTCTCTCCGTTCTGAAAACTGATAATTTATTCCTACCCGTTTTTTCCTATCTTTTAACCAGTTACTGATCCAGGAGAGGACCTTCCCTCTTATCCCATGACAGCTTACTTTGCTTAGAAAGACATCCACTCTTGATTTACAAACTGCAAGTGAAAAAAAAAAGCTAAGATAACTCTTTGTGTGCCAGAATGACAGGGTTACTGATGAGCAGAATATAAAGCAGCAAAGCTCTAACTGTACCAAAATTTGTTTCGGACAAGTCACAGCCTTAGAGACTATTTATATTGCAAGGGTGGACTCAAAGAAAGAGAGAATACAGACTCCTCCATTTATAAATACTTTTTAAAATCAAGTCATTATGGGCTATAATTTACCCTGCTGTTATTCAGAATTTCTGCTATCACCATTGCTAAGGGCTTGTCTACACGTACAGGGCAGCCGCAGCACTTTAGCGAAGATGTTACTATGTGACGTAAAAAAAAAAATCCATTAAAAAAAAAAAAACAACAGCTAGGTGGTAACCCTAACTATGCCGATGGGAGACCTTCTCGCACCAGCATAGTTAATCCACCTCCCCGAGAGGCGATAGCTATGTTGACGGGAGAAAGCTTCCTGTCAACATACCGCTGTCTACACCAGAGATTATGTGGGTATAACTGCGTTGCTCAGGGGGCTGGATTTTTTACACCCCTACACGACAAAGTTATACAGATGTAAATTTGTAGTGTAGACCTGGCCTAAGGCTTTGTCTTCAAAGCCAAAAAAGTGTGTGTTACAGTGCAATAACTAATGTGCATTAGCACTTCCATTGATAAGGCAATGTAGTTTTAACTGCAGAGTAAATAGGTGAAGTGAGCATTAAAACCACAGCTCATAGCTGAGTTCATCTAGCTACACAACGGTATAACTATAGTGCCTGGACTCCACGAGGATGTTAACATAGGATAGCTAATGCACATTAGCTCTGCTGCTTTTAAAAAATAAACAACTTGCCACCACATTTTTGCAGGGAAGAGAAAATCAGAGCTTCATGCAGATACCAAGTACATGAATTTAACCAAATAACTTTGGTGGAATATGGCCCTTCCTCTAAACACTTGTATTGGCAGGTCCTTAAGGGAGACAACGATGCTAGGGGGTCAATTCTGCAGAGCACATAAGCATGCACAATTAAGTCACTGGGACTTAAGCACATGTTTAAGTGCTTTGCTGAATCAGAACCTAGAAATGTAAGAGAGAATTCTCTTCTTACTAACACTGATTTGACCACCAGTGGAAAACAAAAAGTCTCTAGCAATCAGATCATGGGAGAAATCACAAATAGTCAAGCATGCGATCCTGTTCATTCCCAGAGACAGCATAATCTCCTTTGCAACTTCGATAAGCTCTCTCTGTGGGAACTATTCTGCTAAGACTGCAGCTGAAGAGCAGAGCCATATTCACTCATCTGGAGAGCAAGAATTTAACAGGTCCCCAAAGAAGATTATGCTTAGCATTCACAAGCCATTATATGTTGCAATTAAAACCTTGGCTTCTCTCATAGGACTGAGCTCTCATTAGAGGAGGGTGAAGTTGTTTGGCCGAATTGTAAAATGCTCACTGGAGTAATATGTGATTACTATACAGAGCACAGGAATGTTGGGTTCTCAGGCCAAGCTTTTCTTGTCTGTCAGAAGGAGCTGGAATCAGAAGCAGCCGCAGAGACTCCAATAAGGGTTTTTCTAGTTGTTACCATCCACACATTTTTTGGTTTAAGTTATATGAATATCACTGGAAATAAACTAACAAAGAACAGTCATCTGCAATGAAAATATGAAAACAAGAAAGATGTATGTTAAGATACAGGACTTAGAGCGTATGTCTACACTACAAAAAAGTGTTCTTAACTAAGGTTACAATAGCAGTGAAGATAACTCAAATTATTCTCCTATAGGCTTTAACTCAAGCTGCTAACCTCAGTTAAAAGCTGAGTTGCTGGGTCTTCTCTGTCATTTTAGCCCACGTGAGCTAACCCCAGTTTGCAAAAAAAAACAAAAAACCACTGTGTGAACATTACAGAGACATTAGACTGGACTCAAGAGACTTATGCCCAATCTACAGAGAAATTATATCTGCTTAAATATGCCAACAGAGCTATGAATACAGTCTCTGTATAGTACAGACATATCTTTGGATTCTATTCTTGGCTGTCACTAACCTGCACAATGCTGGGAAAAACATTTCACTTTCCTGTGACTCAGTTTCCCCCTCTTTAAAAGACGCCTCCTTTTGGGAATCATGTTGAGATCTACAGATTAAGAGCACCATGTCTGAGCTTCCATAACTATTATTCTATCTTGGTACACCACATTCCAAGAAGCTGACCTGTCACTTCAATCCTGGAAATACTGCATCAGAAAGGATGTATTTCTGTGAATGACCAACAGGGCTGTAATTAACCACTGGCACAATTTAAAAAGGATCATGGTGGGTTCTCCATCACTGACAGTTTTTAAATCAAGACAGGATTTTTTCTAAAAGATGTATGCAAGGAATTATTTGGGAGGGGAGGGAGGAGGGTAGTTCTATGGCCTGTGCTATAGAGTAGGTCAAACTAGATCACAATGGTCCCTGCTGACCTTGGAGTCTATGAATGATCCTGCATTCCTCACATGAATTCAGTCAGGATTTTTAAAATTAATTGCATAAAAAGATTAAAAACGAAGTGTTTCAAAAGATGAATATAGTCAGTCAAACAAGGGCAACACCCTGCACTCAATACTCAAGTAAAGCTCCCAGGGACTTCAACATCACTTTGTATTTAGAAAGAACAAAACAAAGAATTGATCACATTATTAGGTAGGTGTCACCATATGGCACTGTTACACCCATTCTCAGAAGTTCTTAGCATGTCTTTGAAGAAACATCCTGTGCTGCTGGTTCTCTTTAGAGGAGCTGTTGCAAACAGCAAGACAGTTTGCTCTCTGTCATAATCTCCCTAACAAGAGCCAATCCAAGGGGCAAAGTTTCTTCCTTGGAACTGTCTGAGCTGAGATTTCTGAAGCACAGATTTCTCACTGTGTTGTGTGTGACCACTTCTGTGCAAGGACTGTTTATTTACACTATATGCCAACGTTACGTTAAGAAAATACCCAGATACCATTTTGCATAGGGACAACAGTAGGAATGAGGAGTTCAAGCAACACTGCACTATATAAACCATTAACACCACTGCAGCTCTGACAAACAAAATGGCGAGTTTCACATTAACGTCAAAAGGGCTTAGTTTGTCTGTAGGAAAGAGGCTCCTCCTCCAACACAGAATTCCAGCTGGTTTCGTGTTGGTGACTAGAAGTAGTGATAAAAGAGAGAAGTAGACTTCATGCTGATGCATATTACAAATTCTTCTTTTTCCTACACCCAGACAAAGAAACTTCAACCCTTGATATTAATGTTCTTCTTCTTTAACAAACTAAGGCTACAAAAGAAATTTTTAAAACCATGTTAGTTACAAAACTCCAGAATAAAGATCTATTAAGATTTCAACTCACAAAAACCTCAGTCACTGTTAAAGTAAGTAATGTTAAGGTCAAAACACTAATAAAAATAAGGTCAAAGGAGTTAATTCTGACACTCAATTCTCAACTCAGTGATTGAGACACACAGGAAACCCGAAGAATTAGTGTCCTAGGTGTCTGTGACTCTCCTAGAGCTAAAGCCTCCACCCATCCAACACTGATCACCACTCCAGATACGACTCAAAATGGCTGAAAGTTTTTAAAAAAGGACTAACAAGCAGCCTGATCCAACATCTGTTGTAGTAAATGTATCTTTCAATAGATAGGAAGGGCAGTCCAGTCAGTAAGGTGTGAGGATGGAGACTCAGGAGGCCCAGGTTCAATTCTCTGCTCTGCTGCTGACTTCCTGTATGACCTTGGGCAACTCACGTCATCTCCATGTCTCCGTTCCCCATCTGTACAATGGGGATAACAGCCCTGCCCTGCCTCTTAGGGGTGTTGTGAGGATCAATACATTAAAGAATGGGAGACACTACAGTGATGGGCGGAGGGGGGCATGTAAGTACCTTAGACTGGCTGGGATGTAAAATGTACATGGGCCAATCATCATATCTCATGATTGCCTTTTTTAGCTTCCCATCTTCCTTTATTGTGTTTAGTTTCATTTAGGCTCTGAAGTCCTCAGGATTAGGATCTGATGTTGTAAGCACCACACCCACTTACAATGCTGTTGCATAAATATTAACACCTTTCATCATCAGTCGTTCTAGCTCATGATCATATTAAATCAGATTAAAGAACTGCTCTAATCTAGAATAAATTAAATATTTAACATATGAAGACACAAGTCACAAGCCATTACTCACTCAGGTGTATTTCTTTACATCATGTTAGCTTAAAGTACGCAAACCCCTGAACAGTAATTTAGAGACTGATCCAAACTTTAACCTATTGAAGTCAATAGAAAGATCACCATTAGCTTCAATGGGCCAGCACCAACTCAAGCCTTCATCATCGTTTCTAATTAAGAAACAAGTGGTCATGAGGTCTGAGCATTAGAGAAGTTATAGTTTCTGTAGCAATAAGGGTTGTGTGCAGTCATGAGAACTTTGTTGCAATTTTGTTTCCCGTAATTTAGCCCCAGTATGAATTTCCCCCACCCCTACAAAACGACTAACACTAACAACCCCAAAAGCCCATTAAATGATACCAATACATGCAAAAATTGTATTCTCTCATTTCAACTGAATCTCAAAAAGCGTAAGGCATTCATTAAAAAATTGGGTTTATACTTAAAAGCCATCCTAATTCCTAGAAAAGAAAAAAAATCATTACATTGCAGACTTATTTTTAATAAAATTGGATCATTTTCTTGTGATCATAATGAAATTACATTTGAAACTATATGCTTTTAAGTTTCACTGCAAATGTTTCACAGCTGTAATAACTATCCAAAAGGACGTGTCAATTTCATTTTAAAAGACTATTTTTACAGCCTGTTTGAATTCATGTCCCAGGTCATTAATGTCTCACACATGAAGTCCATTAGGAAATAAATCAGGCCTATAAAATATAGCTTATATAAGGATGACCATTTTTCCCTACTATACTAACCAGCTGCAAAAGTTCTTCTGTACTTGATAATTACCATATTCTGATTATAGAAATATTTGACTTCACAAGCTACTGCCGTTCAAGTTCAGCAAAAGGGCATTAACATTCCTGTGGAAATGTCAAGTTTGTAGTATGGTGGTAACACGAGGGAAGGAGTAGTGAAAGCAGCTTTGAGCATGCAAAGGCAAACATATAGAAATAAGGTACAGACATGCCTAATAATGGCAACGTGAATAATCAAGCAGGAAGTTTAATCCCATGACCCTCCAGAAGATGTGCTCTCTGGAGAATTGTCATTCAGGATAGAGTCGTGGCTTATGTCAGAGGTGTCTTATCTGGAGATCAGAATGGCCATTCAGCCACTGCTTCTTTGTATGCTAGTTGCAGTAGTAGTATTATTATGGAGTATGTCTACGCAGCAAAAAAAAACAATCCCACAGCAGAGTCTCAGCACTTGGGTCAACTGACTCAGGTTCGTCCTACAGGGCTAGAAATAGCAGTGTAGACGTTCAGGCTTGGCCTGGAGCTTGGTCTCTGAGACCCAGTGAGGGGGAGGTTTCTTCAGCCTGGGCCCAAACATCTGCACTGCTATTTCTAGCATCGTAGACCGAGCCCAGAAACCTGAGTCATCTGACCCGGGTGCTGAGAGTTGGCACCATGGCTTTTTTTTCATTTTGCATAGTAGACATACCCATAGTAACATCTAGAGGACCTAGCCATGATGGAGATCCCATTGTATTAGAAACAGTAGATGTTTTAATTAGTGTGTTTCTAACACTAACAACACTGTAAGCTTTTTGTGGCAGAGACTCTCAGTGGCTGCATAGACAAGAAAGAGAAATTATTTGGTGTATGTAGTGGTTTAATTTAATAGGATTCTGAAAGACCCTTAAGTGTCTGTGCCAGTATAGGAAATGTATCACAGAGCCCACTCTTTGACCAGGGAATAGAAAGGTTTCCCTACTTCACCTCTTACCAAATTATTACTCAGGAAGAATAAATAAAATTCCTCTTTCCCAGAATAATACTTACCAGATGATACACACAACCTCGAACCCCATCAGCAAGTGTTTGATGTAATCCTTTGGAAGATACACTTCCTTTCATGGGAGGAATAGAAACATCTGCTCTGCCTCAACTATATTTAACATTATGATGTATAACCTCCTCTTCTTTGATACCGCTACTCAACTAAGCTACCGTCACAATAATGTTCAATACAGATCTGAAAGGTATCCAGAAAGTGACCAGACTTACCATTTGGTTAAGTTTATTTCTAATATGACCAACCGCCAGGATTTGTGATGACATCTGTTCTCAGCTATTCAGCAGTTTGGGGTTGGTTTGTACCAAGTGTTTATTCAATGACTCCGTGTATTCGTAAACACCAGTCCTTTATCCTTACCTCAGAATCTTTCTCCAGCTGATTCCTAATGACAATCAAATTATACAGTATCCTGTCATCATCCGCTTCAGTGTGGGACATGTCATGAGGCGTGCTCCACAGGTTCTTCTCCTCGTCCCTCGCCAGGGTGGATCCAAATGAGGCATACGGGTTATTACTGAAATGGGGAAAATGGCAAGGTGCAGTTGTCAGTGACTGAGTTTGGAGAACTTCAGTCGAGTTCTACAGTCAGGTGTATTCAGTAAGTGATGTCTGTATGGCTCAGCTGATAACACTTTTGCCTCTGAAACAGAAAAGCAGGTGTGCAAGCCTGGCACTAAAATATGGTCTAGTACCCGCTGGTCTTTGTCTTAGGCATTACTAATAGTGCTGCACTGTTAAAGGTGCTGTACTCTGGATGAGTACAGGAAACCCATGCATCTTAAGAGTTCACATGGCACTTTTCAAACCAACATCCCTCTACACAATACAACAGGTCATGACATCCATCACATTCGACACCTGATTGCTACCACCATCATCTACCCAGCAACCACTCAGGACCCAGCTGAATGCCTTGCTTTGGAAAGGCACTACCTTAAAAGCAGACTTATTCTTCTAAATGCTCTATTCTAAAGCCCCACAGCATACCATTCAGCATTGGTACAGCGGCCATCTTCCAATCAATGGGTTCTGATGTGCATCAGTGACAGCTCTGGAACTTCTAAGTCAGCTGCATGCTGACCGAGTTTGCTAACTGTCGACTCCAATACATGTTGCTACAGTTAGCAATAATAGCTGTAGCACTAGGAGGCCTCCCTTTTCCTTGGGAAATTAACCAATCTACTGCATTCAAAAAGCATATTAAATATCTCTTTACAAATTCTTAAAGTGGCACCGTTGGTCCCACGGGTCCCATAGTTACATAGAGGGTGAGGAGAAAGCTCTGTAACTCCCAGAACCAATTTCTGAATCAGAAATAGGAGGAAATGTCAAGGACTGAGATATAACTTATCTTTCCTTCCTCCAACACCCCAGGTCCCTTTTATATTGGTTTGAAAAGTTAATTTCATCCTTATATGGAGAAAAAATGATTTCCCCTCCAACAAAACTCATTCACTACCACTTGTCCAGACACTTCAATCCCACCAGCCTCTGTGATCACAAGTAAACACTGCCCACATTCCAACTCTTCTGCATGCTATCACTACAGGGGTTGCACTTAGCTGAACCATTCGCTGCCTGGGGCAAGAGGCAGGAGAGGTGAAGCGTTAGCTACTGCGGATTTCAAGCCTCCAGTACATTTTGCAGGGAGCATTGAATATTTAACAGACCAAGAGAGGTGGAAATTAAGTCTGTTCTCTACTAGCTCCCAGAATCTTTATTTCTTTGAATAACAATAAGCCTATGGCTTCCATGAGTGTCACTAAGATTTCTTGGATCACTGCTCTGATCATTACAAATCCCATGGCATTAAGAGGTTATGTCTAGTTCTCAGTGTGACCATTGCCTTTGTGTTTTATCCTGGCTCCCAGTTCCCATGTGACCGCTGAATCCATGGCAGGAGCACAGAGACTTCAGGGGCCTCTTCACCTGCCTTTGCTCACTGAGAGGCAGACATCGGAGAGGCCACAGCCAGATAAGAAACCAATATTTCAGGATGCCAATAGCCAGTGGCAGAGTTTCACTACTATCAAGCAGGAGAAGGAGTCTGTAGCAGTGGCAGCTGCGGCTATTTCCACTGGTGGCACAGAAGTCCTGCAGCTATCATTGGGAAAAGGAGCAAGTGTTTCAGGGGAGGAAAGAGATCCCTCCACTTACTCCCATAGCAGCTATGCAAGAAGCACAGGCAGCTATCAGCAGCTCCCGCTTCTTTTTATAGCTAAGGGTGGGTCCCCATTGGGTCTTCACCCTTTGTAGATTTCATCATGGGACACTCTGCCACAGGTCCAGCATAGACTAAGATCCTCCCTGTCATCTTCAAAGGCAGGGCTCTGATCTCCTGCCCTGCCCAGCCCCTGACCACATCTGGGCAGGGATTGTAAATTACTCAATTTGAGTTTTGAGTTAACTACATAAAACATGCAATGGTGGGTTGGGACTGTACGGATATTTAATGGAACCCACTATTTACACACACCCAAAAATCTATGTTTATGTCAAGTTTGACCTTGTGTGCCACTGCCAATACACAAGGAAATTCAAGAAAGCTGGCTTTCCATCCTTAACTCCTGTTGTCTGCAGGCATTTTAGTTCCTGTAGTCTGCTTAAGACACAAAAGGCGCAAGCAGAGGAGAATGTCATTTGAGCTTTTTTACCTTGTTGTGCCTGCTCTTGTCAAAGCCTTAAAAGTGCATGCTTGCTTATATTGCTTGTTTTTGTCTAACAGTTGGTTCTTTGGTTGGTGTGGAGGATGGAGTGGCATCAATATTTTTCACACTAGAAAACACTCCGAGTACTCAGCATGTTAAATGCCAGGAAAATTTTCAGCCCCCAATCATATAAAAGATAATATACATCTAGGCATACAATTTAAGAAATTAACTTCCCACATGTGTTATTCATGGCCTGCATGCTCCATACATATTATAGCAGTGGTTCTGGACCAAAACATGCCAGTCCCCCAGAAAAACCTAACCAGGGCAAGAGATAATCCAATAATTCCACAGGCCCAAAATCTCGAAGTTCCCAAGGTACCCTGCGGTCAGCAGGGAGGGGGAAGTTTGCAGAGGAAACATAATCCCAACCAGCAGACATCACCAGTCTTGAAGGGAAACTGTAAGGAAAACTCCCTCAAGGGATCACAGATCCTTTAAGGAGGGCAGGGGAATCTGCAGAGAGGCCAAGAAGATCCTTCCCCATCCCTCATGGCAGCACAGACAGCTGAAGATCTGGGAGGCCTTGACCTCATCCCCTGCCTCCTGATAGGATTTGAAAGAGCAGAACGTGCTTATCTTAATGCGGAAAGGGCCTTAATTAATTTAAGCTAGAAAATCCCCAGCTTTCCCGAGACACGGAGTGACACTATTCCTGCTGACCCCCCTCCCTCCCAAGTGTCCATCCACATGCAGATTGCACTGAGGGGATCCCATGAAGTTTGAAAGGGGGCAGATTTGAAGAGGATGCCTCTCCTACCCCCTCTCACAGATCCTGGGCCAGCAGAACAGGGTCTACATTCCTTTCATCCCTCCGAGAAGGGAAAGTCATTGGAATACAATGGCACTTTATCCTGGCTAGGGACACAGTTGTACCCCTCCCACCCTGCTTGCTCCTTATCAGCTCAAAACCTGGATGTTGAAGTCATTGGATAAATACGAACCCCAGATAGGGCAGCAGAGCATATGCCTGCACATACCTGACCAATAAGGACACTGGGTACTCAGCAGCATTAGGGGAGGATGGATGTGTGCTTAGGGCATTAGACTAGGACTGGGAAGAACTGGGCTGAATTCCTGGCTCTGTCACAGACCTGCTCTACAAACTTGGGCAAGTCATTTAGTGTCTGTGCCTGAGTTCCCTGTCTGTCAAATGGGGATAACAATACTGCCTTTGTCTTGCCTATTTAGATTGCAAGCTCTTTGGGGCAGGGACTGTCTCGGTCTAGGGCTTTGCTCAGTGGCTAGCACAGTGGGATCCCTCACTGCTACAGTGATACAAAGAGATTTTCTGCTGTTTTGATTTACTGGATTGATTAATGTGGCTGGTGGGCGCAGCATGTGTGCTGATCAGCCTGGGTGCTGTAATCCTGCTGAGTGCGGCTGGTCATTATTATGTTGTTGTAACTCTAATTCGGTTTTCTTAATAAGAATGACTAGATTTTTTTTAATTACCACTTAAATTTAAAGAAATAAAAACATCAGATGGGGATTCTGAAAGGTGAGAAGTAGATCTGCTCAGTTCTTGTCAGGGACAAAATGACTGGACCCAATATTTACACTATTTGTTACCTTAAATTTAGTGCTTAAAAATTGTATTTATTAGAGCCTTTAACAACCCTATAGGCATTTTACCTGTGAATAAGGCCCCTTATAAACTGTACTTATTGGAGCGCTAGCTTGTATTTTTGTACTTTACCACAGATATCCATACAGCAATTTTATTTAAGCTTCTACTAGCCCAGAAACTGGTTTTCTTTGTATGACCCGTTTAATCTCTTGCAAACTATAATTAAAAAACAAGCAAAGGAAAGAGACTTCAGAGACAAGGATGGCACAACACCATTATTTCTATACTAGTGCTGGCAGGTGTTCAGTAAAGCCATTTCCAAATTAAATGTTTCTGGACTTCACTTTATATCCCAACCACTTCATTTAAGGCACAACCCTGCTCCCATTAAGATTAATTGGAGTTTCGCTCTTAATTTCAACAGGAGCAAGAAGTCATATATAAAACCAGCATGCTCGCTATATTTTAATAGGTTTTCAAGCTGTATTTCAATTATACGTCCTTATTTGATCTTAAATGTCAGTAAAGTTTTACTCATTCGGCTAATGTAGCAAGATAAACAACTCAGGATATTCTGCATGTTCATACTGTCCCATGCCACAAAATCATCTTTTTGGACCATCTTCGGACGAGTACAGGACTTAAATCATGGTCACCTAAAGTTCAGTTAGGTCGGAACAAAGCTAGGGTGAACCTCAAATATTTTGTTATTCACATTTTTAGAGCAGTAATACTTTTTTCCAGCCAAGAAGTTCTCCACAAGTGGTTTACACATACTTCAGTGTCACAGAAACGCAGCCACCTCTGAGGTGGAGGGCAGCATCATCTCACCATGTAGCACATACTCAAGACTGTGCAAAGAGGGACATTGTTGGGATGCTGGGGCAAATGCCTGCTAGAGCCAGGAGGAGTTGTTTAAAGTGTCCATGCAGGCCAGCCACGATCTCAGCTTATTCCCATAGTGATGAATGCTCTTAAGTGACATTTAGAAGGAAGAGATTTGGAAGGGGGGGACCCAGCACTAGAACAGCACCACACCCTCCCAGATATAGTAACCTCAATGGGAGTTGATAGCATTTGACACATTGCCTAGTCTGGCCTCTATCCAGCAAATGCTGAGAATTCGTGTTTTATGAACTGGTCACTGCTCCAAGCAGCTTTCAGCCTAGATTATTCATTCTCAAATATTACGAGCTTCAGTTCTCTCTGTTCAGCTGCATCCAGAGAAGGCCATACTTCCAGAGAGCTCATGTTCAGGGCGAGACACAGATTAACATGAGTTTCTTGTGGTTGATGGAAGAAGCTACCAAACCAATTGTTAATCAGTCTGTCACTTACAAAGGTTACATTAAACATTCAGCAACTCATTTAGATGGAAAGCTCTGCTATACTAGATTTCACTATTGTCTAGAGCGAGACCTGACTAGACTGGGGGGAAAAGTCTCTCTGACATCAATTGAGTAATATGCTATTTTAATGCAGTATGAAACATTCAGCTAGGGTTTGGGGAAATTTTAATGATTTTTAATTCAAACTTCACTTATTCGGGAATTAGAACTCCAGAGTAACCTTCTAAAACTCAGATGGGGGAGCTGAAATTCCAAACAATAAAAAGATGACTGCAAGGTCCTCAAATTAAATAAAAGTGCAACTCTTTCAAATAACGGCTTAATTACTGGGTTGTAGGGACACTAATAGCAACGACGGACTCGTGATACAAATGTGGCTGTCAGCTGGACAGTACTTTTATTGGATTTCTTATGAAAAGCTAGCATTAAGTAACTGGATCATTATTTTAAGGTGTTACTAAAGAAAGGTGTTCCGTGTAATCAGCTCACAGACTGAAGAGAGATTCACTCTTCACAGGTCAATGAAACAATAAGGGGCTATTCCTCTCTCCATGCATTAGCTCTCATTAAGTTAATAGGAATTTCCTGTAGCTGTCTGCACCAAGGTCAGGATTAAACTTCTGTCTGTATTATTATTTAGGTAGCTTATTTAAAAACAGGAATTCAGGACAGTTAAATCCTTATTGCTCCCCACCTTGGTTTGTCACATCCATACCCCTTTATTGCTCATTAAAGATAGAGAGGTTCTCCCATCTGGGGAGGTGGCCTGAACAGACTGGTGTATAAGAAGACACTGTTACATTGAATCTAATAGCCCTACCCCTGCATTATTCTATGTAAAGGCCTACAGACCCAAAGTTTAGTGAAGTCATTGGAAAGATTTCCCCCACATACCTCTTTGGATCAGGCTCTAATAGCACAAGTGATGTTAGGAAGCAGGTGGGAAGAAGAAGAGGGAGACTGCAACTGCTGCTCCAGTCACCATGCTGCGACACTGCATCCTACTCCAGGGTGGGTCAAGGATTTCCTCCACACTCACAGAGTTCAGCCACAAAGACCCTGACTGCATAAGCTTTCTGCAGCAGAAGTGAATCTAGGTCACTTGGTTCTGCTTTGACAGCCCTGGAGACTGAAGTTTCTCCTCTCCCTTCACAGAACAGTTTATGTAAGTCTCCAAAATATGTCTGCAGAGAGTGGGTCTGTTTATACTACAGTCCTGAGGTGTGATTCCACAACAGTGCATATTTCACTGTGGTCAATCCAAGCCTGCCCAGAACCCTGACAGAGCACACAGACACGTACTTAACATTGACTTCAATTCATAGTGGGAGTAGTCCCCATGAGTAGTTCCTCAGGCACCCCAATCCTGAAACATTTTATTCAAGTGCTTAACTTTGCACTGATTTCAAGACTAGTCAAAACACTCAAAGTTGTGCATGTGCTTGTCTTTTCAGGATCAAACTCCTAATTCATATGATTGAGGGAGAAATTGTTTTCACCATTTTCAGATAAAATCGGAAGCGTTTTAAGTCATGCATGCTCCGTATACAAAAAAAAAAAAAAAGAAAAGAAACTGAAGGTGCACTATACCTCTGATGCTTTTATAAAATTGAAAAAATGTCTGCTTTTTTTAAATGTGACTTTGTGAAAACCACAGAGATTAGTCTACAGAGAGTTTTAAAATAAAGATAGCTGGGGAAATACTTTAGAATTCTTGTATAACAGATAGTAACACAACTAGAACTACCATGTAAAACTTTGTATAAAAGGAAGTAGTCTCCTTTTGAAATTCATATTCCTGGTTTACTAAGGCTATTCTTCCTAAGGAATAGAATAACTATTTTAAAAAAGGGATTCAGACTTTGAGGATTATGATCTTTCACTAATACAGTATACTTAAAACAAAAATGTTCTGAAATTGACTCCAAGCTTTTATTTCACCTCAAATGTTCTAAATATTCATGTTACTCAATCTATTTTATTAGTAGCTTCCCTAAGCTCAGAGTCAATTTCAGGACATTCTCGTTTTATATATTTTTTGAGATGGGGTGACCGAACTGGACAAAGTATTCAAGGTGTGGGCACACCATGGATCTATAAAGTTGCATTATGATATCTTCTGTCTTATTTTCTATTTTCCCAATAGTTCCTAACATGCTGTTAGCCTTTTTGACCACTACTATGCACTGAGTGGAAGTTTTCAGAGAACTGTCCACAGTGACTCCAAGATCTCTTTTTTGGATGGTAACTGCTAATTTAGAACCCATCATTATAATATATAGTTGGGATTATTTTTTCTAATATGCATTACTTTGCACCTATGAATGTTGAATTTCACCTACCATTTTGTTGCCCAGTCACTCTGTTTTGTCAGATCTGCCTATAATTCCTTGCAGTCTGCTTTTGACTTAGGTATCTTAAATAATTGTGTATCATCTGCAAACTTCACTACCTCACTGTTCACTCCCTTTTCAGATCATCAATGACTATGTTGCACAGCACAGGTCCCAGTACAGATCCTTGGGGGAACCCCACTGTTCACATTTCTCCATTCTGAAAATGGGTGATTTATTCCTACCCTCCCCCCCACACACACACATCTTTTAAACAACGAGAGTTCAGTGGCACCTTAAAGACTAACAGATTTATTTGGGCATAAGCTTTTTCTGCCCCTGAAAGCTTATGCCCAAATAAATCTGTCAGTCTTTAAGGTGCCACAGAACTCACATTGTTTTGCTGAAAACAGACTAACACGGTTACCCCTCTGGAAACCATCTTTTAGACAGTTATTGATCCAGGACCTTCCCTCTGATCCCATGGCTCCTTAGTTTCCTTAAAAGCCTTTAACGAGGGACCTTGTCCAAGGCTTTCTGAAAAGCCAGGTACACTATATCAACCGGATCACCCTTGTCCATTGAATTCCCTGAGGGAGTCAAGAAGCACAACAGAATTAAGTAATTTACTCCATAGGGACGCTGTTTAATGTAAGATACCTACAGATACACCTGCCTGGAGCCCAGATTTCCACTTGGAATGATCTTGCAGCAGGTTTATTTAGACCGACAAGACATTCCCAGGACATCTCGCAGCACCTGTGCATCCACTCGCGTTTCTGAGGATGTTATTAAGCCCTCGCCGCTGGTGTAAAATGAACCGGACTCATTCCCACCCACCCCTCTTCAAAATGATCCGATGTCAGGGGAAAAATCGCTTTAAAAAAAAAAAAAAAAAGAGGAATGTTTGTATCGTGCGCCAGGGGCAGGGGCAGGGAGGTGCTGCCGGTGCTCGCTCGATGCGGGGGAAGAAGCCAGCCAGCCAGCCTGCCTGCCTGCCTTTCCCTGGGGGGGTCCCACACCCGCTCCCCACCGCCGCCGGCCCCTTACCTGACCAGCGGCTCCTTCTCCGGCAGCGCGGCCTCGGCCAGGCAGCAGCGACAGCAGCAGCACAGCGCGCCCAGCCACTCCCGCAACCCCATGGAGCCGCCGCGCCGCGCGAACCCACCAGGCGGCCCGGCCCAGCGCCTGCCCGGCCGCGCTACCATGGCAGGCCGCCGCCCGCCTGGGGTTCCCCTGCCCTGCCCAGACTCCGGCTGCGCATGGGCCCGGCGGCGGCAGCAGCGCCGCCTCCTCCCGGTCCGGTCCGCCCGTCCGCCCCGCCCGGCTGTGGGGGGGTTAATTCTGGTGCCTCCCTCGCGCTGCCGAGCGGGAAAACCCACCCAGCCGGCTCCTCGCCTCAGGGCGTGTGGGTGGGGATCCCAGCGCCTCTCCCGCCCCGCCGCCTCCCAGGCACGGAGAAGAGTGATGAGGGAATGGGGCCGCCCCCAACGCCCGGCTTCGCCAAGGTGCGAGTGTGAGGGGGAGCCCCTGCCCCAGCGCAGTGACTGACTCCCTGGCTGCTTGGGAGGCGATGCTCACCCAGGCCTCCCACATAGGCAGGACACTTAAGGGCACCCATCCTAGCTTCAGTGGGGGTCGAAAAAGGAGAGAAGTTCCTGGGGGACAGGTCCCTCAATGGCTGCTGGCCAGGATAGGCAGGGGTGGCTGTTTGCCAGAGGCAGGGAGTGGGCGATGGGATGGGTCACTTGGTGATTCCCTGTTCTACTCACTCCCTCTGAAGCACCTGGCGCTGGCGGAAGACAGGACACTGGGCTGGATGGACCATCGCTCTGACCCTGTATGGCTGTTCTTTAAACACCTGAGTAGCCCCGTGGAGGCCAGAACAGACTGGACGTAAAGCAGGTAAGAAGACTGGAAGTGGCAGAAAAGGCGTATAATGAAAAGACACAAACAGCTGCCTCTCTCTCCCCTTTTAACAGAGAGGGAGCTGCCAAGCTGCATGTCCGCGCACACCCAGGACTGTATTTGAAAGGGTCACAGAGCATGACCATATCTAACTATGCAAGGTGAGAGAAGGAGCACCCGTTCCCCAAAATAAGGAAGACTTAAACCCGGAGTCTTGGGTTGTATGTCTCACAGGTAAAGGGTCTGATTTACACAACCCTTATTCACATTTGGTGAGCACTTTTTAGATCCTTAAAGACGTCCAATTCCCATTGAGGAATCTTGCTCACTTGAATAATCTCACTGAAGAGAATTGTATTATTCATGTGAGTAAGAGTTCACTGCAGATAAAGGTTGTGCAACTGGGCCCTTCTTCTTTGCTTGAGTAAAATGGGATAATACTTGATTATCTTACAGGGGAATGGGCTTGTGGTACTTAATTCATGTCTCTGACTATCACTTTGCTATCTCAGCCTTTCTGCTAAAAGGCTCTGTACTATAGTAGTATTGTTTCAGTATTAATTTATAGCATCATCATTATTTATTATATGTATTACCGTAGCCCCTAGGAGTCCTAGTCATGGAATAAGACCCCGTAGTGCTAGGCACTGTATAAACACAGAGCAAGGAGATTACAATTTGAGGGTATGTCTACACTGCTGCTGGGAGGTGTAATTCCCAGTTCATGCAGACATACGTGAGCTAGCTCTGATTGAGATAGTGTGCTAAAAATAGCAGTGTGGCCATAGTGGCATGGGTTGCGTCTCGGGCTGGCTGCCTGAGTACAGTTCCATCCAACAGCCTACATATGCACTTGGTTGACTAGCCTGAGCCTCCGCCCATACCATCATGGCCACTCTGCTATCCTTAGTGTGCTGGCTCAAGCAGAGCTAGTACATGTACATCTGCCTGAGCTGGGAGTCCTCCAGCTGCTGTGTAGTTATAAGACAGGAGACGATAGATAAAGGCAAATAGACCGGAGTACAAGGAAACAAAGAGATGATGTTAGTATGATAGGGGTCTCAGCACACAAACAGCTAATCATCAGATTTCTTGTAGGCATCACACCAAAGGAGAGTTGTGAGCAGGGATTTGGAGGATAATGAAGTGATATTGTGGATGTTTGCTGGGAGTGCCTCCCACTCATGTGGGGCAAAAAGCACAACAGTACTTGCTTGACAATTGAGCAAGTGGTTAGTGGAGGCTGGCATCATGAGCCAATTGGATGTCAGCACAGACAGCTCGCTGTCTGAGCAATGACTAAATTAATGATTAGCGGTTACCTTTCTGAGGTGAGCTGCATTATGCGCCATTCACTGTGATAAAACAATTGACATGCGTGCATGGTGGAATTACACGGATGTGAAAATATTTAGGGAGAAGTCCTGGCCCCCTTAAAGCCAATGGGAGCTTTACCTTTGATTTCAATGGGGCCAGGGTTTCACCTGTAAACTGGAAGGGAAGAGTCAACCTGACGGAGCCATCTGTGTCAGGATTTGGACTGCAGGTGGCATGCCACACAAGTTACGGATGCGCTGCTGTGCTGAATGGATGGTATCAAATTGGAAGACATTCATTTTACTGTGGACCAAATTATGATGCTCAGTTTAGTAGAACCTTCTCACCCAAGGTGACCTATTGACTTGTCTGAGCACAGCATCCAACCAGCATCCTCCTCTGCTTTGGCTTTTGCAGAGGGGAAGGCAGTGTATTTGCAGGACAGTGCAGCTACTTCTTTCTGGTTTCTTCCTTTGCAGCCATGCCAATGGACCTTTGTTGTTGAGACTAAGCACAAAAGGGCTGATCTAAAACCCATTGAAATCAATGGATGGCTTTTCATTGCCTTCAGTGGGCTTTGGGTTAGGTCCTAAATGATCCGTCACTGAGGCCATGTCTACACTTACAAGCTCACAGTGACATAGCTGTACCAACACAGCTATGCTGCTGTAAAATTGCTCATCTAGCCGTCGACATAATAATAATAAAACCACCTAAAGGAGCGGTGGTAGCTATGTCAGCGGGAGAGCATCTCCCGATGGCATAGCACTGTACACACAAACGTTTATGCCAGTGAAACTTGTGTCACTCGGGTGTGATTTTTTTTCAGATCCCTGAGCGACAAAAATTTTGCTGACATAAGGAGTAGTGTAGTCATGGCCTTGCTCTTAATTTCTTCCTTTCTTACCATGGATATATCCTTTATGTATGTATCTTAATCAGCATGGAAGAGGGAAGACTTGGAAAAAATGAATTAAGTTGATCTTTTTGCTCTTAATTTAATTGAGAAAGCTCATTGTGTAGCAGCTTGATTGTATTTCAGAGCATGTCATCAAATGTCAGACCAAAAAAACCCAAAAGCAATTGCACTAAGTGCAGTTGGCTATATGCAGCATGAACACTAATTTAGCTTTAGTACAATATCTGCCTTATACTATTTACATTTTGCTTATGCCAGCAGATGTCACATCTAATATATTTTTCAGACACTACGTGAGCACAATGAAAAGGGGAGGAAAAAATGGATTTGCCACTAATTTTTTATTAGTAGTAGTATTCTGGGATTTGTTAGACCATAACCATCCACTTTAAATGTGTTATGGTGAATTTAATCTGGTGAAAGGTTTACAATCCAGGAAACTGAAGCTATCCATTCAGAAGAGGTGCACCATAGGTGGTGGCAATGCAAGATTTCCCTCAGTGGTCCTCCAACGTGCCTCAACCCTGACCAATTGAGACAGCCTCCAGGGCAGCAGTTCCCCAACTGTACGTGTGTGAGCTCATGCAGTCCAGAGGACACCATTATGTAAAGCAAAATGGCATCCTCCTGGCGTCGTGACCTTTCATGTACAGTGCATGTGAGGTCACACTGCAGGAAGGACACCGTTTTTAAATGGCAACTTCCATGCTATCTGGGGTAGTGGGAAACAACGCATCTGAAAATGGGGTCATGCAGGGAAAATATTTGGAAATCTCGGGGGGTAAGAGAAATAGCTCCATTTCCACATCCATCCAGTTTTCAGTCTCAGGGCTGAGCTGCTATGAGGGCTGCCAGCTAGTGCCATATTCATTCATAGATTTTTAAGGCCAGAAAAGACCATCTGGTCTGATCTCCTGCATGAAGCAGGCTAAAGAAGCTCAACCAATAGTGGATTTTGTGGCATGGACACTTGAGCACAGACAGCAGCACTGAGTCCACCAAGTCATTTAACTGAGGCACAGAGAGGCTAAATGACTTGTCAAAGGTTACCTAGAAAGTCTGTGGCAGAGCAAGGAGTTGAAACCAGGTCTCCTGAGTCCTAAATTAGTGCCCAAAACATTGGACCACCCTCCCGGCTGCTGCCCTAGAGTTGAAAACTGTATTTTCCATTATCAATCACTACAGGTTTGATCTCCTGCATTTGGGCTCAAATTTGCCCTGACCTTTTTTCTACTCATATCACACTGCAAACTCATATCTAATATACAGCCCATTGTCACGAGTAGGTGCTTTCTATGCAAACCTCTCCAAATGAGTATATGTGCTGTGGATTATTTCCCACCTGAGTATATTAGGTTGTTGATCAGTTTGTCAGTATTTTAATGAACAATGAGTCTTGTTTCTATCATATACTAGGGTATAATCAATAAACCATATGCTGATTATAGTTATTTTACATGTCAAGTCATATCTCTACCTGTTGTCGTCCAGATTGTTGCAGAGTGTTTGCAAGCTTTTTGTTCCCTCCTCAGTGCCAATTCATGACTCATCGTAATTACAAGATAAACAGAATTAGGGAATCAGACACATTTCTGTTAGAATTTTTTATGATTCTTTCTGTTTCCACCAAAAGGAAGAGATGAAAGAAAGGAATCAATAGAAAACACTGCTGTTAGACATTGCTTTTGTGCATCTAAAGAAATTCAGCTGTAACAGCTCTCTGGAATTTGATGCACCTGTCTATAATACTCAGTTACTATATGGTGCTTTTCATTCACCCATCACAACCTACTTTACAAAGGGATGTGCAGATCATTAGCCTCATTTTACAGATGGGGAAATAGATGTTCAGAAGCTTTCTCAAGATCACACAGCAAGACAGAGGCAGAACCTAAGTCTCCCAACTCTCATTCTGGAGCCTTATCTATTGGACCATATTTCAGCAAGGTGGCAAGCTAACATGCCAGGGAACGTGGTGGAGAGTAGGGAAAAGTTCAATGCTCTGTGAGGGTGAGAGCTCAGGGGATTATCAGAGATATCTGACCGAATTGTGTGGGAAAGGTTAAGATGGAGATGCAGACGTGTGAACTGTCTGTAGCAAAATCATAGTTAAAGCTGTGGGAGCAGATAAGGTCACCAAGGGATAAAGTGTAAAGGGAGTAGAAAGGCTCAAGAACAGAAGCCGAAGGGATTCCTACAGAGACTGTGAAATCAGTGGAAGAAAAGTTCCCCAAGGAGGCAATGAAGAAGAAGGAGTTGAATCAGAAGAGTACACAGTTTTGGAGGTCTGAGGAAAGAGAATCTAGAAAGGAGGGGTGATTGCTGCCAGCACTACAGTGTGACAGGTTGCAGAAGGTGAGAATGGAAAACAGGCCCTTAAATTCAGCTGGATGTGGTGACTGATCTTGGTGCAATGTGGAGGACTACCAGGGCAGACTCCAGAAGATGTATATATGAAGCTGGGTGGTTCTTTAACAACATGTGGCAGAGCTACAGTGAGGACACAGTTGGTTCCATATTCCTGAGGAGGAGTGGAGTTGAGTTTTCAAAGTTTACAGTGTTAGGCTGGTCACCAGGGCCAGAGCTTCTCCCTGGCTCCAAAGCATGCACTGCCACACCCAGTCTAAGTCAAGGAGGTTTATTTCTTTAACATAGGTTATCAAGTAAACAGAAAAAAAGGCTTAAGCCCATCCTTGGCCCCAGGGCCACACCTCCCAGGGGTCTCTGACACTCCAGCTCCTCACAGCTTCCTAGCCCTCAGGCAGCTTTTGTTCCCACAGGGCTGCTTCCCTGGCCCCAGGGACCTACCACAGCAGCTAATTCTGCTTCAGTGTGATCTTCCCTCCCCAGGGCTCAGCCTGTCTCCATTCTTCCTCTGGGCCAGAAGCCCACCAGCAGCCCTTTATAGGCCCAGGTGTAGCTCAGCCCTCTTTAATTGGCTGGATTGGATTCACCTGCTCTGGTCCAGAGGTGCTGGGCTTAGTCTATCAACAGGGACCAGCAACCTTGTGACAGGGCCTAAATGAGGGAGGATTGTGTTTGAAGTCAAGATATCATCTGAATAAACCTAAGCAAGGTGTCAAATCTAAGACAATCTGAGTCGGATCGGATTTCTAAATATAAACATTTATAGTAAGCAGATGAAAACATGGCTGTTAAAATATGGGTGGGCTGTGAGTCACAATGAAATGCTTCTCAGTGTCTGTGCTCTTCACTTTCTTCACAGACCCAGTTCTGTCTCTGCGCTGCCATGCCAGGAATTATGGCCAGAGATTCTTTTTATGCAAACTTAAGTGACAAGACTGCAGACAGCACCGCACATAAGAGAAACTTGAAAGCTCACAGACGTCTCTATGGTAACGTCCACAGACTATATACTCTGTGGATTCAGCATCAGAAACAACCAACCGTTCATAAAAAAGCCACTCAATACAGTCACATTCATTCTTCTTTGCAATGTTAGAGGTAGGTTCTGATACCCTTACTCATGTTACTCAGTATGTTTTGCCACAAATAATCCTACTGAAGTCACTGGGATTGTTGAGTATGGTGCTACCCAACGTGAGTTAGGGTAACGACACCTCCAGCCCATCTCAACTAACTTTTTCTCTTTTCCCCAGAAAAGACAGTTATCATCATCTCTATTATCATCAGATTGTTAAAAAAGGGGTCTTTTTTCTTCTACCAGCTCTCTCCAGCTAAAGGGAAAGGGAACAAGGGATATTGTTAAAACAAAAGCCTCATTTAATGGTTTACACTTCAGATACTTAAACTCGTTTTTCTTTTCAGTGGATTTTTAAGGATTTTTGATGGTGTTTGCCATAGTACTAAGCAGGCTGAGCTTTCTGTCTACCAAGCCCCAAACCTTGTTTAAAACTGTTTAATGTTGGACCGTTTCAGAGTCATTTTAACCATTTTGACTCTTTGGGCCCATGTATTCTATCTAAATTAATACAACAGGTGTCAGAATCTGGCCCATTGGGGTAAATTAGGGATATGCATGCAATGAAATATCTTCTGCATCACAGTTGGAATGTGAGTGACAGGAATCAGCTAGCCACTAGGGAAGCACTAGACTGAAAGACTAGGAAGGCAAATGTGAGTATTTTAATTCTAGGGAGTCACATTCATCCCGTGAGGGAATAATAGAGGCAGTAACATGTGAGCTAGGTGTCCAATTTTGGGCATCAAATAGTCACAATGAATTGCAAAAATTATTCAGTAGATAACTTCAAATAACAAATGAAAATTGTAAGCAGCTCAAGACACGTTCGTAAAGAGGCTAAATGTATTGGGTAATAATGAGGTAACATAACCCCCTTTTTGGGGGTAGGCATTTTTTCTTACCCAGTGTTTGTCCTCACCTAGTACAGTGGGGCTTTTATCTCAGTTTTAGCTCTTAGGGGCTACAGTAATGTACATAATGAACAAAAATAATTTACTTGCAGTGAATAATTGGAGGCAGTGTGGTCCTGCCGACACGATTCTGGATCAGGACTTGAGACACCTGGGTTCTGTTCATGGCCACTGACCTGCTGTGTGACCATGAGCAAGTTTCATGACCCTTGATTTGTGTTGTTTCGTTTCTGTACCAAGGAGACTTTCCACCATTGCAGAAGTCTTTAATGGTGCTCAGAAGCCTTGGGAATAGATTCTCTATTGATTTAAACCCATGACCTCTAGATGGAAGCTGAACTATATAAAAATACCCACCTAAAATGAAATGTTTCAAATTCTTTGCTCTTTCTCATGCTAATAAATCTTCCTAGGTTTGTTTCTGTTCAAGAACAAAATAAAAAGTCAGAAGTCTCAAAAGAACCACATATATAAGCCATGTGGGGCTCATAAAAGCAAATCATTCTCTCCATAAAGATAAGTTGAAATATTGCAGAGCTCATCACATATTATGCTGTAAATGACCCAGAGAATGCTTCTGCCCATCTGCAAATGATGCATGAGGTGAACAAACTTTTACCATTTCTTCCTTTCTGTTGCACGCTACATGTTTGCTGTGTAAATAATTTTGATGGCTCACCTTTCAGGAAGAAAGTTTGCTGTGTAAATAATTTTGATGGCTCACCTTTCAGGAAGAGCACAGAACAGAGACACTTGTACTACTTTTACTGATTAAGAGACCTTTTTCAGTCAGGAGCTGTGCTCACCTTATGCCCTCTTCATTCCTCCCCGGCATCACTGGTAAATGTGTCTCCTCTAACCTTCTGCAGCTCAGATAGGAAGGGCACAGTCTTCAGTCCCACCCTTGAACCAGTGTCTCCTGTGCTGATGCACTAGAGCCCGATTCCAAAGGCCAGTGAAGTCAATGGTAAGACTCCCATTGACTTGTGTCAGGGGCTTACTTCTCCCACCAAACCAAGTGGTAAATTGATTAACTACTTGTGTGGCTCAAACAGCCAGACTAGTTCTCAAGTTCTGACCTCAAAGTCTTGAGGCAGAGGGATGCAGCTGCTAACCTCCACCACGAGCCTCAAAGCATCTGGAAAGCAGCGGGGTTGTGACCCATGCTGTAGGAAGATGGATGTTTTATAGTAACTGCCCTCTGGGAGATGTTTGCAATGAGCCTCAGATCTTCTCTTGTATCCGCGTGCTGTCTGTTTCTTTCAGTAAGATTCAGTGAGAGCCGTGGTCAGATACATCCTTATGCCAAGCCATTAACCCTTTTGCAACCTCTCCTTTGTTAAAATACAACCTGCTTTGGCAAATCTCCTTCCATGTGCACTGAATGACTGACTTGAGTAAAAGACAAATGTTAATTGTGCGGCACAAATTTAATACTAATCAAAGGAAATACGCCGCCGCCGGTCCCCCCCCACCACACACACACACACACACAACAACATACAATTACCCTGTGGAAAATTCATTGCTATAAGTTAGTAGTCAGGCAAAGAGCGTAACAGGATTCAAGAAAAAGATTGGATATTAATATTGATGACAAGATTGTCTAGCATTATAATATTAAAACAATAAATTGGAGTTTGGGGAAGGATATAAAAACTTCCTTCTTCAGGGCACAAAAATAGCCTGTAATGGGTACTAGGAAGAAATTTTGCCTATGGGCAGCTTATTCCATAAGATCTTCCTACGGTCAACCTTCCTGGAAGCAGCTAGTACCGGCCTCTGTCAGAGAAAGTATCTTGGGCAATTACTATTATTTTGGTTTTTTACTTGTATTATTATTTGTATTCCTGTACCATCTAGAAGTCCCGGTCATGGACCAGGATCCCGCTGTGCTAGGTGCTGTACAGACAGATAACAAAAAGATGGCCCCTGAGAGCTAGGTGGACCACTAATCTGATCCAGTCTGGCCCTTTCTTTGCCATTGTTTGTGTTTGGGGATGTTGTGCAGTTTAATGCCCTGCTCTGCACAGTGTGGTGTTGTGCCCTGCATTTGGATTGCTACACAATTAGGGCATTGAAGTTACCTGGGCATTTTTCCATTGACTTCCCTAGGTTGTGGAATCAACCCCTTAATGCCAGATATGGCAACACCCTGGAAAATGCTATATAGGCAGGCTTGGCAGAATTCAATTTTTATTTGTTTATAATTTTGATGGATATTATCAATGTTTATTTTTAAGCATTTTTTCCATTTTTGTCAATTTAAATTTTTGCAGTTGTGGGAAATTGGGGAGGGAGGGGGAGTCAATTACTTATGACAGTAGTTGCTGAGATTCAAAAAGTTAAAGCTTTATAAATTGTTAAAACACAAATTGTCAACATCACATGTCAAAATACACAAAGTAAATCTCCTTAAAACAACAATTCATACCTGTGTTGTTTATTCATTCACTAGGCAATTTGTAATAAGCTTAATTCAAAAGTATAAATCCCTGGATTTTTACTCTAAGTTCCAAAGCAACATTGTTCTTACCTTTCCTATATGTAAATCTTAATGATTATTAATGGAAATGTTTTCCATTGGTTTGTGTGTGAACAGTGAAATTGATGTTTACCAACATTTATCAATAAAAAACTAATCTTTCCAAGCCTATATTTATGCCAGTATTTTCAAATCTAGAGGACTCATGCTAGGAAATGAGGTTCCAATGAAGCAGGCCACTATCTCATAGAAAACAAGCAAAGAGTGTTTCTAGTAAATTTTTATGCAGCCTTGCTAAAAGTTTTTCTGAGGAATGGTGGTAAAATTTAAAACTAAGGCTAACTCTTGTTATTGGGGAAATAAGTAGAAATGTTCTACTGCTGTGCATTCAGAAATATGAACCTAGGATGACAGATACACAGTTCCTGACAGCCGTTCTTGGTAAACAGTACAAAGCAGAGCTTTGAAGAATCATGCACTGATGCACAAATATGCAATGACATATGCAGTGGCATTACTAAAATGTGAATTAAGTTTTTAGGAACATGCCCTGTAGTAAAAAATCAATCAACTCAAAGAATATTGTATAAATATAGGAACTTAGAATAGCTGCACTGTATCAGATCATCTAGTCCAGTATCCTGTGTCCAGCTGTGGGGATTAGAGGAAGTCATTAATCATGTTGTTACCTGGAACCATTCCCAGCGGGAATGGGGGACTTCTCTTTAATATGTGCAGTGGGTTGGGTTTTTTGATAAAGCATTTTAGGATCCATTGCAAATTGCAATGATTACATAAGTGTTATGCACATACCTACACCCACCCAAATCCAATTTGCACACATTATGAGAGGAAGGATGGTCTAGTGCTGATTGGATGAACCCAGGTTCAGTTCCCTGCTCCTCCATGGGTTTCCTGTGTGACCTTGTACAAGTCACTTAACCTCTCTGTGCCTCAGTTCCCCCTCAGTAAAATGGGAAATTGTGCTATCCTGGAAAAAGGAGATATAACAAGAAGATACGACATGCTGGTCTGTCACAGAGGAGGCAACAGGCTGCTTCCATCATTCCTCAAGAAATTGCTTTTTCCAAACCGGTTGCTGGTGAAGGAGGAGAATTTCAAAGGTACAGAGGGCAATTAGGGCTCCAGTCCCACTGAAAATCAACAGGAGGTGGGCACCTAGTTTGTGCCTTTGAAATCCCCTCAAGCTGAAGGAAGCCCAATAAAACCTGTTAGAGTATCACATTGGATTTGTGACCTCCACAAACCACAAAATGTTAGTGCTCTCCATACTGCTAATTCACAGGGAAAAAAAGGAGATCAGAGAGCTGGAGCTCATAGGATTCCCTCAGGGAAAGGAAGGCTGAGGCTGTAAGGCCACTGACAGGGAGGGCCTGTCAGGCTCCCTGAGGTAAAGGAAAACCCAGGGAATTAGTCATGTATGGTTTTGGTCCCCTTCTGGATCTGTTTATGGATTGTTTGAAGACCTAGTATGTGGGGCCTCCCTGAGGAAAATCTGGGAAAGGATTAGAGGTGGCATTTAGCTCTTGAACTGACCACAGCTACAGGGTGTTGACCTTCAGAGGGAATTCTGATTACGGAGGGGTTTTCCTTACCCCTGCTCAGCAATGGGCTTTCGCCTGACTTAAGCAATGGCCACTCAGCCCTCATCTGAGTGACTCCCTCCCATTGCGGTCCCGGGCTTGTGGCGTTCCGTGTGCATGCATCATGCTGCATGTCTGGCTGCAACAGGGATTGTGGGAATCAATCCCAGCTACACTAGCCAGTTCAGTGGCACACGTTTTCTGAAGTTCCATTGAGATAAACCATGCTACATAAAGAGTAGGATGAGTACAAGTAGATGGTGCAGGAAAAGTGAGGGACAGAGCTGCTTGGAGATCGTGAGGGGTCAGTTAAAACGCAAATCTTCTCTGGAAAGAGACTGTAGTAAATGGTACTGGGGGTTCTGTGTTTATGGGATCCCACCAAGTCCATGTCAGCTGTGCTGATTTTGGGCCAAACTTTGGTGCCTGTCCTGCGTGTTTCCAACACTCTCCATGTCAGCTACCCATATCGTGAGCAGCCTCTGCAAGGCGAGTACAACCCCACCACAGTATATGACAGTGGGAAGGGGCCCTGGTACACCAGCCACTAGATCTGTACCGGCACACTGGGGGACGTATGATGAGCCAGGGACAGGGAGAAGGCAGCTTGGAGGTAGTTGCTGAGTGACAGTCTTCTTCCCAGGCTCCTCCTGGGGCCACTCAACAACACACAGCTGCGCACACAGGATCTGAATCTGTTACAAGGAAATACTCTTCACCCTGAGCTCTGAGTCAGGCTGGGCTCTATCCTTCTAACACATCATTACCAGTAATAAAGCCACGCTCTCCCCTCCATAAGGCCTGCACAACCCTGCAGAAAGGATTTGCCCAGGTGTACCTGGGAGCAGAATTTGGGCTGCAGATGCTCTACAGAGAGCATCTCCTTGACACTGAGAGTCCAGGCGGAGGTTGCAGGGCTGGCAGTCAGAAAACAGCATCTTTTTAATTGTAAACCGAGCGAATGTGATAGGTAAGGCCTCGTTCTCCTTTTCGCTAAGGTCCTTTGACGTGGCTCTGGCAGTGTAACCGAGCCGTCGCATGGGTATAAATGATGTCTCTGCCCACTGTGAGGCTCCTTGATCCTGCTGGAGTGTGTAAAGGGGCCTCATGTAAATGAGAGTCAGGCACTAAGTCATTTAGACACAATAAACATGAACCCCCAAAATGTCATCTATAGCAAGAGGGTGAAAGGCTGGCCTCATTGAAGTCAATGGCAAAACTCCATTTAAGAGCAGAACGGCACCATAAGTGGTAATTCTCCCCACCTGCTGGTGGGGATTTGGAGGCAATGAGGACAAAGCCCATAAAGCATCAAAGGACTGAGGAGGTGTGGGAAATCCTGCCCCAATCCCAGCTGTGTGGAGAGACCATGCCTCTGCACTCTCTCTCCCCTAATAGCTCATCTGCAAACTGAGGGCACAGCCATCAACCTCCATGGTAACTAGCCCTCCAGCTGTGCTCTGGGACTCCAGCGTAGGAGTGTCACAGATCATGTTATTGCTGCTTGGGGAGCGTTAACCAAACAGATTTTTGAATAGCTCTCACTCTGCAGGGTAGGGAGAATATGCTTCTCGGTACAGTTCATCCCAGCTACTCTCTGGCCCCATGCTTGTTTCCTGTACAGCTTTCCAAACCTTTCACATAGGGAACTGCAGTGACTATAAAGGTGAAGGGATGTCCAGCATGACTGCCCAGCGCTTCCATTCTGTCCTGCTGTGGTTTTCAACCTACATTTACTATACTCTGTATGGGAAGCACAAGGGCTCAAATGATCATTCAATTAACCTTGATTGTGGAGGACTAGAAACTAAGGAAGAGATATACAGCCACTGTATTCATTTAAAACCTCAGTAAATATTTTTCAGTACTGCCAAACTGAGGTCATCTCACTGATTCAGCACATTCCCCAAGCTCCAAGTCCAATCCACCTGCAATTAATTGCAATTAATTAAATAACTCCAATCAATGTCACTTACAACTCATATAGTATCACAGAATTATCCCTCTGTTTGATTGCAAAGATATCCTGCAGTGCGTGTGAAAGGACCTTATTATAATACAGCAAATAGTATGCTTAGATAGGAGTGAGTCCAGAAGCAACAAAAATGTATTGGGCAACAAGTTGGACTGGTTTTCCTACAGCCTTTTGATGTTTAATATAAAAACTCTTATCACATGATACATATGCAGCAGCTAAAACACACAGAACATTCTTAACGAAATATATACCCACACTAGTCATTTCGGTAAATGTTATCAGAGACAACAGGTGGGATTGTCAAAAGCAATCAGCACTGGTTCTAATGTTGTTCCCATTGAAATCAATGTGAAGGATTTATCCTTTGAAATAATTCTGGAAAATGTTCAATGGGTTTTTTTGTGAGGGGGCGGTCCCTCACCTGTTTTTTGACCAACTATTAGCGGGTTGAAATTTTTTTAAATTTAAAAAAAAAATGTAATTTTGAATTTCAAAAGAATTCAGGGGAGGGGAGATCACAATTTTTCCCTCTTTTTTTGTCAATGTAGTCTTATAGAATTGTAGAATCTTAAAGAGAAAAAAGAATTAATACGTATATTAGCGCAGCTCTCTCATCATGGAAGATTTCCCCATATCGCACATCTGTTCATGGATCATTCATGAAGAGTGAAAGGGGCTACAGCTGTCAAACAAATTTGAAGAGTCACCCAGCTGTTTTGGAAATATATTGGGAGATTGTCTTTAATGTTTGACTAAACAGATGACTTTTCATAAGGACATATAAATAGCTGGCATAAACTAAAGCATCTCAATTGACTTCAATGGAGATGTCCCCGTTTATTTTGGCAGTGAGTTTGGCCCAAACTACAGCTATACTAAGAAGTCACCTGAACCGAAAGCCAAGCTTCAGCTATTGCCCCATATTCCAGCATATGCCCTATCACTATCCCACCCTTCTGCCCATCTCTGCTCATTCCAGTTCCATACAGAGCATAGAGTCTTAGAAGGAGCTGCGTATGCCCTTGTGATGCTGGCAGACTGGGTGCCAGCTCTTGCCAAGGCTGTAGGCATCAGCTGAGCGCTGACAAATTCATTACTGGAAACCAGACCAGCTCACCTGGCTGTTAACATTATCAAAATAGATATTAGATGATAAGTTGATAAGAACATTTAGACTTTGTGAAATGCTTGTAGGATGCTGCAGGTATTGATCTCATTAAAACCTCTATAACCCATGATATAAAGTTATACTGAGTGTTTGCATTGTAAGCCTCTGTAATTGCATAACTCAAACAGGAAAAGAGGCATTAATTAAGATGAAGTGCTCATCCTGCATACAAGATGGCCCACTGAAGGTATTGTGTTGCATCAAAGGATAGAGGCCCTGTTGACTGCAGTCCTAACTCCCTCCGGGACAGAGAGATCTATGTGTGAACTCATCCCATCAGTTTGAACTGTGGGGTGGAAGGGATAAAAATCCCTGACAAGGAAAAACTGGATCTCTCTCTCTTTGTTGTTTGGACTCTCACAGGGCTGGAGCTAGAAGATAGGAGCAGAGATTCCTAGGGTCAACATGGCTTAGCTCTAAAACAGTGGTTCTCAACCTTTCCAGACTACTGTACCCCTTTTAGGAGCCTGATTTGTCTTGCGTACCCCAAGTTTCACCTCACTTAAAAACTGCTTGCTTACAAAATCAGACATAAAAATACAAAAGTGTCACAGCATGCTATTACTGAAAAATTGCTTACTTTCTCATTTTTACCATATAATTATAAAATAAATCAATTGGAATATAAATATTACTTTCTTTTCAGTGTATAGAGCGGTATAAACTAGTCATTGTCTGTATGAAATTTTAGTTTGTACTGACTTAGCGAGTGCTTTTTGTGTTGCCTGTTGTAAAACTAGGCAAGGATCTAAATGAGCTGATGTACCCCCTGGAAGACCTTTGCATACCCCCTGGGGTATGTATACCCCCAGGGGTACGTGTACCCCTGGTTGAGAAACTCTGCTCTAAAAGACTTTCAGTGCTGACATTACTACAACTCGGCCACCTTTTGAAACCACAGATTGTAACTCATTGGAAATATATGTTGCCTGCTTTAACCTGTAAATAACTCTCTCATTTCTTTTTCCTAGTTAATAAATCCTCAGTTAGATTACTACAGGGATTGGCTACAAGCATTGTCATTGACTGGAGATCTGAGGTACAAATTGACCTGGGGTAAGTGACTGGAAGCAACCTGCATCTTTTGTGATCTTGGTGTAGATCCACTTCGAAGCTTGCCTGTGTGGCAAGGTAGACTGGAATGCCCCCGCAGGACTATCTGTGACTCCGTGGTAAGACTGTTATAGAGGTTCTGGGGTTCATATTTGTTACTGGGTTGGTGAAATGTAATTATAGAACACACCTCCTGTTTGGGGTGTCTGCCTTGCTTTTTGAAAATCTACCCTGAGGTTGGCCCTCACGGTTGTGACCCAGGCAGCATGACAGCCCTATACTCTGTAGCGTAGAATCACAGAAGTTAGAGAAGGAAAAGACCTATCATGCTGTCTATCCCCCTAACAATGCACAATTGTTCCTTTTACTATAATTTAATCTCATATAGTTTTAAATGCTAATGTTTAACCTTTTCCCCAATGTTAGGGCCCTGATCAAAAAAGGCAAGACTCCAATCTTTTAAACATCTTGTCCTGGAGGAACTGGGGGAAAGTATAACATTTTGGGAAACTATTGTCTGGCGTAACATCTCCATGCACTAACCCTCACAGTAGAGTGGACACTGGCATGTTGAGAAATTTTGAAGCTCTCAGTAATACATTTACCATGAATAAAACAATGGATTCTATCCAAGAATCCACTACTGTCATGGAAAACAAAATGGAAATGACAAGGATCTATGTAAGACATGGAGAGAACTCAGTTTCATAATTAAATCATAAATAAGGAGCCCAAATTAACCTGATGGTTATGTTAATCTGGGAACATAAATCACTGAGAAGTAGAACAAAACAAGATGACTTTGGGAATAAGAGGCACCAAGGCGCTGTGAAGTTGTGACGCTTGGTAACTATCTAAGGATGCATGCAGTGCAGTCAGAGGTGTGATTGCAGCTAGAGTAGACGTACACATGCTAGCTTTAATCTAGCTAGCATTATTAACAGTAGCACTGATGAGGTGCCAGCATGGCTCCCGTGCAGGCTAGCAGTGCGAGTACATACCTGTGGGCTCTGGCCAGGTTTGTACAGCCCACGCTGCAGCCTATGACACCACACCGTCACTGCTATTTTGAAAGATTAAAGCTAAAGCAGGTATGCCTAGCCAAGCTGCAATCACACCTTCGATTGCAGTGCAGACATACCTTAAAGAGATTGGGGTCCTGGTCCTCTAGGACACTGAGGCTACTTAAGCTGGTGTCCCTGGAGGACACCAAGTATGCATCCTCAATGGTGCAAATCCCCTGTAGTGTCTCCTATTCCACTTTCTTTTCATTAGTTGCTGGTGCAGCGGTCAGATCAGCCCTGTGCCCTGACATCCCTGCTACTGCCAGAATGGCCCCTTGAGGACATCGAGAGCCAGCACAAATTAGAGCAGCTTTGAGGGTGCTCTAGTTTTTAACAGTGGTCCAGTTAGAGCACCTCTAAGATCAGGGCAGGGAGCAAAGGCCTGTTAAAGATAGTTTAGGGCACACAACCTTTCAATTGCCCCAACCGCTCTTCTGCTGCAGCTTAGGAATTTAGGCCTGGATTCTGATCATCTTTGGCTGAAAAATGTTTCTTTATCTATCCAGTTCACCAAGAAGCCCTAATATACCAGAGGATGAGGGCCCCAGCCTCTGAATTTCCTCTTCTGTGAGGAACACAACTGGTACATCTTCTTGGTGACTTCTGAAAAGGTAGGCCTTGATGTCCTGATGCATGTGTGTACAGGGGGCTGATTGAATAATGTTCATCTGTCTATACTTCTTTCCTACAAAAACAGCCGCAGTTAAAACATAGTTAATCAGGTGATTTCAGAATGTGTGCATCTAAGGTTGGCATTCATCTTTTAGGTCTGCAGCAGGTTAATGGAAACATTTTAAGTAAGCTTGTATGAAAAGGTGACCCAGATTGAGCAATGTCTGAATACAATCAAAAGGCCCGATTGACAACAGAGCGGGAAGTTAACCATTGGAACATCTTACCAAGGAATGGGGCCATTTCTCAATCACTTAAAATCAAATTTTGATGTCTTTCTAAAAGACCTACTTTAGTTCAGCCCCATGTTGTGTTTAATGCAGGAATCACTGGGTGAAATTCTGTGGCCTGTGTGATGCGGGAAGTCAGACAATGTTAACAGGAGGTCAGATAATCATAATGGTCCGTTCTAGCCTCAGAATGTGTGAATCTATAGACCCACAAGTTTTATGCTAGTGTAACTCCAGCGGATGCATTAGCTTCAGTGAAGATACAATGGTATAAGCTGCCGTAATTCAGTGGTCAGTCACACCATGTGACTTTATTAAAGAGAGCTATGATTAGAGGAAGATTAAATGTCACAGGATAGAGAGAATAGAAAACTCATTAAAACTTTTAAGGCACCCCTGTGAGGCAGCTGACAAACCCAGAAGAATTATAGCCTATGGGTTTATAGCACAGCCATAGCCAAATGCAATATATGAGAATTAATTTTTATTTTATAAGGAGTAAACATGATTCATTAGAAGGCATGTCCCAATTTACATCGGCTGAGAGTCAGACCCTCTGAATATATTCATTTTAAAATTAAAGAGACCATAAATGCTGGTAAATCTAAAGTGGATTGTCAATCTTGACAACTACGCTGCACAGACCAGTCTCACCGCTGCATCTTAATGTAAAAATCATGGCCGCAGGTCTTAGCCATAAAAATGAACAGAGTAGCACGGCTGACAGCTGTTAGCAGATGGAGCAGTGTGTGTGGTTGGAGGGTGCACAGCAGATGAACTATACTAGACCCTGAGGCAGATCCATTCTTCCCTGTTCTGCTGATCAAACGTAAAGACCTGGCTTTTTATATTTCGTTGTTGATTAAAGACTTATTCACATAGAGTAGGCCTGCTTCACAGAAAAAATTTAGAATGTAATGGACTACGCCAAGTTTATTCAGTTCAGTAGATGCCATGTACTTTGATTCATTGGCTCCATTTATGTTAGTGTGCTAAGAGTCAAAGGGAACAGTCTCTGCGGGTGTAAATCAGTATAGCATTTTCTTTCAGTGTAACTATGGTGATTTACATCAGCTGATGATTTGACCCAAGAACTCTAATCTAGGCATTGTCCTTGATACTTTCTATGGTAGCACCTTGTTGAAAAGGGATATGAGAGAGAGATGATTGAGATGAGCAGGAACAAGGAAATAATATCCAAAGAGCTGTAATTTCCTGGATGCCGTTGTTTTACTATTTTTGCCAAAGGTTCACAGTCCTTGAGAAATCAAACTGCAGGGAGTTGATGTAAACACAAGAGAAAATCAAAGTCCATAGAGGATGTAGAGGAGCAGTTAGGACTCATTCTAATTTGTGGGTTTCCTGTCTTTCATTCCCTTAAATGTATAAATCAACCCTAATAATGTGTGCCATTACTTTGTGTTGGGACTACACTTGTGTGCACGGAGGTATCCCTTTGGGGTTCATCCAAAGCCCATGACAGCCAATGGAAGGATTCTCATTGACTTCAGTGGGTCTTATATCAGGGCCTTGATGGGCAGCTAGTCAAACAGATTATATAAACTGTCTCTTGGTTTTGCAATTTTCATTTCTCATTCTAGTTGTGTGTGAGTAGTGTTGTAAACACACCACACATCCACGTGACTGACTTGCCATGACACTCATCCAATTCACATCTCTGTTCTGGGATATTGTGAAGTCACTTTTCAAACACCGTCTTGTGTTGCCACTATTGCACAGCCAAAATGATCACATTGTGCTTGTGCAAGTTACCGAGTTTTCACGAGCTCACGCTGGTTTTTGAGTGCATGAATTTAGAGGCAGGGGTGGAGCTGCTGTGAAAATATGGCCCTATATGAATTGCTTGAATTTTTCCTTCATTTGTTTTTTTTTATTTTTCATATGTTTTTTTCCTTTGTTTTCTGTGGGCCCAAACCAACGCCTGGTATAGTCAATGGGAGTCGTTTCACTGGCTGAGTGGGCGTTGGGTAGGGCCCTGTTTTTTCTAAAATCAGTAAACTGTTAAACATATGTAATCTCAGTGGCCAGTAGTGCTAGAGGGGAAGACACTCTCTTCTCCCCTCTCTTGATGAGCAAAGGGAAGAATGACCACAGAGCAACTTCATCGTCATAAACTCTTTACTCAGGGCAGCAAGTGAACAGAGGCTCCAGAGTGGAAGGAGCTCTCTGCCCCCATCTGTTGGTGAAATGGGAGAAGTACAGTTACCTCTGCTGTCTACCAAGGATTCCTCTGGTGACACTTTGGAAATCATCATAGTAGCGACAAACTCGGAATTAGCAGGGATAGGTGGTGTCACTTCAGAATAGGACCAGACAGCACGTCCCAAGAGACTGGAGACAGGCTTATCTGAGTGCACCTGAGGCCACGCTGCCCATTGACACCAACCCGTAAATGGGGAAGGAGGCAGTGATGCAGGAAAGGTTATGGTTATTCAGATGGGTGGCTGGGGAGCTGAGTTAACAGGCTACTGGCAGAGTTACTGCTGGGGAGGGTTTTTATTTATCCTTCATGTAAATATATTGTTGCTGGGAGTCACTGGGTGGCTGGCCCTTTTAAATGAAATAGATCCTCTGGCTGCCCTGTGCCAGCCCAGGGGCTCCCCTTTAGCCATTAAGAGGGTAAGGCAGCCCCTGAGGCTATAAAGGATCAGGGAGAATCAGAGAGGGAAGAGGTTCCTGGAGGAAGGCTGGAGCGCTGCCAAGGCATTTGCCAGATGATCTCCCCAAGCTCATAGCCAGGGCCAGAGGTCTGAAGGCAGGGGAGGAGCTTTTCTGCTGACCTTGCCATGCTGGAGAGCTGGAAAAGGGTAACAGAACAGGGTACTGATGGGTGCTGCTCTAGTGAAGGGGAGCTCCCAGCAGAGAGGCTGCGGAGGTTCCCGCTGGGGAGTGCGGGATTGCACTCCGACTGAAAGGGCTGAGGTGGCTGTCCTGGCAAAGGATGGGAGAGGAGCGAAGAAGGGCTTGGGTCCAGTAGAAGACCCCAGAGTGGGGCATGTGCTATGTTGGTGGATTATAGGCCATAGGATTTTAAAGACTATTTGCACTGGGTGTGATAAATGGATTATGTTTGGGGACACTTATAGATTATTTTCAGCTTGTTTTCATTATAAATCAGCCCCGAAGATGGGTATTACTGAGACTGGGGAGCCTGTAGTCTGTAGAAGCCGAAGAGGGGAAGTGAGACCTTAACCCAGATGTTAAGGCACCTAGCCACAAGGGGGCACTTTGAGACAAGGGTGAATTGTTCATACTGTTTTCCCCTAATGTTTTCCTTGTTTCATATGCAGACCCACTGCTCAGAAGCAGAGAACTGTTGCCTGTTGAGGGCACCCAGGGAAGGTGTTTATAAATTCTATTTGGGGGCTTGAGCCTGTGTTTTTTGCCAGTGTTAAGAGGAACTCCTAGCAATTTGAACCCAATGCTTGTTGCTGGCGACAACACGTGACAGGAGGGCTGCGCCCAAAAGAAAGAGAACTCACAAGAGTAGGCATGCTGAGTGAAGTATGTATGCTCAAGATGGGCAGTTCCTTGTGCACCCAACTTCAGAGTCAAAGTTTGGAAAGATTTTGCAAGACACCTACTGGCCCTCCACTGATTAGAGTTTCTGTGTAGTAGGTGGAGAAGGGTGACATCAAATAAAATTAACAAAGAGAATATGTACTCAACTATCCTGTATTTTTCTGGAAACCTGAGCAATAAGGCTTTGATTCAGCAGTCCTACCTTCTTAGCAAAGCACTTTAAGGCCATGCTTATCTTCAGATGCATGCTGAAGTCCCTTGACTTCAATGAGACTTACGTAGGTCCTCAAAATTAAACAGGGCTTACATGCTTTGCTGGATAGGATGGACCTAAGGACATTGGCTTTGCTGAATTGGAAGTGACAGATCCTCAGCTGCTGTAAGTTACAGCTTTGACTTCAGGTGTAAATTACATTCACATGTAAACTGTTATAATTCTGACTCCAGCCAAGCTACTGGGGTTTTCACCGACGGAGGATCTGGCTCTAAATTGTTCAAATATCAGTGATTTTGCTTTTAATTTAGGTATTAAAAATTCTGAAGGGGGAATGAAAATCTTTCCCTTCCAACCCCCCTCCCCATCCCATCATACAATACAAAGGCGACCCTCAACAAAACTGAAGGGTAGAACATTTGGAACCAGCTACACAGCATATAGTCACTGGGATTCACTGCTGCAACAGTGCATTGAGATAAATTATGTGGGCCTAATTTTCCATTGCCTGGCACCTTCTCTAGCTGTTTACACATGTTTAGAGTGCCTGCACAATGCTCCAAACTCAGCACGGTTGTGCTTTGCACCCATCTTCCACAGGAGTCAGTGACTGCCCAAGGAGGATCTGGATTTTTTGAAAGTTGATAGATAATGGAATCTCACATTTCAGGAAAAATCACCTACAGGGACCAGGAAGAGATTCCCCACGTTGCACCATGCAATACAGTAGAGTGCTGCTGGAAGAGATCACTACTGGGAATGTTTCACTCTCCTCTGAAGTACCATTGCTGAAAGCAGAAGACTGAACTAGGCTAACCAATGAGTTGATCTGTTATGACAATCCCTAGGCCACCTGAGGGGGCACTGTACTGCAGTAACTACCAATATAGTTAAAGTAATACAGTTTCACTGTGTAGACAAGCCCTTGTGGTCTTAAATGAATAGACATTGCTCCTACTTCATTGGGCAGTAGAGGGAGCAACTTTCCTATAAATTAGAGCAGGAACTTTCACACTGGTATATACTGACAGAGCTTCAAGAGCATGCAGTGTTCCTGTAGGTGGGTTGGTCCTAGGATATTAGAGAGACAAGGTAGCAGAGGCAATATCTTTGATGGGACCAACTTCTGTTGCTTCAAGAGGGTTTTCTGTTCATTTGGCCTCCCGCTCAAGTTAGTTTGGGGACAGAGAATCAGTTACTAACTGCATTGTACAGGTGTTGGATTACAGTGTTGGATTACAATAATTTTGTTCCTCCTTATTTCAGATGGGTGTTAAATTATCAGATATGCAGTGTTCAGCATTTACTGCTATTGGTATGTCTGCAAAACACCAAGCCTCTAGACTGCATCAACATGCAGAAAGCCTTATAATCCAGTCACTGTCATAGACCAGTTTAGAAGTACTGCTGAGAATGCTGGAGACACAATACAGTTTATGCTAACAAAGATAGCTGTCGCACCATACTTTCTATTTACACAAGATATGCCAAACACTACAAACTGGAGGTCAATGTTAAATATATTGTCACTTGTTAACCCTGAAGTTGGATTCTGGGTTCCAAACAAGACTGGCTGTAGGAAGGTGCAGTGGCCTTCCTCTGAGCCGAGGCCCGAAGAAGGGCCACAACCGCAGGACTGGACAGAGAAAGGGCCGGCAGCCCAGTCTGCCCAGCAACTGGGCGGCCGGCTCGCGATAGGGTCTGATGGCCGACCAATCCAGCACCAGAGTGGCAGAGTCTCAGCCAGGGCTGAGAATACAAAAAGCAGGCCCCACAGCTCAGAGAGGAGGAAGCTGCCGCCGGAGGCAGACGTGTGGCCCCGCCAACTATAGCTGAAGCCTGAACCGGGCTGGGCCGCTGACATGAGCGAGAAAGCGACCCCGGGAGTAGCCCAAGCGACCAACCGCTAAGGATTGGGTAGAGCCCCCAGGCCCCCTAGACTGGCCAAGGCCTACAGGCCCCCTGGACTGGGCCAAGCCTGTAGGCCCTAGTGATTGGACTGAGCCCCCTGAGCTGAAGGGCTGGGAGACCCCCCTCCCCCCGAGGCCGGACCTGACCTAGAGGAGCTGTCCGAGGCTGAGCCATCCCCCGAGCCCTGGGACCTGGAGGAACTGCCCCTAGCCGAGGAGCTTCCCGCCTTGCCACCTGTGGATGCCGAGGGACTGGCGAGCCTGCCACGGGCAGTCTACCCCAGTGACTCTGAGGAACCCACAGATGCAGGAACCTGGGGATACAGGGAGGAAGTAGCCCAGAGGCAGCCATAACCGTGGCTGAGACAGGGGCAAGCCCCAGTCGGCGTGTTGCAGCAGGAGCCCGCCGACTTAGTGGCACACCTTTGCCACTTCTAGGGCCCTGGGCTGGGACGCAGTGGAGTTGGGTGGGCCTGCGTCCCCGTCCCCTCCCCCTTAACTTTACCACACAGAGAGTGAGCACCATCCCCTGCACTCCCGATTCAAAACCACTGCTTTCTTGCCTGCCCTGCCTGAGGGCCAGAGTGATAGACTGCTCGCTCGCCTGCCCTGCCTGGGGGCCGGGGCGATAGACAGTTTGCACGCCCTCCCTGTCTCAGGGCCGGGTCACCAGATTCACATCCGTAGTGAACATTCCCCTTTTAGGAAGGTGCAGTGGCCTTCCTCTGAGCCGGGTCCCGAAGAAGGGCCACAACCGCGGGGCCAGACAGATCCCTGTTCTACACTGGGAAATGCTCACTATCTTTCTGCAAGAACCTCAACTGACTGGTTAGAAGCGTGCGGTGCAACAGTGAAAGACTCAGCAATTGAAAAAGTGAAGAATTCTTGAACCCCATTCAAAAAATTTGCATACATGGCTGATGAATGCACTGATGCAAATGGGTGTCAAGTATTTAAGTCATTGCATATGATTTCTTGATGTCAGTAGGTTATAGAAGACGATCCATGACAACCCACATCTTAGGAGAGTTAAATGCTTATCAACTGGACCCCAACAGATGGCATTTGATGGAGCTGCAAACTTCTCTGGTAGATGTGGTGGAGTATAAGCATTGCTCAGAGAAAAGTAACGAGAATCCTGTAGCATATTAAAGACTAACAAGTTTCTGCAGGCATAAGATTTAGTCTTTAAGGTGCTACAGGATTTTCGTTGTTTTTGCAGACTAACACTGCTACCCCTCTGGAACTTTTCATCAGAGAAAAGTGTAACCCTAATCTCTCCTATACACATTGCTTAATTATTTGCTTCATTATCTTTCCAGGTACTGAAGTTAAGATGGCTATTGCAATCAATTTGCAAACACCTAGAAGATAATAAGGCAATAAGTAACAGTCAGCATGGATTTGTCAAAAACAAATCTTGTCAAACCAACCAAATAGCTTTCTTTGACATGGTAACAAGCCTTGTGGATGGGGAAGCAGTAGCTGTGGTATATCTTGACTTTAGTCAGGCTTTTGATACTGTCTCACATGACCTTCTCATAAACAAACTAAGGATATACAACCTGTATGGAGTTACTATAAGGTGGGTGCATAACATTAGAAAACCATTTACGGAGAGTAATTATCAGTGGTTCACAGTCAAGCTGGAAGGTAATATTGAGTGGGGTCCCATAGGGATTGGTCCTTGTTCTGGTTCTGTTCAATATCTTCATCAATGATTTAGATAATGGCATAGAGAGTACACTTACAAAGTTTGCGTATGATGCCAAGCTGGGAGGGATTGCAAGTGCTTTGGAGGATAGGGTTAAAACTCAAAATGATCTGGATAAACTGGAGAAATGGTCTGACGTAAACAGGATAAAATTCAATAAGGATGCAAAGTACTCCACTTAGGAAGGAACAATCAGTTGCACACGTACAAAATGGGAAATTACTGTCTAGGAAGGAGTACTGCGGGAAGGGATCTGGCAGTCAGAGGGATCTGGGGATCACAAACTAAACATGAGTCAGTGTCACACTATTGCAAAAAAAGCAAACATCATTCTGGGCTGTATTAGCAGAAGTGTTGTAAGCAAGACACAAGAAGTAATTCTTCCGCTCTACTCCACACTGATTAGGCCTCAACTGGAGTATTGTGTCCTGTTCTGAGTGCCAGATTTCAGGAAGTATGTGGACAAATTGGAGAAAGTCCAGAGGAGAGCAACAAAAATTATTAAAGGTCTAGAAAACATGACTAAGAGGAAAGATTGAAAGAACTGGGTTTATTTTGTCTGGAGAAGAGAAAACTGAAAGGGGACATGATAGCAACTTACAAGTACATAAAAAGTTGTTACAAGGAGGAGGAAGAAACATTATTCTCATTAACCTCTGAGGCTAAGACAAGAAGCTATGGGGACTTAAATTTCAGCAAGGGAGGTTTAGGTTGGTCATTAAGAAAAACTTCCTAAATGTCAGGATAAATTAAGCACTGGAATAAATTGACTAGGGAGATTGTGGAATCTCCATCGTTGGAGGTTGTTAAAAGAAGGTTAGGCAATCACCTGTCAGGAATGGTCTAGATAATACTTAGTCCTATCTTGAGTGCAAGAGACTGAACTAGAAGACCAGACCTTTGTGCTGTTTCCTGAGATGAAAGAAGTCACAATTCATCTCTTGCTACTCCCAGTCACACCAGCTACATCTGAATGTTCTTTTTCATTATTGAATAGAATTTTGTGTTCTGAAAGAAGTCACCTTCTGCCTGATCATGTGCATGAACTAATGAGCACATCAGTTGAAGAACTGGAAGTACCAGACACACAAGCCATCAAAGATGAATGCACTGCCTTCGAGAGTTATACAAAATTACAACAAGAAACCAAGAAGGATGTAGATGTACTGCTTCATAGAAGGCAGGAGTAGCCAACTTTAATTTGTGTGATGATTTTAAAACATGTTAAATCCTACAAAATGGTCATGAAACATTTTTCAGTTTTTACTATGGTGCCATACAGCCCACCTTTTCCCTCATGGTGTCACCCCTCAGCCCCCTGTAAATTCAAACACCCCACCTAATTTCAATTCCTGGGGAAAATATTTGTGCCAGCTATCTCTATCTGCCCTCTAGCCAGCAATAATTGGCTGATTTGGTAGGGGTATATCTTAAGGAGGGGAATAAAGGAGAAGAGACTGACAGCCTTTTATTTTTTTAACCACTCATTTGTTAGCTGTTTGTCATTAACTGTAATTCATTTGTTAGCTGCTAGCACAGCCTTTTAATTATCAGAGTTCCAGCATACCTTGGTTTTGCCCAGACCAGGAGTGCAAGAACAGCCTTTTGTCAATATTTGTTTTCAGTTCCACTCCTGACTTAAACTAGAAAGCACAGAGATTAGAGGCGGGACTTTTTTTTAAAAGTGAACCAGACTTTTTCTAGCCCTAAAAGTTCAAGTTTAGCATGACTTCTGGGCTAAGAGCTGTTTCCCACTTTGTTTAAAGTGGTCTGCCTGTCCCAGCAAATGACTTATCCTAAACTCAGTATCTGCAGCAACAATGTAAAGCGATCTCACTGAAGGAAGTGTGTAACAAAATCTAAATTCCCCTAAAATAGCTGCAATTTAAGTACACTACTATTAGGAGGAGTAGAGGGGGAATAAATCATTGATATTTCTCTTGTGTTTTATATTCCCAAATATTTCCCATACTCAGGAAAATCTCTATTTCGTTTCAATGAATTTCTTTTTTATATGTAGTAAAATACATCCAGATTTCAAAGGTAACTTACTGGCTCCCAGAAACTAACATGCTTCCGTAGGTACATTTAATCTCCTGAAGAAAGGAATAAAAAAATACCCCATCCATCATTCCTGGGAGTTAGTTTTATTGGAGATAATAGAACTTCACAGAAATCACTGAGCCTCACACTATGCACACAGCAATTCCTATGAAGCAGAGGCATGTTGACACATGCTCCAAAAGAAACAAAATCTTTTCCATATAGAAAGTGTGATAACTGATTGGGAAAGCTTTTCAGTTCTACATCTCTAGGGACTGTGACAACCAAGAGAGAGGAAAGGAATAACAATTAAATCCTGTAAATACCTGACAGTATCCTTTTGCATTCATCAAACTTTATTTCATTTAAGGTTCCAAAATGCAAATCTCATTGTAAGTTTCAGAATTAGTCAAAAATGTCATTATAAAATATATTTACTCTAAAATACTCAGGGTTAAACTTTTTGTTTCCCGGACACACATCGTGATAAAGAAATCTTTATCGGTCTAACTGGCACAGATTTTCCATGAAAGAAAAGAAACATTGTAAAGGAGCGCTCTATTGGCCAGTGCTTAAAATTCATTTGATTGGTTATATTTATTCAGCTGACAACCAGAAGCCAATAGACTCTTCTGTTCTCAGGTTTCTAAAGCAATGAATTACTCTCACTTGACGTTGCCATTGACAAAGCAAAGCTTCCGGATTCAAAGGCTGACTTCCCGCGAGCTGCGGAAGGAATGTGGTGAATTCATCAAGCACAGCAGGAGTTCTTGGTTCCTTGGCAGGGAACCTGCCTGTTTCAGGTTTCAGTGACACACACAGATACAAGGTACATTTCTTTTTATTGCTATCCAGTTTCCTCTGGTGTTTATCAGATGCTAACTTGTCTCTGGCCGAGCTCGTCAGGTTGAGAAGTTTTTATCTCTGTGAAAGAAGTACATGATTTGGGGTTGACAAAAATTAACTGACAATGTTTTTTGCCAGGCAAATGATGATGGCTCAGCTCTATCTTTTACCTCCTATACATTGTTATAATCATTGTGTCTCTCGGTCCTTTACTTTCCTTCCTGAAGTGTTTTGCTTTCAATGCCTTTGTGTTTTTGACAATAAAAGCCTGAAGAACTGAAATCCTTTAGAGACAGTGTAGTGTCTCAGTGTCTCTGGCTCAGATTCAGAGAGAGGCCACTCTGTGTCACTGCGTCAAGCAACAGTCAATTAGCACTCTGTGGTTCTGGCCCTCTGGCGGGTAGAGCAGTAAGTGGTCCCTGGCCCAAGCCTCTGGGTTAAGGCAGGGGCAATAACAGTCCGGGGCCCTGGCACTCTGAGCGGGGCAGAGCAGGGAGCAGGTTTTTGCCTAAGCCTCCTGGCTAAGGCAGACAGCAAACAAACCGACATGGGCCCACAGTCTCCTAGTTGGGGCAGGCCACAAACATAGCACGGGCCTTCGGGCCTGGGGTGAATAAGCCACCACCCCAGGGGTGGGGTGATGGCTGGAGATACGGGGACCCAGGTCCACCCTACTCCACCGGGTCCGAGTCCAGGGCCCTAACAATGGCAGACAGTTCTGCCACTGACTGGTCATCTGGCAACAAAACCAGACTAAAGTCTGGGAAAAGGGGTTGATGTAACTATAAACCATAAACTATAAACTAAATTCTGGTTTCCCTGGGCTACTTCCAACCCTAATCCAGGTAGAGGGTCCTGTAGTCCAAGGGCCCTCCATCTCCTCAGGGTACTCTGTGAACGGCAGTCCCAATAACACTTCTCCAGGGTCGATCTCTTCTGGGGGCAGGAGGTTGCCCAGCACAGAATAAGCTCCGGAGTTCTGCAGCAGGCTGCAGTCGTCTGCCTCCTTTCCCAGCTCTGGCCCAGCTGAACTGCAGGGCCTTCCCTTTATACTTCTTGCCATGCCCCTCTTCTTCTGGTACATGGGATGGGGCTGTCCCGGCTCCACCCACCAGGGGGAATGTAGTGGTCCCTCCGGCTCAGAGGGAGGCTATTCTGCCTCACTACAGACAGAATGGTAGTTTCTATTCTATAATATTCAGGTACTGCCCATCATAGCTGAGCCAGAGGCCTCAATCTCCCATCCTGCTTGATGTATTCATCTGCATTCTGTCTCCATGACAGATTCAGATACTGGAATCTGAAAGCTGGAGTTTCAAACTTTGTAAAGGGCTGTAACTGACAAATTTCCTGACAACCTCTACTACACACAATCCTTCATGGGGACATGGATTATAGTGATATCAACCCCTTTTCCTTCTGCAAGGCTGAATGCCATTGCACACCAGTGGGCTGCAGAATGAGCTGACTTTAACTTCAAAGTTAAATATTGTCCAGAGGAATCTGATGTGGAGGGAAATAACATATCCAGAAGTCCCTTTATGGAAAAATATGACAGAATGCACTGAAGAGACAAGCAAAGATGTTTTGATTAGTGCTGTCTTACAGTGCTTGGATATACACAGAGATGGCAAAGTATCTTGGTTGGCAGCTATTGCTACCAGCCTTTTGGCAGTAGGAAACTTCTCCAGAGGTATTAAACCCATCACAATGTCTCTTCCACAAGAAGACATTTTTGGCAGTCCAGAGGAAGGATTCGGCTGTTGCTAAATTTTACAGAGGAGGATACACAATCTCAATTTCTGTATCTTATCCTGCATTCTATCCAACATGGATGTAATATCAGTAAATGAAGTGATATTGCCTTCTGGTATGGAGATTGTTCTAAATCCAAATGTTTCATCATTTTGCATAGTGCCCAAACCAATTTTTTTTATTCATCAGATTTTTTTTCTAACTAGCTTGCTATAAGCCCAGTGACTTTGTATTATGTGGTTATACCATTGATCATATAGGTATTGTGATTTCATAAGATACAAATATCTTTGGGACTATAAACTGTTCAGACCTGACTATTCTGTCAAGTCGTGGAATTCAGCTGCTACAGAGAATTCCTGCTTGATTGGCACTCATCTGATATGTGGGGACCCAGGTTCCATCCCTGGTCCTAAACCAGGCAGAGCAGAGACTTGAATGGAGTCTCCCACGTGGGTGCCCAAACCACCAGGCGATACAGTATTTAATTGTTTATACACAGTGGAACAGCTTCAACAAGAGAGAATGAAATTTGACAGGTAGTTCTAATTTTACAGCGTCTGAAATGTCCCATTTTTAGTTTTTATGAAAATATTTTTGAAGTTTTAAAATGTTTTTCCTAGTATTTTTTGTCACTTTTGTTTTGTGGTTTGTTTTTCTTCTTTTCTTTTGTCTCTGTCTTCCCTGCCCCCACAGTTATTTTGGAGGGGAAGGGAGACAATTTTTAAAAATGAGTGAGGAGAAAAAAGAGAGGACAGAGGGTAAAAGAAAAGAAGAAAAAGCAAAACCTAAATAGTAAAAGGTATTTAAAAATAGCAAAAAAATAAAAAATTCCAAATTTTGCCATGTTTAAGTGACTGGTTTTTTTGACAGTCAATTAAAAAAAGGTAATTTTTGACACACAAAAAATTTTGAAAATTTTTGACCAGCCCTGCTGTAAACATAGCCCCAGGTAATCCCCTGGTGCCAATCAGCGTAGCTCAACTCTCTTCTGATTTGCAGCACTAGATGATCTGGCCACATCATATTTCCTCCCACAAACCCCTGTATTCTACTTTTTACATTGACCACACATACGCAAGACTAAGACACTTGAAAAGCAAAATTCACTGACCCGCGTGGAACACGAGGTATCTTTGTCCTGAGCTGATTCCAAGGATTAGAACTTCAGTACCTAACGTGAGTAATATTTAACTGAGTTAATTACATAATCAGTGGAGTTTGACTTTATGACTAATATAACAAAGTGAGTTTGCCTAATCCCTTTAGGAGCCAGTTTGCTGAACATGGCTGTGCATTTGTTTGAGGCGCGAGATCATGCCGTTTCCTATCAGAAATACAGGTTCTCTCCCCCTGAAAAGCTCCAAAGTGTCATCTTCTCCTACGTGGAAGAAAAGGTAAGTGACACAGCCAGGCCCTAGGCATTTTCTTAATTCTACTTTGGAGAAGTCCTATAGAATGCAATGGGGGTGAAACCAATAGGATATGACAGAAATTACTAGAATCAGAGCCTTTACTCTGTGACTAGGACTGTGGCTGTGTACAGGGGTGTAAAGAGGACTAAGATTTGGCCCTTCATAAGAATTTGTGCTCTGCTTACTGAGATACGTTCTCTCCTCAGAGAGTAGATCCCATTCGGCTGGTAGTGGACGTTGGCTGCGGATCAGGACAAAGCACTCGTGTACTCGCAGCTCATTTTGAGAAGGTGATTGGAACAGACATCAGTGAAGCTCAGATCGAGGCAGCCAGACAAGCTGCCTCCTTACCAAATGTTTCTTACCAGTAAGTGTTACATAAAAGGATGCTTTCCCTATTGGTGTATCCAACTTGCTGACTTTGCCCAAAGATAGAACATGACAGACACAGGCCAGCATTTTCAAAAAAGGCCGGTGATTTTTAGGTGCCTCATTTCAAACATACTGGGCCAGTTTTTTCAGAAAGTAACTAGAACTCACGGCTCCATCTGAAATTGGTGAGAGCTGCAGGTACTCAGCTTCTGAAAACCAGGCCACTCCTAATTAAATGCCTAAATACGGGTTTTGGAGCTCCAGTTTTGAAAACCTGGGCTGACGTTCCTAGGCCAAACCCACTCTTCAGTTAGGCTTTTACAGTGTCAGATTTTCAATAACAACACATTTCCTCTCAGCAGAGACCACATGTGACAAATTTCATGCATATCAAGCCCCAGTAGAGTCTCCTCCGTCCAATTTGAAATATCTTTTCTCCTTTATCTGTTTATAGAAAATATCTTTTTTCCTTTATAGTGTGTGCCCTGCAGAAGATCTGCCATTTGAAGATGGCTCTGTGGACCTTATTACTGCTTTTACAGCTGCCCACTGGTTTGATATGCCAAAGTTCATGAAAGAAGTGGATCGAGTTCTCAAACCACATGGCTGTGTGGCCCTTAGCACCTACAGTGCAGACTTGAGTATGCACTATAAAGACTGCTCTGAAAGGCTTACAGAAATCTTCACTGAGGTGGGAGAAGAAAACAATCCTTTTTTTTTTTTAAAGACACTCTATACAGCATGAAATGTAAAGTTTATTTTAAGAGTGCCAGACACTTTCCAGTATAATGCCCTGTTTTCAGATGCTTATAACTTTGCCAAACCTTAGCCATTTAGTCTGAAATTTTCCATTCTGGCTGACTGCCACAGGCTGGATTTTTATTTTATTTTTTTCGGTTGAAAGTTTCAGCAAAAACAGTCAGCCATTTCCAAAACCAAAAATAGAAAATAATAGGTGGCTTTTGCCTATTTAAAAACAAATTCTTATAGCCATTTTGTTGAGAAGCTCTAGCTCCTCCTTGCTCTGGAGCAGGGCTTGAAATCTGCAGAAGGATTGTGTGAGGGACATGACTTCTGATTTTTTCCCAATGGGAAAACCACCCAAACATGACTAAGTCTTTGAAAAATTTCAGCTGGTACATGCTCAGTAGAGAGTTTGGCAGCTAAATTTTCCAAAGATTCCATCTGCACTAAGCATGCTCCAGCCTCTCACAGCTCCTGCTGACCACCCAGAGAATGAATGCGCCACCCCCATACAGCAGTTGAATATGCTCCATACTGAAGCTGCTGAGGCTGAGCTGGATGTTCCTTGCTGCAGGTCACTGTGATGCTGGGCATCAGTCCTGAGAGCAGGGAGATTGTCTTCAGTGGTCCCCTGCTGATTCCCAGGTATCATGGAACAAGAAGCATTCTGGCTCGATTCAGAGAGGACATGAGTCGTGGTGGTGGTGGTGGTGGTGGTGGTGGTGGCAGCTGAGGAAGTAGATTGGGACAAGGAGCTTGGGGAGGGCAGGGACTCTTGGACTGGGAGCCAGGGAGAACAGAGTAATTGGGCATAAAACAGGCTATGGGGTGGCAGCTGGAACTGTTGAGCAAGAGGAGTGGGACAAAGTGCCCAAGTGGAAGACTGGGAGTCAGTGAGATGAGACGCTTGGGGGTGGAGGCTGGAATGTTTAATGTTTGTGAAGCACTCAAACACGGTAGTGGTGAGTGCCATAGAAAAGCCCATGAATAAATTAATAACTGTGCATGGCAGAGTTTGAATAGCATGCAGGAAATAAGGCATGAGGCCATACGTTGGACAATGAGGATAAAGCAAAATATTGAATAGCTGCTCATTATGTGAGCCTTGTCCATCTTGTGCAGTGAGTGAGGCAGGGGTCCTGTGGAAAGAATACTATCCAGTCATGTAATTAAAGACTCAGCAGATATACAAGCGGGCCAAATTAAGGTTACACAAAAAACCCTTAACTCTGGCATTTCCTAACCTTAAGTGCTTGACTTTGTATCCTAGATAATGTTATTTTCATGTAGCCTTGGTGTTCTGTGTAGGGCCTGAGTCAAAGCCCATGGAAGTAAGCAAGAGTTGTTTGACTCCACTGGGCTTTAGATCCGGGCCTTATGGAATAATGCTGGTTGAAGTGGTACATTTGGGAAAGCTGGCTTGTGTTCAGGCAGCTTCCATCACATAAAACCTATTCTCAGACAAAAACTACCTTAACATTGAGGTATGGCTCAGAGTACATATGAATAACTTGGGATAAAATACATTAGTGGCTGTTGTAATCATCCCCTAATGAAGTATTACAAATCCAGGAAATACAAAGTTATTGTGAGACTTACCTTCCTTAAGGTAAGGAAATAACTCAGGTAAAGTACCCAAAAAACATTAATTCTGCCCTCTATAGATACCATGTCATACCTATACAATTGTGATTAAGGCATTATAATACTATGGTCTCTTTAGATTAAACTGATACTAAAGAGGTGTTAGATTTCTGTCTTCCCCCACCTCCATTGCATCACTCAGTGAGGTGGCCATTTTGAGAAGGGTATCTATCTCCCATTGCTCTCAGTGAGAGGAAGGCTGCAGGGTGCCTCAACAAAGATGGCTGCTGTTGCCATTCACTTGGGCATAACAATATTCCCATCTGCCTCTTGATGGCATAGGTGGTCACCATCTACCCTGAGGTGGCTTCATTCTTATTGAGTAGGCAGTGATCATTTTGATAGAGGGCATCTTAACTGAGGTTAGCCTTATGGCCTAAATCCCAGTAAGAACAATGGAAGATGTTATGTCAGCCAGTTTTTCATGGAATTCTCTGTAAAAGAACATTATTATACCACACTAGCAGAAAGAGATTCTTTCTATTACAAACAATAATGGGTGGAGAGGGGAAAGGGAAATGACCATTAAACCCAAAAGAAAATTCTTCAAATGTAGTCCATTCACAACATTTCTGTGAGTTTTTAAGTATAGGAGAAGTCTGAAGAGTCAGTATTATTCCATTATTCTTCTGTGTAGCTCTAACTTTCCCTCAGGCCAGGCAGCCCTGAATCAGTGAGTAAAGTTCAGATGGAGTGGAGGATCAAGGTCTAACATAGCATTTTTGCTGTTCTGTTCTGAATTAACAGATCTGGAACCTGCTTTTTGAACATGCAGATGAAAGAGTAAATCTTGTCATTGCAGAGTACAAAGAGGTGTTTGAGTTGTTGCCTTTTCAAGACAAGCAGAGGTGAGACGACAAGGACAAAACTGAATTTTATGTAATCTCTTGCATTGTGGGCTGTATGAGCTCTGAAATGTTGAGCTCTTAGGGAGGCATTCATTGGTTTTTATTTTAAGACTGCAGGTTGCAGAAGATTCATAAAGTTTAAGTCTAGCAGGTGGCACTGAAATAATTTGGTCCAACCTCCTTCAAACACATCTCCAGTTCCTGGTCTGTCTGGTTCATCTGTGTGACTTCTTCGTCAAATGACAGAGGTTTCCCCATAAACAAATATCCAAAAGGGGAAAGGATAACAGATCATGCCTCACATCTTAATAATCAACATGGGCCAGGTCATTAGCTTGTATAAATTGGCATAGGTCCATTACCCTCTATGCTTACTTCTCGAATGTTCTGGTTTATTCCCCCTCTTGCAGAGTTACCCAGATCATAGACAAAATTCCCATGTCCATCTCTGGGGTGATCGGATTTATCCAGTCCTTCTCTATGTATCAAGCCTTTCTGAGGATCAACCCTGAAGCCGCAACATCCCTTCTCCAGAAAACTGAACAAAGGTAAAAATAATTTAAGAAAAAAAGCAGAACGCAGGCAGCTCTCTCGTATGACATAGATGCAGAGTGAGATCACAGCAACTCCTCCACCACTAGAGGGCAGTGGTTGCAGTGGTGCAGTCATCTTTGCTCTGGATGCGTATTGTTGACTTTTTATGGGACACATCCTCAGCTGGTTTAAATCAGCAAAGCTCTATTAACTTCAACAGAGCTATGCCAGCTTAAACCAGCTGGGGGATATGGCCCAGTATTTCTGCCAGAATCCCCTATGTGCCGTGCTCTCATTGGTGAAGTCTAGCTTGATACTTCATACAATAGGCAGCTTTGCTAATTTCCTCCTTCTGGTACTTGATACTGACTGTTTACTTCTAGGACATCCCCAGGTTTGATTAGCAAAGGGAATAAAATATTGAGAGCCTGGGTTACTAGTTCCAGCTTAAACCCAATAAACCACAACCTCTTGGCCTATATATTGCTTCAATCTGTTCAGACAAACCGAGTAACACCAAGAGGAGCTGCACATATGGGCAGCCATATGGTCCTTCATAATCATGGTTAGTGACTGGCACAGGTAATGTGGTAAAACTGCTTTAGACATAATACGTTTCTCTTGAATTACCTTTTGTGTATCAATTTTTCTGGTAAGAGTAGAATGTTTTTGGTGGGACAGGCTGCGATGTTAAGAACTGGCTTGTCACCTGTGTCTCTGGTACAACATGAGTCTTTCTATACAGTGAGAAAGTAAGTGAACCTTTCTCCATTTCTTGTTTCAGGTTCCTGGAGACCATGGGAGTTTGCTCTAATGAAACCCAGGTAGAGGTCTGGCTAAAGAATGTTTGTGTTCTTGCCTGCAAGGGGCCATGAGTGGAAAATCCAGTGATGAGCCTATAGCCAGAAGAAAAATCGCTTTTTGGGTATCTATTTATAAATGATATTACCACCTTTAAAATATTTGATTAAAATCCCCCAAAAATCAATGGCAAGACTCTCATCCTCTTCAGTGGGAGACAAAGGAAGCACAAAATCAAATAGTATCAGTATGAGAAGGGCTTTCATGGGGTTATTGTTTCCTATTTAAAGAGGGAAAGCTCGGTGTTCTTTCTGTCTGTCACCATTCAACAGGCATTGGAAGAAATCAAGGACCGTCTGCCACATAGAAGGCTGCAGAGATTGGATCATATATGGAATATGCAATAAACTATCATGTGCCTAACAGCAGATAGATTTTTATTGTATGACTGAGTAAAAATAGCTTGCAGCAAGATCAGCTGCTCTATGTAATTCCCTGCCAATGGGGAAAGCAAATAGTGACAGCAATAATGTTGTAGGGTTATAATAATACTTCACAGGCATCTTTTATCCAGAATCCTCAAAGAGCTTTACCAAGTATTATTGTTCACGCTCCACAGAAAATGAAGTAGAGACCAGCCCAAAACATGAAAATTACAGAATCTCTTATTACGGGTCAGATTTTCAAAAGAACTCGGCTTCCATTTAGGCACTAAAATAGCTGATGAGATTTTTGAGAAATCTCCGCGCTTTGGGTGCCTAGCTCTGTGTGAAAATCTGACCATAAATGAGCTCTCTTGAAAATCTGACTCCATTTGTGGGTGCTGAGCACTTGAAAATCTGGCCCTAAGTGTCTAAGATAGAGTTAATGAGAGTGACTTTCAATTACTATGACGGACAGGGAGCTTTGTAATAATCTAAGAGCACTGAGATGTAATAACTTTATGAACACTGTCTGTGAGCTGGTCAGTGAGCGGTAGTTCTTGTATATATGGGTTATAAGATTTTCCTGTAGAATGTATTGATCTAGTTTAACAGGAGATTGCAGGAAAAACAATCAAGAAAGCAACCCAATAGCTACATACAAACAGACCTCCCAAACACGGGGATGGCGGGGAGGTCAATTACAGGACAATAACCTACTTCCAGGCTCCAGTTCAAAGTGACTGCTGTTTTGCCAGGCTGGGAGTTTAGAGCTAAAAGGACACTGCTCGAAAGACTGCTGCTCAGTGCACAACAGGGGTCAGAGGAGCAAACAAAAGAAGAGGAGTGGGGTAGAAAATAATACAACAAATACTTTAATGCCGTTTCATAACTCAGTGGAACAGCCTCCCTAGGAATCCTGTGCTCAGTTCTGGTCACTCTGCTTCAGAAAGGAGACAGCAGACAAAAGTGTTCAAAAATGAGTGATGAAATGATGAGAGGTCGACAGAAACTCTGAAGGAAGAGATCTGATACTGGCCACACCTGGAAACAGGCTGGACCACTGGCCTAATGTGCTGTAGCACTTCTTGGCTTCCCATGTTGAGACAACATCTCAGATTCTCATGTCACCACTCTCATGAGTGAAAAGTTCCAGAGGGGTAGCCTTGTTAATCTATATACAGCAAAAACAACGAGAGTCTGCAGCACTTTAAAGACTAACAAATTTAATTTCTGCAGGCATAAGCTTTCATGGCCCATAGCCCACTTCGTCAGATGTAAGGAATAGAAATCAGATAGCAGGTGTGTGTATATATATATGTATGTATATATATGTATGTATATATATGTATGTGTATATGTATATATATATATATATATATATACATATCCAAGGTGTGGTAATCAGTGTGTTGGCCACCGATGTTTATCAGTGTAGGCTGCATGCGTGTCCCAGCTCTGATCAGGAAACCGAGACGGCTCTCACGATCGAATGAATCGACACAACTACGGATTAGCTGAGCAACGAAGGCACCCAGGCCAGGTTTATTGCGTGCGGCACAATAAGAAGTGACCTACAGAGTATCTCTGGGTCAGTTTCGTATAGGTGGCGTTACAATGGCCTTGGCCCAACGGTGGGACTTTCCGTTATCCCCTAGACCGGACACCGGTATTCCCTCTGACACCCTCTTTTAGGCATTGTTACATACACTTTCGTTCTGCCCCCTTTGACATAGGTAGTTGCCACCCTCTTGACATAGTCTAATACCACCTTTTTCCATTAATTAGCTGATTTGGGCAAAACAACACCATGTATCACCTTTTGTCATTTCTATCCACCAGTGTCATTTTAGGGAGTTGGTTATCTCTTTGTTGTCAGGATGTCTTGGTGTCTTCTGCACCTGCTAAATATTTTAGTAATATTTTGGCAATCTTGGAGTATCAGCACTTTCCTGTACCAATTTCAGTGACCCCTTATACTCCTGTTCACTCGGCTTTTTCCATTTAGGCCTTAGCGTGTTTTACAGGCCTTAAGCTCTCACTTCTTACACAAGGTTAAAGAACAACAATGGGGAAGTAGTTGAGGCCTATTCACAACCATTGATTAGGAGGTGAGAACGTGTGAACAGTGACAATTACTTCTTGTAATGAGAGAACCATTCCAAGTCCCTATTTAGACCCAGTTTGATTGTGTCAAGTTTGCAGATCAGTTCAAGCTCAGCAGTTTCTCTTTGAAGTCTGTTTTTGAAGTTTTTTTGTAGAAGTCTGGCAACTTTCACGTCATTTACAGAATGTCCTAGGAGATTGAAGTGCTCTCCGACTGGTTTATAGATGTTTCTATTTTTTATGTCAGACTGACACCATCACAGGTGCTAACCACATCAGCCACACCATAAAGAGCTCATTCACCTGCACATCTACTAATGTAATATATGCCATCATGTGCCAGCAATGCCCCTCTGCCATGTCCATTGGCCAAACCGGACTGTCACTACACAAAAGAATAAATGGACACAAATCAGACATAAAAAATAGAAACATCAGAAAACAAACTTCAAAGAGAAACTGCTGAGCTTGAACTGATCTGCAAACTTGACACAATCAAACTGGGACTTGGAATGGTTCTCTCATTACAAGAAGTAATTGTCACTGTTCACACATTCTCACCTCCTAATCAAGGGTTATGAATAGGCCTCAACTACTTCCCCATTGTTGTTCTTTAACCTTGGATATGTATATATATATATACCTGCTATCTGATTTCTATTCCTTACATCTGACAAAGTGGGTTACAGCCCATGAAAACTTATGCCTGCAGAAATTAAATTTGTTAGTCTTTAAAGTGCTACAGGACTCTCGTTTTTACTCTCATGAGTCTGTCCATTTAAAAAATAATATTCCCAATGGATGAAATAATACAGAGGGTCAGCACAAGGCCCAAGAACTGCTTAATCCCTATTTTGTTCTGGCCCTTTTCATGGGTGACTGTCCCCCACTGAAAACAGGATAAGGGACACATTCTCTTTAGGTTCTTCTCTGAGCTGCTCCTCAGCTGAGCATTTCAGAACTGCTGTCACTTTATAACATCCGGAATGAAGGGCAGGCAGAGGGGAGGCACATACTCTGTCTGCATTTAGAGTCACGCCCACACTATCTAAGAAACAAATGCCCAGATTCCAGGCCAAACCCAGAAGGAGAGGTCACTGGAAAGGCAGGCTGGAACCAAAGGTGGAGAACATGTGCCGTTGGATAGAGTCCAAAACCATCCTGGACAGCGTCACACCAGCAGGATCACAACAACACATCCAGATCGAGGAAGAAAACTCAAACTTACCAGACTAGTAAATTTGTTGTAACTGTAAAGCTTATTGCACTTTATAGACTGCTGCATTGAAGCTTACCCAAACCATTTCCCCACAGTGCTTACATTGTGCTGTATTCTGTAATCTCCATAGAAATGGTTTCAGTGTATGTAACTCCCTTGGGGTTTAGAGAGCATGGACCCTGTAAAACCTTTTCCTGAGGCAGAGGGAGTGTTATTGTTCCAGGCGGAGAATGTGCTGATTGTTCCAGAGACATGGAGAGAGGGCGAGTGACAGGATGTATGTGTGTAGAGCTTCAGACAAGAGGGCTGTGATGCTCTATGATTAAAGATGGCCATTTCCATCATTGATATTACCACTGTGATATAACTGCAACAAATCTTGCACAAAGCGTATCATGTAAAGTGTCCATAGAAAAGTTACAATCCATCGAGTATGATTATCCAGATTAAATCCATATATCATCTTTGTATCTGAAGTTATGAATATTGGCTATGTATTTGTATCTCCAACATGTGATTTTGTTCCTGGGTGACGCCTTCCAAACAGAATTTACATTTGGGTTGGACAGCTATGTATTGCTGGCCCATTCAGGAAACTCCACTCTCACAATAGCTATTGAAGAAACTTGTCCCGTCCAGACAGCTCTTCCTGGTGCCAATGGCTACCCCCTGTGATTCAGCAAAAGATGTAAAGGTATAAGATGTGGACATGTGACCTTGGACTCCATCTTGGCCAATAACTTTCCATGCAACTGGGTTGTGGGCTTTGTTTGGGACAGTAAATTTCCATACCCATGGCAAAGGATATAAAAGACCTCTCAGACACCTCCATTTTGCCTCTTTCCTACTCTGATTCTCTGGACTGTGGATTTATAACTAAAAAGGAGCATCCTGAATTATGTTCAGTCTGCCCTGAGTGTGGCATTCTCAGCGTGGCTCATCCCAGGCACCTAGTCACAAGGGCTACAGCAAACAGACCCTCACAGTCAAAAACCTACCTGAAGCCTGGGAAGGACAGAGCAGCCAACTGGGGATGCCCAGGACACGCCCAGAGTCACTGCAAGAGTGAAATCAATAGGAACTCAGGGGGAGAGAGAGAAGCTTATAAATAGGAGGAGTGGTAGCCCAAAGTGAAGAACTCACCAGGGGAGCAGGACAAGGAACCAAAGGGTTTGCTGTAAAAATTGTGTTCCGGGGACTTTGCCAGTGTTGTTGGATTTAGGCTCCTTCATCCTGCTGGAGAAGACGACTAGAATTGCTGCAGGCTGTGTGAATTGCAGACTCTTAGCAAAGACCCAAGGGGAGTTTGAAAGAATTTGTGGGACTATCACTTATTTTCCTCTTTAAGGAGCTGGCATGCCCTCCAGAGGGTTTGAACACCATTCCCCAGAGACTGAGAAGAGTGAATCCTCCCGGAGAAGAGCCCTTTAATGCTCTATAATATATATACATATTTATATCAAGGTCCTGAAAAGATTAAACTCTGGTCTATACCCCTGCAGATAGGTAAGCTGTGGCACAGGAAAAGGGAAAGAAATAATATACCTGACATTAACACCGTGCTTTTCCTCAGCCTGTTACACTTACAATCAAGGGCTTTTATGCTGCAAACACGTTCACCCTGGCTCAACTTTACTCACGACTTTGGTGGGATTATTTATGTGCTTACAGTCAAGTATGTGTGTAAGTATTCACAGGATCGGCTTGAGAAGATGTGACTAGTGAATAGTGGGGCCAGGCATACAATCAAATGTATACCATTTCGACATGCATCAATGCATTGGCAGTTTTTAAAAAGGTCAAATGAGCGCCAGCTAGTCCTATTTGCCCTCAAGCCATCAATAATTGGCTGATTTATGATGGATCAATCTTGAGGAGGGATCTGATGGAGAAGAGGAGAATTGCCTCTTTTTTAACCACTGGTTTGTTAGCTGTGTCTGGGCTCAAGCCTGCAAGTCACTGAGCACCCTGAGCATGATCCAACAAAGCATTTACAGTAGATACTCAGCTTTGAATACCTGAGTGGTCCCAATGTCTTTCCTTAAATGTTGTTTGTTCTTTTGTTCGATGGTACAGATCACTAGTGACTTGTGAACCTATAGAATATCAGAGTGGTAGCTGTGTTAGTCTGTATACAGCAAAAACAACGAGAGTCCTGTAGCACTTTAATTACTAAGAAATTTAAATTTGTTAGTCTTTAAAGTGCTACAGGACTCTCTTTTTTTTTTTTTTTTTTAATAGAATTTCAAAGATCCAGTTCAGATAAATATACGAGCTTTTGGACATTTATGTGATGCTTATCCAAATCCCATTTTCTGGCTAGAAAGTGTCACCAGTTCATTCTTTTAATTCCAGTAGTTCCAGTATGTTATAATTTAGCCCAGACCAGGACCACTACAAGAACAGTCTTTCATACAATATTGCAGTTCTTTCATTTCTGCTCTTGGCTTAAACTAGAAAGGGCAGAGATGTAGGGGGGGGGAAACTTTTTACAAGTGAGCCAACCTTTTGGTTCCCCAGAGAAGTTCAGCATGAGTTTAGAGTCAGGACCAGTTCCCATTTTATCTGAAGGGGTTTGCCTCTCCCAACAAATGACCCACCACGTAAAGCGATCTCACTGAGCAGACAATTTGAGCAGAGAACTACTAAAAGGGGTTGGGTAGGAATAGCTCATTACTATTTTTGTTACATTTATAGCCTTTGTGTGTATATATCTTACCCATACTCAGGGAAAAAAACCCTTTTAATTTCAATGGGAGTTTATATACAGATATATTCATTACAACAAAATACATCCAAATTTAAAGGTAATTTACCAGGTCCTGAGGCTCATATGCTGCCGTAGGGGCAGGAGGGGGCAAAAGAATACACCATAACTGGGTAGGAAGAGTTAAGTCTTCTTGGAGACAACAGAAGTGCACCAAAATCATTGAGGCCTGCTCTGTACACATAGGAGGACACATGAAGCAGAGTCACATTGGCAGGTGCTCCAGAAGAAACAAGAACTTTTTGATATACAAAGGCGGTAACTGACTGGGAAAGCTTTTGATTCCACATCTCTAAGGAACTTAAGTCAAGACATGGTGAAAAGTTCCAGAGTGGTAGCTGTGTTAGTCTGTATACAGCAAAAATAAGTATGCCATACTTCTTCAAAAAAAAGTTCTATTTCTTCAAAAACAGACTTCAAAGAGAAACTGCAGAGCTGGAACTCATCTGCAAACTTGACACAATCAAACTGGGTCTAAATAGGACTTGGAATGGTTATCTCATTACAAGAAGTAATTGTCACTGTTCACACGTTCTCACCTCCTTATCAATGGTTGTGAATAGGCCTCAACTACTCTTACAGAATGGACTTTGCTTTTATCCCCCTTCCCCATTGTTGTTACTTACCCTTGGATATGTATATATATGCCTCCTATGTGATTTCTATTCCTTACATCTGACGAAGTGGGTTACAGCCCATGAAAGCTTATGCCTGCAGAAATTAAATTTGTTAGTCTTTAAAGTGCTACAGGACTCTCGTTTTTTCAAGTCAAGACAGACGAAAGAAACAATAATTAAACCCTACAAATACCTGATAATATCCTTTTACGTTCATCAAACTTCATCCTGTTTAAGGTTCAAAATGCAAATCTCATTGTAAATTGCAGGATTAGTCAAAATTACCCTATAAAATATATTTACTCTGAAATACTATAAAAGTTTAAACTTTGTCATCTCAGTTACACATCCTGAAATGATGCAGGGACATCCGAGGTCGCCAGGCACAGGGTTTCCAAGATAAAGAAGAAACACTTACGAATTAGAGCACGACTTGTCATCTCTTAAAATCCAGACAGTTGGTTACATTTATATAACCAGAAGCCAATGGAAGGTACTGTTCTCAAGTTTCTAAAACTAGACCATATTGAACTGAAATACACAATTAAGAAGGTGTCAGGTCCAAAGGCTGGCCTCCCAGCAATGTGGAGAAAGAGTACAGTTAATTAATTAATATAGCACAGAATCTGTCTGCTTCAGATTTCAGTGACAAGGTGAGTGAGGTGTCTCTCTAATATTCTGGGATTGACACTGCTACCACACATTGCATACAACATCAGATTCCAGTAACATACACAGATACAAGGCACTTTACTTCTCTTTACTGTTTTGAGGTTTCTTCCAGTCTTTATCATATGCTAACGTTTTCTGGCAGGGCTTGTCAGTAGAGCCGGTTGAAAATTTTTCAGTGGAAAAGGTTTCTGTTGGAAAATGCTGTTTTGTTGAAATCAAAATGTTGCACAGAAAAATGTCAATTCCAATAACAATTTTGATGGAAATGATTCAAAATCAAAGTGGAATAATTTTTATTTTGTTTTGACATTCATTTGGAATTTTCATATTATAATACCTATGTTATAGATTAGTTATATTTAGTATTTTATATCATATTTTGACATCAAAACAAAATCTTTTGATTGTATCCAAATGAAATTTTTTGACATTACTGAAACATTCATTTGGATAAGAATCTTTAGATTTTTCTGGAGCAAAGTATTTCAGAATATTCTGTGAAAAACGTTGACTTTTGGTCCTGATTCAGGACAAAAACAAATTTTGAAATGTTGGGATTTCCCAGCAACCGTATTTCACAGGTGGAGAAGCTTTTATTACTGTGAAAGAAATGTATAATATGGGGTGAAAAAAATTGACTGAAAATACTATTGTCCAGTAGACTATAGAAGGGTAAATGATAGTAGTGCAATGTCTTCAAACAATAACAACCCGTATTCTCTGGGGACCACATCTTAAAAGAAATCTTTTCCAAACTCCCTCTTCTGACTTTCAATCTCTTCAAGCTCATCATCAGAAGCAAGCTCCCCGCAGACCAGTACCCACCAACTCAAAGTTGGCATCAGACCCGATCAGAACAACAGATGCAAAACTTGTAGATTTCTCCACTGCTACAATGATGAACTCTTCCCACAACATACCTTTTAAGATCCATGGGTCTTCTAGAATCATAGAAGATTAGGGTTAGGAGGGACCTCAGGAGGTCATCTAGTCCAACCCTCTGCTCAAAGCAGGACCAACCCCAACTAAATCATCCCAGCCAGGGCTTTGTCAAGCCACACCTTAAAAACCTCTCAGGATGGAGATTCCACCACCTCCCTAGGTAACCCATTCCAGTGCTTCACCACCCTCCTGGTGAAAAAGTTTTTCCTAATATCCAACCTAGACCTCCCCCACTGCAACTTGAGACCATTACTCCTAGTTCTGTCATCTGCCATTACTGAGAACAGTTTAGCTCCATCCTCCCTGAAACCCCCCTTCAGGTAGTTAAAGGCTGCTCTCAAATCCCCCCTCACTCTTCTCTTCTGCAGACTAAACAAGCCTAGTTGCCTCAGCCTCTCTTCATAAGTCCTGTGCTCCAGCCCCCTAATCATTTTTGTTGCCCTCTGCTGAACTAGTTCCAGTGTGTCCACATCCTTTCTGTAGTGGGGGGCCCAAAACTGGACACAATACTCCAAATGAGGTCTCACCAGTGCTGAATAGAAGGGAATAATCACTTCCCTCGCTTTGCTGGCAATGCTTCTACTAATGCAATCCTACACATGCCTATCACAACATGTGGTGTACCACATCCAGTGTGCCAAATGCCCCAGTACCAGCCATGTGGGTGAAACCAGACAATCGCTACGCTCTCGAATGAACTCACACAGGAAAATGATAAAAGAGAAAAGCACCATATCACCTGTGGGTGAACACTTTTCAGCAAACCTTCACTCCATATCCGACCCTTCAGTCCTCAGCCTCAAAGGAAACCTGCACAACACCTTCCAAAGACGAGCCTTGGAGTTTAAATTAATAACTCTGCTAGACATTCAAAATCATGGTTTTAATTCAGACACTGGATTTATGGCTTATTACAACAATCTGTAACCCACTATATCCCCTTTTTTTTCCTATTACTATGGAGGTGTTAATGGGCCACTTCACTTCACTTCATTAAGAGAATGATCCCTTAAAATATATGTTTACTTATGCTAAACAATCTGTTCCACCATATAGTTAGCTGTGACACTCAGTGCCTTTCCCAGACTTGAAAAAGAGCTCTGTGTAGCTCGAAAGCTTGTCTCTCTCACCAGTACGTGTTGGGTCAATAAAAGATATGACCTCACCCACCTTGTCACTTTTATATCAATTATACTGATACAGTTATACCATATAACCGTGTGGATACTCTTATCCTGGTATATGAGTGTCCACAGTGGGATTATACTGGTATAACTAGGAAAACCACCTTGTACAGTCACAGCCTGAGAGTTTGCCTACAGTGAAAACGCTGCAGCTGGGCTGCTATAGACATTACCTATGCCAACAAGAGGGGATTTCCTGTTGGCGTAGGTACTCCACTTTTCCGAGAGGTGGTAGCTATGTTGATGGGAGAATTATCCCATTGACCAAGCGCTGTCTACACCAGGGGTTAGGTTGGGTTAACTGCATCACTCAGGGATGTGGATTTTTCAAAATTATCCTGATCTAATTTTCTAGTGTAGACCGGGCCTTAGTGTTTTAGAGCTGCAGTTACTTTGTAATATCCTGAAGGAACACTAGGGGGCACATTCGGTCTAAATTTAGAGTCAACCAAACTATGGGAAATGTACACAGCCTTAAGTTCTTGCACCTTGTTTGCTCTTATTGCTTGTTTTACCTCTATACATAAATAATTTTTAATATGGGATCCAATCCAGATGCATTCCTGAGATTCTCCATTTTATTTACTCCTCTTAAGTTCTCTACTCAGGTTACTCAGTGTGTCCAGTTAGTCACTCCTAGGTTTAATTTTCAAACATTCCTTGTTCAAGGCGTATAGCTAAATATATCTTTTTTATTAGGGGATACTGCGTCCCTCTGTGCTCTGGCATGTCACTGAGCTTCTCTGCCTCATTTTCCTCAGCGGTAAGGCGGTGCTGATGGTTCCCTACTTCCTAGGGATATTGTGAGATTTTCATTAGATGGAGCCAGATTTTCAAGTGTTCAACAACCACAACGGGCCAGATTTATAAAGAGCTCAGCTCACCATTAGGCACCTAAATAAAGACTAGATTTTCAAAAGGGCTCGGTATCCGGCTGTTCCTCCTATGATACCGAGAGCTGAGTCCTTCCCAGCCCTCTGCTGGAGCATAAATCAATGGAGAGGCTGAAAACCCTGGCCCTCTGTTAAGGGGCCAGTTATACTTCTAACAACACGGCTATTTCAATGAACCTTGGTCTGTGAACTGCAGCCACCATTAGTGTGAAGGGCCAGAGTGGAGGCCAGGAGAAATGGGGGTGGAGAGAGAAGGAAGGGGCAAATTCTGGTCTCAGTTGCACTGGTGTGAATTTGGAGTAACTTTTGGAATGTAGGGCTCTCCCTACTAGATCAGACCAGTGGTCCATCTAATCCAGCATCCTGTCTCAGTGGCCATTAGCAGCTGCCTCTGATAAAGATACAGGAAACCCTGCAGAACTGGAGGCAATTATGAAATTACCAGAAATAGTTAGCAGCTGTCTCATGCCATGAAACATGAGGGTTTATATCACAACCAAAACTCTTGTTTGTTGCTTTAATCTTTACTGCTATAACTCTGGCCATTCTTGTTATCCAGATACATGTCCAGTCCTTTGATGGATTCTGCTAATACTTGGGCCGCACTGCTATCTTGGTGGCAAGGAGTTCCATAGGTGAACGGTGTGAAAATTCATTTTTGTCTTTCAGTTTCAAGGTTAGTGCCTTTCAATGACGTTGCATAACCCCTTGGTCTTGCTTTATGAGAAAGGGTGAGATCAGAATCCAGCCCCATGCTGCCCAGTTCAGAATTGGTTCCTGAAGCAAATAGGGAGCAGTGAAATCATTTAAGAATGGGAGTGGTGTGTGCTTGGGTCTACGTGCCAGAAGGCAGGCAGCAGTGGCTGGCACATACTGGGACCTGAAGTAGCTGAGGCTGTGCAGTATCTGTCAAAGGGTTTCCCAGGGAGAGAGATAGCCAGGACAGCAAAGGCCACTTTTGCTGCACTGTACCCCAAAATCAGCCAACAGGAGGGTGGGACACAATTCCTTCCCCATTTCCTTGGGGACAGAGCCCAAGCCCAGGTATCCCAATTTAAGACCTGGTTCAACAAAGCACTTTTGACACATGCCCCACTTTAAAGACATGCTTAAGTCCTGTTGAAGCCTATGGGACCCAAGCTGGCACTAAAGTATTGTGGTGAATAGAAATGGGATTGCCCATATGCTTGAAGTTAGGCGTGTGCTTAGGTTAAAGAGGGGCTTTGTTGATAACGGAGCAGAACAAGATTAAGTGCCTCCTCTCTGACTAATGCAAAGTGATCAGTCCCAATGTGCGTTGACTTCCCCTGATTAATAAAGAGCAGAAATGCTGCTACCAGCTGGAAAAGTGCTTTGCAGAAAAGCCTGAGACAGCTCTAGCCAGTAAAAGGCATGGCTGGGAAACATGCTGAGCTGAGTAATCAATCATTCCTGGAGCTGATAACATCCCATTTCCAGGGTGACCAGCCTGAGAACAGTCCCCTAACCTAGCCCTTTTAAAGGGAAAGAATTAGAAATGCAAATGTGAGCATGCACTACAGAGAAAAGCAATAATGATCCCAGCTGGGGAAGACACATATCTGGGCAGACGCATTTTCTTGTTGCTTCTCAGGCCACAGGTATCCCATACTAACCCTCAGAGTGAAACGTAAAGGAAAGGTAGAAGAATGGAAATAATGAATAAGCAAACTGTCCCCTGGGTTGAACTTTTTCGTCCCTGTGGAGGAAATGTAAGGGCCACATCTTCAGCTAGTGTACATCAGCCTGTCCCTGTCTTCAGCCTGAGCAGAACGCTGTTATAGGATTACACCAGTTTTCACAAGCTGAGGATCCAGCCCAGTGCGTTTCGCTTATATATGTAAAATTTTACATGTGTGAATAATAGAGTTTCACCATTTAAAATATATTTTTCATTATTGTAAAATCATCTTTTTATAGTATATAAAATATAAATGGAGGGGAGTCTTAAAGCTCTGATCTATATGTTTATAATCATGTTTCTGTAAACCATATTATACACGTATAAATGATACACTAATTTATGTGGACAATATTTTACAACATATACATGGCTGTAAAATTCATTAATTCAGTCTTATGGTGTGAAGAAGACTAGCGTCTCCCACATCCCACTTAGCCCTGTTTCAAAGTATGCAGGCCTTGTTCTGAGTCTGTGCAAAGGGGGTGGCTTTATCCTGAGCTGTTCATTTGCAGAAATCAGTCACTCTCCCTAGTGCGAGTGAGGTTCTACTTTGTTTGCATCTTTCCCACTTCAGTTATTAGGACTCTCTTATTCCTCCTCTCTCTGTGTTGCATTTTGTCTTTCAGCCTCCATGTGCATTCCTGGGCCCAACACTGTAAAACATTGCACCTGTGATGGGGTATGTGCCTCACACAGGCCCGGAAGGGGTTAACTTGGGTCTGAGAGGCCAATTCATGTACCTAGGAGCACCTGGGAGAGCAAACCAGGCTTCACTGATAAGAAGTCCAGCTGGGGAGGGTCTGGGTGCTGATTATAAAGCCAAAAAGTTTGCAGCAGAAAGGCAGCTAGATGGTAGGTTTTCTGGGGCCAGAAGAAGGACTAGCAAGTAGGAGGGTAGAAAAGGGAAGTGGGGAAAGTAATATAATATAATATAATATAATAGTAAAATCCTTAGCTAAGGACATAAACATAAAGGATATGAATCCCCTGTTATTTTCAGAGTGGATCCAAAAAAAAGTGCTGGAGATATAGTAAGATCTAGGCAACTACCTGGTGAAGACTTGTTAGTGAAATATGAAAACAAAAATAAATAAGGAAACTCCTTAAGACAAAGGTTCTAGGTAGAATAAAAATAAACTGTCGGCTACCCAAATTCCTCACAGAAACAAAAGGGTAGTATATGGCAGTGGTTTTGTGTACGTGTACATGTATCCTGGGGATATGCAGAGGTGTTCCCGGGGCATATCAGCTCATCTAGATATTTGCCAAATTTTTACAATTTTTACTACATAAAAACCACTAGTGAAGTCTGTACAAACAATTTCATACAGACAATGACTTGTTTATACTGTTCCTTATACTATACACTGAAATGCAAAATGTTTACATTCCAATTGACTTATTTTATAATGATATGGTAGAAATGAGAAAGGAAGCAATTTTTCAGTAATAATGCGCTGTGACACGTCTGTATTTTTAGGTCTGATTTTGTAAGCAAGTAGTTTTTAGATGAGGAGAAACTTGGGGTATGTAAGACAAATCAGACTCTTGTAAGGGATACAGTAGTCTGGAAAGGTTGAGAGCCACTGGTATATGGTGTGCCAACTGAAACCTAAAAAAAGGAGGAAGAGCAAGGACTAGCTGAAGGTAAGGTGGTAACTGCTACGAGGAGATGATAGCAAAAGAAAAGATGATAGCAAGCTCTCCAGAGTAGTGCTGGTCACATTTAATGGAACATGCTGTCAGACAAAGTAACTTTAGGGTATCAGATATTCTGAACTAAACCCTATGTTCCTTCTCTTGTGAGATGCTACAGGTGCCAAAGGTTTAGTCATGTAAGTAGATAATTGCAAAGGGTCAATAGGGCACAGTAAGCGAGGAGGTGACCATTCTTATGAAAATTTGTAGGAATGGACAGAACAAAAATGTGGCAACTGGGGAGAAAAACATGGCTCAGCATATGGAGGATGTACTGAAGTAAAGCAAGCTAGAGAAAAACAAAAAACCCCAAAACACTAATAATGTGATTCAGATGCAGAAGCTGCTAGGAGCTATCTAAAAGAAGGAGAGGGGGAACTGGATATGGGGAAAGGGAACAGCCAGCAACAAATTAATGGGAAGGAAGTAATGAGAGACCTTGGGGTAAAAGGAGATGACATACTGCTTATAGAAACAGAGAGATTCATCAAAAATAACAGGAGTCCTGTAGCACTTTAAAGACTAACAAATTTAATTTCTGCAGGCATAAGCTTTCGTGAGCTGCAACCCACTTCCTCCGATGCAAGAAATAGAAATCAGATAGGGGGTGTATATATATACATCCAAGGGTAAGGAACAATTCCAAGATTCATTTCATTCATGGTTGGAGTAATAAATTGTACCTCTCAAACAAGAAAGAAAACAGAGGATATGAGAATTACAATTAAAGCTGCTGATAAGTTCCTATGGACTAGCAACCTACCTGAAGGAAATGTCAAAGGTTAAAAGAATGGTGGTGACTCTTTTCAGCTGGAATGCCCATAGCCTAATAGCCTATGAGCAGGAATTAAAGAAAAAATACTATTGATATGAAACCATAGCCTGATATAATATGCACACAAGAGACTTGGCTACTAGAAAAACTAAACTCTGAATTCCCAGGATATGGTGGATATAGACGTGATAAAGAAATAGGAAAGAGTGGGGGAGTCTGCACCCTCATTAAGGGCAGTGCTTAATTTGTAATGAAAGAGGTGCTGAGGTGCATTCAGAACTGATGCAGCAAGGCCAGAGGTGCTGGGGCTATGAACTGTCAAGCCTGCAGGTGCCAGGGTATCTAGGGTAATGCACTGATCTCCTGATACAAAAGCACTCTGCTTCTCTGAGATTTTATGTTAATAACCCAGGCAGGAAACAAAAGACTATGGACCTAAAAGAATTAACTGAAGATGTCACATGCTGTTGGTTATCTGTGGTGATCTGAATAGTCACAAGAGATGGTGGGGAAGTAAGGAAAATGATAAAAATGGAAAATGTTTATAGCAGGTTTTTGAAGAGAATAAATTTACTAATATTAAATGACAGAGCACCTATCAGGTTCAATACAATTGGCAGAAGCTTCTCATGCCTGCTTTCGGAACAGCTTGTAGCACCATCGCTAGCAAATGCAGCTGGGAAATGGACAGAGAGGAGGGAACGGGTAGAGACCCTACCTGATGTCAATTACATAGCAAGGAAAAGGAAATACTGAAGATGAGGATAAAAGCCCTACTTGGAATCTAACCAAAGCAAATTGGAAACTCTTTAAAAACAAAAATGAGGAATATGTGAATGAGCAATGCATAAATAAAGATATTGAGGAATTCTCTAGTAATGGGAAGCATAAAGACAATCAGCCTAGCTATTTAGATATCAATGCTACCTAAAGACAGGAACAGTGTATCATAGTGGAACAAGGAATGTGAAATGGCAATTAGGGAAAGGAACAAGGCATGCAAGACAGCAAAAAATTCCATAAGTAGAGAAGAAATATGAAAAAAATAATGAAATGTAAAAAAAAAATGAAGGCAGTTGCACAAAGGGCAAAGAGAGAAGTCTGGTGACCATATTGTGGGAAAGTAAATAAAGATACCAATACAGCAGAAGTATATAAACAAATTATGAAAATGGATAGAATAAAGAATCAGAGCCACATAACACCAACCTTGTAGTTGCAGGGTTGTAATAAGCTCCAACAAAGAAAAAGGAGAAATTCTGGCCATCAGGAATGTCAGTAATGATGAGGAGCAGAAGATAGAAATTAGGAAGCGGAGAAGAACATTCTTTAAGGGTAACGATGAGAGGATGAAGAGGTGGGAGGAGGATGTGGATATTATTTTAAATGAAAACTTTACTATGATAGAACTCCAAAAAAATGATGATGAGCAAAATCACTGCACCAGGCAAGGATGAAATCAGCTCTGAAATACTTAAAACATAAGTGAAAGAAGCTTGTGGAGGTGATACTAAAATTATATAATTTCATATGGAGAAAAGGTGATATACCTAAGGAATGGAAACATTTCATTATTGTCCTAGTGAGGAAAATGTGTGTCACACTCAAGACTTGAAGCATACTGACCAATTGCCCTCACAGCATGTTCAGTTAAAACTGTCATACTGTTTGGAGGGGCTCACGACCATGAGTGCCAGCCTCAGGACAGTGTTGCTGTAGGTGTGTTAGTCCCAGGATATTAGAGAAACAAGGTAGTGTTTATTGGTCTCACTCACCAATGGAAATTGGTCCAATAAAAGATATTACCTCACCCACCTTGTCTCTCCAACCTCAGGGCAAAAACCCCAAACTGGTTGTATGTTCTATAATTAGATTTCACCAACACACAGTAACAAGTATGAACTCCTAAAACACTACAACAATCTTACCACAGAGGTGCAGAAAGTCTCCTTGGGCACTCTGAACTATCTTGCCACCCAGGTAAGCTTGTCTTTGTGATAGATGGTCCCTCACATGAAAAATCAGAGCAATATTCAAGTTACTTTCAATCCCAAAGGACCAATCACTTACCCCAGGTCAATTGCACCCTAGATCTCTCACCAAAGACAATGTTTGTGCCAATTCTGTAATAAATTAACTACAGGTGTATTAACTATGAAAAGAAATGAGTTATTTACAAGGTTAAAGTAGATAAACATACACCCACAAATGAGGTACAGTCATAGTTTCAACAGACCATAGAAACCTCTATAATAAACAAACTCTATATGTCCTTTAGAGCTAGCCAAAGCTAAACAGCTGGAGACCCCTTTCTTATGCTTCAAAATCATCACTCCTCTGAGTCCTAGCAGCATAAGAATGAAGTTTCTTCTGGTCAGGGATTTGTATTCCCTTCCCCCAGACTTCAGACTCATAGGACAAGTGTGGTGCCTTGTCTCCTCTTTGTGTGTGGGGGGAAATCAACAATTCATTGTCATTTGGTGCTTCACAGTGGCTCATTTGGTTTAAATAGACCTTCTTGTGTGCAAGCTGAGCCCTTTCCATAAATTAATGCTTATTCCTTTTTGGTGAGTTGCACAATTACAGAGATTTACAATGCAAACACTCAGTGTAACTTTATACCGTGAGCTATAGACCGATACATGCAGCATCCTACGAGTATTTCAGCAAATCTAAACACATTCTTATCAACTTTTAACAATACTGACACACAGGTGAGCCAGACTGGCTTCCAGCTATGCATTTGTCAGTGTTTAGTGAGGCCTATGGTCTTAGCATGAGCTGGCCCTTTGTCTGCCAGCATTACAAAAACGACCGAAAGAAAGGTAATGGAGAGATAAGTAGCACACTTAGAAAGAAATAGATTCATAGATGGAATGCAAAGTCAATTCAGAAGAGATAGGAATGCGATTGACCACATGGTAAGGATAGAGACAGAAACACAAAAAAGCATGAGAACCAAAGAATTCATGATAGTAACCTTCCTGGACATAGAAAAAACCTATGATGTGTTATGGAGAGAAGGACTATGCCATAAAGTGGCCTCCTTGGGTATTATAGGAAGGACGTACGGGTGGATAAGGATTTCTTAAGCAAAAGGACAATACAAGTCCCAAGAGGGAACTCTTTTTCCAATGTATATCCCTGGAATTCCACAAGGGAGTGTAATTAACCCAGTCCTCATTAACATCATAATATATGACCTCCCTAAAGAGATGAATACAGTAACAGGTATCACATTATTTGCTGACAACTGTGCCATCTGGACCAAATGCTGAAACCTGGTTGAAAGCACCACTAAAGGAAGCAATGATGCACTTAAGAGAAGTGCAGAATGGGCAAAAAGGTGGAGCTTCAAATTCTCCATCAACACAACTAAGAGAAAGATCCCAACAAAGAAAATCCAAAAAGATGTAAAGTTGTGGCTATATGGGCAACAGATAAATATAGTGGAAAAATTACAGATTCTTAGGTGTGATGTTTATAACAAGGTCATGTGGAGGGCCCGGACTGAAAATATTAAAGATACGTGCAAAGGTGGAATTAATTTATATAAAAGTATCTCTCTGGAACATCCTAGAGAGCAGATAAGAAAACAGAGGAAATGCTATAGAGAGCGCTAATTAGACCAATTATTGAGTATGGACACCAGGCCTTTGGTTCAGCAATGAACACAAATCTGAGAAAACTAGACTATGTCTAAGTATAGGTGTTGCATATAGGATGTGACAGAATGCAAAGTGTGCCTCTGTGTGTACTACAGATAGCAGCAAGTAAAATGCCTATCACTTGGAATGAAACTCCTAAGCTTAACTTTTTGGGCCAAAGGACTAGGTAATAGCGAAGATGACAACACGAAGCTGATATATAGAGATTGTTAGGAATTAAGTAGAGGCCAGGTAGGACAAAAAAAAATAAAAATTCCCTGTATAAAAAGGACATAGAAGTGGACAAAGGATCATAATGAAAACAATGGATTGAAAGACAAAAATCTATAGCTATAGAAAAATACTTTTTTCACTGGAAAACCATCCCCCCAACATAGACATGGAATTATATAATGAAATAAATACAAGGAGAAGACTGATAAATATACAAGATATAACAAATTGATATATTTGTGATAAGTGGGACACAATTGCCAAATATGTGCAGATGGCTCCAAAAAGGCAGGAACAAGAAGAGTGGGAACAGCTTTCTGCTTGCTCTCCCTTTGGGCTCCAGAATGCCATGAGGCTAACTAACTTTGTATCTGTCTTTACGACTGAGCTAACAGGGATTGTGCTAGCACTAAATTAGGCTTTAGACGTGCAGCCAGCTTCCACGGCTATCTTGTCTGACTCCTTATCAGAGCTGCAGGCAATTTACAATGGTAAGTCTGATAGCACAAACGATATTCTTAATTAAATATTGCTGCTAACCAAACTGGCGCAACTAGACATAACTATAGTATGGCATGGATCTGGTCCATGTAGGGATAGCAGCCAACAAATTGGTCGACAAATGGGCAAAAAGTGCTTTTAGTCACGAACAAGACTACCTAGGGATCCCCTTAAGCAAACATGAATTTAAACAGATAATCAAAAATAAGCTAAGGAAGGAATGGCAAGAACTGTGGGCAAATGAAACGAAGGGGATAAATTCCGAGAAGTATACCCAACAATGGAAAATGTTGATATAATCCAAGGCCCAGAAAGGAAGAGCAAAGTGGCTCTAGTTAGAATTCTAACAGGTCATTGTGGATTAAAAAGTAATGTATTTCTAATTAACAGTCATAATGATGGATTATGCACAACATATAAAGTTCAGGAAACAACAGATCATATCTCTGAATGTCTTGAAGTAAAAAAGTCCACAAAAGCAAAGAAAAGATTAAAAGACAAGGCCAAGGAAAAATGCCTGAAAATATTATTTCAGTTTCAGAGAGTACTTGTGTCATAAACAGAAATCCATCTTCCTTGGAAAGGTGCACTCACATTAAAATCAGGGTCTAATGCAAGATGAACATGGCACCGAGGCAATGACAATTAACATCCAAATTGCTTTTATTAATAATAGCCCAGTATAATGACAGACTTGACCATTAGGTCTTGTCTACATAGGAACACTCAGGAAAATTAATCTGAATTAATTTTTAAAGTGGATTAGTAAAACTGCATTAAATCTGTATTTTAGGAATGAATTAAATTAAACCAAACTAAAGCCACTTTAATCCTTAATGGAAGCATCCATGTAGTGTTCTGATGCAATTTAATTAATCCCATTTAAATTCACATCTTTAGTTAATTTGGATTAGTTTTCCTGAGTGTTCTTATGTAAACAAGCCTTTAGGTGGGGAGATAACTACAAATTTAGTTTCCAGGCAACATTCCAGGGGCACAAAACTGTAGAAAACTAACATCTCAAAGAGAATTATGTTATTAATATGGCTATTTGTGTCAATATTACTTGAAAATAATTTGGCTGAGCAGAGAGAACCACATCGGCTCAATAAGGGTGAAATTCAGTCCCGTATGGAAAAGCCAGCTCAAGGCCTATGCATCATTTATGTCCTTGAAAATAGCCTTTAGTGGGATATAAGTGATATGCAGGTCATGTGGTGTTCCACTGTACAGGGGTGAATCTCATTTTAAATGAACAAATTCAGTTTTAACAAGCCAGGTTAATGCATCACATAGTCGATTTGGCTCATTTATTTCCACAATTGGCATTTAGTTTGAATTATTTTTAGTAGCTCACAACATACAAGTAAATACACGGTTGTGTAGCTAGTGAGCATAGATGGGAGCTCGCTCTAGCCTTCTGCAGTAAATTCTGAGCTGAACAGTAGGGAGAGACAGTCAGTTGTTGTGAGTCAATGACGTGTGGGTTGGCGAGGCTCCACCATGTGTGTGTTTGCAGCCCGTCATGCGATAGGGAGGAAAGAACAGAAGGATGCAATGTGTTGGAGTTTCACGCCATCGCAGTCTAGAAAGAGTTAAAATCGAGTTAGTCAAATCTACGACACCTGTGCTGTAATTAATTTGCTGCTTCTCAGCCAGCAGGAGTGAGACTATGAGGTGACATTTACGGGACATCTAGGCCTCATAAAAGGCCGTGAGAGTAGCCCAGAAAGGGGAATGAAGATAGAGTGCAGAGGAAGGGCTGAGTTGTTGAGAAACCTTGGATACTCGTTTGAACTTATGTTACCCCAAAAGTAGGGTTGCCAGCCATCCGGTTTTTACCCAGACAGTCCTGTTTGGGCTGTGTCCAGGCACCATTTTAGGGTTGCCGGGGGGCAGTGGGAGGTGCCAGGTCATTAACGTGCCCAGCTCCTGCTCAGCTGGGACCGCCTCCTGCTCCTTGAGATAATCAAGTGAGGGAGGAGGGAGAGGAGCGAAAGACCGGGGTGTGGCCTTGAGGAAAGAGGCAGAGCAGGGGCAGGGCCTTGGGGGGAAGGGGTGGGGCCTTGGGAGGAAGAGGCAGCGTCTTGGGGGTCCGGTTACCAGCAATTTGAAAGGTGGCACACTGTTTGTTTAAGTTCAGACAGCAGCTAGAAGCAACCAGTCCTGAGGCAGAAGCTACAGACAACTGGTATCCTCTGTCTCCCCGCCGTCCCAGCTCAGCGGAGACCCTGGCATCAGCTCCCTCCTTCCTTTCTGGCTCTGCACAGCTCATCAGGAGTGTCTCCCCTTCTCCCCTGTAGTCCAGGCAGGAGTGCATTTGCTGCTGGCAGCTGGCTGGCATGCTTAACTCTGTGAGAAATTTCAGAACTTCCTGTGGCTTTGAAAAGGGTGGGGCAGATGGCTGCAGGGCAGCGGAGTTCAAACTGCTGACCAAAGCGGTCACAGTGGGCATAACCAAGAGCAGTGTTTACACCGATGTTTTGTCGCTAAAACTTTGCCACAAAAAGCGCTACGCCGCTTGTCGAGGTGGTTTTACTTTGTTGCAGGGGAATTTTGTTGGCGAGGGGAGAAAGGTAGTGTGTACGCCAGCACAGTTTTGGCGCTAAAAGCTGACTGGTCAATAAAACACACCAAAGCCAGGAGAGGGAAGGTGAGGAAAAGAGAGAACTGAACAGCCAAGATGGGAAACGCAGCTTCCGTCTCTGGTATTGACTCTCACGTGCAGGCTCCCTGCTGGAGAAACATAGGCACAGCACATGCTCGCATCAGCCACTTTGAGTCCTGTACCAGCATTGGGCTGTTTTGGGCATTGCTTTTAGGGGCCTCTTTGGTCACAGGCTCACAGCCATGTTGCAAAATATCCAGTCTTGGCTGGCTAGGACAGACTCTCATTAAACAGCCAGCAAAAAAAAGAGAAATAGGAAAGAAAAGACCTGTGGGGAAGGAAAAGGCCACACAACCGTGGATGGAGGTGGCAGAGTCTCACATCCCAGGTGGTTTGGGGGATTTAGGTGGAGCTGGGATTGGTGACAATGTCATCTGGGTCCCTCTTTTTGGCCTGGTCTGGTCAGGAGGACATCTCTTGAGATCAGGACAGTGAAGACCCAACAGCATCACAGTGGATGCTGGGGGTCCCAGAAGATGGTGGGGGTGGCAGCCCTGAGGGTGATGCTCACACCTTCCTCTCGCCCACCTTTCACTCAGCCAGCATCTGCACAAAGTCCCTTTTAAGGACCCCAAAAGGGTGCAATAGCCCAGCCTCTCATTATTTTGTCCACCAATTAGGCCTAATTTCTGAGGCACCGGTTGTGATTCACTGATTCCCAGTCCTACACTTCTCTTGTTTACCAGGCATGCACTTAACACAGCCCTTGAGTCATATCAGTCAGCCTTTCTGTTGGGTCCAGTTCAGCTTTTCTGTCTCCCTTTTGCACCTTTTCCCATCAATATTTATTGTTCCAAGTTATTGTGACCTTTAAAACCTTCATCCACTTTCTGATAGTTAGGCTCCCAACTGAGGTAGACCTCCAACGTCCCACCAGGCCCACCGACAGTGGGGGACAAAGGAGGCAATTGCCCAGGGGCCCAGCAATTTTAAAAGGGCCTGGGCCATGGGCGATGGGTGAAGCTTCCCCTTGGGGAGGCAAGTTCCCCGTCTCTCCAATTCCACCCATGGCCCCACCCACAGTCCACCCCTGCTCTGCCCCAGGCCCTGCCCCGCTCCACCCGAGCCCCATCCACCCCATTCAGCCAGCTCGCTGCTGCATCCCTTCCCTCCCTCCCCACTTGGCCCCTGCCTCTCTTCCACACCCCCTCTTCCCCGCATGGCCTCCCCTCTACTGCATCCTTCTTCCCTGCTCAGCCCCCCGCCATCACTCACCACGTGCCTTCCTCTCCTCACTGCCCTGCTGCAGCTTGCTGAATCCCTCCTCCCACCCTCCCTGCTCGCCACCATATCCCAGCATGGGCGAGGCAGGCAGAAGAGGTGGAACAGAGAGCTAGCCTCCCTGAGGGGAAGCTTCTCCCGCTGCCCATGGTCGTAAACCTCAACTATGCCTTTCTAGAGGGGCGGGGGCCATTGACTGTTCTGTCCTGGGGCCCGGAATTGCTGTCAGTGGGCCTGGTCCCAATTATCACAACCGTCTCCAAGGGGGCAGAGTTCTGTCTTCAGAAGTGACCTTTTAATTCTTGCCTTTTCTCAGCCTCAACAGCGTCTCTGTAAATGGATCTGTCCAACTCCTGTTCTATGATTTATAGGCCCTAATGTTGAGACTAATTTTTTCCCAGATGAAAAGCTGTATTATTTTTATCAGCGTGTAGAAACCTTCAGTTTATGTGAAGAAAAAGCAATGATCTTTTTTTTCCTGGCAAGTCTAGTCTAGTGTATAACCAACAAAGTAGTTTATGGATCACTCAGCTATATAGCACTAGGATTAGTTTGTTTGTCCCTAAACTGTTTTCCCTTCTGGATGTATTCATAGCAAAAATTCACATACACCTGAATATACTGGTGCCTGAATACCTTTGAGGATCTGGTATATTCTGCTGTATGTTACTCCATTCACCTATTATCTAGTCTACAACTAGCATCCCCCTCAAACATCAAGAATGTTTTATAATTACAGTGGAAGATCGCAGTTGGAATGGGAAGAAAAAAGAGCCTAAACATTTGTTAAAAGAAAATAACATTTTCAGCTTTGAATTGGAAAGCCAGCCCCTTTCTTTGGTGCTAAGTTTCATGAGCCTGATTCTGAGCACACGTACACTGGTTTTACACAGATCTGAGATGAGTTACTCCTCATCTGCACAACGGTAGCAAGAGGAGAATCGGACTCTGTGAGTCTTCAAATCTAATTTTTTTTAAAGATGACTGAATCTAATTAAGTTTAAGACTGAAAATCATGGGCCAAGTGTTCAACTGGAATAGACTGGACTCACTTCACTGACTATTATTATTAATAATGTGTATTACCATTGCACCTAGCAGCCCCATTCATGGACCAGGCCCCCACTGTGCTAGGTGCCGTACAGACACAGAACAAACATATGGCGCCTGCACCAGAGAGCAGATATAGCACGTGGAATTATTGTTTGACTAGAGGAGAAACATGGGTAGAATGAATATGTTGTTGTGCCCTATTTCTACACCACTTGGGACCATCCCCACTTCTTTGGGCAGAGAGGTATCCTTATTGGAACAGCTCTAGACGTCTGATTTTGCAGTACCTTCCCCACCCCCACTCATACTGGCTTTTGTGATAGACTACATTTTTAAATACTCCCACCATGGCTCCCAAAGAAGAAACCAGCTCTGCACTGAAATCAAAATGTTTTTGAACAGGTGAATGGTTTCCTTTTAAAGCGTCTGCAGTTCAGAGGAAATTGCTCAATTGTCCCTTTACTGATCTGTCAAGGAGGATAGATTGGATCAAACTGTAATAAATTAGAACTGAATATACTAATTGGAAGTAAGCTTCAAACACTGAGCGCTTATGTGCCCTGCAACACTGCAGTTTTATCCCAGAATGTAATGGTGCCCGTGTGACCCTGGTCAGCATAACTGTGCCTGGAGCCATGCAGTACACGTTCAGCCTTGGAGGAGGGCCAGTAGACAAAGAAAGGCTATGTTTTCTTGACACTTTGTATGCTTATGGAAGAGAACGTAATTAAAGAAAGTAGGGCCAAGTCCTCAGTAGGTGCAAGGCAGGGTGGTACTGCTGACTTCAATGGCTCCTACTCTGGATGCTAAGTTTAGAAAGGTAGAATCCACTACAGAGAGGGGCTGAAGCTGTCTGCAGCACAATGAACCAAGTTCAGTGAAAAGCACGTTGATGGACATACTCAGTGATGTGCTCTCAGTGATATTCTTTCCCATGATTTTTATTACCATGGTCATATTTAGACTGGACTGGCTCAGTACAGCTGCCCCCTTCCCATCCTACACACACACCAGGGAAGGAGAGAACCTTGTAGCAGATTGCAGATGCTCCTCTCCCTGTGCTCAGATGTCTAAGCCAGACATGGGTGACATCAGGGCAAGTTAGATCTGGGGACCCAGGGGGAAATCTCAGGGTAAATATTAAGTGCTGGAAAGATCTTGGTTGTTATTTACTTCTTGGCTCGTCCTGGTTCACAGCCCTCTGTATGCATGTGGGAAGGAGAGAGAGAGTGTGTGAGTGAGAGCTTTGGGATGGCTTTTAAAGGTGGAAGTGTGAACTGGAACAGTTTGTGGACATATCAAGACCAATCAGCACAGCTCTGCCAGTGTCAGAATTGCTGCTGGGCTCAAGAGACATGACTAGGAAACTGCTCTTCACATGTCTGCTTTTTCTGTTGCCTTTGTATAGTCACTGGCTAAATACACATGCATGTAAAACATCATAGGCCTGCACTCGAAATGATTAATGGACTATCTCACTGCTTGATCTAACACTGCCTCTGCTGGAGATCTGCAAATCCCCAGGGCTGGTGGACAGGATAGCACAAAGGGTATAAACTGGGGTAGTGATGTGAGCAAAGTGTCTCTTCTAGAATCATTCCCAGTCCTTTCAGCTCCTCTGAACCTCTTGATACTCAGTGTATGATCACTGCGCTTAGGAAAGCCAGGGCAATTTAGTTTGTTTGCTTAACTGTCTTGAAAATTGCCACATGCCATTTATTTTTAGAATACGATGCCAGTCCTAGCAATCTACTGAATTAAAGAGGACAGATTTATGCAATGTGATTCACTATATAAAACTGCATATAGCTTGTCCATGCTTCTTTGGTATAGATGTTATTTGAATGGGTAGATGCCAGGCTGTCGTGAAAGGTAAAACATGGCTCATTGTGCTTGTGAATTTCTTCACTGCTGGCAAAGAAGAAAGAAATGATTTTGCAGCATTGTATTGGACATATTTTTACCAGTGTTCACATCCAGATGTTTGGGCTTGGGGGAAGCAGCTGTATGCTGAAGCCAGGGGATGTTACACAGATGCAGACTCAAATTTACAACTTCATTGCCTGGTCTGGGGCATAACCTAGCCCACCCCTGCAGGTGCAGAGAGTCCTCTTGGATCAGAAGGGTTGTTGCTCAGCTATGCCCTGGAGAGGAGCATGGGGTGATTATACAGAGGAGTTGGAGGCACAGCAGAGATGGGGAATGGCGAGGATCCACTAAGCGCAGCCTTTCCCAAAGTGGAGGGGCATGGAAGGTGTATACGTTAAGGTGGTAGTTCAGTAACACGTGACAGGGGGGTTAAAAGGAGCAGCAATAGTTTTCATTTGTCTGAAGAGGGGCTCAACTCTCAAGAATTTGGCAGATGCTGTACGACTGGTGCTAGGGGCACAGGGGCTCTGCTGACTGGAGTTGCAGTAGTCAGAGCAACAATGATGCAGTTTCACAGCCGCGGGTCCGTGGGGAAGGAATTCCTCCCCACTTTACCCTGCCGAGTTTCCCAGAGCAAGCCAGTTTACTCCAAGGCCTTGCCCACTGCCATAAGCTAAACTGCACTATGCCCGGTTTAAACGAAATACACCTGTCGACACAGCCTGCTGCACTGGTTTCACACTAACTGGGTTTAAAAATCACTGCCTAAATCAATTCAACTTTCTCGTGCAGACAAGGTGTAAGTCAATGAAGTGGCGCCACAGAGCCAAATTCTACTCCATTACACCCAGGCAACTCTCTGAAGTCAATGGAGTTGGATATCTGTGACAGGGAACAGAATTTGGACCCAGGTCTAGATTTGGCCCAGGGTCTTTAGAGAAGCTTGACAGACCTGCTGGTCTTCATAAGTCTTCATGAGTCTTCAAGATTTTAACTGCATCAGACCACAGGTAGGAGGGAGCCACAGAGCCACTATCCCATCTGCACCCCCTCCAAAGCTTATAGAGAAATTCCAGGGTAGCCGTTATGGCAGCTTTCCAGCAAGCTTTGTGCTGCTAAAGTAGATAAAGCCGCTGGACTGGAACTGAGAATCAACTCCCAGAGCAAGATGTCACTGTTGGGTCAGCACAGAGCCGATGTAACGCAGTGGTTAGTGTGTGATACAGGTCCCTGATCCAGAGGACATGGGTGTATTACAGCTGCAGCTAAGGACGCATGGTTTTTTACCTCAAACTATAGCAGCTCATGCTTTTACCTCCAGAAATCTTGGATCAATCCCAGGTGTCTTGGCCTAGATGGCAGCTATCTCACTAACACAGCCTTTTTTTCTTCTTCTCTCTCTTTGCAAAGCCAATGGAGAATATTTTTCTGTGAGTGCTCCTTTCCTGAATTCATATTCCAACATGTTTGCATTTTCAATGAAACAAAAATTGATATTGAAAAATCACACGAGAAGAGCAAAAGCTCATGCATACACAGTGCAGTGAAACACTTCCAGATAAAAAGTTAAGAGTTTGCTCTCAAAAGGGTTATGAATGGGAAGTTATTTTAAGGATCATAAAAACATTACTGCTAACTTGCAGGACTTTATGAGAAGTCTTGCAGCGGTAGTGTTTTTGCTAGAGCCCCTGCTGCTGAAATCAAGTTACTACCTGAGAATCTCAGCTTCGAACATTGTAAAGTAAGTTCCTAGCCCTCATGGCTGCGAAGAAAAACTTGAAAATGTGCATCTGAAATACTCCAATTCCTCAAGCCAACTAAAAAGAACCCAACATTTAATTTCATGATTTTTAAGCCAATCTGATGATTTCCGGAGGCTTAACTCATAATTTTTAAACACCTGGGATGCAACACTGGAAAAATGCCTTATCTGTCCTTTTTTAAGGGAAAGGGGTAATGTGAGAAAAGCACCACTCCAGAATAAATTCCACCCATTGCATTGGCTAAGGCTACATTACTGCTTTACAGATATCTTAAAGGAAAAAATACATATGTTTCACATATTGTTAATTTAGCCCTTCTCATCAGCCACAGCAATTAACAATCCTAGATTTGTTACATGTATGGTAAAATATGTCTAATGTATGAAACAAAAAAATCCAGAGCGCTCAGCTCCTTAAAGGTGCTTAACTACTACTGGAGAATGGGGCCTGAATGCCTTTGAGGATCTGGGTCCATATAATTCAATTAAACTGGGTCAGATCCACTGGTACATTCTAGCTGCTTTGCTCTACTCCAGCAATTCAAAGCAACCATGAGCTCAGCTTACTTACATAGCCAGGTTACTGCTCCCTTATGCTGACTGAGTAGCTGGAGCGTACCAGTGAATCTAGTTCACTATCTTTTCCCACAGAACTACTATATCTTTGGAATATGGCTTCCCAGTGTTATTACTGTATAGATTTGCTGATAGAATTTTCCTCTTTTGAGACACAACATGGTTTCATTATTGCCTTAGGCACGCTCCAACATTTTAGCTCAGTATTAACCACTCCATAGAAATCTCAGTTATAACAGCATTTATCATAATCACACGGTTTGCTGTTCCAAACAGTTATTTTTTGTGTTATCTAGTGTATTAAGTATTTAATGAAATTAGGATACAGCCAGTTCTCTGCTATAAATCAATAGGTAGGTTACATGCTGTTAAAATTTCATTGCTCATAGTTAAAAGGATATTTGGAGGATACCCTATTTTTTAATTAATTTGGTTGTAATTTAAAGGTACTGCTCTTAAAGCAAATTTTAATCTGAAAAATGAATGACTATTTTTGAGGAAAATCACTGATACTATGGATCTGATTTTTTTTTTTAAATCCTCTCCAATTTTGTAGAAGTTGTTACTAGCGATCTAGAGGTCTAACTACTTGATTAGACTAGAGGTCTAACTACTTGATTGTGCCTATGAATCAGATAATTAGACAACTAAGTGCCAGCATTTATACCTGTAATTATCTGTGCTTGAAATTTTGCTGCAAAAATTAACTGCAGGAGCTTTTTACATTCCCCAAGTTGGAAGCCCAATTGAAACCCTTTTAAAAGGTGGGCCCAGATCCTCAAAAGTATTTGGTCTCCGATTGTCTACTAAAATCAATGGAAGTTAGGCGACTAAATACCCTTGAGGATCTGGATAGTCAGGGTATAATCCAGAATTGCAGGTATCTTGTGAGAATTTTGTATATTTTTCTTGGAGTAAAGGTAAAAAAGAAAGGTAATGCTTGAGAGAGATGCCAGTGAGTGAAGTGTGAAGTTGACTTTTTATCTGCAAATATTTCTGGGAGTGATAGACACATTTGCATTTCTATAGCAATTGCATTGCAAACAAAGTCTGCAGTTGTAGCAGAAGTGATTATGATGCAAACGATACTCTAGTAAGGGTGGACTGAGAGGCCAAGATCCCCTAAGGCATTTATATCAATTGACTCCATGGGAGTTAGGCACCAAAATATCTTTAAGGAGATCTGGGCTAGACTGACTTAGGTCATTTACCAACCTTGTTTGCAGTGTTGTAGCCAGAACGTTAGAGAGAGGAGGTGGATGAGGTAATGTCTTTCATTGGACCAACTTCTGCTGGTGAAAGGCATAAGCGTTTGAGCTACACAGAAGACTGGAAGAAGAGCTCTGAGTAGCTTGAAAGCTTGTACCATCCACCAACAGAAGTTGGTGCAATACAAGATATTACCCCACTCGCTTTGTCACTCGCTTTGTCTAGCTCACTTACATCTATCCCCGCGCCGTCAGTGATTTGGAGCCTAAGCCAAATTGACTTTCACTGGAGCATAGGCCACTAAGGCCCAGGTCCTGAAAGGTATGTAGGCACCTAACTCCCATTGATTTCCGTCTGGGCCTTAAGTCATTTTTGAAAGTCAGGCGTAGACTCCAAAATCCCTCACTTAAAACAAACACAAACAAACAACACACCCAACAAATAACAAAAGTGACATATTTATGTACAAAATATTTTAATGTGGGTCTGGAAAATCTGTTGTTCAAATAATGAATTATGAAATGTATCTGCAGGGTCTATAATGTTCCTTACAGTAAAAATACCATTTAAGAAATGTGTAGAACTGATACATCTCCCTGTCCTCTGGAGGTCTATTTCATGAGCTGTATGTTCAGAGATACCACCTTCATTTCCAGGAATGAGGGAAATTAAGTTGCTTACAATCGTTTTGAGAACGGTGAAAAGGTATCATGCTGACGTCACAAAAAGAAGCCATGCTTTGCTTACAAATATATGCTCTGTTGTTTCCCAGCTCGTGCACCCTTTACCCTGGTATATTCCCTAATTACCCAATATTCTCCAGAAGGCCTGCACTATGGGGAATGGCATAGTGTTAATCCTTCAGCATCTCCGGGAGCATTTCTGAATATACTTTCATCAAAGACAATACACCTGGGAATCGCAAATCAGCATGGCAGGGCCCAATAACTTGGTAGGTGAGAGAGCTGCCTAAATATTTGTCTGTGAAACGTTCATTCATAATTACCCCCGAGCCCCTTTTGGGGAAATGGTTCCCACCTGTGACTAAGTAGCTGCCTCCCAGGTGAAGCTGAGGGGATACAGGTCAGGTGTTGGCCTTTAAAGACCAGCTAGAACTGCAGATGGGTTGACTGGAAGAGCAAGAGAAAGCAAGCAAGCCTGTCTGACTCCTGTAGGAGTTCCAGAGTCAGGACAAGGACCTGGAGGGACCGAGAGAGGTGAGGGGACCATCTCTGGGAACTGTCAGGCTGAGGAGCTGCTTTATTCTGACATTTTTGACAACATTTCTGGTTAAGCAATAAATTATGTCCTGAGGCAAGGGCCTGAAACAGACCCTGGTGTGATATTGAGTCTTCCTTGCCCAGTGAGAGCTGAGCAGCTTCCATGTGGTGGAAAATATGGGCCACTGATTGGGGCCTGGGTGTCTGGTGGGGCCTCCACCCCCACTCCTAGTAAAGGGAAAGGATGGAGGACAGTCTCTGCCTGCTGCTGGCTCACAAGGAATCCCGGCTGGCTTCCTGAAGAGTCAACAAAAGAAGCAGGCGGCCCAAACACCAGCAGCAGAAGTAGTGCCTGAGGCATCCTGAGAAGCAGGTTGTAGGGAGCATTGCTGCTCTGGGAAAGGGCAGCTCAAGCCGGCCTGCTACTGGGCTGGTAAACAGGGCCCAGAAGATGACCCTGAGGCCTTCCTCTGCACCTCTGAACGGGTGGCCAGTGCTGCCAGTGGGAAGAGTCGATGTGGGCAGCCAGGGTGTCACCATTTCTGACAAGAGAGGCAGCGCACTAAGCCTGGAGCAACGAACAATCCGGCTCATGTTCAGAGTTAAAAGCAGCCCTTTTAGATAGTCTGGAATGACTCCCAGTTCCTGGTCAAACCACTTCCAGTGGAGCATGTCTGAGCATAGCAGCCCAGCAGTTGCCGAGCCTTGTTACCCGTTGATTATGTTCCAGTGAGAGAATCATGGACTTGGTGGTCCTGGAACAATTTCTGCAGGTCCTGCCTAGTGAGAGGCTGAAGCTGGGTCATTCATTTCTTGCCATCACCCATGGGTGAGGTGGTGGAGACTGTGAAGGCCGAGGGAGCTGGGTGGCGTGCCTGACAAAGAGTGTTCAACTTGGGAAGGCAAGAAGAGAGGGTGGCCTCATCTAGGAAGGCTGGGGGACACTCCTAAGAGGAGAGAATCATGGTTAGCCTGTTACCCAAATAACAAATATCACAGGATCTTTTTAGGGGATAAGGCAACAAGCCACGTTTATTGTGAACACAGAAACTTGGTAAATAGTATTAAAGAAAAGAAAAGTATCAACACTGTAATAACATTAATATTGTGCTTTACTTAGTGAAATAGCATTAATAATAATGTAAACACTAGGAAAACAGTATTAACATTATATCAATACTACAATTACAGAGACACATGTTTCAATTGATGCTTTCATTCACACTCTCACAGACTGACAGGCACACACAGACAGGGAGACAGACAAACATACATATAGATCTTCCAGATGTCATAGTTACCAGCTTCTTGGTGCTCATGATAGTCACTGGCCAGGTGACTAGAGCATGAGGATGAGGAGCAAGGTTCTGCCGATGCACATCGGTACTCCTGGCTGATGTGATGTTGTAGACCCGAACGTCCAGCCTTCATCTTCTTGTCCCATTTTATAGGGAAAGGACCCCATGTCAGTGTATGGGTTTTGCATTGTCATGCTGCAACTGCATTCTTGGTATGATCCTTAATCACCCACATTGTTGCAAGCCTGATCAGATTTTGTCCTTTGAAATGTGCTGGCTCCAAAGTTATCAGGATGGGTTCCTCTTCGGCCATTTGATCATCTTTGCTTCTTTCTTCTTCCCTCAAGCGTTTTAGGTGAGGCTGGTGTTTTCTTCATGTCTGTTTCCATATCCCTTACTCAGACCAATTGTTCAATCACTCTTTTTGTCTACACCCAACTCAATTGCTCAGCCATTCACACTTCAATCACTCAGGGCCAACTCCTAGCTGAAGAACTTACATATTACTTTTAGAGCAAACCTTATTTCATTTTTGACAGTGTCTTTCACAATTAGATAGATACATTACATTGCACAGTGTGGCTTTTGTACTTAGAATATGATTTTTACAAATATATTGGAAGCAGGTAAAATGAACAGATAAACTGGCCAGTGGACATAGTACAGACATTTACAAACAATCTTAAAATTATACAAAGTGCAGACAGACTTGAATTAACATTTAAAAGGGTAGAACAGTAAGAGTCAGTTTGAGGTTTTAGCTTTTGATTCAGACTGATGTGCCTTTTGGTAGGAAGAGGGGGGGTTTGTGGCTCTGTTCTTACATATATTTCAAAAACAAGATTTTGGCCAACAAGCCTTTTCTATAGACCTTTGGAAGAGCCACGAGCCTCCATTCATTCCCACAACCTCATGGGAGTTTCCCTGGGGGAGCTTTTTAACCTTATTGTCAGCTGCATTACTTAGAAATAGCATGTCAGGAGTCAAGGACCCAACATGGCGTTAGCATTAAAGAAGCTCATGTGGAAATATGGAGCCATGTTCTAGCTTCCGTTGAGATTTGCCCCCAATGAGCAATGTCAGGGCCAGGTCATGGGCAGCCAGACCTAGTGGTCAGAGCTAGGGATGTAAAAAATTAACCATTTAACCAGTAATCACCTGTTTAAATGTTTTAAACAGCTGATTACCATTTAAACTGGGGGGGAGTGGAGGGGAGCGACAGCTGCGCTGGCTCCCAGCCAGCCAGAGCAGCTGGGCAGCTCTCGCTGGTGAGGAAGTACGGAGCTCAGTGCAGGGGTAGCCACAGCTGAGGTCAGCTGGGTCAGGATGCCAGGAGATCAGATGCAGGAGAGAAACCAGAGATCAGGAGCCAAGTCAGAGGTCAGGATGCCAGGAAGCCAAGCTAGGGGAGCAGGCAGCACAAGGAACGCAGTCTGGAGGAGGACGGTGCACAGTTGTTCAGACAGCATCCTCTTCTTATTGCTGGCTTAAGTAGAGCCAGCGTGCCTACTGGCTGCACTGGGACTCCACCCATGGGACATCATAGGTAGAGCCTCAAACTGGGGCAGGGCTTCACAGATCCTGGGTCAGCAGCCATGGTCACAGGCTGCCAAGTGAAAGGTTGAAGCATGGCTACTCCTGTAAAACCTGCAGACCTGGGTTTGAGGGCCATGACAGGCACAAACTAATGTCATTTTCACAACTGTATTTTGCCCCCGGCTCTCCCAGCCACGTGTTTACGATGCGTCTTCCAGGAAGAGGAGTGATCGCCAGAGAGAGGGTGTATGGAGCTGCTGGAAGGGAGGCTGGATTTCTGTTGGCCCGGCCCCCATACCTGAATCCAGGCAAAGGGACCTCTCTGAGATCCAAATGGAAGGCTTATGAAGCACTGATTACTTTGCGTTTTAGAGTGGGCAGCATAGGAGCAAAACTATGGTGGCCCAACTAAAATCCACACAGTCAACATAGACTGCCCATGGGCCATCCATCCATCCAGATCTCAGACAGGCTTTCCTGGCTGCCCTGTAACATATGTAAAATAGCCAGAATTGCACCCCAGGTAAGGAAAATATTTGACTCAGGGAAGTAATAGACATATTGGGGCTGTGAAGAAGACTTTGCTTTAAAACTCTCGCGACCATGCTATATGTAGATCTCAATACAATGAATTAACTGCAGCTTCTAGTTAATGAGAAATTTCCCAGAATTAGAACTCAAAACTGTCCTCAGAGATATTAAAACCCAAGCAACCTTAAAGCAACAGGTCTGTGAGTTCCAAGGCTCCCTGATGAGCTGCTGAGTCCTAATCATGGAAATCAGCTAGCAGGAGGAGATGAAATTCAGCTCATTTCAGCCGTTTCTTAGCAACACGGACAACTATTAAAAAACGTATGCTCTAGAAGAGAAATGTGGACTTCTGCTATTACTTTGTGTCGGGTTTATTTCTAGTGTGTTTGTACTTAGAAATGAAAGCTGACTTTGATTGTTTCCATCTTATCTTTCTGACAAGGTAAACTCCAACGCTGAGAATGTTCCCCAGCTAAACTTGGTTCCACCTGCACCTGTGAGAAGATGCAATACAATGCATGCAAATGAGATGCAGTTCAGTAAAATGTACCCAGAGAAATCTCATCCATTTACAATAACTCTGCCTCTCATCTTGCATGACTTATGTACACCTCCTCCAACTTATCTGCACAACACTTAGCTTATTATCCACCCTTCCTATATTTTCCTAACTTTTCCCATTCTATCACATGGACAGTGTCCTGAGTTAGGGGCTGATCCAGCTCCCACTGAAGTTGGAGGTACAATTATTATTTATATTACTGTAGTACCTACCAGCTCTAGTAATGGACCAGGACCCCTTTGCTGTACAGACACACAACAATCCTCAGTTCATTTATTTCCTGTGCTAAGGGTTCTCCTTTTGGTTCATATCACATGCCAAAGTATACTACCTGCTTGGTTTTGTTCACATTTCTGAAGCTTCTGTTCTGGCAGTGCCTGCATTACTCTGTCAGCCTTCCGTCTTTCTACTGCAAAGCCCTTAGAGTCCTGTAATGGCACTCTAGCAAACATGCTTTCCAAACTAAAGGACAGATCATGTTTGCCTTATGCGTGCAACTAGACTTCGATGTGACTACTTGCATAAGGCGAGCAGAATTTTTCCCTTAATGGAAAGCATTGTGAAATAATAGCTGCATGCAAAGAGGTTGAAAATTTCTTTCGAACATTTCCCCTCTGGAATACCATTAATTGATTTCTCTTTCTTGAATAGGTTGCCTATGTAGTTGGACTTCGGAAGCAATATTTTGATGTGTAACTCAACCAGTTTCATTTTTGCTTCATTAGTTCCTAACCGTATCTTATCAAGGCACGTGTCACAGAGTCCTGTGTTGATTCGGGTAGTACAATTTGATTCTGTGTATTGTCAAGTCTGCTAACGGTATCCAATGCAGTTAGTTGGTGTCAGAAAGCCACTTTTCATACATCTCTCTTTTGTCGGCTCCCTGAAAGGGTCCCATGGACTGAATCCAGTTATCTTTGAATTATTTGGACTGAGAATAGTTTCCATATAGTTCTGGATTTTCCTGTTACTCTAAATAAAAAACCCTGATCTAATGTATGTTCAGGTTTGCTTTGCACATGACAAGCAGCACAAATACACAAAGGTTTCCTTTTATTCATTAGAAACTTAGTGTGCAGATAATACACATCCTACAATGGCACAGGTAATACCAGGAATTTAAATGCCTGTATCGACATAACTCATAACTACACCTGCCAGTCATCTGGTTATGCTTAACAGAACCTATTGGCTCGAAAGGGGAGACAGAGAGAATAATGCAGGAAGGATCAACAGACCTCAGGGCTAATAAAAGGAAGTCGCTGAAAAGGCAATGAGCCTCACAGGCCTACAAGTGGAAGGGAGTGAAATCTTCTTAACAAATCATTTAAAAAATTTAAAATTTAAATTTAAAATTTAAAAAATCATCAACTCCCCTAGTAAGAGAATATATGGACTCAGGCATGAAAAGCTGGTTAGCTTTGGGTCTGCAGTACTTTCATAGGCTGAATACCACTGAAACCAGTGAGTGAGCTGTGTTGCTCATGTAGTGCCCTTCCTTCTAGTCAGATATAAGCACCTGACATCAAAGCCTTTTCTAAAATAGTGGTGTACCGGTGTGGTTAAAGCAGTACAACCTCCCTTACTGTTCCCCTCTGTCCCCTAAAAGGAATGCAGTTATCAGTGTAAAGGTGCTTTATACCGGGATAGCTATTCCTGTACAAAAAGGGACATAACCGGTGTAAGGCGCCTTTATACTGATATAACTGCATCCACACTTTGTAGTACTGGTATAATCATATTGATTTTAAAAATCATAATCAGGACTATCTGAATAATGGAGCTCATCCTTGATTGAGACAAAGAGACAACAGCCCTCAATATACTGATGAATACAGCAAAAAAGATCAGAACAAAAGAACGGAAACAGATAATAAAACATGTAAGAGTTCAGTGTGAGACCTAGGGATGGCAGCTAGGGTGAGGGCCTGCAAAGAGCTTTACCTTGGAAGGAAGACAGTAGCACATGTACTCTTCATTAAGAAAGGCAAAGCTTTGCGCCTGTTACTGCCATCCTTGTCTTTCCCCCATGACACTCAGTTGTGTTCTACAACCCAATTGTGCTGAGGCCCCATTTAAACTTACATAAGGCACTGTCTTTATATTATGCATACAATGCTTACCTAATGAGATCCTGATACTGACTGGGTCCTCTGTGCACTAGTGGAATAAATGCTACTACTAACCAGTAACGTTAGAGTACAGAAAACCTCCATAGAGACAGTATGTTCTTGGCTTTTGTGGTGAAAGAGTAGGCCCTGTTCTACACTTACCTGGAGATTCGGCAGCAGTCGATGGGAATTATGCAAGCTACGCAGAGTAGCTTGTGCTTCCCTTCTGTGCGCCGTCTTCACCGCACTGCGCTGCCGGGAACTGCGTTCCCATCGATGCAGCATTACGCCACTCGAGGGGATGGTTTACTAATGTCGACTTCCTGATCGATTGAGCGGGTCTACACCGACTGCTCAATCTATCCAGAAAGATCAATCTGACTGCAGCGACTTTGCCGCCGTCAGTATAGGCATACCCTAGGAGGCAGTAGCCCAAGACAGGGCTAACATGTGAAGACTTATCAGAGAAGGAACGACCACTTTTGAGGAAAATCGCCTTGCCCCAATTGCAGAAAAATGTCATAAAAGGAAGGACAGACAACTCTCATGCAGCAGTCGAAGCCCAACCCTGCCTTCTAACACCACCTGCAACATCTGTCAGCAAGTCTGCAGCTCAAGGAATGGACTCCTCAGTCACCAAAAGTGCTGAATAAAATAAAACCTGGAAAGGGATCATCCTTGACTCAAGGGATCGACAATGACAACGGTGAAAAGTAAAACAAATAGGATGGACAAACTAATATCCACCCAGCCCAAAATTACTGTATGTTGGTCTTTACCATAGCCCTCAGTATACATTTATTTTTGTGTGGCTGTACAGATGACATTAGAGGGACCCCTAAATATGTTAGATTCTCTAGGGAAATTGTTTTTAAGTCGTGATTTAAAACCTTCAGGAAATCTGTATAGAAGATTTTGAAAGAGGGCACCTAGAGAACTCACCTATGTCTCCTGGAAACCATCTATGTTTGAGAAGGATTTCTAGGAATCCTGTTACGAGATTTACACCCTACCTTAAATGGAAAGCTCATCACAACTCTACTCTGTGGAGCCACTAATGTTGTCAGCAGCATTTAGGTGCCTAAGTAAGAAGCCTGATTTTCAGAGGGGCAGGGTGATTGCTGCTCCCATGGAAGTCTAAGGGGAGTGTAACCGGGAGGGGTGGTCGCCCTCTGAGAGGGACCCAGAGGAGAGCCAAACCCACCGTGGCTGTTAGAGCGCAGAAGGAATCACCTGCCCGGAAGCAGGTGGGCGGGCCCACGCCTTTAGAAGCCAAAGGGACACCACCTGACTGGAAGCAGGGGGGCGGAGCCAGGCCTTTAAAACACAGGCCTGCTAGCTCAGTCAGGCAGGGCTGGCCAAGGGAGAAGGATGCCTCTCCCCTGGGGCTCCCACCTAGAACCAGACCAGAGGCCCACGCCGAGGGGGAGCAGCCGGTCTTACCCATGGCCTGGGAGCCAGAGGAAGGCCTGCCCGAACTGCCTGCGGCCTGGGAGCTGGAGGAGGACAGGCCTGAGCCGCTTGCCACCTGGGACCCAGAGGAAGACCGATCTGAGCGATCTGCTGCCTGGGACCCAGAGAACCTGTCGGCCCTACCCACTGCTTGGGGGCCAGAGGACCTAGAGGAACTGCCCTCCGCTGAAGAGCCCATGCAGTTTCCGGAGCTGCCGCCAGTGGACGGGGAAGGATTTGTGGGACTCCCACACCCCGCGAACCCAGCGACCCAGGCGAACGCGACGGAGCCCAGATACTTTAAGCAGAGGGCAGGAGGAAAGAGCCCAGGGAAGCTGACTGTGGTCCGACTGAGCTGCACTGACTCAGTGAGTCGGTGCATTTCGGCTGGAGCCCTGCCAACACAGTGACAGGACACCACATCACTGACAGGGCCCTGGGTTGGGACGCAGTGGAGACAGGTGGGCCTGCGTCCCCTTCCCCTGACTTAGGGTGGATAGCGGCTACCACTGGAACCAACCCCGCATTACCTGCCCTGCTCTGCTTAAGGGCTGGCCCCAGACCACTGCTCACCCCGCTATGGGCCTGAGTGCCCATGTGCTAATTGCTTCTGCTCTCATGTACTTCTGCCAGCTTTCCCCGGCCTCCGAACCCTAGACTATTGACTCCCCAGCTAAAGACTAGAGCCGGTGGGCCCTCGGCCCCGCCCTGCCAAGGGCTGGGGCGAAAGACTGCTTGCTCGCCTGCCCTGCCAAGGGCTGGGGCGAAAGACTACTTGCTCGCCCGGTTGGAGGGCTTGAGACTGCTTCCCGGTGCAGTGGGTAGCCAGGAGGGGTGGTCTTCCTCTGAGAGGGACCCAGAGGGAGAGCCCCAGGCACTGGCCCCTACACAGGGGGACGTCTACAGGGAGTTACAGCTGCTCTGATGTTTACATTATGCTGCCTCTTGTGTTATTGAGCAACCCCTTCCTTGTGACCAGAGGTTCATGCTGGATGCTCAGCAGAGAAGCTGACTCAACGGAAGGCAATCGGTTGGCAAAGAATTTACAGTGGCCCTAGTGACATCAGTGGAAGCTGGTCAATACTGCTCCGTACATCCATGAGTGGAGTTGGCATCAACAGCCATCCAAGTGCCTACGACTATGATTTAGCTCGGTTTTCTTAAAGACCAGCCCAGGTTTGCAGTGAGTAACCTATGATCTGTAGGAGATTGGTGACAAGGTTCCAACCCTCCTGATCACTTTACATTTTCAAGGTTATATCTGCAGGGAAGAGGACTTTAAAAACAAAAGGAAGGCTGAGATTGTTCTGTACACTGGAGCCCAAAAGGCTTTGCAATTCAGAAAAGGCCAGGTCTACATACATACCTACTCTAGGCAGGGAACTCTTGCATAATTCACTCGTGATGTCACACTGTGTTTTCCTCACCTGGAAAGCCCTCAGTGCTCTGAGCTCAGGTGTAATCCTGCCTCACTTTTGCTTTCCCTTTCCAAACAGTTTGCTGCTCTTTGCTGGGTGACAGCAGAGCTGGGTTTTTCTGCACTAAACTAAAGCAAAATGAGGTTTCATTTTATTTTTCTTAAACAGAAAGAGCCTTCTGGTATAAAAGCAAGAGCAATGGAGAAGAAAATCCACATTCAGAGCCAAGAGAGAGGCAAAGCAGCCCTGAGACACAAGAGGCAACTAAAGCAACATCCCAGCAAATACAAAGCAAGGTAAGAGCTGCTGATTTCTCTTTACCGAATGATTATATTGTGCTCTACAGGGAGACAACATGGAATGAATGTCGTACAAGTAAAGTTAATTACACCTGTAATGTATTACTAATGAATATTTAATCTGAATTAATATTGAATTAACTGAATATTTAAACAACCCCGTGATTCATGAATATTTTCCTAGAGAAAATCAGAGTTCAAGTTGCTATGATTTGTAGAGTATTTTCATTTTGTATCTGGAGAATTGTCAGGTATTTTGAAAAGTGTTGCCAATCCCCAAAACTTTCACAAATGACATTTCATACAAAAATTTGTATGGCTTAAAAATGGTTCAATCATCAAATGATGGAGCATAAATAATGTCATGTGACTTAGGAGACCAACAACGACATTTACAATGACTATCAAATTGCAAATAGTTAAAAAAAAACAAAAAAAAAAACAGTCAGTAGCCTGAAAATTATTTATCAGAATTATTTGGCAAGTGGCAGATATATATCTGCATAAAATTAAGATTAGTTCACACTTTGCTATCCTAAAAGAAGCAGGATAAATTTGTATCAAATGTTATACAATGAAAAATGTACCCTGCTCCAACTTTGTTTGACTACGTAGAGTGCAAGTATTTGCAATAGCTGAAGTCTGAATGGTGGTCTGAAAAGAACAGATAATTCTGCTGAATCCCAATAAGTTGTTTTCTTGTATTCCTTCAAACTATCACTTTGGTCAGCTGTTTAATTTAACAGCCAATCAAATGTACCGTTTGACTTCAGAAATGGTAACAATTATTTTATTTACCAATCCTCTGTATGAAGCCACAGATCACAGAGCTGCCCAATTCACTGATTATGCTGTATTATAACCCCCTGCAGTAGATTTAACAATGGTTTAAAAAACAGTGAAAAGAAAGTTTAGTTAGGTTTGTCTCCGGTGCAGGCCTAGCATAGTGAGACATCATCCAACACTCTAACTGGTAAGCCTTGCAACCTGGAATGTCAGTGATATCTCTCTCCTGTTCTGACTCCGTTAGGAAAAATGATGAACGTAGGCTACAAAGTGCTCCTTGCTCTGACCCTCTGGATGATGATTACAGAGGCCTTTCCCAAAGGCCATCAGAAGACAAAATGCCACCTTTCAAAATACAAGTCTCTGCCACCTGGGTACCTGGAGGCCTTCAAGAAAGCCAAGGACAAATTTGTAAGTGTGTAAGAAGTTATTGTAAGGGCAATAACAACACCGTGAGCTCTAGGCTCTGGTCTGAACAGCAGCTCTCTCTGCATGTCCCTTTGGACTCAGTGAAGAAGCTCAAAACCAACTACCGAGAAGGATTTTGTCTGACATTTCTCCCATCTCTAGCACCCTGCTGGCAAGCATCTGGTGCAGCAGGAATAGGTCTACAAAACACAGTTTAAACCTGGTCATGCATAACACTATAATATCCCTTGTGGATACCAGCCCTAGAGGTACAAGGGAGGCATCTGATGTCAGCATCTCTTCTCCCTGCATCACCTATATGCAGCCTTTGACTGGGGTTATGTGGATAGAATGGAGGGAAAAACTAGTATAAGTTTGTTCCTGCTCCTACATACTTATGGGTCTATGTTCTTTCTTTCCACCTCCAGGAAGATATCATGCTGTTGTCAGACCAAAAATGCAGGACCAGGATTTTCCACCGGAACTGGAAAGTCAAACAGTTGTCGGTAAGAAAAATCTCAGCTAAGGAGTAAAAGAAGGTCACAAGCTAGCTGATGCGTCTCCTAACATGTCTCCCTTTCTGTCTGATTCTGATCTCACTTAGCCCTTGTGCTGATCTGACACATGGCACTCTGACCATTGACTTCAGGCAGGTTACTCTGAAGTCACTGATTTACCCAGGATCGTGTCATAATCAGATCTGACTGTGACTCTTTCTCAGTGTAAATAAGGGTCACCCCTCACCTTTGGTTCAGGTGTCTTCTCACTGGCTATAAACTGGTGTCAAAAAAGACACGTGGAGATTAAGCTGTTTCCAATCAGGAGTGATTTTAATATTTCATTTATTGACAAATCAAGAAAGCCCTGGGTGGCTTTGGAAAATCTCCAGTTTCAACTAGTCTACCCACCACTACACGTGGAAATTTCTAGTCTGTATCTGCACAGCTGCATGTCTTTCTGTCACACCACAGACACTGTCTTACCTACAAGTTTCTCTCCCCAGGTGCATGACAGAGTGATCCTGGTAGAGAAGGAGATGAACGTTACCATTAATGTACTTGAGAACGTTGAGGACCCTAGTCTGTCGGAGCTGCTCTCAAAGCCGCTAGAAATCCTGATACAGATTAGAGAGGACTTGAGGGACTGTGTGAGTATTCAGATTTCTCTTTGAACCATGTGGATCCCTTTCAGGGGAAGCCTTAGGAATTTCCCAAATGGAGCTGCTTATCCTTGTACCAGCAAATACTCACACGCTGCTCTTGCTTTGTGCCCATCATATTGAAAGCGGGGAGTAGTTGATATGAAATGCACAAGAGTATCCACTTAGACTATGTCAAGGCAAGAACTGTTCTGCATCTGAAGAGAAAGGGCTTTGATCCACTGTCTGCTGAAATCGCTATGCATCAACCAGTCTATATCAATTTTGTTTTCAGACCAGACAAACTCTTCCACATTCCGAGAGGCTGAAAAATTGGCTCCAAAATTTCGACGAGAGCAAAGAGAAGGTGAGTAGTCATTCCAGACAATGAGGAATGTGAACTTCCATACAAATTAGAAAAGGAACAAGCCTAACAGGTTCCCCTCCCAGGGGCCAGGGCAGAATTACTACAGTGTATTCTGTGGTGCCTTGTCCAGTCTCTGTTGCAATAGGCCCAAGACTGAAGTTGTGCACAAATCTGGTAGATCTCAATAAAAAAAAATCTATTGTGTCTGCTGCTAGGCTGGTTGTCTCTTCCCAGCACAGCCTGTAAAAACACTGTAAAAATCCATGTGGGATTTTGGCCCTCTGCAAAGAAATCAGGCATTTTAGGAAATGACGCCCGGGGAGATTTCTATCTATCATTTCTCAGTTTTTGTTTTTACATATTGCAATAAAATTGAGCCTATTGATCTATGCCAATCTACCGTGCAATGAGTAACAGATTACAGCAACAGCTAATGTCCAGTTTGAATTATGCTGCATTTAATGATGGCACATTAAACTACAATTTGCATGTGCATTTTCTTGGGTTACAGAAATCAGTATTCACATTGCTCTGTTTCCAATACTCACCCTCTTTCCACATCCTCTGGGCTTATAGATATGCATCTGCCTTCTAATTACGCAACGTACTTGTGGTGACTTTAATTTAGCCCCCTGAACACTTCCTGTTGTAAATCGTCTCTCATTTCCCAGGAAACACCTGGGTGCCTGGAAGCATCTGTGATCCTCAATCTCTTCCGATTGCTGAACGAAGACTTGAGGTGTATAGCCCACATGAAGGTCTGTGTGTAGCCATCTGGTCTTTGCAGTGCCTTTGTCCATATCTACTTAGACACCGGAGAGTCCCTAGCTTGAAATACCTGCATACATATTGGGAGAAGATGTGTGTGAACCAGGAACATTCATCTTTTCACTCTGTCTTCTGATCATAGATCCCCAGGCAAACTGATTCCATCCTTTTATGCCAAAGAATTACATGACAGTTGGTCTCCAGGTCTCTCCAATTTCCAGCTGGTGCAGCACTCTAGACTCTTTATATAATATTAACGGTAGAACCATTTTTCGTCACAGTTAAAATTGAGGACTTCAACAGGATTTGGCCCTCTGGAGATATTATTTATTTGAATGTAATTGTATTGTTGCTATATGAATGCATTTTAGTCAATGTAACATATCCAAAAATATTGGAAACATTTAATAAGCTTTAATTTAAAAAAAGCCACACACTCCAGTTCTAGGATTTACACACTAGTTACAGCTTCAGATCTCTTAGAAACAACCTCAGGAAATGCATTAACATTGAAGTTTGGCAGTTCTTACTATACATACTCTCCACAGATGTATGTATATGGAGTATATTTTTATCTTGCTGTTTCTTTACATATTATTACCCAGTTAAGAAGAGTAATTGATTTGTATAACTGTCAGACTTTAACCAAAGTGTTATTTATTATGGATTATCTATGTATTTATTTTTATGTATTTATCTATTATTAAGATTGTGCCTTTTTATATAATTGTGAACAAATAAAATTGTTATCCCAAGGTCTTGGCATTCCTGTCTTTTAATTAGAGGCATTTTGTAAACAGGAAAATGGGAGGCATTGGAATAATAATATCCAGCTCCTATACAGTGCTTTGCCGCAGCAGATCCTGAAGTGCTTTACAAAGCAGGTAATATCATTATTCCTGACTTTACAGCTGAGGAACTAAGGCACAAAGAAGCAAAGTGATTGGTCCAAGATCACTCAGCAGGCCAATGGAAGAGCCAAGAATCCTGAGAGCCGGTCTTATACTCTAGCCAGTAGACCACACTGCCTCCTTCTTGTATTGCGAAGCATCTTGCATTTGGATCACCCTCACTGCATTTCCAAACAGGCAACTACAAGGCCAAGCGATATGTGACGCTTGTCTTTCTCCTTCCTTTTGGCATTACAATTAGAGCTAGACAAATGTTCACAGGGGAGCCCAGACTCAGGAAAATTCCTGTGTCTGTCTGTTCTGTAATACTCTCACACCACGTTCGCCGATAACACACTATTTCAGACCAACCCTGAGAGTACTTCTGCCCTTGCAGCAAAGTCAAAGCAAAGACTAAGTTCAGCCTTTGTGGAGTTTGTGGCTTGCAAAGTTCATACGTGATAAGATGGAGAAACAGACAGCTTCCCACGGAATGCCCCCGAACAGACAGCGCTGACTCCTGGAGCTGTGAGCAGATTGTTTTCCCCACAACAGCTAGTCACAGCTATTCAAATAACAAAGCCATCTGAGCTGTGAGAGAGCAAAACCAAGAGCAACTTTCCAAACTTGAAAAACCAGAAACTAGCTCAGCGTTTCCCAACTGGTGTGCCATCAGACATGAACAGGGGTGCTGTGGGAAGCTGAGCTGACTCACCCCCACACTGGGCTCCCCCTCCCCCCCCCCCCGCGCTAGGGTTCCCCCTCCCGCACTGGGCTCCATGACTCCTCACCCAGCTGGCAGCTGCACTCCCATTCCCCCCAGTTTAAATGGTAATCAGCTGCTGATTACCATTGAAATGGTTAATCTTTTACATCTGGTCGCATTGCTCGTTCAGTGTACGTATGTAACTAATACAGACATGAGACAGATGCCACCCTTTGTCTAGTAGTAAAACTGTTCACATGGGAATCACGTGTTTGGCGGAGTTGCAGTTGCAGTGGCCATTTTTGAATAGTGCAATTACTGAGCTTGGTGTCTTCTTAGGTTCAAAAAATCCCCCATCACTACAGAAGGGAGAGGAGAAATGGTTAAATATTTGAAAAGAAAAGATTCCGATGCTTCCACATCCACTTACAGCGACGAAGTTGAGCCTGAGTACAAGACAGTAAAATCAGTGCACAGACACTATTGTGACAAGTATTTGCACTATGGATTTTCTTATACTGGGGAGCCATCTGGCCCTACCCCACTACGTCTTGTGTGCAGGGAGAAACTTTCTAATCATGCCATGGTTCCAAGTAAATTGAAATGACATCTTATGACCAACGACCCATCTTTTGCTATAAAGACTATTTTGTGTATTTGAAGGATTAAAATGAAAAGCAGGTGCGAATGATGAAAGTGCAATGGTGTCTGATAAAGCACTGGAAGCAAACTATATGGTCACTGAGCTTGTTGCGAAGACAAAAAAACCAAATACAATTGCGGAATCTTTAATTTTACCAGCATGTAAAGACATTGTGAGAGTAACGTTAGGTTCAGATTCAGCCAAAAAGATTGCAAAGGTACCCCTTTCAGACAATACGGTAAGTCGCCGGATTGATGACATGTCTGCTGACATTGAAACTGTTGTTTGAGAAAAAATAAAATCAACCGGAAAATTCGCACTGCAACTTGATGAGTCAACAGACATCAGGGGTCACGCTCAGCTCTTGGCTAACATCAGGTTCGTTGATGGAGATAATTTAAAGGAAAATTTTTTATTTCGCAAACACCTGACAAGTAAAACAACCGGAGAAGATATTGAAGAATTTGACTGGGTCCGTGATCCTTGGAGTTCATCAGCAATGGAAAGTGCTAAGAATATTTCATTATTGGCTCAAGAGAAACTTACAGAATTAAGGATGGACCGCAGTTTTAAAATTAAATTTGGTGACATGACGTTGAATGCCTCCTAGTTGACAGTTGCAAATGAATATCCAGTAGTCTCAGACAATGCCATCTCAATTTTGTTGCCACTTTCCATGTCCATCCTGTGCGAGTTAAATTTTTCAAGTTTGACCTACATCAAAAAAAAAAACAGAGAAAGTCTGAGAGCGGTGGAACAAAAGCGCCGAGTTTCACTGTCATCAATTCCTGCCAGGATAAAGTGACTGTGTTAGAAGCCTTTAACAAATGCAGCAGGACTACTAAAAATCATTACCATAAGACTCCTAAGGCAAGGAGAGAAAACTCCCTAGCTAAGAGTGACAAATTCAGCTTACAAAGTGTGGAAAAAGTCATATCCCAAGAGATGATGCATGTCCAGCCACAGGCACATGGTATACTAATGCACAAAACGTTTGCTGCACCAAAGCAGTCAGGGAGTTGACTCATATTACAGTGTGTATGGTCAAAGGATCAAAGACCAGCAACCTTCTCAGCCACAGCGTGGCAGCTATGCTGCGCCTAGTGAGAAGGGTAGAAGAACTCGATGGAGGATTTGATGATATTGGACTTCTGAAAGGAGATCCAGTACAAATCAACTTAAGTGACAATGCTGGACCATGCAGTGTACAAACACCTCTACCAAAGAGACCTTGAGAATTCAGAATCATTACCTGGTTGTTGTGGACTGTTTTTTCCAGGTATGTAGAAATAAATATACTTGAAAGACAACATGTTGTAGCATCATCGAGAAACTGGAGTGCACTTTTGCTCACTGTGGTACTCCAGAACAACTAGTGAGGGACAACAGACCACAACCGCAGCAGAATTTAAGTCATTCTGAGCAAAATATGATTTTGATCATATTACTGGCAGCTCACACTACCCACAAGAGAATGGAGAACTGAGAGTGCTGTATAAACAACCAAGGAAATCCTATAGCAGGAAGACCCATTACTTGCTTTTTCGAGTTACAAATCAACACCAATAGCAGCTACTGGATATAGTCCAGCACAACTCCTGATGGGAAAGCAATTAAGAACTATTGTTCCAAGTTTGGTAAAGAATCATCTCCAACATGGCCAAACATGAAGAGAGTAGTCAAATCAGACAAAATGGCAGAAAAAAAAGCTTAAACACTTTTACAACAGACATCACTCAGAGAACTAAGCAGTCTAGAATGTGGTGATGGAATTTGTGTCAAACTAGATGGAGATAAGAGATGGACAACTCCACTTGACGTAAAGAAAAGAATTCAGCTACCAGATCATATATGATTGAGACTGATAGTGGAGTGTTTAACAGAAACCATCAAGATCTACGTTTTGTTCCTCAGAAACAACAATCAACAGAGCAAACTCGACAGATGGCGGATGCACAAAAAGAAGACAACGACTCAAGAAATCCAGACCAACCAAATCCAGTCGTTGCAACTAATAGACTGCCAGATGACCAAGTTGCTATGCATTTGGGTTGTGTAATTAGAAAACCAATATGATTTAGAGACACTTAGCAGACTGTTCCATACTGAACTTCAAAGATGGTGTGATAGTGTAAATACTGCAAATGGTAGGAATGTAGAACTAAAAGAAGATGTAATGGAATGATAAACTGTATTACACTGTTCAGCTGCGAGGTGACACTGTGTGTAAAATTCCTTATTTAAAGCTAACCTTAGCCATACCAGGCAGAGCTTCTGGCATGTATAAGCAAGTTCTGTGACTAGTCCATCATCTCTGGTACAGAAGAACATGACATATGCCACACTACAGCTCCATGGAGTCTGGGATGACATTTTGCAACCACACTGGAGATGGTAGATTCTGATGGGGTGTACAAATCCTACACTGGGCCAGAAGGGTTAAGGAGAGCCTGTGGGCATAATCTGCTCTGGCCTTCTGCACCTGTGTCAAACCTGGAGGGAGGAATTAAAATGGCTGAACCTGGCTCAGGTGGGGGACAGGGACCTGGAAGGGGAGAGCAGGTCTCTGGCTCCCACTCAGGAGTCAGGGCGCTGAGCCAGTAGGACTGCTGGCAGACAGAGCCTCCCTGAAGGAAAGTACATCTGCAACAGGGAGCCCAAGGCAGTGGAGAAGGAACGCTGGGGAAGTGAATGTATCCAGGATTCTCCGTGCTAGTGGAGGGCCTCAGGAAAGACTCCAGCAGGGTCAGGGACTGCCCTGCCAGAGGCAAGAGAAAACTTTCCTGTGGCAGGACCAGCCAGGTGGCAGGAAGTGCTGAGAAGCTCTGCCATGAGCCTGGGGAAGAGACTTAACAAGAGTGGAGTTGAGACACTGGGGGCCTGGGACAAGGCTGAGGCAAAGTCCCACAACAGGGCCAGGTAGGAAGTGATCCAGGGAGGCCACAAGAGGTCTGTGTAGTCAGGCCTTGGCTGCCCATCCAAGGATAGCAGAGCCTCGTGGAGAGGGGGGGGCCTGCATTCCCCTACAAGCCCTCTGAGGAAGGGACAAGGGGCACAGACTATTGCAACCTCTGATACCCAGCGTCGGAACTAGTGAGTCTGGAGTCAGGTCGAAGGCCCAGTGTGAGGGCGACACACCACTATTTGTTGTTTACGTTGGACGGGGTGGGGCTCCATTACCCAGCCGGAGAGTAAATATCGGAGCGGCTGTCAGCGGGGGCCCAAAGGAAGGGAGCTTGCTATGCTATGCCCAGCCAGGCGGGGGTGCACCACCCACTGAGTCACACTCTGACACAGCCCTGACTCAGTGAAGAAGGCACCAGGAAAAGCCATGCCTGCAGGCACAGATGGAACAAACAGCAGCCAGGAGAGAGCGGACAGAGACACTAACAAGATGGCTGAGCTGGTCCTAGTGAAAGCCGCATAAACTCTGATATGAGTTGAATCAGCTAGGCCTGCCCCGCAAAGCTGGGATGGCTGGTCAACCTACCTGAGCAGCAAAGATGGCTGGAGAGTTTGTAGAAGAACAAAAAGTCAAAGGCAGAAAAGAAGGAAAGAAAACAAACTCTTCCACCAGCCCCACGTTCACACAGAGCCTTGGATTTAGAGTTCATGCTCCATCAAAGTGTGGGTTGAAGTCAGGCCCACCTCATTGTTAGTCTCAGTGGAAGTTATCAGATCTGAGGGCTTCTTTCCCCCTCCCATTTCATCAGCAGCCCCAACTTTTAAACTAGGGAGTGTTTGTGTGTGTGTCTGTGAACTTGATTTGGATCCCCCCATTAATTAATTAGCAGCCAAAAGCAAATAATCTGCCAAAGATGATATACTATGCACCATGGTTCCCTGATCACTGTCATGGAGCTGCCAACACCAAGGGTAGCACCCAAACTAAATGAATCTGTCTGCAGGAATTTATATACAGAGGGACGAGGGAGGACTATTCTGCCCTTGCGGGTCCTGTGCTTTCGTGGTGTGGCTGGGTGGGATCGGGGGGTGGAGGGCCCGGTCCCACCCTCTACCCTAGGTCCCGACCCAGGGACCCTGAGAGGAGTATCCTCAAACAGCTTAGTTCATGAGCTACTACCTTCCCTGGGTTGCTTGTCTTTGGCCCCCCTGCTTCAATCCACTTCCTGGAACCGGGTAGGCAGGTATCCCCCTTCCTCGCTTGAGTTTCTCTGTCCATCTGTTTGAGCGGCGCTGGTCCTCCTTCAGGACTTGGGGCCTGCATCCCCAGGCCCTGCCTGGACGGGCTTCTCCCTAACTCCCATGGCTTGGTGCTGTGTCAGCAACAACACTAGCTCCAAGCCTTGTAGCAGCTCTACTCCACTCTGCTCTGCTCCTTCACCCAACTCCCTCTCAGCTGCCCCTGTCTGCCTGAAATGGAGGCTTTTAACTTCTGGGGCAAGCTCCTTAATTGGTCTCAGCTGGCCTAATTGGCCTAATTGCCCTGGAGTAACCCCTGCTGAATCACCCAGGGAATAAGGATTTATTGAGCTTGGGGCTAATATATATACCTTCCAGCACCCTTCTATAGCTGTCAGGTCTGGCCTTGTCATACATCCTCCCTCCCGCTCAATCCCACCAGGTTGGGCAATTTGGGACGTCATGCAGTGAACCCGGGACAGGCCATCAGCATTCCCGTGGCGACTTCCCGCCCTGTGTCGAATGGTGAATCAGAAAGGTTGGAGAGACAAGAACAACCTGGTTACCCGTGCATTTTTCTCCCTGTTCCGTTGCATCCACTGGAGGGGAGCGTGATCAGTCACAAGGGTAAAATGGTGTCCCAGCAGGTAGTAACGGAGTATTTCCATAACCCACTTGACGGCGAGGCACTCCCTTTCTACTACTGCATAGCTCTGCTCCCTCGGGAGGCACTTCCTGCTGAGGTACATTATTGGGTGTTCTTCGTCTCCCACCATCTGCGATAGGACCTCACCCAATCCCACCGCAGAGGCAGCGGTCTGCAGGATGAATTCTTTTGTAAAGTCAGGGGCGAGGAGTATGGGGTCACTGCAGAGGGCCGTCCATAAGTCTGTAAAGGCTTGTTCTGCCACAATGGTCCATCGTACCATGTCTGGGCCCTGGGCCTTTATTAGGTCCGTGAGGGGGCTGGCTCTGGCGGTGAAATGCAGGGTGAATCGCCAGTAGTATCCCACCACACCTAAAAATGCTCAGACCTGCTTCTTCTGCTTAGGCCGGGGCCAATTCTGGATAGCCTCCAGCTTGTTTAGTTGGGGTCTCACCACGCCCCTCCCTATGATGTATCCGAGGTATCTAGCCTCAGCTAGACCTATGGCACACTTGGTGGGCTTTGCAGTGAGGCCGGCCTGCCTCAGGGTGTTCAATACCCCTTCTACCTTCCTCAGGTTTGTTTCCCAGTCTGGGGTGTGAATGACTATGTCATCTAGATATGCAGCTGCATAAGTCGGCATGGGGGCACAACAGTTTATCCATTAGATGCTGGAAGGTGGCTGGGGCCCCATGTAGCTCAACGGGAAGGACACTATACTGGAACAACCCATCTGGTGTAGAGAATGCGGTCTTTTCCTTTGCCTCTTTGGCTAAAGGAATCTGCCAATATCCCTTGGTCAAATCAAGGGTAGTTAGGAACTGGGCCTTGCCCAATCGGTCCACGAGCTCATCTATACAGGGCATGGGGTATGTGTCAAACTGAGAAATCTCGTTTAGCCGGCGAAAGTCATTGCAGAACCTCGTAGTGCTGTCAGGCTTAGGCACTAGCACGATTGGACTAGACCACTGACTATGGGATTCTTCTATGACCCCCAGCTGCAACATTTTTTTTACCTCAGCCCTAATTTCCTTTCTTTTGGCCTTGGGTACTCAGTAGGGCCTCATCATAACCCTGGCTCCGGGGTTTGTGATGTGGTGAACAACCTCCATTGTTCGACCTGGCCTAGTCGTGAAGACATCTTGGTTCCGGGCTACCATTTCTGACGCCTCAGCCTTTTGGTTTGGTGTTAGATGTGGGGAAATCTTCACTTGTTCGAGGGGTTCTACATCCTGGTTAAGGTCATACATACTTCCCAGGCCTTCTAGGGCTTTAATAAGTTGATATGATAGATCTGTTCTTGCATTCTTGCACCTTATAGTTGGTCTCCCACATGGGCTCAACCACTTCGTAGGGTCCCTGCCACTGGGCCAACAGCTTGCTTTCGGTGGTGGGAACCAGCATCATCACCTGGTCCCCTGGGTGAAATTGTCGACCTGTGGCTTAGCGGTTATAGTGGAGCTGCTGGGCCCGCTGGGCTTTTTCTAGTTGTTCCTGTACAATGGGGGTAACTTGGGCTATCTGGTCCCTCATCTGGAGCACATGATCAATTACGTTCTTCCCTTGTGTGGGCGCCTCCTCCCAAATTTCCCTGGCTATGTCCAAGATGCCCCAGGGGGTGGCGTCCATATAGTAATTCAAAGGGGGAGTACCCCGTGGAGGCCTGGGAAACCTCCCAGATGGCAAACATGAAGTATGGCAGCAAGGCATCCCAGTCCTTTCCATCTCAACTCACCACCTTCTTTATTGTGGTCTTGAGGGTCCTATTGAACCTTTCCACAAGGCCGTCCATCTGAGGGTGGTAGATGGAAGTCTGTAGGGCTCACACGTAGGAGAGTGCACAAGTCCTTCATCAGTTTTGACATGAACGGGGTCCCTTGGTCCATTAATATTTCCTTGGGTAGCCCCACCCGGGTGAAAATCTTCACTAGCTCAGTCGCAATTACCTTAGAGTTGGTATTTTGCAAGGGGACAGCTTCCGGGTACTTGGTGGCATAGTCGAGGACAATGAGTATGTGTTGGTGATCTCTGGTTGTTTTCTCCAAGGGACCCACTAGATCCATGGCAATCCATTCAAACAAGATTTCGATGATGGGGGGGGAGGAATGACTAAAAGGGCCCTTAAGTGAGCTGGGGGCTGTGTAGCTGGCATGCGGGGCAGGTGGCACAGTAGCGCAAACTTCCTCATGTATAACTGGCCAAAAGAACCTCCTTAAGATTTGAGCCAGGGTTTTTTCTGCTCCCAAGTGCCCTCCAAAGAGGTGGCTGTGGGCCAAGCTCAGCACGGCTTTTTGGTGCTTCTGGGGCACCAGGAGCTGTAGCACCCCCTCTCCGTTCGTCTCCATAGCCTGATACAGCAAGTCCCCCTTTATCATAAAATACGACCCTGGACCCCCCCCCTCCACAGGCACTCCATCTATCTCTGCTACTTCCCTTCTGGCATTGACGTATCTTAGGTCTTTGGCCTGGTCTCAGCCGAAGTTCTCTCATGCTGATCCTAGCTGTCCAAGCTCCAAGGGGCCCATTTCCACCCCTGCTTCTGGTTTGGTGCAATTTGGTTTGGGGTCCACTTCAGGTCCTTCCTCTCTCAGGGCAGCTTCTCTAGCTGCGGCTCGGGTCTGCCTGACTACCATGGTCGGCTTCACACCCTGGGCCAAGATTCTTGTACCCAATGCCTTAGCTGCCCTCCTTTCAGCCCTGCTCTTTTGGCCCTTCCCTGGGGCCAGAAATAGATCCTGGGCAATCTCGGAGAACATCGGGGGGTGGCAATCCAGGGAGGCTAGTCCATTAGTTTCAAGGTTCTCCCCTTCCCCAACCCCTCTGGGGGAAGTAGGGTTCCAAAGTCCGGGAAGTCTCTTCCTATGAGAACTGGATACGGAAGCCTAGGAACCAGTCCTGCAGTCACCCTTGTGACACCTTCCTGAACTTTGATATCCACTGGGATGGTCGGGTAGTAACTAATGGCCCCATCAACACAAGTTACCCCTGTGCGTTTAGCCTGTGTCAATTGGCTGCGTTTTACAAATTTCCCAGAAATGAGCGTAATGGCACTCCCGGAGTCCACCAATTCCAGGGTCTTGACTCCGTTTAGCTTCACAAGCCTCGTATATCTATGAAGGGTTAGGGCGACCCCCACAAGGTGGATTAGGCTGCAGGAGTCTGCCCAGGTTTCCAGGTTACACTGCATGGGTTCTTCCGCGTTGGAACATTGGGCAGCTATGTGTCCCCACTCCCCACACGCATAGCATCGGTAGGAGGCCCTAGGCACCTCTTTGTCCTTTGGGCTAAGGGGTCTGACCCTGTACTCCCTGCCCACGTCACCCCATCCCTTGGTGGTCCCCAGTGGGCCCTCCATTTCCCTCGTCTTCCACCTGGTCTTCCCCAGGTTCTCAGGTGTCCAGATCCCCGGAACTGGGGTAGGTCATCTGACCTGGGGCAAGTCCTCTCTGGCTGGCCGGGAAAGTCCCCTGGCCATTACCCACCTTTCTACTAGTGCAATTAAGTCGTCGTAGGAAGAGCGGTCATTCTGGCCTACCCAAGCGTGGAGGTCTGGCGGCAACCCTCTCATGTACCGGTCAATAACAAGGGTCTCAAAGACCTTCTCTGGCCGCTGGATTTCTAGCTGCAGCCACTTCTGTGCGAGGTGGGTGAGATCAAATAGCTGTGACCGCGGAGCCTTGCCCTCATGGTACCTCCAGTCGTGGTACCTCTGGGCCCACACGGCCTTCATTACTCCCGATCGAGCCAGGATCTCTGTTTTTAACTGGGGATAGTCAGCTGCAGCTACTGCAGGTAGGTCATAATAGGCTTTTTGGGCTTCTCCACACAAAAAGGGGGCGAGAATACCAGCTCACTGGGCCTGGCGCCAAGCCTCACGTGCAGCAATCCTCTCAAAGCTAAGGAGGTACGCCTCCACATCCTCCTCAGGAGTCATCTTCTGCAGATAGCTGGTGGCCTGTAGTGTTCGCGTTCCATCCGGCCCAGGGGTTTGGGAAGTCAGGGTCCTCAGCTGGGCTACCACTTCTCGCAAGAGGGCCCAGTCCTGATTGGCCCGGCTTAGCAACAACTGATTGGTCTTTGCTGGAGCCGCATTGATTCTTGCTGGGTGGTCATCTGGGCCCTGGTGGCCTCTTGCTGGGCCGCTGTAGCCTGTACGAGTGCCTTTATTACATCATCCATTATGATGGGGAGGAGAGGAAAAGAAAAATCCTCCCTCTCCCCCCTGTTTCTCTCTCTCTCTCTCTTTTTTTTTTCCCCCCCTTCTCTTAGCCACTGCGCACAAGAATCTCACTCCTGACACCAGTTGTGGCAAGGGAGGCCTATTCTGCCCTTGCAGGTCCTGCGCTTTCATTGGCTACGCCAGTGGTGTGGCTGGGTGGGAGCAAGGGGGGGCCCGGTCCCGCCATTTACCCCGGGCCCCAACCTAGGGACCCTTAGAGGAGTAGCCTCAAATGGCTTAGTTCATGAACTACTACCTTCCCTGGGTCGCTTGTCCATGGCCCCCCTGCTTGCGGTCCACTTCCTGGAATCGGGTAGGCGGGTTTCCCCCTTCCTCACTTGAGTCTGTCTGTCCAGCTGTTTGAGCGGCGCTTATCCTCCTTCAGGCCTTTGGGGCCTGTGTCCCCCGGCCCTGCCTGGATGGGCTTCTCCCTAACTCCCATGGATTAGTGCTGTGATAGCAGCAACACTAGCTCCAAGCCTTGTAGCAGCTCTGCTCCACTTCTTCACGCAACTCCCTCTCAGCTGCCCTGTCTGCCTGAAATGGAGGCTTTTAACTGCTGGGGCAAGCTCCTTAATTGGTCTCAGCTGGCCTAATTAGCCTAATTGCCCTGGAGTAACCCCAGCTGAATCACCCAGGGAATAGGGATTTATTGAGCCTGGGCTAATATATATATATATCTTCTAGCACCCTTCTATAACTGTCAGGTCTGGCCCTGTCACAACAGCTATAAGAAACCATTTGAAGAAGTTAGTTAAACAAAAGAATCTGCAGGAGTAAGATGCTCACCAGGCATGACCTGTATAGGCCGAGTGCAAGTCAGACTGGGTAAAGGGTTATAAACGAGATGCAGCCAGAAACAGTTGGTCAGAAATGTGACTGGTAAGAAAGGACAACAGAAGAGGTTGTGAGGCTGAAGAAAGAAGCATTCTGCAGTCTTTGTCAACCAGCTTCTCCACCCAATAGGCCCATCACACGCACAGCTCAACTGAAACGATTCCTACCTCACTACAATGGTTTGAACGGTTACCACAAAAGTTTCATGTGCTGGTTCCTAACTCTGCAATGACAGCCACTCCTCATGCTGAATTCAGGGACACCCTTGCCCCGGTGCCTGCCCTTGGTAATCCATCCCTTTTTTGGAGGGAAACTAAGTAGGTGCTTGTGGTCCCACTGGCCACAGTTCAGGCTTGTTGCTGGTGATTTAATTGGGCGTCTCTGTCAATTGTTGGCCACCTGTCGGAGCGTCTGCTGCAAGCTACCTGGCCAGTGCCTACAACCCCCCTCGACCCACTGTACGTATGTGCACCTGGGAGCATGCAGCCTCTCCCCATTGACGAAACAGAGTCAGCACACTGACACCTTCTCTAGACCCTAGATACGTTTTCCGGACCCTGTGTCTAGAGATACTTTGGTTGAGGCAATCTTGGAAGCCTCCACTTTCCAGTCTTTGCTGTTTCCCCAGGGCTGCGTCCTACTAGTACATTCAGCCTGTCTCAGCTCTCAGGCTGCTGGTTCCCAGCCTCTCTGTCCCAGATCTCAGAAAGCCTGTGACTCATTCTTCCCCCTTGGACCATTGCCAACAGTTCTCCTTCCCCCAGGCCCTTGCTTCCCAGGTAAATCACAGAAGTGGACAGTTAACCTGGATGTGGTCAAGACTGCAAAGGAGGGGTCCCTTCTGGGAACAGTTCCTTTTAAAGGGCTTCTGCCCAGTTGTGAGGGTACCAAGACCCCTGTCCTCCTCTCCTATGCTGATCAGTGATGACTCTCAGAGTCACTCTTGAGAGCGGGAAAAAGAAAAGGAATGAAAGTGCTACTCAGTGGATCATTACAATAACAAAGCAAAACCGGAAACTGGGAAGCACTAAGATTAGCAACAGAGCACACCTACTATAGGTAGGGAAACCTTGCATCATTTGGTCATGATGTCACACAGAGTTTCCCTCACTTGGGAATCCCTCAGAACGGTAAAGGATTCTGAGTTAAGTTCACCTGCCTTGCTTTCACTTTCCAGTTTCCAATGATCACAAAGCAGCAGGAGGTTGTGGTTTTTTTATCCTTTGACTAATGCAAAACAAGATTTCATTTTACTTTTCCTAAAGAGTATAAAAGCAAGAGCAATGGAGATGACCAGCTACATTCTCAGACCAGAGAGAAGTCAAGCAACCCTGAAGGAGAAGAAGACACTAAAGCAATTTCCCAGCAAACATACTTCAAGGTAAGATCCACTAAGTCTGGGGCTTCTGCATAGCACATGGGCTTTATAGACTGATTTGCTGTGATCTATTCTAAAGAGTAAGGATCAAACATTATCCTTTCCTCTAAATATCATACTTTATTTTTTACTATTAGCACTGGCTGCAAATTAAGAGAATTGATCTGAGAACATTTGTGAATAGAAGAGTTGAGTTTGCTCAGCTGTGATCTTTGGGCTCAATCTACCAATGTATATATTTGATTGTAGCCTTCATCTTCCTGCACTTCCTTTTACTCCCTTTGACAGACTGTCAAGGATCCAGTTTATAACCCTTGTAACTTGTAAATGGAGTGATGTGTGTAATTCCCCTTTCTGATTCAATTAGAAAAAATGAAGAACCTAGGTTGCAAACTACTCCTTGTCCTGACCCTATGGACAATGTCTACGGAAGCCTTTCCCAACGGTTCTTCCCTGAAGAAGAAATGCCAGCTCTCACGATACAAGTCCCTGCCACCCCGGTTATTGGAGACCTTCAAGAATGTCAAGGACAAATTTGTAAGTGCAAAGAAGACACACACATAGGGCAATAATGGTAATATGAGTGCTGGGTTGTAGTCTCAACAGCAGCCTTTTCTGCATATTACTATGGGCATATGAAATAAAGTGGGAGGCATAGGCTTGGGTGAGTTTGAGGTATAGGATTGTAGATAAAACACAGTCAGAGAATTCTATCTGCTTTGTTGGTGATCCCCCCACCCCGTCTTAGTTAACAAAGGGCACAGCTCAGAATGTTCAGGTCAGGCAAGTATCCAGATATTTTGGGAATGGGGACCACAGATGTGAGGAGAGGTGGAGTCATGGAGAGGGCAGGAAGGTGGAAATTGATCTAAGGCAGAATCACAGATTAGACAGTAGCAGGGAAAGAAAGAGTTTCTTACTATTTGAGAGTAGCTAGGAGGGAGAGAAAGGTGTTCCTGATCTGAGGTTAGAGCCTGGACAGTTCCAGCATCCTTAATCTTAATCCTTAAAATTAAGGATTAAGATTTTAAGGATTCAGCATCCTTAATCTTAAATTTCAAAAAGTTCTGAAAGTCTGTCCTGAGTTACCATCAAATGTAAAGAATGAGACCCAGTTTTTAACTATCTGCAGTCTTTTCCCTCTAAAGAACATTGAATCTAGTCCCTTAAACAGACGATCTGAGGAGCCCAAATTCATGTCATGCCATCAGGCAGCATTAGAGAGCTCAAGTCACTTATTTTTAAATTGTGCAGATATTCCTTGTTAACTAACTAACACTGAAGCTGAGAAAAAGGGTCAAGTTATACTCCTTGTCAAGAATTACAGGATGTTGGTTCTCAGTTAAACTCCTGCACAAATGCATTTTGCAGCATGAAACTAGGAAAGCAATATGACAAGAACGTGTTGTTGACATCTGTCCCATCTTTGACACCTTCTTGCAAAGAACCAGGACTCTAGTACAGTAGCACTGTTAGGGGATCATATGATGTAACTAAGGGCAGAATTTGGCAATTTCTTCCCTGCTTTGCTTCCTTTATATATTTTCCTGTGTTCTTATTTTGTGCATGCAGGAGGACACCATGCTGTTGTCAGACAGAAAATGCAACACCAAGATTTTCCACCGGAACTGGGAAGTCAAAGAGCTATCGGTAAGAAAGACCTCTGCCAACAGAGACGAAGTTACAAAATAGCAGTTGCTTCTTTCCAAAGTCACAGCACTGTCTCTTTCTAAGATGGATTCTGATTTCAGGTGATCCCTTTGTAGATCCAGAGTAACATCAGGGACAGGGAATTTATTCCCAAATGTCACAGGAGTCAGCTGAGATTGGAATCTGACCCTTTTTCTGTATCTGTATTTTGTATATCCTTAGGGCTGGGAAGCCAGATGAATGTTGAGATTGTGGATCTGTTTAAATAGTTTTGCACAATATTTAGCACATGATAAGGCAGGCCACTGAAAAACAGGGGCAGGAGGCAGAACAATATATTGTTGGCTTCAGATGTTATCAAATAATTGAGCCAGAAAACAATTTACATCTCAACATCTCTAGTTTAGCCCAAACAAATTGAAATCACTGTTCCCTGTTAATATGAGGCACAATACTAACCTTATCCTCAGTGCTCAACAAAGCAGAGGCCTTGTGACAGCCAACTCATCTGCACCTCTGTCTTTATCATCTATAGGCAGACTAAACATTGTTAACCTTCCTCATGTAGGCAGCTCCAGGTCGTGTGGCAGGAAATCCTTTGCTTCTGCATTTTTGTACCTCATGAGAGAATATTTCAGTTCTCTAAAACCATATCCAGATTTATGCACAGCCACTCTGAAGATCCCGAAACCGTTCCCCAAATCACCAGCAAAAAAAAAGAAATACTTGCAGTGCCCAAATATGTCTTCCAGTTGTCATAGAAACAGGGTTGGAGACTGATCTGAAGCACAAACTGTTGTTGGACTCCAAGGAAGGAAATTAAAGTGAACAGAAACAGAAAAGGAATTCTTGGTGTCAGCGACAGAGTCCAAAGGTTCAAGAGTAGCAGTTTCCGTGTACAGAGTCAATTCACACCTCCTTGGCATTCCCATTGGCCATTGTCTGATAACAAGGAAAGCAGATAGGAGGAAAGCTGTTTCCAGTCACTAATGATTTCTACTTCCTTTGCTGACAAGTAAAGAAAGTCTTTTGGAAAATCTTAAGCAGGCCATTCCTATGTTCTGCTAACACAGACTTCCTGATTACTGCTCTGTGTCTGCTGCGACTCCCCTAGACACACTGTTTTACCTGCACATTCTCTCCCTAGGTACATGACAGAGTGATCCTGGTAGAGGAGGAGCTGCACCTCACTATTGACGTGCTGGAGAACTTCACAGACCCCAGTCTGTCTGAGCAGCTCTCGAGCCCGTTAAAAACCCTGAAGCTCATCAGAAATGACTTGCAGAGCTGTGTGAGTATTGGATTGCAAATATCTCTTGCCACAGTGGACAGGGAGTTTATTGAACTCCCAACAGCACAAATTTCTTAAGTGGATCCAGGATCTAGTAATCTGTGTGCCAGAAATTGCGGGTCTTGGTTTGGACCCATCTTTATAACAGTGAAAATGGCAGGATTAAGTAGCTACTTTATGCTTTATCACATACATGATCTAATTCATTTGATTAACTAGTTAGGGACAGATGATGGGCAGATGCTCTCCCACTGTGCAAGCGGGTATGTCCCACCTTCGGCTCCTGGGCGTTAGTTTGGTACCATTGCCGACACTCTGTGCTCTCGGTAGCACAGCTGCTGTTTTTGACATGTGCCTCCCAGAACATCCCAGAGGAGGTGGGGAGGGACAGGCAGGAGGCAGACCCATGGGTGGCTGCACACATTGGGGAGTATGCGGCACCCCTGCTTAGCTCCAGGGAGTATTCTGTAGCTATTAAGCAGAGTTCCTCCCAGAGCTCCCACATGGCTCAGTAAAGCCCTTAGTTAATGCTCCAAACCCTTCTGAAGTTAATAGAACATGGCAGGTTAACATGGAATCTATAAGTCTAAAGAACTAGATCGACTCAATCAAGCCTTCGGCTTGCACAGAGAGGAAGGAGGCTGAGCCACTGAAATCTCTACTCACGTACCAGTCTGCTTCATGTATTGATTTTCTTCTCAGGCCAGACATCAGCCTCATTCCCACCAACGCTCCAGGAGGCTGACCAGCTGGCTCCAAAAATTCCATGCAGCCAAGACAATGGTGAGTCCATCTAGCAAACACACAAGAAAGTTGGTAGATCTCTTAGATCAGGAAGGGTCAAGCTATAACAAACCAGGCATCCAGAAAATAAACTTTATCTTGTGGCAGAGTTTCAGAAAACATGCAGCATTCGATCCTTTGTTGCTTTATATTGCTTTTATATTTGTGTAAAAGGCTGCTGAATCGGAAATCCCCCCTTCCTCACACTACTGGCCGAGCTTTACACCAGCTTGATATTTGCTTTGCAAAGGGGCAGAGGATTACATGCTGAGCTGGGCAATTGGGAAACAGGCCCAAAGAGAAAGAATTCATACAGCCTTGCCAAAGCCCAGGCTGTCTTAGGAATCAGATAGAGCCAAAGATAAGATACTTCAAATTTACTAGTATCCCAGATCAGTGTGCCTTTTGCTTCATTCAAACTCACTTGGTAATGTAACAAACTACAGCACAAATTGTTATGTACTTAGAATTACAGCACATTAGGGCACAGTTTAAATGGGCATCTACTTAGGATAGAGTGTTCGTCCAGTCTTGTCTACACAGGGACATCCAGGAAAATTAATCTGTATTCACTAAAGGTGTGAGTTCGAAGTGGATTAGTTAAACTGCATTAAATCCAGTGCTTAATTTGTAATGAAAGAGGTGCTGGGGCTCAAGCAATTTTTTTTATATTCAGAACTGATGCAACAAGCCCAGTGGTGCCGGGGCTATGAACTGCTAAGTCTAGAGGTGCTGAGGCTCAGCCCTTGCACAAATTAAGCATCCATTAAATCCCTGTATGGACGCTGTTATTAGGAGTTAAAGTGATCTTTGGAAGCAAAGTATGGTAAACCAAAGTAAGACCACTTTAATTTTGAATGAGGGTGTTCACAAATGGATTTAATGCCATTTAACTAACCCATTTCAAATTCGAATTAACTTTCCCAGATGACCCTTTGTAGACACCTATCACCCTTTTTTCTGCATGCTCTGTGCTCCCTATTTATTTGCACCTCTCACCTCCATCAGGCCCCCGGTAGCTTTAGCTGGCCCATTGCAAACCACCCCATTCCCTGTTACGTGTATGCTCACTCCCTCTCTTCTGTCACAGGAAAGTCCTGGATGCTTGGAGGCATCTGTGATCTTCAATCTCTTCCGACTGCTGAACAGTGACTTGAAGTGCACAGTCCACATGGAGCCCTGCGCCTAAATGCCAGGTCTTTACGCTGTCTCACCTCATGCATCTAATCAGACACTCAAGAGCCCAGCAAATGGGAGCCATGAATGCTTCCTACAGGACACTGTATTTTAACCAAACGTGATGCTCTTTCCATCTTGGCATCTTACCGCGGATGCCTATCACCCATTATCTCCGTACGAAAGATTTAGATGCAACTGATCTTCATGAAGACACCTCTCTGACTCCAATTGCCTGTAGCTGATGGGTTGTAGGCCAATTCCTTATCCAGAGGTAAAGCTTAGGGCCTGTTCCCACTGAAATCAATGGGAGATTGGCCATTGACTTCAGTGGGATTCAAATTTGGCCCTGGAGGATAGTATTATTTATTGTACTGTTTTACGGTCACACAAAAACATTTGCCAATAGTATGTTAAGTGTTGCCTTTATTTATTTCAGTTTCAAGGACTACTTTTTTCACACTGTTTCTTTGATTTACAGCCTAGTGAGTATTTCATTAGGCTCTTAGAAAGATGCTGGAAAATGCAATAGTTTTGATGCATTGGAAGGTGTTGCTGTACTGGAATCTGTTTTTGTTTTGCTGGTTGACACAATGTTGAGCCATCTGATGCGATCCTTATTTAAACAAATCTTTTATTTTGTATTTAAATTATTTATTGTATCTATTGTTTATTTATGTGCATGTTGATCAAATGGACAGTTTTTATAACATTTAATGTAAAAAATGGAAGATGTAAAATAAAACTGAAATGATATAAATTGATGGTTGGACCCTTTGCTTCCTGACTGAATTATGTTCTGATTTTATCACCTCCAAAAATAGAAAATAGCAAAAGTGATTAGAGGCATGGAACTACTTGCAGATGAGGAGAAACTGAAGAGATTAATTTTGCTTGGATTAGCTTGATGGTGACAGGGGAGATAACAAAGGTATTGAAAATAATGAAAGGTCTAAAGTTATATGTATGTTCCCACAATAGCAAATCCCAGGAAACCCCTGGTGGCAGACCTGAATATTAGGGGGCCTTTAAATTGGCCAAAAAACACCAACTATAATTATTATACTATACTTACCATAGTATATGTGACACACTCCTCTAGACTAAAATGCTCCTGTTTTAACTGGAGCTTGAATGTAATACATATTGTTGTTTATTTCCTTTTTATTTGTGTGCATTGAAATGTGTCACAGCTCTGGAAAAAATGTTCAACTACTGTTGCAGAGTACATGGTGGCAGCAATTTGTAATGTTTTTTTTTTACGGGATATATGCTGGAGACTGGCACTCAGGAAACCTGGGTTCTATTCCCAGCTCTGCTACTGGCCTGCTGGAGTGCTGGGTGACCTTGGACACGTCACTTCACCGCTCTCTATGCCTCAGTTTTCCCATCTGTAAAATGGGGATAAAGATACTAACTTTCTTTATAAAGTGCTTTGAGAGTTACAGGTTAAAAACAAACTATATAAAAGCTGGGTATTATTATTATTATATGCACTATATGCTTGTGACTGTTTCAAAAGTGGCAGGATTTTAGCCAGGGCTGGATCCTGTCTGGTGATGATGTGAGAATCTCCAGCCCTCTCGGGAATATCAGCCTGGTCTCTGATTGGCTGTCTTCCCTTCTATCCCGTCTTGGGGAACAGCAACTCAATCAGGGCTGCTGCAGGAAGCAGTCTGAAGTCTCTGCCCCTCCCCTCAGGGGCCAACACCATTGTCACAAGAGTGGAGTGAGGAGACACTCACAACCTCCAGCCTGGGAAAGGAGCAAGGGGATCGCAGTGCAGCTGCCTCCTCACCCCGGGGAGAGGGGAGGGGAAGAGATATAGGAGCTTCAGGAGGAGCAGAGGTGAAGCAGGGGGAGGGGGCGGAAATGATGGGGACACGGGGAGGACAGAATTTATGTGGCAATAGGATTGATTTGGGGATGGGGTGCAGAATTAATTGTTAGGTATGGGATGGGCAGATGTAAGGGGTGAGACCTCATGCAGTAGAGGCCAAAATCACTTTACACCAATGGTTCCCAACCTAGGGGATGGGACTCCCTGAGGAGGTGGGGGAGGGGTGCCAAAGATTACAGGGGGTCTGTGAGACTTCATAATATTGAGGTCATCTAGCTCCCCGAGCTCCGGGCTGGCCAGGTGCAGCAGCCTCAAGCCCGACACTGGCTAGAATGGAGGAGCAGCCCCACTCAGCACCAAGCCAGCCGGGTGCCCGTCCAGAGTGGAAGAGCAGCCTCCCCCGCACCCAGGCCCCAGGGCGGCCAGAGCAGAGGAGCAGCCCCCCAAGCCAACCAGGTGCCCGGCTGGAGCAGAGCAGCCCAGTGTCGGTGGGGGCCTGGAGCAGCCTCTGCCGTCTTCATCACCTTCCGTCCATGAGGGATGGAAAGGGGGGGGCGGGGCCACACACGGCTTATGGTGGCAGCTGCGTCAGGGAAGTCTTCGTTTCTCACACAGGTAAGGGTCATTTTTTATTATTTATGTAATGTAGTGGTGTTACTTTCATTATACGTATTTATAGGGGTTATATGTGTTTATGGCATGGTTGGGGTGTGGGGTGAGGGGGCGCATGTTTTACCTAGTGTTAACTAGTGGGGCTTTCACTCAGAAAGTTGGGAACAACCTTACATAACCTTTCACAATAAATACGGAAGGGTTGGCAACACTAATTGTCTCACAAAAACACTGGGGGGAGAGGGGAAATCAAAAAAACAACCAAAAAGCTACAGTATAATCTTTTTTTCTTTTTTTTTAATCTCATGATTGTTGGTCCACTCTCATGACGTTTAGGGTTCTTGACTCATGATTCGTGAACCTTTGGGCTGGGCCGTAGTGCTACTTTGCACTTGGATTTGTTATTTATGCTATTGCAAAATACTACCCAATCAACAGCGGTAGCTTTTTATACCCATTTTGCATTCACTTTGCACCTGTGGAAATGACTATACATGATTCAGGGCAGTAGAGAATCAAGCCTGACGGCTTTAACATTGGTGTAGTTATCGTCCTCATCCCTATCAGGATGAAGTTCTGGAATTAAAAGCAAAAAATGTTTTGGCTCCGAATAATGTATTTCCAGTTTGATTTGAAGTGACAATATTGCCAACCGCAAGAATTCAAAAATCATGAGTCTGGTCCCCCAAATCACAAGACTGGCTTTAAATCATGACAGGTTTTTTTTATATGTAATACATTATGGTTCTTTTATAATTGCCGGCTGGTTATTGAGACTTTTGGGAATCACATTTATAAGTTTTCTTCCCCGACCATGAGGGCTAGAAATGTTCTTTTTTATTTTAAATCGAAGCTGGGAGTCCCACGTAATCACTTGAATCCAGGCACTGGGGCTTTAAGAATTACACCAAACATCACAAGCCTCACAAAAAATCATGAGGCTTGGCAACTAGACATCCTGCTTTTTTCCAGGATAGTCCCATGTCTCAAGGGGCTGTCCTGTCCATTTGGAGGCTTAGAACAAGATACCTAAGGGTGCTATTTTATGCTCAGCACCTCCCCTCATTCCACTTCCTCAGAAGGGAGACTAGGTGTGGGATCTTGCATGCAGGAGCTCCAGGCCTGGTAACACATCAGGAGAAGGCAGATGGAGGTGATATTGTCAGCTCAGCCCCACTGCAGGAGCCAGGGCATTGGTACCAACCTAACCCAGACCAGGAGGAACAAAAACCAGTTGGCAGCAACAGCAGCCCAGGAGACAAAGGAGGAAGGTACAGACAATGGGCTTCCTGTGGAGGTGGCTGAAGAGGTCCCAGCAGCAGGAAGGGCAAGGTCCCGGTCCCCTGACTGGGGTGATCGATTTGCTGAACATTAACAGGCTGGCAGGAAACCGATGGGGAAACTGCACATAGGGAATCGGTTGGTGCCATTTTCCGACTGCTCAGGGGGTGATAAGTCTCTGGGTAAAGAGAGTTGGGAGCAAGGACTCAGATTCTTTTGCTAGCCAACTCCACCGGGATAGTGTATAAGCCAGGAAAGTTCCCCACAATAGTGGGACCATTCCCCCACTTACACTTAGGAGAGGCTCAGGTGAGGGGGATGGGAGAGGGGTCGGTTTATTGCGCATGAAAGAAAAAGTTGGCAGTTGTGTTCGTCTCTGACCATGTAAGTATTCAAGGCTGGAATCTTAAAGAATATCCCAACTGCATAGAATTCTAGGTCTGCTCTAAACTTCCCCGCCTGGAAGCCTAGGCTAGTTTGTACATGAGATTGGGGCCATGTCTATACTGACGGCGGCAAATTCTCCGCCACCAGATTGATCTTTCCGGATCGACTGAGCAGTCAGTGTAGACCCACTCAATCGATCTGGAAGTCGACTGAGTAAAACCACCCCATCAAGTAGCGTAGCGCTGCGTCGGCGCAGCGCAGTGTAGACAGCACGCAGAAGGGAATCAGAGCAGTCGACGTGAGTTACTCAAGCTACTCTGCATAGTTTGCGTAACTCCCATCGACTGCCGCCGAATCGCCTGGTGAGTGTGGACCAGGGCTGAGTTTGCAAAAGAAGGTCTTGATTTAGTCATGTGAGAAAGTTTGTGTGTGTCACAACCCATTTGGTAATGTCAGTGTCAGATTAAGACAGGCCCACAACTGGAAAACCAGATATGTTTACAGATCAAAACAGAGCTGTATCGGCAGGGCTGCGTGTGTGTCAGATGGCACAGCTCAGGTCTAATCTTTGCTTGACTCAACCAGTGCTATTTGTCCCCCAATTTCATGAGCACAAAATAGTTCATAGTTTGCAAATGGAAAAGCCTTCAGAGGGTCCAGGATCAGCCCCTTAATACATCTCCCTGTCAGTGCTCTAAAATATATCTTCTGGTGTCTTAAACCAGAACAGCTGAATGTCTCTTGGGATTGGGGCTTCCCTTTCATATACTGTGAATCTGACCTTTAGGTATTTCCCTTTATATTTAGCCTAAATATTCCTCTTCTTTGAACTTGATTGTCAGTTATATCCTTTGCATGATGCTCAGTAATTCCCCTCCAGCCGTGGGGGTTTAAAGCTTTCATGCATTTGTAGATGGCTGTCATATCCCTCTCAAGCTATTGTTTAGCCACGCTGTATATTTCTAACTCTGAATGTTAGATTGTCAGTCAGGCTCCTTTAAAACTTTACTCATTTTTGTTGCTCTTCTCTGTTCATTCATCACTTTGTCTACAACCTTTCTGGGGTGCCTGGAAGTGAATGCAATAGTCTAGCTCAGTGTCACCAGTAAGCAGCTAGGACCATTCTGCTCAGTGATGTAATACCTTGATATAAGTAGAACAAACTCAAATTGGCCTCTCTTTTGCTGCCATATCACAGTGCAAATTTGAATCCAGTTTGTTGCCTGCTATCACCCTTGGGTCTCTTTCCAGATTGCTTCTTTCCAAGTCTCTCTTTTCCTACTGAATACTTGAATTTCACTCTGTTTTTCCCTAGATGCTTTTAGCTTGCATTTCAAAAACTTGAATCCCAGTTTACTTCCTACTTAAATCTCTATTTTCTGTATTATTCTTTGTATTATGTCTTTTTCCTCACTAGTGTTCACAACTCTTTCTTGTTTAATAGGTGCAGATCTTGTCAATACACTACTTCCTTCCTTTTTCTTTGTCAGTAAAGAAGACGTTAAACAAGGTTTTCAATCTCCCAGTGATTCTTAAGACAGAGCCAGTATTAGGCATAAGCAGACTAAGCAATTGCTTAGGGCCCCGAGCAACTCAAGATGGCTTCCTATTCATTATTTTTATGTGTTGTGAGGGGGGCAAAAATATTCCTTCGTACGGCCCCCAGTGGGCTAGCATTGGCACTGTCTTAAGACACCCCATTAGATCATTTCTCCTAAATGTAGGCACACACTTTATCTTTATGGTCCTTGGCTAGTTTACAATCCACGTGGCATTGCATGTATCAAACCCAGATGGAATTAACTGCGCAAAATACAGATCGGTGAACAGTTGCATCAGATACTAAAATCAAGATCTATTATTGCACTTCCTCCATTTGCTAATCCTTAACTTCTGTCCAAAAGAAAGATGTCTGGCCTGATTTGCTCTTGTTACCCACCATCCTCTAAACATTTAGAGAGGTTTTGTTTTCTCTTAATAGGTTTCCTTGTTTCATATGGCCCCTTCCCTCTCCCCTTCCAATGGCAGATCAAAGGGGTGCCTTAATGAGGAGTAGAAAGGAGGCGGTGTAGCTGAGTAATGAGGATTAGGAGCAAGATTAGTGCTCTCACACTGCATGAATCTTCCCAGATTCACTCCCCCGTCTTCTCCCCTCCTCTACAGACCACCTGTCAGACAGATGGAGCTGATCTTAGTCTCCACCTGTCTTTGCATTTCTTGTGGGAGGGGGATGAGTACAAATTCATTCCTGTTTAATTGCTATCTCGGGAGGGGAGATTCCTGGGTGTTTGCCCTATTGTCCCCAGCTGGTGCCCGTCTTTGGGAGCTCTGCAGGCTGTAAACTCCTGGTGGGCTTGTTCCCCCCTGCTCAGGGTCTTGTAGCAGCCAGTACAGCCATGTAATTCCTGTAGCCATCTGCCTCTTATTGCCATGAGGAAAACACAGATGGATCTTCTCTGAGGAACAGAAGCAGCAAAGGCTGGTCTCCCTCAGGGAGAGATGGAGCAGATTAATGAGGTCCCACCATCTTAGACCAAATTACATTTTTGTTTTCTTTTTGCAAAAGGAAACCAATCCTCACTGAATGTATAGGGCTCCTCCTACAGCACCAGAAAGAAGGGGACAAAAGATGTGGAGTCACAGGTAGCATTTAAAGTACAAGATATCTCTTCCTAGATTCATGAAACCAGCCCCTGCTGTCACACATCCTAAGTATCTAACTCTAACACTTTCTCTTTCCCCATCTGTCACCAATGGTTCACTAATTGCATCAACACCACATATGAGTGAGCTGATTACTGTTCCCTGGCTTCTGGCCAGGGCATTGGCTACTGAATTGTGTAATTCAGTAACTACTTGGTCTGATCAGTTATTCTTCACTATCTGCTGACTGCACTGGCAGACCCTGGGTTTGGCTGTAGGGTCTTGCAGTCTGTCCTGCAAAAAAGTAAGTCTGCCAGCTTGTTACTTGTGCACCCTGGGAGGATTTGGCTTCCCTTGTAGAATGTGGGAGGAGTGGCATTTGACTAAGGAGAATTAAATTTCTGTCATTGGATTATAACATATCTTGCTTCCCTCTGAGGAGTCTTAATAGGTTGGACCTTGGATTTTATTTTCTTCCTTTACCATCCCTATTTCTGCTTGCATTTTAAGCTCAGAAAGTTTGTGACTCAATCCAACAGGGCAGCTTTCTGTTATTTACTCTCCAGAACTCACAGAACTCTTTGCCTCCTTGCTTCTGGTAGGTGAAGACTAGAGTCAGTGAAAATAAGAATCCTTGTCTTAAATGACCACCTGCTCTTGATATACCATTGTGCCTAGCACTGCAGAACACACAGTCTGTTATTTTCCATCAGGCAGCCAGCAAGTGAATCATGCTTAATGTACTGAAATACAGAAAGTGATGCTGAAAGTAAGGTATTGTGGAAGCATTAACTAAGACTTTCCTTGCTTTAATGCATTTAGAACCTGATCTAAAGCTCATTGACATCAGCAAGCAGACACTTGTTTCAAAGCAGTATATAAAGAGTATTGAATACTTTGAAATATCAGGTTTTAGGGGCATATCAATTAGTCTTTAGGTAAACCTATGGCAGTTAGACAGCTGCCAAAAGATAGGCACTTGCTGTATAGCCAGTGAAATGAGGCTGTTTGTTTTACATGCTGTGTAGTCTTTTTTGTATTATTGCTGCTTTGGCCAAGCAGTCAGCCAGCATATGGGGCCTTGAAGGGCTGTTTCCATTAGGAGGAGAAATTGATCATATGAGTGGGGTATCTCTGGTATCCCACAATATCTTTCAGGCCTCTGCTGGCCTGTCCAAGAAGAATGCTGAAGAATTACCTAAAGACATACTTGCATTTTGATACCTGACAGCGAGTAAGCTAGCTAGCTAGCACGTGCTCGCTTGCTTGCTCTCTCTCTCCCTCTTCCCCCCTTCCCTCTCTGGAAACAGTATACCATCAGGTGTAATTTTCTTCTCTCTCTTTGTCCTTAGCAGCCAAGCACATACTATGCCCGTATGGACGGTATCTAGTCTGCACAGTAGGTTCAGATGGTGACTACTAACTCTTAGTCTTCTGAAGTGGTCAGACACACACAACCCAACAGGGTTTCTCCTCTCAAAAGCTTATTTAACTATTGAGGTGATCCCTTCTCACCTCAAAAGTGCCTTAGGTCCTGACTCAAAGTACATTGAAGTGAATGAGACTTCCATTGATTTCTCTGAGCTTTGGATCAGATTTAAGGGTTCAACCCTAATATGGAATCTAACCATCTGATGAGAGCAAAATACTTTATAATACAGCCCCAATTGTGGTGCTTTCTTATCTAGCACTGACTAAGCAGGCAGGCAGGGCTAGATATGGTGAACATTTCTAATGCTGTTTTGTGTATAGAAGGGACTTCATGCTATAGAGATCATGGATTGTTCAACTCTTTATTTTAAGAGAAAATATTTTCTTTAAATAATTTAGTAATATTCTAATCCTTTTGCTGTAGAGCATCCCATTCAGAGTCAATCTATGAAAGAACCAGTCAACATTCCTGTCTTGCACAGTGGAACCATAGCTGTTCATGTTTGCCATCCGGGCAATGTCATGTGGGCCTAGATCTTCAAAGGCATTTAGGGCCCTAACTCCCTGAGCTAGGTGCCTAGGTACCTTTGAAGACCTACTCTGTGGAGCCTATGAATGTGTAACTTTTGATATTTTTAGTTTGTATTTCATTGTGAATTACAATCCAGTACAGAATGGGCCATGGATCTAACAAGTTTATGATCTCGCTTGGCATAATCTTCAGGTCCTGGTAGAAGAATTTTCATTGAAGCAGAAGAAGGCAGGTGAAAATGAGTAGAGGCAACCCAAGAACGAGCAAAGCTATCTGCATCCCCTTCCTTGGTGATCCACAGCCAGCGACAGTCGGTGTAGTAAGAGGTCTGTTTGCTTTTGTAAGAGCCATGGCTGTTAGAGCTTCTGCCTGTTATCAAGGATTTCCTCTTTAACAGAATAATTTTGAATTGCATCTAGTGGGCAAGACAAAACCAGGAAATTCTCGAAATATGTTCCATTAACGTCTAACTTATTCCGTTAGTTAGTGAATAATCTATTCAGAGGTTCCATCAGAGACTGTATAGGTGATTGGCTAAAGACCATCTTCCTGTCTCTTACTGTGGTTGTTAATAAAGGGTTATGGTGGCTCATGATTACTGGTCTTGGAATGCTGAACCATTCAAGCGGCTGGACTGAACATGACACTATTAAAATGTCTTTGCTGGTGGCAGAATAACCACAGTGTGCGCATGATGTACATGGCAGGAGTTCAAAGGCAGCCTAAGTGGCAGTCAGATGGTCATGGCATATATTCTCAAACTGATATGGATACTTCCCTCCCCACCCCGGCCCTGGCAGGAGCTCACTCTCCCTCTGTGGCCCCTCGGCCAGAGGAGTTCTGCGCCCCTGACGATTACTGGGGAAGCCTGTGCCCCTGCTTGCCCTCCCTTTGCGCACGCCCCTGGCCAGTCTTGTTATCTTTGACAATAGTCACATTCCTTTTGTGCTATAGTCTGGCCTTGTAATTTGTCCATTCAGGAATTTGATTCTCATATCACTGTCCTTCAGTCCCTACAAAATGCAGCTGCTAAAACCATTTTCCTTGCCTGTTGATTTGATCACGTAACGTAATTTTTGTACCCCATGGCTGGGAGTGAGGCCGCCCCACCTGGTAGGGGGAGACAGCACCGGACTGATTGTGCTGTGGGGCTGGAGCGGGAGAGGTGGGCACTGCGTGGTGGGGGAGGGCAGCGGCAGAGTGCCAAAAGTCCCTGGGGCGCAGGAGGAGGAAAGCGGTGTGTGTCCCCCCTGCAAGAACAGACCCCTTCGCTCCTTGGGGCAGCTGGGGGCGGTGCTGTCTGTCATGAGCCGGGGACCCCTCCTGCCCTGTGTGTGTGGGGGGTGAGCGTGTGAGGCCTGCGGGAGGGGGGGGGGGGAATGCAGGCATTAGCACCCGGGCGCTGGAGACCCACGGTACGCCACTGCCCAGCCTTGTCGGCCTGTTTCTCACACGATCGCCTCTGGAGGGTCCTCTGTTGAGCCACAATGCATGGCAGGACTAGAGCTGGGTGAGTGAGTCATTTTTGTTCAGTGGAAGTTCCAAAACAATTGGGGGGGAATTTGACTGAAGTCAAACCAAATCTGATTATTTTTTGAATGTTTTGAATTCAAAAATTCCCTATTGGTCTGTTCCAGAATGGGGATTCAAATGTGGGTGTCCCACCCCATGAGTCAATGTCCTAATGACTGGGCTAAAAGGTATGGGGCAGGGTGAGGACAGCACCACCACCACTACTACTACTTCCTCCTCTGTTTTCTGCACAGCCAAAACTTTTCATGGCAAATTTCTGACTTGTGTCAGGTTGACCGAAACTGCATTTTTTGTTGTATAAACTATTGATCCAAAAAACTTCGCCCAGCTGTGGGCACAACCTCCTTCAGCTTATCTGCAAAGCCCCTCATCAGTCTACATGCAAAGACTGACTTCTGCCGCGCTGCTCACAGTGAATTCAGTTGACTGGGATATAAATTGAAATCCTTTGCAGTGTGTCAAATGTGGGTGTGGGGAGGTGAGAGGCCTGGGGGGCAACTGGGGTCCCAGCAGGGAGCTGCACAGTGCTGAAAGGCCTGGCTCTCAGCCTCCCACACTGCCCCTCTTCAGTCGATGTAAGCGTGCCTGGGGGAGGATGCCTGACAGAAGGAGGGTCTTGTAGACATCAGCCACTCCTTGCTTGCAGTATGTGGCTAGTTTAATCAGTCCATGAAGGGTAGCTGGTCATCGCCTAATGGAGGCTGCTGCAGAGGTCAATTGAAATAAGCATAAGTGGCAATTTAAGAATAATGTAACATGCATGTGTAAAGAGCTATTAAACAAAGAAGACGTCACAGAAACTTGTATGCATGACAGCCACCATCTTGGCCAACATCAGGGACCAATCTGGAGACCTCCAGAGCTAAAAACGTAGGTCTCTATAGCTTGAGCTACAGAGAGAAGCTGTAAAGGCTGGAGCTGTGTGAGACTTTTGTCTGCTGTGCACAGCGGAAGATATGTAACCCCCACCAACCAGAGGGATACACATGCATTAGACAGGAGAATTGATATCCATATTCAGATAAGCCTGTGATCATTTGAACAACCAAATGTTGAAAAAAGCTCACTTGTGTTTTGGTTCATGTTTGAATTTTTACCAGAAGTTTAGGGTTGTGGGTTTGTTTGTTTGTTTTAATTACTGAGCTGGTAAATCAAAACTGGATTTATGCTTTAATATCTCAAGGGATTAGTAGATATTTGGTCAGTTCTTCAGTTATCCCACCTATTTGTGCCTTGTGAGAAACGGCTTCCCCCTGACATGTCGCTTCAAACCATGCTGATAACACAACCCCATCTATGGCATCTGCAAAAAGAGAGACAGCGGGTGACTGGTCAGCACAGGAACAACCCTGGGAAGACAGGCAAGACTGAAGAGCAGGAAACCCTTTCCCCAGGGGTTGCTTAGTTCTACCTGTTGTGAGACAGCAAAGGGACATCCAGCTAACTTGTGCTCTGGGAGGGCAGTGTGTGGTTTTACCCAAAGTCTCACTGAGAACACACGGAGCATCTTCCCCTCTCCATAGTCGGGTGTGGGCAATGCTGCCAATCTGCTTTCCAGAAGTGGGGCTGGGCTGGAGTTCATCAGTGTCATAGGGGATCTATCTCCAACCTAGCTATAGCACCATCTGTGCTGGAGATGTTCTGCAAACTCAGATGTCTGGCTGTTCCTTGAATGTCTGATTCCTTCTATTCACAACCCCCAGCCCCTGCAATTCCTCTCCTGTCCTTTCCCTTCCCCTGTAGGCTCTTCTGTGCCATGGGGCAGAGGTGTAGTCATTGGGATGTCACCAACAGCAGCACAGCGCACACCCTAGTGGTCTGAGACCAGACAAACAGGTTCCTCTACCATAACCATGTACCAAGAGCATCTGTTCCACCCTCCATGCTCAAGAAGGGTGAGTGGACTGGTCACCTCTGAGTAGGAGCGGTGTGTGTGTGTGTGTGTGTGTGTGTGTGTGTGTGTGTGAGGGGGAGAGAGAGAACCCAGACTTGCAGATAACCTGTGGGCGAAGAGCTCTGCCGAATGCACACTGCTGCGAGTTATCTGTCATGCACTCGACTCTATCCAGCACACAGGACTATATGATGGACTCAGTGGGACAAGAACTGTCCTGCTCCAAGAAATTACCTTCAGGGCTAAAATTCCCACTGTTCCTTTAAGAGCAGGTGATATCACAATGGGGTGGAAATATTCTAAGGTTTCCTGTGGGCCTATCAAACCCTGGGACTGGTGACTCCTGCCCTATTGAGGCTGGCTGCTACAACGGACTCCACCAAGGAAAAGGAGGATGACAATGGCAGAGGATGACGAGTGGATGAAGACCATTCAGAGCGAAAACACATACCTTAAAAATCAGGTTCGGCTGCTCCGAGAGAACTATGAATTACGTTCATTGCTGGGCCAGCACTATGAGAACAGCAACCAAGGGCGACTTGTCACTTCCCACCCTGCTCCCGTGCCTCCCAATGCCTGCTCCCCAGGCCAAGGAGGTAAGGAGCACCTGGAAAATCTGTCTTGTTTATTCTTTTGAGTACTAGTCCTCTAACTCAATAGGGTATAGCCTTGGCTGAGCTTCCCCCGGCTGCTGTGTTTGGATTCACCCACTAGATCCTCTGTGCATTGGGTCTGGGTAGAGTCCACTCACTGTTGCAAGCTCTGGGCTTTTAGGCTCATGTACTCCTCTGTCTACCCCCCTTCCTGAGGTATGGAATTCTGTAGTCCAACTCCCTTGGCCCTGAAACCGGTGCCAGCTCTCCCATACCTCCCCAGTAGTGACTGCACACTCCCCAGAGTTCCACTGAAGCAGTGGACCCCCTGTGCTTTGGAGAAGACAGGACAATTAAAGCAAGGGGGACACACACTTTGCGAAAGCACTTCTAAACCACACACACACAATTTGCTCCTAGACAAGCCCCTGAGAAATACAGATCAATGGAAAAATACCAAACACCTGCACACAAGACCTGGCCTGCAGTGTCCTCACCTCTTTGAGAGCTGGGCTTTGGTCAGTGTGTCCCAAGATTCTTCTGCTACCTCTTTCCTCCTACCCAGTCTCTTCCTTGCAAAAGAAAACTCCCTTCTAAGAGCAGATTCTAGCATCTTTGTCTCTTCCTGTTCTTCCCCTGAGGTTTTTCCATTCCTCAAGCTTTTCAATGTGCTGCGACAAATCAGTCATCAGCAAGTCAGTTTGGCGGGTACTCTCCGTGGTCCTGCTCAGGCAAGGTTATTCAGCTGCCGATGGTCTTCAGTATCTGTCCTATTCAGGTGCCATGGGCCCTCATCTTCCAACAAGTGGGATGATGCAAGGATACAGTGAATGGCATCTCTAAAATGTAAACATGTAGAGAGCTCATTGAATCGATCTGGAATTCATACGTTCACACAGACAGACATTCCCAAACTGTCCCACAGTAATTTTCTGGCTGTAAACTTTCAGGTAAACAAATGGCATGTGAACTCTCACCCAGATACATGATGTGAATATGAGTCCTTCACTCCATCTGAGCCCCTCCTCTACCAGAAACTGGGTCTTTGCTCTTGCTAAGAGAAAGCAGCACTATGCCGATGAACATGGTATATGACCCTATATAGATAATCTACATGAACGATGGATGCAAAATCTCCCCTCTAGAGCCACGTGGGTCTAACCAGCAGGTTATGGAAGCCCCAGAACCTCATTGAGCAAAACGAGGTGGGACTTAGAAGACCTGATATTCCAGAATCCTTTCTGGACTGAATCTGTTATCATGGAGATGGCCAGCCCTGTCTGCAGGGTCTCAATTTGTTTTGCAGATAACACTGCCCAGATTCACTGAGCTGCCCACCAACCAATCCACTCTACTGACTGCAATATCACACATCCTGAAGGAGGAGGGGGAATTATCACCCCTGACAGATACAGGGTGAGGTTTCAAAGAGCCCTTATCTCCCAATCAGATTCCTACCATGATTTCCTCCAGCAGTGCTCGTGCCCCCCCGCACTCCATCCCTCACAGGTATTCGTTACTCCAAGATGACCTGCAGGAAAGCCAAAGATAGCAAGGGCTTAGAAGACACAGCCAAACCCTCATCTGGTGCAAGCCCCCAAGTTTCCAATAAATTCATGGCGCAACATTGGCTTGCATCAGCTGAGAATAGTATTGACAGACAAGGGTCATCCTAGCATCCAGACAGATTATTGCTAAGATGGTCTGTGGTGTCTGTGGCTCCCAGGAGCGCCTTAGATCAAGGCTTCTGGGAAACCAAAGTTTGAAGTGGGTGACTCTGAACATTGGTGGCAATGGCTGCGCTGTATGAATACAAGCATAGTGCTCACTGAATTACCATCGTCCAGTCCCTGCCTGCTCTGGGCTCTGTGTAAAACCTGGGCATCCCTGCCTTGTTCTGAAATCCTCCTCTGGAATCTGGAATAGATGCCCCCAGCATCCTCCCTCCTTCCAGTACTGCTGTGTGTGGGGTGTGGGCCGTGCAAAAGATCTGTGAGCTATGGGGGCTCCTTGGTTCATTCTTAGGGACAGGGCATCTCCACCCAGGGGCAGCATTGAAGCTCCATTCGTGAGGGTGTTTTCATCATCGCTGCCCAGAGGGGGATTGGGCTGAGTCCCAGCGATGGGTGTAACAAGGATGTTTGTTGTGCCTGCCTGGGTATGCGCCGTTGCACTCTCTAGCTGATGAGCTGATGTGGCTCAGGATGACAGGGAATGCCCAGCTTTGTCCCAGGGACACATTACTGATGTCTAGAACTGGCATTGCTGATCCCCCACGCTGAATAGCAATGGTCCTTTCTTCTGCTTTTTGCTGCTGCAGCCATGGTCCATGTGGAACCACTGCAGCTTGTTCTGCCTGAGGCACCACGCCTGCAGCTCCATTCTGGGCAGAAGGGCATAGGGACCCAGGAAACAAGATTTTCAACGAATCCCCATCCATTAGCCAAGCAGTGTAAGGTGGACACCAGGGTGTTAGCCAACACAGCCTTTGGCAGGCAGGGCAGGGCCTTAGGGAGACACACACACACTCAGTTCTGGGGAAGCTGTGTATGGGGTGCGGGGGAGTCCTTTTCCCCACTCTCCTTGTAACATGGGCTGTTAGTAACAACTCACTAGCAAAGACTCCTAGCCCCACACCCCTCAGAGAAATAACCTGATCGGACGTGTTAATTTAATTTCCCTGATGATGGCCTCGCCAGAAAACTGATTCCACCCTGCTGTGAGGGGGTTACCCTCTCAGTCCTCTAAGATGCTCCCCACCTACCACTATCTTCTTGACAGTGACATTGTCCAATCATTATTCACCTTTCCCTTCTGTCTCCAGGAGGGGGGCGCTGCAAGATAGCTGTAACATGACTGTTTTCTCGTACTTGCTGGAGCTCTGACTTAGGAAGGTTCTGTCTGCCCAGGGACACGACTGAAGGGACACCGTTCATGTTCATTGACAATGTGTCTGAAAACGCTGCCCTGAAAACATGGCACCTTCCCTGGGGGATTCATAGCCAGCCTATCACCAGAGCAAAGAGCTCAGCTATCAGAGTAAAGGCCTTCTTTTGGATGGTAACGCTACGTGCTCTGTTCTCTGTTGTAGCCCAGCCTCATGGAAGAGATCTCAAGCCACTGGAGAAAGCAAGTCACCTACACCCTTCGCTGCTGGAGGAGTTCAGTTATTCCCCTCTCCACATTGCACATGAAGACGCAGCTCTGTCCAGCCCCAAAGCCCAGGCAGAGGCTACATTTAAAGGTATCCCCAATAATCCCGCTTTGTTTCAGCCTACACCCAAGGATAGGAAACCAAGCCTGCTTTCCAGCGCTTCCTGGGCCACCAGGATGGAGAAACAGCTGCAAGAATCCATAGACATCTCGAGGTTGAAGAAAGTCTGCTTCACAGATGTCACTTCACATGGAGAGGAGAAGGCTCTGAGTCGCTTACATGGGATGGGTAAGAACTGACCCCCCCCCCCCCACTGTAGCTCAAGATTTTGGGGAGCCCTCAATTTCCAGGTGACTTCGGTAGGAGTTTCAAGTGGTGTCTGTACCTCTCAGGATCAGGCCATGAGGGCAGGGGCCTCAGTGCCAGATGGAGGGACCAGTGACACATGACATTTAGGCTTGTGTCTCGTGTGGTTTTTTTCAGCTGATGCAGCTAGTCCCCTTCCTCTTGTTCTGGGGTGAATCTGGAAAGCTGCCTGCGGCAGATGCAGGACATAAATCTGTGGCTGCAGCACAGTGTCCCCTGACTTTCAGGGAAACTTGAAAGGGATCAAAGTGAGGGGATCCCCTTGCCTGATCCTGTGGCCACATACACAGTGGCAGAAATGTTCATGCCGGGCACCCCCCAGGCCAGCTGGATCTTGGCCCCATGCTGATTGCCCGCCAGGCTCACCCCAGAGAAGGATGCAGCCAAAAGGACCACAGGGAAACACAAGATGGAGAAGGGGTCAGAGCTGCCCTGCTCTCACCAGACCCTGCACTCTCTGTTCACCCCCACCAAACTCCCCAGATGCTCTTGTCTTTGGCTATGAGATATTCTGTGAGAGCAGTGACTAGAAAAAAGACCATAGCGTTTCCATGCCACTGACCGCTCCACCAAGGGCCGTCATCTCTGGCAGTCTCACCCCCTTTTCTTCTAGCCACAGCCCTCTTTGAACAGAGACAACCCTCCCGAGTTGTGTCCAGTTATGTTTGTGTGAAGGGAGCTGGCCCAGGGAGGGGAGAGCCCAGTTTTGAATGTTGTCTGATAACCTCTAAAATCGATACTGAGATCCCCAAAATGAGAGGCACTGAGTAGGCACGGGGAATACATTCATAAGCACCTAGACAGACAATCAGACGTGGGCCATCCAGATTTCTTGGGCCCACTTTACTGGAAATCTAAATGAAGCCATGGCTAACTTTGATCCCACGTCCCCTTTGTTCTTTTGTAGCTCACCAGCAGCATGGAAGCGTCCTCCATGCACCAGACCTGCTGAGTCAGCCCCAGCCATCGGCCCTGGGAGAATTTGCTTCCTCGAATCCCCTCAGCATTTCAAACAAGGAAGGGGCCCAAGCACAGGCCGTGTTTCCAGGATACTTAAAAATACCTGACCCATTTCCCCCAGGAATTCCACAGAGGAAGCCAGTCCCCCTTGTAAACAGCACCCGGGACATAGTGAGTGAGAAAATGTGCCTGGACTCGGAAGAAATGCACAGGAAAAAGAGAGTCTGGTTCTCAGAGAGCCCAGGAGGAGATGAGCCAAGGAAACCACACACCTATTATTTAAATGGTAATGTTGTGATTTCACTCTGGCCTTGTAGATAAGGGAGGGCTTAACTTATTCTAATCACAAGTATCTCTCTGAAAGCATGGGGGAATGGGGACTTTTCAATTCTCTACAGCTTGGCCACAGGGATAAAATGAATCTTTTAAAACATGATCACCAACATTTTGACTCTAAGGAAAGGAAGGAGTGATGAGAACAGCGGAATAAGGACAATGCACTTAAAAAAGCAGACTTTAACAAACTCTGAGAACTAGTAGGTAAGGTCCCATGGGAAGGAAATCTAAGAGAACAAGTAGTTCAGGAGAGCTGACAGTTTCTCGCAGACAATATTAAAGGCACAACTGCAGACTATCCTGATGCAAAGGAAAGAAAGGAAGAATCGAGGCCAATATGGCTCCAGCAGGAGCTCTTTAATTACCTGAAAATCAAAAAGGAATCCTACAACCAATGGAATCATCTTTTGTACACCTCCTTAGCTATCTGACGAATAGCACAAGTGTGTTGGGACAAAAAAAGACTAGGGCACGAAATGAATTACACCTAGCAAGGGACATAAAAAGCAATAAGAAGAGGTTCTTTAAATACATTAGGAGCAAGAGCAGGATGAAGGAAAGTGTAGGTCCCCTACTCAATGGAGAATGTGAGCTAATGGCATCAAAAAAAGCTGAGGTGTTTAATGCCTCTTTTGCTTCCGTCTACACTAAAAATAAGTAAGGTTTAATAGTGATCAGGCACTCAATACACTATTAACGATGAGGGGGAAGGAACACAAGCTAAAACAGGGAAAGAACAAGTTACAGAATATTTAGATAAGTTTGGTTTATTCAGGTTAACAGGGCCTGATAAAATTCAGACTAGAGTACTTAAGAAACTAGCTGAAGGAACTGGGAACTTTTAGCAATTATCTTTGAGAATTCATGGAGGATGGGTGAGACTCCAAGGACTGGAAAAGATAGCACTTATCCTCAACAAGAGGAACAAAGAGGACCCGTGCTATTATAGTCCAGTCAACCTAACTTTGATACCTGGAAAAATACTGGAATGAATTACTGTACAATCAATTTGTAAGCAGCTGGAGGATAACAGGGTTATAAGGACTAGCCAACATGGATTAGTAAAGAACAAATCATGTCAAAACAACCTAATTTCCTTCTTTGACTGGATTACTGGTCTGGAGGGTGGGGGGAATCAGTAGACTTGATATATCTTGATTTTAGTCAGGCTTTTGACACTGTCCCCCATGACATTTTCATAAGCAAACTAGGAAAATGTCTAGATGAAATTACCATAAGGTGTGCGTACAACTGGCTGAAAGACTGTACTCAGAGTAGTTGTCAGTGGTTCTCTGTCAAACTGGGAGAGAGTATAAAGTGAGGTCCCGCAGAGGTCAGTACTAATTAACATTTTAATTAACAACTTGGACTCTATGAGTATGCTTATAAAATCTGCAGATGACACCGAGCTGGGAGCGGTTGCAAGCACTTGGAAGGGCAGGATTAGAAATCCAAACGACCTTGACTAAGTGGAGAATTGGTCTGAATTCAACAAGATGAAATTCAATAAAGACAAGTTCAAAGTCCTTCACTTAAAAAGGAAAAATCAAATGCACAACTATAAAATGGGGAATAACTGGCTGGGTGGTAGTACTGCTGAAAAGGACCTGGGGTTCACAAATTGAGTATAAGTCAACAATGTGATGCAATTGTGAAAAAGGCTAATATCATGCTGGGGTGCACTAATAGGAGTGTCATATGTAAGGCATGGGAGATAATTGTCATATGTAAGGCATGGGAGATATTCAGCATTGACAAAACTTCAGCTGGAGTACTGTGTCCAGTTCTAGGGGCCACACTTTAAGAAAGATGTGGACAAACTGAAGAGAGTCCAGAGGAGAGCAACAAAAATGATAAAAGGTTTAGAAACCCTGACCTATGGGAAAGGTTTAAAAAAGCTGGTCACATTTCTTCTTGAGAAAAGAAGACTGAGGGGGGACCTGATAATGGTCTTCCAATATATCAAGAGCTGTTAAAAAGAGGACAGTGATTCGTTTTCCTCCATCTCCACTGAAGGTAGGACAAGAAGTAATTGGCTTGATCTGCCGCAAGGGAGATTTAGGTTAGACATTAGGAAAAGCTTTCTAACTATCAGGGTAGTTATGCTCTGGAATCAGCTTCCAAGCAAGGTTGTGGAATCCCCATCACTGGAGGCCTTTAGGAACCAGTTCACAAACACCTGTCAGTGATGGTCTAAGTTTATTTTTTCCTGCCTCAGTGCAGTGGGCTGAACTTGATGACTTCTTAAGGTCCCTTCCAGCCTTACATTTCTATGATTCTATGTTTTAACTAACGTTTCAAAGCCCTATTGTAGACAGGGCAAGTATGTATTTTAATGTGTTCATAGGGCAAGGTGAATCCTAGGATCCCCCCAATATGATTTTTTAAATCTCTCTTTTATCCTAGGCTACTTCTACACAACAGAGCCTTTGTCAGAACGGCTTTGTCACTACAGCTGTGCAGGCCAAGCTCTCTAATGTAGACACAGCTCATGCTGACAGAAGGAGTCTTTCTGCTGGTGCAATAACACCATCTCCCTCTGCGATATCGTCTATGCTGATCGAAGCACTCTTCTGTAGGCATAGCTGCGCCTATACTGGGGGTTTGCCAGTATAGCTATGTTGCTAGGGGATATGGGGTTCTTTACACCCCTCATCAACATAGCAATGCCAACAAAACTTTGTTGTGTAGCCCTGACCTAGTGTGGATAAGCCCATCTGGAGGGACCGGGGTTATTATGGCTGAGAAAAACCCTGAATGTGACCTGTCATCTCTCCTTATGCATACATTTATTTCAAAGTCCATTTCTACATGTATTTATAAAACCAATCCCTTTAAGGAGGCCGATGTTATCCAATTAGTGCATGGGACTGGGAAGTCAGTGCCGTATTTGGTTGCATATGTGCACATGTATGTATATATCCTCACATAGGTTATATATCTCCTCGCATCTGGCTCAAACCAACAGTGAAAATTTGATCTGAATCTAAGCCTGGTGAAAACAGTGTGGCTTTGTGCCATAAGTTACTATGTAACTAACACCCAGCCTGCCCTTCATTTGCCATAGATATAGAGCTTGAACTGAACAGCAAGAAAAATGGCCGCATAGTGGGTGAGATTGCCTTCCAGCTAGACAGGCGCATCCTGGCTTACGTCTTTCCTGGAGTAACGAGACTTTATGGCTACACCGTGTCCAACATTCCTGAGAAAATCAAACAGGTAAATCCTTCCTTGAATCTGCTGAGGGAGAGGATTGCGCGTAGAGCTAGCCGGAGATTTTCCAGTGGAACATCTTTCCATGGGACAGTGTCCATTTGTTGACAGCAAAAAGTTTCATGGAAACATGTTGCTTTTGATAAAAACTCATTTAGAAAGAAAAATAGCATTTCAATTAGGTTGAAATGGAACGTTTCAAAACAGAACACCTTTTGTTTTCTCCATTTGGCACAACTTTTTATTTCAGTGTTTTCAATTTTATACTCCGTTACATAATACAGAATGTTTTAAAAGTCAAAATCAGAACAAAACATTTTGATATTGACAAAAGGAAAGATTTCAATGGAACCGAAATGACTTTTTAAAAAACAATTTTTTTGTTTTGCAGGGCATTTTGAATGTTGTTGGTTTTCATTCCATTTCAGAACAGAAGACATGCATGCAAAATCCTGTTTCCACCAATTCTAGGAGGGGGTGTGTGCGTGTGCACATGCACACATGTGAGCATAACAGTGGGACTCTCAAAATTTGAAAAGCAGCCATGCACCAGCATTGAAAATTTCATGGGCTCCCAAATGGCTCTTCGCAGTGTCCTAGCCGTTGGTACATTTTGGTCTTAATCTCTGAGAAGACAGTGGGAGTTAGGCACTTAAATACTTTTAAGGAGCTGGGCCTCTATGCCTCAGTTTCCCATCTGTAAAATTGGTGATAATCCTTCCCTAGCTTGCAGGAGAGTTGTGAGTTACACTCATGAATGTTTGTGAAGCCCTGCACTCATAATACTTAGATAAATGCTGTGGCTATGCTTATTGATAAATAATTTAATCACTAGACTCAAAAACCCCAGCTGCTTGAAAGGCCTGGAGCACCACATATGCTTAAAGCTTAGTAATAAGAAAATCCTCCTGAAGGGTTTTTGTGCAGTGAAAAGTCTATTTGGCTTTTATGCAAAGAGAGGCCATGGCAATGTGAAACTGACTGTGAGTGTGTCTATGCTGCATTGTAAACCTAGTTCTGTGGGACCCAGAGTTGTGGACTCAATGTTTCCAAGCCCACACTTGAGCATTCACACTGCATTGTAAACCTGTGCTAATGCGTCTATGCTGCTCTGTGCAGCTCTTCTGACTCTCATCTGTGGCTTGAGCTGCGTCCCCACTGCAAAGTGCCATGGCTTGGATCCAAGTCACAGTGGGACTTGGGCTCTGGCCCACCCCTCCCAGCAGGGTCCTAGGACCAAGATCCTGAGTACCTGATCACCCAAGTCAGACTGATTGTATGTAGACAAGAAAGGGGCTTGCCGGGGCTCAAACCCAAGTCAGGGTCCTGGCTTAGTGTGCACATACCCTGTGTGGCCCTGCATGAACACCTGGGCATGTGACCTGTGACCCTCATGAATAAATGTTGTGTGCTTGGCAGAAGACTCAGGAGGCTGAGGAAGTTGCAGTCTGACACAGAGGTGGCTGTAAATCAGGGAGAAATATTGATTGTTAGAGCTGGTAAATGAGTGAGGGGGGAGGCATCAATTCCCTCCCAGCTGGGAGGTCACTCCATACAGTTGCTCCTTTGCTGGGCATAGGAAACCAAGAGTTAATGGAGGGGTGGTCAACATGTAGCCCTTCTGCCAGGTAAGGCCAGCAAAGTCTGGGACCACATTTAACTTCAGTTATCATTGCATGTAGCCAGGTCACTCATGGGCTTAATTCATCCTTGTCTGGCCCTGCTGTGTCCCTCCCGCAGCTGTGCAGGGACTTGGTACTCCGCCATACCAGTTTCCAGCACTATGGTTGCTGAGCTGCAAACAGACCAGTCCAGGATGCTTTGGATGCAGCCGGAAAGTGGTGGCTTTAGGAACCACCAGGACCTCCCCATAATTATCCGTGAACAAGGAGCTAACGGCTTCTCCCTGGTTTTTAAATCTCCTAGGCCTCCATGAAGTGCTTGGATGGCTCAACGGATGAGAAAAAGCACCGAGTCATGACACAGCGCTACCTGTCCCTCACCGCACGCCTCGAGAAGATGGGCTACAACCGGGACGTGCACCCAGTGTTCAGTGAGTTCCTGATCAACACCTACGGTATCCTGAAGCAGCGGCCGGACCTGCACTCCAGCCCGTACCACAGCAGCCCCGCTGATCTGCGCAAAATCGTGATCGACTTTGTCCCATCCAAGTTCCTCGGGGACACCTTACTGCTGCTGAACTGTTTGTGTGAGCTCTCCAAGGAAGACAGTAAACCTCTCTTTGCTTGGTAGTGGACAATGCTAGCTATACCCCAGATGATAAAACGATCCTCTCGTAGACATGGACTGAAAGCATGAATTTTAAATACAGACATGGATTTTTTTTTTTAGTCTATGTCATGAGGATCAGACAGAGCAGTCTGCACCAGCAGGAGATACTGTGTGTGTTTGTTTTTAATGTGGTAGGTTTCTAGATTTTCCCATCCTCTTTTCCCTTATCCTATCCTAGCCTCTGTTTGGCTTCCAATGGGAAAAGACAGCAGGCCAAAGGCAATCACTCTTCCTCCCCTACCCCCACCCCCCATCACATTCTCCACCCCCTGAAATGGAGGGATCAACTTTGCAATCAAAGCTGTTAAAGCTTCCACCTGCAATCACTGCAGTGCCCGTGCTGTGGTCAGCGCTGAAGTCAGTAGTCAGTCAGTCACTCGGGAAGGCAATGAAATACACCCTATTTTTACACACTTATCTTCCTGACTGTAACAAACAGTAAAAGCCAAACCGGCTAATGCAACAGCCAAGCCTGTCCTGCTGTTGACTGGCTTTTCCTGCCCTCTTGCTGTGCACAAAACAAAACACAATCCAAACTGCGAGAGCAGGAGAGGGACACACTAGACTGCCTTGGACTCCCTTGACTTTCGAGCTGCCGCCTTTTTCAGCGAGGGTTGGGGAAGCTCATTTCATTGTGAATGCTATGGGCCAGGAACCTGGCTTAGGTAGACCATAAAACTGGGCTTAGGTAGACCATTAAACTGAATTTGCGGCTGCTCTGCTTCGCTGATCTGATGCATTGAGCCTGCATGTTCCGGCAGCAAGCCTGTTGACGTTTTAACTGGTATTGGGGAACAAGGATTAGTGTGTTTGCTTTTGCATAACAGATGCCTTCAGACCTGAGCCATTTTTAGGAGAGTAGCTCTTGCTTCTATAAATAATCTCATTGGTATGAAGAAGGATTACCTATGTGAGTCAGAGTTGCAGGACTGAGCTCTTTATTTGTGAGATTTCTAGCTACTGCAGGAGGATCCAGTGTTAACACGGGTCAGGAATCCTCTAGGTCCCCTAAGAATGGGAAAGATGCCAGGGCTGTGACATTGGACCCTGTGGATAGTGGTGCTGAGAGAAGGAGCCTTAGAGACTCTCCAGATTTCAACAGCAACCCAAAGTACTCTCTCAGCAACAAAAGCAGTCTGATCTGAAAGGTGAGCAGTGGTGTTAATGAATGCAGCCCTTCTTGTCTGGAATCCCTTTGCTCTTCTCTGATACATCACGTAGTTCTAGAGAGTGGCCCTGGCTGTATGCTGATTTAGAGCAGCAGTTCTAAATGTGTGGTCCGCACTCAAGTTTCTCGTATCTGCCCATTTGCTTCCTGAAAATTAGCCATGCGACAGATCTTTGAAACACGTTGGTCACTGCAAAATTATTAAAGAATCTGCAAGCTAACTGGCCTCATTTTCTTGTACGGGAAAGGAAGAAAAGGTGGTGAAATATTGAGACAGCCTCTTCGTGGGACAGGAGCCTGAACCTTTATTCTCCAACCCCTACATGCGAGGCATGCTCGTGCCACTGCCCCTGAGGAAGCTCAGAGCATCACAGCCCTAGTGCTTATGTTGTGCTGGGCCACCTCTGAGGAGGAAGCTCACAGCGTTGCGATGTTCCGCGGAGCATTTGTGCAACTGTTCCTGAGAACACTTGCAGTAATACCCCAATCCTGGCATTCCCATCGGGCCTCCAAGAGCTTGTGCCATAGCTGCTGAGGAAGCTTGCAGTGCTGCAGCCCACACTCACCTGCACAGCTTGTGCCACTGCTGCTGAGGAAGTTCACAGCACGACAACCCCTAGCGCTCCTATACAGTTACTGATCACTTGTACAACTGCTGCCTAAGAAACTCCCAGTGCTGCTGTTCCAGCGTTACTGTAGAGCCATGTGGTCCTGTGCAAGCCCTGTGGATGTGCTTCGGATGGTCAGCTAAGGATAGCCTTTTCTGTGCAAGGCTACACATCACACAAATGCCACAAGCTTTTCCTGCCCTTGGCTAGTTCTTGTCAGAGGCTAGATTCCTAGAGCATAATGGAGTACTGTGTTCTTTGCAGCCTGAAGTTCAGAAATACTGTTTCTTAGAAGGTATAAAGGAGGGGTGCAGAGGTGGTGCTGGGCTTGCCGCCTTCATCTGAGTATGCACAAGGGGGGTGTCTTTTTGTCTGACTGCACGAAGGGCTACGCATTAGGCCCAGATTCACAAAGGTACTTAAAACCTAAGTATCTTTTTTGAATCTGAGCCTGTGATGGGGTATATCAGCCCGGCACTGGTGATACAGGGGTTAACAACAAACTGCCCCACTCCCTCATCCTTCCGGGGCATGCTCCCCGGGGAGAGAGCATATAAAAGGAAGCAGCTCAGCTCAGTCTAGTCTGGCTGAGAAGGAGAGCAGATGTGTGCTGCAGGCTCCACTACGAAGCTGTTGAGACCCCAAACTACTGAGGCTAAACTCCTGACTTTGCTGCAGGAGCCCAGTCGACCGTGCGGACTGAAGGGGACAATGCGCCGCTACCGGCGGAGGAGAAACCAGAGCTGGAACTAAGGGGTAGGAAGCAACCCAGGGGATGTGCTTGGGGATACAGCAATCTAAACTCTGCAATGGGTAACTGGTTTTGAAGGGCCCTGGGTCAAAACCTGGTGGTTCCGAGTTCCCCTACCCTCCCTGCATTTGCCCTTAGCCACTACTGCCGCTAGAGAGGGTGGCTCTTTGGGTTATTGCCATTGTGCACTACTGCTGCTAGATAGGGCTTCTTCTTGGACTCTCGCTACTTATTCCTACCAAAAGAGGCATCCTCTTAGATTTCCACTGCTGGGGCCACTGTTGCCCTGGAGCCAAGCAGCACCTCAGATGCCAGCTGGCCCCCTGGATAGGACACTAAATTGTAATTCTATGTGCCAGTGGCTGCCCTCTTCTAAGCATTGTACTGGCATATTTATTATTTGTTGAGAATAATAATTGTATATTTAGCAACTGGGCAAAGAGATCTGAGTATGTCTGTTGGCCATCCTCAGACCATCTGGTGACGGGTTGTGGGTCTTTTCTGCACATCTTTTGTTTGAGGACAAGAGAAGAGAGAGGCCAAATGAAATGGGCATGGGCCAGGGCAGTCGATTTGGCACATACCCTCAGCAGCTTTTGCTGATTCAGAATCCTGGTAGATTTTAACATTGCTTGGCAGAAACATAGGGAAGGCAACTGGTGCAAGGGGCCACCCTGGCGTAGGAAGGTGCTATTGACACTTCTGCGGATCTGGCCCTCCCCCAGCCTTGCGTCGGCTTTGAGAAGCTGCTACTGATACATTCCATAGAGCAGAATTTAGGGTGGTGGTATATCCAGTGACTCAGAACTGCCCCCTTTCCCCGGGCAGAGTGGTTGCTGTGGTGCCAGCCTCACATTTTAACAATCAATATCTCACAACTCACTGAATGCATGATTAGACACTCTTTCCTGGCTGATACCCTGCTGTGCGTGTCTCACACTTATTACCCGTCGTCTAGGAAGGACACACTCCAGTGCTATTTTTATAGCTTTCGATTTTGTCTGAATCCCTTTCGTACCTTTTCCTTGCAGCATGCGTTTCCATGGGGGAGGGGAGTACACAGCTGGTTGGTAGCAGAGGGTGACACAGAGCTCACCTTTGTTCTCCCCTGATCCTGCTCTACTGCATGCCTGGACAGAGCCGTCTGACGGCTGCTAACGGCCCTAAAGAACAGATACCACAGCTGGGGAGAGATGTCCTTGCCTGCTGTGAGGGCAATGTGGCAAATGAATCTGCTGCTGCTTGCATTCCCCTGTTCAGAAGGGATATAGCTCACCGGGAGAGAGAAGGTTCTGTCTGTGGGGTTGGTTGGTGGGGTACACAGGCAGGAGGGCCATGTGGGACTCAGGTGCTAGTACTTCCTGAGTGTGACGTGGTGCATAGAGCACTGCCCTGCACACAGACTCAGGACGAGGGGTGTTGCAAATCATTGAACCAAACTGGAAACTGTGATGGAAACCACTTCAAGCCAGACCTAGTTCTAGCACCTATGCTTGGGGATAGAATCAGGTTAACCCCTCTCCCCTCCCACAAGGGGAGATGGATTAACAGCCGCCACTCAGAGAGCTGCAGTCTTTGTGAGTAACTTCTTCTTCATCCACAGCTGGCTTGGATTGTTTTTCACAGAAATAATTTTCTTTCAGTGCAATTTGGCTTTTTGACTGAAATGCAAATTAGTTGCTGGAGTTTTCATTTAAAAAAAAAAAAAGTTAACCCTCTTCCCCCCCCCCCACCCCCCCCAAAATATTTCAGTAAAAGTGTTTAGGGTTGGGTTAAAAAAATTGGTTTTTAAAAACGGAGTTTTTCCCCCCACTAACTGAACGGTTTTCAAAACTGGAAGATTTTTCAAGTTTCCGTTTCCTGTAAAATATTATTGGAAATTTGTAAAAACCATCACCACAGCCACAGCCAGGGCCGGTCTGAGCCAACCTCCCTACGGCCATGTGGGCACGCACAACCATGCGTTCTGCCACTGGCTGCTGGGTCAGGGTTGTCTGCGTGCTGGGCAAGTGGCGGGTGTCACTGAACAGCTGTGGAAAAAGCAAAGGACATGAGAACAGTTGTTAGCCCAAAGACCAGTGCCTCCCTGTCACTTGACTCCTGACTGCGAGTGTGTTTTGGCAAGCTAAGGCCAGCTCGAATGGATGCTGGGGAGGAGAGATGCAAAGACACCCAGCTCGACCCTTTTCTGAGCAGGGGGAAGCCAGGCTGGTGGCAAGGCTGTGGTGGATTGTGTGAAGGACGTGCTGCCCTCCCATGCCGTGGAGATGCTGCCATACAAAAGAATGGTTGTTACAGACCTCACCATTGGGGGAAAGGCCAAGCTGTCACTTTCTGCCTCCTCACCCTTGCCTGGCCTGCCCACGGGATGGTAAAACTGCCAGTCTGTGCCAGCCCCATTGCCTGCGTTCTGCAGCCAACGTGCTTCTGGGCGTGGGTAGAGAGATCAGAGTACAGCCAGCCAGGCCTTCAGGGAACAACCTCCTTGCAGGCTGAAAACAAGGGCCCTAGGCAGGGATATGTGGGGAGATGAAATCTGGGATTGGAAGGCCTGGAGACAGAGCATAGGGGCTACTGGGAGTGAGAGAAAGCCAAGGGAGGAGGCAGGAGACGGGGAGCCCCCGACACCCCCTCTCATTGTCTGATGTGCACTTCAGATTTAATATGGGCCTTCCCCTGAGATCAGAAAGCAGCTTGCTACCCCTTCTCCGCCCAGCAGTGTTGCCTGTGATAGCAGGGGACTGGACTCGAAGACCCAAGGGTTCTGTGTTCTTAATGGATTGATCCAGTTCTCTGTTCTTCATGCATTGCTTCATCCTGAGAACTTCCTGCTACTACCCTCACACTTAAGCAACAGGCTTCGGGATGTGTGGTTTAGGTGGCTGGGTTCAGTAAGCTGCTTCCTGCCCAACCTGTACTGAAAGCAGAAGCTCTGTCTAGTCCTGCTCTTTGCTGGCGTCATGGTGATGTGCTCTTGTCATTAGTCATCGCCATCGGCGGAGGTGCTGTTCATTGAGACCAGCATTGCTCTCCAGCTGCGTGTAAGGACTGGGCATCTGATACTCCAGAAAAGGATATTTTAAATAATGAAACTTTTCCTCTCATCTTACAGTGACTGGGAATTTTGTCCCTGCCCAGCTGCACACTGTAATTGTCTGTGTTTCATAGAAGAAGCCTGTGACCATGACTTGATATAGATGCCACACGAAAGCAGCTGTGTATCCATTCATCTGGGAAGGTAGATATACACTACATTTGGCTGCTCGCTCGTTTCTCTTGCCTGGTTTACAGAACGTCGTGCCCTAGTGTAAAGCAGTTTGTTGTGAGGTTTGCTGAGTGGCACTTGGCTAGCAATTCCCTGAGATGAAATATTTGGAGCTGTTTGCTCACGTGAACAAGGAGCAGGTACATCAGATGTGTGGGTACCTACACCACCCCCAATTCAGCAAAGGCATTCGAAAGTGAGTGTACATTGCAAAAGCCCTGGAGGCAGCTTGCACCTGCCACAAAAGGCAGTTTAGGCACAATAGGCCAGAGTCTTCACATGCATGTTTACAGCTGTGCAAATCTATGTGGTGTCCTGGATGGGTCAAAAGGATGATTCATCCCCAAAGAGATTAGCAGAGGATTGTACTGAATGAGCCACCGTGCTGGCAAGGCTCCAGTAATAGAGATGCAACATAAAAGTTAACATCAGATGCAGAGGTAGAAATGAGAAACATAGGATCATCATATAAATATACAAGTGCATAGAGAACAAGGGGGGAGGTGGATTTAGACCTCAAGTACCTGGCTTTCATCCACCTCCCCCCCTTGTTCTCTATGCACTTGTATATTTATATGGTGATCCTATGTTTCTCATTTCTACCTCTGCACCGGACGAAGTGAGCTGAGCCTCACGAAAGCTTATGCCTGCTAAAATTAAATTTGTTCGTCTTTAAAGTGCCACAGAACTCGCGTTGTTTTTGCTGTATACAGACTAACACGGCTACCCCTCTGGAACTCTCGTAAAAGTTAATGGTGGTCTTATTCTTCTCAAGCTCTTCCTCATTTACACCAGTTTAAATGAGTGGGCTTAGTAGCTGCAATGGTGTCTGTATGGCTTGAGTATACATGGGGATTGCACACCTCCGGAGTGGGACAACACTTCAGTCCCGCAGTGCTGTCATTTTCCTGGGAAAAACATCTCTCTGTGCCATGACAAGCTATCAGTATCATGCCGGTTTTGCTGAGGCAGACACGTCTGCCCATGAAGTTAATTCCCTCTGATGAGGGCTTCCCATGCCCTCCTAGCTATGAGAGAACCCCCAGCAGTTCCACGGGTGGGGTAGGCTCAGCTGCAAACACAACAGGAGCACGGCTACAGAAGTGAACTAAAGAACAAAATGGCAGGGCCTATGAGAGACGGGAGGAGGAGCTGAAGGTTGCAGACAGCCTGGAGAGGAGGAAGTCAACCGCTGAGTTCAATAACAGGCTGAGTCGTTGGGTCTCCTGTGACGTGCTGACAATAAACAGAGAAAAACAGTTCCTCCCTCAAAGGGCATGTCTCCATTCAGGGCTGGAGTTGCTGGTGCTATTTGCAGCAAAGCTGGTAGTAAAAGTCTGCAGATTCGGGCAATACACCCGCAGCAACAGTCACCATAATACCAGGAAAAAGGCAAACACTGTTTCTGCCCACTTAAAAGGATCCTACTCTATCTACCATGCCAGTGGCCTGTACTGCATTCCTCCCTCCAAAAAGCCTCAACAACAAGTAGGAGCTACTTGTCTACTAATTTTTCAGTCCCAAATACTGGACATGAATCATGTTGATCTTGGGATGAAGTCCTGTGGCTAAGCTATATAACACCCCTTTGAATGAGTCTCTTCCATGGATTTTATGTATTGAATGTTTTGGAGATTTGCTTTAAAAGCATTTTTTGGGAAGGAGCTAAGCTGTGATACCCCCCAATTAGCTACAGATATATAGATTTAAGGCCTGCCAGCAAGGTGCCCCACCTTATTTGGCTTAGACAGGAAGTAAGAGGCGTTGATATCATTTTATCTTTCTGCTTCTGTTCTGCCTTGATATTTTCATTAAAAATTCCTGGCTCTGTGATTACAGTATCTACTATTCAGCAAGGGACATGGCCTGCTGTTATATGTCATTTGTGGCAGCTGTTAAAATTCAGGGGAATAAAAGAACCAGAGGACTGAATGCTGTGGAGCCCCTACATGGGAGGAAATTAATTTTATTCCCCAAATCTCTGATGGGTCACTGTTTAGTTTTATTAAAAATAGAGGAGGAAAATGCCTTCCTCAGGAACATCAACACTTCCTTATTTCCCTCTGGAGCTTATGGGACATGATTTCCTGTCTTTATCTCTGGGGATATCATTTTCCTGTTTGGCTGTCTTTGCTCCACATTATGTGGTTTAGGCAGGAAATAAGAGGTGTTGATATCATTTTGTCTTTCTGCTCCCGTACTGCCTTGAGGTGTGTTATCTGACTTCTGCCACAGCAAGCTGGCTTAATGACGGCTGCGAGGGTTTGCAAAGCCAATCTTTCAGTTCATCCTGACTGCCCTCCCCCCCCCAAATATGCCTCCTTATTTCTTATGCTTCAGCTAGACAGGCGGGTTAGATCTTTAGCCATTTATCACCATTTCTGAAACACTGAAATCACAGCCAACCTCCCTCCCGCCCCAAAAAAAACCCAACCAAAAAAACCCGCACAAATAAAAAAACCAAATCCACCTTCTTTGCTTAAGTGTTTGGAAGAAGAAAGGATTCCACATGGGGTTTGAAGGAAGTGTTTGTATTATCTTAATTTTTAAGGGATGCTTCTTATTGTGGCTGACCAATTAAAAAGTCTGCCAAATTAATTGGAAAGATAGTTTAAGGCACAGTTCTATCCTAAAGAAACTTTGCAAAAATGATTCTGTATAATGTTCAAAGTGACTGTGTAAAAGTGGCATCACTGGATATTATCCCAGTAACTTACATAGCAGATGTGCCTGATAGAAAAAAAGCACTCTATTTTTATTTTTAAATCAGCCCTAAAAACTTTATTCGGGATCTGGGCGTCAAGCTGCTCCCACGTCGTCCCCATCAATAAAGGCTCTGCAAGCCAAATTAGGCCTTCGGCAACAACTGCACAGCCAGCCCATGTGGCCGTCTGTGGGTTTGTACAGGTGTAATCACTCATCCCTGTGCAGAGAATTTAATCTGACAGATTATCAAACTGTGCAAATTGTCCTTAATCCAGTGTAAATCCAGCTGCGGATCTGACCCGATAAATAATTCTGTGTGATGAAGCAGTAGAAGACATCTAAGGCGGCTGACTCGCACCTAACTGTGGTGGCTGCCTATGGCTGAGGGCAGGAAAAAAGAGATGTGTTAGTTAAGGCTTGTCTACACCAGAACACTTAGGAAAGTAAAGACAAAGGCCCAGATCCACAAAGGTACTTAGGTGTCTAACCCTCCAATATAGGTGCCTAAGTCCGAGTTTTGAGTCCATTGGCCTATACAAAACCACCGAACTGTGCAGGCACCCATGTTTCTGCCTCTGAGCATACTGCTGTCTCCCTCTAGGACTCAGCATGCCTATCTCCTGCCTGAGTGATTCACAAACTAGGGACAACAGGTGTTGTCAGGTCGGGTGTGGGGCCTGAGCTGCTAGGCATGCTCAGAAGCCACTTACCGGATGGATTGGGTCCCATTCAAAGTCTGGCTGGAGGAGGACGTGGTGTCCACCTTACAGTTTTTAGCCTAGTGGTTAGAGCACTCACCTGGTATGTAGGAGACCCAGGTTCAATTCCCCTGCAAAAGGGCAGAAAGGAGGATAGCTCCATCCATTGAGCTATAAGATATTCTGTTATGGGGCTCCCTAGATCTCTCCTGTTGAAACTGTTCCACTGTGGCTAACTAGTGAAAAGGTGATTGATGCAGGTGGACTGGCCTAGGGGTCTCCCCCCTCCCAGTTGGGTATCTATAGTTTCGGGACTACAGAGTCAGTCTGTCTCTCACTCCCTCACTCTCTCTTTGGCCCAGTGATGAAGCATTTATCCACAGGGGACATTCTCATTCAGAAGTCAAATGGTCTTATTTTGCTTTAGCAAAGCTAAGATCACTACTAATGTAAGAAACTCTAACTCTGAATACTTAGAGCTGGTTCAACTATTTATTGTGTGCATCTTTAGCCTCCCTTGCTCTCCCTTGCTGGATTGCCTGGAGGCAGATCCCAATTTGAATTGATCCATTCATTACCTGAAGTTGAGACAAGTGGTTTTCACAAATATATTTCATGAAGTGTTGAGCAGCAAATATTCAGTTATTAATGAATAACTGCAGACTTTGTTCATCTCGCTAGGAACACTTTACAGTGTGTTTTCACTCCATGCAGTCATGATTCCTTTCTTCTGTTACGGATTTATCAGCCATGCATAATCATGAACAGCTCTTAGATTGCTGTTTCTAATCATTCCCTGAGAGGCCTTTTCCCACCAGCTGGGCCCCTTGCTCTCTCTACTCATACATATACAGCTTTGAGATTATTTAACTATCTGATGTGCTTCTTAGGGCAAATCTGATATGCATTTGGCAAATATCTTTTGATTTACATACCATTTCTTTATGCCTCTGATGAAGCCTTTGCTTGAACTAACATGCTACAGCTAAGACTGGAACAGCTTATCCTGCTACTCCCTTTTAGGGTTTGAAAATAAAAGATTTTTGATGGAAAATTGGGGGTGGGAGGACACAAGTTCGCCAGGTCTTGGAGTCGCTAATAAGACCATGGGCCTTGCCCGTGTTTGTCCAGCAGTAAGGCAGCAAGGAAAAGTCAGGCCCAGAGCCAGAAGCTGCATCTTCGCTGTTCTTCACGCTCCGCTCTTGCGTGCATTTGGCTAGTTTTGTCTGCTAGGAAATGGGATCGGACTTTAACAACAACTGGGTTTCAACTAACTTCTTCTCTTTTCCCCCAAAAGGATAGTTATCATGTAAAAGACTATCAGATGGGTGAGGTGTCACCCTAAAGGAAAAGGGAACAAAGGATGACGTTGAAAGTTTTTAACTGAATACTTTACAACTTCGATGCTTTAACTGTCTCCTTCTTCTGTACCTTTTAAGAAAAGGTTAAAATGATTGTTAGTGGTGTGTTTGCCATGATGCGAAGATGGCTGAGGTCTCTGTCTACCAAACCCTGAATCTTGTTTAAAACTGCTTTATGTTGGACAGTGGCAGAGCGAAATCAACACCTTTGCCTCTTTGGACCCATTTATTCCACCCTAATTAAGACAACACACCTTTGAGGCCTCCTTGCCTAACAACCTGTGAATTCACCCCTCCATTGTGGCCTCCTCCCCGGGATGTCACTACTAAAGAGAGAACACGTACAGATGGAGACCCTGGCAATTTGTGACTGAGACCCAGAGTCTCAGAGGTATGTACCTAGCGCCCCCTGAAATCATTGGGAGCTAGGGCCTACCTAAGTACCTTTAAGCCTGAGGCCTTTCTGAAAGGCTGCAGTTTTTTCCCTTTGAATTCATTCTTCCTCCACCTTCACTGAGGAAATGACAAGCTGCTACTCTTGCCCTGCAGCAAAAGCACAGGTGGAATTATAATGGGTAGAAGGAGAGACGAGTGAGGGGTACATGACTCCAGACTCACATTATTACTATCCTGTTGATATCCCCCCACAGTGTGGTTGCAGGACTAATTTATTCTCACTTCTAGCATCTTCCAGCTTTTTAAAAATGCGGCTGCACCTCTGAGCAAGGGCCTTTTCAGACCTCGCCCTCCACCGTACGGTAGACTGATCTCACTGCCACTTTTAGCTGCATTGCTGTAATCTTGGGCCCTTGTCCAATGTGTGAAGTCTGTTGGAAAGCAAGCTAAAGCAATATGCTGATGGGAGAATTAGCTGTCTGATGTGGATGCATTTTGTTGGAAGACGGTCCTGAGGGAAGACACAAACAAGGCAGGAAAACATTAAGTTAAAACAAGCAATTAGCTGAGAAACATTAAGGCTGCAGCATGACTTACTGAAACATTGCATTATGCTAATCAGTGAATAAAACCACATCAATCACTTATAGTCCTGCGGTGTGAGGGGAGAAATGGAATTCTTTTATCAAACATAAGAGAGATCTCTGATCATCAGAAAGCTCTTCAGCCAGAGGCAGCACAGTTTCTAACAGCAGAGAGGCAGATTTAAACAGTGATTTCCTTCAGAGTTATTTCAGTTGTTTTCTAGTGTACAGAGGCAAGGGTGTTATTGTGTAAACTCATAGGGTATAGATGTGCCATAGTGTAGCATGGATTTAGGATTTACATTTAAAAAATCCATTTGAATTAATCTGTATTTGGTGGGTGACACTCTGATGGGGTATCCACCCCACACACAGGAGTGGAAGGGGTTAAGGTGCCCAGCTAGGCCTATTAATGCCACAAGCTGCACCTGGAGGGAAGAGCCAGGGAACAGATTGTAAGCAGGCTCAGCTGTGCAGGAACAGATAGGGCCTATAAAGCCAGAAAGCGGGGCCAGGGCAGTCCTTCCCTGGGACAAGGGTGCAGAGATTTGTAAGCTGCAGACACTCCCTAGTAAGAGGGAGCTGGTATACCCAGAGACAGTGGGGAAGCAGTCCAGGGAAAGAGCAGTGAGGGGAAAGCCTAGAGCTGCTGGGTGCCGGGTCCCTTGACTGGAACCTGCAGTAGGGGGCAGGCCTGGCTTCCCCTACTCATCACTGGGGTGTGATACATTGGCAGGGCAATAAATGGGAAGACTGCCTGTGTCACTGTGAGAGTGACTGAGATCTGAAGGGCTGTACCCCGGAATGCGGGGGGTGGGGAATGCAGAGCGATTTGTCCAGAGGGTTGAGTCACGAAGAGGACGCTATGGTTCCTTGGGCTGAGAGAGCAGCTGCACACCTGAGAGAGAGAGAGAGACTGTGTTATGGTGTGCGACCATGGGAAGGGGCATTGACCTTGAGAGCCAATCCCCAAAGCGACCAGGAAGGAGGTGCCAGAGAAATGGTGAGTGGAGAACCCCCTGACAGAGAGCTGAGAAAATTGCTTTTTTTCTGTTTAGTGGCTGATCTGAAAAATCTGGTAAAAACTTTGGTTGGTTTCAAACCAAAGCCAGTTTTGGTTTGGTGGGTTTTTTTTCCCCTCGATGAAATGAGAAAATTTCATTTTGTGTCAAATGAAACATTTCAAACATAAATTTAAAGTGATGTTTTGAAATAGCAAACCAGCATTTTCAACTGTTTGTTTTGCCATATTTTTTAAACAAGCTGTTTTGATGTTTCTGAAACTTTTGTTTTCAGGAGGATTGGGGCCAAAATCAAGTGCCAAATTCAACCCACATTTGTGTATTGTTTCAGGCCACTGAAACTGCATTTTTCAGCAAATTTAATATTCACCAGAAAGTTTCTACAGTTTTAGAACCCTTACTGTACAGTACATAGTATTATGACTCGTGAGCCACAGATACTTGACTGCGGTATATTTCACCTGTTATTCCAATGAAACAAAAAGGCAGTCAGAAGGAACATTTCAAATAAGAATTGAATAGCATTGCAAAAGATTAACGATCATTTTCCTCTTTACTTGTGCTGAAGTACTATTCACTGCACGATGCTGTGTGTGTGTTGCATGGCATAAAGTTGTAGCAGTCAGATTCTAAATGGGGTGGTTAGTTAGAACTCAGAAGTATCGGTGGAATTACTCCAGATTTGCACTGCTGAAGCACAGTAGAATATAGCCCTGGAATAGGGAGAGGGGTGTGTGTGTGTGTGGGGGGGGGGGGGGGTGTTTCTTCTTGAGTCAAAATATAGTTTAAACAAAGGGCATAAAACAGAACCATATGGAACTCCACAGGTGACTGGAAATGTAAGTAATTCCTTCCACAATGCCTACAAGGAACAACTTGTAGCTGACCAAGGGTTGGTCTACACTAGACTTTTGACAAGGAAGGTTGGCTTTTGGTGACCAAACAGTGGTGATGCACACACGACAGTGCTCCCCTCACCAACAACTCCCCTGTTTTGGCGACAAAATAAAACCACCTTGATGAGAGGCCTAGAGAGCTTTTTGCGGCCAAGTTAGAGCCACAAAGCGTCTGTGTTCTGAACTTTGCTGCGCGGCCCTGCATTCCAACTACACAGGTAAGCATGCACCCCTGCCTTTTCAAAGCCCCAGGAAGTTTTGAAATTGCTCTTTGTGGAGAGGGAGCTCACAGAGCTACTGCCTAGCTGAGCATGAGACAAGCTTTCGAGCTACATAGAGCTCTTCTTCAGGTCTGGGAAAGGTACTCCGTGTCACAGCTAAATACAACATTAAAAACAACGAGAGTCCTGTGGCACTTTAAAGACTAACACATTTAATTTTAGCAGGCATAAGCTTTCGTGAGACTCAGCTCACTTCGTCAGATGCAGAGGTAGAATGATTGTTTCCTATTTACTGTATCATTCTACCTCTGCATCTGACGAAGTGAGCTGAGTCTCACGAAAGCTTATGCCTACACAAATTAAATGTGTTAGTTTTTAAAGTGCCACAGAACTCTCGTTGTTTTTGCTGTATACAGACTAACACGGCTACACCTCTGGAACTGAAATACAACATTGACGATGTAGCTGTGACATTGAGCACCTTTCCCCACTACCTCACCCACCCTTGTCTCTGTGATATCCTTGGGCCAACACGGCTACAGCAACACTGCATGTGACTAATATCTGTCATGTGAAGTTTGATCTCTGTCTCTTCCATTCCCCAAAGGGAGAATTGTGTGTGCAGTGGAGTGTTTTATTTTGGTAGGGTTTTGAATTTTATTCTCTGTATACATTGCTCTGTCTATATTAAAGAAGTCAGGTCTGATTAATGAGCTCTAGAGGCCAGAGTTCTCCAACTTCACAAGCAATTTTGCATAGTCAACAGCATCAAGACATTTTTCAAGAAAAATCAACAAAAATGTCACCTGAATTTTACTGAGGGGCCACATTATACACTTGGCATCATAAATAACTTCTGCTTGGAATCCTCTCAATGAAATCGAGATTTATAATGTGTTTAAAAAACGAGTACTCTGTCACCTATCAATAGGGACATTTCTCAGGACTATTTGACACAGTGGGGAAATAGTTTATCACTACTCCTTTCTGACTACATTGATTTAGCAATGTTCTATGTACAACAGAGCACTGTGCCCATGCTTAAATAAAGCACATACAGTAAGATAAAAATAAAGGATTATCAGCATTTCCCTGAAGATCTCAGTAGCAATTGTTAATAATAAACTGCTTTTATTACTCTTGCATACTTACTACAGTAGCATCCACAGACTCCTTTGTGATAGACATTGCACAAACACATAGGAAAAGGCAATCTGTCACAATTATTGGGGTTACTGATGAGCATCTGAGTGCTGCTAATTCCAGAGGGCACCCGGTCTGCATTAAACCCACCAATCTGTCTGAGTTGGAAGGGAATGGGATCCTGACTCCCCCTCCCAGAGTCCTTTCTGTATAATCCTGGATTCACTGTCTCTGAGAGGGGTGACCTCCTTGAGGGCAGTTTCCCTGACGTTTTCCAGGATTCTTCTTGGGAGCTGTAGAGCTGTTGTCTGCTCTGTCCCCATCAACTGTCTGACACTTCCGGCTTTTAAACCCTTATTCCACCCTTGACTTGATTGACAGCAATGGATGGGCGGGGCCAGCTTGGCCCACAGCAGCTCTTTAACTCTTTTGTCCCGGATGGGGAGTTTCTACATCCTGTCATGCAGTCCCTACCCTGAGTGGTTACAGTCCAGAGCCCAGATCAGACAAACACTCCCGTGAGTAATGATAGACATTGGAGTAGTGCCACTGAACTTGACTAAATAAGAAACTGACTACTGGGAGTACTTGCTTATGTGTGTAACTGCTTGCAGAATTGTGGCCTAGTTTAGCACGAGCGCTGGTTGAAAAGCTTTTGACGAGTGCCTTTTTGTCAAAATCGAAATGTTTCAGGGGAACGTGTAGATTTCCGTGGTAGTTTTGCCAGGAAAGTCAAAACAAATTGTTGCCACTTGCTTTCTTTCAATACTGTCCAAACATTTTGTTTTGACTTTATCGTTTCAATTAATTTTGTGCCAACCTTTATATTATGAATGTTAATATACCATTATATTTATTACAATATTATATCTTACTTTTATCATATCAAAATGTTTCACCATTTATTAAAAATGAATTAAACTTTATCAAAACAAAATATTTTCATACTTTGAATTTCCCTTGAAATGTTTACCGTTTCGGCCTTTTGTTGAGATTCGGAATGGACATTCTAGTTCCAATCAGCTCTGAGAAACAAGCTGCAATAAGTGGGCATAATAAACAGACTGAGGGAGTGAAAAAGGAAGGTCAGGAATAGCAGTGATAGGAACACTTTTACATCATATTGTAAAAATATATCCATGTCTAGGGACTGTTACCCGATTCTCATTTACACCAAGCTCACTTCACACTGCTCTGGCAGTGCAAAGGAGCCTAAAGTGGAGTGAGTTTCTGTTATACCCCCTTCAAGGCCCCTTTGCCATGCTAAAGCAGTATATCAGTGCAGATGGCATCTATGTAAATGAGAATCATGCCACTAGGTTTCAACCTACATGAAAAAGGATTAAAAATGGTTATTTCATTCAAAGGATTTTTCAGTATCAGCTTTGAGGCAACATCCTATTCCTCCTGCAGGAAAAACTACTCAGCTTTTAGCTTTGTAGTTATTTTACATGCTCAGAAATAAAATTGTTGCCTCTTCCAATTGCAAGATGTTACTGTTCCAGTATTGATTTGCAGATATTAAGGCCAGAAGGGACCATTGTGATGACATAGTCTGACTGCCTCCATAACCTCCATAACCATAGAATCTCACCTAGAAATTTCTGCATCAAGCCCAGAGCTTCTTTGATCAATAGCATATCTTTTTAGAAAAAGACTTTCAGGTGATAAAATCCCTCACACTACTAAGTAAGCTGGTCTAATTATGCTCTCTGTTAAAAATGTGTGTCTTGTTTTTAGTCGGAAATTGATTAGCTTCAGCTTCCAACCATTGGATTTTTGTTACGTCTTTTTTCTGCTAGATCAGAGCCATCTTTTTGTTTGTTCCTGATATATTTAAGGAATTCTTTCATATTGTCCTTGTTGCTACAGGCCTTAGTTTTCACTGATACCTTTAGCTTTCTTTATCAATTGTCTACATTCCCCAACGGTCATTTGTACTCATTGCTATCATCTACCCTATTTTTCCATTTGCCCTATATTGTGGGGTATTAAATTATTATGTCTAATTTCTACATTTACTTCCCCTCTTAAGCAGGATGTTTGTTGTAACCAAAAAAGGTCATTTATGTGATTGTGGAGGGTTGGTTTGGGGAGGGGTTAGGCATCTAATAAAGCATTTTTAACAACTCTGAGTTACCATTCTCATTATGATCAGCTTTTTCTTCCCACTCAATTTTGCTCATGGCTGTTTTGATAAGCGGGAGAAAGGCCCCAGAGTAGTGTGTTTATACATAATCAAATATTTATCTGTGGTAAGTTTCTTATAGAAGAGTATTGAGCTATTCAGAACTTGATTAACATGATTGACATCAGAAGCTTACATCCCATTAATTATTCCAGTGGGTACTTGGTCATGATTCTGGCTATTGGAAGTCCATGAAGCAAAATCATCAGTAATAATTTGTAATGCTTTTTTGTTGCCATTGGGGAAATCGCATTAAGTGCAATCCAGTTGTCCTTCACTCCCTTTTAAAAATAACCTTCAATTTTATTTAAAGCTAGCTTCAGTAGTACACGTGTGAATGAATGTTGGGCTACTCATTTTCATGTAGAAACAGTAGGCCAGATGAGGGAAATGGACAGACTGCCAGCTAGCCAGTTGTATTAGACTTCTACTGGGATTTTATGCCATTAGGTGAATCAATAACAGTGCAGTTTTTCTTCACGTCGATTTAAGGTGGCTCATTTTGGTTATTACCAATCTAGCCTGATTTGAACCATTTATTCCATATTAGAATAATAGAATCATAGAGTTGGAAGGGACCTCAGGAGGTCATCTAGTCCAACCCCCTGCTCAAAGCACCCTTAATCCCTCAAGCACCCCAACCTCCCAAATTTTCCTTTGCTGTTAAACTGACTGACAAATTCCAGTCTCTGGTGTAAAAGTTTAACTAGTTGCAACAAAATGTCAGTACTTCCCAGGCTTCATTCTTTTAAGTAAATCCAACCAGCATCCATTAAAGATTTCCAATAGGCTGCCTTTGAACATCATAATTATTTCATATCACAAGCCTATCAGACAAGAAAGAAGGAAGAGGTCTCCTAGACACTATGATTCTACAGCTAAAAAGAAATGTTGCCCGTTACTCTCAAGTTCTTCTTTGTGTAGTCTCTGGACTTGATGAACTCAAGAAGGATTTTGGCATTGACTGCAAGGGCAGCAAGCTGGGTCCCATTGCCACTGGCTATCACACTGCATAGTTATGATTTATTCTTTGTACCACAGTAGCACCCAGAGCCCTCATTTAGAACCAGGGGCCCATTGTTCTAGGAGCTGTACAAACATGTTATAAAAGGACAGTCCTTGCCCCAAGTTCTTTAGAATCTTTTCTTTAGATCACAAGTTAATGTTGTTCCTCTTAAACTTAATATGATGAAAAAACACTAAACTGAAAGGTGAGATTTGGATTCACTTCCTCCTGAATTATAGTGACTATGCATTTCATTTAAAGGTGAGACGCACATTACATTGCTTGTTCTGCACGGGCAAATTTCAGACTGGGTGACTTACACTGGTTGTTCTAATGGACAAAGTTCAGATTGGTGATTTGCTGCTATTCTGTGTTGACCTCCTTTCCCTGGCCAAGAATACTCTTCAGTTCCCCATCTGTAAAATGAGGGAAATAATATTGCTTCACACCTTTCATCTAGTTAGCTCTTCAAGGCATGGACCTCACCTCACTGTGTGTGCCTGTATAGTGCTAGCACAATAGGGCCCTGCTCTCAATTGGCACTACTTTAATACTCTTGGTTTATTGTTGAGATGTCTGTTTATAATTTTGATTAACAACTACAATATTTTTATTACTCTAGGAGGCTTGGATTGATTTCAGCTTCTTTTCAGGAAGGTCCTTTCTTGCTGCCCTGCTGCATATTGGTGCAGCAGTGACTGACACATGCAATATGTTGTGCATAATCTTTTATATTGCTACAGCAGTAATCTAACTCTCTAATTGCTTCAGATAGCCGCTTTAAATTTTATAACACCAGAACAATAAATCTGAGAGACTGTGCTAATCTTTCTGAGAGGAAAAGCTATAGATTTACAAAAACAGAACATTGCAATTTCTAGCAAAAGGGATGAATGTGACCGAGGGAACATCAGAATAATTTATCAGTGGGACAGCTTTGACCAAGTTATTGTTTACAAGCCCGAAAGATGTCAGAATCACCTATATTTGTCCTTCAGGAATTTGAGAAAGAGTAATGTCATAGGATTTTGAGAAAAGCGGATTAAATTTCTATGCTGCACGGAGATTTCCTTGAAGCATTTAAAAATAGTCCTACAGTAATAAAATAGGTTTTATTTGAGTTTTCAGAAATGGCTTCTTGCATCTAGTAGACAATGATCCTCAGTCATCAGAGAGTAATATAAGTCTTCTTGATTTAGTGAAGGTAGGCAAAAAAGCCATTGACCTTTTACTTTCGTGAAATTGGATCTCCCATTTTGAAATGGCAGTCAGCAGCTGAATAATAAACTATTTACTAATTGTTAATTATTTTTTGATGTCTCTTAGCTTTGAGGGTGCATTTGATTATGGGAGGAATTGGATTAATTAAAAGAGTGGCACAAAATAGCATGGTCAAGCATGTCATTTTTATCAGGAGAATTTCCAAGCAATCATTTTACATAACAACAAAAATGAGAGAATCCGTACAATGTAATAGTGACTCAGATGCTCTCTGTGTGCAGTCTGATATGATTTGAATATATATTGTACATTTATTTAGGGGCGTCTTCTCTTTACAAAAGCCAAGGAGAGTGTTTGGCTAACACGTTGACTACCATAGCACAGTTTTCATGGTGCAAGAAGTATGAAATGTACAGTGGAACTTACTCCTTTGACCTTTGTTGTCCCTGATGAGAGTTTTATACAAAACGCAATATGCTATCTGGCTATAATTTTTTGCTATGTTATTGTACTTTTTTATTAAATACAAAAGCTGCCCATATTAATGTGGAGGGCACCCTCTACCAGCATTTAGCACCTCTCTACTGCTATGTTTGTAAATTCAGTAAAGTTGTTTATACATTGCAAAAGGCTCCCTAATGGCTGCAATTGAGGTGATGCCAGAAGTGCATTCATTTTGACTATTGTAATAGCGTATTGCAGCTATGAGCAACACTCCACGCCAGGCAGCAAGGCAAGTGAATGCAGACTTCTGTGAGGAGAGGAGCTTTTTATGGGCTAGAGAGACAAATTAGGAAGTGGCTGCGAGACTGAATAAAGAGATGATGCTTTTGGCCTTGTTGCAAGCAAAACTTTCACTATGAGCAGCACTGCTGGGCTCTCCACAGCAATTTTCAGGTGAAGCACCTCAAATGCTGGAAGGTAAAAGTGTAACTCCGTTTCCTCGCAAGGAAGTGTTTGCCTAGAAATCATCCCGCCGTTGATGATTAGTATAAGCATTTGGAATGTGACCGTTGCTATAGCATCTCAAAGCCACATACAACATTAACCAGGTCCTCTTTCTGTCTGAAAGAGGATGATACTCCCCATTCCTCCCTTGTTTTATGCTGGTTTCCTTGGCAATGTGACATGAGGGAGGTTGTTTTCAGGAGGGAGGTCACTGGGACATGGTGCAGGTACTGTTGCTGAGGGGAAGCTTATGCAAAGAGGTGTCATGGGTGGCTCCCTAGGAATGTGAAGGCCTGGGCTCATCTTGATGTACGCTGAGAGCCCCCTGCTCCAGTCCTCAAAGAGTGTCCTGGGTATCATTGGTCATTTACCATGGGAGGAGGTGCACTCATCCCTTTGTTGCTCCAAAAGTGGACCGCTCCATGTTGAACCCAAAGAAGCTTGTGTACCGCCTTCATTACCAGGCCCAAGTTCAGCTTGTTGCAGTGGTTCAAAAGACTGGATCACCCTAGCTAGCTCCATATACACGATGAGGAAAGCTGTACTCTCCTGGCTAATCATGTCCAGAAACAGCTTGTCTGGACACTGCTTTTACTTGGTAGCCAGGAGCAGCAATGAGTCTCACTGAACAACACTGTGACCACCACTGCTGGCAAACTAATACACCTGCTGTCGTCTGAGACTACCTCATGGATCGAAAGAATGACTGGGACAGTCTCCAGAGGCACTACCCTGTCCTTGGTCAGCTGGTCCACATTTCACTGTGGTAGATGTAGTCCTCCACAAAGCCCAGCTCATCGGAGATGAAGGGGGCCCAAACGACAACTCCCACAATGCAATGTGCTAGGAAAATGGCATTTAACTTTTTCTTTTTTTTTTAAACTGACTTGAAATGAAACGATTGGAGTCAATTCAATCAAATGAAATATTCTGATTCGGGTCGAACAAACCTCAAACAAAAATATTTCATTTCAACGTGTCCAATGGAAAATCAAATGGTTTTCAGCAAAACTGAATTTTTCCCTTGGTGGGAAAATCTTGATTTCTGTGGAAACTGCATTTTCTCTTGGGGAAAATCTTTCCGATGGAAAATTTCAACCAGATCTACTCAGGACTGGTCTGGGTAAGAAATCCTGAGTTGGGGAACATTGTGGATGATTGTTGTTTTTTCTGTGATCAGTTGATAAAGATTTCTTTGGGAAAAGTAAGACTGACTGGGTGACCCTGTGTTTGTAGTTCAGGATTGTTTGAACGGCTTGCAGGGAACTTTTGTCTTGTACTTTAGTTTTATGGACTCCAGGCCATTGCATCAGTATAACCCACTGTATGAGGTGCAGGGAACAGGAGTAGTTTGTCCTGCTCTTTGTCTGATGAGAATGAGAGAGATGCTCTTACACACACTCCCTTACACAGTAAAGGGCAGAGGCTGGCCCTTCATCTAAGGGTGTAAATTCACTGACTGTTTTAAGAGCTCTTCAAATACCCATTTAATTTGACTTTCACTTTAATAAAACAGTTGATACAAAAGGCTCTGCTGAAATAGCATTGAAGACAGTAGTGGAGTTTGCACTTCGTTTGCACTTGACACAGTTCCTAGGTATGCAGGAGGGAAACGTCACACAAAGTAACAACCTCTTTGTTGCTTATGTCTCACATTGACAGTACCTACTCTTTCCTGACAGGTGGGTTTGAACTTCCAGCTGCAATGCCCTGGGTGAAAATTGCCATAGTTACTGCTGCAGAATGTTTTCTCAGTTTTTATACACACAGGCAGCCTGTACCTTTCAGATTTTGTATGGCACATCAAGCCTTTAATGATGGCCTGAAATTTGAATCCTTTGATAAAACCACTGAGAACAGCCAGGGAAATACAGAGGAAAAAGAGAATCTTATAGAGGCATAATCCCTGTTAGCTAACTAGAGATTTGGCACATAAATTCACTGGCTTCCTTCATTGGTTTCAAACTCTGAAAATTGCTTTATTGAATTTGATTTGATTTATAGACTTAATCAGATCCCATAGTTTAAAGAGCCCTATGTACCATGTGTATCTCTTTTCTCTTCTTCTTCCTTGTAATGTCTGAAGACGGCCTAAGATGTACGTGTGGGGTTTTAAGATTTATTTTTTATTTTTACAGTAGAAATATCAGCTATCATCTTCCTGTTTTTGCTAGAAGTCTCTATGGTCTAGATAATACTTCGTCCTGCCTTGAGTGCAGGGGACTGGGCTAGAAGACCTCTCGAGGTCCCTTCCAGTCCTATGATTCTATGGATAACTAAAGAAGTAGTGAGATGATGACTTCACAGGAGACTAGAAACTGAAACCTGAGCAATTGCGTGGAATGGATTCTTAGGGTATGTCTTCACCGATGGCAGCAAATTCACCAATGTCAGATCGATTTATCCAGATCGATTGAGCGGAAGAGAAGACCTCCTCAATTGATCTGGAAGTCAATTTAGTAAAACCACCTCCACAAAAAGTGTAGCGCTGCATCAATGGGTATGCATTTCCCGTTGGTGCAGCGTAGTGAAGATGGTACGCAGAACAGACTTTAGGAAGTTGATGTAAGTTACGCAAGCTACTCTACGTAGCTTGCGTCACTCCTGTCGACTGCTGCTGAATTTGCTGGTAAGTATAGACCAGGCCTTAGTTAGGCCTTTTGGGTCTTTTTGTTAAGTCAAACTCTGGGCGAGCACTGAAGAAAAAAGCTATTTGTTAAAGATTCGCCTGAGGGCAGAGAAAGCTTGCACTCTAGCTCTTGAGAAAATACAAGGAAAAGAGATTTGTCTTAGCCCTATAAAAGGGTGGAATGCCTGGGAAATGGATGCAAGGGAGCAGAGGCAGTCCAAAAAGCACTGCTGTCCTGATTCATACTGTGTATTAGGTAGGCATTGCAGAAACTGGGGCAGTGGCCATGGTGGGCCAGCTGTGCAGTTATCTATCTTGAGCCCTTACATACTCATTGGAAACTTCCCTTTGGAATGCTGGGCCCGCCATTCTTAATTGCCTCTCTTTTGGGGAAAAAGCCCTGTATCCAACTCATGGCCTGCTGGAAATCACCCAGCCTTGCAAACTTGGCGCTCATTTTGTGCTCCTCCAACTGGCACATTTAATAGGAGTCTCTGTTCATGGACAGAAATGGATCTTCCTTGGCTTTTCTTTTCAGCTTTGTCAGCTGTTCTCCCTGCCCCCACATCTATGGTGTATTTGTAGGTCTGCAATGGGAGCAGTGGGAAGAAATGCTAGTTAGTAATTATAGCCGTACACCATCCAGCCATACCAAGGAATGCCACAGAAGTAACCCATCGCAGTGCGTTCTTGCAAGGCATTTTCTTGTTGGACTAGTGATGGTAAGAACATCTATGTAGAATTAGCACCCAGCATGTATAAGGACTCAAATAAAGGAGTGGGAGGGCTGGTGGTGTTGGTGGTAACTGGACTAACAAAGATTGCATATTGTAGGCAAATGGGAGACTTGGGAATGTCCCTTTGCAAGGGCTTCCAGCAGGGGAAAGGGATCTTACTTTGAAGAAAGTGAGGGGAAAGGTTAATAAGCTGTACTAGAGTCATTGACATGGAGAGATTCACGGAACTGTTCAAGTTACCCACATGGATGAGTGTGAGGAATGGAGAAGTGGTGTGAAGCTGTGTGGGGGTTCAGGGTAGTATGTGCAATCTTCTGGGGTGTGTGTGTGTGTTACAGGTCACCTCTGCGCTGAGCCACACAGGCTATGAGCTGTTGCAGCCCCCATCTATGAATGTCCTGCATTTAGCTCTAGAGGTTCCCAATTCAATCCCTGGTGTGTCAGCCACCACAGCAGCCATTGCCCCAAAATAGGATGGCAAGGCTCAAGTACTTATTCAAAAGTTTTTGAATATCCCTGATGCCATCAAAATAACTGAGATTTTTGGGAAAAATCAGGCAACTGGCAAAAACAGGGAGGAGATTTCGTAGAGCAGATGAATAGATGTGACAGTGGAAATGTCTGTGGTGTTACATATGCTCCTTTACAAATCTTAATGGAGGCATTTGATAGATCATAAAAACTCTTCCCACAACCCCCAAGCCTGCAAAACCAGCCCCCACCAATTCAGTCTACTATTTCAAAATTGCATACCTGTGCGGAGACGCCTTCATCTACCAATTCCTCCGCCGGCTGAGTAGGCTTGTCTGCTGTCACCACTGCTCTGCCTGGATCCTAAGATCCTAGCAATGTCTCAAACATCTCCATCTGGTCTCTTGTCTGCCCGTGGACATGGTGGTCTCCTGATTCCACAATGCTGCACTGCAAGGCAGAGCTGTTATCAAGTGGCATCTCAAGCTGCATGGAAGGGCAGGTTCCAAGGACCCTGTCCAGTTCATAATAGTGCAGACATGCTTTCTGCCCTGAGCCGGGACTTCTTCTTGTCCTGGGCCTTGTTATGTTGGACATCTTGTCCTTTGATTTCTTCTCTGCACTGTGAGCCCCCCGAGTGACGCCTGTCTTAGTTACTCTTGCATGCCCTCTGTGATATACTGAATGATTGTGTTCATCTACCCCTGAGTTGCTTCAGCTTCCCAAGCTAGCCACATTTCAGCCCCCGCCCAGCTGGCAGTGCCTTCCTGGGAAGACCCCCTCTGAGACATGTGGTCCACAGCAGCAGAATGAAATGGAAAATGCTGCTCTTGGAAACTGAGTTCTCGTGTGCGCAGTGCTATTTGCATGGCTCTGTAGCTTCCAGCAAACTTACACCCTCCCATAGGCATCCAGGAAGTAGACAAGAGAGGCCACCCAAGCGGTGACTAGTGTGCTGTGGAAGGGTGCTTTGTACCATTGAGGCCATTGAACCGGCAATCTGCATCCACAGAGGCAGCGTGCCAGTGGAGATTGGCATGGCAAAGGACCGCGTTGTGGTTAGCCTTGCTCAGTGCAAGTCGAATGCAAATGGTGTGAATGTTTGTACACCACAGGGAGCGTGGACACAAGGAGTGGTAAGGCATGCCAAAGGGTAGCTAGCAAGCCAAATGTCGCTAGTGTAGGCAAGGCCCAATCTTTCAGTCTTTATGCAAGTAAATCATCCATTGCTTTCAGTTCCATTGTAACGAAAGACTGTAGGCTCAGGCCCTGAGACTGTAAAAAGGGATTCTGGCTTTGGCTGACTCTGAGTGCTTTTATGAAGTTAAGTTTTACAGTTTTAGCTGAGCTTTTTCCAGTTCTTTTCTTTCCTTTTTTCCTCCCACTTCTTCATTTTCCTTTTGCCTTTTGAGGACTGACTCAAATCCAGTCAATTGATTTTTGGATTTGTTTCTTAAGTTGCAGTGGAGGCTGTAAGCCTCCAGTCACCTAAAAACAGAATAGGGCAGGCTTTATCAAGCTTTACTGTCTGTCACGTGAACTCCAAGTCCTGGATTTGTATCTTTCTGACAGTCTGGAGAAAGCAAACCTATTTCAATACAAATTTGATCAGGAAGCAGCAACTACAGAAGCAGAGTAATGTACCTTAGCGTTAGATGCCTAGTTAAAGTTTTTCTCTGACTGCTTTCGTTGCCTCAGGGATTAGTTGTGTCCAGAGAAGATACAGATAGTTTTTCAATGAAAGATAATTCTTCACAAAGAAGCATTATAATGGTTGTCCTATTTATTTTACAGTATGTCCATTAAGGGAACCATCTCATCATCAAGAATAAAAATAGTTTTCTGGTTCTTGATGCTTTTTTTTAAAATAAAAAACCTCCTATAGGTTGCTTACCCCCTTTTGCACTTTGAACTGGTAGATATGCTGTGATATAGTGAGAAAATATAGTAAGGAAGGGTGAGCCACATCCCTTATCATAGGGGAATCTGATGAAATAAAATCTTCCCACTGAGCTTTAGGACACAAACTAGAGAATATGGTCATTTGTATTTCTATATGGGCCGGAAATAGCTAGTATTTGAACACAGCCGAGTAACAGGTGTTAACCCACATTGTCAGCACACATCCATATCCAAAAGAGCCAATTTGTTGGAGTCCAATTCATTTTTTGTATTACTTACAATGGTATTTTCCTTTTGGACTCACTATCAGATGTTATTGGACAGTCTGACTCACATCAAAGCATATATTTCATTTGCATCCCCATCTTCTTTGGGAGTGGTAAGGCATGCCAAAGGGTAGCTAGCAAGCCAAATGTCTCTAGTGTAGGCAAGGTAAGAGTCCAAATAACATTACATGAAGTCTGCACCATGGCTGAGAAGAAGATGCAAGTTTTACTATTCAAAGAGCACCACGAGGTGGCTCGGTCGGGAGGGACTACTTGGGGGAATTTTTAGACTAACTATTTCTTGTCAGAAAATGCCAATTCATCAAAACCAAAATTTCAAGATGTGGGTGTCCCAGGTTCAAGTCTCTGCTTTGATTCAGGCAGGGACTCGAACGTTTTTCTCCCATGAGTGCCCTAACCACCAGGCTACCATCTGCTCTTAGGTGTGTGCGTGGGGGAGGTCTCGCTTTTTTTGTGAAAATTTTTCAAGAGGGCCTGATGCAAAAAGCTTCCTTCCCAGCTCTTCTCTAGACATGCAGGAAGGCAGATAACTTCAAATGATATGAAATCTCAGTCTTGGCTGCTTCTCAAGTTAAAACTATTATGCGAAGATATCCGGGAAGCCGACAAGTTAAGTCCATGCCAATTTACATTCCTTCCAAAAAAGGGACCTGCCTTCAGTTTTTATTTTAGCATTGTTCCAGATTGAAGAATGGTAAGAGAATGTTGGTAAAACATGGATCAACTGACGTGACGTTACCCAAACATGTTCTTACCCCTTTGATTAGCCAAAGTTTAAGGGCCTTGTAGGTGATTCTAATTGGAATCAGAAATTGACGATGGAGTCTGGTATCTTCTTTGATGCAATCTTGTTTATTCACCAGAAATGTACAAAGTCCTGCTTCCCCAAACATAGGAGGAACAAAAAACCAAGGTAGATAGTTTCTTTGATTACAGCCTCAAGCCTCGTTAGCTGGCCCCAGCCTCAGAAGCCCCTCCCTGGTCTCCTTTCTGGGTCGTAAACCATGCTTGTCCAGGCTCTCTTTGATTTTCTTCAGCTTGTCCTGCGTTTCTCTCTGGCACACGAACACACTTACAAAAACAGTTCTGCCAATCAAATCTCTAGCCTTTGCATTTTAAAACCCATGGATCTACAGGATTCAGTTCCATTCAGTGTTTCTATGTATCTGTGTTTTGGGGTGCTACCATTATTGTTTCAGCCACCGGCTTATGATGGCTTTTTAATATCTATTCTTAACAGAAGGCAGGAGCCCTGTCTGACCCATAACAATATGCTTACTCTGCTTTAATATTGGGGCAGTCAACTATTTGGCTGGGTCAGCTATGCAGGACTGGGTTCTCATCTCAATAGACAGAGAATGCAAAGGTTAGGTTCCAGAAGTATCATTTGAGAAGAGGTTTTTTAACATAAACAAAGCGTGTGTGCAAGTTTGGAAAAGCCATATGAATGTTCTCAAGATTCCCCTGTACTCCTGACTTAGATGATCACAATATTTCATCAGACAGCACTGTTAAATTTGTACCTAAATGCAGAAGCTGGCTTTGTGAAAGTCTGCATTTTACTATTCATCCTCCCGCAGAATGGAATTGAAACACAATGTTAAATGGAAGTTTGAAGACTTTTTTTTTTTAAAGAACAATATTGAGAAGGAAACCACCTATAAACAATCTTTAAGTACTGCTGTAGTTAAAATGTAAGGCTTGAAATATAAAGTTTTCTCCATCTTTACGAGCAGTGGAATTTGGGGGAGTGTGGGGTGGGGAACAACTCATAATTCTTTGAATTCCAGCAGAGAGAAATTCTTTATTCTGTTTGACATGCTGACTGATATCTGAGGAGGCCTAAAGTCTTGCCTTCTGAAATGTGAAATGCGTTCCAGGTTGAAGAAACTGTGATGTGGAAAAAAATATTCCACCCACTCAACTGTCAACTGAAAGTGAGTTCTAATTATTTGTTAAGAACATGGTTTTTAACTCTTTATGGCCTTTTAATAGTAAATAGGGGGTATGTTTAATGAAATCCAGGACTATAAAATCATTCTAATTTAAAACAGAATGCTGCTCCAGCAATTATAGCAGGGAACCTGTAGTCATGATTTCTACATTCTCTTCTGAGGTCCATTACTTACTTGTTCTGGGACTATGGGCAAGTCACTTATGCCGATGTTTTTAGAGTCGACACTCATTTTGGGTGCCTCAGATTTGGGGCTCAACTTCAGACACTGAGGAGACTGACTTCCACTGGTGTTGAGTACCTCTGGCTCCCACTGACTTCAGCTGGAGGTGCTCAGCACTTCTGAAAATCTCTTATTTAGGTACCTCAATGTGGACATTAGGGGCTTAACTACAGGTAGCCAGGTTGGAAAATTTTATCCTGGAATGTCTTAAGTTGGAGACTACACATTCTGGTACCTGAAACTAGTTGACACTTTTGAAAATATTGGCTGTAATCTCTCTGCCTCATTTTACCCATCTTCTGCATCAGGGCCTTATTATGTGGTCCTTAGGTACCTAATACAAAGCCAGAGAAGCTATTGATAGTAGAGATTGAACTCTAGCTCTACTTTCCTGCCCTCAACTCTGGGAGTGGCCTGTGTGTAAAGGAGTTGAGAGAGGACAAAGAGAGAAATCCGGTGAAAAATGGAGCAGAACAAGAAGGAAATACAACAGACTGTGATGGGGGAGAAAGGGGATTAGATAAAAACACAGTGAAAAAACAAATACTGGATATACAGTGTGATAGATGGTGTACGTATGTATATATGGTACCATGTGTGTATATAAAATATATATAGAGCGAGAGTGCGTACTTTTTTGCCAGCCTAGATTCTTTTGGCGGGGAGGCTGTGGAATGTGGGGGATAGGAGACTCTGCTATCTGATAAATAGCACAGGTTTCTCTTGATTTAAACAAACAAAGCCCTACTCTTTAAATAAACCATAGGTTTAAATTAGTCCAAGTTTGCAAACAATTTTTTCATCGTACCGTGTAAATTCCCATAGCTATCTAGATCAAGAAGGTGACAAAACATTAGACTTCATGAGATTCACTCATTGCTAATAAGAGAAATTGGCAGACTGCGTAATGAGGCTTATCATCATTATAGACGTCACTCAACTCTATGTGCTTGGTTCTAATTAGCCTTCAGAGAAGGGAGCAGTTTGTTGAAATACAGTTTATGAATTGGCTCATAAAAATATTTTATTATTCCCAGCAGAGGTCATTACAACAAAATAATAACCAAACTGCTCTACCACAGAAAGCAGGAGAGAAGATTTGTGGTGCATAAGAAACTTGCTTTGCTTTTTATCTTTGCTTTTTCTCTCTATTAACACTCACGTTGCAGCTAGACAATCATGAAGATGGAGCTGGCATTGTTGTAATACCCACAATCATTACGAATAACAATGCAATCATGGCTTCTGAACACCCAGCAAGATTTGAACCCAGTAGCGGGTTGTCTTTGTAAGAGAACCGAGTGATGCTCTTACCGAGTCTGTTTATTATATATACACAAACTAATGTTCCAAAATTGCTTGGCCAAGCCCTGAAACGTTAGGAAATGACTGTATTCACCTGTGCAACCTTAATTGTCCCCCTTGTTGATATGCACTATGATGCAGTCTTTTATTACATGATCACATGCTATTTTTTCCACAGGACCCCTTGCCTCATTCAGTGCACAGGATAGATGGTGCTCACTGAATGAGCAGCTAGTCAACATTTTGTTTTATCCTCATTGTGTGGCTCTAGGCTTTATTTACTGGACACTATTCAAACCCTGCTCTGAAGACAGAATTATTAATTGCCTCCTGGGCTTGTCCATGGTGCTCTTCTCACTATAGTATCTGAGTACGCCACACACATTAATGAGTTTATTTTCAGAACACCTCTCTGAGATGAGGGGTATTGCTACCCACATTTTACAGACAGGAAATTGAGGCACAGAGATTAAAGCCAACTAATTGGAGTTGCCTAGGACCTGGATTTTCAGACTACTTAGCATGATCTAGCACTTTATATGTTCCAAGCACATTGAAGTCCCATTGACTTCAGCTGAAATCACTCAGCATTTCTGCAAATCAGACCTCAGGGCCTCAGGTTGGGCACCCAGAAAACAAGGAACACAAAATTAATGATTGTGACACAGAGGCCCTACTAGCAAAGGGTTCCCTGTTCTTTACAACCAGGTCCTGTCTAAGACCTGACAAACTCACTACACCTAACCTGCTTTCATGGTATTTATCCATGAAGGGTAGCATGTGAGGTCTCCACTTAAAGCTTGTAACTTACAGCCACGCATGGTCATTGTCAGATGTGCATATGGGCAATATTTAAGGAATAAGGTAACTATATTGACCTTATTAACTTTATGGTCTTGGAGTGAAAGTTTGTCACCAGCTAATCATAGGTCTCAGTGATGGCCCATTCAAACAGAAGGGAGTTACCCCTGTGGCTAGCCAATCCTGTAATGTATTGCTCAGTTGTCCACCATTGCAACAACCCAGAAAAGTCCAGGGAAAATCATCAAAGACAAATTATAAGCATCGAAGCCACTTGGAGGTAAAAAGAAACATTATAACAGACAGGGGATCACCTTGTCTATGAATAAAAGACAAAAAAGACTGAGTCAGTATATCAGAGTGGAGAAAAGCACTCTGTATCCATTCACAGAGGAGACCTCTTGTGGAGGAGGGCTGTTTTTCATTAAAGGTTGGTTCCTGGGAGGCCAGCCAGTTTTGCAACAGACTGATCTTTGGGGGAGGGGAACCTACTTCATTAGCTAGGAAAGGTAACTATTAATGAGTGTAGGCTCTCGGTTGCGTTTATGAGTTTGTTTTATATTGTAACCATTTGTTTCCATCACTCTCTTGTTTCTAGTGGAACCTCTATTCTGTTCTTAAGTAAACTTTCCTTTGTTTTATTAGAAGTGCTCACAAGTGCTGTACATCATAAAAGGAGCAGTGATTTAAAGTAAAAATTGGGAACAGAGGCTGTAGGATTTCTGTGAGTAGCCAGAGTCAGGGGCTGGCTATCACAGGAGAACGCGTCAAGGAGACTTGGACTGTGCTGCACCTCTTATTAACCTGCAAGGCAAAGACACAGTTGGTGTAGCCCAGAGGGGTATGCTTGAGTGGCTGACAGACTGGTGGTGTTGGGGGCTAACACACAGCTGTCACAAGAAGATTTCTTCTACTGGAGGCAGGGGATAACAAGGTCCTGGATAGTTGAGAACCTGCCTTAACTTTTCTCTTCCTGCAATTCCCTGCTTCCTTCGTTATACACCTTCCAACTTCTGCAGCAACTGAAGCTAGGGTCCTGATGAAATCTGCTTCCTTCACTACACAATCCTGATTCATCCCCATGTTACAGTCCTTGGTGGCCTGTCGACAAAACAGTATATGACCAAATAATTAAAGACCAGCTCATAATTAGGCTTGGAGAATTAGAATTATTAAAATCAAACAGACCACATCAATGTTTGTTTGTTTTTAAACATTTTTCAGTGTTTATCAATTTTACATTTTCACAGTTACACAAAATTGTTTTTTTTGTTTTTAAACAATTTTGTTACTTATTGATTTAAATCTTCACTGTAAACTCTGTGTGTGGAGGGGGGAGGGAGGGTGGGATGGGAAATACCACATTCACTACTTTATTTGTCTCTCCCCACCCCCAAAAATCTTTTTCCCTTGGGAAAAGATAGTGTGGAATGGAACACTTTTTTTTTTTTTTTATAATTTCACACTTTTTCCATTTGAAGAAACTAAAAAGACTGTCTCCCCCCCCTCTCACTTTTTCTCCCTCCCCACTCCTTTTTTCATTTTGAAAAATTTCATTTAAAATGTTTTTCAAACTAAAAAATCAGAACAAAATCATAAACCATTTTGAACAAAACAAAAACTGTTGGGATTCTTCAAAAAAATGTTGCTGGGAGGGGGAGTGGGGGGAACAAATTTCAACCAGCTCTACTTATTACAATTTACTATAATTATAGTAGTGCATGGGTTAAACTTGTTTAAGTGCATTTAAGTTATGTTATAGTGTTGCACCAATTTAACTAGATCCATTTAAAATCAGTTTAGTTTAAATTGGTGCAAATTTTCTAGTATAGATGGAGCTAAGCAATGTTATCTTATTTGGGATCATGTTAAAATAATACACTTTACTTCATTAATAAATGGGCATGACCTATGCCTTTCCTGTGATCTCTGCCACTGCTTTAATCTACTCTTTCTAAGTTGGAGGGCTTTAATTCTTCCTCTGTAAGTTATTCTTTAGGCAGCAATTAATACTGGTGTACACAATGTTTAAAGTGTTGAGGAATGGATGATTGTTTTTAATTTAAACAAATTCTCATTCTGAAAGAGGCTCTGAGTAGACTTTAATATGGTCAAAACAGGTCCAACCTGTTGATCTGGATGCCCTATCTGTATCCCTATAACTAGGATTTATAACACACACACTTTGTAAGGTCAAGCATGCCCTTAGAGTCAGTTTCTTATCCTTTCATTATTTGCTTTTGCTAACCAGGAGCTGTAATCCTATTTAGTCTAATTTTCAATTAATCTTTTTTACAGAGCTAAAATTAATATCCAATAGCTGTGATTCAGTGACTGGTACTACAGAATGCTACCGTTCAACTTCTTCTTCACACATATGAACATAGTGTCTTTCCTTTCAGTAGAGTTCCATTTATGATATCTCCCTGATGAGTCAGTGTAATTTATTTAATCACAAAGTCATCAACATTTTGACTGAGTTTCTTCAGGCCAGAGAGTGGAAAAATCTTTCATGCCAGACCATCTGAAATTGCTGCCCATGGCAGCATAATTACTAACCATCAAATATGACTGCTGATTGTTGCCATAGGAATATGGTGGTAGGAATAGGATTATCATTATATGTTAATTAAAAAAAAAAAATCCCTGCAACATTGCTGAACAATGGAGCTGAGATCTCACTTGAATTATGTTCAGTAGAGACCTGCTGCTGGGAGACATTTTTGATGGGATCTCAGGTGTGCAACCTGGTCTGTAGGACTGTTAGGCCCTCCCAATGCACCAGCCTGGGCTGCCTCTAACACTGTGATGCTGATGTCAAGCTACAATCCTCTGATAGACACTGCACTTCCATAGGCAGGGACACACCCACCTAAGTTACATGAATGATCTCCCAGCCACTCAAGAACCATCAGTACAAAGGCTTCAGCCAATTCCCCCCAGCTCCCCAGTCTTGCACCCCAGGACTGGATCATCTTGCATTGATCAGACGCCTGGGAAGTGTAAGCTCACTACCTAGCTCTGACAAAAGGGCGGTGGACGTACAACAGCTAGTTAACCTGAGCTGAGATTTCCCAAGAACTTCAACCAAAACACACAGTTTTAGGTAAAATATGATTTATTAACAGATTTAGTAACTATAGAAAGACAGATTTTAAGTGATTATAAGCAGTAGGCATAAAAATCAGGGATAGTTACCTTAAGAAAATAAAAGGTAAACACACATTCTAAATCCTAAACTTTTAGTCTAAGCAAGAGTTGAATTAAACAATGTCTCACCCTGACAGATGGTACAAGCAGGTTACAGCTCCTCCGTACACAGGCTATTACCATCTCTTCAGCCTGGGACCACCCTTCCCCAGTTCAAAGTCTGTCTTCCGGATGTTCTTCCAGGTGTTGAGATGGGGGGCCAAGTGATGCTGTCACTGTGTCTCTTTTTTATACCTTCTCCAAGCTGCTAGAAAGATCCTTACTGTGACAGGGGAGCATCAGGCAACTCCCATTGCCTCTTTGGGAAGGCCTTTAGCAGTGGATTCCTTTTAATAGGCCATCAGCGCTGACTGGGCAGTGATGGCTAGTCCTATGCTCTAACTGAAAGGCTGGTTATGGGTGTTCCCAACCTCACAACCTATTTCAGTAACACATACAGCAATATTTCATATCTTCACATACGACAGTACATACAATCCAACAGGATATTAACGTTCAACAGATCAAGACGTTTGAAATGATGCCTCACAAGGCATGCCTTGTACAAAACATATAATATCAGAGTGGCAAATACGGGGGTTCCAAAGTGCTACTTTGAATGTCACATGCACACATCTGGCAGCAGCATGTAGGGTACATGTGAGCTACATGACCCAGTGAAAAGCAGCCTGTGTCCACACTGTGGACTACACTCAACAGTGAAAAGCTCTGGCAGGGAGGAGGCAGCAGGGAAAGGTTATGTGGGTGGGAGGCTGTGGGAGCTTTTCCCTGCTGCCAGAGCCTTTTCCCACTGCTGGAGTCTTTCACTGTGGTTGGAAAAGGCTCAGGCAGCATGGAGGCAGAGGGAAAACAGCAGTGTAGCTGGGGGAGGCATGGCTTGTGTGTGGAGAGCTGTGTAGGGTATGGACCTTAAGGTTCTGGTGTGTCTTTATTCGCATTAACTGTGCCTCATTGTCTATGCTGCTATTTATACCTGCGCTGGGTGTGTATGCAGTGCATGTACTCTGCATGCTGCTGTAAGTTGTGTGCAGTGTAGATATACCCTCGGGCTAGACCTTGCTGGATTGGTTTGCATAAGCATCTACAAAACTGTTGTGCTAGTTCATGTGTGTTTTAGAACTTTGTGTCTGTGGCTTCGTATTCCTTGAGTTTTGTGTAAAAGCTTTGGTTTATTTGGCTGCAAAGTGAGAGACAGTGTTGTGTAACGGATAGGGCATTAGACTAGCCATGGAAAAAGCAAGGATTCTATTCCAGGCCCTGCTACCATATGACTTTGTCCATGTCACTTCCCCTCTCTATGCCCACTTCCTGTCCCACCCATTGTCTGTCTTGTCTATTTAGATTGTAAGCTTTTGGAGGGTGGGGCTACCTGTCTGTTCAGTGCCTAGTATACTGGAGCTCCTCAGTGCTAGTGTAATAAATACCAAGACTTTATAGCAGTTTTTGGTTCTGCTACTTTCCAAGTGAAATCACAGTATACAGCCACCATGGATTGGGATTGGGGGAACTGCAGGATACCTTGCTTTAACACAAAACCCAACTGTATTTCTGTTAGTTGGTTACAATTCATTACAAATATCGTAGACTATTACAAACCAGCAAACACATTTATAATGTTGAGAACTGATTGCAAAGGCAGGGGGTAGGGCACTGATTTGGGAGTAGCCCTGGAAGGAAGTTGAGCGAGAAAGAGAGAGCTTCTTTGGGGCAAAGCACTAACTTTCAAGGCCTGCATTTCCATTGTGAGCAAGGAAACTGCTTCCTGTTGTTTGTTCCTACTGTGTTCAGGGAAACAGGACTTTGTGTCCATTCTTTGTAAATAAACAGGATCACACAAAAAAATCCCTGATTCATATCACCAATTTCTCCTCCTAGCAAAAATAACCTGGCAAGCCCCTGACAAGGGACAAGGGGCAACACACAGTCAAATAGGTTAGCAAAAAAGGCAGTACAAATAGGAAAATATGATTTAGGAGTCCTGACAGATTCAAAGGATCAATACTTAGCATTGTTAAGACTGCTTTGTTTAAGATCCCCGGTATAAATATTTCTGTACAAAAGAACAAAAGCCTTAGTTCCTACATCTAAAAAGCTTCTTCACCCAATGAAAAATAACCTTGACTGGGCTACAAAATGCCAGGAGACTAGAAAAGAGAGAATTATGTAACAAGAATGCCCAACAGTACCCCAGCGCACATGTGAGAAGAAATTGTACTCCAAACAGAAAATGGTTCCCAGTCTAGCAAAGTAACAGCTCTACCACACGTACCAAGGTTGAAAGTCATAACCACCCCGTAAGGATCAGTCCTAGAGGAACAGAGAACATTTATACAAAACCAACCTGGATGCTGGCTGGCTGTCTTTTTGAGGAACATCTGCTGAGAGGGTTTGTGGGCTGAAAGAAGTAATGCACACCCATGCAATCAGTGACGAGGAAAAACAACAAGAGTAGCAAACATAGGTTACAGTTTATGGATCCACCTCTGGGGGTTAAAGTAACTGTTTTGCACAGCAAAGCCACTGCAGAAAGAAGCTTTGAGAATAAGTTCACAGAGCCCATGAGGTTCAGAGAGTGGTTACTGACACATCTAGTAAGGCAGAATTATCCTCACGCATGAGAGGATAATTCTGCCTTATCTTAACTGTCCTGCTTTATCTCCATCCTTGATGTCTCCATCTGTATAATTTAATTACCGTAGCTAGATTAGTTTGTGGGTATTGATTTCAGTTGACACTATTTTGTTTGCATTTGATTTTTTCAAAAAGATCCAAACTGGTCTTTTCTGAAAATTAAAGAGCTGTCTGGAATCTTTAGTACTGAAAAATAGTTTTTTTGAAACTGATTAGTTTTCTGGGGAAAACATCAGATCCAACTAAAAATGTTCTATTTCCCCTCCTGGAAATATCTTTTACTTTTCAAAATGTTTCATTTCAAATTGGTTCAAAACTTCTTGTGAGGGAGGGTGTTCATTTTTTTCAACTGAACATTTTCCAAATTAGGATATTTTGTCTGAAATTTCTCAAAGGAAAATTTTGGATTTTCTAACTTGCTCTACAAAACGTGGACTTTAGATTGTCCCTACTTCAAACAACTCACAATCTCTCACTGTGTGTTTGTGTGCAAGCGGTATTGTTATTGCTGTGTCAGTCCCAGGATATTAGAGAGACAATATGGGTGAGGTAATATCTTTTACTGGACCAACTTCTGTTGGTGAGAGAGAAGCTTTCAGGCTTACACAGAGCTCTTCTTCAGGTCTGGAAAGCTTACTGGGTGTCCTCTGAGTAAGTTTCCCAGCAGCAGAGCTCTGTGTAAGCTCGAAAGCTTGGCTTTCTCACCAACAGAAGTTGGTGTAATAAAAACTATGACCTCGCCCACCTTGTCTCTCTTTGTATGCCACCTAGCAAAATTAGACCCTGATCACAGTTGGAGAATCTGAACACTACTATTAAATAATAATTATACCAGTTATATATCATCCCATGAGGGAACAGAAACAAAAATATGCCTAATCAAAATTGACCAAAGCAGCTTGAATTCATAATGCTCACAAGCTTGCGAGTGGGAGTTAGATAGAAATTACTCTGAATAACAAATACCTTTAGGGAAAACAAATAGTATTTGCACAGAGAATTCATAAAAGTAGATGGAGGTGAATTCTGTGTAATAAATGGTTCTGTTCAAATTAGAGTTCATGCTGGGATTGCAGGGCCCATACCCACGGTGGTATAGTAGTATCAGGTACCCCAGGAACTCTATGCACAATGGGACCAAATTGCCATGAAATTTTGTTATCTGTCACCACAGAATACCATTAATTTCCATCAGCCCTGCCCCCAAACACCCATACAACCATGGCCGGTAGTTAAAAATACTAATTGATGTAAACTTCAGCAGTTATTTTTTAAAGTGATTCTATTCAAGGCTGGGGTTGTTATGCTTTTCAAGTGGGCCAGCTCCACTTTACGCCCTAGGCTTAGGTCCCATAATGCTTCCTGGGTGACCTGGCTGAGAACTCCAGGGAAGTGTATTATTTATATTGTGGTGGGCTGGGTTAAACTGCTTTGAAACTGGGTAGAGTAACTGCTGCTTTCCTTTAAGATGATTGCAAGAAGCAGCCATAAACTACCTTCTGTAAGCAAGTAGCTGAAGCAATAGAGGCCTCCACCCCAAACACAGGCAGGTCCCTACCCAAATCTTGCAAGGCACTTTTGGAAAGAGGAGTTGCTGTGGTTATTGTTTTGTGAAAGATTGGGGGTCTGAAAGAGCAGGGCCAGAAAAGTCAAGGACGTGCACTGGGAATGCGGCCCTGAGGAAAAACTAGGGCCAGGTTTACACTTAAAGTGCTGCAGTGGTGGGGCTGCGTTGCTATAGCGCATCAATGAAGATGCTTCTATGGAGATGGGACAGCTTTTCCTGTCGATTGAATTACTCCACCTCCACAAGAGGCAGTAGCTATGTGGATGAGAGAAGCCCACCTGTCGACACAGTACTGTCTACGGCAGGGGGTTAGGTGGGTATAACAATGTTACTCAGGGGTGTGGGTTTTTCACACCCTGATCAACAGTTATACCGATTATGTAAGACAGCTTTTGGGTTAAGTGGTGACTGGAAACTGGACTTGGAGCTAAGTGAGCAAAGACTCCATCTCCTGTTTGAGTCCTGCTGTGTGCATGGAAACAGGAATTTGTATGTTCATTGTCAACTAATAGGATGGCATCAGATTCCTGGCTCTATAATCAGTTTCTCCTCCTGCTTGGAACAACCCCCAGGACCCTGAATTTTTGGCTAGTCACTTGGGTCAAAAGAAGTGATAAAAGCATTATTGTCCTGTCGGGGAACTTCAACTGAGAGACCCAGTTTCCTAAGCCGTGTACAGGCATGTAACGAAAAGGACAACCCGGCTGCAGAGAGCTCGCAGTCCCCATGTTGGATAGGGGGTGAGAGGTGGACAAAAGACAAAGGGGGTTGGAGGTGGGGAGGAGGCTGAGGTACCAGTCAAGCAGAGCCCTGAGGAGAGCAGAAATCTCAGCTCGTCGGGTGCCTAGCCACTAGGGCAGGGTGTGATGTGCGGGCCGCGCAGCAGCGCCAGGGGCGAGGAGGGTGTGATCGGAGGGCAAGGGGCTGCTTTCACGAAACCGGACAGGGCCTTTCCCTCCTGCAGGAGGCGGCTGCTGTAAGGGACAAGGCGCAGCCCGGGGTCAGGGACGTGATCGGCTCGTGCATCCGAGCCTGGCCGCTACGAACCGCACCCCGGGGCCCCTCACACGCCAGCAGGCGGCCCCGAGACCCCCCAGCTCCGTGGGGCGGCCCTGTGTTAAAAGCGAACCACTCCCAGCCCAAGGGGGCGGCTGCCGCTGCCGGTCTGACACGGACACGGACAAGGGCCGGGGCCCGGGCTGCTGCCGTGTCAAACGCAGAGGTTCAAAGCTCATTTCCCCGCCGGGGGGGGAGGGGGCGGGGTTCGGTGCGTTACCCGCCCGTTGTCCCCGCCCCCCGGCCGGGCGCGTGACGCGCGTCAGTTAGCGGCAGGCCGGGCCGCGACGCCGCCCACGAAGCCTGCCCAGGCTGGTGGAAGCCCCGATCCTCGGCCGGGCCCCGCCCCTGCGGCAGCGCGACTGTCACTCACGCACGCATCTCAGTCGCCGGGAGACGCGGGCGGGGGCGGGGCCACCCCGGGCGAGCAACGCGCGCGGCGGCGGCTGCTAATAAAGTTGGTGTTGAAAAGCGTGGCCCCGCCCCCCACTTCCGGGACTGCGCCGGGCGGGGCGGGGCCGGGCCAGGCCGGGCCGGGATGGTGGTGGGGCCGGGGGCCGCCGAAGCCGGGACCTGACTCCGTGTCCAGGTGAGTCCGCCCGACCCAGCCTGGCCGCCGCCATCGAGCGCCCCCTCTGCCCCGGGCTGCTAGACCGACGGACGCTGCCCCCTTCCCCCACCGGGGACGGACGCTGCGCTCCCCTTCTCGCCCCCCTCCCGGCGGGGACAGACGGACGGCCGCGCCCCCTCCTCCCCTTGGCGCCCTTCCCCCCCGGGACAGCGCCAGACGGACGGGGCGGACGCTGCCTCCATTTTCTCCCCCCACCAGCACGGACGGACGTTGCTCTCTTTCTCCCCCATCGTCTGGGGCCAGACTGACGGAATTAATGCGGAGCAGCTCCGTGTAGACACGCCCTGAGTCTACCAACCGAGGGGCGCTTCCAGGTCCCACCTGCCCTGGCTGGCATCCCCATAACTCAGCTGTTCCCTCCCCCACCGCTCGGGCCAGTGGGAGTCTCCCAAATTAATTCCCTGGCTTCCCTACGCAAGTTCTTTTCTCTGTTCACTCCAGCTAAATTCTGGGCTCTCCCCTTGTTCTGCCCTCCCATCCCGCAGCTAACTTCCTGCTCTGCCCCCTGAATGCATTCTGGGGGACAGGAAGGCCCAGATCCTTAAAGGTGTTTAGGAGCCTACTTCCCATGGGAGTTAGGCACCTAAAAAACCTCTGAGCAGCTGAGCCTTACTCAGATCCAGGATCTGAGGCAGAGTTCAGATTTGTGGGGGGCGTGGAGAAATGTCCAAAGGGGCATGGCGGGCCCGGGCTAGCCCTTGCTGGGTGCAGGGAGGAACTGCCACCCGGCAACGCTCTGTACCCATCCCTGGGCCTGGACCCCTTGGCTGCAGCTCTGGCCCCAGCACTGACCATTGTTCTGCTCCCAGTTGCGGCCCCAGCTCCTGGTCCTGATCGTGGCCCCCGACCTTGACTCTGGCCCAGTCCCAGTTCCCGACTGTGGCTCTCAAAAAAGTGATCAGAAAAGTTTGGGGACCACTAATCAGAGGGGACACAGCCCTAGAGGAGCTATTCTTCCCCATGTGATCATTCTGTTCTTTTCTCTCCTATCCCTCTGGGAGTAGCAATAGATGCTCCAGCTTTTCCCTTCTTCCTTGCCACTCCTTGTAAAAGCAGTGGTGCCTCTGCCACTCTCGTTCCTTGTCCCTTATTTCCTGTTCCATTGTGTTGCTCTCTGGTCCTTTCTCCTCCCTTCTGTGGGAAGGAATCAGTAGTTCACCATCCCAGCTTGGCTTACTTGGCCAAGCAAAATTTATATTTCCCCTAGGCAAGTGGGTATTTCAAGGCCAGATTTAGAGCCTACCTACATTCAGTGCATTCTAACTCTGCATTTCTTATGAGTATAATATGCTATTGGATGTTACTATAAAAATATTCCCCTTTACTTTTGATTTGTGATTGTAATTTTATTATTGAATTCCTAGCTATGTTTTGTTCTTTCTAACATCTGTTTTGTTCCTGTTTAATGCCTTCATTTCTCTTTCAATGTAATGACATTTTGAGGTTGTTCTCAAGTTTGGCATATAAATCATAACCTGGTCCCATATTACTTTCTCCCTAGATTTTTGAAAAATAACTGCTTTTACAGGTGCACTGTCTAGATTGGCAGGCCTATTATGTAGTATAAATGGATGCGACAAGAAAGAGAAATTGCTGGTGCAGGAATCTGGTAAATTTCACTTTACCGCTTGCTCACAAGAATGGAGCATGCAGGTATAGAGATGAAGTCTACACAGCAAAATCTCTCAAGTCCCTGTGTTCCATTATGATTGATGTCGCCTCACTGGCCTCCTTGATGCCCACATTGGCTCTGTTTTTGTTGTGACCACATCACCTCGCATGTGAATCCCTCAAATGACTCGCCCTTCTTCATTATAAATTCATGCTGCTTAAGATATCTTTGAGGCCCTGTTTACCTATGCCTCTTCCTGCTTTTTTTAGTCTTTAACTCAATTTGTTCACTTGTGTGATGATGGCAGACTGCTTTGCTGTCACTGGGATTTTACCTTGAGCTAGTCTAAGTGGTCTTGGATAAGTGCCCTCTGTCTATTTAGCATATTGATTAGGTTTTGTGTTTGTAATTTTCAAGCTCTGACCTCTATATGCCTTTATACAATGGCTTTCCATAGTGATGGATCACAGAAAACTTCACTAGTTCCTTTAAGGGAAGGTTGATGTAGCAAAAAGATCACTTCTCATTTTAGGAGTAGTGGGTTAACCTCTGTATCTATTAAGATGCTTAGTTTTTGTCTGCACTATGGAGACTGTCAGAGTAGCTATAGCCATATTTTTTATCAGTATAGAACATCACCTACCTGAGTGATGGTAGCCAGACCAATGGAAGAATTCTTCCATTGACATACCTGCATATGTATGGGGAGTGAGGTCGGCATAGCTACATGATTCAGGGGTGTGTGTTTTTTCACCCTACATCCTTGACCAACATAGCTATGTCAACCTACCTTATGAGTGTAAAACTCGCCTTAAGGCTTTTCTACATTTAAAATGCTGCAGCGCCACTGTAGCACTTCAGTGAAGACACTGCCTATGCTGATGTTCTTCCATCGGCACAGGTACTCCACATGCCTGAGAGGCAGTAGCTAGCATTGTCTAAACTGCGGGTTGAGTCAGTTTAACTATGTTGCTCAGGAGTGTGCCTTTTTCACACCTCGGAGCAGTGTAGTTATACCGATCTAATTTTCTAGTATAGACCAGGCCTTAGATGGCCCTCACTACCATATGTCAGTGTGGTGTGTTTCTATCCACTGTAGTTGTTTGGGATGCTGGCAATTGTGAAGGACCTGGTTGATCTGTCTCTTCACACCATGCTAAGCTCAGTTGCAGCAAGAATGGGGATTTATTACTATCACTCCCTACAACAGGATAGTCCCCTCTCATCCTCCCCTTTCTGCAGAGCCAGAACTGATGAGGAGAGGATTCCCTTTGAATGCAGCACTTAGCACCCATAGAATATTAGCCTCCAGGGATTTGCAAATGCCCTCTAATGCTTGTAATTACTTTAAAAGGTTCTGTGAGCACCTGGTCAAGCAGGAGACATTTTCTGAGAAATTCTTTGGAGGCAATGTCATAAAGAAGTGCTATATTTTAGCTGATTAGTACAGTGAAACTTCATTGGAATCAGAGTGAAGTCTAATGAATGCATTAAAGGAATTTTGAATGATCTCTACTATAATCACTTACACTATAACTTAATGCATTGTAAGCCAACTCCTTAGTATTTACACCTGAAATTGTTTCAAGTTGTCTCAAGACAACTTCTTCAAATATCCCTCTCAGTACTTAACCTTGAGGTAAAATGCGGGTGAGTGCAATCTTATTTGTATTCCTGCACTATAACAGGTCATGGGCAATACACAAAAATACATAGAAGCCCATGATCTGTCCCTGACTTTTACTAAAAATATTCAGGAAGGGGGGTGTACTAACAATGAGCCCCACTGCCAGGGGCTGACCAACAGCTGTAGCTCCAGCCCCATGGCTGCGCTTGCATCGGGAGTTGGCCGCTGCTCCTGCAGTAGGGACTGGGGCCAACAGCTGCTCCAGCCCTGTCACTATGGCAGGGGTGGAAGTCACAGAGGTCTGTTAGAGTCACAGAATCCATGACCTCTTATTCTCAACTACAGTACTTCCTCAGGGCCTGTCTACACTAGAAATGCATCAGCGACACAGCTGCAGCACGGCAGGAGTTCTTCCATTGCTGTGGTAAATCCACCGCTTTGAGAGGTGGTAGCTGGATTGATGGAAGAATTCTTCTGTCGACTTAGCAGTTTCTACATTGGGTCATAGGTTGGCTTAATTAATTGCACAGGCCATGACATTTTTCATGGCCCTGAGCAACGTAGTTAAGCTGACCTAACTTTGGCGTGTAGACTAGTCCTTAGTAGTATAGCAGGAGAATGAAACTGGTTCATGGTCTATGCTAACCGGTTAGGTCAATCCAGCTGTATTACTCAGGGGTGTGAAAAATACACGCTGCTGAGCGCCATAGTGAAGCTGAGCTAAGTCTCTGTAGACGGTGTTAGGTTGATGGAAGAGTTCTGTCAAGCTAGCTACCATCTCTCGGGGAGGTGGATGATTACCTATGCTGACAGAAGAACCTCTCCAGTCAGTGTAGGTAGCATCTACACTGAAGTGCTGGAGCCATGCAGCTGTGGTAGCCTTTCAAGTGTAGACAAGCCCTCTAGGATAACATGGATATCACTTGGTTCTACATTTAGTTGTAACTTGTAGCTTTTGACTATTTTGTGCCTTTATCTGGCACTTTGAACTGTGGTGACTAATCTTATTTTGATGCCTGTATTCTAGGTTGAAGACAGCAGTAATGCTAACGTTGGCAAGCAAACTGAAGCGGGATGATGGTGTCAAAGGACCCCGTACATCCAACTCAGCTTCTGATTCTACTCGGAGAGTGTCTGTTAGAGATAAATTGCTTGTTAAAGGTAATTGATCTTTGTGTTTAAAAGATTTGCCGTCCCATTAAATCTGGTTGGTTAGTTCATCAACTGACAAAACTAAATGCTGTACAAAAGATTTTATATCAATGTTTTTTTTAAAAGAGCATCCTTATCGCATGAGGGTGGTGTGAAGATAAATGCATTAAAGATTCTGAGAGACAAGGTAGGTGAGATAGTATCTTGTAGTGAGAGAGTATCTTCTGTTGGTGAGAGAGAAGCATAAAACAATTCAAGATTTTAGTCACTTTGAGATTTACTAATGAAAAGTGGTCTATAGGAGCTAGGTATTAGGACTATCATTGCTGTCATTTGGATGGATATTACTGTGCACTATATACTGCACTATATAAGCGGTAATCTCCACATCTGAAATTCAATCACTGCAATATTGAGTTCAAACTTTGTGTTACTAGTAGCCATCTAAGTGCAGGTAATGCAATCCCCCTCCCCAAATATATTGATGTTCTAGAAATAGAATCATTCTTATATTATTTAATGCTAAAGTCCAGTGTTTGACATCATCATCACAGAATCAGTGGTGATTATATGGTGACAATATTAGTATTCCTGAATAAACTGGACAAGAAGATCAAGTTGATTAGAAAGGAAAATATTTCTGTTAACAAAAATACAGGTAACTACTATGACAGGAAAGCAAGTTTAGAAGATATGTGACAGATGGTGGTAATTCTCAATGACTTCTCAACCTGTGATTAAATTAAAGCAAAAAGAACATTAATATCTTCAAAATGAAAAAAAATAGCCAGTTCAACAGATAATGCAACTGCCTATTTGGCGGCAATGGAAAGCTGTGGGTAAGAAATGTGGATTTTTTTTTTAATTATTTTTTTTTGGCATATTTTATTGATCTCTTACAGAAGGGTTTTTGTAGACTGTAGTGAGCTGGATATCAATCTGTGGGAAGATCCCCTAGTTTCTGCATATTTCTGGTGCAGCAGACTAAGTTTTGCAGCAATTCTGTGTATATGCAAAAAGGTGGTAGTCGAGCTAAATATGAAAAAGAAAAAATTAGCATAGCATTTTTATATTAAAATTATACATTTTTCCTGCTCCCAGATCTTATGTGATGCAATATCTTGCATTTAAAATAAGAACATAAGAAGGACTATACTGGGTCAGACCAATGGTCCACTTAACCCAGTGTCCTATCTTCCGACACTGGCCAATGGCAGGTGCTTCAGAGGGAAAGAACAGAACAGGTAATCAGCAAGTGATCCATCCCCTGTCGCCCATTCCCAGCTCTCAAATCACTTGACATTTTGAGGGTGGAATGTGGCTTAACTCCTCTTTTTCCCATCCTGGGAACACTTCACAGCATTTCACTATCCACAGCATCTAATAATGGATAAACTGGTTTGGTTCATGTTTCATCTAGAAATGATTAGCAGGGAATTTATCAGTGTTGACATAGAAGTGTCGTGGTGAAGTCCTGAAGTCCCGTGGTCAGTTCAAATGTAACGGTTCATATTTCACAGTCCTGTTGTTTCAGGTTACTTAAAACTGACTTCAGTGCATCAGTTTATATTCATTTCACATCGGGCATGTTACTTTCCAACCGTAGTGCTAGAAACCTGTGTTTTTAAAATGAAAGTTTAGATTCTGCCACAGAACAATACAGCAGAGTATACATTTGTTGTAAATTTTGCATCCTCCTGTAGTCAGATTCTCCTCGCATCCTGTCTTCCCTCATTTGTGTGGCCAGGAAGTGGGGGTTTCAATTCAGGTTACAGCTGCTTGTGACTTCACTGTTCAGGTCTCTGAAAAAGCTTGCCAAGGCTTCTTAGCTGAGAGAGTTAAAGTGTGGATTTATGATTTTCTAATGAGCGGAAAAAATATAATGGAAAAGGGCATTTTTTTTTCTTTTTGCTTTGCAGTTTAGCTTTAAGCATGATTATGTGTGCCCTGTGTGTTAAAGGAAAATTGTGACATAATGTAAAATACATTCCAATCACTATTCACAATACAAAAGAGTAATATAATATATTTAAACATCTGTTTGCTGTCAGATGAATTATCATAGCACCCTTAATAAAGGCAACAATATACTTTAATTACAAAAATGTAGAAATATATATTCATATTCTTCCTCCTCCACCCAGTGGGACAGTGGTATAAAAATACAGCCATTGATCTAACCATCACTTACAAACTTTAGAAGACTAAATGTTAGACAAGTTACAGATCCTAAATTGACCATTATAATTAGAACAAAAATCAAGAAACAGACAAATCTAAACCAAAAGAACCAATTATTAAATGAAACGAGCCTTATGTCCTGACCGGACAATTATCACACTTGATGTGTGGCGGGTCTCCAGAGGGAGAAATTCTGGGGGATGGGACTGCTGGCCTTCATGGGAACTGACCACTATTGCTGTGGGTACAGCTGGAGAGAGAGTCTTTCAGGTAATTGGACCCCAGTAAATTTGAGGCTTAAAAGATAATTCACTAACACATTAACTGCACAGGCCTTGTCTAAACTAGATACGTTTCTGGAAAGTTTCCCACTCTTAGCATTGGTTCAGCTGAATTGGTGTTGGCCGTGTTACAAACCCTAATGTAGATGGGGTTTCAGCTGCTGACATGGTTTTCACACCCTATTATTTAGACTTGCAGGGAACAAATATTAATTGACAGGGAACTGACAACTGTGTTGGCAGCCAAAAGCCTGTATAGTTTAGGTTCCTACCGTTGCAAACAACAGTTCAGCTGATCCAATGTGAGCAATGGTGAGACATTCTTCAAATCTCTTTCTATTTTAGAGGGGTCCATAATGGCTCACCCCATACTCAGCTTCAGTCAGCTGCGTTATGCTCAAGCCAAAGCTTCTGGGTTTGCTTCTGAAGGGGAGCCCTAAGAAGCAACAATCACCTTAGTTTATTTAGCCTGGAGCTTTTCCAGGTATGAATGTTGCACAATGTGTCAGAAAGGATTGATCACTCTTCTGGGAATTGTGTACATTAAAAAACAATGGCTTTACATGTTGTCTACAGTGCAAATAATAAATAACCCCTATTGGCAATGGGTATCAGCAAGGAATGATGTTGAATCAGTGCTGAAACACGATTTAGCTCTGAGTGTGCATAGGCAGGAACAAGGAATGTCCAGCACCATTTTTCCTTATCTCTATCTGCAGCTGAACCAGTATGAAACACAATTTAACTGTCTGTTACCAGTTGCTGACACTTCTTGTCAGTAACAGGTATGATTATACTGCAGACAAGGCCTCAAAATCCATGAGTAGTGATAAATTCAACAGGATACCCAGGCTGTAAAGTATTTTGGTGATAGGTAGGCATTCCTTTAACCGCTGCAGATAGTCTCAGCCTATTCTACTAGATGTTTTACGCTGTCAACAAGGTATCACTTCAATATTGACGTGATAGTCATAGCCAGTTCATTTTCATGTGGGTGTCTGTTTTGGCCAGGTTTTGGGAAGGAAATGAAACAATAGAATCTGTTTGGTGACTGAAGTGGAACTGGGTATAGTTCGCATACTAATCACATTGCAACCTGAAAAATACCTAGCTATCAGCCAGCTGTCTGTCACAAATAACCTAGATGCCGTTTTGGCAGTCTGATGGAGATTAGGACATAGCTGGCCATGGTCATGGCCCTGAACATATTTTTAAAGGTTTTAAACACTGTCTACACTTAGTGCAAACACACTTCAAAGAGCACTTAATTTAAACATGCTAGCTAATGTGGCTTTTGAATGATCACCTTTTTTTTAGTCTAGATGTGGTCTTAATGAATTTGAAGACAGCATATGAATGAGGTGGTAACCTTAACATTTAATAACTTAAATATCAACACTAACTGATTATTTTAGCAGAATTATTCTTATCAGCTAGGTATTACCATAATCAGTTGTTCTTGGATGCACTGGTGGATACAGCAGATTAAGATGGCCTCTCTAATTTAAATTTTAAAAGGTTCTGCCAAAAGTGAGGAGTCCTCTGTCCCATTCTTTTGGTCACTGACTATCTATAGGCTTGCCTCTGACCAATCCCCTGTGCACATTATTATTAATGCTAATACTAGTCATGGACAAGGACCCTATTGTGCTAGGGACTGTACAAACACACAACAAGAAGATGGTCCATGCCCTAAACAGGAGGAAATAATTCTACGGGAGTTAGGGATGTTGTTTTCCAACTGTATTGACCTCTGGCCACTGGTGGCTGCTGTCATGGCTGCTTCTCCCTTGTTAATTCCTTCTGCAATTGAGGTAGCACAATTAGGAGATCCATAATGATTGCCAGATCTGGGAGCCAAACAGGAGGCGCATGTAACATCAGGGGAGAGGAGCAGATCAGAACCTGGGGGGAACAGAAATGAGCATCTGAGGTCAACTTCCCGTAATGCGGTGTTCTCCATCCTATAATATCTTTATCCCATAATTTTCCTGCATATTTTCTATTTCCCATGAATCCATGCATGACATGTCGCTGTCCACCATCTCCGCTGGGAACATGGAGACTGCACAACTCTGCACTACTGTCATGAGTGTTGCAAACATAAGACACATGATCCTACAGTATTTGCAGAACCTCAAGAAAAACCATGGGGAACATGACAATTTCCTGGCGGTCAGTTTGCTGGGGGACATAACAAAAATCAATTCAAGGTCATTGGTTCATGGAGCCACTGCAAATGGTGCAGTGTCATTTCTGGGCCCAAGAAACAAGCACTGATTGATGAGAATGTATCGTAATGCAGGTTTGGGATGACGAGGAGTGGGTGCAGAACTTTAGGATCTGCAAGGTCACCTTTCAGGATCTGTGTGCCGCACTCACCTCAGCCGTCCAGTTCAGGGACACTGAAATGAGAGCTGCCCTGACAGTGAAGAAGGGAGTGGTGATCACACTGTGGAAACCTGCAGCACTAGATTGCTACTAGTCAGTGGGAGGTCATTTTGGAGTGGGAAAATCCACTGCATGAACCGTTGCCATGCCTGTGTGCAGGGCCATTAATCATCTTCTGCTATTCAGGACCGTGACTCTTGGCAATGAGCAGGACATAATGGATGGCTTTCCAGCTATGGGGTTCCTGGATTGTGGTGAAGCAGTAGATGACACATACATCCTCATTTTGGCCCCAGAGACCTTGCCACAGAGTACATCAACAAAAAGGGCTACTTTTCCATGGTTATACAAGTGCTGGTGGATCACCAGGGATGCTTCTCAGACATCATGTTGGCTAGTCAGGGAAGGTTCATGATGCTCGCATCTTTAAGAACACAAGACTGTTCAGAAAGCTACAAGCAGGGACCGTCTTTCCCACAGGTGGATTACCACTGGCGATGTTGAAATGCCAGTAGTAGTCCTGAGGGACCATTCTGCCCATTACTCCCCTGGTTCATGAAGCCATGCACCAGCCACCTTGACAGCAACAAGGAAAGATTCAACTACAGGGTCAGCATGTACAGAATGACTGTTGAATGTGCTTTTGATAGATTGAAAGGGTGCTAGTGGTGTTTTCTCACTCGATTGGATCGTAGTGTGATCCCAGTGGTTGTGGCTGCCTATTTGTATCCTGCATAACATTTGTGATGCAAAGAGAGGAAACTTGCTGCCAGGGTGGAGGCAGAGTGGCTGGCTGCTGAGTTTGAACAGCCAGACACAGTGGCTATCAGATGAGCTCAATGAGGAGCTATATGGCTTAGGAAGGCTTGAAAGAGCATGTTAGCAGCTAGCCCCAGTGGTGTACTGGGCTCAACCTGGGGCGGCAGTTGCGGGGAGCCTATTAGGAATTGTGTGGTGCTTGCTGCACGTGTGCATATCTCAGTGAAGGGGCACCTATTAACCTTGGGGCGGGTGGGGGGGGAGGGGGGTTGCTGTACGCCTATGATAACTACAGTGTTTGGCATTGACCCAATGTGTAGTGAGTGCACTATTTGAGAGTGGGGTCCCCCACCATTGCTACTGGTGTATCGTGCAATGGGGACAATGCAAGCCATCATTATATATCATGTTCTGTAAACTAATAAAGATGAATAACTTTCAAAACAAAAGCATTTCATTCACTAACGCAAACAGATCCAAAAAAATAATCTGAAGAATTTAAAGTAAATACATTTTCATTTTAAAAAAAAATGTAGAAACCTTACTAAATAAACCAGAGGAAGGAACTTTGATGTCCGTTGTAGCTATGCATACATCAACCGTTGTTGTCATAGGTCACTGCTGGTGAAGCAGTGGTTTCCCCTAGTGGTGAGTGGTAGGGTTAGGCAGGCTGGCTTCCAACCAGGAGGAATGCAGAGGGGGGTGTCTGTCAGCGGACTGGGTCGGAGCGGGAGTCAGGCCTGGTAATTGGAGTTCGAATGCCAGAGCTAAGGGTTGAGTCAGAGGCAAGGGGCGGAACCGGATTACCAGCACTGAGGAGGAGGCAGGAGCAAGGCTGGCACAGGATGGGAACAAAGCTAGATGCAGGGCAGGATCTGGGCTGGAGCAGTGGAGGTGCAAAGCAGGAGCAGGGCTTGGAGAGGCAAGCACATGGAGGCAGAGAGTCTGTGGACGTGGAGCAGCCAGCGAGCTGTTGCTGATGCTAGGTTTAAAAATTGGCCTGCTAGCTCCTCAGTCGGTCAGGGAGGGCAGTCCATGAGGCAGCGTAGCTGGCTCATTAGGGCATCAGAAGTACTGAGCAGGCGCAGCTGACGGATGCACTGTGCTGCAGTGGGAGTCGAGCCTAGGATTTCTGAACCTGGAGCTTCTCAAGAGTCTGCAGGATCTGAGTTTGGTGTAGGAAAAGCCCCCTTATGCCCTGGTGCATCTTCCTCTCCCTTTCTTGTGCGTTTCTCCTGTCCACTCTTTCCTTCCCTATACAAGTCTGCAATATTCACCCTCCAGGCCACAACATTCACAGCTCCAGATAAAATGCATGAAGGCAGCATTGTCAGGATAGTAGGAACAAAAAGTGAAACTTGAGAATCAGCACTGCCCCCCCCCCCTTCCTTCCTCCCCTAAAGTGATAACCAAGACATGTTTAATGACACTTGTGCTTTGGAGTCCCTGATCGCCAGTGCCACACTCAGTGAGGGAAAGGAGGAGGAAATTGCTTGGTTGAAACTGAGTATAGGGCAATGGCAGTGAATACCGTCACTGTTTTCCACAGGTGGTGGTGGTAGCTGATATCTCATCCCTGAGATAACAAAGGCAGAGAGAGCACAGCTGCTGCTGGCATCACAAAGCCGCTGGAGCCATATGCTGCTAGCCTGTGTACTGCAGTTGTGCCTGCTGGAGTTACTGACTCCTGGTGTGGGAAAGTGTCCAACTGCGGAGGAAAAAATAAGGCTGCCATCCCCAGAAACCTTTGGGAGAGGATTGCAATGTGCCTCCATGGAAGTTTCATAGAGATCTCTGAGGATTCAGAGGAGAGATGTGTATGTAAACAGTTCCACGTGCCCCGCCCTGCCTAACACTATAGGTGAATGAAAAGCAGATAGCAACTCTGTGTGTCTTTGTTGCACAGCTACCTTTTCTAGTACGAGTAAATTACTGAAAAATCGAAAGTGGAGTTCTGCTAATTTGGGGTGCTTTTCTTGTAATAGAAAATTTATCTATGCTTACCTGCGGTTCCTTGCCCTATGTTGGGCTTACCTGTGCTCAATTGGCAGGACTGGTAGATCTGCGGTGGAGAGAAAAATATCTTCCTGGCTCACTGCACAGCTGAATCTCTACCCCCAGTTGCCTGTCCCTCATACTCCTCCTCTTCTTCGAGCACCACCACCTCCTCCTTGCTCTTCACAGCGGGAGCCTGTCACTCAGGCTCCTTGTGGATATCCACAGTGGCGTGCAGGGTGGTGATGGGATCTTCGCCAAGCATGGCATGCAACTTGTCGTAAAAGCGGCAGGTCTGCAGTTCGACACCAGATCGACTGTTGGCCTCCTGGTCTTCTGGTATGCCTGTGGCAGTTTCTTTTCTTTCACGTGGCAATGCTGCTGGCCCTTGTCGATCCCTTCTCCTGCATTCTCCGAGCAACCTGCTCATAGATGTCGACATTTCTACAGGTGGTTTGGACCGGTGCATGCACAGCCTTTTCCTCCCCGCAGGCCCAGGAGATCCAGTATCTCTTGTCTGCTCCAGGCAGGAGCACCTCTGGAGCATGGTCAGCTGGGCAGATGTGCACAATAACGGAAAGCAGATAGAGGCGTGCGCGCCAAGCTGGACAACCAGGAAAAGGCATTTCAAAAGCTTTTGGGAGTTTTAAATGTGGGGGCAGGAGTTTGTCTCTGTGACCCCTGGACAGTGGAGCTCACAATTGTGACCAGGGTGGTCATTGTGAGGCATTGTGGGACAGCTGCTGGGGTCCTATTAGGGTTGATATAATAATGCAGTGTCTACACTCCAGTTATGTTGATCTCCATACATTGGCCATGGCTCTGTGCTGCTCAGAGAGGTGGTGATACTATGTCAGCGAAATGAAGCACTTACATCGATGGGGGACAAATTTAAGTTTAGACACGTGCATATCTAGGTCAACGTAAAGCAACTTATATCACCCTAACTTTGTAGTATAGACCAGGCCTCATGCACAAGCCCCTTCTGCTTAGCCCCCTGTTTGCTGTTCTCCCCATCTGATCCTTGAAACTGACATACTGTGGGCACAGGTGAGTTTTCAGAGACTGGAAACATGACATTTATAACTTATTCTGTTCAGATTTTTGAAAACTATCAAATTCAGCAGAGACAGAGAATTCATTTTTTGGAGCTCCCATATTTTCATTCTTTGAAGACCAGCTTTTGTGTGAGTCATGAGTGGGGATTGTGCAAGATGGCCAGTGCCTCAATGAACTGGGCCAAAGAGAGAGAATTCTTGAGTGAAAGAGACCAGAAACGGCAAGCAAAAATACTGTTAGAATTATATTTTTATAATTTATTTGTAAAACAACATGCCAGATTGTCAGTGATAAAATACATTATGTTTGCTTACAGGGTAATAAAGACTATTCAGCTGCATTTTTTTGCAGTGCATCAAAATCTTTCTTTTCACTGCAAGTGCTCGTGCATATTTCATCCTGTTGAAGAGATACTGGCAGCTTGAAATCTGCAACCAGATTTTCATATTTTAAAAAAAAATTCTCTTGTTACTTTGTGAAAAAATCACAAAACTGGGAAGTAAAAGAAAGTTCAGGTAAATGCACTATATGTATAAATTGGAGAAAACAGAAATTAATTTTTACTCTAGTCTTTTAGTTACAGTAATCCTACTTTTTGTTCATAACAAAAGTAGGCAAGAAGATCAGAGTGTTGTTTAAAGAGAGAATAATATTTAACATTTCCATAGCTTCCTCCATCTGAGGATCAAAAAAAAGTTAATTATTAATTCCTATATCTTCTGTTATGGCCACAACAACCCTGTTTCTGAAACAGCCACATAAGGCATCGCATGCTGAAACGGAGTATACTTGTGAATACATTGTTTTTGGCTTCATAGTATCATCATACAGTGAAATGGTGCTTGTTTGGGAAGAAAGACATGAAAAGCTTCAGGGTAAATTAAAGTTTAACCCTTAGTGATGGAAAACTAAAATGGAATTACAGTGAAATGTTCACGAAAGTATGTGACAAATATAGTGAAACCCATATAAATTAGTTTTGGTAAGAGGAATTGGAACAAATCAAAGGAAAAGGATTGTCAGGACTTCTTCTACTGTTTAACTTACAAAGTAGAGAGCTGCTCGGATACATTACCTGATTGTAATTTTAATCCTCCTTTATACCTAATTTTCATATGTGCATCTCTGTGGCACAAGTAAAGTGACTTGTGCAAGGTTGTATACTAGGTTGTTTTTCCCGGATTAGAGCGAGAGAGATTTCTGGTTTCCATTCCTTTGCACTCCTTACCTGCATAGCTTATTTCAAACTGCTGCTACTAGTTTTCTGATAATTCAGTAAGCTACTATTATATTGCATAGACTGACGTGTATGATTTGACAATATCCTCTTTCAAGTAAGCATTTGGAAGAGGAAGGAATACAGTATATATCTTTTAATCTAATTAAAAATGGGTAGTTTTGGACAAAATCTCTTTTAGACTTTACAAGTTCTTTTCATTTTTAATATCAATCCCACAATTTAATTATACAGCTCAGGGGGAGCGAAACATCCATCTGCTTTGAATAATAGAGTTGATATAGTTTTTATAAGAAGATGGGAAATGGAAATGTCAATGTCTGTGTTATATTACTGGAACTGGAATCGCTTTGTTATAAATGTCAAGATACATATCTTGAACTCTGGCAGGATCAAAGGATCTACATTTTGTTTTATTTTGTACTTCCCCTACACTGTCTTGCTCAATACAGGAGAGGGCGGGGGGGAAATCTCATCATACATAATTTGGTGTTCTTAGTGTAGTAATTTTGAGAGGTGCATTCTGAGCTTCATGCTCATGCATATATCAAATCAGGTCATGCTTTGTGCTCATGTTCATACCATCAGCACATTTTTATGGTGGGGGAAGGGAGAATTTACTGGTTAAAACCCAGCTTTTTAAAATTACTAAATTTATTCATGTTTAACTTGATTTTCCCCCCACATTTGTTAGTGCTCTAAATTGTTGAAAAACACTAATTTTGAAATTAACTCACAAGAAAAGTTGACAGTAGATTCAGGTTCCACATCTGCCACTCAGTTATTGTTCCCATCGCCTCCAACCCAACCAATTTTTGTGGTTTTAGAATCATGTTCCTATTTTTTAAATGTTTTTCACTTCCCTGTTGTTTGAAAGACCTGTGCAAACAGGGAAAACAGTGAAACAGACTATAAGCAAAAGAAAAAACAAACTGAGAAATGGAGAGATTTCTCTCCAATGTTTGTCATTTGCCATGCATGTTGGAGAGAGCCCCTTAAATTTAATGCCACAAAACTTGTTTTTCCTTAGAGTTGCTGTTTGATCAGATTAGGTTCTGTACCAAAAATGTCTCTAAAAACCTAACGTCAATAGAAATATTTCTGTGAAATCTAAAAAAGAAAATTGTGTATTTTATGTTGGGATTTAAACATCTGTTCTACATTGTGGGAAGCTCATATATAACAGTAGTTGATACTTGCAAAAACAGTACACACACATTTTTCAGACTGAAGTTTGATTTTTTTATTTTTTAAATAGCATTCCTTTTTAATTTCAGATTTTTAAGCGGTTGAATTATGGTAATAGCTGCTTCTAATTTTTTTTACAAAAAAAGTTTGGAAATTATTAAGACTAGTATGTTTATAAAAAGCACAGTTGTATGAGGCATTGTCTCCACAATGCATATACTCTCCACAATGAAATTGGTTTGAATGGTTAGCTAGTTGCAATATGTATATATAGAACATCAATTGAGTAGTAGAACATCAGCTGAGTTCTAGTGGTATTTTTAAGATTGTGGTTAAAATATTGATTATTAAAATATTGATTATTCGTCAGTACTGCAGCATTTAGTCTTAAAACAGATTCACTTAATTTATTTTCAGTAATTTATGTCTTAGCTGTACATTACTAATGTAAATACCAAGTTAGAATGGTTTCTTAAAGTAGAGGTCAGTATGACGTGGAGTTTGTGTGGCCAATAAATGTCTTATTTGCTGCTGTTAGATCTCAGAGTTGCAGGTTTAACAAGCTATTATGTGTTCCTTTCTGTCATTCCTATAATTTACTATACTAACTTTAATAATTACACATTTGTTTTAAGGAATGTTTAATTAGTTTTCACTAATTACTTTTCTTACTTTATTCTTGTTTACTAATCTCAACAACTTCTTCCTGTTCAGTTTTACTTTTACAGTGTAATTTTATCTGAATTTGGTTTTCCTTTCTCCCACTTCTCTCATTTAAGTCTAACCTTTCTCTGAAACCACTTTTCATCATTCTCTTTCTGATACTCATTTTCAATCCACTTCTATTAAAATGGAGGTGGGGATTGCTTCCTGTGTGATAAAACACTGTATCTTACCCCGGTAATCACAGTACAGAACATGCTAATATTCTAAGCATTCTTAAAAAACAAAACAAAAATGTTGTTGCTTTATGTAATAGAACTGTCATATTCAAAGAGAAATATTTCGGACATTTCATTATGCTAATAACTGCAGGGTTTGAGGGCAATTTGGAAATATATTTAAAGCTTTTTTTTGCATCACAGAAGTATTATTTTCAGATCCCATGTTTCTATGGCCTTTAATATATTTGTAAGGTTGTTCCTGCCTGACTGTTACAAAATTTTTTCATTAATGGCTGAGTAATTCCAGGCACCTCTGTTTTGGTTTATATTGGTTATAATAACTGGAATCATCCAAACAAATGTGAACACTTGATAATAGAGTTAAGAAGGGTAACCCCTTGTTAACAGATAATGAAATAAGAAAGTCTTTCAGTACATAAAGTAGCTAAAGTTATCAGCACCAAAAATTAATGAAATGCAAAAGCTGCTATGTTAACTCTACGACATTGTGCATATGTACATATTGCTTGGTGAGGTTGTTAATCGGAAATACTTATATGGGTGAGCTGATATAAATATCTATTTCTTGGCATACTGTTTCTTATAATGTTAGGTTTTCATTTATTTTAACTGTGAGAGGAAAGATGAGACAATTCTAAGACTTCTCTATCCTCACTTGGTCATTTCTCTATAACCCTTTTTATTTCCAGTGACTCATGATTTGAGTTGGCACAATCTATTTTTGTGGACTCTAGAAACATGTCTCTACACAAATGTTTCATGAAAATTAAGTTATAGAGATTTCTCTTTGTCACATAAAGCTTCAGAAAAACAGTATATTCTCTCCGACTGTTTGCCCATATGGATGCATTTTCATGAAGATGCTCATTTTAGCTGCTTTTAATGTTCTGACATTTTTCATACTCGTTCTGAGACCAAAGGAAACTTTTACATTTCACTGCATGAGCCCTTCGAGTTATCCATTTGGGAAAAAATTGTTTCACATGTCAGCGGTTGACTAGTGATTACTGAACTCTCATTTTACCTATCTGTGAAGCGCTGAGAGAGGCAGAAGTAAGGCATGGCTCAACAGGGCTCCTGCTGGCTGGTGGGGACTCTTGCCTAAACTGAGGCCCTGTTCTGCTCTTTGGATTCTCCTTTTCTCTGTGCAGCCTTTGCTAAGAATGGCTACAGAGGTGGGGACCAGGCAGGATTGCATTGGACAACATACAGGAAGGGAGTGCAACAAAGAGAAAAGGGAACAGATTGTCACACTTCAGGACAACTGCTTCTATATCCCCCCTCTCCCCACTGTGGTCTCTTGAGGGCACCTACTCGAAGCTCCCAACTCCTCAGCCGTCACCTCTTTTGGGCAGAGACCCATGCCTTTCTTCCTCCTGACAGGGATTTTCCAGGTTACACAGGTCTCTGTCTACACAGTGATACAAGGACAAGTGCAGAGTCCTGCACTTATGTCGGAAGAATCCCAGGCACTGCTGCAGACTGGGGACCAACTGGCTAGGCAGCAGGTCTGCAGAAAAGGACTTGGGGGTTACAGTGGACAAGAAGCTGAATGAGTCAACAGTGTGCTCTTGTTGCCAAGAAGGCTAATGACATATTGGGCTGCATTAGCAGGAGCATTGCCAGCAGATCGAAGGAAGTGATTATTCCCCTCTGTTTGGCACTGGTGAGGCCATATCTGAAGTATTGTTTCCAGTTTTGGAGCCCCCAGTACGGAAAGGAGGTGGACAAATTGAGAGAGTCCAGCGGAGGGCAATGAAAATGATTAGGGGGCTAGAGCACATGACTTAGGAAGAGTGGCTGAGGCAACTGTGCTTATTTAGTCTTCAGAAGAGAAGAGTGAGGAGGGATTTGATAGCAGCCTTTAACTACCTGAAGGAGAGTTCCAAAGAGGACGGAGATATACTGTTCTCAGTGGTGGCAGATGACAGAACTAGGAGCAATGGTCTCAAGTCGCAATGGGGAAGATCTAGTTTGGATATTAGGAAAATAAATTTCACTAAAAGGGTGGTGAAGCACTGGTTGTGAAGGCCCAGCTTGACAAAACTCTGGCTGTGATGATTTATTGGGGTTGATCCTGCTTTAAGCAGAGGGTCGGACTAGATGACCTCCTTTGGTCCCTTCCAACCCTAATCTTCTATGATTCTCTGATATCTCCAGCAAGCCACACTGCCTAAACCGTGTCTGTACTTTGCATTCTCTTTGAAGGTTATGAACTGCATAATTGTCTGCAGTTGTAGGTTACCACAAAGCTCTTTATAATCAATCACATTTATTCTTGAGGGAAAAGTGTTATAGAGAAGTTAGGTAAAACCAGTAAAAGAACCTACGTGCATGCTTAAAAGTTTACCAGCAGTCACCCCAAATCCAATCTTGTACTCTGGTAGGTGTCAGTCCTCCAAAACACACAATTGGGATTTTCCCTAGGTTACTAGTTTGTAATGGTCTCAGATTTGGAACTAGAACAACCATCAGTAGTACTCTTGCAGTACCTTGTCTCACTAATATCTTGGGACCAACCTAGCTACAGCAACACTGCAATGAATATAACTAGAAGTTCTAGAATTTTGTCTACAGAAGGACTCCTAATGTTATTTTAAGATTGCATCAATTCACAATTTAAATAGTGTAGTTTGAGGAGCTGTTTTCATTATACTGTGAAAACATATTAAACTAATCCAATTCCCAGTATCTATTGAAGCCAAAAGAGTTGTATCAATGATGAATTTGGCCCAGCGACTGATAAATATTTAATTCTCAAAGAAATAATCATTGCTGCCATGAAATCACAGAAAATACCTTATAGAAAACAGGGAGGGTGGAAAAGCCCAATTTTAATATTAATTGTAGTAACACCCAGATGTGCTGGAAACAGCCCTTAAATGTCACAGATCTTACTTTTCCTTAGTCACTGTCAGATCAATTTAGGTTCTGTACTAAAAAGTTTCTAAAAGTCTAAAATCAATAGAAATATTTTTGTGAAATGTAAAAAAGAAAATTGTATATTTGGGTTTGGATTTAAATATCTTTCCTGTGTTGCTGGCAGACAAATACATAAGCACTGTGCTAGTTAGTGTGTGAGTTAGAAAATAAAGCTATGGTATTTAATGTTTTTTATTACTTTTTTGGGATGAAATGAAAAAAAACATTGATTTATTTTTTAAATATATATTTTTAATCGTTAAAAGATCTATTGAAAAAAAATCTTGAGAAGGACTAAATATAAATATAATTGAAAAAGAAGAAATTGTGCTCAGATTTTGGCTTTATATAGATTAGGTGGGATGGAGGGATGAAAAAATTGCTGTACCTTTTTTGCATCTGATCAACAAAGATTGCTAGACCAAATACAGTCATTGGTCTGGCTCTCTCTTCCTGGGCTGTTCTTCACTACTCCTGCTGGCTTCCATCAGCAAGGCAGCTGCCAACATGGCAGCAGCTCGGGGGAAAAACATTTTGGTGGAGAAGATGACAAGGGAGATCTGTGGTGGATGAGGGCAGAGCATAGGGGCTGCAACAAACAAAGCAAATAGAATGTGCAAAAGGGAAAAGAGGCTGGAAGGGGGAAATGTAGGAAAGGGTTGTGACCGAAAGCATGCCTGTGTTCACGCACTATGTGCTATTGTAATAATCTTTGTATAGAATATGCCTTGTGAAGTATCATTTGTAAATGAATAACTTGCTGATCAATAATGTTGTGGTGAAATGTATCTAGCAACATTATATGTAAAGTTATGAATGTCCCCTATATGATGATAGCACATGTTCAAACCCACACAGCCTTGCTAGGCAAACGTTGAACTTGTTAAACAGGTCTATCTGAAGAAAAGAAATGTGAGTTTGCCATACTTTACATATAAATAGTAAACAGGAGTCTTGAGAGAGCAAGAGGAGGAAATGGCAGTAGACAAGGCAAATCTGCATTTCAGCATACACATGGGAGGAGAAAGAGCATGGTGGCACCTTCAACTCCTGACTCCATGTCACCTTCTTTACTCTTTGAACAAACTTTGCTTGGAGGGTAACCCTTGGAAGAATCCACTTCAAAGGGTGATTGGACTATAAAACTGAGGGGCAAAAACACCCTAAGGCAGTGGTTCTTAACCTTTCCAAACTACTGTACCCCTGAAGCCTGAGTCCCACCCCCACGGGGCTGAGGCATGTAACTTAGTTTCATGGCGCCCCTGTGGCTCCAGGCAATTGCCTTTCTTGCCACCCCCAATACCAGCTCTGCACTTGCGACCCCTCTAAACCCCCAGGTTGAGAAACACTGCCCTAAGGCATCTCTCCCTGTGTGTGTGTCCGTCCATCCATCCGTCCTTGTCTCTTTCATATGAGAAGAAGGAGCCCTTTGACTGTGTAATTAGGTCAGCCTTGTTGCTGGGAACATGTGGTAAGGATTTTATCTTGAACCAAATCTAGCTTGTTAAGTTTTAGCTACTAGAAAGCGTTTTATCTTTGTTTCTCTTGTAACAATTTCTGACTTTAATACCTTTAGGTTTTAAGTGAGTACAAGCATATCCCTTTGAGTTCAATAACCTTGTTTTATTTTTAATTTAAAGTAAGGCGGTATTGTGTTTAAACTAAATTGTTTGGTAACACCAGTTAAAGTAGTAAATTGTTGAATGTTGACATATTAGGGGTAACAGGCTTCTAATACCTGAACTGCCCAAGAAAGTGTAGGACACACGTTTTTAGGAAAATTTGGGACTAAGCATATGTTGGGGTCACCCTGCAAGTAGTAACCCAGGTTGGTGGAAGCCAGAGTGTGACTGGAATGTTGTTGGCAGGCTGCTGGGGGCAGAGTTGCTCAGTTGGCGCTGCAACTGTACACAGACACTTGGGGTGTGACCTGCATGCTGCTAGGCTGGTTGGGAGCGGCCCTGGTTGGGAGCTACAGCAGCAAAGCATTGCGAAGCACCCAAAGTTGCATGATGGGTGATGACGCAACTCTTCGTTGGTCTGAACTGCACTCCAGAATGTGACAAGGGGATGATGAACAGATGAAGTTGTTGAAAGGGCAGATTTAATTGGCCGTTTTCAGTCACATGATGTAGTATCAGGCTACTTGGCTTCCCCCAAGAATATAAGTTAGAGAGGATCTGGGCAGGGATGGCAATTTCCTGGGAAAAAAATAGTTTGGGGCGGACACTGGTAAATACTGGCTTAAACCGAGTTTAAACTGGGAAAAATAATTGCATCAGTGTCCAGCAAGCATAGAATCTTTTCAGATTCTTTTCAGAATGGGCTTGGTTTATCTGCTACATCAAAGTTGGTCTTCTGTTGCAGAATGCTGCAGGGCCAAATGGACCTGGACTGGTAGCCTGCAGTTCTGCGTGCTTCTGATTGCTTAATGCTTCAAACCTATTACTCTGCATTATTGTCATTTTCATATAATCAAGTGTTTTCATCTTTTGTTTATATAATACTGAAATATGAGTCATGATATGTATAATTTCCTTGAGGAAAATACCGAACCAAAATGTATACTGACATTCCGTATTATAATTATATATATTAGTATTATGCCTACTGCAGTTTTACTTTTTATTTGTACAACCCTAAATTAAACTACGAATTTACTGTCTTATGTAACCACAATTTGAATATATAACTTAAAACTAAGTGTGCATTAATGAAACAGGTTTTTAAAATAGAAAAGGCCTTAAACTTGGACTAACCATTTTTTCCCGAGGCGGTAAAAACCATGATTTTACCAGCTAGTCATATATAACATGCCATCCCGGAATACAGGGGTTGGTGGGGCTTAATGTGGAAGCCTTCACAGTGTCAAATAAGAATCTAACACTTAGGATGCTTATCCAGTCTCTGAACCTTTGTGGTTTTCCCATCACTGATTTGACTTGTATTTTTATTTTACAGACTGTGAGGTTTGCTGCACATCTGTTTTTGTAACTAAAATGATCATTTAACTACAAACCAATAGAACAACATGAAAGAAATTTTGTTTGCTACCAGTAATGTCTTTTCCTCAACTGCTAGGGTTATAACACAATAAAATAAGTTAATATCAAAAAGTAAACCAAAAACTCTCCCACTAGTAGATCCTATGACCCCTGAATGTGGAGCTCTATGCTCCCAAAGACATTCTTTCCCTGACACACCCTGTCTTAAAAGAGCTGGTCTCTCAGCCTTCCCCTAAGCATCTGTCCAAGTGGTATTAGGAGAAGTTGAACTTGGTGATGAACATATAAGGAGAATGTCCAGAAGAAGTGTGGTTTAAAGAGGAATTTGAAGGACAGACATGTCTTGAATATAGTAAACAATATCTTTAAGGCAGTAAAATGTTCCTATTCTTTGTGTTTAAAGTTTAAATTGAGAACATCTGTCTGTTCAAACCTTTTTATTTTCACATGCAACATTAAGCCAGCATTAACAGTAATCTTCCTTTTCTTTTCAACAGAGGTTGCAGAACTTGAAGCTAATTTACCTTGTAAGTATGGAGTTCAATATTATGCATTTTAAGAAAAAGAACATAGGAACATGGACTCTGCTTGCTTGTTTTCTGATTGATAATTTTGAACAATGATATTTACGTTATTTGTGTAGGTGGCAACACATGTACATCCTTTTTAAGCATTCACTGGGTTGGCAATGTACATATCTTTTCTAGGGGTTAAGTCCTAAAGCAATTATTTGCATCCCTTGAAACTGGTTTTTTTAGTGCTCCAGATTTGGGGAAATAAAATGCCCTTCTCTAATAATATTCCAGGAATTAAAGATTTTCTGTTAGGTGATACTTGCAGGTACTTTCTCTCCTTAGAAGAAAGGGAGGGACACTCCTACCTAAGAGAGATACTGAATTAAAGGGCAAAGGAGAGTAAACAGTTAATTGTTTCTGTAAAATATGTTAAATAGATATAGTTTTTTGTCATGTTCTTGCTTTTGTTGCTTTACACAAGCACTAGATTGGAATATTAGGGATATTACTTAAAAAAAATCCTGAGATGAATCCTTAATTTGTGCTTGTCAAGGAACAAGAAATGATAGATTCTACTGTGAAAACTAGTACATGTAAAGCAGATTATCATATATTAAATGTGATGCTGAGTTTTGGTTGGGATTTTAAATGCATAAAAGCTTGGAAATTCAAAGCTGCTTTTCTCACAGCAGTCATAATTTGGTCCCCTTGGGCACCTGCTTTATTCTGTATTAGCGTAAGAGGGAAGGGGCTTGTGCTGTCCTGGAGTGAAACAAAAAGCTGTTTTATCAAAGGATGATGAGGCAAGTTTCTAAAGCCTTGCATATATTGTTTAGAATGGGAATTGGCAATGGGTACACCGAGCAGTTGCTGGACACTATGTTCCTTGTCTATGCTCGCAAGGAAAACAGTGTTCAGCACCATTTCAGAAACCATAGTCAAAAGCTGAGCACTGAACTCTGTTCCCAGTGAATCTGCAGATAAACTGTGGTTTAGACAAAGCTAGTGTGACACTTCTAGCCTTTTCTGTATGAGGGAAGCTTTTAAAAAATGTCTTTCATGTGGACAAAGCATTTGAGAGGTGCTTCTTAGGTCCCTGACATGTTATTCTCTCCTTTGTAACACTTATTAATCTGGAGCAACTCCTTATCCTCAAATTTAGTCTTCTCAGTGTAAAAAAAAAACCTACTACTACTAAAAAGAATTCCCTTCTGTTGGTTGGGTGGGAGAAATGAGAAGGGGTAAAAGTTGGTGCAGTTCAGTAGGGAAGGTAAAGGGGGAGAACATTGCAAGAGGGGGGAAGGTAATTGAAAAAGAAAAGATAAATTAATGCTGATTTTGTGCTATTTTGTTCAGTTTTATCTAAAGCATAGATAAACATGCAAGAGTGTGTTCAACTTTATTAATAAAAATACTTAGTATGTTTTTGCGTGGAGACACTTCCTAAGCTGATTAATAATGAGCACCATATACATGCCTGTAAATAAAATATTTATATTCCTTGCTGTGCCTTGGTGCTATTTCAGTTTATTGGGTGTGTTATTTCTTGAAGTCAAAAGTTAGGTTAGCCCAGACATGGTGATATCTTTGCATGATACACACTTGGCTGTCTAATTGCATATTTTATAAAGAAACCTACATGTGTTTTCTGTGCATTTGTGTATGTACTAGAAATATCACTACATACTACTGTTTACTCAACTTCAACATTATTTGATTTCAATTAAATACCTATAAAATGGCAATTTATATCACAAAGTGTCAACTGATATTCCAATCTGGAGTCAGATATAGTGGCTTTTTCCCCTCCCTGTTGTGTGTGTATTCTGGGTAATGTCTAATGTATCTTTGTATGTATGTGTTAGAGATTTGTTTAGCATAAAATAAATTGCCACAGCCAAGCTAAAATATTCAAATGTTAAAATATGCAGTGATGAAATGTTAATTAGAAATTTGAGATAGTACATTGTAACTGACTTTGATTCAGTATTTATAAAATGTTGTGTGATTCTTGGTTTTTTTAAAACCTGTCTTGATTATATATCTGAAAAAGATTTGGGGTGGTGGTGGATAATCAGCTGAACATGAGCTCACAGTGTGGTGCTGTGACTAAAAGAACTAACACGATTCTGGTAAAGGGGAATCTCAAGTTGGAGCAGAGAGGTTGTTTTACCCCTGTATCTGGCACTGGTGCGTCCTCTGCTGGAGTATTGTGTCCATTTCCGGCGCCCAGAATTCAAGAAAAACGTTGATAAATCGCAGAGGGTTCACAGAAAAACCATGAAAATTATTAAAAACGCCTACCTTATAGTGATAGACTCAAGGAGCTCAATCTGTTTAGCTTAACATAGCAAAAGTTAAGAGTGACTTGATTAGAGTCTATAAGTACCTACATGGGGAACAAATACTTAATAATGGGCTCTTCAATTTAGTAGAGCAAGGTATAACAATGGCTGGAAGTTGAAGCTAAACAAATTCAAGTTGGAAATAAGGTGTAAATTGTTAACTATGAGAGTTATTAACCATTAGAACAATTTACCAAGAGTTGTGGTGGATTCTCCATCACTGGCCATTTTAAAATCAAGACTGGATGTTTTTTCTAAAGAAGATGTAGTAGAAATTATTTTAGGGGAAGTTCTGTATCTTTTGCTATGCAGGAAGTCAGACTAGATGATCACAGTGGTCCATTCTGGCCTTAAAAATCTATGAATAGTTGTGGTTTGGTGTTAAAGAATTGCTCTTGCACCAACACTGACCCTACATTTCCAGAGATCTTAATACCATTTAATTTCCCACTTAAAATGTAATTTATTAGCCTGGGGGGTGAAATCCACATAATAGGCATGTTAAGGGCAGCAGCAGTGCAGATTTTCATATATTATCTTACAAATGTAAATCCACCTTGACAAGTGAAAACTACTTCTGTGGGTACGAGGGTAATTTAGTTTCCATGTACATTTATTATTTAGTCTCTTTGTGTAGTTTGCAAACAAAGTTGCAATTGTGCTGCAGGCTCATATCCACCATTCATTCCATGTAGGCCACCGAACAGCCTTTAGATGCGATGGACTTTTGATCACTCTTGGCCCTAGAGGTGAAAGATTCTGTATCCCATTATCAAATTCCCTGAGAAATCCTGTTCCTCTCCGTTTTTCTTACTCTCCACCTCTTCCCACTATTGTTATAACTGTATGTACCTGTATTGTCTTGAGAAAATAAGCACAGTAACTGGCTTTTAGTGGTGCTCAGATACTATGATTCTGGTTTAACACCTTGAATAGAATATAGACCAAAAATACCAAATACACTTGTCAAAATTTGTACTTGGATGGTAATAAAGGAGATTTGGCCTGTTAAAGTGACTGTCTGTCTTAGAAGACATTGGGATTAAAACACTGCATGTATGCATGCTGCTCTTGTATTGCTGAATTAGCTTTCTAGGTACTGACTGTGCAGCTTTATGAATGAATTTGAAGACTTAAATGACTGTGGTTACTCTGAAGTGATATACTGTCAAAAGTTACGTCTAAAGAAATCAGGTCACCAAATTCAAGTAGACCCTGCCAGATTGTTTAACAAATTAAATTCACTTATTACAAATTAAAATGCACATGCAAGCATAACAGAATTTCAGCTTGTTTGGTCTCCTGAAAATACTGTTTTTAAATCCAAAGAGCTCAAGACACCATGGAATTAATATTTAGACTCACTGACCTTCATGTTTATTTTTAAAATATCATATAAAGAGAAAATGATTTCAGTAACAGTGTTTTCAGAGGGAGAACTTATCTGTCTGGTAACTTGTTACGGCTTTGAAATTGTTACTGTGGAAAGTATAATGGTTTGGTTGAGTTCATTATGTCACCGTGGTGGGACCAAGGATCAGAGACACATTTGCCCTCTGAGACAGATGAAATTACATATTTTGGGAGGCTGTGATGCTTCCCAGGGGAACTCAGAGTTGTTAGGCACCTTGCACCAGCTTGCCATTAGCATGAAGAAGCGTTGTATGTGCCTGCCATCCCAACTAGGATCAGCTTCCCAACTCGGCCAGCCATGGGCAACACAAGCACTTCTCTCTACGAAGTCCTGATGTGTCTCTGCAGGTTAGCAATAGGCACGCTCCAACCCTGGAACCCTTCCAACGTCTCCTTGGAGTGTCCAGCCCCTAGTCTAGTGGACATTTACATCATTCACCATTTCAATGTTTCCAAAGAAACAGTACTCCCAGCATATCAGTTCCATCTCAGATCACTACTCTGCTTAACTTATAGCACTTGACTTGTTTATAGAGAAATCATTTTTATGTTTATTTTACAAAGCACGGAGATTCAATTAGCAGGTAGAAGTATTGAAAGTGAATGGTTACATATAAAATAAAATCATAATGCGCATTCTAGAGTTGCGGCTTATTAAAAGGATGCTCTCATGTCTGATAAAGTATTGCACTCAAAATATCTTGCAGAGCTTTGTAGCCAGGCTGGCTGGGGCCCTTCTTCCATGAGACATGCACTCTGTCAGCTGGCCTCCTAAGTGAAGGATTCAGTGTGTCTCCTTAATCTCCATGTTATACCAGACCAGTCCTTTGTGTTCATTCATAAGCAGGACACCCCCTTGCTGTTTTTCTTGCTGTAGATTTATATTCTTGTAGATTTTCAATTGCTCAATTTGCATCTGGCTCAGTATCCAAATAGGCATACAGTGTGAGACATGCAGTACACTAATGGTCAGATTTCTGATGACCCACCTTAACTCCAAGACCTTGTGAGCATAATTTTCAGCATAGGTACCAAGGATCCTTCTAAGATCACTGCCAGCTGGCTCCAAGGGGTTCCAGGGTCACGGAGGTATATTCTATTCAGTACAGCTCAGCTGTTAGTACATCTTGTGGGTGTGGATAGTGTTTTTAGTTAACACGATGTGGAATGCAATACAGCATGATGATGTACCATAAGCTATAATAGAAGTTATTGTCCCAGTTAAAAACCCTGATGATCAGAAATTTCGATTACTAACCTTCAAAGCCACAAAAGACATGGTTCATCACTCTAGGACTCTCCTTGCTATAACAGTATCTTATGCCAATCAGCTCATGAGTGACTTACAGTACACTTCTGCTTTTCTTTATGGATACAAATGGTGTGGCAAAGGGAGGTTTTTAGAAAGTGTAAAATTAAATTAAAAAAAATAAAGGTTTGCACAGTGAATTAGCAGGCTCTTTGTGCAATTTGGGAAAAGTGACCTAGGAAGCATACCTCTGAAAGATTTAAAAGTAAAACTTTCTATGATGGGGGAAAAACAGAATACTGCTGTGTTTCAGGGGTGACATAGTGACAGACACCATATGGCCTGTTTTGGTGATTAGAGAATCCCAGATTGAATTGAATTTAAAGACTACCAGATTTTTAAATAGAGATGAGTTTAGAATCTGCATCAATTTATGGCATTGATTTCTTCCTCATTTGCCTGGAAAATCTTTTTATTCACCCACTTTTTTTCATTCAAGTTCCATTTTAAGTGACGAGGAATATTTGCAGTTGCTCTAACTAAATTGTGAAAATTATAAATTAATATTTGTCATTGTGCTTCAATAACCATACTTGGTTAGACCACTGGTCTGTTTCAGTATGGCAGCTCACATCTGACATTCCTTTAGGGAGACTACATTTGACCTTCAGTTAAGGAATTGCTTGGGACCAAAAAATGTACTGTTCAGCTGCCACCTCTAGACCTTTGAGGGAAACCCTAATGGTTGTGTATGTCCCGTCTTTCTAAATTCTGATAAGTATCTGTGGCAATGGTTTAGGTCCAATTATATCAGGCAAACAATTAGCATTTTAAAAGAACATGGCCTGTTTTTCTTTATTGGTGTGTCTGTCTTTTTTCATAACTATAGATCATAACACCAGCACTGTGGCTGATTTGATTACATGAATTGCATTGACCCAAAATTATTTAGGATGGGGCATAAGGGTGATTGAAAACCCCCCAGCAAATGAGCTCACCAGAATTCATTTCTCAGTGAATGAAGAGACAGAGTGCTTCACAAGGATGTACATTTGGGCCCCAGGAGATCGAAAGAGATGATTTTCATTCATTGTTTGATGCCATTTTTTTTTCTTTGCAGGTACATGTAAAGTGAATTTTCCAGATCCAAACAAGCTCCATTACTTTCAGTTAATTGTAACCCCAGGTAATGTTTTCAAATACTTTTAAAAAATGAAACACTGAAATAGATTAAGATTAGCACACACTGGCAAAGTTATTCATGAGTATAGACTGCTTGGGTTCTATAGACAATATATAATTAAAAAATAGGAGCAAATTTTAAGCACTGATCTTACATTGGGGCATTTGGGAAAGTTTAAATGTTGATTTTGAGAACTGGAATCTTAAGGTATAAACATCAGTAGAAGCTAGAAAGAGTAGAAAGACTTTTAGATCTCATTTGTTTGTTTTATAGGATGAAACAAGTGGGATTTGACTCAGCTTCAGTTTTAATTGCAGAAATAGACACTTCAAACTATTTCAGCAGAAATTATTTTATTCATGATATGTAATAAACTGTTTCTATTTTACAAGACTGTTTATTGCAGACTTTTTTGGGAGGATGGTTAATTCAATGGAGATGTGACAAAATGACAAATTTAAAAAGTATTTCAGGAGTACTTCATAAAGCTATACATTTCAGAATAAGGGTGGTGTACTTCTAGAATCTTTGCAAATATTAAGTGTGCTGTCATAAGGTCTCATACCACAGCCATTCTTTTTTAAACAAATATGCAAAACATTGGCTAGCACACTATGAAAGATCAGTAATAAAAACTAATCTACAGTTTTCAAAATGAAAAATGCATTTTTGATACATGTGCTGATTTTTGCTTGCTGATTTGCAGAATTCCTCATTTCCTGATGAGTTTCATAGTGAGGTACTGCTGCATAAAAATTAAAATCTTTACATTTGAACATGAAACCAGGTCTGGGGTATATCCCCACATAGCTTTTTGATGAAGTGGAGCAGAATCTGGTTAAGAGCCTGATCAAACTCCCACTGAACTTGGTCCGTCTCTGAGATTTTGTGAAACTGTCTAAATGGAAACATTTAGCTGTAAAGCATAAAGTGCTGAGGTTCAGGTGTTTACGTAGTGTATGTTGAGATATCAGCTTGTTCCTTCTGACTCTAGATTTTTTTTGTAGTTTTTAAGTTTTGCACTGAACTTTTAAGATATGCCCCTGTAATTCTGTGTTAATCTCTGTTCAGTAAACAACATGCTGATCAGCACAGGAAACATGTCTCTTCTATGTAAAGCACAGTTTAAACTTACGGTGCTATAAAAATGTTTTCAATAATAATGACCATTCTAATTTAGTGTTGGTACCAATAGTTAAACCAGGCAGACACTAGATGTCACTGTTGTTACTCATCAGTAAAGATAAAATAATATGTAGTTGGCAGTAGAAATCTTGGCTCTTTCGGTTAAACTGTCTACTCATGTCATTTGTGTTTTCTCGGACTGGAATAATTTGGTACGGCTGCCCCATTGAGTACACTAAAACTCATAGCAAAGATTGGCTGTATTGAACATGTGACAAAAGTTTCATATTAGCAACTGGTTGTGTGTAGAGGTATGCTAATTAGATATATGTGAAGGTCATCAAATCTGTTGGTCTGTGCCAACTGTTGCCCTTTAGTTTAACAGATGCCTTTTCATAATATTGTGGAAAATTTTAGGTGACCTTCTGTAGATTTACCAGGATCTAAGTGAATGATATCATAAGTGTAAAGCAAAGGTGGCTTTTTCCTTTTTTGTATTAAACCTGAAGCAGCTTAGATACTGCACAATAGTTTATTTCTGTAATAGTAAACTATAGCTAAACAAGGGGACTTGCACTGTTTGTGTTCATGACGATGATCATTGTACTAGCTTCATTACTGAGGTGAAATTACAAGAAGAAAGGTGGTTTTATTCTCTTTAGTTTCCATTTTGTTCATCTAATTATAGCCGCACAGCTGAAGCCCTGGCTTTTACAATCTGATCAAAATAAACATCTATTTTCAGCTGTGTGTAATTCAGTTACAAAGCTTGTTTTCCACTAACACTTAACTTATGCGTCTGCTCATGTGAACATAATAAAAATACTATTGATTTTAATGTAACATTAACAAGCTATAAAGAACCTCCCAAATAGCTATGGTTTGTGGGACACCCAATCACTGTGTTCTCTTACTGAGATAGCAGAGAATTGGGTAAGATTTCTCCCCAAATTTTCCAGACTCAGATTGGTTTTATACATGCACCTGAGGAACCTATTACTGTAATACCTGGGGAACATTAAACACATTTGCCTGTTCAGGAGAAGCCAGATTTCCTCCTCTTCCCCCATACTTAAAAGTCCCTTCGAATAGCTAAATTCAAGTGGCCACTTCTAGAAGTGCCCTGATACGGCCATTCTCCAGCTTGATTGTTAATTGAATGCCTTCTGAAGGATTAGTCTTGCAGTTTTCAAATTACAGGGCAAGGGTTGTACTCAGCCTGATTTCTGGTGCCAGTGAATTCTATACCTTAAACCTTTGCTGTAGTATTCTTATGGTGCATCTCTATTCAGGATTTGGAGATGCAGACTTTGAAGAATAACTAGGATAGGATTGGTAGCTGGTGTAGAGCACGGAGGGCTGATGTTGTTTCTTGTTAGTTCACTCCATTTAGCAGAGAGTCTGCTGGGTGTTTGGTTTATGTATAGTTTGTAGGTGGCCATCTGTGTCTGGCCACGGTATAGCGGTTGCCTTGAAACAGCCAGTAGGTGACAGAAACATTGAACTGGGATTAAACTCACATTTTCTTTACGATTTTAGAAGCTGGAAAATAACTTGGTTAAAAATTCAGCTGATACTGGAAGTGAAAATTGAAATAAATTGTACTGGTTAATCTAATTTCTTGAGGAATCCTAATGTGAAGAGGACCATTACAATGGCAGGGAAAGAGTGAGAACAGCTCTTTCTGAGTTTTTAAGTGATAAAATGTATTTTCCCATTTAGAACAAGTGCTAAAGTAGAAACATGTTCAGTAGTTTAGAGAATAAAACTGCAACTCTTTCATTCTCCACTTCCCACCAAAGCCTTTGTCAGCACACTTGTTTTAATTCTTGCAATGCATAATTATCAAGGAAGGATATGAGTTTTAAATGAAAATGCATACATAGAACATCTTACCTCAAGTTTTTACTTACAATGAACCTGTGCTCTTGGGAGTTTCTTATTCATTTAGTAATTTGCTTTGTGCAATACAGATGAGCCATGCAATAGTAGTTTAATGTTGCACAGTATCTAACAGTGAAATTAAACTTATCAGCTGTGGCAGTGAAAAAAATATTCTTTAGTATTTCTGAGGCAGAAGTGACTTTTATAACTATCTGGACTGCTTCCTCCTTCTGCAGACTCCCTGAGCCAATTGTTCTGTCTTGCAAGAAGATCATCTTGGCAGCAGCTGCTTCTGCTAGTTACTGGTTGTTTTTTATTTTTTGTAGCAGTAGTGGATTAAAACCTAAAAGAAGCATGGAGATGCCTGAAATGTAGGCCTTGGTTACAGCTAAAAATTGCAGAGTCATTATTACCCACTTTACTCATAAATCTGATCCAGAAAAGGATGGAGCACAGAATTTGGATTTGCTAAGGTCGTTCTTGTTCAGTTGCTAGGATCAGAGGCAGAGAGAGAATTGAATCTCTCTTTAGTTTTTGCTCATGTGCAAGATTAATGTGATGAAAGAGGAAAGGAGCCATGTGTCTTCTTCCCGTGTCTCCCTTTTGTGTCTCCCGTTTGGGTTGATAAATTGAGCCTGCATCAGCAAGTAGCACGTAAGAGCCACCAGACCTTGAAAGAAGACAGAGGGAAAGCCAGACTAATCCCTTATGATTAACAGAGAGATTTGTAACAAATGGGGTCTGCTCTCTGCAGATAATTTAATAATCTTATTTGACTCTAGAAATGGTTTGCAAACCACTGAAAGTAAATCTAACTTGGTTTTATGCCTGTTTGTCAAGACCGTTGGTCTACATCTGCTTTGCCTACCACTGCTTCTATAACTAAGCCTCCAGTTGAGAATATAGTTCTCATTTGGATCCTGATTTGCAGACTGTATCATTTGAGTTGGGGCTTCTCTTCATTTTCACTTCATAACTTGAAAGGTTTTCTGTTTATTGAGTCTCATGGCTTGTGGACCTTGTAAGGTAGAGAAGTAATGATTTTATCTTGTAAGCCCCATAAGCTTCATAGGGCAACATTATAAAGCCAGAAATTTCCAATCAATACCAGGTTGTCAGCATAGAAGCTACAGAAGGTATCTGCGAAGATCCTGCTTGTCGAATGGAATGGAAAAATATATATCTGGTTGGCTGCACAGACCAGCTTGTAAGAAAATCAAGCTTGCTCACAAAGAGATCATCAGTTGTCCAAGGAAGACAGACAATCCTCATTTAGGATTGTATGCTAAGAAGAATAGAAAGAGCATTCTGCAAGGTACAGGTGGCCAACAGGATGGTATTGTCATCCCAGAGCCAAGATATGAAATATCCCTCTCCAATTGGATAGGCTTCTGAAGTCAATGGGCCAGGATCTACTGATGATGGTGCATATCAGCATTAATGACATTGCATTGTATGCCACAGATTATAGATGACTTCAAAGAACTCTGAAGGGTACTGCAGAGGAAGAATGTCCAACTAATCTTCTCAGAGATTTTCCTGTCCTGTGAGTGAAGGAAGACGCAAAGTAGAGATTCAGAAAGTGAATCACTGGCTAGGTAAATGGTGTAAGATAGAAGGCTCTGATTTTGCTGAAAAATGTTCCACTTTCTGTGGGGAGAGAGATGGTTGTACAGTTTGGATGGCCTATGGCCTCCATTTCAGTTGAAGGGGAACCAGTCTTCTTTGAGGCAGTCTGGCTGGAGTAGTCAGGAGGGTGTTAAACTAACAAAAAAAGGGGAGGGTGAAAAAGGGAAAACATATGTCACTTTCACACAAAGTCATGATGTTGAGAACAGAATAAATCAAGAAACCAAAAGGTTTGAAGAGAAATTCTGTAATTGCCTATATACCAATGCTAGGAGTCTCAGGAACAAACCAGAGGAATTGGAATTGCTCATTTATGAGCATAAATTTGATCTAGTTGATATTACTGAAATCTGGTGGGATGATTCATATGATTGAAATGTTAAAATCAATGACTACACTCTTGTTTTGGAAGGATAGAGTGGGCAAAATGGGAGGGAGGGAAATGGCACTATCAAAAATACTATTACCTGTTTGAGTTATTGGCAACTTAGAAAAAAATTATCTTGAATGCTTATGGATCAGTGTTGTAACAGATAAAGACCAAGAGGGGATGCTAGTTGGTGTCTGCAGATCACCAAATCACACTAGGAACCAGGATTACCAGCTTCTGAAGCACTTACCTGTAATGTGTAAGGAAAAAAGCTATATGATCATGGTGGATTCAATTTGAGTGACATATACTGGAGGTCTTATGCTGTCAGTATTAAAATATCCTCAGAATTTCTAAATATTATAGATAATTTCTCAATTCAAAAAGTGTTGCTTCCAACACAAGGGGATTCTATATTAGACCTCATCTTGATGAAAGAGGAATTGATCACGGAACTAAAATTAGTGGTTGCTTAGGTACAAGTGATCATGACTTTATCATATTTGTTATGTGCAAACAGAATAAAGTCCATACAAGTAATATATATGTTTTGTGCTTCAAAAGGACCAATTTCACAAAGCAGAAAAAAAATTGAGTCAAGTCAGTTGAGAAAGAGAATTTAACAGAAAATGTGAATGATAAAGGGGAGTTGTTGAAGAACAATTTTGCTAGATGCCCAAAATGCTACAATCCAAAAAGAAGACAGCACTGGTTAAATTCAGCCTGTCTTAGAAAGGAAGTGAAGTGTGTGTGAATGTGAGAATACACACACACACACACACACACACACACACAAAGGGAAGAAACGGGAAATTGCCTAAGTCATACATAAAAATCAGAAGCTAAGAATGGTAGAAAATTGATCAGGGAAGCAGAAGGACACGATAAATCTATGGTCAGCAGACTTTAGAACTGTAAGAATGAGTTTTTAAGTATTTTAGGAACAAAAAGAATCCTAACAATATTAGTAGTCCATTAATAACTACATGGAAATGGTAGAATTATCAATAATAATGCAGAAAAGCCAGAAGGATTCAATAAATATTTCTGTTCCGTTTTTGGAAAAAAAGCCAGATTTATTCATACCATATGATGAAACACTTTCCATCCCCATAGTAACTCCAGGAGGATTTTGAACAACAGGTACTGAAATTAGACATTTTTAAATCAACAGGTCTGGGTAACTTGCACCCAGGAATTTTAAAAAGAGCTGGCACAGGAGCTCAGTAGACTGCTAATGTTCATTTTCAGTACTCTTGGAACACTGGGGAAGTTCCAGAGGACTAGAAGAAAGTTATATATACTAGAAATATACTTTACTTACGTTTATAGCAAATACTTATCCTTTTTTTTAAATTTAAACAGATACAGTTTCTGACCAAAAAAACCTTTGAATTTTTTTTTTTTTGGCAGGATTTGGAAATAAAACAATTTAGTATGCGAGATTAACAAGCACATTTCTTTAACAAATACATGTTTTTATTTTAACATTTGTACAGAGAGCTTTTAATTAGTGGCGGTTAACTTTAGATAAAATATCTTTTTTGAATAAAATGTGAGTTTAAATTGTTTGCCTTGATTATGTAAAAACTGACTGCCTTGAAAGCAACACACTCCTACAGAATTAATTCCTAGGAAGAGAGAGATCTGTAAGAATTGTTGGCCCCCTGGGCAAACATTTATCAATCCCAGAATAAATTTTATATTTTGAGAGACAAGGTAATATCTTTTATTGGATCAACTTCTCTTTCTCTCACTAACAGAAGTTGGTCCAATAAAAGATATTACCTCACCCACCTTATCTCTAATATCTTGAGACCAACACATCTACAGCAACACCTCGTGTTACATTTTGAGTATTTTAGGTGTATATTTCATAAATACCAAATCTTATTCTCTTTAAATTAAAACTCAGTATCTTGTTTGCATGCCTACTGAATGAGGACAAACTCTTTACATGTCAGCTACTATAAAACCATTTCTAAGGCTTGTATTTATTTATAGGCACCCTAATTCTTGACACAGAGGTCCTGAGTCACCTGATAGAGACCGTGTTCATTAAAAACAAATCCTCATTTATGTTGATGTAAATAAATCTATTACAACTCTTTGATCTACCTAAAAGTCACGTGCTCCAAACAATTAAACTCTCGTGATAAATAGAAATAAAATGCATTTGCACTGTACTAACTGGATTTCTGCAATTTAGTATAATTTGTGTTTGATGGAGTCCTCACACACAAGCAGCAGAACTCAGGTAATTTTTAGCTTTATCTAGGCTGCTTCCTCCTGCTACAAACTGAGTTGACATTAAGCTTTCAAAGTAGTTGTATAAGGGCTTGATCCTGTAAATTGGACTATTGGACGGAGTGTTTGCTATTTTGAGTAGTTCCACTGATTACAGATGGACAGAACAGGGAGTGGTCATCATCAACCAGCAGCATGAGAATAGCTCAGAGAGAAAAAAGAACAAAGACTGTTTTCCTTTTGACTGGCATTCATTATATTACCCTCCTTTAATTCTTTATTAATCTATCACATGTCAGTCATTCCATTATTTTCACTGGGATCAGTGTCAGGCAACAGGCCTACAATTACCTGGGTTGTCCTCTTTCTCAGTTTAAAATATTGGCAAAACATTAATTTTTAATATGTTTAAACATAGGCTGCCTAAATTAGAAATTACAATCTGTGTACAGTAGTTTATTTTATATATAAAACCCTGAATGTCAGATTAAATCGTGTTATGTAATGCATTGACACCAGTTGTATTGACTAATTTAAACTTGGGTGAGTTCTTGCTGGAAAGTCCAAGTGGTGAAATTGGAAGGCTAGTACACAAGTGCTAACTGCCCCTGTTGAAGAGAAACAGTCACTTCTTTTTAAGCAAAATACATGTTCTTCCAGCTGAATGTTTTCCCCACATTACCCCCATAATTCAGGGTGTTCAGGCTGGAGTGGGCTTTGTTTCAGGCCTATCTAACATTTCAGTTGAGTTCATAGGTTCTCCCGCCATTCCCCTAATATGCCTATTTATGGCTTTAAATATTGGCATGTGCCACTGACTCTAGGACCTGCTTTCAACTATCCTTTGCAGCCCTGTCCTAGTTATCGGACATTCTCCATTTAAAACAGGGAATTGGATGTAATAATACTTTTAATCTTCCAACCCTCACAAACATTAACTAATTAGCAATAAGTTTAGATTATAAAGAAAAATGAAATTTAAGACTAAAGGGGAAGAGAAAATGATGGAGATACACTGTTGGAATGCTGCTTAAAGGCATACATTTATCTAGGAAAAAAGGAGGTCTCTGGAGGAAAAGAGAATGGCAATCAAACACAATCCCTCCCTCCCCTACCCTCGGACACTAGTTTTTCTCTTTTTTTTGAGCCAACCCTATATAGTGGCCTTCTAAAAAATAATTAATTAATTTTTTTACTTTATAACACTATTTTTGATGGGTACCATAGCGTCATTTTTCCTCAGTATTACTGTGCTTGACAAAAAATATCCTTATTCTTTCTGTACCAGTTCACAGTAGCGTTGTGACACAAAGATAAAGAACTACGGTTTGAGGGAGATTAACAACTTGTTGGAAGATGCCATGCTATATACCTTCATGATACACAAATATGCTGTACGCTAACATATTTTCTGTTTTGGGCTTGACTATAGTGTAAATATTAAATAGTATAAATAAGAGTAATCGGTAGTAGGTCACTTGCTTTGTCGCTGATTTTATAGAATCCTAGAAATGTAAGGTTGGAATGGACCTTGAGAAATCATGAAGACCCAGCCCACTGCACTGAGGCAGGACCAGGTAAACCTTGACCAACCCTAATGAGCATTTGTTCAGCCTGGTCTTGCTCCAGTGATGGGGATTCCACAACCTCCCTTGGAAGTCTTATAGTTAGAAAGTTTTTCCTAATATCCAACCTAAATCTCCCTTGTAGCACAGTTAGCCCATTACTTCTTGAATTACCTTCAGTGGATATGGAGAACAATTGGTGACAGTCCAGTCTTCTTTATAACATCTCTTAACATATTTGAAGGCAATCAGGTCCCCCTTCAGTCTTCATAAACATGCCCAGTTTTTTTTAACCTTCCCTTATAGGTCAGGTTTTCTAAACCTTTTATCATTTTTATTGTTTTCCTCTGGACTCCTTCCATCTAGTTCATGCCTTTCTTAATCAGTAGCGTCCAGAATTGGACACAGTGTTCCAGCAGAAGTCTCACCGGTGCTAAGTAGAGCGAGACAGTAACCTCCTGTGCCTTTACAACACTCCAGTTAATACACCCCAGAATATTAGCCTTTTTCATAACTGCATCACGTTGTTGATTCATATGGAATTTTTAATCCACTATAACCCCCGGATCCTTTTCAGTAATACTACCAACTAACCATTCCCCATTTTATAGTTATGCATTTCATTTTTCCTTCCGAAGTCAAGTACTTTGCACTTGTCTTCCTTGAATTTCATCTTGTGGATTTCAGGCCGATTCTCCAATTTGTTAAAGTTGTTTGGAGTTGTAATCCTGTCCTCCCAAGTGCTTTATGTCATCTGCAGATTTTATAAGCACACTCTTCACTCTGTTATCCAAGTCATTAATGAAAATACTGAATAGTACCAGACCCAGGACTGACTCTTATGGGGCGCTACTAGATATGCCCTCCCGGTTTGACAGAGACCCACAGATAGCTACTCTTTGAGTGAAGTCTTTCCAACCAACTGTGCACCCATCTTATTACAATTTTATCTAGACCACATTTTCCTAGTTTGCTTATGAGAATGTCATGTGGGACTGTGTCAAAAACCTGGCTAAAATCAGGATATATCATGTCGACTGCTTCCCCCTATTCATTAGGCCAATAACCCAGCCTGACTTCATTAAAAAAAACACATACAGCTGCATGATAGGAGTAGGGAGTACGTAATGTGTGGTTCTGTCACAGTGTATGTAATGATTTATTTACTGAGTTGGAAAGGTGTATGGATTTACTTGCTGGTGTTAGCATGCGTTACTTTGAAAGTAAAAACAGAAGTATAAAAATTGTTTTAAAATAAAATTGAACATATCTAAAAGCAATAAAAATTGATTCCAAGATGAGTGTGTGAAATGAAGAATGTTCACTCAAAGACTGTATTAAGAATATATTAATAGTAATTTTTAAAGAGCACTTAGATGTTCTAAACTATAAGGCATGACAGTAATTGTTGATTTGTCTTTTGAGAGACTCGTTTTAAAATGAGTGAAATGTGATATGTAGTGTATGATTTGTATTCATTGTATTCAGATTAAATATGTAAGAATGGCCATGCTGGGACAGACCAATGCTCCTCTAGCCCAGTATCCAGTGCCAGATGCTTCAGAGGGAATGAACGGAACAGGGCGACTGTTGAGTGATCCATCCCATCTTCTTGTCCCAGCTTCTGGCTGTCAGAGGCACAGCCATCTTATTTAATAGCCATTGATGGACCTATCCTCCATGAACTATCTAATTCTTCGTTGAACTGTGTTATACTTTTGGCCTTCACAACATCCCCTGGCAATGAGTTGCACAGGTTGTCTGTTCTATGAAGTACTTCCTTTAGTTTATTATAAACCTGCTGGCTATTAATTTCATCAGGTGACCTCTTATTTTTGTGTTATGTGAATGGGTAAATAGCACTTCCATATTCACTTTCTCCATACCCTTCATTATTTTATGGACCACTATCATATCTCCCTTAGTTGCCTCTTTTTTAAACTGAACAGACCTACTCTTTTTAATCTCTCCTCATATGGAAGCTGTTTCATACCTCTTATTATTTGTGTACCTTCTCTGTATTTGTTCCAGTTCTAATATATCTTTTTTCAAATGGGATGACCAAAACTACATGCGGTATTCAAGATGTGAGTATACCATGGATTTATATATTGGCATTGTATTGGGATACTATAATGGGATGTTTTCTATGTTATCTATCCCTTTCCTAATGATTCATAACAGGGTGGATTGATTTAAATCATTGGTTTAAATCAAGGTTCCCATTGATACTTCTTCACGTATTTCTTAAACAATGGTACAAATCTGATCACTAAAACATGTTAAAATGCTGTATTGAGTTGTAAATTACAACATCTAGGAGGATATACTTTGTGTAATTGTTTAGATAACTTGATTTTTATTAATTTAGGAAATAGTACATAATACTCATTACCTGTGTCAAGCTGCAGACACAGCAGCAGTACATTAAGAATAGGAAGAATTAAATCACACACACAAGCACAATAGCACTTATATTTTATTAAATTAAATCTTAAATGTTACATAAATGTTTCACATTTGCAATTGCAGCAGTCTCCTGAGTTGCCAACTGCCGGCTGTCCTTAAACTTCTTCTTTTCATTTTCAAATTTTATTAACTCTAACAGACAAGTCATCACAACACTAAACGTACGCTGTTCTTAAATCTTCTACAACTAGCTCTCATCTTCCCTACTCCCACTGTCATTTTTATTCATAGACTGAAAAAGAAATACGAGTTTTCCTGCTTTTTGAATAGTCAATTTCTTAGCTGTGAGTGAATAATACCAAATAATGAAAAATATTCTCTCTGTGCCTGCAGAGTTCTGTGAAAAGTTGGCTTAGCAACTGAAGGAACTCTGTTTCAAGGTGCCTGGCTAATGATTTCCACCAATTGGGGGAGTGAGTTTGTTCAAAACATCATCAGTAAACATGTACTGTTTAAATGGTTCCGCTCCAGCCCTGAAATTTATTATGACTGGCATAACTGAGGAGTGATTTTGAGATGCCCATGTCATGGCAGCATTATCTTCTTCAGAAGTTAGGCATCTATCTCTATTTCTGGGGTTGAGAATGCAAGAAAATGAGGTGGAGTTAGTGCTTGATCCATTTGCTGCTTTGTTGCCTGCAGTTTAACTTTCTGGTGAGGTATTTCTTTCTTCAACGTCTCTTGAAGTGCCTTCCAAATTTCGACAGCATCAGCAATGCAGCAACAATTTCTCTGAAGTTTGTTTAAGGCTATGGATATAGGTTTCAGTATACTGAGCATATCCTTTACATTCCTCTTTAATCCAATGTTAGATACTTTGGATGAGATACTTCCATCTATTTTATCACAGTTTTCTTCACAGAGTTTTATGAGAATAGGCCAGTTCTTAATAAATTGTTCAAAACAATCAACCAGAATTCCGTCGAACATCTTGAGGGAGAATTAGTTTGGATCCTCCTACTCTTTTCAATGAAGCTGAAGCAAAATGGTTGTTAGGGATGTATTTTGTGACTTCGACATTTTCTTTTATTCCTGGAGAAGACGTACTTAAATCTTTGGCTAAAAGATGCATTAAATGGGCACTGCAGCCATACGTTAAGGAGCATCCTTTCATTTCTTCTTCTAAGTATCTTCTCATCCTTGCCACGTTTGCAGCATTGTCTGTGACAAAACTGCACACGTGACAGTTGAATTTTTGTTCATAGTTTATTACAGCTTTCACTGCCACTTCTTTTAAATATTCTGTTGGTATTTCCCGATGTATCTATCGTTTCTGAAATATATGCAACCCTATCTTCTGTTGTCTCACAGGCACATATTACTGGATCATTGTGTACATTGCTCCATCCATCAAGGCTTAAACTGGCAAATTTCCCCTCAGTATTTCTTGCACACTGTTCAAGTTCCTTCTCATACACTGTATCTAGCAACCTTCCACCAATGTCTCCTCTACCAGGTGGAGTATAGCCTGTTTATAAGGACTAAACCATGTCAATTAAGTGTTTGTTGTTAACGATGCAAAAAGGAGAATTTTTGGCATAAATGAACTGAGCAATCTTTTCAGCTATGGTATCTTGTTGGCATTTGCTGGTCCTTTCTACAAACCCATCCCTGGTGGTGGTTTTACTGGATGATTGAAATCTTTTTCTTGCTACTGATACTTTGTTGTCTGAAATACATTTAGTTGCATCACTGCTGCTAAAAGTACCAATGGATGACTCTGAAGTTGTTGCAGATGGACACTCACAGTCAAAGTCTCTTATGCTTAAATGGAATCCTGAAACAAAATTAAAAAATTATTTTAAATAGTCGTTCTTCTCACTCTATTATTCAGTTAATCATTTACATTTTTTCAGCAAGGATGCAGTTCAGCTTCCAAATTACCAAAAAAGCTAAGGCTGACTGCATTTAGAGTGCACTTAATTTTGGAGTAAGCCCCATAGAACTCACTGGCACTTCTGTTTTTTGCGAAAACAAGTGTAGGATGGGGTTACCTTGGGAAAGCTGAGTTATACTGAAGTAAAATAGGGAATAGACTTATGACATCACCATTATGGTCTGTGGCCATGAAGTTCCAAAATAAGGGGCATGTATTATGTAATATAAAATAAGAAAATGACACCCATTGGCAACTGGCAACTCTAGATTTCTCTTATTGCAGATTTCTGTACCTTATACTTGGGTGATAGATTCTAAACCTAGTTACCTAATTTAACAAGCCATAAGGATTAGCTAAGCTAAAAAGTTTTTTCTAGCAACATTCAACATAGCAAACAACTTGGCAATTTACTTGTTAAATCACACTTATACTAAAAGGCATAGAGAGAGTCTTGAAGAATGATACATTGCAAAGTGAATTATTTAAGTTACTAACCCGTTGATTCACATTGTTCTTCAGACATATCCACAGCATTTTCTCCCAATAAGCTGTTTTCATTATGATGTTTCATTCTTGCAACTAGGCCCTGCATCTCCTTCTTGCACTGCTTACACTTGACATGTTTTCCTTTTTTACCAGGGAAGGAATTTCTTCAAAATATTCCCAGACAGGGTCTCTTACTCCCAGAAGCCATGACAGTTTTTCTGTGGCAAAAATGTGGGGGAATATAGGAAGCTGTGTGTCCTGAATAATGTTTTTCCTTTTTCTTTCCTGTCCACTCCACTGTTCCTTTCTACTTTGCCTCCGTCCTTTGTCTCTCTGTCTTTAAGACAGTGTCTTAACTAACTCCTGTGCGTTGCTTGGCCCAGCTCCACCACCACATAAGCACAGAACAACAACAATCCTATCCAGCCTGTGTCTGTCTTTGCACATGTGACTTTAGTGTGCTGAGAAACAAACTGAAACAGAAACTGAAAGCCCAGAATTTTCAAGAAGTAAGAGCTGGTAGTTAGGCTGGACCAGACTACAGCCATTAATTGATTTTTATGAGACTGTAACTGTAGGTTTAGCATGTTTGTGATGAGATTTAATTGTAACTTATTTTTTAAATGAGAGAAACTTAGCGTTTTATTGATGATTTTAAAAAAAATCTGATTTAAGTAAAAAAAGAAAATTAGCATTAGCAGCATTGCCAAAAAAAAATCAATGGACAGAAGCTGGCAGAGTATTCATTATCTTACAATGGTCGGCATATTGAAGACGACTCCTTACTCAAAAATACTATGAAGAAAGATGGTGAAAATCTGAAATAATTTGTTGGAGAGAAGGATTGATAATTTTGTAGCATGTTGCATGATTTAAATCAGAGATGTTTTGTTGAAAGACTCTTCAGTCGTTGGGTTTAGTAGTGATTTTCTTTTGGTATGGGATTGATCTCAAGAGAAAAAGCATTTTAAAGATATTCTGTGTTGTTTCTTTTTTGTAATTGTAGAGTGGAAATAATTGATACTTAAGGATTGTTGTGGTGGACTCTTCCCTGTATTTTGTCTTACAAAGTTGCTGTTAAAACTTTGGATAAGGTTTCAGAACAAAAATGGAAAGAATTAAATGGATAATTGCATATATTCTCAAATTCAAATGGTAAAAAATGGATATTTAATACTGTTGCCTGAATTTTGGTCCATTGGTTGCCTGGTACATATGTTTCTGTGCCTTATACAGACTTCATGTAGAGTAATTTCAGACATCCAGTTAAAAGTATTTCCATATGGCTTTATCCTTGTGGCTCTGTTTACCTAATTATTTATTAAAACAAAGAGTTATGATGGCATTACATGTTTACTTTTTTTTAGGGCATAGATAGGATGTTGTGTATTTAAATATTTGGGGAGTAAATTCTAGTTCTCTATGCAGAAGTGTAGTTTAGCAAATCACATTAACACATATTTAAGTGTATTGCCAGTTGAGAGAGACAATCTGTTTTGAAAGGTCTGTATGAAGGTTGCGATATGCTGGGCAAACCATCAAAGTAAAATTTCTAATTGGTATTTCTGGTATTTCTGATTGGTATTTCATTCCGTAGAACACAGGATGACTAAAAGTGTTTGTGGGGGTTGTGCAATAATAGTCTGTAGTTCTGTATTGAAGCAGCTGTAGGTGCTGCTTGAGGGGATGGGGAAGATCAGCCCCATCCTGTCTTCATAGTCTTTGGCCCCATGACGTTACTGAAGCTTGACTTTTGTTTGTTTGTTTGTTTGATTCTGGTCACTTGCACTGACCCCTGCAGCATCCTCACTCCCTCAGACAGCAGGAGGACCCACGGATCATCAGCCCCCCGACCATCTCCTTTTCCATTCCAGGAGTGTCTGCTCTGCCTCTTACCCTATGACACAGCTAGCATATGTATGTCTGTGCTGCGATAAAAAATCCCTGGCACTGAGTCTAAGAACCAGGGTCAGCTGATTTGTACTTGCTGGGCTTGGGATGAGGGGGCTAAAAATATTGGTGTAGTCTTTCGGGCTGGATCCCGGGTTCTGAGACCTTTTCCCCCTCTCAGACCGCAACCTGAGCCTCACGAGCGTGCGTCAGCTGATCCTGGCCAGCTGTGGCCATGCCACAGGTCTTTTATTGCAGTATAGACTACACATAGAGACGTGTTACAAGTTGTCTGATCAACAGGCAGTGTGGCAAAGTGACCGTTTAAAGTTTAAAAGATGTTGTGTATCTTGGTCATGTGAAATAGATCACAATGCCCTGCCAAATGCTGACATCTCCTATGCGTTCTCCAATTCATAACTTTGGCTTCTGTATCCACTTATAAAGGAGTCTTCTCAGCCTCCAAAGAAGATGTATTTTATAAAAGAGGCACAAAAGCCTGCATGAAATGTTGAAAAAGATTTGGAATATGACAGCATGCTTGTAAATTGGTATATTGTCATGTGCCATGTTTATTATTTTTGCATTTTAATGTGTATGTATTTACCAAGTTTTAAATTATTCCCTTTGCATCAGCACCTTATATCAATTTTTAAGAAGTGGAGACTTCAAAGCCATACATTTAGAAGCACACTAAGGGTATGTCTACACTGACGGCGGCAAAGTCGCCGCTGTCAGATCGATATTTCTGGATGGATTGAGTGGTCAGTGTAGACCTGCTCAATTGATCAGGAAATTGACGCAATAAATCCACTCCCGCAAGTGGTGTAGCACTACGTAGACGGGAACGCGGTTCCCGTCGGCGCAGTGCAGTGAAGACAGAGTGCAGAAGAGAAGCACAGCAGTCGATATGAGTTATGCAAGTTCTCCTCGTACTTTGTGTAACTCCAGTCGACTGCTGCCGGATCTCAGGGGTATGTGTAGATCATGCCTATAAAGTGGTCTAACAGATATACATTTCCTATATGTGTTGCTGCCTCCTTACTTGATGAGGAATTTCTGGCAGTGTAATTCTATCAGTTTCAAGTACTTTCTTTTTAGTTAAAAATAAAAAATCACTTAATTGCTACTTGACTGGACGGTTTGGGAGATATGATTTGTGTCCCATTACCATTTTATCTGTAGGTAGTTGGTTCAAATCTGGATCAAACAGATAGTATAAAAAAGTGGTATTCGGTCTGTGTGAAATTAACTGTCTGTCCTAATCCAGTTCCTAGTGGACATTTGCCTACATTGTAAACATGAAAATCACAGCTGGCATTAATTTGCATTGTTGTTGATAGTCACAGTAGGCTTTAAGTTTGGATGGCTGCAAATCAGCCATCTTTTATTATAACTAAATTTAGAACTCCAGGGAAGCAACTGTGTGTTTAACAGAAATCTTTAGATTAATTTTTAAAATACCAAGACACATTATTGCTTTACAAGACAGATGAAATGTATTTATATAAAGCAATTATGGGGAAAAGGGAGTGGGGAAAGGGGGAGAAAATAAGAGAGTGGTGAAATAATACTACATAAAGTTGGGAGGTCACAATGTCATTTTTAGACTCTACTGTGGAAAAATATTAAACACAAGAACAATATCCTTTGGTTTTCTCACAGTCACGTTGCAAAGACCAAACTTTTTTCCACTGACGATATTCTGAATATAGGGAAATATTTTAGTTTCTCAGAAACCACTTTGATTGAAAACTGTCATGGAATTGTATCAGTAGCATCTGAATTTTCGTTCTAACCATTTACCATGTTGCAGTATTTTCAGGACTGAATTACTTAGGCCTGCTCTTTTTGTACCAGTCTCATGATTTTGGTTAGGAGTGTTTTTTTCTTTTTTAACCAAAATGGTTATACCTGTACAACCTCTAACGTGGGCACTGTTATACTACTTTAAAGGTGCTTTAGATGGTAAAGTTCATTCCCTTCCCATATGGGAATAAGCTATACCTCTATAAGCATCTTTATACCAGTATAAGTGAGTCCACACCAGGGAGATAGTACTGTTTTAATTATATCAGTACAGTTGTTATTGGCAAGTGCTCATAAAGTGGGTCTTGCTGATGGATTTGAACAACGAGATGGTACAGGCCTTCTCTATCAGCTCAGGGAAGGTTCCTCTGTGTAGAGGTGATGGTGTGGATGAAAGCAAGAAAGGTTAGAGGTGAGGCTAATAGGAACCTCTGTAATCATGAAACACACAGGGCTGCTAAGAGATTTAAGTAAAATGACATATTAAAAAAATATATAGTGTAAATATAATAATGGCAATAAATATTTCAATGATATTGTCATGTTATTTTCTAAATCTGTGTAACGACAACTATACTGTATCTTTTGTGCTCACATAACATTTTTTTCTTTCTTTTCCTTTATTTAAGTTTTTTTGTTGTGTTTCTTTAATAGATGAGGGTTATTACCAAGGAGGAAAATTTCAGTTTGAAATTGAAGTTCCTGATGCCTACAACATGGTGGTGAGTATTTGTCATTTTTCTCCATTGAGACAAGATGTGGGAAGTAATATCTTTTATTGGACCAACTTCTGTTGGTGACAGAGACTAGCTTTTGAGCTTACACAGAGCTCTTATTTGGGTTGTCATTTGCATTTTTCTCCACATACTGGAATTTCAAACAGAACTCAGTATTTTGCTATGTCATATGTAAGAATCTCCCATATCCAGTGATGTCACCCATTTTATACTTTGGTGGCTAAAGTTTTCTTTGAAAATGGAAAGATCCGTTTTATAGACTGCTTCTATTTGCAGAAGTCTGGAATATCTTACTCAGGAGTAGACTAGAAGTAACACCAATCATATGTGAATGTTCTCTGCAGATCATGAGAATTCCTCCCACTCCCTCTGCCTTCTTATTTCATTGAGTGTATATTTAAACATTCCTATAGTAAGCCAAAGTGTGCCTAGGGGAGAATGCAAATATCTTTCCAACGTCTTCAGACTGGTGCACTTAAATCAGGAGATTCAATTTTGATGTTTAACTCCCTTGAAAAGACGCGGTAAGGACATGGAGCATACAAACAGTGACATTTCTCACTCACTCACCTGCTTTTTGTTATCTCCTAGGCATATATTTGCTTACCATAGCAGTGTTTAAGTTCCTATTCCAGGAAATAAGGCACAGTGGAAACTTCAGTTAGAACTCATTTGAAAAATTATTTTTTGCTGCTAAATGCATACAGCCCTCATCTACGTACAAGTGTTTGCAATGGTGCCCAAGCATATTTATTCATTTATATTCCAGAGGCACCTAAAAGCCCCATTGTGGTAGGGTCTGTATAAACATAGACTAAAAGACAATTCCTGCCCTGAAGATCTTACAGTCTAAAGAGATGGGAAAATGGATGTAGACACAACAGAAAAGCAACTTGCCAAAAGTGCAGAACTTTGTAAGATCCAGTACAATTTTCCCCCAGTTTCTCCTTCCTGTAACAGCTTCCCTCCCTCACCAACTTCCTCAACGTCCAGCTGCCAAACTTCTTCATAGGTCTTGCTCATCCTGAACATCCTCCTTTTCCCCTCTCCCATCTCCCATAGAAAAACACTCAGCCTCATTCTAGGAGAAAGAGGAAAAAAGAAACTGCCAAAAGTGAATGAAGGCTTACTGTCGGCTATTACACTTCTCACCAAGGCGGCTGGAGGAGTCCCGTGCTCACCCCTAGTGGGAGGAGACAGTTGCATCAGATGGTCCAGTCTTTGCCATTTCTTCTTCCCCCTACCCAGTCAAACCCAATCCCCAGTGTCCAGGTCTGGTGGTAGCTCTCAGTCCTCTTTAGCAGCTTTCACCACTGCTATAATTGCACTTACTCTGAGCAAACCTAAGCAGTGTTATCCACCACAATGTTACTGCACTGTTGCGCTGCAAGTGAAGGTAAAAATGGCAAATGTTGCAACTGCAATGTAGCAGTTGGTCTCTACAGTACTATCCCACAAGCTTTTGCCCGATGTTCAGTGATAGCTCCACCAAGTATCTGTCACCTGCCAAACATCTCACTCTCACACACTTTCCTGCAGACTTGAGATCAGCCAAGTTAGTACTTGGCTGGTGGGGTGTCTGCTCTGCCCTGCCTCTTCCCTTCTGTCTCCCATCTTAGAGGGACAGAGAGCTGTTACAAGTAAAACATAAAGACTTTACAATAAAAAAAAGTCAGACGTTGAAAAATGTCTTTATAATTTTATTTATTTATGGACTAATAGGTTTTCATCTTCTGAAAAATATGCTAAAGAGCAAACTTCTTCATCCTTCCTTGAGAAGCTCTGTAGTACATTCTGAGTAGCAAGGCAATGAATCAGTGTGATAGGGATCAAAGGGTGGTGGTGTGAGCTGATGACTGTCTGCCTTGGCATCTGAAGCGTGTGAGTAGCTAGCTCTGACTGTCACAATGTGTTCGTAGATTCTTGTGCATGATGAAACTGTTTGCAGCATCCACTGGACAAATAAACACGAACTGGTATAAAATATACATTATATGCAATAGGCATTATGCACCAGGAAAAATCCATAGATGCTGGGCATTGGTAAATAAGATGCAACAAACCACATGCCGTGGTTATAGTTCACCCAAAATAGAATGGCCAGTGTGGTTACGTCACAACTTGTAATGATGTGATTGAACTGGTGCAAGTTGCCATGGTGTATTTGCTTGCTGTGTACAAGGTGTAGGAGTCACCTGAGAATTGGGTAAGTACCTCAAGATTTAGTTCACAGATATTAGATTATAATATCCTACTTATCATAACGCATTATCATCACAGAACATAGTCTCTTATGGGAGATGAAAATATTTTTATTTTTTTTATAAATTGGTCATTTAAATTTTATAAATTGGTCATTTATTTATCGGTCATTAAAGCTGTTGAATCAGTTCGGGACGGGGAGTGGAGCCTAGCTACATAAAAGGCTTTTTTTTAAATCCCCAAAGTTCCTCTTTTATATAATGTTCACCAACAGCTGCTGCGTATAATCCTGACCATCGAAACACACCGCTGAATCTGGTTTGATATGTATGCAGGGAAAAAAGTGGCTCCATCAGTACTGAAAAGTAATTTATGATCATACCCTTAATAGCTTATATTTTTGTCATACGCAATACAAGAGTTTTCATCAAATAATGTATTGATTTTTACCATATTAAAATAAAATAAGTGTTGATAGTGCAAAATTATTTGGATCATAAATGTTACTTATGATACCTTTGATACCTTGGCAATGACCTCTTTAGAATGTAAGATTCGTCTGCTTAAGTAGTAGGAAAGACACGTTGCCAACAAAACATACAATAGAGAGATTTTAATTTGATGGATGTAAACCGTGTAGTAAAAGAGTTTCTAAGGCTGAAAAGGAGGTCAATGAGATATGCAGCAAGAGGAGAAAGCTTGTAGCAGGGCTAATCAATTATTTTTTTGTCAAGGTCCAAATTCTTTGGTCAAGGTCCAGATTCCAGAGAAAATAATTAAAAAAAACCCAATGATGATAAGAAAATAAAAAGATTTCAGGATCTGTTTAAAAGCATCTGGCGGTCCGGATTTGGCCCAGGATCCACCTATTGACTACCCCTGGGGACTATAGGTTCGTGACAGAAGGGCTGTCTACAGGCTTGTCACTGAGACTGAACTACTTTTGGATAGGATTCAAGCATTCTAGCCCTTTAGATTTTCTCCAGGACCAAGGTTGGGTATAGAGCATCATTTTAAGGAGCTGCTCATGCCATAGAACTAACAGGCTTCAGTATTGTCCTCTGTGCCAAAAATACCTGCTTCAGACCCAGTGCTTAGTCTGATGTCCCTCTAGCATTATCCACCCGTTCTTCATTGAAAATGGAAGGGGAAGAGAGCCCTAGGTGGTCTTTTCTTCATTTAAATGAAGGCTTTAATAGTACTAATCTTGGAGAAAGGTTCCTCTTGCCTTAATTAAGGGTGACAAAATCTGGGCCACACTAATTCATTAACTGTGGTATGTGTGTGTATGTTAATTCAGAGAGAGGTTTTCATGCAGTGATATATTTTCAGGTATTTTTTGCTACTGGTTTTGTGGTTTATGTTGTTAGAAGTATTTGGATGAATACACACACTTAAAATCTCATTGTCCATTTAATAGGTTGCTTTGAAAAATACTACAACAATATTTTTCACATTAGTACATTCCTCCTTAAAGATGTCTTGCTAAAATACAGCATCAAATTCCAGTTAATTTAGCAATATGTGTTATCAGGCTGAGAAGGGGATGTTTAAGTATACAGATAAAAGGATACTTTATTTTTCTTTCAGATCTTGTAATATCCTTCCCCCTCCAGCTAGACAGCTCCTATTCCAGTGATACCTCAGCATGCACCATGCACTGTGCTTTATAACTAATCTGGATCTCAGGGGGAGCTGGCCAATAAAGGGTCAGTTTTTTTGTTTTTGTTTTTAATATATTGCATATTTTTTCAAGTTTCTTTTTAAATTTTAGCTTTCCAAAGGGTATAAAATAATGAAAGAAATATAAAAAGATGTGAAATATATTAAACTACTTACCTGGCCACCTATGGCTCTCACTCCAGCACCAATGGCTCCTATCAAAACTGAAGCCAGTTGAGGTGAGAAAGGGTGTTGGTAAGGGGGGGCATCCAGAAGCAAAATCAAGATAAATAAGATTATTCTCTGAATTCCTCTCTTAATCAGATTTTGGGGGGCATTCATCATATACCAGTAAAGTTAGATTTTGATACTTTACTCTTGCAGGTGATTTAATGATTTAAAGCATTATTCTGTTCAGGAATTATTACATGCTTCATGGACATCCATGTAAGAAAAACAGAAATTTGTGGATGTTAGTAGTTGCCAAAAATACGGATAATATTGCTGTAGATGCAGACACTTAGAAAACCTGTTAAAATCACATGAAATGAAACACAAAGCAAATTAGATCACTAAAGAAGAATACCAAACAAAAGTTGGCCAAAGTAATGGAGTCTAAAATATGCATTGTGCTTGTGCCTCGCGACATTGACAAATGCCCCAAAGGGGCATAACCTACACTTAGTTCTATATAAGAAATACACTTATATCCTTCAAGAATGATTGATCGGCTACCATGTTATCTGTTTCTAAGGCCCCATCTACACTTAAAAAAAGTTCAATCACACATGTGAAGCAGAGTTGTGGCCCAATATTGTTAAACACATTATGAAACCATATTTTAATTCTGTCTTAAACACTGTTCTTTAATGAAATTATAGTGTTTTCTGCTCACACATGTAAGGAGAAACCATAGCAGCTGATGATGATACAGCTGTGACACGAACTTGTTTCAGAATATCATTTCAATATGATCATTTATGCAAATAATATGTAAATCGGACACTTAGATATTATATTACTAATACATTAACAATACTTCAGAAATATTTTTTGGCGTGCAAATAGTTCCTGAAATTGCTTCTCTATGTGGCATTGCCACTAGTTTTTCTGCATATTCGTGATTACATGGAGTCAATATTGTATCATTTAGTAAAACTTAGCACATTTTTTGTAACCTTTATGAATGTGGAATTGAGTCTTCATTTTTATAAATGAACTCTTCCTGAAAATAATTCACCACTTAATTTCTTTTAAACCTAAAGTTCCATGTGTAATATGAAAATTGAAAAAATTCAGTATTCCTTTAGGCAATACAACTCTTAATTTCTTTAAAAAATAAAAAATGCTGAAATTAATGTGTAGCCATTTTAAAAAGACACTAAAAGAGCGTTAAACAAAATAACTAGTCTTCCTTGGGTATATGTCAGTGTGGATCCTTCTGTAGGCATGTAAGATTGGAGTCTTTTGAATATCATTGTCTGTCAGAGCTGTCCATGTGCTCTGTGCTGCTTAGTGCTCCCATGCAAGGGCATACAAGGTAGAGTGGCTGTGACTCCCCCTCGCTTTCCTCCTCCTCAAATGGAAACTAGCAAGCATATGACGCGCTAGTCTCTTCAGTGCTTCAAATCCGTACCTTTCTTTCCAAATCTTCTTTGAAGAACACAGTTCTCCATAATCTACATTGATCACTAATGGAGGTTTGAAAAAATCAGCTAATGAATTCAACTATTCCTCCTACTCCCCTCATACTATGCCCTGTATAACAGGATCTGGTTCTTTGCACCAACTGCCATCTGCATGATGGACTCTAATCTGTCCATCTTGCAACAGTCTTGTCCCCCTGAATGATGGACCCAAGAGATACCTCTTCTGCCTGAGGGGAAGTTGCTCCCAGACAGATGCGCAGTTTGCCAGTCTTTCTCCTTGAGAACCCATAAGTCCTGGAATGCTTGCCTCAAGCTATGCCTATTAGGGCAGTCCATGAAGGTCGCTTTGGATCCAGAAGAGAGCTAGTAACCATGAAAACAAATAGCCCCTCAAACAGTCGTCATACTCCAAAATCCAGCAGTGAGAAGAAGTCATCCAAAAGAGTGCCAAGAAGCCTTGATGCCGATGGCCATGACCATGGCAACCTCATCACAGACAGCCTTGGTGCCAACAACCACGATACCGGTACCAGTGGTCCTAGAGCCTATGTTCCTGATACCCACTGCTGACACATGAGGTGATCCAGAGCAGAGCGCACAGTTCCAAACATCATGTGTGTTCATCCTGGCAAGGAAGAACCTAAACACCACCACTCCAAAGAAAAATCCTCTGCTACCGTAAGGACAGGAATTGCAAGCCTGAAGCTAGTGCAATGCAAAAGAAGGAACCGATACAAAAGCTAGTACTGATTCTGGTATCCGAGTAAATTGCATATCTGAGGTACGTGACCTGGAGGAATTGATGTTGCTGGATCCTCCATGCCAAGATCACATGGGGCCATATTTTTCCATGGCATCACCATTTGAGGAGGGATATTCCTTGTCCCCACTGCTAAGCTATTCATTTCACTGGTTCCAAGTAGGGAGCCCTCTCCCCTGCTTGTCTCAGGAAGTGACCTCGAGGAGGTGGCCAGAGGATCATGATTTAAGACTCCATCCCAAGCCAGACATAAATGGCAGTGGGCTGCCCAACTGCAGCCAGTCCCAATAATCACTTTTTGCCTGATGCAGCTGAAAGCTCCTCTTCCTGACACCCAGAGGTGATCCTGGTTCCTAGTCAATGGACTGCAGTGATTCCATACTGACATACTCAAAGAAGAACAAACTGTTATTTACCCTACAGTAACAGTAGTTCTTGGAGATGTTATCTTTGATCTCATGACCAGCCCGTCTTTCAGAGTCCCCCCATATGGTATGAATTGCAAAGGAGTTGAGGGAGTGTTGCAGATGCTTTGCCCTTTATGTCCTGGCACAGAGCACGTGTGTGGCACCAGTGGATGCTGCCGTTCAGAAGACTGATCTCATAGTGTGAGATGCATATGCACCTGCCGTGGGAGCCATATTGACAACGACATCTAAAAGAGTACGTTTGTTCTTTCAGTTGCTGGGCTATTTAATTCATGAACAATCACATTCCTTTTAAAGCACAAGACTGTGTATGGCTACATTTCCCCTTTTCATGCTTAAGTGCTTTGTACCGAATTGTATTTGACATTCAATTTCAGACTAAGGCATGTTGCCAGAAATTCTTTGGAAATGTGGATAATGCAAGAAAAATCTCTGTTTTTGTAGCACTGAGTTGCAATATCATCTGTGTGTCTCTAATTCCTATTGTGATTGACATCATTACTCTTCTGGGAAAACTACAATTGAGTATAAATGGAAAGAGGAAAAATAAAATCTGTTAAATCAATTTTTCAATAAGACTGTGATTTAGTGGAATGCTATGGGCATGGTGTCCTACGTCCAAACAAAATGTCTAAAATAAATAACCTTATAGATAAAAAATTTCCACTTGGAATCTGATCAATTCTGTGTAGACAAGTTGTGGAGTGTAACAATGTAGACTTTGCATGCTTTATATACACTGCAGTGTCACATTCACAACATGAAAGTGATTTGACTTCCTCAGCTGTGATCATAATTCTTAGGTTAGCTGTCTAATGGCAAAATTATTATATAGGCTGAAATTTTGTATCCAGTATTTGTCCGTAATTTTGGCATGACTTTGAAGAGAGCAAAGAGATGTTTAGAGAGTCACTTCTGCTAGTTAAGCAAAAAAATGCTTTGAAAGAAACACTATCAGAACAAATTTGGCTCAATTAGGTTTTGCACAAGCTTATTTTTACAAAATTTAAGACAAATCTAATGGACACAAGGTTTAAAAAAACCCAAAAACTTTCCTGCATTGTTTGCAATTCGGTCATTATAGCATTTGTAAGTTCAAGCCAATGTGACGTTGAAATGGACTAAAACCAAAGTGCAGGTTGGTCTGTTTCCATTATCTGAACAGAGAGTCAAAAAATAAATGGTGTAGATGTTAAAAGGTAAATGGATTGTTTAAGTTTTTTAAATTCTCTCAATTTTAAGAAAAATACCTGGGCACATGCTTAATTTCACTTGAGTCCTGTTGTAGAAGTCCCCTACACAGGAGTAGATCAGTATGTGAGTAAGGTTACATCTACACTACTATCTTAAGTCGACCTAAGTTAGGTCACTTTACAGCCACAGCAGTAATTACTGCCATGGCTGATGTCTATAGTACCTTCCTTCTGTCAGTGGTGCACATCGTCCCCAGGAGCACTTCCACCAACTGAAGAAGGGCAGTGTGGGAGGCTGAGACCCAGGGCTCCAGCTCCCACATAGTTCCTCACCAGGAGCACAGCTGCCCATCCGGGCTTCTCGCTTCTGGGCTGGCAGAGGGGGAAAGCTGCCCAGGGCTTCCCACCTCCAGTAGGGAGAGCCACACCTGGAGTTCCATGCCTGGAGTTGGGTTAACTACCATGCTCCAGGTGGGGAGCTAATAGTCCCAGAGGGACAGCTGGGCTCTGAGCTAGGAGCTTTGGTGCAGACTGGCTCCTTGCCAGGAGCAGGGAGTCAGGAACCCAGGGGGCAGCTGTCCCAAGCCGGAAGCCTGTGTGGCAGCCCACACAGCGGAAGCCTGGAAAGCCTCTCAGCTGGGGAGCCAGCTTTCTTGTTAATTTCATGGCTGTATTTCACATTCCTACTAGACTGAGTCTGAGACACCTTGTAGTTACATAGTCTGTAAAGACCTACCAACTCACAAGACTAGCTTAGATTACATTAAATAAGGGATGTACAGAGGAGTTGGGGGAAAAAGTATATCAGAAAATGTGTGGGAAAAGCAACGTGATTTTTCTCTATTTCAAAATTAAAACCCTTAATTTAAGTACTTAAAATATAAAAACAAGCAATTTGAAGGCATAAGCTGAAGAGGTATTACATGATAAACGCAGATTTTTAAAGAGATCATTTGTATGTGCCTGGTCTGGATATACATTGTTTGAGATTTAATTGGAAACAATGTAGCATATGCGGAAAATGATGGCATAGAACAAACAGTATTTGGCCAGTCATTGGCCCCTTAGAACATAAGAAAGTCCATACTGGGTCAGACCAATGCTCCATCTAGCCCAGTGTCCTATCTTCCAACAGTAATCAGTGCCAGGTGCCTCAGGGAATGAACAGAACAGGTAATCATCAAGTGATCCATCCCGTCGGCCATTCCCAGCCTCTGGCAAACAGCAGTCCCTGCCTTCCTGGCTAATAGCCATTGATGGACCTATCCTCCATGAACTTATCTAGTTCTTTTTTGAACCCTGTTATAGTTTTGGCCTTCAACATCTCCTGGCAAAGAGTTCGACAGGTTGACTGTGTGTTGTGTGGAGAAATACTTCCTTTTGTTTGTTTTCAACCTGTTGCCTACTAATTTCATTGGGTGACCTCTAGTTCTTGTGTTATGAGGAGTAAATAACACTTCCTTATTTACTTTCTCCACACCAGTCATGATTTTATAGACCTCTGTCATATCCCTCCTGACTGTTTAATATTTGAGCAGCAATGTCAGAAGAACATAAACATAATTAAATGCATCCATGTAGAAACAGATGTCTCCGCTTAAAAAGAAATTATACATTTTAGGTGTATGTCAATGTTGGCCTTTTTCTTTATTTTTATTTTAATTAAGTAATTGTAAAGGGTGCTGGATTGACCGCTCTTAAGTCTACAGTCCTCTAACCACAGAACAATACGTGAATTCCCACCACTGTTCCCTTCACCTCTTTCACAGGCAGCTGGACTGAGAGTTTAGAATGTGTCCTTAAATTATTTAAAACCATGAAGACTTTGGATTAACAGGGACAGAGACCACTATATGAGACAAGGCACAGGAAGATTATTTGTGTGTGGGGTGGGAGGGTTAAAAAAACGATTTTATCTCTTGACTGAGGATTTTATATAAAACTATGGGGAAACTGTAAAACAAAAAAATTACAATGATAATGCATGATTTATCTGAAGTTATGAAAGATAATGGCTGACATTGGGAAATCCAAATGCCAGCTAAAACAGTCACTTGATTTGAAAAGTAAATGTTGTAATATGGAGAATTTGGATGGAATATCTTGCTGTTGATAATGTTAGAATTATTTGACTTTCCCTTGACTTATTTGCAAAACTAGAGCAGAGGCTATGTTTTGGAATCTGATTATTTTTTAAAATGTGCATTTATCAACATGTATTTAAAATGAGCTACCTTGTCTGTTGCATGCTGAGTTGTTTAGTTATCTCACTGTAAAATAATACAAATCTGTATCAAGATTTAAAAAAAAAAACCCAAAACTAGTAAAATGTAACTGTTATCCTCAGTACTTCTATGAACATTTAAAAATAGGAAATACTTTCCTTTCCCAGGAAATTATTGAGAAGGTGAAATCGCACTGAAAAGAATTTCTGCTCTTCCTCCACTTGTTTACAAAGCCAAAAACCTGAATATAGCACTGACTAGAAAAGCAGCAGTGTCACTGTAGTTTTATATCCTGTTCTGCTCCGTTTCGGCTGCTTTATAGGGTATTTCAACAGTTTGCAGAACTGCCAGATGAGCATTAGTACTTGGGCTGAGGTCACCCAAATTTAAATTTTAGCTTCCAGGTACTGTACAACTCATAATGGTCTGTTGGTGATTTAACTTATTTGTAAGGACAGTGTTGTAATCTCTGTTTCATATTTTGGCAGCCTCCAAAGGTGAAATGTTTGACTAGAATCTGGCATCCGAACATCACAGAGACGGGTGAAATCTGTTTAAGGTAGTTAACAGCCTTCTTTATTGTTACTTCAAAGTTTTTGTATAGATCATTACCCTGGTACATAACTGTCACTTCAGCACCAGTAGATAGATCATACGTATCATACATATATTTGATCCTTAGGAGCAAAGGAAACTTCCTGAAAATATTTTAGACCATTGTGATACCAAACAGAATTGCTAAGCATGGTATCTGTTGTTGTAAACCCAGATGTATCCAAACCCCATTTCTGATTCAGAAGAAAAAAAGATCATAAACGCATCCCAATCAAATAGGTATGCGATGGTGTCCTTTTGAATCAACCTGCCCAAAATATAGCAGTGCTCTCTAGTTATTCAGAATATAGAGTCCTTTAAAATTTCTCCCAATCTGCAGAAGATATTCTAGCCTGCAACATAAATTCCATTGAATAGCATTGATTTCCTGTAAAAGAGATTTGCTGCTTGTAGAAGAGAGTTTTAAAATCCCAGGACTGTATGCTTTTGACTAAGACCTGGCTTTGCCAACCACTTACCTAGCTACCCTATTGTAAGATTTCAAAGAATTCTGTATCATTGCATGCTTGCTTTTGAGATCTCTTGCAGAAAAGAACAAATAAATTCTGTGAACTGGGTCAAGCATGTTAAACTCCTTTTCCATCTACAGCGTTGCTGCTAGAGAGACATAAAGATTGAGCCTGCATCAAATTAAAGGAGGCTTAGAATTTCCTTATGTATACAATCTTAAGAACCCATATTCTAATTTAGCATATGCTGTAAATATTTGCATTTGATCTCACACTGTCCAGATAAAACCAAAGGTCATTTTTCCATAGTAGGAAAATATGTAGCTTCTATCTTTGTGATAGTTAATTTGAGACAGAAATAACTTTAATAGCTCTTATTCTTCCCCAAAGTCTTCTACTTGGAAAATTCCATCTGTGTCCTTCATAATATTTTGAAAGATAGGATCCAGGTGGTTTTAAATTATCACACACTTTAAACCCCTGTTTAGTTTAAAGCCTAAATATTTTAAGTACTAGGAAACGGTTAAATTTCCAAGGGAAATCTTGGTAGGATGTCAGTTAGACAAAATCTTGGATTTTGACAATAACAAAGTACTTATATGAATGGCAAATTTATTAAATTTCAATATGTAATATAAAACTGATATGATGATGATAAAGTGTAAGAAAAATAACCATGTATTATCCTCTTATAAGATAGTGCCAGATCAAATTTAGCCCAAAATGTAGGTTTTAAAATTAACTGTCAAAAACACATAACTAGTAAAATGTTTGTGATTTTAAGACTGATTTTTAAAAAAATAAACATTGCTTTCCAGCAGTTTGTAACCTAAATATTACAGCCTGAGAACCTGATAGTGAAATTGATTAGAAGCTGAATATAAGCAAAAGTCGAATGTGTGACAAGTTTGTCATTTTCCAAGCTAATAGAAAAAAGAAATACAGCATAAACAATGATGATAAACAAAATTAATAAATCTGTTTTAAAAGCCAAGATCGTATTTAAAACTTATGATAGGTAAGGAAATAATAATAATAATTAAAAAAAACCTTAGTTATGGGAGCCAGGCATATAGTCCAGTAAGCTGCAAAGCATGTGCAAACTAACATTTCCAAAAGCATTTTCTATTTTCTGTATTTCTAAGGTGTTAATTATCATCAAATTACAGCAGTGCTAAAGCACTACTGTGTGTGCTTCTTACCATGCTGGTTCTATGCCTGTCAGAGTGCTCCTTGGGAAGAATAAAGTGTGTGGTAGTGCCGCATGTCTTAGCAATAGCACACACGCATTTACTTACAATAACACATTTTTGCTAACATAAACGGGTTTTGGAAATGCAGAGCTTCTGTCACCTGTATGGAGCCTCTAAGACCTTTGCCCATACACCAGACCTGCATACAGATGAGTGGAGCTGTCTGACAGCCATTGAACCAGCATAGTAAAGAACATAAAGAGTAGGACTTTGATGTTGGCACTAACATGTAGAATCACATCTTTATCACCAAAGATTCAGACTTCTTTAAGCTGTGGAATGGTTGCAAAATAAGGAATGCTGAGGTCAGCTGTCTACAACGTGGAGAAATGTAAAAAAAAGTTATTTCCAGGGCATTTTTAACCTGTTTCCCTTCAAACAGTTAATTCAAGTCAGTCTGTGCAACAGCAGTATGTATACAGAAGGGCTGTTCACATAGACAACCTTAATGTACGGACACAGGATTGCTGTTCATAAACTTATGTTCAAATCTGCACGATTTCTTCAGAAATGTACCAGGTACCAAAACCTTTGCACTTGATGACCTAGGTGAATTTTTCATTCCAGCAATATAGAGGAGTTGTTTTAGATTAAGTGTTCAGAGATTAAATGGCTTTTATATTATGTACCTTTTGGAGGCGTTTTTCTAAAATTTTTCATTTTAATTAGTTGTGTCAACATTAAAGCCAGTGTTACACTGGAACAATGTAATTAGGCTGCTTCGTGAAATACACAGGTAGAAGGCAAGGTGAGCCCTTTCTTTAGTATCCATGCTGAAATCTCTGAGTTGGTCTGATTATGAAAGATTTTACTTTAAAAGCAAGAAATCCTTACAGTGTGGCTAAAGAATTGGGAAGTTTTCAAGAGTATCTTTAACTTTTATTAAATTTCAGCTAATCCATGTAAAAGAATACTATATTTTTCTGAGACAAACAGCTGTGATGGAGAAATTCAACATCAGAGAATTTGGTACTAGATTTGGAAATAAAAGACTAAAATAACTACTGCTTTATGAACCTGATTCTTAATTTTTGTAAACCTATTTTGTGTCTGCAGTGAATTTCCAGGAAATAAAATTAATATATTTTAGATACAGAATTATTCCTGACTTTTTTATTTTCTCCTTAAAACACTTAACTAGCATTTTTTCCAAACTTGAATTTCTACTTCCTAAATAAATGTATGCTTATAGTATTGTATTTGATCATTAGAAGAACATAAGAATGGCCATACTGGGTCAGATCAATGGTCCATCTAACCCAATATCCTGTCTTCCAACAGTGGCCAATGCCAGATGCATCAAATGGAATGAGCAGAACAGGGCACTTACCAAATGATCTATCCCGTCATCCAGTCTCAGCATCTGGAATTCAGAGGCTTAGGGTCACTTAGAGCATGGAGTTGCATCCCTGCCCACTTTGGCTAATGGCCATTGATGGATCTATCCTCTGTGAACTTATCTAAGGCTGTGTCTACACTGCAGATTGACTTATCTGGATCGACTGAGCGGTCAGTGAAGACCCGCTCAGTCGATCCAGAAGTTGACGTTATTAATCCACCCTTGCAAGTGGCATAGCACTGCATCGATGGGAACACTGTTCCTGTCGGCGCAGTGCAGTGAAGACGGTGCACAGAAGAGAAGCACGGAAGTCGACAGGAGTTACGCAAGTTATTTGCATACTTTGTGTTTCTCCCGTCGACTGCCACCGAATCGTGGAGGTAAGTGTAGACCCAGCCTAATTCTTTTTTGAATCCATTTATGCTTTTGGCCTTCACAACACCACCTGGCAACAAGTTCCACAGGTTGACAGTGCATTGCATGAAGAAGTACTTCCTTTTGATTGCTTTAAACCTGCTGCCTGTTAATTACATTGGGTGAACCTGGGTTATCTGTTATATGAAATCATGCTTCCTTATTTACTTTCTCCACACCTTTATAGATCTGTATCATATCCCTCTTAGTTGTCTCTTTTCCAAGCTGAACAGTCCGTTTTTTTTATCTCTTCTTTAATCTGGGAAGCTGTTCTGTACCCTTAATCATTTTTGTTGCTCTTCTCTGTACCTTTTCCATTACTAATATATCTTTTTTTTGAGATGGGACGACCAGAAACGCACACATATTCAAGCTTTATATAGTGGCATTATGATATTTTTCTGCCTTATCATCTATTTCTTTCCTAATGGTTCCTAACACTCTGATAGATTTTTTTTTTTTTTTTTTTGACTGCTGCTGCAGATGTTTTTAGAGAAGTATCCACAATGACTCCAAGATCTTTCTTGAGTGGTAACAGTTCATTTAGACCCCATCAATTTGTATGTATAGTTGGATTATATTTTCCAATATGCATTTTACAGGAAATTGTTCCGTAGCAAGAACCAAAAAACATGTAAAAACTCACCTAAGCAAATTTTATAAAGATTTGTTAGGAAAACTCAATTATTTTGGGGGTTACTATGTTTTACTCAAATATTAAATATGCTTCTTCATTGTGATATTGCCTCCATTGATGCCAGCTTCTTGCATATTTCAGGAACCCTTGAAAATATACAATTTGTGGTGTGTTTCATGCTTCAATATACGTTTTTCTTGAACATTTTTGTACATTTTTGCTTTATGCATTTGATCTCATCCACTTATTTTGTTGACCATTGTTATTAATTGATCTAATGTATCCAAATGTCTTAGCCTGGATTTAGACAAACGCCCCAGGATTTCATTATGTTTTGAGTTTGCTTTTTCTGTTGGGGAATCATGTGGCCAACATTGAAAGTGGTTCTTTTTTCCGTTTGAAACTCTGATCTTACCTTGCGAAACATTCCTTCTAATGTTGAAAGGAAAATATCTAGATTTTTACAGGAACTCTAAACTGTTGTTCTGTTGACCAAAAAGGTATTCTTTTACATAAAGTGAATCTTCTTTGGGACTAATCTCTCAATTACATCATATTTATTTACCTGTATAGGATGTAATTTGCCCTAGGGAGTTTGATTTGCAGAAAGTCTTAAACATAGTAGAACCACGTAGTTCTCATTTTAGAAAGAGTCTTTTGCAAACTCTTTAGATACTATATATAAAGAAAGCTGTGCACAGTTTATTCACCCTGGAAGGTGAAGAACCAGTCAGAGTGGTTCAACATGGACACTGGGTGAAACAGGGGTGTATTTTATTCCCAATGTTGTTTGGCATTGCATGATCTGGATACTGTAGAAGTGTATTAGCAACACAAACAAATGCCAAATGCCTAGAAGACTTAGACTTTGCCGATGATATTGTGCTACTGAGTGGGCACCCCTGAATAGTTACAAACAAAGACAGAGAGGTCAAGCAGGGCTTAGAATTAAACATCTGTGGTAAAACAAACATCCTTGAAACCCACACATCAAGCAGTAACATCACATTAGAAGGCAAAAATATCAAGGAAGTAGAATAGTTCACCTACCTTGGCAGCATCATATTGGCCAACTGAGACCTCAGGAAGGAAGTGACATCCACGATAGAATAGGTATTCATAGCATTTACTAAACATAACAATATATGGAAATCAAAGACACACAGCACCAGAACAAAATGGAAAATTTTCAATTGAAATATAATCTGTGCTAACATACAAAAGCTGGAGATCCATCAAAATGTTACCCTGAAAACCAGGACTTTGGAAATAAGTGCCTATGAAAGTTTCTGAGCATTGTTTGGATAGACTTCATTATCGACAGATTATGCTCCTGGGGGAATTCTGTGCCACTGCGCCATGCAGAATTTGTGCAGAATTAATGTTTCCTGCAGAATTTGTGATTTCCACCAAAATGCTTCCTTTTGGTGGAAGGCACAAATTGCAGCTCGATGGGCACAGCAAGGCTGATAGCCGGAGTAAAATTTTGCAGAATTTTAAAATACTGAGTGCAGAATTTTTAATTTTTTGGTGCAGAATTCCCCCAGGAGTAAAGAATAACAATGACAGCCGCAATATTATACTATTGTGTTATTAAAATCTTGAATCATAGTTAAATGAATGATTCTTAAAATGATAGTTAAATTTTTTCTCTCTATCAGGGCATAGCAACTAGACTAGCACTAAGGCAACAGAAGGATGAAGGTAATTAGCTGAGTAGCACAGCTAGGAAGGGTTCATGTTGCCTGGTGTCATTACTAATGTGTTTTAGGGAAAGCTTAGGACATTTTATTACAGGTTAATTTCCTAGTATATATATACTTAGAATACTGGATAATCACATACTTATTTCATTATTATTATCATATAGGAAAGGTTTAATTACTGAATCATCGTTCTGTAGGCAGTTTGTCAACTCAGCTACTAATTTTAGAGGGGATGGTTTTGGGGGGTGATGTTTTTATTTTTAAGATTTTGTTGTGATTTAGTTATGGATGATACTAGAGGTAGCTAAAAGATGGCAAAATAAAACAGCAGTTCGGTATAAACACTGTAAAATTAAAAGTAGAAGGTATCTGTACTATGGTGATAAAGATGGTGGTAAATTGGTAGTCATTTTATTGCCAAGTTGATAAGTGGATTTACTATTTCAGGTTATTTATTAATGAGGAAGAGTAGATTTTGAAGTGATATTTAAGGCTGATTTGTGGCACAATAGGCATGGAGCACTAGCCTTTTATTTCTGGACATCTGGTGTCCACCTAAAAATGGACCTAGCTATATTGCTGAGGGGTGTGTAAATTTTTGTGCTTTGTGCGACGTAGCTAGGTTTACCTAACCCGTGTCAATTCAACTAGGTCAACAGAAAAAGGCGTCTCAGAGAAGTAGCTTAACTACATTGGCAGAAGAACTTCTTTCATTGATGTGCCACTGTAGTATAGCCATGCCCTGAGTGAAAATTTGCTCTGTTCACAAATGAAAGTGAATTTACTCTTATCCTAATCTCCACTGGAGTACATTACATAAATTGTCAAATAGTGTGGCACAATTAAGAGAGGTCCAGATGTTTTCAATTAAAGGCTAAAAAATAAATCTAAAAATCTTTGTTCAACTGTTTAATTATTTGGCTTAAAACTAGGTGAATGTTAGAAATAACCAAACGTTGTCCCGAGGGTGGATTGGGGAGACGGAACCCTTTATTGCCTGCTCGTTCCACCTTGATGCCGCGAGTGAGCAACGAGGGGGTTGCTTTACAATTCCTTTATCCATAACAGTATATAACTGTATACATTTCCAGCAACTCTCCATAGACCCTTATGCAAGGGAGGGAAAGAAGATAATGCAGTATTCCCACCAAAGACCTTGAACAGAAGGGAGAATAGTTATTTGTTAGTCTCATTCCTTGCGCAAATGGCTAGGAAGGGTGGAAAAGACGAGAGATAACAGACTCTATCTAAAATTCACACCAAGTAACAGAAACAAGGTTTTGCCTGTGCTATGACTCCATTCTCTATAACTTAGGCCTGATTACTTGTCCAGCTTTTAACTCTTTACTCTCCTATAGTGAAGTATTTAAATAATCAACTTCTGTACTAAACAAAAATGTTCAATTTGCAGATTAATCTCTTCTATACATTGTATGTAGATATTTATAATAGAATCTAGTTGTGTGTGATTCATACAGTATGTACGTTATGTGTGGGTTTTGGCACAGGTAACCCCTAAAGAATTCCTTTCTCATTTTCTCCTTTTATTCCTCCATTAAGCAGTGTGTTTCTGCTGGAATATATGACATCCATCCTCTTGGACTGCCTCTTTGTTTCCAAGTGGAGTTAAGGCATTGGGTTTGACTCATAAAGCCTTAAAATGGCTTGGGTCCTTTCCTATTGCAATGTCACTTCTTTCTTCCAACCACAGTGCTACTCTTGATCAGCTGAGACATTGAAGATGGAGACTCCTTGGCATAAGAGAGGAGAAACTACCAACAAGGCATTGTGTAATTCATTAGACTTCTGCCATTTTGTTCTCCTGTGTTTGACACAGATTCATATTTCAAAGTTATGGTTATTGCAAAATGCCAATATGTAAATTTAGATAAGCTTAAAAAGAAGTCAAGTTTTTCCTATTCCTGATCAACAGAGGCACTGAAGATGAGCTCCTTCAACATACTGCTACAGACAGGATACATTTCCCCCATCCTCTTCTTCTGGTTTAAAATAGCCCAATTTTGGTGATTCTCAGAGTCCTCAGCAAGGCCCATCTGTTCATCCAGGCTGTGGTTGAGAAGGATGTACTAGAAATTGTATGTGTGTGTCTGTGTACAGTGGGTAAGAAGGGACATTGTTAGGCTTATTGTCTCATTTGTTATATCTATAGATGCTTGATCCTATTTTTGTTTTCAGTGCTGTAACCCCTGGTTTGTTTGTGGGTTTTGTTTTTTTAAACTTCCTTATTTTTGATTATGCTGTTAAGATCAGGAGTTCTAGAATGAAATTGAATGAACAGGTAGTTTATGGGAGTTCCCTCATTTGTCATTTTTGTGTGGATTTTTAACAGCTCAAAAATACTTCATAAATGCAAAAAAGGTGTAATTTCTGTATTCCAAGAGTAACTAATATTTCCTAATTTTCAGTGTAGTGTTCTGATTTTTGTGAAGGAATTGCAGTCAGTAAAGTTTTAAGTAAGCTTAACTGCTTCTCAGTTTGATTGTGTTGTATAATGTATGCCTCCTTGTCTGTTCCAGTTTATTGAGAGAACATTCAATTGATGGCACTGGCTGGGCTCCAACTAGAACATTAAAGGTACCATTTCTTTTTAGATATAAAAATCTGTTTTGTTGTAGTTATCTTTTGAACCGTTCACATTTTTAAAATATACTTTGCCTCTTTGCCGGGTTAGGGTAAAAGTCTTGATGTTTCTATAAAAATTAGTTTTATATTTTTGTCTTTAGAAGAGCCTCAGTGCCTCATTTATTAAAACATTTTATTTAATTTTTTATTTTATTTTATATTATCTTTTTATTTTAGTACTTAGCACTGTTTCTTTTCTCTGCCTTCTAAACAAAATATTCATTTTAACTTTATTCATTTTAAAAAAACCCATTAGCATAGCTACACAGACAAATGTGGATATAAAATAAAAACCAATGTTCTGGCAAACCAAAATGCTAGTCAGAATATTCTGGCTATCTATATTGTCTTGTAAACTGTCTCTCTGCCACCAATGAAGTCATTTCATCCCATCTGCTTTAATGTTAGGCTCTTTTAGTGAGATCTCTGGACTCTTGAACATATATTTATAGAGCAACATTTTATCTGCAGAAAGACTGGTTAGTATTAGGGGTTGGTCCTGCAAAACCCTATTCATGTGAGTAGTCCTGTTGCTTCACATTAATTGGCTCTGTGGACATTGCTACCACGCACTGAAACTTCCGTAGTGCGCCTTGATGTACTGCAGTTTGAAATTTTGAGACTTTCTATAGAAGTTTCTGAAAAAGTGGATCAGTTAAATACTAGCTGTTCTCCTAGAAGTAGATGTAGTGCACACATTTCCTTGTCAGTACATATTCAGGAAACTTGTTTCATTTTAGTGTTAGGAACAGTAATCAACAGAAAATTGCTGTGTTTGGGTATTGCACAAGCAGCACGTGGTCTGCTCTGGTAATAGGTTAGATGGGGACCCAGCTGTACCCCAGTAACATAACAGCCACAAACTAGAAAGCTAGAACTAGAGACAGCTTTATTTGGGGCTGAAGTGGAGGGAATCTCCCTACAAATAAATCTTTCATATGCAATGTAATTGAACATATTTTATTTAATCTTATCACTGTTGTGCATGCTACAAGACACACACAAGTTGTGTAAATACATGGAAATAAGGACTGTGCTTGTGAAGCAGAAGCAGTATGCAGTAAAATATGGCACTCATGCTACAAAATAATCACAATAATATATTTGGCAGCTTGAAATTTGATTTTTGAATACCAAAACCCATAACTTTTAGAACTTTAAATCATGTTCTTAATTCTGCAACACTTCCAGAGTTAAATGATAGAATATTAACTTATTTTTCAGCTTTTGTTCTAAATAAGAGAGCTGATTCTCAAGCTTAAAATCATTTTTTAATTTTTAACACATCCTATTTATCGTTTTTTTAAAGGAAGTAGATGAAGTTCTTCCATGATGCCTTAATCTGTTTAATCTTCATTGGCTATCTGGAGACATAAACCCACCCAGTTCTAGTGTTAGTGCTATCTTCATACATTTTTAAATATATTATTATTTTCGATACATGCGTCCCAGTTTTCAAATTTGTCCTAGAAATCAACCTTGGGCTTACTGGAAGGGAAAAAATTCTGGATATATAGCTAAAGGCTTCAGCTTCATTTATAAATGATTTCTTGAGTTCTTGAATAATTTTTGTGGCTCTTTTATGAACCCTTTCCAGTTTTTCAACGTCCTTTTTAAATGTGGGCAGCAGAACTGGATATTCCAGTATTCCAGTATTGGTCTACCCAGTGTCCTACTGAGGAAAATCACCTCTCTTCTACTTCTCCCATGTTTAAAGCCAAGGATCTGTTGGGCCTTTTTGTCACAGTATTGCACTGGAAGCTCATGTTATGAGTTCCTTGTCCGCTATGACCTCTAAATTCCTTTCAGAATCACTGCTTTCCAGGATATAGTCCCCCTGCTTCCGTACGTTTGGCCTGTGTTCCCTATTCCTTGATATATAATGTTGCATTTGACTGTATTAAAACACATTTTGTTTGAAGAGTCCCAGCTTACCAAGTGATCCAGTCTGCTGTGCATGACTGACCTGTCCTCCTCTTTATTTACCATTCCTCCAGCCTTTGAGTCATCTGTAAATTTTATCAGTGATTTTATATTTACTTCCAGATCATTGTTAAAAATGTTGAATAGCATTGGGTCTAGTACTGATTCTTTTGGAACCTATCTGATGATTGCTCATTCACAACTACTTTGAGATCTATCAGTTAGCCATTTCTTAATCCATTTACTGTGGGCTTTATTGATATAGTATAGTGCTAATTATTTAATCAGACTGTTGTGCAGTATTGAGTCAAATGCCTTACAAAAGTCTTAAGTATATTTCATCTGTGCAGTTCCAGTTATCAAAGTTGTAATCTCATCAAAGAATAAGATCAGGTTTGTTTGGCAAGACTTATTTTCCATAAAACCAAGTTGGCTGGGATTAATTATATTCCCATTTATCAGTTGAGTCCCATATCATCTATTATGTTGTTTTGCCTGGGATTGATGTAAAGCACACTTAGCCTTGGCTAATGGACTGGAAATGACTTTCTCATCCTTAAGTGTCTGTGGAATTTTAAAAAATAGTAGCTCATGTATTTATCCATTAAAATATATTCTGAATGTCCAGTTTTCCTCCTTGAGATACTGAAATCTTAGGGTGAAATCCGGGCTCCTTCGAAATCCAGGTCCTCTGGTACAATGGAACTCTTCCACCAGTGAGCTTTACTCTTATTGTTGAAGAACAGAACTTTCTCAGGGGATGGTCCGGGATTGGAATGAACTCCCCCAGAAACTAAAGACCATCACAAACCTCACCACCTTCAGCCTCAAATGGAAGGTGCATTTCTTTGACCTTGTCTTTCTCTAATATAAACCCATAGTAATAGATATTTATATTAAAAAAACAAAACAAAATAAATCCCATACTACCCAAACAAGACACTCCACTGCATGTGCTTCTCCCTGTGAGTAGAGGATGAGAGAACAAAACGGGGCACGTATGTAGTTGTGTTGCATAACATGCTACCAGAAGGTGCTCAGATATGAGCACAGTATAAGAGCTTTTCTATAAATAGAATAGACTGTGACCTGTTACAGAATGAGCATGGTTGTCCACCAGCAGTACAGAAATCAACTTTACTCTAGGTATCTCTTTTTGAAGATACCACTAGTACTATATTCATCCCATTGCACTCAGGCAACATTTGTGCTGCCTGCATTTTTCTGTTGGCAGGAAACACTGCTAAATCTGGTAAACTTTTTAAAGTGTCAGTTAATAATGGCTTTACCAATATCCTTTACTTACTTCCTTTCATCTTTATGAATGTGTGCTATTTGGAAAACTAGTGTTTGGTCTACTTCAAGAGCATCTAATATTTTTAATAACCATTTATTACATAACACCTGTTATAACTTTTCAGCCATCTTCTCTGAAAAATTGATTTCCAATATTGGGAAATCTGCGCTCTCAGTTTCCATCTTCACAGAAAAGTGCCTGTTTCATACATATCCTTTTTCTTCTGCATATATATTTTCAAAAATCTGCTATTGTATAGAATGTCCATAAAAAGACTTCATCTGTAAAATTGCTTCCTAGTTGACCTGTTTCATTTGCCAAAAATACAAGTGTGGAGGAGGGACTATGTTAACTTGAAATTGTTTGATATCAGATGTTGAGCTAAATTGTATAATGGGGTATGTTGTGGGATGAAAACCAAAAAGAGCAGATGCGTCTGGATGCACGAAGACACAGAGGCTTGTCTCCTGGACAGAAACTCCTCTCTCACTGCCCATTTGGAATTTTGGGAGTGAGAGAATGGAAGTTGAAGGGTGGTCGGTTGGCTCCAGAGGAGAGAGGAAGCAGAATCACTGAGGATGTGGGATTTAGACTGTGATTAGGAAGGGATGCAGTACCAAGCTCTTTATAAGATGAGTCTTCTGCTAGTGGATTGAAAAGTGGAAGGGTTACTGAAGGTTCTTGCTACATTTATTAGGTTTAAGGTACTTAGAAGTTAGGTGGCTTTTCAAACCCGGAAACTGGAGATGTAGTCAACTGGTTGGGTTTGAAGAGATCTGCTGGGCCCTTGAAATAGTGTTAAGAAAAGTAGAAGGATTTCCCAATATTTACAGGCAAGTGTCATGAGAGGAAGTTTAGTGGGATAAAAGGGCTGTACTCGCAAACCATAGACTTCAGTATTGAACAAGGTCTGTGCCCTTGTACAAGGAGCAGGTTGTGATGACAAGGCTCACTTTTTCTTTTTTTTTAACCTTGACCTCCATCCAAAAACAGTCTTTGCTATGTCATCCAAAAGACCAATATTTTCCTGTTGGCACAATATTTTCTTGCCCATATTGGCCCCCTTCCTTTTGCTTTGTTTAGGGGTGACTAGATGTCCTGATTTTATAGGGACAGTCCCGATATTCAGAGGTTTTTCTTACATAAGCACCTATTACCCCTACCCTCCACCCCGGTTCCGATTTTTCACACTTGCTATCTGGTCACCCTAGCTTTGTTGTAACTATTATCATTATTATGCCAACAATTTAATTAGCCTGTCAATTTCTTGATTTAACCAACACTCTCACTATGCCCACTTCTTGTTTCTTGTCTACGTGTACAGCACTACAGCGGCTCAGCTGCCGCACTTTAGCAAAGATGCTACTTTGCCAACAGGAGAGCTTCTCCCGTTGGCATAGTTAATCCACCTCCCTGAGCGGTGGTAACTGTGTCGGTAGGAGAAGCTCTACATGGGAGGTTAGGTCGGTATAACTGTCACTCAGGGGGGTGTGGATTTTTCACACACCCCTGTCCCCTCCGACAACGTAGTTATATCGATACAGGTCTGTGGAGTAGATCTGGCCTCTGTAACCTCATGGTTTTATTAGATCTGTAAATGGTGAGGCTGCTGTCATGACAAAACTTCCTTTCAGATGCAGTCCTATAAACTATTACTCAAACTCCTGTCACCTTGAGATTAAATTATTGCAACACACATATGGCCACATTTAAGATTACTAGGAAGCTTTGACGGTTAGCCAATGGGCATCAAATTTTTTTTTCAGACAGCCTGTAACACTCATGTTTTGAGATCCAAACTGGTTACCTGTTGGTTGCTGGCTGGAGTTGAAGGTGTTGTTTTTGACATAAAGATGAAGTTGTTTGAGCTTGAGCATGCCAGAGTGATTTGTCATACCCCAGTTGTGATCAGAGGCAAAACCCCTGTAATATGAGAGAGCTTGCTGACATGTCCTTCAAGAGGGGTCCTTGACAGCACAATTAATTTCCCTCAGAGCCTGGATTTATTGACCTCCAAAGCACATTGCAAAGCATGGTCTTTTGAGGAGGAGTAGGATGAGAACTTCAGAGGGGGACAATTGTGGATGTTATTTTGTATTTAATTGTCCTTGCCCAGTGATAGTAGAGGCCAGAATACAATCTTTCTCCCTACTTTTTAACTCATTCCTTTCCCTTCTTGGGATCGCTCTTATGGTTTGTTTTGTAGCATCTGGTTAGGCATGATTAGTTCCATGGGGTGAGTATCCTGTAATCTCACATTTAGTAGACTCAGAATATTGACTACCCTTATTATTGGTGAATTTAGACTTTTGCCTCCTTACAAATGAAAAAAAAACCAAAAAAACATCCTGCTGTGTGACTGTTTTTCATAAGTACGGAAATTTAGCATTAAAGAAAAGAAAGGAACGGGTAGTTTTTCTAATATCTTTAAAGAAGAAACAGTTAAATCATATGCCCAGTTTTTGTAGATGAAGATCTGTTGGGATTCAGAATGCTAAATGGTGTAATTGTCAGGATGCTGTTTTAGAGCTAAGAAGTCACTATACATTTTCCTGAAGGTCTTCTCTTCATCTACTGATATGTTAAATGAAAAACCTTTTATTCATAAATTTTTGCATGGTTTTTCTTCTTCTAAAATGTTCTCTCTGCTCTGAAGCAATTTTTCAATTCTTTCTCATTTGTCACACTGTTGTATGTGATGTCCAAATATCTTGAAATGCAAAGAAATTTCATAAATCTATTCTGGCTTTAGCAGTTCAGGATAATTGTGATGGATTTCAATAAGACCTGCATGTCTGATTTCAAAATTAGACCCTGAATGGAAACATAATAAACTCATTATTCTCCAATATACAAGTGGCTTTCAAAAAATAAGTGCTGAGGCTGAAATAGCCACTTTGGTAATGGCAAATGCTTGTCGCTTGTTTTGGATATGAAGTGTGACTTCATAAAAATCTAGTGACTGATGTATCCTCTCCACTCGAATTATTTGTGGTCCATCTAGTGAGTCTATTCTTTGCAAATTCGGTATATACAAAATGAGTACATTGTTTGAAATACAAATACTTGAATTTGTGTATCAAGGGAGGAAGAATGTTCTATGTCAGGAGTCCTGGCATGGACTTCTTCGTGGCCCCAGGGTAAGTCACTTAAACTCTCCACCTGAGTTTCATCATCTGTAAAATGAATATTATCTTTCTTGCCTCCCTCACAGGGATTTTGTGGCTATGTTCTTCATTGTATGTAAAAGAAATCCTTGAATGATCTACATAAAATTAAATTATATTATTTGTTAAACATATGGAAGTATATATCTAGTGTGTGTATGTGTGTAAATTGTGTTAAATATTATTCCAACATATTACATATGTAATATATGTATACTAGGTATATAGTATAAACTGATCAAATGAGCGTAGTTGTGAGCTGTGTGTAAAATTGTAGCCATGTGATGTAATAAATTTAATTGTCTGTTACTATTTCTTCTGCACTCTTCCTACTAATCCATTTCCCAAGACTTATTCTAATGTTCCAAACTCCTGAGCATCTTCAAACAGCTGCCATTTTGTAAAACTCTCCTCTGCCCTATCAGAGTTATGTGCCATGTTCCCTTACTTCGGCATGTAGAATCTTTCCCCAAATGTCACTGATTTCTTGTGCAAGAAAGGTAGTATCAGTCCTTTACCAGTGACAAATGTAGAGCTCAGTATCTCAGTGGACTTAGAAGGACAAGTGATCCATAGGCAATCTAGTTTTGCAGGTGGAGGCATCCAAAATCACCCAAAATAATTTGCCAGTCCTCCTTAAAATAATTCTCTTCTGAAAAAATGTGGTATTTTCAGATTACAAGCTTGTATTGTTATAAAGGTTTTACTGACTTTAATTGATAATGCAGCTGTCCTGAATTTATCCCGATAAAAATTTTAAAATGCACCAGATTAGCATGTGTGTTCCACGTGTGTTTGTTTACATTAAGACTGAAAATGTCTGTACTGTTCATATGTATCCACAAATAACAGCAAAATGCCAGTACTCTTTTGGAAAACAATTATGTTTCAAAAGAAGTAACTAAAATCTATTGCCTTGTCCTCTATATATCCTTGTGGTGGCAGCAGAGATCTCTTAAATACAGAGCTACAGGAAAAAATGCTTTAAAATAGGATTGCTATGGAATGTTAAACATGTTTTCTTTATCATTAATTATACAGGCATTTACATTTTGCTTTCTTTAAGTTTTCTAGAAAACGTTTGTGTCGAATACTTTATAAAGTTCTCCTTTGATTAAATATGACCTAACAGCATATGGTATTTTCAGTCAGAAGCTCCCAGCCAATTTCAAATTCAGCATTTTCTCCTTTTTAATGCACTCATTTCAGTTAATATCTTAGTCTTCTCATTTTCATGGTTGGGAGTTCTCCATATATTACTCTATCTTGAAGAGCAACTCACTCTCCTTTAGTTTATATACCCTCCCTTGTATTTTCAAGGCCCGTAATTTGGCAATCATTATTCTGACCAAAGAGGACATGCTTTTTTCTTTTGAGAACTTCTTAATTCACCATAAGTATTTATCTTTTAGCAATATGATGTGCTTGGTTCAGGGGGTCAATGTGTGCTACTTTCCCAGCAAAGGGAGAAGATTAAACAACAAGGCATGGAACTATATGAAGAGCTCCTGTATGACAGGTTCTTCTTCAAGTGCTTGCTCATGTCTATTCCATGTTAGGTGTGTGCGTGCCCACATGCACGGTTGCTGGAGATTGTTTGCCTTAGTGGTGTATATATAGGGCTGACTCTAGTGCCTTCTGGAGCCCCACACTCATGCTGCAGTATATGAGGTGCTGCTGGCCTTGTACCCCCTCAGTTCCTTCTTTCCACCACTGATGGTTGCAGGAGCTTCTTTCTCCCTTTTGATAGCAAGAGCCTTAACTCATTGTTTGCCTTTTTGTCTGTTGTATATAGTTCTAGTTAGTTTGTTAGCAAGTTAAGTAAGTTAGAACCGCCCTGGTGTAGGCATGCCTTGTTCCCTGGGTTTCAAACCATGTTCCATGTGTCATAAGTCCTTTCCACTAAACAGTGCTCACAAGAATTGCCTGGAGTGTTTAGGGGAGACACGTCAGGGACAAGTGTAAAATCTGTAGTGTCTTTCAATCATGAACTAAAAAGGACAGGGATATCCATCTTAGAGACCGGTTGATGGGGGCAGCACTCAGAGCAGCGTCTTAACCATCCCACTTGGAATTGGTGCTGACCCTGTTGACATCTGTGTGCAGTGCCTCACCAGCACCGAACCCATCTAGGCACCGTTGGTTTTTGCCAATGCCAAAGAAGCAGCAAAAGAAGCAGCGAGTGGACTGTGGGTGCTCCCCCAAACAAAAAAAAGATAGGAAGGTGGGGTTGGGCAAAAGACCCATGTCAGGCCAATTGCCTGCAGAGGAGCAGCTGGAGATGCTCCTCACAGGGTTGAGAGCCCGTTGAAGAAACCAACCCCAACTCCTGGGAGCAGAAGGGGGCTCTTCCACCTCATGGTGCTGTCCATTCCTGAGGCTTTTCAAGTGGCTAGGGCCCTTATGACCCTCCCAGTGCCACCCACCCCGAGCACTCTGGCCAGAGTAACTGAGCTGGTAGAGGTGCCTGCCTGAAGGGGGAGACCGGCAGTGGGGCTGCCGCAATGGCGTTTCCCAGAACCTCAGCCCAGTCGGCTTCGGTTAAATGCACTGAGAAGACACTCCTCAGTCCTTGTCTCCGGCTTCGTAATTATGGTCTCCAGCTCCAAGGCAGAAGTCACCAGTAGCGTACCATCTATCTAGATCACTCCAGTACCAATTATCATTGTCATGGCATCATTCACCGGTTGCATGTCACCAGATACCTGGCAGCGAGCAAATCGGTGCCATCTCAGCACTGCTCTTTCCCTGCACAGCAGCGCTCTCCATCTACATGCCAATCTCCACCTACATGGCACCACCATAAGGATGCCCACCGGCGGTCATCCTCCCCATGGTACCACTCCCTGGCACCCCATTGCAGCCGGCAGGAAGAGGCACCATGGGCACCACCATGGTCCCCGAGGGAGGAATTGGACTCTGATGAGGAACTTAGCCACCACCTCCAAAAGCACTGCTCATCAGGCGCACCAGTGTTGGGACTGACACTACAGTGGGTATCTGCCAACACAAGGGGTCACATTGGAATCCATGGCGGATCCCAGTGATGCCGGGGCCATTTTCCATCCACGGCTGTGTCCGACGAGTGACCCGTGGCACCGACAGCCCAAGCGTAATATTTGCACCTGGAATCAGAGCTCAGTGCCAACACCATGGACCTAATGGCAGAGATAGTTCAAGTGGAGGAAGACGAGGTGCCTCTCCCTCCCTCCCCCAGCTTTACAATCATCCTCATTGTCACCGGACAAGGCTGTCCTTGGCCCAGCCCCTCCCTCCCAATGGCATAGGTTGATTTCTAGCCGGCAAGGAGCTCCTTAAAAGGGTTGCCTCCAACTTGGGTCTGGAGGCTGAGGAGCTCTCTGAGCCTAGGACAGCCTATTTGATACTTTGGCTGCTGCAGCACTGGCTAGAGTAACACTTCCAATTCATGATGGGATGCTAACAGTTGTCAAGGCCCCAGGGCAGACACCATCTTCCCTGCCGCCAACTTCAAAACGGGTCAAAAAGAAATATGTCCCGGCTAAGGGCTATGAGTATTTGTTCTTGCACCCACCCCCAGGAGTCCTGGAGGTGGCTGCTGTGAACAAAAGAGACAGGCAGGGTCAAACTAGCTTGACACCAAAATATAAGTATGTAAAGCAAACCAGACTTATTTGTAAGAAAGATCTATTCCACAGCCAGTCTACAACTGAGAATCTATAATCAGTGGGCATTGCTGCAGGGAGGTACAATTACAACATCTGAGATTCAGTTACTAAATTCAAGGACTCCCTGCCTCAAGAAATCAGACAGGAGTTTGCGTACATTGTAGATGAGGGGAAGGCAGTAGCCAGAATGTTTTTCCAATCAGCAGTAGACCTTTCATCTGCCCCTAGGGTCTTCCAAAGTGCACGGCGATAGTGGCTGTTTACCTGAGGTGTCAAGAGGTACATATCTATCCTTACCTCGATGGCTGGTTCATCAAGAGCAAGTCATAAACCCAGGTCCAACACATCCTCAATATAGTATGAGCCACTTGCCAAGATCTGGGCATGCTCATAAACGAGCAAAAATTGATTCTGTCCCATTCAACAGATAGAATTATAGGAGCGGTCCTCTATTCCGCACAGGCCAGAGCTTTTCTTTCGGAGCCCCAATTCATGACAGACCTCATCACATATGTGCAAGCCTACACCCTCACGATGTGCCTCAAGCTTCTAGGCCATGAGGCAGCTTGTACTTACATGATCCAACATGCACATCTCCAACGCAGACCCTTGTAATTGTGACTGGCGTCAGTCTATGCCCCAAGCAGACACAATTTAGACATCGTGGTCATTATTCCCCCACATGTCCTGTCCCTTATCTGGTGAACAAACCCTCATTCTGTGTCAAAGGGGATGCCCTTTGAAGGACTATCACCCTCAGCAACGCTGGGCTCGGATGCTTGGGATCTGACGTGGGGAGCTCACCTCAGTGATCTCAGCACTCAGGAGTGCTGGTTCCAAAAGCATTGTTCTCTCCATGTAAATGTCAGGGAGCTCAAGGCAGTACATCTGGCTTGCCAGACATTCCTCGCTTACTTGTCAGGAGAGTAGTCCAGACCCTAGCAGACAGCACCAACGTGATGTTCTGTATCAACGAGCAGAGAGGGGCACATTCATCAGCCTTGTGCCACGAAGCCCTCCACTAGTGGAACTTTTGTGTGTGTGCAACGACATTCATATCACGGTCTCCCATCTCCTGGGCGCTAGGAGTGCGCTTGCGGATCTCCTCAGCAGATAGCTCTCGTCTCGCCATGAGTGGCCTCTATACCTAGAAGTTACCCCATGATCTTCCAAAGATGGGGAACTCCCCAAGTGGACCTGTTCGCATCCAGGCAGAACAGGAGGTGCCACCGATTCTGCTCACTCCTGGCTCACCAAGAGCTCTCTATCCGATGCCTTCCTGCTCCCATTGAAAGAGGCACTGCTCTACACCTTCCTGCCAATACCCTTGGTTCACAAAGTTCTTTTGAAAATCAATTCTGACAGGGCAGCCATGATTCTGATAGCTCCCATGTGGCTGCAGGAGCATTGGTTCAGCACGTTGCTGGAACTTTCGGTAGCACCCCTGTGGATGCTTCCTCTTCGGCCGAGCCTCCTCTTCCAGGACCACGGCCGGTTGTTGCACCCAGATCTGACATCCGTTCACTTGGTGGTGTGGCTACTGCGTGGCTGAATGCAGAAGAGCCGGCTTGCTCGTTGCAAATTCAGCAGGTCCTCATGGACAGCAGAAAACCTTCCACAAGAGTGACATATCTGACCAAATAGAGAAGGTTTTACTGTTGGGCCACAAACCATAGCCTGTTCACCATCCAGACCTCAATTCAGTATATATTGGACTACCTATTGCACCTCAAGTAACCAGGCTTAGCCCTCTTGTCTCTAGAGGTCCACTTTTCAGCTATTTTGGCTTTCCATCCTCCTATCCAAGGTAAATCAGTCTTTTCTCATAACATGGTGATGAGATTCTTTAAAGGACTGGGACCTGAACTTAGTGCTATCCAGGCTAACGAGTCCCCCTTTTGAGTTGTTAACTTCCTGCTCTCTCCTGCTTCTCTCCTGGAAGGTCTCCTTCCTAGTGGCAGTTACCTCAGTGCGAAGGGTTTCTGAGATAAGGGCGCTCACCTCAGAACCACCCTACATGGTGTTCTATAAGGACAAGGTCCAGCTGCATCCCCACCCAGCCTTCTTACCAAAGGTAGCTCCACAATAACCAGGAGTTCTTTCCAGAGTTCTTTCCAAAACTGCACAATTCCATTGAGGAATAGAGGCTCCACACCCTTCATATTAGACGAGCCTGGGCCTTCTGCATTGAAATGACTAAGCCTTTTCATAGGTCAATTCAACTCTTTGTTGCTGTGCCAGGTAGGATGAAAGTCCTGCCAGTTTCCTCCCAGAGGATGTCCTCATGGATAACCTCTTGAATTAAGTTCTGCTATGAGCAAGCTAAGGTGCCCCCGTCAGTGATCATAACAGCCCACTCTACCAGGGCACAAGCATCATCAGCAGTCTTCTTGGCACAGTTGCCGATACAAGATATCTGCAGAGCCACTACCTGGTCTTCTATCCATTTCTTCACAACTCATGCCATCACCCAGCAGGCACGAAACGATGCCGGCTTCAGCAAAGCAGTGTTACAAGTGGCACATCCATGAACTCCGAGCCCACCTCCAAGGATACTGCTTGTGAGTCACATAACATTGAATCGACATGAGCAAGCACTAGAAGAAGGAAAAATGGTTACTAACCTTTTGTTGTAACTGTCATTCTTTGAGATATGTTGTGCATATCCCTTCCATTCTATGATCAGCCCTCCATCCCTGCCATTGGCGTTGATGGCAAGAGGGAACCGAGGGGGCATGGCCTACAACACTTCATATACCGTGGCATGAGTGCAGGGCTACAGAGGACGACAGAGCCAGCCCTACAGATACTGCTAAGGCAAAAAATATCCAGCAGCTTTGCACGTGGGAGTGCACACACCTAGCATGGAATGGATGTGAGCAACACATCTTGAAGAACAGCAGTTACAAAAGGTTAGTAGCCATTTTTACTGTGTCCGAGCAGCTGCTCTTGCCTACATGTGAGCCCTGGATGATATATCATAGCTGTTCTGTACTCATATGATAGTGATGAGGTAGGAGAGGGTGTTCAGTTCACACCATGACCATCTTGAGAGAGAAGGAATACTCAAACTCTTCAGAATACTCAAGAAATTCACATGTTGACTGAGACATGAGTTGTGGGGTGCTTATACAATGTTTTTTCTTTATTGGATTATAACTTTTAAAGGAATATATGTAACTGGCACCTAGCATCATTTGTGAAACTAAGAAGTTTTTCAGGCATCATTCCAAATTCTCTTTCAGTTCCTGAGGGGAGGATATTTCTTACCATATTTTTCTGAGGTATGCCCTAGCATAAATGTCTAAAGGAACCCTGGTCCATGGTCAAATGGAACCTGATCCATGTTAGCATCTCCATACATGAGATCTCATAGTTTCTTCTTTCTTCGTTGTTTGTGTCTGGGAAAGCAGCTCCTTTATATAGCATAAATGTTCTTAAAACATTAAGGCTATGTCTACACTGCAGCGCTAATTCGAATGAGCTTAATTCAACTTTCAGAAACCGATTTATAGAAAGCGCAGCAGACTGTCCACACTACGGCATTTTTGCTTGTTTTTTGCATCCCCACTGACCAATTCTAATTCGAATTAGAAAGCAGTGCAATGTGGGTAGCTATTCCACAGTGCAACTAACCACGGAGGCTGTTGTGACGAGTGTCATCGTCCCAGGATGCAGCGCTGCTTCCCCCACCCTCTTCCCCTCCCCCCACCCCATAAAAAGGAAAAGGATTTTCGCACTGTTTTTTTTTTTACTCCCCCGATCGCCATTGCTGCAGAAACATAGAGCCAGCTGACCTGTCTCTCTGGTTTTGACTGTGACAAATACATCACGGCTTACTTTAGAACTAGAGCAAGAATGCGAAGGAGAGTGATCTATGCCTCCATGGATGCCGTGATACATGAGATCCAGCAGAACAATGAGCAATTGCTGCAGGCTATAACGTTTCCTCTGCAGTCCGTGGAGCGCAGGTTCTGGTGCAGGGAAACAAGCACAGACTGGTGGTACTGCATCATTATGCAGCTCTGGGATGATGATCAGTGGCTTCAAAACTTTCATATATTTTCCTTTAATGATCATCCCAACACCCCCTGTATATTGCTTGCCTTTGATTTTTCCCTCCACCAATCCCCACTGTATGTTGTTTGTCTTTAATAATCATCCCACCATCCAAGCCCATTCGATATCTGTGCCTGAGAATTCCCTCCTGACCTAGATATGATTTAATAAAGAAACGTTGTGGAATGATGCAAACCTTTATTTCTTTACATTCAAGTAATGGGGGAAGGGGTAGGGTTCTTTCACTGTCTCCAGGGGTAGGATGGTAGATTGCTGGCCAGCACTCAGCATGGCCACTGCAGCTTTCTGCTTGCCTCCGGGGTAGAGGTAAGCACGTAATGCCTCCTGGACAATCTCCTCCGAGACCTGTTGGGGGCTGGGGAGGGGGAAGTCGGCATAGCCATCTGTTGAGGAGCATTATTGAGGGGCTGCAGGGGGACTCTGTCCATGAGACGCCGTAGAATGTCTGACTGGTCCCGCATGAGTTGCAGCATCTCTTTTGTGGTGCTGCGATCATTGTCCTGCATTTGTCCCATGTTATGGGACAAGGTCAGCCACCTCTCTCTTTGCTCTGTCTGTGCGGCTGCTGAGGCATTCAGGAGGTCCGCAAACATGTCATCTCTGCTTTTTTTTTTTTTTTTTTCTTCCCCTAGTCTGAGACAGTTTGTCAGCAGCACTTCTTAATGGTCAGTCCACTGCTGAGGTGTCTGTAGAATGAAAGATAAATAACAAGGGAACCACAGTTGGCATATTAATACAGTAATACAAATGTTTCCATTTTACTGATGGAAAGCATGATATAATGTATCCACATATAGCACAGTGAATAAACTCTTAAGTATCAATTTCCATGATTGGCCCATGATACAATGTAGCAAAAAAATCCTCTCATTGCTGGTATTTAAAACCCATTCACTACATGCGCAGAGGGCGTGGTGAAATCTTTCAAACTTTTAAAGGGACAAACTGCAAAGGGCTTGTTGGGCATTTAAAACCCATTCACCAAGTGGTGAGTGGGGGGAATGCTGGCTGCTTTGCTTGCAGAGAAGAATCCTACCGTGCGGTGAGGGACAAGGCAGCCCTCTCCTGAAAACTTTTTTCAAGTGAGGAAGGGATAACAGAATATATATGTTAAATTTTCAATGTGATATCAACAGATGATAAACTTAATGTTTTTTAACACACACAAAAATTGAGTCCTGGATAAGCACCCATGGTTGTCAATGAAACGCATGAGATCTCTTCTCTCCCTCCCCCTCCCCCCAAAACAATGTGCAAGGACAGAAATGCTAATAAGAAAGAAAACTCACCAAATGTGCCTTCCACGGGATCATTTGTGCTGTCCTGTGTGCTGATGGACTGCTCAGGGATCAGGAATAACTCCTAAGACCTCAGCTCGACTCCGTGCTGGAGCATGTTTGGGCTTTGCAGTAACCATGATGAGAATAGTGGGAAAGCTCTCTCCACACTGGCAGCAAACACAGGAAATGAAGATTCATATTTTTCCAGGGCTGCTTGAGGGGAGGGGACTTTGAAATGGGGCATTATGGGATAGCTTCTAGAGGCCAATTAATTCGAATTAAGACCAATTACATCTACACTGACACTAATTTGAATGAACAAATTCCAGTTAGGCAGTACACCATTTGCAGAGGTGGTTTTTAGTTTGATTTTACAGACATCTTAATTCGAATTAACAGTAGCGTCAGTGTAGACGTGGGTGTAATTAATTCGAATTAAGGGTGCTTAAGTTGACCTAAGTCAACAGTGTAGACAAGCCCTAAAAAAGCAATATGTTGTGCCTGTAGAGCAGGGGTGGGGAACCTTTTTTCTGCCAAGGGCCTGATGGTGGTACGCGGAAGACGGCTGAGTGTCCGCCGCCGAATTCCCCGCTGCCGCCGCCGTGAAACCACGCCGCTGCCGAATTCTCCCCCGCCGCCGAAAAGGGGCAAACGGCGGCAGGATTTCGGCGGCGGGCACTCCCCCCCTCCCCCCCAGAACTGCACCGCCGCCGAATTCCCCCCCCCCACTGCCAAAAAGGGGCAAACGGCGGCAGGGTTTCAGCAGCGGGCACTGCCCCCCCCCCCCCCCGGAACCCCGCCGCCGCTGTGAAACCGCGCCGCCGCAGAATTCCCCCCTGCGGCTGCCTTGCCGGGGCCAGACCAAATGATTTCGCGGGCCGTATACGTTCCCCACCCCTGCTGTAGAGGCATGCAGCTCCCATTGAAATCAATAAGATCTGCATTTTTCTTCATCCAAGCACAGAAATTGGTCTCAAATGTCAAAAATGAAGACATTTTCTAGAGTTCAGAGTCTAATGATTTTATTTGGGGTTGTGCCATGTCTAAAAGCAGCTTCAGAACTGTTAAAATGTCAACAGAAGAATTTTTTCTTAAAGCAGTGACTGTGCTCTTGCAAAGAAAGTATTCCATGTAAGTTATACTATTGTAAAGAGAAAATAACAAATTCAAAATTCTTTGGCTTTCTATGTAAGTTGACAGCAAGAAAGAACCGAGGGGGCGCAGAGCCTGCAGTACTTCACATACCGACATATACCAACATACAATCTTAGAATTAGAATTAGGCTTAGAATTAAGGAGCATAGGAATTGCTGTACTGTGTCAGACTAGTGGTCCAGACTACTCTGGTATCTTGTTTCTGATGGTGACTAGTACCAGATGCTGAAGAAGAAGGTGTTAGCATTAGAATCCCTGAAAGGGACAATTTTGAAACAACCTACCTATGGGAAAAGTTTTGTCTTAACCCTAGCAAGTTAGTGATTAGTTTATGTCCCAAAGCATGAGGGTGTATATCCTTTATTTTTTATTTATCTAGCATAACTGTGGACATTCTCATTATCCATGTAAATATTGAGTCCTTTTATGTGTCTGAATTCTGAGATTGCTACAATATATTGTTCTATGTGTTCCACAGATGAATTATGGATTGTATAAAAATAATTTCCCTTTAAATTGTTCTTAACGTTTTAAATTGTTCATATTTCAGTTTGTCTCCCCCATTGTTCTTGGATTATGAGAAAGGGCAAATAGAAGTGTCTAATTTACCTGCTATATACCATTCATTATTTATGTACTTCTGACATGTATCCTGTTGTTCATCTTCTTTCTAAACTGAACGGTACTAAACTTACTGTTCTGTCATACTGAAGTTTTTCTGTGCCTCAAAAATTTTTATAGCCCTTGTCTGGATCCCTTTAATTTCTGCTAATTTTTTTTTAAGATAGGGTGATCAAAACTTAACATAGTCTTCAAAGGGTGAAGGGTGTACAGATGATTTATTTTAATTCCATCATAATACTTGCAGTTTTTTCTCCCATTGAGCTTATCTTAACATTTTATGTGCTTTTTGAAACACTATTATTCATTAAGCAGATATGTCCATTGATCTATCCACAATGAGGCCAAATGCTTTTTCCTGAGTGGTTAGTTATTTAGAACTCAGAAATATGTATGAATAGTTCATATTATCCCTCAAGTGTGTGTTCCCTTGCATTTGTCCACACTGAATTTCATCTGCCCTCTGCCTAGTTTGGGTAGGTCCCCTGGTATTCTTCAGTCATTTCTAATAATACTAGTCTTGACTATTCTAAATACAAATAATTGTCATTACTGATTATAACTTTAAAAAGTATAGGGGGGAAAAATTGAGTTTCCATGTTTGTGTGTCAGTGACTCCCTTATCAGTTCTGAATGTCAAGCTGTGTTCTTTCTGCCATTATTATCGGTAATAAACAATCTACAATTGCAAATTAATCAGTATATGTTGACACACGAGCCATGAAAGTACCCAAAGCATTTCCCATAGCTGTATTGGCTCTGTAGTGCTAAAGGAGAAAAAAAGCATTAAAAACATGTATTTTTGGAGAATGTATGGTGAGCATTTGCAAGGATACCTGAACGCTTCATTTCCTGATAAATAAACCTACTTTGGCTTCACTACACTGGATGTATATGGACAGTTGGAAGAATTAGCAATAGCTCTGGGACTGTCATGCAGTGAGGGGTGTACTGTCTTGAATTTTTGCTTCAAATTATAGGAGGTTCCATTTTGCAAGGCCATCTTCTGTACTTTAATGTAATTGACATCAAGGAAGGCTCAAAGCAAGAATGAGATCAGTGGAGATTATGAGAAGGAAACCCCCATATTAGGCTTTAGACTCATGTGGTCTTAGACCCAAGTAATAAGGAAAAATAGTGGTAATTTTTCAATAATTATTTTCCTGTGATTTGCCTTTTGGATTACCTTTTTGTTCAGGAGGATTTATTCCTTAATCTAAAACCTTAATCACTCAACAGACTGTACCAAAATTCTTCTGGGAGTAATGGCCATGAAAAATAACGAAAAAAATTCAAAAGCTGATGTTACTGAATTTAATATTAAAATAATCAGTATTTTGCATTCAGTATCAGTATTGATGCTTTAATGTTGAGTTCAATCTAATCTGTTTTTGAATGTTTTCCAGGTTTTTCCAGCTATAGAAATGTTAACATACATATGTTTTGTAACAGCTTTCCAGGGAAGATGGGGCACTGAGAGAGCAGTTTTGGCAGGGAGTGGTAGATAAGCAAGTCGAGGCAAAACTGAAGGCTTCACAGTTAACAGGATGAAGGTCAGATCTTCAAGGTCAAAGTAATGAAGTCTAGCTTAGGCAGCCTTCGCATGAACATTGGTTCAGTGTCTTATAAGTATTTTCCATCTCCTTCTATGAGTCTATTACACACATCTACATTAAAAACATTATTACGATTGCAAGGTTCAACACTTAAAAGTTAAGAAATGCCAGAATTAAGATTGCCTGTGCAACTATGATATAGTCTTTATCAGCATAATCACGTATACTTTTTTCTACAGCATCCCTGCCTTGTTTAGTGCACTGGATGGACCTGCTCAGGAAGGAATCAGATTGTGTAGTAAAGGCAGTTGTTTGCTGTGGGACCACTGTCTCATTTGTTGCAGAGGTTGGAAGGCATGTAATGAATTAAATAAGATTGTAGAAAGAAAAAGGATGTTCTGATGGCTAAGCCATTTGAAGGCTGCCCTGGAGAACAGTATTCTATCCCTGCCTCTGCACAGAGTTCCTATGTGATGCTAAGCAAGTCACTTAAACCAGACTCTTCACAGGTGGTAACTAAATGTGTATTTCTCATTTTCTGGGTGCCCAACCTGAGGTCTGATTTGCAGAAATGCTGAGCACTCACAGCTGCAGCTGAAGTCAATGAGAGCTGTGCTTTGAACATATAAAGTGCTAGATCATGCTAAGTATTCTGAAAAACCAGGTCCTAGGCGTCTCAAGCTGAACAGCCACAATGAGCGGATACTTTTGACTTTAATCTTTCTGTGCCTTAGATCACAATCTGTAAAATGTGGATAACACCACCTCAGTTCACAGGAGTTTTGTGAAGATTGATTAATGTTTTCAAAGTCATACGTGCCATAGAAAAATCCCATGAGGCAATGAATAATTCTGTCTTCAGAGCAGGGTTTGAATATCATGCAGTAAATAAGGTATAGGGGCACACATTGAACTATTAGGATGAAAGAAAATAACTGCTCATTAATTAAGTACTGTCCATCTTGTGCACTGAATGAGGCACGGGTCCTGTGAGGAAAATGTAGCACGTGATTGTGTAATCAAAGACTGTTTAATAATGCAGACACACAAGGGGGGTGAATTAAGGTTGCCCAGGAAATCTTAATTCTGACACTTCCTAACTTCTGATTGCTTGATTTTACAACCTTAGTTTTCTTCTCACATGTTTTTGTGTGGTTTCTTGGGTATTTAGAAAAGCAAGCTGAAAAAACAAATTCCGTCATGTGATGTCATCCTGTCACGCAGTCCATTAGCAGGGTTGGACCCTCTAGGTCCATCATACAGACATCTGCTGGTTAAGCAAAAGGACTAAGGTTGTCATCTTTGATGTGGACCAGAACTAAAAGGCCATGAGACAAACACTTTGCCATTGCGTTTCCTAGATATTTGCTGACAGCTGGGGAATGATAAGACTTAGGAATCTTGGGTTCCATTCCAGATTTTGAAGAGGAGTGTGCTCTTGTAGACACAGACCTTTCTTCCCTATCCATTGCAACCTGTCTCTGTCTCAATTCTCTCTCTTCTCCTGCCCTGGTTCCTTGCCCCAGTCTCCTTGCCTGTGTAATTCCAGTTTCCACTCACACTTCTTATTCTACTCCTGGTCTTCTTGCCCAGCCTTCAGGGTTTCCTCTTTGAGTCCCAATATATGCACACACGCTCCCCCCCAAACTTCCATTCTTTCCCCATCTCCATACCCATCCCATCCCAGTTCTCTGCTCCCATCTTCTCATCTGATCTCAGTTGTCGTGTCCCCTGTCGTCGTGTCCCCCCCTCCTCCCCCTCCCACCACCACTGCCACACACAGCCAGTTGGCCTCCAGTTTTCTTACTGGTTCATAGTCTCCTTGCTCTGTCAGTCCCAGCCTTCCCTTCCGTCCCCTCCAATTTCCAATCTCCCCCGTCCCATTCTCACCAGATTCCTTGTTCCAGTCTACTCTTTTCCTTCCCCCCAGTCTGGCATTTGTCTGTTCTGAGTTCGAACCAGACAGCTGCTGCTTCCACACTGCCAAAGTGCCAGCAGAAGTGAGGGGTGTAACTGGAAACACAGTCGAGAGAGGCTTCCTGATCTTGGTTACAGTGCCTGGCCTGGCCCCAGCCCAGAGCAGCAATTCCAGGGAAGTCTGTCTTTGTCCCCCTAGTTTGGGGCTGGAGCATCCTCAGTCACTCTGTGGGGATGGTGCATGCACAATTTGGTCAGCACTAGAAGCTGTGGGAAGCTTGAGCATAACCAGTGAGGAAGAAATCAGATTTTTGTTGTTAAAAATCTAAAATGGCTACTGAGCATGTGTGAATTGCAGTTTTTTCAAAGGCTTATAATTTAGCCTGAATTTAAGGTCAGCTAAATTTGGCTTCAGAAGAACTTGTCCAGAGGGCGAGTTCAGTGGACTGGGTCTGATATCACTACTTGTGACTGACAACTTTGACTGCCTTGAGAGTGGCAAGGCTGAACTCTACACCCGCATGTTAAGTGTTCCTGACATGTTTGAAAGAGTAAACTTGCTGGGGGATGGGCTGGAGTAGGGAATGATATTCTGTCTGTCCCCTCCTTCAAGGATTGTTTTTCTTAGCTGGTTCTCCTCCTTACTCTTATCTTCCCCGGGGAGAGGTCATTGCATCTCTTTCTTGTATGTGTGTGTGGGGGAGGATATTGTGTCCTCACAAGGGACCTATTGACAGCCATGCAATTCCCCCATCTTACTGGGTTGAGTGCATTCCTGATCCTTGCAGGTACAGCAAATAAAACATGGATCAGTCTGTTTAGCATGTTCAGCACTGAGGAAGATTCCCTTGCTGCTAGGCAGAGCTGAAAGCAGTTTTTTGTATGTCCAAATATAGACACTAAACTCTATAGCTGTTATCATGGGATTCATGATTTCATGATAGTAAGGTTCATATTTTTAAAATATATAGCCTTAATGTTTAGAAGAGAAGTGTAAAACTCTTAATTTTAAAGCATGATTTTTTATACTTATTTGTAACTTATCATTTTGTATAGACAACAGCTTAAAGGAAGATAGCAGAGTAGATGAACATATTATCTTTTCTGGCATGGCATTTCCTACCTTTAATGTACAAAAACTTGAATGGTTTCTCGGGAATATTGCTACGCTAGGCAAGTTGCAAACCACTAGAATGCCATATAATGGAGTGCAGCAACTCAGAACAAGCAGGAAGCATTAATTTATGTGGGTGTTATTTTTAAATGGAGCTGCAGAAGTAATCTTTTACTATACTAGATTTTTCATGATCAAGAATGAAAGATTTTTATGGACTGCATTGACATTTAGCCTGGTATGAGTAATACTTGCTACTAGAGAACCTACTTTTCACCATTGTTCTGATTCTCAAAGAAAGCTAGAATATGAAGTTATATTTCTAAGTATCCTGCCCTTGAAAAGGGGGTTAAGGAAAGAGCAGAGGTGACCTAGCAAGCATTATGTAGAATCCCATATGTTGATTATGCTTTGTCTGCCTTACCTTACCTACTGAGTGTCTGAGCGTTCAAAAACTTGTCCAAGGGTGGATGCATTTTATTAAGGGAATAAAATAAGTGCTAAATTATTCCATTGTCATTTAAATATAACTTCCATTCTTAAGGTTGTGTAATTTTTTGCCAGTAAAGTTGTATGGTTCTTGCACTAGATGATTTAATTGCTCTGTATATTCATGGTGATTGAATTAGATCTATTGGCTTATCTCAACAATAACTTAGAAGCTGAGAGTATTGGTCTGGTTAGTTATGTAAGGTATTCAAATCTTTACACTGAAGGACTGAAGGATCACAATTATATGAAATCGTTGGTGCTCTGCTGGAGACCCAGAATCATCCTCTGCTGTATTCTAGGATACAACAAAATATAATTCGTGCAAATGTAAAAATGAAAACACAAAACTGTCCTGCATTTATCTTTACAAAAAATAGTCCAGACCACAGCCTGGCTTTTTAAATGTATTGTTTACTGGTTGAGTTGGCACTTGTTTTTCTTCAGTCTACTTTAAATCAGATTTGTTATGTCTAATTGTTCATCTCTGGAACCAATTTATGAAATGTAGCCATATCTAGTACATGGAACAGAAAAGTTATCTTAAATAAGAATCTAATGTAAATAAAATAAAGGCTATATTGGCATAAAAGACAATGGGTGAAATTTGATTTAAAAACAACTGGAGGGACCTGATAGACGTCATTTTATTAGTACCACCAATAAGGACTCAAATTATTAAACATTTTGTTAAAATAGTTGAGCAGGTTAATTCATATTTATGAATCTATCCAATGCAAACTAAAGTATTTTTTATTAAGACGGGTATTGCAAAATGTTGCGCAGAATTACAGCAGTCAGTATATATTATAGATGATAGAATAGTGAGGTGTGAAGCCATTGTTTTATAGATAAATAGAAGTATTTGTAGTTATAATTGAAGAAGAGACAAATTAAATGACAGAGGCAAGACAGGAAAGATCTGTTTTAAGATTAAATTTGAAAAGAATGGTCAGTTGTGGATCATCTCTGTATAGTATTTATAACATTAACTCTTTGTTTTAATTATATATTTCCATATGGAAATCATTAGTATGATTAGTCTGTGTTATTGGTACGAGTGCTTTGAGGATACATGCTTTACTGTGAACAAGTATATACGCTGTCAGAGGAAAAGTGGTGGTGATTCAATTGTGAAATGAAATCTGCTACATACAGTTCAGCGTATTTTCGCACTCATGTAATAATGCTGTACAATTAAATTAGTTTCCAGTGTTCATAGAAATCAGAAGCATCCTATGGAGAAAGAATCTGTTGCAAAATGGTTTTAGCAAGCATATCTTTAAAATTTCAGTCTTGGAGGAGGATTTCATACAGTGTGTGAGACCACATAAAAGTTTTTTTTAATATTGCATCCCAGAACCCTCAGTTCTGTCACAAGGATTCTGTTGGTCATGTGGTTGAACAGTTCATGGCTGCAGCCCTTAATTCAGTGGACTACCAGCCTTTCATGGCCAAAAGGGCAGGTGGAGCTTGCTGGAAAATGTGTCTGCCCTAGTTGAGAAACCTCTGAAAAGAATAAGCACCAAGAGCATAAAAAGTTAGTGCTCAAGGGCTTGGACATTGACCATTATCAGGTGAGAGTAGCCTTCAGGTAAGGTTCCAGCAGGGAAAGGCATTACCCTGCAGTTCCCCATGGCTACATACTTATAGGTACCATTAGGAGGCGTTCCAGGAAAAGCTTGAGGACTATCCCCTACAAAGCGAAGAACCTATTTGAGGAGCAAAGCCACAGGGACACCCTCATGTCTCTCTCTCAATTCTCAGGCCTCTTTTAGAGTGCAGGCCTTAATATCAAAGACTGGTTTCAAGGGAGCTCAGTACCTCTGTACACAGAGTGCTTGATCTTAACATCAGTAGCAGAAGCTGAATGGTCCTAACCCCAGTTTCAACAAGTACCAATAAACAAAGGGGCTCTGAAAGATTCTGGAATGTTTAGTCCATCAGCCTCTGTGTCCTGCCAAAACGTCCATGAGAGGTGAGACCAGGGAACTTTTATAGCCAAATGGCCCGTGATCACCTCAGCACATGGCTCCTGAGCAATGTTTGATGGGCTATAAAATCAAGCTTTCAAAAAACTCCCCACATTTGTCCCTGCCTGTCTGAGGATACTCTTCAGCTGCTCCCTATCAGGAAGATTTCATACTGTAGGAAATCAAATCTCTTCTGGCCAAGAGAACCAGCCCATATGCCATATTCACCACATGGGATTCACATCAACTGAGAGCCTTTTTTTCTTTAAACTGCCGTTATCATAAAATGTACTTTCACTTTGAGTCTGATATTTCTCCATTACCTGTTCTCAAGACTATGGGTTAATAGTACTGTTTGTATTTCTATAGTGTAACTGCATTACAGACTTTTTGAAGGAGTAACTTTCTATTTTTTTAAACTTTATGGGAAAATTAGCTTGTTGAGATGATGTAGCCATATTGGTCCCAGGACATGAGAGAGATAAAGTGTACCCACCTTCCCTCTCTGGAAAATTAGTGAAAGAATACTTAGTTTTGGGGATTTTTTTAATAAATGTATCCTTTAATAATCCTTGCTTCATAAGAAATGTGTAAAACATACCCTGTTGCTTTTTAACTGCTTATTTTTGAATGGCAGTAATTATTGCTCCCAGACATGTAAAAGATATATTTCATGAGAGAGGTAAAGTACATTAGAAGAATTTAATGAAGCCATTCCTCTTTCCCAAAATCTTTGGTAATGCTTTCTGAATACAGAATTCTTTAGTGAGAGTATATTCCTGTTGACAGGTCTCATGGGAGCTATTGCTTTTAGTTTTCATTATCATTGTAGAGTGGTTCATTCTGAAGCTAGTTCAGAAATCCAGTGGGAGTGGTTTATAAAAGAGAGTCTGCTATGCTGTTATGTAACTGTGGGGACAAATATCAAAGGCTCGAGTAAGAAGAAAGTATGTTGTTTTGTGTATGCGTTGTTATGTATTTGGAACTTGACTTACATATATGGCTGACTCTCTCTCTCTCTCTCCAAAACTGAAACAGACCTTATTTATTGCATCAGAAATTCTTTGGAAATGTTCATATATTACTTTGAAGGGAAGAAAGTAAATGAGCATAGGAGGAATTGTTTCCCAGTCTTCTTTCTCCTTCCATGCTAAATAAAGCATTTTATGCTGATATTTTAAATATTTGGTCATTTAGATAAATATAAAGAGAATGATGTACACTTAAAATAAATTGCTTTCTGTAGTCTGTTAAATAATGAAACTACGATTTTAAACAAATATTAAGGTTGCAATGTCATGCACTAAGAAACAGGTGTCCACTGAGCATATGCAAATAGATGTTGTTGATCACTACTCTAGTTAAAAAAGTAACAGTAGAAGTCTGTGTGAATGTGACTATTTCCTTTTCTTGATTCCAAATAATAAATATTTTATCAAATGCCTTGTCAAACATTTTTTAGCTAAAAGATGCAAACATCTGTCTTCAGTTTAATTTACTAGAGTCTATTAGATAAGAACTACTCCTTAATAGTTTTCCTTAGGGAGTTTCCATGATGGAGTTTGTTAGCTGCTTTTGTCTAACTTTTAAAATTAAATAAATCTGTTAAATACTCTTGCATATAAAAGGAAAATCTTACTTTGCAGTTTACATTTTTACAGTCTGAAAAACACTGTATGTCGTTAATCTTTCAGACACCTGAGAACATAGTTATACAAATCAAAGGCAGTGTTCCAAAGGCATAATTTTAGTATAGGTTTTATAACAGATTGTAAAATGGGTGTGAGAGTTACCTACCTGCTAAACATGGTCACCAGGACAGAAGTAGGTCTCCCTACCAAATGAGTTGCTTCAAAATTCTTTAGTATAAGGAGAGACTATTTCACAAGCAGCAGAAAAGGAGCTGGGGGTAACAGTGGATAAAAAGCTGGATATGAGTCAGCAGTGTGCCCTGGTTGCCAAGAAGGCTAATAGCACATTGGGCTGCATTAGGAGGGGCATTGCCAGCAGGTCATGGGAAGTGATTATTCCCCTCTATTCGGCATTGGTGAGGCCGCATTTAGAATATTGTGTCCAGTTTTGGGCCCCCCACTACAAAAAGGATGTGGACAAGTTGGAGAGAGTCCAGCAGAGGGCAACAAAAATGATTAGGGGACTGGAGCACAGGACTTATGAGGAGAGGCTGAGGGAACTGGGCTTGTTTAGTCTGCAAAAGAGAAGAATGAGGGGGATTTGATAGTGGCCTTTAACTACCTGAAAGGGGGTTCCAGGGAGGATGGGGCTAGGCTGTTCTCAGTGGTGGCAGATGACAGAACAAGGAGCAACGGTCTCAAGTTGCAGGGCGGGAGGTCTAGGTTGGACATTAGGAAAAAGTTTTTCACTAGGAGGGTGGTGAAGCACTGGAATAGGTTACCTAGGGAGGTGGTGGAATCTCCATCCTTAGAGGTTTTTAAGCTGAGGGTTGACAAAGCCCTGGCTGGGATGATATAGCTGAGGTTAGTCCTGCTTTGAGCAGGGGGTTGGACTAGATGACCTCCTGAAGTCCCTTCCAACTCTAATATTCTATGATTCTATGTTTTTGTATTTTAAATTAGTATTACTAAATTTGAAAGGAGGACATTTTGGAGTTGCAATTTTTTCCTTATTTGGAGAGGCATAAATACATCTGGGAAGGGTTTGAAAGTAACCTTAGAACCAACCCAAGAGTATGAAGGGGCAGACACAGAGAGATTGTCATCAATCAACCTTTGTTCTGACTTGTCGATCTTCTGATGTGGCTTACGTTGGAACCACAATTGTCTTTGCCCAAACAATTGCAGTAGTAAGTGATAGCCACTCTCTTGGTCAGCACACCAGGGACTGAACCTTTGACCTCTAGAGCCACAGCATTAGCTGCTACAGCTTGAGCTAAAGATCCAAGATGCTTTGGAGCTGTAGCAATGTTTATATCTTTTGTGGATCTCCACGGAGGGGATGTAGTGCACGCTGACCAGAGGGTTACACTTACACACTTGGTCAAAGAAAACTATGTGGGTGGCCCTCTCCACTTTTGTGACATCTCTCTGGGTCTGTCTACACAGCAAAGACCGAGCCGGGAAATCTACAGGGCAGTGACACTTCTCAGCTTGAGCCCTGCGAACCCAAGTTGGCTGTCATGAGCCAGTCACACATGTGTAGTTGCTATTTAGACAGACACATTAAAGTCACTAGGGCTCCACACAAGGGCAGAGGCCTGCCCGTGCTTACTTGCAGAATCAGAGCGTTGTTAAGTGAAAATAATTACCTGAGCTTTGCTTTCTTCTCAGCAGAACCCACTCTAACAAAGAAGTTGTGTGACTTTCTGGTGCTCCTTTTCCTGTTACTAAGATACCCCAAATTCTGTGGAGTTTTTCTTTGAGGCAAGCCTTTGATTTTGGGTGTACTTTGGTGTATGAATGCTGCAGATGAGGTGTGAAACATATGGAAGAAAAAGAGGCTGGAAGTAGTAGTATATAAGAATGGCCCTTATATATATTTATTCTTTGAACATTCAGATTCTCATGTTTTAACCTGGAATAAAACCTGGCTTAATTCTCGTAGTGCTGTTTCAAGTAATCTCATTTTCATCAGTGTTTTGGAAAGAGATATTAAATAATAGTGAAATTGATGGGAACATCTCCACTACTACCGTATTTGAGGATAATGTGTTATATCCATTAATAAAAGCCACCTAGTTAAAAGTCTCTTAACCTGACTGCTTTAAAGCATTTCAGCCAGGAACTTCATAATGTTCTCAGTGAGGGAATGATGTTTTGTTGTTTTGAAACAAAACTAAAATATTAATTGGTTCAGCCTTTGTGTTTTAACAATACAGCCAATAATTGTTCTCTCTGGTCATTTTATAAAACTTTTTTAATAATGCAGAAAAATATGAAGATTATGATTAAATTTCTAAAAATAGCAAGTAACTAGGCCCTGATCTGTCAAGCACTTAACTTTACATACTGAAGTAGTTACTCTAAAGTCAATAAGACTAATCACGTGTTTGCAAGATCAAAGCCATAGTCTGTACCATGTAACCTTTCATAAGGTTTTTATTTTTAAATTGGAAAAGCAGACCCTCTGCAGTGGCTCAAGTTATGTTGTTTGTTTTACTTTATTAATTTTGATTTATATGCAAACAAATAAGTTTCATTTAACCACCTAGGCATATTCGTTAATTTATAAAACACAATCCATACAAATATATAAAATAATAAATCTAGCACTTAATCCTCAAATCACAAAAATAGACCCAATTTTTATAAAAACATTTGCCACATATAATAACCCATACTGTAATAATACCAATCATCTTGCGCCTTCCTCATCCCCCAAAGCCCAGTTAAATAGATGGAATTTGTGATGTGCCCTGACAATGTACAACCTTGCAAATCTGCATACTTTATAGACAAAATCCTGTGTTCTCTGCAGCCAGCTTGACCTAAATATTGTGGTTAAGAGTCCTGAATTCTATAGAACCTCAATACTGCAGAGTGGAAATTTTGGAATACCTTCAGATAAATTTTAAAATTGAGGTTTTTTTTATTAATAAAATATGGAAATGTTATTACAATATTTCTTGTGCTATTATATTTGATTGTGTGATATACCATTTTTAATTTTCATTTTGCTGCAGAAATTTGTATCAACAGTGTGTAACTGCATTGTAGAGGGGGTGTAGGAAGCTTGAGGTTTTGGTAGCTAAGTAAAGGAAATTTGTGTCTTTTGAGACCACATAACATATATAGTTTAGGATTGCAGGGTCAGTGCAATAGATCAGTTTTTCTTCTTAAATTATCAGCAGTGGAATATTTAATGGTAAGTTGATATTTAAATTGTCACTATTTTTTTTTCAGAATTAGTATCCTGCAGATGCCACTGCACTGGTTTGCACTCTTGGTTTCCATTTGGAATGTTTTGTCACAATCAAAGGAGCAAGAAACCTAAGGTCCCCCTCTGTCCCAGACCACCTCCCCCAAAAAATTGCTTTAATGCTGTCTAGCACAATTCTGCATTAAGTTCTACAGCCACAGACTGCAGTCACATACTATATGGGTTGTAGTAATACACAAAACGCTAGTTTCTACCCACTTTTCAAGGGAACAAATAGCTAGCTGCTAAACTTTTTGGCTCATGTATAGTATTAATGATTTTACAAAATTACACTGTGATGCATTCTCCTTCCCTTTTTGGTTCTTCTATTTATTCACAAATTCACTAATTTCCAGGGGTCCCCAACTCATTTGGGTCTCCCAGCAGTCTCCTAAGTATAATTGATGGATATGTTTTCTGCATAGTAGCCTCTCTCTATATATATTGCCATTCAAAATCCCAAATCTACATGTAACCTTTTTACATAGGGCTACATTTTTTGCTTGGCTCTATCCCAATATGGTAGAATGATGAAGTGTGCATAGAGAGCCTTTTCCTCTTCAACGCATGTGCACTGTAGAGGAAACCATAACTAAATTGTAGGTTCTGCAAGGTTTGTCATAGATATACTTATGATCTACTGCTGTAATCAGGCAGCCAGATGTCTTTGATCTAGGGTTGCTATCAGATGGAGTGTGAAACATAATGAAAGCCCCATTTACACAGTACTAAAAGCCTCAGGTCATTCACGCTGGAGTCTACGTTTTTAAAGCACAACAATATAGTTCCTATCACTGCCTTAATGTAAACTAAATAAAAACCTGTTTCATTTTAAAAAATATATATATTCTATGAATATTTGGTTTTTGAAAGGAATATTTATTTGTAGAGAGATGAAAATTGACATCAAAATTCTGAAACTAATTAGATGTCGGCCTACGACCTGTTAGTCCTAGAAGTTGTTTTTGGTATTCTAGAACTAAAGGGAGCGTACACTCCTATTAATGCTCTCCAGGATGTGATAGTCAATGGGCAATAAATTAACAAATCTCACAGGTCAGGGTTTTGGAAACCTTTCAAAGTATTTTTCAAAAGCTTCACAGTTTGATAGACTTTCCACATCTGAACCCTGTCAAAAGAGGCAGAAGATTCCTGGTGCCCACCTTCTTGTCCTTAAAGACTGAAGGTCTCTATTCCCTTCCATGAGGCTCCAGGATCCTACCTTGTAGCTTTTCCTGTCCCTTCCCATTTGTCATCTCCTATGGGTAGCCATCTTCTGGGTTATAACAAGTTGGCTCAATGCATCCTTAGCCAAAAATCCAAAGACTGCTTTCTAGGGATGGATCCTTTATCCATTAACTCACTGAACAGCAGTGGAACCAGAGTAAAGCTCTTCCCAGCATTAAGTGCTTTGGGACATACATATCTCATAAAACCTATGTTTCCCAATCTGCACAGAGGTGGAGCTTCCCATTAGCCTTCTGAAGTATTGGAGCATTTTTCTGAGTCTCTTGCACAGCAGTAAGTGCAGCAGAGTCAGGAGGGAGGTGACCCAGTCTCCTGAGGGGGAAGGGGGCTGCACAACCAAAAAGCCTGCCTTCGATTAGGTGGTCAGTGGGCTTCTCTCTCTGGAGAAATGGAAAAGAGTGTAGCAGGGCACCTGCCCCAATGCCTTGGGAGGACACCAAAGCTAAAGGAGCTGTGAGCCTCTGCTCGAGAGAGATCTGAAGGGAAGGATTCCAGTGGTGGGGAACTGATATACTCTCTTACTCTCCCAAAGGGATCGGGGATAGGTTGAACATACCTATGCTCTGCATTGAGGCCATGAGAATAGGGATCCTCTTCTTTCCTCAGCAATTGGAGCTGCTTTTTATCCTTGCCATGTCACTAAGGAAATGTCCCATTAGTACCTCTGTCTGTCGTGGTTGAGATATCTGCAATACCTAGGAGCAATGAGTGCCAAAAACAAAGCTGCAACCTTAAATTGAGAATTTCTCCCCTTTTTCTCCCCAGTTGTAATTTTCCCCTTGGAGTTGCATAGGCTTCTGTAATATTTGTCGTCTTCTGTTCTGCTCAGTTTCTATGACAGAGGAACCCTGTTTGAGGAGCAGACACATGGCACTAAAATGAAAAACAAAGTGTTGGCTCTCATCATGTTTTGAAAAAGATCATTCTTTCTCTTCCCAAACACTTTTGTTTTCTGGCCTTGAAAATGGATGCTGGCATGCTAACTAGATAATTTCTGGTGAAGGTGACGGCTCACCACCCCATTCTGAAGAATTATAGGCTATTTGTGAACCTTAAACATCTGAGATTTCTACTTTTACTAAATTAAAAAAAAAAAAGTCCATGCAGAATACTTTGGGGACTTCAAGAGGTTTACAATCTTTACCAACACTGAGGACTTCAGAAACTCCATTATAAGAAAGTACTGAACAAGCTAACACATTACTTCTTAATGTTACTATGCTGTCTATCTACAATGTAAATTATATTTGCTGATCTGCATGATTAAAAATAGATGAACAGAGGATGTTTTTATATAAAATACATAAACAGGGCCAGGGGAAATGGGATAGTAAAAAACTATTGATCAGGTAGTGCTGACACCATGTCCTCTGCCAGCTTTTGTAATCAGGTACTATTGACAGAATTGTTAAGGTACTGTAACACCACAAGATGTTAAATGAGCATAAAATGCCTTTTGTTTTCAATGCCATAGTGTGAAGGTCTATTTCTCTAAGGGTTTGTCTTCATGGCCAAAAATGGTGTGGGTTTATAATGAGACAGCTAACTCAACTTAACTATTCAGGTGTAAAATCCTAGTGGAATCACAGCATTGTAGTTTTACTGTGAGGTCACTAAATGAGGTCAGTCACAGGCTGGCAGGTATAATATTGACTTTGTCTATCTCATGGTAAAAACTACAATGCCTCATTTGTACTAGGAGTTTACAATGGGATTCCTAACGCGTGTAAGATATCTTACTGTAAAAACCAAACCTACCTTCTAAGTGAAGTCTGAGAGAAGGTTTTCTAGCACTGTTTTATAGTCTCTTATTAAAACAATTTTTTAATCTTTACTACTTAATCTTGCTTGTTGTTTCTCAGCCTATGAAATTGTGTATCAGGACACAAACCTGTAGGCAAGACACTAATGGAGCTATCCCAAAATGTTACATCAAGTGACACTAAATGAAGGAGTATCAGGGGGCAACACTTCCATCTAATTCATTCGTTTCTTACTGTGAATCTGTAATTGCACATTGACTGTCCCTATTCAGTTATAAAAAACTTGGAGGTAGAGGTGAGCAAATAATTTTCAATGAATAATTAATTTGATAAATTTAGCCTCCTTTCCTGCTTCCAGAATATTCACATACAGATCAGTTTTCTTAAATTTGATATTTCGTGTCTGTTTGGCAAATATTTTGGGTTTTTTTTGTTTTGTTTTGTTTTTTGTAATTTACGGATTGATTACAAATCGTTCACAACAAATGTCTGATACTTCCTATTTGAAATCTGAGCAGTTTTCATTGGTGTGGTCAATCACATGATATTGTTTCTTTTCCTTGAACACAGAAGGGGTGTGAATATCACTACAGAGAGTGAATATTTACACAAAATTTTAAAATGGATGTGATTATATTCACAGAAAAATTATTCACCCTATTCTACTTATTTTTGATGATGGTTTTTAAATATGTTAAAGATGCATAAAGCTCTGGATAAGTGCTTTTTGTCAAGTTATATATTAAAATAAATATTGGGAAAGTTTTAAACATTTTGGCTATAAAGAAAAGCCACTCAGTTGTGTGGCTATAAAGAAAAGCCACTCCTTTCCTAGATTTAAGACTTTCCATCATTTTGCTGGGTTAATAGAAATGTAAAGGATGTTAAAATGTACAAAATATTTTATATGCACGTGCCTTATTCTGTTGTTTTTCCTTTTCAGGATGTTGTTTGGGGATTGAACTCTTTATTTACAGTAAGTAAGACGATCCAATTGATACAGATACATTTTGTTTCCCATGTCAGGTGATGTTCGAAATTACTTGGTATAGACCTGATCCAGTGTCTCCTATAGTTAATATTCATGTTCCTCCTGACTTTAGTGGAGACTTCAGCTCCTGTAGGAACTGATTCTCTGTTTTCTGTATAGCTAACCATGTGGATTATCATATAGAAAACCATATACTGCCTTCCTTAATAATACTCTTTACTTACCGTTAAAAATCTATGGTGAGGCCTTTGGTAAGGAGTTGCCCAATATAGGTTTAATTATTGAAAATGATGATGATTAAACACATGTTGGAGGTCTAGTGGCTCCCAGGATCTCCTTCCTTCCCCCCACCCTCCCAATGAGAATGAGCCCTGACACTGCAGGAGAGCCCCCTATTGCCTCCCACATGACATCAAGGGTGTAGTCGGCAGAAGCAGGCAGCCCAGGTCTCTTATTTACAAAATGTGTCTGCCTAGAGTTCAGTGCAGCTGGATTAATGGTAGGAACAGGTAGGACTGGTGCCAGCAACCCTCACCTCAGATATACAACAGAAGCCAAGAAATTGCTCCCAGAAATAGAGGCAAGTGGGGGTAGCCCTTCTCTCCTCTGTGGCAGGGGTGTGGGGTATGACTGTCATGGAGAATCCTTACTGCTGCCTTGTGGAAATTCGAAGGTCAAAGGAGTAGCGCAGAGGGGTCATGGCCAAACTGGCCACCTAAATTCTCATTGCCACCATGCCCTTCAATGACAGTCAGTGTCACCCTAGCTTCTCCAAAGAGCTACCCCAGGGCACAGTGAAGCACCTTGGACAGGGAGCAGAGTTGCTGGCTATGTCTGCCCCTCCCTCTTTCTTCCAAGCCACAGCTCAGATACAGGGATTCTGTCCCCTGTTTCCTAAAGGAGAAGTCATGTCAGGTGGCTGTGAATCATTGCAGCTACCACCAGGAATATTTTTCTAAAATGTGTGGAGTAGATAGACTGTGGCTGCCGGACCCTGGGAAACTGAGAGCTTTCATTGGCCAACAAGGTTTAATTTGCCAGGAGTAGGGCCTTTAATAAATGAATTTAAAAACACACTGGTGAGTTTCAGTGCACGGTAATTATATTTCAGAGTGAGTCTTTGTGCTGTATTCTAAATAATTCAAATAGGTGGAATCTGTTTTAGGGAAACAAAAATAATGCAATCCTGCAATAGGAATACACATAAAAATTATATACAGTGCCATCATCTGAAAAGTGTTGGTCATGCATAACAAACTGCATGGATTTGTAATGTCCTAGAAGACACTCAACTTCACAGCCTGAATCTTGGATTTCCCTTGTGCATATGCTCAGAGGCTTTTTATAAATAATTAAGCTTTTAAAGGCTGGTGTGAGTTAGTTTCTAGAAAGAAGTGAAGGTAGGTGGATGATTGAGAGTCTTGCTCAGATTTTGGTTTTGAAAGGAAATTGAAACTTGTAAATTTGTTTAAAAAATCAATGACCATACAGACTCATTGCCATGGAAGCAAATCCCAAATGTGGCAGTCGTGTGAGCCTTTCACGCTTATTCAGTGATAGCTGTTATAAGTGATTCACTGTTATCACAGACTACTAGGAAAACTGATCTGAACCTTGGCCAGAGAAACTTAGTTTTGTTTCCGTAGTGATTATTCAATATTTTCCATGATGACTTTATTAACACACTCTCTCTTGTCAGTTTCTTGGTTTCCTTAAACAATGTGTTGAAGTTCAGTCTTTCTGCAAATAGGGCACAAACAGCAGTACAGGTGATACATATTACTAACACTGTGCACATGTTGTGACAGCTAAAAGGAGACAGCTGCTTTTCTGAGCGAGGAATTACTGAGAGATTGCTGGTTAGAAGCAAAATGTAGAATGTTTAAAATGACTGTATTTAGCCCTTTCATACAGTTTGTGTATATTTCGAATTTTGAGTTCAGAACACCAGTATTCCTAATTCACGGAATAAAATTTGGAGCAAATAATATTGTGGCTATGTGATGTAGCCCAGCATAGGAGGGTCACACCCTCTATAGCCTTTGTAGGTCGCATCCAGATAGAGCAGCATATTAAGCTGCTATCTGTGATGAGAAAACAGCAGCAGAAAGCTCCAGAGATTCTTTTCCTGCAGCAGTTTGGTGGGGGGAAGGGATATGTAGGGAGTGATGTGGAGGAGGGTTAACAGGAAGCAGACATATAGGGATCATAGGCAGTTACAGGCACCCCAGTCCCTGCACTCAGAGCTGATTTGTCTTTTACCTTCCATGTCCCCGCTTCTACTCCCCTGCTTCCACTCACCCCCTCAAGTTCTTGCTTCCCTCTTCACAACCTCCAACTCCCCCCAGGTCACTGCTTCCCCAAACAAAATTCCCCTCCCCATTTCTGCTGCTTCCCCTCCCATCACCTCCCTTGCCCCCACCACTACTACCTTATCGCTTCAGTGCCTTCTGCTTCCCCCTCTGGGTCCACACTCTGTTTTCCCTATTTCCCCCTAAAAACCATCCCTCCGAGATTCTTATGTCTGTCAAACTCCAGGCTACACAATCTCCCCACTCAGGAAAATTACACTGCTGCCTCTAATATCTGTAACCAGCAGTAGAGGGCCCCAGAGAAATTCCTTTGCCAGCAGTACCAGCCAGTTTGTGGGGCCGATTTTCTTCTGAATCGTGTTTTGCCAGTTTTCCACTTTTCATCAAAATCAATAAGGTTCTGGCCATTGATGCGTAGAATGTTCCTGGACATTTTGGAATTGATGGGAGGTGGTGTTCAAAAGTAATTGTTACATCCAGACAATCAGAAAAATGCCATCAAGTTGAATATAGAGTCTTGCTTCACTTGACCAACAATTAATCGAGCATTGGATTGTAACCACCAGACTAGTTTGCATCTACCCCAAGTAGGATCTAAACCAAAGATCTGCAAATAGAAAAGAAGCAATTTCACTGAACCCACTGCACTTGCTGGCCTCATCTGATTTGTTTCATCACACTAAATGTGTTTTGAACCTCAATATAACTATTATTTTTATTTTTTTACTTAAAAATAATTCTCTGGCTCTTTTCCAGGATCTCTTGAATTTTGATGACCCTTTGAATATTGAGGCAGCAGAACATCATTTGCGGGACAAGGTGAGTCAGCAAGTTGCTGAAAGTATTTTGTTCCCAAAGCAGTATATGTCTTGTTGTTTTGTGTTCTAAATCAATGCTTTTACAGCCTCCTGATAATGGGAAGTAGAGTGTCTCCATATACAAGCTTTTTTTAAACAAAATACAAGAAAACAACTTTATTATAATAGAGATGATTTCAGTATATGGTGCTTATTTGTCAGACCATGATCCACTCATTACACATTTTTTGCTGTGTTAAAACTTACTCAAATACAATTTCTCTCTCACTCTTTCAAAGATGTACTTTCCATTGAGTTCAATGTATTCTGTGGATGAGATGGTAGTTGATTGTTCTGAAACTGTTATCTCATATTGCCTTAAATTTACATCACTGTCTTTGAGCAGACCACCTCTTCCTCCCCCAGAGAGACACCTGTTTCTCCTGTAAATCTTGCACAATACCTGCGAGGCATGTTTTTCATTAAGCCAGGGGGAACAGGAGGCTTTTAAGGATGGTAAGCAGTCCTGCTCATGTCAAAACAATTTGATCCCATTTTTCCCATATAAAATAACTGCACAAATCTAAACACAGTTTACCAAGGAACTGAGTAATAAAGAACTTAGAAAACTATGCATCTTAAACTGAGAATGTAATTGAATGGGTCTGTTTGAAGCTAAGCTCATGAGGATGAGTTAATACTATTGATATAAACTCTATAAATGACCAGAACTATGTATCTTGAATATAATCAGTGCATATTCCTGTGACCTATTTTTCAGGGGGGAAAAAGCAAACAAGCTGTTTCTACTTTTTTGTGGAGTCTCAGAATTACTTCTTGTTCAGCACAGGTTGTCTAGGGACACACCCTAACTCAAATATATGTATACATAATACATACAAACTCTCATATATGCATAGCAACTTAATTTGAACTAATTTAAAATCAATTTATCATGGAAGGTTGATGAAGGCACTTGAGATATTAATGAGTTTTTAACATGGTTAGATTTTACGTGGAAGCATTTGCGAAAGATTGACTAGACCTATCCTGCATGGCTTCAGTTTTAGCCTGAACAGTTGTGCTTACAGGGCTTTGAAACTCTTATGATTTTAATGTTGAATTGCTTCTTCTGGCTTTTTGCTGTTGTTGCTGTTGTTTGTTTTTAAAATTAAGCATGATGATTAAAGAAATTCTCCAGATTAATAGTGACTGGAAATGTCCAATTAAAACAATAAGTCAATCAGCAAGTATAATTTCTTTGAGAAGTGCCAATATCACTAACTTAGTTGTCCCACTATTTTTATAACGCTGTACAGTACAGTAAATTCTGGTATTAATCTGTTTTTGTGCTTTCTAGAAAAACAGAGTGGAGACACTCAGCATGAAATTGTGAAAATTTTAGTCCAGCTCCTGCACTGAGTTCCACTTTTAAGAAATTAATTCCATGGAAATAGGATAAAACCCAAAAGAAAACACCTTTTGAGCAGAGAATGTCATGGAGCTTTACTAGCCATGAGAGAGACTATACATTAAATAAAGAGACAGACAAGAAAATTGAGCTGGAACAGCTAAGAAAGAATGAGCTGGATTCTCTTCCTCCTTATGCAACATAAGATAAAATTGTGCACTGAAATATAATCGTTTAAATCTCTGTAAACCCTCTCAGGGCAGTGAAGCTACACAAGTGCCTCTGAAAGTATAATTTGGCATGTAGAAACTTCACTGTTCATTGTGAAGTGCCAGAAGGAAAACTCAGTTTGACTCTCAGATTTTAGGTTGATTTTACCAGGAAAATCTACCACTCTACTTGCAAACAAGGATTTGCATATCAAATATGCTGTGACTATGAACATGGAACCCCACCATACCATTTCAGGGTCTTTTCAAAGTGATACTGCACTATAAAAACAAACCATGCCCATCATGCAATGATGTCTCACTCCCCAGAGAATGAAAGGCCGAGAGCTAATATCCGGCATCTGTATTCTCAAATTAAAATCCATGATGATACTAAGAAAGCGGTAGTAATGGGATTTTCAGGAAAAGATTTGTTTTCAATAGCAAATAGGCCATGATAGGTAAAGTTTGAAAATACATACTGCTATACCAGTCAGTGTTAAATGCTTCTTTAGGTGATATGCAGTGCAGCTGTAGCCATGTCAGCCCCAGGATACAGTACTAGAGAGACAAGATGGGTGAGGCAATATCTTTTATTGGACCAACTTCTGTTGGTGAGAGAGACAAACTTTTGAGATACACAGAGCTCTTCTTCAGGTCTGGGAGAACATTCAGGATGTTGTTGTTGAGAGTACCTTTCCCAGATCTGGAGAAGAGCTTTGTGTGGCTCAAAAGTTTCTCTCCCATGAAAAGAAGCTGGTCCACTAAAAGATATTACTCATTCACCTTGTTTCTCTTCAGGTGATAAGTGGGAAGGTTTATCGAGTTAAAATTGTGTTAATTTTTTAATGAATTTTTTTCATTATTTCTATTGTACATAAAGTGATGACTTTATGCAGAAGCTGACAATGTTCTCCAAAGCAGTTTTAAAAATTAATAAATTTCCCACTCAGGTAGGTCGACTTGTAGCATTTGCATCTTTAGTAGTTCACTTTTCTATCCTGTTGCTTCATTCAGCGGCTGCTTTAATTAATGCATGTACAGCACAGTGTTGGTGCCTTACAGACTGTGACATTTACTCAGATGGCTTAACTGCAGCAGCAGAAGATCTTCACTAGCTAATAGTGCATCAGCAGCATGCCAGCTGCCAAGGTAGATAACGGCTGCAACTTGAGGGAAATAAGTGATTAGAGGACATGAAAATTGAGGTGCCTGACAAGCAATCTAAGAATGGGAGATGAAGAAAGTTTGTGGTGGTTTGGTCTGTCTTTGGTATGGATGTCTCATGTAGTGTACATAGACTATCATGAAGTTAAAACCCTGCCGTGTTTTTGTCCTGTGCTCATCATCTGTATTTTTAGAAATATTTTCCTACTGTTAAGTTATTGAGAATTTTAATGAATAATTTTCACTAATGAGATCCCTTTAGACATGTCTTTAATTTCAAGCATAGCCCTAGGGTCTAAAACAAATGTTTCAAGAAAAGAGCTTCTGTGTTTAACATCATGTGTGTTTGGCTTCTAGCAGCAACAGAAATGCATATTAAGCGTTCCCTTGTGATTCACTAAAGGAAGTGATACAGTATTTCATTGATGTCATTTCACTGGACTTGAACTTGAAGTGCTGAGACCATTTTGCTGCCAGTTTGGCTAAATATTGTCTGATAGGAATAATAACAGCTAATTAAAAGTCTGCCTCTGGTTATTTGTGTAGCAAAGCTGAAGCTTATATATCTCCTTAGGCAGTGTGAAGTCATAACTAAAATGTCTGCCCTCTCACAGAGTCTGGAAAAGGTGCTTTAGTAGTTTGTGTTGACGTATAAAACTTGACTCCTTACTATTTGATTCTTAGAAAACAAGTGTTACATTGTAGATGTAAGCAATAAGGAAATATCTCTGAATCTGTTATCGGATACTAAGGTTAATAGTCACAGATTTTAGGTTGAGAGGGGACTGTTAAGATATTCTAGTCTTACTTCCTGCATAACAGAGACCATAGAACCTCACCCAATAACTTTTGCTTCAAACTTATAACTTCCGTTTCAGTGATAGCATAACACATTTTGAAAAACATGTGGTCTTGATTTAAAGACTTCAAATGATGGAGAATCCATTGTGTCCATAGGTAAGTTGTTCCCATGGTTATTAATCCTCACTGTCAAAATGTACATATTATTTCTAGTCTGAATTTGTCTAGCTTCAGCTTTCAACTGTTGTGCCTTTTTCTGCTAGATTTAAAGGCCCATCGACTATCAGAAATCTCTTCTCTTGCAGATACTTGTAGATCATCGTCAAGGCACTTCTTAACCATCTCTTGCTTGAACTACATAGTTTGTTTCTATGTCTCTCACTGTAAGGCATGTTTTCCAGACCTCAGATCATTCTGTGGTGCTTTTCTGAACAATTTCCAATTTTTTAGTATCCTTTTGGAAGTTTGGACACCAGAACATGGACACAGCATTTCAGTAATGTCTCATTAATGCGATATACATTATAGTACTTCCCTACTCATGCTTGATATTTGCCTGCATATGCATCTAAGGTTTGTGTTTGCCTTCTTAGCTACAGCATTGCACTGGAAGCTCATGTTCAGGTGTTTATGAACCATTACCCCAAAGTCCTTTTCGGCATCTTCATTCTAGAATAGCTGTCCCATGTCTTTTAAGTGTGACCAACATTCTTTGTTCCTAGATGTAGGATCTTGTTGTAGTCACATGCTGTTTAAATGAGCTCACTTTACCAAGTGATCCAGATCCGTCTGTATAACAGACCGCTCACTGTCGTTATTTATCACGCCACCAATTTTTGTCATCCACAGATTTTACCAGTAGTGATTTTATACTTTCTTCCATATCATTGTTAAAGGTTTTGAATAGTATTGGTATAAGCATGCTGCCAGTGGGGATCCCACTGAAATATCAGCTGACTTGGGATTCTTTAGTTGCCCCAACGCAGTCTGTGACAATAACTATTTGAATAACTAGAGCCACAGTTGCAAATTAAGACCAACTACACTGGATTCTGAAACTGCTGCATGGAATCAGTGTGTTTTAATTTTTACGACTTTTTGTTTAAACATTAGATGCTCCTGTAGTGTTTACTGTTGTGTGCATAGTGTCGTTTTGAAAGAAATAAACAAATGGAGTTGAATTTATTCATTTTCTGTAGTAGCTGAAGAGGATGAATGTTGAAAGAGCAGTTGTATGCCTCCGTCATAAATAGAAAACCAAAACAGTATGATAGTTTGAGTACCAAATCCTGTGCAACCGTATATGCTGTATATTATAGCCCCCTATTTATTTGTCATCTAAAATTTAGAAAATATTTAGCAGAGGTACAGAGATCAAGAAAGTTTATAACCAACCAAGCAATTATTTGGAAAGCTCATGATAGTAGGATTAGTAATAGTATATAATTATATTATGGTAGCTCCCAAAGGCCTCAGTCAGTATTGGGGCTCCATTGTTCTGGCTTCACTACAAAAACATAGAAACCAGACAATCTGAAGGGAAATTCTTGTGTTCAGGCATTCTAGAGGTGTATGTTATGCTGTAAAAGAAAATCTTCATAGAACTCTATTTCAGATAAAACGCCAAACATGTGCTTTTTATAAACCAGATGGCTTGGCTACTGCATAAAGATGACTTGACTACTGCATAAAGCAGGCCTCCCCTGTTCAAGTCTGCTGGTTATTTGATGAAGAGTTATTGATGATGATGATCATCAAATGCAAGGAGTATGCAGAGTAAACAGGAGTAACTGGAGGTATTAATACATCAACTAAATTATGAGTTAACTGGCATCACTGTGGGATAAATCTTATGACTGAAATATTGGTATAGAGGGGTATAGCTTCATAAGGAAGGACAGAGTGCGGGAAGAAGAGACAGGGGTTGCCTTACACATCAAGAGTATTTACACTTGTTCTGAGGTCCGGAAGGGGGTGAGAGGCAGACCAGCTGAAAGTCTCTGGGTGAAGATAAAAGGGGAGGGTTGGGACTGGTGACATGGTAGAGATCTAATACAGATCAACAAATTAGGAGATGGTAGATGAGGCAGTTTTAGAAACAAACAACAGAAATATCCAAAACACAAGACCTGATAGTAATGGGGGATTTTAAGTACCCATACATCTGTCAGAAAAGGAATATGGCAAAACACAAAATGTCCAGTAAGTTCTTGGAATATACTGGGGACACACTTTGTTTGAGAAAGTAAGCAGGGGACAGCTATTTTAGACTGGAGTTGGACTAACAGTTAGGAATTGGTTGGGAATCTAAAAGAAGGTGGCAATTTGGGTGAAAGTGAACATGGAATGATATATTTTTTTATTCTAAGGAAAGGAGAGAGCAGCAGAATAAGGAAAATTGATTTTTTTTAAAAAGCGGACTTTAACAAACTCAGGAGCAGGTAGGTAAGGTTCCATGAGAAGAATATGTAAGACCAGATACTCAATACTTTTAACATTAACAACAAGGGGGAAGGAACTGAAGCCAAAAATAGGGAAATAACAGGTTAAAGAATATTTAGGTAAGTTAGGTGTATTCAAGTCAGCAGGGCTTCATGAAATTAATCCTATGGTACTTAAGGCACTATTTGAAGCCACGTGGGAATCGTTAGCAATTATCTTTGAGAACTCTTGGAGGATGGGTTCAGGTCCCAGAGAACTGGCCAACATAATTTGTCATAAACAACTCCTGTCAAACCAACCTAATTTCATTCTTTGACAAAGTTATTGACCTGACCTACTGGATAGATCACCTCCACAGCTTCTACCCTTCTTGATACACGGCAAGGCTTTTGATACAATCCCACATTGATACAATGACATTCTCAAAAGTCAACAAGGGAAATGTGGTCTGGATGAAATTACTATACGGTGGGTGCAGAAATGGTTGAAAGACCATACTCAGAGCAGTTATCAATGATTTGCTGTCAAACTTGGGGGATGTATCTAGTGAGGTCCCTCAGGAGTCTCTCCTGAATCTGGTACTATTCAATATTTTCATTAATTATTTGGATAATGAAGTCGAGAGCATGCATATACAATTTGTGAATGACACCAACCTGGTAGGGGTTGCAAGAACTTTGGAAGAGAGGATTAGAATTCTAAATGACCTTGACAAATTGGAGAATTAGTCTGAAATCACAATTAAATTCAATAAAGATAAGTGCAAAGTACTACATTTAGGAAGAAAAAAAACAAATGTGCAACTACAAAAATGGGGATGAACTGGCTAAGCAGTAGTTCTGCTGAAAAGGTTTTGGGGGCTATAGTTGACCACACATTGAATATGAGCCAACAATGTGATGCAGTTGAAAAAAAGCTAATATCATTCTGGAGTGTATTAACAGGAGTGTCGATTGTAAGACACAGAAGGTAATTGTCCCACTGTACTTAGCACTGATAAGGCCTGAGCTGAAGTAGTGTGTCCCTTTAATAAAGATGTGGACAAATTGGAGAGAGTCCAGAGGAAAGCAACAAAAATAAGAAGTTTAGAAAACCTGAACTCTGAGGAAAGTTTTTAAAAGTGGGCATATTTAGTGTTCAGAAAAGAAGACTGAGGGGAGACATAAGTCTTCAAAGATGTTAAGGGCTGTTTCAGAGATGACAATGATCAGTTGTTCTCCATGTCCACAGAAGGTAGGACAAGAAGGAATCAGCTTAATCTGCAGCACAGGAAATATAGGTTAGACATGAAGAAAAACTTTCTAACTATAAGGATAGTTAAGCACTAGAATAGGCTTTCATGGGAGGCTGTGGAATCCCTGTCATTGGAGGTCTTTAAGAACGGGTTGGACAGGGCTGCTATAAGGGTAGTTGGTTCAGCCTCAATGCAGGGGGCTGGATTAGATGAACTCCCAAGGTCCCTTCCAGCCCTGCATTTATTATATTATATTATATTATGTTATATTATATTTATATTAGATGATGATATCTTGCTCTTCTATTTTGAAAATAATGCTTTTGGTCTGAGGCATTTTTTCTCTCAAATTCAAAATGATAGAATTGGGCATTGGAAATGAGTCCTTATTAATACATCAGGGGATGGAAGAAAGTGCATACATGATTTCTAGTAGTTCTGTGATACATTGGTAAATATATATATATATTATGCTGATGCAAGATGATTGAAGAAGCATATACATATGGAACCAAATGGTGTATTCCCCTGTTCTGATTTTTAAAAATCAAAAAACTTTGAAATAATAGTCCTTAGCTACTGTAGTTCTTCATTCCTCACAAGAAATCAGAGAATATTGTGGGTCAAGATTACGGTTACTTGGCAAAGCTATGTAAAAGTGAAATTTTCATAGCATCTGTCCACACCATATCTGGCTCATGCAGTTATGCTAATCTTAGTTTCATCCACATTAATGTTATCTCCACATCATTAAACTGTATTTTTTTCTGTTGTATTCAGTGTATTTTAAAAAGTAAAATAACTGCTGCTTACTCACAAATTAGCAAGCACCCTTGTCTATTCACCCATCTGTCTGACAGATTTGAATACTCTTCAGTAATAGAAACCTAAGGATTACTGTTGGTTTGTGCATCATTGTTGCTTTAAGATTTTTCCCCACCATCTGCTTGTGAGAATGTGCCTACCAGTATTCAGTGCATGGAAAACCAGAATAGATATGGGCAGTTTTATCTCTCTGATGAAGACCTTGTACATTGCCTTTTATCACACTAGTTTTACAAATAATCTTGACATGCCAAAGCTAAAAAATCCAGCATGACGATTGCCTATACAACAGGCATATCTTAAATGTTGTCTTATTCCAATTACACACAATCAAGGGCCCTCCTCTGTTACATTTTCTGGGGATAGCATTGCACCATTGCAAAGAACTATGTATGTGTGTATGCAGCAAAAAAAAAAAAAATCACCCCACAGCAATGAGTCTGTCAGCCCAGATCTACAGACTCAGGCCTGTGCTACAACGCTAAAAATAGCTACATAGAAGTCTGGACTCTGGCTTTGTAACCCATCCCCTTCCCTGGGCTTAAGCCTGAACCTCAATGTCTATGTGGCTATTTTTAGTGCTGTAGCTCAAGCCCAGTCTGTAGACCCAGACTCTGATGCTCACTGCCACATGGGTGTGCAGTGTTTTGTTTTGTTCTGCCATATAAGACCTACCCGAATGCTCTGGATTTGGTAAATGACTTACATGTATTATAAAGAACACAAGTGTATACTGAACAGAACGAGTGTCAGAGGTAGCCTCCTCACAGTGGATCTTTGCCACTTGCCCCATTCAGAGAGCAGAAAGCTAATGAGCACCTGGTACTAAAAGACTGTGGAATCTCCACCTTTGGGGCCTGCTATTGCATGCACCAGCCAGAGCAAAAAAAGCTGTTATTTTACTGAGCCTGATAGCAGCTTTCATCCAATTATGTTACGGAGGGTGTGTAGTCGCTCGCATGATCTGCCTGCCAGCTTCGATGGCCAATCCAAAGGCTGCACTAAACTGCCAGCATTAAATGAGGAAAGTTCACCAGTTTGTGACACAGCTGGAAAACCACTTCAGCAAGGCTGGATATCTCACAAAGCAGTACTGCGTGAGCAAGGGCCTTGGACTCTGAGTGCTATTCTCCCTTCCTTTTCATTCACTACTTCTGTATGTGTGTGTTTTAAAAAAAGAAAAAGTAGAAAAGCATTCCCCTGCCTCTTCAAAGGCCAACTCATGGACTGGTGCAGCAGCAAAGCTGTAGCTGCGGGAGGAGCAGTCTTTACGACTGTGAATAGATTAGCTTGATAGATTGTGCTATCATTTCTGAGGTGGTTCATACAAGCCATCAGCAGGAAGTACCATAACCAAAAAGGCATCCCAGGGTATGAGGGAGAGAGAGAGAAAAGTTGGGAAAAAACAAGAATAAATAAAACCCTTTACGTAAATCCACTTGAGGTCTTACCGTTTTGCCCTTAAAACAGAACTGCCTTCCAGGGTTTTCAAACCGTCTAAATCAAATTTAAAAATCCACATCAAACAGATGCGTCCTCAGAACTGTCTGAGTCTCTGCCATGAGCTTCCCCTACATCCATGCTGTCACTCCTTTCAGTGGATCAGTAAATAGGCAGTGAGGAGAGCATTGCAAACCGCATTTCACCAGAAACAAGTACTATTTTCCCTGAGGTAGGTGTGGGTGGGTGGGTGGGTGTGTGTGTGTGTGTGTTCGTTCAAGACTTCTGATAGGAAAGAGAACAGGCAAGTTTATCCCAGTACCGACTGACCGTGTACGTTGCCCATTTCTCCATGAAATCCAGACCTTTCCGATAGAGATTTCTCCTCAGGATTTTCATTGTCTTACAAGGAAGCCTGTTCCGCCAGTGCTGCTTGCATCTGCAACATTGCAGACCCATTACCAGTTTCATTGTCCTTTGGTTTCTCTCTTGTTCCTTGTCTCACCAGTCTGATGCTATCTCTGATGGTCCGTCTATAACTATTTTAAGGTGTTCAGAAGAATCTGTATTTGAACTCTTCAGATTCTTGAATTGTTCCCTAGCCAAGAGTCTAGTAATAGATTTTAACACTTATCAGTCTTCAGAGCTAAAGCTTTTGCTTGTTGCAGCCTTCATTCTTTCTTATGGGTAGCTGTAGACTATTCAACTGTTGTAGCTGATATGAAGGGTTAATTCAAGAAGGGAGCCTGGTCTTTAGAAGGGTATTAAAGAGCTACCTTCCAGGCATGCCTCAGACACAGAATATTTGTATACCTAAATTAGGAGAACTGCATGTGTATGGAAAGCTGAGACCCTCCATCTTAAAGTACCCTGGCTGCTCAACTTCTGTTTCTCTACATTTTTTTGGGAATATGCTCTGTTGGAAATAAGGAAGCCTAATTTTGCAAACACAAATGGCTTTAAAGAGGCCATGATGCTCTCATGGTTTTGAAGCTTATGCATGAATATTGTGAAGTCCTCTTGGGCTCTGTTCCTGAGTTCCTGCTGCTGCTGTTCTTAATACACCTTTGAATGGCAATTCTAGAAATGTCTGTTGCATGTTGAGCAATGTTATTTTGGCTCAGGGGTATTATGTGGCTGAAATATAATATATGCTGATGGAAAAAGTGTTCAGAAATTGCCTTTTGATTGTGCGGTGTTTTCCTGCTTTCATTTACATTTGGTACTTAGAAAATATACCAGATGATTAGTCCCAGATTGTAGATCAGAATCAATAGTAGATACTGTGGCAATTCACAAGTTGGGTATAAGAACCTATATAAAATGGAATAGAATTAATACATAATTAAACTAAAATGAAAAGGGGAAAAGTCTGACTCCTGAATGCTAAAACATTACTAAATGAGATTTAAGAATGTAAACTGGATGCTTCTGAAAAATTCATAAGTAAATAATTTAAAATATGTATTATTTCAGAGCACCCTAGTTGCATAAGGAAAATCTACAAATATTTCTAGTAGAATATACACATTTATTCTGAAAGTCACGAGACAGTGACAAAGTTCTTAGTTTTGGCACCTTCTGGGCCTTTCTCAGAATATTTATATTTTCCCAACATTTTAATGTAAATCTGACTCAGTTACTTCAATAATGAATGGAATAGACTAACTGCAGTGAATATTTTCAACTACTAATTACCCAATTATTAACAAGAAATAAGGTAGCTGAATTTTAGTATAGGTTTATATAACAAACAATTCATATATACCATATAGTGAGATTATCGCATGGTTTCTTAACCAAAGGGTCAAGAACAGGTATCGTGGTTTCACTGCCATTCCCATATTTCTAAATGGGATGGAAATCTTGAGATTTAAAGGTTTGTTACAGCTTGAACAGGCTTATGCGGTTGTGTAGATATTATAGTTGAAAATATTTTTAATAGTTCATAATGGCCTGGGAATATAGCTCAGGCGTTCTTGACTTGCTATCGCATGCTTATGCTGGTAAACCTCACTGTCTTCCTTAGCTGGTAAACTGCCGAATAGAAGAATTTGGCTGTCTCAGCATCTTTCAGCTGTGCTGAGGTTTAGACTTGTCCCGTCCTTGGTGGACTAATAATGCCTTCAGACAAATAAAATATACTGCAGCTTGCTGACTCTGTCACTGAAATTTGATTATACTAAAGATGGTTCTTAAAATCATCACAGCTAGCTATACTTTTGTCTCCTGGCTTTTTATCTTTATGCTCATACATAGTAAGGGCATAGCAACTCTAAAAGTTTTAAAGCCTCTCTTGAAAATCCATTTGTTGGTTCTAATTGAAGAAGAAAAGCATTTGAAACACAGGTAGTGTACATCTTCCTTGATCTTTTTTCATTGATTCCTTCTGAGATTAGTTTTCTCCAGTAGAAATAATTTAGCCAAAGCAGTAGATTATCTTCATCTGTTTTCACATGAAACCTTCTTTGATGCATCTGTATGAAAAGCACTGTAAGAATGTAAATGCATGTGTGACTAATATATCAAGAGTCAAGGACAGAAGCCTTTCCTAGGCAAAAGAAACATAAATTATATAAATTGTATTTAAATCTTGATTATGGAGGAAACGTCTCAGATTTATCCATTTATTTTCATTTGGATCTTTTGGTGTAAACATAAAACAAATCTATTCACAATAAGCACATGATCTTTTTGTAATACTTGTCCTACTACTCCACTACCCTGTATTGTTTGTTACTGTCACTTCTTGTCACATCAGAACTTTAAAGATTAAAAGCCCTTCAGAGCAAGGTCCATGTGTTGTCTTCTTTCTGTGGCGCTGCCAGCATATCTCCACTCTAGGTACTCAAAATATTAATAGCTTAAATCATTAAAAATACTCTTTTGGGTAGGCAGTCTAAATGTTAATACCTTTGTTCCGTCCTGAGCTTTGCAACAGTAAAATGTAAGTCTTTAATGTAGTGAGATTGGCTTTCAGCTTTGCCATTAGAGGAGAAATGTGCATACCAAATCCCTGTGGGCCTGGTCCAAAACCCATTGAAGTCAATGGAAAGATCCAGTGACTTCTTTGGATTTGGGGCAGATTCTATAATGAAATTCCTCAATCTGAAGATGATCTAGAGCAGTGTTTCTCAATTGGTGTTCCACGGAACCCTGGGGTTCCGCAGGAACACTGTTAGGGTTCCACAAGAAAGTGACATCGCGCCGTCGAGAGCAGCTATTCTCTGCGCCGCCGAAAAAGGGAAGATGTCCTGGATTTTTCGGCGGAGGGTATTGAGTATGAGTGTAATTTCCCCATGGAGCCTAAAGGGTTCCGTGGGGAAATTTAATTGAGAAACGCTGATCTAGAGGGCAGATTGATATTTTCTTAAGAGATGTATAGAGTGAAACTAACATGGAAACTGACTGGCTGGTTACTCCTACAGTGAAAGGACACCTGTTAGGATTGTGATAATTAGTGGGAAATAGCTACCAAACAAGTTAATGACTATCTGCAGCGCATCTGCCCTCTGATCAGATAAGACATCAGCTTCCATCTTCTCCACCCCCCAAACAACAACAACACTTTAGATTAATGAAAAAGGGGCATTTGGAAATGACTTTGGGGCTGAAGTATGTTTACTTACTAATGATTTTATTCTTCAATTAAATATTGGCTGTGCTGTTCAGTTTAAACAATTAGATCAGCTGTTCCTGTTCAGTTAATATACTGTAACATATGATGATGTCAGAGATGAATGGTGCATATACATTAGTTTTTATTAAATTAACCTCTCTAATTTATTTTCCCTTCTGAACTATCCAGATTGGAATTCTGCCATTACTTTTGGTTTATGTGAAAACTGAATAAAATACTTATTAGTTTGTAATGTTGTAGACTGAGGGTATGTCTATATTGATGGCGGCACTGCTGGTGCTGCCAGATTGATTCTGTGGGGTCAATTGAGTGGCAGTGGAGACCTGCTCAATTGATCCGGAATTTGATGGTGTTAATCCATCCCCGCAAAAAGAGAAACGCTACATCAGCCAGAGGGCATTTCCCATCAGCGCAGCGTAGTGGGGATGCCATGGTAAGTAGAAGTTAGGAAGTTGATGGGAGATACACAAGCTACCCTACATAGCTTACATATCTCCCATTAACTGTCGCCGAAATTTGCTGGCAGTGTAGACCAATCCTTAAAGTGCAGTTCCACTCTAAATAATTATTATGAAAACCTAGCACTTTTGGTGGTGCTCCAGGAATCATAAATTGTGAATGGTGAAGAAATAAATTATTTTCCAAGAGGTGCAAGCTATTCATCATTTTTACTGCCTAGTCTCTTTACTCAATTTGAGTATGATACTATGCCATATGAATCAATCTTGCATTGAGAACCATGCACATTTATTTTAAGAGCAAGATATCTGACTATGACTCTGACCACGGAGTTCTAGGTCCAGGACCAGAGCCTTAGTGTTTAGAAAGCCTTTGGAGCTAGGAGGGTAGATGTCCTTTTATTTGAGAGGGAAGGAAGGGGAAGTTTGAATCTTAGTTCCTCATTTGTTCTTCACTACATTTTAATCTGACCTGCTGGATGCTCACTACTTAATTTTTTCACAATTCGTTTTCCCTGTTAAATACATAGAGAGCCTTTAAGGAATTAAGAACAGAGAGCTAAATGTCTAGTTATAAGGAATTTTGTAGCAACATAGCAGCAGTTTAAAAAACCTTTCAGCAGTTTTAAAAATAAACTCTTTAAACACGTTATATGCCTGACTGCATTTACAGTGTTCATTTAGGACTTGCATATTAAGTGACAAAGAAGGAATTTAAGCTTGAAAACATCTGCATTGTATAGTATTAGTGGAAAGTCTGTAATGCTTTCTGTCATTTATTCATGTCAGAAATGCATGATGATCCTATTTAGAACATGGAAGTCAAGATACCATGTCCATCATAAAAGGCAAAGTGGTGTATGGGACATCAAGATAATGTTTTTCATTCCTGTGTACACTACCTTTTCTTGCTTGAAACATTTTGGTTTGGTTTGTCTCTGATGGGAATTAGGAGAGTGAGTTACCTGTGAATAACCTCTTCAGTCATAAAATTGGAATAATTAGATTTGTGTGTTTGAAGACAAAGCTCTACAAAGTTGGCTGACCCTAATTCATTGTATTTTGTGCTTGCTAATGTCAATAATATATCTTTTGTAGCTATTCCCATATACTGAAAGTACCAAATTCAGAACATTACACTAAATTGTAGTGATTATTAATAACTTCACAGAAAGTTAACATTTTGCTTGGATATAGGTAGCTAACACTTTGAAATCTAGTAAAAAATACTTCACAGTAAAACATGTATTTTGTCATTTGAATATTATAAAATGATTTATGGCCCACGAATGCAGCATCTTTTAGCAAACCTTTTCATCATGAAAGGGCAGATTATAAATTCATGGCAAACAGTTGCACCAAAAATAACTCTAAACAGCGCTTAATTTTTCTGGGTAATTAAATTTATTTTAAGTTAGATGAGCTGGATATCTGAATTAGCTGAATGTTCCTCTTACACAATGTTCTTTGAGGGAATGATGATTACAGATAAAATGGTTGTACGTTTGCAAAGTAAACGAGCATATGAGTGTGCTGTAATCTAATCACCAGTAATGTTGATACATTTAACATACTTGTATGCTAATAATAGCATGTTTCCTACATGGTTGATTATATTAATTTTGACCCACTACTATCCCATAAATCATTGGGGAGGCAAAACTGTAAGAGCAATCAATCAAATTTGCCATAAGAAAGCTTCTCCACTTTTCTGAGGTACTATTCTGAAACTTTACTTATAGAGAGGTGCCTAAGCTGTATAGAAAGAATTTTGAAACTAAAACTTTATTTAAAAGTGTGAATATCAGTGAATTGACTATAAGTTCAATTATTTAAAAGTATGTGGTGGCTCAAGGCAGCTAGAAAGCCAGCCTCAGAATATAAATTGTTCTGAAAATAAATATTTAACAGAATTTCAACAGTGTGTCTTTAAAATGCCTTTTACTTAAAATTCTCTTCCTACTGAGCTCCTTTCTACATTTCTTTCAAATAAGTTTGTCAGTTATGTTGGAAATAAATGAATCATAGAAATATAGGGTGGGAAGGGACCTCAAGAGATCCTCTAGTCTAGCCTCCTGTGCTGAGGCAGGACCAACCCTAACTAGTGTTTATATACCCTGTTCTCAGATGATGGGGATTCCACAATCTCCCTTAGAAGCCTATTCCAGTGCTTAATTATCCTTATAGGTAGAAAGTTTTTCCTAATATCTAACATAAATCTCTCTTGCTGCAGACTAAGCCAATTACTTCTTGTCCTACTTTCAGTGGATAGGGGGAACAATTGATCAACGTCATCTTTGTAACTGCCCTTAACGTATTTGAAGACTGCTATGTCCTCCCTCAGTTTTCTTTTCTCAACACTAAACATGCCTACATTTTAAAACTTTCCTCAGAGCTCAGGTTTTCTAAACCTTTTATCATTTTTGTTACTCTCCTTTGGACTCTCGCCAATGTGTCCATATCTTTCTTAAATGGTGGTGTCTAGAACTGGACACAGTACTCCAAAGGAGGTCTTATTAGTGCCGAGTAGAATGGGACAACTACCTCCTGTGTCTTACATATGACAATCCTGTTAATACAACCCAGCATAATATTTTGTCGTTTTTGTAACTGCATCACATTTTTTACTCATATTCAATTTGTGACTATATTCAGTTTCTGACTCTCATGCAATTTGTAACCCCCACATCATTTTTAGCATTACCACTGCCTAGCCAATTGTTCTCCATCTTAGAGTTGTTCATTTGATTTTTTTTCTTCCTAAGTGCAGTAGTTTGCACTTGTCTTTATTGAATTTTTGAACTGTCCAGAATTTGAATATATTCTCTCTACTAGCAGGTTAACAAAGGTTCTTAAAAGTTCAGTGCACTCTCATTGTCCATTCCTCAGCTATCTTTGCAAATTGTTGATCCACCACAGATCAGGACGCTGGTATTCATCCCTATGTCGAGACTGTTTCTCTCTGTTTTGTTAGAGATTTGTTCCAGCAGTCCAACTGTAGGATTTATTCTTTGGTTCTGCTGGCTTTAATGGAGCCTTCTCTTGAGCTCCGAGGGGAGACTTCCTTGTTGTGATTATCTCTGCTAGATGGACTGGAGAACTGAGTTCCTGGGTTTTCTCTGCCACCATATGCAGTTTTTTCCCTCTTCCATCTTCTACCAATATCCTTTCCTGAGGCAAATGCCAAATTCCATCTCAAAAAGCCCATTGTCCTCCTTAACATATGTCCTAATTCAGTAACTTCCCAGCATGGGAATCCAGCATACTGTTGGATGCTGTGAAGTTTTATCTATATTCACAAAAGGTCAAGAAAACAACAAAATTACTGTCTGCTTTTAGGGTTGGATCGCTAAATGCTGGCTGAATAACATCATCGTAATGTAACGAGCCAAATCCTGGGAGATGGAAAAAAAGTAATAAACCTCCACTGTGATTGAGTTACTGACATAATGCGCAGTATTTAGCTAATCAGAAACACAATTTTTTTCTTAATGTTCTGAGGAAGTGATAAATATTTGTATCAAATAATGGAAAGCCTCTAACTACAAGTGCTGTACTACGTGCGTGTTGGAAATTCAGTCAGAGATGTCACTGAGAATCTTATTCTGCAAGGTCTTAAGCATCTTCAATTCCCATTTAAAATGAGAGTTTCTCAACGGGGGGACCACGAGCAGGTTTCAGCGGGTCTGCCATGCAGGGCTGGTGTTACACTGGCTGGGCCCCACCTCAGCGGGCCCGAAGCCAGAAATAAAAGACAGGATTCAGCACCTTGAAGATCAGGCCCTGGTTTTGCTCTGATCATATTATAGTGATGTTCCACACAATACTGTAAATAAACGATCCTTCCTCTAAGCCACCATGACACATCAACATGTATTACAATATCCCTGCAAGACCAAAGAATATTTTTAAGTGAAAATGCCAATATACTTGTCATTCATATATTGCTATGCTATGTAAGGAAGAAAGGGCTGATCACAATATGGAGAGAGAAGCAAGCTGTTAATGGCATGCTTAAAATTGTCCAACATAATCTTGAATAAATGAATGGCGATAAAACAAAATATAACTTGGCTGTTACTGAAGGGATGTTGTGTAGGGTCTAGCTCTAGGGTGATGGAGATAGTTTGGTATTTGTTAATTGTATAGATAAACTATGGGGCCTGATATTTCATATTATCAATCTATTTCCTGCTAAGTGCTTGTCAGTAGCCTTGAATTCATGACTGACAGCTCAGTACTGCTTGCTTGGATTGCTGCCTTTGTCTAATTTATTTTCTAATTTACAGAGACATTACTAGCTTTCTTTTCTAAAGTGGATAGGGGATAGATGAGGATACAGCTGTCAGATAATATGTAACCTTCAAAGATAGCATGCAAAATACAGAAAAATCAATGTCTGTTATGGAAACATCAAAAACATTAACATTAAAGTCGACATTAAAGTCCACCATGTTCAAAATATTTTTTGCAGTTAGATGTTTTCTGTTCAGATGCAGTAAGTTTACAAAAATGCTTCCTCCTTTTACATTTTTTCTCATTGTAGAGATAAACCTCTTACTGCAGATGTGGCTATATCAGTGCTTTTGAATTTGGTGGCCAAGACTTCATTTGACATAGCATGAAGAGATATGGGCTAATTAGGCTGTCAGTCCTATCCCAAATAAAGTGCCACAAAGCTCACGCCAGTAAGGTGTACAGCAACACACTATAGACTTGTCAAACATCTGGAGATTCCTCACCTCATAACTTAACTCTTTTGTAACAAAGCGGTTTATCACAAGGAGAACAGAATCTCTTCTGGAACCCCTCGTCATGTATGATGATATGCCAGATTAAAATAGTAACAAGAAAATAGGGCTGAATAAAGCAAGAAATCAAAACAATTTAAAAGGATTGATTGCAGCTGCAAGCTGAGGAATTGCTAGAGAGACATCCTTTTAAATAGATTCAAGTCCCAGATTGACAACCTTGTGATAAGAGCATCTGGAAACACCTGCTTGTCTTATTCTTGCTAGTGTTTTACTTTCCCTTAGCAGCAAAGTTGAATAGGTAATCTGTAAAGTCAATCTTTTCTTGATAGACTCATAAAAGGATTACTTAGCTAGTGGAACACTTACCATGTCACCCAATAACCCTTTCTACGTAATTTATTTTATTACTCAGTTTAATATTTCAATGCTACTATGAACATATAGATAAAAAGCTACCAAGCCATAAATGCTATCTTTTGCAGAATATAACTCAATTATTTCTTTGTGTGATTATCTACATGGTTCCTTTCTTGGTGTGTATGCATGCAATATCTGATTCTTTTGGCCAGCAGAGTTAGTTGAGATCACACCTGTGCACCACATGTCTTTGTGCCATCCCCACTCGAGGGCATAAAGGGTGGACTAGGCTCAACCATCCCTCATTTTCTTCTTATCACTTGTGGTAGCGAGACAAGAGCCCCTATAGTGTCTGCCTGTTTTTCTGTGCACCGTGCTAGCATTGGAATTAGATATTAGTGTTGTTAGATAGTCTTTTTGTCAGTTGCCAGAAAAATAAACAGTCAGCCATTAAATTTATAGTCTTGAACCACCCCCGCCCTCAGGCCTCTAGCAATATGGCAGAAGTGAATTCCGTGAGGTTCAAACATGTCCCTTGTGTGAAGCTACTGTAATGATAAGTATTCCAGGTGCCTCTCTTGTTAGGAGAAGGACATATTCCTGAGCAGTGTTTCATATATCACTCCTCTAAGCGGACTCAAAAAGCTGCAGAGGCCACCTAAAATTGTTCATCCTGGAGCACGCTATGCAAGCCTCTGCAGACACCAGAAGGAAGTATATAGTTAGGCCTCAATTCCCTGATCTGTCGCTCTCCTGGAGCACCCTTGTGAGCTGAGATTTCACTCTAACCTTCCGTGCTACATTGACCAAGAGGCTCCTTCCAGCCCTGATGATCTCAGATTGGGGTGGGAAGGAGACCTAATGTGTTCCTCACCCTCTCTGGTGCCTACCAAGTTGAGACAAGAGTCGAGGAGGTATGCAACTCATCTGGGCTCAACAATTAAAGATCCTGTTGTGCCTGACAAAGTTTTCTTTGGTGCCTCAGTACCAACTTTTAAGAGCACCAGCAGTCCCCACCAAATCTACAGACCCTGTTTCTTGTGGCTCCAGTCCTTCGATACCCAAAGTTCCTGTACCAGCCAGCTCAGGGCCATGTTTCTCAATGCCTAGCACATGATCACCTTGTGTTTTGGTACCCAGGGAATATATGGTGCCAAGTTATTTAACTGTGGGTTCAATGCTTGAGTCATCTCTCCACAAGAGAGTAAAGATGGTGATAGTAAGCCACCAATTACTGAGTCGTCAGTATGGTAGACGAAGGAAGAGTCTGACTTCATCCCTTACCTAGTTAGGGAAGATTCAGCAGAGCCCCCACGCCTGACAAGACACACCCACCTGTAGAGGAGATTGTACACCTTGTCTTCATCCCCATCTGTGCACCCTCCCTCTCTTTCCCTGCCCTTTGATAACACAATTCAGTAGGGACTCTGTGAAAGGCTCTGTCCGTTAGAAATAAACTGGAGTTCATAAGGAACGTATTTCCTGGTACTCCTCTATGTACCCTCCTCCCCAGTTTCGATAACCTTATCAGCATTGGTCCAGCTTGGTACCAGAGGTGTGTGGCTCTCTTCATACAAGCCTATATCTTTTGCCTTTTCTAGGGTTAGATCCCCTCCCCAAAGAGGCAGTATAGACCAAGTCAACCAGGTCGCTAGTATAGCCCTTGGACTTTCATGAGGAGGAAAGTGGGAGGCGCAACATCAGCAAGTGGAAGATCAACTTATCCCTGCTGCGATCTCTTCCTCCTCCTCCAATGTCTTCCTCAGTTGACGACTTAAAGACATTCCAAAACCTTATCAAGCATGTGGCAGAGATCTGGATATACCTTTGGAAGTAGTGCAGGAGCAATTTCCCAAGCTCCTGGATATTTTGCACCCTTCCATGCCTGGCAGGCTTGCCATACTGATAAACAAGGAATTGCTGGAGCCTGTAGAAGACCTGAAGTACTCACGGGCATCAGTACCAGCCACAGCCAAACGAGCTGACAGGAAGAGATGGTGCTCTGGTCTCACAGTATAGGCCACCCAGGTTACCGAGCCTCCATCTCTCCTTCTGGAGCAAGGTCCCAGCTCCCCACTTCCGAAGGCGAGATGGTGGCTCAGGAATCAGTAGCACTGGAATGCTGTTCTGATTCCCTCAAAAAGTGCTGTCCCAGAGCGTTCTGACACAACTTGAGCACTGTTAGCTCCTCTTCGTTTTGCGATTTGTTGTATTTTACGGGTGAAATCCTAACCTGATTGAAATCAATGGAAGTTTTGCCACAGATCTCAATGATGCCAGGCTTTCCCCTACATGTCTGGATTTTTTGTTGTTGTTGTTGTTGTTTGTTAGTAACTTAGGGTATGTCTACAGTGCAAAAAAAAAAAAAGCCCTGCAGCAGTAAGTCTCAGAGCTTGGGTCAGCTGACTCAGGTTTGCAGGGCTTGTGCTACGGGGCTAAAAATAGTAGTGTGGATGTGCAGGCTCAGGCTCCGAAACCTGGCAAGGCGGGTAGGTCTCAGAGCCCGGACTCCAGCCCTAGCAGGTATAGCTACACAGCTATTTTTTGCTGGTCAAATCTGGGTAGTTGACCCAGGCTCTGAGACATACCCAGACACATTTTGAGTTACTTAATTTTTTATTATTATATAAACTGAAGAATTAATCATAAGAAAAGCAACATGGTGATGATTTGCTCACAGCATAAACAAATAACCCAGTTACTGCTGAATTACAGTGGAAATCTTATAGACATTTTTGATATACACAGAACGTTTTTTTTTAACTTTACAAGAATACCCAAGTGTAATATGGAAAATGTAATAAACTCCAATTCTGGAGGTTTAGTTTGGACATTTAACATGATTTTGCTAATCAGGCTCTTGTATGCACTCATTTTTCTGACCTTTTTGCAGAACCTATGTTCTCTCTAATCTTTAATTCTCAGTATTGCATACTAATTGCTGTTACACCACCAATAGAAAAATGTGTTCCAATAAGGTTGCTTTGATTGTAAGTGAGGTCCAGGCTTTGAGGCTAAGCCTTTTAACATGTAAGTGCCTTTTAAATGATTAATGATGAATTCTTAATACCTACTGCTCCAGTTAATGTATCCTATTAACTGCTTTCCCGAAAATGTCTTAAATTATCACCTTTGCTCCCTCTTTATAGTTTCACTTTAAAAAATAATTTTCTGCTACATATTCTAATTTTTGAAGATATCAAACAGGCTTTTCTCCCCCTCCATGCATTTTACACTTCTGCCTGGTCTTGAAATTATAATATTGAATTTCTGACCTCACAATGTTTCCATGGAAAAAATTAATGTCACAGACACAAGAGTTATGACTTTACTAGAGAATCCAGGAGAAAGGAGACGAGTCTGGGAAAAGGTGATGGTCTTTCATAGTATCTGCAATAATAGCAAAGAAAATAGTTGCTGTGAAGCATATTAGCAAAAGTGCCCCTTTTTTTTTTCCAGTGTGAGACTTTCTCTTCAGAGGCATTTATTTCAGCAGGCTCTTGGATTTTTTTACCCTTTTTATCAAGCTGCTCTGAAACATGCATATACTCTGGAAAACTGAATGGAGTTATTTCCCTTTTTCTTTTAAAAGTGATGTTATAAGTTTTGTGGGGATGAGGAACTATTGTAATTAAAATCACCTAGAGATGGTATCTGTGGAATTGAACTCTGTGTTTTGTCTTGTCCACAAGAACCCACTGCTTGTATACAACCAAACTAGTTTTTCCAAATGTTTGAGTCCAAGAATACGAGTGAAGTTTTGGAGCATGTAGACTTTCCCTCTTGTCACATGCAATCACCACAGGAAATGTGGAGTTTGGCACCATGCCAGTGCCTTAAAGCAGGGCTTCTCAAACTTTTTTTTGCTGGGCTCCCCTTTGAAAATATTTCAGGCTGTGACAACCCCCCCCCAAAAAGTGATGACCCCTCCCCCACATACCATGCCTTACTTTTGCGTTGCTGCTGGGGTGGAGCTGCCTTCAGAGCGAGGTATCCAGCCAGCAGCCGCTGCTCTCTGGCCACCCAGCTCTGAAGGCAGTGCAGAAGCAAGAGTAGCAAAACCACAACACCCCTACAATAGCCTTGCGACCCCCTTTTGGGTTGGGACCCCCAGTTTGAGAAATGCTGCCTTCACGCCACAGTGATAGTATGTGGAGTCAGTTACATACCACCTGAAAGAATCCACAGTCAAATAATAAACATATCTGTCTGGTTGATCTTCCTGTGTACATCCAAAAGGGTTTTGTGTTTTTAGTGTGTTTTGGGCTTCTCTCCAGTACAAAGGCCAAATAAGCGCAGTTGGCAGACAGTGGTATCTTTATTTTTATTTTTAATATACGTTGGCACGTCAGCACTATAGCACTAGAAGGGGGGCAAGGGAAGAAATGCCAAACTTTGAGAGGCCTTAGTTCCATATCCTCAGCTATTCACAAAATAGAGTCTTCAGATACTGTCACATGTCCAAGATTCGATTTCATATTCAGAGCTTTTGTTCCTGATTATTGGTCTTTTGGCAGTGGAATTACCTCTACACTATAAAATGATTGTTTTAAAACTCTGTTCTTTTGATCATCAGCTCCACAACAGAAGATCTTGGTCTGCTAGTTTAAAGACATGCGTGAATGTTTCAAACCTTCACATGCTAGTAGAAGTGAACTTGGTTTTAAAGGTGTTCAGACATTTATGTTTCCTCGTTGAAATTATGTATGTTCAGTGGTGGTGTTTGTATCATCCTTGGGTTACAGTTTAAACTGTTATATGGAGGACCAAGGCATTATTTCAGTACAAAGACTTCTTTCAGTAAACATTCACCCTGACAGTCATATTGCATTAGTTTATCCCAGTAATATTTATTACAATAGGTCCATCTCTTCCATTGTATAATTAATAATGCATGGTGTTTTTCCATAGGAATTTTAGGAGCTGCAAATGAAAATAAGCATTTGGATTTTGACTGATAAAACCTACCGGTTAAATGAACTGGTTACTTTTCATACACCCTTAGGGTTTTTTCTAATTTTCTTCCCTTTTTGTGCTGTACATGCATATTGCAGACTTTGAAGCCCTTTCTTAATGAGCTTAAAGTTCAGTAAACAAAATATTTGAATGAATATCAGCATATCTGCTAACTGTGCTAATGGCTATAAATAAGAAAGATTTACATTCATAATGCTAAAAGTATTTATAGACATTATTACCCATCTTTCATAAACATTAAAAAAAAAAACGAGAGTTCTGTGGCACTTTAAAGACTAACAAATTTAATATTTGCAGGCATAAGCTTTCAAGAGACTTCAGCTCTCTTCTTCAGATGCAGTAATACAGAAAATAGGTAACACAGAGGCATCTTATAGATATCCAGGTGCATTGAGAACAATGGGGGAGGTGGAGTCCGGTACTTAAGACCTAATGACGACCATTGAGTAGGAGGTGAGAATGGGTGAGCAAAGTAATTTACCTTCGATAGTGAGACAGCCACTCCAAGTCTCTGTTTAAACCCAGTTTGAATGTGTCAAGTTTGCAGATCATTTCTAACTCAGCAGTTTCTCTTTGAAGTCTGTTTTTGGAGGTTTTTTTGAGAAGTACAGCAACTTTCAGGTGAGAGACAGGATGCCCTGGGGAATTAAAGTGTTCTCCCACTGGTTTATGGATGTTGTTATTTTTTATGTCTGATTTGTGTCCATTTATCCTTGTGTGTACTGATAGTCCAGTTTGGTCAATGTACATGGCAGAGGGGCATTGCTGGCACATGATGGCATATATAGCATTAGTGGATATGCAGGTGAATGAGCCCCTTATCGTGTGATTGATGTGGTTAGGACCAGTGATGATGTCATTAGAGACGATGTGTGGGCAGAGTTGACAACGTGGTTTGTTGAAGGGATAAGTTCCTGGGTAGGATTTTTTGTAGGGTGTATGGTTGCTGGTGAGTATTTGCTTCAGGTTGTGGGGCTGTCTGTAAGCCAGGATGGGTCTGCCGCCCACTGCCTGAGCGAGAGATGGATCATCTGCTAGGATAGGTTGTAGATCTTTCATGATGTGTTGGAGAGATTTTAGCTGGGGACTGTAGGTGATGGCCAGTGGGGTTCTGTTGTTTTCTTTGTTGGGTCTGTCCTGTAGTAGGTGACTTCTGGGTACCCATCTGGCTCTGTCAATTTGTTTCTTTACTTCTCCAGGTGGGTATTGTAGTTTTAGGAATGTTTCATAGAGATCCTGTAAGTGTTTGTCTCTGTCTAAGGGATCAGAGCAAATCTGGTTGTATCTTAAGGCTTGGCTGTAGACAATGGATCATGTAATGTGTCCAGGGTGGAAGCTGGAGGCATGAAGATATGCATTGCGGTTAATTGCTTTTCGGTATAGGGTGGTATTAACGTGCCCATTGTAACTATGGATGAAACTTTACTTTTCTAGTTCAGTAAAGTTGGTTTAAGGCTTTGCAGATGTGAGCATTTTCCAGGCAACAATTAAAAATCCAAAAGAAACAGATATTTTATATAAATTGAAGCTCTGTTTTATACTAGAAAACAGTTGTTTAGACAAATACATTTAGCTTTGAAAACAAAATAGTTTCCATACATTAGTAGATAAAATAGTTGTTGCATACATCTTGGTTCATGGTTATCTGACTCCAAGGCCTGGTTTACACACAGTAGAGTTTAACTAGACAGCTCTGCATCGTAGTCCAAGTGACATCTCTTCAGGTATTCCCTCCTTTGTGTGCGCACTGGATAGATTGGCACTGCTTGCTGCTTCAAACTCAATCACATTTGTTTACGCTTACATGCCAAGAAAGAATATCTGCATATTGGATAAAAGGAAGACATGGAAGAGTTGTCCATCAGTTAAACAGATTAGAATGTACGCTAGGGACTCAACCACTCCATGTATCCAACAGACCTCAGAAAAATATTTGAGCACACTTTGATTACGAGAGAGAGCAGAGCAGGCAGTGAGAGAGAAATTCACAAAAGGGGTTCCAAAAAAAGGCTGGCACGATTTGCACTTATCCAAAGGTGTATGAACTAGATTAGTGAAGAATGGGCTGTATACGCTTTGCACCTATACATTTTGCATGGTTTTTTTGATTGTAGAAGAAAGATTTGAAGATAACTTCAGTAATAACTTTACAGTGTCTCCTACCCTCATCAAGATTCTGAGGATGTTGCTCAAACAGCTTAAAATGCCACCATAACAGACAGCGCCAGGCAGGAGAGAGAGTTGGTTTTCTAGCTATGGTCATCGTGTGAATCAGAGTAGGTTGAAAGATGATATGAGCTGACTGTTATTCTCTTATTTGTAAATGGCTGTCATGAAAGCATCACCAGACAACAAATATGAAATTGTTTCTGTACAGATGAGCCTTACAGGATTGTTAGCTTCCCCATTAGAGCTCTTCTCTGTGTCAAAGATCAATGTTATCTTTATGTTCAGTTCATTTAGATTGTCATTGTGAACCGTCTTCACTGAATAGCCAGGGGCACCATCACACTATCTAGGTCAAGAGGTGGGTTGCCAAAGCATCCATTCTAAATACCGTCTGAATACTTACAGTTGCAAAGATGTCACTGAAAGCGATACAGTGGAGTGCTGCAGTACAAACGTTTGCCAGCACAACCATATCAGTCAGCTCAGGGATGTGAAGAGATGTGATCCCTGATCCAGCATAGCTCACTGTGTCAGCAAAAGCTACTAGTGTAAATGCAGTTTTGCCGATGAAACTAATTTCACTTGGAGAGAGGGAGCTGCAATGACCTCTACCAACAAAAGCAGAGCTTTGTCATTATAACTGTGTGCATGCTAGGAGTACTTTACTGGCATAGCTATGCCACCAAAGCATTCCTAGCTTGAGACTGCAGACAGATCAAATGAAACATTCGCTCAGAAATCCAACAGCTGACACCATCAACTTCTTGAGGAAATGGAAGGCCCCACAGTTGTCATATATCCATGGCATATGGAGGAGCAGAAGACTTCAAATTGAGGCCCTTGGCAGAGTGGTGGCAATGCAGAGAAGATTCTTCACTACATTGATCTTCAGGCGTCACCTGCAATATGTAGAGGGTTCGCCATAGGCTATAGTGAAGACAACATTTTGAGATGGTAGGGAGAGAGTTTGTGCAGGTAGGTTTAGCATTTGATCCTATGAGAGGTATGAAGTGCCCCAAATCATCTCAATAAGAAGTTAGCTCTGAAGCACAATGTTACACCAAATGTCCTAATGTCATTAACTAGTCATCATTGCTAATCATTTTAGCAGAAATAGCCAGCTTTTCTGGGATAATTAGAGGGGGTTGGAGTAGCAGGCAGAGCTTGAATGAAGAGTATTCCTACCACTCACGAGTGCTGTTTCTCCCCTTTCCTTATTTACTGGAAATCCTGGCTACATTTGGGAGGAAAATAATTGTATATAGTTTAGAATAAACATGTTGCTCACTGGAATTATAAGAAACATCTTATTTTCATTATTGTCCCAGGGAAACAACAATTGTTCAGTTTTGTATTACAGCATAGTTCTCAATATCCCAAACAATTCTCCTTTTTTTATGTATGTTGGATGTTGTATGATGGATATCTTGAAAGAAAGTAGCACAGAATTTCTTTCTTTGGAATTAGAAATAGAAAAGACCTGTTCTGTCATCTTCTCGTATCTGTGTTCAAAAGGATTTTGGGTTTCGTAAGTAGTTTCCAAACTCTAAACTGATTACTCATGTCAAGAACATGGCCATTTAAAATGGCACGGTTATTTTGCACACCTTACCAATGTACTTAAAAGTTTCTAGGGGAAATATATAAATCATTCCATTATCGCTGCCACAAAATATCACTCTTCATACAATTAAAATTTAATGTCAGTTCTTTGAGATTCTTAAATGAAGTGCCATACAAAAACAGTTAAATGAGGTGAGAGAGAGACAATGACAAGGAAGAAATGTGTTACTTCAAAGTGTTCATTTGGATCTGTGTGCGCGTGCAGTTTCGACTTTTGCTTTTTTTATAAGAAACAAAACAGAGGTTTGTCTTTTAAAGTAATATTTCATAGATCAACTGGATAAATTAGCCTACGAGTTATCTCCACCTTTAAAACTGTTAGAACTGAGTTGTTTAGGATGTCTAACCTTCTCTTGAGTAAGTTGCATCATTCCAAAGGACCCTTAAGTGTTCAGTTCAGCTACATCTTTGGCAATAAAAGTTCTCATATCTATTTCATTATCAGTCAACTGCAACTTGACCATAAATATTTTATATTATTAAAATCTTGTTCTTGAATTTGTAGTTTTCTCTTTTTAATGTGTTTTCCCCACCAAAAAAATGGTTTGGGCCATTTATGTGGTCAATGAGCTTTGCCTGTTTTTTCTATTTAATTTTAATTGTAGATTTTACTGAAATGTAATGCTGGAAGATTTAACAGTGTTCAAATGTGTATGCAGAGGGACATATGCAGATGTTTGCAGCAGGGATAGTGCCTATTATACTACTTTGTGATATATTGTGTGTTTAGTGAAAGGTCCACTGCTGTTTGTTCTTCACATTTACAAACTGTAAAACATATTATTCCTCAATGTAAACCGTGGCAGGCCCAAAACAGGATGGAATTATCTGCAGCAACTGTGCACACGTAGATTATGTTCTGATAACTCCTTTCGTATGTTTGTACAACTGCAGAAACCGAATTTAGACTGCAGGACAGGGCTAGTGGGTGTGAGTGAGGTGGTATTGCCAAACAATTAGGTACATAAAATGGATTATATTGCTGACTTGCTTAGAAATTGTGTACGCGCACACGCAGACTCCCTAATAAAGAAATGCATAGACTACTGGGATATATATTCTGATGCAGCCTCTCAGGTAGTTCCGTCCTCTCTGATTATGATGTCATTCCGTTTTTGCCTGGAGTACCATGTTTGTGGTTGGGTTGGGGTTTTTTTGTTTTCTTTTTAAGTAAGTGCTTATCAATAGAGAACTCATTGCCATTGTAAAATACTCAAAGAAAAAAAAGGGGGGGAGACCTACTAATTTCTGACCATTTTATAGCCATTGATCCAGAGTACCTTTTCTTAGCACTCAGCACTCTGCAGGACTAGGACAAAAAGGGGGGTCAGTAGGTTACAGAAGGTTGCAATAAGCCATAAATCCATTGTCTCTGCTCAGTCCATGATTTTTAGTCTAGTATAGTTATGAGCTCCTAGGCTCTTTTTTTGAAAGTGTTCCATCGTGCATTTAGCTGTGATACTAAGACTACCTTTTCCAAACCTGAAGAAGAGCTCTGTGCTGCTTGAAAGTATTTCTCTCTCACCAGCAATAAAAGAGATTACCTCACCCACCTTGTCTTCCAGATAAATTAACATTTGCAAGAGTAGTGCACGCTAAAAATTCAACAAGAGAAACTAAACTTAAAGGAGGTAAAACTACCAACACATAGGAAAGAAACTATCATTTGGTATACTTGAAGTATATTTAACTTAAGTTGTCCATTCAGTTACACAATTTTAAATAGATAATATTGTGGGATATTATACCATATCGGATATACTGGACATGTTTCAGAGTTTTCACTCTTTTTAATGAATTCTCAAGTTTATAATGCAAAATGTGTACTCATCTGCTTATTTCTGCATCTGATTTTTCAGTACTGCACATAAACAGATGTGCACATAGACAAATATACAGTGTTAATAAGAAACTCTTAAACCATATGGTATGCCTAAAATTAGAGTATTGCAGTTGTGTAATGAGAACCTTCTGTTCAGTAACCAGATTCACATGAAACAGCATCTGCCATGATATACTCTGGCCAATGCTGTCATTTCCTTGATCAGGAAGGTAAGCAGAAGTGAGAGACTGCCTTTTTGGCGCATCTTTGCCATTTAGATACCGTCTCTGCCTATGATCGATGCAGAGAGCCCGTCTTCTGATACAACAGTTTCAAATTCATCGGTGAAAAACAGTGGTTCTTCTTCGAGTGCTTGCTCATGTCCATTCCACTATAGATGAGTGCTCGCCTCCGTGCACGGTTCCCGGAACTTTTTTCCCCTTAGCAGATCCCGTAGGGCCAGCTCCTGCGCCCCCTGAAGCCCCACGCACATGTTGCGGTATATGAGGCACTGCTGGCCCTACCCCCCCTCAATTCCTTCTTTCCGCCCGTAATGGTTGCTGGAACCAGCCTTGCTCTTAGCAAGTACTATTCCCCTTATTTGAACTTGTTTGTTATTCTAAGTTAGTTTTAGTTAGTTAAGTGTTATTAAGAGTAGTTAGAGATAAGGCAAGTTCCTGCAGGGACTTAGAGCGGCCGGGCTATGTCCCGGTCGCCGGGATTCAAGCCGTGTGCCTCCTGCTGGAAGGCCTTCCCGCTTAGCAACCCCCACGACCACTGTCTTAAGTGCTTGGGGGAAGCACACAGAAAAGATAAGTGTAAGATTTGCAGGGATTTTAAACCGAGAACTCAGAAGGACCGAGAAATCTGTTGGAAAGCCCTGTTAATGGAGGCAGTGCTCTGCCCGGCGTCCGAGCCAGCCTGCTATACCTCGGCACCAAGCCACAACTCAGCACCACACAACATCGCCGGCACCGAAGAGGAGGAAGCAGCACGCAGAGCGTGGACACTCCCCTGCGCCATCGGTACAGGCAGGGTCGAGCACGGATATGCACCGGCCCTAGCCTGTCGAGTCTTCTCCGGTGCCTGCATCTCCAGTCAGGGAGCTTCCCCTGACTCCTGGGAGTGGGAGAGTGCCCCTGCTGATGCCGTCAACACCAGGGGCTTTTCAGGGGGCAAGAGCCTTGTTGGCCTTGCCTATGCCACCCCCTTCCCCCACCAAGGGAGAAGGGGCCGGTGTCATAGGGGAAACCCGCGTTGGGTCCCCTTGAAGGGTGGTGGAGATCCCCAGTACAGGGAGGAAGATCTCCTGTCAGATGGCCTCCGAGGGTAGAGCAGAGCTGCTCCCCCAGCAGTCGCTCCAGGTCAGTGTTGTCAAGCCGACCTACTCTGGCACGGGATGTTGAGTCTCCCTCTCAGCACTGACGTTGATCCCCGGCACTGGAGGCGGCACCCGGACAGCTCCCTTTCCAGATCCCCAGCATCGAGGAGTTCACCAAACTGCACAGAACCCGGTCACCGTTGGAGGACCTGGCACCAAGGAGTTTGCCTGCACCGAGGCGGCGCAGAATCCGGTCACCATTGGAAGACTCAGCACCGCGCAGTCCACGACACGGAACCGGGTCGCTGGAGTCCGGCTCGGCACTGAGGAGTTCGGAGCGGCGCCGACCTCGGTCACCGAAGGGGTCTGCAGGGCCGCACGGCAAGTGGCACCGGAAATCATTTGGTACTGAGGTGACAATCCAATACCTCTAGCTCTTCGGAGCGCATATCCGTTAGTCAGCCCCGCTCGTGGCGACGGAGACAGTCCTCTTCATCCTCCAGGTCAGAGGCAGCAAGAGGGCGGTCCCCTGCACAGAAAGGCGCCTGGGACCGAGGATGTGCATGGCTCTGCCGGTACAGCAACTCAGGGTCTCCCGGGGGCGGCAGTCGTCGGGAGAGCCAACACCCCACAAAGCGTCACAGCCTGTGGTGCAGTCAGCCCAAGGTTGGCCCCAGGGTCAATGGCCACAACAATGGCCTTATTGGGCCCCATGGGGTATCCAGATGGGGCCGGAGTCCCAATCCATCCTGTCATCGGGGGTGCAGACCATGCCTCCAGCACAGGAGAAGGCCTCGGCAGTCCTCTTCCTCCTCACCGAACGAGGCAGTCTCCTGGGACTACTTGGTGCCACTGGAAGATTTCAGGGCGCACCAGGAGGGTGCTCAAGAGGGTGGCCTCCAACTTGGGGCTGGAGGTGAAGGAGTTAGAAGAAGCTGAAGATAGCCTCTTTAATGTGCTGGCGGCGGCTGCCCCAGCGAGAGTGGCCCTCCCAGTCCACAAAAGGGTCCTTAAGATTGTAAAGGCCCTGTGGCAAACCCCTTTCTCGGTCGCCCCTACTTCAAGGATGGCCACGAAAAAATATTATGTCCCGGCTGAAAGGACTGAGCATTTGTTCACTCACCCCATCCTGGGAACGCTGGTGGTAGACGTGGCTAACCAGCAAGACAGGCAAGGTCATCCAGGGTCTACTCCTAAAAACAAAGATAATAAGAAGTTGGACTTGTTTGGGAAAAATGTTCATTCCACAGCAAGCTTGCAGTTCAGGATTGCCAACCATCAGGCCCTCCTGGGTAGATACAATTTCAACCTGTGGGATTCCCTCAGGTGGTTCGCCAAAGCCCTGCCCCAGGACCAGGCTGCAGACGTTAGCACCACTGTGGAGAAAGGAACCACGGTAGCTAGGGCAGTGCTCCAGACGTCCTGTGACGCTGCTGACTCGGAAGGCAGGGCCATAGCCTCTGCCATCTGCATGAGAAGGTGCTTGTGGCTGCAATCCTCGGGCCTGTCCCAGGAGGTGCAGCAGTCTATTCAGGACCTCCCTTTTGACAGGTTGGCCCTATTCTCCGACCAGACTGATGCGAAGCCCCAGTTTTCCAGGCGCCAGTCACAGCCCCAGGCGCAGCAGCAACCAAGGCCTCTGCCCAGGCCTTTTCGACCCTATAGTAACAGGGACAGGACAGGACAGGTGTTTACAAGAAGAAATCAGCTCCCCAGCTTGCCCTCAGCTCCCCAGCAGGGGCCCCCCAGGCGGTCGGGCAACCACTAAGTAGGTTAAGGCCCTTCTATCCCGAATGGGCAAAGATCACTTAGGACCGTTGGGTCCTTGGGATAGTCTCAGGGGCTATGCACTGTAGTTTACAGGGGAGTCGGAGATGCATATTAGACCTGCATCATCTAAACAAATATGTCAAATGAGTCAGGTTTCTCATAGTCTCCCTAGCCTCTATAATCCCTTCCTTGGATCCAGGACACTGGTATGCTGCTCTCGACCTCAAGGACGCATACTTTCATGTGTCTATTCTCCCCAGCCACAGGCGTTTCCTCCGTTTCACGGTGGCTGGCTCCCACTACCAATTTACAGTCCTGCCTTTTGGCCTATCTTCAGCCCCCAAGGGTGTTCACCAAGTGCATGGCGGCAGTGGCTGCCCACCTGAGAGGAAAAGGTGTGCAAATTTTTCCTTACCTGGATGATTGGCTGGTCAGGGGCAGGTCCGAGTCCCAAGTGCAGGAGAGCTTGACCCTCACTTCTCCATATGCAGCAGGCTGGGACTGCTCATAAACGAGCTGAAGTCCACTCTAACCCTAGTGTAACGCATAGAATTCATTGGGGTTACCCTGGATGCTTCCCAGGCCAGAGCCTTCCTGCCTCAGCCACGTTTCGAGGCAGTGGTCTCTCTCATCTCCCAGCTGCACCAATGCCCCACAACAACAGCCAGGCACTGCCTACAGCTGTTAGGCCACATGGCAGCCTGCATGTACGTAGTGAGACTAGCTTGCCTGAGGCTCAGACCGCTTCAGGCATGGTTGCCCTCAGTATATGTGCCGGGCAGACACCCATTGAACCAGGTGGTCACAGTTCCCCCGCCCGTCTTAGCCTCCCTAAACTGGTGGTGGATGCTCAGGGCAGTGATGAAGGGCTTTCCATTCAGGGAACTGGCCCCGTTGGTCACCCTAATTTACGACACTTTGGATGTAGGATCGGGATCCCACATCAGCGCCAACCTAAGCACTCGGGCTCTGGTCGGGGGAGGAGAGGTGCCTGCACATCAAAGTGAAGGAACTGAGGGCCATTCACCTAGCGTGCAAGGTGTTCCTCCGATTCCTGACAGGCCAAGTGGGGCAGTTGCTGATGGACAACACCGTAGTCATGTTTTACACAAACAGGCAGGAGGGAGCACATTCCTCGGCCCTCTGCAAGGAAGCTAGCTGTCTGTGGGACTTTGCCATGAGGCACGATTTCCACTTGACAGCCTCTCACCTCCTGGGAGTGAGGAACGATGAGGCGGATTGCCTCAGCAGGTTGTCTCTACTCTGCCACAACTGGTCATTGCACCCAGAGGTGGTGGCTATGATCTTCCAGAAGTGGGGCGTTCACCAACTGGACCTATTCGCGTTGACCTAGAACGCAAAGTGCCCGAGGTTCTGCTTGCTCCATGGTCGCGAGACTGAGTTGATTCCGACACGTTCCTCATGGACTGGATGGGAATCCTCATGTAAGCGTTGCCGCCCATTCTGCTCCTACCTAAGGTCCTGCTGAAAATAAAGAGGGACAGGGTGGACGTTATACTCATTGCTCCAGCCTGACTGAGACAGCACTGGTTCAGCATGCTGCTGGACCTTTCGGTCGCCCCACCCCTGGAACTCTTGAGGCGGCACGACCTTCTATCCCAGGACCATGGGCACCTGCTGCACCCGAACCTGGACTCCCTACACCTCACGGCCTGGAGGCTCTGTGGCTGACAGAAGGAAAGAGAGCCTGCTCAGTGCAGGTCCAATAAGTCCTGCTTGTCAGCAGGAAACCGTCTACACAGGTCATGTATCGGGCTAAGTGGAAACTGTTTACCTCTTGGGCGGAGTCCTGAGGCATTCTGCCCAGCCTCTGACCTGTACAGGCGATCCTGGAGAACCCGCTCCAGCTAAAGCTCCAGAGTCTGGCGCTGGCCTCGCTGAAGGTTCACCTGGCGGCCATTTCAGCCTTCCATCAGCCGCTAGAGGGGAGATCACTGTTCTCCATGTCGGTCAGGTTCCTCAAGGGGGTGGAGAGGCTTTATCCACAGGTCCGTGACCCGGTGCCTCCCTGGGATCGCAACCTGGTCCTCTCAAGACTCATGGGGACCCCCCTTTGAACCCATGGCTTGATTGCCCCCTGCTTATGCTTTCATGGAAGGTAGCCTTCCTGGGGGCCATTACCTCACTAGGCTCTCCGAGATTAGGGCCTTGACCTCAGAGCCCCCTTATACAGTATTCTATAAGGATAAGGTGCAGTTGAGGCCGCATCCAGTCTTCCTGCCCAAGGTGGTTTCCCAATTTCATTGTAATCAAGATATTTTTATCCCTGTGTTTTTTCCCCAAACAGCACAGTTCGGAGGAGGAGAGGAGATGGCATTCGCTGGACGTGAGACTATAACCCTGGCCTTCTACGTCGAGCGTACACAGCTCTTCCAGAAATTGACGCAGCTCTTTATCGCAGTGGCTGACCGGATTAAAAGATCACCTGTCTCCACTCAGTGCATCTCCTCGTGGATTACATCGTGCATCAAGTTCTGCTACGAGCAGGCGAGGGTGCCGCTTCCGGGAACCATCACAGTGTACTCAACCAGAGCTCAAGCCTCATCTACAGCCTTCCTGGAGAGTGTGCCCCTGCAGGACATCTGCAAAGCTGCCACCTGGTCGTCAGTGCATACTTTCATGTCTCACTACGCCATCTTTCAGCAGGCGACCGAGGACGCGGGATTCGGCAGAGCTGTATTGAGGACAGTTCACCAGTAACTCTACCGACCTCCAAAGATATTGCTTGTTAGTCACCTATAGTGGAATTGACATGAGCAAGCACTTGAAGAAAAAAACAAGGTCACTTACCAGTAACTGATGTTCTTTGAGATGTGTGGCTCATGTCCATTCCACAACCCACCGCCTGTCCCCACTGCCGGAGTTGGCAGAAAGAAGGGACTGAGGGGGCGTAGGGCCGGCAGCGCTTAATATACCACAGCATGTGTACGGGGTTCCAGGGGGTGCCGGAGCCGGCCCTATGGGATTTGCTAAGGGGAAATGGACCTATAGTGGAATGGACATGAGCAACACATCTCGAAGAACATCAGTTACTGGTAAGTAACCTTGTTTTTTCAACTCCCTGTATTTTGTTGTTGCCACTTCTCTAATTCTGTTCAGTAGTGAATATGCAACGGTTTATATTTTAGTTTATATGCATCATCCTTAACCCTGTCGCTCAACTTTGTCTCTAGCTGTTTGCTATAGTTGTGTAGTTAAAGCCCTACTTGAATCGTGGGATGATTTTCAAATAATTGCGGTGAGTTGTGGACAAGACATGGAAAGTCATAGAAAAGTAATAAGATACCTTTAGTAACAGTGGTAATTTGAAAAAGCCAGGGTAGACCTATTTAAGAAAAATTTGCTGGAACAATATAAACACTCAAGTATTATGTTATGCCTGCTAATTTTTTTGACAACCAGACATGTTGCTGCAACTGCATTACATTCATTAACAAAAAAAGTGACTGGTACAATATAAAATTCAAAAGTCTTATCACAACTGCTGTAGAAATGGAGTCCAGTCACTTTAGCATTTCACATTTTATAGACATTCAGTGTTAGTGCAGTACTAATTGCATACTCAAAATGCATACAAAATTGTGGACTGTGCAAAGTAAGCTAATGAAAATTAAAATTGTGTTGGAAACCTAATATTGCGGGATCCGCAATTTCCGTAAAATTGCAAATGAAGTAGGGCTTTGGTTCTAGTGACTTTTGACAAGGTGAAATGTAATAATCTCATGCTTGTTTTATTAATGGGTGGACCATATAGCTATTTGTATTATGAGCAGTTTCCACTAGGGTTTGAAGCTGATAGTATTTTAATTCTAGATACTTGCAAAACAAAAATGTAGCTTGATTCTTTAACAATATTGACCCTGAAAAAATTAAAATGACCTTTCACTTTCATCATGATGATTATCTCTTGGTTAGCTCAGTAGTGTAGAGTAAACAGGGCAATGAGTCCAGGAGTCAAGTATCAGATTCAGTGTTCTGAGTGAATGGACGGATGTAATTTCATTATTACACTAGAAGAGCCTGTGAAGATGAGTTGCAGTACTGAGAGGCTCGAGTACTTGGTACTGAGTTTTCTTAGTGACCACTGAAGAGTGGTGCTTTTATCATCATTGTTATGATTAGTAATGTTTATTTGTACTACCGTAGCTCACAGCATCCTTGATACTGTGTACAAATGTGAAAGGTTATTTTAATGTTTTATTCAATATTCTGAAAGCATCAAGCTACATTGGAAGATGCTCTCCTAGTCCCCAACAGTTTACAATCCGGGAACCATTTTGACAATTAGATTTGCATTGTCTCAAAATAATTCATTTATTTTTGAGGTAGTTTTAATGTGGGAGCACAGGGTTGAAGTGGTTACCTGACATAAAGTCTCATGTTTTAAAATTAAAACAACCAGTTAGAATTAACTGGCACTTAGTTTGCATGTTTAGCTCACAAAGCAAAGAATTTGACTGGCAGGGAAGCTGAACTACCCCCCACAACAGAGTTGATGCCTACCGGTGGGACATTGCTGCTTTCTGGGCTATAATTGGTTTGTGGCTAGATGGATGGTCTCCCATCTCCATTCCTACTTTTTAATAGCACTACACATTCACTTTACATGACTTCATATCTTTCCAATATCTTCCTTTTCTTTATTTATTATTTTGTATGAGAATAAACCTGGCTGGAATTAATCTAATTCAGCAAGGGAAGGGTGAATTCTCTAGTTAAATGCCCTGGGGATGGGAAGAGAGTTTTGATTGACTCATGGAAGCAGGCCAACTAAGGTGATGTGAACAGTCTCAAATTGTCCAGTGATTTATCTATTTTTGAACAATGGGGAGGTGAGGTCTTAACATTCCTTACTAGGGAGCTGGGAGAAACTATTTTAATTAGAGCTGCTCATTCATTTCATTTTCCAGTGAAACAGCTATCTGCCAGTCATCTGATACAGGGTGATTTAAGCAATAGGTTACATACACAATTTCATATTTGAGTTCCTTCAGATCTGTTGGGTCCTGGTCATTTACTACTGTTTAATTTATCAATTTGTTCCAAAACCTCTTCTATTTATACCTCAATCTCAGACTGTTCCTCAGATTGGTCACCTAAAAAGAATGGCTCATGTGGGATTCTCCCTCATATTCTCTGGAACGAAGACCCAATGCAAATAATTAATTTAGCTTCTCTGCAACAGCCTTGTCTTCCTTGAGTGCTCCCTCACCACTTTGATCGTCCAATAGCCCCACTGATTGTTTGGCAGGCCTCCTGCTTCTGATGCTTAGTTCTTGTGTCTTTTGCTAGTTGCTCTTCAATTTCTTTTCTGGTCTGCCTAATTACACTTGATTTGCCAGAATGTATTCACCTTTCTATTTTCCTCAGTAGGTTTTGACTTCCAGTTTTAAAAGGATGTCTTTTTGTCTCTAACCACCTCTTTTACTCTGTTGTTTAGCCATGGTGGCATTTTTTTGGTCCTCTTACTTTTTTAAATATTTAGAGTATACATTGAGTCTGAACTTCTATTGTGGTGTTTTTAAAAAAGTTTCCATGCAGCTTGCAGGGATTTTACTCTTGTGACTTTTCCTATTAATTTCCATTTAACTAGCTTCCTCTTCTTTGTATAATTCCCTTTTTGAAGTGAAATGCTTCCTTTGGTATTCTCCTCCCCCACCCCACAAACACACACACAAGGATTTAGCTTAACAAAGAGAAGGCTTAAGGATGTCTTGATTAGGAGGTATCTACTGAGGAATAAATATTTAATAATGGCTCCTTCTGTTTAGGAGAAAAGGATAAAGCATGATCCAGTCAGTAGCTGAAAGTTGAAGCTAGACAAATTCAGACTTGAAACAAGATATACACTTTTAACAGGGGGAGTAATTAACATTGGAACAGTTTACCAAGAGTCATGGTGTGGTCTCCATCACTGACCATTTTTAAATCAAGATTGGATGTTTTTCTAAAAGATAAATGCTAGGAATTATTTGGGGGAGGTTCTCTGCCTTATGTTATTCAGGTGGCCTAATAGCTCCCTTCTAGCCTTGGAATCTATTAATACATTTTAAAAATGTGTAAATATGCAAAATTGTGTACAAAAATGAGACATGAGGCTGTCCACTTAGATCAACCAAAATATATTTTGATGCATTTTACTTCTTGCATATGTTATGAATGTAGTAAAATTGCTAGAGCCCCGGTAATTAATTGCTTGAGCTCCGGCACCTCTTTCATTACAAATTAAGAACTGCTCAGGGGTGTGGAAAATCCATCCACACCCCTGAGCAACTACATAGCCCCTAGTGTCAACAACTTCTCCCATTGACATAGCTACCACTTCTCAAGACAGTGGAGTAACTATGCCAATGGGAGAAGCTCTCCCATGGGGGTAGGTAGCATCTTCACTAAGGCCATGTCTACACTAGAGAGCTTACAGCGGCACACCTGTACCGATGCAGAGTGTAGACATAAAGTGTTACAGTGCCGCAGCTGCAGTGCTGTAACTGTGGACAAATCCATAATCTCTTCAAGTCACTATCATCATCATCTTATATCAGCTTCTCCATTGCTGGAGGTTTACGATCAGGATAGCCCATTCTGTATGGTCCTCAACTAAACTTTTTGTGATTGAATAGTCCTTTTGATCCACCCATGATACCCCATAGTCCAGCCAAGATTTCTTATACCTTATGTTTTTCTGCTACCAGCTCTCCCTTTCAATGCCTGTAAACATGCATCGCCCACTGAAACTCTTGAATATGCCCTACAAATCAAATCTTTCTTTTCATAAGATTGCTAAAGTTTGCTGAGTTCCAGTCATCTCCAATACTAATTCATTGGTAATGTGGTCTATCCCAAGATATTTTCAGAATTCTTCTATGACACCATAATTCAAAGGACTGTAGTTTCTTTATTATTGATTGTTTGAATGTTCATGTTTTACAGCCATAACTTAACACAGACCATATGTATGTTTTTCAGCGTTGGAATTAAGTCTTCAGATTTATGTCCCTTCTCATCAGATGTTTATTTTTTCAGAATGTCTCATTTGCTCTTGCTATTTTAATGATGCTTCCTAAGTAGCAGTAATTTCTCATGTGCTGTATGGCTTTGTCAATCACTGGAATCTTGCATATTTTTCCCAGGATCCTTGCATGGCTCCCTAATTTTTGTCTTGTCCACATTTAACTTTATACTATTCTTTGCCATATTCCTATATAATCTCCACTAACTTCAACAGACTTTCTGAAGCAGCCAGCTACTGTTTTAGCTGCATAATGAAATTCATGCACCCACTTCCCATTCATCTTAATACTTTCTTCTCTTTCTTTGATTAATTTAATCACTTGCTATAAATGTTGAATAAAGTCAGTGACATTATAAAACTGTCTCACTTCTCTTTTGATTTCTGTTAGATTTCCATTTGCATCTCCCCTTCTAATCACTATCTGATTCCAATATAATTTTTATTACTCTGAGTTCCTATCCCTCAATCCCTACAGATCTAAGTACATTGAGCAATTTGTAGTGGTAGATTCTATCAAATGCTTTTTGAAAGTCAGTGAAACACAAGTATACTGTGCTCCCCAGTTCAGCTGATCTTTGTCATTTGAACTACAGGTTCATAATGGCATTTATCATGCATGCCCTTTCCATGTTTGTATTCTTGGTCACGTATTTCCTTCTCAATCTTTCCTTGTATTCAGTCTTGAACAACTTGCAAGAGTATCTGAGAGGCCTGCAATACTAGGCTGATTGTTCTGTAGTCTTTACAGTCCATAGCACTGTTCTTTTTGGGGATTTGATTACACAATGAGGTTGTAAAATCTTCTGTAATTTTCCTGTCTCAAACATATTTCAACTCAAGTTTTCATCCCTTATGCTTTTTAACAGTTCAGTTGGTATTACATCATCAACTAGTGCTTTTCCATTCAAAAGTCTTTATTGGTACCATGATTTCTGCATCCATTATTGGCAGGCTTACTTGGCTGATTCCTAGTTGAGGTTTTTCAGGCCATGATTATAGTCTCACCATCTCTCATTCTTGTCTTTAGGGTCTGTCAGATATTACCCATTTTTGTCCTTAAGGGTCATTTCTGTAATTAAAGTCACTAGAGCAAACTAATAACTTCTTGTTAGGAGCTGTAATAAATTAGCCTGAACAGTTAAAAGATAGCTTATTTGTATGGTAGTTGTGATATTGTGCAGTTGTATAGAAAAGAGGGGGAAAGTTATAATGTGGCAGGCGATCTGCTAGTAGTGAGTTTTATATCATTGCCCATTTTATTAAGGACTCTTTCCCACTAAAATGATAAGACCATAGCTACACTGTACATATGACACACATATACATAGGACTCATCCTAATAGTATGGGAATCCTGTCAGAACTGTACCTAGCTTGACAGGTGTCCATAGTAAAGTGTTACTGCAAGGATTCTAAATGTACTATTTTTTTCCATTAGCATTTGCTTCAATGTGAAAAATGCAGAGTAAAAGTAAGCCAATTTTCAAAGCAGAACAAAGACACTGTGATAGACATTTTTGCAAGACGTACAAATCAGAGAGAACTGCAAACCAACTCCTTTGAGTGCCTAACATGGAAATATCACCCCTCCGGAATGAGTTTAGTCCTTCCAAAACATATGGGCTGTAATTCTGATTCTTCTTTTCTCTAGGAGGACTTTCGGAATAAAGTTGAAGATTACATTAAGCGGTATGCAAGATGATGAAGGGCAACGGATGGCAGGACCTTGGATTTCATACTATAGCGTTGTCTTTTTAACTTATAAAACAACAGAAAATCCAGATTGTACTATTCCTGTGTCCATGTTGTACTGAAGAAGAAAACTAACTTCATAATTGTCCATGTTAAATGGACAGTTCAACATAAATACAGCAAGAAATTGTGTATGTTGGTTGAAAAAAGTTGTTTGCTTACTTTTAAAATGTTTGCTCTTCTGAAACTGTACTGTATAACTTGTTGATGAAATATGCTTGAGAGTTAAAAGAAATCACTATTGAAGTTGTACTACACTTTTCTTCTTTCCTAGTAAAAATAGTGATGTGTTTCTGGAACACTTCAAGTTGGCAATAAAATGGTCTCCCTCTGAACTAAATCACAGTACTATTGCCTTTGATGGAGCAGAAATAATGTCAACTTTCCCAAGAGTATCTAGTGCTTGTCAGAATGCATACAATCACCTCGATCTAAAACTGAAATTCTAATGATTATATTTAACCTAAGAACATTTTGGCACAAATTTGTGACTTGTACGTGGCTACAGTACTTTTAGTTTGTATTGTTTGTGCAAAAAGAGTTGAGAAACATAGCCTAATCCGTAAACTAAGTCTAAATGCATAGCATTAGACAAAATAAAGCATATATACTACGCAAATTCAACTTTTGAAAATAGGCCTTTCAGATCCAGCTGTGGTAAGGACATTTTGGAGGTTGTTGCATCAATTGGTGATGATGGAATTTGGATTAATTTTCCGGTGAATGACCCAGCCCTTAAGAAAACATACTGAGACCACATACAAGAAATACACACTGCACCCTTGTTATATTATTTCTGTGAGCCTAAGTTTTATTTATTTTTAATTTTTTTGGTAGTGGGAGGATGGTAAAGCTAAAGGAATGACATGCTATAATCATTCTTGTAAGGAGCTGTATATCAAAGAAGAGTAATGACGTGTGAAAGCGGAGATCATGCAGAGAATGCATTCTAAACAAATGGCACAAAGGATTTGGAATCAGTGCTGTGAAAGTGTGTTGTATTGTATACCAGAGCTCCCTATTACTCACCTGTGCTAATCAGAATGATGCTCAATATGCTGTTTGGCCCGGTGATAAATGAATGGGTATAGCCATAGACATCTAAATGCATTGCATGGTGGGAGGATAGAGTGGAAATGGATTCGCTGCAAGTTTTATAAATAGATGAACCAGTGAAATAAATGTTTGTGGTTTCATACATCTGGAGTGTGTGTCTAACACTTTTACATTGTACACCACCTGGAAGACTACTTGATTCTGTGTGTCACCTTAGTTTGTCATCACTGCTGTTTGTTAAATGCCAGTGAAATTACCCCTTGTCTATCCCCCTGGTTCTCAACCTTTCCGGACTAATGTACCCCTTCCAGGAGGCTGATTTGTCTTTCGTACCCCAAGGTTCACCTCACTTGAACTACTTGCTTACAAAATCCGACAAAAATACAAAAGCGTCACAGCACATGATTACTGAAAAATTGCTTACTTTCTCTTTTACCATAAAATTGTAAAATAAATCAATTAGAATGTAAATATTGTACCTACATGTCAGTGGATATAGAGCAGTATAAATACTTGTCTGTATGACATTTTAGTTTGTACCGATTTCATGAGAAGTTGCGAGGTCACTGGCATGTTCCCAATCTAGATTATGCATTCTTAAAACTGGCTTTTGTAAGCTGCTTCTTGTGACTGGACCCTTAATTACACAGGGCCTTACTGACTTCAGTAGGCCTCCCAGGATTCAGCCACATAGACCACCTGCAAAACTGAGGCCACAGTTTGGGATTTACCCAAAAAACCCAACCCTATAGAAGCTGCTTTGTGAGAATAGTGTGCTAGCCTCCCTCATTAAACATGGATTATTCTAATACTGGAAACAATTTTTTATGCTCATCTCTGCCCACAATTAGCTTTATTTCCAAACTGCATTTCAGAAAAGATGAGAGCAAGGAAGCAGCTGCACAGTTAGTGAGCGGCTGAGTGCTGTTAAAATGATATACACATAGCATTACATTAAATTAAATAGAAAAGGTGCTAGCCCTAAGCACTTCTGCTAGCCCTGCACTTGCCAGCATGGGCGGGGGGAATGGTGCAGTCTCTGAGCAAGGACGTGCAGCCATCACTCCAGACTTGGAAGCTAGTGAGTTCACCTAGTGCCCAGCTCGCTGGCAAAGGCAGTGTCTGGGATGAAAGATCTGTGGCACTAAAGCATGCCAGTCCAGCACTCCAGGGCCAAGTTGAATATTAATAGTTAACTAATGTGCCAAACACTTGTGTGACAGACAGAATTGCAACGCAACTGGTTGGGGCCTGTGCTGAGCTGTGAGAGAAATTCTAGGTCACGGCTGCACTAACATGTTCCTGGGCATTGACTATGCTACCCCTTAAGGGAAGTGGAGCCCACTACACCCAGCACAAACCCCAAGATACCCCCATAGCTGAGAGCCCTGGGGGTTACAGTGGGGCCTTGGTAGGGATGGCATTTGACACACTTTGCACAGGGCTCAAAGGCCATTGTTCTACTCTACAGCTGAAACACAGCAAGAACAACTCAGTCAGAAAACAAACAGCTTAGCCGCCACCCCCCCAAATCCCTTGCTGTGTCTTCTCTGGCAAGGCCCTGCTGCTCCCTCTGTGTGCAGCACAAGCTGGGTTGCCCCTGCCTTACTCCACTCCTACATGGAGGTCCTCTCAGCTAGTGCGGGTGAAAAATGGGCCTGAGCAAAGCAAGCAATTGATGCCCTGGTAACCTTGCAGCTCTGCTGTGAGGGGAGCGCCTCAGTCACGTTGCTCCTCATGAATCAGTTCGCTTGGTGGTTGTACTCCAGTTACATGAGAGCACCTTAAGTCAGCAATCCTTTTTGGTTACCACTTGGCCTTCATGTTGGGCTGGTAGTAAACAAACCGCATGGAGATTGCAGCTTTGGAAACATACAGAGCGTTCATAATCTCACCTCCCCCACCATTCATGTAAATTGTATACATGGATTTCCCCACATAGTCCCACCATCTAGCTACACCACAAAGCAAACCCCATAGAGAAAGTGATGATAAGACTACGACACATGTGCCGCTCTTGTTCTGGGGTTGAGTAAATTAGGCAGCTGTCACAATGCACAGTAACTGTACCTCTGCCCCAGTTCTCAGCCTGTACGTGGGCTTTTCCAGGCTGCATGGTTCCCAGCATACACCACTATGCTTAGACCAAAGTTACCACACCACTCTTTATACACAAGCAATTCTTAAGGTGACAACATTACAGAGAACCCATTAAATGAGTTGACAGCAATGCTACAAAGCTTACCAGCTGCCCCCCCCCCACCCGTCCACAACGCCAACCTTGGGCAGTAGTAGGTTTTCCAAGTCCGTGCTTCTCTCTCACTCTACTAGAACCACCCTGAATTGTTCAGGCTTTTCTTTACACGGCTCAGGTCTTTCATCTTGGTCTCATGTACAGGCGCATCAGCACCCAACGGGCCCACGCCTCAGGGTGGACCTTCAAAAGGCTGGGTTGTGGGGAACTTTTCATTCACCAGCCCCTCTCTCTTCCCCATGAAAACCAGTTAATATTTTTAGTTCCAAAATGGCCATTCGTGTCAAGCCCATGAGGCTGTTGAACCCCCCCCCAGTCCCCTACCACGCCCTCCCCAAGAGGTTCCATATATTACCTACTCCCACTAATACTTTAGTACAGTGTACCCACCCACCCTGAGATAATTCAAGAATCTCTTCCAACAATCTGGCAGGCAATTCCCATAGTGGTCACAGCAGCTAGCAGATGTGAAGTAGCATTGGGAAGCACATGATGATTGCACAGGGGTTTTAACATCATGGTCATTTACACAGCTAAGAGTAACCAACCTTCCCCCCCAAACTAGCCCCATTTTGTTTAATCAGTAAAAATAATATCGCTCTCAGGAAAGGGGCATTATGGGAGACAGTAAGACCCTGTTCTCCATTTGGCCCAGAACCGAGGCATTCTGGCAGCTGTAGTGCAACAAAGTGCAGCTGCTCCTTTTCCTCACAGTGGCTTAACATGTAAGCTTTGCTCTTGGGTTAGGTGAGTCAGCTGCCACGTCATGCCCATTTCAGTTTTAGTAGTGAACAATGGCTTCATGATCGCTGCACCCTGCAGTTACATCATATCTATAGCCCTGCTTCAGGGCAGCTGAGCAACAAGATCTGTGCAGCGGAAGCAACTTTTACATTTCTTCAGATGAAAAATTTACGCCAGCCCAAAGCACTATGGGTGTATGGGATGGACTATTAAAGTTTCTTTAACCAATCTGCATTGAATGCACAACTCCCCAGCTGTCTTAAAAAGAGCCAAACATACAGGTGAATAAATACAACAATGAATTCAACAGGCTGCTACTCTGCTGCACCATGACATTTTGCTACAACCAAGCCCTAATTCTACATACATAGCTAGTTTGTGTTATTACCATATTTTACCAAATAGGAAAAGATTCTTATGGAGAGGCTGGGTTGCTGAAATGTAACTATATAAAGTGAACTACTAACTACAATTAATTGCTAATGCCCTTTCAGTGTCATGGCCTTCCATCTTCAATCTAGTGTTTATGAGTACGTCTACTTTTGAAATGCCATGGTAGCACCACTGCCATGTTCTGCCAGCGGCATAGGTAGTCCACGTCTCTGGGGTAGCCAGATGTTATTCTACACTATAGAGGTTTGGCGACAAAAGTCCATCAACGAAACAGTGGAAGTGCACAAACGAAAATGCTCCTCCCACCAATGCAACTCCCCTGCTAGGCCACTATCATAAAACCACCTCACCGGGTGGTGTAGGGCTTATGGCAACTTAGTTAGGATGATGCAGCGTCAGTGTAGACACTGCATCCCTGACATTGGGGCTGCCCTTCTTGTCAATTTCACCGCTCCGCAGGAAATTGACAAGAAAGCCCCCTGGAGCTGAGCTGCTGGTCTCTGCTGGTGCAAGAAAGTGGGCCCCTGCTCCCCTCAAGGAGCCAAGGCAGCCTTATCAATTTCACCACTGAGTTGTGAAATTGAGTGCCTGATTCCCAGTGGAAAGCAGGGAATGGAGAAGTTCCAGATGGCTTCTCCTGGCTCATGGGGGTGGGCAGGCCACAAGGAAGGTAATGTGGACATCAACCATCGTAGCGTAAGTCAACCTAGGTTAGTTTGACTTATTTTTCTAGTGTAGACAAGAATTCTTTCCCTGATCTAGTGCTGTCTGCACCCAGGATTAGGGCAGCATAGCTACGACTCTCAAGACCTACATCCTTGAGCTACACAAAAGTAAGATTCTAGTGTGGACCAGGCCTAAAGGACCACTTACGAGAAAAACCTTTAGGTCTCTCAGACAGAGACAAACACCTACAGGAGCTCCATAAAACATTCTTAAAACTACAATACCTACTTGGGGAGGTGAAGAAACAAATAGGTGACTTCTGGGTACCCATCTGGCTCTGTCAACTACAAGACAAAGACAACAACAGAACACCACTGGCCATCACCTACAGCCCCCAGCTAAAATCTCTCCAACACATCATTAAGGATCTACAGCCTATCCTAGCAGATGATCCCTCACTCGCTCAAGCCGTGGGAGGCAGACCTATCCTTGCTTACAGACAGCCCCACAACCTGAAGCAAATACTCACCAGCAACCCTACACTAGAACATCAAGAACACTAACCAAGGAACCTATCCCTGCAACAAATCCTGTTGCCAGGTCCGCCTTCACATTGACTCTAGTGACACTATCACAGGTCCTAACCACATCAGCCACACGATAAAGAGCTCATTCACCTGCACATCTACTAATATATGCCATCATGTGCCAGCAATGCTCCTCTGCCATGTACATTGGCCAAACCAGACTGTCACTACGCAAAAGAATAAATAGACACAAATCAGACATAAAAAATGGTAACATCCATAAACCAGTTGGAGAGCACTTCAATCTCCCAGGACACTCTGTAGCTGACTTGAAAGTTGCCATACTTCCACAAAAAAACTTCAAAAACAGACTTCAGCGAGAAACTGCAGAGCTGGAACTCATCTGCAAACTTGACACAATCAAACTGGGTCTGAATCGGGACTTGGAATGGTTTTCTCATTACAAGAAGTAATTGTCACTGTTCACACAATCTCACCTTCTGATCAGTGGTTGTGAGTAGGCCTCATCTACCCTAACTGAATTGACTTTGTTAGCACTTGCCCTCCCCATTGTTATGTTCTCTCTTCGAGTGATTGCTCATATCTATTCCAATATAGGTGTGCGCGCGCCCCGTGCACAGATTCCCGGAACTTTTTTCCCCTTAGCAAGCCCCGTAGGGTCGGCTCAGGCGCCCCTTGGAGTACTGCGCTCATACCACGGTACATAGGGCGCCGCCGACCCTGCGGGCCCTCAGTTCCTTCTTTCCACCTGTGACGGTTGCTGGAACATCTGCCTCTTGCTGTAGCAAGTAGCATCCCTTTAGCATTCTTAGTACAGTTCATTTTTCGAGTTAAGTAGTTGTTGATAGTGATAGTTAATAGTAAGTTAGATAGTTGCCCTCAGGGGATTACGGTTGAGCCATGCCTGGCTCCACCAGCTTTAAAGCCTGCACCATGTGTGTGAAGGCTTTCCCTGTGAGTGACCCTCACGACCGCTGCCTCGGACAGCAGCATAGGAAGGAGAAGTGCCGGATCTGTAAGGCCTTCAAGCCCCAGACCCAGAAAGAGCGGGACGACCGGCTGAAGGTGATACTGATGGAGTCGGCGCTTCACCCGGACTCCGAACCATCGTGATCTCCGGCGGCACCGAGCATCTCCTCGGTGCGGAGCACTCCACTGGCACTGGTACCAAAGCCTTCAGTACTGAAGAAAAAGAAGTGGCCCGAGGCCGCCCACATGGACTCCCCCTGCGACCAGTACAGCAGGGGGTGACTCAGAGATGCCCCAGCCACGTGCCATGGAGAGTACTCCGGCACTGGCATCTCCTCACAGGGAGCCTCCCCCGACTCCTGCGGGTGGGGGAGCGCCCCTGCAAGGGCCGTCAACACCGGAGGCATTCGCGACGGCACGCGCCCTCATGGGCATGCCCACTCCTCCGTCCCCCTCTCGGCCAAGGGCGCATGGAGAGATGTCTCGGGGTAAACCCGCACTGGGTGGCCCCCGTGGGTGGCGGAGATAGGTGTCGAGGTCTCCCCCCAGACAGTCAAGGAGGGTCGAGAGTGCGGGCTCCCCTCCTAGCTCCGACTCTGACTTGTCGAGCTCCTTGACACCGTGGCACCAAGGGCAGTCGAGCGGTACACGCGCGAGGCGATACCACTCCAGTTCCGCCTCACGCGTGCCCCTGCCAGTCATCCAGGTATGGGAAGATCTGGACCCCTCTGCAGTGCAGGTGGGCCGCTACCACTGCCATGCATTTTGTAAAGACCCGGTGGGCAGACGAGAGGCCAAAGGGCAGGGCTGAGAACTGGTAGTGGCAACCAGCTACCACAAACCTGAGGAACCTTCTGTGACCGGGGAGGATAGTAATGTAAAAATTAGCATCCTTGAGGTCGAGGGCAGCATACCAGTCCCCTGGATCTAGAGCGGGAATGATGGAGGCTAGGGAAGTCATACGGAACCTGAGGCATCTGATGAACTTGTTCAGATGGTGGAGGTCTAATATCAGCCTCAGGCCCCCCTTGGCCTTGGGGATGAGTAAGTAACATGAATAAAATCCCCTTCCCCTTTCCTGTGGAGGAACCTCTTCCACAGCTCCGAGCAGGAGGAGGGAGTTGATTGCCTGTATGAGGAGTTGCTCGTGAGAAGGGTCCCTGAAGAGGGACGGAGTAGGGGAGAGTCCGGGGGGAAGGCCGTAAGTTGAAGGGCATAGCCTCTGAGCAGTCCATAGTGATAGTTTCCCACTCGGCATAGTATGGCCGAAGCCTGTGGACAAAGGGCCAGGAGAGATCCAGGAGGAAAAGAGGAGTGCCACCCTCGTGCACACCATCAAAACTGCCATTTATTATTATTATGGCCCTTGCCTGGGCCTTGTTGGGGCCCCGCCGAGGACCCTGGGCAGTCGCGGCGATTGGGCGCTAGGTACCAGTCTCGACTCCTCCTGGGTTGAGCGGGTCTGGGGGGTGGCCTGGGGGGAGGCTGCGGCTGCCTCTGGGCCTGAGGCCGAGACTGACACCTCGAGGCCTGCGGGATATAGAGCCTTAGGGACATCAGTGTAGCCTGGGAGTCTTTCAGGGCATGCAGTTTTTCCATCAGTCTTGTCCGAGAAGGTAGGTCTTGGATGGCTTGCTGGACGTCTTGGGACAGCCCCGATGACTGGAGCCAGGAGCAGCGGCGCATGACGATGGCCGAAGCCATGGCCCTGCTGGCAGAGTCAGCCGCATCATGGCAGTCTGTAAGGCCGCTCCCGCCACTGCGGCGCCCTCCTGGGTAACAGTGGTGAAGTCCGCTGCCTGGTCTGGGGGCAACACCAGAGCAAACCTCTGCAACGAGGATCACAGGTTCAGGTTATACCTCTCGAGGAGCGCCTGGTGGTTTGCGATCCTCAGCTGCAGGGCCGCAGTAGAATAGACCTTGCGGCCAAAAAGGTCTAATTTCTTGCCGTCCTCGCACAATCAGGGGCAGGTCCAGGGCCCATGAGAGGAACAGCCTGGTACTCACCCGCACGACATGCACCAGACTGGGGTTGCTCATCAACGAGCAGAAGTCCACCCTCACCCCAGTGCAGCGCATAGACTTTATCGGGGCCACCCTGGATGCCACCCAGGCCAGAGCCTTCCTCCCACAGCCTCGCTTCGAGGCAATGGCTGCCATAATCGCCGATCTCCACAGGTACCCCACAACGACAGCCAGGCACTGCCTTCAGCTTTTGGGACACATGGCAGCCTGTACATATGTGGTGAGGCTGGCTCGCCTCAAACTTAGGCCTCTCCAGGTGTGGCTGACCTCGGTGTACGTGCCAGCCAGGCACTCCTTAAACAGAGTAGTCACAGTTCCCAGGCAGATACTGACCTCTCTGGTCTGGTGGACGGACCCGGGGGAAAGTTCTGAGACTTGATTCCATCAGTAACCCTGATTACGGACACCTCAGATGGGGGGACCCACATCAACAGCGACCTGAGCACCCAGGGGCTCTGGTCGACAGACGAGAGGTGTCTTCACATCAACGTCAGGGAGCTCAGAGCAGTCTGCTTGGCCTGCAAGGTCTTCCTCAGA